>NC_045708.1:37149142-39549142 GCF_009834535.1 Camelus ferus
CTGTTTTATTCAGTGTCTCTCCAAAGCAGATACACGTGAAGTACAATGAAGTACAATTCATACGCACTTCAGAGAGTTTAAAGACATCCCTTGTAGTGCTCTTCTTTTTTAATGGTGATGAAGCATTCAGTTATGTGTGTACATGAAGTACAAATAGTGTTTAATGTCTCAGTTAAAGTCATTAATAGAAATTCATTTGATTTTGCTGACGTTTGTTAGCTTTCAAGGGCCTTCTGAGAAAAGTGATGCTATTCAACATAAGTATTAGAAAGATAGTAGGAAGTACCTATGCATGGTTTTGAGGCAGTTTAATATTCTTCTGTCATTCTAGATATTATTTTTGAAACTCCCCTTAAATTGTGCCAGATGTCTCTCTTTTCTAAGTCATATATACAGATTTTAACTGGATACATAGAGCTTGGCTGATAAAGAATTGTTACTTTTTGACTTTTTATATATACTTCAGCTTTCTTTAATTAGCAAGTTACTCTTGAAAACTAGGGACTTTTTTATTATTATTTTTATTTTCTTCTAATTTTTGGTAGGGGGAGGTAATTAGGTTTTACTTACTTATTTATTTATTTATTTATTTCAACAGCGGTACTGGGGATTGAACCCAGGACCTCATGCATGCTAAGTTTGTGCTCTACCACCGAGCTCTATATACCCTCCCCACCTCGGTTTTGTTTTTTAGTTGATTTGCCATGTAAGTGGGGATTTTTCTTTACATAGATTTCTAATTTTATGGTTAGATTTAGGTTTAATTTCTATTGAGTTTCTTCTAATTTAACTTCTTTTACATCACAGACCATTTTGTCATTATTTCTCTATGATCATGTTTAATTGGAACTTTTAATGACTTCATACAGAAATCATCAAGTTGGAACGTGGCTCATCAGTATAGTAAATTAGGAAGCAGCAACCTCTTTGGTCCTGACTGCCAAAAATGCAACATAACTACTTTAGTTAGTACTGAAGGACAAAAGAGAAGGAAAGAAAGTCATGAAGAAGGGAGAGAAGGAGAAAGAGAACAGAAAGAAATCTGGGGAGAAGTAGTCATGAAGACTGGTATCATGGCATCAGCAGTTGCCAGAAACTGCTATCAGGTAGCATACATTCACTCAGTAATGAGCTAGCCTGGGTTTGGGCTGTAAGGGATAGTGCTGAATGAATGGCACAGTTCCTGCCGTCATGGAGTTTATAATCCTTAAGACAAGTCAATCAGTTAAATATTTAATTATCATAAAATGTGATAGGTGTTAGATAGAGACTAGTGCAGCGTATGTCTGCTTGACTCCCAGTCTGCTTGTTCTTAAAAGCTAAGATGTCACTGTAAGAAGTATGAAGTCACACTGTCTTAAAGGGTCTGCCTGTTCTTAGTTCTTTTCAAAGGAAGACAGACCACTCTCAACATGGTAAAGGACTGTATTTCTATTTTTATGATCTGTTTGAAAACAAAATTTCATTAAAAAGAATATGAATGAGTGTAGTGCCTTATATTTTAAATGCTGAATGGAAAAAGAAATAGTTTTTTACTTTAAAGAGATTTTCATGAGATATTTTATGTTAAGTAATGAGTTCCTTGTCTCCTGAGATACTCAAGCAAAGACTAGATGACTTTCAAGAACATAAAAGTAACTTCTGTGAGTGGGAAGTTGGACTAGGTGGCTTTGATTCTGTGTACTGTTATGTCACAATATGTAGTGAAAATTTGTATTTTCTTTTAGTGAATTATTCTCATAAGATTTGATGAAACAGTTTAATTACTACCAATTGCTTGTCCGTGTTACTAATAAATGCGTATATGTTATTTTATTGATTGAAGATGGAGCAACTTTATATGTAGATTTTCTTTTTAAGTACACCAAAAATTTATGGATTACTGTGCAAAGGAGTTTAGGCCAGTTTTGATGTTTTAATTTAATAACTTGTTATAAGCCTCTCATTATACATATGTATAAAGAAAAATGAATTGGTGAGTAGGTCTTTGACTTGGATGTTATGATGTGTAGAATTTATTCTCAGGGTAAAGGAATGTTGTGGAAGACTGTCTAGGGGGAGGCGTGTCTGAGAAAAGAGCCAAGGTGAGGTTCACATGTTATAGCAATGTCACAGAGTTTTTTAAAACTTAAAATTGAGGTAGGTTTCAGAAGAGGGAATATTCTTTTTCTTTTTAATTTATTTTTTATTTTTTGTGGGGGAGGTAGTTAGGTCCGTTTATTTATTTTTAATGGAGGTACTGGGGATTGAACCCAGGACCTCACACATGCTAAGCATGCACTCTACCACTGAGGTATAACTTCTTCCCCTTTAAGAAAATTCTTAAAGATCACTTTTTTCCCTCATTTAGATGCTTCTCCTTTTACTTATTTATGAATATTCCATTGATCTTTTTAATATTTAACAGGAGAAACAGTGTATGTAACTGAATTTAACTGACTTTTATAGTTAAATGTTTGATAATTATATTGCTCTGTGAAACAAAACAAAACAAAAATTAAGCCAAGCAGTCCTTCCAATTTTCCTGTGGCACAGTAACATGGAAAGAAATTACCCCCTACTTTCTTAGTAGAGCACTGTAATATCTCTGAAATGTGATGCATTTATCCTTTCTTTTCCACATCTTTTATTATCATACTCTCCATAGTAAATGTTTCTAAAAGAAAGTTTTTTCAGCTATCTTTAAAAATGAAGATGTTTAACTGCGATTTTATAAATATGTCTGGATTTTACATATATTGCTTATTATGATTTTTTTCCTTAAACTTTGTTTTTATATGTGACATCTCATTGGGAAAAGTTTTTCAATACTCATTTCAAACAATTTCTTAACGTTTAGTTACAAAAACAGTAGGCAGTTTTCTTGCCTTTGAATTTGAAAAAGAAAATGCATTACAAGATAAGTTGATTTTCCCTTGGTCTTAATAGGACTTTTTAATGTTTTGATTCAGAATTTGAATTTTAGTTTGGGAGGAACAACAGTAAGTAATAGTAGGAATTGCTAATGTTAGTAATTATAGTCTTTAGTAGAGGTCATAACTGCCACATTAATATTAGGAGGCCACCTGTATTTGGCAGCTAAGAAAACAACAGCTTGAGAGACATAATATCTTGTTAGTGGCTGAGCTGCAATTAGAAACCAGGTTTGCCAAACCATTGTTGTTTCCATAATACTGTACTGTCTCAGTCTGGTGTTTGAGATCATGGCTGTCAAAGTGCTTTAGTTATGATAAAGTGTTCAGCAAAGATGAGGTGTTGGCGTAATATAAAATGAATTCTGGCCTCAATTTACTAAAATGGGAAATGTGAGATGATCAGCATGTTTTGGCCAAATACAGGGAAGATATGACAAGTGAAAGTCAAGTATGTATGTTGAACTATTCTATTTTACCCGTTTAGTACAGAGTTTTGTGGTTGGGTTGGGATTGTGACATTAGTGGTTCCCAACCCTTATTTCCCTTTTTAACTTCATGACTTCTGGACATGCAGATGTAAATATGCAAGCTGGTAGCCTTGTTCCTTCTCAAACTGTTTTGTCTTTTACACCCAGTATTGATGTGTTTTTCAGTTAGAGATGATTAAGAGCTCAGAACTTTCTTTTGAGTAAAGTTAAAACAGAGGAGTCTCATGCTCTTGGAGCTTAAAATGTTCAGTGTACAAAAAATAGGACATGCAAATACTGAGACATGTTAAACTGAGAAATAAGTGGGCCCTCTAAATAAATAAGCATTTACACCATGTTCAGAGTGCAGTGTTCATGCCAGGGGTGAAAATGAGTAGGTAACTTGATTAAGACAGAAGTGTTGTCACTTTACCTCCTAGAGAGGGCTCTCTTAGAAGAGCTGAGAATTTTGAGGTTTGTTTGTTTTTAATAAGGGAGGAGGAAGAAAATGTCAGAGCTGATGGGGAAGTGGTTTAGGGAACAGGAGAACTAAATAGTAAGAATATAAAGTTAAGATTAAGGGGCTGAAGGATTGAACTGAAAAAAAAGTAGGGGGGAAATAGGGCATAATCTAGGTTGTTTTGTGTATGTTCCTTTAGCTAAATTACTGTTGCTCTGGAGGTGACTGGGAGTCCAATGTAGGGCTTTTGGGAGAGAAGAAAATGATTCTGAAAAAGCAGGGTGAATTCTACTTTGAAAAGCAACACATGTAATTGATGAGAAGGGAATAATGCTAGAAGTTCATGAAGGAGATATACCACTATTCTTGGAGAATTTAGGTAATTTAAATAGAGCTATTATTTATGTAAAAGTACTATTTTTACTTTTAAAAAGTGAAATGTCATGTATGAAGGATGAAGTATATTTTGTACTATTAGACATTGCTGGGTACTACTAGATTTATTGCAATTTTTTTTCCCCTTCTAGGGTTTGGATTCAGGATTTGTTCCTAGTGTCCAAGACTTTGATAAGAAACTTACAGAGGCTGATGCTTACCTACAAATCTTGATAGAACAGTTAAAGGTATGGTATTAGATTATGTATTGAGTTGATATAAAGTAGTAAATGTTACTGAACTTGATTTTGAGTAAAATCGTTACTTCATGTTACTTTATAACTCTTACATGGTTCTGGAGCAATTTTTACAGCTGACCTAAACATAATTAGAAGACAAGTAAGACAAGATTAGATTCATATTCTGTTTAAAAGTTCTGTGAAATGGGTAAATTTTAAGTGGCTTGATTTCTAAGGCCTTTTTTCATTTGGGGGAGTCGGGGGTTTGGGAGAGGTTATTTCTCTACTTCCTTTATCGTTACTAAAATTGTCTCCTTCAATTCCCACTTCAAAATTAATTACAAGCAAAGGTCCTGGGAAGAAAAAGGAATGTGGATAAACTTGGATGACAAAGCAGAAAAAACTTAGATTTGAATTGATATTTTAAGATCGTGAAGTCATCTGTTTCCTTTTGCTTGTAATTCTACCAGAGTAATTGATCTTGACTATTTAAAACAGTTCAACAGAATTTGACTTGATAACAGTGCCTTGAGAAAAATACATGTTATCTTATATTTTAATGTACATTAATTATACATTTAATACATGTATAAATCACCCCTGGAAAAAATGTGTTTGCTTTTTGGTGTTTAGTAAATGTATACAATGTAATAAAGTGGGTTGATACTATAATCTTTTTTTTTTTTTTTCAATCCTGTAGCTTTTTGATGACAAACTTCAAAACTGCAAAGATGATGAACAGAGAAAGGTAACTTCTGTAATAATGATTTTAACTTTAATTTTGAAACCAGGAGCATTTTAGAGAAATAATAGAAGGTTCTCAGTGTTTTGACTATTGTAATATTACCTTTGATCTATTATGATAGTACTGTCATGTAGACTTCAAGTGGAATTTTCTGGTGAATTTTTGGTATGGGTTTATATTATAATTCAGCAAAAGAGTAACATACAAAATTTTAATATGATACCCCTTGTGTAAGTATCACCTTCTTAGGAGTAAGTTCTTTCTCTTCAGGTATCATGCATTGAAGGTAGAAAGTTATTTTATTAAATTTACATGTGGTCACTTCAGATATTAATAAACTTAGCTGGCAAATTTTTTCAGAATAAACAAGAAGTCACAGATGAGGAAACAAATTGAGTGCTGCTTTGATTATAGTTCTCCCCTTTGGTTTCTGACAACCACTCTGTAGTTTGAATATTTTCTTTTTTTTCAGTTGACATTTTTCTTCTCCTTAACTACATTTCCTGATGCAGCGTCATTTATTTTTTGCATTTCTGTTGACCGTAGCCTTGTGTTTGGCTCTTTTACACTTGGTAATGGTAATAACTCATGTTTAGCTCACCTTCGTTTTGAAATTTAGTCCCATGTCATTTTTAAACAACTTTGCAAAGTTTAAGGTGATTATAAAATAAGCATTTTAAAATCACATAGTGAATCTATAGAAAAGACAAAATTGGTTTTCAGGTAAGGAATAAGAATGTTTTATATTATTCTTAACAAATCTTGAATCACATGAATTTTATTGGAGGATTAATCCATAAAAATGTTTGAATTTTTTTATTTTAATGTTTGATTTAAATTAAAAAGTGTAATTAAAAGCACCCTTCCCACTTAAAATAATGAGTACATTTTGGTAAAATTGTTTAAATGACTAACCAGTAAAAAACAACAATGATATTTCTTTGTGCTTCTGATGATTTCTGTTTAAACTTACTATTTTTCACAGAAAATTGAAACTCTCAAAGAGACAACAAATGTAAGTTCTGTGTTTGATAAATTGCTTTTGCATTAGATAGTGCTTTAAAGTTTTCTGTGTTAAGCGGCTATTAATAAGAGTAATTGAGATTTTAATTTTCATGAATTTTTACAGGGGTGTTTAAGAATTGTATTATTTTCTAAAGGAATTTAAATGAATGGAATAGTCTCTTTAATTGAAATTGACTTTGTATGCCATTTTATCTGTTTCTGGTCTTGTCTGTTTGAGATCCTTGAATAAAAGGTGTCACCCATGCACAACATATATCTCTTTGTTTATAATTAAATATATTGTAATTCAAGTTTTCTGATGTACTGGCCTTCTGACATTATATAATGGGCTGCTAATAAGATTTGTATTTTGATAAAACTTTTTTCAAAAACAGGCAAAATAGTATTCCAGGCTCACCAACATTGTGATAGGATCCTTTACTCCCCATAATTCCGTAAAAGTCTTGAATAGACGTTTTAGGAATTTACACCGGGATTGCTTGCTGTCAAAGAATTTGAAAGTTAATCAGATTCACATCACTTTGAAGTGTGAAAGCCCCTTTAGCTGTTATTCAGTATAAATAACAAGTTTTTGGCATTCTTGAACAATACATAGAATTGCTAATGAGAATTTCACCTGACACTTTCAGTGTAGAACCTACTGGAAATCCAGAGAGGGTATTTCTTGCATAGTATAGACTTTAACCCTGTTTATTTGAATTGATTTTTGTATGGCCGTTTTATTTGGGGCAAGATCCTAAAATTGTTGTTTTGTTTTCCTAGGGCATGGTAGAATCAATTAAGCACTGCATTGTGTTGCTGCAGATTGCTAAAGTAAGTAAATTTTATTTTTGATTTACTTTTATTTAATGGGATTTAAATATAATGGCTTTTTTCTCTAATAGCCAGAATACTCAGTTCTGAACTATATTACCTTTCTCCAGTAAATTTAAATTATATTTTGGGGTTCCTGGCACTGTTGAAAAGCTATTGTGTTTGGATGTTACCTTGCCAGCCTATGCTTGTTTTGATAAGGTCACTTGTGACAGTGGCTGGGAAGGAGGGGAGCACATTTGATTGACTCACTCCTTCCTTCCATTTTATCCATTATCACTCCTTGAAACAGGGACATGTTTTGCAAAACCTTTCACAAAAAAGTTTTTCTTAGAAAAAGTGAATTAAATTTAGGCTTGAGCTGTTTTTTTCATCCATAATGAAAACTATAATAGACATGTATCTTTAAAAATTATTTTTTTACATCCTTTTTCTGATACTGAACTACATTAATACTTTATTTGCTACTTTACTGTTCCTTTATTTATGAAATAAAATGTATTTTGAATTATTGTGGTTAGTTAACAGTTTCATGAATATTGTCTCCTTTTCTGAAAAACTGTGGTGTATTCAACCTAAATACATATTTGATTGCCTGATATTTTGAGAAACAAGAATTTTAGTATTTAAAAATAAGAACAAAAAATTTTTCTTTTCTCATTTCTACATAACTGTACCTCTAGCCAGTGGCTGGAAGTGGGTGGGCGGCAAATTCAGCAGCCAGTTTTGGGAAATGGTATTTGAGTTTTAAATTATTTGGCCTGTTTTACTTATTTAATTGCATATATTTGTTTGCCTAGTAATGGACACTTTTGCCCTAGCATTGTTAGACACAGTAGTATAGAATGACGCATTTGTGCTTAGATAGTATAGATATGCAGCTTGTAAGTTAAGGGGCAGGGGCAATGTCATTTTCTTTTGAGGCCATATTCAATATTGAAAAGTCAGAACATAACGTCTTGTGTTCATTTTCTAGGTATTTTTGACCACTATACCTGATTTCCTATGTATGTGTCTAAATTTTTCATCTACTTTTGTGGATGTTCTAAAAGCTAAAGAAGGTAGTATAGGGTTGGAGGCATAAAAGGAGTACGGTTTTTATTTTTGGTTTTCTTTACTGTGGAATTATATAGATGAGATTGGGAGTACCTACAGTTACCCAAAAGCTTATATATAGAAAACCAGTAAACTACACCAAGCCCAGTGGGAGTAGGTGGGTATTTTAGGGATTTACCATGCCTTTTCTGTAAGATGGAGGAAGTAGAAGAGCAGATGGTGTTTGGGCCAGTTTGCACGGTCTCTGCAAATCATTCAGGACTTAGATAGTTGTAAAACAGGGCAGCTGTCTCTTTCAGAAGCTTACCATTTAGCCACCCACCAAGAACATTTTTGATGTTCTGTCTTTGAAATGAATTGCAATTCAAATTACTGAAAACTCTTTTCTAGAAATTTCTACAATTTAATCTGTACCTGCTACCTGCTATTTTATCCCAGCTTAATAGGCTTACATTTCAAGGTTCTTCAGAATGGGTAACATGGCTTTTTAATTTTTTCCAGAGGAAGTTTAATCGTTAAGGTTTTATTATGTACAAATACATCCTTTAAATTCTATATATACCCTGTATGAACTCTGTGTATTTTTAATGTCACCTGCCTGCTCAAATCCCCCTAATGGTTTCCCATCTCCCTTGGTATGGAATCTAGACTGTTCACTAAAATTTAACGTCATTTGAACCATTACTGCTCTCTCACCTCATCTCATTTGATCACACCATCTAACAACATTGGCATATTTTCTTTTTCTCAGGCCAAGCTTTTTCTGCTTTAGGGATTTGTATTTGTTTTCCCCCCTGCCTAGAAGACATTTCTTCCAGACTTTGTTAGGGCTTACCCTCCCACTTAACTCAAAATTCTGCCCACATGAAATCTCTTTGGAGAGACCTTCCTGACCACTCTGAATAAAATAGTCTCTACCTCCTATTAGTTGGTTTTTCTTCATGGCCTTGCATCATTAGCCAAATATTCCTGGCATCCTGTTTATTATCTCTCTACACCTGACTGTAATCTCCGTGAGGACTTCTGTCTTATTTACCACATATATTAGTCCGCTTAGGCTGCCATAATGAAAAAACCACAGACTGGGTGGCTTTACCAACAGAAATTTATTTTCTCACAGTCCAAGATCAAGGTTCGTGTCGATTTGGTTTCTGGTAAGAACTCTTCCTGGCTTGTAGATGGCTACCTTCTCACAGTGTCCTTACAGATCCTTTCTTTGGTGTGTGCACACTGAGAGAAAGACTGAATAGAGCTCTCTTGGGTCTCTTCTTAGAAGACACTCACTGGATTAAGGATCTACCCTTAAAACCTTATTTAACCTTAATTTACTTTCTTTACTCCAAATACAGCCACTTGGGTTAGGGCCTCATTGTCTGAACTGGGGAGGGACACAAACACGCCATAACACCACTGTGTATCCCCAGTGCCTAGAACAGTTGCCTGCCACGTAGTAGGAGCCTAATAAATAATTGCGAGTTTTGAATGAATTATTAATATATAGTTTTTAATAAGTGGCATGGTTTAGTATTTCTACTATATGTATGATTTTTTATTTAGCCACCTCTCTGTTGTGCTGTGATGATCATCCTTATAAATTAATCTTTGGGTATATCTAATCAGTCAGTCTGTGATTAAGATGTACAGGTTTTAAATAATAATGAGAGGCAGCATTACGTTATATTTAAGAGCATGGACTCTGGAGCCAGACCATCTAGTTCTGAATCCTTGCTCCACCACTTGAGCAAGTTTGTTTACCCTCTCTATGCTTTGATTTCCTCCTGTATAAAATGAGGATGATGATAGTAGTGTGAGGGGAAGGGTATTGCCCAGTGGTAGAGTGCATGTTGAACATGCGCAAGGTCCTGAATTCAATCCCCAATACCTCCATTAAAATAAATAAATAAATAAACCTAATTACTCCTCTCCCCACCAAAAAAACAAACAAAATAATAGTAATGTGAAACTGAGGCTGATAGTGTGAAACTTAAATGAATTGGTGTTTGTAATCCTCTTAGTACCAAGCATATAAACGATCCTAAATAACTGCTAAATGTAAAAAACTTTATAGGAGGGTGTAAATTTTAAAGTGACAATATGGCATGTTGGTGAAAATGGGAGAACTTCTGTCTGACACAGATAGGAATATAAATTGTTATAGTTACTTTGGAGGATTGTTCTTCCCTGGCAGGTTAATACAGTTTGGGGATCAGCTCCTTTGAGAAGAGGAATTGTCATCTGAGACTCCAAAGGGATATAAGAGTATAGCTAATTTGATACTTTTCTTGTTTTGGATTGATTTAGTATTAGCTTCTCAGAGGCAGCATGCTGTAGGTAGGATTTTAAGCTCCTTACAGTTTTGATTCTTTCATTTTAATTTTCACTCCCAAAAGCTTCCCACCTGCCTAAGTGATTAGTGCATCAGTTTGCAAATTTTGCTGCACGTTACAGTTACCTGGGGACCTTTACCTGTTCTGATGCATGGCTCCCACTCCCACACACTCTGCTAGTTGCTGTGGAGTGTCAGCTGGACATTGGGATTTTTCAGCTCCAAGGTAGATTCTAATGTGTAGCAAAGTTTGGGGACCACTTGGTTAGTGGGATTTTCAGGTGAGCTGTGTTAGCTCAGAAAACTTCATGCTTCCTTTGTACCATAGATAGAGACAGCTAGTCTTCCACTCGTGGGGAACTGCAGAGAAAGTGAGGGGTGGGTGGAGGGAGCAGAGTGAAAATAATCTGGGAGACCTCTATACCTGGGGACTTGACCAGTTTCTTCATCAAGATTAGGGGTATGACCACATGCCACGACTCATATAAGCAGGTGAAATTAATTTTAATAATGTATTTTATTTAATTCAGTATATCCAAAATAGTACCATTTCAAAATGGAATTAATATAAAAATTCATTCATTAATGAGATATTTCATATTCCCTTTCTCTTTTTTGGCACTAAGCCTTCAATATCCTGGGTGTATTTTACACTTTGCACTAGCCCCATTCAAGTGCCCAGCAGCCACATGTGACTAGTGGCTTCAAAACTAGACTTCACAGATCTAGATTATCCTTTTAGAACTGAGTTCTCTGACCATAGATACTTTTAAAGTAGATTGTATATTTAAGTTATCCTTGGATCCCAGGTTCTCTTCCTAGAACATTTTTCTGCATAGACTTTTTGTTTTCATCAGTATTCATTAATTTTTCATCAGACTTCTTTTTAAAAAGCAGGTTTATTGATACATAATTTACATAACATTCATTCAAAGTTTACAGTTTAGTGGTTTTAGTATATTTACAGAGTTGTGCAACCATCACCATAATCTAATTTCAGTACATTTTTATCACCCCCAAAAGAAATACCATACCAATGAAGAAGTCATTACCTATCCCTCTTTCCCTCACTTGCCCTTGCCCCTGCCCATCCTCCAGTCCCTGACAGCTACTGATCTACTTTCTGTCTCTAAATTTCCCTATTCTGGACATTTCATATAATTAGGATCATACAGTATGTGGTATTTTGTGACTGGCTTCTTTCAGTTAGCATAATGTTTTCAAGATTCATCTATGTTGTAGCATGTGTCAGGACTTACCTCCTTTTTATTGCCAAATTATATTTCATTGAATGACATACCACACTTTATTTATCCATTCAATTGATGAACATTTGGGTTGTTTCTATTTTTTTGGCTGTTGTGAATAATGCTGATATGAACATTTGCATGTAATGTTTTTGTGTAGATACATGATTTCATTTCTCTTAAGTATATACTTAGGAGTGGAGTTACTGGGTCATATGGTAACTCTAACTTTTGAGAAACTGCTAGACTATTTTTCAAAGCAGCTGCACCATTTTATATTTCCACTTGTAATGTGCAAGGGTTCTAAATCTTCACCAGCACTTGTGATTGTCTTTTTGATTATAGCCGTTCTAGTGATAATCTCATTGTGATTTTCATTTGCATTTCTTCTGGAGAAATTCCTTTTCAGATTTTTTTGCTCATTTTTTTAGTTGGATTTTTTTGTTTGTTTGTTTTTAATCTTATACTGTGTTGTGGGTGTGATTTTGTATATTCTGGATACAAGCCTTATCAGATATATGACTTGCAGATTTTTCTTCAGATCTGTGGGTTGTCTTTTCCCTTTCTTGATAGTGTCCTGAGAAGCATGGACATTTTAAATTTTGGTGAAATCCAAATTATCAGTCTTCTATTGCTTGTGCCCTTGGTGGCTTTTCTGAGAAATCGTTACTTAATCCTAGATTATACAGATTTGTTCCTGTGTTTTCTTTCAAGAGTTTTGTAGTTTTAACTGTTACATTTGAATCTGTGATCCACTTTGAGTTAATCTTTGTGGTTTAAAGTATGGATCCAAGTTCATTTTTTTACATGTGTATATCCAGTTGTTCCAGTCTCACTTGTTGAATCTCAACAAACTTGAATTAGAAATTTTCTTTCATCACCCTAGCGTATTTATTTTTTTCATGTAATAAGTAAGTGCGTAGGTCCATAATCAAGAGAGCTCTTACTCCGTTACATTGACTTATTAGAAAGATGGGGATATAGTTCATGTATTTTGTTGGGAAGCATGGTTTTAAAATACTGGAGCCTGTAATTCAGGTCAAAAATCTTCCCAAATTATGTTGTGCTGATGTTGTTGTTTGCTATCATATTTCCAGATCTTAGTCATGCTGCTTTGTTCAAAGGAGAGAATAGCCATTGTGTTAAGGAATTATAACCAAATAAACATATGTTATAATTTAAGTAGGAAGCAGCATTAGACCCTTTCTTTGTTTCATTAACATAATCTATACTGAATTCAGTTCAATCTCTGGTTCAGTAATACTTGAGATTTAGCTTTAGCTGACCCAGATAAAAGGCAACTTACGCTTTACTTACAAAACAGAAACAATAAAAATTTTTAAAAAGAAAGATGATGAGTCTGGTGGGGAATGACTATAAGCCTTTTTACGTAATAGGACAAAATCCCTAAAATTCATGATGGGAATGAATTGATAGTGAGGTACTTTATAGTCTGTGGATTTGTCTAGATTTGACTCTGCCTTAAAAGATAAATCACAATAGTAATAAAAATAATAGACCTTGGCTTAAAATACCCTGTAGATAGCATGTATTTTAGTTGAGAACATTTAGGGGGGGAAATTGTCAGATATTTAAGTTTATTTTTTTCACTCTTAATGAGATATAATTGATAGCACTGTATCACCTTAAGCTGTATAATAATGTGGCTTACTGCATCGTGAAATGATTATCACAGGTTTAGTAAACATCCATCATCTCATATAGATACAGATTTGAAGAAGTATTTTTTTCCTTAAAAAGTCTGAAGATTTTGCTCTCTTAACCACTTTCATATATAATATACAGCAGTGTAAATTTTATGTGTCATGTTGTGCTTTACATCTCTAATACTTCTTTATCTTAAAACTGGATATTTATTTTAAATTAGAATTAGAGGTGGTGGTTTTCTTGGGTAATGTAATGTACTGTGTCTTAATTTATTGCTGTATAACAAACCAGCCTAAACTGAGTGTCCTAAAATAGCAGCAGTCCTTTATTTTGCTCACAAATCTGCAGTTTGGGTAGGCCTCCTGCCTTGTTTCAGTTTCATGCAGTGCCACCTGTGGTGGCTTGATTTAGTGGGAGGAGGGCGAAGGATCCACTTTCAAGATGGCTCACTGTCATGCCTGGGAAGTTGGGCTGGAGGCCCAGGTTCTTCTCCATAGAGTTCTCTTTACAGCTGCTTGGTCTTTCTCACAGTGTGGTGGTTGGGTTCCAAGAAAACAAGGTAGAAATTTGTTACTACTTCCATGACCTAATTTCAGGAGTCATTATATGGTTACTTCTATGTTTATTGGTAGAGATAACCACAAAGGTTCAAGGGTAGGACCATGAACTCTACCTCTTGTTGGGGCCATTTTTGGAAAATTTAATCTACCATATGTATTTCTTTCCACTTAATACCACTTACATATATATTTCTTTCTAAATAAATCCTTTGGAAAAATCCATTTAATGTTTAGGAATTAGTAGAGGAAAGCCAAAAGTAAATTAAAATATCATCTGAGCAAGAAACTTTAAAAAATTCCTCTTTCTGTATAGTTCTCAGTAATTTATTTTTAACTCTTTGTTAAGAATTACTGAAACTTTGGATATTGTAAATATATATAGTTAATTCAGTTGTGCAAATAGAGGGGGACATCCCAATGTGAATTATGTAGATATCAAAATGCTTTTATTCTCAAGGATATGCACTGTTGGCATTTCACAAGACCACCCCTAGGTATGGTGATTTGCTTGGAGGACCCACGGGGCACAGCATTTAGCTGTACTCATAGCTGTGATTTATTACAGCACGAGAGCCAAAGCAAAATCAGCAAAGGGGAAAGGAACATGGGGCAAAATCAAGAGGAAAGTAGGCCCAGGCTTCCAAGAATCTTCTTCTAGTGGAGTCATACAGGGTGGCTTATTAATTCAACTCCAGCAACAAATTGTGACAACATGTGTCAGATCTATCAGGGAAGCTTATTAGAGACTCAACACCCAAGGTTTTTACTTGGGGCTTGTCATGGAAGCACTCTCTACCTTGTACTTACCAAGAATCCAGAGCTCCAGAAAGAAAGCAAGTGTTGAGCATAAGTCATTTTGCTTGCTTAAACAGGTTAGGCACAGTGAGCCACACTTAACAGTTAGGTGGTGGGAATCCTCCTAAAATCCAAGTTCCTGGACACCAGCCAAAGACCAACTTTGTAAGTAGCTTTTCTAAGGATAGCTATTTCAGGCCTGCTATGTTAATTCTTTAAAAAAAAAAAAAATCCTCAGTCTTCAAGTGCTCTTAGTTAACCCTTCAATATATAGATTTCTGAGTAAGCGCAGTAAAGAAAAAGTTATAAATAAATGAGGTATAACTTGGCCATTAACTTTAAAACCAAGACCAAATATTGGTTTCTGTTGAAACTTGAAAACTTCCTGATTGTGTGGAGTTAAAACTTCAAACCATTTTAAGTTAAATATATAGTATGTGTAATACTAATAGATGGATTGTAGTTACAGGAACAAATGTGTGTGGTAACTTTTCACCACCACCTTCCTTGAGTACATCCTTGGAGAGGAGAGGCAAGGCAAAATAGCATATTAATTAAGAGCATGAATTATGGAACAGGACTATATATATTGGAGTCCTGGCTCCCCACCCTCTTTCTGTCTCAATTTTCTCTATCCAATGGGGATAATTATATTACCTACTTTATAGAGTTGTTGGTGGAATACATGAATTAACATACAGGCATACCTAGCTTTGTTGTGCTTTGCAGATAATTGTTTTTTAAAAATAGAAGGTTTGTGGCAACCCTGTGTCAAGCAGGTCTTTGACGCCATTTTTCCAGCAGCATTTGCTTGCTCACTTTGTGTATCTGTCACCTTTTGGTAATTCTCACAATATTTCAAACTTTTTCATTGTTACTGTATTTGTTATGGCAATCTGTGATCAGTGATTTTTTTTATATTACTGTTACAAGTCACTGAAAGCTCAGCTGGTGGTTAGCATTTTTAAATTAAGGCATGTATATTGTTTTTAAAGACAAGGCTGTTGTACACTTAACAGACTACAGTGTAGTGTAAATATGACTTTTATATGCATTGCATTTATATGCAAAAAAGATTTGTGACTTGCTTTACTGCAATATTTGCTTAATTATGGTGGTCTAGAATCAAACCCACAATATCTCCGAGGTAGGCCTATACGTAAGTTACCTGCCAGGTAGTAAGCGTTGGCCCCTTTATCATCATTCTGTGGATACAGTGATTATGTTTACTGAAACAGAATTCAGACCATTTATTTAGAAAAGTATCAGTGTAATTCTGGGGCTAGCAGCCAGAATATGGGAAATTGTATCTATCATGGGTTTTTAAGAATATGTGATTGTCATACCTGTGAAGTATACAGTAAGAGTTTGGGGGCTGTAAGGAGTTGGCATAATTAACTATAAAGTTAATCCCAGAAATACTCAGGATCTTTAACCTAAATTAATATATCTGCTTTTAATCGTTGGTACCAATGTGACTACACAGTTCAATATGATATTTCTACACAAAATTATAATTAAATGCCTCTATAGAAAAATAATTGCCACGCTGTCAGTGTTAATTGTTGTGTTGCCAGTGATAGGATTACATTTGGCTAGGAATGGACAAATGGGATTTTTACATTAGTGGAAGCAGAGTAGTAGTTTTCTAACATTGTTACTTACCCAGTAAAATAAGCTTTCTTACTAAGGAAGAAAGTGCACAAGGCGTTACTTGAATGAAAGAATGAAGTTAATATTTTTAACATTTCTCCTTAAGGACCAGTATAATGCGGAGAAGCACGCAGATGGAATTATAGTAAGTTTAATCTAATCTTTGTGTCCCTTTACTTCTGCAGAGCATTTTAACCAGTCATGTCAGAAGAAGCCTGAATTTCTACTCATTTTTCAACACAAATTCCTCTTTTCACTTAATCACTGCTTTTTGTTGTTGACTCTTGCAATTTGCCTTAAGCTCTTAAAGTTGGCCATCTTGCAGCAATCATTTGGAGGGGAAAGTGTCGATCTTAAAATTTTTCTAAGTGTTGGTTCAGATTGAATCACCTCCTTGCATGTGTTAACTTGAAGGGTTAATCATGGCATAAAAACGCAGCTTTTATGACTAAATAAGGCATAACTCACAGTGCTACATTTCTTGTCAAACTTTTTTCTGATGAGATCAGAGGAGAGGGGCACAATATTGAAATGTATCTTAATCTAATTATATGTTTATAGGTTTCTGTTATTTTCTTATCTTTTATTTTTAGATCATGTGTATTGTGTTAACTGTCATTGCTACTGTGATATATACTGCTTTTTTGTTAGAACAAGTTGTAACGTGAATTCTTTCACTTAACAGCCATTTTCTGTTCTTTCCTCTCCTTGACTTTTAATATTCAACTTCCACTAAAGTGAAAAGAAAATTTTATTGGAAATAAAAGTTAGAGTTTCAAAATTTGCGATTTAAGCTAGCCTAATTTTATGGTCATTGTGTGACTTCTGTTCAAACTGTATTTCTGAAGCAGGAGGCAGCCTCTTTTTTTTTGTCTTGAAGCTTTATAAATGCCAGCTTAGCTTGTCTGAGATCTGGAAACTAAGTTTGTAAGTCTTCAAAACAATCTCATGATTATACTTGAAAGGATGAGCATGTTATCTTTATCTTTGATTTAAAATGAAAAAGAAGTTAAATAACACTATTGTTTACATGTTTCTTAAGAAAGCAGATATAAGAGGAACATTTTAAAAATTTGAATTAAACACATTGGAATTTTTGTTTCTCTTCACAATGTGAGTTCAAAGCTTGAGCCTTGGTGATTTAATATACTTATAAATATAAGTATGTGTAAATATAAGTGGTATAAATACAATATAATGTAATATAATATCTCTTCCTGAGGAAGCAATTAAGATTATAAGCCTTAAAGACTTACATGGAAGAAGACTGTATATGTTGTCTAGCATTTCATGATCCTTAAAGACGCTAAGAAAAATTAATTATGGCAGTTATTTTTATCTCTTTTCCCTCAAAGTTACTTTTTTATTATGTTAAACAACAGTGTATAAAGCATCCAAAAATGTTTGATCATTTGCAATTAAAAACATCTAGAAAGTTTATACTCATAGAAAATCTGAACTTGTAGAAAACAAACATATTTGAATCATTTGATCAGGGACTATAGCATTTTTCCTTAAGAATTTTTATTTTTAAAAAAGAAAGGAAGTGTTCATGGTTTAGGCCATAGCCCAGATTGCTAGCACCCAGCCTTGCCACCTACTAGCTGTGGCCTTAGGCAAGTTACTTAACCTTTGAGTCTTCGTTTCCTCATCTATAAAGTAAAGTGACTCATTCTTCCTCAGAAGATTGTTGTTTAAGGTACAGAGTTAGCACATAGTACTCAGTAAGTGTTAGCTATACATACATATATGTATATATAATATATTACATTTTATATTGTATTGCATGAATTTTATTAATGTTATAATAGATTAGGGCTAAGGATTGTCACTTGTTTGCACTTCTCCAGCTCTGCGCATTCTTTTTCAAAGCAAAGTGTAGAATGTTATTTGACATATTTTAGGCTGAAGTTGATTGACCACAAACTGTTAGATAAGTGTAGAACAGTTATATTTTCTATTAACAGGAGCAACAGAAGATATTTGGTACTTGTAATACATATTCAAAAAAGTCTGAAAGTGTTTTCTGGGAATGACAAACCTAATCTTAGTAGAGTTCATCTGCAAAATAGAAGATTACATTCAAAAGGTAGAATTCTAGCCCCTTTGTCCAGAATTATTTTATTTCTCAGTATCTTCAGTAATTTTTCATATATAATAGGTGGGGATAAGGAGATGGGATGTTCTCATTCCTCTGGCTCAAAGTATTGAAGGTGGGATTTTGCCTTTGTAAAACACTTGAGGCCTTTTTAGAAAATCACTATGTAAAAATAAGGAATTTACTTGAAGAGCAGCTCCAGGAGCTCAAACTTGTTGAGACACTTGTTTAGTTATTATGGCCCAGGCTGGTATCTGAAAATAGAATCATAAAGTAATAACCAGAAAGTCCTTAGAGACCATATAATCAGACATTTCTTCATTTTATACACTGGGGAAGTGAGGTCTACAGTGAGTAAGAGACTTGTTGAGCCCTTGGTAGAGCAAGGATTCTAAGGAATTAAAATTCTAAGTCTCTGCTTCTGTGCTTTTCCTAATGCTTCAGAACCTTCCCTACTTCACTCTACTAGATTTTATTTTCAGAATTTATTCTCTGTGTCCTTTATCTTCCAGACTAGAATATTTATGATAGGTAGACTGTTGTAGTGACAAGAATCAGAGTTCTAAGAAGTTCAAATCACTTGATTTAAGAGATCCGATTTAGTGATTTTTATGTATTAATGCAGAGAGTAGATTTAAGGGAAAAAAAATTTAAGTAATAAGAATGCTGTAAAAACTTTCCCATTATCTCAGTTTCTATTGTTAGGTGCTCTTAAATTTTTACAAATAATTTTTGGGGCTCATCAGTAAATTTTTTTTTCTAATTCCGTTTCATTATTTTCTAAGTTCTATCTAACACATATTTGACGTTTAGTTTTCCAAATCAAGGAAAGCTAAATTAGAATTTTTAAAATTAAAATAAAGTAAAACTAAAATTTTATTTCTTGGGTTTTGTCTAGTGTAGTCTCCTAAATAGCAGATTTAAACTGCTTTTTAAAGACCTTGGTTTAAAAATCTCCCCCTCCGCCAAAAAAAAAAAAAAAAAAAAAAAAAAATCAGTTAAGCTATGGAGTCTTGTGTTTTAAATGTTATCATGCTGGCAAAATAGTTTCTTGGCTTGGAACCAGAAAAAACTAGACTTTTTTTTCCTCTCTAAAATTGTAACTACATGTTTGATTATTTTTTCCCTTCTAAATCCTCAGAAAAAATAAAAGCTGTTTTCCCCACAACGCCCAACTGGAAGATACATCTCTTTGCCTTTAGTGACTGTAAAACTAGGTGCGGGTATAGTGCAGTACTCAGTGGTGGCAGGTGTCAATAATATGGGATGTAAAGACTAGTCATGGGTGTAATGTTTATTAATATCAGAGAAGAGAGAGCATTTCTCTGCCTTTGATAGACAGCAGCATTTATGATGAATAAAAATTTGAGAAGCACTGAGTTGAATTGAGAGGTTATTGTTTTGGCTTCCTGAAACTATTTTACAACTCTTTCCAAGTGTTTTCATTTAGTTTACCTTTCTATATGACAGAGATTCATTCATTTTCCCTCCTTACTATGCCTGTTTGTTTGTTTGTTTTAATAAGGAACTCTTAGTAAAGTTATTTTATTCCGTCTTTGCTTTTTCACCATCATGTCTATATAGCTACCTTCAGGACTTTGCTGTCAGAAATGTGGGTATTTCATACATTTGGGAGGGTCAGCACTAGAGGGACATTTAGTTAAAAAATAACTCTACTGTTTCTTTATCTCAGAGTACTATTAATCCTGTAGATGCAATATATCAACCTAGTCCCTTGGAACCTGTGATCAACACAATGCCTTCGCAGACTGTCTTACCTCCAGGTATGGTATAATAATTGGAAAAATGTTTCACAGAGTCATGGATGACAAAAAACTTAATTTTTTAAGGCTGTTGTAGTAACCTTGAAGGGCTCTTTTTCTTTCTTTTTTTTAATAAGTAAAAGTAATCACACACATACATAAAATATAGTCAAAAATGAACTGCAAAAATAGCGTTTCTGGTATTGAGGCTTTTTAAGTATTATTAAATGGCTTTTGGTTTTCAAAGTGAGGTGGAAGACAAACATGGTTCCTTGAATTAGCTGGTAGGGCAGAATCATATGACTCAGGATTCATGGCTACCAAGGGAAACTTAACATACCTTAATCTACTTGAGAGTGATCCAGGAATGTTCTATTTTGGTGTATTTTTTAATAGTTCTAACTAATATAAATGGTTTGTTCATGGTGGACTTTAAGATAATGAGAAAGGAAATAATTAAATTTGTGATGCCTACTGATAAGGTAGACTAATGATATTTTGAAGAATAGGATAATAAATAGTATTTTTTTTAACTAGCAAAGGAGGGCTTAGATCTGATACCCATTGATTTCATTTTACCTTTTTGTTGCATCCAACATTTCTGTGTTCTCAATGATAATATAATTAAGTCAGAAATTGTACTGGAAAAAGGAAAATCTTTTTAAAAATACTTGTGAATACGTGAGATCTTTTTATGAATTTTTACTCCTTAGGAGAATGAGCTTAATCTCTCTCATGGGACTAAAGAGGAAGTACTGTGCCCCATTTTAGATTTTGCATGTAGTTTGATACTTTGGAACAGTTTATCATCAGAAGCTTTTGCTGGTTTTACAGAGCAGTTGTACTGAGTTATTAGCCTACTTTGAGTAGCCTCTTGATGTCTGCCTTGTATGTTAGTACCAGGTAGCATATCATCATTGAATTTAAAGGGGCTAGGAGTTCAGAAAGGAGTAGTAGCATGGAACTTGACTTAATGGAATAGTCTCAAAAATTACCGATCTTTAGGATTGTGAACCTACACAACTGCAGTTGAAGAATTGTGTTTGGCTTTTTTTCTAACGTATTTCACATGTTCAAATCTAGAACCTGCTCAGTTGTGTAAGTCAGAGCAGCGTCCGTCTTCCCTACCAGTCGGACCGGTATTAGCTACCTTGGGACATCATCAGACTCCAACACCAAATAGTACAGGTACAGATTTGTATAATTCCTTTACTTAAATCTCTTAACTCTTCGTTAACATTTAAGATTTGTGTTTGATTACTGGTGGGAAAAAGGTTGAAGAAAAGTTGTATATTTGTGTTGGCAATAACATAGTTTTACCATTACAGTTCCATATATGAACTGGTTAACTTTGTGATTGAACTAGAAGCTTTAGTAATAATCATAATTTAAATGAAATAAAATATTACAGGATTTTGTATATTTGTTTACCTTAAGATTTATTTTGAAGATCTATATTGACTTTAAAAAAATTGTTCAAGTTAGATTTATGTACTTACTGTAAGGGATCAGACAATTCAGAGGTATGAGAATAGAAGCTGTAAGTCCTCTTTATTGTTCTCTGTCATTTGCATACATGTTACATATATACTTATATTGCATATTTTTGTTGTTTTTATTTTAACGTAAATGACGTCATATGATTCTGTGACTTTCTTTTTCCATTTAACCAAAAATATTTAGACAGCTTTCTATGTCCATACAGTTAGGTCTGTGACATTCTTTTTACAGCTGCCTGCGTAACTATTACCTGTTTTTCTGCTGATGGACATATAGGTTGATTCCAGGATTTTCCTGTTATAAGCAGTACTTCAGTGATATCCTCGTGTGGCAACTTTTGGCACATTTGTACTTTTTAAGGATAGGTTTTTCAGTCACATTTTTGCCAATTTTATAGGCAAAAAAAGGATACTTCTTTTTAATTTGCATTTTTTAGTTTGTTTAGACTTACAATATTTTTTTTCTCTAATTCACAGGGATGCTATCAAATATTAATATTAGATTTATTTCTTGTTTTAAAATTAATTAGGTTGATGTTGAGTTACTAGTTGAACCAAACTCAAGGGAGCACTTTGTGCTTTTGTCCCTGTTGTACCTAGAGGCCAAAACCAAGCCAGCCTTGAGGAGGTGGGAGATAAGCCCCTGCAATTGCTCCACAGATTTCTTCTCTGGGCGGGACTTCTCCTGTGTAATAATGAAAAGTTACTCTGTGGTTTTTAGCCCATTTTGAAATTTGAATAAGTAAAGGTACTGATGTCATCACTTTGGTTTTTAATATTTAACAGCCTAAACATATTTCTTCTTAATTTTGAAAGAAAGCAATAGCAGCTCTCATAATTTGAAACTCTTGGGAAAATGCTGATAATCAGCAATTTGAATAGTGACGTTGAAATGTTCGACTGCTGTTTTTTTTGTTGTTGTTATGTAGCTGTCCTTATTGTTTTATTTTTTTAATTTTTAATTTCTAAATTATTTATTTATTTGCATTTTTCACTTTTTAAAATTGAATTATAATCCATTTACAATGTTGGGTCAATTTCTCGGCTGTCTTTTTTTTCTGTATTTCGTTACACTGTATCACTTTAAAAGCAGTGTCTTTGTTTTCTTTTGTTTTTTAATAAGGGGGAATTGTGTCAGAATTTTGAAACACAGCCAAAATTTGTCTATTTGGAAATATATAAAACTAGTTATTTACAAACTTCGAAAAAGTGAGCACTAGTCTTTATGTACATGAGCTTTAGGATCTTTGATCAGTTATAAATAATAAATAATTTAGGATAAATTATTTCAGAAGAAGGTGTTTCAACAATACAACATTTTAGAGTAGATGGATTTAAAGGAATTTTTAAAAATTAGTGTGTGGTTTATGTCTTATTTGATTTTTCCTAACCTAATTTCTTCATCTTCACCTTTACTTACCTTTCTCACTAATACAAGAAATAAAGGCACAACTGAGAAAATAAATAATATTGTTTGCTCTCATAGTGAAAATCCAGTTCTTTCGTTTGCAGTTCCCATTCCAGATCACTTTGTTCTTGGACATAGTTTCAGTTTTGTATGGTCACTTGGAGTATTTGAATGTTACTTAATTATTTGTAATTCCTGGTCTTTTTCTTTCTTTTATCCCCCATTTATTTCAATAAGAGAAAATTTATTTCTCATCTTATTGCTGCTGTGGGGGCAGGGGAAGAGAATTTAAAGTCATTTGCTAAGATGAACTATCTTTGGAATTCCCAAAGCATTGCCTAAGCATTGCCTTTTTAGGCAGCAGAATTTTTGTGTTTCGTTTTAAAAATATTTTGGTTGAACATAGGAACAAAGCGTGGCAGGTGGATGTGCTCTCTCTGTACCTATATTGACCCATAGACACAAGAATGGGCTAAAAATCCATGGATGGCTCTGGATTTGTTTTTATGGAGGCTATTGCCATTTCTATTCTACAGCTGTGTTTGGCTTTTAGATCACCAGTAGTGACTTTCTTAATCTCCAGCAGGCATCTGTTTGGCGTTAATTGCCTGAGAGCCCTTAGATACTCAATGAACACTTGTTAAATTAGTCTCAGTACTTCATTGTTCTGTTTTGATACTTTCATTGTTTTTATACTTTTTTATTATTAGACAGTGACCCAGGTGATTATCACAGAGATTTAGAATCAGGTAGACTTCTGCTCTGAATCTGTTAATTTGTATTTCCTTAATTAGACTACTTAGGAATAGAAAGATGTTCCTCCAATCCTTTCCTTTTCCATGACTTCCCATTAGCAGTCCTGTTTTTCTCTGTCCTTGAACCCTGGACACCTGACTTAGATTTAGGTAGAAAAGAGATTAAAAAAAAAAAAGAGAGATGAGGAGTTTGGATGATGAGTGTTCAGGGCTTTTGTGTTTGCATGTGACTGTCAAAACATATTGACTAATATGAATGTGATATCCTGAACAATATTTTTTAACATTCATGTTGTTTTTGATATTCTTTCCATGTTGTATTTGTGAATGAAGAGAAACAAACCATATCAGTAAACAAAGAATACTGAAGCCATCAAGTCATCAGCTGCTGCAGCAACCCACAATGGTGCACTCTGAGGGTACTCAGAATAAGAAAGGACAGGATACTTGGCCCTAGATAGCTAGGTGCTTGTCAAAGGAATGATTTCAATGAGCCCAAATGTTTGCTCCTTCCCATATGTAGAAAAGCGCTAAATTCTTTAACTTGAGATGTCTGGTTTTCTTTAATTAACAGTAATCTTTTAATGTTTTGACTACCTGGTCTTTGTTGTAAAACTCCTGTATATCCTGGCTCCTCCCCTACCTCTTTGGAGCAGTCCCACAGAGCGATCTGAGAGGCTGTCATCTGAGCTCCAAGGGGTTTGAGTCTTCAGAAATGTCCGCCAAATAAAACGTAACTCTCAACATTTAGGCTGTGCGTTTATTTCAGTCAACATATTCTTGTTGGCTCACTGCTGCATTTCTCAGGTATCTGGATTTACAGTATAAACTAAGAGCTCTGGCTTCCCATTGGTACTGGGGTCTGTTATGGGACTTCCAATACCATAACTCACACACTGTGGTTATAATCAAAAGAACTCCCTTTGTCCTTATAGGTGGGACGTAGCATTTTTTCATCTATTTATAAGGCTGTGCCCCATTCTGTAATGTGATTTGCTTTTTCTTTTTTTGTCTAGTTTAAATATTGATTTTCTTTACAAGTAGTTTAGGGACTTCCATCAACTTAACTCTTTCTTGATTTTAGAAAGGTCTGCTTTGACCCCATCTCCCTAATTTCTTCCCCTCTATTACCAGCAGTGTCCTCTAATTTAAAACTTTTTAACTTCGTAGGCAGTGGGCACTCACCACCTAGTAGCAGTCTGACTTCTCCAAGCCATGTCAACTTGTCTCCAAACACAGTCCCAGAGTTCTCTTATTCTAGCAGTGAAGATGAATTCTATGATGCTGATGAATTCCATCAAAGTGGCTCATCCCCAAAGCGCTTAATAGAGTAAGTAGATGAACTATGTATTGAAACGACTCTCCTGATTTTTAAAAATGTAATTTGATTTTGAGATAGAGTCCATTGTAAATTATTATTTGGAAAAAGTAAAAAAGATAGCTTATTTTTAATTGGCTTATTGAGTAAAGCTAGTTCTGTGAGAATGTTGGTTTTACTCATAACTTAATTCAAATGGAATAAATTAGTGTCACCTACAGTAACATACCATATTGATCATTGAACTCTGGGCCTTATTTCTATAGTACCAACATTAGGAGAGTGAGTAAGCTAGGAAGTATTATACATGTAAGAAGGGGTTGTTGTTACTTGTTTTTGTATTAGAGGTACTCAGCGCCTGTAAGCCAGGCACTATACTAGGTGGAGGAATGATAAAGAGATGAAAAAGAGCCATTCTTTGCCCTCAGGGAACATAACATACAGGCTGTGGCGGGGGGTTGGCGGGGGACAGACATTTATAATCCAAGACATTTATAAGAATAAGCACAAAAAGAATGGGAGCATTTTGAAATCCTGAGAAGTGGGGAAGGATTCAGAGAGGAGGGAGGGAATGTAATCCTAAGGTAAGATGTGGATGAGTAGAGAGAAATGACATGGGGTGAGAAGAGGAGAGGGAAATGGAAATGTTTTTGTCATAGAGATGGAACCCCGTTTAGAAAGGCCTGAAGGCGGGGGAGCTGTAAGTTATTGAGCTTGGCTGAGTCTGGCAGAAGTTGTGGGGAGTGGTTAAGAAAAAGATTCCAAAGATGTTGACAAGGCCCAGGTGAAGAAAGAATCCTTTAGCCTTTTATGAATTTTGAACATTTTCTCACAAGTGATGGCAGCTGCTGGTCAGGTCTGCATTTTAGGAAAATAGATATGCCTAAATTATATAAAATTGAATGCAGTTGGAGCTGCATTGTATGTTGGGAGACCAGCCAAAACTGGGTAGAAAATTGAGAAATGTTACAAAATCCTAGCCTGAGCTAAAGTAATAGCATAGGAATGGAGGGAAGCACATGGGCTCCAGAGGTACTAAGCAGGCAGATTTGGGCAGATATTGGTGATGATTTTTCTCTCAATAGGAAATTTTTTACCTATTTTATCAAAGCTAGCTAAGCTATTGTACAGAAAAGGCCTTTACATGTAAAGTCAGTGACGTGATAGCCAATAAGCAAAACACTTCTTAGCCTCACTGGTATATAGTTTGCTATGGTTAGACTTTGGATTCTGGAATCTTAGAAAGAATAGATTCTAATCTGTTTTGCTTTAAAGGTATGTGATCTTGTTCAAATTATTTAACCTAAGTATTCTCAGTTTCCTTGTTTGTAAAATGAGGATAATAATAGTTTCAACTTCAAGGGGTCATTATGGATGTTTAAATGAGATTAATAAGGCAGTCAAGTGCTTACTGTGGTATCTGGCACATATAAGTGCAATAAACGATAGCTGTTATAGGAAGCAAACTATTTGCTTTAGTGTTTTTGTATTTGTTGTAGATGTAGCTGGCTTAGTATTTGTTGGGTTTTGTTTTGTTTTGCAGCTCTCCTGCCATCTCAGGAGTCGGTGCTATTGTTATAGCTTGGAAAGACAGTACAAATTAGGGAAATGATTATATATGAATTTGCAGGCTCAATACCATCAGTCTTACGTAACACCTTGAACCTTGGTTTCTTTTAGTAAGAAATTTTTTGTAGGACGCCAGTTCTCATGAGGGCACAAGAACTGGGAAATACAGTATCATATATGCACCATAACTATTCAAAATCTCAAAATTTATAAGGACTATATTGGTTCCAAAAGTTTTGATTTGTTAGGATCAAATTCAGCATTTGAATATGGAAAAAGTGAAATATATGTTATCTTGGTGAACACATACTGTCAAGACATGAGACTTAAGTAAGAGAGGTTTAAACCCACAATTCAAGAAGGCTAGTTTAGTAGAAAGGGTTTGGTTTAGCATGTTGGTTCCTTTTTTGTTTGTATGTAGGGAAATAAACTAAGAGACCATTATTAGCAGTTTGCCAACAGAAACTTTAATTTTGAAAAATGTTTTTTATGATAGTGGGGATTAAAAACAAATAGGCATTTGGAAGAAAATTCCAAAGTAAAGGTTATTGATTTTTTTGAAGTGTTCAATCATTGTTTTCTTTAAACAGAATAAAGGACAGTCTCCTACATTGACTGTTAGCTGTTATTCAAAACAAAGTACAATTGAGTATCAAAATGGATCATCTATCCTCTAGAAGCATATAACTTTACTCAGTAAAAGCTTGATAACATGTGGTTAGCCTCCTTTTAACATCACTGATAGTCAGTCTCTAGCCCGAGGTTCAGGGATTCTCCTGAAATTTTTCTGAAATAGATAAATTTTAAATGCTTGCCTATTGTACCAGTAATAGATAGGCTTATCTACAAAGTTACCTGCAGGCTCAGGTTTTTCTCTTTTCTCCATATAAGCTTCCTTCTCTGTGCACTCCCAGTACCCATCCCATAACAAATACACAGTTTATGAACCTCCTATTTGAAAGGATCCAGAGTTAAGTCCAACTAACCCACTCAGCATTCCTTTTCTCCCTCAATTTTATGCTCTCCTTATATGCCCTAATCTAGATGCCCAGACTGGTAGGGACTAGACATTTTATTTGGCCAGCACAGTGTATGTTGACTTTTCTTTTTTTTTTTTTTTTTAATGAATCTTTAAATTTCTTCAAATTGAGTGTGCTGGCTCCGGGCCCATGTTCGTAACCTGGCCTTGTTTGTGTTCTCTACCAGGCCTCTGTGGGCACTGAGCTTGTGTGCCACCTGCTGGTCATCGGCTGCTACCACTTGTTTTCTAACTCCGGTCAAGTTTCTGTCTACTGCTTCTCTCTCCCTCTGTGTGAAGGAAGAGAGCTTGAAAGCTTAAGTCCATTCACTGTTTTAAAGACCTGTAGTGATGATGGTTTCTGTCACTTCTGAACTAGGTTATCGATCAGTATAGTTTTACACATTTGTAAGCTAGATGAAAGTACATGTTGGAAAGAACTTGTGCTTTGGAGCCAGACATGTATTTGAAATGGCTCCACTACTTTACCAGCTGTGTGACTTCTGGCCAGTCATTGAACCTCTGAGCCTCTGTGTTTGATAAGAATAATCATGTCTACCTTTTAGGGTTTGATTGTCATAGAGACATGCTGGGTACTCAGTAAGATTTTGGATTCTGTTTGTATAATTAAATTCAGAGCCTTATATTTTTTGGTTTAGTTTATTTATGATCTTATGATTATTCTGTACAGGTCAACCCACTGCAGGTAAACCTTCCCTGTATACATATTCTTTTTGTCAGTGCTGCTGTTTTATAACTATAATCTTTAAATCCTTTGTCCTGAATGAAATAAATTATGAAATGGATAAATGAGAATTTATCCCTTTTTCTTCCATTTTGAACTTTATTGAGCATTTCACTTGGCATGGTTTCTAACCTGAGTAAGGAGGAAGAGCACAGCATAAATCAGTCTGACCTTCAGAATCACATCTTAAAAGATACATGTTTTTAACAATTTGGGGTTTTAAGATCAATTGATTTTTTTAAAAATTGATTCTGTCTTGATATATCAAAGAGCCACAAAACTTTTTGAAGATAATTTTTATGCAGCTCTTTTATTTAATTTGACTTCTCTTACCTAGGTCTTTCACTCATATTTTCCATTGGCTCTCAAAACTGATGAGGTAGACATTAGTTACAGTACCTTGTGATGTATACTATTGAATTATCCAAGAAGCAATATTTAGTTACCTAAGGATTTTTGAAAAATAGATCAGAAGAAGGTAAGTAACCAGGACAAACTATTTTCAAATTAGAATGCTTATGTTCTAATACTCTAACGTCTACTGGTCTAATATAGGCAGAACACAGGATTTTTAGGGTAGCGATACTATAGTGGTGGAAACTTAGCATTAAACATTGTCAAAATCCATGGAATGTACAACACCAAGAGTGAACCCTCCTGTAAACTATGGACTTTGAGTGATAATGACATGTCAGTGTAGTTTCATCAGTTGTTACAAATGTGCCAGCCACTCTGGTGCAGGATGTTGATAGTGGGGAGGTTGTGCATATGGGAATTCTGGACTTTCTGCTCAGTTTTGCTCTGAACCTAAAACTGCTCTTAAAAAACCAAGTTTATTATTAAATAAGAAATCAAAAGAAGGTAAGTAATCAGCACAAACTATGTTTAAACTAGAATACATAATGTGTTTTCCACCTATAAATTTGTAATAAAAGACTTTTATTTGTGTACCATTTTATAAATAATGTCTACAGTGCAAGAAATTCGGTTTCTATTTTTACCCTTAATCAGTAGACTGTATGCCTTTAATTATTCTTTTATTAATGTATAAATACTAATCCCGGGTAAATTATGATCACAGGTATAATAATATAATAGAAGAAGCTTTCTTTAATTGACTTATAAAAAGTAATATACTTTTTTATTTTTTATTTTCAGATACAGTTTTTTAATGACTGGGAAGGGTGTTAATAATACAAATGTGGGCTTTTATCAAAAGATCTCAAAACTATAGACAAGACATCTTTCTGAGACTAAGTAATAGAGTTGCCATTTTTGAGGTTCTGGAAGTTGTTGCCAAAAATTGTGGCATACCTACATTTATGCAAAGTAACAAAGTTGAAAAATGAACTCTAGTTTTAAACCTAGATGCAGAGGCAAAATCTTACTGATTTTGTTGGCCTTTAAGTATGACTTGGTTGAGCACACACATGCATGAGACTGACACGGAGAGAGTTGGAAAGTGTCTGTCTGTATGTAACTAGCTAACTAAATAGTCTGTTTCTGTCAGCTGCATGTATTGGTTTTAAGTAGCTTTATAGGTTAACATCTTACCTATGATTTTAAATTGCTTTCTTAAAAGGCTTAAGAAGGTGATTAATGGTTGTTTTTTTTCAGTTCCTCTGGATCTGCCTCAGTCTTGACACACAGCAGCTCAGGAAATAGTCTAAAGCGCCCAGATACCACAGAATCACTTAATTCTTCCATGTCCAATGGGACAAGTGATGCTGGTAAGTAGCATTTGAGAATTTAACTTTTCTTTTTCTTAAAAACATTTGTTTAAACAAAAATTATAATACTGGTAGCAGTGTAGATAGGCTCGATTTAACAGGAGCCTAAGATGATCTGTTTTATTTCAGACCTTTTCGATTCACACGACGATAGAGATGATGACGGGGAGGCGGGGTCGGTGGAGGAGCACAAGAGCGTTATCATGCATCTGTTGTCACAGGTTAGGCTTGGAATGGATCTTACTAAGGTGAGAATCAAGTTTGGTGTTTGCTGTTAGTCTTAGTGTATGTATGTGTAGATACGTGTATAGATCTGTAGTGATAGTGTGGTGAGTGTGTCTCCACGTGTAGTATAATGACATAACTTCTGTTTATACTTTCGTTGTAATTTAATATACATATGGATGAGTAAATGAAAATTTTGATAAACGGATGAAATAAGTAAAACTAGAGTATAGAGTAAATAATTTCATAGAGATAGTATATATGGATTGTATGGATTAAGATTTGGATTTTATTGGTGGCAAGCAAAGAATAGTATTGGGCTTGGTTAGTAGTTTGGGCAAAACCTAAAGTAGTGTTGTGTGCACAGAATTAAAATGAGCAGTGTTCTGATCTTGGGGTTTGAAGGACCTATGTTTACATCCTGCTTCTGCTGTTACCAAACTGTGCGAACCTGGGGCAAGTGCCTTTCTCCATGATCTTTGGGATTCTCATGCAAAATGAACATATAGTGACCTACTTTACAGGGCTGTTTTAAGGACTGGAACATGTAGTGAGTGGAAAATTGTTTGACACACATTGAGCCATATAATTATTGTGGTTCTGAATTTGAATTTGAATTTAAACTTAGTGCTGTAAACAAAATGCCTGACTGATATGGCAGACTGGTGTATGGATGCCTGTGTCTATCCCTGCCGCTGTGCTAGAAGCCTCATCCTTTCACCTAATTCTCACCACAGCACTGTGGAGGAGGTCCTATTGTTAACTCCATTTTATAGATGAGGAAACTAAAACTCATAGAGGCCAAGTCACTTGACTAAGTCCTGTTGAGTGGCAGAACTGAGATTCTAATCTGGTCTGATTTCGAAATTCATGAAACAATCCATAATACTTTCTACTAAGTGTCTATAATAAAACTTTTTACCCAGAATCTAAGTGAGAATAGAAACACAAAGATAGCATTAATTTGTGGAACAAACATACTTCTGTGAGTGTTCTAGGTAAGAGAATATTTGCAGGAGCTTGTCCCAGAATTTTTTCAGTGATCGTTAGGTTGATTGCATAATTGCTGGAGCAGAATTGTCACTTCATATCTGAGAGGTATAGCTTCATTTTAGATGTTAACATTTATAATGTATTACTTTTCTACATCTAACACCTTGGTTGCTTTTGGTCTCCAATAATGGAAGACCCACTTAATGTTTATCTTGAGCAACACTAGGTTTATTATCTCATATAATGAGAGGTCCAGAAGTAGAGTAGTTGCAGGATTGATTAATTTGCTGGGTCAACAATGTGAGAAGGGACCTAGATTCCACCATCTCTCTTCTCTACTATCCCTAGCATGCTGACATTCACACTCAGACTTGTCTCCTCATTGCTGCAAAATGATGACACACTTCCTGTCATCACATCCTTATACAAATGTATCAGGAGGCAAAAAAATAATTTCTTCTCATGAATTTTTGTTGTTGTTGTTGTGGGGAGAACACTTTTTTCCAGAAGTGGCCCATCAGACTTCCAGTTGAATCTCATTGGCCAGAGCTAGGCCTGTGTGCGTGCCTAAGCCAGTCACTGGCAAAGGAGGTTAAATGATTGCTTTAGATTAACTCACATTCACCCCTTGAGATCTGGGAGGGCCCTGTGACTCTCATGGCAACCTGTAGCCGGAACATGAACCAAATCAGAGTTCTGTTACTAGAGGTGCGCACAGGCAGCCAAAGTGTGTGCCACAGTCAGGGGTGTGATGTCTTGCATCACGTAATTTCCTCAGCCAGATAGTCCACATTTTGGTTCATAGTTACTAAAAGTTTGTTAATTTTTGCCAGATTAGCTATTTTAGAAATCTTTATTGGCACAAATGGCTGTGATTGCCAGCAGATTCTGAAATCTTGATTTCCTTGTGCATTCCAAAGTATTGTTAAAATAATACCTTAAATTTGTATTTTATTTTCCTATTTATAAAAATATTTTCTCACTTCAAATGTTTTCTAAGAAGAGTTATTTTCCAAATACATGGTAACATTTGGAAATACTCTAAAGTCGTATCCCATTTACCTCACTTGGTCTTTGAAACAACTCAAAGATTTAAACATGGCATATAATTATCCTCCTTTTACAGAAACTTTGAGAGATTCAATTGATTTTCCAGGGCCTCCTCACACCTAAGAAGTGGCAAAATAAGTATTTGAACATAGGTTGAAGACAACGTAACCCAGCTTACTTTCATAACTGTTCTAGCAGCTTGATGTAATGGCATCTATCAGTATAGTGCTGAAATCTTTGAAGATCTGTTGAATGAGTGTTCTCAAAATTTTTGAGTAGGGAGAAAAAAAATGTTGATTACACATCAAATCAAATTTTTATGATTTTTGGCTATTTTTTGAATTGCCTTTTCAGTTCTTTTCACCATTCTTCTAATGGCTGTAGTAAACTTGTTGATTTGCAAGAGCAGTTTATATATTAGAAATATTTATCCCTGTCTTTGTTCTTCAGCAGTCTTACTTAGTGATTTATAATTTCTGTGTTCTCCCAAGAGTGGCAGGAAATTGCACCAAGCTTACCTGCCAGTCTAAGCATATTTATATTGTGAACATACATGTTCAGTGGAAGGAAAACGTTTACTTAAAATTGAAACTCAGGAGTCTAATAACAAACATTCTAAATGTTAGAGCCATAATGTTTCTTTCCAGGCTTGTGTTCTATCATTCCTCTTTATATACAGCAATACTAATCAGTCCCTCTCAATACTCACTTCCTGTCACCATGTGTCTCCCTCTCCCCCATCCCCAATCTCCAAGTCTTGTTCTTCTGTTTTCCCCACTATTATAGCCTTACTCTCTCTAAGGCTTTTCTCTAGTGCCACCTCAATAAGTTGTTTTGCAGAGCTGCCCTCAGTCTGATTCCCCAAACAGAACATGATCTTTCCCTGTCCTGAACTTCCAGGGTACTTTGAGAATCTCTTGTATGGTATTTATCACATTCCACCTGAAATTTAAATGCCGGTATTATTCTCTCATACTTAACCTTTGCTGCCTCTGTAGCATTTACTGCAGGATCTTGAATATAGCACATATGCAGTAATTACTACATTCAAGGCGTTTGTTTATTATGATGCTGTACTTCCATAATGAATAATGTCTAGTCTGATAACATTTCAGGAACTCTTCTTCCATTCACTAAAGAAATTCTTCCCTTTTTTATTGGTTAATCCTACTCTTTCTTATTCTTTTCCCCCATATTCCAGTTTCCTCTTTACTTTCTCGAGAAACTCTGCCACATTCCCAGCCCCTTAGCATTTTTCTTCATAGGCTCAGCCCCATGATAGAGTTGTTGAATCCCAGCTTTATTTTCTTCCTTTTGTTTATTTCTTCAGTTACCTTTAAAATAATGTCCTTACTTTGTAATAATAGCTGAGATGCAAGTGCAAATAAGTGTGGTCCTTGCATTCTAGGAGCTCATTGTTTATTTGAGGATACAGAGCCATAAGCAGATGAATTTCCTCATATACCTGATCATGAAAGGGAATCAGCTGTAGAGAGAAAAGAATGCAGGCCCCCCTCCCCCGAGTCAGACAGATCCAGTTTTGAATTCCACTTGATAACAGAGCAGTGAGAAAATTTCTCACCCTCTTTGAGCTTCGTTTTTCTCCACTGTGAAATAAGGATGATAATTTCTTAACAGGATTGTTGTACAGTTTAATAAGATAATGTGTATGTGCTGCTCAGAGGTCATAGGCATCAAAAGGTTGCTATTGACTAGTTGTTACTGTTACACTGATTCAGGGAGCTAAAGGTAAGTTGCACAGAGGAAGTGATATTTGAACATTTAAAAAATCTCTTTTCTGTTTTCATCTTCTGGGCAGGTGAATGGGCATTTCTGAATCAGAACAGTTTGGGAAGTAGATAATCAGAAGTATGTCTGGGCAGTACTTGGTGGGCATTACTGTGATTGGAATGCATTTTTTGTTTTCATTTTTTTTTTAAGCAGTTCAGCAATCTGTTTATATGTAGTAGAATTTGATCCTCAAGGGTCAAATATGTGTGTCTTTCAGGTAGTTCTTCCAACATTTATTCTTGAAAGAAGATCCCTTTTAGAAATGTATGCAGACTTTTTTGCACATCCGGACCTGTTTGTAAGGTATTTGACTTAATACAGTAGTTTCTGACTTTTTAAGGTATTACTCAATAGCTTTCTGCCTTTGTAGGATAGATGGATTCCTTTTTGCCTTTCAGACATTTCTGGGGAAGAGCAGCATTGAATATTTTGTTTGTATTAGATTCTTGTTTGCTTAGATTACTTGGTGGTGGTGTTGTTAGGCAACCATGTTAAACATTCTGCAAAATCTTGAGAGTCCATTAATAAGATAGCCAGTATTTACAGAGCCAAGGCTATGAGCTTATTTGGTCCAGGGATTGGTACTCACTGTTAAATCATTTATACTATATCCTGATGAAGTTATCTGAGTTCAGCAAACCTTTCAAAGCACCTGCTGTTTGTCAGGAACTATGTTATGAGCTGGAAAGGGAAAGAGTCATAGTGTCTGTGCTTGATCATACAGTCTAGAGTCTAGATTATAGACTGATACATAAATTTTAAATACAAAGCTTGCAATATTAGATGTATGTACAAAGGGCAGAAGTAATGTAAAATTGAGATTGATTTACAAAGAAGTGAGTGAGTTCACATTGCTTTTCAGTGGTAGCAGGAAAATTTTCTTTGTAACAGGGTGTTCTGATCCATCTTCTCTAATCACACCTTGGCCTTGGACTTTGGTTTACTGAAGCCAGATGCAAATCACTGAGGTTTCACGTGGGTGGGCACATTGGCTGATACTAATACTTATCTTCTTGATTTAAGAGAAAGATTTAAGAGACTCAATTCCCAAAGAACAGAAATTCAAATGAATATAAATAAATAAAGACACTGTTTAAATTAATACAAAATTAAACAAATAAAATGTACACATTAATTGGTCACATGTGTAAATAAAGATGGAAAGTGCCAGTTATTCATTAGATATAGACTTGAGATTTAAGAATAGTTTGTATTTATGAGAGTTTAAACTTTGAGGTCCCTGGAAGAACCACTAAAAAGAAAAATACAAAAATACAGCTAAAAAAATCCATAGATAAGATTAAATGGAATTCTAAAAATACTCAACTAATTCCCAAAAAAGGAGGAATGGAGGTATAATAGAACAAAGAACAAAGGGGACAAATAGAAAACAAATACCAAGATGGTAGAGTTAAACCCAGCTATGCCAATAATTACACTAAATGTAAATAGCATACACACTCCATTTAAGAGAACCGTGATTGTCAGACAGGATAAAAAAGCAAGATTCGTCTAATTAAATAATTAACTATGAAGACATTGATTGGGTAAAAGTAAAAGGGTGGGCAAAGACATACCATGCAGAGCACTAAGCATAACAAAGCTGTGCTAGTGTCAGACAATGGATACATTTTAAGACAAGAATTATTACCAGAGACAAATAGGGATATTTCATGTAAGAGTCAATTTATTAAGAATAAATAATAATCCTAAATACATGAAACAGCTTCAGACTGTATGCAGCATAAAATGACTAAAGAGAGAAAGAGACAAATACACAATCAAGGTTGAAAATTCGTCCTTCAGGAATTGATTGAACAACACACACACCCCTACCACTACACCCCAAAATCACTGAGGCTATTCAGTTGACCTTTCTAAAACACTACCAAACAATTTGTGTAATACACAGCCTTTTAAGTGCACATGGAACATATACTAGGAGGACTTAATTTAAAATAATTGGAACCATACAGAGTATATTCACTGATGAAAGAATTAAATTAGAAATCAATAACAGATACATCCAGAAAAATCTTCAGCTATTTAGTGATTAAACAGTGTACTTATAAATATGAAATTCTGGAAGAAGGAAAACTAATGGAACTAGAAACCAGGAACAATGTTTACCGCAGGGTAGGGAGTGAGGATTGTTTAGGAAGGAGGATAGGGAAACTTGCAGGTAATGGAAGTGCTCTGTGTCTTGATTGCATGGTGATTAATTTAATGGATATATACATTTTTCAGAGTCATCAAACCAAACACTTAAGACCACTGTGTTTGATTATGTATATTATACCTCAATTTTTAAAAGAAACATTGAGGTAACTCCTGGTCTTGGGTGCTCTCAGCCTGAATTAGGGTGCACCATGCTGAGGGTTGCTGCATTAGCTTGTATCCTGTCAGAAAGGAGGACATGACATTTTGTCTTTCTCTTCTGCAGTATTAGTGACCAGAAGGATGCCAGAGACCGAATGGTTCAAGTTGTGAAATGGTACCTCTCAGCCTTTCATGCTGGAAGGAAAGGATCAGTTGCCAAAAAGCCATACAATCCCATTTTGGGCGAGATCTTTCAGTGTCACTGGACGTTACCAAACGATACTGAAGAGAATGCAGTGAGTTCCATGTTGATGTTTTTAATTGTCTTAGGTTGTGTCCTGATTCAAGATGTCATTTTATTTGGGGGCAGGTAATAATGATAAAGGCACTGGTCAAAAGATGTTCACCACCCAGAGAACAGTGTTGTTGGATCAGCATATTTTGAATATAGTGAGCAAGGGGAAAGAGTGGCATGAGATGAGGCTAGATATTTAGCAATCAGATCGTGCAAGTCCTTATGGACCATAATGATAATTTAATGGCTTATTAGGAACTCATTTTTGTTTTGAAAAGATCATCATAATGATTTGGTGAAAAATAAATTGGAAAGGGGCAAAAATAGAAGCAAAGAGACCATTGAGGAAGCTTTGGCATTATTCTAGGAGAGACATGGTTAATTCAAGCTGTATTTTGGAGGTAGAGCTGATAGATGGGTTGGGGGAGGTAAGGGAAAGGGGACAATCAGAGATGAATCCTTGCAAATGGACTTCAGCAGTTGGTTGATGCCGTTTACCTAAAAAGGAAAGATTGGGTTTGGGGAGGGAAAAATCCAGAACTCCAATTTGAAATGTAAAGTATGAGGGGTCTGTTAGGCATGTAAGTGGAACTGTCAAGTAAGGAGTTAAAATTTAAGAGTCTGGAGTTCAAGGGGGAGGTCTAGGATGGAGACGAGGCTTTCAGGGGCTTTAGTATATTTAGATGGCATTTAAAGCCCCGGGATGAGATGAAATCATCGAGGAAGACAGCATAGCTTAGAGAACAGGTAACCAAGACCTGAGCCCAGGGCTTCAACATGTGGGGGTTGATTTGAGGAAGATGGCCAAAAAGACTCAAATGCTAAAAGGCCTCTAGGGGTGAAAAAATTAGCCCCTAGGCCCACAGTGGCTGGCACATCATAATCTCTCAGTAAACATGACTCTCTGTGTTTTCCTTTTCTGAATGACACATTACATGTAGTCCTCACTGAAGACAGGCAGTATGTGTCTGTTCTTACTCAAATTGCAGATGTTGACAAGGGCCTGTTCTGTGCCAGGCTTGGCCCTTAGTTAGGCACGTGATTCTTGCCTTCAAGAATGTCTCAGGGAGACTTAGGAAGACTGACACAAACCAGTAATTCCCATAGTGTAGTGAAGTGCCGTAAGAAAAGTATATATAAGATGCTTTGGGTGTGTAGAGGAAGGGGAGCAGTTTTCTACCTTGGGAGGAAGTAGAGACTCCAGTTATTAGATTCTCTGCAGTGTCATTTCTCTTTCCATATCAAAAGAAAATGATATTATATTTGCTTGCAGGAGCTAGTTTCAGAAGGACCAGTTCCCTGGGTTTCCAAAAACAGTGTAACATTCGTGGCTGAGCAGGTTTCCCATCATCCACCCAGTAAGTAAACAGAGCTCCTTGGCAACATCCACTTTCAAACTGTTCTGCCTGAAGAAGGTCATAGAAAGCTCCTTAGCTGAAGTTACTGTACTGTCAGTTTCATGGCTACCTATATCTTCCCAGTCCTGTCTGTTCCTTGCATAAGTTCCAAAGACTCTGTTAGCTTCACTGATTAAATATGTATTAAAAGAAGGGAATTAGGGAATCAACTTTTAATGCTTCTTAAGTCTTATATCAACTGTAAAGACAGTTGATATAAAAGAGATGTAGTTTCTGCACAGTTCGTTCCCGGCATAGTAGAAAGAATACATGTCCTCATGTGTTATTTACTCAGTGCATTAAGACTAGTAATACTGGATGGGCCCAGGTTGGTGACCGTGCTTTTGCTGACCAGAAAAACGACAGACCCTTTGATTTTAAGCCTCTGGGATTGGCCATCGCCTCACAGTTCAGGGAGGTTCCTGCCCACATGGTGCTGAATGGTTGCTTGCAATGGGGAAAACAGGGTGTAAAAGGCAGATGGGTAATTCCTGGCCACATTGGAGGCTGTGCTTTGATGGGTAAAGGATTTCCCCCATGCAGCCAGTACTTTCTCTAAGTTAAGAGGGTTGGAGAGGTGACCATAGCTATTTAGTGCACTAATTGAAAACAACTAGTCTATTCAGTTTCAGCCTTTTATGCTGAGTGTTTTAACAAGAAGATACAATTCAATGCTCATATCTGGACCAAGTCAAAATTCCTTGGGATGTCAATTGGGGTGCACAACATAGGGCAGGGTAAGTCTGTGGGCTTTGGGTGGACTACAGTGTTAGTAGGAGGATTTTATGTCATTCTAATATGTGCTGGACACTAGTCTAGCCTAGAAAGAGTGAGTGGCCCCAGAAAGGCAGGCTGAATGTTAATGTTTGCATGGAGGCATGTGTACTGGGGGTGAGAGCAGGGCTGGGGTGTAAGATTGATTTTCGCTAAATTGCTTAAAGCTTTTTTTTAATCTATTTTTTAATCTTATTTATTTTAAAATTATTTTGGGGGAGAAGGTAATTATGTTTATTTATTTATTTAATTATTATTTTTGAATAGAGGTACTGGGGATTGAACCCAGGAATTCGTGCATGTTAGGCACGCACTCTACCACTGAGCTATACCCTCCCCCCTTAATTGAATGGAGTATCCATCAACGACTCATCAGAGATTAATTACATCCATCTCTCCACAGGTTGTGTCTCGTGTCTAGACCATGATGAACATTACATTCTCACATTCCCCAATGGTTATGGAAGGCAAGTAGAGTGGTGTCCATTCCTGTGATCAGCAAGCAGCAGACCGTGCTATTGCTTAAGCTGTAACCCTCCTTTCTTTCCTCTTAACTGTTAGCCTTACCTGAAACTTTCTGATTTTGCAGGTCTATCCTCACAGTGCCCTGGGTGGAACTCGGAGGAGAATGCAGTATTAATTGTTCCAAAACTGGCTATAGTGCAAATATCGTCTTCCACACTAAACCTTTCTATGGGGGCAAGAAACACAGAATTACCGCTGAGATTTTGTAGGTATTTTGTTTTTCTGCTTCAGTACTCCTGCGTCTCTTCCTTTTGTCTTGAACTATAACTGACCATTGTAATGGCTCTGTCCTTGTAAACTTGTTTCACATCTTGTGTGGTATGTCTCTTTCTAAAATCCCGTATCAGAAGGAGACCTAAAACCTGGGCTCAAAACAGTCAGAGGTCATTGGTGAACCTGACTTGCAAATGGGGAACTGAGTCTTCTTGGATGTCCTAGCTAACCCAGATCATGGGTTCCTGAATCATCATTGCTGACTTGGACCATGAGCTAGTCCATATAGTAGACCCTAGGACTCCCACTGAAGTGTCTCAGAGCCCTCGTAGCCCTTTTTTTTTGTTCTGTGCCTTTGCTGGGGAAAAACAGTAACTATCACATCTTTGCTTGGTTCTGTTTGACACTCTAGGGTCAGATGAAGACAGCTGTGCTGTCTGGGTAAACCATCAGTTGAGTGGTTTCAGAGCCTGCTTGAAAGAGGAAAATCTGCAGGACTTTCTCTGCCCTTGGATGCCTTATTGGGGACAGTGTTGCAGTGGAAGACACAGGATTAGTTAACCAGTTTTCTAGGGAGATGATTAGGATGACAGAATCAGCATCCCAGAAAATCTTGAGCAGGATGGTACCAGGAACACAAGATGAAGTTCACTAAGGATCACTGTAAAACCACAATATTATTGCAGTCAGAAAATACAGGCAGAGCTTAGAGAACAGCACAAGTCACCATTGTAATGGAACTGTCCCCCCAAAACAGGCAGGTGGAGAAAGTAGGATGTCCAGAACCAAGTCCTGGGTGGGCCTGCTGCTCAGAGTTCCTCGGAGGCCAGCAGCACCAACAGGAACCGCTAGTACAGTTTTGGGCCAGCCACAGCGGCATAAAATAGAAACACTGCCTCCTGAAAGAGTGTTTGGTGGGCTCTTCAAATTAGGGATTTCAGCATAAGGTGAGGGATTGTACTGGCTGAATGTTTCTCAGACTTTTTGGTCTCTGGATTCCTTTACCCTTAAAAATTATCAAGAACCCCAAAGAGCTTTTGTTTATGTGGATTATGTTCATCAGTTTTCCTCATGAGAAATTAAAAGATATAAAAATATTTATAAATTAATTTACAAGTGACAATAATAGCATTTTTATGAAAAAGAAAAAAAGTTTTACAAAACATTTCTTTAAAAAACTTGAGTGGCATTGTATATCTTCTAAATTTTGTAAATAATTAATAGAAGACAGCTGGATCCTCCTACCTGCATGCATTCTGTTGCCACATATCACATAGCCTCTGGGAAACACTGTAAACTTGTGGGAAAATTAGAGTAAAAAGGGCAAATAATGTCTTAAGATTATGAAAACATTTTTGACCTATGAGGGTCTTGGGAACCACAGACCACATTTTGAGAACCACTGCACAATAACCATGTAAACCTGGAGCCCTACCATTTTTCTTTCCTTGGTCCTGCTTCCCACAGAGCCCCTAAATCATAGAGGAAACAGGTTTCAGTCCAGCACAAGCAGCTTCATCCCTCTACCTGTGTATTTTTCTCTTTCTAACCTCCTAGCCTCCTGTGTTCATACCTTGCCCTTCCTAACCTGTCTTTTGCTGTAATACTTATCAAGTTCCATACCTGCCATATATGTCACTATCATGTCCAACTAGGAGCCTTTCAGGGCTTCTGAGGAAGGGATCCTTGCTCAGGAAAAGAGGTAAAACCTTTTGATCCAGAGGTCCCTTTCAGCCTGAGGATGTAAGCCTGGTCTCCTGCCATGTATCCTTAAGTGAAACCTCCTTGACCCTCATCCTTACAGCATTGCCCTTATCTCCAGTGCTCACCTCAACTCACCGCAGCCCTTGCTACCCAGAATCTCAATGGCAGTGTCTCTCCCCACTAGGCTGTGAACACCTTGAAGGCAGGGACTGTCCCTAGTTTGCTGCGGTCCCAGCACCTAGCTTATCTCATACCCACTGTTCATGGGATCTTGAGTTGATTAGCTCTTGTTTAGGGCCCTTGTGCTCACAGTTGGCTCTGGGAAGTCCAGTTTTTATTAAGCTGCCTTTAAAGTTGCTCTTATATGTTGTGCTCTGTGTAGGTAGGCCACATTGACCAGATTCTTTGGTAGAAAAATTTACAACTTGAGACTAATAACAAAAGTTTGCGGGTTGTTTTTTTTTTTCTATTTAGTTCTCCAAATGACAAGAAGTCTTTCTGCTCAATTGAAGGGGAATGGAATGGTGTAATGTATGCAAAATATTCAACAGGGGTAAGAATCTGTTTTGCTACCCGTTTTGGGCTTCACTGCATCGCAGCCTGTCCCTTACTTTGGCTTCCTTCATCTGGACATTTAACCACCAAGAGAAGCTCTAATGCCATCTCTTCAGGGCAGGCCTTTTCCGTCCCCCATCTGTTCCCCAGCAGTACAGGTAGTAGAATAATTTTTACTTTCCTCTCTCTTAAAATACTCAGGAATAATATATGCAAAAAATGCTTGTCACTCAGTAAATGTTAGCTTTATCATTAGGCTATGTGGTGAGTATGTTTATAAATAGATGCTAAACTATTACTTTGTGTGTTTGTATATACAGTTTGATTTTTGCATAAGAAATGTATTAACTGCCTGACACCAGGGATACAGAAATGAATAAGTGTTTGTCCTCAGGGAACTTGCAAACTACCTAATTAAGGTGGGAGGAAGATGGTATGGGATAAACAGGAGGAGCCAGTGACTTTGATTTTAGACTTGGAGAATTTGAAATGTAAAAAGCACTTCAGACCACCTAGGATTAGCTGTTTATGAGTCTAACTCCAAGATCAGCCCCAAGCATGTAGCACATAGCCACGTTGAAAATGTCTGTTCAGTTGAGTCTCTACCAAGACTTCAGACACACAGTTATAATTTATGCTGAAGATTGCATATGAAATACATTGTCTCTACATTAACATGTGGGGTTTCATTATTACATCTGTTAATTAAAGTTTTCTGGGAAGAGCTGACTTTTACTCCTTAGAAGAGTGTGAACAGTAAAACATCTACCTGCCTCTTCTGTTTTCTAGGAAAATGCAGTTTTTATAGATACCAAGAAATTGCCTATAATCAAGAAGAAAGTAAGGAAGTTGGAAGACCAGAATGAGTATGAATCCCGCTGGTAAGGACACGATACAACTAGAGCCGCTGTAGCAATGCTCTTGCCGTTGGCTCGGCATAGGTGCAGGGCTGGGTTGTGGACCACACAAGGTATAACAGCACAGACTGAGTTTGAATGCCTGGGTTCATAGGCAGCTCCTCCACTTACTAGCTTTATAACCGTAACTGTAAGCCAGCCTCTCTTTGCAGCCTCTGCCTTTTCTGGAAATGGGAACTACCTCAGCATTGTTGTGAGAACTGAGTAAGATAAACTTAGAGCATATATATGATGCTTGGCCATAAAAGTACCAAGTGTATGTTGACTTACCACCATCTTTGTGGTTTACAAGAGATGGCAGTGAGATCCCAAAAGACCTTCAGGTCTTTTTGTTTGCAAGAAACTTTTAAAAAATTTTCATTCCTGAGTATTTCAGTATGTATATCTAAAATGAATTTTTTAATGAATTTTTTAAAAACACAAAAAACACTATCATACTTTTTAAAAAAATCGGTTATTCTGTAATATCATCAAGTATCTCCAAATATCTCATTGGTATTCAATTTTCCATTAGTCTCAAATGTCGTATTTTCCCTTTCAGTTTGTGCAGTAAAATCAGGATCTTTTAGTGGTATAAGGAATCATGCACTAAAATTCTTTAGCACATTAGCATATTCTTTCTTTAGCATCTTAAGTGAAGGGGACCTTACAGATTATAACCCGACTTGTTTTTACTCGTCAACAGTCTGCTTGCCTGAACTGCCTGCTCATAGTTGTCAGTGGAAATGTATAGACATTTATGCTCTGCTATTCACACAAGGGGATCTTAGGATGGCTACTTTCCTAGTTCCTTGGAGCCTTCACTTTGTAAAGTACTGTTTGGACCAGACTTGTCCAGTTACCATCTTCTAGGCCTTGAGAGGAAGCCAAATCTCTTGCCCTCCCTTAAGCCTCTGCAGTGCATCTCTTGACTCTTACTCTTTTAACTCCACGGGAGTTTTTCTGAAATGGAACTTCTCACTTCTGATCTAACCCTTTTGGTTTATAATAAAGGATGCTGAAGCCCTAGAGAGGTGAGCTGACATCTCTAGTTAGAGGTAAACCCACAAGTAAAATCCCAATCTCAGTTTTTTTCTGTTCTATTGTCCTAACCATATATCCAGCTTTCTGCCCCATCCTTTATTTCCTCCTTTGACAACTAGCAGTGGAATCTTCTGAGTCCATTTCTCTATTTTTTTACTCTAGTGCCCTGGTGCCAGCTTAAGGAGATTTAATCTGTGAACTACAGCACTTAAAGCCATTTGACTTTGTACTGTGATTGTTATGTTCAGAGTGGCTTTAGCCTTTCATTCTCAAGCTTGCTAAATCCTCTGTCCATCAAGTACTTAGCACCCTGACTTTTCTTTAGCCTTTGGAAGGATGTCACTTTCAACTTAAAAATCAGAGACATTGATGCAGCAACTGAAGCCAAGCATAGACTGGAAGAAAGACAAAGAGCAGAAGCCCGAGAAAGGAAAGAAAAGGAAATTCAATGGGAGACAAGGGTAAGCTTGCTTTGGGGAGCCCTCCTCGACTTCCTAACTTCTGTTCCCTGTGACTCGGTCTTTCATTTCTGTGAATGCTGAAGTACCAAAAGATTAGTGATGTAGGAGATGAGCCCTGGTCCCTGCCTGAAACTCACTGCAGTGCTTTGGGCGAGTGGAGAGAGAGGTGGGGCAGGTGGAGTGGCACAGGGACATAAAATAATTCTCCCCCTTTCTCTTACAGTTATTTCATGAAGATGGAGAATGCTGGGTGTATGATGAACCATTACTGAAACGTCTTGGTGCTGCCAAGCATTAGGTTTGGAAACACATAGTTTGCATCTGGTGACCAGGGCAGGAGGCATAATTAAGCAACAATTTTCCTTTGGGAGAACAATTCACTCCCTTCTTACTGCAGTGGTTCCTATCTCAGGGATAACTGGACTTTCTGATGCAGATGAACAATTAAAGCAAGAAAAGCTTCCCTTTTTCCTATTCTGTGGCAGTTACAATTTTGACTTCAGTCCTGAGAAAAACTTCAGGTGTTGAAAACAAGATGTCGGCTCCTTATCCAAACCCCATGCTTTGAAAAGCATTTATGAATCCCAGTCTCAAACTCTGCACTGTAGTACTGCTGTTGATATATACAATATGTTTCCTAGTTCATATAATCTTGGGTTCTATATATATATACATATATACATATATATAATATACCTGATGCCAGATTTTTCATAAATACTCCATCTACTGTAAATACTGGTTCCTCTGAGTTGTTACTAAAATTTAGCGCAATGTATTAAAAATCAAGTGTTAGGAAATTTCGTGGTCTCACCTACAATAACGTTTATTTTGGAATTGAACTATTACTGTATCTAACTCTAGACTACAGTTTAATTATATTCAGTGCTTCTTAAGGCTTCATAAAGTAATTTTTCCAGCCTTTTTTTAATGCGTTTCTTTTATTATGTTTATGACTACACTTGGATAATCATAACCTTGAATACAGGAGCTAACTTACAAGGACTCTCTGAACTCATGAAGGGAGTCCATCCTTTTCCTCCCTTACAGTCTGTGTTCTGTCTTTAGCCCCCAAAATGCTATTCTCAAGTCTTAATTGAACTCTCAAATAGCACACGTATGGCTACCAACATTTTATCCAAAAATACTTTATTGCCTTAGTGGGTTTGGGAAGAATGTTTATTTTTAGATCCCCACCCCACACTGAAAATATAATAAAAGGAATGCCACAGCAGCACATGGCTCATTCAGAAGGGCAATACAGAACTATCTTTATTTTTAAATACATTAAAAACAGCAACACAGGTATTAATATTAGCACCTGGCATTTAGGTACTAAGAAGACATCGGTTACCTAGGGCCTCGCAAGGCTGTCGTACAGAACTGGATTCTCAATCAGAGAGGGATAGGACAGGGCTTCTCGAAACAACTCCTGCAAGCTTTCAGATTACAGCTTGGGCCATCCTGCTAATTTCTCTCTGCAGCTGCTATAGTAACCATTGGTTTGTTAGTCACAAGAGAAGGGGGTAGGTTGTAGGGGCAGGGAGCAAATCAGATTCTATGATGCCAGTGCAAAAATTCAGTGGAAGCCCTAAGGCAGTAGTAGTGTGACTTCATAAAGTACAAATACATTTTTAAATACACAGTGGTTCAGGCCACAAGACTGCAGTTTATTTGACTATTTTATGGTAGGGGAGAAGGTTAAGTTTTGATGTGAAAGCCCTGATATCAGTAATGGGGATGGTAGACTCTGCCAACAGAGGAGAGGTCAGCAGGTAGGTTAGCTGCATCACTTCACAAGAAGAGTTTGAATCCTCACCGGAAGGGGTACCATCCTCTTCCAGCTCATACTTCCCAAATCCAACAACCTGAAAAAGGCCAAGGACTTGAGGTGAGAATGTTGACCAGATTTGAACAAAGACCTGTCAGGATCTCTGATATTAACCCAAACTCAGTGCATGGTAACTGGGCTAAATGTCTGAAAAGGACAGAGCTACAGCTTAGGTACCCATACTTACATGAACGCTGAGCATTTTACTTCCTCTTCCTCTGTGGGCCTTGAACCAGTTGACTAGGTCTGATTTTGAGAATGACTTCAGTGCTTCAATCTTACAAGGGGAAGGGAAAATAGAAAGCTATAAAAGGCTAACATTGTATCTTCTGACAGACTTCTTAAGCATTACACCCTAGGCAGACCTCATTGGTCCTGCTTAGTAGCCTGAGCACATCATTTGATTCAGCTGGCTCCTAACCTTCCAGAGAAGGATAAAAACCAGCCTCTGACACACCTTTGTGTTTATTAGCAATGACTGACCTGGCAAATAAGCAAGGAAGGGTAGCAGATGCTGTAATTACAGCTAAGTACTAGTCACTGAGCCAAACCCATCACACCTTAGTGTCACCTCTCAGATACATGGTGATGGTGTTATACTCTGGTTTGAGAAAACTGCTTTTATTAGGAAAACTGCAGAGCCTAAAGAGCTGGGCTGAACAAAACCTCTTGTTAAGTAACCCCTCCTTCCATGTCCTTTGGTAATTTTGCCGCATAGGGTTGTTATCAGAGCACTGGACTGTAGGACCCAGGGCTCTCTTTTCATGAGATTACTTTGGGCTAGAAGTTGTCAAATCTGGAGTTGTTAAACCTGGAAAAGGAACTCCATAAAGACGAGAAGTTCTCAATTTTCTTTTAAGTAGCAGACCCCTTTTTTCTCCACAAGCCTTGTAATAGAGAACCTGAATATATATACAAAAATGGATTTGCTCTGATTGAGACTGGGGAGTAAGGATTAGCATCCTGCTCAGTTGGCCACCTAAGGTGCTAGAGAGGCTGGTCTGGAAACAAGATTTGATTAATCAGATCAAGAAATGGGCAAGAAAATAACCAACCCTGCACCAGTGCCCCAGGTTTCTCGTCAGGATTTGCCCCAGGACTTGCCTAGAATTGTGTCTCCTATTAAATCAGGAGTCCCTGTCAGGGCTTTCTTACTCTGAAAACCGTGTTATACCTCATGGGCAAGGCGGTCAAAGAGATACTGCTGGGTCACCACTTCATTCCAGTTCCTGTCCACCTCCTCCCCAAGGTGGGTGTCCTCGCATTCCTTCAGCTTGATCAGAGCTGTGACCTGTTATCACCAAAAAGACGCCCTCAAGCATGGCATCACACCAGTTCCCCCAGAACACACTTGGCCCTGTCTAGTCTGGTTTGTAAAGGGCCTGCCGCGTGATGGGGAGGCATGAAGCCAGGAAGACATGGCCGGATTACAGTGAGGCTGCAAAGAACTAGCTAGCACACAGCACTGTTAAGACTGGTGTCTAGTTGTCATGAGGGCTTGGTGGGCCAAAGAACAAAAGACCAGGCTAGCACAGTCACCTGGGTGTTAAATGCATCCTCAGTGAGGTTCTCGATCTTCTCCTCAAAGCTACAAAGAAACTCTTCTATCTTCTTATCAACAACTTCAGAACTGAAACAAAATATCTTCAATTAAAAGTCATCAGTGACCAGGTCTCAAGCAGAAGGCAAAGGAGAGAATTGGGGCTGAGGACATATTTTCAGGGAAGAGGCTGAAGTGTTAACTCTTCCCTAAGCTGAGGGAAGGAAGAGAATGGTGAACAACCCTACCCCTACCCCACCTCTAGCCCGATTTCCTGGTATCATATGAAGCCAGTGACAACCATGCTTGACCATTACAAAACTGAGAACCAACAAGGCCTTCTACCTTGGCTCAGGCATGAATGCCAGGTCAGGCATCTTTGCCTTTCTTGTCTCAGATCTGCCTGAAGAGAGGAAACACTGGCAAGCCCTGCACGGTCACCACAGGACTTGAGCAGACCCTGTAGGCCCACTGGAACCAGTGATAAGTCCTGGCTCAGGCCATCTATGAACCACTCTCCATCTCCTACCCCTCCAATGACTAAATGAAGCAAAACCTATTTGGTAAGAATTGCCTGAGGTTTAAGGATGCAGCCCCTATTCTCTGTGCCAAGAATAATAGTTGGGCCCGCTTACTCACTTGTATTTGGTTGCCTGAGTCCCCACGGTGACAGAGAATCCTAAAATCCCAGATGTGTTTCTACAGGTTGGGTAGACGTGGTACCTACAGCCAGAGTGAAAAGTTCTATGAACTCCTCGGAGGCACTAGAGATGAGTGGGAAGGGTTTCTCCTCACCCTTCCTGGACCTGGAGGTCCTGGAAGAGCATCCATAAATATGCACATCTATTTTATTCTCAGATTAGGGTACCCACCCCTCTTCTGAACTGAGGGCTACAGGCTAGCTTTTTTTCTTGCTAATCTTGAAACTTGACCAAACAAAACCTGATCATAGTCCAAGATGCAAATCCCAGAAGTTACGACCAGTAAGTATGACTCTAACGCATGGAAGGACCAAAGAGCTCTGAGAGGTTGCTCAGTCAGGACACCTCATAAACTTAAGCCTACCAAGTAAGCCCCAGACCTTACTTGAGCTCAGTGCTCTTTCCAGCAGACTTACCCAAGGGTCTGCTTGGTTCGAAGGAAGTCAAAACAAGGCTCTTCCATGTGCATCTGTAATTCAACATACTACCCATCAGCTCAACTTCTCTCAGCAGAGAAACCTCCATTTCTTCCCCCAAAAGTGTAACACATAACCCCAGAGTCTAGCCTCCCTAACTGCTTTCTTCCTAAGTCGCCCAGGCCCCCCGTCCATGCTCACACTGAATGAGAAATACTAAACAAGCATCTCCCCTACCAATCACAGATCTCTGACCACTCCTAACTCCCTAGCCCCCAGGTTGAAATGCCAATCCTTGTGGCTCAGGGGCTCCTGAACACCTCAACTCTTCTTAAAACAACTTACCACAAGCAGCTCCATAAGAGTGTATTCTTTCAGACTCCTGGCACCTGACTGAAAGGAGAGGCCTGGTCAGATCAACTGAAAATCCAAAGGCTTACAGAGTTTTTTAATAATTCAGCAATTCTTCCCCCAAGAGTGACTATTCCCACTCTTCTATTCCCCCAAGAAAGTTTATCATACCCTCTTTTGCCATACTTTCTGCTTTCCCACAAAGTGGAAAGTCTGTGAGGACAGGAATCATGCTTGATCATTCGTATTCCCAGCTCTAGCACAGAACCACAGGCAGACATGGAGATGAGTCCAATAATCCCTGACCTGCCAGCTCCTGCCAAAAGGACCCAGAGAACACTACCTAAAATCAACTACTTGCAGCTCCAAGTCCTAAAGAGAGCAGGGAATGTCTGGGGATCAGTGAAGGGTATCTAGACCTGTTCCTCAGATGGAGAGGATATGAGTAGGGGCTTCCACAGCCACACACAGGGACCCAAAACCAGCTGATAAGAAAAATGCCTAAGAGGCAGATACCACACTTGGAGACCACATCCTGGCTGTCCTGGAGACAATACAGTTAGAATAGAAGAGGGCAGGCGGCCAACAAGCAAGGATGCTGCTAAGGCATCCCACAGTCAGGCTTTTTTGCAGGCTCCTCTGATAACAGACTCATTTCTATTCCTTATCCTTTTGCCAAAGGAGGCTGAAGCCTATGTGCCCTACAAGCCCTATTTAGTCAGCAGCAAGATTTCCTGTTTGCCTCTGAAAGGACTGCAACAAAACCAGTCAAAACCTTGTATCAACTTCCTGTTCAAAACGCTCTCTGTGAGGAGGGAATCGGTTCCCTAAAAGAAGTAGTTGGTATTAGAAGCTAGTGCTAAGAGGTGATAGATGGAAAGTACCTCAACAGACTCAGTCTTACAATATGAAATCCTGCCTGCAACTAGAGAAAATACTCTCTGGGTTAAGCACCAAAACGTGGATGGGACTAAGCAGGGCCAGGCCATACTGTTCATGAAGTTTGGGACCTGGTGGTCAATTCAATAAGTAAGCTGAGAACCTGGAAAATAACCCAGATAGCTACAGGCAGACAAGCTGGGCCTCTAGGAAAAGATTCAGGCCCAGGGCCAGAAACACAATCAAAGGACAAGTTGGGAATGAGGCCATGCAGTCCAGCCCGAAGTCCAGGCCAAGGATCTTCAAAGAGCCTGACAGAGAATTGACTTCCTCTTGCAGAAAATCCAGGACCCCAGCAGCAGCTCTAGGAGCTTCAGAGGGAAGTCTGAGATCAGTCTCGACACGCACAGGTCCCAACAGTCCTAGAAGTGAGTGGGACTAACTACAGACTAGTCTATGGGCCAATCGAGATTGCTGCAAAGCTCTTCCTTGTTTTAAGTACCATCCCATCTCTCCAGAATGATGTGGGAAAAAAAAGCACAGGATTCAGGACAGAATGTATAAATTCACACCCCAGCTGATATGACCTCAGGTAAGTAAAGGACTCAACCTCAGACTCATCATCCATAAAACTAGAGGTGATAAATCCTACCTCTCAGGTGCTTTGAAACCTTTAATTATGACTCTAGTAGTCATTCTGTTTACTTTATACTGATTGATTGGCTATGTTTACTTTTGCTTATTTTCAACACTGTCCTTTTAACAAATGTCACCCTGCTCCTTGGAGTTCTGTCAGAGGAACATGTAGGAATTTCCAGCCACACTTCAGTTTCTGTCCATCTAGACTAGTGGTTGGGTGGTTAACGAAGCAATGTGATTGAAAAAGGATCCATTTCACTGACAGGAGCAATTTTTAAATGTAGTTATTTCAAGAGGACAAATGGTCCCAAGCACAAAACCACAGAGGTAACCACAAAACGGACTTGAAGATCATAGGATCACTTCCCCCAGATAGTTTGGACCTTCCACCAGGCTTTGGTGTCCTAAAGATTCTCAGCCATGAGCACAGCTGTGTGCAAAGAGGCCACTGACCTGGTAGTATACAGTGACTTCAGAGTTGGCATCACCTTTGTTCAGAGCTCTCACTTTGCAGAGGTGGTGACCACTGGGAAGCTCTACCACCTGGAACTGCACAGGCATCTCCTGCTCCAGAGGCATGAAGTTCAACTTGCTGCAAAACAATCAGTGCGGGTCACTGAGGCAGTGCCTTTATCCTCTTACCCCCGCCCCAAAACTGAAAAGGTCAGGCCTTTCACAGTCCCTTCTGAACTGCTCTGATTACATAATTAGCCTCAAAAAAACCTACTACATCTCTGTTGTGGATTTAGCAACAACCAAGTTGTGGGCTCAAGGCCTCTTACTATAAACACATAACTCCCAAAGAGAAAACTCAACCAGTACTCACTCAACAACAAATTTCAGGAAATCCATAGATTCCTAGGGGGCAAAGAGAAGAAAATAATGACATCAGGCTCTACAGACATTAATTTCACCGAGAACCAACTAATACCAATATTCTAATTACTTGGGAAGCCCTGGGACGCGTTAGGAAAGGAGATAGAGTCCATCAGGCAAAATGCTGGTCTTTCACTTAACTGGGCTCATCATTCACTGGTTCAATATTGATTATGTCTGTTGAATACTAAGCATCTCTCAACTGAAGTGGCTCCTTTTCAGTTCTCCCTTGGTCCTCTGTTTACCCGTCCACTGTGACAGTTTCCCCACTGGATCAAACTTAGTTGTTCAGTTTACCCCAATAGGCTGTGCCCCCTGTGACAACCATGACCATGTTTTAGAAAACTGGATCTATTATACGTAGCCTGGCATAGAGTGAGCAAGAGAATAAATACTTAATACTAAGTGAAGGATGCGTCTGACCCCCATTTCAAGACTTGTTTTCTAATCTATAAAATGAGGGATAACTAGGGAGGTGAGCTCATCTCTAAAGCGGTTTTTGCTTGGGGCAATTCCTGGTACCAAGTCCTCTGAACCAAAAGGACCCCTGCATAGAACTCCCACTGTGCTCAGAGAAGTAGGCAGCTAACCCTGCTCTTCTTCCTGGTTGAGGCTTTCAAACTTCCTTCTGTGGGCAGGACAGAAACTGAAGCTGGTTTGGGGGTCGGGGGATAAAGGCAGAGCTAGAGCAGCCAGTCTGAAGAGTGGCTATTTATATATTCCATCAAAGGGCTGGTTCTGAGAAACAGGGAGGCCATGGAGGAAGATGATCAACAGCCCAACAGTTTTAGGGAGAGTCCCAAACAAGCACTCTTGGCTGGAAGGGACCTCAGTTAGTTACAAGATCCCAGAGACACATCCAACTCATTGTGTATCAGAACAAATTCTTCATATGCTCCCAAACCTACTACTTGTCCTGCTCCTCTATCAACCCACTGGTTCAAGGAGCTTCATCCTAGACCCCTCCCTTCTCTCTCACTCCCATATCCAATCAGTCACTGAGTTTTGACCATCCTCTACGTCATTATTTCTTAATCATTTCTTTTTCTTTTGTTTTTCCTAACCTCAGGCTTCATCATTCTTCACCTCAACTTTTTTTTTATTATAGTAAAAACACAGAAGTTAACTATCTTAACCATTTTTAAGTGTGAAGTTCCATAATGTTGTTTCACATTGCTGTGAAATGGAACTTCAGACATTTCACCTTGCAAAACTGAAACTCATTACCCATAAAACAATGACTCCCGTCCTTTTTCCCCCTCACAACTCTTGGTAACCATCACTCTACTTTCTTTTTTTATGACTGTGATTACTCTAGATACCTCATATAAATGGAATCATACTTCATGTCAACTTTAATAACAGCTTCATAACTGGCCCCTCTGGATCTTTCTTAACGACAAATCCTATTTTAAATCCTTCAGTGGTTCTCCATTTACTAAAGATAAAGTTCAAGCTCCTCACTTTGATACATAGTTTGACACACAAGCTTGACAAGTTCTGCCTAAGTATGTGTATGTGTATATATATTTCAACAAATGTAACCAATACCATATATTTACCAAACCCATTTAACTCAAAGTGCTGTCCCATACCTGCAATCTCCTTCATAAGAAAGTCTTGCCCTGCATCAGAGAGGCCAGGCTCCCTTCTAAACAGATGATAACAATGCTGGGCCTGCCAAAACTACAGAGCTTCCCCTTCAGGGAAGAACTCATGCAATTCCAGAGCTCACAACAGCATTCAAACCTAGCCAACAGCAACAGAGCACCTCATACTCACTGTGCCTGTGGTATTTCCTTGTACCAGGCCCTCAACAAAGAGCTGGGATTTGAACTCTTTGACAAAGCTCAGCAGAGACTCAAGAGAAAGGCCATCCATCAAAGCCCGATACTTGTCAATCATAGACCAACGGGCATATTCCAGAATTAAAAGCCGCACATCTCTGTACAGAAACAGAAAAAAAACAAGGTTTTGCTGTAAGAAATGAATCTAAAGGGTAAAGAACGATTTGGTTAAGTTTCTATAGATGCTGTGTTTCCAAAAAGAGACTATCAATTTCTATCACAACTCCAGACAATGAAACAATGTCATAATCACCAAAAAGCATTTAAAACTGCATAGTCAAACTGTTACAAAGATTTGCTCATTAGTAAAACTCACTCACTTATCTGTTTCAGTTGCAAAATAAAATATTTCACCTAAGTTGCCAGGTGAGTCACATACCAATTTAATACTACTATTTTGATTTGAAATCTCACTAACATTTATTTATTACATAATGGAGGTGACTATTATGGATATCTATTACCATGATGACAATACAGTATAAGTGGTTCTGGGCCAGAATCAAACTAACCCCTGGGCTCCTCATCCCCCAACCCCCTCCCACACATTAAGCTGTTTGAACTTGGCAAGTTATCTAACATTTGTGACTCAGTTTCTTCATTTGTAAAACAAGGGAAATAATACTGGCTACCATTACAGGCTCTCTGTGAGAATTAAATAAATTTAAAGTTCTTAGGTCTAACACATAACAGATCTTCAATGAATAGGTATTATTATTACTCTACCACATTTTAATAAAGTAGTATTCAGGAGTTACTGGATACACAGGGCTATTTTTCATGATATCAATAGTTCCTGACAATTCTCCTTTCCAACTTGTATTTGGTTTTAGTTTTTGTAACTTTTTGTCATCAGATTATTAATTATTACATGTCTGATTCTTAACTACTCCCTCCCCTGCTTTTGAATTTTGGCCATTTATGGGTTCATTATAACTATGTCAAAAGCAGGGCCTCTATATAAAATTGTTCTGTCTACCATTTATAGATCCAGCAAACAGGTCAAGAAGGGGCTTGCAAGCCATGTACACAAAGGGCTGTGACTGCTCAGAGGGGACTTTTTTCCCCTCCCACAAAGGCTTTTTTTCTGATTCACATGAAGGTACCCTATAGGCTACAGTTAGCCCTGGATGAAAGAACAGGCAGGCTCTGATGAAAGGTCCAAGAGGGTTGCCTACTGGCAAAGGGTTTAAGTATTAGTCTACAGACTATCCAGAAGTCTTCTTGCTCTCTTCTGGAACCTTGGCTGAATTCTGGATAGCTGCAGTTGCCAGATAAATGATGTGTTAAGCAATTTAACTGAGCTACTTATCATAACATCCAATACGCTAAAGTCATCACACTAAAATCAGCAGTAAGCAATTTTGAGTTACAACAAAGCCAGCACTTCTTGAACTATTATTTACTTACAAACTTTGGAAAAAACACCCTTTTTTACCTTTAGCCTCTAATCAAGTATAATAGTAGGCTGCTTGCAGTCCTACTCACAAATAGCTGGGTTTAGAAATCCTGTAACTCCATGGGCTGCTTTCCTAAAACACAGCACAGTTCTATCACGCCTGAAAACAAGCACTGAAACTATACCCTATTCCCCAAACGTAATTCCTAGGAAGGCAAATACTTCCAGGCCTTCAAAATACAAGCTGATCCCATGTAAACTCACTTGGCCAGAGTCTCAGGCTTGATGAGGATATTAAAGTAGGTCTTCTTCAACTGCTCAGTTATCATTGTGAAGACAGCTGGTGTGGAACTGAACTCCGCTAAGTAGTCAATAATAAGCTGAAATAGTAGCTAAGAAGAAAAGAAAGAAGCACTTTAAGTGGAGAAACATGGAAATTTGCTAAGTTTTAGGGGGGAAATATTTCCCATTGGTTTTTACCAGGGGTTCAGTATGGTAGTAGGCATTGTGGGAGACATAAGAGAAGTACTAATGACTCAAAGAGTCTTTAGGGGCTGAAATCCTCAATAATTGTCTGATTTGGAGCAATGAATCATATTTTTAAAATTTTTCATGGGTATTCTTAAATATTTTTTCCTTCCACCTAAACTGATCCCTAGTTGTAACATTAAGTTGTAACACTAAGGCTATTAGGTAAGTGTCATAAAATGAGGAACCTCAAATACTTTTCTGTGATTTGTATTTTTAAAAAGCTCTCCAGGTAATTCCAAAATATACCTCCCAAATGACAACTATCAGGCTTCAATCTGTCTGGATTTTAAGTGACATTATATTTAGGCCTTTGAAGGTTAATAAAAGTAAAGTATTCCATGGTGTCTCCTCCTAAGAGCAATCCTCGTTCCCTGGGGAGACTGACAGGGACAAGGGTACAAAAGAGAAACTATATTCTTCTCTAGGGTTTTTGCGAAGATATGGAGGCCATTACCTCTCAGCACAAGTCTAATTTCTGCCAGACCCTCTCCTCCAGATTTTTCCTTGCAGGAACCCAATTCCCCAAACCTTAATCTACATTCTGCCCAAGAAATCAAGATATAAAATTTGTCACTGGGTATATAATATTATTTTACTTCGTACTTAATGATCTAACCCAGCATCTCATATTTCTTTCTTTACTTATGAAGTTTTTGACAAAGTGACACTGAAACACATTCCTTACCAAAAGATAAATTACTGACTTTAAGATACAGAGTCTGCTTCTAAAGGATCATAAACTTAGAAGGGAAACAAGATACATATTCATAGTGCATACAACACAGATTAATGTAATTAATGAATATATGTTGCTTTTATGTGTGGCCAAAGTTACGGAATAGCTGTTGTCAGCCCAATAATACACATAATAAAGCACAATAATACACATTAGTAAACATTTCTTTCTACGTACAACACCTCACGCACAAGTCTCTGCTTGGTGCTGTATGTGCAACAAATATAAATTCTCAAATTTCATTTTTAAAGCTCTCTACAAGGAAAACAGAGCGCTTATACTTACAGGTAGTTTGTGGTTGAATCCTTTCACTCGAATAATTAAACCATGTTCTCCAGCTACCAGCTTGTACTCCAGCTGTGCCACGTCTGCTTCATAAGCTGGTTCCGCAAGGTTATGGGTGAGGATATTGACAAAGATATCAAAGAGGACCACACTAAGAGTATAAAATACAAATAGCATCATTAATTGGCAAGAAACAGACAAACAGATTTGCTTCAATTTAGAGTAAGAAACTTCATTTTTAGAAAGATGTTAATTCACTACTCCAGACAGAATGTAAAACTGTCTATTAACTGAGTTCAAAGGTAAGTACAGCTTACCCAGGGCTCCCAGTTTCACAGGAGCATTAGAGAACTCCCATTTCAGCAGTGTCTACCTTTTTCACGTCAAGCACACATAGAAAATTTATACTGCACAATAGATAAGTGTAAAATGCATGGAAAGGCAACTGGCCCAAACGTTCTGGCAATCCCTGCAGCTTAGGTTTTCTGACTGACGAATTAAAAATCTGAGGGAAGGTAGGAGGGTGGTGCCATTTTTTAAGCTGAGTATTAATAAATATTAGTGCTGCATGACATTTTAAGGCTGTATCTTACAGGTTACATGGCAAAGGAAAGAAAGAAGCACACTAACATTTCCTGAGCACCTCTTATGATTCAGGCACATTTTAGTCTCTCTGACCTGCCACAACGCAGCTATCTACATACATATATAATAATCTGCTAAGAACAAAGTATAATCAGATTCCTTTGCCAGTCTCTCAATACAGGATTAACAGATTTGTTAGTCCACATCACAGACTGGAAGCTAACCCAAACTCATCTCTAAGGAACCTTCTCAAACCAGTAATTCAATGACTAGGCCTGCACTGTCAGCATGTTTTACAAATGTGTGCTGGAGATGGAGCAACCACAATTCCATTTCAGTGATTAGGATCAATAATTTGGGGCACAGAAAAAAACACATAAACCAGGAGCACAGCTCAAGCACTGACAGAGAAAATGGCAGAATGACTGAAACAACAAAATAGTTTTTTAATAATGATAAAAATATTTTCCAGAAAAGAGGACAATTTCTTACTTTGCTGCAGACTTCTGTATCAAAGGTGAGATCAGATGGAAACGTATATATGCTGAAAGAAAAAAAGACCTTAAATAAGAAAACATAGGCCAGAGGCCTCAAATATTTAATACATCTGCTATTTTCCTCTAAAACAATGGTTTTTTTTTTTAATTCTGAAATAAACTACTACCCCTTAAATTCTCATTACATTTTTATCATTAAGGGTCTTTAGAAAGTAATATTTACCCATTCTAAATAGTATCCAGAAGGCACACTTTAATTCATTGGAAGACCAGATATACAGACAGACTCAAGGGCTTTGGTCAGGGAAAATGTTTCCAGAGGTACACATATCAAGGGACAGGGAGCACTCCCAATGCTCACAGAAAGTTATAGCAGAGCCTTTCCAAGGAAGCTGAATGTTAAGAATATTTTTAGAAACTCACAATCTATTCAAGAAAAATTGAGTAAAAACCTTCCCAACAAACTCAAGAATCCCTCAAAGCTATAGTCCAGTTGTGTTAAGGTTAGGGATTTGGGTTAACTGGCAACCAAGAATACTCAGCCTTTGGTTTCAAGTTGCTTCAGCAAGTTCCCATGCCACGCACAAGAACAGAAAAGAAAAAAGCAACACAGCTTGGGCTACCATGTTGAAGACAAGAACTTCAGTCTACTTAACTGTATACTATGCTTCCTTTGTGCTGAAAAGCAAAATGGTAGAGGGAGAGAGACAGAAGATACATTTGTAATGCTGGGCTAGGTTATCTATTGTGTCTAAGAATAATTTCCTTCAGCTTACTCTTACTCTGTCTCTTTTTAACAACACTGTTCAAAAACACCACCCATTCCCTAGGATGGCCAAACACCCGGTTCTGCTTTCATATAACTGAAAGAAAAATATCCGAAAATAATTTCATTTTAGGCTTGAATCTTTATTTCCTGGAATCTGCAGTGTCTATAAGAATTTCTGTGATACCACAGGAGCACAGAATAGATCTGATAAATTAACCTAGAAAAGGTCTTCAAGTGGAAGGGGAAAGAGAAAGGAAGGGAGGTGTTAGACACAGGGAGAAAATGTTGCTACAAAGTGGAAAAAGACTTGTTATACTTATTTCACTGCTTTTGAGGGAAACATTTTACCTTTGGGGATTTTAAATTTGTTGTCTTTCTTATACCATAGGCAACCTTGTGGAATGTCCACAATTTTAACGGGGTATTCTGTCTCCGGACAATCAAAAGCCTTCAACGTGAAGTCCGTGGCTAACAAAAGGAAAAGGTAATAAATCATTCAGGTATTTCAACAGAATTCCCCGAAATCTGTTCTTGATTTCCAAAGTCTAAGAATCTTCTTTGTGGCATAATAAACCAAATTCAAATGCTGTAGCACAATAAATTAGTAGAACAATACTAAAAAGAAAGTTCCCTTGACCTTAAACTAAATGAACTCTGAAGAGCTGTAATTTCCCAACAGTTGATTCTGATCTCTCCATAATCTGCTTCATTCCCTTACTCAGAGACAATCTTAACTGTAATTTGTATAAACCAATTTACAAATGAATTCATTCTTTTTTTTAATAGTATGTACTCTTCTGTGTTTGGATTTTTATTTATTTTGTTTTGGTTTGGTTTGGTTTGGTTTTGGGGGGGATGTAATTAGGTTTTTATTTATTTATTTTTAATGGAGGTATCGGAGATTGAACCCAGGACCTCGTGCCTGCTAAGCATACACTCTACCATTCAGCTATATCCGCCCCCGTCAGATGAATTCATTCTTGAATGAGAACGTATTTTACCAAACTTACAGACTTTTGAAAGGTTACAGAACAGTTCTGTTGAAACAACATTAAATGTGTCCTTTAAATTAATGAAAACATAAATTGTTTCAACAACACATAGGTGCAAAATAGCTAATTTAAGAATTTTAAAAAAGGGACTGGCTATATTCATTAAAAAGAAATAAGCTGTTTAGATACTTCAAGTTCAAGATGTAAAACTGAATCATCTAAAATATGCAAGACTTTTTGTATAAAATATAAAAGCACTTTTCCCCTAATTGAGGTTAGATTCATATAACATGAAATTAACCATTTTAAAGTGAACAACTCGGCAGCATTTAGTACACTCACAACAGCGTGCAACTACCATTTCCTTCTAGTTTCAAAACATTTTCATTACCCTAAAAGGAAACACCATACCTATTAAGCAGTCAACTCCCCATTACCCACTCCCTGCAGCCACTGGCAATCATCAGTGTTCTGTCTCTATGGATTTACCTATTCTGGATTATTTCATGTAAATGCAGTCACACAATATGTGACTCCTTGTGTCTGTCTTCTTTCACTTAGCATAATGTTTTCAAGGTTCATCCATGTTGAAGCATGGATCAGTACTTCATGACTGAATAATACTCCATTGTATGTATAAACCATAATTTGTTTACCCATTTATTCACTATGGACACTGGCTATTTTTACTTTTGGCTATTGTAGATAATGCTGCTATGAACATATATGTACCTGTATTTATTTGAGTACTTGGGTATTTTTAGGTATATACCTATTTTGGGGTATATTCCTAGGAGTGGAATTGCTGGGGAAAATGGTATTCTGAGTAAATCAGTTATATGCAGCTTTAACCTTTGACCTAGACCAGTGACTTTCTCATAGGACTGTTTTCCACTGAAAGCTAGTAGACAGACAGATACACACACACATGCCTACCGGGAAAAGAAGTTCTTTAAATAATGCCCTTTTCTTTATGCAATGAAATATTTTGCTATTTTCAATTCTAATTGATTTTTTTAAATGCTTTCACAACCCATTACACTGATTTCACAACCCTCTGATGGGATGCAACCTATAGTTTGAAAAACACTAGAACAACCAGACAGGATAAAGGCAATTCCTACAGAGACTGACATGAAAGGATCAGCGATGATATACCAAAAAAAGGCAAAAGCTTTACAGAGTCCCAATATCCATATTTAAGTCCTCTTTCCTCCATTCACCAACTGAATAGTCTAGGACAAGTCGCTTTGCTTTTCTGAGCCTTAGTTGTCTCATTTGAAAAAGTAAGAAAACTGTAATGCTCATCCCAGAGCATTACTGGGAAACTCAAATATGAATTCAAATGTTATTTTATAAAACATAACGTTCTACACAGGTCCTATTTGTTTTACTAGTACATGGATGGATTATATAAAATGATTGCTATTTTTACTGACCTATGTACTTATTTTCAGCTGGAAGGTGAAGATCTGGATTTAATTCAAAATTACTCTTCCAAAGTTCAGCCCAAGAGTTTTCAATATCTGTAGAAATGAAAGACAAACTGATCCAATAAACAATGCAATGTTCAGAATTCTCTTAATAGCAAACCAGTCAACAACTGGCCTTCACAAATCAATTTTCCTTTTGCCAGAAAACTGTGACTGACATATCCAAGAATTCTAGACTCTTGCTACTCATATGTCTGGTCTCAGCAGCACTGTTATCACCTGGGAGCTTGTCAGAAATGGACAATTGTAGGCCCTACCCCAAAGATACTAAATCGTAATCTTTATTTTAATAAGACCTCCAGGTAATGCATATGCACACTGAATTCTGAGAAGCACATTTCTAAAACACAGTCAAAACTCTGCCCCCAAACTACCAAGATAACAGGATTTTTTTCACTAGCTTATAAATTTAGATATAAACCTAGCGGAAAATAACTTCCTGCAAAGCAGTATAAATAATTTTCACTTCAAAGGAAACATCAGAAAAAATATATGCTTTGTTTCCCACAGGAACCATCAGACAAATTATTATGGAATGAAAATTCATAGGTGAGTCAGATACATCTAAATGTAGGACAATTTTTAAATATCTTACCTTCCATACTATACTGAGTCCCAAACCACTTCTCCTTGAGGTCACACTTTCCCTCATTAGCACCAGACAGTAGAACAAGATTTGCCTTTTGAGGAACTAACTGATTAAGCGCTTCAGCAATGACCTAATTGGGGGTTGAGGGGAGTGGAACATACACATAACAAGTTCAACTTTAACCTAATACATCTCTGTTAAAAAGCCAAAGCCACATTGTATTAGACAACCCAAGACCCTAGCATCTTGATGTTCATGAAACTATTTTCGGTTCACGGACACCCTAATTTACAAAACTTCATTAGTCTATCAGCTGTTTCAAATGTTTCTTCGTAATGCTATAGATAGTACTCATCTCAAAACCTACATAGTAATAGGACTAACAGTAAAAAGAACTAACATTTACTAAGCTTGTACTGTGTGCCACGCAATGTTTAACATACGTTGTTTCATTTAATCCTAAAAACAGCCCTAAGGTATAAATTTTATAGAAAGCCTCAGAGGTTAAAGGTTAAGTCACTAGCTCAGGTTAAAGATTCTATAATTTGCACAGAACAACACACCCAGAAGTGGCAAAAGCGGAGTTCTAACCAAGTTTGTACATGATTCTAAAAACTATGCTCTTGACTGCTATACATTATATTACTTCATACACAAGAATCAGTAAAATGATCCCAATGTAGGGCCTCTTTCAATAATCCTTCAGCTACGATAAGGACTAAACATAAGACCGTGGGTTAGGTTTAAAACCCTAACTACCATTTAAACACCATTTCTTTGAGAAAAAAACAACAAATAGTGGTTCAGAAAAAAAATACTTGGATCCCTGGGCACAACCACCCTATGGAGAGGACAAAAATGTGTGGCTGCTGCTTCTTCCTTTAAAATTCCCAATCCTCTTTAAAATTAGTAGTTTTAGAATACCCTATATCAAGGGGAGGGTATAGCTCAAGTGGTAGAGCGCATGCTTAGCATGCACGAGGTCCTGGGTCCAATCCCCAGTACCTCCATTAAAACAAACAAACAAACAAAAAATAAATCTAATTACCACTGCCCACACACTAAAAAATATATATATATATCAAAGTTTCTCAACCTCAGCACTATTAACATCATCTCAGGCTGGGTAATTCTTGTATTGTTTGTTCTATGAGGGGGAGGTAATTAGGTTTATTCCTGATTTCCACTTGGAGGAGATACTGGGGATTGAACCCAGGACCTCTTGGGCGCTGAGCATGCGCTTTACTACTTGAGCTATACCCTTCCCTCTGGCTGGCTAACTGCAGAACATTTAGCAGCATCTTTGGATTCCACCTATTAGATGCCAAGAGCACTCCCCAGTTGTGACAAATAAAATGTACCCAGACACTGACAAATATCCCCTGGGGGAAAAATCATCCCTAGTTGAGAACTGTTACCCTATATGGAATAAAATGACTTATTCCCCAGGACTAGCAGAGGAAAGACCCTGATCAACTATTTATTTGTATGTAATACTGTCCATAAGTCACATACTTTGAATTCAGAGAATCTTGTATTTTTCTTGTAAATATGTTCAAATGATTAAAACTTAATTGTCTTTAATAGAATTAAAAGGTTAGTTAAATAAATCTCTAAGTGTCTTTAGCAATTAAAGCACATAATTCTTAGGAATGACTTTAAATAACTATTTTATAGAAGTTTCAGCACTTGAAAAGTAGTGAGAATATTACCTTAGAAGAGGTCTTGATTTTCTTCTCATATTAAAAGAGTCAAACACAAGAATCATGAAAAATTACCCACAAAACTAGTGATATTTCTTCTGTTTAAACAAACAAAAACCTTGGAAACAGATATAACCAAATTTTCTCTATTCCCACAGTTCTTAAGTACATCTCTGCACTATCTCACCCTCCTCTTTCTCTACAAGTAAGTTTTAGAAATGGAAATCTTACTTCTGGCTTGTATTCAAAAAGAAGCTGATCTCCAGTGAGAAAGTCCTGTAGTGGGTACAGCTGCATATTTTCACACAGATTTTCCACATATTCAACTGGATCTGTCTGTAAAGAAATAAAATTACTTCACACCAGAAACTTCCTATTACTATCCTCAATTTGCCACAACATATAAATACTTAGATTTTTTAATAAACAATGAGACCAAAAGCTTCCAAACAGATACAACAAGATATAATTGTAGCTTAAGGATCTGATGCTCAGAATTCTAAAAAAAATTTAGCCAGAGCTACTACCTTAAGGAGCTTAACCTAACACCCTTCCAGTCCCCCACCATGAGCCCTACAACACACTAGGCTCTAATCACAGCACAGCTTCTTCATGAGAGAAATTACAACACTGAACTATATGTGCTTGTTTACATGTCCAGTGCCCAGCACAACTGAGAAGTTCCCAAAGACAGTCTTCATCATTTTATCACCTAAAAACTATTTGTAAGCATGAGTCAAAATCAATGTAGAAATCAAAATGTGTTATTAGATAAAAGTCTTGATATAAGAAGTTACCTTAATCATTATATTACTTCAATTTAAAACTGAAAGAATGACCACAAGCGCTTTAATCTATGAAATAGAAATACCTTTCCAGAGGAAAGTAACCAATTCAAGTATTTACTAAGCACCCAAATGAACAGAATCTTAAAAACTGACAGGTCTTTTAGATACCAAGTGGCTCCATTCCTACATTTTACAACAAGGAAATTACTCAGATTGATTAGATGTCTTGCCCCAGGTCACACAATAAGTGTCAGGCAGAGCAAACACTACAACTCAGGCCTCTTAACATAGCAGTGAACACTCTTTCCCAAATACCACACTGCCCAGTCCTTTCCTAGACAGTGTAGGTTGTTCCCTTGTCTAATGGAAGACAGAACAGAAGTGAAGGTTACTGCATTCATAGAGAAGAAATGAGACATGCATACATCAAATTAGAAAACATACGTGTATGATACCTACTGCATTATCACATAAAAATAGAATATGGAAAAAGTAAGAAAAGATTGTTAGCTTTTTTTGCCCACTTCAGGAGACATTCCTGAATCAAGCTGATTAGTCAATAAAGTGCTACTGTTGTGTGTGGGGTGGGAAAGATGTAAAGGTACCTGAAACATACATTAGTTTTACAACAGTAAGTCTTGTTACCATCAGTCACCATACAAAGCTACTGCAGCATTACTGACTCTGTTCCCTATGCTGTACATTACATTCCCATGACTTATTTATTTTATAGCTGGAAGTCTTTACCTCTTAATCTCCCTTGCCTATTTCACTTACCCCACCCTCTAAAGTGCTATTATTGTTTAAAATGACTCCCCCTACTCTGCCCTAAATTTTTTCATCAGTTATTTTCACCAGGCCCTTATTTATAAGTTAACTGTTCTAGTCAGTATGCTACAAAATTGAGAGATTCAAAATATTTCCTATGAGAGAACAGGACCCTAGCTAAAAGCAGATCCTTGGTGCCAAGGCAATGGAAAACGTACTAGAAAAAAAACCACTTAAATTCTATCCTGTAATTTTTTAAAAAATATAATTCACATACCATAAAATCTACGCTTTTAAAGGATACAATTAAAAATAAAATTTACAGTAAAGTGGTTTTCAATATATTCACAAAGGTGTGCAACCATCACCTCTATCTAGTTCCGGAATATTTTCATCAGTTCCAAAGGAAATTTTCATACCTATTAAGCAGTTGCTCCCTGTTACCCACACCATCCTAGCCACTGACAACCATCAGTCTGTCTTCTGTGTCTACAGATTTGCCTATTCTGGATATTTCATATAAATGTAATCATATAATATGTGATCTGTTGTGTCTGGCTTCTTTCGCTTAGCATAATGTTTTCAAGGTTCATCCATGTTGTAGAATGAATCAGTACTTCATTCCTTTTAATGGCTGAATAATATTCCACAGTATGCATAGTCTACGTTTTGTTTAATCATTCATTTGTTGAGGGATATTTGGTTTGTTTCCACTTTTTGGCTATAGTGAATAATGCTGCTGTCAACACTAGTGTACAAGTATTTGTATGGACATATGTTTTCAATTCTCTTGGGTGTATATCTAGAGGTGGAAATGCTGGTTTATATGGTAACTCTATGTTTAACTTTTTAAGGAACTGCCAAACTGTTTTCCAAAGCAGCTGTACCATTTTACACTCCCACCTGCAATTTATGAGAGTTCCGATTTCTCTACATCTTCTCTAACACTTATTATCTATCCTCTAATTTTCTTTGTCTACTACAAACTCTCCCTGCTTTCCATTACTGTTACCTTATTCCTGTTTCTCTGCCTACAGAAAAGCACTTAAACAGCTTTTCTCTAGTTCAGATAGCTGATTTATAAGACATATTGAGTCTAAGTTCCCATGTGAAATAAAAATTGGTTGAATAGATTGGTTTGAATAGTTTGAAAGGGCATTACTAATTGTCTTTATTAAGATCAGAAAAAAAAGTCTGAAAAGAAGATATGTCAACTTTGTTAATAAAAGAGAAATGTATAAAAGCTGAAATAAGCTGAGTGACTTAATTTGGCAGTTCAAACAGAAGTATGGGTAGTTCTGACTTGTTCTGACTTTGTACTGATTAGGTTTTAGTGTAAGATACTTTGGGCTTATGTTTTAAAATCAAGACAAGCATTCATGAATACTGCTAAAGGTGAAAAAAAGTGAGGAGAGACAAAATGGCGGGGGGTGGAGAGCTTACAAAAAAGCTTAAAAATAGTTACCATATAATCCAGCAATCCCACTCTTGGGCATATATCCAGAGAAAATTCTAATTTGAAAAGATACATGCACCACAATATTCATGTCAGCACTATTTAGCCAAGACATGGAAGCAACCTAAATGTCCATCAATAGTTGAATGGATAAAGAAGATGTGGTATCTACACACAATGGAATATTACTCGGCCATAAAAAAGAATGAAATGCCATTTGCAGCAACATGGATGGATCTAAAGATTATCATACTAAATGAAATTAGTTTATGCAAGAGAATACATTTGTTTATAAGCAAATACATGCTAAAAAACATTGAGGGGTGAAGTGTCATGATTATCTATAATTAAGTCTCGTATTTGGAGGGAAATACATATACAAACACATACATACACAAATAAGAGAGAGAGAGAGAAGAAAATATAGCAAAATATTAAGAACTGGTAAGTCTAGGTGAGGGATACACCAGTGATCATTGTACTACTATGGCAACTTTTCTGAAAGTTTACAAAGATGAAGGAAATATTGCTCTGTGGAGGGGTCCACAGGATTCAACAAATTTCCAAAGGGATCCAAGGCACAAAAAGGGTCTTAAAAAAAACCCTACTCTAAACTCCTTAGCTTTCAACTTTCCTTTCATATATCCTATGCTTAGACTTGTAGGATCATAAGCTTTTTCACAATACCCCAGAGTTCCTTACTATGTCCTTCCCATTACTTAGAATGTATCTAAATCTTACCCTTTTTTAATGCTGAACTCAATTCAGATTTACTACATCCATGAAGCCTTCCCTGTCTTATTCCAATTAAGTCAAATGCTCTCCTTGCCCTGAAATCCCAAAGCACATTATATAGGTAATTACTACAGATTATCCTGTAGAATGCCTTCACAATATTTGAATTCCCAAAATATCCAGCTCTCCAGGAATGTTTATCAGATAGACAGTTGAAATGTCTATATAGGTAGATCAATGATTATCATACAATATGATCTGTGTCAATCTGCCTAATCCTCTCACCATTACTACTCAATATAAACTCAAAAACGCAAGAGTTAATTTTCAGATACACTCAAGCCAATCTTGAGACTCACATGACAGAGAATGGCAGAATTAAAACTCCAGTGACACTTCCAAAAAGAGGAACAATGTCCATACCAGTTTCAACTTGGTCACAGATAACAGTCAAAAAGAATTTGACTTCCAGTACCTGTTCTTGGTAATGAAATTCATTATCTTCAATTTTCCGAATCTCTTCAAAAATTCTGTCAAAGAAGAAAACTATAATTAGAATACAGTTTAAATTTCTCACTAGAGTTATCAGTAAGAAAAGAGAAGCATAAAGAACTGCCCATGTAAACCTAAATCCTTAGTGTAGAGGAATAAGGATATGGAGCCAATAAAGGAAATTAAGCAAGAAATGCCTGAAAAACCACTACTGCAGGATTAAAGTAGCCTACTGGCAGCCTGAAGGCTAAAACAAACTAGAATTGACCATTGGCCTAATTCTAATAAGTATATATTACCTTTTTTCTGGGCCTAGCTTCTGCAGCATTTTTAAATACTGGAAGACAGTATGAGCAACCTAAAAACAAAACATCTCATTATACTTTTGCATAAACTGATACTATTATAAATTTTTTAAATCTCTATTTTAATTATTTACCTCATAGAAATGTTCATAACCCTCATCAGTCAATGTAATAGAAATGCTGAACACTGAATAAGTAGAATTTTGCTCAAATCCTGTCTCACCATTTCCACCAAACAGTGCAAGAGCCCAGCACCTGTAGAGGGGGAAAAGTTAACCTAATCAATATCCTGGGATTGACGATCTGCAAATATTTCAAATAACAAAATAGGTAGCCTTTCTATATAAAATGTGGGAAGCCCAGTCTGAAGTCGTTCTAACAGTAAGTTTAAAAGTATAAATTAAAAAAAAAAAGCACAAAATCTTCCAAGGAATTTTACTGCATGCAGAAATGACCCAAAGGAAAAAACAGCCATATTTACTTGTTTAATGGGAACACCAATACAATATTACAACATAGTAAAACATTAACACTTTCACGAAGCCACAGTCATTTTTTGTTGAAGAGAATAGAACAAAATATTAAAATTATGCTTGCTGGGAGACATTTCTCATATCCCTTTTTGAACCTGTCTCCCAGGAGAAGTCTTAAAAAAACAAATAGATACATCCCTACTTAGGATGTCAAGTGAGCCCTTTGAGACTATAAGCTAACCTACATAGGTTATCTAGGAAAGAAGCAATAAGACTGTATCTTGGGGTGATAGGTATAGCTCAGTGGTAGAGTGCAGCTTAGTTAGCAGGCACAAGGTCCTGGGTTCAATCCCCAGTACCTCCATTTAAAAAACAAAACACACAAACAAAAGACTGTATCTTTTCCTGAATAGAATCCTGAAAATCTAAAATAAGGAGGGAGGAAGCCAGAATGAAGAATCTGAAATTCTAATCAAGTTCAATAAGGTAGAAAGGTGACACAAATCTCAAAGCATATTACATTTATTGTATAAGGCATATATGTACCTAATATCATTCATTTTTTTCTTTTATAATAACCCTGCCCTCTCAGCTTTCTTAGCACATATCAACGTTTTAAAGTTTTATTTAAATTTCTCATCTACCTTTCCATTCTTGAGTTAGCACATAGAAAAGTCAAACAAAGAATTACTTTAATATATTGGTCCTGATTCTAAAGCTTATTTCTATTATTGGCTAGGCAACTTAAACAAGTGCTTAAATGTGTTAGGAAACATTCTATTAACATGGCTGCATATACTGTTCACAGTTACACATGTTTATATGAGTTATCTGCCCAATGAAGTTTTCATTAAAGCCCACCCTCTGGGTTGGGAAAGCCTGGAGATCCACAGTATTTACATAATTGACTTCATTACTATTCAAATCCAAATTCCTGACTAGAGCTAACCTTTTATATAATTCTGGACTCTATATAATTTAAAATTTTTTGTGTATAATTACTTCCAACATGGGTTAAAAGTAGCTTCCAAGGAAATACACAAATATATGACCATTAAAATAATCTAGGTTAGGAAAGAGACTATAATTAGCATTACATTTGATTCTAGGCTTCCTGGTAGATAGAGCATAAAGTGAAGAGACTGGGTCATGTAACACTTGTTGTCTATCATTTTTCAGAGACTGCTACACTGAAAATACTTATTAATTAAATACTTGCTTTTTTCTAAGGTAAGAAAGAATGCTGCCTTTGCCTTCATGTCCAACCAGCCAAGAGATATAATGAAGTGGCTTTGCCCTTTAAAAAAAAAAAAAAGTTAAGGTCAGAAATAAAAGAAAAATAAGGTTTGAATGCACTAGAAAATCTTACTTCTGAGATCGATATTTGAGAATGTGATTATAAACTTATTCTCACATAAATTCCACTAAATATGGAATTATAATCAATTTGATAGTACCAAGTATAAAAACAGAAAACATGGTAAAATTTAACTTCATCCAAAAATCACTGAACAAGTACATTCCAAAACCTAAGACTACCACTTTTTCTTTTGGATACTAAACTTACTTCTTTCCATGGTAAGATCTTTTGTTTCACTCAAAATGGAAATAATATTGATTCTTTATCATTTCAAAATCTAATACAGATATGAATCATTCTGTATCTGCAAAAGCTTTCAGCATTGCATCAGGCTCCATGGTAAACTGAAATGTGTTGCTCTACTGGTCAGAAAATCTAGCTTGCAGTTTTAGTTTTTCCTTTAAGTAAATGCATGTTCTTGAGCAAAATACTAACCTCACTCTATTTTCTTTTTCTCTTAACTTACCTAACTACTTACTCATAGGATTTTCATGAAAATGCAATAACAGGTATAAAAATGCTTTATTATGTAATAATACACTTTAGTAGTCTAAGTAGCTGTTTATATATTATTTACTCACTGGCTTCTACTATAATGTTGGGAATATATTCCTACCAAAAATATACAGAAAAATTGAGTTAGGGAATCTAAACATTCTTAAAATTTAAAATTAGTTTACAGAATAATACTTAGTAAACTCTTAAAAGTCATGGTTTAAAGTATGAATCTGACATACTTTAGATTACATCTATCCTGAAACCGATGTAGAGGAACAAATCATTTCAATAATGAAGCCAGTTCACTATATAACATTTGCATCTGAACAAAACTAACCATACTGTATTTGGTAACTCTGGAGGGAGAAATACTTGCTTCTCTGTAAAAAATGGCTCCCCAGAAAGCTACTCTACTGGGAATTCACACATTTGGGATAAATATCAGGTTAAAAATAACCCATAAAAAATTACTGGATCAAAACATACAGAAATGTTAATAGTCTTTGGAAAATAGAATCATGGATGACTTTTTTCTACTTTTGTGGTAGATTACCTTAGTAATCAGTCAGAGGATAAACAATGCTTTGTTAATTAAGAAAATAAAAAATGCAAAAAAGGTGGAAGAATAGTATATATAGTATAATTCCATTTCCATAAAAAGATATGTGTTTTATAGTCATTGTTTTAACATCTGAGGGATATATAAGAAACTACTAATCGCATATCTTTGAAGACAGAGGAGAAACAGGGCTTTACTTTTTACTTAATTTCTGCCCTCAATATTTTAATATTTTACAAGCATAATATTCTTATAATCAAAATTGAAAACAAACGGAATAAACTTTTAAATATGCATATAATCATTTTAACACTTTTGAGGACACTCTAACATGAAACTATATAATCAATGTACATTACTTTTTCCTCTATTACCCTTGCAAGTAGACGATACGTTCTCTGTTTTCTCACTGGAGGCACACTATTCTTGTTAACTTTATGGGACTTGATTGAATATTCTAACGTATACTTGAAAAAAGCATTTTTTACAGAGCTTAAGCAATACAATACTTTTCTTTCCTTCTGCTTGTGTGTATGTGTCCTCATGGGTTTATTTTGTTGGTAATGGTTTTGAAAAATTAAGCTAAATTTTTATAAATTCATTAGCATTTGTTTCTAGTTAGAAAAGCATTAGTAGCCATTGACTGATCCTTAAAGAACTTCTTAACCCATGCATATTGCTCTTACAGGATAATTATATAAATAAGTTGAAATTTTTCCTAATTTCTAAAAATCTGCCCTAACTCATTCCCAACTCATTGGAGTAAGTAAGTCCTTGAGATTTACAATGTAGTCCTATACTTTTAACAAAATCAAACTAAATGGTTACCACTGACAAATAAATCATAAGCTAATATATTTCTGTACTCAAAGTACTAAAGAAAATAATTACAAAAGTTAGCATTCACACTAAAAATACTTAATTTCAAAGACTCAGGAAAGGCAACTAATTGTAAGAAAACTAACTTTTATACTCAAGAAGACATTAAAATATATACCAAAGGCTTAACCAATTCAGGAGTAGCAAGTCCCAGTTTACCATATTACTTGTGTTTATAAATCCAGAACCCCTAAATTTAAACCATTTAGTATGCTTTAAAAATATGATTCTCACTTGGAATCTAATTGAGTAAATTTGCACTTGATTCTTACCTGTAATGTTGCTGTTGAGGGGGAAGTGCCCATGTGATGGTCAGAGCATGAATTTTTCTGATTGGAACAACTAAACAAAAATATTTTTCAAAAGAGCAGATATAAGTGCTTCTCCGTAACTTATATATATTATGTTACATGATTTTTTTTAACTCAATATATTTCATCCTCCAATAAGCAGGGGGAAGTTAAATACAATGCAATTATTTCAAGTTGCCAATTTTCCAATTTGAATAATGCAATTTTTGTAAATTTCCTTTCAATTTGGTTTCACAGGTAGAGAAAGCATGGATAAAAGAATTATGAAAACATGAATGCCCCAACAGATGGATCCCTTCTTGTAAGAAAGGGTACAGAGCTAGGAGTCAGAAGACCTATGGTTGAAATCCAGCCCTACTACTCTCTTGCTATAATGTGTTTATACAACCTTGAGAAAATCACTTGTATTTAAATCTTTCTGAATCTGTTTTCTTATGGTATGGTCAGTGGGGTAGGCTGAAGTAGCTCTAAGATTCTTCCCAGTGCTATTATTCTATTAGTCTACAATGAGAAAATCTAAAGCCAGAAAGAATTCAACAGAAAATAAGCTGTTTCTGGGAAGAGTCAGCTTAGACATAATACAGCAAGCATCAGATAAAGAGTGTGACAAAAGTCATTGATCAGAGGAATGGAAGAGGAAAGAGACTGGCAATGGAGTGAAAGAGAAGGAGAAGGGAATACCTAGGCAATTAGGAGAAAGAAAAAATCTGCCATAATAAAAAAGAACAAAGAAAGAGAAATGGTGAATTAGGAATGTTTCTGCAATATCCACCATGGGCAAGTTGTTAAGCAAATTATAGCACAATAATATGATGGTTCATTGAGCAGTTATTACAAATCTAATATTAAATGAAAAATCAAGAGATAGAAGTGTATGTACTTTATCATCTCAACTACATTAAGAAACTATACCTATACAAACTCAAAAGGAAATTTGCCAAACCACTTCTCTGGATACTAAGATTTAAGGGTGACTTCCCCTTCTATTTTTTTACACTAAATTCATCTTTATTCAACAAAAATTGTCTATATAATGAAGATAAAAGGAAATTATTTCCAAAGTGTCTTCCCATTCTTTTAAAGGGAAAAAGAGCAGAATACAGATAAAATGAAATAGGAAAGAAACAAAAAAACAAGAATAAAAGATAACAAGAGGAAAAACAGGCAGAAAGCAGGAAACAGACTCAAGCAGCATCAGGGTAGTAGACCAATCAATCTGCTACTAGTTAGTGGCCTGCTATCTGTCGCTAGTTGGATTTCCACTGTCTAATCTACTCTCTTTCCAACCCAGCTGTACTTTCTGTTGTATTCTCATTTTCAAAGAAAATTGGCAGCCTCAATTAAGTTTTAGAGAATGTGCTAAAGTTATTTCAAACAGTTTTAAACCTTTGGTTCACGAACCTCTATAAAGTTTGTTAAATGCTGGTGTGTCAAATGGATCCGTTAAATGGCCAAAGTTTGGTTTGGGTAACCCACTGAAAATAAAACAAATACATTAAAATTTAATTGGCAAAAGCCTTTATTAGCATTATCTTTAGGGATGCCCTAACTGATAGGTATTTATAATCTATTTTTCTACATACTCCTGGCTGAAAAGCATTCTAGGCATAAGTGAATAGATGGCAACAAAGCCACAAAATCCTGAACTACACAAACTCTTCTTAATCTCAGCCCCAGTAACTTAAATACTTTTAAAACTCACAGGAGACAGAAAAGAATAAATTGAAAGGACCTCCCCTCCCAAAATTTACTGCCTCTATCAGCCCCACTCAACTTCAGTTCTCATCTTAACACAAAGCCATTTTAGAAAGAAAACTTAATCCAACAAACACATAGTGATTACTAAAGTACTATATTAGGCACTGTGGTACTAAAAAACTTGGATTCTCCTTCTAGATGCTTCCCATCTGGTTGAATATATTGTAACTAATATTTCTTCTAAAACATGGTCAATATGAAAGAGTACTAAATACTTAGAAGACTTTTTAACCTGTCTGATTAAGGAACCAAAGTTCTTAGTGAATAATATTTAAGAGAATTTTTAAAAATTTAAAATTTTTATAAGGAATTGACAAGACCTAATGAATCCCTCTATTCAACATACCACTGATTTTATTAGTAAAGTTTCACAGTGAAACACATTTCAATCTGTCATTTGACATTTTCATAGTTCATACTCATTTCTTACCAAAACAAACACAAACAGATAAAACAACCCCACAACTTTGGCATGGCTATCATTATCTTTCCATATTGTTAATTATCAATGGAAATTTACATAAAGCCAAGATAATAAAAACCAATCAGCTGGTATTATAAATTATTCTAACATTTTTAAAGGTAATTTTTCTTTCATAAATTTAAAACAAACTGTCTTGGAATGAAGAACTGGAAAAAGTCTAGCTTACTCACCTGATGCAAGAAAAATAATCTGATTTCATTTAGTTTACCAAAATGCAAACTGCTAGGTGTGGGAAGACTTAATTGCTTGAGAATTAAATTTTTTTTATTTGTAACAAAAATGTAATAAAGTATCTTTTAAATATCTGTATTACTCTGATGAATTTGAGGTGGAAAAAAAATAGTAGCTTTCTGAACTGGAATCCTATATCCAATTTCTAGTAAAAGGCAATTTGACTCAACTATACGAAATAGGTTTTTCATATAGTTGAATCAGGCAATATGGAAAGTTAATCACCATTTAAACATCATCTACAAGATTGTATCTTTCATAGAGGAAAAGCACTCCAAGTTCTAAGCAACTGACTTAAAAAAACAAATTTTCAGGATACAATTTGTTCTAAGGCATTGTGTGTGTCTGTGTGTTGTGTCTGTGTGTCTGTATATTCTGCCTCTGAATACAATACTTGCTTTTATATCATAGTTTCAAACACTCTACATAGTAACAGAAAAAAGCTCTGAATAAACATAAAGGGAGGTATAAATTCTTCAGAGTTACTGCCTACTATAAATTTACAAGTTTGTAAGTTTTGGACTATAGAAACTATGGAAACTTGGGTTCTCATCCTAGTTTTCCCAATCAAAAATTGTGTGATCTTGCTAAACCAGTTTAGGTCTTAACTTAATCACTTGTTTGAAAAACAAACTGAAAGCAAAACCCTTGGGACTCATATAAGAAGATATGGCCTCTAACTCTATAGGTGTATGATTTATGAAAATAAATGTCTTACTTGTTTGGTATCTGAGAGAAGATTTCAGTCACCCACTTTTCCAAAGTATCCAGTGTTTCTTGGTGGAGATGGCAGGGAGAAGAGAGGAAAAGGCAATATTGTTATTAAAGGTAGAAATGCAGTTAGATTTCTCACAGATCTCTAGCTATAAAACAAAGGAATATCTTAATTTGGGCATCACTTGCCACTCCTTAACCAGTAATCAGTAACAAGGAGGTAACAATAGTTAAGAAAACCCTGAGACACAATTTTCTTAGACTCCTTTATTCTTTCTCCCTGATGAAGTTAGAAAAAGCACGCAAGTGAAAAAAAAGTTTTTATTACTAGGCTAGTGTGAAGGACTGAGAGATAATACACCAATTATCTTTCTAACCTATTCCAAAACTTACTTCCTCTAGGAAGATTTCTCTTAACTAATCTACACTACACTGACTCTTCTTGGCAGTTCATCAGTACTACTATACTCCATTTATTTTACATTAATTTATACTTGCTGAGGTTTTAATACATCTTCTTAGGTTTATATAATTTTTATCTTCTTTTGATTCTTTTCTTACATTCCATAAGAAATTCTTTTGAAATTTCTAGTAAAACAGGAGATCTAAATGAGAGGAAACCTTTTAACTTTTTTCTAGTGACCCATTACCATCACTGTATAGTAATTAAAAGTTCCACCATGAGTTTCACTAATTCTCAAAACAAATGCCCTTGTATATAAAATATAAGATGCAAATTAGACTAATAAAGTTCTAAATTTATTCTATACTACTTGTATGCTCTTATATTTGTCATCACAGAGGAAGAGAATGCAAAAGAATCAATATCTAGTTGAAGAAAAATGCATGTTCATGTCAGATTTAGAAATGATAATTAAAACTGCAAATTAATATTACATAATGAATATGGAATTGCCTATTTTAATAGATGTTGTAAAAGGAATCTAGAAGCACATTTGTAGTTTGAATGCCGTAGCATATCCGTAACCTTACATTCAAGTCAACTTTAGAGGACTAATTTTGATCCTAAATGCAAAAATGTTTTGTATTTAAGTGACAAGTCAGCTCTGATCTTAATTTTGACAATGAGAGAGCAAAAATTTATGAAAAGGGGAATCATATTAGGGTGAGAGGGTTAGTTTTACAAAAACAAATGTGTAAACTATAAGGTTGTGTCAAAAGAAGTAGTTTAGCAAATGACTGTAAAATAGCCTAAGGAGATTAAAATATAAAGAAAACGAAAGAAAGCTATTGTGATTTCTTTAATGAGAAAAAGTTAACACAACATTATCTTCAGTAATGATAAAAGAAGGAAAAAAGTAGAGGTACTGATTAGTAGTTTACATTTAAGATATTTCTTAGATTTCAATTACTGGATCCTATGTAAGGATGAAAAGACCAACACTGCGCCCTGTAAGAGTTTATGATTAATACAGATTAAGTGCAAAACCAGAGACAACAGAGGCAGCAGCTGAACGTGGCTTAAAAGACCAATTCACAATCTATTAGTACATATTAATATATTCAGAGACTAGCCTAGAGATAAGACCTACATCTATAAGAGAAAACACATTTGCCTGAGAATCAGATGACTTTGTGCTTCCCTGAGCTTTGCCACTTTCTCTGTGCCCTCTCCAAATTCTGATTTCCTTCACTTCATCAAGCAATTAACAGTGCACTGCAACAGTAATAAAGCAGACAAATCCTAACAAAGCACTACTTCCAAGTAATTCTAAAGGCCACAGTAGACAATATTACCTTTGGACTGAACCACTAAAGTCATGTAATGAGCAGAATAGTAATGCATCCAGAATTCTCTCAATCTAGCATGTGTATCAATATTACTCCTTTTTGGCTCATGTTTGAGAGTCTCAGCATTTCCTATAAAAAGATGAAGAAGATTTAGAAATAACTAAGTTTACTTGGTTAAAAGTCTCTACCAACAATGCGTCCTCTGCTACTACATACAACTAATGAAATAACCCAAGTGACTCAAGAATATTGAAACAGTGTGTAATAATAATAATACAGGACAAAAATTCACAAGAAACAATTTCAAAGAATATTTTAACACATAAGGAATTAATCTCTAGTTGGCAATACCTTAACAATTTAATTGCCTTAAGGTTGCTTTCTTAATAGTTTACTATTCAAGTCAGGTTCTACCTCTGAATTGTCTTAACAACATTCTGCATAATTCTTAAAAATAAACCACATAAAGCAAGGATGCCATATAAAGTGTATATAACTGTACAAAATATACAGGGAAGCAAAATATCCTTTGAATGAAGTACCACTTATATCAGCTCATTCCAGATTCTACTCTATGGTCAAGAGGAATAATTTAAGGTTTAAAACTGAATTCTAACACCAAGAAAAAGCCATTATGAAAAACAGATACTATTTAAACAGCTTACCAGATAAACAAAATTAGGTCACAGCTCAAAAACTATTAGAGAAATCACTGCTGAATCTCTGTTGATAAATGGAAATGTCAGGCTGGGGTAAAGCACACACTTTATAATCAGATACTAACAGAGGTTCAAATTCTACACCCACGACTATCAGATTTAAGCAAATTAACTTCCCTGATCCTGTTTCCTTATCTTTAAATGGAGATTATAATGGTACCCAGCTTATAACATTGTTATGATTGAATGGGATAGTTCATGTAGTGTTTAGCAGATGATCTGGCACCCAGAAAACATTCACAAAATGTTAGATGCTATTCTTGATATATTCAATGTTAGGCATGCTTAACTACTGTCTATTTGAAAAGCTACCTAGTTACCCTAAAAGAGAAAAGGTATCTAGTTATCCTACCTTTATAACCTCCCATTCTTTATAAACTTTTCATACTCTTAATCTTCTTTAACTAGAAAATATGAAATAAGATGAAGTGTTTAATATCTTACCCCAAAAAAATTTCCCCATAGGATGTCCAGGTCTAGCAAGGCTTCCAAACAACATTTCCTTTCTGTTTGCATCAGAGGGTCTTGCAAGCTGAAATTCTGTCAGTTTTAAGGAAACATTTTTAATAAAATGAAATTCAGTATCTTACTTTATTATCTGGAAATTCAAGCTTAAAGAACTGAAAGTAAAGAAGTAACAAAAATTAATTTTGCAAGTCATGCGTAGTAAGACTGAAGTGGGGAACTCAATGATCTAGGACAGGTTCTATGGGTTTTTTTGTTGTTTTGGGGGGAGTAGGGGTAATCAGGTCATTTATTTTAATGGAGGTACTGGGGATTGAACCCAGGACCTCATGCAAGCTAAGCACATGCTCAAACACTGAGCTACATCATCCCCTAGGACAGGTTCTATGACTTAACATATTCTATAACTTTGAGTAGTCAATTCACTGTTCTAGAGGTTTTCTCTTATTTTCAAATGAAACCAGTAGCTAATGATCAGAAGGTTTCAACTCTAGGATGTCATGTCTAAGATTTTACTGATGAAAGTGCTAATAAAATGTTAACTCAAATTCCTTATTACCTGGGAACTTTGTCATACATATTGTTTAAATTTCTTCCAAAGCCAACTATGTTGGTAATGATGTACTAATGGTTAAGAACAATCACTTTGAAGTTAGAAATATCTTGGCTAGAATCCAAGTTCGGCCATTTACTAAGCAGTACAACCTTGAGAAAGTTATCTAACTTCCCTGACTCTATTTTTGCATCTATAAAATGGAGTTACTAGCACCTAGCTCACAGGATTCTTATAAGGGTTAAATAAGACACAGTCATTTCAATAAACATTTACTGATTGACACAACATTGTAAACTGCCTATACTTCAATAAAAAAAAAGAGAGAGAGAGAGAGAACATCTATTATGTGGTAGGTACTACTGAACTAGCTGCTGGAGGAAGAAAGTTCATAATCAAAGCAGAGGCAAGATATCAGGCTGAAGAGATACGGAAAAAAACAGTTTTTAAAAGAGCACCTCTAATCCTCAAATAAGACAATAGGGGTAATAATCATCATAATAATGCATACAATAAATGCTCAATAACATTAGCTATTATATTTATCACAGGAGAAATAGTAAGGCATTGCAAATGTTTAATAAGGAGAGTGACATTATCAGATTTGGACTTCAGTAAGTTCATTCTGGCTGTAAATGTGAAAGCAAAAACAGAGGCAGGAAAACTGATTAGGGACCATCACTATTGTACTTGGTAAAGAGAGTGGAAACTAAAGTGGTGAGAGTAGAGATGTAAAGAAGCAGAAGTAAGTATATTCAATCAAATACTTCAGGTATAAGCCATGAAATCTAAATCAATGATGAGACAGTAAAAAATATATACATTTGTGATTTCCACAGTGGGAAAAGATATGTAATAAATATACATACGTAGCTTCAACAGAGTAAATTTTTTAAATCTCTGTAAAAAATATGAAGATATGGCTATGAACAGAAGAAACAATTTCATTAATAAATGGGATAAGCTGAATAATGGCCCCCAAAGATGGCCATATCCTAATTTCCAAAACCTGTAAATGTTAGCCTGTGGTGTAAAAGGAACTTCACGGGTGTGATTAAATTAAGGATCTAGCGAAGGGGAGATTATCCTGGACTATCTGGGTGGTCCCAATGTAATCCCAGGGTCCTTATAAGAGGGAGGCAATAGGATCAAAGTCATAAGATGTAGAGACAGAAGTAGAGGTCAGATAGGAAAGAAGTTTCTACACTGATAGCTCTTAAGATAGCAAAAAAAAGAAAGCCATAACCTGGGAATGTAGGTGGCATGCAGAAGGTGGAAAAGACAAGGAAACTGGATTCTCCATTGAAGCCTCCAAAAGAAAAACTACAGTCCTGAGGAAATACGTTAGATTTCTAACCTCCAAAAGTTTAAGAAAAGTTTTTGTTATTTTAAACCACAGAGTTTCTGGTAATTTGTTACAGCAGCAGCAGGAAACTAATAGACATATAAATGTATCTACAAAAAGTGATTTAGAACCCCCTACAACTGATAAAAATAGAATATAAATACTGAGCACTTAGAGAACACACTCAACCACTTGCTTACAATTAAAAAGGCTTTGGCCATATACTCAGTCTCAATCACTAAGATACATTACGTAGGCAATTACACATATTTATGTAAGAGTATGAACAATCATTAAATAAAGAGCTAATCATTAAGAATAATTTTTTCCTCTACAATCTTTACTTAGCAATAAGTTAATCTCATTTTAAAACCTACTCTGTGGACATTTACATGAGCTATTGTTACTAAACATACTCAAGGAAACTGTAAAACATTGAACAGACCTATCTGTACATACTGTGCAAATAAATGCCTATAAACATATGTGAATAACCATTCCTTTGAAAGATAAAACCAAAAACAGATTATCAATGCAGGGTATAGTGATAAAGTAATGAAAGTAGAATGAGTTAAAAAAGTAAAAGCCTAGAAAAGAAAGAATCTCTTCCATAAGCAGGTAGAGAGGAATAAAGGAAAAGGGAAAATGAATCTACCAGGACAGTTTCTTGAACTTCCCTTTCAACTCCTCTTACGTTGAATGGGCCATCCAAGCATAGAGGCAACAAAAAACTTGCAAATAAGATGACAATGATAAAGACAATCACATCTGAACAGAAGAAAATAACATGTGATTATTGAGCTTTCAAAACTGGTTAATGAATACTAGTTTATTACACCAGTTAAAACTTAAGACCTCTTCCATCACCCTAATCTCAAGTAAATCCTCCATACTAAGAAGGTTAAGTAACTAATGATACATACCTAGCTAGCTATCTGTATCAGATCACAAATTGAAATCTGGGTCTCCTATCATGAAAAACAAACAGGTGGGAGGGTATAGCTCAGTGGTAGGGTACGTGCTTAGCATGCACAAGGTCCTCAGCTCAACCCACAGAACCTCTATTAGACAGATAGATAGATATAGATAGATAAACCTAATTATACCCCCCAAAAATAAATAAAAACCTGAGCCTTTAGCTTAAGTTCATTTCATTTAAGTTCATCTTAAATCAAAACTACCATATGTGTATGTATATGCATACACATATCACATATCACATATGTATTTGGTATATATATATTTCTGCATATTTCAAAATATAATAAAACATTCTGAATTAAACTTGTAAAATCAAATTAGATATTTAATATTTTAAATGCCAATTTCAACCCACCCTAGAAAGTGTATAAAGAAAAACCTATTTGAAAGAATTTAAGACACAGAGTACATATAGTTCTTGAGTCCCAAAAAGTATGGAAGGCTTTTAGAGTTTTCTCTAGTTATTTTGGTTTTTCATGAAAACAACAAACATTTATCTGGGCCTGTGGTAAAACAGACACTGTGGGTAGGCAAGTAACAAAAATGAAGAAAGTAACTCCATGATTATAAGGAGCTACTAGAGGCAGGAGTAATCTAACTCCATCCCACCCTCTTATTGAGGGCCAAAGTTAGTGACATTTCTGTAAGTAAAACACAAGTTGGCTGACTTAAAACAGAAGGTTCTTTCCAGCTGTCTGCAGTTAATTCAGTGTAGTGAATGCTATAAATGAGTATTAGGACTAGACACTCAATCAAGCCAAGGGGAAAATGCTACAAAAGGAGGAATTAGTACAGAGAACTCACCTCTTCAGTTGTTGCAAGCCAAGCCTAACCTATATAAACTGGAAGTCCACCAAAGTCTAGTATGACATGTTTCTAATGCTAAACTAAGGAAAGCACAGTTAATCTGCAGTGGTGCTATTTATTGGTACTCAGTAATTAAAGAATATTTACAGCACAGCTCTATAATGAGCCCTCACTCTATAAAGACACATAGCTTTCCTTATGATTTTCATTCTTCAAATCACAAAGATAAGAAAAACTGTCAAAAAGTAAAATTAAATGCATTTCCTTCTCAGGGGTTTAGTTTCTTCATCCATAAATATATCACAATTGTACTTGGAACCACAGAAATTTAAGCCACAAAGCACCAACACACAGAGGTAACAAAGGATAAGCTATTTAGGTATTAGGATGGCATACTAAAATAAAGCCTCAGAGAAAATGTCTCTTCATGCAAAAGAGTATATGTACTTTTAAAGTTTTAATACCCAGCATTAACTTTAAGAATAAGGCTCTTGCCCTGCAAAAGATCAGTCACTATGGTAAAACCCTCAAAAAACAAAGGCCGAAAAACTGAAAATCTACCATCCTTATGATTTATTTCAAATTTATACTGAATTAGACATTTAATGGCTTCAGGAATATAGATGATACATCTATTTCAATTTAGCCCTTTATGATATAAAGAGTGATAAATAATAAATGTGCTAAATAATGGAACAATGAAGGAAAAAGTGGTAAGACACAATAAAGCACTTACCACTATCAACAGCTTCAACTTCTCGGTCAATTGCATCTCTGATCATTAGTGGATGGATGAAGAACTGGGCCCACCTGAAAAAAAAAAAAAGTTCAGTAAAAGCTTTTCATCAGTCAACATCTACTAAGTTGGAGATTTAGTTCATATCATGTGTATGTAAAACCTAAACAATATTCCTCATTTCTTTAAAGTCTATAAAACATCCATACAGAAGAGTACATAAAACATAAACATGCAGACTATAAGGTAAACACCTGAGTGGCCATCACTCAGCTCAAGAAACAGACCACTGTCAGGACTCTAGAAGCACCTGGCACCCACCCTATCCTCAGTTAGTATCATGAGTGTTATGGTAATCACTTCTCTGCTTCTCTTTGTAGTTTTACCACATATATATATTTCTAGACCAGTGTTTCTTGACATTTTTTTATTATCAACCCTAAGGAGCCTATTCAGAAATTTTCTTCTAATCACTCCCATACGAAATTTTTAGAGATATACAGTCTGTTTATATACTGTATGTGTAGCTGCATTTTTATAAATAAAACATGTATAAAGCATACTCTTTTTAACTTTTTAAGTAAGATTTTAAAGGCTATTAGTAGTTCACATAACTGTATTTGCTATTTAATGTAATTTATTATATAAATTGTGATGCAAATTACAAATACAAACTATCCATTTATATGATTGTAGCAATGCAATCAAGTTTTAAAAAAATTAAAATTCATTTTTCCAGCAAAATAAAACATTGAAAAAATTAATTTCTTACCATATTTAACAAACTTTGAACTTTTGCTTGATCTGAGAAGAAATTTTAACTTAATTAGCTACTAGATACTCATTAATATATTTTTCTTTTCAGTACTTGGTATAACTAATGATGGGCTGAATAACTTTTGTTGAATTAAATATAATTCTAAAAACCAAACACAAAAGCACAGAGAGGATTAAACATAAACAATATCCACAAGACAGCGAATGGCAACCAACTGACACATGCACACCACCTCTAGTGATGAAAGTGAGATCAAACAATCATTTGAAAATCCAATCATCTCTCCACCACAATTTTGTAGCACTGACCTTGTATACACTTTGTATATCTTCCATGAACTCAATGTCAGTATAAATGGTGCTCATGTGATATATGAGAAAATTCAAAAAGAAATTAAATACTAAGTGAAGATGTTGCAGGTAGTGTTAAGCTTTGGACAGCCACAAACCATTATAGTATCAAACATTTTTTTCACCTTTAAGAATCAATTTTTTAGTACCAAAAGGAACAATATGAATCCCACTGAGAATGCATGTTCTAGAGAATACAGTTTTGTTTCGAACTTCATATAAATGGAAATACAGTATATATATTCTTGATGTCTCATTTAACTCAACACTATGTTTTTAATATTCACTCATGATGGTACATGTGGGCTGATTTCAGGTTTGAACCATTACAAACAATGCTACCGTAAACATTCTTATAAATATGTACTGGGGCACATACACACAAGTTTATCTAGACACATGTCTAAGAAAGGAACTCTTAGGTAACAGCATATGCATCGTATGTTCTACATCAAATTTTTCCAAGGTGATTATATCAATTTACACTTGCATTTTCCTGATTCCTAATGAGGCTGAACATCATTTTATATATTTATTAATAATTTTAGTTTATTATTTTGTAAAATGCCTGTTTAAGGCTTTGTTTCCTATTAGGTTGTATTTTTTCTTATTGATTCTAATAATACATATAATTATCCATTTATATGTCATACATTATCACATATAAATTGTCACATATAATTACATATATAGGCTATTCTAAATATAAGTCCTTTGTTAGTTGTATGTGTTGCAAATATATTCTTCCACTTTATACATGCTTTTTTCACACTTTTTATGGTAACTTTTGATGACATAAAGTACTATCATTTTCCCTTTATGTTTTGTTCTTGTGTCTTGTTTGATAATACTTACAAGGCTAAAGCCACATTTATCTCTAATACTTTTTAGTTGTACTTTTCACTTTTTGGCTTATAATCCACCTAGAATTGATTTTTTGTGTATGTTGTGAGGTAGGGAGTCAATTTTGCTTTTGCTTTTCTTTATAGAAGCTCAACTGTCTTGGTATCATTTAAGAAGACCTTCTACCACTGTTCCATAGTGTCCCTATTAAAAATCCACATAAGTTTTGGTCTATTTCCAGGAAACATTCTGTTTCATCGTCTGTTTTCCTAGCCCTACTACTAACACCACAACGTCCCAATGACAAAACAAATCTTAGTATCTAGGAGGTCAGGTCCTGCTACCTTATTATTTTTCCAACTCAAAAATATCTTGGCTATACCTAGCCCTCTGCATTTCCTTATAAATCTTAGAATTAGCTTGTCTAGTTAAGACTAGATAAATTTTCTGATTATGGTTGTGATATATCACTGATGTATCACCATACATTAAATGGGAGAACTAATGCCACTAAAAAAAAATTCATGGATAGTATTTCTCTCAATTTATTTAGGACTTTTAAAAATATCTCACAATAAGGTTTTAACATATTCTCCATAAAGAGGTCTGGAATGATTCTTGAGTGCTTGCTTATTTATGTAGCTTTTATAAACTTTTTTTATTTCAAACTGTTACTGATTATTAGCATTTTTAATTTTTATATATCAAGCTATGTTACTAATTTCAGTCATTTTTATTTGTAGATTTTACATTTTGTACATTCACAATCATATATGCTATGACAGTTGTGTATTTTGCTTATTTTTCCTTCTTGCCTTACTAATAGAATGATGAAAAGAAGCGATCATAACCTACATCTGTCTTGTTCCTGATCATAACGTGAAGTCTTTCAAGGTTTCACCATTAAATATAAGGTTTGGTTTAAAATATCAAATATCATATTGAGAAAGCTGCCATGTACTCTATTGGCTAAGAGCATCTTTATGAATAGATACTGAATTTCATCATGTAATTTTTTTCCTGAGGTGTGGTTTTCTTCTTCAATCTGACAGTGTGATGAACAGCACTGATTTTCTGTTAACCCTACCTCGTATTTCTAGGATGAACCCAACTCAGTACTGCCATATCAGCCTTATTATATATGGCTGTTCGTGAGTCTAGTTTGTATTTTTCCTTATATTATACTTTCTCATATCAAGGTTATGTTACCTTCATTAGTGAGGGAGGAATTATTTCTTCCTTCAGTTATTTGTAGAATTCTAAACAAAAGAAGTTTATTTTTGAGAAGATTTTTCATTACTGATTCATTTCTTTAATGTTTATGAGATTATGCAAACTTTTAACTTATTTTTCTTATGTGGGTTTTATAAATTATATTACTAAGAATTCATATACTTCACCTAGTTTTTTCATTTACAGACATAGGTTGATCAAAACATTGTATTTTCAATATCTGTCAAATTATGTCATATTCTTTCTCTTTTTCTCATATTCTCTTGACCAGTCTCATGAAAGGTTTATCTATTTTGTCATTTTTTTCAAAGAACCAACATATAGCTTTCTTAAAACTGTTTGTTGTTTCTATTGAGAAATAATTCACATACCATAAAATCTTCCTTTTAAAATGCATAAGTGGATTTTATTACATTCACAGGATTGTAATTACCAACTGTCTAATTTCAGAAAATTTTCATTAACCCAAAAATAAATACTGTACCTATTAACAGTCATTCACCATTCTACCATCCTCCTAGCCCCTGGCAAACACTAACCTACCTTTGGTCTCTAGGAATTTGCCTATTCTGGACATTTCATATAAATGGAATCACATTATGGAGACTTTTGTGTTTGGCCCCTTTCACTTAGCATAATATTTTCAAGAGTCATTCATGTTCATCATGTACCAGAATTTCATTCCTTTCTTATTGCCAAGAAATATTCCTGTGTATGGATATGCCACATTTTATTTAACCACTCATCAGTGGATTAACATATAGGTTGTTTCTACTTTCGACCTATTATGAATAATGTTGCATGAATTCACACAAAAGTTTTTGTGTAGACACGTTTTCAATTCTCTAGGGTATGTATACTAAGAGTGGAATTGCTCGGTCATATGTTAACTCTTGTGGAACTTCTCTGTTTTCTAACATAGCTGCACCACCAGCAATGTATGACAGTCCCAATTTATCCACACATTCACCAACAATTGTTAATGTTCCTCTTTTTGAAGTATCTTATTGTAATTTTGATTTTCACTTCACTAGTGACTAATGATGTTAAACATCTTTTCATGTGCTTATTGGCGACCTGCATATCTTCTCTGGAGAAATGTCTATTCAGGTCCTTTGCCCCTCTTAAAACTGGGTTATTTGTCTTCTTATTGTTGAGCTGTAGGTGTTCTGTATATATTCTGGATACTAGCACCTCACCAGATATATGATTTTTTAAGTATTTTCTTCCATTCTATGAGTAGTCTTTTCACTTCCTTCATAGGGCACTCTAAAGCAAAAAAGTTTTTAATTTTAATGAAGTCCAATGTATCTGGTTTTTCCTTTGTTGTGTCTGCTTTTGTTACCATATCTGAAAAACTATTGCCAAGTCCAATGTCAAAGAATTAATTATGCCTATGTTTTCCTTAGAGTTTTACAGTTTTTGCTCTTACACTTAAGTATATAACTCAATTTGTTAATATTTGTATATGGTATGAATACAGGGTCCAAATTCATTCTTTCACATGTGGATATCCAGTTGTCCCAGTACTATCATTTGCTGAAAAACTACTCTCTCCTATTGAATTGTCTTGGCATCCTTGCGACTGACCATAAATGTAATGGTTTATTTCTGGAGTCTCAATTCTATTCCACTGATCTATATGTTTATGCTCAGGCCAGTACCATGTTGCCTTGATTACCAAAGAATTGAGTAAGTTTTGAACCGAGTGAGTCCTTCAACTTTGTTCTTTCTCAAGTTTGGCTATTCTTGGTCTCTTCCTTTCTATATGAATTTTAGAATCAGTTTTATCAATTTCATCAAAAAAGGCAGCTGAATTTTTGATAAGAATTAAGTTGAATCTGTAGACCAATTTGGGACATACTGGCATCTTAACAATATTAATTTGGGGGGAGGGTACAGCTCAGTGGCAGAGTGCATGCTTAGTATGCACAAGGTTCTAGGTTCAACTCCCAGTACCTCTATTAATTACTCCTCCCCCCAAAATACATGTACCTTTTTTGTTCAACTTTTTCCTAAGTATTTCATTCTTTTTAATGTTATTGCAAAAAGAATTTTTTCTTAATTTCATTTTTGGATTTTTTCATTGCTAGTGTATAAAAACACCATTGATTTTTATACATTGATCTTGATCTTGCAACCTTGTTGAACTTGATATTAGCTCTAATAGTTCACTTGTGAAATCTGTAGGATTATCCACATACAGTGAGTTTTTGTTATTTGTAGTAGTTATGTTCTCTAAAGTTGTCATAACTACTGAATTAGGAAATACTGAACCAATTGCTAGGGATAATACACAGAGGGACACAAACATTATGATCTTAATCCTAAAGGTATCTCACTCTAGTAGATTCTCTTTCCTTTATTTCACAAAAGAGAGAACGAGGTTCAGAAGTGTTAAGGAACCTGCCTAAGGCCACTTCACTAATGGATACCAAAGCTGGGATTCAAACTCCACATAAACTCCACTGGCTCCAGAGCTGGAGCTTCTTTTAGTATATTGTACTGTCCCCTAGTGTCAGCATCCTTCTGCATGGAAGATGAAACAAAAAGGCAGAGTGTTGCCTTGATCGACCTCAGATTAGAATGTGTGTGTCGGGCAACTTATTTTCTTCACAATTTTCAAATTTTTTTACATGTCCGTGAATGACTGCAAAAACATCAAGAGTATTGAATTTGGAACTATAAATAAATTTTAGTGAATAGGCAAATTCTCCACAAATAATGAGAATTATCTGCACAAGATTATGCCATCTGCAAAGAGATAGTTTTACTTCTTTTCCAATATGCATGTCTTTTATTTCATTTTCATATCTAATAGTCCTAGCTAAAATCTCAACTACAATGTTGATTATAGGTAGAGAGAGCTGACATCTTGATCCTGATCTTTAGGGAAACACTTCCAATATTTTACCATTAAGTATGATGTTAGTTGTGGGTTATTCATAGATGCCCTTTATCAAGTTGAGGAAGTTCCCTTTTATTCCTAGTTTACAGTATTTTACCATGAAAAGGTGCTGGATTTTGTTAAATGCTGCTTCTGTTTATATTAAGATTATTTTTGGAATTTGTTTTTTGTCCTTTCTTCTATTAATATGGCATATTACATTGTTGGTTGGTATGGTGAATTAATTTTACAATCTTGAGAAATCTCAGCTGGGGTGTATAATCCTTTTTACAGGTTGCTGGATTCGGTTTTGTTGTATTTTGTTGAGAATTTTTGCATTTATATTCCTAACGGATACTGATTTTTAGTTTTTTCTTGTGCACTGTCTAGTTTTGATATCAGAGTAATACTGGCTTCATACAATGTGTTAGGAAGTGTCTCTCCTATTTTTTGGAAGAGTTTATGAAGCATTAGTATTAATTCTTTAAATGTTTGGTAGAATTCACCAGTGAGGTCATCTGGGTCCATACTTTTCATTTGGTAAGTTTGTGATTACCAATCCAATCTCTTATCATAGATCTATTTGGTTTCTGTCCTTTTGAGTTAGTCTCAATAGTTTGTGTCTTTCTGGAAAATTGTCCATTTCATATCAGTTATCTATTTGTTGGCATACAATCATTTACAGTATTCTACTATAGTCCTTTTTATTTTGGTAAGATCATACTAATGTTCACTCTTTCATCCCTGATTTTAATAATCTTTGAGTCTTTGTTTTTTCCTGGCAGTATAGCTGAAGGTTTGTCAATTTTGTTCAACTTTTCAAATAACCAACTTTTGTTTTTGTTTTTTTTTCTCTATTGTTTTTCTATTCTATGTTTCAATTATTTCTCTTCAAATTTTTATTGGTCCTTCCTTCTGCTTATTTGGGTTTAGATTGTTCATCTTTGCCTTGTTTAATTAAGATGGAAGTTTAGGTTGACATGAGATCTTTTTTAATGGAAGTGTTTACAGCTATAAATTCCACTCTGACCACTGCTTTTGATGCATCCCATAAATTTTTGTATGTTGTTTTCATTTTCATTAGTCTCTAAGTATTTTTTAATTTCTCTTGTCATTTCCTCTTTGATCTACTGATTATTTAGGGATGTGTTGTTTAATTTCTACAGACTTGTGGAATTTCCCAAATTTCCCTCTGTTACTGATTTCTGATTTCATTCCATTATAATTAGAGAACATACTCTGTATAATTTCATCCCCTTTCAAACTTCTTAGGAATTATCTTATGACCTAATATATATCTATGCTGGAGAAAAATCCATGCTGCACTTGAGAAACGTGTATCTTGCCAATTTGGGGTGAAGTGTTCTATAGATATCTACTGGTTTATACTCTTGTTCATGCCTTCTATTCCTGCTAATCGACCAACTTGTTTTATTCTTTCTCCAAAGTGGGATATTTACATTTGCAACTAATAGTATTGAGTTGTGTATTTCTCCCCTCAATTCTGTCAGCCTTTGCTTTATATATATTTGGGGCTCTTTTGACAGATGAATGTATGTTTATAATTGTTATACCTACTTGATGAATTGATCCTTTTATTCTATCATAAAATTCCCTGGTCTCTAGTGACAAGTTTCATCTTAATGTCTGTTTTGTCTGATATTAGTTCGGCCACTCCAGCTCCCTTTTAACTACTATTTATATGGTATATCTTTTTTTATCCTTCTATTGACAATCTATTGGTCTACTGTAATCTAAAGTGTCTCTCACCAACAGCACATATAGCTGAATCATGTTTCTTTACCCAATCTGCCAATATCTATCTGTCTTTTAACTGGAATGGTTAATCTACTTATATTTAACTTAATTATTGATAAGACAGGACTGACATCTGCCTTTGCTATTTATTAAAAGTCTCAGGTTTTCTTAACTATTTCTTAACTAACATCTTGGCTTTTAACAATCAATTTTGAATTAATACCAACTTAAAACTTCAATATACAAAAACTTTGCTCCTGTATATTTTTTCTCTCCTCCTTTATGCTATTATTGCCATATATGTCTTTGTACATTATATGCCTATCTTTTATACATTATATTATGTCTTTATACATTATATGCCTGTCAACACAGATTTATAATTTTTGCTTTATACAGTTAAATTTACAAAGAACACACTTACACTATGTTTTATATTTATCTATATATATTTTTGGTTGGTTTTTTTTTGTTTTGTTTTTTGTTTTTTGAATCTCTGACCTATATTTTCCTTCTGTCTGAAATAAATTATTTAGAATTCCCTTTGGTAACTTGCTTGGTGACACAAATTGTGTGTCTAAAGTCTATTTTACAATCATTCTTAAAAGACATTTTATGCTTGATGTAAATTTGTGGTTGGTAGTTATTTTCTTTCAGGTTATTGCAGCTATGCCACTAGCTTTTAACTTTCACTACTGCTGTTGAAAAGTCATCCATCAGACTAACTAATATTCCTTTGAAAGAATTCTGCCCTTTTATCAAAGATTTTCTATATTTGGTTTTCTGCAGTATCACTATGTCTATCTACATGTGGATTTCTTTAAAGATATACTTTTGGAATTTGTTAGACTTCTTTTAACCTCTTATTTGATGTTCTGGAAAATTTCCAGTGATCAACCATTCAAATATTTTATTACTCCATTTTTTTCTCCACTTATTCTAGGACTCCAAGAAAATATATATTGCATATTTTCACTCTGTCCTCTATGCCTCTTCTTCTTTTCTCCTGTATTGCTGATCTTTTTTTTTTTCTGTTTATGCTTTAGTTGCCATTACTTTTGGTCTGTCTTCCAATTCACTAATTCTATCTTCAGCTACATCTACTCATTTCTTAAACTTGCCCACTGGGTTTCAATTTCAATTATCATGTCTCAGTTCAAAACACTTTCTCATTTTTATATTTCAAATCTCACAGGTCACATTTTGTACTTTCCTATTACTTATAACTGTATTCAAACTTGTCTCTTATTTCTTTAAAAATAAATCATTTCTGTAATTCTATTTAACCATTCCAATGTCTAAATATTACAAATCTTTTTCTGTTTTCTGTTCTCACTCATGTTGTTTTGTTTTCTTGTGTGCCTGCTTATGTATGACTGAATACTGGTCGCTCTACTTGAAAAATTATTCATAGGAGCACTGTACAGCACAGGATAAAGACACTTTCCTTTTGAGAGGATTTGTATTTGCATCTCTTGGGCATCTGAGAACAGTACCAGTTCTGGACCATGTTAAATCACAATCAAGACTTAAGGTTCACTACAAAACTCTGACATTTTGAAAGTAGCCTCTAATTCCTCAGGATGGCAAATCCATTTCCTCAAGCTGAGGGTGAAGCCTTTTGGAGTCCCAGTTTATTAAGAGAAGGGTCTCCTTTTAGATAGCCCACTTTGTGAACATCCTGGGCTCCAATAATTCTTGCTTTTGCCCTGAAATACTGATTAACCAAAGTTCAAATTTACTGAAATGTCACCAAGGCAAAAGCAGCTTCCATTCTCATTTAATTACTAGAGTAAACATTCAGTCATTTCCTCAACTTTTTACTTAAATGATTCAAGATACTGATAAAAAATGTGAACTCGGAGGGAATTGGATTTCATCATCTTTGAGGTGGTCAGAATTTATTCAACAAATCCTTTGCCTATTCTTTTTTCCAATGAAGTGAGTTTTTCCCATCTTTATATTTGGATATAACCAAATATAAAGTCACAGAAATTCAACTTGTCTATTACTTAAGCTTTCTTCATACATAAAGACCTATCTGTCGTGAAACTTAGGATCTAAGAACTTTGAAGCAAGAACAAACATGCAGTCATCTTCAGAGTATTCCTGGTTTTCTACGTTTACAAGAAAGATAATTTAGGGCATCATTTGTATTGCCTTCATTAATTTCTTTGGCCTCTAATCTTTTGTTTGTTATTTTGGAATTAATTTTTTAATTAGGTAAACACTGAGTATCAAATGTATGTGCTGTGAGCATGTCCTTAAGTATGTGATTAAAAGAGTTATATATAGTGCACACCTAGCATGCACAAGGTCCTGGGTTCAATCCCCAGTACCTGGATTTAAAAAAAAAAAGTTAAGAAGGTAAATTCTAAGGGGTGGGTGTAGCTCAGAGATAGAGTGCATGCATAGCATACATGAGGTCCAAGGCATAATCTCCAGTACCTCCACAAACAAAAACAAAACAAAAACAAAAACCAAAACAAAAACAAAACAAACAAAACAAGAGCTATAAAGTAGTTCATTCAATACAAGTAGACAGCCATATTTTAGATTAATGAAGAAAAACCACTATGTTGTATCCTATTATAAATGCTACTATCAAAGTAATTGTGTCAGTCTTAATGGGATTTTGGCCTTGTTTTAATGCCAAAAAATTAATGGAAAAAATTTGTTAATTTGGGGGTTTAAAAACACAAATATTTATTCCATTGAAAATAATGGCATATGGTTTCAACATATAGGAATTTACCCCACGTCAAATTAGTATTTTAAAGGATGAGACAATTTCTTTAATAAAATTGGAACTTTGTCATGTTTTGAGAAATGTTTTTGTTATTTGTGTTTTGATTTTATTTTTTTCTATAAAGAAACTGTATTAATTCATTCAAGAAATATCTGAGTGACTGCCAAATTCTTGATACTGGAGATATATCAACAAAAAATAGACCAAAATCTCTGCCTTCAGAGCTTACATTATAGTAACCAAACTCAAGATTTCTTTTTTTAGATTTCAATCTTACATTTATCTAGAACTTGGTATACCACTTTTTTCTAGTGTAGATTTTGGTCTGTAATCTTGGGATATCAAAGCTCTACTAATGCACTAACATAAACTTTCTAGAAGGCAATTTTGCAGTGAGTATACAAAAAAAAGCTTTAAAAATATGCATGCAAAAATACTCAGCAATTTCACTCCTTAGAACTTAACTAAAAGAAATAATTAAGAACGTACACAAAGATTAGGGTATTTATCATAGCATTACAATACTAGAAAACTGGAAACAATTCAGCTATCCAATAATTTGTGACTGGCTGAACAGAAAATCATGTTTATAAATTATAAAATTATATATAAAAATGATATATCTTATTTAAAAATATAAAGATATGAACAAGCTGATCCCATATATACTATAAATATACATGGTTATATTCCAAAATAGTGATCTAAAGATTATAAAACCAGAAGCAATCTTATCTCTTTTTTTGTCTCTGTTTTTCTGTATTTCCTACTAAATTAGGAAAAATAACTGCAACAGTGAGTCAACAGAGACTACACTGTTTACAAAACTCAAAAAGTATTTAAAGTATTTCAGTTTAATCTTTAATGCAAAGACTAAGTATTACAGAACAAGAATCAAGGTATATTTATAGTTTGCCCTTTTCTCCAAATAAAGTATTGTGACAACTCTACAGAATTAGAGTACTACTTGAAAACAAACACCACATAACAATGCCCAATATTTCTATTTGTAAGGTGGCATTAGATAATCAAAATAAAAATATATTTTTAGTTAGTTACCTATCCAGGGCTTCCTTGAAGTATTTTCTCTGGACATCAAACTGAAAGACTGTACGTTCACAATCAGTTGAAGCATTATCACTACCCCCGTGTTTCTTCAGGAAAGCATCAAACCCATTCTCATCTGGATATTTCAAACTACCCATGAACACCACTAAGTGGAAAGAACACAAAAATATAGACAATGTTTTTACTAACAAGGATAAAATTTCTCATATGCAAAAAAAAAAAAAAAAAAAAAACCTGGAAGAAAATATACCAATACATGAACAATGGCTATTTCTGGATAATACTTACTTTCTTTATTATGTTTTGTTTTTCTAATTTTCTATAAAGCTCACACATTACTTTTATACTCAAAAATGAAACATTTTATTTTTAATGAAAGACACATATAATTTATTTGTAAAAAGGTTAAAATAAACATAGACATATATGCAGATTAATTTCTACTATAAAAACTGATAAGGTGGTAAGTTTATCCTCAATAGCTTAGAAAACCAGAACATAAAAAATAAGTAATTCAGGAAAACAAATACAGATTTAGGTACTCATAACTACAGCATCTACATAGGTTGTACTTAGGTACATTCATAATTAAATTGAATTTTTTCTGCTTTGCTTTGGTATTAATCATGCTTTTTTCTTTTCTGTATTTCTGATGCTTTGACATCTTGGGGCCTTGCCAACTGTGTAAGATACTGACCCTTCCAAGACTACAACCTGAATTCCTAGAGATTAGCAATTTTTCTCCTTACGTGTTGGTCTTACCGTACCTGAATAATAAAGCCTACATTTTAGTATTCTAAGTGGTTTCACTCTAATCCTCAAAGCAAGTAAACTCAAAGAGATCAAAATTAAGTCTTCCCTGGTGATATTCATAATGATTTTTTTCTTAGTCTTTTTTCTTATTAAACATGTCATAATTCTACCAAACCAGTTACTTATCTTTGAAATCAATTCATACAGATTTGGAGGAAAAAACACACCCAGGAATGACAGTTTACAAAGATCTTACTGTGTTCCAAAAAGTGTGCCAGCCCGGGTAGGTCATCCGGATCAGCAAAACTCCCAACTCCAACACAAAGAGCCGCAGCAGACTGGAGTAAGTAGAACACATACAAATAGTGAGTCAATCCAAAAGGAATAATATTGTCATCTCATCTTAATGATTCACTTGGAGATGGACGTTTTCCAATAGAAAGTAACAAAATTCTTTCCCTGAGAATCAGGAGGAGCAGCAAAGTGAAACTCACCAGAACTGTGTCAGTTTCACCCTGCTGCTCCTCCTCTTGCCATCCTGCCAAATGCTGAACAGGTGCAGACCTAAGGAAAAAAGCAGAAACAGACAGAAAAAAAGCGAAGGGGGACTGGCCAGCCCACCCAAATATCATTTTGTGTCAGCATTTCAGAATTCTGAACCAAGTTTGTTTCCTGACTTATCAGATTTTGGATATCTGCAGAAGTAATATATCCAAGTAGATTATCTCTAAAGATCTCTAACCAATTGAAGGCTCTGTGTTCAGTTAACTCAGTTACTAGATGTGAAACTTCTCAATATTTTACTCAGAAAGTTTTGTTTTTATTAAAACAGGGCATAAAATAACAAGTCAGGAAAGCATCTAACAAAGATAATAAACAAATAGTTAAAAAAGAAAATCTTTAGCTATTAAAAAACTACAGAACTAGACTCTAAGGAGGCTTTTTAGTTCTTCATTTCATATTGAAGATATATAGACTACATTACTTATCAGTTGATATTCTGCCAGTACCTTGGGAAAATCAGTTTTCAACAAAATAGATGGTCAAGAGGTACACCAAACTCTGCATTTAAAATTATTAGGGCATACCATTATATCACTGTAAGTTAACAGACACAAAAAAAGGAAAGAAAAATAGTCAATCTGAATCCTTGAGGATAGAAACTTGAATTATTAACTTTCCCAAATGTTACAAATGTCAATTTTAAAAGTAACACATTTGGTGACAGACTGTTTTGATAAATGGTTACACTCTTAGAGAGCTTTAAAAAAAGAGCATGTCCCTGGTATAAAGTCTGGTAATTTGTTAGGGGGGTAAAAAAGAACATGTTTTTAGAAGAACCAAACAGCCTCACTTGATACTATAAGTCCCATTTTGAAGACTTAGGCAAATAAACTCAGTTAAAATGTGAGGGAATAATCACTTCTTCAAACCACAGTTTAACCTGTTCTGTGATGTTTAATAGATGCCTAACCTGCTTTCAGCTCCAACTACCCCAAAAAGATTTCTTGTTTCGACCATCAGGGTTGAAGATATTTTTGTATAAGTTGACTTAAACCACAGTTTATCAGTCAGCTTTGACCACAGCAAAAACAGGCTCTGCGATTGCTAGAAAAGAAATTCATACTTGAGAATTATCTACCCAAGAAATTCATACTTGAGATATTCATACCTGAAATTGACTTAAGCCCTGAACAAATCATAATTCAATATATACCATACTTAAATTTCAATCTTGTTAATCTATCAAACTTTTCAGATTACGATCAACTTCCTTCTGGGAGGAAGAAAATGGAGGAGGATAAAAATGAAGACTCAGAAGAACAATTCTTAATTAGGTAAATGTTCTCCAAAAACCTCAAACTTTTCTTCCCATTTCCCTCATAAATTCTCATGTTTATGTTAAACACAATTCACATTTTTCAAATAAAAAACCATAAAACCACTGCAAAACCCTATACTACTCTTAAGTCACCTCTTATCTAGACAACCTACTTTATTTTCCTTTTCAGACACTTATTCACTCAATGAAGCTAAATCATTTTCCATCATTATAATCATGAGGTCTTTCCTTTCACTAGTGTACCTATTGTATCTGAATCAAAACAATTTGATCTTCTCTTCAAACTATATAGGGTTCCTTTGTTCCTTTCTAATACCCAGAACATTAGCTATCAATATCTTATGGGGAAATAAATTAAGTTCTCAGAAAAGAAAGGTAGCATTGAAGCCATTTTTAAAAATGATTACTAGTATCTGACCCTGTTGCTTCTAGGAGAAGTAAACATTTACAGTTTGATGCACTTAAGCAAAATAAAAAGGGGTACCCAGTCTGTGAGTCTGTTTCTGTTTTGTAGATGAGTTCATAGTGTCCTTTTTTTTTTTTTTTTGGTTACCAGGGAAAGAAAGGAAGAAACAAGGGTGGGAGGGGATAAATTTGGGAGTCTGAGATTTACAAATGTTAGCCACTATATACAAAAATAGATTTTAAAAAAGGTAGGCTACCCAAATACTAGATGTGCATCTCCATTTGTCAAAGGGGTTCACAATTGCTGTATAAATCTAAGATATTTTAACATATCTTGACAATTGGCTGTCAAAACAATTTTTAATTTAATCCTAGAGTTTTGCTTATCAGTTGATAGAAGATATAAAGAAGCCCACAACACAAGAAAAGCTACTAACAGAAAGACTAAAATATAGAAAGAAAATTACAAAGAATATTCAGTTTTAAAGTTATAACCCAATAAGTCTTGGAGCTAAAATGGACTCCAAAATTTATGTAATCCAATTCTGTTTTAGAAATGAGAGAAAAAATGGGAAAACGATAAGGCCTAAAATCCTCCAGAAAGGTAGGGACAGAACCAGAGTTAGAACTCAGGTTTCCTGACTGTTAATATTCTTTCCATTCTTGATTTTTATCATTTCTTCCCATCTATCATTGCTTTATTTGGAATTATGAGGTCTACTTTAAATTAAAAGTGAATTTATTGATTCCTGACTTATTTATAAAGACTCTAGTATAGACTATCAAGTAGTATATACATTTTTTTTTTCAGTGTTTTGGTTTTCATCCCTAAAGCTTTCCAAGCTAAAACCACTTGGCCCATTATGCTCCCCCAAAACAAGCATCAATCATAATCTGATTAGCAAGGGGCAAACAGCTTCTTTAAAACATGACTCAATCCCTCAAAACAACTCTATGAAAGAACTGGCACAATCTTCTTTAAAAAAATAATTTTTTCAAGGCTTTAAAAGATCTGCTACTCAGTTATACATAACTATTTTTTCTTTTAAGAATTGTTAATGCAATAAAACATTAAATAAAATACTGAAAATGAAAAAAATTAATTTTTTCCAGGAAGAGCACCTATCAGAGGATTTATTTAAGACATATCACCATAAATTGATAGAATATTATAAACTGACTACACTTCAATTTAAAAAAAATACCAGAAATTGACACATTGTAAACTGACTATACTTCAATGAAAAAAAAAAAAAGACGTATCTACTACTTATATCTCACATCTTCACACTTTGAAGGTGGACTTTATAGTATAACACATTTGACATTTAGATTTTAGTGTTAATAATCTGATATCTGAACTTTAATGGCTCCAGAATATTATCCTCCAATATAGGTACTTCCTACTGCAAAATAGAAGGAATTCTTCAAAAAAAAAAAAAAAAAAAAATCCAGAGAGGAAAATTCTATCAAGCTCTATTTATCTATTCACTGTTATTATATATTACACTAAGCTCAACTCCCCATTTCTACTCCAGTTTTTTCAATTTACTTGTTATTTGTCCAGACCTTTGGTGCTTTGCCATAAAAAGAGATACACCACAATCAATTATCTAGATAGAAACTACCCATGAGGGCTCTTAGAACCCCAGTCCCAGGTAAAGACTCTTCACTAGCCTTTTCTTTTGCTTTTTCCAGTCTCTCCAAAGACAATACACTATCTTATTCCTCTATCCCAAGCTAAGAATTATGCAGATCCTCACCCCTAGGAATTTGTTTTTTAAACATATAATGTGTACAAATACACATAAATTCAAATACTACCAGCGATCATCTCTAAGAGTTATGGTTATGGGCAGCTTTTATATTTTTGTTTTTCTTTATTTTCCATTAGCTTCTGAAATGAGTATTTGTCATTTTTATAATCAGAGCAAAATGTTCTTAAAAATATAATCTTTATACAGAATAAAAAGACCTTTACTGAAGGTCAAAAGACAGATATATACTTTAATTATGAGATAAAACATAAGTTTAAAACTTATCCCAAAGAATTCCCCAACTAGAAAAAGATAACAGACATGATTCACACCTGTTTTTCAGTGGTTTTCTTTCTAACTTCTGCTCTCTCTTCTAATTCTTCCAGTTCATTATCCTCGGTATCAAGATCATCATCATCATGTTCATCATCATCATCGTCAAACTCATCTTCATCATCAAAACCCTCTTCATCATCATCTTCTATTTCTGCTCCAGAGTCTTCATCATCGTCGTCATCGTCGTCATCATCATCGTCATCATCTTCTTCTTCTTCTTCCTCTTCTTTCTCTTCATCATCTGTTGCATCACCCATTTTACCTTCCATATTACTTAGGTCTGAAATCAAAAGTGCTTGCAAGCCATTTTGTAATTTGATGTATCTAAAAAAAAAAAAAATTACAACACATTTGAGTCAGCTACTCATTACACTACACCAACATGATCAGCTTAGCAAAATTAAAAAAAAAAAAAATCCGAGTACACACACACACACACACAAAACCCAATACTATTTTTAAACTAATAAAAAACAGTTGCTTCTGGGGAGGAGAACATCAAAAGCTTATCAGTTTCTAAGTACTTAGAAGGAAAAGATGAGAGAGACACTTCATTATTTGTATTTTCTATATACAGGCAAATATATAACATTTGTATTTTTAATTTCAAACTATGAAAATATATTCACCTATGCAAAAACTAAATTTCAGAAGTTAAACACAGTCAACAAACCCACCATCAGCCTCTTTTACTATTTTTTCAGTTTATAAGTACTTAATAAACATTTTGCCACACAAGAAGACTTAACCTACAAGAAACACATCATTCAATATACAGGGCAGTCATATCAGCTTAAATATTAAACAAAATCTCATTATATTTAAACCGTGTTGATTCTCATTGGAACAATGTATTTGATGTTTTACAACAGTCTCCAAAGCTGCTTTTATGGACTAAGAAAACGGTTTTAAGTTAACTCTAAGTTTGTTCTAAGAAAACTAAGTCCCACAGAATGATAATCCTTTAGGAAGATGATTATCCTATTCAGTAAAACTGTTGTGCCAGTTTGATGACTGGGGACCTACTACATTTATACTCATTCTTTGATATGTTAGTCAATAAGCATTTACCAAGCAGCCTTAGTTTAACAGATACCACCTTACATTAAGGTAAAAAGAATAAAACCACACTTCTCACCCTTAGGCACTTATTGTCTAGTACAATACAGAATGATAGAGGTAAACACAGAATGTTAGAAAGAAGGAAGCAATCAGGGAAGAACTCTTTAGACAAGGTACACTTAACTCGAGCACTGAAAATGAAAATGAAACAAAAAAAAAAGTTACTAGCAGAAACTGGGGAAAATAACGTGCAAAGAAAGACAAGAAAAAAGGAGCCTCTGGGTCAAGATGGAAGACTAATGAACACATGGATTTATCTCCTTTCCATGTAAAAAATCACATTTAAAAAGAAAACAGAAGAAAAGATGTAATGGTTGCTTTTTGTTTTAGTTTTGTTTGAGAATACAATCTCAACAGAAAATAGAAAAGGATGCTGTTAGCAGATCAAAGTTCAATTAATCAGATTGATGAAGAAAACAGAAAAGAGGGCCATAGGCCTAAACACACATAAGGGATTAGTTCTTCCCAAGTAAGTCAAAAAAGCCTATGCTCCAGGTCAGTAAATGAACAGTAGGTAGAGCATCAAGAAAAGAAGCTCAATTATTAATTGAACTGGAAACAACCCAAATATCTACTGACAGCAAAATGGAAAAACCATGGTATGTTCACACAATGGAATTTTCACATAATGGAATTACTATAAAACAGGGAAATATATAATCCAAAAACAAACTACAACAATTATAATCTTAAAAACATAATAATGAGTGAAAGTAGTAAGTCACAAAGGACTACATACCATATGAACACCATTTATATAAAGTCAAAAAACAAGCAAAAGTAAACAGCATATTGTTTGTACGTACATAAATATGATAAAAACTTTTTTAAATCAAAAGAAGGATAAACACAAAATTCAAAATCGCTGTTGTAGGAGGACAGCATGGGAGGATACTGAGGGAGCATGTGGAGAAGAATACTGAAATAGATGCTAGTTTTTAAGTTGAGTAATAGGTTATTCATTTTGGGATTTATGATCCACCACTTAAATAAAAGTTACACATTTTCTTTACATATATCAAATATTATGGCCTTATAAGTTTCTTAAATGATAATTAAAGAACTTCAGCAGTAATAACTTGGCCAATCAGGCCATGCTTGCCTGTGCCAAATAATCAAACAGCAGTAGGACATGTTAAAATTGAAAAACTGTTTTCTAAGAATGTGAACAATCTGTCTAGAAATGAATTCTAGGATGAATCTTAGAGACACAGAACATCAGAGTAGTAGACATTAAGGCAGCTTTAAAAGGAAGAGGGGGCAGGTGGGAAGGAGACCACTTAGATTTTGTAAAGCGCTTTTTTTTTTTAATAGCTTAAAATTTTCAAAAATAGAGAACACAAGGAGAAAAAAAAAATAAAGGCATTCTACTTTCAAAATGATCATATGCATCCTACCTGCAAAATAAATCACAAATATGTAACTTCTTATCGACACCATAGCTATTTCCTTAGTCTATGCTGTCACTATTTCTAGTCTCATAACCAGTCTCCCTGTCCATTCTAACTTCAATACCCCAGTTTACTCCCGACTCCCACCCCACACACACACCTCAAGTCTGTCCTTAGCAGCCTGCAGAAAGCAGATCAGGTGTATTATGGGCTAAATTTCATAACTCCAAAAGTCATGTTAAAATTCTAACTTCAGAATATGACTGTATTTAGAAGTAAGGCCTTTAAAGAGGTGATTATGTTAAAATGAGGTCATTGTGGTGAGCCCTAATCTAATCTGACTGAAGTCCTGAAATTTGAACACAGATTAAAAACCAGGTGCGGACAAAGCAAAGAAGGTGACCGCCTGCAAGTCAGAGAGGCCTCAGGTAAAAAAATCAAACCTACTAACAACTTGATCTTGGACTTCTAACCTCCAGAATTAAAAGAAAATAAATTTCTGTTGCTTAAGCCATTCAGTCTGTGATAGTCTGTTATGGCAGCCCTGACAAACTAATGCAAGGTCATTTCCCTTTTCAAAAACCATCAATGGCTTCCCATAATGCTTGGAATAAAATTCCAAATCCTTATCAGGGCCTAGAAGGCTCCACATAATCTTATCCCCACTACTTCTCCAATCTTCTTTCCTACCACTCTTCCATCATTCTCTTTGCTGATTTAGTTTCTGACTTTATTGTTCTTTCTTGAAATCTGTTCCATCTCTTCTAAGTCTTTGCTAAAGTGTCCCCTTTTCAAAGATGCCTTCCCTGACCACACTATTTAACATAGCACTCCAGTCAGTTCCTACCCTCCTTTTATCCTGTTAATTTTTTTTCACACCATTTAACATCACTTGTTTTTGTTTTCTGAATTTTCTGCCTGTACCTTTAGAATGTTAGCTCTGAAGGCATAGCTGTATCCCCAGCACCTAAGACAATGCTTGGCACTTTCAAACACTGAAGAAGTACTTGTTGAATGAACAAAAAAATGTTAATGCCTATAGGGGGCCTGATACATGATAGGTACTTAATATCTGCTAAATGAAACAAGATTCTCAGGCAGTTTTATAAAAATAAGTAGAATTATGTGTACACATATACACATTAAATGTATATAAAGGTACAGCAAAAAAACTATAAGAATACAAACCAAATGTAACACAAACATAACAACTGAGAGAGGAATAAAAGCAGAGCAAGATACAAGAACTTTCTTGCTTTGCTCTATAATTTCTATATCTTTTCTAATCTTTTATATTAAAAATATAATCATTTATTATTTGTATAGTAAAAATCCAAAACCCACTCCTTAACAAACTAAGAACATACACACACACAAAAAGCCCTTAGCTTTACAGAGAGTTAACTTCCATAAATCAACATCAAATCCATCTAAAGACAGTCATGGACAAAATGCTCTTTATCATCACTTCTATTCAAAACTATATTAGAAATCCTAGTCAATGAAAACAGATCCACAATACAAATAAAAAGAATTACAAGGCAAAGATATAGAAAGCTAAAATAATTCACTGCAAAATATATGATTACCTAGAGAATGCAAGAAAATGTAAAAAAAGAAAAAAAAACGATTAGTATAGTTTTAAATAGTTCAGCAAAGCATCCAAAATCAAGAACCATGAACAAAATTATGAATTTCCTATATACCAAAGATAACCAATTAAAAGGTAACCAATTAAAATGAGATTTAAATACAAGGTCCTATTCACAAAAGCAACAGAAACCATAAAATACCTCAATTTATACCTAATAACAACAGTACGTATATTAAAGGTATTAACATACATCTTAATGCATTTAATCTTCATAATAACCCTACTGAGTTATTATTCCCATTTTATGGATAAGGAAACTAATGCACAAAAAAAGGAGTTTTATTTGCCTAAGCTTAGCAAGTAGCATGGCACCAGAAGCCATTCTTTTCACTACTACTCAACACATCTAACACAAGGAAAACTAAAAAACTATACAAGAGAAAATAACAGACTTGACTAGTCATACCATGCTGTTGTCAGGGAACATCCAATATTGCAAAGACATCAATTTTTCCCTAAAATTAATCTATAAATTCAAGGCAACACCAATTTAAAACACCCAATAAGTTTCTGTGTGTGTAACTTGGCATACTGATTCTAAAATTCATGTGGACAAAAAAAAACACAAAAATGCCAAGAACATTTTGAAAAGGGAAAACTCCCTTACCAATTATAAAAATATAGTATTTTAAAGCAGTCAAAATTAAAGAGTATGCTGACACAGGAACATCTACAGATCAATTAAAGAAAACAGGTTCTAGAAACAGAGCAATGATTATAATATTGTTGCAACACTGTTTATTGTGATTCAATAAATGATGCTGAAATAGGCAATTTATTTAGGGAGACAAAATAGCCACCTCTCTCTTACACTCAACACATATAAATTCCACACAGATTACAGAGCTAAAAGAAAAAAATGTTTTAAAATTATTTGAGAAAATATTGTTATAATATTGGAATGAAGATTTGTGCTAAACAAGACACAAAATCTAGAAGCCATAAAGGAAAAAAAAGAAAGATTTCACTATAGTCTAATTTAAAACTTTTCTGAAACAAACATCATAAACAGAATCAAAGAGCAAACTACATACTGAGCGAAAAGATTAACAATATATAAGAGTTCCTTCAAATCAGTAAGATCAAAAAAAAAATGAAAAATAACAGGTTTAGAAATATAGACAATATTTCAAGAAGAAATAAGATGGTCAATAAATGAAATGATGCTGAACCTCACTAGAAATCAAAGATAAATTAAAACAAAATATTTTTCATCCAGCAAATTAGCAAAATTAATTAATTAATTAAAATTACTTCTATTGAACACTACAAGGGGACAGAGTATTCTCACACAGTTGCTTATGAATCTCAACTAGTACAGTATTTTTGTAGGAGAATATGGCCATATCTATTTTTTCTTAAAAATGTAAACTCTGCATACGTTCTAACCCGGTAATTTCATTTCTAGGTATCTTATGGAAATATTCACACACACAATGAGGTATCAACAGTGTTCACTGAAGCAAAATTTCTGATAGGAAAAAAGTGGAAATCATGCAAATGTTCACAGAAAAATATAGCCATAACACAGTATACTTTACTATACAGCCTTTAAGACCTCATTTTCACATATAGAGAGAAAATAGTTAGCAAATCAGCTTCTATCCTTAAATTGCTATTTCTAGACCTAGATAGATAGTGCTAAATCATTATAGGTCAAAAAAGGATACTTGGGGGCCTAACTTTATAATTATATAACCTATCATTACCTACCCCCCAACCATGTAGTCTCAATTGTTTACATGTATATGTGTATGTATTTATAAAAATTTTTGGAGGTGTAGGGCTCTTCTAAGATGAATAAGAAAACCTCTCTCCCTCTAGCTTACTCAACTTGTCTTCCTTTATTTGGTTTCATTCTCCCACTGCTCCTGTACTAACTATAAAGATCAAAGTAGATTTTTCAAACCAAGTCCAAGAATCAAGAATATAGTATTATTCTTTTTATATTAAAGTACCCACCCACTCATCTTTATTTGTTCCTTAATAAAATAAACCAACCTTTTGTGAAACCACTTTCAGTCACTAAAACTACCAGATTAAGAGATCATGTATTTAAATCCAAAAATACTTGAGACCACATGGTGGGGGGGAGGGAAGGAATAGTGACAATGTACATAATTACAAAGTACCCTCTTCTGACCTAGAAAGATGTACTGTCTGTCTAGACCTGGAATTAACAATTTAAGGCTAGAGCTTTAGTCATTAATTACTCTATAGCACATTTGGAACTTTAGACATCTTTGCAGTTTAAAGCTGCAGACCTGGTTAAGAAGTCCATAAAAGAACTAATATTGTTATGCCAAACAAAGCATTAAAAATCAAATTCCCATCTAGCTTTGCCTACAATTCTAGGCCAGCTGCAACTCTGAAGTTGAAAGAGCCCACACAGTAAAGCTGATATGGCCTGCCTAAGTCAGCTAAAGCCTTCTTACCCAAGCTGTATTAATTGAAAGCTGATCATACAACTATTTAAAAAGAGACAAAATACAAAAAGTGAAAAAAAAGACTTACTGCAGTATAGTTCTTCCAAATAAACAAGCTCAAAAAATCCACATGCCTCTCTACTTCTTAAAATATAATACCAAGTCACACCATTTAGGATCCAGCAGGAGACTTTTTTGCTCCCCAAATGGCCCTTCCCCATTTCTCACGTTTCCTCGTCTATGATCAGCTGTTAGGTTATTAGGTGTTACTGATGATTTTAATAATGGCCCCCGCTGTGACCTGGTCAATCTTCCCAGAAAGAGTTGGAGTCCCATCCCTTGAATCTGGGCTAGCTTTGAAAACTTTGCCCTATAATTTGTGGTGAAAATGATGTGTGAAGTCCTAGAGCCTAGGCCTCAACATGTCTTGCAGTTTCTGCCTCCCCTGTTTTGGGACTCAGCTGCCACATCCAAAAGTTTAAGCCAGACTATGAATGAGGTTATATTATGTGCAGAAAGAAGGCCCACCTTCTAGCTGTCCCCATCAAGGCCTGAGACATGTGACTGAAGCCATCTTAGACCCCCTAGCTCCACCAACCCATGAAACAAATGCAGCCACACAAGTGAGCCCAGGTAAAAGCAAGAAAAAAACTGCCTGGCCATCCCACAGAATATAATAAAATCACTGTGCTTTCAGCCACTTAAACTCTGAGGTGAACTATTACACAGCAATGTTAATATACTGGGAGGACTCAAATGATTGCACAAATCCATGTCTGGATATAGACCCAAATGAGTTTAAAGCAGGGACTTAAACAGGTTTTGTAAATCAATGTTCATAGCAACATTATTCACAACAGCTAAAAGGTGGAAACAACCCAAATATCTATCAACAGATGAATGGATAAACAAAATGTGGTATATACATATGGGGAACGTTATTCAGTCTTAAAAAGGAAGAAAATTCTAACACATGCCAAAACATGGATGAATTTTGAAGATACTATGCTAACTGAAATAAACCAGATACAAAAGGACAAATATTGTATTTGTCCTACATACATGAGGTAATGTAAGGCAGTCAAATTCATAGATAGAAAATAGAATGGTAGTTACCAGGGGTTAGGGGGAGGAGGGAATGGCTCAGGGTAAAGACTAAAACTTTTCTGAAGAACAGCCTTCAACCACTATCAAACACCAAACTGCTTTGGAAATAAGCTTTTGCTGTAGTTTTCATAATGTTTCTTAATGAATCCAACCCAAAATTACAAAACAGTGCTTGTATGCCTTGTATACCTTACAGTAAAGTCATCCCAACAACAACTAGTATTACCTGAATTACAAGCAATAGCAAGCTTCTTTATACATTTCCTGTGCTGTCAAAAGTTAAAATAAGAAGCCACATCTCCATTCCCACACAGATTTGCAGCAGATATGTTTTCCAAGCAAACTACAGTTCCAGTGGTGTTTTTCAGACATCGGTGAAAGCACAAAGGAAATTTCCTCATTTCAAAGTCCTTTTAACTGTGCAATTGAGGAGCTTCCAACTAATTTTCAATCATAATTAATCCACAATATAATGATACCCTTAATGGCAAAAAAGATCGGAGAAGAAACTAACAGAATTCTATAAATGCCTTCCAAGCAATGAATATGCTCAAATAAAATCAATGCTTATGAACTAACCAGTATCTGGCAGTACTTTTCAGCTGTGAAAACACATTTTGAAAGATGGAATATATAAAATCTCATTGTAAATCAGTATTAACAGATGACACATTTGCAATCAACTTTAATGAAAGGGAGCATCAACTTTGAACCCCTCCCAAAGCAAAACGTTATCTCCCAAAAACAAAAACAAAAAAGAATTCCACTCTTCTTACTAGTAGAACTATATTACCAAATAAGTACTATTGTTATATTTTGAACTTAATTAAAAATTTGCAGAAATTTGTTTTCTTTCCTGTCACGTAGGTACCTACATAATGTCCTTAATTTTGCCTCTTGACTGACAAAGCCTAAAATATTTATTATCTAGCTCTTTACAGAAAACATTTGGTCACCTCTAGGATATAGACTTTTCAAAAGGTATGCATGGACAACTGGTTGTCCATATTGTTAAAAAAAAATAGTAATAAAATTAGATCCTTACCTAAGCATAAAAAGCAAAGCTACAAAACTTTTAGAAGAAATAAGCAAAAACCATAAATAAATATAAATCTAATTAAATTTTAAGACTATAAACAAAAGGTAATGATAAACTATATAGATTTAGACAATGTAACTCATATAACCAGCAAAAGATTATTACTTAAAATATGTAAAGAATTCTCAGAAGTCAATTTTAAAAAGGAAAAAAAATATCCAATAGAAAAATGGGTGGTTCATAAAAAGAAATCAAAATGGCCAGGAAACATGAAATAATGCTTGATTTTATTAGTAATAGGGAAAATATAAATTGAAAAATTTAAAGAGAGAAATATTTCCCAGAGATCAAATTCTCAATTTTTTTTTAAAAAAAATCTAACAATATCAAGAATTGGGAGGAATGTATAGAAGCAGGAACTCTGGTATAAGTGTAAAATAGTACAACCAATCAGAAGAGTACTTTTGGTATAGTAAGTTTAAAAATTAGTCATTTCACCTATGCTCTGAAAACTATAAGATGCTGAGGAAAGAAATTGAGGACACAGATGGAAAGATACACCATGTCCTTGGACTGGAAGAATCAATATTGTTAAAATGGCTATACTACCCAAGGCAATATACAGATTCAGTGCAATCCCTATCAAATTACCAATGGCATTTTTCACAGAACTGGAACAAAAAAATTTAAATTCATATGGAAACAGAGAAGATCCCAACTAGCCAAAACAATCTTAAGAAAGAAGAACAGGCTGGAGGAATCATGCTCCCTGACTTCAAAGCTAAAGTAATCAAAACAGTATGGTACTGACACACAAAAAAACCAGACACATAGATCAGAGGATCAGGATAGAAAGTCCAGAAATAAATCCATGCACTTTTGGTCAATTAATCTATGACAAAGGAGACAAGAATATACAATGGAGAAAAGACAGTCTCTTTAATAAGTGGTGCTGGGAAAACTGGACAGCTACATGTAAAAAAATGAAGTTAGAACATTCTCTAACATCATATACAAAAATAAACTCAAAATTTATTAAAGACCTAAATGGAAGACAGGATACTTTAAAACTCCTAGAGGAAAACACAGGCAGAACACTCTCTAACATAAATCACAGCAATATTTGTTTCAATTTGCCTTCTAGAGAAATGGAAATAAAAGCAAAAATAAACAAATGGGGCCTAATTAAACTTAAAAGCTTTTGCACAGCAAAGGAAACCATAAACAAAATAGAACGACAACCTTCAGAATGGGAGAAAATATTTGTAAATGAGGAGACTGACAAGGGATTAAGTTCCAAAGTTATATATAACAGCTTATACAGCTGAAAAAAAAAAAACAAAAAAAACCCCAAACAACCCAATTAAAAAAATGGGCAGAAGATCTAAATAGCCATTTCTCTGAAGAACACAGAGATGGCCAAAAGGTACATGAAAAGATGCTTAACATCATTAATTATTAGAGAAATGCAAATCAAAATTACAATGTGGAGGGGGAGGATATAGCTCAGTGCTAGAGTGCATGCCTAGGATGTACAAGGTACCTCCATTAAAAATAAATAAATAAATAAATAAATAAATAAATAAATAAATAAATTAATAAATACCTAATTACCTCTCCCCAAAACAAACAAACAAACAAAAAAATTACAATGAGGTATCACCTCACACTGGTCGGAATGGCCATCATCAAAAAAGTCTACAAATAATAAATACTGGAGAGGGTGTGGAGAAAAAGGAACCCTCCTATACTGTTGGTGGGGATGTAAATTGGTGCAGCCACTATGGAGGACAGTATTGAGGTTCCTTAAAAAACTAAAAATAGTTACTACATGATCCAACAATCCCACTCCTGTGCATATATCTGGAGAAAACTTCAACTCAAAAAGATACATGCATCCCAATGTTCATAGCAGCTCTACTTACAATAGCCAAGACATGGAAGAATCTAAATGCTCATCAACAGATGAATTGATAAAGAAGGTGGGGGGGGTGTATGTATATATAGGTAGATATAGATACACACACACAATGGAATATTACTTAGCCATAAAAAGAATGAAATAATGCCATTTGCAGCAACATGGATGGACTTAATAGATTATAACACTAAGTGAAGTCAAACAGAAAGACAAATACCACATGACATTCCTTCTAAGTGAAATCTTAAAAAAAATGATACAAATGAACTTATTTACAAAACAGAAATAGACTCACAGACATAGAAAACAAATTTATGGTTACCGAAGGGGATAAATTAGGAGTTTGGGATTAACATATAAAATAGATAACCAGCAAGGGGCTACTGTATAGCAATGGGAATCATATTCAATATTTTATAATAACCTATAATGGAAAAGAACCTGAAATACATATATATATATATATGAGTCACTTTGCTGTATACCTGAAACTAACACAACATTGTAAATCAACTAAACTTCAATTTTTTTAAATTTAGTGATTTCACTTATACGTATATAGAAAAACTCTCAAATGTGTACATAAGGTGTCATGTATAAAAATGTCCACCAAAGCATTGTCTTAAAACATGTGAAAGGAATAATGTATACTGCTTACAGATACATGTATATTTAATAAGAAGTATAAAAATATACATAGGAATGGTATATATACCAAATTCAGATAATGGTTAACACTGAAAAAAGAGGACAGGGAATGCAATAGGAGTGGGCAGTATCCAAAGAGCTTCAAGTATATCTACATGGTTTTATTTCTTGAAAAAAAAAATCGATCTAAAATAAAAGAAATAAAATGATACAAAAAGAAAAGACTGAAAAACATATCCTTATATAACAATCAGGCCAGAGGAGAAAAGGATGAAGAGTCAGAGATGGAAGCAAGACTACAAGAAAGACATTATTTTAGGCACTGGACATACAGTGGTGAACAAAGTCTTTGCTCTAATGAAGAAGTAAATACATAGAATATCAAAAGGTAAATAAGTGCTATGAAGAAAAATAAAATAGAATAAGAAAGAGCATGAAGTGGGGAACCTAAGTAAAATTGTCAGAGTGCTATTTAAAGCCACAAGACTGGATGAGACAATATTTGGAGCAAAGGTAGACAGGGAAGAGAAAAAAAAGTCCAAGGACTGAGCCCATATACTCCCAAATTTAGAGATCAAGGAGATAAGGAGGAATCTTGCAAATGAGGCAGAAAGAGAACTAAGAACAGTACTGACCTGGAAGCCAACTGAATAAAAAGCATTTCAAGAAGTAAAGAATGATCACCTGTGTCACAAGATACTGAAAGGTCAAGTAAGATAAGAACTTGAGAACTGACTAATTTTAAGGGTTATTGGTGATCTTGAAAATAGCTATTTTGGTATGCAATAGTGACAAGAGTCCACTATGAGTTCAAGAAATAATGGGAGTAGATAAACAGCAAAATTTTAGTACAGCAACTGTTTTAACAAGCTTTGCTATCAAGGAATAGAGAAATCTGTGTAGCTGGAAAGGCACAGTTCCAAGGGAATGTGAGTAACGAAATGTTTTTCCCCTGAAGATAGGAACAATCACAGCATATCTGTATGCTCATGGGAATGATCCAGTAAAAGGGAGAAATTGGTGATGCACGATGGAAGGGGAACAATTGTTGGAGTAATTGGTGGATGGGATCAATAAAGAGGGGATGGTGGCCTGTGCACAAGTGAAGAGATGGATCTTAGGAGCACAGACAGTTGATTTATTAATAACAGAAGAGAAGGCATGCAACGATGCAAAGAAACAAAGTCCTTCTCTACAAAAATTTCAGCACAATAAAGGGGAAAGACAAACAGTACTTACAAAAATATGAAACAGCTTGAAAAAAAATTGCTACAGGGGCACACAAGAGCGTAAATAAAATAACTCACATGTAGGAGGGAAAGATTAAAGGGAAAGAGTCAAAGGGTTCACAGAGAAGGTAATGCTTGAATATGCAAGGCAAACATGACCAAAGAGCACAGCATGTGCCAAGAAAAGTAGAACAAAACAGCACAACAAAAGATGAAGCTAGAAAGTTAAGAACCAAAAAATGGAGCAACTTAGATCTTATCTGCCAATGGTTAAGAACTTTGCTTAGAAGGAACCAAATGAGAGAAAATAATCCATTTGCACTCTAATTAGTACTCATTACCTGCTCAGTAATGTATTTTCATAGAATAGGATTTAGGCTATCATGTAATAAGAGCACTATCTAAAAAGGTTACTGCAAAGATTAAATGAGATAATCTACGTAGACTCCTTAGAATAGTACTTAGTACCTAGTAAGCACTCAACAAATACCAGCTGTTATTAGGAGATCAAAGACTATTGTTGGTAGTGGTAATAAAAATAAAAAATCTCTATAAACATCTCTCCATAGGACCAAGTGAACTTTCCAAACTACAATCTACTTCTAACCTTTAGAAAACAGTTTAATTCGGGGCCAATGTAACCGAGCCCACCATCCCTGCCAAACACACATACATACATACACAGTAGAAAGGAACTATAATCTACTCAGTTTCCTGTGAGTTGGTTAGGCTTAATGACTGACTTCATTCTTAGAACCAGAATGAATATGAGACTTATGTCAGAGTGGAAGTCCTACAACAAACCAACTTCTTGTCTGCCAGTTCCCCCAATTAATGAATATCCTAGAAACAGACTAGATCATCAGAGGTTACCCTCCATATCTACCAAACCCATTAAGATTGGGTCTACACACAAAGGATTCAATTGAGAATAAACAAGCTTCTACGGTTAAGAAAAGCTGATAATCCAAATTATCTTATAAAACGGTAAATGATTAAATTATGGACTTCTGAGTAGAGAAAATATACTGAAAAACACTTAAGAAAATGTTCACGACACTGCTAAACATGGTATTATACAGTTTAAAAATTATAAATTTATAAATGCATAGCAAAAAGAAATAACGGTTATAAAAACATTACCAGTGATTAATGCTGGATAGAATGGTTACGGGGAATTTAAAATTTTTCCTGTTATCTAAATTTCCTCCATGGACCACAGAATACTTTTGTTTAGTGATTTATCTTTTTCAATTACTAAAAAGTAAACAACTCAAGTCAACTCTCTTCTCCTTTTCCCTAGAGAAATAAGCCTGGTGAATATCATTTCTAATCATTTCTGTATATACCTAAACATAGAAAATTATCTTTTAAGTAGACATGTAATAGGAGGTGTTGTTTTGTGAGGTTTTTCTCTTTTTAAAAATGGAATTATACAATATTATTTTGGTTTGCAACTGGGTTTTTTCATTCAATAGTAAATAAAAGGACACCCTTCCACATCAATATATAAAACCATCTATCTATTCTTAAAGCTATATATTATTTTCATTGCAGAATGGTATAATAATTTTTAGCCAACCAATGGACAATAAAGTTGTTGCCAATTTTTTGCTATTTGTTACACTGCTGCAAGTATCATTTAATAATTGCGAACATATTAAAAGAATAACTTAACATTTGAATTCTTACTATGTGTCAACTACCACAAGTTTCTACATGAATTAAATATACTACAGTATCACCATATATTACTATTTGTATAATTTATATTTTTTTCTCTGTAACCTGCCTATTCAAGTTGTCTTCTCTGAAAATCAAGTAATTATTTTTAAAAACTTGCCAAGGTAAAAATTTGATCTAAAAAATTTCTAGCAGAATATCCCCAAAAGTTCCATGAAAATGCCTGGCATATGGGCACTCATACATTTATACATTCTACAAATACTATTTGAAAACTATGTTCTGGGAGTGAACAAAACAGATATGATCTCTGGATTCACAAGTCTTTACCCAAGCAAACATTTGTTACGCTGAGTTAATAGGAGTAAAGCAAAAAATAAGTAAGTAAAATAAGAAAGAAATAAAGACAGACAGACAGACATCAATTAGAGAAAGATTAGAACCGTAAGTGCACACCATTCAATACACAATTATAATTACTTCCTTCTTTTGTTCTTTTTTGTTGTTGTTGTTGTTTTGGTTTTTTCTTATTTTTTTTTCACAATTATAATTACTTATTAAAACAGTCTTGCTACGTCCTGTGGCAAGCTACTACCTTCAGATTAATCTTCTTAAAATACTGCTTTACCTGTGTCATTTTCATGCTCAAAAAGAACTTAACTTCTCTATCAGTATTTCCCAAGTTTACTTCACCCATTCTTTGCACTAGCTATTTCAAACCTTCACCACTAAAGGATTCCCTTATGTTTCCCACTACTTCCCCTACAACTTCTTAGAGGACCACTTAAGTAGACCTCAATGCCTGTTTTACGGGGAAAAAAAAGTCCCTAATCCTTCCAGAACAGAAGGAAATCAACACTTCCCAAACATTTATACAGATCAGAAAAAAAGCAGAATAGATGTCCTAGAGGTATAATAAACACTTCAAAAAAAGCTTAAAACAAATTATATGTACAGAAGTAAAATTCCACACGCTATTACTTAATGAATGGAGACTGGTAAATATTTTGAGGTGTTATTTTCATCAAAATATTCCTTTAATCAGGTCCACCTCTGGTGCTTATTCACATATTCAAAAGACATATAATTATACTAAGGGATATGTACTATAATGGACCATGTACCAAGTATTACTGAAATACAGTGAAAGGACAGATTAGTTCTGCCTAGAAAGGCTTCACAGAATAACATCTGAGCAAGTCCTGGAAGGGTAATTCAGCTCTCTGGGCTGCAGATGCTTCATGTCTGCTTCTGGTTACAAAATTCAGAGAATTTAACTTTAGATTGGGTTAGTCTTTAAAAAATCATCCAGTAAAGGTTTTCCACCTTTATTTTAAAGTAACAAAATCTTTTCTTTAAAAGTCTAATTGGAACTTTAACATATAAAACAGATAAAAGTGAACCTGCTCTTTTGGAAGGAGAGCAAGTTACCAGAAAACAATGCTATTCTTAATCGACCTCCTTCACTTTAAAGTAAGAAAACTAAGACATTAAGAAGGATGATCATTTGGCAAAAGACCACAAAAAGAAATGCAACTTACTCAAAGAATTACCTTTTAAGCATTATCTCCTCACTGAAGTCTTTTCTAACTTTCTCCTCAGGTATATTTGGCACTACTTAACTTTATTCCTCAATATACCTACCACATACTTCTCTTACGGTTTCTATAAAACTTTAGTGCTCTAATTATACCTTTTTTATGCATCTGTGTTCCTGTACTACATTGGAAGCTCCCTGAAGGCAGGGACTGTGTTAATCATCTTTGCATGCTCAGTACCCAGAATAAAGTAACATTTTTTTAAGTTTATATTCGCACAACATTGTAAATCAACAATACCTCAATAAAAAAATTTTTAAGTTATATTCAACCAAGTTTCAGAAAAGATTTGAGATAGCTCAGTGCCTAGCACACAGACTTAAAAAGTTTTTTTCAGAAGAATTTGCCCAAAATTAGGTCATTAAATGAAACAATACATCTAAAGCAGCTAGAACAGTATCTGACACATAGTGTACATTCTATAAATATTACCTATTATTATGTAGCTTTATATAGGCAGAAAAAAAACTGAAGCTATTATTCTGGAAGGCAAAAACTAAATACCTTTCATTAAGGTTTCAACTTGTTCATTTACATTATTATTAATATTACCACATCTTTGATGAGAAAAGGAAAAAAATTAGCTCATCCATAAAGATTTCTCAACCCTGCAGCCTGGGAAGAGTAGTACAAAGAGTTGTGTACTGTTAACTCTAGACTTGGAGTGAAAGAAGAAATTACGGTCTTAATCACTTCTTTCTAGACCTTAGTTTCAGTTAGCTGTCTATTAGGAGTGCTGGGGAGTGAAAAAGATTATCTCCAAGGTTCTTTCCTGCTCAATGTAGGGGCTTATAACAAATTGAAACCTAGAATCCTTCAGCTTTCAATTCAAGATTAGTAAGAACTTGATAAAAATCAATAAATGGTGCACTGGATTTGGCATCAGATGGACAGGGTTTTCATAACAGCTCTGCAATTCTCAGCAAGAAGCAAACTCTCTGGAATCTCAATTCCCTTAACCTGTAAAATGAAGTTGGACAATATCACCTCTCTTCAAAATACATTAGAGTCATGACATTCTATGAACTAAGCTACCTGTGAAGAAAATATTCAGGTGGGAACTGAACCACTAGTTACTAGAGATGTTTTGAGGATTCTGCCAAAAACAAAAGTTGAGAATTTCAGTATTAGAAAAAACCTGACAAGTCTTCTATGACTCACTCAACTGAGATTCAAGTCCTCTCTAATATATTCTTGGAAGAGGTCACCCAATCATTCTAGCAATTGAGAAACAACCCATGGAAATAAGTCACTTCATCCAACTCTGGTGCCTAAGTTCTTTTACTTAAGCCACACGATCCTCTAGTAACTTCTACCGATTAGTTTTACCCCTCTTTGAACAATGGGCACCTCAAATATTTGTGGATTATGATAATATGTCCCTTAAATATGCTCTCCAAAATTAAACCCCCCACCTCCCTCAATCTTTCCTCGTACATATTACCAAGACTCCCTGACCATCCAGCCTACCTTCCTCAGAGAAACCTCCTTTCTTGCTTTAGTGAATGTCAAAACTACTACAACAACTCTTTCCGTTCTGACATCCTGATTCCAAGATTTCCCCCTCAACACCACATGGAAGACCCTAATTGCCCTTGCCACCTCCACTCAAGGAAGCTTTCGGCGTGGAAGTGTGCCCCTGTTGCTCCTACGTTAAGATTAGGAGACAAGTGACCACAGCAGCAAGAGAGGCCCGCACCCTGCTCCCGTTCCCAGTCCAAGCCTTGTCCCTCACCGGTACTGCTTGGGGTCGCTGGGAGACTTGACGATCTCAGGGTCTCCGGCATTACTGACAGGTCCCCTCCGTCCCTCCTCCTCAGATTCATCGGCTCCCAGACGGGCAACCCGGCCGCTCTCGCCCAAATCCTGTCCATTGGGCTGCAGGTCAGGGCAGCTGCAGGTAGACTTCGCCTTGTTCCTTCCAGGCATGGTCAAAGTAGGAAAGGGTCTGCCAGCCGCCGAGTCTTCGCACCAACACCGCGCTTCTATTCTCCACAGCGCCGCGAGCTCCCGCCCGCCCTCACACCACAACTTCCTCCCGGTGGCAGAGACTGCAGCAACCGTGACTCTCTTCAGCATTCACCACTAAGCCGGAGCGATGGGCATCCCGCTTCCCCAGGGCCCACCTCCTCCTCCTACTCCTCCAGCCGCTCCTCCTCCTCAGCGTTCCTGAGGCGGCGGAGGCCGGCGCTGGTGCTGCCGCAGCCGCTGGGGAGGACAGGCCTGAACCCCTCCCCCAATCCGGTCTCCCTCACGCCAACTTCCCTTGTCCCCCCCGCCCTCCCGGCCATCGATGACGCAACTGATTTTAGCCAATCTTAAGGCAAGAGGGCAGTCACGCGCACGTAATCAACCAATGGAAGCAGGGAGTAAAAGGAACCAAAGAGACCGGGCCGGATTCAGCGAGCTCTTCGAAACCTGGGGTGGGCGGGGCGAGGAGGAGGAGGCGGAGAGCGTGGCGCGGAGGACTACGGGAGAAGGGAACTAGGACGGCTGCGCCGTGTTTATGACGTAAGCGGGAAAGTGGTTTCACCTCGAGGCTGAATAGTGCTCCGCGGCTTAGAGGAAAATATTCCCCTGATGAGAAAATCGAGAAGTCAGTGGAGAAAATTAATTCCCTAGGTTTTTTTCCCTATTCATGTCGTATTTTGCGCATCCTGCCCCTCACGCCGGGGAGCGGGGGGAGCCTTCGGCCGTGACTCAGCACGTATAAAAAAGAACGCCGGAAGTATTTTTCTGCCGCCGGATGGAAGCCACCCCTCAGGGGGGCTGAGCTGAATGCCAGGAATAGCCGTTCGGATTCCACCTTGTAGTCTACCGGACCTTCGTGCTATTCGCCCTCAAGGCCTAAGAAAGTGCTTAAGAAGACCAGTTTAGATGTGCTCACTCTTCTATGGGGAAGCTTTTTAGCTCTCCCACAGGCTGGGGTCCATAGTTGACGTTAGCCAACTTTTATTGAGCAGCCACCGCGTGTCAGGCTGCTACCCTCAAGTCCCTTGTCCCAAAGCTTTTTCTGCTTTCAACTGCCTTTGGTGGGCAAAATATGATTGAAACAGACATACTTGAAAATAAAAAGCAACTGACATATTAATAAGATACAACATAGCTTATTAACCGTGGGGCAAGAATTCATAGCACGTAAATACGAAACAAATGTGAACGAATGGAGAAGCACTTGAATCAGGGAAATGTATTGATGATAGTTGTTAAGTCTTCACATTTTTCTAGGCCTTATAAGCTCCAGACACGGGGGGGTTCAGCCAAGAACAAAACAAAAATTCTTGCTTTTGTGGAGCTTGCATTCAAATGGGGAGAAACAGGCAATAAAAGTTTTTTTGTTTTGTTTTGTTTTTTTAATTCTGTGACAACAAATAACACAAGATAGGAGAATAGAATTGGGAAGGGAAGTGCAGAGATTCAGGCAGGAGATGATGAAACCTGAACTAGAGCAGCAGATGAGACAAATTGAAAAATGTTCAGATATCCCCATTTGGTTTAAAGAACTTACCATTTTTAAACTAAGCAGCTCCACTAGATTGCCCTCCTTCAGAGCAGTGGTTTTTTTCTTTGTTATTTATTTCCAGGTCCTAGCATAGCTTCCCAGCACATTGTAAAACAGTAATACTTGTTGAATAAATACCTGAAGTGACATGTCTAGTTTGGGGGTGTTTTTGTTTTTGTTTTTGTTTTTGTTTTAATTCTCCAAAGCAATAATAGACTACAAGTAATGTTACCCAAAAACTAGGTTTGCCTCAGTGAATGTTGAGTCAAAAGACACACCAATCCAAAGATGAGGAGGAGGATTTATTACCTGCAGCAAGTAAGGAGAATACCTGGGGTCTTTCCCAAAGCAGTGTCTCCCAGAACAGCAAAGTTCGGCAATTTTTAAGCTAAGGGTACATGCTTATTCATGAAAGGATTTGGGTGGTATATGCATATTCATGAAAGGGCTTGAGTAGAGGAGATTTCAACATAGAATTGGGGCAAAGGTTGACAGGAGTCCAACCTTCAGTTGATTAAAGTCACCAGGGTGAAGGAAGGAAAGAAGAAAGAAAGAAAAAAAATTTTTTTAAGTGAGACAATTAGGGAAAAAAAAAAGTCACCAGGGTCAGAAAAGGTCAATATCATTATTCCTTAGGTCTTAGCATGTAAGACCATCTAGATTCTTAGCATGTAGGTACCATCCTCTACTTGATAGGGGGCGGGGGTAGCGGGTACTGATTAGTTCCTGTAGAACAACTCAAAGATATGTATCAGATTGTTATGTATATCCCCTAAGGAGGAACTAGAACTATGTTTTATCCCTGAACTATTGTTTCTTGACTGCTTTTCCTCTGTTCCTGCATTCCTTCGTTCCTTTAAGATCATTAACTACTGAGACCTGTTCAAGCATTGTGGCCAGGCCTAGATCACAAAATGGCTTAGGCCAGAATGGCTTCTCTTATGTCAAAAAACTATCGGGTTCTTTTCCTCTGAGCACTCACTACTTTATCTCCTTACAGTAAGAAATATTCTAATTTAGCCAATAATTAGAATTTTCTGACTAGAAACAAAGAGAGGCCACATCCTAAAATGTGACCTGTTAGTTTTTCCCTTTATTAAAGACCTCTGAATCTTACAGGTCACCAGACTATAGAAATATGGTAACACTCTGTAGTGACACTCATTTATTCATTCAACCAACAAATTGAGCTCCTAATTTGTGCCAGACACTGGGAATAGAGTTCTAAACAAGATATTTCCCTGTTCTCTTGGAGCTTACGAGAGAACTAGTGGGACAGACATTATACGGGCACACAAATTTTTTTACATTTATGAATAGTTCTAGAAAGAGAAACAGAGAGGGACCTAGTTTGGGCAGACAGTTTCTCTGAACAAGAGACATTTAAGCATAAATTTGAAAAATATGTAGGAACTGGTGTAGAAATGTATTGGAGTAGACTTGTTCAAAAGCTCTGAGAAAACAGGTCCATTAAGTAAAAGGAAGTCATTGCTTTGTCTATTTTGTGTATCCCTGGCTTCCTAGCTTCTAGAGTATTGTCTGATATATTATAAGTACTCAGTATATAATAGTTGAACAAATGAAACAGGAAGACAATCACAAGTGTTTTCCAAGTAGATCACTTTGGCAGATATGTGAAAAATAGTTTGGATGGTTGGAGGGGTGGTGGTGAGACCAAGACTGAAACAAGAAAGAGAGCAATTAGGAGGGTATTAAAGTAACAGAGGCACTAGAAAACAATACTTGGAATTGAGGAATAAGTGGAGATAGACGTATACAGATATATCATATATTCAGGAGGTAGGCTCCAATGGTTTGGGATAGTAATTGATTTGATGTCTAAGAATAAAGAAGAGAGAGGTGTCATTCCTGGTGTCTGTTTTTCTGGGTGGATAGATGATGGCACCAGTATCTCAGTAAACAAGAAATTCTGAAAGAGGAGCAGATTTGGGAGGAGAAAAGCTTAGGCTCTGTTTTGGGTATGTTATGTTTGAGGCGTTTGTGAGCCATACAAAAGGATGATCAGATCGATCTGGAGCTCAGAAAAGAGGCCAAAACTGGAGATGCCAGTTTGAAGTTTATTGGCTTCTACGTGGTAACCAAAACCTACTGAATAAAATCTCCTGCATTGAGACTGTGAAGAGAGAAAGGCTCAAGAATCAAGCTTTGGGGAGCTCATAGAACAGGAAGAACTCCCAAAAGAAACTGAGAAGGAACTACCAGAATGGTAAGAGGAAAACCAGAGGAATGTAATATCACAGAAAAATTCCTCTTGGATGCTTGGCAATACAATTCTGACCCCATAGCATATGTCAAAAGATTTATAAAACATGAGAACTAGCAAGGGCTCCCATGAATACTTTAATCTGGCCTCTTCAGCTATAAAGAGAAACACCTACCCAGAGAGGTGAGGCTGATCTGTGGCACAGCCAGGACTTCAAACCAGAAGTATTGTCTCCCCATTTTAAATAATTTAGAAATTTGCCATCCTCCATTTGAATATTCCTAAATACTGTAAAGACTATTCCTCCCAGAAAACAAATAAATTAAGCTATTACCATTTTACAGAAAAATGAGACATTTGAAAGTTAAAAAGTTCTTAAGATTCCCAAGTAAGATGAGAAGCCCAGATTATAATTTTTAGCTTCATTTCCCCAGGCTCTCTTAGCGTATTTGTTTGTTTGTTTTCCATCTTAAGCCACCTTACACTCCCCATTTTTACCTCAAGGATACCCTCCCATCGTGTTTGGAGACCCCCCTTCTCTCTGTCTCTGTCTCTCTCTTTTTTCTGATGAGAGGTCAGAAATCATGAAAACTAAACATATTTCTGTGTTTGATGCCTGCTTCAGAAAGTTATTTTAGTTAATGCAATGGTTGTCTGTCTTCCAGAGGGACAAATTTGAGCCTTACTCCTAAAAATTCAAAGGTAAATTGTTTTATTAACCCCACTATCCACCTTTATATTTGAGTCAGGACAAATCAGAAGTATGGAATGTTGATTCTATGGAAAGTAGATTGGGAGTGCTGTGAGCCCATTAAAATCTCAAACCCTAATTATCTATCTTACTTTAGTGTCTACAATTCCCCCACTAGTGAGTCATTGTCCTCTTTAGACTCCTCTTAAATACCAATAATACCCTTGAAAGGAATGAAAAACTAGTACCATTTTGTGTATGGATTTGTTTTTTGAAGCATTCTGTGGGCAACTTGAGATCACCTGGTTTGGGTGAGGAGGTTGCTAAATGTGGGAGGAAAGGCACAGGAAGACGAGGTAGGTAACAAGAGAACTACTATTTACAATTTCATCCTGGGCCCACACTCTTAAGCAATTATACCTTTGGAGCTCTAGTTATTAATGTCCTGCCCACTGATTGCTCTCCACATTCGGTAGCTTTGTATCTAGGTCAAGAAGTAGTCCTGTTCTTATAGAGTCTTCTCTTGGAAGAACAAATGTGTGCACAACATACCAAAGAATTTATGTGACCATAAATACAGTTTTCTCCTGTACTATAAGCATAGTTCTAGGAAGAATCTGGTGTTTAAACTTCAAAATAGAATCAGAGTGACTCCAGTAAAACCTTTATGTCAAGAGAAAGTTATCCTATCACAAATTCAGCAAAGCGCTCCTCATTTCTGATCTAAAGATACAGATTTTGAGACTCTGCCTGAAAAGGAGAATTTGAAGACATAAAATGATATTTAAAATGTATAAATCAGAAATCAGACCATATTAATCCCCTCTTATTTATTCTTTTTAACATTTTTTTATTGAGTTATAGTCAGTTTACAATGTTGTGTCAAATTCCAGTGTAGACCACAATTTTTCAGTTATATGTGAACATACATACATTCATTGTCACATTTTTTTTTCACGGTAAGCTACCACAATATCTTGTATATATTTCCCTGTGCTATACAGTGTAATCTTGTTTATCTATTCTACATTTTGAAATCCTGGTCTGTCCCTTCCCACCCCCCACCCCCTTGGCAACCACAAGTTTGTATTCTATGAGTCTGTTTCTGTTTTGTATTTATGTTTTTTTTTTTTAAATTCCACATATGAGTGATCTCATATGGTGTTTTTCTTTCTCTTTCTGGCTTATTTCACTTAGAATGACATTCTCCAGGAACATCCATGTTGCTGCAAATGGCTTTATGTTGTCAGTGTTTATGGCTGAATAGTATTCCATTGTATAAATATACCACCTCTTCTTTATCCACTCATCTGCTGTTGGACATTTAGGCTGTTTCCATGTCTTGGCTATTGTAAATAGTGCTGCTATGAACGTTGGGGTGCAGGTATCTTTTTGAAGTAGGGTTCCTTCTGGATATATGCCCAGGAGCAGGATTCTTGGGTCTTACAGTAAGTCTATTCCTAGTCTTTTGAGGAATCTCCATACTGTTTTCCACAGTGACTGCACCAAACTGCATTCCCACCAGCAGAGTAGGAAGGTTCCCTTTTGTCCACAGCCTCTCCAGCACTGGTCATTTGTGGACCTTTGAATGATGGCCATTCTGACTGGTGTGAGTTGATACCTCATTGTAGTTTTGATTTGCATTTCTCTGATAATTAGTGATATTGAGCATTTTTTCATGTGTCTATTGATCGTTTGTATTTCTTCCATGGAGAATTGCTTGTTTAGGTCTTCTGCCCATTTTTGGATTGGGTTGTTTGTTTTTTTCTTATTAAGTCATATGAGCTGCTTATATATTCTGGAGATCAAGCCTTTGTTGGTTTCATTTGCAAAAATTTTCTTCCATTCTGTAGGTTGTTGTTTTGTTGTACTTATGGTTTCCTTTGCTGTGCAGAAGCTTGTAAGTTTCATTAGGTCCCATTTGTTTATTCTTGCTTTTATTTCTATTGCTTTGGTAGACTGCCCTAGGAGAACATTTTTGAGATGTATGTCAGATAATGTTTTGCCTATATTTTCTTCTAGGAGGTTTATTGTATCTTGTCTTATGTTTAAGTCTTTGATCCATTTTGAACTTATTTTTGTGTATAGTGTAAGGGAGTGTTCTAGCTTCATTATTTACATGCTGCTGTCCAGTTTTCCCAACACCATTTGCTGAAGAGACTGTCTTTATTCCATTGTATATTCTTGCCTCCTATGTCAAAGATGAGTTGACCAAAAGTTTGTGGGTTCATTTCTGGGCTCTCTATTCTGTTCCATTGGTCTATATGTCTGTTTTTGTACCAATACCATGCTGTTTTGATTACTGTAGCTCTGTAGTATTGTCTGAAGTCTGGGAGAGGTACTCCTCCAGCCTCTTTCTTTTTCTTCAGTAATGTTTTGGCAATTCTAGGTCTTTTGTGGTTCCATATAAATTTTATTATGATTTGTTCTAGTTCTGTGAAATATGTCCTGGCTAATTTGATGGGGATTGCATTAAATCTGTAGATTTCCTTGGGCAGTATGACTATTTTAACAATATTGATTCTTCCAATCCAGGAGCATGGGATATCTTTCCATTTTTTAAAATCTTCTTTAATTTCCTTAATCAGTGTTTTATAATTTTCTGTGTATAAGTCTTTCACCTCCTTGGTTAGATTTATTTATTACTCCCCTTTTAAAAACCCAACAGTAGGTTTATCACTTTGAATAAAATCTAGCTGCTTGCCATAACCTATAAGGCTCACATATGATTTCAGTTCTTCCTCCATGTTTACAATCTCATCTACCATTCTGCCCTCTGCTCCATTCACGATGGCTTTCTTTTTTTTTTTTTTTTTTTCTTTTTTTTCCATTTGGAGTCACACTGGCTTTCTTAATGTCCTTCAACACAAGTGGGTTGTTCTTGCCTTAGGGCCACCATGTCTGCTCCTCTGCCTGGACTGTTCTTCCTGTAGTTTTTGCATCACTGGCTCCTTCGCACCATCTCTCCTTCTCATCATCATATGTCAGCTCAAATATCATCTCTTAAGAAAGACTGTCTTACCATTTCATCTAAAATAGTACCCATTATCTGAAATTATGTTATTTGTCTATTAGCTTATTGTCTATGTTTCTTCTGTATTTTATAAAGTTCATTTGAGAATTGGTACTTCATCTATCTTCTCCCCACTGTATCCCCAGCAACAACAACAGCATCTGGCACATAGTGGGTATTCAGGAAGCACATCTTGGATTAATAAATGAATGATATAGGAAACAGAAGGAACAACTGAATTTTCAAGGTCCCTAGAAGAGAGGGGTTAGCCTTAAATTAGAAAGGAAGACCTCTATCTTTGGGTCTGGAGGGGAAAAGGCACAGATAGGTGCAGGAGCAGCAAAGAGTTTAAATGTTGTTAGGAGGAAGGAAGGGACAGGAATTAAAAAGAGTTCTGGTCTGACAGCCACCAACTTCCATCTTCTTTTTGAAATGTGATACAAAATCAATGCTGTGAATGAGGGGATAGGTGGTGATGGGTCCTGCTTCCAAGGGAATCAGTAAATAAATTATTTGCTTTTTTGTTTGTTTAAATTTCACACATCTTGAAGCCAAGCCCGGTTGATAGTTTTAATTTCCTGACTAACTATAATATTTGAGCCCAGGCATTTTATTTGCATTTACTCATTTAGCCCTTACAACAAGCTAAGTCTGTGACTCACCAGTTTACAGATGAAGAAACTGAGGTTCAGCGAGGTTAAATAACTTCTACAAAATCACACATGAAAGTAGGATTACCAAAATTGCAAACCACGTGAGTCTAATTCCAAAGATTTTACTCTTTTGTTTCTTTAGTTCTGCCTGTCAAATACCTAGAATAAACAGACTTCTAGTTTATTAATTTGGTCATTGATATTCCCTGTTGTGGTTAACCCCTGGCCTAGTTTTTAAATGCAATATGCAAAGTAACAAATGTCATAACTTACATATCCCTAAAGGACAGTTCATAACTATTCAGTTCAGATGCTTTTGTAAGAAACTGTCTGGAGGCAGGCAGCCAAGATGGCAGAGTAGAAGGACCTTGAGGTCACCTTCTCTCACGAGCATGTTAAATTCACAAGTAACTGCTGAATAACCATTGATTAAAAAGAAAAGACTGGAACCTACCAAAAATATCTTCTACAAATAAAGACATAAAGAAGGAACCACAATGGGACAATAGGAAGGGCGCACTTGTGATATAAACAAATCACGATATAATCAAATTGTGGTACCATCAAATGTAAAGATACATGCACCCCAGTGTTCATAGAAGCCCTGTTTACAATAGCCAAGACATGGAAGCAACCTAAATGTCCATCACCTGAAGGATGGATAAAGAAGATGTGGCATATATATACAATGGACTATTACTTGGCCATAAAAAAGAAAGAAATAATGCCATTTGCAACAACATTGATGGACTTAGAGATTATCATATTAAGTAAAGTCAGACAAAGGAAGACAACGGTTATATGATATCACTTATATATGGAATCTAAAGAAAATGATACAAATGAACATATTTACAAACCAGAAACAGACTCACAGACATAGAAAACAAACTCATGGTTACCAAAGAGGAAATGGGGGGTAGGTATAAACTAGGAGTTTGGGATTAACATACACACAATACTATATATAAAATGGATAACCAACAAGGACCTACTGTATAGCACAGGGAACTCCCTGCAACGTACTTATTAATTAAGGAGAAAAGGACAATTTTACAATGGAAAATCCCAGCAAGTACCATTTAATAATTGAACACAGTTACCATCAGCAATAGGACAAATTGAAATTGTTACCACCTGATGGTACATAATGAAGAAAACCCCAGCACACTTCCATGCAATCCGTCTAAAAAATGTATAACCTGAATATAATCAAGAGGAAATATTAGACTAACCCAAATTGAGGAATGTTCTATAAAATAACTTACCTATGATTTTTAAAAGAGCAAGTTCATGAAAATCAAAGAAAGACTCTGAAACTATTTTGATTGAAGACTAAAGAGATGTGATAATTAAATACATCACTATAATTAAAGGACATTATTGGGACAACTGGCTAAACTTGAATGGGTTCTGTGGATTAGATGATAATAACGCACAGATGTTAATTTCCTTATTTTAATCATTTGGGGGTGGTGAAGCATCAGATGGACAACCTATTCTAAAGGGTTCAGGGAGGAAAAAAACCTCCTTTGTACTGTTCTTACAGCATTTCCTGTAAGTTTGCAATTTTTAAAATAGGAAAAGGGAAAAAAATTACCAAGGGGGTCAAAAAGAATACCATTTAAAACATTGGAACTGACTGCCAATGTCCTAAATGTAAAATATGATTCCTGGAATTGTGTGTAGAAAAACAGTGTTTTGTGGGTGTAATAGTAGCAATTACTCCCTATCTAATTACACCTTCCATGATTCTGTTCAAGACCTTCCTCCTACTAGAATCTTTCTTTTGAGTTTTATAGCCCATACCATCCATTCTGTACCTGAACTCAGGATACATATATTTTGTATCACTTCTTTGGCACTTAGTCATATATAACCTTGTGACTTCTCTTGTGCTACTGTCATATAAATTTTGCATTATTGTTTAAATCTTCTCATGAATATTTTATCTCCATAATTATATTGTAATCAACTTAAAACCAGATATCATATATGATCTCTTGTTCTCCCCAAAGTACCTACCATATTTTTTGCAAGTCACATTTCCACATCCCAAGGGCTGTCAAAGAACAATTAATCTCACTTCACAAACATTTCTTGCATACCAACTATGTATTGGGCATTGTAAATAATCATTCCTTTCATATATAGAATGCTTTATAGTTTATAAACACCACCCATCCATTACATCATTTGTTGTATTTAACAACTCCATGAGGTAGCTGCCACCACATGATAAACATGCTTAGAGAGGAACTGTGGTTTACTGGAAGTCACACAGCTATTTAATAGCAGAATTGAGATGCCAACCTTGGTCTTCAGATTCCAAGTCCAGTGCTCTTTCCACTACACCATAGGAAACAGGTAAGAATCTGGACACACTGATAGTCATAGGTATTATATTGGTTTTCTATTGCTACTATAACAAATTGCCACAAATCTGGTGGCTCACACAACACAAATATATTGTCTTACGACTCTGTAGTATAGAAGTCTGACCCAGGTATCACTGGGCTAAAATTAAGGAGTCAGCAGGGTTGCATTTCTTTCTAAAGACTCTAGGAAAGAATGCGTTTCTTTGCTCTTTTCAGCTTCTGGATACTGCTCACATTCTTTGACTCATGCCCCATGCCTTCTCCATTTTCAAAGCAAACATCAGTGCATCTCTCTATGCCTTTCTTCTATAATCACATGTGACTCTTTCATTTATTAAAAAAAAACCCTTGTGATTAAATTGGACCTACCCAGATAAGCCAAGATAATCTCCCTATTTTAGGGTTAGTTGATTAGCAATTTTAATTCCTTCCATATCCTAAAATATTCACAGATTCCAGGGATTAAGATGTGGACATCTTTGGGGAGCCACTACTCTGCCTACTGTGTATCATGACTTTCTTCAGAATTTCACTTCCCAAAGATCCACTGAGCACTTTAACATCTTAACTCATGATGTGAATAGTTCTTCCATCTACTAAAAAAAAATCATCAGATTCCAATGGGACACTTTGTATATTGATAGATTTTTAACTTTTAGAAATTAGTTTCTATGAAAAATAAGCCAGTGTTTCATTGATAAAAATTAGCATTATCTGAGTCCATTGGCTCTTAATTCAATAAGTAAGGGAAATAAGACTAGTGACGTTAAGTAACTTGCCCAAAGACACACAGCTAGTAAGTGGCACAGCAGGTATTCAAACTTAGGTCCTATTGAAAAGCTCTTGGCTTTTACAATATACCATTTTTTCACCAACAATAGCTAATCCTAGGGCCTAAAACCCTAATCTAACGCTTGTGATTTAAACATTAATTTGTTCCTTTGGATCATCCATTTCTTATGGACTGCCTTGAAAATGTAAATCCCTGCAGTAGAGGATTAAAAAAAGATATGTGTTTACATCTGTGTTGTAAAGGGAAAAAAACATTATATATGTGTGCGTTAGTTTATAAGCAGAGAGTTATGACAGAAAGGAAAGGCCTAGAAGGGGCTGGTTCAAGTCCTGACTGCCACCTTTATGATCTTTGGCAAGTCCTAAATTCTGGTAAATTCTCTTAACCTTGGTTTTCCATCTGTAAAGTACATCCTCCATAGTGTTGTTTTGAGGATTAAATGCCATAATTCTTGCATAGTGCTTTATACAGAGTCTGGCCCCAAATACGTTATCAGGAATGGTTCACAAGTGTAAAGAGCCTGATGACTAACTCTAGTTGACGGAGAGTGGGTGATTTTTTTTGTTTAACCACAAGGTGGAGGTAGACACGTAAGAATGTATGCCCTGTCCTTGAAGAGGAATTTTGGACTTTAGGATATAAAGAATAGTCTTTCAGTCTAAGTCTTGACAGAATAAATCCTATCTCCCCTTAAACTACTGCTTGTATTTCTCCATGATGAGAGCTTTTGGGTCTTTGTTTGGTTGGTTGATTTCTGTTTTTCAAAGAGTCAGATGGGCAAAGGAGCTTTCAATAGATATTATTTAATAATGTAAATTTTGCTTCTACTTGGAGAAGATGACTATACAGTTATGAGAGAAAATCTTTAATACACTTTATTTTCTTTACCTTCTTCAGTCCAGAGAACAGAGGCAGTTCTTGTCTACAACTTTGCTGTAAAAGGTGTACTAATCATTTTTCCAAGAAGCTCATTGGGAGGGGGAAGGTGTAGCTCAAGTGGTAGAGCACATGCTTAGCATGCACGAGGTCCTGGTTCAATCCCCAATACCTCCTCTAAACATAAATAAATAGACCTAATTACCTCTCCCTCCCTGCTAAAAAAAAAATTTTTTTTTAAATCAGAAACCAAGAAGCTCATTGGGTCTACATACAAATAGGACTCCTAGAAGTCAACTTAGCATCCCAGGATTTGAAGGATGTAGATTAGGCTTCTATTGTTCTCAGAGGATCACTTTGAAGATATATTTGGGTAAGCTCATTAAATACTTAACTCTCAAGAAGGTGTGGAGAAAAGTGAACCCTCCCACACTGTTGGTGGGAATTTAAATTGGTGCAGCCACTATGGAAAACAGTATGGATCAGGTTCCTTAAAAAACTAAAAATAGAGTTACCATATGATCCAGCAATCCCACTCCTGGACATATATCTGGATACATGCACCCCAATGTTTATAGCAGCCCTATTTACAATAGCCAAGATATGGGAGTAACCTAAATACCCATCAACAGATGAATGGATAAAGATGTGAGATATATATACATCATATAATATATAATATATAGTGGAATATTACTCAGCCATAAAAAAGAATGAAGCAATGCCATTTGCAACAACATGGATGGACCTAGAGATTATCATACTAAGTGAAGTAAGTCAGAGAAAGACAACAGTCATATTATATCACTTATATGTGAAATCTTAAAAAAAATGATGCAAGTTAACTTATTTACAAACCAGAAACAGATTCACAGGCATAAAAAACAAACTTATGGTTATCAAAGGGGAAATGAAGGGGAGGGATAAATTAGGAATTTGGAATTAAGATATTTACACTACTGTATATAAAACAGACAAACAACAAAGACCTACCATATAGCACAGGGAACTATATTCAATATCTTATAATAACCTGTAATGGAGAAGAATCTTGAAAAGAACATATGTATACATATATATATGTATGTATGTATATGTATAGAACTGATTCACTTTGCTGTACACCTAAAACTAACACAACATCGTAAATCCAAATATACTTCAATAACAAAAATTTTTTTAACAAAACAGTAACTTCATAGAAGCCTGAGCCAGACATACCTGCTAACCTTGGACTTTCTCCAGTGTGGGAGCCCATGATTGGGTTAACAAATTGTAACAGATCCCAGCCACTTATCTCCTTAAAGAAGATGTGCTTAGTAACTGCCTTGAGGTTTTAGCAATGACCCAGGCCCCCGGCTATAAACGCTGGGCGTGCCTGGCGTTAGTCTTCTATCCCCAACACAGCCTTGGGCTGGAATGGTAAACAACTTATAGAAAGCTGCAGACTCAGAGGTGAGAAGGCTGGTTAGCCAATGACGGGTAAGACCCCCTGAGGGGGCAACCTAAGACAGGCACAGTCCAAGAAAATCTTGTCAAGCAGCTGATTCTCATATGTTCCACCCTGATAAGCTGAAAGGCTCAACACGATTATGATTCACCAAAAAGGGTCCTCTGACCTTGAGCCAAACACCAACAATAAACAAAGCCTTTGTACTCATTGTGATCCCACCCCGTCCTTCCCTAAATTCCTGCTTCAACTGTACTCAATAAATATGAGAGATCTGAGAGGCTCGTGGAGTTAGCGCCCGACTCCCTCTCGCTCTCTTGACTTTTCCCCAGAGTGTTGAGTAACTCATTCTGCCTCAGTGGGACTTCTGTTGGCCAGAACCCACAACTTGTGACGAATCCACACTCCAGATGAGGCGTGGGGCTGGCTGTGGCTCATCCTGGGGACATAGACACAATGGCAGACAAACCAGGGAGGATTTATCTGCATGAACGCTATTGGAGTCTGACATCTTGCTTGGATATTTAGCACCAAGACCTGGTCTCACCCAACAGCCTGTAGGCTACAGTGCTGGGACACCTCAGGCCAAACAACTAACTGGGAGGGAACACAGGCCCACCTATCAGCAGACAGGCTGCCTAAAGGCTTCCTGAGGCACATCCACCTCTAGACATGCCCCCTAGATGTGGCTCTGCCAATAAAATATTCGCAAATCAATCAATGTGATACACCACATTAACAGATCGAAGAATAAAAACCATATGATAATCTCAATAGATGTAGAAAAAGCTTTTGATAAAATTCAGCATCCTTGGGGGTGGGGGTATAGCTCAGTGGTAAAGTGCCTGGTTAGCATATGTGAGGTCCTGTGTTCAATCCCCAGTACCTCCATTAGAAGAAAAAGTATTTTTAATTCAACATCCTTTTATGATAAAGACTCTCCAGAAAGCGGGCATAGAGGGAACATAATAAAAGCCATATGTGACAAACCCACAGCTAACATCATACTCAACAGTGAAAAACTGAAAGCATTTCTTCTAAGATCAGGCACAAGACAAGGATGCCCACTAACGCCACTTCTATTCAACATAGTTTTGGAAGTCCTAACCACAGCAGTCAGAGAAAAAAAGAAATAAAAGGAATTCAAATTGGAAAAGAGGTAGTAAAACTGTCACTGTTTGCAGATGACATGACACTATACATAGAAAATACTAAAGATGCTACCAGAAAACTATTAGAGCTCACCAATGAATTTGATAAAGTTGCAGAACATGAAATTAATACACAGAAATCTGTTGTGTTTTACACACTAACAATGAAATATCAGAAAGAGAAATTAAGAAAATAGTCTCATTTACCATCACATCAAAAATAAAATACCAGAGAATAAACCTCCTTAAGGAGACAAAAGGCCTATATTCCAGAAACCATAAGACACTGATGAAAGAAACTGAAGATGACACAGATGAAAATATATACTATGTTCTTAGATTAGCAGAATCAATACTGTTAAAATGGTCATATTACCATTTTACAGGCAATATACAGATTCAGTGCAATCCCTATCAAATTACTAATGGCTTTTTTCACAGAACTGGAACAAGAAATTTTTTAATTTGTATGGAAACACAAAAGACCTCAAATATCCAAAACAATCTTGAAAAGGAAGAATGGAGCTGGAGGAATCACACTCCCTGACTTCAAAGCTACAGTAATCAAAAGAGTATGGTACTGATATAAAAATAGACACATAGATCAACAGAACAGGATAGAAAGTCTAAAAATAAACCCACGCATTGATGGTTAATTAATCTACAAAGCAATGAGGCAAGAATATACAATGGAGAAAAGATCGTCTCTTCAATAATTGGTGCTGGGAAAACTGGACATGTAAAAGAATGAAATTAGAACATTCTCTAATACCATATCCAAAAATAAACTCAAAATGGATTAAAGGCCTAAATGTAAGACCAGATACTATAAAACTCCTAGGGGAAAACATAGGCAGAACACTGTTTGATATAAATTACAGCAATATTTTTTTCGATCTGTCTCCTAGAGTAATGGAAATAAAAACAAAAATAAACAAATAGAACCTAACTAAACTTAAAAGCTTTTGCCCAGCAAAGAACCATAAACAAAATAGAAGGCAACCTTTGGAATAGGAGAAAATATTTGCAAACAAGGAGACCAACAGGGGATTAATTTCCAAAATACACAAACAGCTCATACAGCTTAATATCAAAAAAAAAAAAACAACCCAATCAAAAAATGGGCAGAAGATCTAAACAGACATTTCTCTGAAGAAGACATATAGATGGCCAATAGGCATATGAAAAGATGCTCAACATCATTAATATTTAGAGAAATGCAAGTCAGCACTACAATGAGCTATCACCTCACACTAGTCAGAATGGCCATTATCAAAAATTCTATAAATAATAAATTCTGGAGAGGGTGTGAAGAAAAGATACACTCTTACACCATTGGTGGGAATATAAATTGGTACAGCCACTATGGAGAACACTATGGAGATTTCTTAAAAAACTAAAAACCATATGATCCAGCAATCCCACTCCTGGACATATATCCAGAGAAAACTCCAACTAAAAAAGATACATGCACCTGAATCTTCACAGAAGCACTATTTACAATAGCCAAGACAACCTAAATACTCATCAACAGGTTAATGGATAAAGAAGATGTGATATATATAAATATATAGTGGAATATTACTCAGCAATAAAGAAGAATGAAGTAATATCATTTGCAACAACGTGGATGGACCTAGAGATTATCATACTAAGTGAAGTAAGTCAGAGAAAGACAACAATCATATTTCACTTATATGTGAAATCTTTAAAGAATGATACAAATGAACTTATTTACAAAACAGAAACAGACTCACAGACATAGAAAACAAACTTATGGTTATCAAAGGCGAAATGAGAGGGAGGGATAAATTAGGAATTTGAGATTAACATATACATACTACTCTGTATAAAATAGGCAAACAATTTTCTGGTCAAGATGGCAGGGTAGTAGGACCACGAGCTCGCCTCTCCCTGCAACTACAACAAAACCACAACTAACTGCTAAACAACCATCAAAAAAAAAAAAAGACTGGAACCTAGCCAAAAAGATCTTCTTCAACTGGAAACATAAAGAGAGAACCGCAGCAGTGATGCACGAAAAACGGGTGTGAAGCGTGAGGAGGGCCATGTCCCAGGTCTCGGTGGAGCCCCTGGGATGTGCCCTGCCATGTGTGGGTCCTTGGCTTTGTGCAGGAAAGAATTCAAGAGCGAGCCACAGTTGAGTAAAGGTAGATTTATTTAGAGGGATACATACTGCATAGAGTGTAGGCTGTTTCAAAAGGCAAGAGAAAGACTACGTGGTGTGGGGTTGGGTGCTCAGGTTAAAGTAAAAGAAGGTACACACTCCATAGACAGAGTGCGAGTCGTGTCTGAAGAGGAGGGAGCAAGAGAGGCACCACGAGTAGTGCTGCCAGTTTTTAAGGTCTTGGTAGCTTCACGCTTACAAGTGGGAGGACTATATCAACTACCCTGGGGAAGGGGCTGGGATTCCCAGGAATTGGGCCACCACCAACTCTTTGACCTTTTGTGGTTAGCCTTGGGACTGTCATGGAGCCTGTGGGCATGTTATTTATCATGCTAATATGTTACAATGAACATGCAATGAAGCTCAAAGTCTAATAGAAGTCAAACTTCCTACCATCTCAATCCTCAAGGCCTAGTGGGAGTTGAATCTTCCACCATTTTGGTATTAATTGCTATCGTTCCTTGAATGGCTGTGCCCTGCCCCCTTCCCTCCTGTCTCAGCAGGACGGTAGGAGGGGTGTGCTCGAGATATAATCGGGCCCCATACCTGACCAGGTGGGTGACCCACAAGCTGAAAAATAATTAAGTCACAGAGGGCCTCCCACAGGAGAGTTCTGAGCCCCACATCAAGCCCCCTAGCCCTGTGTTCTGACATTGGGAGGAGGAGATCTCAGAACATCTGGTTTTGAAGGCTAGAGGAGCTGAACTCCAGGAGCCGCATGGGACTGGGGGAAACAGAGACTTTACTTTCTTGGGAAGCATACGCAGAATCTCCAGCACATCGGGTCCAAAGGCAGAGGCAGTGAATTCATAGGAACTTGGGCCAGACCTACCAGCTGGTTTTGGAAGGTCTCCTGGTTAGACAGGGTGTGGTTGTGGCTCACCCTGGGCACATAAAAGCTGGTCACTTGGACATTTGGGGAGTGTTCATTTACATGTGCTTTCCTGGAGGCTGACATCTTGATTGGATCATTAGCACCAAGACCTAGCCCCACCCAACAGCCTGTAGGTTTAAGTGCTGGAAAGCCTCAGGCCAAACAAGATGCTGGGTGGGAATGTAGCCCCACCCATCAGCAGGCTTCCTGAGCTACAACCACCTCTAGACACGCCCCTAGACACGGCCTTACCCACTAGAGGACCAGGACCAAACTCCACCCAAAAGTGGGCAGGCACAGTCTCCTCCTGCCAGGAAACCTGCAGAAGCCTCTAGACCAGCCTCATCCACCAGGGGGCAGATATTAGAGTGAAAAAACAACAATCCCAAGGTCTGTGGAAAGAATCCACAAACGCAGGCCAGACTCTACCCAGGGACTAGCTGGACCCTGGTCCTTGGGCAACAAGGGAGTGTACTGCTGGGATGCACAGGACATCCCCCACAGAGGGTCACCTCTCCAAGGTCAAGAAACATAACTAACCTACCTAAAAATACAAATGGAAATCTAGACAATATGACGCAGCAGAGGAATATCTTCCAGGCCAAGGCACAAGATAAAATCTCAGAAGAAGAAATAAGTGATCAGGAGATAAGCAATCTATCTGAGAAAGAGTTTAGAGTAATGGTGGTGAAGATGCTCAGAGAACTCAGAATGAGTGTAGATGCACAGGGAGAAGTTCTTAGCAAAGAGTTAGAAAATACAAAGTATGCCCAAACAGAATTGAAGAATACAATTACTGAAATGAATAACACACTAGAAGGAACCAAGAATAGACCAAATGAGGCAGAAGAACAGATTAGTGAGCTAGAAGACAGATTAGTGGAAATCACTACCACAGAACAGAAAAAACTAGCACAACATTGTAAATCAACTATACTTCAACTAAAAAAAAGCCCTCAACTCTCATTACTTTCAGACTTGATCTTGTAGGCTGTATATCTATTATGATTAGAATCTCAAGAAAATCACAATACATCACTTGAAAGATGAAGGTGCTATCAAGTAATAGCCTCAAAGTATCATTACTTTCAGGACTCCAGAAAGCATTGCTATGGAAACAGAGCTTAGATTTCCCAAATTCTAACTGGACAGGAGAAAACCCTTCATTTCTGTATATTAATAAAGGATGAATAAGTATTAGCCAAGTAAAGAAGAATGAAAGAGAAAAGATTATCTAGGCTGACTACCTACATATGCAAAAGGTCAAAGAAGAGAAAGCAAAAAAAAAAAAAAAAAGTAAATAAATAAAAAGAAGAAGAAGAGAAAGCAATGTTCTTGTAGGTGTGAAAGCAATTACGTTTGGCTCTACTGTAAAATTTGAGAGGGGAATGACAGTAGTTAAAACTGGCAGGCTAAGCTAGAGGTAAATCATTAGGCTCTATATTTTACGTTGAGCATGGACTTCATCTGAGGGCAATGCAGAGCCACTGAAGGACATCAGAGTGGGGCAAGACAGGGTTAGACTCATGTTTTAGAAAGATCATTCTGGCTGCAAGGTAGAGAACAGAGGAAGGCAAGACTAGAAGGAAGGTGTGCTGGATATTTTCTGTTTGCCTCTCCAGATACCACCCTATTCCACTTCTGTGTCCCAGAAGTTTGACCTGTGTGGCCTCCCCAACAGTATTCCTTGCCCTCTGGCTTCTTGTTGGGTCCAGCATTGGGAGATAGCAGGAGATCAGAAGTAAGGAGGAAAGAGATCTGAGTATTTATTCCCCAGCTCCCTCCCTGCTGAGGTACTTTGTGAGAATACTTCCCTCCACCAAAGGCAAAAGCCAGGCAGCACCCTCCACACAACTGCCCTCTTTAGATTCTACCAAGCACTTCTTCCCTTTATCCTTTCATGCGCTTGGCTAGTAATGATTCCAATTTTTGCTAGCAACTTTTTATCTCATGTTTCTCTCCCAAGCCCTGCACACATTTTGTAAATAGTTCCTACATTAAACATACCTCAAATTATCTAGTTTGAGTGTATATCTTTCCTGCCAGGACTCTGATATAGGAAGAAACAAGTAATAATAATGACAGCTAACATTTATTATATTCCATGCATGCTCCTAAACAGTTTACATAAGTTAGCTCATTTAATGCTCACAGAAACTCTATGAAGTATTCTTCGTTTACAGATATGGAAACTGAGGTATAGAGAGATTAAGTAATTTCCCCCAAGTCATACAGCTAGTGAACCAGAATTCAAATCCATGCAGTCTGTTACCAAAGTCTGTGTTCTTAACCACTATGCTCCTTTGGTGAGGTAAGAGTTGATGCTGTAAGTTGAAGCAGTAACAGTGGGATGGAAAGAAAAGAAAAACTTTATGGTGTGCTATTGCTAATCTCAGTATAATTTTGAGGATCAGTTGAGATCAAGAGGCAATAAAATGCACTGATTTAGGAATAAAATGGACCCGTGTTCATATTTTGGATCTTACTACCTGGGTGATCTTGAGTAAGTCACTTTACCTTTCCAGGTTTCAGTTTCCTCATCAGTAAATTGGAGCCAATAACACCTATCCCATGGAGTTGCTGTAAGAATTAAACAAAATATTGGAAGTCCTAGCCAGAACAATTCGGCAAGAAAAGGAAATAAAAGGCATCCAAATCAGAAAGGAAGGAGTAAAACTGTCTTAATTTGCAAATGACATGATTTTATGTATAGAAAACCCTAAAGACTTCACCAAAAACCTGTTAGAACTACAAAATGAATTCAGTAAAGCTGTGGGATACAAAATCAATATATAAAAATCAATTTCATTTCTATACATTAATAATTAACTATCAGAAAGAGAAATTAAGAAAACAATCCTATTTACAATTGCATCAAAAAGAATTAAATATCTGGGAATAAATTTAACTAAAGTGAAAGACCTTTGCACTGAAAACTATAAGACATTGATGAAAGAAATTGAAGAAGACATAAACAGAGAGATATTTTGTGCTCATGAATTGGAAGAATTAATATTGTTAAAATGTCCATGCTACCCAAAGCAATGTACAGATTCAAGGCAATCCCTATCAAAATTCCAATGGATTTTTCTCAGAAATAGAACAAACAATCCTAAAATTCATATGGAAAAACAAAAACAAAAACAAAACCCTGAATAGCCAAAGCAATCTTGAGAAAGAAGAACAAAGCTGGAGGCATCACACTTCTTGATTTCAAACTATATTACAAACTACAGTAATCAAAACAGTATAGCACTGGCATTAAAAGAGACCCATAGATCAATGGAACAGAATGGAATTCAGAATTAAAACCATGCGTATATAGTCAATTAACTTACAACAAAGGAACCGGGAATATATAATGGGGAAAGAATAGCCTCTTCAATAAATATTGTTGGGAAAACTGGACAACCACATGGAGAAGAATGAAGCTGGACTCCTATCTTATACCTTATACAAAAATCAGCTCAAAATGGATCAAAGACTTAAACATAGACCCAAAACGCTAAAACTCTTGGAAGAAAACGGAGGGAATAAGCTCCTTAACATTGGTCTGATGACGATTTTTGGGGATGTTGCAAATAGCCCACAGTACTTCCTTTGGATGTCCACAGTACTTTGGTCATCTTTATGGCATGCTTTTAACTCTGTCTGATGTCAGATTTAGTAGTTTATATGGCTCTCTCCCCTGAGAAGCCCCAATAGTCAGGAACAGGGTCTTAGAATCCTGATTCATATCCTTATCCTTAGTTACTACTGTAATATGTAGCACACAGTAACTGCTTGGTAATATTCGTTGAATAAATGGATGACTCGATACTCAGGAAATGATTCCCTGAGTTTTATCTCAGTTTGCCTTTCCTGCTGTCATGAAGATGAGAAAATTACTCTTCTGCTTTAACGATTTACTTTTCTTATTTATTCACAAAGCCTGGCACACACTAGGTGCTCAGCAAATATCTGTTAAGAATGAACTAACAGCAAGCCATTACAGTAAATTGGCAGTTTAGCACAGTAGAGGCTGTGGAGTCAGATTAGCTGGACTCAAATCCTGGCTCTCATGCTGTGACACACTGAGCAAGTTGCGTATTCTCCATGTGCCTCAATTGCCTTCTGTAAAATGAGGGTAACAGAACCTACCTCATAGATGCAAAAGTATCGTGAGGACTAAATAAGATAATGCTGTCCAGCTTGTAGTGAGGGCTTAACAAACTTTATCCATGTAGTGCTGAGGGTAGGGAGTCACTCTGGGTCCACCATCCACTCTTTAAAGTCAGTGTATGAATCCTGGTTCACAGGGTATTATTGGGTCTGGCCTGCTCAACACTAGGCAAATGAAGAATCTCAAACTTTAGAGGACTTAACAACTAGAGAGAGAGTTTAAAACCAGAAGTAATAGGGTCTTTAGTTTGCTAAGGTATATGCTGATTCTCTCCAAAAGGACAATGTAGCATGCAGCATTTCACAGTCTTGCTTGACCACAGGACACCGCCTCCTCCTTTTAAAATTTCTTATTTTTTGAATGAATACTCTTACAAGACTAGTATTCTGTGGGAAACAATTTGGAAGAGACTTGTAGTTTCGTTTTTCTTACGCTAATCTGCCTGTTCTTAGCTTTCTCATTACCTACCATCAGGATCTGGACCAATGTTGATGAAAGAACCTTGGAGAAAGGAGTCTGGCACATGTTAAATAATGTTTCAGATGAATAATTACAAGAATGAGAAATGACTCTCCCTGGAAGTCCTCAGAGAAACAAGTTGCTTACTGTCATTCCACGAAGTTTGTTCCCCCAAGGACCAACCCAGAGTAGCTTGTAATGACCAAACCCACAGGAAGAATAGTTAAAAGGGAATGGCTAAAATCTAACCTGACTTCCTAAAAGGAATTCAAGCCACAGTCAGGGAACCAAGACTTTTGTAAATACTTCTTGTTTTTCAGTCCTTTTCTATTTCCCCAAAATTGTTGGTGATAAAACCCTTTAAACCAAATGACTTTTTAAGCTTGCCAGTCTAAGGAAGAAAAAAGATGAAGAGAGAATGTATCTAATTCTGGAGTCAGACTGAGTGAAAGACAGGGTAGAGGTGTGGTAAAATACCACAAAAGCAGAATTATAGTGGTAGCCACCAAGAAAAGAGGGAAAGAGGAAGGGTCTGTGGAACTTGTAACAAGAAAGACATAATAAAGGAAGTTCTTCCTGGTTTGTACAGTGGGATTTAGAATTAAAAAAAAAAAATCTGAGCAAAGATTCCTTGACTCCATATCATGGTTGGGGAGGTCCTAAGCCAAAGTTAGGTATTCATTCAGTCAATGTTCAAACACATGTTTTGTACTTACTAGTGTCAACTCTGTTCTAGCAAAGAAGCAAGACAAAAATCTCTGCCCTCATGAACTTTCATTCTAAGTGGAAGTTTATTATATTTTATTTTAATTTTTACTGCAAGATATATCATACATACAAAAGGTAATCTGCAACATATTAAAGAATAGTCATTCTAAAGAATAACCATAAAGCAAATACACATCTACAAGCACCCTAGTTTAAGAAGTAGACTATTTCCAAGACATAATGAGTTCCCCATGTGGCTTTTTATAGCATACTTCCCTCTCCAACAGAAGTAATTACTATCCTGAGTTTTATGTTAATAATTCCCTTGCTTTTCTTTATAAGTTTTACCACCGCGTCTGTGTACCCCTAAACAACGTTGTATCAGTTAGGATCCTGGCAGGAAACAGATGGCACACTTAAATTAGGATAATTTGAGGAGAGTTTATTAAAGGAACTATTTACAAAGGTGTAGGCAGGGTATGGTTAGAATACAACAACAGGATATTATCTTGAAGCTAGTAACAGTGCTCTTTATCACCCTAGGATTGAAGGGGGAAGGGTGGGAGTGGTTCCGGAAGTCAAACAGAGTGGGCTGTGTAGAGAGGGCCACCTGAAAGGAGCTGAGACCTTCAGTAGAGGGAATCCAACCAGCCCACAGCAAGCCACAGCAAGAATACCAGAGAACAAACACTCCACCCCACTTGCCTCTAGCTCTCCAATCTTCTGCTGGCGCTTCCCATCAGCCAAATCTAACCAGAAGCCAGAAGTCAAAAATAATTCATTGATTCAGTCCACTCAGCACAGCCTCTTGGCAACAGAAGTGTGGAAAATGAATCTGGAAGGGCAAACTGAAGATATCTGGGCAAAATTCATTGCTTAGATTTCCCTGTTTAAGTTTACAAAAATGGAATCATATAATATGTATTCTTTTGTGACTTGCCTTTTCTGTTTATTCAGTAAAGTAGTTCAAGTGTATAGTTATAGTTCATTCATATTCAGTTCTGTATGAAAACACATCATATGAATCTACCATAATATGTTTATCCATTCTACAATTGATGGATTTTTTGGACTGTTTCCAGCTTTTTGTTTAGTTTTTACAAACAATGCTGCTTTAGACAATCTTATGTATATTTCTTGGTGTACAAATGCAAGAATTCATATACATATGTAGTTGCTAGGTCATAGAATGTGTGCAAGTTAAACTTAAATATATAATACCAAACTGTTTTCTAAAGTCCTACTAATTTACACTCCAACTAGCATTAAATGAGGGTTCCTGTCACTCTACAATTTCGCTAACAGTTGGTATTAGTGAAATATTTCCTATTTTGTCTTCTAAAATTTATGTTGTTTTACTTTATGGTACAAACTTTAAGTCTTTCACATTTGTCTTAAATCTACATGGAATTGATATTTATGTATGGCATAAGGTAGGATCAGGTTTATTTTTTCCCATGTAGATAACCAGCTATTGAAAAGTCTGTCTTCTCCCAGCTGATCTGTAAGTGCTTTCTGCGACCAAAGGAAAAAAAAAGTTTCCATATATGTGTTAGTCTTTTTCTAGATTCTCTGTGTATTCTGCTAGCCTGCCACAGCACCTGAGAGCCTTCCATTAGGGACTTCAGCTCCTGAAGACTCTTATTTGATATTAGTTCCTGTGGAGAAATGCTATGATTAAATCATTATTTTTCAGATGATCTCAAAGGAAGAATAGTTTATTAGCATATATCATGTAGCAGGATCTGACAGTGTGGTTATTTTAATGTTGGGGGAAGGAAGAACAGGCTCTAAGGCAGCATGAAGATAACGGTTACATGAAGGTGATGCCCTTTGCAAAGGGGAACAGATGAAGAAAGATAGAGAGGAATGACCCTGATCCTAGTAACCAAGGGGTATTTATGCAGAGCTAATCCGCTGAGGACGAGCAGGTTTATGGAGAAGTATTTTTAGAATCATATTTTCAGTATAACGTGAAGAAATCTGCAAATGTGATGAGTAAAATATATACATATAACAATTATATATATGAAAAATGGCTACTCTTATTTTTAGCTGTTCTTTTAAAGTCAGTTTATTGAGTCATGCATAGAGAACCCAAGTATTTAATTTAGACAATTATCAGCTGATCCCCAGGCACTCTATATACCCACTGTGAAAAGCAGAAAGACATCAGTAAGGAAGGATAGAGACCTCCTTTTCCACAGGCACAACTGTGATCCAGGCAGCCCTTCTAAGAGCTGGGAGCTTGGAAAAACATCTCCCCATAGGTGCCTGGTGGTGGACTCTGAATACTGCTGCCAACTTATCCTTGAAGAAAAACAGAGAAAAAAGGTTCTTCAACTTAAGCAGACTGTGGAGGTTTTAGGAAAAGATTTCTAAAAGACCTTTGGCCATGAAGGGCTTTAAATTTGTGACCACCTGAACAAACCATTCCCTTCCCCGCCCCGCTCCTGGCTTTCTCCAGAACTAGCTTGTTTGTGAGTTCTTCATCTTGTCAACATCCTTCCAAAATTCCATCACCATCACCACCTTTCAGCTAAAAATCTAAGATAGCAACTGCCTTGTTCAGGCATCACCCCATCTGGTGATAAAGAGCATTCAATTCTCTTCATTCAACAAATAGGCATCGGACACCCTTTAATGTGCTGCAATCTGCTGGGGTTTGAGAGAGAAATAAAACCCTCTTCCCCGACCTCCATTATCTTACTTTCTAGTGGAGGCAAAGGCAAATGGCTGGGTCTCATAACTGTTTCCTAAAGAATGCCCCCAGAGTGTGTCCTGTAAAGCCAAAGGGGGCTGAAACATAGGCAGTTGAGAAAGATCCTCTCCTCTGCTTCTGTTAACTGCTGGAGTGAGTTGCTTTGTTTGTGTGTTCTGCGATGTGATGGGGGCTGGGACTCAGCACCAGTCCCTGCCCAGGCTTCTGAGGCTCTTCAGGCTGGGACTCTGGGGTTTCAATGCCTGCTCTGCATTTACCAGCTGTGTGGGTTCAGGTGAATTAAATAACTTCTCTGTTTCCTCATCTATAAAATGGAGATCTTATAACATTGTTGTGAGGATTAAATCAATGTACAATCCCCCTCAGAATCCATGAGGGATCGGTTCCAGGATCCCCATGGATACCAAAATCCATGGATGCTCAAGTCCCTTATATAAAATAATGTAGTACTTGCATATAACCTACGCATATCCTCCTGTGTACTTCCAATCATCTCTAGATTACTTATAATACCTAATGCAATGTAAATGCAATGCAAACAGTTGTCAGGCATTTGGCAAATTCAAGTTTTGCTTTTTGGAACTTTCTGGAATTTTTTCCCTGAATATTTTGAGTCTGCTGTTGGTTGTTGAATCCATCTTAGAATAGTGCCTAGAACATGGTAAGCACAATATAAATGCTAGCTAGTATCAGCTATCAACCATGTGCTCTTACGTTAATGCATTTAATCCTCACAGTAACCCTTTGAGGTTGGTACATTTTGCAAATGACAGGTTTGTAGTAGAGGTTTTAAGTAAAACAGAGGTAAAGTAACTTGCCCAACTGAGGGTACAGCAATGAGCAAAACAGGCAAGGTCCCTGCTACCATGAAACTTTCATCAAACAAATAAAATAACTTCATGAAGATGAATGCAATGAAGAAAATAAAATGAGTTGAGGGGGTGTGACAGGGTCAGGGTACACTCCTCTGAGGAGTGACGTTCTGGGGACTCACTGCCCTTTCCTGTCACTGACCTCTGTTCATAGCTACCCTGGTTTACCTTGACACATTTTAATAACTCTGAATCTTGTTACTGAAATTATTGGAGTCTCATTTCTTCTGTTTAAATAGGTCTCCAGACTTCTTATGCAGCTATTTTGACTTTCTGTGTTTAAGCTATTCCTGGGGAAATGGCCGTGAGGCTTAACTTACAAATTAATAAGGAGCAAGATAATTCTTGGCTGAGTGCAGCACTGGGGTGGGGTGTTGTCCTCCTTCACACCCTGAAGAGCCCCAGAAACCTGGGCAGAGATTCTCACTAGCGGCAAAGAGCAGGGACCAGTACTGAGACCCAGCCCCCATCACATCACATAAGACACACCCAGATCCTTCTGCTGGGATCTGTTGAGCACCTCGGTTTACTTTAACTTCTACCAGGACATGAGGAGGCGGGGAACTTTACTCTTGGGGCTGCTGCTAGCCCTTAGAGTAACTGTATTACTTTCCTAAGGATGCTATAACAAAGTTTCACAACCCAGGGGATCTTAACACACATACAAAAATATTCTCTTACAGCTCTGGAGGCTGGAAGTCCAAAATCAAGGTGTTGGCAGTGTTGGTTTCCTCTGAAGCTGAGGAAGAATGTTTCATGCCTGTCTCCTAATTTCTGGTGGTTGCCCACAATCCTTTGCATCCCTTGGCTTGTAGCTGCATCACGCTAATCCCTGCCTCTGTCTTCACATAGTCTTCTTCTTCCCTGTGTCTCCTCTGTGTCCCTGTGTCCAAATCTCCCTCTCCTTTCTCTTATAAGACACCAGTCACTGGATTTAGTGCCTACCCGAATCAAATATGGCCTCATCTTAACTTGATTACATCTGGACAGACCCTATTTCCAAATAAGGTCACATTCATAGGTACCAGGAAGTAGGACTGAGTCTATATTTTGGGGGACACAATTCAACCCATGACAGCATATTTGTGCAAATTGGAGACAGGTGCCCCCTCTTGGTAGATACTGCCCCTCTACTCACAGCTTGGTGAGCAGGTCGCACCTTTGTGTGAATTACAGGAAGGAAACCTTCCTCCTGGTGGAGGCAGCTCTGCACTAGGACACAAAGCTCAGCACCTGGAGCCTAGGCTGCATTTCAGCCCCCATTCAGCCCCTGCATCTCCTCTTGGCAGGACACAGCCTATTCAGTCACATCTACTGACCCTGACTGCTCTGCACTCAGCTGGCTGCCTCAGGTCCCAGTGGACCCCCACCCCGTGTCATCCTTGCCACATTGTTCCTTCCATTCCCATGTCCTGGGGGTAGATCTTTTGTTCTCCTAGGTCCAGTCTTTGAATGTCTTTTGTGGAATAATCTGATTCTGTATCTCCTGTGAATAGGTGGTATTTTTGCCTGGCCAGCATCAGTTCTCTTCTCTTCTGGAAACAGCACCCTAATTTTCCTTGGGGACAACTACCCCTCTCCCACTTGCAGTACATCTGGTTTCAGTGGGACTTACACCTCACTCTCCAGATTCAGAGATGGGCACAAGGTCCAGGTTTATCCAATCAGAACAGCTCGCCTCCTAATATGATGATGGGTCCTAGAACAGGTACGTGACCCAGGAATTTGCCAAGAACTATTAAAGTGAAGGCACTATTTTTATCCTGATAGCTACATTGGTAAGATAAGCTTGAAGCAGCCTGAGAATGAAGCCAACCCAGAGAAGAGTGAAACTGAGAGATAAAGAGAATCCTGAAAATATAATTTGATCACTTGGTTCCAGCTGAGCCTGAAGTTAGATACACTCCTGGACTTCTCAGTAACATGAGCTAACAGATTCCCCTCTCATCATGATCTCTTTTTTTTTTCTTATGATAATTAAAAGTGAATATATGTCACTTGTAATCAAAAGAATCTCGACTGAAAGCAGTATCTGACACTTGCATCACTTCTGCTCTGCGTTTCCAAAGCTCTGCACCCTCTGTTACCCTCCAGAGTCTTGGTACCTGAGCCTTGACAAGGGAGCAGGAGTTAGCCAGGCTAGAGAAAGGCAAAGGGTTCCCCACCACACCATGGGTGAAAAAACAGACTGAATTTGCTACCCAATTATGCTTGTTATACTTTTGGGGATTGGTGGGTAGGGAGTGGCTTCTGCCCCTTACAGGAGCTGCCATTTCTGTGTGCACTTTGTTTCATTTTCTTGTGGGCTGAGCACTTTTCCTCCAGCTCAGTAGTGTATCGAGCAGCTCTCTTGCTTCCCAATGCTCCAGCAGTATATCCTAACCCACTGTTGGGAGTTAACACTGAGCTATGCTGCTTGGAGGCACACACTGCTCCTTGTGATTCTCTGCATCCTCTGTATCACCCAGCACAAAGCTGGGACCCAGAGGGTCTTCAGAAGTGCAAGCTGAATGGCTGTCCCTGCCCTCTTGCAGGCCCAGTCCTTCCTCCTACATTAAGCCTTCCCTGACTGTTATAGTCCACCCCGATCGCCCCCTTTTCTGAGTCTACTAAACTACTGCCTTGTATTGTGGTTTTTGTAGAATTGGTGCCGGACCTGTCTTCCTTGTTCCTAAGATCTCAGATGGCAGGAGTCCCCTCTCAAAACGCTTAGCACAAACTCAAGAAAGAGTCACTCCATAAATGATGCACACACTTCACTCGAACTTTAACGCACATACCATCATGGCCACCATGATGAGGACAGGAGCTACATTAAGAAGAGCCAGTTTATGTCAATAAGACTTATTAACACAGAACAAGGAGACACAACAGATATTTGCAAATGGGATCTTCCCTTTTGTTTTCTGTGTATACGGCTCTATCTCTTTGTTTGTACAAACTCACAACACCACATGACATCTCATATTTCATATGTCACCAAGAAGAGGTGTCAGTATACAGAGCTTAAGAGGAATAAAATAGCATGAAACATCTGCTCAGCTAGAATCTGATGGGGGGTTTGGTAGACATGGGAGTTACGATTCCTCTCTCTGCTCAGTCCTATGGAATGACAACTCCCAATTTTTGCTAATTGCTCCTCCTGAGGAATTCTGCTCAGCCTGTTGTGGTACATCTCCTAGGCTGGCATGAGACCAGCCTGGTTGAATAAATTAGAAAGAGCCATTGGGGAGATTAAAGATGGTATGCAAATTGAGTAAGGTGACATTTCTCCATGTGACTGGGGAGACCATCTGCCCCTGGCCCTAGCCCTGGCCCTGTGATGGGAGAAAGCCTCTACTGCTCAACCTTGCTCCGAGGTTTAATTTTATTGAGGGTGTGGGGGTGGTGGACAGAGTGTGTGCTCTTCTCTTCCTTTCTACAAGCAGAGATGAAGTCAGATATAGACACAATGGGTACTTAGGGTTTCTCTTCAGCCTGTCCTCCCTCCCGCTGTTGACAATAGACAGGGCTCAGGACCAGGACTGTCCACTCCTGGGGGCAGACCCTACCTTGCTCTGAGACCAACCAAGCCATTTGCTGCCTTCTCTGTGTAGTCTTGGGTGGGTTGCTTCTCTGATGCAGGCCTCAGCTTTCCTCATTTGAGTACTGGAAATAATAAAACCCACTTCACAGGGCTGTGTCAAAGATCATTGGGGCTTCAATAAGAAAGTGCTTCAGGAACTCTAAAATGATCGGTGATTTTTGTTATGTTGTTCTAAACACAGTGCATACAGACTCTGCTGTCTGCCTCTCTTGGGCCCCAATTCCGTTACAGATCACTGCTCTAGTCATCTAATCCTGGCTCACACTGGCTGATCCTCTTTGGCTACTCTTAGCCTCTGGAAGTTTGTCTGAATTCAACCAAACTTCTGGGTGTAGAGCATGTTAGCTCTGATATTTCCACGTGAGGTTAGGTTCCTGGGACCAAAACATGGAAGGAAGGAGGGCAGAGAGGCTGTGGAGGGAGGAGGAGACCCTTGGAAGTGGCTCCAGGAGAGGGATGCTCAGTTCTGCTCTGTGAGGAACACCCCCAGCTTCTCATGGTGTCTCCATCTTCTATGTCTACAACATTCTGCCATTTCTAAAATGCACTTTCTTTTGAGTCTCACAATTTTATGAAGTAGACAAGATTATTAATCTCATTTTTTAGATGAAAGTGTGTTTGTCCAATGTCACACAGTTGGTATGTTGCAAAGGCAGGACCCAGACCCAGGTCTCCAGGATCCTGGTTTCCTGAGCATTGGAGGGCATCTCTAACAAAGGCTCCAGAACACTCTCAACTTCATTTTTGGCTTATTCCTCACTCCTGGAGGCTGGTTTCTTCATTCTGTCAAGTATCTGATGGATGCTAATCTAACAAGATCATGCAGCAGAGCAGTTCAAGGCCATTTTCCTGGATTCTCCTCCCTTGTTCCTGATGAGATTCTACTTTGATCCACTTTCCAAGTCCAGGCTCCATCTCCTACTTACAGGCCCACTTCACCCTCCAGTTGCTCTTTCCCTCATGGTGTTTATACTGGGTCTTTCCCATCTCTCCTCCTTGTGGCCTTACAAGAATCCTGAATTGGATTTTCTCCCTGCTCTGCCTGATTGTGATGACCTTGTGTAGCACAAGTCAACACCTACTGTGTGTCAGGCCTTATCCTAAAGGCTTTATTTATACCATTCTTGCATTTAATCCTCTCAGCAGCCTCTTGAGGTGAATATTATTTTTCCATTTACATGGAAGTAGTTGAGGCTCCAAGAGTAATTTGCTCAAAGTCACACAACCAGTCACTAGAACCAAACTGAACCTGGGTGAGTTGGACTAAAAGCCCTATGCTCTTCAACCATTCACCATACTGCCTTCTCAGTCCTCATCCCCAGGTCTGATGTTGAGGGGAGTTGGAAGACAGTTCAGCACATGCAGATCTCTCAGCCCTTTAGTTTCCAGGCTTCTAGCTGCATGATAGAGATTGTTCTCAGAAAGATCTTGTGCAGCTGAGCCTGGCACACACTTGGTGCTCTATAAATTAAGTCCTCCTTAAACTGGAATGCATTTATGCCTCTTAAACATGGCTGCCCCAATGTCTTTTCTCAAATGCATGGGTCTGTTCTCCATTCTTAATAAGTCAGCTCAGAGATTTCTGTTTCTCCTCTTTCTTTCTCTTGTTGCCCTTTAGGACCCTCTGGCCTGAGACAGACCAGAAGATAGTCATGGACCATCCAGATGCACTAATTGCTAAATGTTTTCTGACAGCCTCAGAAACCAGCCCCACAAGCCTGGCTGAGTGATAAGGGGGGTGTCACATAGCCTTGGGTGTTTGCATTGTACCTAAGGAGAAAAGAGGCTTTCATAGTGAAAGGATTCCTGCCAAAAGCCTGTTTGCCACTTGCAGCTCTTATAGAAAATGGGCATAAAATCACAGCGCCTTAGTGCCAAGAGGGCCAGCAGAAACCATCTGGTGTAAGTTCCTGAAGCCCAGAGATGGGGAGTGACTTCACTAAGGCTGCAGAGCTTGTTAGCTTTATCCCAGTCCATTGGTAAACCCCTAGAAGAGATGCTCTAGGCTCTGAAGGGAGCTGGGAATCCTAATCACACCCCCAGACACTTGCTGACTTACCTTGCATTTCTATTGCATGATTTACATCAAGCAAAGGAAACCCTGTTAATCAGATCTCCCTTCAAGAGACTTCCTACTTGGGTATTGCTGTTTGGCTACTTCAAAATGACAGAAGAGAAGAAAGCAAAAGCATATGCCACACAATTCAGTCCATTCAGTGATATTCTTTCAAGATGTGGGTGTCACCAAGTTGGCAGTGAAATAAGAACAGATGTGGAGGACTAGTGGCAGTGGGGTTAGGTGTTTTGTGTAGTTTCTCAGTACCTGGGAAGCCAGATCCTGTGTGGACCAGTCACCTAGTCATAAGAACCTTTGCCTGCACTGTCATCAGGGCTCATGAAGAACTGCTTTTTACCCTGCAAAATTCCTCTTCCTCATCCATTCAGGTATAAGAAGTAAAAATAGTGAAGAGAGTAGGCTTTGTTTCAGATTATACAAAGTCTTGATCAGAAAGTCCATAGAAATGGGATTTTCTGAAGACTCAGAGTTTAAAAATTTGGAGCAGTGAGAAAACTGAGAACCAAAGAGGAAAGAATATATTTTCGTTGCAGGTGATAAGAACCTAACTTCAATGAGCAAAGCTAAATGGAGGTTTTATTAGAAACATATAGTGAGCTGTCTAACAGAATCAAAGAAAAAGGTGACCAGCCAAACCTCAAGAAGCCGGACTCAAGGCCAGGAAAGCCACAGGACCCATTATGTCATCTTATGTCTGTGCTTCTCTCTGCATGATGAGCATGTTCCCTCTTACAACAGACTGGCATTCTATACCTGGGTTGAGGTTAGGCCGTCAGTCTTACAGCAGACATCCTCATGTATTTGCCAGTCAAAAGGAAAGAAAATCGCTTCAGTTACAAAAAAAAAGAAAATTCTAGGGGAGCGTATAGCTCAGGGATAGAGTGCGTGCTTAGCATGCACGAGGTCCTGGGTTCAATCCCAGTACTGCCATTAAAAATAAATAAATATCCCCCCTAAATTAAAAAAAATCATTAAAAATAAATAAACCTAATAACCACCCCCCCCCCAATTAAAAAAAAGAAGAAGAAAAAAAAATCAGTCAGAAAAAAAATCAATCAGTGTCCTAGGAAGGATTCTGATTGGCACCACTTGATCACATGCACCCTTTACTGACAGTCCTCACTAGAATTACCTGGTTTAGATGAAGAATTAGTAGTACTACAAAAGAAGAGGTTGCTATTTCCAGAAGAAATGAGGGGAGCTGGCCATTAAAAGTAATGATTTACCAGAGGTCCCACAGCAAGTGAGGGACAGATTCAGGGCTAGAAACAGAATTGATAAAATAATAATTATGAATAATAATGGAAGTCTCTAGATTCTTTTCATGTGTGGTATTGAAGTAAACTTTAGTGCTACTGAGCTGCTCATTCATTTATATATTTAAAAGATTGCTGTTCTGTGGAAGATAGACTGTAGGTGAGCAAGTGTGGAGCAGGAAAACTAGTTATGAGCCCTGTGGTACCTCGTAGGTAGGGGAGAAACAATGGTGGCCTGGACCAAGGTCATGGCAATAGAAATGGAGAAAAGTTGGCAGACTTGAGATAGATTTTAGAAGTAGAGTCATAAGACTTGTTGTTGGATTAAGTGTGAACATGAAGAGAAAGAAAAGCAGAGAATTAAGAATGATACTGAGATTTCTGTGAAGACTGGAGTTAAAGTTGTAGAAGAATCAAGAGTTCCAATGTGGCCGTGTTAAGTTTGAGACATGGAGATGTCTAGTAGGCACTTGTATATACATGTTATTACCAAAGATATGGCATCTAAAGCATATGGACTAGACGAGGTCTTGAAGGAAGGAAGTATAGCTAGAGCAGAAGGCCCAACTGTCCTTTTAGCCATCTCTTCTGCATATACTGAATCCAGCCAGGAACTTCAAAGGGGAATCCCAACCATTATTACAGTGAATCCTATGCAATAAGAAGCCAAACTCATCCCTCAGAGGGTAGCTAAGAAGTAACCAGATAAGCTATTAAGCAAGCATCAAAACTCCATGAGCTATGTCTTGATTAGACCCTTTGGACAACTAGACAAATGATGAGACTGCCCTGCTGTAAGCCATTGTGACACTTCTCTTCGAGATTATCTTCAGAATCAGGCTTTAGGACCCAGGGAAATCTACTAGACTTGGTTTCAGATACTTAGGGTTGCTTCCTTTGGTGGACTGAAACATGGCCACAATATTTTACAGCTCCTCCTATCAGGAGATGGCATCTATTTCTCTACTCTTTATATTAGGTGTGGCCATTTGACTTGGGTTAGTTATTTAGATATTAGCAAACGTGATACAAACAGAAGCTTGGAAAGTGCTTCTGCATTGGAAAACTTCAACCACCAGGTGAGCAAGTCTGGGCAGCCTTCTGGAGAATAAGAATATGGAGAGAGACCTCACCCACCATAGTCACATCAGCTGGGACCACAGACGTGTGAATGAAGCCATTCTAGACCATCTAGCTTTAGCCAGAGAAACTACCCAACCAATGTATAGAATCATGAATAATAATGAATGTTTGTGGTTTTAAGTCACTAAATTTTAGAATGGTTTGTTGTGTCCCTCAGAGGACAACTAACTCTGAACCAGGAATCTAAAGATGTTTCACAGGTACAGATACTCTTTCTCTAACCTTTATTCTTTTTGGAGGATTTGTGTTTAATCAGCCATCAACAGTCTGAACTAAAAGAAGAAAGCTTCACTGAGAAATGTAAAGCAATGGTCAATGGGTACTGGAGGTATTTGGGGGCAGTGGAGTCTCCCTCAGGCCCCTGAAACAGCTCCACAAAGGTGATTCTAGTTTCCCAGTTTTGTGTTCTCATAGAATGATGAGATCGTTCCTTCAGAGCACTTTGTAATTGTATTGGGTGATTATTTCACAATGTCTAGACTAAACTGCAAGCTATTAGACTATAAGCTTCATGAAGGCAAGGATTGTATCTAATTTGCCATCGATTGTATCTGGGCACATATTAGACACTAGTTTGTTGAATGAATAAATTTGAATTTTGCCTACTTCATGTAAGGGATCCAGGCCTTCAAAAACATCACTTAACAACATTTGTATCCAGTGGGCCTGTTACCGGGAGAAGGGAAATAACAATTACCTCTGTTATACTCCCGAGAATTGGGAGCAGACCAATCCAAGAGAGGAAAAATGGTGCTGTTCCTTTGCTTTTACTGTTTTTATACACTGGTTTTGTGATTGATTGACAACTCAGGTTCCCTGCGCTCTGGCACGCCCATCCCCTTTTGGGCAGGTTCATTGGGGCAAGTTATACCAGGTCCCCCTCCCATGCGCAGCTGCAGCGCTTTGATTTTAACTGGCTTCTTTTACTGGCCCTCATTTGAAGAAAGTAAAAATTTCTGGAGTCCCTTTCCCTGAATGCAGACACACTGCCATTTTCTGGGTTGTTCTTTCCCCTTCCTCTCCCCCTGCCCAGTGCTCATTTCTATCTAAACTACCTAACAGGCCTATCTCATAGGCACTCCCAGTCATAGGCTGTTGCTTGATTCTCTAGCTGTATAGGTAATCAGGTGTAGGTATGGGATGGGGAATCTGAAATCAGTGAGATCCCAGGACACTCATTGCTATAATTCCTTCTACTTACACCAAACAGTTGGTAAACATACTTAAATAAACATTTCTCAAAGGAGGCGGGTATAGCTCAGTGGTAGAGTATTTGCTTAGCAAGCATGAGGTCCTGGGTTCAATCCCCAATACTGCCATTAAAAAAATAAATAAAACCTAATTACCTACCCCCCACACACAAAAAGAATGTATACAGTGCTGCACTGTATGTCAGTTATATCTTAATAAAACTGGAAGGAAAAAAATTAAAAATTATTTTAAAAATTAACATTCCTCAAGACACTGTTGGAAACTTGGTACCTAAGCAAGGAGCTTTGGGGCAGGAGCAGGCAGTGTGAAGTGGGAAGGTCAGGTCTGGGGAATGTTCATTTCATTCTGTGGCCCTTACAAGGATGCAGTCACAAAACAATTTTAAAACCAATGTCCCAAATGAAGCTGTTTAATTAATTCTGACAATCCTTGGAAGTCTGTCACTATCAACACCCCAAATACACAATCTGAAGAAGAATATTGAAAGAGCAGGAGTCGGACAGGAGAGTTCAACTGATACAGTGAGCGACTTAGGCATGTTAACTTTTTCAAGGCTATGTTTCCTTGCCTGCCAAGTTGGGATAATAATATTTCCGAAACAGCACCTCCATTAGACTGTAGGTACCTGCAGGCAGGGATTATTTGCTCTCACATATATTTACTCAGTGTTCAATAGTGCCAGAACCATATTAGATACAGAATAGGTGAATTGCTTCCTAGAGGTGATCCAGAACCTAGTCCTGGTTCCATCACTAATCTACTCTCAAAATGACCTTAGGAAATTTCTTCCGTCTCCCTGGAATTCAACTTTCCTTTTGGAAAAGATTTTCTCTAAGTTCCCTTCCAGATCTAATATGTAATGAATCTGTGACCATTCAGTACACTCTACCCCATTGCTGCTCCTAGTAGTTAATAATGCTACAGATGGAGGAGATAGTAATAAGTCAGGAATCACTTTGTATTTACAAATACACATGCATTTAAAACAGATTCTGTAAATAGTCACAATACTGTGTTGCACTTTTGGCCTACTTTTGCCTTTTTAGAGGTCAAGAGTTTTTTTTTTTTCTAAATTGCCTTTTATTTGGATTGTTAAGCAAGATGAAAACTGGGATGAGTTGCCACTAACACATATTATGCAGCTTGAACCTTGGTGGCTAATTGCACTATTACCATGATTGATGAACATTCACAGCAATCAGCTGGAAGCTGCTGCCTTCCACTCAGCAGAAATGAGGTCGCAGAGCAGGACTGGGGAATTGCCATCTAACAAGCAAGCCTGCTTGCTGCCCAGTAGAAGAGTTCACCACTATTATATTTAACTTTTGATTCCATCTGTTGTGAAGATGCTTATTTCCTTGAAATGGCTCTTAAGTTTTAAAGAATTTTTAAGTAAAAATTTCAATCTTTGCCTGAATACTCAGTAGTAGAGAAAAGATTATTGGATATATGTACTAAAATATCCAGAGGTCATAAGGGGCTTGGTCTGAAATCCTAGTACTGAGATAGATGGGTGTTACTGCCCAGAAAAATAGTCATTATCCCTGACATATATGGGACTTTACAGTGTAAAAACACACCTGGAACCACTGCCTGGGAAGGGACCACATTCTTCCATGGTCAGAAAACTTAATTAACTTATACCCCCATGACGCCCCATTGCTGATGCAGGGACGTTGCTCCTTCAAGCACCGCTTGTGAGCTTAGGTAAGAATTGCCTGACAGAGGCAGGTACAGGGAAAGCCAGCACTTGGGCCCGAGAAATACTGGGAAATTTTTGCTCAGGCCCGTGGCACCTGGTTGCCTCAGAAACTCCTTCCCAGAAGCATTAGACACCCGTCACCTCAGATTAGTCTGAATAGTTGATCAATTTATTAACAGATTGGAGACTTACAGTCTTTTCTCCAGTGGACGTGGAAGCTGATGGCCTGGGATTGAATGCTATAGTGACTCTAACACTCACTAGTTGTGTGATCTTGGCCAAGTCTCAACCTTTTTGGATCACAGTTTATCCATAAGAGATGTGGTACAGAATGTAGTGAAGAGCACAGACCCTGGAGCCTACTGACTAGGGTTTGAACTCCAGCTCTACCATCTACTCATTAGGTGATCTTAGGCAAACTAGAGAACCTCTTTGTTCCTTCCTTTCCATGTCTTTAAATGAGGATGATCATAGTGCCACCCTCACAAAGATGTTGGAAAGATAAATGAGTTAATATGTGTAAGTGCTGGGAACAATGCCTGGTACTGAGTAAGCATGATGTCTGTGTTCGCTACGATGATATTGGGGTGATAATCCTCTTCTTGAGTTTATTTTGCAGATCAACTGAAATGATGAGGGTGAAAAAATGTCTCAGTTATTAGTGCCAGAAGGGACCTAAAAGATTACCCAAATAGCCTCCCTCCTGCACCTCACCCCCTCTGCTCATTTTATAAGTGGAAAATCAAGACTCAGTCATGGGGAGTAACTGGTCCATAGTCACAACTGACTTAAGGGCAGAGTCTGAGTTTCCTGATTCCAAGCGCGAAGCTCCGTCCTCCGCACTGCACCAAAGAAGGCAACATCTCCATAGAGCTGACTCTGAAGGCTCCCATTATGTAGTCGTTGGACCTGTTGATTGTTGACGCACTTTACTAGGACAGTGAGCTGCATTGAAATGGAGAGAAAACCTGGGACTCTCCTTCCTCCCCCACTGACTTTTGAAGTGGCATGTTAGTGCAGGGGGAAGCTGGGGATTCGAGCCAGGGCTGGGAGGAAAGAGTTCCAGGAATCATTGCTAGCTCCATGTCATTATTTCAGTTAAAAACCAAACATGTGCCTGTATCCAAACAAGCTAGAATCATGAGCTAATGCATTCAGCTTGTTTCTGGTATCAGAGGGTCTTTTTGTCTTTTGCTTTCTTTGGGTGTTTAGTTTAGTGCCTTCCACCAGAAGTGGTTTCACATTTGCTTTGGTAGAAACTAAGGTTTCACTCCCAGGAGAATGAAATTAGGCTTGGGACCTCTGAGTTCACATTTCCCAATTTTTTCAGGGTCATGCCCCCTTAGATTTATTCTGCTTTGAATTGTATTTCCCAGTTGGATTACTTAGGAGTGAGTGAAAGATGGGTTCATGAAAGAAAAGACCCTATGAAGAATGGCAGGTGGGATTAGAACTATTTGACTTAGAGAAAGGGCAGATTCCAGGGGTCATGATCTCTGTTCTCAAACCATCTAAGGTGTCACAGGGCAGAAGGGCAGAGACTGTGAAGTCTCTGACAGCAAAGCTGGCACAGTGGGGTGGGAAAAGGAAGAAGAATTTCCAGGAGGCAGATTTCAGCTTAAAGAAAGGAAAATTTTCTGATTTTGAGAGCTGCCCAAAGATGTATGTGGAAAATGAGCTCCCATCCCTGCCTAGAAAGTAAGCTTTAGAAGAAAGAGATTTGGCTGTGAGGCTTGACAGCCACATGTCAGAAATATGAAGATTGGAATTGACTAGTGAGACTTGGTAAAATTTGGGACCCCACCAATTGTAAATTTTTCAGATTCCTGGAGTCTAAGAACCGATGACCTATGGCATGGAGTTCCCACAGTTAAGAACCAGCTGGAAAGCAGCAAAATCAGAAATTTGTGACCTGTTTCTTTATCGTGCCTGTGTTTCTCCTTTTTTCTCTTTGTCTTCCTTGAGCTCACTCGCTCTTTTAGACAGCAGGAATCTTTGATATTTTTCAGGGGATAATCTTTTTATTTTAAATGTGTTTCTGACTCAGCCTTTGCTCCTTCAGCATCATTTAGAATCTGAGCTCTCTGGAGATTAGCTCTGGTCCTGTCACCACAGCAACTGCCCCAGGCCCTGTGGGCATCCGTGGTAACAGGCGAGGGCTTCGAGAGACAAGGCTTGACTAGTGGTGAGAAGGCCCCTAGGGAGCCTGATAGGAAACAAGCACGTTGGTATCGAGAGGTCTTCTTTAAATGAATTGGCGATATGGGTGGGTCTCATTTTAAACAGTTGGCCAGGCCCTGAAAAGTGTGTGTGCGGGTGTCAAATTTTGGTCAATGGAGGAAATTTTATTTTAAAGGCAGAAAAGAGACTCGCCTTTCTAGGTGCCAGTAGTGAATCCCTTTGGTAGAGTGGAGTCTCCTTTTGTAAAACGAATCTCCACTCACGTTGTGACCTGGCTGTTAGTCTAGTGCTGAGTGTCTGTAAGTGGGGCCGTCAGCAGAGAATCCCGGGGCGGTGCTTCCACCTCCGCTGCAGGCAAAGAGCAGCAGCAACTAGGCTGCGGGTGGGCAGAGTAACAGGGAAGCAGGGTGGGTGTGGGGCCGCAATGAAGGGAGGTCAGGGAGGTGGGCCTTGCTTAGCACGAGCAGTTCTGCTGCAGCAGCGGCGGGGTGTCGGAGAGGCGGGTGTTCTTGGAGGTGCCCAGCACAGAGGGGTCCGTGTCCAGGGTATCCGACATCTTGTCGCAAATGGCATCCACCAGGCGCTCGAAGGCCTGCCTAACACTGATGTTCTCCTTGGCGCTGGCTTCAAAGAAGTCAAACCCTGAGGGTAGAAGAGAGATTCCAGTAAAGATTTTTCCCTTCCCTTCAACGCCCCCTGGCCAAAATATTCTGGATTAATACAGCCAGTGCTCAGGAGTGAAGCAAGGAGGCCCAATTCCAAAGGATTCTGCTGCAAGGAGACAGTACAGGGCAGGGATTACCTGCACTGTTTTTTTGCTTTGTTTTGGTTTTCAAGTCAGATAGATCCTGGCTCTATCATTGACTAGTGTTATAAGCCCCGGCAAGCCACCTATTTTCTTTATGAATCAATTCCCTGGTTTATAAATTGGGATAATTTTACCTATCTCATAGAATTATTTCAAGGATTAAACACGATAATGCATTGTAAAGTGTACAGCCCTGTGCCTGACCCAGGGCTGGGCAGTGGGGCGGTAATTAGGTGTTCTGAAAGAGTGAATACTTCACTATGTGTACACAGCACTTCAGTTTCTAGAGCATGGATCACACCCATTATCTCTTCTGATCCTCATGTCACCCCCAGGGGAAGGAGGGTCCAGGCAGACCTGCTCCAGCTCCATTTCACTAATCCTGACACTGTGGCTCAGAGAAATAAACTGACTTGCTGTCACCGGTATGAGAAGTCCAAGCTTTGCCCTTTTTGACCAGGGCTTTCCCTCCTTTTTCCCCTACCTCCCACTCTCCCCAGACTGGCCAGCATCTAGTCTGGGCTCTGGAAGGTACCCCAAGATCCATGCTGAATAAACAAAGCTTCATTTGCTCTTTCCACCCACAGACACACTGGCTCATCTCCACTCAGTGGGGTTCCTCCTCCCTGAATTCCCAAGAATTACCCTGGATCTCTCCCTCCCCACACAAAACCAACAACTGGCCTGGGAAAAACGGCGTCTGAAGCGTGAGACATTCTTACTTGTTTTGCACCTTGAGATCCTTAAAGATCCTTTCTGTGACAATGAACAGAAATTGGCTGTCCCAGGAGACAAGAAAGACCCTCCTGATTCAGACAAAGCAGCTGCTTCCCAACTGAGGAGTCCTGGCCAGGTTGGTGGCAGCCCTTCTCCATCACGTCCCTGCCCCAGCCTACTGCCTCCTCTTTTGTCTGTCCACCTTCCTTCTGAGTCCAACTTTAATTCTCCTCTAAAGTGTGTCTCTTCCCTTTCTTTCACTTTAGTTCCTTCTTTTTCCTGTATGTTCCTCATACTTCTTGGGCTCCCTATTTATTGAGCTCCTACTATAAGCCAGATGCTATGCTAGGAGCTTTACAAATATTGTCTTACTTAACCCTCACAACAGCTTGTGGGGTGAATATAATCCTCTCCAATTTATGAATGAGAAAAATGAAGGTTCCAAGAGATTACACAACTCATACAAGGTCACGTGGCTGTGGAAACTGCATTTAGATCTGGGTTTGGCTGGCTCCCACGTCCATGGGATACAGCCCTGCCTACCATTTCTTCCTCTTTCTCCCTTTCACTTTCCTCAGCCCCCTCCCCGCCGCTGCCATTATATCTTTTTCCTTCCTTTGCAAGTCTCTTTGGCCTCCTTTGCTTTTATCTGACTACCCCAGTGTCTGAATCTGGGCATGTCATTCACCTTTCTGAATCACTTAACCTCTCTGAGTCGCGGACTCCTTGTTTGTCAAATAGGAGTAATAACAGCGTCTTTCTGCTGAGAACGGTTGGAGGATTCAGCGAGGCGATGGGTACATTTCTGTAAGAAAGTTGCCTGTTATAATGATAGTTTCTTCCTGCTCTTTTTGTTTCATCTGCTCCTCTCACCTCCTCTTCATCCCTTTCTCCCTCTTTTATCATCTTCTCCCACAAAGGAAGGGGTCTCTTTCCTCCACTCCCCTTCTCCCTATTACCCCACTGTCCACAGAGAGGGCTAAAGCCCCCAGGTACAAACAAGGCTCCTCTTCCCCCACCCTCCTGGCTTGAAGGCACTCACAATTCCTGCCAGCCGACCTCTGGTTGACAGCCCATCCCATGGCCCATTTCTCCATCTGAGAAAGGCAAAGTGCAGAAGTGTCTGCTATTGAGGACATGTGAAGGAGGCAGGCTGCTGGCTCATTATCCTTAGGCCATAGAAGCCCAGTTGGCTTTAGAGACCCTCCAGCATGTAGCTTTTCTTTAATGAATGTCATAAAAATGGACTCTCTGGCCTTTGACTGGCTTATTACAAGTGAGAGTGTTTGGGGAAGAGGGCGGGACTATGTTGCTTGCCTGGGAAAGGGGCAAACAGGTAAAGAAGTAAATAGGCATAAACCATCAGTTTGGATGAAGATGGGGACACAGGCTAAGGCCAGGGGCACAAATCCCTTCTGAGGAATTGGCACTGAGTGGAGGACATGGACTGTGGCACAAGGGGGCAGTGGGAAGAGGCACAGGAGTCAGACAGCCTGGGTTTGAATGCAGTCTCTGTCAGCTACTAGCTGTGGGACATCAGGCAAATTGACTGATCTCTCCCAGCCTCTGTTACTTTATCTGCAGAATGGGATGACTATTACATAGTATGGTAATAAGAATTAAATGCACAAAAGCATGTGAAGTGATTGACATATGGAATATGTGGCAAACCCTTTCCCTTATGTTCCCAGCCCACCTGAGTCCTAGCTTCCTTGCACCACCAATGTTCCCCAGGGCCTTAGGGGAAAGCCTCTTTTTCTTCATCATTCAGGGTCAATCAATAAGCCAGGTCTTTAATGAACACTGACTTTGTGCCAGGTCTTGCACTGAGTGCCAGGGACAAGGGAAGATCAAATCAAATTGTGGAGAAAAGACACAGTAATCAGAGTGCCAGTCTCGCACATGTGCATAGTCCTTAACAGTTCACAAATACAATTTTAATACAATTTTAACTTTATGAGGTGGGGGTGGAGGGGAGTGAGGCAAGGGTTATCATTTGTAATTTACAGACAGGGAAATCGAGGCTTAGGGATGGGGCATAAGCCAGGGCTCTATCCCATTATGCCTCCTTTTCTCGCTCTCAGTTGGGACAGTGACAGAACATACTATAACACAGGTAGAGCAAACCAGGGGCTGTGCAAGAATGCAATGGAGGGAGAGAATGGCAAGGGGACAGGGGTAGAGGATTCCAAAAGTTAGTGGATGAGAGACTTTAAGGCCAGAACTGAGCAAAACTCCTCATCTAACTAAATTCTCATTCTTCAGGACTCAGCTTAGATACAGCTTCTTCATTCTCCTCCATGCCTCCCTCTGCCATAGCATGTGTTACCCTGAATGGTGGAAGTCCATCTGACAAGGAGCTCCCCAGGCAGGGACCGTGTCATTCTTCTGAGCTCCAGCACCAGCCAGAGGAGTAGGTGCCTGGTGTTAATTGAATGAATAGATGGATAAAGTAGGTGGGAATGAACACGGAGGCTGTGGACATTGAGGGTCATGAGAGATCAGCTCAACAAGCATAATAAACCCCATGTGGGACACACACAGTTCTTACCCTTGAGGAACTCCTAGTCTAGTGTGGGAGATAGACACATTGACAATATTAGAGTGATAAATGCTGGAAGGGTGGGGAGTGAGGGAATCATCATGGCAAATAGAAGGTGCCTGAGCCTGAGGGCCAAGGAAGCTGATTCCTAAGCAGATATCAGCTAGAGAAAGACATGTGGCTGTGAGTGTTTGTGTGAGCATGTGCATGTGTAGCACACCAGGCAGAGGAACAGCATGAACACATATAAGAAGGTGAAAAACAGCCTTGGTAAATCCCAGAATGACCATAGCAGTTTGTTATCATTAGAGCAGAAAGCTCAGAGTGGTGAGAGGAGAGACAGGAAGTGGCCAAACATGGAGAACTCAGCTCGTACGTCATGCCAGGGAGATGTCGTCACTGTTATCTCAAAGGCACCCAAGGTATGAGAACTCTGACTCAGGTAACCAGCTCGTGGCCCTAGCCAGCTCAAGGGCCTCTCTTACTAGCGGAACAAGCCAACATGCACCTCCACCCAATTACTGTCAGACTCCTCGAAGACTCTTCATTAGTAGCCCCAGATGGTAACATTTCCCTCAGGTTCATTAGTAAGGAATCTCAGAAACTGAGACTCTAGTGTGGTCTGGAAGATGACAACCAATTAATCAGACTGGCCGCAGACTGGCTTCAGATCAATGGGATTTCTGCTCTCTGTAATAGGGATCAATACTTTAACTGAATCTGAGATGGTTCTCACCTTCCAATGCTCGTGTTTACCTATTCTGTCCAAAGACAGCTGTCACAGCCCCCTACTGTGTCCACACTGCCTGCTTCTGAATTTGATCTCAGAATTCTATTCAGAAACGCACAGCTAACTAAGTTCACCTCTCCTCATCCTGACACTGCTAACAAAACATTTCTCCTCTACTTTTACATTCAAATCCTTTCTCTGTCCTGCTCTGAAATGTCCTCATCTGCAACTAGTGTCATCTTCAACACCAGCCCTTCTGGTCACTGATGATTTTGGCAAGGGATTTGCTGTCTTCCTTTCCACTGAGGCTTGCACTCATTCTCAGAAACTTTGGGTTTCATGTGAACAATCTATCCAACACCCCTGGCTCTTAGTTTCTTACTCATCTCATTTCTAGGAACTGTCTCTTCCATTTGCTTCTTCTATGCACCTGTCCTTATAACTCGAGCTATTTTGACTTGGATTTGTGTCATTGGAACTGAAAGAGTTCTGATTAATGCAACACCCAGCCTCATTGGCTTAACATCCAAGATCCTGCATGGCTCAGCCTGTCTACTTCCCCAGCCTCATCTTCCTGGCTCACACTATGCTCCAGAAATATCAACACCTTTTTATTTGGTGCCTTGCTCATGCTGTTGCTCTCTCCTCCTAATCCTACTCATCTTCTTTACTCACCTGTGGAATCACTGATTCCAGAGAGCCTTCCCTTTCTCTTTCCCACCCCATCTCCACAACTCAGAATAAACAGTGTAACTCTTCCCGGATGTCCATGGTGACTTACAGAATTGTTTCAGCCAGATTCCAACAGGAAAACAGGAACTATTCTTCACATTTAAACCAGAGGGAATTGGTTATATAGGTGATAGAAGAAAAAAGAGGCCAAATAGAATAGTGAGGAAACCCAGATATTATCAACAGAAAAAAAAAACAAAACCTATTACTGGGGCCAAAGGAAGTTAGAACTATGGGAGCAGGAATCAGAGAAGAGGAGTAGCCTCTACTGGAGCAGCCAGTCAAGGGATGGGGGAGACACAGACACAGGATTTTTCCCTTTCCCCATTTTCAATCACTTGCCAATGTCTCTTCTTGGCTAAACCCAATCAGAAGCCACTGTCACAGGAGCCCAGGAAACACAGTCAGCCAAGGTCAACATCTGGGGGTAGGGATACGTTCAAGGAATTAGTTCTGTTTTTTTTTTTTTTTTTTAGGTAGGGGGGAGGTAATTAGATTTATTATTCTTAGAGGAGGTACTGGGGATTGAACCCGGGACCTCATGCTTGCTAAGCACGTGCTCTACCACTTGAGTTATTCCTCCCCTCAAGGGATACGTTCAAGAGAGAGACAGAGCAGGAGAAGGGTGAAGAACGATAGCAAACAGACTAAGGACTGACATGGCCCTCTACCCAAAAGATACCGAAATTACCTCTCTACTATTTTGTTTCCTTGTTAAATGAGCATCTTGAGGGCAGGGAATTCATTTACCTCTATTTCCAGGATCCATCACATGTTTAGTGATTGTGGCAGATCATTCAGCGCTCTCCCTGTAGAAGATTTTATAACCCCACCAAACGCCAAGTGGCTTGCAGTGCCTCCTTGTGGGAAGAATATATTTTCCCTCTCCATCAGCAACAGATTTGATCATGCAACTTGCTTTGGCCAATTGACGTGGGCATTCCAAGTCCCAACAGAAGCTTTGAGAGCCCTTTGTGTGGTTTAGGCATCCCAAATTGGATCCCAGAGTAAGAAGACACATGGAACAGGCTTGCAGCTGACTTGTAGCTGGCATGTAATGTGAGTGAAAAATAAACCTTTATTATTTAAGCTCCTGATTTGGGTTATAATCTAAGAAATCTCAGTAACATTGTGACTGAGGATGGAATGTTGAAGAGAAACAGTGGCAAGCTTTTGAGAAAAACTACGGCCTCACCCATGTCCCAGAAACTTTGAGGATATAGAAGGCCTGCTGCTACTCAAAGCTTTAATAAACGCTAGTTGCTGGCCATATCAATAGTCTTGGCTGAGAAAGCTGAGAAATGCTAAAAGAAAGAGAGTCTCGAAGAGCAATCCCATAAAGCAGAGAATGGCCCTACTGCACTGGCAAACAGATGACTGAAACTTAATAGCTGGCATAGCAGAGGGTGAGAAAGGCTGAACATCCTCTTCCAGATCTGACCACATCCTTGCAAAATTCTTTTTGTTTTTGTTTTTCTTGCAAAATTCTTGACACAGCCTGCAAGATCCTGCACGACCTGGCCCCTGCCTACCTCTCCACACTCATCTCACACTACTCTCCCCTTGGTTATTTAGTCTCTGCGACATGGCCTTCTTCCAATCTCGTGAGTGTTTCAAGCTCTAAGCCACATGAGGGCTATTCTTGATGTAGAACACTCCCTTTCCCAACAACTCCCTCCCCCAGTCTTTGCCTAACTAATACTTTTCTCATCCTTTAGTTCTCAGCTTAAGTGTTACTTTCTCAGAAGATCTTGACTCTCCAGTCTAAAATTAGGTCTCTTTTCTTGACTTTCTTCATAGCCCTTGTGGTGGACTTATGTTACTTTTATCTGTCCACCATTCCTTCCTTTATGGAAGTGCTACTTTAAACAATCGTGTTGGGACTATGGGTTACAATACTTGGCTCCCCCAGCCACTGGGATAGGCAGGAGACTCCCAGGTGGCCAGTCATCGCCTTCCCTGAGATTGATATGTGGTGGTTAGGGGCGAGAATGCTCTTTCTGCAGAAATTGGAAGATGTGAATTTGGAGCCACCATCATCTGTCTTACTCCCCATTCAGAGTCTGGCTACAGAAGGTGGCTGAAGGGACAAACAAAGCTGAGAAATAGAGAGTTCAGTTGAGTCCTGGTTCTAGTGAGCTTCCCAGTTGACATGAGGTAATAAATTCTATTTTTTTAATTAAAGCTAGTTTGATTTGGGATTTTATCACTTGCTATAACAAGAGTTCTAATTCCTGGAGTACTTATCACAATTTTTTAACAGCTTTATTGAGATATAATTCAGATACCACAAATTCACTCATTCACAAATTTTTAATTACGTATTTATTTGTATAATTATTTGTTTAATGTCTCTTTATCCATTAGCTCCATGATAGTAATGATCATAACTATTTTGTTCACCCTTATATCCCAAGTGCCAGACAGAACCTGGCTCAGAGTATGTGCTCAATAAATACTTACCAATGAATAAGTGAATAAATGTATGAATCAATGAATATCTACGCTATGCTGGGAGTTGAGATAATGAAAAGAACCAAATATAACCCCTGCTGCTACCGAGGTCTAGCGAGAAGAGACAGATGCAAATAGACAAGTTCTATTAAGCAATAGAGGAAATCTCCAGAAGTTATGCAGGACTGAGATGGGTTACCCTGACCTACCCAAATCTAATCAGTTCATTAAAGCCTTCTTCAAGTGCCTCCCTGAACCCTGTACTAAGAATTAGCCTCACTTCCATCTGTTTTTCTACATAAATCAGAAATTTATATTAGAAAATTATACTGACTCCACCACTTTCCAACTACGTAAACTTGAGTAAGTTTTTTAACCTCTCTGGACCTCATTTTTCAGGGTATTGGACATGACCCACCTTGGAGGGTTATAATCTGAATTAAATGAGATAATTAATGCAAAGCATTTCATATAGTGCCTGACTCAATATACAACAGCTATTATTACCACACTTGCTGTATAGTGAGGTTAAGTGGTTAGGAGCAAAGGCTCTGCAGCCAGACTACTGCTTGAGTTCAAATTCTCACTCTACCTGGTATTAGCTGTGTGACCTTAAGCAAGTTAGTCAACTTCTCTGTGCCTCAGTTTTCTTATCTGTTAAAGAACAACTTGGGTATAAGAAAAGTACATATCTTATCAGGTTCTAGAGGGGAATAGATAAACAAGATTATACTGTGTAGCACAGGGAAATATATACAAAATCTTATGGTAGCTCACAGAGAAAAAAATGTGACAACGAATTATATATATGTTCAAGTATAACTGAAAAATTGTGCTCTACACTGGAATTTGACACATTGTAAAATGATTATACATCAATAAAAAATGTTAAAAAGAAAAGAAAAGAAAAAATTAAGTGAGCAATACTTTAAAACATTTAGAATAGTGCCTGGCACATGGTAAACACCCAATAAATGTTTAACTAACTTGCCTTTTAAAAATCTTAGTCATAAGGGCTTGGCATGCTGGCTATATTTTTTCCTAATATAAAATTAACTCACTTTTTAAAAACTTATTTAACTTTAAGGACTTGAAATGCTGATTATATTTTTTTCCAATACACATCAAAATATATACATAAAAGCATCTTGCACACTTCCAGCAACATGAGTCTCTCTCTTTGGGGAAACACTACTCTAGACTCACACAATCCAATGAATTATGGTTCCCTAAACACAGTTTTGTTCCTTGCCTTTGTTAGTGTTATTCCCCCTGCCTTGAATATTTTTATCTTTCTTCTTCACTTGTCTCTTCCTACTTGTCTTCAAGACCCAAGTGTGAGTATCATGTTCTCTGATCCCAACTGAATAGGTGTCTCCTCTGTGCTCCCACATGCCTGGCATCTCCCTCTATCACAACACTGATCACTTAGCGTATCATTGTGCCTGTCTCAGAGCAGGGAACATAACCCTTGTTCAACACACAGTACTTGGCATAGAATAGGAGGTCAGGAAGCCATAATTGGATTGAAGTAAAATGAAGTAGCCAAATTCTTGACATCATAAAATTTTAATCAAAACACTTTTGCAATGTTTACTCAATGCCAGGCCATCTGCCAGGCACTGTGGGTGTAAAGAGAAACAAGATTCATTTCCTGTCCTCATGGAGCTTTTGGGAGACAAACAAGGAAACAAGTTACAAACAAGTGTGATGGGTACTATGACTTTTGCATGTATGGGGTACATTAAGTTGGGGGGAGCACAAAGTAAAGAACTAGAGGAGTACAGAAAAGGTTTCACAGAAGATGAGCTAAGCATGAGCTGTTTTGAAATGTGAGTAGGGGTTCAATAGCTGCATGAGGGTAGGCGAGTAGAAAAAGCATTCCAAACAGATGGGGCATAGTTGGTCCAGGAAGAGTGCTGGGAGTCCTGGGGACAGCAGCTTGAAGGCATAAAGAGATAGCCTGAGGTCACCCACATGTGGGCTTCACCACATGCTTACTGTTCCGTGAGCAATGGGAATGGGTGGAAGCACGTTCTGGTCCCTGAGAACCTCTGGCAAGAGCCAATTCACCCAACCTCTCTATTTATTAAGCACCTACAGTTTGCTAATTTCTATTCCAGGCCACCCTGGAGAATAGGAGAGGGGAGAAAGATGCATAGGATACCCTCTTATACAGCTACTCCCAATACACAGAACATAAATATGTACAACACACAATTCACACTTGTATGTTACACAGTTTACCCACCTACCAGCCCACATATCTGTACTTCAGATACTGGCAGAGAATGTAACTTTAAACTCCCTACTCCTCAAAACTTACAACAACCTAGGTTGTGGGAAATACTTAGGGGGACTGGCTAAAAGCTAAGGAGTACACTCATTCTTCTAGAGGAAGACTTCCCTAAGGTGATCCTACATTGAACCCCAATATAGAAAAGAAGAGGAAAAACAAAAAAAGAAAGAAAAGCTGATGTTACAAGCAAGTGTAGGTAGGTGTCCTGCTGTGGGGCCACTGAGACACACCTGAGGCTCCTAGGTCTCAATGGAGCACAAGGATCAAGGTGCTTTAACCTTGGAAAAAATCAAAGCATCACTGAGCTAGCTGCATGGTGAAACCACATTGTCTCATCTCTCCGTACAATTACTTTTATTGTGATTATATTTTGGTGACAAAGCATCAGTTTACACAGAGAGAAACTGAAAGACACAGCCTACGATGTTCAGTGTGGTAGTTGCTATAAGGATGTTTGATACTAAGGACATTGTCAGATTCAGCATATAGTCTGCTCTATAGTTGCTAGTGAACAGCAGTGCTTCTTTGGAATTATGGGTTGGTCTTTATCTTAAGGACCATCCCAGAACCAAGTAACTTGATTATGTTTCCCTCTTTGCAACGGTTGCTAAGAAGCTCAAAGCCAATATGTTGGCCCAACTCTTGCACACACCCCAAAACTTACAAAACATTTTATCTCACCTCTGGCCTCTTTTATTTTCTCCTACCCTTGCTTTCCCTTTGCTCCAATTATCTCACTTATTTATTTCTTTATTGATGTACCATGATGATTTTTATAAGATACTTCAAATCCTTTGTGGAAGGAACTGGTAAAAAATTTTCATAAGTTGAAATTTTATTTATATGTTCAATGTACCAAAATATGCATATATCATAAATAATGAATTATCTAGAATTCAGTAGCATAAAGCAATATGTACATCACACAAATATAAAACCACGCACACAGAGCACATATGCACATAATTCATAATCACAGCACAACCTTAACATCACAAATACAAACACACACTTGCTCTCTCTGATTGTCCCACTCCCGTGCACACGTGTGTGTGCACAAACAAGCACACACACACGTGTCGTGCACATACCAAGCTGCTCTGCGAGGAGTCGGCCCTTCTCGGTGGGAACAACCCTCTCTTCCTCCATGTCACACTTGTTCCCCACCAGGATGACCTGCGCATTGTCCCAGGAGTAGGTCTTGATCTGAGTTGCCCTAAAGAGAGACAGAGAGAGGACTGTGTTCATGACGACCTCCTAGACTGGAAAGGATCCTGCAAAGCTGGGGGAAGCCCCTTCAACAAGACTAGTAACTCCCAAGTTACTGTCAACTAATTCAGCCTGGGACAGACAGTCAGACCTCTGCTCCTGCTTGCTGTCATGGATGCTGACCTCTACGCCCTGGTTGTACGTCACCCAGCTATCTGGAGTCTTCCTCTAATGCATCTCCCCATCCCTCTCGTCACTGGGCAGAGGGCTCTTTCCAAAATACCTATCTGACCACAACACATCCTTTCCTTAAAGCCTTCTGTGGCCCCTGGACTAACTATGTAATGAAGTCTAGATTCCTCAGTTAGACATTCAAGACCGTTCACATGCTTCTCTCCAGTCTCACTACCTTTCCTCCCACTTCACAAACGTTCTCACCCATCCCTTAAATGCTCTCCCATGGCGCGTGCCTTTGCTTCTACTGGAAATCCCTTCCCCACCCTGACTCATCTTCCAGGCCCAGGGCTGATCCCACAGTTGCTCGGGGGAGGCTTCTCCGGCTTCGCCAGGCCCAACCAGCCTCTCCCTCCTCCTCTGTGATTCATAAATCTTCACTGGGCCTTAGATTATGATTATTTGTAGAAACCAAGATGTCAGCAGTGGTTTCCTTCAAGCAGGATGATTATGAAATGTTTAAAAAATACTTTTCTCTGCTTTTCAAAGTTTTGAAAGTGAACATTCTATAATGAAGAGCAAACTTTTAAACAGAGGGAATAAAATCAGACCTTCATATCAAAGAGACACTTTTTTGTGGGGTGGGCCTAACTCTGTCCCCAGTCCCCTCATCAAGTAGAAACGATTCCCTCATCTTTTTCCCCTGCCCGTTTGCCGTAGCACCTGTCACATTTGGCTAAATTCATCTGTCTCTCCTTGAGGGCAGGAACAGGCTTATTCATCTTTGAGGTTCCAGCCCCCAGCACAGGGCACAGAAAAAAGAAATTGTCAGTGAACATCTTCGGAAGGAACAAGCCAGCAAGTGGTTAATCCTGAAGCAGATCTAAATAAAACCTGACCCTCTCCTGATGCTGACACTCACTGTAACTTAACCCTAACTGCAACCTGGACTTATTACCAACCCTGCTCCTAAAGCTGATTTCACCACCAACCTTCTCCTTAAGGGTGAAAAGCCATTCCCCCAAAGGATGGAATTCACTCAACCACTATTTGTTGTGGGCCAACAGAGAGTCAGGTTCCGAGCTGGGCACTGGGGCTTACATGGCAGGTAGGGGCTAGACTAGGACTGTGTTTCTCAGAGGCAAAACTCAAAGATCAGGGCTTGGGAAAGATAGACACTCGGTCTTCAGCTTCAAGGAAGGTACCTGGAGCCAACGCCCCATGTCTCCCACACTGCTCTTCTGTCATCTTCCTCCCTCCTCCCACCACCATCCACTCTCAGCTCCCAGATTAGTGACTTAGGTTATTCTTGGAGCAATCATCACCAGGTGTTAAAAATCACTGTGTTCCTGAGGCAGGATGAACAGGGACAGATGGAGAAAGGGAAGGAGATCAAGGCCAACAGGGAATGAGCAGTGGGCAGACACTTAAAGAGCTAATCACTTCATGGTGAGAGGTGAGGGGAAAAGATGGAGAGGGAGGGAGAAGGGAGGAGGAGAGAAAAACCACGACTGGAAGGAAGAAAGGAAATAAGAAAGGAGAAAAGCAGGATGAAAAAGAGGTATAAAGAGAGAGAAAGAGGAAAAAGAAGAAGGAAAGGAGAAAAAGGGAAGGTGGTGAGAAGGGGTTGTTAAAAAGGCAGGGGAAGGACAGAGGAGGAGAATGACCAAGAGGCTGAGGAATGTCTGAGTGACAGATGCTCACTTGGTCAGCACCCTCCACTGCTGTTCAGAACTGGAGGGTAGGGCAGGCAGCCTGCAAGGTCGCTCTGAGCTCAGGGTTCCAAGACACCAACAGCACTTCACATAGTCATGGTAACTGTTCCTTGGGAGAAAGGGAAATCTTCAAAGGGCAGCCATGGGCAAAAAAGAACAGGAGACCAGCTTGGCACTGGCCAGCGCTGCTGCTGTATGCCCGGCCAGCTCAGCCTCTCTGCTTGTGAAGAGCAGCCAGGCACAGATGCTCCCTCTTCCCCCATCCTCATCCTTTCCACTGATTAGGGGCATTGGGTCCTTCCCTTCCTGCTCCCTTCTCTCTGTGAGTGATGCTCCAGGAAGAAAGATTTAAGTTGCTCAGACGTTGTACCTCTGGGGAACTGTGCTGATTTCTACTGTATATTGGACCTTTATGAACTTGGACCCCACTGCCCAGCCCAGGGACAAACTTTATAGGGAAGCAAAATGTGGCTTCAGTTAGTACAATGTCCAAAATGACCTTTCTAAAACACTAATCTGAACCTGTTTGTTCCCTGTCCAAATGTCATTACTTATGGGATAAAATCCAAATTCCTTACCCCAGCATACGAAATCCTTAATGACCTCTGCTCTTATCCTCTCACCCACCTTCTCGCCTTTGAACATCTGTACTCTTTTTCTGTAACAGTTTTATCCATTTGTCCCTCTGGCTAATCCCCTTCATCTTACAAAATGCAGCATGTGGGTCAGCAATTCCAGGACACTTTCCCTGACTCCCTAAGCTGGGTCGGAGCCTCCGCTGGGTTCCCACAGCCCTGGTGCGCTGTTCATCCCTGCGCCTGTCACATGATATTTTCATTGCCCGCTCACTGATCTGTCCTCTCCTCTCATCTGTGAACTTTCTGAAGACAGGATCCATGTCTGATTCGTGTGGGCTTCCCTAGCACATAGCACGGGGCCTAGCACAGGCTAGGTTTTCATGAACAATTTAATGAATGGATGGATGAATGAATCTCATACCAGTCTTGGACAGCATTGAAAGACTCCTCATTGGTGATGTCATACATCAGAATGAAGCCCATGGCCCCGCGGTAATAGGCTGTGGTGATGGTCCTGTACCGCTCCTGCCCAGCAGTGTCCTGGGTGGGAAAAGGAAGGAGTCAGTCTCCTAGAAAGTCTGCTTTTGTTCCTCAAAAGTCCCCAGGACAATGAACTAATAATTCAAAGTATATTTAGGGAGCATCTATTACGTGTCTTGCATTGTACTTGGTGACCAGAATAAAATGGTTTTTAAGACCTCATGGAAATTAATAAGAAAATAATTAAAATCCCAATAGAAAAATGAGCAGGAGGAAAGAACAATTCACAGAAGAAATGTAAGTGGATAATTATTATATTAAAAAGGTGGGGGTTTTTTTTTTGAGGTATACTCCATTTATAATGTATCAATTTCTGGTGTACAGCACAATGCTTCAGTCATGCATGAATATACATATATTCATTTTCATATTCTTTCTCACAAAAAAGATCTTAAGCTTATTTTTAATTATAATTATCATCATAGATGAGGCTGTAGCAAGATGTGCAACCTCATACTTTGCTTGTGGGAGCGGAACTTGCTTGGTTCAGTCTTTCTGGAAATCAATTTGAAAGTCCCAAGAGCATTAAGAATATTTGTACCTTTGACCCAGAAATTTTTCCTTCTAAAACTTTTTCTACAAAAATGGAAAATCAGACAAATATTTATGCACAAAAGTGTTTCTTACAACTTTACTTAGACAGTGAAAAAGTATCACTGACTTATACAGTTCAACAATAGGAGAATGGTTGACATACAAAATTTTTAAATGTGTTTATTTATATAAGAATATTTAATATAAAGGATCAACACTTGTATATGTCATATAATGACAGTTTCATAACTATATATGCAGAAAAGAAAACTGGAAAGAAACACATCAAAAGGTTAATAGTGATTATCTCTGTATGAGAGATAGAAATTACCAAGATTTTAATTTTCTTCTGGAATTTTTATTTTCTCTATGATAAGCATGTGTGACTTAGATGAAGAGAAACAAATACATATTTTTACTAATAAATAATGACTAAGGCAATTCTTTGTCTCAAACAGCTAACAGTCTAGTTGAAAAAACAGACATGTAAGCAAGCTAAGACAAGCCCAACAACTGACTGTTACTAGAGTACACAAGGATGCTTCACAAGTGTCCACACGGTCCTCATGTGAGGGACCAACCAGTCTTCTCTATATCATTACAGTTTTAGATGTGTGATAACTTGAGCACATATAAAACATTTCTTCATGTATTATCTCATTTAAATTTTTAAAAATCTCTTTGACAAAGGTATCAGTATTTACATTTTGTACTTGGGAATGGAAAAATGAAGAAAAGGTATGTGACTTTTCCAAGGTCACAAAGCTGATGACAAAAGTTATGCCTTAAATCTAAGACTTCTGATTCCAAGTCCAATGCACATACCATTACACCTCAATCAATGAAAGATTTATCCACAAGCGTTTACTGAACACCATCTATAATGTTAAAAATAAATAATGGGACAATGTAGTCTGCCATGATTTGGACACATATTGCACCTGTTATCTACAAACTTTAGACAAACCCTGTAGGGTACATATTATTACCCCTATTATACACATGAGAAAACTGAGGGTCATAAATACTGCCCATTAAGTGTAAGAACTGGGATTCAAAACAAGTCTGTCTGACTCTTGGCCCAACTGCAGTATACTGCCTTAGCCATGAACCACACTTTGAGTGATACAAAAATGGAACAAGCACCATCCCTGCCCTCAGGAAGCCTCAGTAAAAGTATAGAGGTGGCTAAGACATACTATCGAACTGATAATTAGCAATATGTGGTAGTACATCATCAGTACCAGACAAGTGGCATAAGTGTATTTCATAAGTCAAGTAAGGTAGAAACATGGTGGTTTGGGGTAGTTATGAGAGATGTCAAAGCAGAAATAGTGTACCAGTTAGGATATACTGGGTTATTCACCAATAAGCAACCTCCAAATCTCAGCAGCTTAAACAAAAGATTTTATTTTTCACTATTATTATGTATCCATCAAGGGTTGGCTGGGTGCTCTGCTTTTTGTCTCCTTATTCCAGGATAAAGACTGACAGAGCAGATACCAGAGGGAAAGGAAGTGTGTGAGTCACGTGTTGGCTCTTCCACTTTTCCCATTTCACTAGCCAAAGCACATCACATGCCCACACCCAAGAAAGCCACAATCTTATAATATACCCAGGAGGAGAACAGGAAATGTGGTACATGGTATAACCAGTACCATGGGTGTAATCTGTACCGAGTCCAGGACCATTATCTAAAGATGTGCTCACTTGGCAATAGAAGGAAGACAACAGAGATTTCCCTAAAGAAGAACTTCTAAATAAGGAAGTGAAGGAAAGGTATTTTGGCAGAAGAAAGAGTTTTTACCAATGATTACTCCAGAAGAACTAATGGAATGGTGGGAAACGGGTAGGCAAGGAAGCTAGAAAGAACTCTGAAGGTCATGGTGTGGAGTATGAACTTGATCTTTTAGGATCAAAGATTTTGAGGCAGGGGATTAATGCAATTCAATCTGAACTTTAGAAAGATCACTCTAACTGTGATGTGGAGAATGGACTAGAGGGAAAAGGGATGGGAAGCAAGAATGCTGGTTAGAAGATCTTTGCAGTGGTTCAGGTGAGAGCCAGTAAGGATCTGAACTAGTGGTATCAATGGGGTTGGAGTAGAAACAGACTCAAGAGGTATTTAAAAGATGAATTACAGGGCATGGTGACAGATTGAGAGATGAAGAGATGAGAAATCAAAGATAACAGTTATGTTTCTGGCAGAGCTCAGCTTCTTCATGTCTCAGCAATTCAGCTCTGGCCTAGACTTGCACACATTACTCAGCAAAACAAAATCTGCATTTAACATAACCACCATCCTTGGAGAGCATATGAATCACCATCTCCTATTTGTTGAGCATGGTTTTTGGGTGTCTCACTCTTCACTTCAGGCAGCGTATCAGAATATTCCTTCTGACCACATAGAGTACTTCTCCCTGAGAGTTCTGGCAAATAGAATTTTATCCAGCTTGTGAATGGGTGAATGAATGAATGAAGAGACAGATGAGTGAGTGAATGATTAAACATCTAACACTGGAATCTTAGGACTAATGTTAGAGTAATATTCACTCTCTGCCATATGTACACAAAAGCTTGGTGGGCAGGTGTACCTATGAAACATTGCAGCAGAATTTGGTCTACCTCCCATGCTCTTAACTCTGCTTCCTGAGCATCTCAGAGCCAACACCACAGATGAGACTCTTCCTGCCAATCTCTAAGCTCAGACCCTTAATCTTGACCTGAGGGTTTAGTTAAGCCACCTGTCGAGACTGGTGACCTAGAGGCACAAGCAGGATTTCTGAGCAACTGCGCTGCCAGCAGATCTCAACTCTTCTCACTCTGCCTGCATTATACCATTTCTCTGTGAGAGTTTCTAGTCTCCCATCTCTGCCTGGAGCCTGGCCCTGTGCCCCAGCTCTTTGACGAAGAATCCTGTCACCTAATTGAGGCCCAATTAGTTGGAAATCTATACGAATAATAAATGAGCTGGGACATGGAATCAGGTTCACCTCTGTACTCTCAGTGCCTAGCACAGGGCTATGCACACAGTAGGGATTCAGTGGCCCCTTGTTAAACAGAAGGGCCATATAGTTTGAGGTTAGAGCACAGTCTCTGGAGTTAGACTTCTGGATGTAAACCCTTGTTCTACCACTTACTAACTATGTGGAGATGGTAGGCAGCCTCTAAAATGACGCCTAATGATTGCCATCTCCTGGTATTCATGCTCTTGTGTAATCCCCTCCTGAGACTGGGACAATTTACTTTTTGGGGACTCCATTTCTTCATCTATAAAATAGGAATAATAACCTATTCATATTCACAAAGTCATTGTGAATACTAAGAAAGTTATATCTAAAATGCTTGGAACAGTTCCCAACACAGAGTTAGTGCCATTTAGGCATTATTTTTGTCCCTCCACAGTCAGCTCAGGAGCAGGGCCAGCTTCCCAGGGCTTGCCCAGCTGGAGTGAATGAGTCTCAGGCCATGTGCCACTTCCCTCTCATTCAAACCTGACCAGGGATGCCTCCACCCAGGGTCTCAATATGACACTTCCCTCAGAGAGCAGAGAATGGCCAGACAGAAAGGGAATGGATGAGTTAAAAGTTGAGCAGCCTTTGGTCTGACTCCCAGCTCTGCCACTCAGCAACAGTGTGATTTTGGACAGCTTGGTTGTATTTTTTTTTTTAATTTCTCTAAGGCTCAGTTTCCTCATGACTGGAATGGAAACAATAATGCCTACTTTGTAGGGTGTAATTAAATAAGATGTTTTTTAAATGTCTGACTCATAATATGCACTCAGTGTAGGAGTATTTATCATTTTCATTTTTAAAAAATGAAGTATAGTCAGTTTACAATGTTGTGTTTATTTCTGGTATACAGCATAGTGATTCAGTTATACATATATATATATTTTCCTTTTCATATTCTTTTTCATTATGTGCTATTACAGGATGTTGAATATAATTCCCTGTGCTATATAGGAGGACCTTGTTGCTTCTCTATTTTATATATAGCAGTTAGTATCTACAAATCTGGAACTCCCAATGTATCCCTCCACCACACCCCTATTATTTCATTATTATTTAACTTTTCTGAGCCTTAATTTCCTCATCAGTAAAGTGGTGATAATAATACCAGCCCTGAAGTGGTTGTATGAGGATCAGAGATAATGCACTGGTGGAGGGTGGCACAGTGCCAGGTGCATGGTCGGCACTCAGTAAAGCTCAGAGCAGCTGCTGCCGATACTGCTGTTATTGTTATTTCACCTAAAGAAAAGCGAAGTTGGAGGCAACAATCCAGCTCTCACTATCCTGTGCTCAGTGGAAAGTAGCCCAGAGAATTGCTCCTGAACCTCCCTCTCTCTTTTATTTTTAAAAATCACTTTGACGAACATTGATTCCCCTCCCACTGATGAGAGTCAGAAATAGAACCAAAGAGGAGACAGGAAGGAGGAGAGAAAAAGAGGCATGACTCACTGGCTACTTGAGGAAGGAGACCATGTCATCAAGAGCAATCAATTCACTTCCACGAAGCAGACATTCCTTGAGCTCTTCAAATGGGCAGACAGCATCATGCCAGAGTGGACATCTGGGTGCGCAAGCCACCACCCCAGCCTCTGGCAGCCCTGTCAGTGTGGCAGACACTGTGTCTACGGGGGCCAGAGAAGGGACATAACATCAACTGAACACCTACTATGTGCCAGGCACTTAGATAAGTTATGTACATATGGGATCTTACAATCTGTACTAACAAAATAAAACTGGTATGTGCCAGGCACTACGCTAAGCACTTTTCCTATTTTACTTAATTTTCAAAACAGCCTTGAAATGCTGATATTTCTACTTACAGATGAGAAAAAGTCAAATGACTTGTCTAAGATCTTGCAACCAGTTCATGGCAGACTGACATTCAAACCTAGGTCTGTCTGATTCCAAAGCCTGTGCTCTTCCCGGGATGCACTTTGCTCTACATAATTTCTCTTATTTGTAAGTCAGCCTGAAGCAGGACGAATTTAAGACCTCATTTTATATATGCATTAATGAAGAGTCACAGAGGTTAAATAAATTGCTAGAGTTACAAGCTATAAGGAAGCGGAATCAGGATTCAAATTCTGTCCTTTGACCAAAGCCTGTATATTTTCAGCACAGCCTACAGCCTAACCAGACTGTGTATTCTTAATCCCTCGCTGACCCCCAGGACAGGACCCAGCCCACTCCGCAGCCTCCCACATAGGAGGTCCTCCAACCATGTCTAAGGCTTCCTAGTGCCAACAGTCTCCCCTCCACCAGAGAGTAAGGCTGGAAATCACCCACAAAGCTTAAATGGAATCACATGTGTCTGGCACACAGGCGCTCAACCAATGTTAATTATCTTCTCTGTCTTCCACTGAATCATTGATCCAACACAGACCCATCATTTCTTTCTAGAGTTTCCTCATTGTCACCCACACATGCCATACTCATTTCTGCTCCATATGTCTGTTCATGCTACTCTCTCTGCCACATATGCCCTCTCCCAGCAACTCGTCTTGACTATCAGATTGTTGAGCTCTAAAATTAAAAGTAAAACTTAGAAGTTATTCAACCCACCCTCTCGCTTAAAAAAGGAATTCCTTCCACAGCATACTTGCATTGAGTGTCCCCAATGTGGGATGCCTACCGCCTCAAAAGGCAGCTACTCCACTGATAGTTCTGATTATTAGAACACTTCTTCCTTCCCTTGAGCTGAAATCTGTGGCAACTTCTATCCATTGATTTAATTCTGTTCTCTGGAGGCACAAAGAGTAAATCTAATTTTTCACTCATGTGGCAGTCCTCCAAATATTTAAGTCCTATGTTTGTTTAGCTCTTAGAGGTTACAAATGTTTTTTTCTTATTATCTCAGTTAATTCCCAGAGAGATCCTGTAAGAATCAAAATCTCCACTCCACGAAAAAGACACTTGAGATTCAAAGAGGTGAACGATGAAAAGAGACTTAAATAAGACCAGGTCTTCTGGCTCCAAGAGACCAGTGCTCCTGGCACAGGACTACATCTCTGATGTTTTAAATCACCTGTCACAGGGACCTTGACAATTAAGCAAAAAGACCAGAACAGTGAGGGGACTCGAAACTGTATCATGGGATGAGCAACTGTAGGAAGATGTTTAGTGCTCTGGGGAATAGTACTGCTATCTTCAGATATTTAAAATGCCGAAAGAGTTTTCTTCCTTCTCCTTTCTTTTCTTTCAGATCTTCAGTGGGCACTGATTTGGTGGGAAGTGTTGGCTAGGTCCTGAAAAAAAAAGTTGAATACTACACCACACCTGCTTGAAGTCCACAGTTTCTGTTTGATTCTGAAGCAGGAGATGCCCATTCCCATACATCCTTCTAGCACCTCTCCTTGAGGCAACACTCTTCCTTTGGAGCTCAGCTCAGCAGAGAAGCTGCCCTGACCATTCTGGCAAAGTCAGATGTTCCTATTACAGGCTCTCCTGGCACCATGCACCTCTCCTTTGTAGCACCCATCCCCACTGTAATTTTCTATTTATTTGTGTAATTATTTGATTGAAGTCCATCTCCCTTGCCAAAATGCAAGTGCCACAAGAACAGAATGTCTGGTTTTGCTTACCATTGTGTCTTCAGTGCCTGGCACAGCACTGGCACATAGGGTGGGGGAGATTTCCAATAAATACCTGTTGAAAGGGTGAATTTTGGAGGTGACTGCAACATTTTCAATAGAGCACGCTGAATGTCAGACAGGTCTTTCTAAAATCCAAATCTCATCTCTCTCTCTCTCTCAGTCTAAACCCCTTCACTGGCTTCCCAGAGCCCACACGATGGAGTCCAAGCATCTCAGAACACATGCCCTCCAGGATCTAGTGCAGGCTTCCCTTCCCATTTCTTCCCTCTCATTCCTCCACTGAACCAATGAGCTCCAGCTCTGCCTAACCATTTGTGGTTTACCACACACTACTCCTTCATACCCCTGGGCTGGTCTGATGCTGATATGCTGATATTTGTCTGGTATCCCCTTCTCTTTTATAATTCACCTTATTCACGGTCACATCTTCTGAAGCTTTCCCTGACCTTCTCTCCCCAAAGTAACTTCTTTCTCTGCCCTTCTATGGTTTGGCAGTATATCATTGCACACATCACATTTATTATAGTTACTGGTTCATTCATCTGTCTCCTCTTTCAGATCATGAGTGCCTTGAGACCCAATCTTATATTTAGCTAAATCCCAGACCCGCAATTATAGCACCTGGCACATAGTAGGCATTTAATAAGAATGCTGGTGAATGAAACTCAAGAGCTGACTATGTGCTGAGGAGAGAAGACTCATTTAGAACCTCAGAACTGGTTGGCAAAGCATCTGTGAGAAACGGGTCACCTTTTTCTGATTTCTTTCCAAGTTATAGACAAAAGGGGAGGCCCAGCGCAGAGACAGATTTAAGAGGTTGATATTGAGCAGGACCCTGTGGCAGTCCTCCCTGGTACAAATCTTTCTATGTTCCCCGTTTCTTGTTTGTAGGAAATAGGCTTCATTCAGCCTCCTCGATCTTCCTCGAGTTCCAAAGGGAAGATTCAAACAGTTGCTAATCAGGCAAGTGAAGGAATGCAGAAACAAGGGAGGAACAATCAAGAAACAATAGTGCAGCTGGGTTACTAAGGCTGTTGCCCTCAGGATCATACCCCTGCCCCTCACTCGAATAGAAACCAATTACTCTTACCTAAGTCTCAGGAAAAGAAACAAGAACTGGTTAAAACCAATGGAGCCCAAGTTGGAGGAGGATTTGACTTCCAGTGGACCATGAGCTCATTATATGCTTATTGTAATGTATTAGCATGCCAAATGACACACCCTGCAGCACCATGACAGTTGACGATTACCATGACAACAACTGGAAAAGCCTGTATAGAGACTGAAAAGAAAGGCAATTGGCTCCAGCACACCTGGAAGGAGGACATGGTGGCAGAAGCCTCTCATAAAAGTCCACCTGTCCAGAATGCTTGTCTTCCCTTCTCCCTGCTCAAGCACTTTCTTCCCATTTCCTCTTCAAGAGCAATAAAGCAGCTGTTCACTTTGTCCCTCTGCTTCTACGCAAATTCTTTCACAGTTGGCGTTAAGGACACACTCTTTGGTGGGCTTCCTAATTTAGGGGTCCCTCTACCTGCTAACAAGGTCACACAACTAGTAAAAAGTTATCTCTGGGTCCTGCATCCCTGAATCTTGCCCTGTTATACACTAGCTCCCCCAGCCAAATTCCTCCCTCCTATCTCTTTAATTCATTCCCTCCAGGGCAGGTTTAGGTGGTGGGGATGATGAGCACCAGGAAGATAGGTAAATAGAGCTTCCAGGCTGGCTCTCCCCACACTTCTCCAGCCTCTGACCCAGAGCTGCCAAGCTCCAAGACCTTTGTATGTTGCAGCAGCTGGGAGCTGAGACATTGTTTCCCAAGGGAATGGGAGGAAACCAGAGGGAGAGCTTTTTTTTTTTTTTTTTTTGGTTGGGGGAGGTAATTAGGTTTATTTATTTATTTTTAATGGAGGTACTGGGGATTGAACCCAGGATCTTGTGCATGCTAAGCATATGCTCTACCACTGAGCAATACCACCCCCCCAGCGACCTCCACTCCCTGAGACAGCTTTTCAGGGAGGTTCAGTGGAGCCAAAGAGAAGCAGAAAACTGAGGAAAGGAAAGAGTGATCCCTTGGAGCTGGTTTTGTCTTACACCCATCTGTCCTCAGTAGAATAGACCACACTTAGCACCCTATAGTTTACAAGCATTTTTGTTGTATCATCTCATTGGATCCTAACAATGACCCTGGGATGCAGACTTTTTATAGCCAATAGAAACCAATATTAGAGCTCATTTAGTCTGATTGTTTTATTTTCTCAGGTAGGGAAACTGAGACCCAGAGAGGTAAAGTGACACTCCCAAGGTCACATAGCTACTTATTTTGCCTAGACTGGGATTCAGACCCAAATATTCTGACTCCACATCCAGTGTTCTTTCTAGCACACCATCTATTATTGTCACTATTGATTTACAGGTGAGAAGACTGGAATCCAAAGGTACACAGGTAGTAACCGGAAGATCCTTAAGGGCAAGAAAGATGTCACTGGAATCCAGGACTGGGTATTCTAAAGCACTTCCCTACCCACTGTAATCCTATGTAACCTTTGAGGTCTAGGTCAAAGGGCATTTATTCTGGGAGGTTCTCTGGGATCCAGCATCAAAATTCATCATCATTTTTTCTGGGCCTCCACAGGCTGTACTTGGCACTTTATTTTATTGATAGCACAGAATATTAGAGCTAGAAAGCCCTTGTGAGAGTAATCAATTCCACAAATATTTACTGAGCCTCCACTATGCCAGTGAATAAGATCCATGTGATCCCTGCCCTCAGAGTTCCCAGTCTAGCAGGGAAGCTACCTCACATGGGACAGATCCTATGATAGGTACATATGGGGTCAACTCCCTCCTTTTTCAGATGGAAAACCCAGGCCCAGAGAGATGAACACCCCAGATTCTTATTTTTGGCATTGGTCTTACACAAAACCTCAAATCTCTCACAGATATGATTGATTTCCATGATTTCCACTAAGACACAAGCACTATATTTTACTTCACGCAGATAACTTCACACAGATAACTGAGTTCCTTTCACTGATACTCAGTATATCTGGCATATCTTAGTTGTTCAGTAAGTATTTTTGAATGAACGGATCATAGCACCTACATCAGGGGTTTGTTTCCACTCCATCTATAGCTCTTCATCCGGACTAGGGGTTAGGAGCTGTGCCTTCATTTCTGTACCCTCAGCAATGCCAAGAGCAATGGCAGGCACCTGGTAGGTATTCCAAAAATAACGAAACAAAGGAATGAGTGAATGAGAGAAGGGTGGAGGATATGATCTCTCTGTTGCCTTGTATAACAAAGATGACATGCCCCAAACCACACACTCTTCTCAAACCCCCTCAGCTTCTATGAAACCTCGCTTTTCCAGTGCTTTCCCTGCATGTCCTTTTGGTCCTGCTCTGTCTCCTACTCTTGGGGCTCTTTATCCCCACCTGAGCTGCTTATTTTCGAGTTTTAGACACAAATTGCCAACTGTCTGCTGGACATCTCTGCTTAGTCTGAAAGTCTTAGACATGTACACAGTTGACTATTAAGTATAACCTATTTCATTTGTGTCTTCTACAGATAATAAGTGCTAATCAGTACCCAACACAGATCTGGGCACAGAGCAGGTATTTTAAAGATGCCTGCTGAATGAACCAACATCCCTAACTCCCCATGCTTTGGCATGGACAAATTTAGCATCAGAGCTGCCAACCCATTTCCTCTTCAGTCTTTTTGCCTCCTAGTTGACATCAGCACCATTCAGAGGATGCTGAGAGGCCTCTCTGGGACTTCGCTTAATTTGCCACCTGCTGTACCCTTCGGTTTGAGTTTGAGGTGACTCATCCAACTCCCCTTCAAGACAGGAAGAGGTGAGGGAAGAAGTGAGGTGGGAGAGGGCAGGAGGAAAAAGAGAAGCTTGAAACAAGATTACACTTAATGTATCCCCAGGTCATAGCAAATAAAAGGAAATGGGAGTCAGGCCTTGTACTAAGAAATTGCTGGTGATAAAAATAGGACCCTTGTCAGACAGTATGCAGAAAACAAATGGTTAATAAATATATAGATGATTATGTAATAAGCAATAAGAGAAATGCAGTTTGAAACAATGAGATACCATTTTTAACCTATTAAATTAGCTAAACTTAAACTAAGATAATATTCGATGCTGGCAAAGGTAGAGCAAAACAGAAATTTCACTAATGAAAATCTACCTAAAGGAAATGATCTTAAACCTAGGAAAAGTTTTAGACACAAGGATGATTACTGATCACTGCAACGTGTTTCATAACAACTCCAAATTGAAAAGTAGTTAAATGTTCAAATAATGAGGACCAACTAAGCTTTGAGAGGCCAGAGATTGTGCCTCATTATTTAACCACTAGAGTGCCCAAAATACAGTAAATACAATAAATACTGCTGAATAAATGAATTAATAAATAGATATGGTACATCTTCCCTATAAAACATAATGAAGTCATTAGAAACATATTCATAAAGATTTTCTAACAATATTAGCTGTACTTACATCAAAATGTTACATTAAAAAAGGCAGGATATAAAATTGAATAGACATTATGACCTCAACTATGTTAAAAGTTCATATAAAAGAAACTGGAAAGAAATAAACCAAAATGTCAATAATATTTTCTTCTTTATGCTTGGATATAATTTCAAAGTATTTTTTAAAAAATTTGGTGGGGGGGTAATTAGGTTTATTTTTAAATTTATTTTTAATGGAGATACTGGGGATTGAACCCAGGACCTTGTGCATGCTAAGCACACGCTCTGCCAATGAGCTATACCTTCCCCCCAACAAAGTATTTTTTAATGAGCATATATTACTTTTATAATTAAGAAAAACTAAACCCATAATGATAACTGGCAGTTGTCATTATTATTAATAGTTCAAGGAGAAGTAAATATGGGAAAAACATGGAGGTCAAACCATGAGTTGATCATTGTTGCAGAAAATGGATAGTGGTGTTCAAGTACTGTTTAGTCTCCCTACTTGAGTGTGTGTTTGAAATTTTCCATTATAAACAGCTAAAAAGGAAAAAAAAAATGGTGAGGCCTAAAACAGCATGGCATCTGGGGAGAGTACAAGCAGTTCCACTTTCACCAGAGTGTAAAATACAGTATTATATGGATTCTAAAATGCCCATTTTTTTCACATTTTGGCATCTCTGAAATAAGGATGTATCTTACAATTGATAGCATTTTAAATTTCTGAAACAAGGTACTTGGAATAGGAAGTGAAACTGGGGCTAGCTCATGGAGGTCTTGAACGCCAAGCCAGGCATTTGGACAATGCCCAGAAGAGAATAGGGTGCTACTGAGGGATTTAGTGGCACCCACCCTAGGGCCTGTTGCCTAGAGGACATTCAGTAAGTGTGTGCTAAATGGTGAGGCCTTTGAGGATGGGACACTGCTGCTTATGCCAAGGGCCAGGGGACACCAATCTTTATGGGAGACATGTTCAAGGCTTTGCTTGCCCCTCCTTCTCTCCAGCTTGGCAAGGCAGAACCATCAGGTTGTCTGATAGTTTTTCTCTCTCTAATCTCCCACATTACTTCCATTTTCCTGATAGTAAGAAATATTTCCCCAGAATCTGAGCCAGCAGTATAGCTAAATAGATGTGAATATCCACAGGCCTGGGTTGCATGGCACCTTCTGACAGGATATTCTTAGGTCCAAAACCCTGAGTTGAAGCCTGGACCGGGGACCTACTTATGAACTCATTTCCAAAAAGAGACACAAGGAGTTAACATATACAAGGCAGGTAATAGGTTAGCATGAACTCCCTAGGACTTCTGGGACTTAACTAGAAACATGGCCCAGGATTTCCATCATGCCTTGGGCTGTGCTTTCCCTTTGGCCTCATAGCTGCTTTCCTTTGGGACTTGGCTTGAGTCACCATAGCAGACAAGTCCCCTAAGGATCATTTGCATACAGGTGCCAGAGTGTTCTAAAAATAGGATAAACACTCAGCTCCACACAGCAAATGCCTCAAAATTTATTTACAAAGGAGGGGAGACAATCATTTGAAGACAGAGCAGGGAACCTATCAGAGGCAGCCTAACAATAGAAAGGGAGCCACATGGTACAGGCCAGGAGTCAGGAGGCCTGGGTATGATTCAATTCTAATGATTTAACTTGCTTCATGGGCTTATGACTATCCCCCACTCTGGGCCTTGGGTTTTCCATCTTTAAAATAAGGATATTAGACTAGGTGATTTTTAGGGCCCCTTCTAGCTCTAAGAAGTCAGGGTAAACAGTACTAATAGTAATTGCTAACATGAGTTGAATATTTATAGAGTGTCGGGCACTGACAAGTATTTTTTTATGCATGAAAGCATCAGTCCTCACAATCAGCTCTTTGATGCAGGTAGGACAAAGAAACTGAGGCACTTGCCCATGTTAGCAAATGTTGGAGCTAGGAGTTTAACCCTTATGCTATACTGCCTTCCGGGATGCTGAAATGCTACATTTATGCCTGTTTTTTCAAACAATTTGTTTTAAGCTCATGCCATGCCTCCCATTCTTTCTCCTTAGGTTCTAACCATCCAGGGCCATTCCCCAGGTCCCAAACATTGCGTTCCTCAAAATCTTTGTGCTTTTCTCATGCTGGTCCCTTTGCCTGGAACAGCCTGATCCTCCACCCTGCTGAACCAGTCACTACTTACCACTCAGAATTCAGCTCAAATGCTTCCTCCTCTATGATTCACATTTCCCTCATTACCCACAGGCACCATTGATGACTGACTGCCCTTTGTTGAGACTTAGAGTGTGCTGGGCACTTTGATAATTCTTACAACTTTCTGAGATAGGTTCCATTATAGTACCCATTTTACAGATGAAGTTACTGAGACTTGGAGGTCAAATACTTGCCTTAGGTCATACAGTTGGATAAAGATCTGAACCAGACAATGTGACCTCACAGCCTTCCTAAGCACTTTTCTATCCTCTCTTTAATGAAATAATGTATGAATTGCTACAGGGTTTGTTTCCTCCTCCAGACTATAAACTCTCCTTATTTTGTTTTTTGTTTTTTGTTTTTTAGGATTGACTGAATTACTGGGAGGTAATTTGGAGCAGCATACCTGGAGAGAAAAATCAGTCTAGAGGGGAGAGGGTATAGCTCAAGTGGTAGAGCGCACGCTTAATATGCATGAGGTCCTGGGTTCAATCCCTACTACCTCCTCTAAAAATAAAAATGTAAATAAACCTAATTACCTCCGTCCTCAAAAAAAAAAAAAAAAAAACCCTAATTAAATAAATAAATCGCTGTTCAAAAAAATTTTTTAAAAAGAAAAAATCAGTCTAGACTCAGAACCAAACTGTAAAAAATAAATTTAAAAAAATCTGTCTAATCTTTCTCTGCTACTTTAAATCCCTTTGGGAACAAGACAAAAAAATGCATATATTTTAAAGTTCTATACCTTGGCATCCATTTCTTTTCCACCTCCTCCAAGAAGCCACTTAAAATTCTCATTCTCATTATCCCCTTAATTTTAGAGTCCCTTCCACACTTAGATGTCATTTAATTAAACATAGGAAGCATTTAACAAGTGGGTACTGTGAGGGGCAGTGGTAGGAGTACAGATTTGGGGGTCAAGTACATATGAGTTCGAATTCCAGCTCTGCCACTTTCCGGCCTGTGACCTTAAACCAGTTATCTGGTTTTCTGAGCCAATTCATTAGCTGCAAAATGAATACCTTTTTCTCAGAATGTTGGGAGGATAAAATGAGATAAGTGGTGTGACAGTGCTTGGGCAGCTGTAAAGTTCTGTATAAACATTAGTCATAATCATTTTAATTTACAGTTTGCTCTTGATAATCTGCTGTTTTCCTGGTGCCACATCCAGGACAGACCTTCGATTCCCGGAGAGCTGGAGGTGTAGGAAAGGAAGGAGCCCAAGAAAGCAGGGCTGGTAACTGCCTGAGCAAACTGCCTGAGCAAACTTCCGCTAGAAGGAAATTAAAGGGCTAATTATGCCTCTGCTGGTGGTAAGTTTCCAGCCAGCCCTGGGTTCAATCAGTTGACACAGCAACACGCCGGTCGGGGAGAAAGGCATCCAGAGAGAATATTGTCTCTCCCCACAAAATGGCACCTCACGGGGGCCTAGACACCATGTCCAACCTTAGAATCACCTGTGATTTCCTCTATTCACGCTTGCTTCCCTTATCTCTTTCCCCTCAAATCCTATTTGAGGAAGCTGAAAAGTTTAGCTAGCTTATGGCGCTATGGGTTCAGCCTGGAGCCCTGTATTAAACAGGCCCTGCAGAGGAGGCTGGAATGTACTGGGATGGCTCCCCAACAGCACTTAATTGTTGCTTGTGGTTAGGTCTCAATTTTTATATGCAGAGATTGTCTGGTCCAGGCTTAGAGGTGAGTCATGAAAGCTTGGGTTCAAGTCTCATATAATCCAGCTGTGAGACTTCTGGTAAAGTACAAACAGTTTGCCTATTTGGGCCTCAGTGTCCTTGTGTATATAATGAGAATGACAAGACCTCCTCTTGGGATCAAATGAGATCACAGATGTACCAGAAGACTGAACTGGTGTCCACCTGGCTCTGACAGGAAAGCAGGTAAGAAAGCAGCATGTCCATTCCACAGACAGGCTAACCCGAGAGAAACCCCAGGTCTCCTAGCCCTTGAGGGGCAGAACTGGCCAGGTTCCTGGGGGAGGCAAAACTTGACTGGGAGCCAAGAGAAGGGTCATATATAGCAGGTGCAGGGGGAATGCTGGCTTGACTTTGAGAGGCAGAAAGTACAGCCTGAGCACTCACTTTCATTTTGCCAGCCTCTACTGAACGCTTACTCAGTAGAATGCCAGGCCATGTGCTATGTGATGCAACTGTAGACAAGTATCGGACCTGGCCCTTGACCTCAGGGAGCTTGCAATCTGAGAGAAAGAAAGACAAGTTCCAGACATTTGCAATACAGCTGGTAAGTGTGGGAAGTAAAGGAGGGGCCCTTAATCCAGACTCAGAGAGGGGTGGGTCAGGAAAGGTTTCCCAGAGGAGGCTTACTTGAACTAAGTCTTTAAAATCAAATGGAGAAGTTTGCTGGTGGAAAATAGGGAAGGGTAATCCCTAGGGAGAAGGGGAAGCAAGAAGCAAACAGTTGCATCCTAACTCTTACCGCCAGGAGAACCTAAGGAGACATGACAGTTGAATGCAATACGGTATCCTGGAACAGAAAGAGGATATTAGGTAAAAACTAAGGAAATCTGAATAAGCTATGGATGTCAGCTAATAATGAGGTATCAATATTGGTTAAGTAGCACAAATGTATCATGTTAATACAAGGAGTTAATAGGGGAAATTGAGTGTGGGGCAAATGGGAACTCTCTATACTATATCTGCAAATTCTCTATAAAACTAAAGCTATTGTAAAAAAAATTAGGATTGTTTTTTTTTAAGTGCATCCTGTGTTTGGATTGTGGGTTTGGAGAACACATGGGTGGAGTGTGGACTGTCTGAAGGGGGAGTGACTGAAGATGGAACTGGAATACCAGGCAAAGGAATTTACCGAGTATGGATGGACAGCCCTCCCTGAGTTTTAAGTAGTGGAGTGACAGTGATCACAGAGCATATGGAGGAAGCAAGACTGAGGGCAGGGAGATCCATTTGGCTGCTGCTACAATTTAAGGGGGAGATAGCAAGAATCTGAGGTAGGAAAGGTGCAGAGGGAGAGCCAGGTTCACAGTTCGCCCCAGACAAATGTTTACAGAACAGAACTGAGGAGGGGATGTATTCAAGAGAAATCTGGGAGCTAGAATTGAGAGTTCTTATAAACAGTTGGATGAGTAGGACAAGAACTGAGACGAATAAAGGAGAACCCTCAGTTTAAGCTGGGAGCAGTGGTTGGGGTCCTCTAGAGAAGGAGCACAGACATCCCCTTGAACTTGACCACCCATCATCTCCCCTCCCTTCCCCTCCATCCCTGGGCCTGAGCTCAGAGCCTCCGCGTCATTAACACAGAGTCGACAGACTTCACAGCGGAAGGTGAGAAGCACAGGAATACAGAGAGGATAAGAGTTTCCAGCTGTCACCTGGCAACCCAAGGTGTGGGGCAACGGTATTGAGCAGTGGCGTCGGGGAAGGGGGAGTCTGCAGAAGCAAGGAATTATAAATCCTCAGCTGAATGGCCTCCCCGACTCCTGCCCTTGCCCTTAGCAACATGTCAGGCAGGACCCAAGCAAGCTAGGAGAATCTCCTGCCTTCGAAGTTTTTTTTTTTTGCTTGTTTTGTTTTTTTGTAAATAACAGCTTTATTGAGATGTAATTCACAATCCATATAACTCATTCATATAAAATATATACTCAGTGGTTTTCAGCCTATTCACTGCCTTCGAAGGTTAACTGGACATTTTTAGGGGCAGAGCAATGCTGTTCTCTCCATCCTCCATTGAAAATGAGGGTAAAAGGTCCATGGCTTATATCTAATTTCTCAGTGAGCCCTACCCTGTGATCCCCATGGCTCCAACCTTAAAAATGGCAGTAACCAAGATCAGTCACAACAATATAGGACAATAGAATACTTATGAACTTACCCTGCTCTACCACTCACTGTGCAACTGTGGGCAAGTTTATCGAGAACCCGCTACGTTATAGGCACCATGCTAGGTCCTTTCCTTATATTGCCTCATTTAATCTTTACTGCACTACTAGGAAGTAGCCATTAATATTATTTCTATTTTACAGCTGAGGAAACAGAGGTTCAGATATCATGTTTTCATTCTACTTCTGCCACAGCTGAACTAATGAAGTCCCCAACCCTCCTCTCACCCTGTGTCAGAACCTGCAGCAGCTCCTCACAGAGCACTGTGAGGCCAAGTCACTTAATTACACACCTGCATATCAGTGCTGTCCAACCTTGGATGCCCATTTAAATCACACGTGAAGGTGTAGCAGGTGGAGAGAGAGGAGGGCTGATAGAAAGGGAGGGGAGCTAGAAAGCTAACAGGAGGCAGTTTGAAACAGACAACCCATCCCTTTCTTAGAGTGTTTCCTTGGAGACACAGCTCCAAATTTCAGCTGTGACACTGGCTCTGAACCACCTGTGAGGTCCCTGGGGTGTCACGAGGCAATGGGAAGAACGGGGAAGGCAGTTGGCTGTAAAAAGAACACAGGTTCTGGCGAACAGCCCTGACTTTGAATCCCCATTGTGCCATTTACTAATTTTGGTAATATTTGGTGGTTCCTTAACTTCTGAGTCTTAGTTTTCCCATCTGTTCTGTGCACCATAGTTGTGATGATCTTTTTTAAAGGCATGTAAAGTACTTGTACAATATATAGTTGCTGCCCAGTAAGTTATAACTCTTAACATCATTTTCACCACCCCTCGAGTGCTTTCTAAGCACCCAGGTCCTTACCTATGTGAAGCTATTACAAGGAAAGTAGGGGTACAGAGCAGAGGGCGTATATCAGCTTCAAAATCAGAGAGACCTCGATTAAAATCTGGACTCTACCAGTTACTATTTCTGTGAACTTGAGGAAGCTACCTAACATCTCTGGACTTCAGTTTACTTATCTATAAAATGAAGATAATAATAGTACCAAGCTCACAGGGTTGTTGTGAGGATGACATGAGTTGCTAAAAGCACTGAGCACAGTCCTGGCCATTAGCCATTAGCCAGGGCCACTGTCAGCGCAACCAACCCTGCAGGAGGTTATGGTTAGCCCCATTTTACAGGTGAGGATATTTTACATAAGTGGTAGTTGCTGTTTATTGCCACAATAATTACTGATGTGTGAAACTGGGAAGGAGGCATTCTTAGAGTGGCAGCTCTGCCAGCCACTGGGCCTCTAAAAGCAGTGATCAAGAGGAAGCAAGGCCCTGTCCCTCCCCAGACGGCCCCCACACAACACTGTCTGCCTCGGTGCCATCTGTCTGCGTTATCATTGTTCATGTCAGTCACAGCCAGAAGCCCAAGTCTCCCAGGCCATCCCTGATCCCTGGACTCTGATTCCCACACAGCATCGTACACCATCTTTTCTAAACTTATCTTCTCCACTCCCTCGGCCTTCTGAAACCCACAGTTGGTCCTCAGAAAATTCTCATTTTCCTCAGGCTCTGGTCTGGGTGTTCTCTTCACCTCCTTGCTGTGACTGAATCCTGGCTGTCCTTGAGGACACGGCTCCTCCCAGGGCCCCCGAATTGATGGTTGCTTCCTCTCTCACCATCTTTGAATCTTTGGGCCAGCAGGTGGGATACATGTTGCTGCTTTTCACCTCTGCTTGCAGATCATTCTCTTCCTCCCCAAAATAAAACGCCCTCCAGCCATGGATCTCACATCGTGAGATTATGCCACCTACTCATCCCTCTACAGCTCCTGCTTCCCTGCGAATCTCTCCAGTATTCTTGGATTATGAAACATCTTGGATTCTCATTCCCTCAAATTCTTCTCCTCCAGTGATGCTGATCTCTACCCTGACCCAGCCACTCACTCTCACACTCATGCCCTGTCCCTTTTTGGTACCAATAGTAATTTCAAGCTTCCCACTTTCAGAACACTACAATCTTTCTAGCTCATTCCTTCCAGATTCCCAGTCTTCAGTCTTCAGCCTCTACCATCTTTTCACTGTCCTTATGTCATCACCTCGTTCTCAGCCCAGCTTGAATACACAGGCAGTTAATGTCAGTGGCTTCCCTGCAAACACCCCTGACTCCCTCGGCCCTCTGTTGCTTTGTCACACTTATTCAGCAAAACAATACTTTCATTAAAGTCAACTCTCTGCCAATTCTATGCCTGCCTCCACAGAGCAAAATGTGGGTGGAGAAAAACACACAACTATGCTTCAAATTCATGAATTCATGGACCTAAATTTATGATCACTAATTGCAAGTGGTGCCTTAATGCTGATCAGCAATCAAATTACATTTCCCTAGTCTATTCACTCTCCCAACTTCTAGATGACATTCTCCTCTATCTTGAATCACCTGGGCCCCCCCCCAACCTCACTCTCAGCTGATGACCTTGCTTCCTCCTTCACCAAAAATTGTATCCAAAAGAACTCCCACCAGCACATGTAGCCCCCCATTGCACTTGTGCCCATTCTTTCTGCACTCTGCCATGTTAATGTTGATTGACACTGTCTGTGCTCCTAGCATCCTAGCAAGGGTTCACGCCTTGCTGGTGATCCCATCCCCTTTTACCAGCTCAAGAATACTGGCCCAGCAATTCTCCTCTCTCTCCCATAGCGTCAGTTTTATGTTTTTGTTTCTTTGTTGGTTGCTTGGTTTTTTGATCTCTATTGGATTGTTCTACCAGCACATAAACACACTGCTGCTTCTCCCACCTTAAAAATCAGAAACCAAAAACCTCTTCTGACTCAGTTCCCCCTTCACCTTCAGCTACCACTCATTTGTTCCCTTTCCCCAAGAGTAAAAATCCTTGAAAATGCTATGTACACTGGTATCTCCAGTTTCACTTCTCCTACTCTTATTAGGTTTTAATCCCCACTACTCCACCAAAGCAACACTTATCAAGGTTCCAGTGAATTTCCTGCTGCTAAATCAAGGGGTTAATTCTCAGTCCCCATATTCACGACAGAGCAGCAGCACTGGACACAGGTGATCTCTTCTCCCTCCAGAAAACTCTGGCTGCAAAAGACACCACAATTTTCCTTTTCAGTTGCTCTTTTTCAGTCTCCTTTGTGATTCTTCCTCATCTTCCCAACATCTTAGTGTTAGAATGTATCTGGTCTCAGTCCTTAGAACTTTTTTTTCTGTCTTCACTCCTTCCCTTGTTGATCTTGTTTGGCTTCATGACTTTAAATACCACCCATATGCTAATAGCTTGCTAATTTATATCTCCAGCCAGGGCCTCTATCCTGAACTGCAGACTCATTTATCCAACAGCCTATTCTATGTCTCCACTTGGTTATCTAATAGGCATCTCAAATTTAACATAACCAGAACTCAGTCCCCAGTTACCTCCCCAAATCCTGCTCTCCCTGGAGTCTTCCGTATCTCAGTCAGAGGCATCTTCAACCTTCTTGTTGCTCAGCCCAAATATTCAGAATCATCCTTGACTCCTCCCTTTCCTTCTCTCCCCACACATAGTTCATCAGCAAATCCTGTCAATAATATTTTCAATTCATGCACAGAATCTGACCGCTTACACTGCCACCATGGCTACCTCCCTACTTCAAGCCACCATTCCTGGCCTGCATTATTACAAATCCTAAGTGATCTTCCCAGCTTCTGACCTTTGTCAGAATTTATTCTTGAAACAGACATAATTCTGCCTCAAAGCAATCCTGTTAAATATTAAAATGTTAAGACACTAAAACATTCTGGAATTGGTAGTGATGGTTGCACAATTTTATGAATACTAAAAATCACTGAACTGTATACTTTTAACAGGTTGAATTTTATGATATATGAATTATATCTCAATTTTTAAAATATTATTAAGTGCCACATGGACTAGATCCTGAAACAGTAAAAGGACATTAGTTGAAAACTTAGTGAAATCCAGATAAAATCTATAGTTTAGTTAATAATACTGTACCAATTTTAATTTCACAGTTTTGACAAATCTACCATGGTTACATAAGATGTTAATATTAGGGAAACTGAGTGAAGGATATATTGGAAATCTCTGTACTATCACTGCAAATTTTCTATAAATCTAAAATTAGCAAAAATAAAGATCAATTTAAAAAATATGTCAGATCAAGTAATTCCATTGCTCAGAACTCATCTCATCCTGAATAAAACCCAAAGCCTTCAAAAACATTTTTGAGGAAATTCCATACTGTTTTTCAGACTGGCTGCACCATTTTACATTCCCACCAGTGGTATACAAGGGTTCCAATTTCTCTATGTCTTCGCCAACACTTAGCTTTTTTTTTTTTTTTTAATATATAATAGCCATCCGACATGTGTGAGGAAGTAGCTCATGGTTTTGATTTGCATTTCCTTGATGATCAGTGACGCAGAGCATTTTTTCATATCTGTTGGCCCTTTGGATGTTTCTTTGGAGAAATGTCTGTTCAAGTCCAGAACTACCATATGATTCAGCAATTCCACTTAGAGGTACCCAAAAGAACTGAAATAAGGACCTCAAAAGAGACATCTGCAATCCTATGTTCACTGAAGCATTATTCACAATTGCCAAGATATGGAAACAACCCAAATGCTCACTGATAGATGAGCCTTAAAAAAGAAGGGAAAGCTGCCATTTGTAACAATATGGATGAACTTGGGAGACATGATCCTAAGTGAAATAAACTAATCACAGAAGGGCAAATACTGCTTGCTTCTATTTTTATGAGCTCTCCAAAATAATCAAATTCATAAAAGCAGACAACAGAACAGTGGTCTCCAGGGGCTGGGCAGAGGGGAAGTGAGGAGTTGTTCAATTGGTATAAAGTTTTGGTTATGCAAGATGAACAAGTTCTAGAGATCCACTATACAACATACTGACGATAGTTAATACTGTATTCTGTACTTAAAATTTTGTTAAGAGGGTAAATTTCATGTGACTTGTTCTTACCACTGGAAAAAAGGGGAGGGAGGTGAGGGGACACAAGGAAACTTCTGGAGTTGATGAATATGTCTATTATCTTGATTGTGGTAATGGTTTCACGAGTATTTGCATATATCCAAACCCATCAAATTATATACATTAAATATGTATAGTTTTGATTTTTGTCTCAGGTTGGCCTGCCTTCAGTTCTCAAAGGTGTAGTCTACTAACTTTTGCTCTCTAATAAAAGTCTCTGTTTACACACACACACACACAAAATGTATAGTTTTTGTGTATCAATTATACTTTTGGGTTTAAAAAAAAAACAAAAAAACCAAAGTCTTTGCAAAGACCTCCAAGGCCCTACACAGTCTCATCCTCCCACTAACTCCAGCCTGTCTCTGACCACTGTCCTGCTCCAGCCCCACTGGCCTCCTCCTGTTTGTGGAGTATGTCAAGCATACCCCTGCCCTAGGGCTTCTGCACTTGCATTTCGTTCTGCCTGGGATTCTCTTCCTCCAAATCTCCCACACCTCTTTCAGGATTTTACTGAAAAGTGCCCTGTTCAGTGAAGTTCACCCTGACCACTCTGATCAAACTTACAAACAGCCCTCCTACTCTATCCCCCTTGTCCTGCTATATTTTCCCCCAGAGTGCTCATCATCATAGAACATGCTGTGTATTTTATTTATTTATCGCAGTCTTCCCCCTTAAATCTAGGGGAATGTGGGACAGGGGATGCTGTTTGTTACTTTTATTGTTGTGTCTGTAGCACCTAGAATATGCTTGGTCCATAAAATGTAAATATTACTGAATGAATAGGTAAATAAATGAACAAACATAGAATTTTGTTGTGGTTGGAATGGCTACAGCATATGGGGTATGGAGCAGAGGCAGGGGCTGTGGCTGGAAGATATGGACTGAATCCAGTCACCTCAGAGAAAGAACATCACACAAAGTACATGACAGCTCACCTACCACTTAATGTCTGGCCCCCATCTCAGCACATGTCGCCCCCCTTGCTTGGAATATCTCTATTACACCCTTCCCTTTCCTCACCCTGCAATGTCCCCCACCTCCCTCCCAGAGGCCTTTCTTACCCACTCTACCCAATACTGAACTCTTTCTTCCCAGCATTCCATTGCACTCACTCAGCACCACACGTTTTAGCTCTTTACGGCTTTCTGAATTGTTTTCTCTCCCCAGTTGTATTGCATGTGCCATCTGGGGCAGGGCTCTGCCAAAGGGATCAGCCACCAACCACTATAAACCCAGCTCAAGACTCAGAGAAAGAATTCAGGTAAATGTTCATCAATTCCTAAAAAGGATGCAGAGTCTAGCTCAGATCACATTCAGACTCCTGGTTGCCACAAATCAACCCTTGAGAGCAACAGAGTTAATAATAATAAAGTTTACCAATTAAGGATCATTTACTATGTACCAGCTACTAGACTAAGCATTATCTTTTTTCATTCTCTCAACACTATGTGGTGGTTACTAAACTTATTCTTATTTTAGAAAGAAGAAAGTGAAGTACAAGGATGTAATGGGACTTGAAGGAGGTGACAGGGGCAGAAGTGGGTTTGGAGCACAGATCTGGCTTGCTCCAAAGGCTGTGCTCCTGACCACATGCTGCAAAAACTGAGATCAGCCTGGACTGCAGAGCTGGATGAATGAGATAAAGGGCTGTGCCTCTGAGGACATTATTATCTGCAGAGCCAACTTTCACTAACATAAAGCTACATCCTCCATGGAGCCTTCTCTGATGCTCTCAAGCTTAGAGGGAGCACTTCCTCTCTGAACTCCCTCAAAACTTTCTGTACCTCTCAAGGCATCATTCATATCTGTAGCATCAACGCTATTTGTGTACATGTTATATCTCTCTTACTATCCTGAGTGCTCCCTTAGAGGCAGGGATTTTGCCTCACCAGTCTCTGTAGAGCCTACCACCGCCAGGCACATTAATGGGTCTTTGAAAGCTATCCTGATTTTGCAAATGTCTTTTCTTCTGCTTGTAAAGATCTTCCACAACATTAACTTGAAAAATTCTTCCTCATTTGCTACAACCCAGTTCAGATATCCCCTCCTTTGTGAAGCCTAAAGTAATTCTCCTAGGCAGAGATAGCATCTCCTTTCCCTGTGTTCCTACAGCACTTTCTCCATCCCTTTATATCATTTATATTGTATTGGAGCTGTTTATTTGCCCTATTATGACAGTATCTGGCATGTAATACGTACGAGACACATGTTTATTGAATGAATGAATGTGCAAATTCATTATAGGTCATTTCTTTTTCTTCCACACCAGTTTAGGTGGAGGGAAGGCAGTGGTGGCCCAAAAGCGCAGAAGCCCCTTGAATAACCAATCAGGATTGCTGTTCATTCATTTGCAAATTACAAAGGCGGACTATGCCTGCAATTCTGATTTGACTTCCCATAGTCTTTGTTGTGATTTTAAAAATCAGATTAAACCTCCCTAGCAGCTGGTTCCTACCAGCTTTGGGAAGATGAAAGTATCAACATGTCTCTGCAGCCACACCAGGAAACTTGCTGCCTAGAAAAATCAATTCTGATTATCATAAGAGCTAAGTACAGGATGTTGTACTCAGCAAGTGTCTCCATATTTCTGGAGCCACAGGGACCTGTCAGAGCCCTAGTGCCCCTGTTCAGCCTCCAGCCTCTTCTGTGCTGACTTGGTCTCTCTGCAGGTCCCCATGATGCTCTGGTGACCAGATATCACCTTCCTGAAGATGGTGGGAGGAGCACTGGAATTACCCCTTAGTAAAGTCCTGTCTCTCTCTGGACTACAATCTCCCATGTCCAAAATGACACTGAGATGTAATAAGCTCCAAGCTCATAGTCTTGTTGGCACCTAACAAGATGACAAGCATTCTCAGCAGAAAGTCTGAACCTAAAACACAGACAGTACCTGTTTTCAAGGAGTTAGCAGAGGGGGCTGTCATCAGAGAAGAGAGAACTTGAATTAGAGCTTTGAAAAATAGGGGGAATTCATATTAGATCTTTCCCATGTTATTAATAGATGCTGTGGCAGTCAGAATAATGGTCCCCCAAAGATATCCATGTCTTAATCCCCAGACCTGTGAATATGTTATCTTGCATGGCAAAAGGGACTTTGCAAGTGTGATTAAATTAAGGTTGGAGATGGGAATCTTATCCTGGATCATTCAGGTGAGCCCAAGGTAGTCATATGGGTCCTTATAATAGAAAGGCAGGAAGGTCAGAGACAGAATGAGGTGGAAAGATGTTACACTGCTGGCTTTGAAGATGGAGCAAGGGGCGCCGAGCAAAGGCATGAAGGTAGCCGCTAGAAGCTGGCAAAGACAACTTAATGGATTCTCTCCAGAAGGAACACAGATCTGCCAACACCTTAATTTTTAACCCAGTGACACCGATTTTGAACTTCTGATCTTCAGATCTCTAGGATGATAAATACGTGCTGTTTTAAGGCAGCAATAGGAAACAAATAGAGATGCCCATTAGACAGCTGTCCAGTCTTGGTATCATAATCCATTATTATATATTCTTAAATTTGAGGGGAAAGTCAACCTCTCTTGGTGTCCTGGTTTGTTTCCCTTAACAGAATAAGAGAACTATGCTACTCATTTTATTTCCCTTTTGGAGCTCAGAGGTAAATTCAGTCTCACTAGTTCCTGGAGAGCAGAGAATATATCATATTCATGTTAATTTCTCTATCCCTGTTGTCTAGAACAGTAAATATTTGTTAAATGACCGCTCAAGAGCCACAATCCTTAGTCTGGGCTTCTGGTATGGCCTTTTGCCACATGCCTAAGCTCCATCACATTTTATTGTATATTATTGGTCCTAAGATAACAGGTCTTTGACATTCTCAGATTTAATATTCACCAGTTTTAATATTTATAAGTGATTCCAAAACCATGTGGTAACCTAAATTTCACTGAGGCAGCTATGTGGGAATAAGGTAGTTGGAAAGTGAGTGAATCTAGCCAACTGCCCAACAGCCCGTCTCACCCTGGTCTTATTGTTCTCAGCTCCTAGTTATGCAAGGAGTCACTCTCACCACTGTGGAATTTAGGATTTCCAGGAAATCTCTTAAGACTCCTCCTATTTTCCCCAGATTTCATTATTGTGCCTAACCTCTCTTTGGAGATAATGCTCACTTCTATTTCTTCAATTATAAAAAGAACTGTTGGAGAAGGGACCCTCCTTTCCCCCTCCATGAAGAAGATTGTCCATGGAGAGAGAAGCTTCTACTATAGACTTGGATGGGATGTTCTAGGCTTTAAGCATTAGTAAGCCTGGACCACACGGACTTTGACCCTGGGTGCATGTTGTAGGAGCTAATTGTAGCTAGCCACTCATGTCAGCCTGTGCTTGGGTCTCTTCGTCTACCTGATTCCAGAGTGAAGTATTAGCAAGCTCCACCTTCCTGAAGACTTGGGCCATGTGCTTCATCCTAGCTTTTATCAGTAAGAAGGTTGTCACATTACTTCCCATCTCTCTATTGCATCTATCTCTCAAATGGTTACAGAGTTAAGCGGGGAAGAAAATGAGTATCATTTCTTGATCTCCCTAGAACTTTAATAAAAACTATTTTTGTTTAGTGTGTACTCCATGTCAAGGATTATACTGATGCTTTATGCACATTGTCTTTTTAAAATCATCACCAACACAATAAAACAAGTAGAAGAGTGAATACGCATAGCATTATAGTGACTGAGGGTTTCAGAGCAGAAAGCTGCAGAGAAAGAAAGAGGATGGAGAACAGCAATACCAGGACAAGTCCAGGAGGGAGAACTGTGGCCTCTAAATCCTTCACAAAACTCAGGGTTCTTGAACTCTTGATAGATAAATGATAGGACAGCCAGTCCATTCCCCCGTCTTTACACAAGTAACCCCAGACACATGAGACACTCCTATCTATAAAGTCTTCTTGACAAGCAGGTCACAAAAAAAGCCCCACTGGTGGGAGTAAGAAGGAGGACACTCTGTCCTTCCACAATGGAGGCCCCTGCCACCATGTCCCCTGACAAAGACCAGGCCTGGAGTGAGCTGGTGTGCAGAAGGCCATCAGCCTTTTAAATTGTGAATAGAATTGAGCCTGAATCCCAGCTGCAAGCCCAGGGATGAGACCTAAGTCACAGCTCAGTGGTTCCTGAGCTCTGAATTCCAGTGCTTGAGTTCGAAACAAGTCTATTTTTTTTTCCTGCAGGGCCCTTTCCACAGATGAAATTAAATATTTTCCACTCACGTACTTGGTGTCTATTTATCTCCCCCACTATAGTGCAAACTCCAGGAGACCAGGGAGAGTGTTTCCCCACAGATAGCACAATGCCTGGCATAGTGTGAGCACCAGACAAATGTCTATTGAATGAATGAAAGAATGAAGTCTACTGTTTGGCTCTGCACAGGTAACTTGACGTCTCTAGGCTCAACCACCTATTCTTTAAAAAGATAACTACCTCCCTGGGTCATAAAAGAAGTAAACTCTTCATACAAGGAGAATTCACATGGCTGGCAACATCCATAGTCCCGCTGATTAGGCTTTCCTTTCCATGTTCTCACCGGATCTTCACAACATCACCATGAAGCAAGAAGAGCAAGGATTATTTTCTCCACTTGACAGTTGGAGAAATAGGCCCATGGAGGAGAAAGGTTACTCCAGATCATGACTGCACTACAGGGCGAAGCCAGGACTGGGACCCAGGACTGGAGTCCTGGGTCAGTTTAATCCTCCCACAGACCCCCAGATTCTTCCCTTGGCCAGCACCAGACCCAGCAGCCCCTGCGATGGGCCCCACATGGAGGGAGTGGAAGGCCTTCTCCCGCTCTTCTCTTCCCACAGGTCTCCAGGGGTTGCCTGGCAACCAGCGCCTAAGCAGTAAGTGGCCTCCAGTCAGGTCTGTTGCTGTGGAGTAACTAAGTCTCCCTCCCTCCCCACCAGTGCGTGCTCTTGCTCTCTATTAATGAGACTTCTCCCCTCCCTCCACCTCCCCAGTAAAATTATTTCATAATAATTAACCTCTCAGGAAACAGAGGGGAGCTCTCAGGGATCTAGTGTTGAGGGACCCCAGGGAACAAGACACTACCAATACCCTCATCATCTCCCAGAGATGATAGAAACCCCTTTTATGAATGGTCCTGCTCAGCGATGCTCATAACTTCCTCTTCTTCCCTTTCCACCTTCCACCCTGACAATGGCTTTCTGAAATCCCCTGGGAGAGATGAAATGAGCTTGAGAAATTTAACTGAACACTTCATACGGTGCTAGTGAATCCTTGGATGCCGTTTTAGCACTTTTGGAACCACTGGTGGGAAATCTTGGGAAGGAACACTTTGCATGTGGATCCGGAGCAGAGGAAGGATAGACCTAACATTTATTGTATTCCTAATATGTGCCAGGCACAATAACATGTTATCCCACATAGCCCCCACCTCCACAAACTTGTGAGATATTTGCAGTTCAGGATATTACCTATATATAGAAGTGAAGTGACTTACCAAAGCTCACACAACTTAAAATCACAAAACTTTTACAGAAGTAAATATGTGTGAAAAGATATATGTATTAGAAGAGATGTGTTCTTTCCTCTCCATATACAATTAGTTGGTCATCAAATTCTGTAAATTCTAGTCCTAAATCTCTCTCCTCATTTTCATCCCTTATGTCACTTTGTCATTGTCTCAGTGTTATGTACCAAATGTTTGTGTCTTCCCAAAATCCAAATGTTGAAGCCCTAACCCCCAGGGTGGTTATATTTGGAGATGGAGACTGGAAGGAAGTCATTAAGGTTAACTGAGGTCATAGGGTGGGGCCCTGATCTGACAGGGTTAGTGTCCTTGTAAGAGGAGACTCCAGAGAGCCAGCTCACTCTCCACGTGTAAGCACTAAGGAAAGGCCATGTGAGCACGCGGCAAGAAGGCTGCAACCCAAGGGGAGAGCTCTCACCAGACATCAATCCTGCTGGCACCTTGATCTTCGACTTTCACTTTCCAGAATTGTGAGAAAATAAGTTTCTGTTGTTTTAAGCCATCTAATTTGTGCTTTTTTTTTTTATTATGGTAGCCTGAGCAGACAAATACACTTGTTTTCCCTCACATCCACCTACCCCCTAGACTGAAGCCAGAAATTTTTTCTAAAATGAAAATCTGACTTTGTTAAAACCCACCTACGGCTCCCCAATGTCTATGGTAGTGGCCTCCAAATTTATACGCCTGTAAGAAAAATGTAGGCATAGCACTCACAATATTTGTATATTTACTTAGATTATATAGATACTTCTGTACACAAAAGATATTAAATACATTAAAATGATGTAAATATTTAAATTTTTACATTTTAATGCATTTATGAACAGTACAGATTTTTTTTAAAAGAAGTTTTGCTACAAAAAAGCATATATGCACACATGCACAAAGAAAACCCTTTGCTAATTTTTTTTTTTTTTAGCAAAAGTAATGTGATTGACTAGATCAGATCTAATTAGATTGTCATTGATTTTCCCTCGAAACATGACTGACAATGAACTTGTGCTAGGTGTCAGAGAAACAGCAAGTGAGGACAGATTACTTGGGCTCACTATAATTAGTATAGTTTTCAATCAGAGGTTTCTTTGCAAGACTCTTTTAAAGCCACATACACATCATGAGGTTCATTTAGTGAAAATTATGTAATATAATCAATAAATTCACTTAACTAAGCACAGGAAAGCAGCAAAAGCTCACAGTGGGCTGAAAGTGAATAAAAGAGTGAGGGAGCCACTACTGCCAACCCACTAGAAGGGCAGAATGTTTCCTCCCACCTGAAGATTTTTCAAGTGTAGGATATGTGACCATCTAATGTGGAGATCAAATGAAGGCATCCATGTCAATCCATATAGCAAATATTAGTAAACATTTATTTCATATTCATGGATAGGATTGAACCCTAGTAGTTTCTCCAATTCCCTAAGAAATAATCAGGCATGTACCCTCTGGCCCATGTCAAGAATCTTCTATTTGTTGTACAAGGTCTCCATGACCCCTAAGCGGCCTCTCCAGCAGATTTCTCTCTCAGCAACCCCTCCCTGCTCTTTCACAGCCTTGCTCCAGTTTCACCGTGTTGCTCACTGTGCCCCAAATATCCCTTGCTTTCAACCCCCTCTATGCATTGGCTGCAAGGAAGATGTCAGATTATACAAATGGAAGTACTCAGCACATAACAGGCACTTAATAAATGCTTATTGATTCTCACCAGGAGGTAGTTAAACTAAATCAGTGGTTCTTCAATTTTAGCCTACGTCAAAACCACCTGGCAGGCTTCTTATAACACAGATTGTTGGGCCATACTCCAGAGTTCTTGATTCAGTGGGTCTGAGAAGGAAGCTGAGAACATGTATTTCAAATTCCCCAGGTGATACTGTTGCCGCTGATCTGGAGACCACACTTCTAGAACCAATGAACTAAATGGTCTGCATAGCTTCTTGAATTTTTACAATTTATGATTCCTCAATGCTTATAATAGAGACTAAATTAAAAAAATGAACTTTTATCTCTATATAAATTAATGCTTAACATGATCTCAAGTGGAAATATGGGCTCTATAAGACCTAACACACACAGGTAGAGAAAAGAGCACATATTTGGAAGCAGAAGATCTAAACTGGAATTTCACTTTGTAGCTGTGTGGTCAACCTAAGGGAGGTTAATTACTTCCTGAATATCTGTCTCACGAGGGTAACTGTGAGATAATACTAATACATGGAAATAATTTGTAAGAAAAAAAGTACTGTATATAGACTATACTAATAACATATATGCACAATGTATTAGTGTTGAATGGATTGATAATAAATAATACATGTTTTGAATACTTTAAATCACAAATTTTCAAAATGTTCAATCCCACTGCTAATTCATTACTGAACAGTATATGATCTACATGTTCCTATATTATCTCAAATATGTATGTATTTTATTAGTATCCCTGGTAAACACCAATAATAATAGCTGGGGTGGTCAGTTTCCAAGAAGGTCCCCAAGGATCCTCACCTCCCAGGATTTGTACTCTTGTGTAGCTTCCTCTTACATTGAATCAATGACTAATAGAATACTGTAAGGCTAAGAATAAGAGATACTGCCACTTCCTGTTTGGTTTCTTGGATCTCTGCCCCTGGGGGAAGCTAGCGGTCATGGCATGAAGACACTTAAGAATCTCTGTTGAGAGAGTCACACAGAAGGAAGGAAGACTCCTGCTAACAGCCAGTATCAGACATATATATGAGTACACCATCTTGGGAGGGAATCCTCCAGGCCCACTCAAGCCTTCAGATGACTGCAACCCAAGCCAACATCTGGCAGCAACGTCATAGAAACACGCCAGAAACCGAGCCACTCCCAAATGTTTGATCCATAGAAATGTGTGTTAATGAATTATTATTGTTGTTTAAGCCACCAAGTTGTGAAGTGATTACACAGCAACAGATTATAAATACAGTAGCTAAAATTTATTGTGCATTTATTATGTTCCAGGAACTATGCTAAGCACCCAACAGCCCCAAGATGTAGATGCTATAATAATCCCCAAAGACGAAAGTGTGGACCAGAGAGGTTAAGTAATTTAATCAAGATTCCATGAGTAGTAAATGGCAGATCTAGAATTTGAATCCAGGTAAGTAACTCCAAAGCCCAGATTCTTGCTCACTCATCTGTATAAGCCAAGATATAGCCTCTTGGACAGTTAAGCAGCAGAAGCAACTAAGCCCCTAAAGGAGAGCAAACTTGTATAAAACCAGCAAGGGGCAGTCCAGGGGCCAGATCTACAAAGCACCAGTGCCTACTGTCATAAGACTCAGAAGTTCTAAACTGGCCCCACCTCCCAGCCCTTGTACTAGCAAACGAGTCACCTCTCGGGACAATCCTGCCCAAGATGCCCAGGACTCACCCAAATCTGCAGCTTCACTCGCTTCTCATGGCGGTAGACTGTCTTCACCTTAAAGTCAATGCCCACGGTGCTGACGAAGGCCGGGGTGAAGGTATCATCAGCATAGCGGAAGAGGAAGGAAGTTTTGCCAACACTGCTGTTGCCGATGATGAGCAGCTTGAACATGTAGTCAAAATTCTGATCAGAAGCATCTTTGACTCCAGCTTTACCATCAGTCACTGAAGCCATCTGCAGGGAAAACCTGTGGTCACTTGGGAAAACACCTCCAGTGCCTATCTTTGAATGGTCACACCACCATTCACACACTCACTCCCCACCTCAGCATCACCGAGGAAACACACACTACTCAGAATCACCCCATCACTGCACCTGCCCCAAATGTTGTCTTAGGATTGGGGTGGAACCCAGCTCCTCCCATTCATTCCTTCAGCAAATATTTACTGAGCATGTTGTTCTAGGTCAAACCCTGTGCTGGGCATGGGGAATACAAATATGAATTAGACATGGTGTCTGACCTCAGAGTAGCCAAAGATTAGAGTTAAAAAGCCCGTAAATACAGAGTAACGAAGCCATCAATAAGAGGGAAGTCTTGGCTGAGGAAGCCCACAAGCAGCATCTAACCCATTCTGGAGGCATGGTGGTCAGGGAAAGTCTTCTGTAGAAGGCAGCTCCTAAGCTGAGTTTTGAGGCGGGGGGGGGGGGGGGGGGGCCAAAACAGCAGAAACTTGAACATTCCAGGAAAGGCCCAGTACAGGGCTATCATTCCCCTGTCTTGGAAAACTTTTATGGCTCCCATAGCTCTAAAGATCAAGCCCAAACTGCTCAACTTGACAAAGAACCAACTAACCAAAGAAAAAATGCTCTAAACTTTATCTTCCCCTAAGACTTCTCCCTACCAACCTGTGCTACTTTTATACCAAATTACACTTTACTCCAAATATGCCATGTTATTTCTTGCCTGTGTCCCTTTAGATATGTTTCTTTCTTTCTGCCTACAACACTCTTCTCCTCCTAATAAACTCCTATTCAACCTTGTAGATGCAAATGAAGTCTCACCTCCCCTGTGTAGGGCAGAAGCATGTACTCCTGCCCCTGTGTTCCCAGAACACTCTAACAGCACGTGCATCATTTCAGAGCTGTTGACTATTCCAGCTCCCCCTTTAGATCAAGCATCTGAGACAACGTACTTCATTTCTGCATCTCTAGCTTCTAGCACAACTCCTAGTATATAATCAGCACTTAGCAAATGTGTGCTGAATTCATGAAAGTCACATCACCACTCTGTGGCCCAATCACATCATCTGGAAAATGGGGAGAACAATCTCTGGCCTACTTTACTCACAGGGCTGTTACAGGACTTAAATGAGATAACAAGGAGTAAGACCTTAAGAAGCTGGTAAATCCCACACAGGTATGAACATAAGTCATTATTATTCCAAATCCTTCAAAGCCTAAATCCTTTATTTATTTACTCATTTGCTCATTGAGTCATTCAGCAAGTGTTTATGATGTGCCAGACCTTCCCTGAGACCCCAGCCCTCTCAGACCTATCACCATACTCTCCTTTCCTAGAATGCCTTGGATCTGAACGCCATTATTAAGCACTTGGCCCCGATGTCTTATGTGCTTTTTCGTTTTATTTTATTTTGCTGCTTCATCGACATCTTACTAGCTCAAGTGCTCTGCTTCTCCACCTGCAATCACTCCTTCTGCTCAGCAGTGGGGAGTCCGGTGGGCTGGGTGAGCATTCAGAGGAGGGTGGGAGGACAGTCCTAACGTGCGATAACATCCAGAGTGTCACCCTCTTTAGGAACTACTGGTTTTTTTCCTCAAAGGAAAAGAGAGTGAGACTAATGGATTTGTCTCTCTGGGCCTCTCAGGTGAGCTGTAAAGACAAGAAACTGACAAATGCAGAAGGTTAAAAGCTCTCTTAAAGAAAGTCCAAGACATATGTGAGATTATTAGCAGCCTTTAAGGATACTTCCTTAAATATGCCACCACTAGCCACCAGTGGCCTCTCTTCTTTCTCTTTTCTCTCAGCTCTCAAGCCTTTATCTGAGACCCACGGCCCCAATCCTCTATCAATCTGTCCCATGACAAGGCTCACTAGGCAGGTGTGGAACAGGCCCAGGACACTGAGATACTGAGACAGCATTTACATGGAAGAAGAAGGTAAGATTGGAGGGGAGCAATGGCCTGTTCAAATGGTCTCATAGCCCTGATTTTTCAGTTTCTCATGGTACAAGATTCAGAATCTATGTCAAGAATTGGCAACTCAGAGGAATTATGGTTTTTTCTGTCTAAAACAAGGGAAGCAATCACGACGACCTCGCGCCATCTTCCATTCTGCTGCTAGTCATCTTTGTTGACAAGAGAAAATTTTTTTGCAAGTATATATTCATTATAAAAAGTTAAGAAAAAACACAAGTGTAAAAAAGAAAATTTTAAATTACCAGACATCCCGTCCACTCAGAAACTGCCATTAACATTTGAAGTATATTTCCTCCTTTATTTTTTCATGCAACAAAGTGCCATTTATTTTGAAATTATATCTTATTGTTTGTTAATTTAAAAGGCAATACATCATAATTTGCCTGGGCCTTAAGATTACCAGCAAATATTTGTTGAGCATTTGCTATTTCCTATGAGAGATATGATGGTGACAATAACCATATAACAGTTGCCATTTATTGAGGACTGTGATACTGTGATATAATAAAAGATATGTATTTGGTCTGGGTACCTGGTTCCAGGCAGAGCTCCTAAAACCTTTGGAAGTACAGATGATAAGTGTCTTGTACGCTACTGAGATAACTGGTGGCTGGGGCTCCAGGATAGCGTCAGTGTGGGTGCTGGCTGCCAGAGGAACCAACCACCTGATTAGAGGGTTGGAACTTTCAGCACCACCCCTAACCTCTGAGGTTGGAAGAGGGGCTGGAGATTAACTTGATAACTAATAGCCAATGATTTCATCAATCATGCTGACAGTAATGAAGTCTTCATAAAAAACCCTAACCAAAGGGGTGGGGAGATCTTCCAGGTTGGTGAGCACACAGAGGGTGGCACACCTACAAAGGGCATGGAAGCCCCAAGACCCCCTTTCCCCAAACCCTGCCCAAAGCATCTCTTCCATCTGACTGTTCCTGAGTTGTATCCTTTTACACTCTTTACAATAAACCAGTAATCTAGTTTTTTTTAAAAAAAGTAATACACACACTGAAAATTATTCAAATTTTTATTATTTGCAAGTATTACTTTATCACCACCTGTAATTTGCATTATTTTCTTAACTTTTAGCATAAAAAATTTATGTATCCTTCAAAGATAGTCTTTGCATATATAGGCACAGAGGTCTGTTTATACTTTATATGTGTGTATATATATATACATTATATATATATAAATGATAGCATGCCACACATTCTAGTCTATATCCTCCATGTATATTTTAATAGCTGAGACCATATTTTCATTTTATATCCTGCTCCTTTTCACTTAACATTATATCATAAATATTTTACTGATACTTTTAAAATTCTTCATAAATATCATCTCAATTGACTACATTATATTCCATCCTATAGTTGTGTCATATGACCAATTCTTTAATGTTGTATATTTATTTTGCTGTTCTTAGTTATTAAAAATTAAGTTGCAGTGACCATTTCTTTACATAATTTGTTCTCTTTCCTATTTATTTCCTTAGGAGAGATCCCTAGAAATGGAACCCCTGCTCAAAGAATAACTTTGCTGAAACAGAGAATTGATCCTCACCTCAATTTCATTTATCCTATTTTGTCCTCTAAATAAAGAGACCTGGGAGATTAAAATTGGAAGGACAGAGATTATCATTCCCATTTGATCAAGAAGGGAACCGAGGGGCAGAAATTACGAGGATTTGCCCAGGCCTCACAGCTAACAGCTGAGACTAGACCTAGTACCATGAGTATTACAGGAAAGGTCAAAATCCCTGGTCTATTCCTCAGCTGAATTCTTGGGCAAGTCATATTACCTGTCTAAGCCATAGCATTTTTACCTTAAAATAGAGAAAATACCCCACCTACTTCACCAAGCTATGGTACCAATAGAGTGAGCAGATACCATATGTAAATAGTCTGATATGGTTTCTTGACCTATGGGAGGCACTCGATAAATATTAATTCACTGGTTTCTTTAATTCACTTCTGCAGTCAAACCTTGTTCGACTGCCTCTCTCCCTGATCTGGGCTCCGTAATTTGAGCTTGTTTTACAATTAACTGTCTGTCTCCCCTTCTGGATTCAGCTGAGTTTTATCTATCCTTACACCCTGTCAACAGTGAACCTAGAATAAATCCTTACAGGCATGTTAACCTTTCAATAAGCATTTATTAAGCATATGTCATGTGCTAGACTATTCATGTAAATGCTGTATTATTGGTCTTCATTTTTGTGATGCAGCTGTTTACACTCTTAGATTCCTGGAATTAGAAGGGGTTTTGAAGAGGCAGATTTATCATAACAAAAAGCCTGGGGAGGGGAGGGTACAGCTCAGTGGTGGAGGGTATGCCTAGCATGCACAAGATCCTGGGTTCAATCTCCAGTACCTCCATTAAATAAATAAAGAAAGAAACCTAATTACCTCCCCCGCAACAAAATTTTAAAAACAAATAAATAGGAAGAGCGTATAGCACAAGCAGTAGAGCACAAGCTTAGCATGCATGAGGTCCTCGGTTCAGTAACCCCTCTAAAAATAAATAAACTTACTTACCACCTCAAGACAAAAAAATATAAATTAAAAATAAATTAAAAAAAAAAAAAAAAAAAGCCTCGCTCCTGATTCCAGCTTCTCAGTAACTCAATGTTTGAACTTGGACAAGTCACCTAAACCTCAGTGTCCTCATCTATGATATGATCATATACCTACCTCAGAAGGCTGCTGTCCATTTTAAATAAGAAAATGTATATAAGTATGCTTCAAACCAATACTGTGTGGAAAAAAATACACCTGTGGCCTTGTGTAGACTTAGTGAGGAAAGTGCCTGCCTTTATTAGCTATGTCTGCCACAGGTGAGAGAGTAGGGAGTGAGGCAAGAGTGAAAATAGTTTTAGTTCCTGGTCTGACCCACTCCCCTTCATCTTACAGGCACAAAAATTGAGGCTCCACAAAGAAAAGTGATTTGTCAGCGGTCACGCCAACAAGTCAGTTGGAGCATCATGGGTAGTACTTCTGTTATCTGATGACTCCCAGATTGGACTGGGCTTGGGGAAAATAAAACTACAATAATTTTAGGGTGAGTAAAGAAGCATCCCAGCACCCTGAGATCTCTTTCCTAGCACTTGCCATTATGATACCGTCAACCTCTGTTCATGTGCACACAGCATAGCTTTCCCAGAAATTAGTGTGAGAACAGGGGGAGTCAGAAAGCCGAGAGGTTCAGTTGGAAGGCAGGTCAGATGGAAGCCCCCAAGGGGATCTTCTCAGAAGAGAAGCAGGGGCCACAAAGACAGGAAGAGAGGTAAAAAGCATCCCAGCAGGCAGCTGCCTGAGGCAGATCTGAGTAGACAGGCATGGTGGTGTGTGCAGAACTGCATTTGTAAGATAAGCATCAATCCAATCTCCCCTTTCTTTTTGACAGTCACATAAATGATAGAGATGGGTAGCTCACTGTCTTCATGACTAACAATGCAGATGAAGGCCCAGGGACCATTAGGGAAGTCATCTCCAGTCCCAGGCTGGGGGAAAGAAGGAAAGGGCTCCTCCAAGGGTTGATGTGAAAAACAAGTAACACTTTCAGTCTGATAAGCACCTAAAGAAGACACCAACTTCAGCCAGCAAAGAGGAAGGGAGAGAAGAGAGCCCTAAAATCCAGCAAGAGATCAACTCAATATATGTAGTGAAGTAAATGGATGGAAAGAGCACAAGATTAAGTCAGAGAGACCTGGGCTGAGCCCCAGATCTCTCAGCAGTTGTGTAATCTTAAATCACGCCTGGGCCTCAATTTCCTTATCTATAAGATAAGTTAATAAAATGACTTCCAGGCAAACTATTGTAAGAGTTAAAACCAGTATATGGGAGAGTGCTTTATAAGCCCCTTTCAAATTTTTTTGGTCTGTGTGTTTCATATTTTCTTCTACCAAGTCATCCTGGATAGTGGAAATAGCTTGGGGTTCTAAATCAAACAGACTAGATTCATTTCCAGGTCTGTCACTTATTAACTGTGAGAACTTGCAAGAAATTTTACATGACTAAGATACAGTTTCCTCATTTGTAAAACAAGCATTGTTGGGAAGATTATAGTCAATGTTGGTAAAGCATCTAGATAGACATATAGCAGGTGCTCAATAAATGTAATTCTATCTTCCTATTGGGAACATTTATCAGTGAGGACAAGGAGGGAGTTGGGCAATGTGAACCTCACCCTACAATATACAACCTCCTCCCTAAAGCCATACTCTACTAACTCTTTTAATTCAACCTTTCCTTAGAACATTCCCCACTACCAATCAATCACCACCAGCCCAGTCTAGCCCGGCCCGCCTCATCACTGTTTCTCCTGGTCTCTTAGAGCCACAGAAACAATATTGTAATAGATACCATTTGGCACCAACTAAATACCAGGCACTCTACCAGGTGTTTTCAGTGCACTCTATCTTGCATACAACAGATGCTTGATAAACGTTCACTTCCTTCTCCAGTTTGGAAAGATACAGCCGTGGGTGTGACCACTGACATACTGTAGGCACACTTGTGTAATGACATCAGTGGCCTCTCTCTTCTATACAGTGCTTTACCGTTTATGAAGCTCTTTTCACCCATATTATCATACTTGATTTTCACAACAATTCTTGCTCATCTTTGGATGAGGACACTGAGGCAAGAGCACAACCACAGCTCAATTATTCATTCAATCAACATTTACTGAGCAGCCTACTGGTGCCAGGCCATGTACTATACTCTGGGGAGATGAAGAGAAACCACAGGAGTCCCAGCTTAGAGGGGAAACCTTTTTAAACGTCCTCAAAGTTTACTGGTGCCTCTCTTCATATCATAATCCTTAAGAAACTGGAGATTTATTTCTTGGACTGGAGATCATTTTCTATTTTTGCTTTCTTCCATACTGTTTCCTCTGATAGGAACATACTTTCCTCTGCTTCTAGCTAAATCCTTCATGACCAGAAAGTCTTCCCTGATCCACCATCCTCTGGTAAAATGTCTTTGCTCTGGCCAACACAGCTCCAGGGCTTCTCAATACCATAGACAAGGCATTTCATGGACTTCCATTGTTTTCTTCTCTTTACAGACACAGAACAGGTGGGCATCCACCTGTGCACACACACATTCAGCTCCTTTTACCATCCCCCACCTTCTTCCATCTAGATTCCAAGAAGTTAGGATGAATGGCCCTGTCCCTCTCCCACCCCTCTCCACACCTCTATTAGCTTCCAGAGGCTGCCACCTCGCCCTCCCTAAAGTCTCTTCCCTCATTTGGACTCCAGAACAGAGTCGACCTCGGATGAACTAGTCTGTCCACGATTCTCTTCTTGTCTCTGATCCTAGGTGGCAGTGTAATAAGGTCCAGTGCCAGTGCCCCCTCCTCAGCCTCCTGAGGAGCTCAGACGCAGCTAGTGCATGGATGCCGGTGGACTCCACTCTGGGCCCCCATCATCTTTCCACTCACACACCACCACCCACATCTGGCTTCCTCCACACCCTGACCCAGCCCAAACTCTCTAAGTGCCCTGACAGTCACTCCACTCCCAGCTGCCGACCCCCTGCTCTATTCCTCTCCACCCACCATCCCTGGACATAACTGAGCTGTCCACTGCCCGTATCCAAGGCCCCGGCTCTCTCCCTCCACCAGCTCCCCACCCACCTCTCTGCAGTCCGGATAGACCCAGCCCCGCCTCCCACCTTCCCTTTCTCGCCAGCTTTCCACCTCCAAGCCCCGCCCCTCTTCCCCACTCAGGATACTCCCCTTGCCTACACCCAGATGGGCTCCGACTCCCATCCTTTTCCCTCTCAGCTCTCCACGCACACTTTACCTTCTCGCCGACCAGCATCCTGCCCAGCGCCCCTTCCCCTCATCATCTCACCCCTGGGCAGCTCAGAAACGACCCCCGCTGGCCAGTCCACCCCCCTTAGCTCCTCACTTCCACGCCTTCGCAGCCCTCGCTCCCCTCAGTCCTCCCGCTTGCGCACCCCGTTCACCGACCCTCGGCCGCGGGGTAGCCTCTTCCCGCACTGCCCCTCTCAGCTCCCTCCTTCCATCTTCCCCGCCCCCAGCGCCCCGCGTTCGCCCCTCAGCGAGCCCTCACTGCGCTCCAGCGGCCGCTCACCCTTTCCCCCAACCCTGGCGCCCTCTTTTTAGCTCCCTCACTCCCGCCGCCCTCTGCCCTCGAAGCCCGCCTGGCGGCCCTCACGGTCCGGGCAGACCTCCCTCAGCGCCCCCTCCCCGGGCTACGCGCCCCTTCACTGCCGCGGAGCCTCTCCTTAGTGGCCTCCCCTGGCTTCTTGTCCTCGGCGTCCTCTCCGCTGCCCAGTGCTCCTTTTCAACCCCCGCTCACTGGCCCCAGAGCCCCGCGCCGGGAATCGGTCCCAGGTCCTCTCCGGGCGGGGTGCCGGGACGCGCCCCTTACCTGGGACTCCGGGTAAAGACGCGCGGTCGCTCCCTGGAAGCGCCGCGGAACGGCCGGACCTGGCGGCGGGCGGCGGAAGGCGCAGCGGGTTCGCGGAGCCAGGCGGTGCGGTGCGGGGTGGGTCAGGGCGGGTCTGGTCACCACAGCGGCGACTTAGGGCTGAGGTTCTCGCTGCAGCTGGGCTTGGCCACTGTCGCGTCCAGGCCCCACCCATGCCCCGCCCAGGGGCGGGCTCCGTATTTGCCCCGCCCCCAGCTTGGATCTTCTATAGGGAATACGGAGTATCTTAGGGGCCACAAGCTCCCCAATATCTGGGTGACTATCGTGGTTCATCTTAATTCTCACGTCTCGTTCCATAGACTGAACTTACTAGGGTGGCAGAGAGCTTTGATGACAACGTGGATGTGACGGGTTTCTAGCTTTTCCATTTCCAAAGCACTTCCCTGTCCACTGTATCGTTTCATTCTCACAAAAGCCCAGGGAGAAAGGCAGAATCTGGACGACTGTCTACATGTGGAAACTAAGCCAGAAACCTGGGCATTGTTGCCTACCCTATGCACTTCTTCATGCGCTACATCCTGTCAGTCTGGTAAGAAAGCCTCCTTAACACATCCTATCCCTTCCCTTCCTCTCTGTCTCCCATGCTCTCACCCTGGTTCATCACTTCTTGCCTGGACTGGACTAAGTCCAGTCCTTGCTTCATTCCTCAGTCCTCTACACTAGCAACCTGAGTGATTGTTCTAAACGTCACCATGTTACCATCAATCATGATGAAACAAAACAAAACAAAAATACTTCAATGGCTCCCCATTACCAGCAGTAGCCTGGAGTGAGAAAAATGTTCTTGCCCGTTCATTCGGAAGTCCTGCTCTGCCAGATAAAGCAGAAATAAGAAGTAATAAGCACCCCACCCTCCCATTGCTGACCTGGACTTCAAGTCTTCCTAAAGTCCCAGGAGCCAGCTGTCAGCTTTGGTTTAGAATCATCATCCTTCCCCACGCCCCTCCCCCACCTCACATCTTAGAGGTCTGAGTCAGATACCAAAATAATTTTTACCACATGTTCCACTATGACCTTATCTACAGTGTGTCTCTTTGGACAGGGGAACCACCCAATCAACAGCCCTTCTGGTTGTCTGACTTCTCTCTCAGCTCATCATTCTGAGCTTCTCCACTCCCTCCCTTTCCCTCACCTTCCCACTGTCCACCTCCTGGTAGCCCTTTCCACAGTGCCCTCTAGATTTCTGTTCCTTTGTCAACAAACTCTCCTATACCCTCTGCTCTTCAGGAAGTACTCGAGTTACTTTGCCTTTACTGAAACTTGACCCTCCTCCATGACTCCTCTCGTAGCCCTCTGCAGGAAGGCTTCTCACTTTCCCACTCCCCGCACATCCACAAGACCAGGAGGTGGGGTCAGCAATGCCACTTCCACCCTGGTACAAAAATTCCTTCTCCTTTGGTCTCCAGCCATACCACCCTCTGCCCTGCCTCATCAAGGACATTACTGACATCCAACTGTTCCTTATGCACTGAAGACTTCAGCTCCCGGCTCATGGTCATCCTCATTAGCCCAGTCCTGCCGTCCTTCTGGTGCTTTCAGTAGCCATGTAGTTTCCTGGTCCCTCAGTTCTTGGTCTCCTCCTCATGTCACCTCCCATGGTCATACCTTGAACTTCTTAATCACTCAGAACTAGTGCCTCTGTGCTCTTGAAATCAAATATCCTCACCCTCTTTCTTCCACAAAACCCTAATTCCCTCATTTCAAAATGGGTGTGATGAAAATGATTATTCATTCTTCACAGGAATAATAAGATAACAAATAATAATATCCTTTTAAAGTTGTGAAACAATATGAGAACAGATGGCATTGCGTTTACATTGCCTCAGTCGGGTCTTCTGATCACTTTCTCCTTCTTTCCTGAAAGGCCATGTAGTTAAGTGGACAGAGCACAGAGCCAGACAGATTTGGTTTTCAATCCTTGTTCTGTACCCCTACTTCCTGTGTGAGCATACATAAATTATTTCATTTTTCTGACACACGCATCTCGTCCTCATTTGTAGAAACAGCAATAACGTTGTGAAGGTCAAATAAAAAAATGAGATAGCTACTAGAAAGCACTTGACAGAGTGTCAGGCACATAGTAAGCCCTCAATAATTAGGAAGCACGGTGGTTATTATAATAGAAAAAGTGCTATTTTTAACCACAGCTGCCCTCCGAGAAGGATAGACCTTAATGTACAGAGGTCCCTTTGTCCCGCTGAGGACCTTGAGGAGTGTGGATACATAGTGTGAGAGGAGAAGGGAGACACTAACTTGCTCTGTGCAAAAAAAAAGAAAAGAAAAAAAAAGGAGAAGAATGTGGAATTCACTTGGCAAAGTGGATGGGATAAGGAGAGCTGGAGGAGGAAAGGAAAAAGATGAGTAAGAAAATCAGGGTAAGGGTAGGTGCTACATGGGTAAAGGGTCAGAAGAAACCCTTCTGTGACAGGTGGACAAAGGGTGTTTCAGCTCTGGAATGCATTAAATGGGAAAAGTTGTTGCACATACAATGTAATCATGTTCTGTGACTCTCAAGCCTTCAATAAAGGCCATTACACTCAGGTATGCTTTCTAAGAGAAGGGAGTTGTGAGGGTGAGTGAGTAGGGAAATTGAGCAATGGGCTTTGTTTTTCTGAGTTGAAAAAGGAGACTAGAGGCAGAGACTAGGAGAGGACAAGTACTCATGGAATTTGCAGAAATCTCTGGGAAGTCTTCCAACTTATAAGGGTTATAAAATGTGAAATTTGAGGTTCAAGCTCATTGCATCTAGATCTTAATGGGGCAAAGAGGCTACATCTGACATTTGGGCTGTATCATTTGTGCCCCCAGTAGCTACCTCCTTATTGACCAGCAGGTGACCACCCAAGAGAATACAAAACAAATCAAATTATATTGGTTTATTTTCACTTCCAGATCCAAATGCCATCAGCAGGGGTAGAATCTTTCTCTCTCTCTGTCTCTCTCTCTCTCTCTCTCTCTCTCTCTCACTCTCTCTCTCACACACACACAGGGGAAGCATTCAACATGTGAATAGTCAGAACCCAGGTCCCACCCACCCCCCTCCCTCTCCCTCGCCCAACCTACCAACCCTTCACCAAAGCCTGTCCATGCTACCTCCGAGGGCTCTCCATTCCATCCCTTACTCTCCACTGCATGGCCATAGCCTTCTCATGGTCCTACTCCCATGATAGCCTCCACGCTTTTCTTGTAATCCACACTCCACACTGCAGCACAAGACTCTTCCCAACCTAGCTTAAATCTGTTTGGTATGCATAGAAGGCCTCTTGTTTGGCCCCAGCTACCCTCTAGCATCATTACTGGACACTCCCCCATCTTGCCCTAAGATTCAGTGTTAAACTACTTTTGGTTCCCAGAGTGTGACTTGCTTCATAACATCTCCATGCATTTACCTCAGTTTCCTCCTCTACCTTGAATACAATTCACTCACTCATTCATTCACTCACTTACTCACAAAGTAAATATCTCCTGAGCACCTGCTATACACCAGAGTGGATAGCAAATGGTACCCAACCCAAGTCTCTCAGTGTCTGCTGCAGGACAGCAGGCTGTAAGATCCACTGGTCTGAGTTCACAAAGGTATAGACCGAACTGCAACCCAATATGGTACCTCCTGGATCATTCTTAGAAGGGGTCAGGGCACACTTGCTGAATAAACAAGCATAAAAATATTCACAAAGGATTTCTCACATTCCCTATCTCATATAACTTTCACAATAAACCTATGAAATGGGAACTGATTCATTTCATCTTGGATATGAGGAAGAAGTAAGTAGCCTATGATTTCTTAGCTACTGAAAGTAGGGAAAGCCAAGACAAAAATCAGCCACATTAGTGAATAGCAAGACAAAGCTGTTTTCTCACTGTGGGATGCATCAATGGGGAAGAGCTTCAGAGTTAGAAAGGCCCCCTGCTGAGATGCAGGTCCTGGGATGCAGAGTTGAGACTTAAGCTGAGCCTTCAAGGATAAGTAAGAGTTCAACTCAAGAAGGAAGCGAGGACCAGTAGGAGCAAAGGCCCAAAGGTATGAAATTATATGAAAGCTTCAGGGAACTTCAGGGACTGTAAGTCTCTAGAAGCACAGACCTAATGGGCACAGTGCAGGTGATGAGTGAGCTGGGAGGGTAAGTCAGAGCCAGAGGTCAGCCCAGGCCTGGGGCCATGCTGAGGATGATGAATTCATAGATCAGGACAATGTAGAGCTGTTACACTGCTTTCTCCAGGGGGAAGACTTGGCCAAATTTATGCTTTAGAAAGATCTCGGCCTGTACAAAGGAAGACGGATCAGAGGTCCCAAGATACAGGGGACAGGGAGGCCAGAGAGAAAGCTGGTGCAGTGACTTCAAAAGAGATTATTAGCCTGAGCTGGGAGATGCAGTGGGACATTAAAGGGATGAAAAGGACAAGATTTAGTGACTAATTGGATGTAGATGGGGAAAAAGGAAGTGGAGGCAACTAGGAGAGCTTTCCCACTTGGGTGGTGCTGTTCCCTGTGAGAAAGGGAACAGGAGAAATAGCCACAGGAGTGTGATGTCCCAAAGAAGGAGAACAAGAGCCCAGTGATAAAACTGAGATGGAAATGATTATTCATAATTGTCTTCATTAATTTTATTCAGTTTTAAGCAAGCCCATCAGCATCTCAGTCAGGCCTCTCCCACAGAGCCCAGAAGCCAAATCTAGCACCATTAATCCCCTCCTCTCTACCGCCCGCAACCCCTGGGTCTCTCTTTTCCTAGTTAATAGATGGAGAATACTCAGTCCATAATTTAACACAGACAATGACTAGACAGCATCCTGTTGCCAGCGTTTTAGTTCAAAACATAGTTAAGATTTTACTGAGGAGCCAAATGAACCTCAAATCAGTCCTTCTCCACCAATCCAATATGGGAGCCCCTTCTAAAGTCTTGCCGTGCTCACTTCCAAGGAAGGACAGACTACCTCCTTGAAGGTAGACTGCTCTGTTTTTGGACAACCCTTATTGTTAGGAAAGTCGTCTAATTTACTGAAATCTGCCTGTTTGTATCCTTCACCCTCTGCTCCTAGGTCTTCATCATTATATCATTCATTTATTCATTTCACAAATATTTGCTACTATGTGTCAACACTTAGCAGTGTTCCGGGCTAGAGAGTACACAGATGTGAACTACACAAGGAGAATCCCTGATCATATGGAGGTTATGAATCCTATGAAGAGATTCAAACAATAAATAAGGAAGCAAAATCTATAGGATAATTTCAGTTGGTGATGAGCACATTTAAGGAAATAGGCCAACAAGTTGATGGGATGGAAAATGACTCGAGGAGAGATGAGCTATTTGAGAATGAAAGCCTCTCTAAGCAAATGGTGTTTGATTTAACACCTGATGGAAGAGGAGGAGTCAGCCCGTTTTGGGGATGAGGCACTTAAGCAGCAAAGAGGACAGGAGATTCTCCTAGGGTGAGACTATGGCTAAACGACCAACTCTAAAGCCTCCCCCTCTTGCAGAGTGTTTACACAGCCATGGCATGGGCTCAACTATGGTCTGTGGCTAGTGGTCTTTGTGTCCATGAGCCCACCCTGGACACAAATTCCCTCCTTGGTCTCATCAGTTATCACTCACGACTGACCAGTTTTCTTTCTGAACCATTTCTGTTAAATAAGGGATTTCAATTAAAATGAACTCCAAGGCTTTCCAAGGTAAGCCAGTGTGAGGTAATCAAAAGGACATAAGCTTTGGAATCAGAGAGGTCTAACTAAGTTCAATCCGACTTTCACCATTTGCTAGTTATGTGATTGAACTTCTCTTGATCACACAGGTTGCTCATCTGTTAATGGGGAGGATAAATATTTCATTGGCTCCTTAAGAGAGTTCAGTTAAAAGCAATAATGTATCACTTTGGAGGGTGCATGATAGGATATTCAGTAACAGCTGCTTTAAGGGATCTGACAACTCTTATAACTAAGTATATCATGTTTGCCAATGAGTTCTCCCTTCAAACACATGTCTAGGGAACTTAAGGACAGTTGCTAATTGCTTAGAATCTATAAAAAAAAAGTCAGGTTGCTCTCTAATTTTGGAAAAACAGCTATTTCCTCTTTTTTAGAGGGCTTGCAAAGGGCTGCTGTAAGGCTGCCTTGCGACTCTTTGTAAAGGTTCAGTCCCATACTCCCCCTTGTGCTCTAAATGGGAACTGCATCCTCTCAGAACTGACCAGTCGTCATGGTGCTGAAATCAGCCTGAGTATAGGGGCTGAAAGGAACTGAGATTTTGTAGGCACCTACCATATTCCAGAAATCTTCTGAAGGGCCTTCCATACACTATCTCTTGTCTCTCATCAACTATCAACAAGAGGAAACTGAAGGTCAGCAAAGTTAAATGACTTTTCCAAATATCCATGGATAGTAAGAGAAAAAGCAGACCTAAACAAAGGAAAGAACTGGAAAACTCAGTGATGTTTATTGTGTGGTAGGATAAAATCCAACCTCATTAACAAACTCAACCAGATATTTTTCTCTCAAGATTTATTTCCCACCACCAATCTCCTTGGTCCTTGTTCTCTGGCCATATGGAATGACACATAGTTCTGAGAAACTGTTTTTACCTCAGGGTTTTGGGCAGGCCTTTATTTCTACATTGAGTGCCTTCCTGAATACTCCTCCTTATTGAGAAGGTCCCTTCCTATTCGTCCTACTGTCCATCTCATCCTTACTTAGAGAGAATAATCACTCCCTCCTTTTACTACTTCTGGGCTTTAGGTTTGCAGTTGGTACAAGATAGTGAAAGTAAAATGTTCAGCCCTAGGAAATTAACAGTGCTTTAATTCAACAATTATTCATTTATGGTATACCAGGCATGGCTGAAGGTACTGAGCACTAGAAATACAATGATAAGTAAAACAGATACAGTTGCCATTCTCACAAAACTTACACTCTGATGAGGAAGGCAGACATTACACAAATAACCACATCAATTAATTACCATTGTGATCATTGTCTTGAAAAAAAAGCAGTGAGAGATATAAAAGAATAAGCAGTTTTGGTGCCATGATCAGGGAAGATTTCACAAAGCATCATTTAGGTGAGATTTTTGAAAAACGAGTTAGGCAAAAAAATGGGGAAGGACACTCCAAGCAGAGAGAACAGCATGTGTAAATACCATGAGGAACTTTGGAAAATGGAGAGAAAAACAAATTTGTGATAGAATGAGAAAATAACATGTACTGAAGCTGGAGAGAGACATGGGATCCAAATTATACCATCTATTTAAACAACATTATTGATTTTGGACTTTATCCTGGGAGTAATGGAGGAGAGGCTGTGAAGAGTTTCAAGCAGGGAAATCATATAACCAGAATTCTATTATAAATAGTGCAGTCCCTGTGGAGAACATTTAGAGAAGGGGCAAGGATGGATGCAAGAAAATCACCTAAACAGCTATTCATTTATTTAGCCACTTCGTTAATATTTATTGAATGCCTACCGCATGCCAGATTCCATATTAGGCTGAGGGTACAGAAGTGAACAAGATAGATAAAAGCCCTGCCCTGATGGAACTTACACTGCAAAAGTCTAGGTGATAAATGCTGGTGGTTTAGACCATGGTGGTGATGATAGGGATGAAGACGAATATATTCCCCCTGAAAACTATGCACTTTGACTCTTTTAGTTGATTTCTGGAAGCTTCATCACTTAAATAACTGCAAAGGACACAGTTTCTGGGGTACTGTAAACAATAACATTTAGAAAAAGGTGTTATGTCACTGTAAAAAGTGTATCCACTAGAACCTAAGTACCACAGAAATCTTATACCCACAGTATCCACTGAAGACTAATACATGGACAGGCTCTTAACAGTTGGAAATTTTACACCATCTTCTTTCTCCTTGAGCTTGAATTTCTTTCACTCTGTGCACAGATTTATAAACTAATGTAATGCATTAATATGCTTAAAAGACTATTGATCTCCATACCATACATCCCTACAGTAAACATGTATTTAACTGAAATTAAAATGCCAAAATTTCCTTTGACTATAAGAATCTAAGTTACATTAGACAATTTGTGTACCCTGCTTTAAAAATCTCTTGATCTTTCCCCTACTTTGGCTGTTGCTGTGGTAACCAGCTGCATTTGGAGGTTGAGGATACTTCCAGATGACTGCATTCCCTTATCTCTTGCTTTCTGCATCCATGGCTCTTTGTCACCTCTGTGTCTATGTTCTTCCAGGAAATTAGCTCCTCTGGGGCAACCCTTGACCAGTAGGGTAGCCAGTCAATAATAAACCCTATTTTGGCTCTCCCTTCTGTGATCCACTCTCCCCAGTCCCTCATTCCTGTCCCCTAGAGTCTCTTCCTAAAATGTATTACCCCTACAGGCCTTATTTCAGGCCCTGCTTTTAGGGGAACCTCAACTAAAACATGTGTTAATTTTTTTCTTCCAGATTCAGTTATTGTTACAAGAATTATTAGCATGTCAATCAAAACAACAAACATTACAAATACTAATAATTATTAAACATAAAAAGTTAAATTTTCTTGAAAATGCCATCTCTTGGTGACATGACTTTTTAAAAATGTGATTCATGTACCTGTGAGAAGAATATTACTTATGGCTAGAATGAAACAGCAAGGTGACTAAACCAATTCAAAGGAGGCTATAAGAAACATACATGTATATTGTCAGTGACAAATGACCCTGAAATAAGAATACTAAATCCACTACAAAACTGGCTAATGACCTAAAGACATTAAAGCTGTAAATTTTGAGATTATCTTCTCCCTGGGAAAGAAATCATTTGCATCTTATTAGTTTTCTATAAGTTAACATCTAACTCCATAGAGTTGTAGAATGCCTGTAATTTATTAATAGTAAATAATAAATCAAACTAAGTTGCATTCTTAGAAAGTCAGTAATGCTTTGTTACAACAGTACAGGCTTCTTACAACAATGCTGTACAGTAACATTAAAAGTTTTGAACAATTTTTCTTAACACTACTTACTGCTTTTGGAAACATATGTGCTAAGAAATTGTTATATGATTACAAGAGACTAGGAGTTTTGTTATTGCAACAGCATCAAACTCTTTGAACTCTTACTCAGTTATATGCCAGAATATCACAGATGACCTAACATCAAAACTTCCAAATGTCAGTTAATGATTTAATTAGGTCCTCCTTCAGTCATGTTGAAAGCGAAGATATAGAAAACGCCTATCTTGTGAAAAATTTGTTACCCATTCATTAGAGTAATTTATTTTCTCATTTGCTGGAAAGTATACTACAAAGACTTATCAAACACTTATTAACTACCTCTCAGACATTTTTGCTTGCCTTAGAGGTACATTGCATAACCCAGATTCCTCAGAAAGGGCTAAGAAAATCTTTGCCAATACAATATGCTTTGATAAAATGCATTTATCATGTGCTTCAAGTGTATTTTTCTTCCTTTAAATTTTTTTTAAAAGTTATTTTTATTTTTTAAAATTTTGTTGAGGGGGAGGTAATTGGGTTTATTTATTTTGTAATGGAGGTACTGGGGATTGAACCCAGGACCTTGTGCATGCTAGGCATGTGCTCTACCAGAGTTATATCCTCCCCCTTAGTATATTTTAATCAAATACTTGTCTTTCATTCAATTTATGGGAAAAGTATTCAATATTACCAAATGGCTAAGACAGACTTCATCCTATGAACATAGGTGTGCAAATATCTATATTCAAGTCCCTGCATTCAATTCTTTTGGGTATATATATATATATACCCAGAAGTAGAGTTGCTGGATCATATAGTAATTGTTTAATTTTTCGAGGAATCCTGGGAAATCATTTTTGGGAGAATGAAGATCTGGATATCAATTCACTGAAGTTTTTGTGTTCATATATTTCTTGTAAAGTCTTCATGTACCCCAGATTGAAAACTCCTTTTTCAAGTCATACTTTAGAACATAGAAGAGGTAATGTTATGTGTGGTGAAAAAAAGCATGAGTTTGGAGTAAGATAGGGGTGGCCAGTACTTAGTACGGAGGGCAAACCACTTCCCTCTAGGAAGTTTCCTTTTCCATAAAATGAGGCTAATAATATCTACCCAATAGGATCATTAATGGGACTTGAAGAGAATGAGTGAAAAGAACCTACCATAGAGCTTCACAATTCACTTGAAAGTACATTGTTTTGTGACCCTGGTACATAGGACAGAGGAACAGCCACTGCCCTAGCAGAGCACGGCCACCCAATGACCGCCACAGATGTGCAAACGGGCAACCACAAGATAATATGGTGCTGAGTCAAGACAGATGTGTTGGGGGAGGGGCATTTTATCCTCATGAGAAAAGTCAGGGAAGTCTCTGGAAGAGGTGGCTCAAAATGTAAAGAATGAGTAAAAAGTTTTAGGCAGAGGAAGAAAGCCAAACACACAAAAGCACAAGGAAGCATGTTGTGAAGGGAACTTGAAACAATTTGGTGTCACCACAACACAAAATGCAAAGACATGAATGGGAATAAATGATATTGAAGAAGCTCCCTGAAAGGCAAAGGTAAAGATCTTGTCTTGATCCTGTGCCTTGTTTCCTCATACATTTCAAATTCTTCTTCTATAAAATGGGGATAATAGCACCTTTCTCACAAGGCTGTTAGGACTAAAGACAAATGAAATGGCATAACACACATAAAGCACTTAGAAGAGTGCCTGGCACATACTGAGGCCCAAATGTTTCTTAATGTTAGTGTTACTTTTTGAAGGTGGCAGGAAAGGATTTAAGCAAGGGAGTGGTCACATCTACATTTTGGGAAGATGACTCTAGGGGAAGGAGCATGGATTGCAGGAGAGAATATGGAGGCAAGTAGGCAAGACTACAAGGCCGTTGCAACAACTAGTCTAGGAAATAGAAAAGGCCTGCCCGTACAAAACAGTGCTAGTGAGGATGGAGGGAATTCGGATATTTAAAAAGTAGAAGAGATGAACTCTGATGTCCGTCAGAACTTGGGAGGTGCAGGGGCAGGAGGAGTCCTAGACAGAGCTCCTAGACTAGGCCCTCAAGGTTACTTTTCTTCCTGAAGTGATCTCCATCCCTCCCCTGATTCTCCAATAACAAAAAGATCAGCACAACACATTTCCTTTTAAAGTTTTATTAAAGTTTAGTGGAACAATTAATATTTTTTTCTTTTCTTTTCTTTTCCTTTTTGTTAATTCCAGTACAAAAATACAGTTGACGACTTGACAAAAATGGCTCCACCTAGGGCTTGAAAGTTTGTGTTTCTCCAACAGTAACAGGGGAAAGCATGCTTCCAGCCATTGCTGCACACGCATGCGTGCCAACAGGGAAGGCAAGCCAGAGAAGAGGAAGGAAGTTGCAGGGATTCACGAAGAAACCCAGGATTATTCCCAGGAGAAAAAGAGAAGAAATAGGCTGGTCTCCTTGGTGGGGCAAAATGACTAATTTACATTTAGCATTTATTGTCTTTTAATGATAAGCTATTTGTGCAATTTTAACATTATAGAAAAGATGCTCCTGGTTTCTTTTCACCACCAAGGTGAGTAAAGCAGGAGGAAATGGAAAGATTCAAATACTGCAGTGTGAGGAGTACACCTCCAAATGGCTCAAGTTTTGTGTCACAAGGTGTCATTCTTTACCTTCAATGACAAAGAGACGTTTAGGTGAGAAGGGACAGGATCCACAGGCATGGAGACCAGCTTCTGGCAGCAGAACTCTTCCACAGTGAGAGGGCCCCTTCCCATGTGGGCAGGAGCAAGGTTTCCTGATCCGTTTAAATTGTTCTGAGTGATTCCTCAATATTCCCTTCAGTACTGCTTTCCCTCGAGAATAATCACTTTGATGAAAGAAGGGATACACTCATGTTACAACTCGTCTTCCAGATGTTTCTCTCTGAAGGCATCACCCGTCAGCCTTTCCTGAGCTTCCTTCATCCCCTGAACAACTGTGAAATAAAGGTTGAGGGGAAAAGCATGAAGCAGGTCTTAAACAGTTGACATCTGACAACCAATACAGATTTTCATATTTTAGGAGAAATATGAGAAGAGCACAGGATCTGGATTTAAGATCTAGTTCTGGATTTTAGCCCTGGAAGGTCTCTTGAATTTGTTTCCTAATCTATAAATAAGGTATAGATTTATTCACACAGATTATAAAAATTGAATGCGAGAATGAATAATACACATGCTTTATAAACTATGAAGTCCTACAAAAGTGTTAGTTACTTTGGCTTACCCTCCAAGATTAGAGCTGAACCACTGTCACAGATTGTGGATGTTCACCTGACACTAAGGGAATAGAAAACATCTTCCTATCATCCCCAAATGGATGTTGCATTTATTCCACTACCCGTGGAGGTTACAGGTCACACTGATATGTGAGTGTGTGCACGTGCTTGGAGGGAGGATTGTCTTCACTGAAGGAGGTGGTCATGTGCAGTAGCAACTATATATGGAAGAAGTAAGTTCTCAGGCAAAGGAGAACCTGGAAGGCAGGCCCTGGGTAGACGGGAGATGAAACTTCCTGTGTGTCTTGGGGCGTCTCTTTTGTGGATTTAGACATCAGGGAGGGCAGCTGTTTTGGTACAGGCTCCCCATCAACAGCAACCCAGGAGTCAGACTGAGCCAGAGCCTAGATCTCAGAAAGCAAGCCTATAAGAGGCAGGTAGTATAGTGTGTTATATTCATTTTATTTTACCTAAACCTTTAGTAAAGCCAAGTTTGAATGTCCCAGTTTCATGTTGGCTGAGCCATGGGGAATTCAGGAAGGGTCCTGTGTCCACATTTAGACTAAAGTGTTAAAGGATGATGCCAGTTCAAAATGGCAGTGGTAACTTTATGAAATTCTAAAACAAAGGTGAATTTCAAGGGTCAAGAGTTGGGGACCTAAAGTTCAGCTGCCTTCTCCATGTGGAAAATTTCCCTTGAATACCAACCTCCAGTGATCTGCATTTGGGTAAGATGATGACATTCTCCTTACCCATGGAAAGAAGAGGACTCTCCTTTCCCTATTCAGAGAAATAAAGACTCAAAACATGAAATGCTCAACAACCTGGTAGCAAGGCGATGGGGGACAGACACATGGCAACTTAGTGAACAACCCTCTTTTATAGATGGCAGGGAGAACATCAGAAGGAAAACTGACAGTATGTGGCATGAATTCAACCTCTGCCTCTAGAATGACTGTGCTCAAGGACTACAGAACAAAAAAGCATGACTCACTTAAGATTTCAACCTTCCTTCACATGTTCGTACTGGCACTGTTCCCTCTGGGTGGAACACATTTTTCGAGTGTTCTGCTGGCTAGGTCTCGTTCTTTAGGACTCAATCCAGCCTTGTGGACTCTCCATGTTGGGCTACCCTCCCCCGACACACACACCCCTTGCTTCCATAGCTTGAAATGTCCTCCACATATCTGTCCATAGAGACAAATTCTTCTTCTTCTAGGTCCAGTTAAAGTTTACTATCTATGAAATATTTTAGACTTGATCAGCTAACAGTTAGCATTCCCCTTCCTTTGAAGTCTTATAAGAATAGCTTTAGTGCAGTGGGAAAAAACTAAGTTCTGGGCCAAAATCCTGGCTCTGTGACTTATTAACTGTGAGACAATGGGCAAGTGACTATCTCTGTGAGCCTCAGTTCTTCAGTTTCCTCTGGGTCAGTTAGCTCCCAACTGGATTGTAAGTAGCCAGGAAAGAGGCTCAGTCTCACCTTTTTCCTATATTCTACCCAGGATCTAGGCAAAACCTAGTCATGCAGGAGATGCTCAGCTAACATGCTGAATTAAGTTTCCCATCACAGTCCTTGCATGTGGTTCATCCTAGTTAAATCTAGCAGCAACCCTCCCTCCTCTCTCAGCATAGCCATACCTTGCTCAGCACTGATGTAGAAATACTTGTAGCTGGGGTTTCCATTCTCATTGATGATTTCAGGACGTACTTTGCCACTGGGATCTGTAATAGACAAAACAGCACAGAGGTTGCAATAATTACAACAGGGAGGTGCTTCAAACACTGTGGTACAATAGGCCTTCTGGAAAACGAGACCTGCCCATCTTTGCAGCCCATTATCTCACCACCCTACCCCTTGTGTTTTATGTTGCTGTCATTCCTTTGCAGTTCCCTGACCACAACCCAACCCTTACCCCCAACACCCCGTCCTTGCCTTGGTATATGCTGTTCCCTCTTCCTGGCATGTTCCTTTTCTGCTTGATGATACTGGGATCCTATCTTTTGATTTATAGCCCCTATAGAATCTAGCAGAATGCTGAGCAAAGATGAGTGGTCACTAAATATCTTTTATAAATTTTTTTCTGTGAAGACATTTGTCTGCTTATAGCATTCCATTGCCTCAGCCTTACCATAGAGTCAAGGGTGGGAACTGCGGCTTATCTCAATCCCTGTAGTGCCTAGCACAGTCTGTGACAGAAAGCTGATGCATAAATGACTGCCGAATGGAGAAAGGATGAATATTGTCCCGTTGCTCACAAAAGCAGTTAATTAATGGGAAAAGTTTTCCTTCAGAATGTTCAGATGTTCAGAAGTTCTGACCTTCACAACTCCCCATCCTTTCTTGAAACTGGTTTTTGCTTGTTTTTGTTTTTAGCCATCCCAGTATCATTTCACTAGGGGGAGTCAGTGCCTGGATTCATTTCTCTCTCCCTGCATATCACAGATCCCTGGATTAAGACCTTTCACCTTACCCAGGAAAAGGATTCGTGGAATATAACCCCCATCAGGGCTGAAATCTTCATCTTTGGGCTCCTCTTCATCCTATTAAGTATAAACCTTAAGTTCAGATCACGTTCCCTCTCTCCTCAAAACCTTTCAGCGGTTCCCCTCTCACTTAGGGTAAAATCTCACTCAAGTCCTTGCAGTGACCTAAGAGGCCCTACATGGTCTGCCCCTGGGCACTTCTCTAACGTCATGTCCCACCCCTTGCTCAGTCTTTTTCAACCACTAACTTGCTTGCTGTTGCTGTCATTAAACCAGCCAGGCATGCTCCCTACTTGGGCTTTTGTTGTTCTTACCCTCTGCCTGGACACACTTCCCCCATTTTCCACATGGCTCACTCCCTTTTCTGCTTCAAATCTTTGTTCAAATGTCACCTTCTTCTCCAACCATCTCTTTAAAATTGCAAACTGTCCCTTCCAGCCTTCATTTTTAGCCATAGCATTTACCACCATCTGACATGTTTTATTTTACTTATTTGTCTGTCTCCCCATATTCAATTCTTCATATGTAATTTAATGAGGGCCGAGAATTTTGTCTGTTTTGTTCATTGCTGATTTCCAATGCCTCCATCACTGATTTGCACGATTCTTCTTGAAGGTATGGATTGATGAGACTGACATTTTAGCTACAATTGTGACGTTACAGTCCTCCTAAGAGATATGACCACACAATTAGTGTTCATTTAAAAAAAAATCTCTCAAGTTGGAGAATGCTCACAGGACACATTTCTGTTTCCTTTGAGTAGTGATTCTAACTTACCATAGAAAGTGGTGAGGAGTTCAGATACATAAGAATCAATAGTAATTTTGTCACTTATGGTGTGATTCCCATTTCAGAAGTTAAATGAGGTCTTTGCCTTCAGTGAGGTGTGTCAGCATTCAGACTATCCACAAGCTATATGAGCAATCCCTTAGGTACCTCAATGTTAACCGTTAATATATTTAGAAGATTTCCAGCCCTGTGCTTAAGCAAACATCATTTTACACAAACTTAGGGCTAGAAGTATCATCACAGAGCTTCCAAGCATCCCACATTAGAAGAGCACAGCCTAAAAGGCAGCACAGCTAGGTCGCAGTACCTATTCTTATCACTTATTAGGCTCTATGATCCTGACTAAATCACCTAACTCCTTTAAGCCTAAGATGCTCAATCTGTAAAATAGGGATAGTACCAATGGCCTAAAACTCCCCTCTAACTCTAAGACCTGATATTCTGACTTGGGATTCCAAGACCTCTGTATGAAGTACATAAAGGATATCTAATGAAGAAACAAGGAGGCTGTACATATAAGCCTCACACAGAGTACAGTTTCAACTGAATCACATTTTGCATGGAGTTGTGGCCTGCATATACAACTACACCTTTTGTTCACCTATGTGAAAATGTAAAAACGTCATAATCACAAACTAAAAATGAAGGAACCTTAAAGTTTAGTCATCTTATCTAATCTCTTCCTGTACTTCCTCCCTCCCACAAATGGGGGCTGGATGACGTTCTACTGTATCTGATACAAGCCTTAGTATTAGAGTTCAAGAGAAAGACACATACCTACCAGTGGCCAGCTCTGCTGAGTAAGATTTTACACCATCAATGATGCTAATTCTAAAACAGTACAGACTTAAAATTATAGCAGAAAGGAGAAACTCTGGAAGCCTTACCTCAAGATTTACCATAACAAAATTATGGGACAGTTCAGAAATTTCTGTAGATTCTGCAAATTTGGGCTTTAAAGCTGAGGGGAGAAAAAGATTTGGGAACAGAAGAAAACATCATTGTCATATCCAAACCCTAATTTGCTGAGTTGATTCTTATAACTAATCTTTTTTTTTTTTTTAACATTAAGACCCAGAAATCAGGACACCTGAATTCTGTTCCTGCTTCTGCCACTTTACCTGCATAGATATGTATCTTTGAGTGACTGACTTCATTTCTCTGAAGTTGGTATCTCATTTATAAAATATGGATAATAGCATATGAATGAAAAAATTATTACTGTTTGCTTTTTTACATATTTCAACATCTATTTAAAAATAAATGTAATAAAGACAAAAGAATAACAATACTCTACCACTAATGTATACATATTATTTCACTAATGATTTACACTAATTTTATACTCCTCTTCCAACAGATTTTATTAAGTACTGTATACCAAATAAAAGAAAAACATCTGACTGTTAAGTGGCAGGGTGGTATAGCAGAGAGAATACATGCTACAAAGTAAGATAATTTGGCTCCCACCTCCTCCAGGAAGACTTTCCTACCACGCCTCATGTCTCTCACTGTATATACAACTGACCATACAACTATTGTAGCACTTAATTCCACATTCTACATAACTGTATTTTAATTGCCTCACCCTCCAACCCCCAAATATAATTGCAAATTTGAGGGCAGGGAATTTATATCATATATTTCTTTGGTATTCCTTAAAGCAATAAGCAGTGCTGAGCCAAAGTCAGTGCTAATATTGTTTAAATGTTAATATTTGAGAACACATCTGAGGTTTGATCATCTGCACCTACCTTTGCAAGCTCCACACCAGGACTTATGGATAATCACCATCAGGGGTAATCCACTTAAAGACAAAACAAAGACATTATAATCTAGTAATTCCACTTCTTGAAATGCATTCTAATAAAATGACCAACTCAAGAAGACAAAGACTACTGTACAAAGGCATACATGTAGTATAATTTCAATTGGAAAACTTTTAAGACAACCTAAATATTCAATAATAGTAGACTATAATAACAAAATTATTGCTAAGTCCTGATATTCTAGTAAATACTGCAAATTTGGACTTTAAAGCTAGGGAGAAAAGATTGTAGAAGAAAACAAATTACAGCATTTCCAAATGTTATGGTTATATAATCATTGAAATGTTAATATAGTTTTTCATTACAATGTTAAGTTAAAAGCTAGAGTATAAGATTATTATCTACAGTTTAATTTTAATTATACAAATATGTACAGAGAAAAGAGCTTAAAAAGAAATGTATGAAAACATAATTGAAGTTATCTCTGGAGAATGGGACTGTGGATTTTACTATACCTTTTCCTGTATTTTCCAATTTTGGTACAATTAAGTGTAATTTTTATAATCAGGGAGGAAAACGCTTTTTCTTTTATAAAACAATAAGCAACATAGTCCACCTGAATCAGTCTTGGCCAGCTGAAGCTCTTAAGCTCTCAAGGCTCAAATGCCAACTTGTAGAAGGGTCTGATGTAAGCAGCCATTGGCTTTCTCCATCACCCAACCCCCATATCACCATGCACTGTATAATGCTATCACAGCGTTTATCACACTGAACTGTATCTATTACTTACCCATCTCTCTTCACCAAACTTAGAGGTTCCTAAGGAAGGAACTCTTAGCTGTCTCTATATCCCCTACACCTAGCATATTATTAGTAGCAAAATCTTATATAGCATTTACTATGTACCAGGCACTGTTCTAAATATACGTAAATTAATTAATTTAATATGTGTTAAATTATTCAGCTATCTCATCATAGGCCTACTACAAATCTGGGATGGATTTGTGCCTCTAATACTTGTAAAAGCTTTTAAACCAGATGAGCAGGGCAAGCTTAGGTTAAGAAGTGGGATCTAGATAACCATAACAATAGCCAAAATGTGTTAAACATTTTTATATTGTTCTACGTGCTTTACACACAAAATCTGATTTAAATCCTCACAACAATCCGAAGGTAGATGCCATTAATGGTTTCATAATAAAAATGAGAAAACTGACTCTCAAGAGATTAAATATTTGGCCACATAAAATATAGGTTCTACCACTTAGTAGCTAACACGTAAGTCTGACTCCAAAATCAGATGATGATAATAATAATAATAATAATAATAATAATAATAATAATAATAATAATAATAATAATAATGATAATACTAATCTGATAACCAACTAACTTGGAATTAGATAATGAAGAATGGAAAAGGCCTCAGAAGTTGCCTATTCCAAATCTCCATTTTATGCAGAAATCCATTCTTGTATGTCAGAAATCAGATAGACTGATGAGCATGAAATACATCACCAACCAAGGCAATCCATCCTTTTAACAGGGTCATGCACTTACAGCACTATTTAGAATGTATTGCTTCCTCCTATCTCCTATTTATCCTTCTGGAGCAGAGGTCAGCAAACTAGTGTGCAGGCCTAATCCAGTGTACTGCCTGCTTCTACAGGGCTGTGATACATAAATGTGGGGGTTTGGGGTTTTTTTTTTTTTACATTTTTAAATGGTTGAAAACAAATCTAAAGAATAGTACCTTGTGATATGTTAAAATTACATGTAATTCAGTCAGTGTACCTAGTTTTATTAAAACACATTCACTCATTTGTATACTTAGTCTATGGCAGCTTCTGTGCTACCATAGCACAGCTGATCAGCTGCAAGAGAGACTGCATGGCCCACGAAGCCTAAGATTTGCTATTTGGCCTTTACTGACCCCTGTTCTAGAGTGACAATTCAAATGTAAACTCCTCTGTGAAGGCTTCCCCAAACCACCTTCTCTCAACAGCTAGTTAGTCCTACTCCTCAAAGCATTCTAACCACCAGCACTTTTCATCCTCTAATCACCTATTTACTTATCATAACTACTAATTTCTCAAGGGCAAAGACTGTATCTAATTTATCTTGGGAAAATACAAGCACTGGTAAGGTGGGTACCTACCATTTGTTTAATGAAATTAATGAAAAAAAGAAAAAAGATAAGCTTAAAGTGCTATTTGTCTTGAAAAACAGAATGAAGCACAATTAATTATGTAAGCTGTCATAGTATAATATAGTCACTCTAGGTTAAAACTAAAACATCTAGACTCTCACTGAGCACTATCAAAGTACTTTTGATGAATGCATAACAAGGATTTATGTGTATCTAGAATGTTACAGTAAGTAAATTACATAAAGAACATAAAGTTACAATAAGTGAAAGAGATGCCAGCAGACTGTCTTCTTCTAAAAGATTTTATTAGATGAAATAATCTAGTGATTTTTGTCTTTCATTTCCACTAGAACCAAAGATTCCCAAGGATAGAAACCAGTGGATCTGTCTATGACCCCAGGCCCCAGGATAGAGACTAGCAAAAAAAAGTAGGCACAGTACTCAAAAAGCTCTATCCTCTGGAGAAATTTACCAAGATCTTCCAAGCTACTTCTCTGTTCTCTCTAGTTTCATTATGCTGTAAACTCAATGCCTGGCTCAGAGGCATTCAGCAAAGTATGCGTGAAGCAGTCACAACAGCTCTAGTGCCACACATCAAAATATTCTGCAGACCCTCTGATTATTCTTCCCAGAGAAGCAGAGTGTGATGGTTTCACAAAGAGCATGGTTTTCCCCCACCTATCTGGTTAGTGCAGGCTCTGGCTTAGATACTGCAAAAACATGTTGGCCAGTTGAGGCAGGTTCTCATTGTTGGGATGCATTTTGGTGTAGGAAATAAACTGACGACGAAGGCGACTCAGTTCTGCCATGGTCAAGGGCCGAGTAAACCGCAAGTGCTCTGTGGTGCCAGGAAGCTTAAGCAAGTCTCCGGGTACCGCGCTCTTCTGCGCTTCCATCAGTCCTGCCAACACCTGGCTGGTGATCTGGTCCAACTGGTGCAGAAAATTGCCGGAGGCAAGTGGCTGGGACTGTGTAGATTGATGGGGTGGAGGAGCCCGGTTCTCAAACAGCGCAGCCCTGATCTCTGCCAAGGGCAATGGCTCCTCTAAGCCCACCAAGGTGAACAAGGGTCGGTCCCAGCGGTTCCGAGAGTCGGGAGCTTCGAAGCGCAGCGCTAGGGCCTCCAGAAGTTCGGGAGTGTAAAAGTCACCCGACACAGGCTTTGCAGATTTCTCGAATTCCGGAGTCATGAGAGCTGGAAAATCTGGCGCCCTAGTTTCTTCCTGCACCAGTTCTTTAGGTACGTCTGCCTGAGTTCTCCCATTTCCTATGGAGTCCACTAGCCGCGGTTCCCTGAAGGCACCGGTGCCTGCCTCCAGAGGTCTCCCTCCCTCCTCAGCGCGCGGCCTCCAACTCACACTGACGTTCCGGTTCCGATTCTCCTCCGAGCCCGCCACCCGCGGTTCCTCGCTCAGACCCCCTGGCCGTACGCAGTAGACCAGGCAGAGCGGGGTGCGCGCCGCCCGCGCCAGGCAGTATAGTTCGTAGCGGAAGCCCTTGATGTAGTTAAGTGAGTCGAGGATGACCACGTCGTGGCGACTCAGGCGCCGCTCCACGGCGGCTCGCAGGGCCCCACGCAAGGCCTTCTCACGGACCGAATCGCCGTACACTGTCGTGTCCTCCGCGCCCAGCACCGCCGCGTCGTCCACCACGTGCACCACTCGGCCCTCGGCCGCCAGGGCCCCACGGAGCTCCTCCGCGCGCCGACTCTTGCCGCTGTACGGCAGCCCGCAAAACACCACGAGCGGCATCCTCCCAGGGCGCAGCCATGTGCAACCGCGCCGCGTCAACTTCCGGGTTACGGACGTCTCCGACGCAAACCGGAAATGCAAGCTGCACTTCCTGCCTCCCTTGACTCTTACAGGGCCTCTCGTTGCTATGGAAATAGGAGTTCCGAGCCAACTAGAGCCGGGTCCTGCTCTCTCGAAAGGAGATGGAGCTTAGAATGGTATCAGTTATTCATGTCAAATGTTAACAGTTCTCAGAAGAATGTGATATCCTGACGGCCAAACACTATATCCATCCATTTACAACGGGGCATTAAAGAGTATTAAATACTGCAGAACAATCATCACTATATTTAGCATACAGAAGACAATTCACAAATGCTAGTTCCTCTTCATTCCTTATAGTCAGTGACTCTCAGTAGCTATTCAATAACCATTTCAATCATTCAACATCTTCATGATTGGAGAGATTCAGAGATGAACGTAGAACAATTCCCTCATAGATCAAGGGTCTGAATGGGAAAGGTCAAGCACATACAAGCAAAATACACACTCTTTAAGGACGGAGGTAGGTTGAGTTGTACAAGTACAGAAGAGAAACACAAAGTGCCCATGAAAATTGCTGAAGGCTTTATCTAGGCATAGTTAGTTGATTTAGTTGATTTAGAAAAACTAATAGGAATTTTTCTTCTGGGTAAGGTTGCTAGATAAAATACAGGATGCCTAGTTAAATTTGAATTTCAGATATCAACAAAAATGTTTTTAAAAGAAGTATGTCTCATATTGCTTGTAGCATATTTTAAATTACTTATTGTTTACTTGAAATTCAAATTTAACTGGGCATCCTTTATTTTCATTTGCTAAATCTGGCAACTCTACTCCTGCAGAAGGTGTGAGACTCAGAGCCATGAAGCTGTAGGATCTGTTCCAGCAAAAGCAAGTACTATAGTTTGGTAAGTGCAGAGTGTGAGTGTTTCTGTGCAAGTATGTGTAAGTGCACATATATTGGGTCTTTGTATCTCTCTAGTACAGTATAGTAGAGAATATTCAAGTCTTGGCTCTGCCACTTACTATCTGTGTAAACTATTGTCAAGTTATTTAACCCTTGTGTATGTCAACTTCCTCTCCTGTAAAATAACAATGGTTCTTATTTCATGGGCTAAACCAATATCACAGGTTGTGAGGATTAAATAAATTAATGAATGTAAAGCACTTAGATCAATGTTCAGCCTTTCCTCCCCTGCTCTGCCTTTTCCTCCTCCTTTGTGTCAGTTTTCCATGCATAGACTAAACCCACTTGGAACTTAAGACTATTCGACTTGAGGCTATTACGCAATATGGTGTATTGGTTGAGTGCAGGCTCTGAAGCCAGAGTGCCTGGGTCTAGATCTTGGCTCCACCACTAAACCAGCTATGTAATCTTGGGCAAATTATTTAACTGCTCTGTGCCTTAATTTTCTCACTTGTAAAATGAAGGTGCAACAGTACCCACCTCAAAAGAGTTGTGAGAATTAAATGAATTAATTCACATAATTCAATGTCTGGTGCATAGTAAGCACTTAATAAGTGTTAGCTGGTATTATTATTGTTGTTGTTGTTATCAGGCAACTACTCAATTCTTGCTCAGCCTTGGCATAACCCTTCACCTGAAATTAATGCTAAGTTGATAGCTGGAAAGTGTTTTACCATCATAAGTAACCCAAAACCGTATCTTGTACCTGGCAGCTGCTTCTTTCTTTCCATCTTCTAGTGTCCTCCAATGAATGTGATCTCCAAAACCTGGAAGGAAAGAGCCTTATAAACATTCACACATGAAGAAAGGGTAAAGACCCAAGAAAGAAGAGTGGCATGTTCACAAGATACCCAGAAAAAAAGGCTTTCCTTTGTCAAGAGCATAGTGTTCAAGTCCCAACTCTACTGCTTTCTAGGTGTATGGGAGCACGGACAGTCCCATACCTCAAGCCTGTTTTCATACCTGTAAAATAGAGATAACATCACCTAATTCACAGTTTTTAAGGAAATTAAACTAAATAATGTCTATGAACTGCTTTGCAAACTAACACGGAGTATGCAAATAATACTGTAAGAATGAATGAGAATTTTCCACAGAGTAATCATAAAAAGCAGGTCATAACAAATCATTACTAGTTGGGAGACAATACAGCAATATAGTTTTAGAGTCAGAAAGACAGGGGTTGTAACTCCACTTCCTATTAAATGTGTGAATTCTGTGAATGAAGTAAATTCTCCAAGTCCCAATTTCTTCATCTATAAAATCAAGATAATACCAATACCTCCAAGTGGTAGTGTAAGGATTTTAAGATAACACATTTTTAGATAATACATTTAAAGCTATTCTTGTTATTGTTCCCCACACTTTAGCCAGAGTGATCTTTTAAAATCACATCTCTGCTGGGTAAAAAACCTTTCAGAGGCTTTTCAACACCCATAAAAGACAGGTCAAACTCTTAGAGCAGAGTTTCCCAAGCCTTTCAGAACACAGCACCTGGCTGTCTCTCCAGGCTCACTTTCCAGACTTTTCCTAAAATCCTGCACACGAAACTTTCATTTCTTAATTGCAGTATGCAATTTCTCCCCTCCAGCTTTCATAATAATCACTGTTTTTTCTTCCACCCTTGCCTCCAATTCATTTTTCAGGAATGAATTGAGAGGGCATTTCTTCTGGTAAATCTTCCCTGACTCCCAGAGCACCCTATTCTTACCCCATCACAGCACTTCCCAGGCTGAATTGTAAATGTTTATGTGTCTCTGTCTCCCTCACTCTAAAGGGACTTCCCTAAGCACTGGGACCCTATCTGTCTTACTCCCTGCTGTTTTCCTAGCATTTAGCACTGCATGTGGCCATAAGTGCTCCATAAAGTATGTATTGAGCAAGTGAATCTTATTTAGGCCATATCACATGCGTGACTTAATTTTATATCTTGAAAATGTTAGTGATCATAATAATGTGGTTATTTACTGACCACTTTATATGTGTCTGGCACACTACATGTATTATCTCATTTAAATTTGGCCTTAACAACAACCCTCTTATTTAACCTCTCTAAACTTCCATTAAAATAGGTATAATACTAGCTATATCTCATGCAATTGTTACTGAATATTAAATAAGATATATATATATATATTAAACTGAGCACACTGCTTAGCATATTATAAATGATCAGTAAATAGTAGCTTTTATTATTCTTTATAACTGAGACTTCTGAAGCTCAGAAAAGTTACATAACCTATACCATGTCACATAGCTGGTAAGTGGCTAAGTTGGAATTTAAACTTCAATTTTATGACTTTTCAGTTACTATACTATCTTCTAGGCCTTTCCCAGAAATAAGCTCAAATTTCCATCAGCATTACCACAGGGAAATAAACAGCTCACCCGGATTACACACAGAGGCAGTATCCAAATTAACCATCATCACTTTTCACTCCCAACCGCATGGAGTACTGGCCAAGAGAAAATATGTCATTTGCCTAAGGCCCAAAGTCCAAACTGGAAGAGTGTGTGATTAAGTGAGAGTGAAATTGGGAGGATGCCCAGGAGGACTGACAGGTGCCTAATGTGATCACCATCATTCTACCTGTTAAAACCTAAACTCAGGCAACTGAATCCTCCTTTGGAGGGATGCCTGACAAGATAGTCTGCAGGGATATCCACCTACAAAACAATGAAATCCTACATAAAACGGACTTTCAAAATGAACTCACTGGGCTCAAAATAATAGACACAAACACAAAGCAAGCTAAAACCAGGTGAGGAATCGTGAGCAACAGGCAAAAGCAAGGCTGACCTAAAAGCAAATGTTCATTACAATGCAGCAAAATGGAGGAGATGAACCTGAGAATCATTTAACCCAGCTGTCAAAAGAAACTAAAGTGATTCCAGGTCAGTAGTTAGTAACCCTTGGTTTCCAGATGAATCAAATGCCAAACCTGTCTAGAGGAAAACATTCCTGAGTTTAGGTCTCCAGGACAGCTGATATGAAAAACCATTATGAGCTCACAATCACCGATCACCAGACACATAAGAAGTCACCACAAGTAAGAGTCAGCAGAAGCATCAAATAGATTTAGACCCCTAAGGATCCTCAGATATTAGAATTATCAGCCACATGATGCAAAAATAACTATGTAAAAACATTTAAAGAAATAACACATGACATCCATCACAAAAATGGGCATGCAACAATGCACAAAATAGAGAACAAATCTGTAAAGGCACCATGTAGAAATTTCTTAAAATATAACTTGAAATACAAAATCAATGAATATTCAGTGATACAAAGGGCTATTACACCACAAAAATATGGAGGAACCTCAAATGCATATTGCTAAATGAAAGATGCCAATCTGAAAAGGCTACATAATGCAGGATTCCAACCATATGATGTTCTGGAAAAGGCAAAACTACGGAGATTGTAAAATGATCAATGGTTACCTGGGGTACATCGGGGTGGGAGGGATAAACAGGTGGAACACAGAATTTTTATGCCAGTGAAACTACTCTGTATGATTCTGTACTGGCGGATATATGTTGTCATGGGCTGAATGTGTCTCCCTTACCAAATCCATGGGTTGAAGTCTCAATCCCAGTACCTCAGAATGTGACTCTATTTGGAGACAGGGTCTATAACGAGATAACTGAGTTAAAATGAGGTCAATAGGGTGGGCCCTAATTCAATATGATTGGTGTCATATTGAAAGAGATTAGGACACAGACACATATAGAGGAAAGAACACGCAAAGATACAGAAAGAAGAGAGCCAACTATAAGAAGAAACCAATGCTGCCAACTACTTGCTCTTGGACTTCTAGCCTCCAGAATTGTGAGAGAAAGTATCTTTGTTGTTTAGCTGAGTCTGTGGTATATGTTAAGGCAACCCTAGCAAACTAATGTATATGTCACTATACATTTTGTCAAAATCCATAAAATGAAAAAAAAATCCATAGAATGTACAGCATAGAGTGAACCTTAACAGAAACCATGGACTTTAGTTAATAATAATGTATCAGTACTGGCTTATCAATGGTAACAAATGTAATACATTAATGCAAGATGTTCATAATAGGGGAAACGGGTGGGAGAAGGTGAAGAGGTGAGGACTCTGCATTTTCTGCTCAATTTTTCTACAGACCTTAAACTGCTCAAAAATAAACTCTACTAATTAAAAAAAATTCAATGGATAGGTTAAAACAGCAAATTAGAGACAGGTGAAAATACCGATCAGAAGTAATCCAGAAGGCAGCACAGAGAGACAAGGGGACAGAAATTGTGAAGGAGAGGCCAAGAGATAGCGGGTAGATAAGAAAAACTGGTATATATAAAATTGGAATCTCAGAATGAAAAGTTGAAGGAAAAGGACATATTTGAAGAGATAACATCAGTGGGGTAGGGCACTGGGTGACTGAAAAACAAGAGTGGGAGGAAAAATATACGTTTTAAAGTATTAAACCATGTTAATGTATTATACCTACTTAAAATACATTTTCATTTTTTAAGGAAAAAAGAGATAATGACAGCATTTTCAAGAACTGAGATAAAAAATGAATCTGCAGCTATTAAGAAACACAATGTACAACAATTGTAGCAAATGACAAAAACACACACACACTTAAATTGTAGTGAAACTGCAGAACAACAAAAATATTAAGATCTTAAAAGCATTTCAAAGAGAAATAACGTATTTCCATCAAAAGATCAATAATTAGACTTATAGGAACAAACTAGAAATCAGAAGACAGCAGAATGTTATCTTCAACATGCGGAAAGAAAACATCTCGAAACCCAGAATTATGTGCCTAGCAAAACTATCTTTCAGGAACAAGAGCAAAATAGACATTTTTAGATAAACTGAGGCATTTTTCCACCATTAGGTATTCACTACTCATTATTCCAATAAATAAATATTTATTGATCTGTATCATGTAGTGGTAAAGAGCATAGACTCTGGACCTAGACACACTGGCTTTGACTTCTAGTTCTGTAGCTTACTAGCTGTGTGACTTTGGGCAAGTTGACTTAACCTCAGTCTCCTCAGTTGTAAGCGGGGATAACAATAGCACCTACCTTGCTGGGCTGCTGTGAAGATTAAGTAAATTAATACATTAAAGACCTTAGAACACACAAAAGACCCCAAATTGCCAAAGCCATCTTGAGAAAAAAAGAACAAAGCTGGAGGTATCACGTCCCCTGGCTTCTGACTACACTACAAAGCATACAGTCATCAAAACAGTATGGTACTGGCACAAAAACAGACACACAGATCAACTGAACAGAATAGAGGGCCCACACACTTATGGTCAGTTAATCTAAGATGCAGGAGGCAAGAATATAGAATGGAGAAAAGGCAGTTTCCTCAATAAGCAATGCTGGGAAAACTGAACAGCTTCATGTAAAAGAATGAAATTAGAACACTTTCTCATACATATACAAAAAATAAACTCAAAATGGATTAAAGACCTAAATAGAAGACCTGAAACCACAAAACTGCTAAAAAAGAACATAGGCAGAACACTCCTTGACATAAATTGTAGCAATTTTTTTTTGGATCTGTCTCTTAAGGCAAAAGAAACAAAAACAAACATAAACAATTGGGACCTAATTAAACTTAAATGGTTTTGTACAGCAAAGGAAACCATCAACAAAATGAAAAGACAACCTACTAATGGGAAAAAATATTTGTAAATGATATGGCCAATAAAGAGTTAACATACAAACTATATAATCAGCTCCTACAGCTCAATATCAAAAAACTAAATAACCCAACAAAAAATGGGCAGACAATCTGAACATACATTTTTCTAAAGACATGGTGATACCTAACAGGCACATGAAAAAATACTCAGTATCACTAATCATCAGGGACATATAAGTCAAAACCACAATGAGATATCACCTCACACCTTTCAGAATGGCTATCACCAAAAAGACAACAAATAATAGATATTGGTGAGGACATGGAGAAAAGGGAACCCTGTACACTGTTGGTGAGAATGTAAATTGGTGCAGCCGCTATGGAAAACTGTATGGAGGTTCCTCAAAAAATTAAAAACTACTAAAGCAATTCCACTCCTGGGTATATATCTGAAGAAAATAAAAACACTAGTTTGAAAAGATATACGCACTCTAATGTTTACAGCAGCATTATTTATAATAGCCAAGATACACAAGCAACCTAAGTGTCCACCAACAGATGAATGAATAAGTAAGCCCTTGTTGGTTATCCCCCTATAAGGAAGATATGGTATGGGGGGGAAGGTATAGCTCAGTGGTAGAGCATGTGCCTAGCATGCATAAGGTCCTAGGTTCAATCCCTAGTACTGCGATTAAAAGAAATAAATAAACCTAAAATTTAAAAAAAAATTTAAAGAAGATATGGCATATGTATACAATGAAATATTACTCAGCCATAAAAAATAAATTTTGCCATTTGCAACAACATTGGAGGGTATTATGCTTAGTGAGGTAAGTCAGGCAAAGAAAGGCAAATACTGTATGTTTTCACTTATATGTGGAATCTAAAGAATAAAACAAATGAATGAATATAACAACAACAACAACAATGAAAGAGCTTAGAACAGTGTCTGGGACTGGAGAATTGCTACAAGTATTTGCTGTTAATATAATATGCCAGATACTATACTAAATACTTTACCAATATTGATCCTTGTAACAACCCTAGAGGTAGGTACTTACTAATTCCATTTTACAGGTGAGGAAACTGAGGCACAAAGTTTAAGTAACTTCCCCAAGGTCGCACAGCTAGTGATTATCAGAGCTGGAAGTTGAAACTATGCACTCAAGGTGCAGAATCCTTGCTTTTAAGCACTAAGCAATGCTGTCCTTCAATGCAGAAGGAGGAAAAGACAAAGAAGCAAGGGAGGGCACAGACAATGCAGGGCTTGATAGGCCCCCATAAGACTCTGGCTTTTACTAGGCTCTTAGAGGGTTTTGAACAAAGTAGAAACATGATGTGATTTGTTTTAACAGGATTGCTCTGGTTTCTGTGCTGAACAGACTATGTTTTATGTTGAACTGTGTCCCTCAAAAAAAGATATGTTGGAGTCCTAACCCCAGTACCTCATCTGTGACCTTATATGGAAATAAGGTCTTTACAGAGGTAGTCAAGTTAAAATGAGTCCATCAGCGTGGGACCTAACCCGTTATGACTGGTGTCCATATAAAAGAAGGAAATGTGGACATATGCACAGTGAGAAAGAACACAGCCATCTATAAGGAGAGAGGTCTGACACAGATCCTTCCCTTAGCCTTCAGAAGGAACCCGTACTGCCAATACCTTGATTTCAGACTTCTAGTCTTCAGAACTGTAAGACACTAAATTTCTAAGCCACTCAGTAAGCTTTGTTACTGCAGCCCTAGCAAACTAATAGAGGCGGGGAAAGCAAAAGAGACTAGGAAAATGGTTATTGCAATAATCCAGGCATGAGATAATAGTGGTCTGGACCAGCTGTGGTGGTAGAGGAAGAAGACGCTATCAGATTCTGGACATATTTTGAAGGTGAAGTCAAACGGATTTTGCTCTGGATGGAGGGCAAGAGAAGTTAAGGATGACACTAAAGTTTCTGGCCTGGAAGAATGGAGTTGTCATTAACAGAGATGGGGAAGAGAGTAAGTGAAGAGAGTTCTGGAAAGGAACATTAAGAGTTTGGATTTGGATATGTTCATTTTGAGATGATCACTAGACATCCATGTAGAGATGCTGAATAAACAACTGAATATCTGAGCCTGGAATTCAGGGGACAGTTATTAACATGCGGATGTTATTTAAAGCCTAAGACAGAGTGAGATCAGCAAGGGAGTGAGTATAGACGGAAGGGGAGTCCAAGAGCCCTGGAGTACCCCCAGGTTAGGGGAGATAAAGAAGAATCAGTCAAGGATGTGAGAAGGAACTGCCAGTGAGATCAGCAGAAAACCAGCAGTGCATGGAATCCTAGAATCCAAGTTGTTTCCAAGGTGTTTCAAGAAGGATGAGTTCCTATTAAATCAGAAATGACCATTGGATTTAGCAAGTGGAGAATAATGCTGACCTTGACAAGACAAGTTTCAATAGAGAAGTGAGAAGGAAAATATGATTAGAACAAGATCAAGACAGCCTGGGGGAAGAATTAGAGAGCAAGTATCAACAACTCTTTCCAAGAATTTTGCTGTACGGGGGCAGTTGCTAGAGGGAGCTGTGAATCAAGGAAGGAAGTTTATCCAATATGGAGGAAAGTACAGGCTATTGAAAGCTGATGGAAATGAGTAACAAGAAAAGAAATAAGGAATAGTGAGCAAGTAAACTGGTAAACATGTAGATAAATCTAAATATTATCTGTATACAAATTTTAGTGCTCAATTTGTAGAGTTAAAAAAAAGAGAAAAACTAAAGCACTGGCCAACAACTGCTTATACGAAAAAAGGAAATGACTGAAGTTAAAATGTTCTAAGGCTCACTAACCATGGTGGGGGTTAAGATTTCATTGGTAGATTTTGATAAATATGCAAGCAAAATTTCAAAAGTAACCACTAAAAGAAAAGAACTAGAGGGTCAACTTCCAAACTAATAAAAGAGATAAAACAAAATGATAACCAGCAAATACTCAATATTTGTCAATAATCACCACAACCATAAGTGAACTAAACTTGCCAGTTAAAGTTAAAAGATAGAAATTATTGTATTTTGGTTAAAAAAAAAAAACCCACCTCTATGATGTTTACAAGAGCACCCAAAAGAGAATGACTTGTAAAAGTCAAAAGTAAAATGACTGAAAAATATATCCCAGGCAAATGTCAGCCAAAAGAAAGTCAGGGAAGCTAGATTAATATCAGGTAAAATAAAAATTGTCCATAAAGCTGGGCTATTCAGAAACTAGTTGTCAGAGCTTACAGTCATACCATGTTATTGCTAAGAGAGACCCTAGGGCAGGGCTGTCAAATTGAACTTTCTCCAATGATGGAAAAGCTCTGTACCTGCACTGTTCAACATGGTAGCCTACCACTAGCTCTTGAGTACTTGAAATGTGGCTAATGCAACAAGAGGAGCCAAATTTTTTACTTTATTTAAATTTAATTAACTTAAAATTTAAGAGTGATATGTGCGGTGGTACTTTGTTGGATAGTACCAAGTTGGAGGTTAGTCCAATTCTCTCATATTACAAATGTCTGGAAAAGGGAAGAGGCTACTCAAAACCACAAAGGAAGCCACAACCAGAATTCAGTCTTCTGATTCCTAATTAAAATGCTTTTCCAGTGCCCCAACATTTCCCTAGCTACCCTCCTGCATTATCCCTTAGAGTAAGTCTAGAGGTATAATCTGAAATGATTCACTACATGTACAAAATTTCTTTGGAAATTCATATTAAATAGTGCATTGGAATTTTTCATAATAGTAATAATCACCATTGTCATTTTTTGATTGCTTAATTCATGTGATAATTACAATAATGTTAACAACATTAATAATGACTAACACTCATACAGCATTTATTCTATGCCAGGCACTGTTTCTCATTCTTTTACATGTATTAACTTATTTAATCCTCACAATAAACTTAAGAGGTAGAAACTCAAATTGTCCTCATTTTACAGATATGGAAGCAGACAGTGCCAGTAAACAGCAGAGCTAGGATTAGAACCTAGGAAGTGTCGTAGAGCCTCTAGTTTAAGTATCCACTGCACTTCACTGCCTCTCTAGCAAAGATAAAAATGTATAAATGAATGTGGCTTCACCAAAGCAGAACGAAAACACAGACTTCAGATCTGGAAAACCTTGATCCTTTTGTTTCCCTTCAAAAATAACTTAAATGCGTACAGTGTTTATCTTGTTACTACTTACTCCCCAGTACCACCCACACTCACATCCAAGCCAGTGTGGAACATCTGAAGACAGTCCAATTTCCTAAAGTGTCACATGCACAGCCACTTAATTTACACCAGCTATCTGCAAAGTGAGCTAAAAGCTCCCACGTCAGCAGTTCCTTCCCTAAAACATTAATTAAAAGACGGGGAAAGAAAGGAAAGTGACCATTTCCAAACACAGCATTTACATCAGAATTCCCAAGCCTTTCCTGCTAAAATTGTTTTCACGAGTGTAAGCTAAGGACTTCAGAACAGTATTATCCACTCCCTCTCAGCTGACAAAACAAAAGGTTAAGTGTCAGAACTGGCAGCCAAGTCTGAAACAAGTCGCTGTACCTGAGAGGTAAAATAACACAGTGGCTAAATAAAGTCTATCTGCATCAAACAGACCTAGTTCAGCCACCTGCTGTTTTCACGGATGCAAAACGACTAACAAAAATATCCACCCCATAGGGTTGTTGTAAATGTGAACAAGACATAGGATGGAAGGTAAATATTCCCTGTGTCAGTGCCAAAAATTCATTCTGGAGACTTGACAGAGTCATCAATTTCTGTTTCAGGCAGGAAAGCACATGACCACCCCCACTGATAATTTCTCACTTCTCCTTTATAGTCTTCAAAGGAGTTTCTTCAAAGGAGTGTATGTTGGTTGAGAGAAGAAGCCCTGGGATTTGTATCTCAGCTTGTCCACTCACGAGCTGTGTGAATCCCATGCCCCATTTTAGGTTCTTCATCTGTGAAATAGGGATGATGATAAAAAACATTATCCATCTTAGAGGGTTCTATGAGGATTTAACCAGTCAATATGTGAAAAAGGCACAGAACAGTTCCTGAAACATAGCAAATGTACAGTAAAGGTTCATCATTACACTTCATCCCACAGGTGATATATTCCAAATTTTTAGCACACAGAGAACAACAAAATTAATTTAGAACTCTAGAATGTTAGAGCTGGAAGGACTCTTAGGAGTCATTTCTAGTCCAATTCTCTCACTTAATAAATGGTACCAAGGGAAGACAAGAGCTGGCTGTATATTCTGACCAGGATTAAAACCCAGGCCTCGTGATTTCTATCCCATGCTCACACCACACCTTCCTCTTCTTAATGAAAACAGTAGAGTTATTCAGTCCCTCTTCTCTGCAAACCACCAGGCCATCTTCTAGAAAGAAGGGCTACTTAAACATCTGGGGAGAAATCTTACTCATCACTGCTTCTGGCAGCACTTTTTTGGGAGGTGAGGTGGGTGGGTTGTAATCTATTTCCCAAGAATCCAAACCCAGGAAATACAAAAAAAAAAAAGTCTGAAAAAGCAATTCCTTTCAGGAACAATTAAGTATTCTTCCTTGGGAGGACATAATAATAAACATTAAATAAATACTTTCTAAATTTGGGACACAATATTAAATACCTTTTGTCTTTTCATTTAAGTCTCCAGTTGCCTTTCTATGTGCTCCTACAGTTACCTGCTATTTCCCTCCTCACAGTACCTAGCACAGTGCCATGTAATTGCCTGCTTACTTGTCTTGACAGTCTTCAGAGTATAAGCTGAAAAAAAGCAGGGATCTCAATGATCATGTGTACCATTCTTTTCTTCTTTCAACAAATATTCCTGCATATGAATAATAAGACAGAAATGGTCCTAGCTTACTGAGGCAGACTATACTTTCCAAAGGTGGTTGCAACAACTTGCCAATTTTACATGCTCTTTTTTACAGTGTGACAACATTCCTCCCATGGGGAAGTTGTGGGAGATGGTTAATGTCCCTTACCTTAAACATGCCACAGAGTACAGTGGAAGTGATGCTAGTGACTTGTACCACTAGATGATTAAAATGCAATGCATTTCCACCTGTTCTCTTGGGGCACTCACTCTTAGAATTCAGCCATCACAGGGTGAGGAAGCCCACAACTAGCCCATGAACAAGGACCACATGGAGAAGTAACCAGCTCAGCTGAGGCCCCAGGCTTTGAATGAAGAGACACACCTTCTCACTGTGCCTTGTTTGATGTCCTGGCCCACAGAACTGTGAGCATAATAAAATGATTTCTTTACACTGCTAAAGTTTAGGGCAGTTTACTTCACAGCAGTGGTAAATGGAACAACCACACAGAGCTTAATGTCTCACAAGGAATAGACACTGAATATGTGACTCCAAGATATTGCCTAAATGTAACACATTAACTGGAACAGGGTATATTATTTGTTGAGTGAGGTAGTTATTATGCCCATTTTGCAGATGAGGAACTGAGCTTTGAGGAGTTTAGCAATTTATGCTTGGTCTCTCAGCTGGTTAGTGGCAGAATAAATTAGAACTCAAATCTAAACCCACACTCCTAACATTCTTATTTCTCTGTCTCCCTCAGTACTTATAATTTTACACTGTTTTAAAATGGGATTGTCAGCATTTAAAACATTCTGGTCCAGAATTCACTGTGCAGTTTCATCACTAAGATGGAAACCCACATATCACCTTCTCAGAGAAGCCTCCCCTGATCGTCCTAGTTCAAGTAATGCCACTCCCTCATCCTTCCTCAGCCTTTCTACTCCACCAGTTTCATTTTCTTCCCCGCACTCATCCCTAGCTGAAATTGGCTTGCTTATTAATTTGTTCATGTCTCCACTCTCTGTCTCTCTGAATTGCATATAATCTCCATGAGAGCAGGAATCCTTGTCCGTCCTGCCCACTGCTACATCCCTAGTGCCTAGGACAGTACGTAGAATATGGTAGGTAATCAAAAATTATTTACTGAATGAAAAAATGAATGCATTCAGGCACACTGATTGTCTACCCAATCTCATCACCCATCAGTAAATGTGCAAACGGAGAGGACAAAATACAATTAAAAACAACAGGACTGCAGCAGAGTCGTTCCATACAGTAAAGTCAGTACAAAAAATGGAAGGGGAGGGGAATGCATGCTACCACTCACCCACTTAGAAAAGCATAAAGCCTGAGTTCCAATGAAGATACAGGTAATGGGATGGGGGGGGGGGTCACACTTCGTATTCTCCATTCATAACCACTATCCCTTCACTCTTCAAAAAAAAAAATCAGTTTCTTCAGACACACTGACTGAACCACACCAAAGATAACTGTTGGTGACCCTCTAAACCCATCAGAACTTTGACCCTTCATCAGGCCTTATCTTATGCACCAGTGATCCCTCCCTGGGGTGCAGGAGCTGTTACTCCCTAGGGTAAGAAGGCAATAAACTAGCTCTTCAAGGAAAAAGTGAGGAGGGGAATCTTCAGACCCAGAGAAAGGTCTAAATACGCAGGTCCCCAAAGGCCCTATTTCTCCCAGGAGGGAAAGTGACTATGCCCGAGGATCTACCAAGTGCCAGCAGTATGCTGCACTTAAACATGTTTTTCCTAATATAAGGGCCATTCCTTACTCCAACCCAAGAATTTAGGGAGGCCTCAAGTACAACTTCCCCATCCCAACATTCCCCATACTCGCTACTTTCTACCCGATGAAATCTTACTCAAACTCCAGGAGCAGTTGGAGAGGATAAAAAGAAATCTAGGGTGGCCAAAGGGACAGAATGGGAAGGGGATCTTGTTAGATAAGAAGAGGGTTATACTGGGATATGGCCCAGGATGAGTAAAGATTGCGATAAGAACGCGGTCTGACCCTTTCCAAGCCCATTAGGTCGATCAGAAGAGGTGACGAGGAGCAGGAAACTGAAGCCCAGCAAACAGGTGGCCCCAAGACGAGGCCGCGGCTCCATGTTGGTAGGTGCGCCGAGCCACTGGGCTGAGCCGAAGCAGGGCCCGAGTCCTAGCAGAAGGTCCGCGCGGTTCTCCAAGGGAAGTTCAGCCCAACCCCTCGCGTTTCCAGATTTTTTTTTTTTTCCCTAACCCCGAAGGAAGTGATGTTAGACGGATGTGGGTGGTGCCTCCGGGGTCCGGTTTGGGACCGAGTGAGTTTAAAGGTGCAGGTCACGTAGATTTCAGGAGTTGCTGTCGAGCGCTAGTTGCTTCGGTTCTGGACATTCAGTCCGAGGACCAAGAGGGAAAAGATGAGCCGAGATAATGGGGAGTGGGGAGGAGGCTCGGGAGAACCGTTGCTGGTTGCGTCCGCCTGCAGGATAGCCCCTCCCCCCAAGAACCACGGCATTTAATATTCACTATGCAAATTATTGATCCGTGAAGTCAGCCGATCCCAACATTGGGCAAGTTGCCCATTGGCTTTGGGCCCTCCTTCCCCCTTCGCAAATTAAAAATAGACTAGACAACCGGATCTCATTCTTAGGTTCCTGATCAGGTCTCTAGGAGACCCGGCAACCCTGTTCTGCGGTGCATAGTCTCCTGCTTGCAAGAATGCCCCTTCCCGCTGGAGAAGAAGCGCTGGACCTTATTTTTCCTCGTAACCACAATTATTCCACTCAGGGATGATGCAACCAACTGATGCAAGCTCTGAGAAAACCAAACTTAGGATCTCTTATTGCAAAATTGACCCTGAAGGGCGCCAGGACAAAAGTCACTGCAGGCACTTAAAATGTAAAGCTTCTTCTGGTTAAGTCTGTTTTTGTTGTTTTTAAACTTTGTGGGTTAAGTGTTTCTCCTCAATTTTCCTCTCCGATGCATAACAAACAGGCCAAATTTTCCCGTCTTTCCTGAGTGGAGACTAATTGAATCTCCACACTAGTGAGTCCGCACTAATTGAGTCTGACAGTGCGTCTTAAATGCGTAGTGAAAGACATCGGACAAAAGTACACACCCAAACAGAAATACACACCGCCCTTTTCTTAGGGTCCCTACGAACAGCAAGCACGGACACAATGGAACGCTCAGAAGACTGCAAACTCCAGAAAGCAGCGCGGCCACCTGCACCTGCCGCTTTTCTATTGGGAGGCGCAGAGCAGCCTGGGCTTCGTAGTTCGTTTATGTGCTCTCCGGATAGGCTGCTTTGGCGAGAGAGGCGGGGCCGGATGTGTCACGTGGGTCCCACTCCCGCCGCCGCGGCCGCCTTCGTCTTTCTCTGTCTCGACTGAGGCAGCCATCTTGCTCTTGCCGCGTGCTGGTGTTGGAGGACCCTCCCTGCTTCAGGTGAGACCCCCGGCGGTCCCGCCACTCCACGGCCATAGGCCGCTGCGCACGGTCTCCCCCCGCCCTCTTCTTCCGACACCCGCCGACCGCTCGGGCTGCCACTTCCGCCGTGGCGCACCGAGTGGGGGCGGAGGCTTGGCCTGTCGGTTACCGGCGGCGCAGCTGGGGGTCGGCACCTGAGGGAAGGTCCCCAGCACCAGCGCTTTCTGTGGGGGCGAGCTGGCCCGCGCTGTTGCCGCCCAGATTCAGTCCCAGGAGGCAGGTGGTCCCCCACCTATGTCCTGTTACTCTTCATTATTCACAACAATAATGCTGTGAGCTTTGAGCTTTATACACCCTCTCTGCTGTCATCTCATTTGATCCTTCCACTCTACAGATAGGGAAACTGAGGTTAGTCCCGCCCCCAAGCGCTGGAGACCGTATTCCCTTGCAGCGCTCTGCACCTTCTAATGACAGTACGTGTTTACAAGTCGGCCACCCTCTCTGAGACGTTGTCTTGCCCATCTGTATAGCTCCATCCCACGGCCTGATGCATAGTAGGCTGTCAGGAACTTGATTGACCGACAGGCAGTGTTACACACCTAGTGAATGGCGGTTTCAACTTCCGTTCCCACGTTCTTTCACTAGCCCGTATCTGTCCCTTGGGGAGTGGTAACAATAGTTACCAGTTTTGGAGTATCTGCTGTGAGCCATACCCTGTGCTTGGTAACTTAATCCTTAACTCTTAAATCAACTCTGTCAAGTACGTAGTGTTACTTTTTCTAATACGGAAGGAATACAAGTTCAGGGAAGTAAAATGCCTTTCTGAAGCCCGAAGAGTTAGAACCTTGATCCTTCTGATTCCAAAGTCTGTGCCTCTCTTAGAGTAACCCCACATAATAAAAAGTCAGGATTAAAGATGGAAATTATTTTATCTCTGTGTAAACATGATATATTTGAAAGCGCCTACCATAATACTTGGATCTTAGGCACTCAATAAATATTGATTATAACCTCATTATTTACACTGTCTTGAATCCTTGAGGAAAGGGCTAAAAGATCCTAGGATCTCCAAGGAAGAACTCTAATCACATGGCCTTAGGAAGTTACTTCTCCCTTTTGGGCCCTTATTTCCTAATCTATTAAATTCGAAGGGAGGTGAGTTGTTCTATTTATTTATGATTTATACCCTGCTGCTTGCAAGTATTTGTGATGGCCTCACATACAAGACAGGAATAATGGGTACAATACAGTAAAGGTTGATTGAGGAACAGGGAGTTAAAGCAGGTGATCTTTGAGGTCTAGTCCAGATTCTGAGCTTGACATCTCTTCTCTCATAGACTGAGTCAGTCCACTTTCCTACTTGAATTCCACACACTCCAACCTGCTAGTAGACAAAGGACTATCCTTCTTCCTCTCCTACCAATGTTGAGCTTCCAGCCTCCCTAAAATTCTTTTTTTCTGAGATACTTCTTGGGAACAAGTTTTCTGTTGTCCTCATTACCTGGGATGGAATCTGTTCTTTCTTGTCTACGCATTGATATAGAGTTAATATTGTTCTTGCTTTGTTTCAAATAAGTCAGGACTCTTTATCTTGTTTTCCATCTCTTCTCTTTCATTTCTTCTCTTGAGAATTGTACTTTGAAATGCAGAGGAGTCCCAAAATTTTCACCGTGTGTCTGGTTCTAATATTTTCACTTATCCCCTTTCTTTGTAAAAAAAAAAAAAAAATTCCTTAAGCTCTTTGTTAGTTCACAACACCTTCGTTGGCTCCATTACATTGAGAAAAGTGAATATTGATCCTTTTCCATGGATATTGAGTATAGAGATTGGGATTTACATCAGCAGATTTAAGTCTATGGCAGAACTGAGATTGGCACACACCTAAGCCTCCTGGTTTTGTACTCTTACCACACTTCCTCCTATAAAAGTGTTTTAGCTGCTTGAGCATTGTGATACAGTGCTCAGTAAAGATTGAGGAACCAGAAATTCTAAATGTTATTTGGGAACTAGACTTTGGCCTTAAAGCAGAGAGATATACAGGTTAGTGTGTAAGTACAGTGTCAGAATACACAATGGTTAGTACTTATATAATCTTTGATTCTCTTTCATCTCGGAAATGAAGAACACTTGTTTTTCATCTGAATGATGATGATAAAGAGTTTACAGAATTGGCCAAACAGTTTTGATAACAGCCTATCCTTTATTCCCTCTCCAGTGATCTGTTGATCATTTGTCGATCTGTTGATCTACAGAACAAGTAAAACAAGACTTTTAACATTGGCTTTTGTTTGTTTATATAGTGTGGAATTTTATGACCCATTGTAAACTTAAGAACTTTTTTTTCCTTGGTAGGAATATCACTGACCAGACTAGGATTCATAACTTTCTAATGGTCTTAAGAGTTTTCAGAATCAAGATTTGTCTTTAAAATTTATTTTTAAGAGTCTCCTCCCCTCCTTCCCAAATTTAGTATTAATGTAGCAGAGGTGGGTTTTTGTCAAATTGTGCAGGGAGGTGTTAAACTTGTATGCAAGAATATCTTGACAAGTACGACATACTGTATCAATGCAAGGTACTGAATGAAGTTTATGGAAAGTGCTGCAAAAGCTCTGAATGTCTGAAAATCTGGTTCTCGTTTCCTATTATTAACATACCAGCTGACCTTGAACAGAGGACGTGATTCTTCTTTGTCCAGCTTTTTCTCCTTTCTTTTTCTTTTCTTTCTTTCTTTATTTTTTTAAATTTGTCTTCTATTTATCGTTGATAAGAAATACAGAATGTGATTTGGGAGAAAAAGGTATACTTAAAGGTTGTGCTAATTTGGTAATAACTCTCTGCGGTAAAAATCTTTGGGGGAAAAACACCAGCTTGCCTACAGAAGTTTTATAATTGGTTAGGTTTTATTGAATGTCAAAGTACTGAATCATGCTTTTAAGGAGAGATCTTCAAATAGGTAACTTTGAATCCCTTTCTATTTTCTGTTTGTGTATTCAGCTTCCTCTTGGTATTGTTTAATTTTGGTTCTTTTAATATCTGGTTTATGAAGCTAGAACAAGTTATTAATATTTTTTAAAAATATAGACAATATGATCATGGTCGTGATGTATAATACAGGTTCAATGAGCCAGAAGGTACTGTTGTATAAACAGTTATTTTGGTTTTTTTTTCAGTTATTTTGTTTTGATAAATAAAACAGTGACTTTAACAAATTTATTTTTCCCCCCTAGATTTACCAACAGCATGAATCAAGAAAAGTTAGCCAAACTTCAGGCTCAGGTCCGGATAGGGGGCAAGGTGAGTGTGGCATAAGAAAAATTGATAGAGGAGAATGTATTATTACCAGATAGCATTACTATTTTGGATTTGTGGTTGTTGAAAATCTAAAATCTTTTTTAAATAATCAAGATCAAACCACATTCCAATTTGAAAATAACTTGTCTAGATCAAAAATAGGTAACTAGAAGACTTCTCTCTCTGATGGTGCAATTGAAATAGCCACCTTGAAGCCTCTTAACATCTAGTAGTTATATGACATGAACAAGTTAACCAGCCTTGTTACGCTTAGATTTTCCCATTGCAAAATGGAAATGGTCCTACATAAAATGCTTCTAAAGGTAAGAGTAATTTGTATAAAACACCTAACAAGTGTTTGGAACAGACTAGACACTTAATAAATGACAGTTGCTATCATGTTAGGCTCACCTGCAGGGCATCCCAGATAGTGAGGTTGCCTTATCTTGACGGGATACCCCTACTCCTGTGTACAACTGGAGGTGTTCAAGCTGATGGTCCATTTGTTCATTGCTAGATTTTCCTCCCACATTCCTACCTGTTTTTCTGTGTTGGTGAATATGAACGTAAGCATTCTTATTTTGTGTACTTTGAAGCCTAAGAAAGAGCTAGTTCTGAAAATTGGAAAGCTTTGATTCCCTTCAGCTTCTGCCGAAGGTTCAAGGAGAATAGTCTACCCTTACCTCTGCCCAATACAATCTTTGTAAGAGGAAAGCGAGAACAGTACTTACCTCAGACCTGGGGAGGGGCTAGGGAGGACACTGTAGCAGCCCCACTGTTTCATTTACCACAGCTCCTGGAGATGGGGACAGGAGAGAGGAAAGAGAAGAAATAACTAGTACTTTATCCTTCTGTCCTAGTGATATAGTTGTATGACTCTGGAGTCATATTAACACATTCATGTAACCAAAGTACTAGTCACATTGTAGCATCAAGTGTAATGTAATGTACCAGTGCAAAAGCTAGGGTATTTCAACACCATCGAATATACCTGGAAGAGCTTGATACAGCACTTCACTGTTACACATCGTAAACCAGATGGTTGGCGTATTCATTTATTTAACTAGTTTTACTATGGGCCAAGTGCATATTAGGTAAATAAGTCAAGGTTTCCCACTCTTGACACAGTTCAGCTTGGAAGAGAGAAATGCCCACAATTACACTACAGAATAGTAAACAGTGAAATGAAGTACAAGGTGCTCCTGCTTAGGAGAGACACGGAAGTCATCACTGAGCTGAGATTTGAATAACAAACAAGAACAAGGGTGAGGATAAGTGGGTTGGGTGAAGGGGGAATTATCATTTGCACACATGCAGAGACACATAGGATGCTCAGATAACATGGTGCTTAGTGGAAAGACTTACTTTAATTTGGTACAGCTAGAGTTTAGAGTCATTTTAGTTAACAGTCATTTTAGAAAGGTAGCTGCTGGCATTGTGGAAAATGAAAGAGAAGTTTGGCATAGAGGAAAACAATAAGCTACTGTAGTATGTGAGACACAAATTTAGGGGTTGGATTTGACACAACTTAATGACTATTAGAATATAGAGGGTGAAGGAGAGAGAGAGGAGTCTGGGATGACCCCCAAATTTCTGGTCTTAGAGTCTGGGAAATGGTGGTACCACCAGCTACAAAACTTGGGAAATATAGAAAGAACAGTTTATTTTGAGGTACCTGAGGATCATTTGAGTTGAAGTATTCAGTAAGCAATTGAGCTATCCCTGAGTCAGGAACACTTCACAAATAAGTGACCGTGTATGTAAGTAGTCACTCTTAGTCCATCCTTCAGCAACTGAATTTCATCACAACCTCTGCTGCTACTACAGAGCTCTCTTCCACTCCCACCAGAGCTGCTGAAGACTGAGGTTCCTGCCTACCCTCTATAAGGCTGATTCCCTGAGTAATACTGCCAGAGCTACCCAGAGATTGAAACCTTTCCTTTCCCCTTACTCCTCCAGGTCTCAGAATGATTTAGCCCTCAAGACATAGGCTGCTTTTGGTAGTGTTTCAGCTCTGCTCTAGTTTAGATTTTTGTAACTTGGCCCAGGAATTTAATCCAGTATTTTAAACAGTTTTTAAATGGAAAAATGTGTTTCAGAGTTTAAAATATCCATTTAGAAATGAGCTTTTCATGTCTCAGTAAATAGTCCAGTTTTCAACCTATTTTCTCAGGTCAAAATTGTAAACATCTAGATTCCTTTTTTCCTCATATTTCACATCCAATCCATCAGCAAGTCCTGTTGGTTCTTCTGACAGTCTGAGCTCTCACCATCTCCACTGCCACAACCTCATCTCTCATCAGGACTGCTACAGTAGCTTCCTGATTGACCGCATTATAGTTCATTTTCCACAGCAACCTCAGTCATCTTTTAACATCATAAATCAGATCAAGTCATTCTCATGCTTAACACCGTCCAATGGCTTCCTATTGCAATTGGAATGAAGCCCAGCTCCTGCCCGTGGCATTTTAGGTTATGTGATCTGGACCTTGCTGATCTTTCTGATTTCATTTTCCTCCTCCTTTCGCATTGTTTACTCTGCTCTAGCCATCCTGCCTGTTTTCTCTAGAAACCACAGATTCACTCTTGTTTCTGTTTGGGTCACTCTTACCCTAGATCTTCCCATGGGTCTCAGCTCATATGGGTCACTTCTCCAGAGGCGCCTTCCCTGAACATTCTAATAAAGTGTTGCTTTGCCCCTACCTGATATTCTTACCACTCTGGTTTTGTTTTGTTTTGTTTTTCCTTAATACCCTTATCCTATTTGAAATGATCTAATTTGTTTGTAATTTATTGATTTTTCCTTCCCACTGTCCTGTATACTCCTTGAAGTAAGAACTTGGTATTTTTCATTCCTGGGTTCTAGGACTCTAGAACACTCACATAATAGGCATTTGATTCTTAATTATGTCCTAGTGTTCAAAGTTACAGAGTATCTGTAGACTTTGTCAGAAGGTAGCAGGTACTGTTAAAAAAGCGTGCCTTATAATGTTTGAAAGTACACTAAGTTGTCTTGAAGTTGTAAAATATTTTTTATTATAAAAAATTTTTGAAACATAATTTTTTAAAAGATCAAGGCTGAATATTGGAAAGAATAAGGAAAATTGGCTAGAAACTGACCTTAAAAATCTGAGTTAGGCTGATGATCACAACTAGTCTTATTAATCATTACTATTAAGTCAGCAGTTTCTTATGTGGGTTTTAGTTAGAATATTGTGGAGAGGAAGACATGATTGCAGTTGCTAGATGCATGGCATGCTGACGCTTCTGTTTGGATACCTTTCAGGGTACAGCTCGCAGAAAGAAGAAGGTGGTACATAGAACAGCTACAGCTGATGACAAAAAACTACAGAGTTCTCTAAAAAAGCTGGCTGTGAATAATATAGCTGGTATTGAAGAGGTATGATCACTTTGTAAATTGTTAAGTTATGTGGGCAAATAGCACATTCACAAATAATTATCTGCACTTTCAAATGTAAAATATCAGCTTAGAAGAATCTGGTATTGTCTTTGTGTAGGACTGTAGCTATTGAATTTGCTTATTGTATGAAATTGGATGATTGTCAAAAAAATGATTTTAGTATACAATTAAGGAATTCATTATACTTTTCATACTCAAAATATTTGCATATATGATAAAGTTATAGAACTGCTCTTGAATTTTAATGTAAAATAAGTTTTTATCTAATAATACAGAAATAAACCCCAAGATTTCTTAAAATAAAGTGAACTTTTTTCCCATAAGAGCACTTTTCTACTCTACAAAGTCTCAAATTATTACTTCAGCCAAGAAGCTCTAGCAATGGCTTTACATAAATTGGATATCTTATTAGACCTCTTTCAAAAATAATTCATTAAATTTTAAAATTATTTTATTGTATTTTGATAATACTTTTCTCAAATCTGAAGCCAAAGATTGATGTTATTTCAAAAGATACTCAAGAAAAATTATAATAACATCAACTATTTGTGATCTGTTACCATCTAGATCCACTTCTTGATGATTCTGATAGTAACCAATGTTTAAATTTTCACTGCCATCAGTTAGATTTCATTATATCGTTACTATATGTGGTACCACCTCACAGTTTTTAGTAGATTATTAATGCACAAGTGCTGTACAACATAGATCAGAAGCAGTGTGGAGGTGTGGATCACTAATAAAGAAATAGCAGAGTACCAAAGAAAAGACAATGAAATGGCAAAGTGCCACATGTTCCTCCCACCATGCATATATGAATGAATAAACACATCATTTCAATCTGCTTTGCATTTTCAAAATCAGTGTACTGATAAAATAGTAGGAAATGTAAGCTACATGTATCTTTTTTCCTTTCAGCTTAATGTAGCTGTATTTTTACTCTGATAAAGATTAGAACTTTTGCAAGTCTTGAAATTAAACATTTTAAATGCCTTTTTCCCCTAAACTACTGAAAGCTTTTATATATTTTCATTGACCTAAAATAATTTTCAGAAAGTTCGCATCTGGGGTATATTTGAGAAAAAAACAAATCTAAGCCTCTCTTTAAAAATTACACCTTGTTAAAGAAAAATAAGTTGCAATAATGGACATAAACTCTTATATTATTAAACCTAACCTATGTTTAAGTGTTCAGGCAGTCTTATATCTTTGCCTGCCTTTCTAATGTCTGACTCGGTTCACTCCCCACCCCGCCTCAACATTATTGCCATTTTGAACCAGATAATTCTTTGTGGTAGAAACTGTCCTGTGCGTTGTAGGATGTTTGACAGCATCACTGGATTCTACCCACTAGGTCCCCAGTTATGACAACCAAAAATGTCTCCAGACATTGTTGTATGTCCTCTGGGTTGAAATCACCCTTTGTTGAAAACACTTCTTTAGAGAGAGGAAAAGATATTTACACCTCCTTGAAGTATAGATTTAACTGTGTAATATCTACAAGGGCATGTTTTTCTAAATGTTTGTTTTTGTTCAGATTTGGAAAACTCTATGGTTCATATAATTCATAAACTCTATGGTAGGGTAGCTTTTAATGGTAGGGTATAAAACATTTACAAATGTTTATAATGAAATAGGGAACCACTCAGTTAGCAGTCTTTGATCTCTTCAGAATATAATCAAACTTGTTATAATGCTGTGCTGAGATGATATTTTTATAGTTGAAATTGTCATAAGTATTTAATGGTAGTGAACATCTACTATGTGTCAAGCATTTTGCTAGGCATAAGATATTATTCATAGTCTCTGTTCTTTGGAGCTTACAGTCTAGTAGGGAAACTAATTAGACAGCTAGACAGATAAACAAATATGTATCATTACATTTCAGCTTCACAATATCCCTTTGAGTTGGTTGTTGTTGGTTATCAGTAAGAAAGCTGAGACTTAGAGAGTTAGGTACCTGCCCGAGATCACCACATAGTGAGAGCTGGATTCCAGATTTGAATTAAGGTGTGTTAAAACCAGAGTTCATTTTATTCATTAATTTATCCTGCTTTCATCTTTTTCAGTCATACTTACTTATACCCACTCTTGACCTTTTTCTCTCCTTCTGCCCCCTCCTTCCTCTCCAGTCCCTCAAACTCCCACCAAAGAAAGGAACAATTCCTGCCTTATATCCTGCATTATTGAGCACCTACCAATGATTACACCATTATGGATAAAAAAAATCCCATCAGTATTTCCAAGCACATTGCTGGTTCAGGTTTTAATGCAGAAGCCTTCCTGGTAGCACACATACACATTTGTGCAAAGAAGGGTTAGATGCCTTTCCTATATGCCTCCATTATGCTGCGTATTTAATTTTTATTATTGTCTTTATTAAACTATATTGTTAATTCCTTTTTGTTGTTATTGCCAGTGCATTTCTGTTTGAGGAGTCATAACTCCAAAACATCACACAGAAAATTAGTAGTCCATAATAGACATGTACACACTCTTGTTGCATCCCTACCCGCTTGTCTGTGTGTGTGTATATGTATCTGTGTTTGTTATCTACCAACCCTCATAGGCTAGTTGTACAGAAGAAATATGCATAAAGAGAATTAACAATGTAAAGTAATAGCTGTAAAATTTCTGAATATTTTACTCTTTTTCTTTTTTCCCTTTTTCTAAAATTGGTTTTTTGAGAACCAAGATATTTGTACTTTATATAACACTTTGCAGGGCTAAAATTTGTTTAGGGATATCTACTATACTATGTATAATCTGGCTTGCCTCAAACATGTTTTTTGTTACTGTAATTAAAGCAGAATTTTTTTCAATTAATTTTTTTTTAAAGAAAATGATGAGACACACTTGGTTTAAGAACCACTTCTTGGAGGAAAAAAACTACTGCATTAAATGTATACATGAAAGTGTGCAGTTTCAGAAACATTGATATGAAAACACATATCTTAAAATAGAAGAAACACATTCATTACAATTTTGTTATTTTTAATTTGGAATGTTTTAAACATTTTTCAAAGTTCTTAATCTGTGGAACATACTGTTTTTTTGTTTTTTGGCAGTGTGAGGAAAGCAGATAGAAACTTTCGAGAAGAGAAGATACCATTACAACATTGTTGTAAAACAAAAATAATATTACCATGTTTTCTGTACTTTGACCTTCAAAATATCAAACCAGTAGAAAGTATTCGGTTTAGTGGGCTGGAGCAGGGAGATCAATGGTGGGTTTCAAAAACTCATTGAATGCATTTTTGTCAAGTAAAATTCAAATCTTGCTTTCTAGGTTGTCAATATTGGTGATTTTTTTCCCCCTCCTAAAGTTTAATTTACATCCTCTTCAGAAACTTTAAAAACTAAAGGACTGTTTGGATTAAAACAGGCTTCTCTCATCTTTCCTGTATTCATTAGTTTGTTGATTTGGTGTAATAAATTTAATCATACATAGATTTCTTTTACATGTTACCAAAAATGTAGAAGTCCAAAGCTATCAAAAAGCAAGGGGCCAAGGACTGTCAGAGACTGTTTCATACAAAAAAAAAAAAAAAATCCAAGTAAATAACCAAGTTTTAGGAATGAATTTGTAAGTGAACTTTGACAGTGTAATCCAGAACTAAATTTCTGAAAATGTCTTACGTTCTGTGACATTTAAAGATATTTGGATGTGCTTCTTATTTGGTAATCTCATTGAATATGGTGACCATGTTGTCACCTTTCTTCTCCTGATAACATAAATCTATCAGTAATAGGATTTGTTTTATTTCTCAGAGACAATTGATGTATCAGATTTATTTGCTAAGAAATGGCACTAGAAATCTGAATCTCTGATTCAGTTGGTCTAGTTGCTTTGTTGAGTTTTAGTATTATATTCAGAGGACAGCTTCTGTCTTGACTAAGGTATAATTCTGTCCATGTGAAACCTTCCCTGTCTTTTCAGGGGTCGTTAATCAATGCTTTCTCTGTATTTCCACTGCTCTTAGCTTAAATTGTTCTGCTATAATACATTTATTATTACAACCTCATATTGTGGGATATGATTACGTTTTAACCAAGTAGTCTGTCTGCAGCAGATTATAAGAATCTTGACAGCAGAACTATGTTAATTCATCATTTATAGTCTGCAGCATGCTGACTCCCATGATGAATGTTTGGAACCTGTTACATTTAGGAGATATTGATTATTCTAGGTGTAATTGTTCTGCAAAGAAGTCAGCTATAGGGAGCTGTAGCTCAGGAGAAAGCTAGGGGCTGGGAATTTAAATTTTGTAATTGTACATATAAGTTTTACTGTTTATATTTTCCTCTTCTTGGTTCTTATTTTTCCTGAACCACTTGTGTAGAGGGAGAACCTAAAGTTATTGGTTGACCTTTACCATGATACCTTCTTCCTTCAGCTAAGCTAGAGCCTCAGATGCCAATGGGTGGACAACTCCTGAGTACAAAAGAGTAAAAGGGAAGCACTATGTCCCATTCACCTTATTATTACACAGCAGTCTTACTTTCTTTTAATTTCATGCTTTTTTGGCTTTTTTTTTTTTTGCTATTTTTTAATTGTAGTAAAATAAACATAAAACTTACCATTTTACACATTTTTAATTATACAGTTCAGTGGTATTAATTACACTCACAGTGTTGTGCAACCACTACCATTATTTCCAAAATTTTTCATCATCCCAAATAGAAACTCTATACCCATTAAGCAATAATTCCCCATCTCCCTCTCCCCCAGCCCTTGATACTCTCTAACCTACTTTCTGTCTCTCTGGATTTGCCTGTTGTAAATATTTCATATAAGTGGAATCATGTAATAGTTGTCTTTTCATGTCTGGCTTACTTTACTTAGCATGGTGTTTTCAAGGTTCATCCATGTTTACTTAGCATGTATCAGAACGGCATTCCTTTTATAGCTAAATAATATTTCATTGTAAAGGTAATTGCGCGTTTTATCCATTTGTCTATTGATAAACATCTTTTGTTTTAAAAATAGCTTTCCCTCCAACATAAAAATACATTGCCATCATAGAAAGTTAGGAGTATACCGAAAACATGAAAAGGGTATTAACATTCAATTCCACTATCCAGAAATAACTACTATTAGTCTTGTATTTCTTTCCCATCTTTATATGTGTATATATTTATGTATCTGAGACTACAGCTAGATGTACAATTTTTAGAATCCTTCTTTTTCCAAGTAGCATTTTTTTATAAAAATTGTTTCATATCATTAAAAAAACCTCTTCTTAATCATCAATCCAAATATAGTATGAATATACTATAATTTAACATTTTATGTATTATACATTATAATGCTTTGATACTAAAAGAGTCACATGTTGGACTTTTATATACATAAATATTTATCTTCATCTCTGATTTCCTTCAGATAGATTCTTGGAAATGGAGTTACTGGCTGGAAGATCATGAACATTTTTAGAACTCTTCATCCATATTGCCAAATTGCTTTTCAGAGAGGGTATGCCATTTTACAGTATCTACAGCATAGCTGTAGAGAATCCATCTCATCAGACCCTTGCCACCATAGCACAAGAGAAAATAATTCCAGCATATCAGATAGTCTAATGACAGCTGTTAGCTTTCACTCACATCAACAATAGTAAGTTATGCTTCATACTAGCCTTTAGAAATAAGCAGGTGCTGAGCTTAGAAGGATTGAATGTGAAAGATACTGACTGTGCAAAGGCCACAAGCCTCAAAATGTGACATCCCTTAGCCTCACAAAACCCAGACACTTATGTGCTTTATTCTTAACATGTCTATTATTTAGTCCCATTAAAATATAGGCAGAAGGCAATAAAAGATTAATTTCTGATGAACATTTTAAGTGCCACTACATACAGGAAGGAGTGGCAATTAAACTTGATTTTAAGACAACTGTCAATTATGAACTTCAGCTGACTGGCTTAGTGGGGACTTAGATACAAAAAAAATCACATAGCAGAAGAATTTAAACCTCCTCTCTGAAACTGAGAGGACAGTTACCAACAAGAGCTATGGAGTCAAGTGTAACATCGTGAGCTTCATGTAGCCATGAAAACTTATTATGTAGGAACAAAGCAAGCATCAGATTTACCAGATAGAAAGCTGCTGTGGTTAATGATATGCACCCTATTCAAAGGCCAGCAAGGGCAGAGGTTGTTAAGGTGTTGATAGTAGCATAATCCGGCCACCCAGCAGTTGCCAGGAATGACGTAAAGTGGCCCTGAATTCTACAGGGCAGTCGGGCTGATTCTGCAAGGTAAGAATGATAGGAAAAGTCAGGCCAAAGAGATAGCCCAGAAGGTTCTGGACATCTTCCTTAGGGGCACAGCTAGTGTTTTTTCTAAACCTTAAGGTGATCCCTCTAGCATTTGGGAAATTGAGGTCAGACAGCATCCATGATTTTAGAATAAACTATACAGGAGGTGTCTTATTATTCAGCAAATTAGAGTGACTATTATGTGCTGATACTTGGGGGAATACTATGTCTAGTAAGGCAATGGTCTCTGATCTCAAGGAGTTCACCTTATGGTAAGGTCAAAGATTGGAAACAATTATACTGCAAGATAATTCTGTTTAATTGTAGTATCCATGAAGTGCAGAAGGTGCATAAACCACCTTAAGTTTTAAAACAGAGAAGCATCTGACCCAAGTCTTTGATAAATGGGAACTTGCAATGTGGAGAAGCAGAAAAAAGTTCTTTTAAACAGTGAAAACAGCATATGTAAATGCACTATGCATGGGAGAGAGGACAGAGTATTTTCTGGTAACTACAAGACATGCCAGTATTGTTAGAGTAAAAAATAAGAACAGGGGCATCTGCAGGAGGACTGCCTTGTCCTCTGTAGCTCAAGAAGCATCCTTTACCTTCAGCTACCTGTTAAGTGGAAAAAACATTTTGATAAGGGGATATTTGATCAATTGAAAAAGGAACCTGAGTGCTGGTGTAGTAGCTAGTTTAATAGTCTTTATTTGTCTGTTCCTTGTCTCTATACTGTATATAGATTGTATATGACTTAGGTAGACCAAACAGCAGTATAATTACTGGAAGAAATGAAGTCTTCATATGAAATGCATAGTTTTCTATGTGAATTTAATGAATTCCTTATCCCTTCTTTTGCCTCTAAAAGGGTTGGGAAGTGTCTGACTGATCTTGATCAGCCCAACAATTAATCCTTTGATAGTTTCTAATAGCCTGTGTCTAGGAGCTTTATATAACCATGTCATTTGCTCAGTAGAGGGGAAGGAATGTTAGATAGAAATAAAATATTCTGGACTTTTTAACTTCTAGTATTTCATTCTCTCTATTCGAAAATTAACTAAACCCTCCACCCATTTCTAGACCTTTCTATTCTTGAAGCTACATCTTTTATACAACCCTATTTGAAACAACCATTAATAAATTTATTTCTATTTCACAGTCTGAGATACAATTCATATTGCTTTTCATACTAAACTCAAATAACATATTTCAGACTACAAAGACTTACATCAGGATGTGATATATGACTTAACATTTAGTCTTTGGAAAAGAAGCTTGAACAGAAGGAAAATTCATAAACTTGTTTATTCTTTTTGGCCCTGTGTTAGCCTCTTATTCATTTTGTTGCCAGTAAGATATATATTGTTCATAGTATCTGCTGTTTTTCTTTTGCTTCCTCCATTTAGCCTATGTTTTGAGGTAAATAATTCCCTGACAGCTTTTATGGGGCCACAGAATTGAATTTCTATAAGCAAATAAGTGTTGTAAGAATTAGAATGAGGGGGGTGGGTACAGCTCAGTGGTGGAGCACATGCTTACCGTGCACAAGGTCCTGGTTCCCCAGTCCCTCCATTAGGGGAAAAAAAAAACTGAAAAAAAGAATGAGAATGACATCGTAGGAAGGAATCTAAATGAAGTTGGGAAACCCAGGTTCAAGTTCTAGATTCACGTGTAACCAGCTATTTTCCTTGGGTATGTTGCTCAAGTAAGAGCTCTTATCTTTAGTATTTATTTCTTTAACGAGATTTGAACTAGAAGACCTCTAAGTTCAACAAATATATGGCCTGCCTTTTTTGGAACAGTATTGATTTCAAATCTCTTGTGACTTTAATGTTTGTAAATAAAAAATATATCAAATTCCAATATCTGAGACTCTCTTCACACCTGGAAGTTTTGTAGAAGTCCTTTATTAAATTAGGTGATTTGGTCTTGATTTAGAAAATATAGTCCCACCATATCTTTATTCTTTTCCCATACAAAATTATGTGATTCTATGATAGATCTGGAGCAACATCCCATTGCATATCCACTATGTCACCCCCACCTCTCAAGCCATTCCTCTCCTGGATTTTCAGCCATTTTACCATTAAACATTTCTACCTAAACAATAATTATCTTCAGAACTACATAGTTTATCTTTTTCTGAAATTATATAAATTATTTTAACTTATGATGATTTTTGTTCAGAACAGCTGGATTATTGAATGCTTACTTTGTGTAGTATACCTAATAGAACCTTAAGTACAATACTGAGAGAGGGAAGGGTATAGAATTGAAGTAGTGGTATTTGTCAGAGAAAATTTGGAAAATTATTTGTGGGGTTTAGTTACAATTTTCTAGGGGATTTGCCTTTATTTTCTCTGTGTTCCAGGTCTTGCCTGAAATTTAGAAGCCCCTTTCTTCCCCTTCCTTTCTGGTGCTGTCTATCAGTGGTGGTGATCACCTCTGAGGAAGAAAAGCCCACTTCCACTGACCATGAAGAACACTCAGCATCTCTACTTGATTGTGACAAGGGCAGTTTTTGGATGGATCATGAAATGCTTCTAAAGTAGCCAAGAGTTAACCCTCCTAACCTTTTTATATAATAAGCATGTTACCACCAAGGTAACTTACCCAGTGGAATCAACTATATAGTGGAATCACATTATTTACATATTTAACTTACATGCAAATTCAACTCTACTAAAACACAGAAAGAATGAGAGAGAAAAATAACATCTTAAATAGTGCTCGCATGTTCAAACTTCCTTTTCAGTGAGTCCCAGGCAGTGGATGAAATTAAATCTGAAATTGTCAATTCATATTGGTAAAAGCTAGAGAAAGAATATGAGGATGCTTTTAAAGGTTTCCTAGTAATTGATAAATGTCCAGGTGGCCAAACAAGTGGGTGGGAGAACTTCTTTGTTGTTTACAAGGGTTATTAAAGATTGTTGAGAAGTTATAATGTAAGAATTAGAGTAAGTGACAAAATCCTTAACATGATGAGAATAAATTAAAATTTTTGTAAATTTACTAAGTATTCAAAGGAGTGAAACAGCTGCTTGATTAAATTTCTGAGTGTTCTTTATGGGTTTTCAGTGGTTATTTTTACCATACATTATTACCCCTTTAACCTGTCCCACAAGTAAGGTGCTAACCCCACCAAATGATACCTACCGATTTAGTTTGATAGTGTAAACTGAAAAAGATAATGGGTAATTTCACTAAGAAGCCAATTCTTGGCTGATAATTCCTTTTTTTTTTTAATGTGGGCATGAACTTCTTTCTCATAGTAGAAGTCTTTGAATTTAAAATCTAGATTCTATAATAAAATGACTATTTCTTGACCATTCTAGTAATTTGTGCCATCTATACCATTTTACTTTGTCGCTGGAATTTTTTCCACCCAAATCCACTGCTTAGATAATTACTACATTGGGGTTGCAAGTTTAAAAAAATAATTGGATAAAATGTTTTTTAAACAGATATTGTTTTAGTTGTACTAAACATGTGAAATAAATTTTTCTTCCATGATCATACAGGTGAACATGATTAAAGATGATGGGACAGTTATTCATTTCAACAATCCCAAAGTCCAAGCTTCCCTTTCTGCTAACACCTTTGCAATTACTGGCCATGCAGAAGCCAAACCAATCACAGAAATGCTTCCTGGAATATTAAGTCAGCTTGGTGCTGACAGCTTAACAAGTCTTAGGAAGTTAGCTGAACAGTTCCCTCGGCAAGGTAGGTATTTCAGTTTATTGCCTCTTTCCCTCCCCACCTTAATTAAAGAACCTAATGATTTAAATGGTGTTTTATTTTATACTGGAAGTATTTGCCTATACGTAAATTTTACTTTTTATCATGTTACTTGTATGCTTCATAAAATTGTGAGTTTGTTTCTTTAATAATTACGCAGTGTAGAATACTGAAATATTTAGGATATATTTTGGTAGTAATATAGAGAATTGGGAGGTAATTACCTAAAAGGAAAGTGCCAGGATCTGCAGCCACATTTTATAAACTTAATTTGGTATTCACTTCTCACTAATGGCAATAAGAAGGTAGTGTTATTCACAGAACTCTGTTTTTGTTTAATACTGTTGATTGTACAGTAGATGCAGCAACATTAAGTTCTGAGTGTCCAGGGCAGTCCTGGTTTTAAATATGTCTTGTCATCTCTAAAACTCAGAGCCTATTATTTTCAGTGCTGCTCATACTGCATAATTAAATACCTTTACACCAGAAGAGATGGAAAAAATCTTGAATATTGAGAATATAGAATTTAGAGAATAAATTAGCTATAATTTTTTTAACTTAAGCTCATCTGAATTTTTCCATTTTGATGTAAATTTTACCATCACTGCCCATTGAAATTGCTAGACATGTTTAGTGTATATCTAATGAAGTTAAAGTTTTATTAATTTTAGTATTAAATAAACATATGGCATTAGACTAGACAATATTTAGCTTTTTCTTGAGCAACTATGTAAGATTTGTTTCTACAACTATGTATAAGACAGGAAAAAAAGATAAACGTAAGTTTTGGTAAAGGTCTTCATTCTCAATGACTGATTTTAACATAAACTTTTTGTAGTGTTGGATAGCAAAGCACCAAAACCAGAAGACATTGATGAGGAGGATGATGATGTTCCAGGTAAGTGACATTTCTTTAGTTTTAAGATTTTTAGCATACTGTTTTCTCTAATTTATTGCATGATGATTTTTCAGTTTTTTGTTGATGGTGAGCTTGTAAATTTAAGTTGATTCACAATGATGTGGATATGATCTAATGAAAGAATAAAAGCCTTCCCATTTAGAACTTAGAATCAGAAATTGTCTCACAAAGCTCTGCTGTCTGCATTTATTAAATTGGAATCACTGTGACTATAAATTTGCAGTTACTGTTATAACATTTCTGTGAGAATTATGATTGACATAGGAAAATGCTATTCACCTTAGTAGATTACATAGGCAAAAAAGGACTAATATTTCCTTAGGGTTTCTGTTTTAAATAGATAAATGAAGTTTTGTTTCGGTTTTTAGTTTTTTGTTTGTTTTCTTTTTTGTTGGGAGGAGGTAATTAGGTTTATTTATTTATTTTTAGAGGAGGTTGTCGGGATTGAACCCAGGACCTCATGCATTGCTAAGCATGCACTCTATCACTTGAGTTATACCCTCCCCCAGATAAATGAAGTATTATTAGTGAAATGCCACGAGCTTATTTCCCTCTTGTCCTGTGTATTTTCAGGCTAATTCTAGTAGCAACAATTTTGTTTTTATTGGGGTTAGAAGTTAGGAATTGCATTTACCTCTTATTTTCTTTCATTTATTTACTTTTAATCTTTAATTCATTTACTTTTTTTTTTTTCCAGATCTTGTAGAAAATTTTGATGAGGCATCAAAGAATGAAGCTAACTAAAATCTTTTCTGATTTTTGGAAGCTGGCATGGACTAGATTTAACAAATCAGCTATGTGGTTCCAAAGTTTTACAGACATGGAGAACATCAACTGTTACTAGTTCAGTAATATAAATATTTTGTATATTAATAATGCTGTTTGTTCAGCATTTTTCGGTCATTTGATTTTGCATTTTGCACTTCCTCCCAGGATCTATTCTTTTGGTCAAAATACGAAGTATTGGTGGTTTGAGGGTGTTTTGGTTTTTGATTCTTGTTTTTTTTGTTTTGTTTTTTGTTTGGGTATTTTTGGTGTGTGTATGTGTATGTATGCGTGTGGGTATGTGTGTATTCAGTGGAGAGCAAATTGGAAAACAGTTCTATTTATCCTCCTCCTTACCCCAGTAGAAATAAAACAAATCTTTACATTTGTTACTTTTTATTTTTTTCTAATGATGCATAGAGTATCAATGATGCAAGTGAGTATCTTGGATTTCAAATCTGAGGAGATTTTACCCTTGGAGGTTTGGTTTTAATTTGCTTGTTTAACATATTTTTCATATATTTTCCTGGGTTCAACATGTCTTGAGATATTTTGCCACCACCTTCATGCTGGCATAATGGGTAGCGTATCTTTGGTGCAGTTGCCTTAGATTCACATACCTAGCCAGACCCAGAAGAATTTCTTCTATTAGCTTTCTTCCTAAATGCTGTTTTCTCTCTCCTTTTAATCTCCAAATGGCCTGATCAGATCCTTGGTAATGCTCTTCCTCATCTTCCATCTAGCCTGAGAAGGATGTTCTCCATATAGAGTTAAGTGAGTGCCTAATCCCTCTTTTTGTAAGACTGTTCCTGCATCTTGAGGAACAACAAGTTCCATCTTCAACTTTTATTCCTTTGATTTTACAGTTCGGTAGATTTCAACTGGAATAGCTAGCATGTGCTTGCTAAATAATTTTATGTCAGCCTTATCCTGTATCCTAGCTGTTATTAATAGCAAGTACAAAAATGCCTCTTTTGCAGCAAGGTTGAAATTGGGAATGTTCTTTTCATTCAGAAAAAAATAGGCCATAGATAGACTCATTCCCCAGCACAAATGGGCATTCTAGGAAATGGTACTGGTGCCAGGAGGATTTCTTCAACCACTCTCCTACTCTTGGCCTTGAACCTACCTCTGGATTGGGTCTTACTATTGTGGCTGGTCACAGCATCCTCCTGCATGCTTAGAGTAATGCTTTGGGGGGACACTGGTAAAACACAGTATTTATTTTTTCACCTCCTTTCAAAGGACTTAGAGGTAAGTTGCATTCATTCATTGAAGCTTCCCTCTTGCTGTCTGATGATAAAAGCTTGCATTTTGTTACATTAGCATTTGTTATAGCCAATATTTCAGGATAAGATTTAGAAAACCTGTCATGGCCCATTGTCAGACTATTGCTTAACCTTGCAGCATATCAACTTTTGTTTAAAGCTAGATATCTTTATTTGATACCTAAAGTGCAAGACCAACAACATATCGAGAGATCTATAGACACGAAGGCAAAGCTCTTGTGTTTTTTTCATCCAGACACCTCAGTTTATTTTATAAATTTGTTCATTTTTCCTGTTAAGTTTTATATAATATATGGACTTAACTACAAAATAAAATAACAGTAATAAAATAACAAAAGAGGATAATATTTCCTCTTGTGCTTTTCTTTTTGTCTACAGAAATTTCCTTCTTTTGTATTTCCCCTCTACTCCATGCCCCCAAATGAATTTCAGGCCAGTCATTTTTGGAAATAATGTTTCATCCACTGTTAGATTAGTAGCTTTAAATGATATACATAGTCTAGAATTCTATTCTTCTGTTCCCAAAGAACACATTGTGGGGGTGGTTAGGGACCATGTTCAAGTGGTTGTGGACATATTAGAAATAGGTAGTACAGCAAATGGGGGGAAAAGAAAAAAAGCACTCATCTGGAAGTCAGGAGACTTGGGTCCTAGTCCAAATTCTAGCATTAACTATATGACCTTGGGCAGGTCACCTAGTGACTGAAATTTATCATCAGTCAAATAAGATGTTTCTAAATCTTAACATTTCTTTTGCTGCTGCAGTTCTGTGAATTGCATTTCTGAAAATCCTCAAGGAGACAATTTTATCATCTTTTCAGAGATGTCTTTTTATCAATACCCAAAAAAGATTGTATGTCTATATTTCTTCCTCTTTTTTATTTTTGACCCACATTTTACTTACTCGTCAAGAGGAATTTTGGTCAGTATTTCCTTTTATCCTATTGACAACAACTATTAATGGCTAACCTCTCTTGTGTGCAATGAGCCAGTATTCTTTTTTGTTTTATATTTTAATACCTTCCCTTTTCCTGAACAAAGCATATTAAGATCCTGACTCAACCCAAAGAAATCTTCCTGCATTCAGAGTGAGTTGGCATAGGTAAGAGTGGCTGAAACTTGTAAATTGTAGTGTTCTTGGCAAATATGAATTATATAGTTTTTTTTAACATGTGAAGTAGTTACTAAATATTTATTTTTTACTAGGGGTATGTATTTACTACCAAGATAACTATAGAATAATTTTCTGGGAAAATTCACCTTAAAATTTTAGGCTAATTCAAGAAATGTCTGCAGAAAATTAATAGTTTTAATTTTTGTAGTTAGTCCTTTCAGTTTTTATAAAGCTTCTCATTTATCTGTTTGGGGGAAGCCCAGAGTAAATAGTTGGGCCCTTATATTTGTTTTACCCTTATTTTTCCTATTAAATAGTGATTTAAGAATACATCAAACATCTTGATTTGTTGTTAAATAACTAGTGTTTATGGGATTCCATTAAATTAATAAGCCTACCAGGTTCTTGTGAAAACCCATATTAGTTGTGTTTGTTTCTTTGTTTTAATTCACTGTTTGATCCTAAGAGTGCTATATATCCATAAATATCATGATAAGACATAGTATGGAATAGTAGGAAATGCACAGGTTTTTAGATAGAGATCAGTTCCATAACCCACCATGCTGTAAGCTTTCCAGTAGGTCTGCTGTAGTGTACAACTCCAGGGGTCACCATTCATATTTTTTGTGTTCCAGGGGTTGCCATTTTCATAGAATATAATGTGACTAGTGCTCCTATAATAGGGCAATGATGGCCTTGCTCTCTGAGCCTCCTCTGTTTCCTCCTCTGTAAATGGTCCCTGAGTCAAACAGGGTTCCTTAGAACCATCCACTGAATGATTAAGGTAAAGATGAAAAATTATTAAAGTGTGTTATCTTCCAAGCCAAGGCAAAAAGAGCTTATGGTTCTAGGCACAGCAAGGCTCCATTCTACACTGCCATCCTCCTGTTCAAACTGTATTGCTCTGCCACACAGAATTTGCCTAGATTACCATAGCCTCCATGCTGATCTTGTATATGAATCATTTGCTCCAATCCATCCAATATGTAGGAGCCAAACTACCTACATTTCATACCTGAGCGTGTCATAGCCTTACATTTGTGCCCAACATACCATTCTGTTTCAAGCTTTCATTCTTTTGCATGTATTTTTACTATAGTACAATACTGAGATTACTTGATTTTCTTTATACTTTACCCATCTAGATCATGAGCACCTTGTTGGCAGATGGTGTGTCATACATCTTTATTCCTAACATCTAGCATAATGATGACATGCAGTCAACTCATGATCATAAAACTAACACTTACTGAGTACTTAACTACTGAATACAGAGTTATCTCATTTAACTCTCAAATAGTCCAGTGGGGCAGATGTTATAATCTCACTTTCAAAGTGGAACAAAAACAGTTTAGGGAAGTGCCAATACAACTAATTGGTGTGGGAACCAGAATTCTAATCTAGATCTATCAAATTCCAGAGTTCAAATTCTAAACATCACCCCATACCACTCAACAAGTATTTTTTGAAATGAAAATTATGTGTATGTGTCTTCTAGACAGATATTCTTATCAAATATCACTCAATACTAGCCTGAAAATCAAACTTTAAGGATGGTTTAGAAAGTAAGTTTGAGGGGTTTTTTTTTAAGTAGGATTTGTAATTTTTATATATATTCAGGAGCTGACTTTTATAAACTTAATAATTGGATATTTTGCTTACTTGAGAATCCTTGATGGCAGTATTTGGGCAAAAATTCCTAGATTGCATATGTTGATCTCCTTGGCACTGGTGTTTCTCAAAATTTCACTACCTTTTAGCTATACCTTGTCAAAGAAAAATATTCTATAAACTTGAACTAGAGGGTGATGAATACTTTTAAAAAAATGTGTTTAAAAATCAAACTAGCCCACAAAAAAGAACTAATAAATGAATTCAGCAAAGTTGCAGGATACAAAACCAACACACACAAATCAGATGCCTTTCTATATATACAGTACCAAGACCATTCAATGGGGAAAGGATGGTCTTTTCAACAAACGATAGTGAAAAAACTGGATATCCACATGCAAAAGAATGAAGACACACTGAACCATACACCATAGACAAAAATGAACTCAAAATGGATGAAAGACTTAAACATAAGACTAAAACTGTAAAATCCTTAGAAGAAAACATAGGAGGAAACTTCATGACTTTGAGTTTGGCAATGATTGCTTGTATGTGACAACAAAAACACAGGCAATAAAAGAAAAAAATAAATCAGACTACATCAAAATTAAAAATTTGTACATCAAAGGACACTATCAAAAGAATGAGAAGGTAACCCACAGATGGAGACAATATTTGCAAATCATATATCTGATAAGGGATTAATATCTGTAATATGTAGGTAGCCACAATTCAACAATAACAAAAAACACCCTAATTGAAAAATGAGCAAAAGACTTAAATAGACGTTTCTCCAAAGAAGATATACAAATAGCCAATAAGTATATAAAATGATGTTGAATGTCACTAATCATTAGGGAAATGCAAATCAAAACCACAATAAACTACCACTTCACACCTATTAGGATGTTTAAAAAAAATGTTGGCAGTGAAGCAGAGAAATTGGAACCCTTGTGCATTGCTGGAAATGTAAAATGGTATAGCCACTGAGGAAGACAATACAGTGGCTATTCAAAATATTAAATATCATATATTCCAGCAATTCCATTTCTAGGTATATTCTGTAAAGCAGGGGTATACCAAAAGCAGAGACTCAGATATTTGTACACCCATGTTCATAGCAGCATTATTTACAACAACCAAAAAGTAGAAACAACACAAATGTCTATCAAGGGAGGAAGAAGTCAGCAAAATGTTGTCTATACATACAATGGAATATTATTCAGCCTTAAAAAGTGATGAAATCCTGATACATGTTCAAAGATGAATGTTGAAAACGCTTAGTGAAATAAATTAGACACAAAAGTAAAATATTGTGTGATTCCACTTACGTGAGCTATCTTATAATAGTCAAATTCATAGAGATGGACCAGTGGTTACTAGAGGCTGGAAGGAGAGGAAGGAAAATGGGGAGTTACTGTTTAGTGAGTACAGAGTTTCAGTTTGAGATGATGAAAAAGTTCTGGCGATGGATAGTGGTGATAACTGCACAACATAAATGTACTTAATGCCACTGAAATGTATACTCAGTAGTTAAAATGGTAAATTTTTATGTTGTATATATTTTAACCACAATAAAAAGAAAAAAAAATCAAACTGTCAGCATACCTCTCCGAACTCTGTTTAAGAGATCAGCTAACAGTAGGTAAGTGTACCTAATCACAAATACTGTTTACTTCAGCATCATGTTGTTCCAGGGCATGGGTGTTGAGAATCCTTGGATAGGTGCTCTGAGGGCTCAGAGAAGGATAGGTAGTTAAGAAAATAGCAAACAAAAAATAAAAGATCATACCATGGACCAGATAAGTGCTACAGACTATCACAGAAAAAGAGGATATTCATCCCACCTTTATGTTTTCTGTACAACGTTGTTAACACAGTGTATTCAGCCCAGTTCACACCCCTTCTGAAACTACATCCACAGATTCTGCTTAAGCCCAGAGAGCTATGTTTTCAGGGTGACTCCACCTCAGTCGTAGGTGGTCAGATCAAGGGTAAAATATCTAGATCCAACCCATAGATTAAACTGGGCCAATCCATTTATTTCTAAGGATTCTGTACTAAAAGAGTCCAAGTCTGATGATAATAGACCCTTGAACTGAAAGGTCAAGTCAGATGGGGCTAGAGCAGTAATGTTGGGCCATATGCAAGCAGTGGAAGCTGGTGTGAATGATACAGAACGAACAATGAATGAAGCGGAAATGATAGGCTATGCAACTCAGAAAATGGCTCCAAAATTTGTCCCCGTGATACCTAGCTGTCCTTTTTATGTCCCTGGGTTGCTAACTTGCCAGTGAGATGACTATATTCTTAAAACAGTTCCCCTGCCACCATTACTGTTTGTTTAAGCTAACTTGCGTGTTCCTTGCAACTAAATGATCCTAGAGAGAGGACATTGAATTTCCTCTACAAGAATCTCCTGATCATGAATGAAAAGGGCTGCTTTGAAGAGCTTGCTGTCACTGGAGGGCTTCAAATGGGAATTTAACGTTTAACGAAGGAGTCAGAATAGATCAAGGTATTTTCGGACTACTATGAATCTCTGGAATTAGCATGAAGGTAGAATGAAGTAATGGTAATAGAGGATTTGAGGGGCCAGCAGTGGCCCTACATTCAAATTTTAGCTTCTACCACACCATCTTGGATGACTTAACTTCCTAAGCCTCAGTTTTCCCACATAGAGAGTGACAGAATACCTTGCAGAATTGTTGGGAAAAGTAAATGTATATAAAGTGTGTGGCATATACATAGTAGGCACTCAATAAGTGAGTTTTTCTTGTTTAAAGCATGACTAATATGGCTTGTTCAAATCAAATCATGATGGTTGTGGCCCAATTTGTAGTATATTTTTAGTTAATAGTTCTTAAGTTTTTCACCATTTGGCCCCAGTTTGTTACTACCTGAATCCTAGCAAATGCCAGGGTAGGGGAAATGGATGAGTCAAATGACATGCAAATAGTAAAACTAGACTGAGCTACTTCAGAACAGGGAATAGGTCTTACTACATCTTTTTGTCTTCAGTGTCCAGGACAGGGCCTGGCAAATGGTAAGCACATATTAGGTAAACTTCAAGTAATTTAGAAATGAATAAATGTCCAAATACTTGAGCCACGTGGTGGCCAGAGGTGTCATACAGTATCATTCTCTGTCCCAGGTAGCTCAAGTATCATGGACTCCGTCAAGTGGTAGGGCCCAAGCAGCAGTGTTACTCATATCTCAGCTTTGTTCTTTCCGTCCTTTCTTACTCTGTTCCCCATTCAACCTGTATCTGCTGATAATGGGTCATAATAGTATTTCTAAGTGCAGAATATGCTACCTCCAAAACACAAAGAGACATACCAAATGTGCTTCCTTCTTGGTGGTAAGAGGTGCCTTGTGCAATGGCTTGTTCTTTAGCCATTGGAATGCTCTGGATCATTGAACCCATAAAAACTTCCCTGTGTGGTAGGCCTCTAAATATTTGTATAGTTTCTCTCCCACATTCTGGAGTACTTGTGCTTTACAGTACAAGGCATCCAGAATACTTGCCACTTACTTCCTATCACACCTGATGGAACTGATATACTGGAACAATATGATGTTCTGCAAAATGTTCAAACAGTTCAGATCCCTTTGGACTATATCATGACAGAGAATATGTGAATTAACCATATTCACATATTGGGGCGAGACATGAATGTATACTTTTGCCCATCCTGTGTGATCCTCTTTCCAGATGGGTGTGGAAAAGAATACATTTTCTAGATCAATGGCTGCACACCATGTACCCGAGGCTTGCCTAATCTTCTCTAGGAAGATGTCATATCTGGCATGGCAGGTGTAGTTGGAGCCACTGCTTGATTATGTTTGCATCAGTATATTTGTCATCTGCCATGATCCATCAGTTTTTGCAGAGGCCAGACTGGTGAATTAAATAGGAATATGACAGGGACCATCATTCTCTCATCCTTTAAAGTTTTGAGGGAGGCACTAAACTGCCATTCTCCTAAAATGTGACAGGTTTTTAAAATGTACTATTTTCACCATTGTTGAGGAACAGTTTCAAGGGCTTCCACTTGGCCTTTCTTACTATGGTTTAGTAGCTCTTATTCTAAGGTTGAGAAACTAATGTGAGAGTTCTGCTGTTTCTATCTACGTCCATTCCAATTATACATTTAGGTACAGGGGAAATGACTGGGAAGGCTCACATACCTACTGGAACCACTGTGACACTGACAGACCTGGCGCAAGACTCCATCTATTACCTGAGTCATATTTGCTCCTATTCCAATAAGGGGAGCATGCTAATGCTTTAGGACCCCAAGTATCTGTTAGTTTGGACCCTGTATCCAACCATCTTCCTTACTCCACTATAGAGTTATCTGAATAAATGGCCATAGATTCCTTTGTGGAAGGACTGCAGGAATCACTACTATGTAACTTGCTGTGGTTTTATAGAGTCCTTCCTCATGGGAATCTGGTCTCCTTCAGTTGATGGCTTCTAGGTCTGACAATAGGCAAAGAGTCGTGACTTTCCAGTAGAGCAGCTGATCTCAGCCTTTTCATTTATTTTTTTAATAATTAAAAAATTTTTAATTGTGGTAAAACGCACACAACATAAAATTTATCATCTTACCATTTTTAAGTGTACGGTTAAGTGTATTCACATTGTTTTGCAACAGATGTCCAGAACTTTTACATCCTGCAAAACTGAAATTCTATACCCATTAAACAAGTCCCTATTTTCCCCTCCCTCCAACCCCAGGCAACCACCATTATACTTTGTTTCTATAAATTGACTACTTTAGATGCCTCACATAAATGTAATCATACGGCATTTGTCTTTTTGTCTGCTCACCCATTCTTGATCCCCTTTAGTTACTTACAATGTGCAGTCGATCTATCTTGGCCCTAAAAATGTTCTTTGAGCCATCTCCAAAATCACTGTTAGGCCAGGCCCTCCTGGTAATCATTCTAACATTAAGCCCCACCCTTCTCCTGATAGTTAAGTACTGCCAACTGGTCTCTGCTAGTCTGAGATCTTATCCCCATTGCTACTAGGGAGCCTATCGCCTACCATCAGTCCTGACTTAGAGAAAACAGCTGCTGCAAGATTCTCAGTGGTGCTGGTCCTTTCCCTATCTAGTGCATTCCTTCCTTCTTGCCTTGGTACATGGAGTGTCTTCCAGGCCTCTTCAAGAAGCATGGATTTTTCAGTCTTAGATAATGGACTCATCACAGGCCCACTTCACTAAGCCTTTTGATACCTTTCATCACAGTTTACCCCAGCAGTTCTGGCATCTCTGTTTATTTAATGTGGATGTAGGCTATTAATTTTTTCAAGTTTCAAAGAACCATCCCAGCAGTGTATAGAACCACCTCTAGGGACGTTTGCTGAGTGTTAAATCCTGTGTCATGGCGGAGTGCCCTGATATTGATGAACTCTCCCTTATCCAGCTTTACATTCCACTCCCATTTATCCAGCCCTCAGGCATACTCTCCTGGTACTTGCCATTACATGTAAGTCAGGTCCTATAGCTATTTTGGAATATAGTCTTGCCTACTTGGGCTATTTGATCCTAGTTATGAATCTGGTGGCTGGGGGATAAACCAGAGCAGATCCTGAGGAGGATTTACATGGTCTTGTAAGTTACCTATGAAGTGGAGAGAGATAGGCTTTTATCCTTCCTACCTGGGACAGAGAGTCTCTTCTATAGGCCCAGAAGATTCAGAGGAATCTTGAGATTCAACCTTCTCGAATGCATCTACCTAGATGTCTTCACCCGAAATCTCAAGGTCCTACTTCTTCCCCATCAGGACCCAACTCTTATGAGGAGACATTCCCACACTGAGAATTCAGCCTTTTCTAAAATTCTCCTAATCTTCCAATTCTGCCTGATAATTAACTGTCTCTAATCACTGGCTGCAAGAGATAAGTGTTGGGGGACATGGTGGGCTCGTGTCATGAGTGGTAAAATAATTTACTAAAGACAAAGTTTAAGAGACAAGGGAAAGTTTAATAGGTATGCTGCTATAGGCAACAGTGGGACACACAGATGAGAGGTGCCTGTGTGAGCGCTGGGGTGAACATGTAGGGTCTCTTATTAGGAAGGGGTTGTGCATACAAGAGGTAGGGGGCTGTGTGATCAATTCATGCACAGGTACCTGACTGGTTGTAAGTGAGGTAAGACTTGTCAGGGGCTACTCTGAGTAATGGGCTCTATGACTCCAATAAGGGCAGGTTGTGTAGTGAAGCTTGACTGCCTAGGGTATTGTGAGATTAGCCATTTCCTGGGGGTGGTTAGTTCTGCTAGGGTAAACACACAACAAAGAGAGATGTTTTCATCTTGAGGAAATGCAGGCACACAGAGAGCCCAGGAGTGGGGGTTTTATGAACTTCAGAGCAGCTTCAGAGAGTGCCAGCCAGCTTCACAATGAGGGCCTCTTTAAACGCTGACAGTGAGGTCCTTTGCTTTAAATTGTTGGTTCACAGATCTGAGCCTGTCATTTTCTTTCAGCAGTCTTTCACCAAATGCTTAGCAATAGTCACCCACTTCCATAATCCTGATAGTTGCTATTTCCCATATATTTTTCAAATGCCTGAGACACTGCTCCAGTTAGACTGAGCATCCCCTTCCTTCCACCTGTCTCCTACCCCAATTACTGTAGGAGAAAGGCTTTGCAACTACATTTATAGTGTGCCAGGGAATCTCGTACTCCATCTACTGCATTGCCATCCAGTCTTTGTGGGTCCAATTTCAGAATCCCATCCTGAGGGTCTGTTTTCTAGGACTATTCTTGGCACCAAATGTCTTAGGTTCCCTAGAGGCAGAGCCTGAGATAGGGATTCTGGTTCAAGTGATTTATTGAGGGATTTGCTCTTAGGAAAAGAGGAGCAATAGACATAGCATAGGAGAAGGGAGAAAAACTAAAGGAGAGTGTGGATTCGAAGACCAGAATTGGTCTAATCCCACAGGGAAAGTCTGAAACAAGAACTGTACCCCCAAATTAGTCTTTTGAGACAAGGGATTATGTCAGCCATTGATAGGTCTTCTCCCCACTTGCCTCATCACCAAGAGAGATGGCTCCTGTTTCTTTGAAGACAAGTTTGAGGAAGGGGACAATTGTGAGTCATTACCAGCCACTACTGGCAACAGCTGGAGGATGGGTGCATCAACTGGAAAAAAGGATTTGGGTTGATGCCAACAGCATCCCTCATAAAAATACATATATTCTTAAGCTACGAAGACCTACAGACATATAGCACTCATATTATCTTCAAATAATAATAAATCATGTTTACAATCCCTTATCCAAAAATCTAAAAACCTCAACTAAATTCAAGATGGTATGAGAAAAAAGTATATTTTTAATAAACCTGGTATAAACTCTGAAGAAATATAAAAGTGTTGGATTACAGGGTACTGCCTCAGACTCAGCTGGGATGTTACTTATAAGACATATGTCTCATATTACATTTTTTAGTCCAAAAAAATTCCTAATTCTGAAACCAATCTGGCTCCAGGCATTTTACTTATGGAATTATGGATTTATAGCTACCATTTGTCAAGGTATTAACATTACATATGTCAAAAGTAACCCTTAACAGGGATTTTCTTTTCCCATTTTTCAGAGGAGGGATCAGAAGCACAGAAAGATTAACTAACTTACTCAAGGTCACAAACTAATGAATGGAAAAGTCAGATCTGTGAGACTTCAAAACCTGCTCCTTCCCATTACATCATGGCATCTGCTAGTGAAATCATTTCTAGTTTATGTAATATTAGCTGTCAGTAATCTGTGAAGTTTTGCGAAGAGCACTGTGATTTCCAGGAGCTCTACTACTTTGTTCGAACATATTGAAAATCCCTAGATTTGATTACTTTAATGGTCTTTCCTACCCCCTGAGATTTTGTGAGATTCTGTAAATTCTAAGCACACTGCCACTGATGGACTACTACACTTGTTACTGAACATTTATAAAGAGTCTGTGCTTTAACTTTGCACAAAAATGACAGTTTTCTATTTACTAGCATTTATTCCTATCAGAATAATTTGCATGGGATTAGAAAAGGACTGATTATAAATCCATCATGGTCAAGAGAAAAAAAAATGGGTTTGGGAATCAGATATAAATTCAGATCTAGTTTTTGCCACTTCATTCATTCATCCATTTGGGCTTCTACTTTGACTGCCAGGCTAATATTACAACTGAATACTATACAGTGAACTTTCATATATGTCTTCTTAATTTCTGCAAACTATATACCAAATAATAAAGGAAGCCAAAGTTACTTTATGGAGGTAACAAAAAATGTTTGTGAAAGTGTCACTTTTTCCTTTTACAAAATGAGTACAAGAACACTCATATCTTGTATAATCCTTTGTGGAATGACTGACCACGAAGGTCAGGTTATCTTGATCACGAGTCCATTCAGGGAGACAGAATCTAGGTCACTGATAAATTTTCCAATGCTCATTTCATCTAATTAACTCTTACAGTGGTATTGAGATATCTTCCCCACTCACAGTTCCTGGAACAAATGGGACAGCAGGGTACAGAGATGGCTCTGTGTTGCATGGCTTCCTCAATAAAGCTCTCCGCTATCTGCCAGAGGCAATGCTTTCCTGCACCAGAGGCCACCCAGCCCTGACATTCTTAAAGGGTCCGAGAGGATTCCTACCTTGCCACTTGTATTATTTTGCCTTTTATCTGACTTTTCTTCCTTCACTCAGAGGCTTGAGGTATGTTTTGAGCAATAAAGCAGAACAACGAAACCCATCTGGCAATTGGTTGTGAAAGTAATTTTCTTAACCTTATTGCCTGGGCCTATTAAAACAGAACTAAAACCCAAGGCACAAGAATGTGAAGTTTTCCACAGCTTTGATTGTGCTCTATTCCCCAGAATATCATCCAATCACGAACTTTAATTTACTAAATTACATCATCACTTTTTATATCACTGATGAGTTTGTTCAATGGATTAGAAGAATTTAATTTTGGATTATTTCAACTCTCAAGTTTGCATATACTGATCTCCAGGTACTTTTAAAAGTCCTGATTTGGAGGCAAAATGGGAAGTGGCACTGATAGCCCATCTGCACACACACCCTCATCCACCCTGACTCCTGCTTTTCTCCTTGTTTCTGTATAGAACACTTTCTGGGAATCAGGAATTCTCCCTCACTGGATGGCTGCGTCAGCTGGAGTCAAAGAATCCAAGATGGGATTAATCATGCAAGGATTTTATTAGGGGAAATTCCTGTGTAAAAGAAAATAGGCAGGGAACTGGAGCAGGCTGAGAAAGCTGTCAGACTGCAATGTAAGTCTGACCCTAAATGTAGGATTCAGAGAGAAAAGGTTGGGTTCGAGCACCCTAGGCTTCTTTGCAGTCAGAGGAAGGTTTGGCAAAGCCATCATGGAATCCCCAAGCCAAAGTCAATGATCAGAGGAGTCCCATGTCTCCCAGAAATATGTCTGTCTTAGTATTCGTGCCACACTCAGTAACTGATGGGGCAGCCTGTGGGAGGCATGGTCTCAGGACAAATGCAGGGATGGATTTCACAGTTCAGCAGCTAGAGCCTTAGTCAATTACCTATCCTGTAGTTGGAGGTTTGCAAATCGTATTCTCATGGCTACCTACAGGGAGATAATCACAAAAACATTTTGTAATACATACATACATGGGCAGCCATCTGCTTTACTTTCTTTTTTTAATCATCATCTAAGGTGAGATCAGATAGCTTTACACTAATCATTCTATTTAATTCTAACAACTCCTCTGAGATAGGTATTACTGTTATGCCTATTTTATCAATGAGGAAAATATGGATCAGAAAAGTTGAGCAACTTGTCCAAGATTACTCAGTTTGCAGGTATCCTGGCTGGAAATTGAACACAAGCAAGTTTGTCTAACTCCAAAGTCAATGTGACAGGTACTGTGTTTGGGACTGAGTTAGTGAACAAGATAAACTGTCCAACCCTCAGGAAGTTTACAATACTAATAATCCTCCCCATAACCCTGTTCCTCCTCTGCCCCCTAGCCTTGATAGCTACGATTTATTGATTGCTTCTCTGTGCTAGTCACAATGCTAAGCACCTTACAGATATTTGCTCACTTAGTCCTCAACACCCTCCCTGTTGAGTAGGTATTACTAGCCCTACTTTACATACGAAGAAACTGAGATTTAGAACATTATAGCTATGAAGTATAGCTAGTATTTATTGAGCTCACCATAACCTTATGAAGTAGGTGATCTTATTATTTCCATTTTACAGATGAGGAAACTGAATTGATGCACAAGTGGTTTAATAGCCTTCCCAAGGAAACACAGCTAAGTATGTTGTGGAGTCAAACCCAGGCACTCTGATTTCAGAGCTTGCTTGCTTAACCACTATGCCAAACTGCCAGGAGGGCTGGCTATGCATCCTTAGTCTGACTCCAAATCAGTCTCTGTCTGGGCCATATAATTCCCTTCTGCTCAACTGTTTCCCATTCACTTTTTTTTTGAACAATCCACTTTCTCAACAAACATTCACTGAATACCTACTGTATATGCTATGTACTGGAGAAATTGGATATCCAACCAAAGAAGTATTATGCAGCCATAAAAAAGAAAGGAAGATCTTACTACACTGGTACAGCATAATCCTGGGATATATTAAATGAAAACACAGTGTGCAAAGAACTACAATTGGCCCTCCCTATCTGTGGATGCGTAAGAAAGAAGGGAACTATGAAACAAATGGTCTGAACTCTCCAAAAGTCAGTGTGATGAGTGACAAAAGAAAGCAAAAAAAAGTTAAAAAGCAAATTTTAAAAGACACCAAAGAGACTTGACAAACTAAATGCAATGTGTCATTCCCCGATAGGATCCTGGATCTGGGGAGGAAAAAGCTATAAAGTGTTAAGTCCTAAACTGTAAATGGTTTGAGATGTTACCCTACTTGCAGTTTTAAACACACACAGGAACATGAAACTTCTGGATCTGGATTAGAGATAGAACTGTTTTTACTGACATAACAATCTTAGCACCAGTTTTCTATGCCCCATTTTTCCATGGGCTGACAGAAAGAGGGCCAGATGTCACCAGCACATACAGTGGAATCTGTACTACATAAGAGAAACTCCAAAAATATGAATTGAAGACCTTATTGAGAATGGTCTTCACAGCTGCCCATCCTTCCTTCCAGAGATGAAGAGAGATCTTTGCTCTGGAATGCAAACAAATCCTATCCAGGACAGGTTGAAGAGCGCGCTACTTCACCTTTGTGGACAAAAGAGCTATGGGGAGAGGTAAGACTTTTTCTCTCTCTAGAACTCTCTATCTTTAGGGTTACTATTCAATTACCCTATAACCCAGGTGGCCAGAATTTTTTTCTTAGAAAGCCCTAACCATGCAGAAATGTGAAAATATTTAGGAGAGTTGTTTATTGATCTAAGTGACAGTAGTGAGACAATGAGTGAAATTTGCATATGGACTATATATATTAGACCAAAATATGGAATAGATGTTAAATTTCCTGAAATTGATAACTGTATTATGATATATTTTTAAATGCCCTTTTTCTTTTGAGTAAAAGGTCATGATGTCTGTAAATTGCTATCAAATTGTTCAGCAAATAATTAAATAACACCATCAATACTCTGAAGAAAAAGAAAGAAATCAAATGGAGGCATGTTAATAATAGATGAATTAAGGTGTATACATCTATCAAAATTCATCAAATATGTGTAGTATAGGAATTATACCATAATAAAGCTGTTATTAAAATTTTTTAAATAACAAAATAACAAAAAAGGTGAGTTAAGTGAAGGATAATTCATTAAGCTATTCTTGCAACTTTTCTGTAGAATTTAATTTTTTTGAAGTAAAGGATTTTTTGAAAAGAAATAAACATATACACACTGGAAGAACTTTAGAAGCTACTAAAAATTTCTACCTATCAAGAGAGGGAAAAATGGGGTAGAGAAGATGAAATGAAGATTTCTCTAAATATAACTTTAAAAACATTTTTGACTTTTAAGCCATGTAAAATGTTACATATTCAAAATGTTATTTTAAAAGTAAACATTAAAATTGAAAATAAGTTTAAGCAAATGGACCTAACTTTACATCAAATTACTATAATAATTACCAGAGAGAAAAAAATCATTCCAAGTGTCTTCTGAACACAGTACATCCTAAGTAGGATGTGGGATAGTGTTTAAGGACAAGAAGAATTGCAAAGAAATCTTAAATTTAATTCTACTATTATTATTAGTAATATTGGTATTATAAATTTCAAATTATTTCATGTATATTAAAGGATAAAGCAAATAAATGTTAATATTATTAGAAACCATGATTTTCAAGCTAAGAAAAAATAGATGTACATAGAAGAAAAAACTAATCTTTAATTGGAAATAACAATATTATCTCATGATTTTTAAAATATAAATTTTCTAGCTCTGTCCACTGAATAAGCCCAGAAGCAATGACACCCCAGTAGCAATAAGCACACTTAGTACCCAGATCATGGCTTCTAGGTATCATTCCCCAATAAAAGGAACCATAGGACCCCCAGAAAAATGGCTGATCCCAGGTTTAGGGCAGAGAAAGTACAAAGTGAATGTGGGATATCTTTTTGTTCCAGAAAGTAAGGAAATGCTCAAAGAATGATGGAGTCATATCAAAATTACACAGGGGGGTAGCTTGAAGGAGTCTGCACTGGCCACAGTTGGGACAATTTAAGTATTAAAATAAATAATGACAAACTAAATGCAACTGTCATTGTTTGTAGAATATTGAATAAATAAAAATCTACAAACCCACAGTGATATTATTTTTTTAAAAAGTAAAAGGAAAAAATGTATTGCCACAATTGAAAGTGACTATTTCACCAACAATTACTGTAAAAATTGGTGGTTAAAGGAAAAAAAATTAAACATTTTATCATGTTATTTAATAAGGAACTCTAGTTCATCCCATGCTGGCAGCAAAAAGTTCTTTTCAAACAAATGCCAGCTATAGATACAGAAAGACCGATAGAATTAGAAAATCACCACAGTCAGAGCACCAGTGAAATAACTGACTTATGCAAAGTCTTTCAATAGATGCTAAAACTACTAGGTGAAAGGCTGTTACGTGGTACCAAAGTATATTTCCATAGATTACCTGTTCATTGCAAAGGTGTGTGTGGGGAGGGTGGTGACTGGCAGTCTTTAACCAAATGATTATGGTTAGCATCATTACGAGTAGGCCAACTTGACATTATGTGCCTCCCAATGCAATGCAGCAGGAAGTTCACAGTATTATCTACAAAATAGTCTTGCCTAAAATGTTTAACCTACATTTAACCAAGGCTTTAGATTTTACTTCTATTATATTAGAATCCAGACAATTCAGAACGTGGGACATTCCTTAAGAAAATAGGGCTTGTATTTCTAAAAAGTTAGTTGAATTGAAAAAAATTCAGGTGAATTAAAAAATTGAAATTGAAAAAAATGAGGCGACTGTTCTAGATGAAAAGAATGTTAAGGAACACAATAATCCAATGTACTGCCTGAACCTTGACTGAAAATTGATTCAAACAAAACTATCAAAGACATTTAGGAACAACTAGGAAAATGTGAATATGGGCTGCAGTATAGATGATTTTAGGGAACTGTTAATTCATAGTGTGATAATGATATAATGGTTCTGTACGTGAACACCCTAATTCTTAGAAGATTTACACGGAAATATTTAGTGGTAATGTGCTGTGGGGTCTGCAATATACTTTCACATAGGTAAAAAATATATACAAAGCAGTTAAGTCAAAAAGTTGACTATTAAACCAAGGAAGTTGAGTTTATGAATATTTAAACTTTTCTATATGTTTGAATTTTTCCACAATAAGGAGTTTTGGGGGGAAAAAACAATCTCTATTCTCAAGTTGTTCACAGACTGAAGGAAAGTCAGAAAATGAGAGTAAATTTGATGGGTTGAAACATGGTAGGAATTCCTAACTCTTAAGCCCATCCTTTGCTTTCTCTACTAATACTGTTATTTATCTTCTATGTATGTACTTTTTTCCCAGCTCAATTTTTATAAGGTATATGCAAGCAGAGACCACCTCTCTTATACTGGTCTAGTATTTAGTTAGGCCCTGGGCCCATTCAATATACTTTTGTTGAGTAAATCCCCGATTAGTAACAGATCAATGCTTCACCATCACCTAAAGGCAATTAGCCTGTCACTAAAAACTACTCCAGCCTCATCAATGCCCAGGTCTTCTATGCCTCTGTACTTTTATAATTTCTATTTCCTTTTCTTATAACTTCTGTTTCCTCTGCCTGAAATGCCCTTTCCCTTCTCTGATTGTCAGATGCATCCTACCGTTATCCAGGACTCAGTTCAAATGTTACCTGCTCTGTATTTTCATAACACTTTTGTATGTGACTGAGCATATCACCACCATATCATCATCATCATAATTAGCATCCTCCATGTTCCTCTTTACACACAGATATACATACACTCTATCATGAATATTCTGAATCCTTTCCACAAACCTTGAGGAAGGTATCATTATCCTCTTTGTACAGATAAGGAGACTAGCTCTAGGATATAAAGGGGCTTGCTTAATTGCATAGCTAGTAAGTTAGTGTGACTGCTTTTCAAACCCAGGTATGTCTAACTCTGAAGTCATTGTCATTGTTTTTTTCTACATGATTTCCTCAGGGGAAACTACTTGTGATTTCTTTTTATTTCCCCAGGGCCTACACTGGGCCTAGTGAGTAGCAGGCACTCCATATTTCTTTGTGGAAAAATTGCTGGTGCACATCATATTAGATCCTATTTCCATATATTTTTAGTACTTTCCCACCTGAAATGGTGCCTCCTCTTTACCTATTTAAACTCCACCTATTCTTTGAAATGCCTCCTCCGTGATCCCCCCAACTGTTGCAGCCTATGCTGATCTCTTTCCCCTGGTCCAACAATGCCAGCTACACGTTTTAGCCCTTGATTACATTCTACCCTACATCAGACTTGTTTGTCCTGTTCATGGTTAGCTTCTCAGGACAAGGACAAGATCTTCTCTGTGGAATGCCTCAGAGCACATAACATGGGCCTAACCACTTGGCTCATTGATGGGAAGACTCCTTTCACTGAGAACCAAATAGCCTTCAGTAATGTTGGGAGGCATTCAATTCTGCACACTTCTGAAAGTGGAGGTTGAAATTCCATTCTCTGTTTAAGAAGCCTCCCTCATTTAACAGGAAATAGTTATTTTTGCTGAGGCACAACCCTCCCATTAACAGAGGATAAGGATTGAAAACTGAGATAAAAACTAACTACATCAAGAGTCCACCATCATAAGTCTAAGTTCTACTTTAAGTCCCAGAATTCTTCAATTGTCCTTCTACATTGTTCTGCTGAAATTCTCAAGTTCTACTTTGTGAACTCTAGAGTCTAATATTGTATCTCCAGGACGACTCTGAGCATATCTGATTCTATTAAGAGAAGTCCATATTCTACTATCATTCCACAAATTTATTCCATTGAACTACAGATTCTACTCTGGGAACCCAATAATTTATGTTTGGAATTCCAGGTTGTATTCTGTGAGCCCCATATTCTCCCACTGGGCAAACAGATTCCATTATTAAAGCCCAAGATGCTGCTTTTGGAATTATAGCTTCTATTTTGGCAACTCCAGATTCTATTCCTTAAATTCCAGATTCTAATATTCTAATAAGCTTAGATTCTCTTGTCAAGGCCCAAGAGTCTAACATTGGAACCCCAGGTTCTATCCTTAAAATCACGTATCCTACTTTTGAAACATCATATTGTACTCTCTGAACCCAAGATCTTAATATTGGACCTTACATTCTACTACTACAATTTCATTGTTGGAATCCCAATTTCTGATCTTGGACCTCAAGGATCCACTTTAATAATTCTAGTTTCTGTTATTAAAACCCTAGGTCTTTTTCTCCCCAGAAAATCCTACCATTAAAACTCAAGATTCCACTCTTAGAAATTACAATTGGAATTGGAATTGGAATCTTGCACTTTACTCTCAGAACACAGATTCCATTATCAGGATTAGACTTGAAAGAGCAGAGCTGAGTCTGAAGTTCTGGGAGTAGAATCCCAGGCTCCAATTATTGAGATTTAATCATGGTTCTTCATTTGGAGCTCTAATGTCAGAACTGAATAATTTATGTTTGGAACTCCAGACTGTATTGCATGAGTCCCTCATTCTACCATTGGACTTAAAGATTACTCAAGTTGATACTACTGGTATTATAGTTTCTATTAGGGTAACTCAAGGTTCTACTTATTAAACCTTAAATTTTACTACTGGAATTCAAAGTTCTTCTAAACTCTAGAATCCAGAGGTACTTATCATAGGGGTTAAAAGCATGAGCTCTGGAGTCATACTTGTTTATTATGGTCAGATATCATCTCTGTGTTTCCCAGGTGTGACCTTTGGGAAATTATTTTATCTCTTTATGCCTCAGTTTTCTCATTTGTAAAAAAGAGATGATAATAATAGTACTAACCTGACAGGTATTTTTTGAGCACTAAATTTAATAATAATAACAACAACAACAACTGTAAAGCACAATGCTCAGCACAGAGTAAACACTTAGTAAGTGTTAGCCATTAGCATTATTACTATTGAAGCCTGATTCTAATATTAATTAATATGCTAGATTTCAATTTTTGAATTTCATAATTTAATATTGTACCTTAAGATTCTACTATAGCACCTCGAGATTCTCTATGAGAACGCAAGATGTGCTCTCTGAATCCCATTTTCTTTCTTTCTTTTTCCTCTAGTTTTCTTTTTAATATTATTTTTTATTGAACTATAGTTGATTTATAGTGTTAGTTTCAGGTGTATAGCAAAGCAATTCAGTTATACATATACATACATATGTATCTTTTCAGATATATATCCCTCCCCTGCCCCTTTCCCCTTTGGTAACCATAGTTTGTTTTCTATGTCCGTGAGTCTATTTCTGGTTTGTAAATAAAATTTTAATCTTTCTTTTTTTTAAGTGAATCCCCTTTTCTGTACTTGTATTTCAGGCTACACATTCAAACTTCAATATTGTATTACTGGAACTTAAAGTTCCAATCTCAAAACTCAAGGTTCTAATAATATAATTCCACATGCTATTCTTGTAACCCCATATTCTAGTTTGGGAACTCTACGTTCTTTCTCTGAAACTGTAGTTCCACTATTGAACCTTTACATTTTACTCTCATAACCTGAGATCCTACTGTTAGAACTCCAGGCTCCAGATTCAAGGCCTGAGATTTGAATATCTACTGAATTCCAGTATCTCTGCAGGTTCTATTCTCTGGACCTGAGCATTTTCTATCATTAGAACTCAGCTGCTACTTAGAACCCAAATTCTACTACTGGAAGCATAGACTCTACTCTCTGAACTTGAATCCTACAATTAGATTCCACAATCACAACCAGCAATTCTAATTCTAGAATTTCAATACTAGCAACCCAATATTCTATATTTGGAACACAAGTCCTAATCTGTGATTTTCATATTTTATTTTTGACCTCCAAGTTTTATCAAAGTCTGAGAACTCTAGATGCCAAACTTAGAATTTCAGATTTTACTATATTACTATAGATTTTATGCTTACAACCCCAGATTGGACTCTCAGTTTTCTAGCTTCTATCTAGAGGATGCCAATAAAGGTTTCTTTAGAACTTCCCAGGTATTCTTACTTGATCCCTCACTATCCTGAACTGTACTCTCAAATTCCTGGGACAACAAATCCCTTGATGAATGGAGTCCTCCGGAAATGAGCAAAAAAAGAGCCAGATTAGCCTATGACAAAATTAAGCTAATGACTCTTCTTATAGTTCCTTTTCCTTCCCCTCCTTGCCATCTCAACTTAGTGGCTCTCCTTCAGGTCGCCAGTGCCCTTATTATGCACACTCACTGTGTCCATCCAACCCACTTAGGTCTAGTGGTTCTCAAGAATATATTTGACACTTTTTACACTAAAGTGCAAATGATTTAAAGTATTTCATACATTCTCCTATCCCTACCCTCCATTTACATTTCAAAGTCTCTGCCAAAGAGTTCGAAGCTCCTAAATAACATTTCACACATTTTCAAAACAGAAGGGAGGTAATTTCGAAGGAAAACCATAGGGCCTCTGATGGACCCTTGAAATCACCTTACATAATCGATCTAGATATTGTGTTCTAAAAGGGTTCTGGGATTTGGAAAAGTTCCCTTATTTCCACCCTCATTTGTAAAATGGGGGTTAAATATTCATATAGATGATATACACAAAAGGACTTTGTGAACATTATTCAAATAAGAGCTATTGTTTTTATCTGCCTCCCTTTTCAAAAAAGCACTTCCTTTGCTGCTCTGACTGTGACTACTATGCCACCTGTTGGACATAGCTTGAATTACACTGCTGTTTTTCTCTTCAGTGTCTCTCAACAATCACTTCAGATTTCCTTGGTCATACTTGAAGATCCTTAGAAAAGAAAACTCCCTTGATTGGTTTCACTGAATTTATAATAAGTGACTTAAGATTAATGAGTTCAACAAATATCTACTGAACACTTACCAAGTGGAAAGGACCAAGGAGACAAAGATGGAGAAGTTTTAACACCTACCATTGAATGGATGAGGGCTGTGCCAGTGAATTAGGGAAGACTTCACAAAGTAGGTGATCTCCTACCTGGGTCTCATGAAAGGAATTTTTGAGAGGAAATAAGAGTACTTCAGGCAGAGAGAACAATATGAGCAAAGGCACAAAGCTGTAAATGCGCCTTTGAGAATGGTAACTTGCTCTGTGTAGTCGGAGCATTGGACCCAAAGAAGGAGATGTTCACAGACTTGTTGCATACAAAGTCCTTTGAAATATATACCCTCAAGGAAGGCTTTATAGCACAATGGCTGATACCATGGACTGTGATGGACCCAGCTAGACCTGTGTGTAAGTCTTTGTTATATTTGATAATTATTTAATCTAAGTTTCAGTTTTCTCATCTGAAAATAAAAGTAACTGCTTCACTGGGCTCTTGTCAGGATTAAATTAGTTTGTCAAATTTTTGTACACTAGCCAGCACTTAATAACTGCAATAATTACTAGCTATAACAAGCTACTATTATTTAATCTATAAGGTAGAAATTATCCTAGTACCACAGTGAAGAGAAAATGCTGAGTGGCTAAGGTACAATATCAAAACTTACATTTTTTATTTTTGCTTGTACCAGAAACTCTAGACTGCAAAAGCAGGTTGGACCAGAGTGTTAAGAACTCTGACAGTAAAAAGTTTGGGCTTTATACCACGTGGGGCATGGGGAGCCACTGAAGATTTTTAAGCAGGAGAGAGTTTTGAATCAGATTTCTATTTTAGAGAGAATTCAGAACCTTATGAATACAGTCAGTGCTCTTAAAATCAACAATTGTAATTATAATGATAATCAAAATGTATTGAACACTGTATCTTAGGCACTGGAAGGAGGAAAGACTTTTCATTGCAATTTGGCTTTTAAAAAATCATCTGTTAGATGGCATCACTTCATTTTTAAAAACTTGTAGGAAGAAAACAGAGGGACAGCTCTCTTAATATTCTACTTCTAATGTGATTTTTTTTTGTTAAGTGAAAGAGAGATTTCTATATGCTTTTCTTCAACAGGTATTTTACAGGCATTATCTCTAATCTTCACAGCATGCAGGGCTTCGGGATCTGAGGATAAAGGGGTAACCTGCCCCAAATCACAGACCTGGTAAAATGGCAGGGACAGATTCAAACCCAAACCTACTTACTCCAAAGCTCTTGTTCTTTCATCAAAATGTCACTTCCTCCCAGTGGGTGGAAGAGATATTTTAAGGCAGGAAGATGCTTCCCTTGAATTATATTCAGAGAATGAGTATGAGGACCAAGGGTGAAGGCTGGGGCATCTTCCTTCTTTGAATGCAGAGAAGAAAGAGAATCTGAATCCTGGGAGCTTTAGGTTATCAGCAGTGAGGGAGCAGGTGAGGATGGGGATGAGTGAGAAGCAGGGAGGGCCCAGCAGCTGATGACAGTCCACCAGATGAGCATCACCTCACCAGGTAGCCAAGAGTTCTGGTGAACCTACTCTGTGCCAGGAATCTGGCGTTGTGGGAATGAATAAGTTCTGCCCATAAGATCAGAACTAGCAGGCCCCTCAAAAATTATGTCCAGTATCTTCATTACATAGATAAGGAAACAGGCCAGAGAGAAGCAGCGATTTGCCCAAGGGTCACATGGCAGTGAGAGGCAGGATTTAGGGGCCCTGACTTATTGCAATTTGCTTCTCTTTAATTCATGCCAAAGCAAGTGTCTGATAGAAGATCCTTTCCCCAAAGCATACTTTTTAAGAGAAAAGAGAGCACCTGGGGAAGAAAGGGGCAACAGAGGGAGGAAGAGGAACCTAGAATCCTGAGGACAATCTGCCCCTCTCTCCAGCTTTCTCAAGAGCCAGCTTTGTTTGGGGATTTAAGAGGTTGTCATGTGGGAAGATAGTGGCTCCTATTTCAGGGAACTCCGAGGAGCAGAAGTGAGATTTGCTCCCCTTCTGTTACTGAAAAGCACACCTTCTCCACATGGAATTCATTTGCATTTTAGGTGACCCTTGCAAGCCCCTCCCCCTCTCCGAATTTTACTTTTTCGTTTTCTCATCTGTGAAGTAGGACATTTGTACCCAACTATCTGTAAAGAGTCTTTCAAATTCCATCAATCTATAATTACATCTTTATAGGGTTTAAATTTTTCATGTTACCCAATAGGGTCCTGATGGCCTGATCTTATGCTAAGTCACATACAACTCTCTAGTTGATATAATCTCCTCTATCCATAGAAATTCCCTCACTAGACCCATCTCTTTCATCTGGAAAAAGAAAAAGCCTTTCAGACAGGGACTTTATCATGCTAATCACCCTGACACCTACTCTGGGTTCTGAATTTCAGTTTCTTGGCAGACAAGATGATCATTCTTCTGCAGAGGGACGCATGATAAGGAAGATGAAATCTGTCTGAATCTCAGCTTCCTCATCTACAAAATTAAAGAATCTGTAAAATACCTACAATCACTGGGCTGTTGTGAGGCTTAAATAAGAAAATACATTTGACAGTATCTGGCACATATTTCAAATTCATCCACTCAAAGTTATTCATCTCCACTGCTACTATCTGGTGCCTAGTCCAAGCTACCATCTTGCTTGGATTTCTGAAAGAGCCTCCTGTTTTCTGTTTCAAATCTTGTTTCTACAATTCCATTGCCTCTCAGCAGCCTAGTGATATTTTAAACATAGATTGGATCACATTCCTACCCTGGTTGAAAACCCTCCAAGGCTTCCCATTGTCCTTGGGATAAAAATCCCAAACACTTACCATTGGCTGCAAGTCCTTTGTGATCTCATTCTTGCCCACTGCTCTCTGGTCTCACCTCCTGCCACTCACTCCTTGCTCAGGCCACTCCGGCCACACTGACTGACTATGTTTCCCAGACCAGTGCACACACTGTCTCCTGGCTAACTTGGCATGTGTGTCCCAACTTACACATGACTTCCTCAGAAAGAGCTTCCTAAACTCTCCTGAATAGCAGCTTCTCAAAGATCTTTCTGCCTCCATTTTTCTCTCTCCTAACAATATGTATTTTATTATTAATAACTATCACTAATAAGAATTCTCTGAATATTTCAAGGCCTGTGCTGTGGTAATTGGTGCCATGGAAGACAACTAAATTTTATGTCAGTATATCTGGGTTCCAGTCCTGAAATCTGTTCCATGAACTTGGGCACCTTGTCTTGTTGAGCCTCATTTCCTCATCTGTAAAATAGGGTTACTAACCCCCTACCCTACTCACCATACAGGGCTCAAACAGGACGGTGCATATACATAAACCTTGTAAATTATAAAGGGCTGTATGTAAAAGTAAAGGTCTATTATTATTAACAATCCTTGCTTGCCTCCCAAGGAGACTCTGGGTAAATACGATAATATTAAAGTGATGTTCCAAGTGATTGAGGTCTAAGAGAGTGCTTTGGTCTGGAGGCCAGGTTTGAACCTGATCCTCTCCCATGGGCCAGGACTCTGTTTAATCCCTTATTAAGAGAGAAGCCTGAATATCTCCCCAATCTCTTCAATGCCTCAGGGTGTAAGGAGAAGAAAGTCCAAAAATAAGACATGGCTTGTTTGCCTGCCCAACTGCTGTCTGCCTGGATAGGGAGAGGCACCTAGCAGGTCTCTTCTTGTGCCCTGATTCTTCTGGGTCCTCCCTCCCCCAGGGGAGGTACACGGCACTGTTAGGACCCTGGAGAGAAGGGCTTTTTATTAGCTAAACTGATGACAACTGTTTCACGCATCTTCACTGCCCATCCTCACTCTGGTATTTCATGGAGAACATATTTTCCAGAGGGGTGGTTTTAAAGTGTAAAAGAACAGTACATGACTCGAAAGTTGACCATCCATCCATTTACTTGTTTGTGACCTTGGGCTGGTCCTGGGCTTCATGCCCCTAACATGTCAAATGATAAGAAATGCTGGATTATAGGATTATTGATGTCCTTTCCAGCCTGTGGTGCACTGGTACATGTTTAACAACTAGCCCTCTGAGTGTAGTTCTGAAATAAATGTGGGTTAACATTTTTGTTTATGTTAACAAGTAATATGAAAGTGAAACAACAAAAATATCTATTGGAACTTCACTCATTTGTTAATAGTATAGGTGATGTATTTGCTGAATCAGGTAATAATTTTGTTGCTGAAACACAGCTTCTTTACCCTGCTTACCAAATTGAGACTCGAGAACAGAGTTTTGGATGAAGTAGAAAAGGCAGGTCACAGTGGGCTAATGTCTCTAAGACTGTGAGCCTACCTGGGAGAGAAGGCAGGGGGTTTTATAGTAAAAGTTCAAGTTCAAGGAGCAGAGCTAGTTTCCATAGAGATCATATACAGGGTAACAAATTGTTGCAAAGTTGTTCTTGTTTTTGCAGATGCAGCGGTCCCCTTCTCTCTGCTGGGTGTGAAGTTCACCTCCACTTTGGGACATTCTTAATATTCTTGTATCTAGAACAAAGGATGCATAGGAAAGGGCTCTATGGAAAAGAACTCTAGGGAAAAAATTGTGCAGTTTAAAGTCAGGTTGATAAATTCTTTTAGCCTTGTAAGGAGGCTGAGGCCTGGGACCTCCTGCTGCAGTCTGAGGCCTACAGCTGGAACAACAGGATACAAGGAAATCACAAAGGGTTAAGAGGAGGGCACTGGGGTCAGGAGCAGGGAACTGAGAGCAAAAGCAGGGCACTGAGCATGATCCTTGCACACATCACCAGCACCACAAGGGGGTTGGGCAGACCACCCAAGCCTCCCTCCTTTCCAGCCTAACCCTGGTCAGCAAGAGCATGAGAAAAACCCTTTAAACCATTACATAGTTCAGCAGTTTCAAACACCATTACAGATATCAGATGGTCACTGATGACAACAGAGTCCTGCTCGGTTACAGTTTTCAAATGCTGGAAGAATATTTCCTTAACTTTTGTTGTGTTTTTCACAGTGTAACAGCTATAGATGCAACACAGTTTTAAATTCAATCTGCATTATTAACATTTGCCCTATCACTTGCTTTTGCATGTAGATATCCAGTTGTCCCAGCAACATTTGTTGAAAGGCTATTCTTTCCCCACTGAGTGGTAGAGCACACTATAACTTAAAACATTCAAAACACTGAGAATTAAACTGTTTTATTTCTTTGCAAAAAATTATCAAGAGTAATTTAAACAATGCTTGCCTTCTTGTTGTATAACTTACAGTATGAGTAAACAACTTTTCTATGCCTGGAACATGGTTCTACTTCTAAGTTTGGATCAGCTTTCAACATTTTATTTTTTGCACTTTCAACATTGTGAAATATCTCTAAAATTTTTAAAGTGAATTTCCTTACTGGGGTAGCTTTCTCTAAGATATCTTCATTCTTTTGGTCACAACCATTTTCCTCATTTATGTCATTAAGTTTGTTTTCACTAAGTTCCTCTAGCTGCAGATCTAGTGTATTCTAAATGGAAGGACTGTCAACATTCCCATGCTCAACTATTTTTTCTATAATTCCATTTATGTTCAATTAGAGTTTCACTTCCAGCCAGATCTTTTTTTTTTTTTTTTTGCTAATTCCCTTTTTTGATTACTCATTTCCGTAAAACGTCATGTGAGTTTTATCACTAGCAGTAAAAGAGGCAGCACAATATACACATTATTGTCTGTGCAAGGACTGAGTAACAACAGATGTGCAGTGACCAATTACTGATAGACTTTGAAAGAAGTGATGTGATTGATCACAGATCATAAAGTCCGTCTGTTATTTACATAGTGTGTACTGAAGAGATAGCAGCAAAGTTTATACTTTGTGCAATTACTTGCAGTTAATATACTGTGATAAGCGAAACTTGAATTGTTTTGTTGGACTGATGTTATTGAACTAAACTGTGGGAACTAAAATTTGCTCATTTCAGAACTTTGCAAGCAAGGACTAACTCTATTTATAAACTCTGTTTTTAATATAATTTAATTGTAAGTTTACATAACTTAACTTTTCAAAATGGCCACATTTAACAATTGGCTCACAAAGTTACTTAAAATTTAACAACTGGCTCTCATGAGCTAATACAAGCTGGCTCCAGCCCATCAGTGTTTTCAGCTGATATATTCCTCAAATGTATGAATCCAATCCTTTGTCTTCTCAGCCAAAACATACATTAACACATATATATGAATACATTTAAAACTAAGCAAAAACATTTTTTTCCCAACTCTGTATTCCTATAGTGTCTGGAGCATATTTAGAGATCAGTGTTTGTGGGATTGAGGCCAATTCACATTCACACGAGAACGCACACATAATTGACATTATTCACTCACATGTACAACTTGGATGTAGCATGCCCAAAAAAAATAAACCTTGTGAGTCATCAGGCTATAATGGATGCTGGCTACTTGGCTGGTCTACTCTCCTCCAAAATATTTTTTGTTTATTTGGTTTTCTGAGTATGAGCGAATACATGTACGTTGGAAAGAATAGGAAAGGGTATAAAGATGCTGTTAACTTTCTTCTAGGGCTGTGGAGATAGAGATAGGAAACAGTGTTTGAGGTTCAAAAGATGAGCAAAAGCAAGGCAAGATAATCAACTTTGAGAGCCTACCACGTACCTGACACTTTCTTTGTAATTCTTTCAACTATGTACCGTACAAATAAGAAAAACAAGACTCAGAGAGAATAAGTAACTACGGTCAGTCAAACAGCTTGAAGTTGGTGGAGCTGTGATTTAAACTCAGATCTGCCAACTCCAAAATGCAGGCTCCTCCCACTATGCCATACTATCTCTGTACATGGTTGGTAGTATGGAGTAGGCTAGTGTGCTGAAGGGGCCCTGACTGAACTGGACACTGAGGTGAGGCCCAGAGATTCAGATGCCTAAATAAAAACTTTCTTCCTCAGTCCAGTCCATGTTTACATCATTAGAACCCAAGTGTCCAGTCTGTAACCCAGGGTCTTTCCATTGCACCACACGTGCCATGCTGCCTCATATGTAATTCTTATGAAAACATATCATAAACATTCTCTAACATCAAAGTATCCTAATACTTTCCTTCTAGGACCAGAGAATGGCAGTGTAAGTCACTATGGACAGAATGTTGATAATAATAATCATGCTTATGGAAACACCCTTGTGGTATTATTCAGTCAAATGTAACTTATAGGAAAGTATTTCACTCACATTACAAGTGGTTTTCTCCACCCTGGTAGCTGGTGCACATTCCCTCTCTGAGTGTGAGAAGAGGTGTGGTGGTGCTGAAACAACAAAGAAATTTGTAGTCAGACAGACCTGGGTTGGAATCTTAGCTCTACCCCTTACAGTCACCTTGAATACATAACTTCACCTCTCTGAACCTCAGTTTCCTAATTTGTCAACATGTTGAAACAGCACTCATCATTTTTTCTCTCAAGCCTGCTCTCCCGCCCCTGCTGTCTCCCAGTTGGACAGAATGGAATACCCAAATACCTAAGCCAGAAACCCAAGTGTCACTTTTAACTTCTCCCTCTTTTTCACACACCAATCTGATCATAAGTTTGACGATTTTGCTTCGTGAAATCTCCACTCTCCCTGCTCTACCCTAATTCAGGTTCACCATCACTTTTGTCTGGATTATTGCAACAGACACTTATAAATGGCTTTCCTGTCTCCAAATTTGTGCCCTCTATAATTTATTCTCTACACAGCAGTTAGAGTGATCTTTTCTAAAATCAAAACTGTTAATGCCATTGACCAGCTTAAAAGCTCTAACGGCTTCCCATCACCCATAAAATAAAATCCAAGGTCCTTGAGATGGATTACAAGGCCTTTCCTGATTTGGCCTCCACCTTGGTTGTCATTCCTTCCCATCCTTGTCCTCTCTGCCTCAGCTAAAATTGTCTCTCAGTTCTTCAGACACATCATGTTTTCTCTTGCCTCTGGGTTACTGCATATTCTATACCTGCTACCTGGAACACACTCTTCCCCTGTCTCACCGCTCCTGCCTCTGCACCCAATTTACCTCGCTAAGTCCCAGACATTCTTCAAGTCTCTGTTTATGTATCACTTCCTCTAAAAAATCTTGCCCAACCCCATATGTTTGGGTAGGATGCCCCTGATTTGTATTCCTATGTAGCACACTGTGCTTACACCCTAATTCTAATTGCCTTTTTTCTCATCTGCCTCCACCAATAGACCAAACCTAAGGGCAGAGACAGTATTTTGCTTACCATGGAACATAGTGTCTCATACATTATAGTGTTCAATAAATATCTGACCAACTGACTGACTGTTCTGTGCTCTCATTGCATAGATCCTAGGCTCTGTAGCCTAGATTTTAGTATCTGTTTCTGGCCTTCTCTTTGATTTAGATTATCTGTTCTCTTGCTGCACCCTAGGTCACTTCCAAGACTTTCAACTCTGAATATTCTCTCTTACTATCAAATCCTCTGCAGTTCCATTTAGGACAATCCATTCTTTACCCCCAAGGAATCCAGGGTAACTGCTGGTCAACCCTGACTGCAACTCATATGTATCCAGAGAGATTCAGATAATAACAAATACTGTTTGCCAATTCCTTGCATATATAACAGACATTAGCCTCATTTCATTGATGAAGAAAAAGGTCCTCTGTTCATATTCAGTAGTTAGACAGGATTTGAATCTAGGTCTGTCTGTTCCAAAGCTTTTTCTACTACACAGTCTCAAAAGTGTTATATCTCTTATATCAGATTTGACAGAAAATATACGTACTGGTAGGGGAGACAAACAATGGTAGCAGTGAGGCACAACCTTCTGAAAGAGTAGTTTGGTAATATCTAATAAAACTACATATGCACGTATCTCTTCACCCAGAAATCTCACTTCAAAGAACTTACTCTAAAGATATATCTACAACATTGGAAAAATACACATGCACAAAATTATTTGTTGCAACCTTGTCTGTAACACAAAATACTGGAAACAATCTAAATACTCACACATAGGAGAATGTATGGAATAAATTATGGGAGAATAAACTATTGAAGTGGGTCTCAAACATTTTGGTAACAAGCCCCCTTTATACCCTTATAAATTATTGAGGACCTCAGAGATCTTTTGTCTATGTGGACTATATTGATATTTATCATCTTAGAAATTAAAACTGAGAAAATATTTTAAATAATTATTTATTCATTTATGTAAAATACCAATAGTGAACTCACTGTACGTTAACATACATAACTTATTTTAATAAAAAATAACTATATTTTCCACAACAGAAACATAGTAAGAACAGTGGCATTATTTACATTTTTGCAAATCTCTTTAAAGTCAGTCCCCTAGGAGATAGCTGGATTATCACATCTGCTTCTGCATTTAGTCTGTTGGGATATGTTGTTTCAGGTGATATACATGAAGGAAATATGTCCCTAACAGATATGTGGTTAGAAAAGTAAGGATATTTTAATAGTCATTTCAGATATTTGTAGGTATTTTCTTTGATACTAGATCAAAACTTGACAAGTGGTAATTTCTTAATGGTTAGCTGCAATGTGGAATTTGAAACCATATCAATTAATTTTTTGTACTCTGTTCCATTAAAATATTTTGGCTTATAAAATACTTTAAAGGGATATTTCACCCACATATGTATTTGTAACATTATGTATTGATCATTTGAAAAAATACTAGTTCACAGAATTATGTAGACCTTTCAAATGTTGACATATTTCATTATATTATTTTATTTATTTATTTATTTATTCATTATATACTTTTAAAAAACAAACAAACCACTCCACAACATTTGTTACTATAACCACCCATCTCTTCAGAAAAGTTTGGGAAGCTGTCAAGTTTATGGTGGGGAATACAAGTTTTTCAAAATTCTAGTATTTACTTGAAAGCTTGAATTTTATCACTGGCAACAAATACTGTTAGTTGTTTTCCTTGATGTGACAAGCTCACTTCAGCCATTTTCTAGGAAATGTCTGTCAAATTCCCAAGTCTGAATAACCACAATTCATCTGTTGCTCTTTAAAATAAAAATGATGTTCAAGCAAAAGTCGTGTGTGTGTGTGTGTGTGTGTTCTAGCTCTACTCACTGAGAGAGCCTAGAAGCAATGGCACCATAGTGTCAATGAGCACACCTACCACCTAGATCTTAATTTCTAAATATCATTCTCCCTAAATGGAACTAGGGCTTTTAGGGAAAAGGGTGATTCCAGGGCTGGGATGAGGAAAGCACAAGGTAAGCCTGGGATGCAGTGCCAGAAAGTAAGGGAAATGCTTGGAAAATGATGGTGAGGTGATAATAGAACATAAAAGCCAACCAAATCTGAAAAATTTTATGTCAAAATATATAATGATGGTAATGAGTATAAAATTCATAGAATAAAATAAAAATTGATGCGTTCATCTTGATATAAATCAGTAAGTGGATAAATGAATAAATCAGGGAAAAGCAAAAAGCTCTCCCATACAGTAGGAAGGCAAGTAGAAAATGTTTAAGGAATGTTAATGATGAAATTAGAAATTTGATGACTACTATACTTATAACTGTTTCAAGTAAAAATTATCAGTGAATATTAAAACTTGTGATCACTCCATAAGATATTTATCAGTCACAAAGAGCAAAATAGTCACTTTACACTGGATAAACCTGGCAGGTACTACTTTAATTAACCCAGTGAACAAAACTGCTCTCACCTGTCAGTGATGGGCTGTATAGGTATCACATGCCTCCTGATATGATGCATTGAGAAGGACACAGCATCAGTTCTATAGTACTCCTGACAAAAATGCATAACCTGAATCTTATCATGAAAAGACATCAGGCAAACTCAAACTGAGAGATATTTTACAAAATAAATGGCATGTATTCCGTAAAAATGTCAAGGTCATAAAAAACAAAGACTGAGAAGTGGTTCCAGATTAGAGAATACTAGAAAGCTTTGACACTAATTATAACATGTGATCCTGCACTGAATCCTGAGTCAGAAAAATTTTTTTTTCTTTTGTTTTTAAGAATATCAGTGGAACAATTTGCAAAATTTGAATAAGTTCATAGATTAAATCACAGCACTGTATCAATATTAAGTTTCTGCTTTTGATAATTGTACTGTGATAGCTGTACTATTTTGAGGAAATATACTGAAAAACATTTAGGGATAAATGGATAAGAAAATAATACTAGTTTCTTTAAATATCTATATTTATGTCTATCTGTGACAGAAGAAAGAGTGAGAATGAGAGCATGTGTGCACACAGAAAAGAATAAAGCAAATGTGGCTAGATATGGGTAAAAGATATATGGATTCTTCTGTAGAATTTTTGAAAATTTTCTTTAAATATGAAATTATTTCAAAATAAAAAGTTAAAAATCCCACAAACATATAACATTTTGTATTATTTCCTTCTAAATACTATATTTATATATTTTAAAAATATATACAAACATAATTGGGATCATACAATAGTCTTTTTTACTTAACATTCAATTTGATATTGAACCATGAGCAGTTTTCAATGTCATGTAAAATTCTTTAAAAATGCAATGTTATATATGTAAATTTTAAAAATGTGCAGTATATTGTATATATGTATTTACATGCAACATATTGTATATGTACAAATTATATCAATTTTACATAATAAAATTGAAAAATAAAAAAATGCAATGTTAATAGATGCATAGTATTTCTGTACTATACTGTAATTCATTTAACTCACCTAAGGTCTTCCTAATATTTTTGTTATAAACCTATAGTAAAATATATAGTAAACACATTTTTGCACCTATCTTTTTTCACATATTTGATTACTTCCTTACTCCATTCCTAAAATGGGAATTGCTTTGTTCTTTTTTAAATGACTCAAGTGACCTAACAAGCTCCTAAACATCCCCAATTTCCTTTTTAAGTTTGTACTGCTTTACTGACTTCTGGCCTGCTCCAGGGCTCTCCTGTTTGGTAACAGGTAACTGAATTCTGGGTTTGACTCCTGACTGTGATTGGTGATTACAGGAGTGTGGGAGGCCACAGCTAGCAGCAGCAGGCTCGGGTCAGTTCTGGGCAGCAGGGCAATCACCTGTTGAAGGGGAGTCATACTCTGCGGTGGACCCTTGAAGTTAATGGGAAAGGCCTGAGAAGTCGCTGAGTAGGTGTGATGCACTAGCCTGATACACATCAGGCTAAGCCACAGCTTAGTTCAACTTTACATCCCCTGAGGTGTACTCTGTGCTGAGACTGGTTGTGGGAACCACAGATGAATCATACACTCCCAAACTGATGGTATAAGTAAACAGGTGTTGAGAGTGTAGTAATGAGTGCTTATAAATTGGGAAGCACAAGGATTACTGGGAGCATGAAGAAGGTTTTGTGCCTTCTTTTAAACAGAATTTTATACTGTGTACTCTTGTACACAAATATTCATTCATTCCTCCTTCCCTTCTTTCTTTTCATTCAGTGTACCTATAATTTATTAAGTATATACCCCAGACCCAAAGGGGTGGAAGTGGAGTTGGAGAGGAGGAGGGAAATTCAATAAAATCAAGCAGTAGAATTTATCAGGTTTAGTATCAGTTGTCCAGGACAGGGACACAAGAGTTAAGGATGATTCCTATGCCATTCACCAAGCCAAAAAATGAGTATCTTTTTGATGACTTTTTTCCCCTCAGCTTTATTGAGGTATAATTGACAAATAAAAGGCCTGAATTTTAAACAACAAATTTTAAGGAGCAAAGAAATTTTTGTTTGGGGTACTACACTTTAAATTCACTTAAAGAAACCGTTCTTAGAATACTGCCTTTCTACAGGATGTACATGATATAAAAATGAAAGTGGGGAGGCCTACCAGATATTAATAAAGAGGTATTTTAGAATCACTGGATAGTAGTGGAAATTAATGCAAAACTGAGAGTAGGGTAACCAAATCAATTGACAGAGGTCAAGGCAGATTAAAATGAAGGATTTACCAGAGAGGAGAGAAAAACAGATGAGAGATTATACAAAGAGAGCAACTGGGTAGGAAGAGTCAAAACAATGGAATGAACTTGCAGATGAAAGGATTTAAAATGGATTATTACAATCAGGGAGGTGGTAGTGATGATAAAGGCAAACTCTTGAGCAACATAATTTAAATAGAAGGGGAGAAAGCGTGAAGCAAGAGGAAACTGGTCCTGGGAACAAATGAATCATCTTCACGTAGTAGCTACACCCTGGGTAGCATGATTATTCATAAATAAGTGCAGATTTCCTGCAGCAGTAGTGAACCAGGCTTGGAAAGCACAGTGCTAATGTTAGGCTGCCAAACTAATCTCACTTAAAGGGTGCTTTTCTCTAGATTGAAGATTTTTAGCAACAGTAACTTACTCTTAATGCATTTTCTGAATATTGCAGAAAGGACTGTTAGGGTATCAGACAGAAGACTGAAGGAATCTCAGGGTCTACTTCCAGCTTTTCCTTAGGTTGGAGGTATTTCCCATGTAAAATGGTGGTAGTATAGTACTTAATTCATAGAGCTGTTGTGAGGATAAATCATAGTTGCCTTCAGAGCTCCAGTTTCTTGTTATAAAAAGGGGATAGTGATTTTTTTCCTTTTTTTTTTGCAATGTGACTCAGAAGTAGGTGGTGAAGGCACACTCCGGATTGTACAGGAACAGCTTTCATTGATTGGAAGAGAGCTGTTAGGTTATGTTTTCTCTAAGGTGGCTGCTCAATTATTATTTGCAAGTTCCCAGAGACCTTATAATTTTCTCATTAAGATTTATTATTATTAGGACATAACCTAAGGTAAGGTGAGATTGCTTTATAATTCTTTTTTATACAGAAAAATATACTGGTTCTATGCAGGTATCTGCTATGCAACAGCATGTCATAGGATCCAGGGAACTAGGCTCTATTATTCTTCAGTGGAGGGATGTTATATAAATTCATTAGTGAAATTTAGGGAAATTATACCCAGAGCAGGAATGATGAAGAATGATGCACCCAGCTTTTGATAGGAATACATTTACACAATACAGCTAGAGAAAGAAAAAAAAACCAGGTGAGAACAATCCTGAATCTAAGAAAGAATGAGAGGGTGTTTTGGAATCAACAATAATAGGAACTAATACTTCCTGAGTACTTTCCATGGGCCAGTTCCTTTACATAAATTATCTCCACACTTCACAACAACCAGCAAGGCATTAGAAAACCGAGGTTGAGAAATATTATATAACTTGCACAGTCATAAAGCTAAACGGGACAGAGCTGGAATTGGTAGTATCAGGATCTGTCTGCCACTGAAGTCCCTGCTCATTCTGAGAAACCACTGTATGATAAAATGATGTATGTAGAAAAATTTGGGACCAGACAATTTGAAGAATTTCTTTCTCTGTTTTCCTTTGACAGTCTTTTTATTTCCTTTGTTTTTAGTGCTGATATTTGCACCCTAGCGTTTGACTGAAATCAAATTTGGAGTATCTGTAAAGAGAATGATTCCACAGTCCTCGCTGTTACAATTTCCTTCCTTCTGAGCCTTACCTGGGATTTGGCAGGGGCTGGGGGTGTACGGGTAGAAGACGGGGTGGGGAAGTCGGTTAGTTATAAGAGATGGATTGTTCTTTTCTTACCTTTAAGTTGTTTATGAATATCTGGACAACCAGTTGACTATTCGTTTCTCTTGCTCGGCCTGTTACTATCTTTTTCTATTTTGTGAGAGTTTGGAGGTTAAGGGTTTGGTATCTGAAGGAAATTCCTGAAATGATCTGCCAGTATATCCAAAAAAAGTTAAGGTCAAAGACAACTCCTTCATCTGTTTTGGGAAAGGATTCTGTGTGCGTCTGTGGAAGAAGGTTGGTTGTGGGTCACTCTTCTTACACCCAGACACACTGAAGGGATTAGGAGGGATCCCTCTGGAACCGTGAGAGATGAGAATGAGGAAATTCCCTCACACTCCTGCTCTCGGGTGAAGGTCCGAGTGACAGGAACGTTCACATACCTTCTGGAGAGAGGGCAAAGGTGCAAAGGTGCCCAGGGCCTGAGGACTGGGGAGAGAGGAGGAGACCTACCAAGGTCGCTGGAGACCGAGGGGCTTCCGGCTCCGGGAAGCGCGGTCGGGGGCGGGCTGGGGGCCGAGGGCGGCGCAGGGAGCATGAGGCCCCCGCCTTCCCCAGGCCGCGCTCCCTCGCGCTCCCTGCCGCTCGTGCCCGGGCGGTCGCCGCAGTCCCGGCGCCGTAGCCGGGCGTGGAGTCCAGGGGGCGCTGTGGCCCAGCGCCGCCGGCGGCAGGAGCGGCCACGGGGACGCTGGAGGCTTCGCGGAGGATCCCCGCCTGCAGCACCTCGGTCGTCCCGCCGCAGCCTTGCGCCCCCGGCCCCGCTCAGCGGCGCTCCTCCGGGATCCGCGTGGCTGCGGCGGCCCGGGAGCCCGATGTGGCTCGGCGGGCTCTGGGCCTCAGCAGCAGCGGCGACCACAGCCCCGTCAGGAGTGGGAGGCTTCGCGGCGGCGCTCGGGGCCGGGCCGGTGCCCTCCGGAGGAGGCTGTCGGCTCAGGGACGACCCCCCTGGCCATGCTGAAGCGGCGGCGGCCGCTGCTCAAGGTGAGTGTGGTGCGGCGCGGCGCGGTCCCGGGCTTGCTGGCCTTCGGCTGCCCGGGAGGGCCCTGGCGGCAAGCCTTCGGGCGGGGCGGACGGGGCGTCCTGCAGCTGCGGCCGCCTCCCCCACCCCGCGGCTTGGGGGCCACAGCCCTTCCTCCCCGCATCCCCCAGGAGGCTGGAGGCGCTTGGGGAGCGACTAGGCCCCGCGTCGTCGGGAAGCCCTCGCCCCGGCCTGGGCTGCGGGGCCACCCGGTGTGTGGAGTTGGGGGCTGGCAGGGTCACTGGCACCCTTCAGGTTGGCCCGGGGCCGGGGCCGAGCGCAGCCTTCTATCCCGGGCCCTGCACGTACATCCCGGAGGGAGGCAGAGGACGCCTGTTCGGAAACCGCCTGGGCGTCTCCGCGCCGGGTGCGGAGTCTCACAGAGTCCCGGGGGGAGGGCGGGAGGGCAGGGTGAGAATCCGTGGGCAGAAAGTGCGGGGCCCTGAAAGCCCTTGGAACTCTTGGAGTGTCATTCACCCATCTGACTGGGCTGAAAAAAACCTTTTGCGTCTTATTTGCGGTGAAATTTCATCACCTACCAGTAGCTCATCTTTGCCTTCTTTTACATTTTGCTTCTGAGCTGAGCGTGGTCTGCCTTGGAGAAAGCCCCATCCCAGCTTTGCGATGTTAAGTTTCCTAGATAAATACTCACAATTAGAAAAATACCTTAAAAAACCCAAAAAAGTCTGTTCCCCCATCCCCCTAATAAGGGAGTGTAAATATTTTAATGCCTCAGTACGTGATACAAAAATATCCCCTTAAATAGGTCCATAGGATGGATGACAAGAGGATTTTAAAGTCGTGCTAACTACTCTAATAAGATACCTGGTGGAAATAGGACATATTCTACATTTTAGTAATTAAGTGATTTGTTCTGTTATTAATGTGAAAAAAAAGGCGATCACAGTTTGATACTGCAAGTCAGATATTTGGGTGTTTATGGTTTATGATAAATGTGGTTCAAATTATTCATGTTTTCCTATTATGTATGTGAAGGTTGCAGGAGTAATAAATAGTTATAAAACTTTTGTAATTATGAAAAAAATACACTTACTGTAGAAAATTTAGAAAGTACAGAGAGATACGGTGCCGACTCTCAATAAATATTTAGTAATAGGGGAAAAGTCACCCATAATCTCACAGTTAGAACATTGCAATGGTCATTTAAAGTTTAAAATGAGCTTTATTGTTGGTGGTTTTTAAATTATTTCTGTATTAGGTTCAATGTTAACTGTTCCATTTTACTGTTTAACATCCAGCCATTTGTGTAAGCTCTGTAAAAATGTTTTACTAAATTACATTGCAATCATAGTTGAATTCATCAATTAAAACAGAATAACATGGGTAACTACCTGAAAGATCCTTGATCTACCTTCTGTGTAGCATGTGAAGCTCCTAAGGTCTAGAGAGGTTTGGCGTAGTAAACGTTTTTTTGAGGACCTGTGCAGTTAGATGTCATAGTCTTGTATTGTTTCTGTAAAATTTTGCTTAAATATTTATAACTGTAAAAAATTGGCTTTATTAAAAAATTTTGCGAGGTAGGTTGATTTAGGTTTTAAAACATCTAATTCAGTTCTTACTGTGTCCATAAAGACTACCAACATCAGAATCAGCTGTGAGTCCTTGCCCTTTGAATTGGAATTTCTAAGAAATGATGGTGGCCCAAGAATCTTTATTTTTATCAAGCTCTCCAATTCTTTAGTCCTACTAAAGTTTGAGAATCACTTATATTAAGTTTAAAGTTAACTAACCTTGACAAGCTGAATGAAAGTATCTCTTTTCTAGCAAAGCTATCAGTCTTAAGTGGCAATGCAGTCATTTCTCAGAACAACAAATAGTGGTGTTATAATCTTAGAAAAATGGTATTTCCAGGGACAGCTGATTCAGTCAACAAACATGAGAGCCTTTTCTGGTAGCTGAGGTGTTACAGAAGGATACCTGGCCACTTACCTTGGCTTTTGATCTTGGACTTTAATGTCATTGTCTGTAAAATGAAGATCATTATTATGCTTATCTTTCAAGGCTTTTAGGGTAGATACATCTGAAAAGATTTTGTAATCTGTAAAAGATCTTTATAAAATTTTAGCTACTAAGTGCTATGTCCTGCCTTTGGTATTCTGAGAAACACAAAAATGACCAAGGGCTGTACTAGCAACTAGCTAATTGTGGAAGCAGGACATGTTTAGTTAACTGTTACAAGGCAGAGTCAGACACGTGTTGTAATTGAGTGGAACATGCTAGATCTCTCTTTAAGGCTTCTATGTTTAATCCAGTAGCTTGCTGTTTAAGAAAATTAATAATTTTTGTATATGGTTATTCCTTTTCTTTCAATTTCTGATTCAGTGTTTTATTCTTCAAGGAGAAAATTGTATGTTTCCTGGTAACCAGTGGTTTTGTATTAACTCCTTTAGAAAGACTGAGTGAGTGGGGATGATCCCATTTCTTCCTCTGTTACTAAGCTAGCTACCTCTGTTCATTCTATTCTGTAAACTTTTATTTGGCCCTTGTTACATGCTGGCCATAGACTAGTTTCAAGGCACAAAGCTTGCTTAAAAGATAACTGCTAGGATTTTAACTTAAATTCTTATGTTCCTAAAGGGATGGTGTGTGTGTGTGGTATGTTTTGTGGTTGTTAATTGCATGATGTGGTGCAGAGTATGGAATTAGATGTGGGTAAATCCTAATTGCAATCTTAACTACAATCTTAGAGCAATGTGACATTTAGATCCTGAATTTCATCTTATGTACTATTAGTGTAATATTACCCCTCAGTACTCAGGGCAGTAGAACAGGTTCCATGAGAGAAAAGTAATCAAAAGCAGTTAACTCAGTGTCTGTCACATAGAAGGTGTTCAATAAATATGCAGTTCCATTCTTCCTTTTGGGGAAAACAAAAACCAGGCATTGGAATTTCTGTGTGACTTAAAACTGGTAGCTTTAATTTTTTTAGAGAATGAGTCTACTTTTGGAAATTTTTGATAGAAAACAATTTTAATCTGAACTGTTACACATATTTTCCATTTCATTTTTAGCTAATAAATTAGATGTTCCCTATTTATAGCTAATAAATTAGCTGTTCTCTGTGAAAATGTATACTTGTTTCACTTTCAGTTTTATTCATTTTCAGCTGTTTTTGGATTTTATATGATTTTTGATTTTACTTTTGTGTACCTGACTTGAATTGTATAGATAACATTTATCGTATATAATTATCAGTGAAAGATGCACAGTTGCAGTTGCCGAATAGGCATAGTTCATATACTTAGTTTTCAAAAAGCAATATCAATTTCTTAAACTTAACATTATTTAAGAATTGGAAAAGGGGGAGGGTATAGCTCAAGTGATAGAGAGCATGCTTAGCAATGCATGAGGTCCTGGGTTCAATCCCGACAACCTCCTCTAAAAATAAATAAACCTAATTACCTCCTTCTCCCAACAAAAAAGAAAACAAACAAAAACTAAAAACAAACAAACAAAACAAAACAAAAAGAATTGGAAAGTCTTCAAAACATAGACTTTTCCTGACAAACTGCAATAGATTGGAACTAGATTTTTATAACCTGTTAGATATGGGGTCTAGTCTTATAACCTATATGATCCTGGACAAGTTTCATATCCCTTTAAGCCTCAATTTATTCGCCTATAAGATGAAACTGACAATGCCTACTTTATAGGATTATTGTGAAGATATAAATGATATAATGTGTAAGTCAGAGCTGCAGTTCCCGTCCCATGAGTCCTGGTAAATCAATGTTACCCTGGAAGTGGAAAATATACTTCTTGTTTACTTCTGTTTGAAAGGGCTTGAAAGATCATTATTTATAGAGTTTACTACTGAGAAATAAAATCAGTATGACTATTTTTTAAGTATTAAAGATTACTAATTTGAGACGAAACCAAGGCATCATAGTTAGTATTTTAATTGTATAGTTAATAGAATGCCTTATACTTTATAATACTCAATTTTATTAAATACAATAATTTAGAGTTTTATAAAATATTCCCTATTAAACTTTTTTATTTTGAAGTATTGTAAGTTGCCCATTTACAGAACTGAACTATTGGGAACATCAAAACAGTATATAATGTTTTGTACTTATGAAGTACTTTTTGAGAACCTTAAATAAGGTAAAGATGAGTAAATCTCTTTGGACATGCTGAAATCAAGAAAAAAGGCATTGAATTCACATTGGGCAAGGGGAAAAGGAGAACTTTATCTATGTGGATGAGGCTCTTGAAGCGTTTGGGATTTCATATTACAGAATTATTTGTAAAAATCCTAGAATTTTTTCTGTAAATTATCTTTTAGTTTAAAATCATTACATTCGTTTATTTAAGCTTAAAAATGCTTTTGGAGCCCTAATTTTTGACTACAATAGTTTCTTTAGCTGATAATTCTGTAGTGATTTTTCTTTTTTCTGATTTTTTTAAACTTTTTTTTTAAGTTTTTTGTTGAGGGGGAGGTAATTATGTTTATTTATCTCTTTGTTTTTAGAGGTGGTACTGGGGATTGAACCCAGGACCTCATGCATGCTAAACATGCACTTTACCACTTGTGCTATACCCTCCCTCTTTGATTATTCTTGATAACATATCCTTAAGGATATGTGGCTTAAGATCTATGATGGTAGTTCTGTTGCATTTTTAAAAAATATGGAAGTTTTAAGTCCATAACCCTAGATTTAAAAAATTAAATAGAAATGTGTTACTTTTTGAGGGAAGGAGTCTTAGAAAGTAAGATCTAAGGAAATGGTAAAAGGGCTCTAGACTTTTTGTTAATCAAGGAAAATTTGGATATATCCAGTCCTGAGTTTTAACTGGAAGTTTGAAATAATATTAACCAATTTAGAGAGGTTTTAAGATGTGAAATGAAGAACATATATGCTTCAATTAAATTTAGATTATTAGGTAAAGCTCCATTTAAAAAAATAACAGCTTTATTGAGATTTTCAAATACCATACAATTCATCCATTTAAAGTGTACAATTCACTGTCTGTTGGTATATTCACAGAGTTATGCAAGCATTAACACTGTCTAATTTTAGACATTTTCATCATTCCAAAAAACAAAACAAAACAAAACCAAGCCAACCACCCCATACACATTAGTAATTACTCCCCATATCCCCCTCAATCTTCCCAGCCCTTGGCAGCTACTTTCTGCCTCTGTGGATTTGCCTGTTCTGAACATTTCATATAAATGTGGAGTCATAAGATATATGACTGGTTTCTTTCATTTAGAACAATGTTTTTAGGGTTCGTCCATTTATAGCATGTATCAGTAGTCCTTTTTTACGGTTGAATAATATTCCAGTGTGTGGATATACCACATTTTATTTATCCATTCAGTTTGGGTTGTTCCTGCTTTTTTTGACTATTATAAATAATGTTGCTGTGAATATTTCACATGTTTTCCTTCCTTTTGGGTATATACTTAGAGGTGGAATTACCAGGGTTAAATGGTAACTCATCATTTAAACTTTTTTGAGGAACTGCATCATTTTACCTTCCCACCAGCAGCGTATGAGGGTTTGTTTCTTCACATCCTCACCAAAACTTATTATTATCTGTCTTTTTAATTATAGCCCTGCTAGTGGGTGTGAAGTGATAAGGTAAAACTCTATTTGAGATTTATAACTTTTATTTATAGTCCTTAGGTCAGTTGTTGAAGCTTTTACTTGCAGATAAATTGCCAGATTCTTTGATGGTAAGTTTTTTGGCTTGAAGATAAAAGCTGTGAACTTCCTAGTTTCTTGTTTAGTAAACAGTGAACTGATTAACCACACTGGGTGGTGATGGGGATTGTGGTATGAGGATTTCAACTAAACGATTGTCTTCTAAGAACATTTCTTAGCAGAAGGCAATTAACTGTAAGCCTTAGATTTAGTTTTCCTTTAACGCTAAAACATTTCTAAAAAGTTAGAGTCCAATTGCATATTTACCTATTAACATTTCTAACCACTCAGGTCTGACAGATTTTAAGGATTGTCATTACCTTTCCATGATATATAATTTTGTATAAATACAAATTGGTTAAAAAAATACAGGTTATTTACAATAAATTTCTTTATTCTTGTAGGTAGTGTAGTCCCCTATTGTATGTTCCCATTTAAGGTATTAAAGCTTTTCTATGAGGTTTTGTAGAACGTAGTTCAAAGTCAGCAACAGTGACTTGCTAATGTTTCTAAAGTTTTTTCAAACTAGTTAGAAAATTCTGTAGTGAACCATTGGCTAAGTAAACAGTGCAAGTTTGAGGCCTTCATTCTACATACAGTGGATCACCCACAGTATTTTCCCACTTGATTATGATCACTTTTACATCTTTTAATGCTGACTTTGAACTGAGTGAGCTGAAAGTTATATAAGATTGTATAACTGGTTTGTTACACACTCTTATAGTTGCTTTGGATGCCATAATTTCTGTGTAAAGGTACAAAAAAACAGCAGTTCTGGAGTCTTTTTGCTGGAATTAATGAAAAGGTATGCACTTCTGTTTACAATATAGTTCTTTTCTAACCTCTCATTATAAGGTTTGGTAGTTTATCTGCCAGAATTTGTTTTATTAAAATTAAGAAAGAGGGGGGAGGGTATAGCTCAAATGGTAGAGTGCGTGCCTAGCATGCACAAGGTCCTGGGTTCAATTCCTAGTACCTCCTCTAAAAATAAAGAAATAAATAAACCTAATTAACTCCCCCCCCAAAAAATTAAGAAAAAGTAAATGATATATGTTTTAATCATTATTTCAGAACACAATTGAGCCTATGTCAGAATTCTCTTTATTTATTATTATTTTTTGAGCATATTAGCATTTTTATACAAGGATAATTTTATAGAGGCATACATTTAGAAAAAAGGTTTTAACTGAAGTACAGTCAGTTACAGTGTATCCATTTCTGGTGCACAAAGCAATGTTCCAGTCATGCATATACATACATAGAGGCATGCATTTTTATAAATAAGAATTCTCTTTATTAAAAAAGCAAGCAGTATCAAAATTTTGGGAAAATACTCCATCAAGGTTTATGTAAATTTTAGTCTCCATTTTTCATTTTCCATTGAATGAGAGAAACAACCCCTAAAAAGTAATTCAAGTAAAACACTGCTAGTTTGGGAAAAATTTTAAAACTTCAGAATGCATCATTTAGACTTTTTTTGTGCTTCTGGTGATGTCATAGCTGCCTGTAGGTTTTTTTTTTTTTAAAGCCTTTATTAACTGGGTTGTAACTTAGCTGGTGATGAAGAAAATATAAAACATGTTCTAATTGTTTATTTTTGGTAAATATTAATTGCTCTTTAAAAATTAATTTTTTTGTGAGATAACAAAAGTAATATGAACTCATTGTGCAGTAAAGTATTTTAAAAAGTTGTTTTGTCCTCACTTAATAATCTGTGGTCTGAGATACGTAATTGACCCATAAGGAAAATTCAGCCCATGGTCAAGTTTTCATGCAGTTAGAATTGGGGTTTAAGAGAATTGATCTATCCAGCCATGCCCATAGTTTTTCATTTTTGTTTCTGTTTTAAGGTAGTAGCTAAAGTAAATTATTTTTGAGATTTTTGTGAGGTCACTCTTGGAGATTTCTGCACAGTGGTTGAAAAAACAAGGTTGAGTCTTTAATCTGGCACAGCCCTTCTTGATCCGGTTCCAACCTAATCATTCTTTACACTTGTTCCTACATGCCCGTTACCCAGTCCTCCTAAGATTTCAGATTTATGAAGTTTTCCTTGATTTCTTTTACCTTGTATTACTTGTGTAATATGAAAGTTTTGTTATCAGTGTGCCATCTTTCTGCTAGGTATTTCATGTCTGTTATTTATAATTTTTTAAAATGATCCTGTATTATTCATGGTATCATTCATGAAGAAGCTGAGACTTGGGAGAGTTTCATTGACTTTCCTAAGCCCACATCCATTATTAAATCCATATATCTCCATATAGTCAAATCATATAACCATATCTTTGACTACAAAGTCCACACTGTTTTTCATCATGCGAACTTCCCCATATGTTCTGTATTAGTTTTATCCTAAAATTTTCCATAGTGCTTTAGGAAGTATTCAAATTAGGAGAACACAACTTTAGTTGCTTGATTTTGTCAGGTGTTTGTCTTTGAAGTATGCTACTGGCATGTAGCATTTTGCATAAGAAAAAGATGTGTATATGTGTGTATTGGGGGAATTTTTGCACTTATACACGTATTTTTGAAGTAAATAAATGCCTGCTTTGCATTTATTAGAAAAATATGATAGCTAACCTCTGGACCTCATTTCTCTGATCTGAAAATGAGTGGTGGGCGAGATGTTAAGGCCACTTCCACATTTAACATTCTATTTAATATTTCTAAGGAAGAGCTGAATGAAAAGATAAATGGCACGTGGACAACTCTAGACAATGGTGACTAAATGTCAGTGAAGTAACAGTGGGGGGGCAGTGGGCTGTGTAGTGGCTGAGGAATATAGGAGAATAAAGACTAAGGGATTATAATTCACATAAAAGTTTTCCCTATAATAAACAGAATATATTTCTGAATAAAAACACAGAAACTCTGGAAATTAGCTGGATGAATAGTTTGTGACAGAGGCCTCTTCCCTCTACCTGTTGCTCTTTTTCTTCTGCCTTTTCCTATGATAATGTGTATGTTTGTGAAAAATGCATGTAGAGCTGTGTTATATGAAAATACCCAGGTCACCAGTAGCACACTGAAATAATTAAAGCTTTCATATTGCTCTTAAAGTGGAAATTCAGTAATTAAAATGTGGACCCATTGTAGATCTTCAGAGAATTTGTTGATAAAGCAAAGGAGGGCATGTTTTGTATTAGAAAAGATGAAATGAATTTTAGTGACAAAACATTTATGTGGCCTTCCTACCCTGGAGATATTAGAGGTGTTGATATTGACATATATAGATAAATCAGATGATCTTTTGACTAGTTGGAAAATTGTTACTAAGCTAGAAAATTGTCATATTTTTTCTTGTTAGCTGCTTCTGGAGTCCTGGATCAGTGAATCTTGACTTCTCAAAGAAAGCAACCTAGCCTGGGAGCAAGGAAGTGTTCTCAAATAAATTTGGGTTTTTCAGCATACTGTATCCTTCAGCTGGAGATCTGTAAATACACACTAATATTTTAAAAACTGAGGAGTGTGGTAAAGAAACTTGTTTCACTTTGTTCAACAGTATATTACTCAGACTAATTGGCTGTGGAACTCTTTTTCCACATAACACTTAGTAGTATACCTTTTACTGATCTAGGTCAACTTTTATCTGTTTTATAGAGCCTCACCCTCACAATATCTGTGACTGAACGCTAAGGTGATTGGCCTTGATTACTTTCTGAAGAACCTCATTCTGTTGTTGGTTACTACTGATTATTAGAAAATTTCTTTTATATTTAGCCAAAGATCTGCTTTTCTTTAATATCTTCCTTTTGTTGTTTTGCTCTCTAAAATTATACAGAATAAATATTTACTCTCATCTTAATAGCTAAAGATAACAAGATAATACCTTGTTTTCCCTGGCATAGTAATTAAAAGCTTAGGGTTTGGAGTTAGGTTGCTTGGGTTCAAATTTTAGTTCCACTGCTTTTGCCTTGTGTTCTTGGGCAAATTAATTAACATATCTGTGCCTCAGTTTCCTCATCTGTAAAAAGGAATAACAGTAATACTTTAGTGGGTTAAATGAGATGATCCATATAAAGAGCTAATTACATAGTGTGCTGGTTTGGTCCCCTGAGAAAGAAATTGAGTTGGAGTTAGTAGTGCAAGAGATTTTTATGGGGGGTAGATAATGAAATGTTAAGGGAAAGGGAGAGGAGGCTGAATTGACCAAGGGAAAGTAGAAAGTATAAGATCTTCAGTCTGTGACGCAGATCTAAAAAAAAAAACACAAAAAACAAAAAACTTGGCCAACCCAGTTAAGAAGCTCCAGAGTGAAAACTGTCTATTAGAGGAATCTTGTATTGAGGAGAAATGGCCAGGTTCTAGTACACTAACAGTGTTTAGTCACTGGCTAGGAGCTACTTGAGAAGAGTGTGGCCTCCACTGGAAAGCTGAGACTGTTCTGACATGGCTGTTAGCTAACTGTACTCCTTGCACCTGAATGCAGGTTCCTTTCTCAAGGGAGATCCAGGTGATTGCCATAGTCCCTTTCTTGTTCTGCATAGACCTATGTCCCTAAACATTTTCTGAGAGCAGCTCCTCCATGTTCCATGGATCTCTTTTCCTGATGAGAAACTTAGCAGAAGTAGGATAGTGAGACAGGCTTCAGCCCCCATCTCTGAAGCTGGACTCAGGGCCACAGCGGTCGGTTCTCATTGTCTCCTCTACTATCTAGTCTAAATTCTTGCCATTAGCTAGCATTTCTGAACGTCTTGGGGGTTTACCTAGTGGTATGACCCAACCCTCATTTCTGAAGATTCTGAGAACTATTCTCTTCTCAGGCTAGAGTGGTTGCATTTTTCCATTCACAGTCACAATTGGGCAGGGGAGTATCAGGTGGAACCCAAATGGATCATCTGAATTCCACACATACTCCTTGATCCCTTTATGTTACAGCCGCCCTACTTCTCCTGAGGATGAGGTTAATTAACCCTGCCATGATGTTGATTCCTCTTTTTGCCTCCTGGTCCTGGTACACAAAAACTCCCCAATGCCCAGGCTGCAACTGTGACTTATAGGTCACTATGATCCTTGATGTGCCTCCTGGCAAGAGTGTGCCCAGGACCTGTAACTCTGTAGAGCACAGTCTTTTGGGGATGGAAAGTACAAGGTTGCTCCAGTGGGTCATTGGGGATGTTGTTAAGTGAGGGCCATTTCTTCTTCTACCTCTTGGTTCTCAAACCCATGTGTTCTTCCTACTGGGAACATATCTCTGAATCAGTGCATATACTGCATCCTAGAGGATAGCACGCCATTCTTGTCTTTGAGCTGGTACATTGGCTGTGTCTTTAATAGGTCATTCCAATTGTCTTTAAGGCTGGCTGCTTTTGTGTGGTGTTGTTACAAGACCACTGGATCCTACGGTTATGGGCCCACTGCCACAGTTCCTTCACTGTGAAGTGGTTCCCTGGGTTGGATGCTGTGTTATGTGGGATTCCATGTCTGGATTAGGTACTCTGTAAGCCCTTCTTTAGTGGTGTGGCTGGAGCGCTATCAATAGGAAAGACAGACCCATACCTGGAATAAGTATCTATTGAATACTTGTCAGGATCAATTACTGGCTCTTCTGAGATGGAAGTAATACAATGTGGTCAGCTTGCCATCTACTAGCCAGTCGGTCATCTTGAGGCATAGTGCTATATTCTGGGCTCAGTGTTGATCTCTGTTGCTCATAGGTTGGATGTTCAGAGTGGGCAGTATCCTGATTGGGCCTGGGTAAGTGGGAGTCCAAACCGTGCCTTTTTTCTACTTCCATCTTCATTTCTGTTACAGTGGCTTCTCCGTTTATTGTCCCCATCATGCCAGTTCTGGGGTGGCTAATCTCAGCTGTCTGAGTCATTTTGTCTAGTTGGTGGTTCAGTGTTTCTTCTGCATTGGATGCTTTCTGGTGAGCATTAACACGTGAAAAAGATTTTCACACTTTATGCCCACTCCCATATGGTCCTTCATTTGCCTCCACTCATGTCTTCTTGCATCTATCATATACTCTTTTTTTCTTAAAGACCCCTAACCAAGTAGCCAGTCCATTTGCCATTGCCCATGAGTCTGTATATTTTCTCACCTCAGGCCACTTTTCTTTCTACACAAAGTTTGTGATCAAGTACATCACTTGAAACTTCATCTTAGGAAGATCTTCCCTTTCCATTGTCAAGATTACCTCTAAGTGTGACTGCGATGAAGTTTTTTTTTTCCCCAGCTTGCATTCACATACTGAGCTGACCTGTTTGTAAGCCACACTTTGGCTTTTATCTCCTCTTTAAGGTGTTATATAGGATTCCCTAAACAGCTATAGATGTAAATTGAGGAGGAAAGGGTGTTGGCACAACTGTGGTGTCAGGGACGTCTTAGCTGCCTACTTGTGTAGCTTACTTGTGCTTTGGTTCTGCAGGCCAAGGGGCAGGGAGACATTTTTGGGTTTCATTTGGCCTTCCAGCTGCCAGGTATGCCAATCCCATTTATATATTTAGGGCCTGGGAAAATAACTGCTGGGTAGGTCAGTGGACCTACCATAAGCTAGACTTTGGCCAGAATTGCATTTATTACTTAGTTCCTACATTCCTTCCCCTGTAATAGGGCCATAATGATGTTCCAGGTCTCTAGATATCGATGTCAACTCAAACTCTGTGACCAGTAGTTCTTCAAATGTCTGGGTATTTTCCCTTCCCCACTATACCTATACTTGAGTAAATAGTCATAGGTCCCTTTGGGGAAAATAAATATGTATGTGTGTGTGTATGTTGTGGGATCCTTACTCCTGGGGACCCAGCCATGTCTTTAAGTCAGTGGGTCTGGATCTGATAAATGGCTCAGGTCTGCGAATTAGGCATGGGATAATAGCTTTTTATTGAGGCAACAACTCTCAGATTTATGCTTGCCCATTCTTGCCTTCCTTTGATTGTGTATATATTAATACAGCACACTGTTGTTGATTTCCTGTCTATTTTGCTCTAATGACACCGAGTTCTGTTAACTGTCTTCTTGACATCCTGTTCATTGGCTGCAGGTCACGATGATAGTGTGGCCTACTTAGCTTCTGGTTTTAGGTGTCACCACCTGCCTGCTATTGCTTCAGAGCTGCATCATTCCTGTCATCTATGAACCAGTCTCTGTGACAGCCTCTATTGTAGAGAAGGCCACCACTTAAATTCTTAGTAGTGCTAATGCCTGTCTTATCAGTGTATTCCTACTGGAGTATGCTTGGTGATTGGTGTGTCTTATGGGCCCTCTTACAGAACATATTTGGTGGGTCTTCTGATCTCACATAATACATCCACTCTAGCATTCCCACTTTCCTGAGCCTTTTATCCTATTCTTTGCCATGTTAATTCAGGTATTTCATCTTCACTCAGTGTGGGCTTGTAGGCCATTTTTTCCAGGTTTCTAGGAGTCTCCCTAGCAGCAAGTTACCAAACCCTAGATCCTTGCCACAGTGGTAAACCCCATATTGTGAGACAGTGGCCCTCCACCTCCCAACCAAACTTTACCTTACTCAGTCTAATGTTCTGGCCTCCTTAATTAAGTAATCTCAAAAATCCAGCACTGTAGGTATCCCCCGATCCTGCTGGTATATGCTGGCTAATTCTTGCAGCAGCTTTGGGGTGTTGTCTCTTTTCCCAAGATATCCTTAACAAGGTTAACATTAATTATTATCATGGCAACTAGGAGTAGGGGTAGGGGATGGATCTTGAGAGGAGCTCTTGTTGCTTTGTCGGTAAGGGACATCTGAAGTGTGTTCCTGCACAGTGGGAAGTGCTAACATCACCTCTGCAGACTCTGAGGGTGCAGAGGAGTCTGGAGTATCAAAATCTTTGTGGGCAGCTATCTTAGTTACTGCTACCCCATCTGTCAGGCTCCTGTGTTTTCCAAACTAGGACCCTGACCTAATAAACCTACCTTGGCTGAGCATTCACTCATTGTTGAAGCATTGCAGCCTTTAACTATCCTGAGTTTGGTCTTCATCTTTTTCTGTTCTCTCAGCTGTAAATGATAAGAACTTCTTTGTGAGCTACCAGAGAGCACTCTGGCTTTCACACTCAGTTTCCAATTGTTAGCTGCCCTCTCTAGGGAGTCTGTGCAACGTAACAGCCAGCCAGTTCCATTGTTCCTCATACCCTTTCCAAGCATCAGAATCATTACACCAGTCAGAGTGTTCCTCCTTGGAAACATTCTCCCTAAGAAAGTTTTAGCACTTTCCCCAAGAAGGTTTTAGCATCTGAGCCACCAGCTTATCCAGGAACTGTCTGTACCTCACATACCACCCAGGATGAGATCCTCATTGCCAGTGGGACAGTAAGTGATCTAATTTCCAAACTCATTCTTACCTTCTGCTTTCTCAGTCCATTTCTGGTACCAGCTGTGGCAATTTGAGTTCTGAAAGCAGATACTGAGACAGGAATACAAGAGGTATATGGGGAAGGAGGAGGAAACAGAATTGGCAGGGAGAGCCTCAGAGTGTGATTTAGGTCTGATAGTCTCAGACCCACTGAAGACTCCAGAGCAAAAATTCTTCATTAGTGAGCCCTGTATTTGACAGAATGCTATGATCAGTCATTGACTGGGGCTGCCGAGGAAGAGAGTCAGTCTCAGCTTGAGAGCTGGGCATTCTGAAGGGACTACAGCTGGAGGCTGTCAGCTGACTTCATGCCTAGCAGCTGAATAGCAATTTCTTTCTTGAAGGGATATTGCAAGCGGCATACCTCCATGACTGCCACGTATAAGTGCTAAGTAAATGTTAGGTATTATTGTTATAATTATCTTCTGATAAAATTTTTTTCTGAGTTGCTTTTATCCTTTATAAGTAAAAACTTCTAGACATCTTAACTTTATTAGTTATTTTCTCTTGGATATGTTGTTTATCAAGACGTGACGTGAGTCTTGTGCTTAGGACTGGAACTGAAAACAGTATTTCAAGTGTGGTCTGGCACATAGTAGTTGCTCAGTGAATGTTAGTTGAGGTGAACTATGCTGTTGATCAGTACAGCCTGTAACATGTAATTCTCTTTCACCCCTCCATTTTGGACCGTTTCTAATTGTGCAGTCTGGGATTACATTAACTTGTTTCCTGATGGCCTTTTTTTCTGTGACAGATAATTCAATAGTTTGAGTTCTTTTAAACATGAAAGTAGAGCCATATTTCTCTGTAAAGCTTCTTGTTAGATAGATTTAGTTCATTATTCTAATTTGATTAATTCTTTTGAATACTGATTCTTTGATCTAGTAGATCCAGCTGTCATATTTTTCTTCATATCAGATCACAGATTTCATCATTGTGCCACAAATGACGACATCTAAATCATTAATAAAAATATTGAACAGGATAGGACCAATAATCAAACTCTAGGCCATGCTATTAGAGATGTGCCTTCAGATGGATAGGTATTTATGGTCAGTAGTATTCAGCCTGTTAGGAATTCATGAACCATATCGGTATATGACCCAGATTCAACATTTGTCCATCAGAAGATGAGAGACTTTATGAAATAAATCCATTGCAGAAATACAGCAGACCAAAGCTAGGCCCTGAGGCAGAAAAGGAAATAAAGTAAATCTACCTGGCTACAGAGAATCACCATGTTCCTTTCTAAGTAAGTGTGTACTTTTGACTTTTATCTGCCAGAAATAGCTGAGTGACCTTGGGGAAGGGGCTGTGGCGGGGAATGGGGAGTTAATGTTTTATGGGTACGGATCTTGCTTTAGGAAGATGAAGAAGTTGTGGAGATGGATAGAATGGTGGTTGTAAAACAGTATGACTATAGTTAGTGCCACTGAACTGGACACTTAAAAATAGTTAAAATGGTAAATTTCTATGTTATGGATATTTTACTATAATAATAAAAAAAAGAAATCCAAAAGATAAGAATAGGCCAGTATTGAGCAATAGTAACAACAGTGTTAAGGAGCTACTGGTCTCTTCTTGTTTTTTACTAGAAGCTACTGGCCACCTCTTGTTTTTAATTATATACATATAATAAAAAACCCATATCAAGCTTAACAGCGAAACACTAAAACGATTCCCATTAAAGTCAGAAATGGGATAAAATGCCCATCTTCACTACTTTTGGAGGAACTGGCAATGTCATTAAACAACAGAAAGAAAGAAAGAAGATCATTGGGGAAAAAAAAGACAAGCAACTTGTTGGAAGGGCCCCATTGATCTACTTAGACTCTGCATTAGAGAAATAAAAGTTCCAGTGGAAAGATTACGGGAACCCTGAATAATCTGCTCAAGAGGGTGTTCTGCTGCTAATAGTACCACAATGGTTTAGAACCCTGTAGGTCCTTCCAACAGAAAAGCTTAATATTTCAGGTTCAGTTCAGAAATCAGCATAGTTCCTAGAACATAGCAGGATGAATGAGATTATAAGAAGAATCACCTATATTAAGAAGAGACAGACATGTAAATAAATAATGTTAAACATTATTAAATAAATAATGTTAAGTGTTGTCTTCTAGGCTGTGCTATCAATTATTGGAGGGTTGGAAGCATATTTTATGTTTAACCTATCTCCTCTTTGAATCTCCTTCTGCTGTTCTTGCTCTCTTTTTAATTTCCTCTTTTCTTTGAAGTTTGTTCCATGGAAAAAGTGGCTAGTTGAGACTGCATGTCAGATGATTGTACAAGTGCTTTCTTGAGACAACCATCACACACTTTGCTATGCAGCAGAAGTGCTTTATTCATACTTGGCATTTTTTTTCACACAGAACATTAAAAAGACATTTACTCAAAAGTTGAGATTTAACGTAGTTATATTTTTATTGCTTCATCGATGAAGTGAAACTGGCTCTTTTTGTTTTTTTAACTGAGTGCATGGCAGTAAAGAATATGACTACTAGTACAATTTGGTTTTGCTGCCTTGATTTGTGCTAAAGTGTAGGCAGTTCTACCCACCATTGCTTTTGCAGTGTGCAGATGTGTCCATTGATACAAATGTCAACATAGTGAAAACGGCATACTAAGACGTTATGTTATTATGAAAATTATTTCTTTTAATTGAAATATAACTCACATAAAACATTATATTAGTTTCAGGTATACAACATAATGATTCAGTATATGTATGAAAATAGCTTTGACCTCATATGTTTCCTGGAAGAATCTTGGGGATCTCCTGGAGTCTTTGGACCACGCTTTAAGAGCCACTTAGAGTAATCTAAACTCATCCCATTTTGTGCTTGAATGCTTTCAGGCAGCCTGAACTTTATCTTATAAGATTACCTAGCGTGTTTTTAAACTTTTGTAAATTCAAGAATCTGGTTAGATAAACTCCATTGAATGTTTAACTGACTTAATCATTAAAAAAATGTTTTAATACTGCTTGATCTGCACCCTTCCTTGTTTTTAGTCTAAATACTTTACTGCTTGCTCATATCTATAAACTCTACCCTGAGGACTTTTTAAAAAAATGGTTTTAAGGTTTGTATTCAATTCTTAACTCTGAACAAATCTCTTAAAAAAGTGTAGCAGTTGATCTTTTGACATTTGAATCCTGTGAGATTCTTGCAACAGAAATCTTTGTTTCTCTAGCTCCTTTGGGAAAAGGGAAATAAATTTAGGATTGGTGAAATATTTTCAGCAGACTCTTGAAGTGAAAGCAATTAGAAGTTTAGTTGCATTGTAGGATTGTGTGTATTTTATCATAGCATACAGTGGTTTCTGTGAAATTTGCGGTTACCTTAGGAGTGAGATGGGACTGCTTTCATTTCCTTGTTTAAGTCCTTGTTTAAGGAAACATTAAAACCTCATGAGTGGAATTTGAAGATAGAAACAAATTAAGTTTGTGCTACAGATTAGATTCCTGAATAGCAAATTCTAAATGGATTATAAGGATTCTTTTAGTATATTGAAATTTCATCGTATTGATTTTTGTTGGAAATAATTGATAATTGGTCAGCCTTAAGTTATCTGATCCCCCCATAAACCTCATCTACTACTGTTCAGCTCACTTCATCTGCTCTTTGTCCTTGCTGTTCCCTCTGCTTGGAACTCTTTTCTCCTAGATATTTGTAGAACTGCTTCCTGACATTTTAGGTCTTGACATAAATGTCACTTTCTCAGTGAGATTTTCTTTGGCTTCCCTATCTAAAATTGTAACCCCCAATCTTTTCTTTCCTTTTCCTTTTTTGATTTTTTTATTAAGCATATATCATCTAAACATGTATGTTACATTTTTATGTTGTTTATTCTCCATTTCCACCCTTAAGAATGTAAGCTCCACGAGGGCCAAGGTTTTGCCTGTTTATTTGCACCTTGATGCCAGACTCATGCCAAGAACATAGCAGGTACTCAGATGTTAGCTAAACGAATATTTATGTCATATAAATATTAATTATTTGTAGATTTTTATTGTTATTATGTTTGTCATAGTGAGATTTGACCAGAAAGCTTGCTGTTATGAATGAAGTCTTTGCATTCCAACTCCCTCTCCTTTTGTTTTTAATTTGATCTTGACCTATAACAAGCTCAAATACATGTATTTGTTGAATGTATTTGTCAATCATGAAACTTCAGTTTTTCTTTTTGCTGTAGAAATGTATTTTTGTTGTATGTTGTAACTATTGTATACATTTGAAACAACCCTAAAGGATTGGTTTTGATTTTTGTAGATTTTACTTAAGAAGATTAAAAAATTTTTTTCCTCTTTTTTTCTGATTCTCCCAAATCTTACCTCTCTTTTAATATTCATTTTAATGCTTTTCCATGAAATCTTCTTATTCTGAGCTCCAATGATTTTTGTTTCCTCTAAATTTTTATACTATATTAGTATTTGTACATCTTTTATATTTTAATATCATGTAATTTTCCTGAAATTTGATTTGTATTTTGCATTGTTACCTATTTTTTGTAAGTGTATGTCTTCTTAATTATTCACTACATTTTGATAAGCTTTTTGAGAAAGGAAAATTGTATTTCTTAGTAGTGCCCAGTAAAGTACTTTACATTCATTCATTTATTTGTTCATGTAACTACAGTTGTTGATATGTTTGCTCTGGGAAGACTGTGCTTAAGTGCTGGAGATATAAAGAGGAGTGACATTCTTGCCATCAAGGAAATAAGGGGCGATTGGGAAGGCAAGTATATAATAAGTAAATGCACCGGATACAGTGAGGATAATCAGTTCCACCAAGTCTTTACCAAAGAAGTGATGCTTGTGTTCAGTATTGAAAAATTAGTAGGAGTTTGTCAGGAGGTAAAGAAAAGAGAGGGTCATTTTATGCAAAGGAAAGTCTGGGAACAAATATGTGGAAGTATGTGGAGCAACATGTCTTATTTGGGTAATTGCAAATAGTGTGGTATGGCAGTTTTGAGTGAGGACAGGAGGTAAGGTGGGCACCTAGGCGTGGAGCCAGATGATGAAAAGCTTCATATGATATTTAGAGAAGTTAGATTATTATTTTTTTTTAAGTTGGGCATGGGGTAATCCAATGAAGAGTTAAAAATAGTAGACCGGTTGGTCATATGTGAGCTTTTAGAACAATTATTTTGGTGTCTTTGCAGCAGGTGGATTAGAGGAGGGCCATAATGGATACAGGTATACCATTTGGGAAACTATTGAAATTTAAGCCAGAGATCGTGGTATGAATTAGGGTAATAGCATTTTGGATAAAGAAGGAAGGATGGATGCAGGAGCTATTTAAGAGTTAGAATTGTTAGAGTTGATTGGATGTATCTGATGAGAAGAATGGTTCCTAGGTGTCTGACCTTGAATTTTTGAATGTATGGTGAAACCTTTACTTTTGGATGGAGTAGGTATAATAGGTTTTAGGCGGAAGTAGTTAAAGCCACAAGAATGGATGAGACCATCCGATGAGAACAAGAAGAGTGAAGAGAGAAGAGGTCTTACAACATAATTGGATAAAAATCATACTTTAAAAAGACACACAAGAGGAAAGCCCACAAAAGGAGACAGAGGAGGAAAGTAAGTAGAAAGTACTATCAAGTTTTGTAGGAGAAAGGGAGGAGACTTTTAAAAAGGAGTAGTCAGCTGTTTTGGTTCCTTAGGATAGACTAAGATGAGGATTTAAAGTGTCTATTGGGCTTGGCAATTAGAAAGTCATTGGATTTAGAGCAGTTTCAGTGGCTTGAAGAGAGAGTGGACCAGTACTTTTTTTTTTCTTAAAGCACCTGACTGTGAAAGGAAGGTAAAAAGGCAATAACTAGAGGGAATGTACAGCTGAAGAAAAGGTCTTAATGCTTGTTATTAAAAGATTAAAAGATATCTGAAAATATTTATAGACCATTAGAGGAAGAAGTTGAAAAGACAGAGGGCATAGGCACTCAGTGCTGGTTGGAATGTAGACTGGTTTAAAAATTAATTGATGTGTGTATTGGGAGATAAATTAATATCCAGTTGCCTAGACTCATTATGAACATTTAGGATCTATTTTTGTTATAATTTATTAGAACAGCAACCACGAACAAGTAGAATACTCGAAGTCAATTTTAGAAGACAGAGAGTACAGAGATTTTACTCAGCTAGTCCCTTCATTGGATAGATGACTGAATTGAGACCTAGAGCGGTGCTTTTTGTCTTTTAAGTTATTTATTTTATTTATCTAAAATTAATTAAATTAAGAAACATATACTTGAGTTTCCTTTTTTTGGGACCACTCTTCTGTTACACTTTGCTTGTTTAGATAAAAAAAAAAACTTTCCATTTTTAAGATATTTTAATTACATATGTGACTTTAAAAAATAACAACAAAAGTCCAGCCTAGACAAGTCCATGAGTACCGTAAAAATCATGACTTATGTAGCAGACTCATTCCTCAGATTCCACATTCACCTCAAATGTCTCTTTTGATCTTTCTTTCAGCTGAACTAAAAGCTGCATCTCTGTGCACCCAACTGTCATGGACTATATTGTCTGGTTAGTCCCCACCCACACTGGGCTGGAAGTTTCTTATTTTCAAAGCTCTTAGAACAGCTCTTGAGCAAACATAGGTGATCGGTAAATATATGCCTGGGTAGATATATGCTTGGATGAATTCATAGGCTGGACAAAAAGATAGACTTTTCTTCCATTCATGCATAAATTTACCATGTCTAGGAGAAGGAAATGTCCTATACCTGCAGATGTAATACTTTTGCTCTGGATGAGTTTTAACAGTTTTTGAATTGGTGAGGTTTATTATCAGTATTTAGGTGTAGTAGTAGTCTCCCCCTCCCCAGCTTGGAAGCATCATAATTATATATATTTGTTGAGATGTCTGCCCTCAGCCTCTAGATTTGTTGTACTGGATGTTTCGAACATATAATTGATGTAAACCCAATGTTCTCCTTACTAGTTATGAGTTGTCTTTTATTGTGAAGCTTGGCCAGAAAATGTTTGAGTTTTTGAAAATTGTGAACACACTTTTCAGAATTCCTTTATTGTTAGGTCCTTTCCCTCTTTAGTTTGTTATTCTTTCAGCTTTGTCTTCAATACAAACTTGTCAGAGCTTTTCATTTTATAAAAATAATTTTTAAAAGATAGTTAAAGTAGTGGTGGAGTGGGGCTGCAGACAAGACATCATGGAGTTTTAAAAACTCATGCAACTGTCAGGTAATTTAGTACAGTTTTTACCCCTGGGAATATACCTTTCTAGCTGGCAACTTTATGAGGTTTTTTGGGAGGGGAGGGGGCAGGGAGAGCTGGCAACTTTAAATTAGGTTATTTTATGGTTTTAGTTGTCCTTTTGGTGTTTCTTTAATGACAAGTGTGGATGCCTCCCTAGCATGGGAATCTTATTTTAGATTGCTTACGATGGTGTTGGAGAAAGTGTTATTTCTGCTTAAATATTATTTGTAGTATTTTAAAAATAACATTAAACAGGTCAACATGACATTTTTGTGACTTACTACTTTAAAAGCTTTAAGGAAAATAATTTTACAGTCAGCCTTAAAAATGTTTTTTTTGTCTTGCACAGAGTCAAAGTCTTCCTTGACTGTCTAGGAATATTATCACTGATAATGATCCTTTAGATTAAAAAAGTTACCAACATTTAGTATAAAAGAATTGATTAAAAGCTTTGCAAATCCAATGATATACTATTCTGTGTTGTTTGGGAGTGGAACCTTTAGGTCTGTTTCCCCCCAGTACAGAAATACATGCCTGCCCTCGTCCCAGATTTATGCTCTTCTTAAGAAGTGTTTGATATTTTAATCATCTACTTGTTCAGCTTTTTCATTTAGGAGGAAGTAATAATTGTACCTTGCAGAGTGCTTTTTCTTTTGATTTTCATAGCAATCAAATAAAGGGTTAGGGCAGATATTTTTATTATCCCCATTTAGGAGGAAGGGAAAAACAGAAGTTAAGCAACTTTTGTAATGTCACACTGTGCTAAAAGGTTGTAAATTCACGTGAAAAGCCTTATTCTGACAAAATTATCAATGCTTAGTATAAGTACTTTTTATGAAATTACAAGCTGGGAAGTGTTCAGGAATGTCTAAAATTCTGTGTCTTAGCTTTGTTAGGCAATTACAGAGTATTAGTCCCTGATGAACAAATCAAACAAATGTTATTTATTGAGTTGGAAGTTTATTATAGAGCTTTGCTAAACACTTTAAACTTCTTTATTAAGAATAAAATTGCTTTAGCAGTTATCAGAGTTGGCATTTGGTACATGTTTTGAAGAATATGATTTCATTAAAAATAATAGTTCTGTAGTTTTGTACAAAAGAATAGTTTTATAGCCTTTAAAATGAATTCGTTGTGAGAATACTGGTTGCTAATTTTTCCATCTTATAATTGAAGATTCATTACAGTGGTTTTTATATGGTAGATTGATGGACATGGCCAAGCATTCATGTTAAGATCAGGCTGATTTAGAAATAATAGTTATTTCTAGTTTTATTTTAAAAAATAGCTTTACTGAGATATAATGTACATACCATAAAATTCATCTATTTAAAATGTATCTAATTTTAGAACAATTTAATCACCCCCAAAAGAAACCCTTTTACCATTTGCAGCCATTCCCTGTTTCATCACCCTTCCTCAGCCCCTGGCAACCACTAATCTATTTTCTGGGCCTATGGATTTCTCTATTCTGGATATTTCATACAAGTGGCATCTGGCTTCTCTCAGTAAAATATTTTTAAGTTTCATCCATATTTGTAACATGTATCAATACTTCATGTCTTTTTATTATTGAATAGCAGTCTATAGTATATACCACATTTTATCCATTCATAAGTTAATGGACATGTGGGTTGTTTCCACTTTCTGGTTACTGTACACAGTGCTGCCATAAGCATTTTTGTATACATTTTTTTGTAGGCATATTCTCTTGGATGTTTACCTAGGAGTGAAATTGTTGGGTCCTATGGTTATCTCTGTGTTAACCTTTTTGAGGAACTGCCAAACTGGTTTATAGAGCTGCTGTACCACTTTACCTTCCTGTCAGCAATGTATCAGGATTCCAATTTCTTCATCTCATCAACATTTGCTGCTGTTTGTCTTTGATTCTAGCCATTTTAGGGGTTGTGAAATGATAACTCATTGTTGATTAGTCATTTGCATATCTACTTTGGAGAAATGTCTTTTCAAATTCTTTGTCCATTTTTAATTGGGTTATCTTGTTATCTTTTTCATTGTTGGTTGTAGAATTTTTAAAAATATATTCTGTATGTCTGTGTGTTCTGTAAGTCTCTTATCAGGTATGATTTGCAAATATTTTCTTCCATACCCTGGGTTGTCTTTTCACTTTCATGATGCTATCTTTTGAAGCACAAAAGTTTTAAATTTTGATGAAGATTAATCTAGTTTTTTGCTTTTGTTACTTGTTCTTGCATTCTACCACTGAGCTATACGTTCCCCTCATAGTATTCCCTTATAATCCTTTTTATTTCTGTAAATTCAGTAGGAATGTCCCCACATTCATTTCTGATTTTAGAAACTTGAGTCTTTTTTTTCTTAGTCTAGCTAGAGATTTGTCAATTTTGGTCATCTTTTCAAAGAACCAACATTTGGTTTTGTTGACTTTGTCTAATTTTTTTTCTATTTTATGTATTTCATTCTAATCTATTATTTCCTTCCTTTTGCTTGCTTTGGGTTTAGTTTTCTCCTCTTGTTTTAGTTTCTTAAGGTAGAGTTATTATTTGAAATTTTACTTAAAAAATGTAAGTGCTTATAGCTATAAATTTCCCTCTAAGCATTGTTTTCACTGCATCCCATAAGGTTTGGAATGTTGTGTTTACATTCTTACAGTATTTTCATTTAATCTCAAAGTATTGTCTAATTTTCCTTGTGATTTATTATTTGACTTGTTGGTTATTCAGTGTATTGTTTAATTTTGACTCATTTTTGAATTTCCTTCTGTTATTAATTTCTAATTTCATCCCATTGTGGTCAGAAGACATATTTTATGTGGTTTCTATCCTTTTAAATGTATTGGGGCTTGTTTTATGGCTTAACATAAGGGCTCTCCTAATCCATGTGCACTTGGGAAGAATATATATCCTGTTATTGCATGGAGTGTTCTGTGAATGACTATTAGGTCTAGATGGCATACAGTGTTCACGTTGTCTATTTCATTGCTAATCTCCCTAGTTTTATCCATTATTGAAAGTAGGGTAGTGAAGCCTACAACTTTTATTGTTGAATTGGCTATTTCTTACTTCAGTTCTGTCAGTTTATTCTTCAGGTATTTTGGGGCTCTGTCATTAGGGACTCTAGCTTTAATTCTGATGTGTAATATAGATTGGATGCTATATATGCTATATATGTGAACACTATTGATAAGTCAATATAACACTGTCCCCATCTTAAATCCTGTGACCAGTAAATGGAATTTGTTTTTATATGGCATTGATGCCTTAATGATTTTGACTAGGAGTAAAGTTGTTCGTCTGGGTTATATAAAGATGTACTTGTCTCTGAGAAGACTTAACTTCACTGGGGTGGTGGTTCATTGTAAGGGTGTACATGCATGTGAGTCACAGTGAACTGTAGCAGTTTAAACATAGCTGAGATAAAGTATTTAATAATGACCTTGCCAGTATTAATTTTTATTGGAATTAAAGGGCAGATGATAGCATAATGTTCCTTGGCTGTCCCTCGAATAATCTGAGTCAGTACTCATTCTTCTTAAACTACTAACAGTATCTACCTTTTATACAACCAAGTCCTAAAGTATATCTGGCTTTGGAGGAAGAAGGAAATAGAGAAGTATCCATTATGTTATATTATTTTTATATTATTTCTTTTTAATACTCATAGCAATCTTTTGACATGGGTGGTATTGCTCTCACTTTACAAATGAGCAAATTGAAGACTCAGAGGTTTATTAATTTTATCAGGTTCCTTGGTGAGTGCTCTTTTCATTTTAGTCTTTCATTCAACAAATATGCCAGGCTGTGGAGATGCAGCTGAAACCCAGTCAGACATGTTCCTTGCCCTCATGAAGTGAATTTCTGGTGGAGTCTTTGAGCCATATTTCATATAGTAGTGGTATATATTTGTAGAATACTTTGTATATTTCTGCATTTTAATCTTATTTTATGATTCTTTTTTGCAGTCTTGTGACCCAGTGGGTTAGATATTACTGATATTATTCCCATTTGAAAACTTACGGAAACTGAGACTTAGGGAAATTAAAGTCATATAGTTAGTAAATGGCTGCCTTAGTGCACAAAACCAGGTCATCTGACTCCAAGGATCCTGAACTTCTTCCATTATGCTACATTGTCTCACTGTTTCACCTGAAACTATAAGCCGAGATCACCAAGAGTGATATTCTGGAAAGTAACCAACCTAGGCGCACTTAACAAAGCAGAGCTGTACCAGGCAGGACATGTGGGAAGAGAAATCAGGAGCCCCAAACAGCTGTGTCTGGTGTGCTGAAATGGATTCATTCTTAAATTACGGCATTAAAAAAGGAATGCTTTGGAGAGAGACTAAAACGTGAGAAATATTGTGCGGACATGGTCTCAGCAGCACCTAGATGGGCATGGGCTCGATTGCACAGTAACTGCCAGGGGCATTTTTTTTCTAGAACAAAGACTTGAAACAGACAGTGATCCAAACAACACCGGACTCTGTACAGAGCTATCTGCAGTTGCAAATCAGAGTGTAATCTTTATATGAGGAGGGGATTGCTTGTTTTACGTTGATTACCTCAGCTACTTTAATGCAGGTATAGAGATAGCAATCTATTCAGTAAAAACATTTGAGTGCTTCCTCTGTGTAAAAGCTCTGTTAGGCATTGTGGGAGTGATACCAATGTAAGTATGACACCATCCTTGCCCACAAGGAGCTTGTAACCTAGTAAGGACATTTTGCATTCATTCAAACAATACTTGTTCATCCAGAGTCTGTTATGTGTCAGACCCTATACCAGTTGTCTAGGAGACAAGAGTGGATAAGATAGAAACTGTCTCTATGCCTTTAGCTTATACTTTCCATTGCTTGGAGAGTATTTCCTTATCTCCTTCCCCTCAGTCTAAGAAATCAGAAATCTTTTAAAGTAGAGAGCAGGACGTGAAATTCTCTTAGCAAAATAGCAGTCAGGACTGCTGTTCTTGTGACTTGGCTACAAATAGAACCTGATAGCTTATAGGTCAGCTTAGGTGTCATGCTTGAAAATACTTGCATCATATTTAACAGACACATCATTCAGAAAAGTACAAACATCCCAACAGAAAAAATGGACAAAGTATTTGAACAGAAGATCATAGAATAGGAAATAAAAAAGGTAAAAATATATGTCAGGAGGTGGTTATAGCTCAGTGGTAGTAGTTCAATCCCCAGTACTTCTGTTAAAAAAAAAGTTGTCATTTAAAAAAAATTTTTTAAATGTCAATCTTACTAGTAATCAGAGAAATGATGATTAAATAATGAAATACTGTTTTTTACCTCTCTCATTGGCAAAAGTAAAAGTTAAGAGCAAATTTAAGTGATAATGATAAGAAAACTTTATTGAGTTATTTTCTCTGTGGTGGGCACGATAATCTTTACAACAATCCTAGTGAGGTAAATATTATTATTATTTCTGTTTTATTGATAAGGTACTTGAGGCACAAGGATAGAGTAACTTGCCAAGGTCACACATCTAGTACTTGTTGAGGCCAAATTTGAACTCAGACAACCTGTCTCTAGAGCGTGCATTTTTTTGTTTGTTTGTTTTTTGTTTTTTGTTTTAAGAGCGTGCATTTCTGATCACCAATGTAGTGCCCTTGTCTGGGTTGGTTACTGTTATGCTGTATACTCAGTCTCTAGAAGTGTCGACCACAAAAAAAAATTTAAATATTTGTTGAATGAATTCTTAAAATGAAAATCTATTAGGCACATCATTTTGGAGGATAATTTAACAGTATCCAAAAGGATACACACTAATGACTCAGTAATTCCATTTCTTAATGTGTATCTTAAAAAGAGACATGTATAAGGAGACATGTACATGGCAGTATTCTTGGTAATTGTGGAAAAATAGAGGAAAATCTAAATGCTCATCAGTGCTATAAATAACTGATAATATAACTAATATATGTTATATGTCAGTTATACCTCAATTTAAAATTTAATCAAGTGATTTTTCAACTTGAAACTCTTTAATTGTTTTCCATTGCACTAAAATAATATTAAAACTCCTTTATCAAAATAATCTGCAAAATGTATTAGGAATCTTAAAGCTCTATGTGATTAATAAATATAAATAACTAAACAGACTTTGATATAGGTACATTTTAGAATTCTGTGTGCACAGTTAAAATAAATGAAGTATTTGATCTGGAAAGATATCTAAAATATATTATTGAATGAGAAAAGTGAGGTTTTCCTACCAAAATAGATTCTAGATGATGAAAGAGTAAAACAACCAAAAATAACCATAAAAATAACAAAGAAAATATGGATGAATATTTTTATAATATTACAATGAGAAAGGCTTTTCTAAGCATGATGTGAAATGTAAACCATGAAGGAGAAGATTGATGAATTTGATTACAGAAAAATGGATGACTTCCATGTAGGAGAAAAAGGACAAACATTAAACTGGGACAAAGATTCTAAACATGATATATAAAGGATATTTATAGGCAATTCATAGAATGGCCAATAAAAATATGAATGCTAAGTAGATGTTCAGCCTTTACTCATAATTAAAAATACAAAATAGAATATCAGGTCCCATTTCCTACCTGTGAAATTGGCAAACATTGATAATACTCAGTAATGACAAGAGCTTATAGAAAAAAACTTTTATATACTTTTGTAGGAAATATAAGCTCAGCATGTTTGGTGGAAATTTTGGCACCATTTATTAAATTTAAAATGTATACTGCTTTTGTCTTTAATTCCACATTTTGGGATTTATTGTATATTAAAGTATACAGATATCTGTACAGAGATATTCATTATATTGTGTATAGGTATAAAAATAAAGAGACATCTAGATGTCCACTGATAGGGATCCTTAAATTGTAAGACATCCTTATAATGGAATGCTGTTCAGCTATTTTAAAAGATAATGGTAAATCAAAGTGTATATATGCATGTCCCATTTCACACTGCTTTGTGTAGTGCTGGTAGATTATAATGCTACATTAAATAACATGTATGAATATACTATAACAGTAGGCATGTATATATTTTAAAAATCCATTATAGTAACCTGTTGGTCTGTGTCTCTTCCCTTGCTCTGTTCTCAGTACTATTATCTATAGTGGGAGCATTAATAAATTCATATATACTGTAGTCTAGTGTTTAGTTGTTATTAAACAAGAGTTTCTTTTTCTCTTTCTTTTATTAGCAAAAGATTAAGGACAACTTCTAGCTGATGGGAGCATTTTTATACTACAAGTACTTCTGAATGCCAAAGAGTAGAAGTGAAGGAGGAATGTTGTTTCTAAATATATACATACCTAGTGGTTAAGAGTTTGAGATATGAAACCAGATTGCCTGGGTTCAGATCTTGGCTCAGCTTACTGTATGTGACTTTGTGCAAGCTACTTAGCTTGTTTTGCCTCCATTTCCCCATTCATCTGACAAATATTTGCGTGCTTACCATATGCCAAACACTATTCTGGATGCCAGTGATTAAAAAAGGGAGGATTAAGACAAAATCTCTGCCTGCTTGTAGTATATGTACATTCTAGAGGGCTTACTTCTAGACCTATTATTTAGGGTTGTTGAGAGGATTAAGGGTTTAATACCTGTATCGCCCTTGGAAAGATGTCTGGTACATAGTAAGTGGTATGTAGTAAGTGGGCAATAAATATTACTATTATTCTTCCTTCCCAGATAAATAGACACACAGTGTGATTTGTTAACTATTTTATGGAAGTTTTTTGGGAAATACAATGACATTCAAGGATATATGAAACAATCTATTTCAGTATATTCTTAACAGTTGTCCACATTCTAGGTGCTCTCATATACTCTGTCATTGAACTCTAGTTTGGCAGATTGTACCTGTACACTGTCTGAACCTTACCCTACCATGCTGCAAAAGTTCTCAGCCAGTGAGTGTTCTGCCACCCTACTTTGAATGTGCTAGAAGTTGAAGTGCAAAGTTTACAGTGGTTTTAAGGAGTCTTGATGGAAATGCTAGAGAAATCAAGAGGGTAAAGATCAAAAAGTATTAACATTGGTAAATTGAAGGTCATCATAAACATCAGTGAAGCCTGGGAGGATTGACTGATAAATGTATAGCATTTAATAGGAGAAATTTATTGTTGTAGTTACATTTATTAATTTGTGAATTTACAAAATCTCAGCACATATTTATAGAGCAAATATTTATTTATGGCCTGCTAAGTGCTATGTTAAGTGTGCCGATTCTTTGGTGAGCAAAGTAGTCATGGAACCTATCCTCACAAAGGTGATATTTCACAATGTTACAAAATAATTATATGGTTGTAAGAGAACTATGCAGGAAGTCTAGTCTGAGGGGGTCAAAGGAGGTCTTCCTTGAGGAATTGAGATTTAATCTGAGACCTGAAGATTGAGTGAGTTTGTTACTAGCCAAGAGAAGAAAGTTGGAAGAAAAGAGTAGGAAACAATGTAAGGAGGAGGAACAGCATGGAGAAGAACATGATACTCTTGAGGAATGGGTGTCATTGTGGATGGAGAGAAGTAAATGAAGAGAAAGTAGAAAAGAATAAACTGGAGAGTTAGGTAGGGGTTAAATTATGTAGGACCTTATAAGGTCAGAGTAAGGAGTTTTGTTTTTGTTTTACATCTTTAAACCATTTTATTTTCTCAAATGAAAGTTTCATCTCTACATTCTTTCAGTTTTCTTTGAGATTACTAATACATTTTGCAGATTATTTTGATAAAGGAGTTTTAATGTTATTTTAAGTGCAATGGAAAACAATTGAAGAGTTTCAAGTTGAAAAATCACTTGATTAAATTTTAAATTGAGGTATAATTGACATAACATTAGTTTCGGATATACAGCATCATGATTTGATATTTGTACATACTCTTGTGAATTGATCATCATAATAATTCTAGTTAATATTTATCACCATTCACAGTTAGAAAAGTTTTTTTCTTTTGATTAAGGACTTTTAAGATCTACTCTCAACAATTTTCAAATATGCAGTACAGTATTATTAACTATAGTAATTATGCTGTACACTGGATCCCATGACTTATTTATTCTATAGCTGGAAGTTTGTACCTTTTGAACCCTTCACCCATTTCACTATTCTCCTCCTGCCTATGGCAACCACCATTTTGCTCTCTGTATCTATGAGCTTGTTTTTTTTTTTTGTTTTGTTTCGTCTTTTAAATTCTGCATACAAATGAGACCATACAGTATTTGTTTTTGTCTAATTTATTTCACTTAGCATAATGCCCTCAAGCTCCATGCATGTTGTTGCAAATAGCAAGCTTTCATTCTTTTTATGGCTGTATAATATTCCATTGTCAATATATACCACATCTTTGTCCGTTAATCTACTTACGGACACTTAGGTTATTTCTGTATCTTGGCTATTGTAAATAATACTGCAGTGCAGATGAAGGGTGCAGATATCTTTTTGAGTTAATGTTTTTTTCCTTCAGATAAATACCCAGTATTGGAATTGCTGGGTAATATGGTAGTTGAGCTTTTTTTTTTTAAATTGAGATATAATTAACATACATCAGTATATTAGTTTCAGGTATACAGCATAATGATTTGATATTTATATTTATTGTGAAATGATCACCACAGTAAGTCTAGTTAACTGTCATCATGTGTAATTACAGATTTTTTCTTGTAATGAAAACTTTTAAGATTTACACGTAGTTACTTTCAAATATGCAATAAAAGTATTAACTACAGTTACCATGTTGTACTTTATATTCCTGTGACTTACTTATTTTGTTACTGGAAGTTTGTGCCTTTTGACTCCCCTCACATCAGGCTAATAAACTGGTTAAGTTGATTTGTTTGCCCAGAACGCGGTGTTTTATCTTGCAATAAAAATTTATCTGTGTATACGGGGTGAGATGCAAGTGTTTGCAAAGAGTATCCAATAGATGTATGCTACCTAGAAACTAAAGATATGGACTTTGGCTAATATGGTGTTAATGGTTCCAATAATGGACAAACAATGAATTTGCTACTTTCAGGATGTATATCTGAATAGTTTCTGGCCCTATACCATATATACACGAATTTGTTTTTATGGTCTTGAATCTTATTACTCTAGACTTGAGAATTATGCATTTTACCTGTTTTAGTGCCAATCTCAAATCAGTTGCTGTTCTAGAGGTTTTGGTGCATATGTATATTTGATACATTTGTTACCACATTTCCCAATATTTGTTAAACTGTGCTTTTTTCCAGTTTGTATTAGGTTAAAGCAACTACCTGGTTCCAATAGCTCTTAAGCAAGAATTCAATGTTTGTGAAAGATGCCAGATTGATATCCTGGAAATTGAAGCCCCGTGTGAATGTGGGGTAGCAACAAAGTCAACTTCCCACATCTTGCTCTCTAATGTATTTTGGTCTTGACCTGCAGGAATAAAGTTCTTCTCAAAGATTATCTTATTTCTTTTTTTTACCACTTTGAGTGAGGTTGTTCATTATTCAGAGCATGTTTTTCTAGGATCAAATATACTTAGCCTCTTCAGAAAGTTGAACAATCAGGTTACTTTTTTTGTTCCTGTATTTCTTTTCATTGTTTGGACTTGAACTGATCAGTGGCCCTAATGGATTACTAATTGTATAAACAGACCAGTCAGCTGGTTGGTTTTATGGTTGAAATCATATTCTGCTTTTCTCTTGTACTTCTTTCACACAGATTGCTTTTTGATGATGAATAATAATAGCTACTACTTATTGAGCACTTACATATCGCACCTCCTTATAAGGAAGGCACTTTATATAAACACATTCTTCATTATTGAAACTGTCCTGCAAAGTGTAGTGTTCATACACATTATAAAGAAACTGAGACTTAGAAAGTTTAAGTAATTTGCTCAAAGCAGTGACACCTGTTAAATGCTAGAGCATGAATTCAAACTTGGATTTGACAGAATTCTGTGCTAGTGTTCTTTCATCAAACTCCACGTACTACTTATACAAAATGTCCATTTAGATTAAATATCAGAGAAGCAAGTCTGTTACTTATTGGTCATGGTTGATTTGAAATTTTGGTCCCAGTTTTTCTAGATATTCCAATGTTGTATTTATAGATACCCTTGAATCACACTTCCTTTCTTTAAAGATAAATCAACAAACTAATAGAAACTGTTTGAAGAGTTGTAATTAAGATAGAAGGCCCTGATAAAACATGGTTTAAGCTTGAATTGTTCTCAGTATGCAAACAAATAATCATACATTGGCATTAATAAACTTTGAAATAGTAAGTACATTAGAATCTTAGTCTCAGCGTGACTCTTGGGATATTTTCTATGAAAAATTTTTCTAGGTGGAAGTACTTTGAAAGTTAGACCTTTAGTTATTTTACTTTGGATCACAAGTGGTTAGTGAGCACTTACTCTGTGCCAAACATTGTGCTATATACAGGATATAGTGAGCAATAAGACAGAAGCAGTCCCTATTCTCGAAAACCTCAATAGCCTGGAAAGGGGAGACAGACAGTTTAAAAAAGTTCATAAGTCAGTTGATAGAGGAAATAAAAGACATATGAGAACAAAGGAGCACCTATTGCAGACCTAGCTCAGAAGGGCTTCATGGAAGATATGGTGTGTAAGGTAGGAGAAATAGTAAGAATTAGTCGAGTAACAGTGGCAGGGGCAGAGTATTCCGGGCTTAAATAATAATGCGTGAAGGCTTGTTTTTTTCCCCAACAATTTTGTTGAGATATAATTCACATATCATACAACTCATTCCGTGGTTTTCAGTGTATTCACAGAGTTGTGCAATCATCACCACTGCCTAATTCCAGAACATTTTCATCACCCCCAAAAGAAACACCATACCCATTAGCACCATACCCTATTCCCTCCTCTCCCTGGTCCCTGGCAACCACGAATCTATTTTCTGTCTCTAAGGATTTCCCTATTCGGGACATTTCATATAAAAAGAATTACACAGTATGTGGTCTTTTGTGACTGGCTTATTTCACTTAGCATAATGTTTTTAGGGTTCATCTATATTGTAGTATGTATCAGTATGAAGACCTGTTTTGAGGAATGATAATGAGCAATATCAAGAATTGAAAGTTCAGTTGATCAGGATGATCAGTGCATGGAGCAAGAATTTGAGAATAAAGAGGTATCGTACTAGACAGGTAAGCAGAAACCAAATCAGACAAAGCTGTGTTATAGAGGTATGGACTTTATTCCAAGGGCAATAGGATGCCATTGAATGGTGTTAGGTATGAAAATAATATAATCAGATTTGTGTTTCATATTTGTGTAGAGAATAGACTAGATGGACACAATACTGGGGGCAGAGAGATTAGTGAAGATTCTTGCAAAAATCTGGGCAACAGAAAGATGTCAGTGGTGTGGGATATGGCACTGGGAATGGAGAGTAGTGGATGGATATGAGAGATTTAGAAGGTAAGACTGGGAAGAAAAAGGTAAGATTGGCAATAGTTGGTGTTAGAGTGAATATAGAGGTAGGGGAGAAGGAGAGGTAGTATCTAGAATGGTGCTTAAGTTTTTCGGTTGTTAAGCCAGGTGGATTATGATGCACAGACTAATTAAGGAACTGGCTAGATAGACGAAGTCTCGGGGTACTGATCTTTAAGGAGTACTGAATTGGCACTGGAAAATTAATGAGATGAAAAAAATGCACTCACCAGAACTCACTTCTTATCAGTAGAGTACTACATGTTGTTTGGAAGAAAACGTTAGTAAGCTTCTAGAGAAGGAGGTAAGACCCCCTCCCTCCTAGTCTTAGAAGTTACGTAGTGTCACTGCTGTTCTGCTCTGTTAGTTCAAGTTTTGTCCAAATAAGGAGGAAGGAGGACTAGATTTTACCACTCTTGTAAGAAGATCATGTGGGATGGGAGATACTGTAGCAGCCATCTTTGGAAATAAAATCTGCCACACCTACCTTGAGAGCCCTGCCTAGGCTAGGATAGGAAACCAGGAAAGAGTCCTTTGGAATTTTGAATGCAGTTTTATACATACTGAGTTTAATTCCTTGTCAGACTCCCTGGTGGAAATGCTACTAAAAAGTTTGGTTACTTAACAGATACCGAATTTGTTCTGTGGTAAGTTGTATTAATCAGAGCCAAGATAGGAAACATTTAACTGAGTTTATTCTCCTCATTTTTTTTTTTTTCTTTTTAACCTATGGCCAGGATTTTAGAAATTATTACCTTTATAATAAATCTCCTTTTTTGTAAACATGTCCACTTCAAAGATTGCTGTAAATTGCTTGTATTTTATATTTTAAACATCTTTATTCCTGTCATTTTTCCTTATAGTTTACTTTTTTTTTTTTTAAAGATCTGGATTTCTTAATTTTAGATGATTCTTCTTTCACTTTCTCCATATTATAATGAAAGTTTTAATCTTCTGTTATACATCCCAGGGAGATAATCTTTTAAAACTCTTGTCTTTCCTATTTTGTTCTTTCTTCAGTTTTCATATTTGAAAGTAAAAGTGTAAGTAGCTTGGGTTTCTATTAATTGAAATTCAAGTATCTTCAATCCTCTTTCCCTTTACTAACAAATAATATATATTCATCCTAAAAAAATTAGGTCTAAATAATAAATAAAATGTAAATCACCCAAACACTATTGAGATTATTATATTTTGGTGTATATATTTCTTAAGACTTCACAGGTTTTCTGCAGATATTGAGTCTTACCATTTATACCATTTTGAAAATTGATTCTTTCATTTAGCATTTATATTTTTCCCAGTATTTATTATTTTAAACATTAAGAAATTCACAGATATAGAGAACAAATTAGTGGTAACCAATGGGGGAGATAAACAAACTAGTGGTTACAGGGTGCAATATAGGGATAGAGGAGTGGGAGGTACAAATTATTGGGTGTAAGATAGGCTCAAGGATGTATGGAAAAACACAGAATGTAGCCAATATTTTGTAATAACTAAGTGGAAAGTAACCTTTAAAATTGTATAAAAATTAAAAAATAAATCTCTAGAAGGGTAATATGTCAAAAGGCCTGTGTTTATATAATAATAATATTTTCCAGTTACTTAAATCCTTGTCACTTTTTCTCTCTCCCCTAGAGAATTTGTTTTTTGTTTCTCTCTTGCATTTACTTACATACCCTCTCTCATACAGTAAACACACTCACACACGCACGCACATTGACATTTATTTTTTAGAGAGGAAGACATCTTCATCATGAGGTTGACTACTTAAATGTGAACTTTGTCAGTTCGATTCGATTTACTTCTTCATAAGACATTTGTTGAACACTGTGTGCTATGCCCTGGGTTACAGAGAATGAAGACAGAGCCCTGTTCTTGGGGAACTCAGTCCAGTGGGGAAGGTAGATAGGATAACCCACAATGTAAATTCATTTGTGAATTAGTGGAGACATGCATGATGGGAGCATAGGGTGACTTTTCTAAAACATTCTGTAGAGAATCAGGGAGGGCTTTCTAGCTTGAGCTGAGAATGAGTTGAACCTTAGTAACGTTAAGTTAGACAAATAAGGAGTAGTCCAACATGGGCACAGAACGTGCAGTGATAAGAGCAGCATGTTAGAGTATCTCACAAAAAATACTGGTAGTTTGATATGATGGGAGCTTAGGGAAGTAGTGGGAGAACAGGTTGGAAAAGAGGCAGAGACCAAGTTCTGAAGGGATGTTTATGCCTTGCTAACAAAACTACACACTTTGGGGGAAGGGTGGAAGGGGGTCCATTCACTTAGCTAGAAAAGCATAGTCAGTCTGGGTAGAATATGTTTGGAACAAATGAGGACCCATCATTGTGACGTCCAGAGACATGTCCATTAAGTAAGTGAACTAGGGAGCTATTTAAGATTTTTAATCAGAAGAATAACATGATGTGATTTTCTTTTAGAAAGTTATTTAGGTAAGATTATGAAAGGATATGTTTTCTAGAAAAATGAAGATAATATCACTAGTTTGGGAACTATGTTGATCCAATCTAGGTGAGAACTGATGAGGGCCTAAACTGAGGGTGAAATTAGGAATCCTTGTTATATGCTATACTTAATTAAATCATCTCATATATTTTTTTTTTGTGCCTATACTGTACTTAGTTCTTGGGATAAAAAAGATGAATAAAATGGGCTTCCTGATTTGAATGACTTACTGTTTAGTGGGGGTGCAACAGATTTGTAAAGAGAGAAATTACCATGTAATGTGAAAAGGGTTATTGACGTAAATGTATTATGAGAACATAGCGAATTGAGTGATTATTAATTTCACATTGGGAGGTAACATTGAATGGAATACTGAAGGAGTTCTGTAAAATTCTTTTTTTTCCCTATGTGTCTGCAACTTTAAAGCATATTATAGTGTGTTTTATGCTGTATATCTACCTGTTTATTGAACTTCTTTTGTTCCTTTCAAAAAGCAATTCCATGATGCCAAAAGTCAGTGGAAAGGCCATTACCATAAAGTACCCATTCTGGGTAAAAAGTATTAGATAATTTGATTCTTCTCTAGAAAGTACGTTCTGTGTGAGGCTAGGCACTACCTGTTGCCTGTCTGTTTCTCTATCTCTTCTCTTTGTTTTTCTAAACTGTATCTTAATTTATGTATTAGGACAATAGCAACTTTGAGGCTATCTTCAAGAAAGAATGCAATATTTCATTATGTGTCAGTTCTCAAAGATAAGAATAGGAGTCTTATGGACTGACCCCCCCCCCCATACTCCTTTATTTTCTTTCTTCGTATAAATCCCACTAAAATGATCAGAAAAAACAGTGGAAGAGGAGATAAGAGTGGGTGAGAAATTTCAACCAATGGAAATAGTAAAGAAAGATTTTAGAATGAAGAAGCTATAAATTACTTGCCTGCAGAGGGAGATGTGATTAAAAACAACTCTGTACTCCCACAGAACCTTAGAAAGACTTGTGATGTGAAGGCTCTAAGGATCTCTAAAGGCTTAGGTGAGGTGTGGTGTTGAAAACAAATTGGTTGGAAGTCTGTGCAATGAGTGGTTAGTTTTATAGGTATTCTACCTAATTTTAAGTAGTTAAGTAACTTTCCTCCTTGTCCCCAGGAGACTAAAGTTTATTGTCTGGAAGAATTGAATTATGAAAGCCTTGAATTTAGGGATTCCAGCAAATCAGAAGGTGATGGTGAGGTACCGGATTGATGGTAGATTAACTAAGAAAAATATAGTGTGAAGTTGTAAATATAAAGTTGAGAGGAGTCACCATCTTGTGTGATTTTCCTTTAGCCACATGTAAGCACTTAAGCTACTTAGGGGAATGTATGGCATATGTAGACAGTTAGATATAATCAGGCTTGAGGCTTTGCCAGTTGAGACTAGAAACTCAAAGTTATCTGATTACAGAAGAAGAACCTATGATGTTTGAGACAGTTACATAATAATATTAAACTTCCCTCACACATTAAAATAGACACCACACACACAGGATTTTACTTTGAATCTATAGTTAATTTTATTTGTTTAAAAAAATTTTTTATTTGTTTACAAAAATTCAATTAGTTACATATTAGTTACTTACTTTTGCCTCATCCTCATGCTGACCTTTGATCTTCTACCACATACAGCCCTTTCATGTGATATGATTTTAATCCTTTATCTAATAGATTTAAGTCTATTTCTTAGCATTGACAGCTCTTCGCACTCAGAGTATATAGCATGTACATGTTTTTTCAAGTTCTCAAGATAGGAAAATCTTTTATCAGTGATTTTCATTCTATGTTTTTTGTTGTTTTCTGGAAACTTGAATTTCCAGCCTTTTAGAATAATCTTTTACTTATTTGTTTATTTTTTAGTAATCACATCAGTTTCACATCAGATAACAGAATTAAATTTGTTGTAATGTCAGGAAAATTTCTTTTAGTTCCTCAGTTTATCTTTAAAATTAAGTTATGTTCATTAGATCATCTTTAAGATACTTTCCTGTTTTGAAAATGCTATGAATTATAGGTTAGATATTTTATACAGATGATAAGAAATTTTAGTTTTATTCTAATTAGTTGCAACTAGTAATCTATTGCTTCTAAGTAGTGGAGGTCTGGAATCATAAGGGATTCCATTTAGAGGAAAAAATTGTTTTCCAACTGAAAAAAAAATCTCAGCAGGAAGCTTTTGAATCTCATTTTAAGAATTCTGTATGTATTAAAAAATCACTCTAACAGAGGACATTCTTCTGAAGCAGCAGTTTTGTTAGCTTTGGATTCTTGGCGGGGGTATTGAAATATAAATAAGTGGTATTTTTATGAATTAACATAGTTAAAGTCATTGGGTAGAAAATGCCTACCTTTGATCTTTTGCTTTGTATTATCCATTGAAAATAAGAAGTGTGCAGTGTAACAGTTCTTAACTGTTCATTGAAATGTTTACCTTTTGGCCTTCTTTGACAATGTAATGTGTCTGTTGCTGCATTCCATGCTGGCCAGGTCTTTGAATCTGAAGATGTAATTGTAATTTATCGTTTAAGCCCGTTGCTTTTATTTGTCTGGCTATGATAGGTTTATATGAAGAAAATCAGGACTTACTGCTTTAGCATATCTAATGAGCAATGTGTTTTTTCTTTAGGATCAAATAGAGCATACTGAATCAGCAGGACTGGCTCGTGGTGCAGCAAGCATCATGAGTAAGCACAGAGAAGTCTGTTCCTTATCACATGTGTAAGGGGAAAAAGGTAGGAAAACCAATGTTCTTATTTCTCTTAAGAGAGATTGAACTTCAGAAAACAAGTAGACCTATAGAAGATAATGCTCATGTATATATTTGATGCTTGCTTCATTTATAACATTGCCTCTTAAATCAGGAGTATAGTTTAACAAAAAAAGATTTGACTTAAGTCCAGAGCAAAATGATATTTTTAAATTACCTATTGAGTTATGTCAAAATGCTAATTTCTCTACCAGTACTTGGCTTCTCCCTTTTAGAGTCAACTTCTGCCTTGAGCATAGAAAGGTAATTTCAGAATGAAAAAGAACATGGACTTGAGCAATATTGTTAAGAGAAAATAGTGCTATATCTACCCAATTAATGCCATTTATAGTTCTTGGTCAATCACGCAAGAGATAAACAATTAAAGCAGATTTTGGGGTGGGGAGTGAGTTAGAAATACAGATTTAATTACATTGTTTTATTTTGTATTTTTAGTCTAGTTATGAAGAACAGTAATTTCCAGCAGAAAATTGGAAGTATTTTATTAATTCTTATAGAACAGGAATCATTAATCATTGGCTTTTTCCTGACTAGGATTCATCTTTGCTTTCTTTCAAGTCCAAATCAGTGGTGGGAGTGGAAGGTGTGTGGGTGAGATTGGTTTCAGAAATTAATTAAGCCATTCACTAATGGAGTGTTGCATTTTCTGGCTGAATTCTCTGATTTTCCATGCAAACTTCAAAGATAAAGGCTTGGGTCTGACAGTGTATGGCAGGAGACTGAGTTCCTAAGGCATTTATTAGCAATAGTACCTTCCTCACCAAAACTTCCAGGTCTGCAGTTGGCAAGGTCTTTGTTTCTTTCTTTCTTTCTTTCTTTTTTTTTGTTTAACTTTTTTTTTATTGAGTTATAGTCGTTTTACAATGCTGTGTCAAATTCCAGTGTAGAGCACAATTTTTCAGTTATACATGAACATATATATACTCATTGTCACATTTTTTTTTGCTATGAGCTACCATAAGATCTTGTATGTATTTCCCTGTGCTATACAGTATAATCTTGTTTATCTATTCTACATTTTGAAATTTCAGTCTGTCCCTTCCCACTCCCCGCCCCCTTGGCAACCGCAAGTTTGTATTCTATGTCTATGAGTCTGTTTCTGTTTTGTACTTAGGTTTTGTTTTGTTTTTGTTTTTGTTTTTTTAGATTCCACATATGAGTCATCTCATATGGTATTTTTCTTTCTCTTTCTGGCAGGCAAGGTATTTCTTGTCCTCTAACTTTCTCACTTGTGAGCGTGAGAAAAGAGTGCCCTTCTCTGCCTTCACCTGGCAAAATCTTATTCTTCAGGCATCTCCTCTTTAGGAAGTTTTCAGCCCACTGCAAAGACTATTGATAATAATAACTAATAATTTATCAACAATAATAAAATTTTGGAATATTTGTTACATTAGCCCACACTACCCCAAATAACATACCCTTGCCTCAGTCTGATTTGGATTCACCTCTTCTTTGGCTTCATAGTACCCAGTGCATATATCAATTAGTACATACCACGATATTTAATATTTTAAGTTTACTCATCCATTTCCTATGAAATATTGGTCACCTTAGGCCAAGGACTTTGTCTTATTTGTCATTGTAACCTGATGACTAAGACAGTGCCTGGTATATAGTAGATGCTCAGTAGTGTTTAATGCATGAATGTACACATGTTCATTGTGATTGGTATACGGCATATAGAAGTAACAGAGAAGGTGACATAGGAGCAGTCAGATAAGTGCTGTAGAAGTGGAACCCCTAAGACTAAGATTCAAGAGAGTGTCCATTGGGATTTGCAGTACTAACTACTATATATAAAATAGATAAAAACAAGATCCTACTGTATAGTACAGGGAACCATATTCAGTACTTTGTAAAAGTCTATAATGAAAAGGAATATATATATATATATAAATAATATGTATACACAACTGAATCACTCTGCTCTGCACTGGAAATTACATGAGTCTTCTCTGGATCCTAAGAGAAGATCTACATATACTGACATTTGGCAGTCTCCCAATGAAATAGCTGTGTTCCCACACAATCACCATGTAGTGGAAGCCTCCCAGTTGAGAAGCCACACATGCAGAGCTTACGATTGACTTTTAGTACTTCATTTGTTCAATGTTAGGCATTTGGGGAAAGCTTCCATGTGAAAGACAGAGACCAAAACACAGAAGAGGAACTTGGAGGAAGTAATTTTGGAAGCAGAAGGAGGGCTGGGGGAAAAAAAATGCCAAACCATACTGTAGGTAATTACATCGGAGAGGTGAGAAATTATATTCATGAAATATGATCAAGATGTCATAAAAATGATCAGAAAAAGAAAGTGCTCTGGAAATTAAAAATATGATAGGCAGTTTTGGTGCATTCAAAAAATTTTTTTAAACTACCTCAAATTTATAGAAAATTTGCAAGTATAGTATAAAACTTTTTTCTCTGAACCATTGGAGAGTAAGTTGCTAGCTGCATGCTCCACCACCAAACAAGAACATATCTCCTACATAACCACAGTACAACCATCAAATCAGGGAATTAACATTGATGTATTACCACTATCTAATTCTCAGACCTTATTCAGAGTTTGCCAGTTGTACTAATAATGTCCTTTATAGCAAGAGGATTGAATTTAGAATCACATGTTGTGTTTAGTTTTCATGTATCTGTAGTCTGCTTCTGTCTGGAACAGTTCTGCACTCTGACTTTGTTTTAAAAACATTAATTAATTAATCTATCTATTTATCTATCTATTTATTTTAAACAGTGCTGCTATGAACATTGGTGTGCATGTATCTTTTTGAATTAGAGTTTTCTCTGGATATTTGCCCAGGAGTGGGATTGCTAGATCATATGACAACTCTATTTTTAGTTTTTAAAGGAAACTCCATACTGTTTTTCATAGAGCTGCACCAATTTACTTTCCCAGCAACAGTGTAGAAGTCTCTCCTTTTCTCCATACCCTCTCTAGCATTTATTATTTGTAGACTTTTTGATAATGTTTTGCCCAGTTTTTAATTTTTTTTATATTGAGTTGTATGAGCTATTTATATATTATGGATATTAACCCCATATTGGACATATCATTTGCAAATGTGGAAATTTTAACAGTATTAATTCCTCAGCCCATGAACACAGGTTATCTTTCCAGTTCTTTGTATCATCTTCAATTTCCTTCATCAGTATTTTATACTTTTCAAAGTATAGGTCTTTTATGCCTTGGTTAGGTTTATTCCTGGGTATTTTATTCTTTGTATGTGAGTTTAAACAAGATTGTTTTCCTGCTTTTTCTTTCTGATAGTAGTATGTAGAAAAGCAGCAGATTTCTGTGTATTAATCTTATATCCTGCAACTTTACTAAATTCATTTGTTAGTTCTAATAGTTTTTTTGATGAAGATTTTAGGGTTTTCTATATATACTATCATGTCATCTGCAAATAGTGACAGTTTTACTTCTTCCCTTCCAATTTGGATGCCTTTTATTTTTCTTGTCTGATTGCTATGGCTAGGATTTCTTACTATTTTAAATAGAAGTGGGAGAGTGGGCACCTTTGTCCTGTTCCTGATTTTAGAGGAAAGAATTTCAGTTTTTTATCATTGATACGATGTTAGCTGTGGGTTTGTCATAAATGGCCTTTATTATGTTGAGATATATTTCCTCTATACCAGCTTTGATGGGAGTTTTTATCATGAATGGGTGTTCAACTTTGTCAGGTGTTTTTTCTGCATCTCTTGAGATGATCTTGTGATTTTTTTTCCCTTCCTTTTGTTAATGTGGTGTATTACATTGATTGATTTGTGAATGTTGAACCATCCTTACATCCCTGCAATAAATCCCACTTGATGATGGTGTATGATCCTTTTTATATATTGTTCAATTTGGTTTGCTAATATTTTATTGAGGATTTTCGCATCTGTGTTTATCAGAGATACTGGCCTGTAATTTTCTTTTTCTGTAGTGTCTTTGGTTTTGGTATCAGGGATAAATTGGGAGTATGGGATAAACAGATGCACACTGCCATATATAAAAGATAAACAGCAAGTTCCTACTGTATGGCACAGGGAGCTATATTCAATATCTTGTAATAATGTGTAATGGAAAAGAGTTGAAAATAAAGAATTTAGATACACACACATATGTGTAACTGAATCACTTTGCTGTACACCTGAAACTAACACAATGCTGTGAATCAGCTGTACTTAAATAAATTTTTTTTAAAAATAAAAAAGGTAATTATTGATAAGTATATACTTCTTGCCATTATATTGCTCATTTTCTGGTTATTATAGTTCTTCTCAGTTCATTTTTTCTTTTTTTAGTTTCTTCCCTTGTGGTTTGATGATTATTTCTTTAATGATATGCTTGTGTTCCTTCTGTTTAGTTTTTGTGTATCTATTGTACGTTTTTGACTTGTTACCATGGAGTTCATATATGTTGACCTTAACTATATCTACTTGCTTTAAACTGGTAAGTTCAAACACCTGCTAAAAGATATACATTTTTTTTCTCCCCTCCCTGACATTTTTTGGTTTTGAGTCATGTTGTTCTTCTTCATGTTTATCCCTTAACTGCTATTGTAGTTATACTTCGCTTTTACAAATTTTGTCTTTTAATCTTCATGCATGCTTATGTAAATGGCTCATCCTCAGTTCCTACTACGTATTTGCCTTTCCTAGTGGGATTTTCCTTTTCCTGGAGATTGTTTCTTTTCCACTTATAGAAGACCCTTTCACATTTCTTTTAGGGTAGGTTTAATATTGATGAATTCTTTTAGTTGTTGCTTTTCTGAGAAATTCTTTATCTCGTCTATTCTGAGAATAATATTTCTGGGTAAAGTGTCTTTGGCTGCAGTGTTAGGGCACTCTACCCAGAAAGCACCTTTCAGTGCTTTGAATGTATCATACTTCTGGCCTGCAAAGTTTCTGCAGAAAAATCGCTGATAGCCCTAAAAGGGCTTTGTATGTGACTTTTTTTCTCTTGCTGCCATTAGAGTTCTCTCTCTAACTTTTGCTATTTTAATTATGGTATGTCTTTTTGTTTGTTTGTTTGGGTTCATCTTATTGAGACCCTCTGTGCTTCCTGCATGTGGATATCTGTTTCCTTCTTCAGGTTTGGGAGTTTTTCATCCATTATTTCATCAGATACATTTTTGATCACCTTCTCTTTCTCTTCTCCTTCTGGGACTCTTATAAATATGTGAATGTTGTTATGCTGAATGTTATCCCAGAAATCTCTTCAACTGTTCTCATTTTTCTTTTTTTCATTTGATTTCCTTTTTGCTTTTCTCACTGAGCAATTTCCATTCTATCTTCCAGGTCACTTATACTTTCTTCTCTATCACTTGGTCTGTTGATCATTCCTTCTAGTGTGTAGTTTATTTCAGTTATTTAACTCTTTATTTCTGATTGGGTCTTTTTTATATTTCTAGTTTCTTATTAAAATTCTCACTGTGTTCATCTGTTCTTTTCCCTAATTCAGTAAACATTTTTATTATCAATGGTTTGAATTCTTTATCTGGTAAATTGTTTATTTCTGTTTCATTACTTATTTTTTCATTGGTTTTATCTTGACCTTTCAGTTGAGGCCAGTTCCTTTGCCTTTTCATTTTGCTTTATTTATTTATTTATTTATTTATTTATTTATTATTTATTTATTTATTATTTATTTATTTATTTATTTATTTATTTATTATTTATTTATTTATTTTGCTTCTATGAATAGAGGTGAAGCAGTTATGTGTTGCAGTCTTAAAAGGGTGTCTTTATGTGGGAGTGTCCCTCTACAGTCTGCGTGTGCCCAGTGCTTTTGGTGGAAGAGCAGAAGTTGACGTGGACACAAGTCCAGCTATCTCCTTGGTAGGGTGTGGGGCAGGAGATGGAGGGGCTAGAACTGGGGCCAGGTGTGAAGTGGGACTTCCCCTCTGCTCGATGACTGTCACTGCCCTCTTGGGGTGGGGATCTGATCCAAAGTTGCTGAAGCAGAAGCCCTATGGGTTGTGCCTATGCTGGCTCTGTTCCCTGTAAGTGTGTGCTTTTCCCTCTCCCAGCAGTGGCACCCTTGCTCCCATACTGGGATAGTGCTGAAGCAAGTGGGAACTGTGTCAGCCACAGATGGAGGTCCAAGCTGTCTCCGATGGGCTCCCTGTGCAGGTGCCATTAATTGTTTTCCTTGCTCTGCTCAGAAGCAACCTTGGGTTCCAAGTTCCTTTTGTCCTTTACAGCCAGTCACTTCCTTCAGCCTCTACTTTCCCTGCCCTGCTGTGGAGCCACACCACAGGGCAGTTGGGGCCTGCATGGACTCTTGGTTATATCCGGGCATGAGCTGTGGTCGAGAGGTCGCTGTCAGAGTTCTGGGCTGCTTCTCATGTGCTCCCAGAGTACACACCAACAATAGCTGCCACTGCCCCACTCAGGCTTGATCCTGGGACCAGGTCAACTCTGAGTCCCAGGGCGGACTTTTCTTCCTGGTTGTGGCAGCCCCAGATCTAGTGCCTTGTTGAGACGTGAAATAAGTGCTGGAGCATTCTCTTGGCCCAGGCTGGGTGTGCACCAAGGTGGTTTCGGGAAACCATCCAGTGTCCCATGCAGTTTCAGTCTGCCCTCTCCCCCTGTTTCTGTGGTAAGCATGTTTCTCATGAAAGGAGTTCAGGCTTCCCACAGCCCTCCTATTAGTCCCACAGGCCCTCCCACCAGCTAAGGAGACTTGTCTTCATGGTATCGAATGCCAGGGCTGGTGCATCTCAAACTGCTCACTCCCCAGGGAGGATCTCTGAGCCCATGTAATTCTCCTCCTCTTCTGAGTCTGTCCCCTCCCTCACACAGGTCCTGGCCTGATCACTTCTCTTCCCTTCTGTGATTCCATGTGGATCTTTCTTAACAGCCTTGGTTGTACAAGAGTCTGTCTGCCAGTCTCATTAGTTTTCAGTGAGAATTGTTCCACATATAGATGTATTTTTGATGTGTTTGTTGGGGGAGGTGAACTGCACTGTCCTCCTACTTCACCATCTTAATCTCTCTTCAGTAAACTTTATTTTTTTACAGCAGTTTTAGGTTCACAGAAAAATTGAGCAGAAAGTACAGGGAGTTCCCATTTCTTCCTGTCCCATGCCATCCTCCCACTGCCTCCCCCAGTATGGACATCGCTGTGTCCCATTGCAATCTGTCAGGGAGCATGGATTCTTGCCTGTCTCTTTACTGTTGATGTTCACTTTGATCACTTGCGTAAGGTGGCATCTGCCAGGCTTTGTCTCTGAATTGACTTTTTTTTTTGTAATTAGCAAAGTACTTTTGTGGAGAGGAACTTCAAAACTAAGTAAATATCCCATTCCTTGTCACACTTGGAACTCATTTACTTATGTTTTAAAGATTCATGGCTTTCTTTTTTGTCAGTGGGTTATAATATTGCTACCATTATTTATTTTGATGCTCTGTTTGTCTCTGATTTGGTCTGTGGAAGCTCTTTCAAGCTGGTTTCTATGTTCTTTTGACATGTCTCCATCATTCTTGGGTATTTCCTTAGTTTCTCGCACACAAGATATTCAAGGCTCTTTTTAAAAATGGAAATATAATTCACATACCAAAAAATTTACCCTTTTAAAGTGTATGTGTGTATATATATGTATGTGTGTGTGTGTGTATATATATATATATGTATATACACACACCAGTGGTTTTTATATATTTACAGAGTTGTGCAGTCATCACTATCTAATTTCACATTTTTATCACCCCAAACAGAAATCTTGTATCTATCAACAGTCACTCCCCATTTCCCTCCAATTCCTCCCAACTGTTAGTAACTCATTAATTTACTTTCTGTTTCTATGCCTATTCTGGGCATTTCATATAAATAGAATCATGTGATCTGTAGTTTTTTGTGTCTGCTGCTTTCAGTTATCATAGTATTTCCAAGATTCATCCATATTGTAGCATATAGCAGTATTTCATTTTAATTACCATATTTTATCAATATAGCATACTACATTTTGTTTATCCATTTATCAGTTGATAGATATTTGGGTTGTTTGTGCCTCTTGGCTATTACGAATAATGCTTCCATGAGCATTCAAGGATAAGTTTTTGTTTGAATATATGCTTTCATTTCTCTTGGGTATAAACCTAGGAGTGGAATAGCTATGCCATGTAGTAACTCTGTTTTAACTTTTTGAGGAACTGCCAAACTATTTTCTAAAGTTGCTACACCATTTTACTTTCCCCCCAGCAATGTGTGAGGCTTCTTATTTCTCTGCATCCTCTTCAAAGCTCTTATATTTTTTCTATTCCAGCTCTGGAATCAGCCATTTCTCCATGGAGCCCTGGTTCTTTTCAGTGAAGAATATTTAAAAATCAAATCTGGTGCTAGGTATACTCATTGCTACATGGAATTGAGGTAGCGATTTGCTGCTCCAAGATTCTTTGTGGGTGGTACTAGAGAATATATGTGTATAAACACACACACACACACACACACACACACTTACATCTATGTTTATCACTATAAGTATGTTTATTGAACACATAAGTATGTTTATTGCTATAAGTATGTTTATTGAAGTCCGTGAGCTCAAACTGGTACCTCAAATTCCCAACCAATACTGCAAGGCTCTTTCTAGTTTTCTCTTTTTCCACATTTTAACCCTCTTCTCTAACAGTGAGAAACCTTGCTCCCATTGCCCTTCATGTAGTTACTTATTTGATCCATCTTGCTACATGTGACCTATCTCCTGTCACTGTCTTCTTCCCTTGTTCCTTACCAGCGCAGGCTCTGGCCTGCCACTCTTAAATCTCTTCCTCATCCCTCCTGCACATGGACCCTTCTCACCCACTTGTGCTCTGACTCTCCCTGCCAGACCATCACCTTCATGAGGATGCCTTCCTCACTTCCCTTGGGCACGAACACCCCATGCTGGAGTGTCCTATATGGACAATTTTCTTCCCTCTGGGGCTCTGACACATTATGCTCGGCCACCCCCACACAAGGTTGTCTGCTTCACGGCACTTGGACTCTGATGCCGACTCCTCTGTTACACCAATGCCCTCTTATCCTGCTCCCTGTTTATTCAATTTTTAATAACTTTTACCTTTTATTTTTATTGTTTCAACTTTTTGAGGTAATTATAGATTCACAGGTAGTTGCAAAAATAGTGTAGAGAGTTTCTGTGTACCCTTTATTTACAGTTTTTCTCATTGGTTACATCTTACATAACTAGAGAATATACAAAAACCAGAAAATTACTTTTATTTGCCCATGTATTGATAGATATTTGGGTTGTTTCCACCTTTTGGCTGTTGTAAATAAAGCTGCTGTGAGCATGTGTGTATAGTTGTTTCCTGTTTATCACATATAGATCTGTGTAACCACCATTGCAGTTTAAGGTACCATACAAGTCTGTCACCACAGAGGTCTCCCTTGTGCCACTCTTTCATAGTCACAGGCATTCTACTCTCCCTACTGTGCCATGTTTAATGACTTTTTAAAATTAAAAACATTATTACAAGTCACAGGAAGAGCTGAGTAAACCAAGTTATGTTCATGAATGGGAAGACAGTATCATTAACAGTCCTGAGGGGCAGGCTAGGAACTCTCAGTTCTGAAGGTTGACTTTATTGGCACTGTATTCTGTCCTGAACCATTGCTGAGTCTTGGGGCCACCTGGCCTTATACAGAGAGCCCAGTCTGGCCCCCTGTCATCCAGAAACTTCTAGACGTTTACAGCCAGTGTATTCTCATCCTCCTTGCTAACTTTCAGATCCCAGGCCTGAAGGTTGCTGTCTAGTTTTGTTAACCCCTGTGGACTGCCAGCCGTCAGTTCTCACTAATTACTGTGGCTTGATTTCTTCATGGTTAATGGCATTTGTATATTTCCCTTCCTTGTTTATGAATTTGTATAAACTCTTTAAAAATAATTTATTTTTTCTATAATTTCTGTATTCAAAGTGAGGTTCCCAGCACCAGCTCGGTATACTTTTTTTTTCTTTTCTTTTGAAAATTTTCAAACCTCTAGAAAAGTTGAAAGAATAGTACAGTGAAGACCCTTATAGCCTTCACCAGATTCATCAATTTTTGCTGTTTTGCCTCTCTTTTGAACACTTCTCTCCTTCCAGCACTCATTCACTTACATTCACATACTTTTTTCTTTTTAATCATTTAAAAGTCAGTTGCAGATAACAGAAGACTTCTTCCCTAAATAGTTCAGCAGGCATCTCCTAAGAGTAAGGACATTCTTCTACAAAATCAAAATACCACTATCATAGCCAAGAAAATGATTATTCATTGTATCACCTAATGTATAGTCCAAATTCCCCTGATTGTCCCCTGAATGTCTTTTGTTGTTGTTGTGTATGTATAGATGTGTATTTTCTTGGTCTAGGATCCAGCTATAGTATTCATACATAGTATTTGGTTATTTAATCTCTTTAGTCTCCTTTAATTTAGAATCATCTTGTTTTTTATAATGCTGAATTTTTGGAAGAGTGCAGGATAGTTGTCTTATTGAATGCCTCACATCCTTGGTTTGTCTAATTGTTTCTTCCTGATTCAATTCAGATTAAACAATTTGGGGATAAATATCTTGTAAGTGATGTTTTAAACTTCTCATTGCATCACATCAGGAGGTGCCTAATGGTCGTTTGTTAAACTTTTGACTATACGAAGCTTGATCATTTGATTTAGGTAGTGACCACCATATCTTTTCACTGTACACATACATTTTCTCCTTTGGAATTAATAAATCATCTGTGGAATGGTATTTTGAGGCACTGTGAGAGTTTTTTTCCCCACTAACCATTTACCTGAAGGTTTTAGCATCCATTTTGGATGCTTACCTGAATCAATAATTGTAATTGGAGTTTAATACAACTTCTTGACCAGCTGTTAATACTGTTCTTTTATTCATTCCACAGGTGTTTATTGAATGGGCACCACATCAGGTTCTGTGGCTATCAGAGGGTGAACACAGTCTAGTGGGTGTCTTTGCAGCATCTACAGCCTGGTAGAAGAGATTGACAGTAATCAGACAATCACACCAGCAAATATATATTTATAGACTGTGATAATAATTATAAAGGGAAAAGTGGGGGTGCTGTGAGAGATTATAAGGGAAGATCACCTTTTCTAGGGTTTCAGGGAAGACTTCATGTGAAAATAATATTTGAGCTAAGAGCTGAAGGATGTAGAGTTATTTTGGCAAGGACGTGGGGTGTATTGGAGACAGGTAAAAGGTCTAGAAGAGGAAAAGAGCATGGTGCATTGAAGAAATGTATATTCAAGTAGTGTTCCAGCACCAAGCATAGGGTCTGCACGTAGTAGATGCTCAGTAAATATTAGTGGAAGGGAGGATGGGACTTAAAACTAGCCCTTGTAATCACTGTTGCTAGATTATTTATTTTACAATAAAAGGATCAAGGCCAAGGTTTAAAAACTTAAATAATTGCTTATGAAGTACTTACCATGTGCCAGGCAGTGTTTTAAATGTGTTACCCACGTTAATTTATTTACTCTTGAGGTACATACTCTTATTACTCAATTTTATATATGAAAATTAAGTCACAGGTAAATTGAATAACTTCCTCAAGCCATATAGTTAGGGAACTAGGATTAGACCTTGGATGGTCTAGTCCTAGAGTTTGTGTTCTTTTTCATTATGGTTAATAATGGATAATTGCTACCATTGGTTAAAGTATATATAATACCTTTCTCAGACTCTTATTCCAGGGCTTTCATAATATGATACCTGTCTACCTCTCCAGCTGTGTCCCCCTGTTAACCCATGTAAATAAATCCTTTTTCCAATTTCACAAATCCCTCAATAATTGCCCATTCCTAGATCACTCCTTGTGTGTCTCTACCTGTTTGAAATTTTACTTCTTCATCTTCCTATCTAGAATGTCTGTTAAAATTTTATCCATCCGTCCAGACCCAGCTTAAATCCATAAATAATGCCTTCCTTGACCACTCAGACTATGATCTGGTCCATTTGTTGAACTTTTGTAGTACTTACTCTGTAACACTTACCTCTTAATTTTGTCTGACAGATTAATCATTTAATACCTTGTGCCTCTTGTGCTGTGTTATTAAAATTATTTTTGTTATTTAAATTTTCTTATTTAGTATTGTTTACCGTTAAGTAAACGATAAGATTCTTGATATAAGGGATGATATCTGAGACTTGAATTGACCCCAATGCTCTGCATATAGTAGGTACACTATAAGTTGATCTGATTGTTTGATTACTAATATTTTACATATAATGATCATGAAGTGCTAAATATTGTAGGTGTATATTAAATGTGCTAGATTGTGTGTTGTGAGAAATTTCTTTCATGTTCTTAGCATTGGATGGCTTAAATATGCAGTATTTATAAAAATAAATGGCATATATATGAAAATGATTTTGAATTGTAAAGCATTGAACACAAAAAACAGATTTAAGAAAAACCATGCATAGATTATGTATCCTATTTGTCTACTCAAACTTAAATTACCCAATGGGAGCCAATCAATAAATAAAAGTTGATCATGGTGTTCATTCTGTAATATATAGAAATAGCAAATCACTATGTTGTACACTGGCAACTAACATAGTGGTGTAGGTCAGTTATAATTAAAAAACAAGCAAGAAGCAAACTCACAGAAAAAGAGATCAAGTGCAAGAGGTAGGGGGAGGGGGAATTGGATGAAGGTGGTCAAAAGATATAAACTTCAGTTTTAAGATAATCAGTACTAGGGTTGTAATGTACATGATTAATATAATTAGCACTGCTGTTAATTATGTTTAAAAGTTGTTAAAGGAATAAATACTAAGAGTTTGCATCACAAGGAAAATAATTGTTTTATTTTGTATCTATATGAGATGATGTATGTTCATTAAACTCATTGTAGTAATCATTTCATGATATTTCAGATCATTATATTGTACACCTTAAACTTATACAGTTAGTTATAATTATGTTAGAAAGTCAATTATATATAAGGTCAGTTAAATTTATAATGTCAATTATATCTCAGTAAAACTGGAAGAAAAAAAAACCCTTACGAATGTACACCTAAAAAAATATAACAGCATGTTTTAAATGGAAAAAAGTAAAATTATCTTTGTCCCACCAAAAAAAATTGACTACATGAATAATTATGGGAATATACTTGAATAAGTCATTTAAATCTCCCAAACTTGTTTTTATTGGTAAAATGAGAGAAATAATCTTTACGCTTCTATATACCCCAGAAGGAGAAACACTATACTTCAATAATAGAAAGAAGAAGAAACACTATAAGTCATAGAAAATCTACCACTTTTTATATTTGACTTAAAGTTTGTAGTAGCAAGATATTACATTGTTGATTTTCCCTCTTCTTTGTGGTTTCCTCACTTAGAGTTTTTGGGGGCATTGTAATCTTATCTCTCCTCTTATCTGCCTCCATACATGTCAGTGAGAAACCAAGCAAAATTTTCAGTCTTAAAAGAGAATTTTGAGAAATTAGGGTGATAGATAAGCATGGGGATCATCCTAATGAAGGGAAAACAATGGGATAACATTTATTTAACAACTGCTATGTGCTCTTGGCATTCTGTTAAGAAGTTGACACACGTAGTATATATACCCAGAAGATGCTTTTAGATTGATTAACACCAAGAAGAATTTAGAGATGGTACTTGAAGAGGTTTAAAAAGAATAACCAAGTCAGAGTCATCATTAGCATTTTGGAACTAATATCCCTCAATCCCATGCTTGCTTGAACTTTCTTATCAATTCCCATTTGAAAACAATTCTGTAAGCTTTCTTTTCTCATAGAAATGTAGTCTTCTTTCAACATCTGAAATTAATCTTTGAAGCATATCCTATTAAAATAACCACCAAGTCTGCCTTGTACAGTTACATTTTTATGATTGTTAACTTGCAGGTTTCTAGACTTTATTAGCATGAAGATTTTACAATATGTTCAGTGGGATAATAGGGTTTATAGCTTACCATGGTCTGAATAGATTTATGAGATTTTATCCTTGAATATGTAAAATTTATAAATTATGTATTTTTATTTGTAAATCTTTGTGTTTTTTCACTTTTTCCAAGTTTTATTGAGATATAATTGACTTAGGACATTGTGTTAGTTTAAGTTGCACAACATAATAATTTTATATATGGGTGTATTGTGAAATTATTACTACAGTAAGTTTAGTTAACATCCATCACGTCATAGCTTTTTTTCTTGTGATGAGAACTTTTTAAGATCAGCTCTCTTAGCAACTTTCAAATATATAATGCAGTGTTGTTAACTATACTTACCATGCTATACATTATATCCCCAGAAATTATTTATCTTAAAACTGGAAGTTTGTAACTTGTGACCACCTTCACTCATTTCCCTCATCCCCTACATCCTGCCTCTGACAACCACTAATCTGTTCTGTTTCTGTGAGTTTAGTTTTTTCAGAATCCACATAAAAGTGAGATCATCTGGTGTTTGTCTTTCTCTGTCTGACTTATTTCACTTAGCATAATGCCCTGAGGATCTATCCTGTTGTCAAAAATGACAGGATTTCCTTCCTTTTCATGGCTGAATAATATTCTATTTTACATACACATAGACACACCACATTTTCTGTATCCATTCATCTCTTGATGGCTACTTAGTTTGTTTCCATGTCTTAGCTATTGTAAATAATGCTGCAGTGAACATGGTGTGCAGATATCTCTTCCAGATAGTGATTTTGTTTCCTTTGAATATATACCCAGAGGTAGAAATGTTGGGTTATATGGTAGTTATATTTTTAATTTTTTAAGGAATCTCCATACTGTTTTTCCATAATGGCTCCTCAGTTTACATTCCCACTAACAGTGCACAAGGGTTCTGTTCTCTACACAGTCTTTCTACACCAACACTTGTTATTTGCTTTTTTTTTTTCTTCTGGTAATAGCCATCTGAGAGGTATGAGATGATACCACATTATGGTTTTGATTTGCATTTCCCTGATAATTAGTGATGTTAAGTGCCTTTTCATGTGCCTGTTGGCCATCTGTATGTCTTTGGAAAAATGTCTATTCAGATCCTCTGCCCATTTAAAAAAATTTTTTTTTTGTTGTTGAGTTGTATGAATTCTTTGTATAGTTTGGATATTAACCCTTTGTTGGATATACTGTTGCAAATATCTTCTCCCATTCAATAAGCAGCCTTTTTTGTTTTACTGATAGTCTGCTGTGCTGTGCAAAAGCTTTTTAGTTTGATATAGTCCCATTTGTTTATTTTTGCTTTTGTTTCCCTTGTCTGAAGAGACACCAAAAAAAAATATTGCTAAGACCGATGTCAAAGAGCTTACTGTGTTTTCTTCTAGAAATTTTATGGTTTCATGTCTCACATTTAAGTCTTTTAATCCATTTGAGTTTATTTTTGTATGTGGTGTGAGAAAGTAGTCCAGTTTGATTTTTTTTTTCATGTAGCTGTCCAGTTTTCCCAACACCATTTATTGAAGAGGCTGTCTTTTCTGCATTCCCTTTGTCATAGATTAATTGCCCATACAAGTGTTTATTCATTTCTGGGCTCTCTATTCTTTATCATTGATCTATGTGTCTGTTTTTGTGCCGGTAGTATACTGTTTCTGTTTTTTTTTTTTTTAAATTGAAGTATAGTCAATTGCAATGTGTCAATCTCTGGCGTACAACACAATGTCCCAGTCATGCATATACATACATATGCTCATTTTCATATTTTTTTCCACTAAAGGTTATTACAAGATACTGAACATAGTTCCCTGTGCTATACAAATGAAACTTTTAAAAAAATATATTTTTATGTATAATGGCTAACAATTGTAAATTTCAAACTCCCAAATTTATCCCCTCCCACCCCCTTTCCCTGGTAACCATAAGATTGTTTACTAAGTCTGTGAGTCTGTTTCTGTCTTGTAGTACTATGCTGTTTTAATTACTGTAGCTTTGTAGCATAGTTTGGCATTGGAGAGTGTATTATGGGGTGATTTTTAATTACCAGTTCAATCACCTTATTAGTAATTGGCCTGTAGATTTTCTTGTTTTTTATGATTCAGTGTTCGTATGGGTGTATGTGTCTAGGAATTCACCTGTTTATTCTAGGTTGTACAATTTGTTAGCATATAATGGTTCATAGTAGTCTCTTATGATCCTTTGCATTTCTGTTGTATCAGTGATAATGTTTATAAATTATATTTTAATAATTGAAAGTATAATACAAATTTGATTTACTTTCTAGATTTAAACAAATCTCTTGAGTGGTGTTTTTTCACTGATGGAGAATTACTTCCAAGCAGAAGCTTACAACCTGGACAAGGTGTTAGATGAATTTGAAGAAAACGAAGGTGAGAATTTACTTTGGTCAATCTATTTGAATGTATTTATGATATGAAAATGTGAGGTTGTAAGAAGATGCAGTACTTACAGAAAGTCGTGTCTAATGACTTAATGATAATAATGTTATTTATTAATATCCAGAGGAAGAACTACCATTTTTAGCACTATGGGCCAGATACTATGCTAAATCATTCACATGGATTCTATCATTTAATCTTTAAAATAATCCAGTTAAAGTAAATCTTACCTACATTTTACAGAGGAGAATAGAGGCTCAGAGAGGTTAAGCATCTTCCCCAAAGTTACTTTATTAATAAGTACACGATTAGAATCCAGGCCGTATGGTCCTAGAGCCTGAACTCTCTCTACTCTGTACATCCAATTTATAGTTAAGAAAAGCTTTAGAATGTATGATTATATTTCCCAAACTAAGAAAAATAGCTTCTTGCATATTGATTGACCAAGCAAAGATACACTTTAGTCCTAATTTTAAAAAATTTACATTTTTACATATCTGCCAAATAGTTAATTAAATTATGTATTTTCAATGCCCAGTCAAAAAATGTCTGCTAAAGATTCACTTCACTTGAGGGAAGAAGCCTTTTCCTTAAATTCACCGTTCAGTATGACTTGAATGGATAAGCCATAATTAAATCTCTGTTCTTCATCTTACCCTCCTTCCCTGATGTTCTTGGTTTCTAACAGAAAATGGTATGTAACGAGTTTACAAAGTGATATATTTCCATCTGAAACCTTTGATTTTAGTAATGGTCTCCAAACCTTTATCATATGCAGGGATTCAGGTTATTCTTTGATAGCAGTTGGAAAGAGAGATTAATTTTGATTTTGTTGATTTGGGTCTGTGATAGAGCAAGCTTAAAGAGAATATGAGATCATGGGTAGGAAGGGAGAAGGATAACTGAAGTGGCCTGCTCTTCCTGTATTTTACCACTGATGACCCAATAACCCATAACCCTAGGCTCACTCCTCATCCACGTAAATGTGAAGCATGATCTTTTGGGATTTTATTGGATGTAGGTGGGCTTCACACATACCAAGGTGGACGGTGTATTGTCCTCACAGTTTCAATTGTTTTTGCAGGTATTTTCTCAATCCTATTTTCTTTGCTTTGGTCCTCTGTGTATCAGTTATTTGTCAAGTGATATCTGCACAAGTGCTATATCTAATCATGTGAATACAGTACTTCTAGACTACCATTGGCTCTAATAAAACTATTAATTTCTTTACATCAGTCTTTTTGTGACTTCTATAGATTCTATTAGGGCATTTGTATATAGCTGATTCGTAATACATTTTTGTTTAATCAGTAAAAATTGTCATTTTCGTTTGAAATACAGCATTTGCTTACCAAAAGTAACTCCTTTAGAAAGAATGATTTCAGAGGCTAGCTTGTTTGTAACTATGTTTTTCATTTGTTTTGAATGATTTAAAAAAAAAACTCAATACTATTTGTATTAAAACTACCTCACCTATCTAACCTGGTACCTTTCCAAATATATTTTAAAAGAAGTGTTTTCTCATTTTGTGTTTATTTCCTCCTTGAAATGAAAAGTGTACCACACACAGACTGTGATGACAGCAGATAGTTAACATTATACCCAGTTAGTTGGTGGTTGAATAATGAAATTTTTAATACCTGATCATTTCTGTTTGAATATTATTAATTATCCTTATAAGAGGCAGTATTTCTTTTTTATGTTCATGAGCCAGCTTGGAAATATGATTTCTTTTTTTAAAAGAAATACATGTTACGAAATCTCAAGTCTCTGCTAGCCCAAGTTTTGTAAACTCAGGATTTAACGTTTAACACTCAAAGCATACATACAGTCTGATGCTTTATGACCTTTACAAGCTGCCCTTCTGGCTTCTTTTCACTAATTCCTTACACTAATTCTTTTTTCAACCCAAACTGATTTATTTATTACTCAGATTGTTGTGTTTCGAGCTATACTTTTACTTGTTCCCCTCTTTTCTAAACTTACATAAAATTGTCTTTGAAGCCCAGGTCATTTCTTCCTGCTTCCATGAATTCAAGCTTGCTGCCTCAGCCTGTAAAATACCTTTTTCCTCTCAATTTATTTTTCACTACTACATAATAGTTTTCAAATACTTATGCTATCCTGTATCTATTTCTTATTTTTCCAACTAGATTATGTACTTATTGGAGGCCAGAGCTGTCATTTAATCTTCATGTTCCTTAAGCCCAGTGCTTTTGCTGTGGTAGATACTTACTTAGCATATGTTTATTGTGTACCTACAACATACCACTCACTATGCAAAGCAGGGATTTACATTGATGGAAGGAAATGGTTTCTGCCTGAAAAAGTCAGGTAAATAAAACGTATTGCAGTGTTATAAATGCTTTAATAGAGATATGAACAAGGTGCCTAAAGAACATTAAAGATTAATGTTACTACTGAGTAGAAAGTATATTTACATAATTTCAGGACTGTGATTATCAGATTTACTGTAGGAAGAAAAGACAGACAATAAGAGCATAAGTGCATTATTTCTTATTTCTCTGATTAAACATACACATAGCACAGTAACTTGGAAAAATAGTCATCATGGTTATGATCTATTAAAAATAAACAGAAACATATGAAATTATTCTTATTTACAGAATATAAGCAGGTTGATTTAATAAGGCAAATGAATACTTTCTGCCAAATGTCCTCAGATGATAGTGTAAACATGAACTTAATAATTTATTATGACATGATTATAAGTGTTAATTTCACATATTTAAATAGCAAACTTTTTAAACTTATTGTGGACAGATTTCAAATATATACAAAGTAAACAAAATAGTATAATAATCTAGTTTATCCATTCCCCAGCTTCAACAGTGATTGACATGCTGTCATTTTTGTTATATTTATGTCTTCATTTGCTCCTTACTTCCTGCTTCATTGTTATTTTCACAGTTTTTTAAAAGATAAACTTTATATATTAAAATATATATTTCTTAACTGGACAGTTTTGACAAATAGATATATCCATGTAACCCACACCTTAGTCACGATGTAGATTATAGAGCATTCTCTCACTGCAGAAAATTCCTTTGTTTTCCTTCCCACTCAATTACTGCATTCTCATTACTATTCTGATTTTTTTCTGCCTTAGATTAGCCCCAACCTCTTGTTATGTTGGGCCAATCCATGGCCTTCCCCACTATTCTCCCCACCCCCCTGCACCCCAAAATACAGCCTGTGAGCCACTTTAATTGTGGTACTAGATTGAGGTAGAATTCTTTTGTTGTTTGGCACGTTCTATGATATTACCATTTGGTAACACATAATACATGCAACAATCTTAAATACATTTTCTTATTCTTAGGTAAAAATTAGAAACTTCAGATCCTAGGAATATCCTGTTTTCTCATGTCCTAAGAATTTTATTTTCAGAGCATATTTGCAAATATAGTTGATTAATTTAGCCCTAGCCTTTTCAGAGTTACCAGCAAAGTTAATGTAATTATTTATTTTTTTCAGATGAAACAGTTTCTCCTATTTTATTGGATACAAAGTGGAATAAGATTCTAGATCCCCCTTCTCATCGACTGCCATTTAACCCTGCATTGGCCAGTGTGAATGAACCTGCTGTTTCTGAGTCACAGCCACAACTGAAAGTCTTCTCCCTGGCTCATTCAGCAACTCTTAACTCAGAGGGAGAGGACCACTGTGCTAATGGACAGGACTGTAGTCTGAATCCAGAGATCAACACAATGTGGATTGATGAAAATGTGGTTGCAGAAGATCAGTTAATTAAGAGGAACTGTAATCGAGATGATCAGTGCAGTACTGTTGAAGTGGGAGAGAAGAAATGTGGAAACCTAGCTTGTCTGCCAGATGAGAAGAATGTTCTTGTTGTAGCTGTCATGCATAATTGTGATAAAAGGACATTACAAAGTGATTTGCAGGATTGTAATAATTACAATAGTCAATCCCTCATGGATGCTTTTAGCTGTTCACTGGATAACGAAAACAGACAAACTGATCAGTTTAGTTTTAGTATAAATGGGTCCACTGAAAAAGGTATGAACTCAGAGAAACAAATGGATCCAATAACTAGACCAAATGCAGAGGGGGATTCTGTTAAACATATATGTACTACTTCATCTGATAATCTAGCCAGTGTCTGTTCCCCTTCACAGTTACAGGATGATGAAAATATAATAGGTAGGGACCCCTCCATGTCCGTGATTACAAGTTTATCACTTGATTCAGTAATCTCATCCCAGGGAACAGATGAAGGTCCTACTGTAAAGCAGGAGGACTGTATACCAGATGAGGATCTCACTGTCAAAACCAGCTCTCCTAGGACAGACCCAGGGAGTCCAAACTCTTTTTCCCACTTGAGTGAGGGGACTTTGATGAATGAAGAGCCAGCAGAGGAGAGAACAACTGAAGAATCCATCCAGTCTGGCTTACCTTTGCTTCTCAAGGCAGGCATGCCTAACGGGTCTGGGAGGGATGATACCTGTGAACAGTTTTCAGATTGCCTTGTGCCCAGTGAAGTTAGAGCTGATGAAAATGAAGGCTGTAAACATGAGGAAATTCTTGGCACTACAGAACTTCTTAATATGACAGAGCATTTCTCTGAATCTCAGGAGATGACTAATTGGAAATTGACTAAACCAAACAAGGTGAATGACAGCCAAGTAAATAAAGAAAATGAGAAGTTTCTGCAAGTGGATCAGCCTGAGGACACTCACGATGATAGTGGAGGAGAGTGTGGTAAAATGGCAGAAGCAGCTCTAGATTTAAAAGGAACTTGCATAAATGAAAGTGAAGGATGTGATTTCTCCACTGTTATGGATACACCAGCAGCAAATTCTCTACCTAATTGTTGTGATTCCTATGGAATGCAGAGCCCAGTTGTTTGTTTTGTTCCAAAGACTTTACCCTCCAAAGAAGATTCAGTAACAGAAGAAAAGGAAATAGAGGAGAGCAAGTCAGAATGCTACTCAAATATTTATGAACAGAGAGGAAATGAAGCCACTGAAGGGACTGGATTACTTTTAAACAACACTGGTGACCTAATGAAGAAAAATTATTTACACAATTTCTGTAGTCAAGTTCCATCAGTGCTTGGGCAGTCTTCACCCAAGATAGTAACAAACCTGCAATCTATCAGTGTTCCTTTTGGGGGTGCAAGACCCAAGCAACCTTCTAATCTTAAACTCCAAATTCCAAAGCCATTATCAGACCATTTACAAAATGACCTTCCTTCAAACAATGGAAATAATATTAAAAACAAAAATGATATTCTTGGGAAAGCAAAATCAGGGGAAAACTCAGCAACCAATATATGCAATGCCTCTTTGGGAAACATCTCTATTGTTGATACAAATGGGGAACATTTAGAAAGTTACGAGTCTGGGATATCCAGTAGACCGTGCCTTGCGTTAGCTCCAGAAAGCCCAGATAATGATCTCAGAGCTGGTCAGTTTGGAATTTCTGCTAGAAAGCCATTTACTACTCTGGGTGAAGTGGCTCCAGTCTGGGTACCAGATTCTCAGGCTCCAAATTGCATGAAATGTGAAGCCAGGTTTACGTTCACCAAAAGGAGGCATCATTGTAGAGCATGTGGGAAGGTAAGTTTTGTGTGTAAACTCAGGAATCTGGCATGCCCATTTTATAATGCTCAATTAGAAATTAATAAAGGCAATATAAGGTGAACATATTTCTGGTTGGGATGACATTATAAATAGCTTTTGAAATTCCAAGTCTAGTAAATTTCTGAGTAAAAAATGATCTCACTGATTCTTACTGTTTATATAATTTTTTGTTGTTGTGAACATTCAAGCTGAGTCAGTTTTCATGAACAGATGAGAACTGAGGAAATGTTAACTTTGTGGTTTCTGGATTGATCGATACTTGGTTAATGAAATACTTTGCAATAGTTTTGATTTAAGAAATATTTATGATTGACTTCATATTTTTATTTCTTAACTAGTTGACTATAATGCCCAAATTCACCCGTTTTTGCTACAGAATTTTTGCCATTGTACTAGAAATTCTGGAACTTTCTATACACATATACACATATTTTTGTCTTTTCTCCTATGTAACTTTTTGTTTGTTTGTTTTGTTTTTGTTTTTGTTTTGGGGGGAGGTAATTAGAGTTATTTATTTATTTTTAATGGAGGCACTGGGGATTGAACCCAGGACCTCATGGATGCTAAATACATACTCTGCCATTGAGGTATACCCTCCTCCCTCCCCTGTGTAACTTTGATACAAAAAGAGTTGAAGGCTGTAGATCCGATGACAAGCTTTTAAGAATAGTTGCTATTTCTTGGCTCTCCCTTAACTCTATTAGCTAATAGCACATCAGTTTCCTAGTTTTGTTTGTTTGTTTTTTAAAGAACTGTAAACAAGGAAGAAAGGGGATTTTGTATTTTTAAGAAGAACACAAAATCAGGTCTGGATTTGAACGTCAGCTTTGTTACTATTAAGTCTATAACTTTATTAAGCCTTAGTTTTTCATAAAAACAAATAAAAAGATAATTCTCATTGGGCAACTGTGAAGACTAAATGAGATTACTTCCTTTCTCGCCTGATTTATTGGTCATTTTGTATTAATTAGGATGCCTTCAGCTTCAAGGAACAGAGTACCTGGCCTTCAGTGACTTAGACAAAAATAACATTTATTTCACATAACCAGAAGCCTAAAGATAAAGACTCAGTTCTGTCTGGGTGCAGAGTCAGGATCACTGAAGTTTTCTTGGTTTTCCCGATGTGGTATCAAGATAGTTACACCGCTCTCAGCATCAAGTCCAACCTGACAACTTCCCAAGTGCAAAGAAACTGGTAGAGGTTAAAATGTGCATTTATTTTATGATTTCATACATTATTAATTTTTCTATATATAATTTTTTCTATATAGCAGCATAATCTCTACTTCTCTTGTATGATAGGTGATAAAGTACAGAATAGAAAGAGTACAAAAAACTCCTTCCCCAAAAGGTGTGCCCACTAAGTTCAAATGATCGTCATTTATTATATATTCAGATTAAGTTCCTATGGAAATCACCAAATCCAGTAGATCATGGTTATTCATTCTCTGTCAAGCTCCATTTGCCATGAATATTTTTGACCCTTTTTATTTGATTATTTTAAAGGCCTAAGAAAGCCATTGAGTTTAAGAGTATAGGAAAGAGGAGTTTTTTGAAAGTGGTAAGAATTTCTAAAAGAAAAAAATTAGTTTTTATCTTTATTTGGTTGTTCACAAGCTATATCACACTTTATCCATTACTGTTACTGATGTAGCTGGTTATTTATGAGATGCCACCTGGTTAATGACTGAAGTAGACAGAAAAATAGCCTTTAAAAGCAAAAGTTCTTGAACTGATACTTACAACTTAGATATTTTGTACTTGGGATAGTGTGAAAGATGAGAATAGAATAACATTTTTGAACACTTCCACTTTATGCTAGGCTTATCTAGTTTAACAACACAACTCTCTGAGATACGGTTACAGGGAAGAAAAATGTGCCTCAGAAAGGTTAAGTGACTTGCCTAAATTCTCAGAGTTTATAAGAGTGCATGAATTTTAAAATAAATTTATCCAACTCCAAAGCGTCATGCTCTTTTTACTACATTGGACATAGCAACAAAATTTATCTATACTTGGATTGCTTACTATAAATATAAGTCACTGTCTTTGGGTGAACAGTTTTGGACAATGGTAAAAGATTGGGAATTTGAAAGGAAGACAAAAATGCTGAGTGATTGATGCTGTCAGGTGATGGGGTAGCCTAGCAGAAGTAGCAGCATTTTAGGTTTTAACTTCATCTATGAGGTCTTGAACTACAAATTAGGAAAATAATAACATGGTGCCAAGTCATAGAATGATGAGGGATTTAGTTACAGTAATATATACCACTTCAGTTTACTCACATTTTTTCTATATTAATTGACTTTAAAAGTATAATTCAAAACAGATGAATTTTTACTAGGTTTGGATAGATGGTGGTTTGAATAGACAGAACACAGAGGAAAACTGTAGGAGAGGTAGTATGGAAAAGAACACTGGAATGGGTCTGAAAAAGCTCTGGGCTTCTGTTTCCCCTGCTGTAAAAGGAGATAATTACATAGATTTTCTGTCTTTCCTTGAACCTCTGAAAGAGCTTGTATGAACTGTGTTTAAAATAATGGAAAGCGAAATGCAAAGGTTTGTGCTAGCACTGATTTATCTCTATAAAATCATTGTTAAGCATACTGATTAGCCAAGGTCACTTTGTGGGAAGAATATGCCGTTGAACATTTTGAGATATGTTGTGTTGAAAGTATGTTTTCTGAAAGTCATTTCAGTTCAGCTGGAATGCTGTTTATCACAGTACCCAGTTAAGTGTGTTACACTGAAGTTTTTATTTTGCATTTACTGCTTCCTTTTTGATTCATTTCCAATAGTACTAATTCTTTTAGGCACAGATGATTCATAGTTTAAAGTAGCTTGATGACATGCATAATGTCAAAGTGGTATATTGAAAAGTGATCTAGAATAATTTTTTAATAAAAGTATAGTTTATTTACAATGTAGTTTCTGGTGTACAGCATAGTGATTTGGTTATACATATATACTTACTCATATTCTTATTCATTACAGGTTGTTATAAGCTATTGAATATAGTTTCCTCTGCTATACAGTAGGACCTTGTTATTTATCTACTTTGTATATGATAGTTTGTATCTGCTAATCTAAAATTCTTAATTTATCCCTCCCCCTTTCCCCTTGGTAACCATAGGTTTATTTTCTATGTCTGTGGGTCTGTTTCTGTTTTGAAAATAAGTTCATTTGTGTCATTTTTTTAGATTCGACATACAAGTGATGTCATACAATATTTGTCTTTCTCTTTCTGGCTTACTTCACTTAGAATGACAATCTCCAAGTCCATCCATGTTGCTGCAGATGGTGTTATTTTATGCTTTTTTATGGCTGAGTAGCATTCCATTGTATACATATACCACAGCTTCTTTCTCCAGTCATCTGTCCCTAGACACTTAGGTTTCTTCAGAAGAAAAATCTTTTCAAGTTTTTTTTCTGGATATATGCCCAGGAGTGGGATTTCTGGATCATATGGTAACTCTATTTTTAGTCTTTTAAAGACTCTCCATACTGTTTTCCATAGTGGCTGCACCTAGGATAATTTTTAATATAGTTCTAGAAAGGTTCCTTCCTCTGCATAATGGGATTACAGATATTTAACACATAATGACGACTTATAATTATAAAATGTTATATTTTATATAAATTTATATTTCTGTAACAAAAACTTTAATTTATATAACATTATATATGTTTATGTATAAAATGACAAGGTACAATCAGTATCTAACTCTCTTTTAATTTGAATTACTATTCTGAAGAGGTCAGGAGTAATTCTGTCTACAAAGGTCTTATGAAAGAACTATATAATAATATTTTTGTATTTATATCATTAAACCATATTTTTAGTTTAAGTAAAAATACTTAAAAAAATTAAAGTACCATATTAAAAATAACTGCTCATTTGAAATGGAAAATAAAACACACATTTTGAGATGGGATGAAGAAGCCTAGTATTATTTTTTTAAACAAACTATTATTTGTATCGTGAAATGTGGCAACTTTATGCTTATTTCTGCATATTGCTAGTCCAGCTCCCTGGACATATCCACTTTCAGAAATTAATAGACTTTAAAAAAATTAAAATACAGTTGATACACAGTATTAATTTCAGATGTAGAATATAATGATTCAATATTTTTATAGATTATAATCCATTCAAAGTTATTATTAAAAATGGCTGTATTTCCCTGTGCTATATAACATATTCTTGTAGCTTATTTATTTTACACATAGTAGTTTGTACCTCAGTCCCCTGCTCCTATCTTGCCCCTTTCTTCTTCCCTTTCTCCACTGGTAACCACTAGTTTGTTCTCTGTATCTGTGAGTCAGTTTCTGTTTTGTCATGTTCATTCGTTTTAATTTTTGGATTCCACATATGAGTGATTAATACAGAATATTTGTCTTTCTATGTCTGACTCTTTGAAGTAAGCAGAATATCCTCTAGGTCCATCTATGTTGTTATAAATGGTAGAATTTCATTTTTTTCAATTGCTGAGTAATATTCCATTATATATATGCCACATTTTCTTTATCCATTTCTGTGTTGATGAACACTTAGGTTGCTTCCATATCTTGGCTATTGTATATAATGCTGCTATGAACATTGGGGTGCATGTATATTTTCAAATTAGCATTTTTGTTTTCTTCGGATAGGTACCCAACAGTGGAATTGCTGGACCATATTGTAGTTCTATTTTTAGTATTTTGAGGAACCTCCATATTGTATTCCATAGTGGCTGCACCAATTAACGTTCCCACCAATAGTCTACTAGAGTTCCCTTTTCTCCATACCCTCACTAACATTTGTTATTTGTAGATTTTTTGATGATAGTCATTCTGACAGGCATGAGATGATACCACATTTGGTTTTGATTTGCATTTCTCTGATTAGTGATTTTGAGCATCTTTTCATGTGCCTGTTGGCCATCTGTATATCTTCTTTGGGAAAATGCCTATTCGTGTTTTCTGACCATTTTTTAATTGAGTTGTTTATTTTAATTTTTTTTACTATTGAGTTGTTTGAGATCTTTATATATTTTAGATTAACCCCTTACTGGCCATATCATTTGCAAGTGTTTGGGTTTTTTTTTTCCCATTCAGTAGGTTGTCTTTTTTTCTGTTGATGGTTTCCTTTGCTGTAAACAACAACAACAACAACAAAAAGCTTCTAACTTTAATTAGGTCCTATTTGTTTATTTTTTATTTTGTTTGCTTTCCCTTAAGAGACAGATCTGAAAGATATTACTATGATTTGTGTCAAAAGGAGTGTTATGCCTATGTTTTCTTTCAGGAGTTTTATAATTTCCAATTTAGCATTTAAGACTTTAATCCATTTTGACTTTATTTTTCTTTATGATATGAGGAAATATTCTAATTTTATTATTTTACATGCACCTGTTCAGGTTTTCCAGCACCACTTGTTGAAGAGTCTGTCTTTTCTCCATCATATACTCTTGCTTCCTTTGCGGTAGAATAATTTACCGTAAGTGAATGGGTTTATTTCTGGGCTCTCTGTTCTGTTCCATTGATCTATGTGTCTGCTTTTGTGCCAGTAGTACCATGCTGTTTTGGTGAATGTAGCTTTGTAGTATAGTCTGAAGTCAGGAAGCATGTTACCTCCAATTTTATTCTTTTTTCTTAAGATTGCTTTGGCAATTCAGGGTCTTTTGTGGTTCCATATAAATTTTAGGATTATTTGTTGCAGTTCTGTGAAAAATGTCATGGGTATTTTGATAAGGATTACATTAAATTTGTAGATTGCTTTGGGTAGTATAAATTTTAACAATATTAATTCTTATCCGTGAACAGGGATATCTTTCTGTTTCATTGTATCATCTTCTGTTCCCTTCATCAATATTTTATGGTTTTTAGAATATAGGTTTTTCACTTTCTTGGTTAAGTTAACCTTAGATTTTTGGTTTGTTTTTTGATTTATTTTTAAACAAACTTTTCTTGCTTTCTCTTTCTTGGTTTGTCATCAGTAGCCTTTATTATATTGAAATATGTTACCTTATACCAACTTTAATGAGAGTTGTGGTTTTTTTATGAATGGCTGTTGAATTTTGTCAGATGCTTTTTCTGATCAATTGAGATGATCATGTGCTTTTTATTCTTCCTTTTGTTAATGTGGTGTATCACATTGATTGATTTGCAGATACTGAACCATCCTTGCATCCCTGGAGTAAATCCCACTTGATCATGGTATATGATCCTTTTTATGTTGAATTTGGTTTGCTAATATTTTCATGAGGATTTTTGCATTTATATTCATCAGTGATACTGGCCTGTAATTTTCCTTTTTTTGTAGTGTCTTTATCTGGTTTTGGTATCAGGGTAATAATGGTGGCCTCATAGAATGCATTTAGGAATATTCCCTCCTCTTTGATTTTTTTGGAGTAGTTTGAGAAGGAACGATATTAACTTTTCTTTGTATGTTTGGTAGAATTCCCTTTTGAAGTTGTTTGGTCCTGTGCCTTTGTTTCCTGGGAGCTTTTCTTTTAGTCAGAAATGCAGTTTTACCACTAGTGATTGGTCTGTTAGGACTGTCTGTTTCTTCTTGAATCAGTCTTGGAAGGTTGTGTGTTTCTGTAAATTTGTCCATTTCTTCTAGGATATCCAGTTTGTTGATACATAACTGTTCATTGTAGTCTCATGACTATTTTTGTTTGTCTATATCATCAATGTTATTTTTCCCCTTATTTCTTATTTTGTTTTTGAGGGGTCCTCTCCCTTTCTTCTTCATGAGCCTGTCTATTGGTTTGTCAACTTTATCTTTTCAAAAAACCAGTTCTTGGTTTCATTCTTTCTTTCCTCCTTCCTTCCTTCCTTCCCTTCCTTTTCTTTTCTTTACCTTTCTTTCTCTCTCTTTCTTTTTTTTTTCTTCCTTTCTTTCCTCTGTTTTATTTAATTCCACTGTAATCTTTATGATTTTCTCTTTTCTAGTGACTTTAGGTTTTTTCTTTTTCTAATTTTTTAGAAGGTAGTTTAGATTATTTGAGATTTTTCTTGTTTCTTGAGGTATGTATCACTATAAACTTCTCTCCTAGAACTGTGTTTGCTGCATCCCATAGATTTTGGAAAGTTGTGTTTTAATTTTCATTTGTCTTGAGGTATTTTATGATTTTCTCTTTGATTTCTTCATTGGTTTTTTAGTAGCATGCTATTTAGTCTCCATATGTTTGTGTTTTTCCCATTTTCATTCCTGTAATTGATTTCTGGCTTCATATTGTGGCTGGAAAAATGCTTGATATAGTTTCTGTCCTCTTGAATTTATTGACATTTGTTTTGTGGCCTAGTATGTGATCTATCCAGGAGACTGTTCTATGTGCACTTGAAAAGAATTGTGTTCTATTATTTTTGGGTGGAATGTCTTTTAGATATCCTTTAAGTCCAAGCCATCTAATGTGTCATTTAAGATGATTTTTATCATGAATGGATGTTGAATTTTATCAAATGCTTTTTCTCCATCTATTGAGATGATACTTTCTTTTGTTGATGTGGTGTATCATACTGATTGATTTGTGTATGTTGACCCATCCGTGTGTTCCTGGGATGAATCCAACTTGATCATAGTGTATAATCTTTTCTATGTGTTGCTGAATTCAGTTTGCTAATATTTTGTTGAGACTGTTTGCATCTGTTTCATCAGAGATATTGGCCTGTAATTTTCTTTTTTGGTAGTTTTGCCATCAGAGTGATGGTGGCTTCATAGAATAAGTTTGGGAGTGTTCCCTCCTCTTCAGTCTCTTGGAAGAGCTTGAGAAGGATTGGTATAATCCTTTGTATGTTTGTTAGAATTTCCCAATGAAGCCATTCAGTACTGGACTTTTGTTTGCAGAGAGGTTTTTTTGTTTTGTTTTGTTTTTTGTTTGTTTTATTGTAAACTACTGATTCTCTTTTACTTCTAGTGATCAGTCTGTTCAAATTATCTTTTTCTTCTTGATTCATTTTTGGTGGGCTGTATATTTCTAGAAACTTGTCCATTTCTTCTAGGTTGTCCCATATATTGCCATATAGTTGTTCATAGTATTCTCTTACGGTTTTTTGTATTTCTGTGGTGTTGGTTGTAATTTCTCCTGTTTCATTTCATATTTTGTTTGTGTCCTTTCTCTTTTCTTGGTGAGCCCAGCTAGAGATTTGTTGGTTTTGTGTACTCTTTCAAAAAAACCCCCAAAAACTAGCTGTTGATTTGATTGAGTTTTTTTCTGTTTTTTTTTTTAATCTCTATTTTATTTATATTCTTCCTGATCTTTTATTATTTCTTTCCTCCTGCTAACTTTAGATTTTGTTCTTTTTTTTTCCTCATTTTTTTAGGTGGTAGGTTAGGTTGTTCATTTGAGATTGTTCTTGTTTTTTGAGGAAGGCCTGTATTGCTATGAACTTTCATCTTAGGACTGCTTTTTACCACATCTCATAGATTTTGTGTGGTTGTGTTTTTATTAGTGTATAGAAATATAAGTGGTTTTTGACTCTGTGTCATGCAACTTTGCGGAAATTGTTTATTCTTACATTTTTGTGTGTGTGCAATCTTTAGGTTTTTGTATGTGCCATCTGTGAACAGAAATAACTTAATTTTTTCATTTCTAACTTGAATTCCTTTTATTTAGTTTCCTTGGTTAAACTTCCAATACTGAGTATGAATACAAGTGGCAAAAGCCCACATCCTTGTCTTGTTCCTTTCTTAGAGGAAAAGCTTTCTGTTTTTCACTGTTGCGTATGATGATATCTATAGGCTTTTTAAATGTGGCCTTTATTATGTTGATGTGCTTTCCTTCTGTTCTTCATTTGTTGAGTGTTTTTATCATGTAAGGGTATTGAGTTTTGTTAAATACTTTTTTTGTATCAGTGATCATGGGGATTTTTTTTTCATTCTATTATTGTTGTGTATTACACTGACTGATTTTCGTCTGTTGAACTATCTTTGCACTCAAGGAATAAACCACATATGGTCATAGTATATAATCCTTTTAATGTGCTGCTGAATTTGGCTTGCTTATATTTTATAGAGGATTTTTTGCATCAGTGTTCAGAAAGCATATTGGTCTGTAGTTTTCTCGTAGTGTCTTTGTCTGGCTTTGGTATCAGGGTAATACGGGCGTCACAGAATGAGTTAGGAAATATTCCTTCCCTTTCACTTTTTTGGAAGAATCTGAGAATTGATGTTGTTTAAATGTTTTGTAGAATTTACCAGTGAGACCATCTGATCTGGAGCTTCTCTTTGTTAGGTTATTGCTTAGTATTTGAATTTCTTACTAGTTATAGATGTATTCATATTCCCTTTTTCTTCCTGATTCAGACTTGATAGGTTTTGTGTTTCTAGGAGTTTGTACATTTCTTTTAGATTGGTCACAATTTTTCTAAACCAGAAGAGAATTATTTGAAAAACCCAGATTAGGATATTGAGTCTTAAAAGAATGCTTCCTTTGATAGAACAAATCAGAAGGTGGTTATAGAATGTCAACTAACAAAGTGTCTTTGCTATATAAAACACTCATACAAATTGTTAAAACCGTCACATTTTCAATATATCAGTAGGAAAAAGATATGTTTAAGTGGGTTAGTAAATGGTGGATAAATATTTAAATTTATTAGCTATCAGGAGGTAGAAACTAAAATTTTATGCCTAAATAGCAAGAAATAGAAAATGTTGACAGTACAGAATGCAGGTGATGTTAAGTTGAAACCAGCATGTTTGTGTATTTAAAAAGCCATATGTATCAATTCTTGCAGCTAATAATTCCTTTTGGGGGAAATAATTCCCAATAACAAGAGTTGGGAAAAATGAACAAAAAGATGTTCTTTTTTGTGTTACTTAAAATAGCAAATACATTTGAAATAATTTCTGTCCAAAATTGGATGATGATATAAGTTAAATGTGATAATATAATATGATTCAGCCATTAAAAATAATTATTATAAGGCAGTATGGCAAAGGCTTATGATATGAGTAAAATAAAATACAAACTCATATTTATATTTTGTTTATAATTATAAAGATTATACTTGGGTGTAAGAATAAGTATGTCTAAAAGAAACATGTAAAATTGGAAACAGTTCATTTTAATTGGTGGAATTTTGGGAAATTGCTCTATTTTCCTATTTTTAATTCTTACAGTGTTTCTTAATATTGTTAAATACAATCTTAATAATTGTTAAAAACAATTCAGGATCTATGAAATAGTCTTACCAAGAAAAAAGTCAAACTCAAATCTGAACACATTTCTAGATTTAGCAATCCATTTATAGGACATACAGAGTTAGAGAAACACATTAAACAACACCACAAGTCAATAAGTATAATCCATCAACAGGCTAATGAAAAAAAATCATACCAGTCTCATCAACACATGTAGATAAAGCATTTGACAGAATATAACACCCATTCATAATAAAAACTCTCAGTAAATTAAGAAGATAGAGAAACTTCTCAACATGAACATCTACAAAAAAACTGACAGTTGACATACTTAATAGTGGGACACTTAAAATGTTCCCACTAAGATGAGGAACAAGGCAAGATGTCCCCTCTTACCACTGCTTTTCGTACTGGAAATTCTAGCTAAGTCAGTACTATAGGAAAAGGAGATAAAAGGTATACAGATTAGGAAGAAGGAAATAAACCTGGCTTTGTTGACAGATAGCATGATCACTTATGTAGAAAATCTGAAAATACTGACAAAAATCCTCCTGGAACCACTAATTACAGCAAGGGTGCTGGATATAAGACTAATACAGAAAAATCAGTGCTTTTCTGTATACCAGCAAAGAACAAGTGGAATTTGAAATTAAAAACACAATACCATTTATATTAGCACCCCCCAAAACAAAATACTTAATATTAAACTAACAAAATACGTGTATACAAGATTTATGTAAAGAAAACTACAGAACTCTAATTAAAGAAAAAATTTTTAAAAAGACCTAAATAAATGGAGAGAGAATCCATATTCGTGGATTGGAATACCCACTTCTGTCAAGATGTCAGTTTTACAGGTTGATCTGTATATTCAGTGAAATCCCAGTGAAAATCTCAGCAAGTTATTTAGTGTATATCCACGAACTGATTCTGATGTTTATATAGAGAGGCAAAAACCCAGTATAGACTACACAACATTAAAGAAGAACAAAGTTGGAAGACTGGCATTACCAGACTTCAAGACTTACTGTAAAACTATAGTAATCAAGACAGTTTGGATTGGCAAAAGAATAGACAAACATATCAGTGAAACAGAAGAGAGAGGCCAGAAATAGGTCCACAGAAATGCAGTCAACTTATCTTTGACAGAGGAACAGAGGCAATACAATGGACAGAAGATAGTTTTTTTATCAAATGGTGCTGGAACAACTGGACGTCCACATATAACCAGTTGACTCTAGACACAGATCTTAACACTTTACACAAATAGATCAAAGACCTAAATGTAAAATGCAAAAAAAATAAGACTCCTAGAAGATAATGTAGGAGAAAATCTAGGTGATCTTGGGTTTGGTGATGAGTTTTTGGATATCAAAAGTTCAGTCCATGAAAGTAAGAATTGATAAGCTGGACTTCATTAAAATGAAAATTTTCTGCTCTGTGAAATACCTCGTCAAGAGAATGAAAAGACAAGCCAAAGACTGGGAGAAAATATTTATAAAAGAACATTTCCAATAAAAAAATATTAACCAACATACACAAAGAACCCAATAAGAAAACAACCTAATTTAAAAATGAGCCGAAGACCTTAACAGACACCTCACAAAAGAAGATAACCAGATGGCAAATAAGCATATGAATAGTTGCTTTCATTGTATGTCATAAGGATAATGCAAATTAAGACAACAGTGAGATACCACTATACACTTAGAATGGCCAAAATGCAGAATGTTGACATCACCAAATGCTGCTGAGAATGTGGAACACTGGGAACTCTCATTTATTGCTGGTGGGAATGCAAAATGGTATAGCTACTTTGTACAACAGTTTGGAAGTTTCTTACAGAGAGAAAACAAGCTTACCATATAATCCAGCAATCTTTCCGTACAGTCCAGCAATCTTCCTTCTAGGTATTTACATAAATGACTTGAAAACTTATATGCCCACACAAAAACCTGTACATAAGTGTTTATAGCAGCTTTATCCACAATTGCCAAACCTTAAAAGCAACCAAGATGCCCTTCAGTAGGTGAATGGATAAATAAACTGTGGTACATTCACACAGTGGAATATTTAGTGCTAAAAAGAAATGAGCTATCAAGCCATGAAAATAAATGGAGGAATCCTAAATGCGTATTATTAAGTGAAGGAAGCCAATCTGAAAGGGCTCCATATTGTACGATTCCAACTATACTACATTCTGAAAAAGGCAAAATTACGGACATAGTGGAAAAAAAAAGATCGATGATTACAGGGGTTAGTGGAGAGAGAAGCATGCAGAGGCAGAGCACAGAAGATTTTTAGGGCAGTGAAACTACTCTGAATTGTACTATAATGGTGCATGAATGTCATGATACATTTGTTGAAACACAAAGAATTTACAAGACCAAGAGTGAGCTATGAGACTTTGGATGCTAATGATATGTCAGTGTAGATTCATTGATTGTGGGAAAAAAATGTACCACTCTGTTGGGGGATGTTGATAACGGCAGAGGGGGCATGTGGTAGGGAGGTATACCTTCTGGTTAATTTTGCCAGGAACCCAAAACTGTTCTAAAAAATAGTCTATTAAAACATATATGTGACTATTAAAAAATGTTTATACTGCTTGGATATCTGATATTAAGAAACTATTAATACTTAAGGTGTGATAATGGTATTGTTATATTAAAATAGTCCCTATGTTTCAGCGGTATATACTGAAATATTTAAAGGTTAAATGATATTTGAAATTTATTTCAAAATTATTAAACGGCGGAGAAGTGGGTAAGGATTGGCTTTGATAACTGTTTCACCTGGGTATTAAGCACTTGGAGGTTGGTTATGCTGTTATGTATTCTTTTATATGATTGAAAATTTCTATAATAACAAAATTTTAAAATCAAGAATGGCCAGAATATGGTTATAAAGATAGGGATATATTTTAATTGCTTTCCTTTTACAAATTAGCACTTTTACCCACACATTAAACTTACAGTGCAATGTAAATGTGTTACTTATAAGTTAATAGGAAATATAAAAACTAAGTCATAGTGTATTAAACAGTATGAGTCTGATAGCTTCAAACAAGTCATTTTCTTACAATTCTTTGTTTATATTGCATCACTTGGAAGTAAAGTTGCAAAGTTTAGTTAGAGACCTTTTGTAGCCAGCTCCGCGATAAGCTCTTAAAATGACTCTGATTATTATTATTGTTTTCCAGTAGTAACAGTAAAGTTGGAACAGGTGTTTGGACATAGCTGGGTCAGAATCTGATCAAACTGCTCTAAGTTCTTATTACATTGATTTTGGTATTTGTTAATAAGCAAGAGTAAAGTACTCTTCTGCATTTAAGAATTTTTACAAGTTTTTACTGTCACTCGTCTTTGTGAATGGCTGGATATTGGTCAGTCTCAAGCACTTTCCTGTTTTTTTGTTCTTGCAAGGCAGTTATTTTTGTCATAATTACAGGGCTTTTTGAAGACTTGGGACATCATTTTTTCTACTTTCTAATTTGGAAAGAAATAAGTGAGCATTTGATGATTTGAATTTTCAAGAATTGCAAAGGAGTGTTATTCACACTGTAAGGGTGTATAAATAGGCACAAATGGTACTTAAATATAAAGCTTGTTCATAAATTTGGCAGTAGGATTTGTTACGTGGAAAGCCGTGAATGGGAAATTTTAAAAGAAAAGGGAAATAAGGCATCATCATATATTTAGTACCTATAGCATGCTACATTTTACATATATTATCTAATTTAATCTTCACAAAAGCATTACAAGGAGAATGTTAATATTTTGGTTTTACATGATGAGGAAAAACCGAGGCTCAGAGAGTTAAAATTATTATTCTAAAGTCATTTGGCAAGTGAATGATTAATATTGAGATTGGAACCCAGAAGTGCCACATTAAAGAAAATTATGTGTAAACTCACAAATGGAACATTTTAACCAGTACTTAGCTGGAAATTTTATAGCATATGTATTATAAAGTATCATAGTTTGTTTCTTTACAGTTAGCCAGGTCATATAGATCCTGTCATGTAAGGTCATTCATAACCATTTGGCCTATAAAACTTAAGGTCACTATTTTTAATAAACTGTTAAAATGTGTTTGTCATTGTTAAAGTTGTGAATTTGAGCATGTATGATATAGCCCTTCCCTGATAAGTACACATTAATGTTTGTTCCTCTATTCATGTATTCGTTCTTGCAATAACTTTACTAATCAAGGAAGCAATAAACAAACATTGAGTAACTGTTACTTCAGGGACTGTGTTATCAATACTTTCATTCATTGCTCCATGGAGTTTACATTCTAGTTTGGGAAAAAGGAGAATAAGTTAAATAAATTCAATAGATTATTAGTTGGGATAATGATATATGTATGATACTTCAGCAGTATAATAAGTTCACATTATAAATATATAATTCTCTTTATTTCTAGAACTGACTTTACTTTCTGACTCTGAGCCTTTAGCTCAGAGAACTGGGGAACATACTAAAATGATGTTTGGAATGTGGTGGGATATTTTCAGTGGTCACAATGACTAGGGTTGCTATTGGCATTTACTAATCTGGGACCAGGACTGCTAAGTGTTCTGTGTTAAACAGGACAGTACTGCCCAGTGAAGAGCTGGTCTACCTAATGCATCACGAGTGTCCTTGTTGAGAGACACTGACTAACCTGGCTCATGAAAGACAACTTCATCTTGGTCTTTTAGGCAAATTCAGTATTATCCAATAGTTTAAAATCCAGGATTATTCATCCGTTCTCAGTTGGTTCAAGTCTCTTATATTCTACCCATCTTTTCCATGGTACTAATTTTAATGATCTGAGAATCTTATTACATCATAATCTTTGTCTTTTGGGGAATGAGGGCCAGTGTTCCAGATTTCTCTTCCTTTTTATATTGTGGCACGCTATCTATGTCAGTCATAGACACTGTTCAGTGGCGCTTTTGTGGCATTATACAACGTTTGATTTCATGTAGTTCTCTGGCGTGGGTAATCCCGCAGGAATGCATCCCTTTGCCTGTCTCCCATTTCCTTGCCATTCCAGTTAGTCTCTTGGCAGGTTATCCACTCTTCTAACTAACTTCTGTGCTGTTTTCTAATCCCACTGGGAATGTAAGGGATTCCTTTCACACTATTAAGCCCATGGGATTGGCAAGGATGGCTGTTCTTGGTTCCTTCAGTTTACCTGCATTATGCTGCCCCCTGGCTTGCTCTTTTAAAAAGATATCTTTGTTTTTTGTTTGTTTTCATCCTTTCTTGAGGTTATCTTCCCAAAGCACAAGTCCTCTGCTTCTGAAAGTTCACAACTGTTATTAGTTTACTAGGACTGCTGCAACAGAATACCACTAACTGGTTGGCTTAAACAGAGGAAATTTATTGTGTCACATTTTCAGAGGCTAGAAGGCTAAGATCAAGGTGATGACAGGGTTGGTTCCTTCTGCAGACTGTGAGGAAGTCTGTCTCCTTGGTTTAAAGGTGGTCATCTTAATGTTCACATGGTATTCTCCCTGTGGGCATACTGTGTTCAGATTTCTCCTTTTATAAGGTCACCAGTCATCGTGGATTAGGAGCCCACCCTAATGACCTCATTTTAACTTCAGTATCTCTACAGAGGCCCTATCTACAAATGATGTCATATTCTGAAGTATTAGGCATTAAGATTTCATATGTATTTGGGGGAGATACAGTTCTACCAATCTAGGTAAAGCCTAGATTACATGATCTTATTTTGCCATGTACTTTTTTTTGAAGCTGGTAACTTTACATTCATTTGTCTAATTATTTGACTTCAGATTATAACCTCTGAAGACTGTAAATTCCACAAAAGCAAGGGCTATATCTGTTTTGTTCACTGTCACACCCAGTGGGGTAGCCTGGTGCCCAGCATATAATCAGGACTCAAATATTTGTGGAGTAAATGAGGGAATGAAGCTTCTTGGTTTTACCTCTTGATTAGAAAGGTTATTGAAGGATTTCAAGATTAATATGATTCAATTTACTTGTTAGAAATTTCTGTTGTTTAGTATTTGTGTGAAAGATGAATTGGAAAGACACATCTGAAGATCAGGAGAACAGATCATTGATTATGATGATTTTTCTAGGCCTCAAATAATAAAGGCTTGCATAAATGCTGCATGGTGATGGAGAGGCAGAGATGGGATTTGGGGAGAACCATTTAAGAGAGAGAACCAACAAGACTTAGTGACTGACTAGATGTGGTCACAGTATGGAGAAGGAAAAGTCAAGTCCCAAAATGAAATACGTGAATAGTATGAGGCAGTGTTACAAAGTGGTTAAAATCAGAGCCTTTGGAGACCTATTATGCAACTTACTGGCCATATAACTGAGCAGTTTTACTTCATATTTGTTTATTTAACTCTGTTAATTATAAATTAATGCCTTTATAAGATTTACTAGTCTAAATTAGATAATACATATATGTAAAGTTTCTAGTATTCATACAGGTTGCTGGGAACTTGAGCAAGTTGTTTAACCATCCAACTTAGAATGATAGAAAATAAGGATAATGTATTCCCTATTTTCCCTACAGCAGAGTTACTTTGAGGATATGAAGCCTCTGGAAACTGCAAATTGGTAGTCATAGCAGCTGAATGTATTAATTATACCTAGTAGAAGAGAAGATGATTGCTCTCACTTTGTCTTTAATAGGACCTCATCTCTTGGTTCATCTTTGTAAGATACAGGATACTTCTTGATCATAAAAACTGAATTAGTAAAATTTACCCTTCTGGGAACAGCTTTCTGCCTGTGCTAAGGGACTGTCACAGGGACTAATGTGATAAGGGACTAATGAGTTCTCAAGAAAATAAATCTTAACAGGAGCTAAGGAGAGTCTTGTTGCCTGGTTTGGAAGGGAGAAGAAGGTTAAGATTATCAGGAGTCAACCCTGGAAAGCAGAATTAAAGTGCTGGAAATTGGCATGGCCAATTTTTGGTTGCCTGCTCTCATTCCCCATAACTGGGGCTGTGGTTATTTTTATGATTGAGTTGTGTATTTTGGTCTTTCCTGGCCTTTATAGCAAACCAGTGAAAACAGCTGGTATGATTATTATTCCACACATAAGGATTGTTAAAAAAAAAACCCAAAAAACAAAAAAACTCAGAATTCCCAATCTTTATTTCATCTGCTGTATTACCTTTTCAAACAGAAAAAGTAGATGTTACTATTCTAAACGCTCGTGTTATATGATATTGGGTATAGGAGTTTTCCCTAAGGGTAGCTCAGATTTTCCCCCCACCCACTGCTTTTTATTTGCTGTGTGATCTTGGCTAAAATTTTTATTTATGAGCCAGCACTTTCACTTTCCTTATTGCCAACAGACATGTTAATCTTGTTCTTGTTTTTGAATTGGGTCTTGTACCCAGGTTCCTCAACTGCATTTTCCTTTGAAGTTTTTAGTATTAGTAAGGTTCCCTGACTATACTGACTAGTTTTGGTCAATATTGGTTAACTCCCTTTATACTGTGATCTGAGGTAAATTTAGTATGTTCTTTTTCCTGCAGGTTTTCTGTGCTTCCTGCTGCAGCCTGAAATGTAAACTGTTATACATGGATAGAAAGGAAGCTAGAGTATGTGTAATCTGCCATTCAGTGCTAATGAATGGTAAGTATTAAAACAAGTTGAATTCACAGTTATTGAGACAGATCAAAAGAATTCCTATAAAAAAGCTACTGATTTTTCCTGCCTTGCTCTACAAGTTGCTCACCTTCTCAAAGGTCCTAACTTTAACTGAAAATTTTGAAAGTATCTTAGTGTTTCAGAATTTCTGTGCCTAAGTTAATGAATAAATGCTAAAGTCAGGTAAGTTTTACAGGTAGAATGGAAATTCTTGTGGAAATCTGGTGCTATGTGGCTGTTAATGTTCCTGTGAAATTACTGGAGTGGGGAGGGGAAGGGGGCTATTAACTACTTAAATGATGAAATATTAAAATTGGGCTTAGGTTTTCCTCTCAACGGGAAGCTCTCTTTCTAGGGAATACCTTAATAATGTAGAACATATTCTTTTAACACCTTGGTTCATTCATCTTGTTAAATATTTTAGCATCTGGGATCGAATAGAAAATTTATCAGTTGTCAACTTAATACTAATTTGTTATAAGAATAATGGTTTTGAATTTTGTTATGTGGTAAAAGATAATGGCCACAAGAAGGTAAATATAGCTTATTCAGTGTTCATCTTTTGTGGGACTGGAAGTGAATTGAAGGGCATTTGAATGAAAATAAAAACCAAAAACCAAACAAAAAACTCCAGAGTATTCTTGTAAAGAGATACAATAAAACTGATCAGGCTCTAGTATTTTCTCTTTGAGTGCATCTTTGTGCAGTTCCCAGAACAGTTACTAATAGTGATAAAATGTTGGACTTGGACACCACTGCTGGCTGTGCCAGGGTAGTGTTGTCTCCTGGAGGCTGAAACTTAATCTGCTCAAGACCCTTCCTGCTCTGTGTGTCTGCGTTGCTCATAGTGATGTTTTCCTGTTGCTGGCTTATTAACCTATTGCATGTCAGTTAATCTGATCTGTTCTAATTTCCTATGATCTGCCCAATTTCCTCCCATTTCTGAATTCTTATAATTTTGATCAAATATGAATTCATTCTCTTTACTCTTAAGGGTCATTTTTCAGATGGTGGTTATTTCACTCAGTGGCTCAATTGATGTTTATTCCTGCTTTCATTTTCGGATATTTATCCACAGATAAGAACATGCTGCTTAATTACAGTACCCAATACCTCTTTTATTTGATGAGGTCTTCCAACTTGATAGCTTTTTTATGTAAACTTGACATAGCTCAAAATGAAGGAAATGGCAGAGGATTCATATGGTATACTTACTTTTTATTAAGCCAGGGATACCCTTAACAGGGGATCCTAAAATAATCTACTTTTCCTGGTTTTTCCAGCGTCTTTCCTCTCGCATGGCTTAGCCTGGTCTTTTCTGAATATTTAATTTGATGCTTTTCAGTGTTCCCTGTCCCTGTTTCCCTTTCTCCTTTTCTCTTCCTTCCCTCTTCCTGCCAGTGCTTTCAAAGGAACATAGCTGTTATTTCTAGCTTTGTGCTGCAATTTGGAGGCAATAAATATTCAAAATCTTATGGATCATTCTTTGATGTGGAGTGAAATTTTTAAAAAGATGCTCAAAAAATTGAGTGTTTTCTATTCCTCGGCATGTGATATTACCAGAACCTAGAAGATAAAATTTATATCTTATTTCTGTAACATCTTCCATCCTATTTACTTTAAAGACAATAGTTGATATGTCAGTATTTAGTTAGTAAAATTATAGTGTATACAGAACCTTAACACATTTGTGATCATTCATATTGGTTGATGGCACTTATATGATATTGGCACATTTTCATGTTCAAATGGATCCTGTGCTTTTGAGACACACCAGAGATGTGAAATGGTTGTTTTTGCTGGATACCTTTACACAGGGTAATGATTGCACAAGAGCAGAATTCACTAACTTGTTGAGATGTGTTCTTCTGAGCTTTCGGCTTCAGAAATTTTCAAATGACTTTCACCTCAACTAAGAAGAGCCTAAAAGTCTAGAAATGAAACCAAAAATATACAATGGAGTTATGCTATTTTAGCCCCTGATTTTGACTTTTAATAAAATTTTATAAAATGCATTGAATATTAAGCCTACCCCACCCCCATTGTCTAAATGCTATCCCAGTTGCAAGTCCTTAATAAGTTTAACGTTGTTTTACTCCCTCTTAAGCAAATTATGTTCTCCTTTAAAGATCCAGGGGCCTAGTCAGTAACTTCAGACTGATCTGCTGTCAGTCTGTATCAGAAGTATCATATAATTCTTATTTGTTGCTTCCAAATAGTTGACTTACCTAAATGGTCTCCCTTATTGTATAAAATCACCTATCTCCTTAATACCTTCACTAGCTGGAAGAGAGACATACTATGAGTGTTAATGAGAAGGAACTACATTATTTATCCAGTATTGTGGAGGTCTTGATGTCCATATTTTGCAATCCATTCACATTGATTGTGTCTGTATTTGCTTCAGCTCAAGCCTGGGAGAACATGATGAGTGCCTCAAGCCAGAGCCCTAACCCTAACAATCCTGCTGAATACTGTTCTACTATCCCTCCCTTGCAGCAAGCTCAGGCCTCAGGAGCCCTGAGCTCTCCACCTCCCACTGTGATGGTACCTGTGGGAGTTTTAAAGCACCCTGGAGCAGAAGGTAGGGGATCATGTGCTATTCTCTCTCTTTTTCCTCACCAAGTTCCTCTGAAAAGGTGCTGATGTGATTTTACAGCACAAGTCTTTAAAACATTGCAGATAAATCCCTTTGGTTGGTTATTGGAGTGGAAGAACAAGGTGAGAAATGTGTTGAGACAATTTCTAGGCAAGTAAGGAATAGTGTTATGTTGCTTGATATTTTGGAGGCACCTCTAAAAATATGCCAATACCTTCTCCCATGTAAGAGTGGAGTAGTTACTCTGCTTTTACTTGAAAAGTGATGCAAAATTTGAAGTCAGCCTGCAAAATCCTAGCCTCATGCCTACCTTGGTGTTCTTTGCAGGAATTTAATAAGTAATGAAAGTAAGAATTTTTTTTTTCTGACCAGTTTATTCTAGTATTGCTTTTTGAAATATATATATTGTCATTTTCTCTTTTCATTTTTAATCTATCCATATAAAAATATGTGTTGGGTACACAGATCTTTATAAAATCCAGAACTTTCATCCTGATTATATCATATATTAGGTAGAAAATTATAGGCTCAACTTATTTTAGTTTATTATATCTTTATGATTACGATGTTGTCAGATGAAAGGCACTTTGTAAGTTCAGGGGATTGTCAATAGTAAAAACAACACATATTTCCTTAAAATGATCTTGTTAAGAAGTTTCCCTTGATAATTAAGATCTATCTTCTTTCATTAATTTTGTATCTTTTTATCTAGTAATATTCTCTGCCCCTTGCTAAACAGCCCTCCTCCCCTTTTGAAGATCAAAGACTTCTATCGACATTATCAGACTTCCCATTTTCCCCTCTTTTCAGATCATCCCTTAGTCATGCTCCTTGTATTTTTATGAACTCAGGCTTTTCTTCTTAAAAATCTTTATTCTCTTTACTTCATTTGTCGTTTTTGTTGTTCTTCCCTAGTCTCTCTTTGTTTTGGCCTTTTGAATTGATTTCCAGAACTAGATTTAAAGGGATCATTTCATCAGACTCAGTTTTTCAGCTTTTCCCCGTACTTTTATTAAAATGCAAGCTACTTTGCACTGCCAGATCCATCTTTTTCTTCTTCAGTTATACCTTAGCCAAAGATCTGGCCAATTTGCTTCCCAATTCTTACATATCTGTGCCAACTCTTCTTTTATTAATTAATAATTCTTCAGCATTCTTCAGGGCATCTTTTGCCCTTTAAAAATACCGTATCACTTTTCCAGATGTTTAGTTCCTACAGAAACCTTGTACTTTTAGGAGATGTGGATGTCTATTGCCAGATATTTCCCCTGCTCTTAGTTTATTTCTTAGGCACTTCAAACACCTTCCTTAGTTTCTCTGTTATTGATACAGGACAGAGGATGTGACACAATCATAGGCATATTTAATATTTTAAAGGAAAGCGTTTTAGATCTTTACATATAAGTTGTAGAAGTAAAGAATATCCTTAAATGTGTATTTTTTATTAATTTATAACCACCTTTATACCATTACAGTTACTATATGTATAAATATAAAGTGCTAAATACTGATTTCTTTGTTCATCTGGAATTGGTGACCTTCTCTTCTTTGATGTTAGAAGCCCTACCAATGTCACAGTGATGCCTGTTTTATTTTTCTGGCTCCTCAAGTGGCTCAGCCCAGAGAGCAGAGGCGAGTTTGGTTTGCTGATGGGATCTTGCCTAATGGAGAAGTTGCTGATGCAGCCAAATTAACCATGAATGGAACTTCCTCTGCAGGAACCCTGGCTGTGTCACATGACCCAGTCAAGCCAGTAACTAGCAGTCCCCTACCAGCAGAGGTAAGAAAACAAAACGGCAGCTGAAAGTGAGAGCTTTATTCAGCACTGTGCTACCTGGGTCTTGCCGTTTTCTAAGTCGAGTGACCTTTCTGTGGAACCCTGTAGACTGCGGATGCAGTTCAGTGTGTGTGCGTGTGTGTGTGTGTAGGGGTAAAATAAATAATGGCAGAGTCAGTTGTTCTTGTTTGTTCTAATGAAGGTTATTTTCCAGTGAGCTCAGAACTGTACTGTAGCTAGACGCTGTGCTAGAGGGAATCCTGGCCCCGTGATAACGCTGGTGTTCAGAAACATCCCCCAGGGTCTCTGGTAGGCTGCGGGGCATTGCCCTGGTGAGGAAGGCCAGCCAGTATGAAGGTGGCTGAGGGGTCCTTCTGTTCCTTTGTCATCAGAGTATCTCTGCTTTTTTTCTGGTCTCCCTGCTTCCATGTAAGATTTTTTAAAAGGATTTCACAGCTTAAAAATAAGTTGAAAAACCACGGACTTAATGGATGAACGACTCTTACATACGTGAGGCACCAGCTCGTTCTGTCTTGCCTCACTTACCTTGTCTCTGTAGGATATCCTGGTCACAATTTGGGGGCTAGTGGGATCTCATTCCTTGGGGCCTAATTTTCAGAAGGGGACAAATACCAGCTACATTTTTTTTTTTTTTGAGTCAGTGAGAGAATAGAGTCACCTAAGACCATATCTATCTTTATTTTAAAATAAGAGAATCAGAGTTTGGATAAAATTTTTACTTTTGATGTTTTCATAGTTACTATTTATGTTCAGTAATATTTTTTCAGAAATTTACATAATTTGTGAATTTGTTTATAATTGAAACTGTGTATTATTAAGATAAGATTTATTGACCTATAGAACTGAATTTCCTGTTTGGTGAAGGAATGTTAAACCATGTCATATCTGTTTTCAGATATTTTTAAGTCTGGGGGTATTTTTCTGTGGCTGCAGACAGAGGACAACAGCTATGTCTTATTTTACATTGTATCTTCTTTTTATCTTCTTTATCAAGGAAATTTCTTTTTTCCTCCAATTGTTTATGTGGAGAAATTTCAAACCCACAGAAAAGTTGCAAAAATAGTACAGTAAACACCCATATGTTCTTCATCCATATTCACCATTTGTTATCATTTTGCCTTGTTTACCCTACCCCTGAAAACACACTGTTCTTGATGAACCATTTGAGAATTAGTTGCACTTTATCACTTAATATTTTAGCTTGTGTTTCCTCAGAACAAGCCATTTTTTTACATAAGCACAGTACAATTGTATGAGAAAGAAATTTGACATATAATTTGATTATCATATATAGAGGCCATTTTCAGATTTCCCTAGCTGTCCCAATAATGTTCTTCATTCTTTCATTTATACACATATGTGCACACACACATTTATATGTATTTTTTTAAATTAAATAAAGTTCTTTATAAAAAATTAGAATCCCATCAAGGGTCACAGCTGCATTTAGCTGTCATGTTTCTTTGATTTTCTTTAGTCTAGAACAGTTCTCCCACTTTTTTTTTTTTTTTTTTTTTTTGGTCTTTCAGTAGTTTTGAAGCATCTAGGCCATGTTTGGCAAAAAGTCCTTAATTAGTATTTGTCTGTTTTCTTCCTCGTGATTAGTTTCAGATTAAACATGTTTGGCACGAATAATACTACATAAGTGACAGTCATTTTTTAGTGGAACACATCAAGAAGCATCAGTTTAATAATTGGTTAAATTGATATCCCCTGTGTTTCTCCACTGCAAAGGTAGCTTTTCCTCTTTGCAATTAAAAAGTAATGTGATGGCTGTTACTTTGAGTGTCTTGTTTCCTTATGGTCTTTTGGCTAGTGATTTTACTGTCCTTTGACGGTTTGTGCTGAATCAGTTATAACTATGGTGTTTATATACTGATGGCTTTTTCTTTTTATTAAATTTCTTTTGCATCTCTTACATTATATGATACATTCTTAAAACATAAATTTTTCAGATGAATGAGGAATCTCTAGTTAATGAATATTGTAGGGAGACAAAGTTCAGCTCCGTTGAAGAGAAACTAAAATAAGCTAGTTATTCTGTTTCTGTGCTCTCTTATTGTTTAGCACTCTATTTTAATATTTATCTGGTAAAATGAAGGAAAACAAAATTCGTTAAAAAGTCAGAGCTGAAAATATTTTTCTCATCTTTATGAGCTGGTAGAGTTCCTGGCACTTAAAATGTGCTCAGTAAATGAAATAAATTCCTTTTCACAGATGATACTTAAGTAGAAGCCAGATGGCTACTTCTTATGATATTAAAAGGTGGGTTTATGCATCATTAAATAGAAAGTTAGAATAGATTACTTTATTTTGTGTGCTAGGCCTTCAAGTCAGTAATGGTTTGCCAATAAAATTTTCCAAATTTCCCTTATAGGATGTACTGAGAACATTGCAAAATTTTTAGCAAAAACCCGCTAAAAACTCACAGTCCTAAATTATAAATAGTGTAGACAAGAGTGTGGTAAGACATAGGCATATTAAAAAAAATAGTTTTAGTCTTTATTCAAGTATAAAATATATATAGCAAAGTGCTTAAGGAGCATTAATCTTTAGGAAACAACATGATGAACATACATGTATATGTATATGTATATGTATATAGACACACACACCCCCATGTAGCCACCATCGAGGGAAGATACACAGAACATTTACATCACTCCAGAGTGTTCCCTCATGCCCTTTTTCTGTCAATACCTGGCCGCCCCCACCACCAAGGTAACCAGTTTTTTAACTTGTATCACTGTGGATTAGTTTTGCCTGTTTTTGAATTTCATATAAATGGAAACATACAGTATATAATGTTTTGTTTCTAGCTTTGTTAAATTCAACTAATATTTATGAGATTTATCAATATTGTGTGCAGCAAAAGTAAATCTTTTTTATTGCTAAGTAATATTCCATCATGTGGCTTTACTGCAATTTATCTGTTTTCTTATTAATGGACATTTGGATTGTTTCCAGTTTGGCTATTTTGAATAAAGCTGCTAAAACATTTTTATATATGTTTTAAAAGTTTTTAAATGCTTTAACTTAAAGCTTTTTTTTTGCTTGCTTAAGTTATAAAGAATATAGAGAAGAGGGCATCATTTTAATAGATCTTTGAGCATATGCTATTAAATTGTTACTTAAGTGGCTTTACCTCCACCCAGAATGTATTTTGCAACATGATGCCTTTCGTTTTGTCTATCTCTTTTGCTCTAAGTTATGTTTTCAGAGCTACATGTTTTTATTTGAACATGCCATTCATTCTGTTTTGTAGGGCTGAATAATTTGACCTTGTAAGATTATATCACAAAATAGTAATCCATTCTCTTAATAATGGACATTTGGGTTAGTTCCAGCATGGGTTATTATGAATAAATATTTTTGTGTATATATATACATGCATAACATGATGCTTTATTAAGTGTAGCTAATGTGATCTTCATATTAATGCAAAGAAAAATGAACTTGAAGTTTAATTTCATTGCATAGTAAATGAAATTATTTTATCAAAGTTAGCTTTTTAATTTTATATTATAGTAAAATGTACATAACATAAAGTGTGCCATTTTAACCATTTTGAGTACATTCATATTGTTTTACAACTATCACCCCAATTGTCAGTTATTTTGAAAAAAATTATATAAATGACACTTTAAGTAGACCCAAATATATTAAAGGTTCAGAAATTATGAGATAATAGTGAAATTTTGCTTCTGTTGCCACTGTAGGTTTTAAAAATATTTTTCTTTCATGGCGAAACAAACCTGAGTAAAGGAATCTTTCACCCAGGTTGCAAGGCCTCTTCTCTCATTATTATGATTCAATGATGCCAAGAGAAGAAAACACACAATTGGAAATGTTTTCATAGTATAAGCCCAATTCTTTGGGAAACCACGGGTTAATGACTATGCTGGACTATCTTTCAAAAAGTCTAAATTCCAAGTTTTCACTTGAATTCCCATTTATAGTCTTGACTATATTCTGCCAAAGTCTTGAACTCTCTATAATGCTCTCCTTGCTAATTTGCTTTTCCTAGGCGGATATTTCTCTATTCTCTGGGAGTATAACTCAGGTTGGAAGTCCTGTTGGCAGTGCAATGAACCTTATTCCTGAAGATGGCCTTCCTCCCATCCTCATCTCCACTGGTGTCAAAGGAGGTATGTGGACATATATATAAACAGGGATAGTTACGTATGTCAAATGTTGCCTTCTGATTAAGGGAAAGAGATTTCAAGTGATAACCGCCCTTCTCTTCTCCCACAAAAAAAGCAACTACTCAGTGCCATGAAAATCACTTGCTACTACTGATTGTTTTAGAGAAAATATTTGTTTTTATATTATTTCATTTGTTGAAAGGTTGTAATATTATTTTAAATTGTAATATAAATGTAACTTATTGGCAGTTTTTTCTTTATATTTTGAAGCGTATAATACTCTGAAGAATTGCTTGTAGTTCTAGGATTGGCCCACCTGAAATAGTTAGTACAATAATTTAACTTTTTGTTTTGAAGTATAATACACATTCAGAATGTACATATAATAAGTGGAGAGCACTGAACTTAAGTTGCAGTTTTACTGTTAGGAAACATTTTTAGTGAGTCCTGGTAAGATGCAAAGTTACTATTCGTTCGCAAGAATGCTTATCTATACGTAAAAGTTTGTTGTTGATAGATTAGATCAGCATCCAGTCAGTACATTTTCAAGAGATGGTTTATTAATAATCGCTCCTCAGTTTTGTCCTAGTCTTTTACCTGGTCTCCTTGCCTTCAGTCTTTCTCTCCTTTATTTAATCTTCCACATTGTGGCCAGTTATCTTTTTAAACATAGATATTATCATATATTGTTTCTGCTTACAAAATTCAATGGCTTCCCAGTGCCTTTAGTATAAATTATTTATCTTGACTTACAGTGTTCCTTGTAAAGTTATCTCAACTTGTCTAACTTTCTTTCCAGCCAACACTCCAGTACTTTACATGCATACTACAGATTGTTTACTGTTTTCTTAATATTCACATTTCATACTTCCATGCTTTTTCTTATGCTGTGGAATGGTGGGAGGAGAATGGACTTCAGAACTGGGCAAATCTGAATTTTAATCCCATTCTAGCTGTGTGATCCAGTAGGCAAGTCATTTATCCTCTCTGAATCTTTATCCTAGTTTTTTTTTTTTTTTTTTTTAGTTAAGTAACTAGATCTACTTAAGAGTCAGATTAAATTAAATCAGATTTCATACCTGACTGTACATAACAAGAAAATTGGGAAAAAGTAGGCATATAATTAATGTTTTTATTGTCTTCTCTTCCTCTGTCTAGAATAGAATACCCTTCTGTACTCTAGACTCTATGAATAACTCCTCAGCCTTTCAAAATCCGTATATATGGAAAACTCTGAATCCTACCTTGGCTTTGTTAGTAGTGGTTTTGCATCCACATCTCTGTTCTAATAGAAATTGTTATAGATGGTTACTGTATTAACACATTTTTCACTGAAATTAGATATTTCATAGGTCTGTTTCTTTCACTAGACCATGAGTTCATGTTTGTGTCTTCTGCTTCTAGCCTGGTACTAGGCCTGTAGAAGGTTCTCAGCAGTGCTGGCTGAATGTATCATGCTATCAAATACAGCTTGTGTCTCAGATAGTTCAACGATGAACTTTCACATAAAGTTAAGCATTCTTTTGATTGTATAATGCCTTTGCTCCTTTCTAGGACCCTCTAAAAATACTCCTTTGTGATTAAAATTGCTACTTAGGTTTCAAATTTTGGTTATTTTAATAAATCTTATATTAATGAGAAATTAAATTGGGTATTCTGTTGTTAAAATAAATAAGATTGCAAGGTTCCATTTTTATTAAAAGTCACATCCATTAAATCTAATTTTCAAAACTTTTTCTACTGAGAAACAACTACTGGTTATCTGTGTTCACTTACTGAAGCCACATTGCTGTCTCTTCATCAGAATCTTGCTGTTTGTTTTCCAGTGGGAAAACTTCATTAAAATTTTTTTTCCAAGTCATTTATTATTTCTCTTTCTAATAACTTTTCTTTTTATTGATAGGGTAGACATTTCCCATTACATCTGAAAAATACCTTTTGGTCAATGGGCAATGGTGTCATTTTGTTCTATCTTGCTGACCAAACAACATGCAACTCTCAGGTTTTTAATTCCTGTCCCATATCTTTAGATTCTACAAGGGGTATTACCCATGATTTTGACTTCAAGCTGAGAGGACTACTGTCATTCAGAATGGTGTGGCTGAATATTACATACTGTACTTGCAGGGATTAATTGGGAAGGGTTCTGTGCAGTCTCGAGTATTAACTTGTCCATGCTCAGAATGTGATGTCTGATTTACTACTGATCTTGGTGATACACGTACTGACCGCCTTCTTAACTTACACTTATAGAGGAATTGTTTCATGAGTCCAATCACCTATGATACTTTTATCTTATTTTCTGGGTGTATTTTTTTAAAGTTTAGTTTTTTAATGGTAAAAAAAATCTCAACAGTACAAAAGGATATAGAATAAAAAGTTGGATTCCTGTCTGCTTCAACCCCTAGACATCCTTTCTGGAGGTAGCTAGTATATTATCACTTTCTCATATACCATGGATTATTTTAAATGTTGGTCTGGAACAACAATGTAATATGTAAAATCCTTGTTATGATAGTTGGGGAATTTTTATTAAATCAAAGGATTGTCTTTAGACTATGGCATAAACCATTGTATGGAGACAGCTATACATAGGATAACCATGTTGTCATCCAAACTGGACTGGATCACTTTTGAGAATGAAAGGGGTACTGTTAACACGACAGTGGGATAGCAGGCATAAACTACGTTAACCGTAAATCCGTAAATCAAATGCTTACCTCTTTCCTATGAATCATCAGTCCATTCCTCCATCAGATTTCTTTCTTGATTTGTCTCTTTAACCAGTCTCTTACATTGTTTTCTTCCCTTACAGACTATGCTGTGGAAGAGAAACCATCACAGATTTCAGTGATGCAGCAATTGGAGGATGGTGGCCCTGATCCACTTGTATTTGTTTTAAATGCAAATTTGTTGTCAATGGTTAAAATTGTAAATTGTAAGTTAGAAATTTTTTTTAAAAAATTAAAATGAGGTACTGTCTTATAGATAATAAAACTTTTAAATTCATTATGCACAAGTATTTTTATATAGAGCCACATCTTAATGAAAACTGGGAACTGAAGATGTTGGTTTGTATAAAATAATATATCCCAGAGGACAACTGTGGAACTAACTGAGACTCTTGCTTTTGGTCAAAGGGGTGAGACAGATGAATTTTCCATGGAGGAAAGCCAAGTGAAACTTGAAGTGATCTGAATTAAGTTCTTCCTGAGAAGGGGTATTCTGAATCACAACTCACCACCAGAATAACTGGAGGTGGATAAATTATCCAAGAGGGTCAATTTCTATGCTAGGTTTAAATCTCAGAAACCATAGTCATGGTGCAAAACCTTACTTGTGAGAAGTGCTAGCTAATTAACACATAGTAAAACTTCAGTACATCACAAGTGAAGATTCAGAAGAAACTTCTCAATTCTTGGTGCTAGCTTCTTAGACACCAGAATGAGAGAGAGGACAGTAACTTAGAATCTTGATTCGAATATAATATTGCAAAATAGAGAATACATTTATTCTGGATAAATGTTAATCGACAGAATTTTGGAGGGAGGAAGGAAGCATTGGGGAATAGTCCTCAAGTTGCCCCTGTGTATTTGTTTTAAGTTGACCTTGGAAACCAGAAAAACCAATATACTAAATTCCTTAGAATTTCTTCATAAATGAAATGCAGGTTTATGGTTTACTTGCTCATCACACCCTTATATATTTGTCCAGTTAATAATGCTTGCCACCTTTCCTAGGATCAGATTTTAAAATAATTTGCTTGAAATTTTAATTTACCATGTCTGGTTTTTGAGTCATACTTAGGAAATAGCTAACCTAGAATTCCTGAAGTGTGCACCAATCTTAATACAGCTGAATTAGACACCTTACATTTAGGTACATAAAGCAACAATGCCCAAAGTGAAAGAAAGGGGTCTTACATTACTTTTGATTTACATTGTGGTACCCATAATTTTATTTGAACCCTTTATGAATTCCTTTGGGGATCTTACTGTGTTGGAGTACAAGTGATCAAAGTGTCAAGGATTGAACATTATTTTTAAGTACACGTGGCTTATGCTGTTGTGACTCTGTATAACCTTAATGTGAAGAAGTGGAAATAAGCAGTCCAAAAAAGCCATCCATTTCACCACCTTTTATAGCATGAAGCCAAGTAAAGTCCTATTGCTGATTATCTAGAATTTTCTCCCAGAAAGGACTGTAATTTAAATAGCTAGACTCTTTCAATCACAGATTAAGTTTAATAAGCATACATAAAAATATATTTTCTTTAGGCCACAGCCTGAATCCAAAGCTTTAGTAATATTGACTTTTATTGTTTTCTTGTTTCTAATTTTAATTAAGTAATTATTTTCCTTGGTAAAATGATTTTTTAAAATATAGGTGGGGGACTATATTCTTTCATCTGTATAGCCAAGGATGTGTAGTTTGGTTTAATTTATTTTTAATGGAATGCTGTTTCTTTTAATAACTGTACCTTTTCATAATAAGAGTTAAAAGTTTTAAGTGCATTATCTTTCACAGTGACTTCTTTTACTTCTCTTCTAATTATTTTGCTAAGTGTTTGCTTAGAGCCAGAGACATTGGTATGTTTTATTTTCTGCAGTAGTTCTTTGGCTCAGTGCAATGACAGTTAACAGTTGAATTATACAGATTCAGTATGATCTACTTTATTCTCTGTTATATTATAACAAAGATTTCTTTGGATTTTTAAAATAAGGATTGAGAAGCATATCGTTATTTGTATATTTTATTTCATCTATAGATGTGAACAGGAAGTGCTGGTGTTTCACAACCAAGGGAATGCATGCAGTGGGTCAGTCTGAGATAGTCATTCTTCTGCAGTGCCTACCGGATGAAAAGTGTTTACCGAAGGATATCTTTAATCATTTTGTGCAGTTTTATCAGGATGCTCTGGCAGGTGGGGATACTTTATGACTTAGTCTGTACCCTTTATAGATGATAAAAAATTTTAGATTCAGATGCAAATAACCTTAAATTTGGAAGCCTGGCATTGGACTTTGGCATTATTGGCAAGTTAGAACTTGGCATGGTTTGAAGAAGTTACAAATTTTAGTACTTTACCTGGTGTGGTGGTGGTTATTTTTCAAAGGCTGGGATCAAAGTTGTAAGATAATCCATTGACCATGATGTAAGAGTATTTTCTTCCTTTGGCTTATGGAACATGATATTGGTATCAGTAGAAAGAAGCATAATGATAACTTACTACTTGTTTTTTGAGTTAACAATATTTATATAATTATAATGTAAATATTCATTTAATGTTCAAGTTCCCAAAACCACTAGCATGGACAACTTTATTATGGTTTCAAAATAAATTATAAATATTATTAACTGGAACAATGTAAAAGTAAATGCATATTTTGCACAGCAAAGGGAAACATAAACAAAAAAAGAGACAACCTACAGAATGGGAGAAAATATTTGCAGATGATGAGACTGACAAGGGCTTAATTTCTAGGATATATAAATAACTCATACAACTTATAACAAAAAATAAACAACCCAGTCAAAAATGGCCAGAAGACCTAAACGAGCAATTCTCTAGTGAAGACATACAAATTGCCAATAGGCACATGAAAAAATGCTCAGTATCACTAATTATCAGAGAAATGCAGATCAAAACTACAATGAGGTATCACCTCACACCAATCAGAATAGCCCTCATTCAAAAGTCCACAGATGACAAATGCTGGAGAGGGTGTGGAGAAGAAGGAACCCTCCTACACTGTTGGTGGGAATGCAGTTTGGTGCAGCCACCGTGGAAAACAGTATGGAGATTCCTCGAAAAACTGAAAATAGACTTACCTTATGATCCAGCAATCCCACTCCTGGGTATATATCTGGAGGAAACTCTAATTCGAAAAGATACACCCACCCCAGCATTCATAGCAGCACTATTTACAATAGCGAAGACGTGGAAACAACCTAAATGTCCATCGACAGATGACTGGATAAAGAAGTTGTGGGAGATATATATATATATATATAAAATGCAATACTACTCAGCCATAAAAAAGAATAAAATAATGCCATTTGCAGCAACATGGATGGACCTGGAGATTGTCATTCTAAGTGAAGTAAGCCAGAAAGAAAAAAAAAATACCATATGATATCACTTACATGTGGAATGTAGAAAAAAAGACAAGTGAACATATCTACAAAACAGAAACAGACTCATAGACATTGAAAAGAATCTCATGGTTACCGAGTGGAGAGAGGGTGGGAAGGGATAAATTGGGAGTTCAAGATTTGCAGATGTTAACTGTTGTATATAAAATAGATAAACAAGTTTATACTATATAGCACAGGAAACTGTATTCAGTATCTTGTAGTAACCTATAATGAATAAGAATATGAAAAGGAATATGTGTATGTATATGTATGACTGAAACATGCTGTACACCATAAATTGACATAACATTGTAAAGTAACTATACTTCAATTAAAAAAGGCGGGGGGAAGTAAATGCATAGCTATTAGAAGTTGGGTAAGACTAAGGATACTAGTATAAAGGCATACTATTTAAAGTAGAGAGAGAAAAAATATATTTAAGTGTATTATTTAACATTACAAAGTTAACCTTCCCCTGATTTAACAGAAGAGGTAAGAAGTAATGTAATTGAGCTAAATTCTCATTTATCAGGATAAGAAGTCAAAAATAATACCTAGAATTGATAAATAGGGAAAGAGTAATACAATAACCAAAGCCAATGAATAATAAAAGACTATCTCTGAGAAACAAGGGTGGGGTGAGGGTGGCCAGGGTATTAAAATTATTTTCATGCATTATTTGTTAATGTTTATAACATTTATATTAAAATCATAAATTATTTGTACTTTCTGAATGCAAGTAATTCCCCATGTGGGATTCTATGCCAAAGAAATTTTCTAAAGTGTAAAATACACTTTGTATGTGAAAGGGTTTATTGCAGCATGACTGAATTTTTAACATGAAGATTTAGAGGCAACCCTAAATGCCCAGCTATAGGAGAAGAGTTTACCTGTGTTACACTTTTTAGATGAATGCATCTTTTTCAGAATATTATTTTAAAAGTAATATTTTTATGGAAAATGCTCTTGAATAAGTACAAAAGCAGGATGTAAAATTGCATCTTTAGTGTGATTATAGCTTACGTGTAAAAGATTGTACTTTTATGTCTTAATTAGTCTCTATGATAATTTAAGTGAAATAGTACATGAGGGCAAGGTGATAACGGTAGAAACTGACTACATCATACCTTCAAAGTACAGTTCAGTATTTACTGTGTCAGTTCTAAAATGTATGGGGTTAATTTGAAGTCATCTGGAAACTCTAGGCCTAAATTTCATTCCAAAAATTACTTGAAACATTCATTTTTACCCTTAGTGTGAATGTATTCACATGTAAAAACTCCAAACAGAAATGGTTTTGGGGATGCAAGTAATAGCATGTTCATGTGGGTTTTGAGAAGGCATCAGAGATTAGGGCATGGGAGGTCCAAGAGTGTCTTGTTCAGGAGTTTGTCCTCTTTATTCTGCAGGCAGTGAGGAGTCATTGAAAGAAATTAGTGACATAATCAGATTTGTGTTTTAGAAAGATGACTCTAGAAGCAATATGAAAATGGATCAAAGTCTGTCTGGTACCAGGTAGAGCAGGTAGTTAAGAAGCAGTTACAGTGGATAAACAAACAAAAATCTATAGTGAGTAAGCCCTAGAATACTGCATAACAATGAAAAATAAACAAACTGATGATAGACACAGCAGCATGGATGAATCTCACAGACCATAATGCTGAGCAGAAGAAGCCAGACACAGAGAAGTACATATTACATGATTATATCAGTATGATTCTCTAGAACAGGCAAAGTGAATCTGTGGTGATAGAAATTAGATCAGTATTTGCCTTGGTTGGTGGGTGTCCTGGTGCTGGAACTGACTACAGAGGGGCCCTGAGAACTCTGTGGGATGATATAAATGGTCTGTATCTTGATTGGGATAGTGGTTACATGGCTGTTAACATTTGTCAGAACTCATTGAACTATGTAATTAAAATCTGTTGAGTTTTATTGCAGGTAAGTAATACCTCACTAAAATTGACTTAAACTTTTTATTGAGATATCATTGACACAGAACATTATATTAGTTTCAAGTATATAGTATAATGATTTAATATATGTATATATTGTGAAATGAAATGTCTTGTTAACAACCATTACCTCACATAGTTACAAATTTTTTTTCTTTGTGATGAAAACTTTTTAAGATTCTACTCTCTACAACTCAATTACACTTTGAATATTATTTCTCTTTCATTCCCAACATTATCTTCTTTTTGATGTTGGAGTCTCAGTTTAAGTCTTCAAATGAAAGCTTTTTTTTGGTTAAATTCTCATACCTAATATTTTATTTTTGTTGATATTTATACCCATGGAATGTTACCTGTTTGTTGATGAGGTGTTAAATGACAGTTTAAATATTATTCATTAGAATTGGTAGAGATCTGTCAGTTTTTAAAATTTTTAAGAAAGTAAATGCTTAAAGGATAAAAGATATATTTTATAATGTGAGGGGAAATAATGAAGAATCTGAGTGTGATTGGGGTGGGGAGGAGGGTTGTTAGATGATAGAAGCAGAAAGGTTATGAGTATATGTGGAAAAATAACCAGTAATAGATTCCAGTCTCTAATAGGGAAATCTCAAAGGAATAATGAATGAATGCTTTGAGTACCAAGCCCAACACAGTTTTCACCTCTGAGCTATTTTCACTGGGGCATGCTTAAGAAAGATAAACATTATGCTGTTATTAGAGCTTTAGAGGACTGCTATTATGTACTCATCCCTGAGGAGGGAAAAAAAAAATCTTCTGTCTCTTTTGTTTCCCATTCTCTCCCTACACCCCTGCCCCCAAGAGAAAAGATGAAAATTTATACAAGCCTTACTTTAAAATCTTTGATAAAGCAAAGAAAGTTTTATGTTTGGTTGATTATTCATTATGTGAATATTTGCATTATAAAAATAATAGTTAATCATTTTTTAGAACAAATTTATTCACATTAGGTCTGAAATTTGGTAAACTATTCCCCAATTGTCACAGATGTTGAGTCTCATAGAAGTCAAGTAACTTTCCCCCAATCTCATAATAGTGAGTGATCGAATTAGTGTTCAAACCCATGTCTCTGTGACTCCAAAATCTGATTTTTTCCAAAATAACATACTACTTCCTTGATATGGTGATTATTTTGTTTTTATACGTCTGGCCCAACAGCTTAAATGTGCAGCCAGATTTGGTTAATCCTGGGGCAAGAGAACTACCCTAAATGTATTTGGCAGATAATGATGTGCAGGTGAACATAGCTTTCAGCCACAAAGCTTCTCTGAGTTTTGTGGGGAGATGTTCCCTTCATGTGTGGACCCTACTATCAGCATAGCTTCCCAGTTCACTCAAGGATTCTGTGACCCATCACCAAACTGTCCTGCAAATAGTCTCTAGTTTTCAAGGAAAGTAAGCATTAACTTCTCTGATGGCGATTTGTGTATTTGCTAATAACTTCTTTCAGAAGTGTCAAAGGAAGCTTGCACATGTCTGGTGAACAAATCTGCTGTTACATTATTGAACAGCTCCTGTCAGGAAATTCTTTTGTAATTCTAGACTGAGGGAAATGTCTCCTTAATCAAGGGCTGACTTGTTACTGTTTCATTAGAAAAATATTTGAATTAGAAAGTGCTTAGTTAAGAGCATTTGTAATTAAAAGGAAAAAAATAACACTGTCTAATATGAATTTAAATAATCTCTGAGTTGTTTATGTTTCATATCTGTCTCAACCAAAATTAGAATAAATCCTATCTTTGATACTTTCTCCATAAATTTTATTCTCTTAATGTCTCATATATAATTATACTTAATGTCTTAATTCATTATGTTCATGAATTGAATTTATTTAGTCAATGGCATTAGGATTGTAAACTCTATGAGAGCAGATACCTAATATTAACATTTTTTGTGAACTTTGAGGCAGTAATTCTTATCCTGAGACCTCCAAAGTAATTCATACCTTGAAGTTACATAATCTAAAGGAAGGCATCAGTATTTCTGGTGTCAATAAAAAAGGTAAATCAGTCAGTCTAAGAAAGAAATGGAAAATTTTATTCAGGCCAAATTGAGGATTATAACCCGGGAACAGCATCTCAGAAAGCTCCGAGAACTTTTCTCCTGTTAGAAGTCAAGGCACAGTTATATAAATTTTTTGAGACAGAGGGCTGTGCATTAAATGACATATTATTGACAGTTTACACTATCTAGATCTAAGTGTCATTGTGGCCCCTTACAAGATTAAGAAGGCATGCTATCTTTTAAGGAGTGGTCTTGTTGATGCTAGGAGAGTGTTGCTCTTTATGTTTGAGCAGGTGTTTCTGCCGATGGGGGAGATTTGGTTGGCACATAATGCAGATACACAGTGCACTGTAGTGGGAAGAAAGGAGGCCAAAGGGCAGAGAAATGTTTTTATGTTTAAACTTTTCTGATCTTGCCATAAAATAAGAATTTTATTTCACATTGGCATTTAGCCAGACAAACTGTAGTGTGATAATACAAGTTACTTCATGCTCACCAGAAGCCCTGATAAAATCAGGAAGCTAATTTTCATTTAATAGATGCCATTTGTGTAAAGAACAACTTTATAAACATGTGTCTTTCATAGTGAAAGATTGGGAATTAGTGTTTGGTAGTGTCTGGCTCTCATTGGTAATAATGATTATTAAAAATAAGATTATCAGTAATAATTAATGTACTTTTTTGTTTTAGGGAATGTGGTAGGCAACTTAGGACATTCTTTCTTCAGTCAAAGTTTCCTTGGCAGTAAAGAACATGGTGGATTCTTATACGTGACATCAACTTACCAGTCATTGCAAGACCTAGTACTCCCAACTCCACCTTACTTGTTTGGAATTCTCATCCAGAAATGGGAAACTCCTTGGGCTAAAGTGTTTCCCATCCGGCTAATGTTGAGACTTGGAGCTGAATATCGACGTAAGTAGTAAAACATCCTAAGCTGTATGACCAAGACATGACTTTATAAAAACTTGAGATATTCGGAGCCCCCTGGTGATACAGTTAAACAGAAGTAATCTTTTGAAGTACCTAAGCTAAATTTGGCCAGTGTCTCTACTTTTTTAGGCTATAATGGAAAGGACTCAAAATAGCAAATGAGATAATGATTATTCATTGCCTTGTAAACTTAACTGGTTTTATAATTCATTGATAAATACGTGATCATCTTCAGAAAACGTGAATTTCAGCTTAACAAGTAACTTTTTTTATGGTAGCTATATATGGTGAGCAGATTTTTTTTGTCACTTGATTGGAAAATAGTTACAACATATTTTTTATAACGTAACAGACACTGGAAGCTGGTGGTATAGAGATCGCTCTCTGCTGGTAAAGGAGCTTCCTTGCCCATGGTTGTAGCAGTGCAACTAAGCTGTGATAGTTTTTAAAGATGTTAAGGCCTAAGTGCAAACTTCATTGTCTTCACCTAGTCAAAATTGCCCTAGTCTAGGAATCAGACTACTTGAATAAGGTTCTTAACTCTGCCTCTTAGTAGCTTTGTAACTTTGGATGAGTCACTCAAGTTGTCTGATTCAGTTTTTTTTGCAACTGGAAATAATAATTGCCTTTTATATTGCATAGTATTTTTAACAGGATCAAATGAAATAGTGAAAAACTATTTTATAAACCATGAAACAGTATATTATGTGTTTTCAGAAAGTTAACTTCATTCTTTATGAAATTATTCTTTCCTTTCAACAAGAATTTAATAAAGGCTTACCATGTCCTGGGAATTCATAATGGCTGAGACATGATTATGGACTCTTGGGAACTTTTGTAAGGAAGACATATAGAAATCATGATTATAGTAGTATATTGTGTTAAAACACATGTTCACAGTTAACAGAGTTCTTTGGGAGTCCCAGGATGGTCTCTAACTTCATCAAGAATGAGGGACCAAGGTGCCTCGACTGAACTGTGAAAGAGGCATATGAACCACCTAAGTGAAGTAGAGAATGGAAAGGATTTGTAGGTAGAGGAAACAAAATTTGTATCTTATACAGATAATTCAAACCATAAAGTTCAAGCCAGCTAACAGGATCACCTAGTGTTTGGCTTTTTCTAAGGAGGGTCCTGATTGGGACATGTGTAAGAGTGAACTCTTAGAATTCCTGAGCACAGAGGAATCAGGAGATACTTGTTTCCTGGATCATATTAATCCAGTTTGGAAAAGAATACTTCTTAAGACATTGTAGTTCATTTTAGAAATAGCCGCATCAAAAAGCTTACTCTGGTTATTAAAAACCTTACTCTGATATGATTTGTAGAAGGCTCCGAATTTGTCTGTGATGCTGTCATGGTAAATACTTCTTGAGCCCTAAATTTCATATGCTCTAACCAAGCCATTACAATTATATTTTGAGAGCTTAATGAAACATGATGTCTGTTTTATGAAAAATTTAAGCTGCCAAACTTAGTCTGATCATTTCTCACTTCCATAGTTTATCCATGCCCACTGTTCAGTGTCAGATTTCGGAAGCCATTGTTTGGAGAGACGGGGCATACCATCATGAATCTTCTTGCAGTAAGTTGGGAATTTTAATTTTCTTTTTCCTTACTGGGGTTTGTGTGGGAGAAGGAAGAGAAGGAGTTTATTATTTTGTTAATAGCCATACCCTTTCTGCTTCCGGGAGGTGAAGATTTTATGCTGAAGGAAAAGAACAGAACATATGTATTCTTTGGAAAGTATGTGGAGCTTTGGATAGAAATAGTACTGGATTCCAGCCCTTGGTTATACACTTACTATCTAAGTGACCTCATAGAAGTATTGTGAGGACTAGTGAATACTTAAAGCACCTAGTATTGTGTCTTGTTTTAATTTTAAGCCTAGCATCCTGGGGGTGTCCCCTTTGTCCATGTGGCTTACTGTTTTGCCAAAGGTTGGTCAGAGATTATGTTCAAATACCCCAAGCCAGTAAGGCATCTGTTCTTTCTTAATGGATTTGTGTGTGTGCTGGGATTCAAACTTTATTCTTTTCCTTTCCGCTGAACTCTCTCAGGTCTCCTCTGCATGGGCTTTAACCCTGTTGACCAAGGATGTTGGTTGGCTTGGGCCCACTAATGGCTCTGGTACACAGGTGCACAGACAAAGGTCAATCCTGGGTGTTTGGAGGATTTGTAAAGTTCCCTATGACTGTCTTACCTCCCAGAACTCTGTTAAATCTCTGGCTAGTCTGCCTATTCATTACTTGTCCCAAAAAGGCTAGCAGCCTCAGGCTGACAGAGCTGCTTGCCCGCTCTTTTCACCAGCCACTGAGATTACCACTTAAAACAACACAAGCAAGATCCTTCAAGCAGCAAAGCTAATTGTTTTCACAAACTACCTTGCCCTGGTTGAACTACTGCATAGGGCTAGGGGCAGCCCCAGGCAAGAAGATCTCAGGCTCAACTATTATTCTTACTTGAAGTTCAGTAGTTTTCATGAATAAACATGTCTCAGTGTGCTGTATACCTTTGGTCAGATTCCAGAGCACTGAATGGTGGTTGTTTTAAAAAATGCATTTACCCGGCTTTTTAGTTGCTTTGGGGGAACTTGATTTATTTCCTCATTCTGTCGTGCAGCTGTAGTTATAGTTTCAGTTATCTTTTAAATAGATTTAAACAATAAGAAAAATTCTTATAGGTTTACCCACATAGCTGCCATTTCCAGTGCTCTTCATTCCTCTGTGTAAATCTGTATTTCAGTCTGGTGTCATTGCCCTACCTGAAAGATTTCCTGTAATGTTTCTTGTGGTGTGGGTCTGCTGGTGATGAATTCTTCCAGCATCTATATTTCTAACAATGTCCTTTGTATTTGAAAGATATTTTCGTCAGATGTAGAATTCTAGGTTGACAGCTTTATGCTTTGAGAATTTGAAAGATTTGCTTTATTGCCTTCCGGTTTGCATTTTTTTTCAGATGAGAAATATTTTCCCTCTTATCTTGATTCCTCTCTGGGTAGTATTTTATCCTTCTCTGGTTGCTTTTAAATTTTTATTTTCATCAGTGATTTTAAGCAATTTGATTATGTGCCTCGGTATAGTTTTTTTCATGTTTCTTGCACTTGGAATTTTCTGAGCTTCTTAGATCTGTGCGTTTTTAGTTTTCATCAAATAATTTTTCTCTCCACCCCTCCTCTCCTTCAGGAACGCCAATGTTACAGACTTATTAGGCTGCTGGAAATTGTTTCACAGCTTACTAATGCTCTCTTTCTTCTTTTCAGTGTTCTTCTCTGTTTCATTTTGGACAGTTTTTATTGCTGTCTTCAAGTTCACTAATCTTTTATTTTTTGATATTAAAACTGCCAGTAATTCCATCCTTTTTTTCCCCTGTAATCTCAGACATTGTAATTTTCATCCCTAGAAGTTTGACTTGGATCTTTTTCTATATCTTCTATGCCTTTACTTTTAAAATATCTGAAACATAATTATAATAAGTTTTATAATGTCCTTGTTTGGTAATTCTAGCATCTATTTCAGTTCTGTCTCAGTTTCCATTGATTGACTTTTCCTCCTTTTTTTGAATTGTATTTTTCTGCTGCTTTGCATACTTGGTATTTTTAAAAATTTTTATTGGGTGCCAGATACTGTGATTTTCCCTTGCTGGATACCAGATATTTTTGTGTTCCTATAATTATTCTTGAGTTTGGTTACCAGTAATGTTAGTTTATCTAAAAATGATCCTTTTGAGTCTTGATTTTAAGATTTGTAAGGAGGAACCAAAGTCTTGTTTACTATAGGGTTAATTATTCCCCACTACTAAGGCAAGACCCTTCTGAGTATAGTTGACCCTTGAGCAACATGGGTTTGAACTGTGAGGATCCACTTATACATGGATTTTTTTCCAACAATAAATGCTACACTACTGCATGATACATGGGTGGTTGACTCTCTGGTTGTAGAACTGCAGATATGGGGGACCAACTATAATTATACACGGATTTTTGACCATGCAGAGAGTCAGCGCCCCTAACCTCCACGTTATTCTAGAATTAACTGTATTTGCAACGACTTTTGGCATTATCTGGAATTAAGCCAGACTTCACAGATTAAGGACACAGTCTTTCACAAGATTGCCATTATTTCAGACATTAGCTGCAAGCTCAGGGGTCCCTAGACCACCCATACTTATGATTAACTGGATACAAATATGTGAGATTCCACTAACCCATCAGATTTGGTAATTCACCAGAATGATTCACAGAACTCAGCAAAGAACTATACAGTTGATCCTTGAACAATATCAGTTTGAACTGCTCAGATCCACTTCTGTGTGGATTATTTTCAGTAAATATGTACCGCAGTACTATGTAATCTATAATTGATTGAATCTTAGTTAGGAAACTGCAGTTCAGAGGGCTGACTCTAAAGTTATGCACAAATTTTCTACTGTGCAGGGGTTGATTCCCCAACCCCTTCATTGTTTCAGAGTCTACTGTATTTGTGATCATAGTTTTATTGTAACAAAGGAGAAACAAATCAGGAGTAGCCAAAACAAGAGACACATAGTGCCAGGTCTGGGAGGGTCCCAAACAAGGAGCTTCTGTGTCCTCAGGGACATGTCACCTTCCCAGTACATTGATGTGTTTCAGTGTGCACCGAGTAAGCTCCTGAGCTTCTGTGTCCTGAGTTTTTGTTGAAGTTTCCTTGCTAGGCACGAATGATTGAATCATTGGTCATGTGAATAGACTCGATCTCTATCCCCTCCTCACGCCCCAGAAGTCAGACTGATTGATATCATTTACCTCAGAGCTCCAACCTCTGATCATATGGTTGATTTTTCTGAAATGGCCAGCCCCCACCCTGGGTCATCTTGATAGCAAAAATATCTAGGAGCTTATCATGAGTTACCAAATTGACATAGACCATCAGGGAACACCAGTAATAACAAAGGCACTCCTGTCATTCAGAAAAATTCCAAGGATTTGAGGCTACCTCCCAGGACCAGGGGCAAATGTCAGTCAGAGTCTTTATTATACAGTAATACCCTATCCAGTGCCCATGAATTATGAGGTTTTTCTAAATCTGGATTTTGGGAATGGACACTGTTCCCAGACCTGAGTGTCGGATAATGCTCCCAGTATTCATTTCAGGCATTTCCTTCACTGGCTTCAAGAAGTTTCCTCAAACACATTTGCTAATCATAACACCGGATGGGACCTTCTGCAGACTTGTGGCTTTCTCTCTCTACAGTTTTCTCTTCTCTGATACTCTGTGCTGTGAATTCTCACTACTTTGGTTTTTCTGGATTTTCGATTTTGTCTCCTCAACTCAGGAAATCTGCCAGCCTCTGCCTGGATTCTCCCTTCCTGCTCTTGAGTTTGGAAACTTGTCAGGCATAACCTGGGCAGTCACAGAGCTCATCTTGTTTGTTTCCTGTCTCTCGAGGATCACTGTCCTTCATTGCCTGAGATTCCATATCTCGGAAATCATCGTTTCATGTGTTTTGTGAGATTTTTTTGGTTGTTTCAGGCAGGACCATAGTCTTGTTCTCTTTTCTCCATCTTGGCCAGAAGTGGAAATTTTTAAATTATATTTTAATCTGTAAGATCTCTCTCTCTCTGTTCTTTACTCCAACCCCCATTCCTTTGTCCCTCCTTGATAACATTAGGTTTTAGTCACATTTTTTGACAAGATAATTTTTTTTCTTACTGATTGTAATCTGATTTGGAATAAAAAGGAGATATTTTGCTAGATAACAGGATAAATATCTCCTAAACAGATTACTGTAATCTAGCAACAGCAGCCTAAGGTTTTTATGGTCTATATCAATTCAGTTATAGAAATACTTGAGCATCTCACTCAACATCATCACCTTCTCTCTCTCTAGTTTACCAGGATTTACAGTCTATTGGATTTCAACACCATTTCACTGTTTCTCACTCTATTTACTTGTCTCTTTATCTGTCTTAAGATTCCATGGTTTTACCATTAAAATTACTTTTTTTTAAAACATAATTCTAGTTCATTTTTCTATTTTACCCTCTTTTGTGGTAGCCTGGCAAAATGTAAACCCTGCTTAAATCTACCTCTCTCTTTAAAAGTTTTTTTTTTTAATTTATATACAGTAAACCCACCTTTTTTGGAGTACACTGCCAAGAGTTTTGACAAACGTAGGCAGTTACGTTACTACCACTGTCACAATCAAGATACAGAACAGTTCTGTCACTCCAGAAAATTTGCTGGAGTACCTCTAATGTCTGGTACCACTGATCCTTGGTCCCTGTAGATTTTGCAGACTGTCCTATAATCGGAATTATACAGTATGTAGCCTTTTCAGTCTGGCTTTTTTACTTCTCATAATGCCCTTGGGCTTAATCCGTGTTGTTGTAAGTATTATCAGGGAGGAAATAGTCTTTTTGCTCTATTCATCTTAGGTTCCTCGACTGGGGCCCTGTAAATTGGCCAAAGACTAATTAACAAGAGGCATATTTTGGGGTGGCATATTCTGGTACCCCTCAGTATCAATGTCGTTCATTTTTGTTGCTGTGTTGTGTTCTGTTGTATGTATGAACCACAGTTTATCCATTCACCTGTTGATGGACATTTGGGTTGTTTCTATTTTTTGGCAACTGTGAGTAAAGCTGCTATAAACATTCATGTATGAAATTTTGTGTGAACTTGAGTTTTCATTTCATTTCATTTGGGAGTGGGATAGGTGAGCCATATTGTATGTTTCACATTATAAGGAACTGTGAAACTGCTTTCCAAAATGCCTGCAGTATTTTGCATTTGTCAAGTACAAGAATTCTTTTTTTTTTTGCCAGCTGTTGTTATTGCTCCTCTTTTGTTTTTAATTTTTGCCATTCCACTAGTTTAGTGGTTTTAAATTTTGTGATTTTAATTCGTGTGTTTCTTTTCCCACTTAAAAAATATGGTGGTGGTTTTCTTATTGTTGACTCCTGAGAGTTTTTCATGTATTCCGAATATAAGTACTTTGGTAGATATATAACATTTAAAAATATTTCCCCCCAGTCTATGGTTTATCTTTTCATTCTCTTAACAATGGCTTTCATGGAATAAAAGTTTTTAGTTTTGTTGAAGTCCAGTTTATTAATTTTTGTGGAGCATGCTTTTTATATCTAAGAACTTATTGAATAAACATATCACATTTTCTCCATGTTTTCTTCTGAAAGATTTAGAGTTTTATGTTTTATATTTAGGTCTGTGATCCACTTTTAGTTAATTTTTCTTTATGATTGTGAGGCATAGTTTGAAGTTTTTTTTTTTTTTTCCCATTTGTATGTCTAGTCATTCCAGTACCAGTTGTCAGAAAGACTATCCTTTCTTCATTTGCTAACCTTTGCACCTTTATCAAAAGTCAGTTTATACCTGTGTGGATCTAATTCTTCTTTCATTCTTTTTTTTTTTAATATGGAATGCTTCATGAATTCACATGTTATCCTTGTGCAGGGTCCATGCTAATCTCTGTGTCGTTCCAATTTTAGTATGTGTGCTGCTGATGCAAGCACCTCCTTTCATTCTTAACTTTCATCCAACCCTAAAAATGGGTGAAGACAAAAAGAGTAGCATAGTCATGGGTCTCATTTTAGATTCATGACCAGTACCATTAAGGAAGCTCGGAGAGCAACCTGGCAATCCTTCCTTGTCCACGGTACATTCCTACTCTCCTTGATGAATTTTTGTACATGACCTTTTTTTGTACGCCACCTCTCCTTTCCTCATTTTCAGCTAATGACCTAGCCCCAATTTCCCTGAATAAATAGAGGCAATCAGAAGACAATGTTCATGCAGTTCCATCCAGTAACTTACTAGTACCTGTACATTTTCTTTCCTGAGCTTCCAGGACACCATTCTTTCTTGGTTCTTGCCCTGCAGCCTTCTGACTTGCCACCTCCTCTTCCCATCATATTCTGCACCCCAGTAAAGGGCATTCCAGTCTTCTGCTTGCCCAGGCAATAAATTCAGAATCACCTTTTTTTAAAAATTATTTTATTTTATTATTTTATTATTATTTTGGTGGGGGAGTAATTAGGTTTATTTATTTACTAATTTATTTTAATGGAGTTACTGGAGACTGAACCCAGGACCTCGTGCATGCTAAGCAGCAGAATCATCTTTTGACTTTTTTTTTTTCATGTCTTGCATCAAATAGTGGCAAATACTGTCATTTTTCCCTTCAAAATATATCTAGAATCTGGCAACTTCTCACCACTCTTTGAACTGTTAACATTTTGGTTCAAGTTCACAGTCTCTTGCCTGGATTACTTTTATTATGTCTGTCTGATTTCCTTTCTTCTATTCTTGCTCCTTTACCATCTATTCTTTACAGAGAAAGTTGGAGAGATCTGTTGAAATAGGTCAAAAGTAAAAGCAAGGTCCTATGGTGGCCTACAAGACCCTGTGAAATCCAGCTGTATGCCATCACTTTGATCTCAGCTCCTACCAACCTTGCTCACTTTGCTTCAGCCACACTGGATGCAGGGGGTAGGGGGTGGGGAGGGGGTGTGTTTTACTCTACAAATATTCAGTGAGTGCCTAGGATGTTCCAAGCATTTGGAATATAACAAGAACAGAACAAGAGAGAGGCCCTACACCCTTGAAGCTTATCTTAGAGGCAGGAGACAGTTAGTAATGATAAAGCAGGGTAAACATTCAAATATTTGTTTAATATTGTTATATAAAGGATAAATGAGACTTTTTGGTCTACTCCCTTCTAAGAGTTTACAGTCTAATTGGAGAGCTCAAATACACACAGTGGGGCTTTTACAATACATTTTCTTATTATTTAAGTAAATGAGGTGTTTCGATTTTCACATTCTTTCCATTTGTGATAATTTGATTACCATAAATCAAATTCTGCCACTGATGAACTCTTTATTCCACTTCAATCTGCTTTTGCCCAGGACTTTAGAAATTACCAATATACATTGCCAGTAGTTCAAGGTTTGGTGGTTGATATGGAAGTTCGGAAAACCAGCATCAAAATTCCCAGCAACAGATACAATGAGGTAAGATTTACCATGAAGGCATATGTTTCATAATTGAATATCACAAATGAAGATGAAAAACACATGATTACATATAAATTTTAAATTAATTGACAGTGAAATCAGTTCATAATATTATATGACTTAGATCAATGACAGAATTTCATAACAGAAAGCTAAGATGTTAAATTTGTGACTGACTTAGTAATTAGTTGTATCATTTGTTACGTTTTGGCCTTTTGATGCTATGATAATCAGTGACAGATTTGCATTTTGATTGAGGTATAAAATTTATAATTTTAGTGGTGGGATCTTCTTGTTTTTCCCTCTTGCTGTAAGTATATATCATTTTTGACTCTCCTTCATGTTTAAGCACAACTCACCTGTAAGTCCCAAAATGACTTTTAAATAAGATTTTGAAAGCGAATGATTACGTCTTGAATTAAGTTGTATTTTGTAACTAAAATGAAATTGCACATGCTATATACACATCAGTAGAATTATATAAACAATGTTCTTGCCTGTTTGCTATGTGAAGTAGTTCTTGAATTTAAAAATTTCTTAAAATCATTTCGAAAATGTCTAACAGTAATCATTGTGATTTAAAAGAAAGACTTTAAAACTGAGTTTGATATAATGTTAAAATTTGTTGTTTTATTAGGCAGGGTGTTAATTCCCCAATTATTGATTCCACTGCCTCTTGGTGTAAAGTAATTTCTTTCTTCCTCTTTTTTTCCTTTCTTCCATTTTTCCTTCTTCATTTAGCCATTTATTCACTTATTCATTTGTACATTCAATAAACATTTTGTACTTGATATACACTTAAAATCACACAAATGTTTTACTGGACTTATAAACTCAGAACTCAGTGTTATTATTTGACAATGACCTATTTGACGAAAGCCTTTAGTCCATGTCTTTCTAATGGTTTCTTTTAGGACACTAGAAAATAGTAGTTAGAATGTGTGCTTAATTTTTTCTGGGATACAGTCAGCAGTTTTTATCTATTAGATAGTCTTTCCTTGGAATATCAAATAGGAATAGATATACTAAACCTAGGTAGAGTCAGATCTTTAAAGTGGACTATTTTTATGTAATTTGTGCTCTAAATAGTCTTTTAAAAGAGACTGTACTTTGAAAACTTGACTTATTTCTCATATTTGAAGTTTTATTATCTGTTTCACAAACACCTATTAAATATATTCTGTGATAGGAAATGCAAAGATGAGTAAGACATTATGCTTACCTCTGGGAGTTTATTGTCCAGAAGTGAGATGATCACATGTCATCCCCAAGCGGGTAACATACATTGCTATCCTTAGTGTTTGCAAGATGATGCTTTGTGTTTGTAATTGGATTCATTTATGCATATAATCTATAAAAGCTATAAGGCCCCGATAATTATTTTAGTACTTGGTTTAGGACATTCATGACAACAACTGACATTCATATTATCTGTCTTTATTTGAATTCTACTTGCTAGGTTGTGCTGGGTTAGAAATCTTTGTTCAAAAACAGTAACTGTATTTCTTGTCATTTATTACATTTCATTTTCAGTAAATCTTACCAATTGCATATCACTTATTTTTCTTATTTGATTTATCTGACTACCCTTCTAATTCAATTTTGGTTTCAAGTCTAATTTTCTCTCTCACAAACTTGGACAGTTGAATTGCATTATAAGAATCTAAGAATTCTGCTTCACTTTATAGTTGAAAAGGTAATTTCTTATGCATGATTTCATTTAAACACCACACTATCCCACTTTTCCTCTCATTCATTTTTCTTCATCTGTACCTTTATAGTTTTTTTTTATCATTTCCCTAAACTATGTTTTCTTTTGCTTATAGTCTTTGCACAAACTATTTCCTTATTATTGCACACTTCTCCTACTCTTCATCTGCATAACCCTTATTCATTTTTCAGGTTTCAGTTTAGATATCATTTTCTCAGTAGGCTTTCATTTTTTCCACATAATTATTCCAGATAGTCTTTGATTTCATTTCATTTCATTCCACACATCCTATGTGTAATGCTCACTACATTTGTATTATTGTATTATTTATTTGTATTATTCAGTATCTATTTTCTCTACTAGACTTTTAGTTCCACGAGGGACTATGTCTGTCTTGTTTACCACTGTTATCAGTAGCCATCTACCTAGTACAGAGCAATTGCACAAGAAGTGTATATTGAATGAAGACATGAAACGGAACTAAATATAAACAATGTAAAATATAAAAATATAAAAAATAAATAATATAAAAATAAGTAAAAGATAAAGTAATATGAAAATAAGTGCTGAAAGTTATTGGAAGTTTACTAAAGGTTCATAGAAGGGAGACCTCTGATAAATGGAGCAGTCAGGAATGTTCCTTTATTTCTGATTGGTCCTGAATCCCTAACAGCCAGAGCAGCACATTCCATGTAGATGTTTGTAAACGTTCATGTAAATGTCAATGTTGTGTAAATGTAAATGAATGAAAGATCTGAAACAGACAGTGAGGGATATTTCGGCACTAGAAAATGAAGGATGGAAAATGACTGGAAAGAAGAGTGTGGGAAATAACTGGTGGAAAAGCGGGATAGATACCAGCCTACATAAAAGTTAGTAAAGCACCAGGAATGAGCATGTCTGGTAGGGAGGGTGAGAGATAGCAGCCTGCCTACAGCTGACTGGGAAATGAAGTTGTGCAAAGAGACTGCTGGATTTCCAGAGGCCTTCAAAAACCAGGCAAAGGAGTCTAGACTTCAATATGATAACTTGTTAAGAGATTTTACAGGTTATAAAGCAGAAAAGTGACTTAATGAAAGTAGAATTTTAGAAAACTGCATTTTGGCAGCTATATGTAAAATGTGGAGAGAAGGGACCTCTAAGTGTTGACTGAAAAGAAAATGCACAACCTAAAAGTTGAGAATTATGCTTTATTTGGTGGCGTTATTGAGAACTGTTGCCCAGGATACAACCAAGAGGTGAGGAAGGAATCAGGATATATAGGAGTTTTTGCAGGGAAAAAAATACCCTATGTAGTCAAATATCAAAAGATTACTGCTAATTACAAAAACCAGACATCTCAAGTTAATGATTTTAGAGCTTTTCTATGTATGAGAAGATGCTAGATTCAGGACTTATTGAAATTATTCCTTGATATGCATCTTAACTATCTAGGGCTGGTATCCTGTTTTTCTCCATTCTGATTTCCCCTTGGGGTGCATCATTGGTGCTGGCTGCAGTGGTTGATGGCTTGATGGTGGGCAACATTCTTCAGTTACTGAAATGGCAGGCAATATTTTTTTGTCCACCTAAGGAAAGACTTTAAGCCTAGAAGGCTAGAACAAGAGAGTATTTCAGAGAGCATGGAAATTTTAATAAATGAAGTAGTCATTGTATATAAATTTCCTGATCTCCTTCATGAAAGCCATTCAAGATCTCTGTTGGTTTAGGTAACCTTACTCATGTTCTTTTTTGATGTTGTTGTTGTTGTTTGTTTGACTGATTGATTGATTGATAATGGAGGGACTGGGGAGTGAACCCAGGACCTCATGGATGCTAATGCTCTGCCTCCCCACGACCCTACTCATGTTCTTATAATGAGATTACTTTGACCATTGTGTTAAATAACATTTATTGACGGTTCAGTATGTACCAGGCACTATTCTAAGCTTATATATATCTTCACACTACCTCTATGCAATGAGTAGGGTGAATACCTTTTTACAGACGAGAAAATTAAGGCACAGAGCTAGCAAGTGTTGGAGCTGGAATCAGACCCAGACAATCTGATTCCAGTGTCCCTACTCTTAAACACTATGCTAAACTGATTTTTATAGACATCAGTTTAACAATTACCAGTCTTATTTTAGGATCTTTACAGACAGAGGTAATCAAGTTTAAATGAGGTCATTAGGGTGAGCCCTAATCCACTATGGCTGGTGACTCTATAAGAAGAGGAAATCTGGATGCAGACAAGCATAAAGAGATGCTATGAAGAGACATGGGGAGAAGATGGCTGTTTGCTAGTCATGGAGAGAGGTCTGGAACAAATCTGTCCTTTTATAGCCCTTAGATGGAACCAGCTCTGCTGACATCTTGATTTTGGACTTCTAGCCTCCAGAATTGTGAGACTTGAAACTGCCAGACTTGCCAACCCCATAGCCATTGCACCAGCTGTTCTAAGTGCCTGTAAGTCTCTTCCTTAGATATTACCGTGCGTTTCCCTCACTTTCAGTAAGGCTTCCCCTGACTATCCTATATTAAATGGCACCCACCAGTACTCCTGGTCTTCCTTATTGCTTTAATTTTCTGTATAGCACTTACCAATGTCTAACATTTTATGGTATTTTACTTAATGTATTTTGTTTATTGTTTTTGTTGCCTCCTCCTATACACATAAGTTCCATGAGGGAAGATTTGTTTATTGACTACTGAATAAACCAAGTACTAACACAGTGCCTGGTACACATTAGATATTTATTGAGTATTTGCCAAACGAATGAGTGAAGGTTTATAGTTAATGATATGTAGATCCATAGGCCTGGAAGGTGGGTGCCAGCTTCTGGACACAAGTGGACCCCAGCTAAATGGAAGGACAAATATTTATATCTTTCCTAAATATCTCCAGGAAAGGATATTGCTCTGCCTGTTCCATTATTACTCATCTCTGTGTTCCTTTCTCAGTTCTGTTTTCTCTTCCTTCACACATGCTTTTCTCTTTATCCAAAGTGTTCTTCCTCTATACCTGATTTCGAAGCCAATTCAGATGTTACATTCTTTAGGAAACTTTCCTAGGATTCTTCATTCTCCAGATAATACCACTCTTTCTTTCCTCTGTTTGCCATCTTTCTTTATTCATGTAACATGTGTAACTGATGAACGTGAATCCTCTCCTGCTCTGAATTTTTGAGTTCTTTGTGGGCAGAGAGTATGTCTTTCATTCTTCGTTGTATCCTTGGTGCAGTGGTTCACTTTTAGAGATTTTCCATGCTTCTGCAATGGAGCTTCCTACTGAAACTCCTTGTCAGTTGCTTGATAAGAATGTTTATAGAATTAAATCGTTAAAACTTATTTTATTAGACGCCTGATCTGTGGACCACTGCAACTATTAGTGAACCAAAATTTTTTTTAATTGTTCTAACAACATTTACTTTTTAGTAAAACTCCATGAGTAAGACAAATCCTCCAAATCAATGTATGATTTCCTTATTAATATATTCAGCAAATATTTATTGAATACCTGCCATGAGGAAGTCCTTACATGTTGTACACAAACGGTAGCTGTTCCTCAAGGCTCTGCTTGAACTTCTCCTTTACAGATCCTTTCCACTCCAAATCAAGATAAACTGTCATTTTTAAAATGTGATCTCTTAGAGAGGAAATTGAAGGGAATGGCATATTAATTCAGAGATGGATTAGATGTTATAAATCCTCACTGGTTCCTCCAGCACAACCATTCCCAGACTGTATTCTTTTAATTGGTCTAGTGTGAGTGGTTAGACTCTGGAGGTGGGAAACACAGGAAAATAAAGCTTATGTACTGCTTCACTTGCTAGGTTAAAATGGTTCTTTCATGCTAAGACCTGTGTAGAATTTAGCTCAGTGCCTGGCTCATGGTTGGTGCTTCATAAATGTTAGTTATTTTGCACCTATTGTTGTGATAGAAGTTTCCCTTCATTTTATCAGTATGTCATTGTCACTAATTTGTGAGTGCGTAGGCATGGTCTGAATCCCATTATCTCATAGGATGTACTCAAATGAATTATTTGCTCCTGATTTTAAGGTTGCTTTATAATTTTATAAGCAGGGTGGAGGAGATAAGCATTCAAATTTTATTTAACAAACACTTACGCAGTGTTTATTATGTTCTTGGTGCTGTTCTAAGGACTATATAAACATTAATTCATTTAATTCTCACAACTATATGAAATAGTTACTTTATTATCTCTGTTTATAGAGGAGGAGACTGGGACACAAAGAAATCAAGTAACTTTCCTAATGGCATATAGCTTGTTAGTAGCAAAACCAGGACTGAGATACAGACAGTCTGGCTTGAGTCCTTGCTATTAACCAAATCCAGGGCTGAATGTAGATGCCATATGAAAAATACAAAGAATGTGCTAAAGCAGTTCAAAGAAGGGAGTGGTCACATTAGTGTCTGATAAGGAATTTTAAAAGGCTACATGCCAGAATTGGTGTTTTTGCTAAGCCTTGATTTGGTGGGGTGGGGGTAGCTTTTTCAGGTTCTTGGATATGGGAGATGAAAAGGGAGGTGAAATAACAGCATGTGCTGAAGCTCAGAGACGGGAAATGGTAGCCCATCAGGACGTGGTCCTGCTTGTACGGCTACAGTAGGAAGGGAAGCCAGACAGGAGAGCTGGTTTGGCGCTAGAGCCTAGGAAGCTTGTGATTTTTAGTGGACAAGGTGGAAAAGATGTGACATGATCAGAGCTGTGCTTTGGTAAATATGGAAACATTGTGTTTGTCGATGAAAAGTTAGTCAGTTGATCTAAGAAAGAAATGAAAATTTTTATTCAAGACAATAACCCACGAACAGCAATCTCAGAAAGCTGTGAGAACTGTTCCACCCAACAGAAGTCAAATCACAGCTGTAAGGTTTTTGAGACAGGGCTGTGCATTAAATGACGTCTTATTGACAGTTTACACAATCCAAATCTATAAGAGATAGCCCCTTTACAAGATCAAGAAGGAATGTTAACTTTCAAGGTGTTGCCTTGTTGGAGCTAGGAGAATTGTGCTCCTTATGGGTGAGCAGGTGTTTCTGCTGATAGGGGAGGTTTGGTTGGTGCATAATGGAGATATACAATGCACAGTAGAAGGGAGAGGAGGCCGAAGGGCAGAGAGAATTTTTTTTATGTTTAAATTTTTCTTGTCCTGCCATGAAATAAGAATTTTATTTCACATGTGGAATGAATCAGAGCTATTAGAGACTGACTGTAGATAAAACAGCTATACAGTTTTTATTATGCCCAGGAAAGAGGTAATTGATCTTGAACTATGGTGAAGATAGGGATAGATCAAGAGATACAGAATTTGAATTGACAGAGCAGATAAATGGCACAACTAAAATGGAAAGTCAAGTATTTATATTATCATATGACAAGTGTACATTTATTTTATGTTCAGTAAATTCCTTTGAATATCTGGGAAATTCTCCTCCTAGTGTAAATGAACATGATTTTAAGAGAAAAAAATCTGCTCATTCATTTCCAAAGAAAGATGATGTTTTAAAAATCTCATTGGGCTTGAAATTGACACCCAGGGAAATAATTTTTATAGTGGCTAGCTAATTTATTCAGAACATCTGAGTTGAAAATATTTTTAATCTGCTCAGTGTAGACAAAATTAGAAATCATTTCAGCCTAATGATTTGGAAGAAATGATGGATATAATATTTTTTAATTGCTATGTGATTGTGTCAGTGTCTTTCATGTGTTACAAATGTAACTTGCAAACAAGAACCTAAATAGTCTATGTATTGACTTCCCTAAGTAGGCGTCTTCCAGCTGACTTACCTTTTTGCAAAAGATTTATTTAAAGCAATCTTTGGAAAACCCTGATAGAAGTGGTGTGTTTTAATAAGTTCAAAAAAGTTAGTGTGAAAGGAATATTCAGTTATTGTTTGAATGCCTTTGGTGATACAGTAATGTATTAAAATATTAACTTTCAAGAGTTATAAACATAACAATGTCAATCCAAGAGATGATGATAGTATCTTAGAATTGTATTGATACAATGCCTAGAAATAAGTTTAACCGAGGAGATAAAAGACTTGAAACCGGAAAAATACAAAACATTGTTGAAAGAACTTGAAGACTTAACTAAATGGGAAGACATATCATGTTCATAGATTGGAAGACTTAATATTTTTAACATGTTAATACTGTTCATAGTGATCTACAGATCCAGTGTAAGCCCTTTCAGAATTCCAATGACCTTTTTTTGCAGAGATGGAAAGCCAGTACTCAGATTCATTTGGAATTGCAAGGGACCCTGAAGCCAAAATAATCTGGTAAAAGAAAAAACTGGAGCCTTCACACTCCCCAATTTCAAAACTTACTACAAGGTTACAGTAATCAAAGCAATGTGGTACTGTCCTGCAACAAAATTAAGATTACTGAAATAAATTCATACATTTATGGCCAGTTGATTTTGACAAGGGTGCCAAGATCATTCAATGGTGAAATAATAATGTTCAACAAGTGGTACTGGGACAACCGGATATCCACATGTAAAAAGAATGAAGTCATATCCCTACTTCAAACCATAAAAGAAACTCAAAATGGATCAGGGACCTAAATATAAGAGCTAAAGCCATAAAGCTCTAGGGAAAAAAACATGAGGGTTGGTTTTCATGACCTTGGATTTGGCAATGGCTTTTTAGATATGACACCAAAAGCATAAGCAACAAAAGAAAAAACAGATAGACTGGACTTAATAAAAATGGAAACCATTTATTCATCCAAGACATTAACAGGAAAGTAAAAAGACAACCTATATAATGGGAGAAATATTTGCAAGTCATATATCTGATAAGGGTCTGCTCTATAGATCTAGAATATAAAAAGAACTCTTACAACTCAACAGCAAAAGACAAATACTCCAATTTAAAAATGAGCAAAGGACTTGAAGAGGCATTTCCTCCAAAGAAGACATACAAATGGCCAACAAGCAGTTGAAAAGATGCCTAAATCATTAGTCACTAGGGAAATGCAATCAAAATCACAGTAAGGGGCTACTTCACAGCTACTAGGATGGCCATAAAGAACAACAGCAACAACAGAAAATAACAAGTGTTGACAAGGTTGCAGAGAAATCGGAACGCTTATACGTTGCTGGTGGAAATTTTAAATGGTTCTTCCATTATGAAAAACAATTTCACAGCTCCTCAAAAAGTTAAACATAGAATTACCATATGACCCTGCAATTCCACCCATAGGTGTATAGTTCAAAGTACTGAAAACAGAAACTCATAAGAAGTACATGTACACACATTTTCATAGTAGCACTATTCATAGTAGCCAAAAGATAGACATAGCCCAAACATTCATGGATTGATGATCAAACAAACTGTGGTTAAACAAACAGAATGAAATATTATTCAGCCATAGAAAGAAATGAAATTGATACATACTGTACCATGGAGGAGCTCCCAAAACATTATGCTAAGTGAAAGAAGCCAGACACAGTGGTCACATATTATATAGTTCCATTTATATGAAATATCCAGAATGCAGACAGAAGGCAGATTGGTGGTTGGAGCAAGGAATGGGGAGAAACTGGTTAATGAGTTTGGGATTTTACTTTGGAGTGACAGAGATGTTTTGGAACTAGATAAAAGTGGTTGAAGAACATTGTGACTGTACTAAATGACACTCAGTTGTTCATTTTACAGTGATTAATTTTGTGTCATGTGAATTTCATCTCTGAATTTGTTTGAGTATAATCATACAGGAATATCAAAGGTATCAGAACACTCATCTGCTATTTTTCACACTCTGGTACTATAGTTTATAATGTAAGATGAAGAGGGGAGTAAAACAAAACAGAAGTTTTGAATTGGAGTTTCAAAAGATCAAATCCATTTTAAAGGGTTGGATTAGAAGCTTTAAGAAATAGATGTGGTATATTTATACAATGGAATACTACTCAGCCATAAAAACCGACAACATAATGCCATTTGCAGCAACATGGATGCTCCTGGAGAATGTCATTCTAAGTGAAGTAAGCCAGAAAGAGAAAGAAAAATATCATATGAGATCGCTCATATGTGGAATCTAAAAAACAAAAACAAAAACAAACAAACAAAAACAAAGCATAAATACAGGACAGAAATAGACTCATAGACAGAGAATACAGACTTGTGGTTGCCGGTGGTGGGGAGGGTGGGAAGGGATAGACTAGGATTTCAAAATTGTAGAATAGATAAACAAGACTATACTGTATAGAACGGAAATATACACAAAATGTTATGATAACTCACAGAGAAAAAAAATGTGACAATGAGTGTGTATATGTCCATGAATGACTGAAAAATTGAGGTGAACACTGGAATTTGACACAACATTGTAAAATGATTATAAATCAATAAAAATGTTAAAAAAAAAGAAATAGATGGCATGAAGGAAAAAATGGGAAATAAAAACAAGTAAATAAATTATCATTAGCCTATTCCAACCTGAAGCCAAATTTTAGCATCAGGATAATATAAGGTTGGATTTGTTTACTAGATACAAAATGGTGGCCTGTGAGGTTTTTATCAGATTAGATTCAGAATTACCACCTTAAATTTCTTAATAAGAATAAAGCAAAATAGGGGTAAGTGATTTCATTGAAGATCTAAAACACAAGTTAGTAAAACTAAGAAACGCTGGAGTTGATATATTTGTAGAGGAAAGTCCTCTTTTATATGGATGTGGAAAGAGAAGGCAAGATACATTAAATATGGGATGTTCTTTTGACTTAGAATCTCAGTGTGTATGTTCTCTGAGAATCCAGAGGGTAGAAGAAACTATTGTAATTAGCTAAATTAATTTTAGTTACTTGAGTTCAGTACAGCAATAAAAAGACAAAAAAAAAAAAAGAATGCTAAATGTATCATATGCTTAGGTTGTAATACAAATCACCTGTAAACTATACAGAGAATTTTTGGATTCGTTGAATTTTTACTAATAATGACTGTGATGTTTCACTTTTTTTTCATTATTTGGTAGTTCCTTTGTCACTTTAATAAATAATAATATTCTGTTTTGTCTTTGAGAAGGTGAAGGAGTTGTACCACATCAGAGACACCAAAAAAAAAAGCTCTTTCTTGGCAGAGTAAGAAGGTTAGCCCTCTTCTTTGATTGCAGATGATGAAAGCCATGAACAAGTCCAATGAGCATGTCCTGGCAGGAGGTGCCTGCTTCAATGAGAAGGCAGACTCTCACCTTGTGTGTGTACAGAATGATGATGGGAACTATCAGACCCAGGCTATCAGTATTCACAATCAGCCCAGAAAGGGTGAGTATTTGAGTTGAGTTTATGAGAATGGAAGCTTATACTGCACGTGGACAGTTGGATATCTCAGGCCCATAACACTGACTGTCTAGATAGGTGACCACAAACAACTTGATTAAATTAACCTTTCAGGCTTATTCTCTAGGATTATATTTACTACCCAAATAGCCAGACTTAGAGTTGTAAATGGAATCATTGTTATTGAGGGGAACATCTTGAAAATATTGCCTCAGGATATGACAGGGCCTGCATATTTGAAGGTGGGAGACTAGGCCCCATAGTGAGAATATACTTAGGTAGATTTAGAGCTTTTTGAATGACTGTGCCCAAAGAATGTTTAATTAATAGGTTGACACGATTCTGAAGGAAGTCTTCTAGGTTAGGTGATAACTCAGAATGTGGTCTCATCCCTTAGGAGATTGTAGAAATGCAGAATCTACACCCCAGATCTGCTAAATCAGAATTTGCATTTTAACATGATCGCGGTGTGATTCAAGTACACATTAGAATTTAAGAAGCACTGCTCAACATGCCATTTCCTAAAGTGTGTTAATCAGGTTCTGTGAGTTTTTAAAATATTCACATAAGTAAAACTTTTGCTAATTACATTAGACTAAGAAAGTTTAAGCAGATTTCATTACTGCAGCATTTTTCAGAGCCTGTAACAAGCTGATGTGTATTGTGATCTTCCAAAGAGAGATTAGTGTCTAGGCCTTCTCAAATTTATTTGGCCATGAATCTTTTTTTCCATCAGAGTATTCCTAAAACTAGCTTTCTTCAGTATGCTTTGTGAAAGACTTCTCTAGTAGACATACTGTAGGTCATTGTCTTCAGTATGTTTTTTAAGTCATTTGTGTAGTAAAGATATAAAAGCATATGTATATTCAAATGTGATATCTCAAATAAATCAGATGATTAAATCCATTATGCTCCCTATTAATCAAATCATATCTAGACTATTTGAGTAAGTTCTGGATATTATTAAAGTAATTAAAGATGTCCTTTGATAAAACTGATTCAAGCAAGGCCTGTGAGAGGTTTGGAAACTAGGTCAAAGGGAGAGCTCTTGAATAAAGTATAAATGTTTAACCTGGAAAAAGTATAGACTGAAAGAGGGTGAAAAATAGCTATCTCTATTTTTAACATTTTCTGTTATGTGGAAATAAGATGCAGTTTTTTCTCTGTAGCTACAAAAGACCAAAGCCAGCACCAGTGGGTGAAAGTTACACGGATCTAGATTTGGGCTCAATTTGAGAGCAGGCTCTGTAACACTGAGAGCTATCCAGAAATAGAATGGGTTGCCTTGTGCTGCTGTGTCCTCCCTGTCACCAGGGGTCTCTGACAAAGGCTGGATGACCTACCCATTAGAGATACTGTAGAGCCAATGGTAGGAGGTTGGAATAGCACAGTCCAATTTAAGATGTGGAGAAATAATGACCATAGTGAAATTTTCATAAAGTTAAGTGTAATTAAATACCCTTTCTTTTATGAAGAGGTGTTTGACTTTCAAATAGGTATTTATTTTTTTAATGGCTCCACTTGGTAAGTAAAATAGTTGGCAACCATATCTTCATATTCAAAATATATTTGACCTAAAAAAACCAATGAATTAAATCAGGGGTCAGCATACTTTTTCTGTGAATGGCTAGCTGATGTATATTTTTAGGCTTTGCAGGCCTGTGGTCTTTATCACTAACACTCTGGCATCATACTTCAAAAACTGCCATAGACAGTATGTAAATGAATGAATGTGGCTGTGTTCAAATAAAATTTTATTTACAAAAACAGGCTGCAGGTCAAGCCTTAGTCTTGACCACTAAGATTTCTTTGCTTCTTGATTGAAGGAAAAGCAGAACAAAAATGGGAGAGTGCATCTTAAAACCTCATTCCCTAAGCTATCATAAGCACATGAGTTGTTGGTTACTTGTGTATTGTGGGGTATGCATTCAGTGTTTTTTGTTTTCTGTATGATGGTGGTTGGAGTCCCCAATTACCAAATATTTTATTGTTATTTTCACTCCCTCCATCACAGAGTCTTCTTCACTAAACTATTTCCATTGCTGTTTTAGTGACTGGTGCCAGTTTCTTTGTGTTCAGTGGCGCTCTGAAATCCTCTTCAGGATATCTTGCCAAGTCCAGTATTGTGGAAGGTAAAGACTGAGTTATTTACCGCATATACATTAGGTCAGTCCTAATTGTACAACTGAAAAGCAAGGGACATTAAAGTCATGATACTTTTGCCGTAGATTTCTGACTCCTGTTATTTAGTCAATAGCATGTCACTTCAGCTAATTAAGACTATCATAAGGGTGCTTGCCTCTCCAAAGAAGGGAGTAAGTGGTAGAGATTTCATGGAACACTGACATAAAAATCAAGAGATGGCCTTTCAGAGCTCTGGGATAAGGTACCCAAGGAGATGTAGTCTGAGTACAGATATATCATTGGGTGTGAATCTGTAAATATGTAGGTGAAGTTCAGCCCACAAGAAAGCTGCAGTCACCATGTGGTGACAGACTGGGATGCATTTGTTGCTGGTTTGCTATAATTAGACATGACACACATCCCAACAAGTTAATTAAGTGAAACTTAATGAAAGGCTAATGAGCATACTATTTATTTTCTTTCTCAGTTATTCTTCACTGTATTTTGATCTGGTTACTCTGTTGCATAATAAATTAACCCAGAATTTAATGTCTTAAAACTACTAATCATGCTCACTTATTCCTCTGGGTCTGCCTGTGACAGGGCAATGCAGGGATGGCTTGACCCTGCTCAGTGATGTATGGGGCCTCATTTGGGATGACTTGAAGGCTGGTGGTTACTTGATGGCTGGGAATTAGAACTGTCTGAAGATTTGTTGACTCACATGTCTGGAGCCTGGCCTGGTATGATTTAAAAACTAGGAGTGATGACTGGAGTCTTTACACATTGGACTCCTTAGCATGGCAGCCTTGGGACAGTTGGACTTCTTGCACAGTGGCTCAGGACTCCAACCAAGCACAAGTGTTCAGCACAAGGCAGAAGCTGCATTGCTTTTTATGACCCCACCTCGAAAGTCAGTGTCACTTCCCCCATACTCTGATGTTGGAAGTGGTCATAAGCCTGCCCAGATTCAAGAAGAGAGGAGTTAGACGCCACTTCTTGATGGGGAAATGGAAAGGTAGCATTGTAGAAAAGTACGTGAAATGGGAAATATTGTTGTCACCTTTGAAAAATACTATCTGCCAGATATGATGATAGGTTTTCATTTCCACAGTAGCTCACTCCAGCCCCGTAAGAGCAGTTCTTCCTGAGGGTGGATTCCACTGTGTTAATCGAAATTCTTAGGTTATCTTACGTATGTTGATAGATAATGACTTTGATCTCCTTTACTGTAAACTTAATGAAGAGTAAAGTACGCTAATATTTCACAACTAAATTTCACAGGTCTAACTACAAAGCAGAAATATGCTATTAAGAAATTAAGAAATCTAGGAATTAAACAGTTATTTGGCATTGACTAATTAATGCCTACATGATCAAGTATTGACTACATTTGAATTGTCTTTACAAGATGATTAAATAGCACCCCTTAAATGTTGTCGAACTAATACATTGAACTGATACAGATCCTTACAGATGCAAAGCGATGTATTTAAAAGTTACATTTATGTCTTTGGGTTAGGAATTTCTTAGGTCTTACATTTCACTGTGTGTGTCAATAGAGCAATTGGCTCCCTATTTATGAAATTCTTATTGAAGCTCTTTAGAATTTATTTCAGCTGACAAGATTTTGTATCAGTGAAGCAGGGTAATTGCTCAGCATGTGCCAACTTTCACTCTCAGTTTGAATGTTTGCCTTTGATTCAGGTAGGTAGCAGCCCCAAAATGGTTGCCATCTGTTGGCTGCATGGGAGCTCATGTAAAACACATGTGGTAGGTTTGCCTTATTGCTAGTCAGTAAGTCGATTTATTCCCCATCCCACTGCTGTTGTTTATTCAGTGGTTTATTTAACACACATTTAGTGGACATGCACTGTATGCCATCATAATAATGTGAGAGAGACAGAGGTGCAAACAAATAAATATGCCTCAAGCATGATAAATGCAACAGTGGAAACAGGAACAATGCTCTGTGAGTCCAAAAGAGGGATGTGACCATGTGTAAGTTTCCCTTTGAGCCATCTCAGGAGAAAGTAAAATCAACAGGCAAGTGTTTTAAGCAGAATCCATCTGGGCACTTGCTCCTCCTTAACACTTTCAATAAGTAAGAGGTTCAGCTCCAAGAACAAAACCTCTTAGTATCTGTCAGCTTTAGACAGCAGGGCAGATATTTACATTTAACCCTAGAGGGATTTGCTAGATCCCAGGTACCTGGTTTCATCTGCCCCTCTCCCTGGCTTTGTGTTGTTCCATCTGTATTGTCTTGGTTCTGGTTCTCAGATGGTGTTATGGTCCAGATCACGGCAGAAAACATGGACGCCTTGAGGCAGGCACTGCGGGAGATGAAGGACTTCACCATCACCTGTGGCAAGGCAGATGCCGAGGATCCCCAGGAGCACATCCACATCCAGTGGGTGGATGATGACAAGAATGTTAACAAAGGGTAAATGTGGAGAACTTCCCTACCTGTGGCATTCATTATGGGCTAGGCCCTAGGTTTTGTCTGTACTGGTGTTTTACAACTTTACTGACAGCCCTGCCTAAGAAGAAGGACAGCTTTGTATACATAACATGGAATTTTAAATTTCTGGTTTCTTGGCTTAATTTCTGAAGGAGTTTCTGTGCACATGTATGAACGGAGGAGGTGGCGGAAAGGAGTTGATGAATCAGAACAATCCCTCTAAAGTTATTGAGATAATAGCAACACCTAAGACTATGGTTTACAAAGCACTTTTGCTAATATTGTTTCATTTGATAGAACAACTAGTGTTGTTATTTCCATATTACAGATGAGTAAATAAACACCAAAAGGCTAAAATCACTCCACAAAGCTAGGAAGTGGCAGGGCTAGGACTTAAAACCACGTCTCTGGGCTTCAGATCCTATACTCTTTCTAGCACATGGCAACTCTCGTCCAACGGTTCAGTCCAAAACCTTGGAGTCATCTCTGACACTTTTCTCTCATACCTTATACCTGATCCAGCAGTAAATCCTGTTTACTTTAAAATATATCCAGAATTCTCCCTCTTCTCACTGCCTCTGCTGCCATCATTTGGTCTGCATTACTGCAGTAGCCTCCAAATTGGTTTCTTTCTTTCCAGTCTTCGCCTCCTCCCTCCCCTCAACCTAATCTATTTCCAATACAGCAGCCAGAGCAATGTCACTTCTTTGCTCAAAACCCACCACTGGCTTCCAGCATCATTCAGGGTAAAAGCCAAAGTCTTTTCCAACTTACAGGGCCTCACACAGCCTGTGCTTTCCTCCCCTACTGTCTCACTTCTCAGAAGCAACACTTGCCGTCTTGCTTAAACAGACTATCTGTACTTCTGCCCGCGGACCTTTGTACTTTGTTTTCTTAGCTTGTACTCTGTTCCTAGATAGCTATGTGAGTTACTCCCTCACAGCCTTCAAGTTTTTTCTAAAATGTCATTTTCTCATTAAGGCCTTCCCTGGCCAGCTTACGACATTATAACCCTCTCACACATTTCTTGCTTCCCCCACCGGTACTTCCAGTCCCCCTTCCCTGCACTGTGTTTAAGAGCACTTACAACTCTCTAGCATACGATATATTTTTACTTATTTATTTAATTATATTGCTCCTGAGATGTAAGAGCAGGGGGTTTTGTCTGGTTTATATACTATATTACCAGCCCCTAAAACACTGTCTGGAACCTACTATGTTCTTTAAAAAAAATTAATTACTTGAATAAATATGTCATACTTTATTGTATTACACTTTCTCCCATCCATCCGTCAGGCAATAAATCTATGTGTGGGCTTCTGGAAATACAGAAATGAATTCCACACGGTCCTTGCCTACAGGTGGCTCAATTCCATTTTGAAGGTAGTTATAAATAAGTGCACCAAAGTATGAAAAATGCTTGTAGAAAACTGTGGGATAGTGAGGATAAAAAAGAAATGAGGAAGCTTGGTAGAGGTGGTAGGGCGGTACTGAGGAACAACTTCATAGAGAAATGGCTGCTGCTTGGCCTGAATCTGGTAAGAAGAGTAGACACTGACCACGACCCTTGGGCAGGGCAGGCACGGCAGTCTGAGGGGAGAGCAGGAGCAAGGGCAGGTAGAGGGCGTTGACAACGTGGCATACCACATTTTGTTTTTTAAAGGTTTTAAAACTTTTATTATTGGACAAAAAGAAGTAATTTCTAAATCAGTGACTGCATTTGCCTATTTTGCAAATAACCCTTTATCTTCCCGTACTTCCCTGGAAATTTTAATTTCAAAATCAATTTGTGTTTAGTTCTCTGTTATAGTTGGAAATGAACACATGATTTTTAGGACAAAAAATCAATCATCTGAAAATCTGATGCCATAAGGTATTGGTAACTAACCAGTAGGTTGCCCCTTCCGACAAGTGCCAGTGGCAGCATCTTAGAAAAAAGGATAATAACAAGTCAGGGCAGTCTCTCGAACCCAGGAGTTTAGTTTGTAGTTTGTAGACTGAATGCTTTCCAGCTTGTCCCTCGGTGTCAGAGTACCCTCTCTCAAAAGGGTGATAATCAGCTGAGGGTGCTCTATTTTTGACATTGTTGTCTGATGATTTATAAATTAAACTTAACATTGTCTACAATATTTTAATTCATGTAAATGAAATGAATCCCTGATATTGAAGCTTGGGTTAAATTTGATCTTTTATGCAGAGAGATTTGAAAACATAAGCAAGTTTTAAATTGTTAGGAAAAGTTTGGAATCTTTGCAACAGTTATTTTGCATCCTCATCGGAATGAGCAGTATCTCTATATATTTATACTTGTTATATTTCAGAGAGGAAATGACTATAAAATATGGCCTTTCTATTCAGGAATCTGGGAGTGATAATTTAGCACTGAAGGGAATGCTTGTTCATCAGTTCACACCAGCACTGTCATAATTAACATACTTGGTCAAATAATTCCTTTAATCAATGAACATTCATTAAACTCCTACATTCTAAGCAGTGTGTCAGAACTGAGAATATAGCACACAGAGGTGAGTTTATAATATTCCCACCCCTTCAGAAGTTCATTAGTGAGGCAGACACACAACTGTATGAAGAGTGTCGCGTGAGTAGTGTTGTTGCAGTCAGGAGCAGAGGGGAGAGCGAGACTGGGTGGGTGGCCGTGCAGTCACTGAAGGGAAGAATGCTGGAGGAAGAGAGCAGATTTGAGTCAACGATTTATTTACATTAAAAGATTCAGCTCTGGAATCATGACTCCTTTTTCATATGTGTGTGTTTTGAATTATTTCAGTGCCTAGGCCCTTCCCCTGAGAGCTCTGTTCATGTAGTTTTGTACAGTGGCTTCTTTTGTGATGTGTTGTACAGATGTGTTCAGGAAGGCACATCTTCTAACTTTAAGAGCTGCTTCCATCTCTTTCCTTTCCCCCTGTTTTAGTGTCATAAGTCCTATAGATGGGAAGTCCATGGAGTCCATAACAAGTGTGAAGATATTCCATGGATCAGAGTATAAAGCAAATGGAAAAGTCATCAGATGGACAGAGGTAAGGAAATGAAACTTGGCATCCTTGATCCCCTTTTAGCACAACTTTTTGCTCAGCCCAGAGACGTATTCTGGGCTGATTCTGGAGGATAAGAAAAAAAATCTCTGTTTACCATCTATATTCCAGCTCCCTCTGGTCTATCTTAGCTAACTGGGAAGAAATGCACCAGTTGTGGCCTGCAGCCGTCTGATGTCTCTTCTGTAGCTTTTAGAGATTTATTTGCATTGAAATTCAAGAAGGGTGTGTCTTTGAAGAGTACATACCATCTTTACTGGATTCTTCAGAAAGCTGGGCTGGTTATGCTGCACTCAGTTAAAACTATCTTAGATAGAGTCATTTCACCAATAAGAAAACTGAAGCCCAGAAAGTAACTTGTCCAATATTACATGGCAAAAGAGTAATGGCAAAGTCCTGATCCAAACCCGGATCTGGCTACCTCCTGAGGTCATTTCCACTATATTTTTTCCGTAACTTGAAAGCCGTATTATACTACTCAGCCATAAAAAAAATAATAAAATAATGCCATTTGCAGCAACATGGATGGACCTGGAGAATGTCATTCTAAATGAAGTAAGCCAGAAAGAGAAAGAAAAATACCATATGATATCACTTACATGTGGAACCTAAAAAAAAAAAAAAAGACAAACGAACTTATTTACAAAATAGAAACAGACTCACAGACAGAAAACAAACCAATGGTTATGGGGACGGGGGAATGGGGGGAAGGGATAAGTTGGGAGTTTGAGATTTGCAGATACTAACTAATATATAAAAAATAAGTAAACAAGTTTATACTGTATAGCACAGGGAACTATATTCAATATTTTGTAGTAACTTATGGTGAAAGAGAGTATATATATGTTCCTATATGACTGAAGCATTGTGCTGTACACCAGAAATTGACACATTGTAAACTGAATATACTTGAATAAAAATACATAAAAATGAATTAAAAAAATAAAACACACACACAAAAGAAAGCTATATTAGAGGCTAACCTGGGAATGAGAGGAGCAGGACAGGGACCCTGTATGTCTGTACATACCAGACATAAAGTGTATTTTCTGAGAATAACTAGGTAGGTCTTAGGTCCATTAATTTGTTTTGAACTTCATTTATATTCATCTTTAAGGCAAAGCATTCAATTATGAGAGTTCTAGGATTTCTTACAGCTGTAAAAGTCTTAATTTTTAAAAACATTTACAAAGTTCTGACTTACAACTTTCCATTTTACACACAAGGTAACTGAGGCCAAGGGAAGTAAAGTGCCTCACCCAAGTTTACTAGTTGGCTCCTGATAACGCAGAGATTAGAACCTGGTTCTTCAGTTCTTGAGCTGTTGTTACAGGTGACTTATCTTTCATACCAGGCTTGGTGTTTTCATAGGCAGCTAAGTGGTTCTAGCTGCTTGCTTTGTAATGATTATCCCTTTGACATATTTTGAGTAGCACAGGGTCTGGAACATGTAAAACTCTTTATTGCTTACAGAGTAGTTTGACCTCTGTTCCCACCTTTTTGCTCCCCAGTAACCCAGTGAGGTAGGCAGAGGAGCCATCTCATTACATGAGAAACGTCTCAGAGAAGCCCTGGGACTTTGTGACTTGCTTAATGCAGGTTACTAGCAGAGCAGGTGCCAGAGGTCTCCTGACTCCCACCCCAGAGCCCTTTCCCTTGTTTCATGCCACCACTCCCTCTAGTGCATCGGGCACAGGGCTTCAGAGCTGCCCCTTGTAGTCTTAGTATCTAAGTTGCTGATTGAGCAGGAAGCTAGGAGTTGGTATATAAAAGCACAGTGTATTTGCATATCCGTATCTTTTATGTTTTGTTTTGCTTTTGTATCATTTACTTTTTACGATAACCAGACAGGACAGATACTTTCTACTTTACAGAGGCAAACTGGGCATTCAGAAGCCAAAGGACTTGCTTGTGATTCTCCCCTTATGTGACTACGACTCGGGTCTCTCAGTTCCACATCTGCTGTGCTTCTGCCCATGCCCAGTGCAGCTGCTCAGTTTGAGGACACTAACCTAGCTCTGCCCGCAGCAATAGCAGAGCCACATGGTGGGAAAAGCTCTGTAAGAAGAGGCAGGTCAGATTCTGGCCTTGGCCCTGAGCGGGTCACATCCCTTCTATGAGTAATCAGTAGTATAGAGGCGTTGGGTCATGTGATCTGTAAGGACTGTTCTCTTAGATTCTAAGATCACTTCCTAAGAAAACTGTCCACAGATGAGGGATTCCTTTAACAAGTGCACAATGCAAAATATAAGCCTATCCTGGTTCTGAGTAGAATATACTCTTATGACTATGGCCATGGCTTTCAGGGAGATAGGCAGGCTGCAGCTATCATTTTGTAGGTGCAGAGACTGAGAGGCAGATTGTTTCTTAGGTGTAAGACGTCGGTGCCCTACGTTTCTTGACCCAAGGACTTCGTGGTGTTGTATGTGTTAGGTCTTCTTGCACATCTCAGGGAATCAGGGTGCTCACACATGCGAGCTGATGCACTCATTTCTTCCTATGTCTCCTGGGCACAAGGTTAAAAGGCTCTTTTGTTTGGGAAACAGGTGTTTTTCCTAGAAAATGACGACCAGCACAATTGCCTGAGTGATCCCGCAGATCACAGCCGACTGACCGAGCATGTTGCCAAGGCTTTTTGCCTTGCTCTGTGTCCTCACCTGAAGCTTCTGAAGGAAGATGGAATGACTAAATTGGGGCTGCGGGTGACCCTTGACTCAGATCAGGTAAAGTCTCAGCCTTTGAAGCGGGTCTGGGCAGTGTGTGTGTTTTCTGGCATTTCTGACAGCTTCTTTCTGAAGCTTTCCTGCTTCAGCCCAGACAGTATAATTCTCTGGACCTTGGGCCTGACCGGATGCAGTGCCTAGCTTTCCGTCTGTTAAGTAATACACCTGGATGTGCTGCTTGGTCAGACTCTGAACCATTTGAACTCTGGCCTCCTCACTTGAATGTCTTGCAAGGACTTGTTTTTTTGTGTGGGGTAAGAAGTGTCTGAGGACCTGCCACCCCCGTGTGACTGACACTGGGGCTACCCTTTGAGACTCCCCAGCTCTACCCTTCAGGAATCGCTTTGCTTTCCTTAATCCAAGTACAGCAGGCTTCTGCCAGCTGGCCTCTGCAGCGCCCACTCCTCACAGTTTCCTTTCTGTCAGCATTTCCACGCTTGTTAGTGGGTGGACAGGGCCTGAGCTGTGTCCCCATGGACTTTCCTGTCAGCCCGGGTCTCTGTGGCCAGGCTTCCCTGTCTTTTGTGTGTGCTGTTTGCGGTCGCAGTCCAGTCTTCGTGCAGCATCCCCTGCCCCCGCCAGATGTCCTGGTCCTGGCATCTCTCCCTAGAGGCCTGGCACTAATCTCACTACATTTCTTTTGGATTTTGCATCCCTGTGACATGTCCCAGTGCTCCCACTTTGATGCAGAGGTTGTGTCATTCTCAGGGAAAATGTGTAAGGTTATGTATTTGGCTCCATTCCAGGACTAGTCATCAACCAACAAATACTTTCTACTCAAGGTCTTGCCTAGTGCTGTACTAAGCATATCAGGGTAAGACAAATGAAGTATTATGGTCCTTTCTCAAATAGTACTGATAATCTGGCTGGAGAGAGAATTACCTCGTATAAAGCAATTTAATAGCAAGTATTTTTCTGCTAAATATGTGAGCCTCTCAAGGGCAGGGGCCCCATTTATATTCACTTTGAATTCCTGTTTGTGGTGCTCAGAAAATGGAGTGTGGATGAGTGGTTGGAGGACAAATGTTCAGTTCCTGCTGTGGTAGAGAGTTGTACCCAGTATATTTCTCATTTTAATTTTCCCAACCAAAGGTTTACGTGCTATTTCTGACATTTCATACCTCTCTGTGCTCTCCCCCCCTTTTCCTGGGAAACTAAGACTGTAACAGATTAAGTGTCTTGCCCAAGGTCTCACAGTTACCAAGTGGCAGGGGCAGGATGAATAAATGACAGGGTAAGTAACAATTCAGGGAAGAGAAGGAGAAATTTGTGGTCATTACCCTGTGCCTGGCACTTGGCTAAGAAGGACATCTCCTTTTCCTGCTCAGCCTCCTTGGCCTTCTGGAGAGACCTACTCTGTCCAGTAACCTGTCACCCCCTTCTCTCTGTGGTGTAGGTTGGCTATCAAGCAGGGAGCAATGGCCAGCCCCTTCCCTCACAGTACATGAACGATCTGGACAGCGCTTTGGTGCCGGTGATCCATGGAGGGGCCTGCCAGCTCAGTGAGGGCCCCATCGTCATGGAACTCATCTTTTATATTCTGGAAAACATCGCATAGAGAGGACTTCATTTTTTCTGTTCAGACCTGTTGCAACAGCAGTCATACCCAAATCATTTGCACTTTAGAACTGGAAGATTAAGCTTTTGTTAACACTATTAATGGGAGGTGAGGGGGGTGGGAGTAGGGGTCTGGGGAACAGGGGTGGGAAAGGGTGGCTGGGGGGACAGATGTTCCATAATTCTAAGTCTTCTATGCATTGTCCACCAAGAAGATCTGGGCAGCTTCTGTTACTGCACAACAGTTACGCTATCCTTGCAGCTAATCCCCTTCTGTTACTGTTTAGACAAGAATTCTGCTCCTCTGTTTTAAGATTTACTTTTGGTCTTGTGCTCAGAAATGCTCAAAATGGGTACAGCCATCACCAAGGGTGGGGTGGGAGGGCAGAGGGAAATAAAAAATGAAGCATCGGTCTTGAACTCTTTGTACAGATTTGATATAAAAAGGACAATTTCATGCTGATCTTGTCCTGGTTACATCACAGCGACTTCACATAGAAGTCACACTTAGAATTTTGTTTGTTTTTAGATTATTGATGTGAATCAAAGACCCAAAGGATTATCTCTCTTCTATAGAAGGAAGGGCACCTCAGTATAAATGAGTCGCCCTCCCTTGGAGAGCAGAGCTGGGTTCAGGATTGCTCAAGAGCTGCCAGAGGGGATGACAGACATTGAATTGGGCCTTTCTGTGAAAGCTGACAGAATATACCCAAGATACTTTTAGTTATAATATATACTAGAGATATTTTTTAAAACATTTTATGAGAAATAATTTAAACTTCCGGAAAAGTTGCAAGTTTAAAAAAAGAATAGTGTACACTTACCCAGATTCACCTATTGTTCACATATTGAAATTCTGCCTCATTTGCTTTATCAGTGTTCCTCTCTCCATAAAAAATTGAGGCATTTGAGAGTAAGCTGCTTAGATCATAGCCCTGTACCCCTACTTTAATGCTTATTTCCTAACATAACCGCAGGACAGTTCTCAGCTTCAGTCAGTTGAACGTTGATTTAACACTCTAACCTGGCACCTCCGCCCCCCCCCCCCCCCCCAGGGAAGCTTCCAGCCTGGGATCTGACGTGGCAAGCAGCTATCACGACTCAACTTTTATCTTTTATATCATTGACATTTTGGGTGAGTATAAGCACCCCTCCAGGCCATTTTTTAATAGAAAATGCCTCATTTTGAATTTGGTTGGTATCTCCTCATAATTAGAATTAGTTTATGCACTCCTTCCTGGCCAGATGCCTACCTATGTTGTGTCCCCTTTAGGACATCATATCAGGGGTCACTTAATATCCTGCCCCTCACTGATGGTAAATTTTGATTGCCTGATCGAGGTATTGTCCAGTTTCTCTACTGCATTTTTTTCCCCTTGGAGCAAGTAACCAGAATGTGTATAGACACTTTCAGATCATGCAAATATCGCTCATTAAAATTTCCCCGTAGGCTTAGCATCCACTGATGTTTCCTGTCTGAACTGATCTTGTACTGTGATGGCTACCAGTGACTCTTCAATTGAAGTTGCACTTAATCATCTATAAGCAAAAGCCTTTCCCTCTTCCTTATTTTTTTATTCACGTAATTTTCATTATGGACTTGAGATTACTTTTTGAATGGCTGTAATCCATTGGTGCTCAGATGGTCTCAGCTTTGGCTGGAGAGAACACCTTCAGGCTAGCTCTTACGTCCTTGTGACATACTCCTAATGTTTTTTTGAACACTTCCTTTTCTGGCCTAACAAGATACCTACGACCATTTTGTGCTTACCCTGTCGCAACCTTGGAATCAGCCAGTTTCTTTTAGTGGAAAAGGTAACAGAAGCTAAGATTTGGTTTACCTATGATATATGTGATATACTCTCATCGTGAAATTTTCATTTCTCCATGAAAAATTTATTTTGGTCACAAAGTGGATTTCATGACCCAGTTTGAAAAACACTGCTGTTGCACAGCTCACTTCCTTGTCACTTGCATCTTCTAAAAGCCCAGGTCATGCACTAGGTTGGTCCCTCTGCAGTGAGAGCACAGCTTCAAGAATCCTCTGGAAGCTAGTGCAGGCCTGAGACAGCGAGAGGCTGCTCCCCAGTGGCTGGAGCTGGGCCTAGCAGCTGGCAGTTACAGGCTTGGGCCTATGTTCAGGGCAGCAGCTGTTTCTGAGGCCCAAAGCCTGGCCTTTGAGGTGTGTCTAGCTAGGTTCCTCCCTCTTCCATGGTGGGGGGACCCACTTTCTATACCTGCCTCACTAGAGGCTTCACTGATGGTGGCTGCAGAGAACTGGAATTGTGACCTTGCCCAGACTTCGGAGGTACTCGGAGTTTCTAAGGCAAGACAGAGTAGATGCCTGCAGATCACCAGCTGGTAAGCAACCGAGTCCTGGCACTGCCACCCCCAAACCTGACAGGCACAGGGCATGCTTGTTAACAGGGATAGTAGCTATCTGGTGTAGCACAGAGCTTTGTCTGAATACACACTGGAAGTCTGAGGCTCCTGTAGGAGTTGGTTCTGTTTTCCTGTAGAAGTTATCTTTCTTCCTGCTCAGCTAAATAGATCTTGCAGATTGTACGTATTTCTTCTGGATCAGTGGAAGCTTTTTAGTTCTCCTCCTAAGGACAAACTCTGGCCCTGCATTTTGTCAGGGCCGTTCTTAGTTGCATAAAATGTCCTCTATGTTTAGTAAAATCAGCTTGTGGAACTGGGCATAAAATAGCCAAAGCTAGTTTATTATTTTCTCTAGTTTTTTATCTTTGTTTCTATACACTGTATGTTGTATAGAACTGAAACATCACATTTCTAAATAAGGCAAATTCTTCTATAATGTAAACTTAGGTATATAGAAATCCTTATAAGTTAAAGAGGAACAAAATTGCTCTTCTGCTAACATTAAACTCTTAAATTACTAAATTCTTACTAAATGCTAGGCAATGTAGTTCCTCCATTTCTTTTTGTCAGTACTTCCTGAGCACGTATTGGGACTCTAGAGCTACAGAAATATGGGGCTTTGCCCTGTGTAAGTTCCCATCTAGTGTCTTCCCTCATTCACAGTGGTTCCTGAATGCAGGTAAGTCCAAACTTTCTAACTGAATTTACTTCTATCATAGCTAGTCATCTGGGGAATAATTTGTGCATTTGAGACAACAATCAAGCAATCTGCTGAACGTTGTGTCTCTAGAGTAAGTTTGTAATAGTGGTTCCCATCTTAATAATAATGCTAAAATAATGTTAATACAGTAATGGGATTTGGGGGATTGTAATATAGCCAGAAGGGATAAGGAGCAGAATAGGAATGAAATGCCCACTTAAGAGTTTGGGAAGCTGAGGCCCAGAGAAGGGAAGAATCTACCTGTGATGGAAGTGGAACAGGTACGAGCTTCCTGGCTCTACCCTCCCTACCAGTCTCAACCCCACAGTTTCATCCTAAAAGCAGTTGCCTTTACTTAAGGGGGAAGAGCTACTTACAGATATTTGGAAAACAAGCCCTCAAAAATCGGGAAGTGACAATGCAGATTCCAGGTAGTGCAATAAGAAAGGCAAGAATAAAACACAAGATAGTCTGCCCTTTAATTATGAGCAAGAGTTCCTGATTCTAAATAAACTTCTTCCATATTGTATTCAGTTCACTAATTCAAAAGGAAGTGTGCGAGAAAATTTTAAATTTAAAAATGGTTTGGGTTGTGGTTGGTTCCCAACTGCCCGCAAGTCACTCTCTCCAATGTTCAGTTGCTGCATTTGGATGAATTTTAGGCCAAGATGAGGCTGGGCAGGCTCTACCCACTACCAATGACCCTGCATGCCTTGGCTGTAACAAAGGCATTTTGAAGAACCTCAGTCTGTAAGTCCAGTGGGCGGCTTTGTCTTGCCTCCTTCAGCCTAGAGGTTCTGTTCTCCATAAAGCAAAGGGCAGTGAAGCAGATTAAAACCGGACAGGTTACAAAGGGAAATCTATGAGCCACAGAAAACTCTGTATCAGATGTCTGGCAGAAGCCTGAGTTTAGAAATTCCTGGGGTTCGTCAGAACCTTCAAAGATAGCCACAGCTGTCCTAGCCCTTAGTAAGCACTGGGGGAGGACTAGGTTGGGTCAGGAGCCCTCTTCACCACCTTCTTTGCTCTAGGCCACCTTATAAAGGCTAACAACCCTCCTTCTTATCCTAGATGACTGCTTGTGTGACACAGATGTGACCACATTTAAGTGTTAAGTCTCATATCTGTCGAATTTCTAGTAGTTCACTCTGAGAGGTAAGTAAAACTGGCTAGAACACTCTCAGAAAAGCTAGCTGTCTGTTGTTCCTGCTCTGTTACCCACCAGAAGCTGTGCCTTTAAGGGCAGGGAAGCATGGTCCAGCCTCATCCCAGAAAAAGACACACACAAAGATCAATCTCTGAGCCGTGCTTATGCTGTACTATAGTGATCCAGTAAGTTGAATATATCTGCTTTAGTTAGAGCCTTTAAAAAATCTTGAGGAAGACTTTGTTGAACTTAATGCTTAAAAAAGGGGGGGAAAGACAGGGTATTAAAGTTTATTTCTAAGAAATGTAGAATATTGCAGTTTTGAACATTAAATCTATTGCAAATATAAATCCATCATCTCCACCCATTCAGGAAAACAAAGCCAAAGGAGAATTTCTTGGGAAAGAACTAAGATTTCCTTAGGTGATCAGCTGAAGAGGCAAGGCTTCTCCTGCCCGCTCTCAAAGGGGAAGCATTAACAGCAATTTCTGTCAATTAAAAAGTTACTGCTACTCTAGCTTTTAAAAAATGACAGGGAGGAGCAGGGCTTTTGTTTAGGACTTTGATGGTTACCTTGTGCAGAGTGTAAAGCCCCTAGAAATGAATTAGACCTAGTTTCTTAATTAACTACATAAATATATTATTTTTCCTTCTTCCTCCAGTTACCATAAGTCTTTCAGTCTTAGGTGCATGGACCAAACCCAAGATAGAGCCTCGCCCTTACTTCCCACCGCACAGTCCTGAACAAACTTCCACTGAGAGCTTTGGGAAGCAGGGAGGCTAGTGCAACAGCTGTCAGGAACCAAGGCACAGGCAAGGCTGGGGGGAAACTGAGTTGTGTGGGATAGGTCGCCACTGACCAACTGGAGTCACAGAACCCTGCCCTGACCCTAACCCAGGGGGAGGTGGGGGTCCAGATCACACTCGAGTTTTCCCATCCCTTAGTTTCATCTTTTAAAGGCACATCTAGAAATCGTGCAACTGGGGGGCCTGGAGTAAGTAGCAAACAGTTACTCCAGGGGTTAAGGGGTTATAGGACTCCATGGCACAGAGCAGTGAGGCTGTCACTGCCTTCACCTGGTCGGGAGGGGGACTCCTGGAATCCAGCCTGCTTTGGTGGAGGCCTGGAGAAGGGCCAGCAACGGGGAAAGATGAGGGCTGTTGTCTGTAATGCAAGGACTTAACAGGTCTTTGGTGCTTGTGTAGCAGCATCTCCTTTATGTACAGAGGCTTCTGTGGCCAGTAAAGCTGGGAAAAAATGCTGGAGAGGAGTTGCTGGCCTGACCCCTCTCTCAACTTTGACCCTCTTTTGCACAGGGCACAAAGCATAGGAAATTAAGTCTAAATTGCAGTGAATGTACACATAGATTTCAGAAAGGATTTCCTGAAGACGGGTTAACGCCCCTCCCTAGTTGTGAAGATTGTGAGACACTCCGCCCGAGGCGCACCTGACAGCTCTGCCCCTTGATCTTCCTCACAGAAGAGAAATTTCTAGGCTTTTTCCTTAGATATGAGTTGGATGCTGTAAGGGTCCATGTGGGGCCCAGGCAGTGAGCAGGGCGTAGAGGGTGGGTCTAAGGGCCCAGGGAGCTGCCCACCTCACAGGCCCCTGGGCTCCAGGACCAGCCAGTTCTCGGTGACCATCTGTACGTCCTGGCCACTCAGAGGCTCCCGCAGCCTCACCTTCACCTCCAGCTTGCCGCCAGTGGGCTTCCTTCCGTCCAGGACCTGTGAGGATGGCGGAAAGGGAGATGGTAACTGAGGGGGCGGGGGCTGGGAGCAGACAACTCCCTATGCTTACAGGTAAAGAGAGAGGAGCTAGAGTTTCCTGCATGTCAACCCAAGAGTCTCCATTTCAGGACAACCCCGCCATCCTGCTGGTTGGTGGTGGTGGTGGTGGTTTTCGGTAAGTCTTATAAAAAAGTAGTATGTAAATCCAAATAGCCAGCAGTGCTCTGAAGTGGAGCTGAGAAACGTAGAGCTCTGCTCACTCGGTTTTCCCCACAGTCCTCATGGCAGGTCCTACAAGAAACGCTCTAGCTTCAAGGTGCAGCCTGAAAACCACTGAGCCCAAACCCTCCCTTCACAGATGGCCCAGAGAGGAGGGAATGATCAAGTCACACAGCCACTGTGCAGCAAGGCCAGGGCTAGAACCCAGGCCAAAGGTTCCTTTACACCAACCATGCTGCTTCCCTCCTGTGCAGAGTGCAGAGCAGTGCTACAGGCTCGAGAGGTCTGACCAGCCTCGCTGGGGGCAATACAAACCCTACTTAGGAACGACTCCCCCGAACAGGCAGAGGCCAGGTAGTGGGTAGAGCCCCAACCTATGAAGACATCAGCTCTGCCAGGGATGCTCTGGAGGAGCTTATGGAACACCTCCTCTCTGGACCTCAGCTGCCTCGTCGTCAGGCAAGCACTTAAGAGTCCTTACCTGTAAAATGCAGTGAGTTCACAGAAACTTAAAGGACTGTCTGGGGCTGATTCCTAACACAGACTAGCTATGTTCTGGTGGGTCCCCATCTGGAAATACCTTAACAACTTCATGTCCAGAGCTTGTTCTACCTCATCATGTTGGCAACTGATGCAAATATAGTCCACCCCCAGAAATGTGTGTGTGCCAAGTTGACAGCAGTGATCAGACCCCTCAAGGGCCCTTAATCTACTATAACTGAGAACCTGAGTAGCCTGGAGTGCTATGGAAAGTATATAGCTACTTCCTATCTGGGTGACACTGTGACATTTCCTCAGACCCTCTGAATCTCTTCATTCGGGAAATGGAAATAGCAAGAACTATTTATAGCACACTTACGGATATTTTTAAATTTATGGGCATGAAAACCCTACAACAGGGAATGATATTCAGTGAATACTGGCCAAATCTCCAGTTTGCCCATCCTACCTCCACGATCTCTCTGATCTCACACTCATTCTCCAGCCGCTCCAGTTTCAGGTGGGCTGTGCCGACCAGCTTGTCACTTCTGAAGAAGGATCTGGAGAGCCAAGAGTGAGCAGAGGATTGGACAGGGCAAGACAGGCAGAAATGAGCTGGCTAAACCCGGTGCAAGGAAACCGAACACTAGCAGGGGCAGTAGCAGGGGTGGCAGCAATAAGAAGCCCATCCTTCTTCCCTGCCCAGCTTGGCACTGTGACTGACTCACCCTTTGTGGAAGATTTCAAACTTGATTCCTTTGCTTTGAATCACCCTCCTGAATCCCCGGTGGTTTCGGTTGATGTTTAGCTTGAAGAGTTGATCAAATTCTGCAACAGGGGGAGAAGACAGAGGGACTTGGCTTCCAGGGATTTCCTGAGAAAAGTGAACAGGCCCAGGGCTGGCCTCCCCTCTCAATCTTTCTCCCTGCAATTCAGAGTGCCTGCCACTAAAGGGAGGTAGAGCATCCAGGTCCTGGCCTTGAAATTCACCTGGACAGTTAAAACACAAATTATACCAAAATGGAAAAGGCTTGGAATTTGGAGTCAGGATTCCTGGATTTGAGTCCCATTTCCACCACCTCCTTGCTTTGAGTCCCTAGGCAAGTCCTTTTACCTCTCTGAATTTAGTTTCCCCAACTGCGTTAAAGGAGTGGTAATAATACCTGCCTTTATCTCCCACGCTGAGCAAACCAAGTAAGATAATAGATCTGAAAGCACTCTGGAAACACGAGTGCTGCACACATGTATCAGAGGGTGGGAGGGAAGAGAAAGCAGCCCTCATGTGGGTCCTCACCTGGAGAGTTTGTGTTTTTCACTACAGTTGTTTTGTTTTTTTGAGCCTGGTCCTAAAGCAGTGAGAAGGGAGAAGTCAGGGCAGCTTGAAAAAACAGATATAGGGCCAGGAACTCTGGGCTACGCCAGTGTTGAGGGAATGGGCCCAAGGGTCTTCAAACCCCTCCCTATAGCCAGACTCCCAGGGAAAAATTGAGCATAGGGCCCTGGAATGGAAGATGGGGTTCACAGGATCCTACTGCTACCGAAACCTCACCGAATTAGGGTAGTGGAACTCAAACCGCACAAATGCATCCAAGTCATCAGGAGTCACCCCTATAAAGAAGGGAGAGCAAAAGTCAGAGGAAGTAGCCGGACCCAGCACTTGATATAGAGGAAGAGCCAGTGCCTCCCTACCGGCCAGGGGTGGGAGTATCTGGACAAGAGCCTCCGAGAGTAGGGGTGGCTACCTGGAGGTGCTGGGAGGTTCATGCCCTGGACAATGATCAGATGCATTTCTGTGCTGTTGAGTTCTGCGAAGATCCTGTAGCCAGGAAGCAAGGAAAACGAACCCGAAGTGAAGTGAAGGAGAGCAATGAGAAGGGGTCCCCTATTCCAGTGCCTGCCTGCCTGCCCAGTTGGGTGGTGGCCGGGAGGAGAGCGGGTACAGGGAGTTAAAGCTTGTCTGAGTAAAAGTAGCAGGGCTGGCGTGCAGACCTTGGTCTGGACCCTCTAGTCCAGAGCTCCCTCCCCAACCACCAGAGCTCTGAGCTCCTCACAGGCAGGCACCATGTCCTGCTCCTCCCCAGGCCCAGGCCTATGTCAGGGCCAAGCCTGGGAAGCCACAGTCAAGGGGCTAAGTCTCCATCCCTGGCTCCCAAACTCTTGCCCTGCCCCTGTATGGAGCCACAGTCTTCCTTAGGCTTTGGCACCTCACAGTTTGGAATGTCTTCAACTCAAAGTGGTGGTTGGGAGGGTCGAGGCCCTGAGCCTGAGCCAGCTGCAGGATCTCAAGCTGCTTCTTGCGGTCCTGAGCAAGCTTCTCAAACCTGACAGGGACAGGTGTGCTCGTCAGCATGGAAGGGGCTCATATTCTGCTCCCCCTCAACAAGCTCCAGCCCCATCCCTGCACTTACCGGGTGGTCTCGGCCACATTGCCCTGGTGCATGAACTGCTTGGAGAACAGCAGACACTTCTGAAAATAGGGGCTCAGGGTGACTCCAGAGCTCAGAGCAGTTTGTGTCTAGATTGGCCTTTGAGGCCTGACTTCTGAAAGCTCCAACCTTCAGTAGCCTCACCCTTCTCCCCCAACACACACCTGCAAGGTTACTGTTCCCAAGTCCCATTACACTTTTCTAAGTTTCTGCTGTTTCCTCTCCTGAGGATGGCCATCCCCCTAGATTCCTTTAGCAAACTCCTATTCTTCCTTTAAAACCTAACAGAAACGTCACTTCAGAAAGCAGAATGGCAGGCAGCAATTCAGATAAATACACAAATATATATACATGTATATATTTTTATATATGCATATGTATCTGTCTCCCCAAACACTTCTTCCTCCCATCTTCAAAGTAATTCCCCCTCCACTCTGTTGTGTGAACTTCATAACCACCCTGCAAGGAGGGTATTAATCATCTCATTTTACAGATGAGGAAAATGTGGTTGAGAGGGGGAATGCCTTACCCCAGGTCATACAGCCAGTGAGTGGAAGAGCTAGAATTTGAACCCCATCTGGTTTCTGAGCCCCTTCCCTTTCTCCAAAGGGAGGCTGTGGGCCTACTGACCTCATGCTGCTCCAGAAGCATTTTTTGCAGCTGGGCATATACCTCCTCAGCCTTCTGGGAGAGTCGCAGGTCCTCATGGTGGATCAGGATGAAGTCACCCTCTTCATCCGTTAAAGGTGAAGGTACCTGCTCAGGTCACAAGGCCCCTCAGGGGCCTCAAGAGTCAGATTATTCCTCTATTGAGTCTAACACATACAGAATCTAAACTAAATGTTTCTCCAGCTTCTAACCTCCAGTGATGGGAACTCACTGCCTGCAATCCTACCCCAGCCGCTGCAATGAATGCTCTGCTTTCCACTGGCCTTGCCCTGCCTGGCCAGCTCTGACCACAGGCAGTCCACCTAGCCCTCCTTGGCCTCTCTCGGGGCCATGGGGCAGAGATAAGCAAAAGCAGAAGGTTCTTCCTCAGCTGTCACCACATCCTACCTAAGTACTCCCTCCTCCAAGCAGCTACCTTGTTCACAGCCCTGCCCATCAAGCCTGATACCCACCTCTCTGCCTGAGAAGTCCTGCGGCTTAACCAGGTAACACTCACCTTGGAGAGGTCCACAGGTCGCCCAGCTCGGACCTGGATGATCTGGGCCTCAAGGCATTTGGCCACCCGCAGATGGGCTTTGGCCTGCTCCAGGTCCTGGGAGCGCTTGGCCTTCAGGGCTGCCCGCTGGTACTGCAGTTTACGTGCCTCTAACAGCGTCAGCTGCTCCCGTACTGAAAGGAGGGGACACTGGTTAGACCCATGCCTACCCCTCAGTACAGCCTTCACTCCTCCATCCCTCTTCTCCCCAACTCACCAGATGGACTCAGTGACTCCTTGGAACTTGAGGGCTTGGGCTCAGATGGGGGCCGGGATGAAGGCACCACAGGCTGTGCTGGCTTCTTGGCCACTGGGGCCTGGGCTGGGGGCTCATCCTACAGGTACCCAGGAGGCTGTCACAGGGGATCTGTTCCTCACCCTGGCCATGAGCTCCCAGACTAGGGGTCTCTCCCTAACGCTGCACTCTCGGTACGATCTGAGATGAATGCCTTCCTCGCATGGGCCCCAGAAAATCTCAGAGCTAGAAGAAGCCTCAAAAGCTCTCTGAACTAACCTCCCTGACAGGAGACAGCAGAGCAATGGGGATGGAACCTGGGCTCCAGAGTCAGAAAGACCTTGGTTTGAATCCCACTCTGCTAACTCCTAGCTGGGCACTCTTGCCCAAGTTTTTTCTCTATAAAATAAAGGAAAGAATACCTACCTCACTGGGCTTGTTAATATGGGACACCAGAGCCTGGGTTTGCCCTTCATCTGCTGTTTCCTCCCATCAACCCCTGGAGTCTCGGGCCCTCAGGCAAATCTCGGGCCCTCAGGCAAACCTCTTCCTGGTCCTCCTCTTCCTCTGCTGGGGTTGCATCCTCCGAGGCCAGTTTCTGGGCAGCTGCTAAAGTAGCTGCCACTACATCTTCCTCTGTATCCATGGTATGCTCCAGGCCCGGTATGGGGGGGAATCCTGGAGAAGGGAGACAGCCAGGAGAGGGGCAGTGTAGCCTTGGGGAGGCACCAATTTGCCATGGGTCCTGTCGGGATCTTTCTGGGTATGACTGGGATGGATGGCTTCCACAGAGTGGAGGCAGATATGTGAGAAATCATTCCCTCCACCCCAATCCTGCTCAGAGATCTCCTCATAAGCCCCTAGGCCAAACCCCATTCACCTGGAGGAACAGGCAACTCAGCAAAGTCAACTTTCCGTCCTGCTTGGTGTGCTCGAATGGCATCTTGATATTGCTGCAAAAGAAGGCAAGGAGGGAAGTATGGTGGGCAGCAGTCTGCAGGCTCCACTCAGGGAGACAGGGAGAGGAAGAATGAAAAAGGAGGAAAAAGAGCCCCTGAGGCAGCAGGAGCTCAAGAGAGAGAGACAGACAGATAGAGACTCAAAGACCAGGGCACAGACAGACAGAAGCCAGCCAAGAACAGAGGCCAACACAGAGGAGGGGGCTGTGCAGCGGTAGGCTCACCTTGGCAATGCGCTCATGCATCCGGGCCTTGCGCTCATCCCCACTGCCCCGGGCCTGGATGCCTGCCTCCCGGTACTTGTTCAGCCTCTGCTGCAGGGCGTCTAGCACTGTCTGTGGCTCAGCAGGGGCCACTTAAAAGGAGGAAGGAGGGCATCAGCTCTGCCTGCCTCCCCTCCATATCCCCACTCCACAGTCCCAGCATCCTGGGGTCCTACCTGAGGTTGCTGGGATGTCAGAGGCCATCACTGGCTGTACTCGCTCCACTGCTGGGGGTGCAACTGAGGGTGCTGTAGGGGCCTTGGTAGCTTGTGGGAGGGGCTTCAGGTCTGAAGGACCCAGAACAGAGATGTAGGTGGGGGTGCCTGGCCAACCCAGCCCCTGCCTGAGCAGACTCCCCCAACCATTCCCATACTGACCCTCAGGTGCTGGGGGCATGGCACTCAGGTCCACAGGCTTCCCCTTCTCCAAGGCCTCCAGGACAGCACCAAATCTCTGCAGTAGGAAGAAAGTCAGGTCTGGGGGCATAAACCAGGGAACCTCAAGAATCTGGGCTGAAAAAACTCCCCCTCAGGCCAGCCTCACTCAAGCCTAGTCTAGCTGTATGACACTGAGCAAGTCACTGCCCCAATGGAAACGAGGGGCTGGACATAGGGCCTCTGAGTCAGATGCCGTACCTTCCCAATCCTCATGAGCTCTCGGGCACGGTCTAAGTCTCCAGCCCGCTTGGCATTCAGAGCAGCCACTTTGTACTCTCTCTGTCGGGCCAACAACAGGGCCCGTGGGTCTGGGTCAGAATCGGGCGAGGCAGAAATACCAGGGCTGTCCAAGAGGCTTGTCTCAGGCTGGAAGGGGTTGTCTATGGAGAAACAAAAAGTCCACAGAGAGGGCATCAGGGCCAAAGAAGATTCAAGTGCCTCCAGGTCTGGCTGCCCTGAGGGACCTCTCAGGGAAGGTGAGACTGAGCAATGGACATCGGCAACAGTGACGGCAGGCTGGGGAGGCAGGCCGTGGGCTCTGGCCTTGGGAACCAGGACTGGACTTGACTGTCTCCAGATACCTGGTTCCACAGAGGGGGGAGCTGGGGGTTCTGCTTCAGGCCTCCTGCTGGTTGTTTCCTGGGGGGCCAGGGGCCTCTTGCCCAAGGCCACTGGAGGTGGGATCTCATCCTCACTGATCTTCCTGCCTTTCCTCACAGCAGCCAGCTGGGACTCCAGAGTCTGAGGGAGAGAAGAACCAGAAACCTAGCCAGCCATTGCAGGCTGGACCCTGCTCAGAGATAGGCCAGGGATCCTTCCTGCCATAAGGCTGGTGGGAGGCTTCCCCTCCATGGCCCAAGTTCCTCCTGTGCCTTACCCTCAGCCCCCACTGCCCTCAGCCCCACTCTGCCCAGCCCTGGTCCCCAGCCGAGCCCAGCCCACCTTCAGGCCACGGTCACAGCGCCTGGCTTTGGCCGCGTCACCTGCCTCCGTGGCACTGACCGCAGCCTCACGGTAGTTGTGGATTCGCTCCTCCAGCAGAGCCTGCAGCCCCCGAGGCCCTCCAGCCTGTAGATACTTTGGTTCAGGGCCTGGCCACTCCAGGGCCAGCTAGGCCCTTGCTGCTCCCTCCCTGCAAGGAAGCTAACCCTGAAAATGAGGCACTTGGATTCAAGGAGAAGGAAGAGCCTAAGAGCCCCACGGTGGGAGGCAAAGACTCACTGGAGAGGCCAGAGGCCATGTCAGAGGCAAACACAGAGGCCCAGACAATCTGTGGAGGCCAGGAAATGGTTGCGGGGGTAGTCTGAGAGAACAGAGAGGCCTTTGAGGCCGCCTAGGAGTTTCTTCTGCTCAGTCTCCACTTGGGGCAGCTGGGAAGGGTTACTGTCGACTTCCTCGTCCAGCCACACTCCATGTATGTTATACATGGACGTGCGGGGCACAGAGGACACTGGACCCCTCCAGAACCTACCTGAACTGCTGGGACTGAAGTTGTTGGGAGAGCTGTCTGCACTGGAAGTTCAATGTTGTCCTGTCCCTTCTCCTCAGAGTCACCAGGGCTGGCTGTCTCATCGCCATCCAGGGGCCCAGCCTCCTCATCTGCACCCAGAACCTCCTGCAGCTCAGTCTGAGGAGACATAAGTCCCAGGAGCTTGAGAGCTGCATGGCAGCACCTGAGAATAAAAGATACTCTCCCCCAGCAGTATTTCTCAGTATTAGTCACTGTGCCTGAAAGTTTCCTTTATCAAATCACGCTTTTAATCTGACCACAGATAGCCTTAAAAACAGTGAAGCCGCTAAATCTGATCTCCAAGTACAGAGCTCAGACCAGACATCAAAGGCGAATGGTCTCACACTGCACAGTCAGGAAAGGGACCCAAGAAGGGCAAGGCACTCACTCAACGTCAGAGTGCACAGAGGGACAAACCCCAGGCCTCCTCCACAGGCTTGGCCACAGAGCCCTCAGACACCAGCCTGGTAGACGCACCAGCAAGTCTGCATCCTCCTCCAGTCCTTCCTCCTCCTCCTCCTCCTCCTCCTCCACATCCCGCATACAGTCCGCCGCCAGCTTCTCGATGTGGGCCATAGGCAGCGGGGCTGGGGGAAGAGGGTCACAGAGAGTCAGAGCAACTCAGAAAAGGTTCATGAGGAGTAAAGGAGGGTCTTCAATACACTGCACTGGCAGACACACCTAGGTAGAAATCCTCCCTCCCTTCCACAGCCAAAGTCCCACCTTGGCTCTCCCTTTATGACCCAGCACAGAAGACCCTCAGCAGGGAAACCTTCCTGGACCCTGTTCAGCATTCCTGCCAGGGGAGTTATTCACAGATACATCCATCCATCCCCCCATATCACACCTTTCACGTATATAAAGATTTTTAACATTCATTTGAGCTTTACAATAATTCTGCAAGACAGGTAATATTATCCCCATTTTACCTGTAAGTAAACAGAACTTTCTTAATCTTCCTAACATTGCAATCCTAGTAAATGGCAGAGCCAAGACTCAAACCTAGACTTGTCTAACCCAGAGCAGGCTTGGCCTGAGAGAGAAGGGCCGTGGTTCTCCTAGACCAGTGAGCCCCTCCCAGGTCCTCTCACTGTCCTCAGCTCAGGAGAACATGGGATGGGAGGTGGTTCTCTCTGAGGGTTCCTGGTGAGGAGAGACAAAGATTTAGACCCTTGGACCCTCCCAGGCTTCAGGCCTCTGTCCTCTTTCAGGCCTCTGTCCTCTTTCAGGCTAGGGAGGGAATACCACTCATTTATTCATTTGACATAACTTATGTGCACTTATTATGTACCCAATTCAGTCAGCGCTGGGCCCCTACTCTATATGAGCCCTGGCTCAGGCTAAGGATAGGGACCTGAGCCAGCCTGTGATTCACACTGCTGACTGTCCACAACGGAGAGGGCGCAGTCCACAAGGGACTGAGCTCCCCATCACACAGCTGTATGAGTGGGCCAAGACGACCTCCTGGTGGCAGTGCTGCAGGAGGGACACGGGTATCACAAAGACCCAGGGATCGGGCTGGCTCCTCCCAGCTGTGAGGAGAGGACCCTCTCCACAACCTGCCCGAGCCCATCTGGTCCCAGTACCAAGCGCTGTCAACTCACCCTGCCCCTTGGGTTCTGGCTTCCTGCCAGTGGTCCCTGCTTCCCCAGTGAGAGCCAACAGCTCAGCCTCCAGGTCCCCGTCATCTTCAGTCTCCTCCATCCCCAGCAGCATGTCCTCAGGGCTGAACTCCACAAAGAGCCCGAGCTGAGGGCAGAGAAGGTTTCTTAGGAAGCACACAGTGAGGCTCCAGGAGGTCACTGTTTATGGGACCTACAGTGTAGAAAGGGAAACTGAGGCCTGAAACATTACCCCTTGGGGCACTTATCTCCCTGGTGACTCTACAAAGAATGCAGTAAGACTACACTGCCATTGTTATTACCAACAACAACAACAGCACTGCACGATTACCTTAGTTCATTCTCATAGCCCTGAGGCAGGTCCTATTTTCTTTTAAATTGCAGTGAAACATTTGCAGCATGAAAATTACCATCTTAACCATTTTTAAGTGTAGAGTTCAGTGGCATTAAGTAAATTCACACTGTTTTTCTACCATCACAACCATCTGTCCACAGAAGCATTAAGTACATTCACATTGTTTTGCTACCATCACAACCATTTGTCCACAGAACTGTTTCTCATCTTGCAAAACGGAAACTCTGTACCCGTTAAACAACTCCCTATTCTCCCCTCTTCCCAGTCCCTGGTAACCACCATTCTTCTTTCTGTCTCTATGAATTTGACTACTCTAGGTAAAGTTAGGTCCTATTTTTATCTCCATGTTCAGATGAAACGGTCTTGTGAGTGGCAAAGCTAGAATTTAAAATAAGATCTTCTGCCTTGACTCTATGCCCTTTATCCTACCACCTCCCTTACCTGCCTCTTTAAGACACTAAAAATGGGCTGAGAAGTCTCAGAACTTGGGCCCAGAAGAAATAAATGGAGAAGAATTAGAGGACAGACCCCATCAGTCTCCCACTTGGGCCACAGCCCTGGCAAGCAAATTTGTGGCCCTAAATAAGGAACCCATGAGAGCACTGAAGCCTTTAAACTTTGGTGGTTCCTGAACCCTCCAGGTCATTCACACGGAGGTGGCCATGGCAGGATGATGCCTGGGTTGAAACACAGGAGTGTTCAGGCCTCATCTCCTACGGGTGTGTGGTAGGAGCTTGTCAGAGGGTCTCTAAGGGTTCTGCCAACTCCAGGAGGCACACGCGAAGTCTCCAGACTAACAGGGAAAGCATGCAGATGATCCAGTTTGCCTAAGTTGTCAGAGACCCCCTCCCTCAGACTGACCCAGAAGTGAAGGTGAAGGAGGCTATTTTCATACCTGCTTGGCAGCTGCCACACCCTGGCCACTGGCCTGAGGGCCCTTCCGAGGTCTTGGCCCTGGCATCTTGGCAGCCTAGATACCTGTTTAATAGGGAGTGAAAGAGATTCAGACTGGAGCAGCCTACAAGCCCAGCCCTCAACAGAGCTACCTGCAGTAAGGTGTGGTTTGTAAACTCCCAACTCAGAAAAAGAATGCAATGCTTACACCGAAAGATGAAATACTAATGCTGGAAGTACAGCACTGAAGCAAGCAACGTGGGAGACGGAAGGGAGGGGACCACCTGTTAACAGGTATAAGAGGAGAGTGTGGACACAAGAAAACCTTACTGAACTGACGGATAAATGTGGATTAAGCCCAAAAGGCTGAGTGGGATGGGCCTAAGAAGGCAGATTCAGGGAATTAACTCTAGGTGCAGGGTGCGTTCAAGGCTGGGGAGGATTCAGAAAGGCTCTAAAACAGTCCTGTCAGATATGGTGGCCATATATGGCTATTTATGTTTGAATTAAATTAAATAAAAAAGACTGTTCCTCAGCTAGTGGTTACCACTGGCCAGCACAAATAATGAACATCTACATCACTGCATAAAGTTCTATTGGATGGTTCTGGGCCAGAGAAATGTGACTCAGCATTCTGATTCTCTTAAAGATCTCACAACCGTTCATAGGACCCACCATGTGTCAGTCCGTGTGCTGGGCACTGGGAGAGCAGGAATGAATGTGACATGGTCTCAGCCCTCAGAGAACATTTACATGGTGCAGAGCACCTCATCAACGGACAAAACCCACGCAGGGTGGCATCAGAGGCCATACGTGCCCAGGGATGGCCTCTTTTCCAGCGCGCGCGCGCGCACACACACACAGCCTTCTTGGAGAAGGGGAAGGAAGGGGGAATAGGAGTCCAAATGTAGGCAATAACCTGATAATGGTTCTGAGGTGAGAAAGTTTCACCTACACAAGGAAACTAAACTGGGATCATCGAGGCATAAAGTGTGAGCCCAGGAATGGTACAAACGAAGCTGATAATGTGAGCAAAGGGCAAAACAGAAAAAAATTTAAATCTAAAAGAGTTTGGGCAAGACTCTGAGAGCAATGGACGTGACAAGATCAAGTCAGCGATTCAGAAACATCCCTCTGGCTGCAGAAAAGGAGGAGGTGGGAGAGAGAACCGAGGCTGGAAGCCGTCTCTCGGTACCGAGTATCTTGCAACGGTCCCAGAGAAAGCTGAGGGACAGTAAAGGCGACGTTAAGGACAGACACAGTGTAGGGATTCCAGGGTTAGGGGTAAAATCAACAGAGCCCCAACGTTAACTGGACGTGCGCGCACGGGAGGGGGCGCTCAGGGTGACTCCAGGCGTCAGATATCGGTAATTTGGGTGAAAGGCGGGCGGTCAACTGAGCGGGGGATACGGAGTGAGCGGGCCGGTCAGACGCGCCAAGTCTGCGGCTCCGGGGACACCAGGCTGGACCCAGGCCCAGGCTCAGGAGAGGGGAGGGCAGGGAGTGCACAAGGGAGGCGAAGCCGAGGACCCCACTCCCGCGCCGCAGGATGCGCCGCCCTGCCGTGCCTGCCCAGCCTCCGCCATCTCCCCAGTCGTGCCCTCATCTCCCCTCGCCGGGGACGGGTACGCGGCATACCTCGCGGCGGATCCGAAACCGACCCGGGCCTTCTCCCCCACGGCACCATCCAGGGCTCCCGCGGCCCCGGGGCCGCCGAGGCCGCCGCGACAGGAAGCGCCGCGGCGGGAGACTGCTCACGCCCTAACACGTGACTCCACGCCCCTACGCCAAGCATTACGCATGCGCAAGACGAAGCGGGCGTGGCGCTCCGACAGGTGACTCCAAGGGTGGGGTTCTCAGCGCGCAGGCGCCTTCGGGCAGGTAGCGCGAGGCCCTATGGGAGGGTCATTGCCCGGGTGCCGGATGTTCGGCTGCTTGCGCAAATGCAGCAGGTGCGCCCCCTATCTGTGCAGGTTTACAACTTCCCCGCCAAGCTTAGTTCCTCCCACTCCGAGGCGGCTTGGGCGCCCGCTCGCCGGGCCTATCTAGCCTCAAGTCCAAGTCCCGCCCGTCTCGGCTTGGAGGCGAGGCAGGCGCAGGCTCAGTCTTAGAGGAAGGGCTTCGCTTGCCACCTTCTTCAGGGTGTTTTATAACTGAGTCTCTAGGGAAAAAGAAAGGGGTCTCACCATATTCTTGTTAATCGTTCAGCATCTGAATGTACCTTTTCTAGTCGGGAGGCGGGTTGAATATTTAAGATTTGACAGACAGTACTCATTACACCTCTTCATAAAGTCCCTTCAGACAGTTTAACACCAAGTTCTAACACCCCTACCCTGCAGGGCAATGGAAAGGGTACGGGAAGGGGCTTTAAAAAGAATCTTCCATCTAAAACAAACCTTGTAAATCACTTCCTACTATTTCCCAAACTTTAAAATCGTTGTTTTGTGGTTAGCGGTCTTAAAGATCTTCCAGTTCCCTTGGACAAAGAACTTTTCCATCTCCTTACTTCTTTTGGGTGATTTCCCAAAGAGACTGTCTTGACCATTTTAAAATTGAAGAGTCACTCCCATATGTCTTATTAAATTTTAAAATATTTTATAATTGAAACATTTAAGATATACACAAATATACAATATTTCACATTTGACAAGATGCAAGCTCCATAAAGGCAGAAGTTTTTGTTCTTTATCTCCAGTGTCTAGAGCAGTTCATGGTACATAAGAGGCACTCAATAGTTTCTATTTTTTGTGTAAATTAATACAAGCGCACTCACCACAAGTTCCAAAGAAATATCAAGTCTCTTGAATTTGTTATTATTCCTGAACATTCCTATGTCTACAATCGATGTATATATCTTTAAGCAATCCTTGGTATTTTTTTTGCAAGCTTTAACGTTGTCTCATTGTTATCACTGCATATATTCTTCAACTTTTTTTTTTTTTTACTCAACCTTGTTTTTAAGCTTTACCCATTGATACTTACTACTTTTCATCTCTGTATGGTATGTCATAGTATGAAAATAATTCATTTTTCCAATGGATTGTCATGACTGTGCTATGAACATTTTTGTACACAACTCCTGCTGTATACATGTGTTTCCCCAGGGTATATACTTAGGAGTGGAATTGCTGGCTTATAGGATTTCTGAATTTTCTAAATATTACCAATTATCTCCAATGCAGTTGTTCTAGTGTACAAACCCATCAATGGGCACTTGAGTTTCAATTTTTTTGTATCACCACGGAAAGAAATTAAAAAAAAATTTTTTTAACAAAAAAAGAAGAAAAAATAAAAACAAAGAACATGGAAAGATTTTTTGAATAGATGTGTAAGTGTTTTGACCTGAAGGCCTCTTTTACTATTAAGTTTCCATTTTGTTACTCATTCATATTTCTTATCCTGTGGATGCCTTATTTACCCATTTTTCCCTTTTCTTATTGTATAATTCTTAAAAATATTCTAATAGTGACCCTAGCCCATTATATACATTTATAAATGTGTATCCATGTATTTTTTCCCAAACTAGTTAATTAGTTACATTTATTATATTTAACTCATAAATGTCTCATCATGATTCTAAGAACAAGGTCATTCTCCTACATAACCACAAAAATTTATCACACCCACAAAATTTAATATTTACATAATATTAAATTACCTAATATAAATATAGTCCATAATAGTGCTTGTAATTGTATCACTTAAATTCACAATCCAACCAAGGTTCTCACAGTGTACTTAGCTATTTAGCCCTCATCTCTCATCTCCTTTGGTGATAGGAATATTTTTAAAGAGGAATTTTGCCTTGCAGAATATTTTTCCTTCAATTTTGATTTATCTGCTAGTTTTTCTCATCAGTAGATTCAGGTCAAACATTTCTGGCAGGACTATGATGTGGGTGATGTGTTTTTCTTAGTACCCGACATGAGGTTTTAGATGTCACTTTGTTCCATTGTTGGTTTCTATGTAAGTATTAGAATTACTTGCAAAGTTATACAAAAAACCCTGCCAAGATTTTAATTGGAATCAATTCATATTTATAGATTAATTACATCTCTTTATTAGATTTATTCCTTGGTATCTTAAATTTTCTGTGCCATCTAAGTCTTTTTTATTTAAAGATTTGTTTTTATGATAAATGGTGCCTTTTTAAAAATTCTGTATTCTATCTATTTGTTGCTAGGTATTATTTATTACTGATATGATTTCCAGCAGTTCTTTTTCATAAACTAAGTTTGTTACACTTATATTGTTCAAAAGTTAAAAGATACATAATGACATACAGTGAGTCTTCCACTAACCCCAAAGGTGGCCATCTAGTTCCTTCCCAGAGGTAACCAATGTAACTAATTTCTTACATATTCTCCCAGGACTATTTTATATAGGTACAGTAATTGTGTGCATGTATTTATATACATGGAATGTTACCATTAAATAAATGAGAGGGCTCCTAACAGAAATAAAAGCCAGAGAAAGGGCCTATTGTAGGAAGGACAGTTTGGTTTTATAGTCTGATGTTTGTAATGACTGTTAAACTTCCCAAACACTCTGGAAAAAGCAAAGGATTTAATGGAAAGTTCCAAAATACACAACAGCCATTTCCACTCAGTATACTTTGCTACAATGATTCCATGTGCTTAGAAAAAGGAAATAGGGCTCTTTCAAAACCACAGATCACAGTCCTTCCCTGTGAAGCCATTCACTCCTCTTTCAGTGCGTACAGAACATCATCCTGGCTGACGTTGAGCCGCACACGAAGGAGCAGGTCATTCCTGCTGGGCTCCACGAGGAGGAGGCGGCAGGAGCCCAGGTGAGAGCACACTGCCATGGCCTCCGACATGGTGGGATATGGGAGTCCCTCCATCCTGCACAAGGCCACGTGTTGACTGTATACCTAGAAACAAAAAGCAAATCTGAGGTCAACTGCCGAAAAGGTAGTCCTGGGTCTGTAAGCAATTGTTTATTTCTTTTGGGAAAATGAGACACTTCTTGTCCAGGACACTCAGTACCCCAGAATGCATCAGTGGGTGTTTCCCTGGGGCACAAACACAGGGGCAGAATACAGTACTGGCCTCGGAATCAGAGAACAGCAGGTCTGAACTCTGGTTCTACCAATTACCTAAATATGCAACCCAGGGCCAATTATTTCACTTTTTGAGATTCAGTTTTATCTTTAAATATACTACAGTATCCATCATGAGTTAATAGATATAAAATGTCTGGTAACTGTCACTGTTATACAAACAGTCCTTGTCTCTGGGGCTGAGCATTCCAATTGTGCTTGTCAGGAGCAGGGATATTAACCGATTCAGCGCAGGGTCCCTGGCATGCATCACAATTACTGGCACATTGTAGATGTTTAGGCAATATTTACAAATTAAAATGAAAGTCACTCTGCAGAAGAGCAATCTCAGGCTCTAGAAGAACAATAACGGGCAAAACATGACCAGCAACTAAATATTTAGAAAAGAATTTAAAGAAGATAAGCTGAAAGGAAATAAAGAAGTAGCCGGAAGGAAAATTATTTCCTGACGTATCTGTCTAAAACATACTCATACACACACACAGACACACAAACTTCCAGGTACTCAGATACCTTTAACAATTCATCTTCAAAGGCAGTCTGGTACCCATGGACACCAGTTTTAAATAAACCACTAAGACACCAGCCCTAAAGATTCCTTTTACTTGATATAGTTGAAATTATGCTCAGAATGTTTGGATTGATCTTTGTGATTTGTTTTTAAATATAGCTTGTTCTGAAAGACACCATAAGCTATTGTTCATCTTGGACTCTCTCACTTCCAGAAAAGTACCTGGCACATAGTAAAGCTTCAATCTAATATCAGAAACCAGCTGCTAAAGCTCCCTTTTCATACAACTCAATAAAATATCACATAAAAACAGGCACTGGTCTGATATTCTTTAGCATAATCAGATTGGCACAAAATAGTGACAGACTGTTACACAGTGGTTGAAATTTCCACATATTTTAAAGGCACCAGAACAAACTCTAGAAGGATTTTTAAAAAGCAGATCAATCACCTGTTGAAACGTTGCTTCCTCCAGCCCTGATCGACGGAACTCTGCAAGGATGGCTCTCAGGAAGCTCTGTTCCAGCACGGAGGAATTTCTTGAAGAAAATGAGATGTGAATACTATTCAGTGGCTGTACCACCAACCCAGAGGAAAGCCAAATAGAGCTTCTCTGTGTCTTCAGAGAAGAGACAGGAGAAAACTGAGGACTGTTTCCTCCTATAGTCCTATATCATTTGCCAAGGATTCCCCTTCCTTCCAAGTCTCAAAATGATACGAAAAAACACCACTTTGGAAGTGAGGGAACACAGCGACTCTACCTGAACGTGAACCAGCACCCCCACTGCATTCAGTGTGAGAGAAGTTGCTACTTCCTCTTGCTTCCCCAGCACATTACTTCATAAACACCTGGAGTGTAGCTCAACACATGGTCATTATTCTGTTGCACTAGATTACATTTCTGTCTCCCTGACTAGACTATGCCTCAAGAAAAAGGGCAGCGTTTTCAGTAAATGCAGGTTGAATAAGCAGAAGCTTCAAAAGGGAAACATGCTTCCATAGCCCTCCTGCTCTGGGGCCCTCTCCAGTGGTCTTCCAAGGGAGGTGCAGAGTCATGGAGCAGAAGCGGCTTACTTGATGGCAGTGATGTATGATGAGGAGAACATCTCATCGACCGCTTCCAGTAAGTGGGCTGTGGTGACCAGGCCAGGGGAGCCGGGCTTCTGGTGGGAGTACTCACAAATCTCTGTGGCACGCCTACAAATGTCCAGGCAGCGTCGTGCATCTCCAGAGAGGGCTGCTACCTACAGGAGGGAACATTGTATTCCTTGAGATCCCCCTGTCCTCTCAATCCAGGAGAAAAACCATCTGGTTCTGTGTTCAGCTACAAGGAAAGGCAGGGCTGGGAATGCACTTAAGCCTGAAGTTAATTACTTAGCCCGGGCTGGGAACCTGGTGGGAGCCCAGATGTAATCATATTGCGCTTGGGGCCCTTCCCTGAATCTACACCTTTGCCCTGGCTTTACAGATAACTCCACAATGGAAAAGGCAGAAATTCTGTGTTATTTAACATTAGGGAAATGAAGAAATCTAAAAGAAGGGACCCTTGGCCCCAAATCATTATTGAACTATCTGGGAACACAAGGGCTCTTGTTCCTTGAAGAGAGAGAAGAAGCCAAGAGGCTAAGGTAGAGCCTATTTTGGAGAATGATTAAGCCACAGCCTGAGCCTCCCTCACAGCACATGTTAAGTTTTGGAGACCACCTGGTCAACGGCGAAGTGAACCAGAATCAAGAGGCAAGGAAGCCACAATGCTGGAGGACCCAGAGGAATCTGTAGTCGAATGAATCAGAACCCAGCATGCCAGTGGCTGCCTTGCCTTCCATGTGCACAGAGACTGAGGGACTCCTGGGCTCCCTTCACAGGGAATCTGACACTTTCTCCCAAGCTGACATAGAAGGGCCCTTGCATTTTAAATTTCACTGAGGGAACCCCTGGACTCACCATTGCCTGCAAGGCTCTCTCAGTTTCTGTATTCCCAGTGCTTGCCAGCAACCCCCATCATTTGCCTGACAACCATCACAGGCGATGACATCCTGCTGATGGCCTCCCCAAATAACTATTTCCTTCCAAAATTCATGCTATGTTAAGTTTAAAAAAGCAAGTGGTATAGGTATATATACATATATATGTATGTGCATATATATTCACACACAAGTAGTCATTTCTGGGAAGTGGGATTACAGGAGTTTTGAAATGTTTTGCATATATTCTGTTTTCAGAATTCAATTTTAAGGCATTCAAAACAAAAATCACTTTGCCAGTAACCCAAGACAGAAACACGAGCACCGGCTTACATTCTTCCCTCCCTCTCATCTCCCACATCCAAATGGGGAGGCTGTCCTCGGGATGTTTCTGCCCTATTGCTTCTCCTCTCCTCTGATCACCATTACCACTGCCCTGGGAAGCAGAGCCATGTAGTGTTAACAGCATGGATTCCAGAGCTGCTGCGGAGGCCTAGAACCGAAGTGGACACGGGGCCCTGGGAGGCAGAAAACACCCAAAGCGGTCCTCACTCTAAGCGTATCCATGAACCCTGCCCAACCAATGTGAAATCTAAGAGAATACTGTGCATAAACTTGGGACCCAACCCCCACTAAGGCTCAGAATAAGGGGGAGAGACTCACATACAGAAAAGACAGCAAGAAAAGGCCTGTTTTGACCTTGGTGCTAGGTTGCTATAGGATAAGAAAAACCCAACTGAGTCTTTGCAACCACAAGCCCTCCAGGCAGGACACAGGAAGCCTACTCTAGTAAATGTGACTACCCCCGAAAATATGGGAAAGAACTGAAAATACTGAAATTGGCCCAATCAGACTGCCCCACAGTGAAACTCTCAGTGAACGAGCCCCACTCATATGCTCAGAGCTCCCAATCAGCTCTGTAATCTCCACCCTTAGCCCTGAATGGACACCAAGACATCTGAGGAAAGTAACAGTGCAAGATAAAGACCAAAACCAAGAGACAAAAGCATCTTGGAGGAAAAAGGAGAAAAAAATCTCTATAAGTAGGATGGCATAAAAAAGGACTGTTCGGGGGGGGGGACTTTTAGAAATTGCAAGATAGCAGAAGTGGAAAAACTCTACCCAATAGAAGGGTTAGGTAGTAACTTTGAGGCTCTCTTTCCTAGAAAGCAAACTTGGAGACGAGCAGCATATCTGGCTCACCTATGACCCCAGGACCTAATACATTGCCCTGCTCTGAGCAGGTGGCAAAGACGTGTGCTGCTGAGACAGGCACTCCAAGTTCATGTCGTTTTGGGTAAGAAACTAGAAATAAGCCTGTAATTCTTTTAAGTGCTGAATACTGTGGATGTGTGGTTTCTTCCATTCAGCTTGAGACAGATATTTAACCCGCTTTGTTCCTCAGCAGCCTCGCAGAAGTCTTAATGGAATCTCAGTTGGCATTCTCCCAGTGAGACTGGAGGGGGCGGGCACCCCACACTTCATACCTACCATGGAGTGTGAGCCCTGCCGGCACATTACAGACGTGATCTCACTTAATTCTCATAATGACCCAATGGGGTAGCTATTCCCATTTTTCAAAGAAGAAAACAGACCCAGGACGTTTCTAAGTAACTTTCCTATAATCTTCCATATGCCTATTAGTGTTAGAGCCCAGATTCAAACCAGGCTTATCTATTTGACTATACTGCCCTTTTCAATATACAAACTCCCTGAATCAATTAATTTGCATTTGTATTTTGGCCCACCATACTTATAGCCTTCTGATTAATTATACAATAAGAATGTTAAGGAATTTTTCAAAATTTTGTTTCTATTTCTTGGGATTTGTTTTTACAGGACTTCCCAAACGTCTCTTCATCTCCAGAGCACCCAGCACAGGGCTTCTCATGGGAGGTACTCAGCAAAGACTTGCCCTGTGGCTAGGAGCTCCCTAAAGCCGACTTACCTTCCTGGCTACCAACTGGATGGCATCATCCTCAAAGGCCTTTAAATGTTCGAGTCGGGACACTAGGATCTGTTGCAGCTGGCTGTGCGTATAGGGCTGGAAGGACATCCTGGTTAGACCCTGGGGAGTCAAGACAACAGAGAAATAAGTTCATGGATTGCCCACTCTGACAGTCCTGCTGGAAAGCCAGCCTCAAGTCCCCAAATCTGATTTCCAAGTCTCGTATAACAATTGATACATCTCACCCCAGGACCACTGCTTCTGGCTCCTTTCGTCACTGACAATGGCCAGTAGTATCCTGTAGGGCCGTGGTTCTCAACTATTTCTTCATTTGGTTTAAAAGAACTGTTTATTCTACTAGAATCATTCAGAGGTAGATCAGAGTGGAGGGGCTCTAATCCGAGTGGGTGGGAGGCTCTTCAGCTCCTCCACATGCAGGCACAGCCTGGCTTCCCTCACACCTGTAAGTACTTGTTGTGCTTCCTGCCAAACTACAAGATCAAAGAGGGCAGAAACCACGCTGCCTTGCTCACTGCCTGGCAAGGGTAGGTGCTTAATATTCTTAAAAATAATTAAACTTGTAGGGCTCTGTGCTGTTGAAGAATGTACATGCAACAGAACACCAAGGAGATGTTTGTAGAAAATCACACAATGGTGACATATTTATTTCCAACTTAGAAATTGTAAGAATTTTGGAAGCCACATTTCTTACTTTCCCCATTTATTTTAGTTTCCTATGTATTCATTTTTGCAGAACTCCTTGGCCCAGCTTATGGATCTGTAAGAACAGCTTGAGAACGGCCCTACCAGTCGGCTGGACACCCGGTTCATCATGATGCGCTCTGGCAGGTCCATGGTGTTGGCAATGGTCAGGACCACAAGCCGGGCCTCCTTGTGAGTGGGCCAGTCAAAGAGATTGTACATTACGTCTTGTTTCTGAGTCCACAGAAGGTCAAGCTGACGGGAAACAGAGAGAGACACAGGGTCGGCCACAGAGACTGAGCCAGGGCCCCAGAGAAGACCTGTCACCACTGCGTTAGCTGCCCGTGCTCTTGGATCACACCAACAAAGCAGCCGGGCCAGCAACGGACACACGCCTCTCACCCCCAGAGTGGGCTCAGGTGAAGGAAGAAAGGAGACAGGACTTTCCTCCTGCCAAGTATTTGCTCCCAGAACATCAGTCCAGAGCCACGCCACTTCTCCAGCCCTCCCGTGGGCACCGCCTTACCTCATCCACAAGCAGCACAGTAGTGTCCTGAGAGGACCCTCGGGTGCGGAATCGCTTTGCCAGAAGTTCTGCTGCGTGGTTAGCGGTTGCCCTCTGACCTGTCAGCTTCTGCATTGGGGAAAAAATAGGTGTGTAAGCTGTCAGGATTTTACTCTCCTGTATTTAAAGTTAAATCTGCTAACAGAGAAAGCTGTTTAGTCTGAGGACTTCAGTATCCTGTTCTCTGTCTTCCACACTTAGCCTGGGAGAAGAGAAGACACCACAGGAGATGACACATAGTGTCTGAAATGCAAATGAGCCACAGGCTGGTCTCAGAAGCCCCTCCAAAATCATTATTCCATGACTCTATTTATAACTGGACACAACTTGTTCCAAGATAACAGCTAATGAATGGCCTATCTCTAACCCCTTTGCCAGTTTGCCACACTGCCTCCTGAGGTCAGTTTTCACTGTGTTGTTAAATACTGGCTTCCAAAAATTCCTATCCAGCTCCTAGACTTCAGGGTCCTTGAAGGTAGGAATTCTGCCTTCCTTGCCCTTCCTACCTCTACATAAAGGACAATGCTTGTCATGTCATTAGTATGTAATATGCACAAAATTAAGTAAACCTTTCCCTTTTCACATGCCACCAAGAAATGGTATTTTCCAAAAAGCCCAAAAAGCTTTGCTTACCTGCAAGATCTGCACATAGACTTGGTGGGGCTCTGTCAGCTTCATGCCATTGACCTCAATGTATTGAAAGGGGGGAACATCATTTGCTTGGGCTGCCTGCTGTAAGCAGCGTATCACCTCGTGCACAGTGGCAGTCTTCCCTGTCCCAGGGACCCCAGAGATGTACATGCACCTGGGGCAAGAAGAGAAGACCCCGAGCTAGGTCTGGGCCATCTGCCGCACACTACCATCAGTTAGGAGTATGGGAATGTGGGCAGGAGGAAGGACAGAGACTCCTGAAGCATGCAGGTGGGGGCAGTAAGGACCATCCTTGGCAGCTGGTCAAAGTAAGACTTGTTTATATAGAATCAGTTATTTCACAGGAGACACTGTGTACAACGTGCCCACCCAAAGAAGGCCAGTGTCATTTTCTCTGTAAGACAGAATTTCTACTCCTATAGAATTACTCTGACAACAAAAGCTGCTTCAGAAGCTTTAGGCTTCTGTAATGACTCTCCCTGTTCTTCTGACACTGGGAAGAGACTGCTGGGTTGAACTACAGCACCTGGGGTGGTAACTAGCAGGGGCCTTCTGTTCTGACCATCCTGCGTCCCCCAACATGACTCACCCTCCAGTATGGTCAAGGAGTTTGCTTTCCACAAAGTTGTAGATGTCTTGGAATTCCTGTTCCCGACAAGGAAGAGACTGAGGTACAGCAGAAACATGCAGCCTACAGTTGGTGATAAATGAGGGAAAAGGAGGAATTTAGAAGCATTTCAGTCTCTACTCAATAATAAGTGGAAAAGACTTGTATAATCCCTTTCTCCACCCAGATCACCCAACTCACTGGTGCTAACCAACAGTATGTATCACCTGGGGCGCCTTCCCCTAATCACATGAGTGGACCTTATCTCACACACAGTCTGCTTCAGTTGCTTCCCGGCAGGATCTAGGCCTATGTATTTTGACAAAGTCCCCACATAGTTCTAAAGGGTCCTGCAAATGAGAAGCAGTGTCCTGACTAATCACCTGCCATCCCTAAGAACATGGTGGTCACAGACTGGAAACTCCTTCCACAGCCTGTGCACATTAGCTCACCTAGATACTGCCTGAGAGGTTTCTTTCAAACACACACGTTCATTTCACTCTCTATCTTTGTTACGTACACCAGTGACTGCAAATTACTCCCATTTCATGTGAATGAGAGCAGAGGCCTGCTTCTGCCTATCTGAAAAGGGCCCCCGAGCAGTGTCACCTCAGCCGGGCCTCCTCCAGTGTGTTGGTGGGCTCCTGGGCAGCCAGGTTTCGGCTGCGGATTCTGGGAGTTGCATGACGTGGTGTTCTGGGCTCGGGCTGTATTCAAAGGAGAGAACATATTTCAGAAGGAAAAAACAAAGCAAATCAGCAATCTGATTTGTGATGATCTGATAAAGAGAGGTGGTGAATTCCTCTTTGTTCCTTCCTGCATAAAGCACCAAGATGCTTCCTTTCTCCCTCACATTACCCTACATTTTGTTCATAGTGCAAACACAACTTATTTCTAATTTACATATAGTATCAGAATTTGAAAAGTGTCAGTCTGCAGAAAGGATGAATAAAAGTATGGATTAAATACTTTTTCAAAGCAAAATATTACCTTGGAAGAAAGACAAATTATTAAGAAATCCTAACTACTCTGCCCAAAGGCAGGGTAGTGCAGCAGACATAAACTGGGTTTGATTCATAAGATTCTCCTCTAGATTTCTTTGAAAATATGGTCAAACTTTAGCTCAGAACGTCCACAATCCCTTGCATAGTAGTTGTGAGACAGGAAGGAAGAGGGCAGGGCACAATCATTGAGAGAATGACACAGCAATTGAAGATAGGACATAAACTGGTTAGAACCAACTCTGCCCAAGATGGCAGAACATCTGACTTCGAGGACACCTTGAGCCTTGTTATAGGGTCACTATGATACATTAACACACTAAACAGAACACCCACAGGTGCCATGACAGCTCCCAGGGTGACCATAAAAGGCCATGAAGTGTGCAGTGGCCCAGTTCCTGGAAATTCCTGCCCCTTCCCCAAATAGTTGGAATAATCTTCCTACTTGTTAGAAACTAACCACCTCCACACCTCAGGCCATCTTTTGAGATGGCCCACATTCTCTTCTGAGATGGCCCACACTCTGAGCAAGTTTATTTAGAAAATGTATCTTTCTAAATAAACTGCCTTTCACTTTACTATGGCTCATTCTTGAATTCTTTGCTGTGCGAAGCCAAGGACCCTCACTTGGCAGGGCACATCCCAGGGACTCTCCTGAGATGTGAGACATGACCATCCTCTTGTGCCCCATTTTCCTACAGCACTTGGAGAAACCTTCCCAGATTTTTCCACTCCAAACCCTAGGGTCACTGTTCAGGTTAGGCCAACAGCCCTATTTTACTATTCTCTTTTTCCCTTGCTACTGGCTCATTAGAGCAGGCCTGCTACCCTGTAGCATTTATGGCATTTTCACAAAGCACTCCATTCTGTGGGGGCATTTCTCCTACCCACCCTCAGCTTCCAGCCAAGCAATAGTGATAATCTCTCCACCTCTTCAGTTAGGCAGAAAGCGTTTAGTCCTAACAGTTTAACTTGGCGAACACAGGAAAGGAATAACAAAACCTTGCTGAGAAGGTTTCAAAAAACTGGGCAGACTTCTACCCTTTTTATTATGCTAAAGAGGCCCCCCCCCCACCCTATATCCCTTCTTTTGGGTGGGACTCAGAAGACGCAATCAAACCAGATGTACGGTGAGCTATTCACATCATAAGTCTGCCTCTAAACAAAGTGATCGATTGGATTTCCTTCCTCCACTACAGGTCTTTCTTTAACTTCACACAAGCTCAATCACATTTTTCTTGATATGGAAAAATGGAGATCAGCTTTAGGAAAAAAGCTCTAATTAGGCATTTCTAAACTGTTCTAAAGAGCAAGATGCTCCAGGAAAAAAGTTTCCTAACATGCTCATGCCCTCTTGGAAGGTCACAGTAACACCAGTAAGTTAATGGCCTTAAGAAGTCATGTGATAGTGAAACCAGATTAACTTTGTTTAATCTAAACGTTTCTCAAACTTATTTGAGCACAATAAGATGCTCTTTTCTTAACAGCTTTCAATGTTCTGCTAGAGTTCCATGGGAAGTAGAGAAATGTCCATTTATCATCTCTTCCATCTTACTGCTACACAATTCACTACCAGCACCTAAGCAGTGTATCCTCAGCTGTATCAAGAGGCACAAAAAAACCAACAACCCGGCCCAACAGCTCTGGATTCAGTGTCCCCTGAGCACTGACCACGCACAAATCTATGCAGCTTTCGCAGGAAATGCAAAGACAAGAGGTCAGTTCTTGTCCTTCCCTCAGGAAGTTCGGCTCTTGGTCACTTGGTTCTGTATCTTAAAAGGAACTTGGACTCAAGTCACTGTCTACTGGATCCATTTTCAGTCCAAGGATTCACCTACATCCTTTCCTCCATGAATATTCCCAGGGGCATAGTTTGAATATGACAGATCTGTGCTCAGAATCCAGTTGTTACTAGTTGTGTGAGTTCAGCCAGGACAATTTCTAAATTAAGAGAGTGGTGCTTCACTGGAAAATAAACCTGAAAGAACCTTACAGTTTTCTTTGGTGTTTTGGAGGGAGTCTGTAAGGATGACTTCATAGAAGAGCGTAGGTTCCTGGACACACTGCTGTGTGTTCTCCTTGGAAGGGGGGGTGGAGAGGCCTCATCCTCCTCACTGCCAGAGTCTGAAATCTCTGCTGCCGGCAGAAACTCTTCCCCTTCTTCGTCACTTTTACTATTACCTAAAAACCTGAATGGTGGGACACATTATTTCCTGATATTCAGTGTCTGAAGTCTAAATAAGAAGCTCCTAATAGGTCAGTGTGGATTAGAGGTATTGCAGAGTCTTTCCTGCAACTGAGCAATACAGGATGTGCTCCACTTCTTGGGCCCTTGCTCCTGAAAGGCTTTGCTAAGGGCTTTATTTATATTATCTTATTAAACCCCTTAACAACTTTGTGACTTGCTTATTATTATTAATTATTATTATTATTACTCCCATTTTATAGATGAGGAAACTAAGGCTTAGAAAGGTTAAGTAACCTTCCCAAAGATAGTAAATGACAAAGCCCAGGTTTAAATCCAAGACTATCAGATTCAAAGTGCATGCTCTTAGGCACCCCACTAACAGTCTTGCTGGGTGTAATAATTATGGGGCCCTGGGAGCCACCTAAACTCAGGGCCACCTTTCTTGCCCCTTTCAAACTAGGACATTTATGTGAAATTTACATAATTCTAGACATTGTAGGTAAAAAGTGAATTTCAGTGGATTAGCAAATAACTAATGACGTAAGAGGCTTTAAGTAGGATTATAGATATTACAGATGGCAGCCACATTCTTCTGCCTGCCAAGGAGCAGTCTTACCTAAGTTGCTGCCTAATCCGGTTCAAAGTCAGGAGAGAACTCTTTCTGCGGATACGATGGGGAGTAGAGGTAGCTTCATCCCGAAATTCTGGCTCTTTGGCCTCCCTGCAAGATTATCACAGCACGGTTACGGGAAGCAATTTCAAGTACTAGGGATCAGCAGCAGGACTAGAAGATAGTCAGGTGGCCTGACTGGCTCCTAGCATTTCTATAGCTACTTTGGAAGGAGCTAATAGTTTGTAATTGAAGTCTGACTCAGACTCAGAGATCATGGTTTGCCAAAAGCTTATCATTTAAATCTGACTTACCAACTCCCCAGCTAGAGATCAGAATATCCTAATCCTAGTTTCTTACCGTTTTTTAAATTTCTGACATATCTATGAATTTACTGTCCATTGAGGCTCAAGGTGCGCAGAAATGCAGCTATATTTTTAATACAAAGCACTTATCAAGAAAACCTATTATGAGCCAGATGCCAGAGTTTCTGAGCAGAAAACACTGAAATTTGGGGCTTATCACATTATTTGTGCTGCCTGTTATTTACAAAAATTGTCTGGGGTTAAACTGCAAAGTTTGTTCTAGATGCATTATCTTCATGTAATATGTGTATTAGAGAATGGTTTCTAGTTAAAAAAAGAAAAAGGAAAAAAGAAAAACTGACTTAGAAAAATCACTGTTAAAATGTGGCAGAGTCACAGCAAGTAATGAAATCCAGGACTGAAGAAATTCAGGTTTAGGAAATTATCTTCTGCAGCAGTGATCCCCAAAGGGCAGCTAAGTATATCAGAAAATCATCCAAAGAGCATCTCAAAAATGCAGATTCCTGGGCCTAACACTTGGAGACTATTCACTACGTCTAGGAAGAGGCTCAGAAATCTTTATTTTGGAAAAGCTAGTGATTCTGTGACACAGGCAGATTCGTAGCCTACTGCTCTAACTTTATTGTGACCCACACGTTTCACATCATGTGAAGGATCTCAATTTGCTCTGTGGGAGGCAGGGTAACATCCCTGGTCACCTCTTTCTGATGTTTTCTGGTTTCAGAACCACCAAAGGCACCACCGAGGATTTCCGTCCCCCCCTGGTAGGGGTAAGTGTTCTTTCTTCACTAATCTCTGTCGTTTTCAAAGCTGGGACTCGAGTTCTCAAGATCATGTGACAATCAGGTGAAGCCTTCTTGTCATCCTTGGCACAAGAGTGTTGAATCTCTCCAGTTTTCTCTGGGGCTTGCAGAGCTGGAGACAAGGTCTGAGCCCCATCAGGCTGAGATCTCTTAGAAGGTGAGGTGATCTCCGAGAAGGCCACTTTCCGTTTTGTTCTTCCAGGAGAATCCAATGAGGCTCTCGAAGTCTGCTGGGAAATCCTAGTGTTAGGTGTCCTAGGGAAACCTAAGTTCAGGAGAGATCACCACAAACAATGTATGAATTTTGTAACTAGCACTATACACACCCCCTATACAATCTCTTTATAAATTCATTCATTGAGTGATACAAAGACATAAGTTATCCATATTTTGAATTATTCTTTGCTTTCTTTCCCCAGGCCAGGTAGCTCTTACTATTTTTAATCTCTCACTTAAATTCCATGGGTAATTTTCCTAGTTAGAACCATAAGTCAACAGTTAAATCAGGCTTTTGTAGGTAAACATCCAGATCAGCTTTTCCCTGAAGTAATCTACCAGAACATTGGTTCTCAGCCAGGGTGATACTGCACACCCTCAGGCCCCATTCAATAGCATTTGAAAAAATTTATACCAATGGCTCTGTTGAATAACACAAACAAGTGGGAGTATACCAAACTAAAAAGCTTCTGGACAACAAGGAAACAAAATGAAAAGGCAGCCTGCTGAATGGGAGAAAATATTTGCAAAGCATGTATCTGATAAGGGGTTAATACCCAAAATATATCAAGAACTCATAGAGTTCAAGAGCAGAACAAACAATAAGACTAAGAAATGGACAGAGGACCTGAATAGACAATACTCCAGAGAAGATACACAGATGGCCAACAGGTATATGAAAAGGTGCTCAACATCACTAATCATCGGGGAAATGCAAATCAAAACCACAGTAAGATAGCCCCTCACACCTGTCAGAATGGCTATTATCAAAAAGACAAGAAATAACAAGTATTGGCGAGGATGTGGAGAAATGGGAACCCTGATGATGGGAATGTAAATTGGTGTAGCCACTATGGAAAAGAGCATGGAGGGTGCTCAAAAAACTAAAAACTACCATATGATCTAGCAATACCATATCTGGGTATTTATCTGAAAAAAACAGAAATGCTAACTCAAAAAAGATAAATGCATCCCCATGTTCACTGTAGCATTATTTACAAAAGCCAAGACATGGAAACAACCTAAGTATCTATCAATGGATGAGTAAATAAAGATCACATGGTATGTATATACAATGAAATATTATTCAGCCATAAAAAAGGAGATCCTGGTATTTGTGACATAGACAGACCTTGAGGGCATTATGCTTAAGTGAAATCAATCAGACAGAGAAAGACAAATACCATATGATCTCACTTACATGTGAAATCTAAATAAAAAAACAAAAACAAAAAAACAAAATCCAAGCTCATTGATATAGAGAACAGACTTGTGGTTGCCAAAGGAAGAGGATGAGGATGTGGGCAAAATGGGTAAACGTGGGCAAAATGGGTAAACATAGTCAAAAGGTACAAACTTCCAGTTATAAAATAAAATAAATTAGTCATGAGGGTCTAATGTACAGCTTGATGACTACAGTTAATAATAGTGTAGTGCATATTTGAAACTTGCTAAGAGAATAAATCTTAAAAGCTCTCATTACAGAAGGTTGTAACTATGTACGGTGATGGATGTTAATTAGATTTAATCAGTTTGCAACATACACAAATATCAAATTACTACGTTGTACAGCTGAAACTTATATGCTATATGTCAACTGTCCTTCAATTTAAAACAAAGGAAATTTTGATACATGCTACAACATAATGAACCTTGAGGACATTATACTAACTTAAACCAGTGAGAAAAGGATAAATACTTCATGATTCTACTTATATGAGGTATCTACAGCAGTCAAATTCTGAGACAAAAAATAGAATGGTGATTGCCAGATCATGGGCATGGGGAAATGGGAAGTTATTATTTAATGGATGCAGAGTTTCAGTTTTGGAAGATGATGGGGATGGTTGTATAACAATGTGAATGTACTTAATGCCATTAAACTGTATACTTAAAAATGACTAATATGTGATGTATGTTTCAACATGTGTCTGATCAGTACCTGGCCCACTGCTGCACTAACTCAGTACTGTAGCATGAATTAATATTTCACCATTTTCCTTTAGTCTCAGTATTGGCCACTGTGACCCATTTCACACTTACTGCTGAGCTCCAGCCTCTTCCTTGCCCTTGGGGTGACAGGATGGGAAGGAGTTTGGCGAGATTTGGAGGTGGAGTGCCTTGATTCAATCCTTTTGACTGCATGTTCTGTGGTCCAAGAAGGGCTTTCTGTACTCTTAGTTTTGGCTTCCAAGGGCTTCTGGCATCTAGGGCTGCCTTCTTGTAGCTTATCCAACTGTGCAATTAGTTCTGGAGATAGTGGTTCAAATTTTTTCTCATTCCAAGATAGTTTCACAAAGAATGTCTTCTCATTTTTCAGATCCATAGGTATTACTTCCCCTGGGGCTAAAGCTACTACCTGAATTTAGGAAGTATAGATGATAGAAAGAAATGAGGACCAAAGGAGCCAAGGAATGTTGAATGAGAGCTATGATTAAAAAGCAGTGAAGTCTGCATTCTTATCTGGAACCTTACTTTTCCAAACAAAAGAGGCATGGATGTGGCATAGCATACTTCTACGGACCTCTCCTTGCTGATATCCATACCTCTTGTTGCTTTCTTTTCTAGCACACCAAATTTCTCCACAAAAACTAAGGATGCTCCCCTGCTCGACAGTCTACAACGACTCCCTAGTCTAGCAAAACCAGATAACCTACATTGATTTTCAGTGCCTTCTAAAATCAGGCCCCATTTTACCTCCTGAGTGCTCAACACCCTTTTCCACCACTAGTCGAGCTTGGCTTGTCACCACCTAGCTCATTCCCACCATTACGTTCCTGCCTAAACACCCTTTTCTGCTCTCTCCCTTTTTCAGTCGACCCATCTTGCTGCTTCAAATTCTATATCTGCTTTTCACTCCTTCCCTCATTTAACTCAGAGATAAACTATTTTGTGGCATATGATATGCTGGGCCCACAGACTGGAAAATTTGACTATAGTCATGCCAGGCCATAATCTCTCATTAAACCAATCACCTAATCACCATGCAACCACATTTCACATCAAGATCTAATCCCTTTCAGGGGGGCTGAAGTAGCTTGAGAAATAACCCATATCTTAGTCTCCAAACCAGTGTCTCAATTCAGCCTACAGCTAGCTCACTGGAACCTGATTTATCATAAAATCCCATAACACAAATTGCCTGTAGCAACTAGCACTCTTTGTACTGATTTACTCAAGGTGACATCCTCATTCAAACAAGCATATTCACCCTCATAATGTTTTATGCCTTCCATAATCATTGTTAAATATAATTTCCCACTGTGATACATTTGCTAATTCCCGCTTATCCCTCAGGTCACAACCTAAATGTCACTTCCTCCAGCAGGCTCCTAATACATGGTAAGTACTCTCCAAAAACATCTGTTGAGATGAAGTAGGCAGGCAAACAGAGAAGATATCAAAGAGAGAAAACTTCATTTCTGTGGGGTAAATTAGAGCCAATAATATTTTTGAGGTCATGAAATTTAGGAGGTGGCCAGAAATTAGCTTCAAGACAGAACTAAAGATCAAAACATCACCTACCTGCACATGGCCAATGATGGTCTCGGCATTAATGTTGCTGTTACAGGCAGGGTAATCATACCAGAATATCTCTTGTGCAGCAGGCTTTCGGCCCAGCAAATTCTGCTTATTGACAGGGACTTCACAGAATCGCATAAACCACTGTACTCGAGCACGTTTCTTGGAATAAGTTGCAGAATCTAGGAGGGATAGGTGAAAAACGTAAGGTTAAGAAAATGTGGGAACATTTTATTAAGCACTTCCTATGTGCCAGACACTGCTAAACACTTGGTAATAATTAACACATTATCTTTAATCATCACAATAATCCTACAAGGTAGGTACCATGGCTGTCTCCATTTTACAGTGTAATCACATTACAGGGACCTCAAATAATTTTTCAAAGGTCACAGAATCAACCGACAGCAATCTGACTCCACTCAGCACCCACGTTCTTCTCACTTTGCTCCACTTCCTGATGGTGCTGTCAGTCATCAAGTAAGTTACAAAAGGCATTTGGGAGGAGCAATTCTAATCACAGGCACTGAAGAAATTTTGCACATCGGTGATTATAAAGAAACTATCAACCAGCAGCAAAACAAAACTACTGACAAGACTCAGAGCATCAGCCACTGAGATGACTTCTGGCAAACATATGATTGCAATCTTCAGCTTTATCACCTTAATAACCCATTCATACCACTCCATACCAGTGTTAGCTCCAAGTGAAAGGACATACACTCATTAGTGCCACCATCATCATCACCTCTTCTCTTCCTTAGCTCTGTTCAGAGAAAGGCTGAAGCCATCCAATGGCGCACAACACACGGATTCTAAAATCTATACACAAAGGCCCACATCTCAAATACAAAAGCCCACACTGCTGCTGTGCTCCCTCTAGTGGATGCTGGTTTGATGAGGTTTTCCTTCATACTTGTCAAATACTCTCTGCGATGTAAAACATCATGCTCTCGCTCTACCAGTTCCTTTTTTTGGGCATACACACTGCCACAGGGCTAACTACCATATACTCCTCTCCTAGCTCTTGGCAGAGGTAGTTTTGTATAGTTTTAAATTTCTATCTTTCTTCTTAATCTTCCTTTTGGAGCTCTGCCTCATTCCCACCTTTCGGTGCTCTTCTCTGCTCTGTAGAGGGTTAATACCTCTGAGGCTGTGAGTGTGGACTTGCAGGCTCAGGTTAACACTACCTTCAGTTTCGCTCCTCTAGTCGTAAAGGCAGTAGTGACTTTCTACCCTTACTGATCTCTGGGAAACACCATCATTTGCTTCTCCAGCCTTTTCAACACTTATGCACTAGTACCTCTGGGAAGATAAAACATGTGAAATGTTTTTATTTTCCTGACTGAACATCAATCAAATGATACACCTTCTCAATCCAACTTTCCTCCTCACTGGTAAAAGCCATTTTGCATTTGCAAAATTACTTTCTCATGCCAAAATTAAAGAATATGTCTCTAAGAGTGCATATCACTTATCCCCCCACCCCTTTTCCTAAATTCATCTTTTCTCTCCATTCCAACAGTCTTGCCTTAAAGGCCATTCTTACCCACTCCTAAAAGTAATGGAAAAGTTAAATTCCTGAACACCACAATCCTATTTTTACCTAATACTGCTCTAGTGAGTAAAGAAGATCACAGGTGGAAGAGGGTACAGCTGGTGCTTAAGTGACCCCATATGTACACCCTATATGCTGCTGTGAACAGAGGACAGTAGCTGTCTCTTTCCCCACCTCCTAGCACTTCCTAATCATTCATGACAGGAATGCTGTTCATCCCAGCCCCAAACTCACCGTCTTCAAACAACTCAAGCAATTTAGCAACATATGGATTTTCATCATCATCTCCTTCAATCAACACAAACTGTCCAACTTGGATATGAATTTCAGTCGAACAACCTTCTTTTTTCACACTCATTTCTCTAGGAAATAACAGAGAAACATGTTAGGAAATCACTTAGGGTGGGCCAAGCTCTTTAGACCCCTGAGCACAGAGCAATATGTTCTTTAACTGGAAAACCCCCTGAATAGTTTCTCTCTGCTGACAGCTCTCCTACTAGAAACCAATGCACCTGTAAAGTCATAAGTGAGAGTAGATGAAATGAGTTGAATGAATTGTTTAAGCATGGATGATGAATCCAAAGGCCTTAATATGAACATTAACTTCTCACAGTTACTGACAAAGAACAACAAAGGACTGAAGGATTCCCAAGGCATGAAAGCTACCCAGTAACAACATCAAATTGTTCAGAGATCTCTAGGGCTGAGAGAACATAGTAATAACACCTAATCCTGCCCTGTTATCATGCAGAATTACACAGAACCCACCTGAAACAGACATGACATTATCAGACATATTGAATTTTATTAACCTGACATAATGTCTTCCTGTATCACAAGCTGTAATATTTATGCTACCATCTTCTAGCATCAAAGAAAACCCCTCCCGGCAACCAATTCATATTTACTGTCCCTCAATTCTCAATCTGCAGTAACTAGAACACCCTGGATACAAGTTATGAACAGCTTAGCTTGGAGAAGGTTTTAGTCCCAGGACAACCAAAGGACTCCACTCACTTGTAGGTTTGGCAGTGTAGTTTTCGATCCAACAATGGCCTGCCAACCCAGGAATAAATCTGTCTGGTCTTCAGCCTTGTAGGATAGTGCGCCATGGCTCCTGTGTAAAAGTTCACTGTAAGTTAACATGACACACTCTGATGGATTTTGGGACATAGTTCCTGCCTTCAGTGAGTTCAGCCTTCTTTTCTGCCCCTACTACACTCCCACACATTTTAGACTTAGGAAAAAAATTTTTTTTGAGGAAAAAGTCAAGCTCTATGAAGATTGAACATAGGCAAGTCAGTATCATCTGTGTGCATTTTGAACTACGCCTTATCTCTTCCCATCCAGGGCAAGAGAAGGGTCAGTATGTAAGAAAAGAAACTATAGACGTTTAGAAGTACTTACATTGTGCACAAGGCACAATGACAGGTAAACATCTGACAACTTGAAACTGAAAGACAGTGATACAGTAGTTGTATCTTCATAATATTTATAATCTAGGTAGGGATAAAATATAAATACACTAAAGACAACTAACAGTGCAAAGAGTCAAGAGAAAGAGCCAGAGAGACGACTGCAAGTTAGAGGACAGGTCTTATGGCTGTTTGGGGAGGAAGGGTTTCCTACTGGGGTTTTCTAAACTAAATACTAAATACTAAATAGCTCTTGATAGGATGGATGAAATCAGGGATTGCAAGGATGGAGGCAAAAACATGCAAGAGGCATTCGAGGGAACGGCAATGGATTTTTATCAAGTGTATCATTCCGCTTCACATTAAAAATAAAACAAAAAACCCAGTGTCACTAACCTGTACTGCTCTGGCAGTTGGAAGGGGTATTTTTCTTTGCAGCTGACAGGTACAGGTACTAGACACAAGAATAGCTGAAAAGAAATAATTGCATTAAAATATGCAGGGAAAAAAGGCATTTTTACTGACAATACAGAAATGTGAATGAAAAATCCAAACATATCTGATAATCTTCTTTACAATTTGGAAGCTACAATCTACTAGTCCTAATAACAATCCATAATCTTAAGTTTAATAGTTTTTTGAGGGTTTTTTTGGTGGGGGGAGGTAATTAGGCTTACTTATTTATTTCTTCTTTGAGTAAGTACAGGGGATTGAACCCAGGACCTCATGCATGCTAAGCATACAGTCTACCACTTGAGCTATATCCTCCCCTATCATCTTAAGTTTAAGTTATTAAGAAAATAATCCTTTCCTCTAAATTCAACACTTTTCTAATGGAGCTAAAGTTTGACAAAGCGGGGTTTAAAAAAATTTTTTTTTTAAATCCAGTTTGACAGAATTACTCTGAATTACTGAGAGAGGGACCAATAATTTCAGTCCATGTTGAAAACAGAATTAGAATAGTATATTGACATCCTGATTAAACAAGCTGGTTTCCTAAAGGTCAGTAGCCTTATGTCCTACATTCTACTTGGGAACATTTTGACCCCTAAGATTTCCTGCTTTTAGAAAAGGCATTTTTTAATATACTTTGAGGAAATTAATTAGCAAAAAAGAAGATACTGAGTCATTGGTAAATGCACAACTTACAAATGATGCCTGAATGATTACTATTTAGAACATTTAGAGAATAATTCACAACATAGTACTATAAAAATCAGCCTGATTTTAATTAAATACATTGTAGAAATGAACAAACAGTAAAGACTGATGAGTTAAAACAAGTAGAAGATTTGTGCTCAAGTAAAAAAATGCATTTAGATTCATTATATCCAATAAACTATTGGTTAAAAGTTGGTGTAAGTGAATCTCAATAAATGTTCAAAGAAATATATAACCCTAACTTACCTTCAGTATAATGGAAGATGTAACATGAAACTATCAGAAGTAAACTTGGAACTTTTCACTTTTCCACAATGAAATCAGGCAAAATAGGCTACTGAAATACAAAGGATACAAGTAAACAGCAGTACTCACTAAGCTCCATCATTTTAAAAAATAGAGTATCACTGAGAGTGCTTTGTGGCAAATTTGGAATCTTCCAATATTTTCTACAATTCTTGAATAATTTAACTGCAGAATAAATGCCCTGATTTGTCACATTGTCTGTGATATTTGATTACATTGGCACAAGGATCTCATGTTTTCAAACCAAAAACTGGCATACACAAGGACAATCTCCAGACCCCTAAGGTACTCATGTATATGTAAAGGCATTAAATCCACGCTCTCAACGTTTTTAAATCCAGACCATATTTTAGCTTATTAAAGCAGGCATCCTCCTTCAAAACCCAAGCCAAGATAAAATGTAACATTCCTTGTCTAGACCATGAGCTGTGTTCACTGAGACCAATATAAGCATATATGTGTGCAAGGGAGGGTGATTTATCCAAGGCTGAGCAGGTTGGGGTGTCAGAAGGCTCTCTGGGCCTGACCCACATAACCTGCCTCACTTCAGTCTGTCAGTGCTCCAGGCCTGCTTTTCCAAACAGCAAACAGACCAAGGTTGTTAGTGCCCTCAGACTTAAGCAATTGCCCTTCTCTCTTCCTGCGAATCTTTGCAAGAATGTCTCAGGTCTCAGCTTCAGTGAAACTTCCTCAGATAGGTCTTCACTAATACCCAATGGAAAGTTACCCCTGACACCGCTCCCGCCTGCCCTTCAGGGTCATGCTCCATTACACCACCCTGTCATCAAGGCAATAACCATTATATTACTTTCTTATTTGTTGTACTTCCTACATTAGAATGTTAAACTCCAAAAGAGCAGGGATCTTGGGATCTTGTCTATATTGTTCATAACTGCATTTTGCACATGATAGGTGAACAAATGAATGAATGAACAAACTGCTTTTAAAAAATCATTAGGACAATACCAAGTGTGATAAGGTAGGGCAGTCAGAACCCTCATACACTGCTGGAGGGCATGTAAATTGGTAAAACCACTTTGGAAAATTGGCAGTATCTACTAAAGCTGATGCATATCCTATGACCCAGCAATTCCAACAGAATATACCCAACAGGAAAACATACACATCAACAAAATACATGAACCAGAATATACATAGCAGCACTATACAGCAATTAAATTAAACCAACCACAACTGCACACGTGAGGAAAATCTCACAAAATAACGAGCTAAAGGAATCAGACACCAAAAGAATATATAGTATATTGATTCCATTTATACAAAGGTCAAAAAAGGGTAGAAGAAAAAAAAAACCTACGGGATTAGAATATAAGGTAGCTAGGTGACTGAAAGGAAGCACAGTGGTGTAGTGGGGTGCTTCTGGGATAATGGTCATGTTGTTTCCTGATCTGGATGCTAGTTACATGGATATGTTCTCTTCAAGAAAACTCAGTGCACTGTACACTTATGACTTGTGCACTTTTCTATATGTATGCTATTTTTCAATGAAAAGTTCAAAAAATTAAATCAGGAGTCCTTCTGAAAAGGCACTCTAAGGAGATCATACATACTATCAGGACTCTGTACTAATACCCGACTTTCTTACCCTCAACCCATTACTACATCTCATCCACCATCTGCAAAGAGATTCTCCAACAGGGGTTTTGAATGGGGTGGAAAGGCAGGCCTGACTTGGCCTAGCAAAGGCTTTGGCTTCCAGAAGATACTACAGGCTCTCAATGTTGCTGATATCAGAAATCTGGAACACACACACCACCCAGTCCAGGGGCCACACCCAAGGAAAACAGATAAGGAAGCTGCAGGAAAATAATGATAGCAGTTATTTATTGACCCAATGAGACAGAAGGTAGAACCAAAACTCTTGATATATTTATCTGATTTAATCCTCACAGTAACCCTAAAACAATGCTGGTCCATAGTAAGTGCAAAGTAAGCCCTCAGTAATAAATATTTGCTGAATGAAAGGTAGATGCTATTAGCACTCCAAGATGATAAATTTTCCTAATGTTATAGAGATGGCGCAGTCTTAATTCAAATGCTGAGCAGCTGGATTTCAATGACTGTGCTCAAAACCACTTCACTTTAGAACATCTTGTATGAAAGTGAACAATGTAAATATACGTCCAAGAGAGCTTGTTTCTGATGTGCTTATTCCAATAAGTCAGGCTTCCCAGCCACTGACTTAAAGGTCAAATGAGCCTCAATTTCCTTATCCACAAAATGCAGATAATAGAAACTTCCTTCCATTCAATCATGTTTATTTATTAATCATCCATTGTGTGTGACGCACTAATCTAGAATTAATGAGGATTAAGTGAAAAAAATGCAAAATGGTAAATTCACTTTCTCACTCCCTTAATCCCTTGCATTTATCTGTAAGAAACTGTGTTTTTGGTAACTTTATGAATTTGCATTCAATTTCAGAAGTGTCATAAACCTTCTAAAGTCCCACATATTGCCCTTTGTTACATTAAAAAACTGTTGCAGAGAAACTTGATAAACATGATAAACATGATCTCACGTCAGAAACCTCCAATGGCATTCACAAGCACCCAATACAGCAGGGAAGAGGGTACCACTTTTACAGACAACTAAAACTGAAAATTGGCATTTCTAGTCATTGCGGTTTGTCCTGCAACACAAGAATCTCGCAGGACAAGAATCTAGCATCTCCTGCCTCTTAAGTCCAGTACTTTTTCCAATGGTCAAAATAGAAAGCTCTTCTATTCCGGGGTTAGACTAAAGGAATAAAAGAGGTGCCATTAGACTCTCTTCCTAGGAAAGAAGGTGGAGGAGAGCCCAGCAGTTAAGAGCCGCTCATCTGGGGAAGAAAAGGCCCGGGTAGAAACTCAGGTTGCTTAGTCTTAAAAAGGGACTTAAACAAGTCTCTTTCTGAGAGCAACTGCTCCATTTGTAAAATCGGGTAATAACTTCTGCTCCGCCTTCCCTGTGGTGCTTGTTACACTACGGTTGAAAGGAAGAAAAGATGCGAATGCTTCACAAGGGCCACGCAGAGAGAAGGGGTGGTTCAGATCATTACTGAGAGTCTCAGGCCGCCGAGGACAGGAGTGTTCACGCTTCTCCGCCGTTGGCTTCCGGTTTCCCCACTGCAAACCCACAGTCCCCGGCAGAGCGGGAAGCCTTTTAGAAATCGGGATGTGGAAGAAGACCGCTCCTAATGGGCTTAGAACAGTGCCTGGCACTTAGCAGGCGCTCAGTAAATATCTGCTGAATGGGGCTGAATGGGTCCACAGAGAACAAATTCCTCAGTCCCCGCGGCTCAGGTCCCTCTCCAGCCCGGGAGACGCCACACTCACCGGGTGCCGAAGCCTGCTCAAGCTAGGCACAAGCCCTCCGCTTCCCACCTCCGCTTCAGGAGCTCGTGGGGCTGCAGTAACCCTCACCTGCCCCAGCTAGACTCCTCTTAACAGCCCCCAGCCGCGCAACGGAGCAGAAATGGGCGCCTCGCTGGGAATGAAAAGAAGGTGGAGAAAAGAAAACTTCGCGCCAAACGTCGTGGCCCCGCCCCCAGGCTGTCTCCACGTTCTGTCACCAGCCGGCCTTTCCACCCCGCCCACCTAGGAGGGGACGCATGACGTCACGTCCGCCAACTTGCAGCGGCCATCGTTGATTCGGTCCGCGACGCCTTTCGCGGAAGTTCCTGTAGCTAAAACGTTCAGGTTTCAAGATGGTCGTCTAAGCTATTTAGCGAGACTTCCTTTGATTTTTCCCTGTTCCCCTTAGGGTTGTTGTTTTTTTTTTAACCTGGATGTGACGTATTAAAGGACCCGACGGAAATAGAACTGAAGGCGTTCTAAAATGGCGAACCGTACGGTAAAGGATGCGCATAGCATCCACGGCACCAACCCTCAGTATCTGGTGGAGAAGATCATTCGGACTCGAATTTACGAGTCCAAGTATTGGAAAGAGGAGTGCTTTGGCCTTACGGGTGAGCAAGAGGGCGCCAGTCCTCCCCAACCCCTGCGGTCTTGTAACCCAGTTCTGACAGCGCCGGTGGGATCGGCCCCTAGGGGGTGAGACTGGAGGGGAATCTGTCAGTCATTCAGAAAAATCTGAGCGCCTACTCTGTGCCTAGTCTTGTGTTGGGCTTTGGGGACACAGATGGATCTGATAGGATCTTATTCTGAAGGGTGTCACAGTTCGGTTCTTTTGAGTCATTCCATGTTTAATGATAATTTGGTAGATTCCAAAAGTGAGCTCAAGACCATTGTTTTCCCTCAACACTAGGTTACATTCCTTGTCACCTATTTTCATTGTATTCTGCATCTTTCAACTACTCATTACACTTCCAATTTTTAAAAATGTTTTCTCCCTTGCCAGACTGTGAATTCCATGACAATAGTAATTCTGTCCCTCTTCTTTATCCCTCTACCTCTGTCTTTGGTACTTGGCACTTAAGTTGCCAACTGTAATGTTGAATGGCTTAATATAGAGTTTATCCTAAAGGAACTTGAAGAAGTCTCATTTATAAAGTGATTTCCTATTAATAGTACCTAACATTTATTATTTGCTGTATGTCAGGTAAATATTAACATTTATTTGTAGTGTCTTATTTGATTCTCATTATAGCCCTTTATTATTTTCAATAATATTTAATTAAATATTTAAACAGAAACCTTTATTTAAATAAAAACCTTTGTTATTCAGATTTGAACGGACAGGGTCAAAGAGAAGTGAAGTGATTTGCCCTAGTTCACATAGCTAGTGTTTGATTTTTGATGAAAACATTGGAAGATTATCTTTCCCATTTCTAGATGAAGTTTGCTCAAGGTTATGTAGCTTATTGAGGAGTTGTTTGTTGTTACTGTTTTGTTTCTTTTAACTCCTAGTCTGGCAGTTTTTCCCCTAACATGATGGTTAGACTGCTTGGATTAAAGTCTAGGTTCTGCTCCTTTCTGGCTATGAACCTTGAGCAAGTCACTTAACCTTTCTTAATCCTCATTTTCCTTAGATCTAAACAAGGGCAGCACTAGAACTTACCTCATGGCTTGTTGTGAAGATTAAATGGGATAATACAAAATGCTTAGCAGAGTACCTGGCATATAATAACCTTTCAGTGTATGTTAGCTGCTGCTGTTGTTATTGTTGTTGTTATTATTATTATTATATAGTTGTCCTGATATTAAAATGATGAGTATTCAGGAGCATCAAACCTTGAACTAACTTCTTTCCACTTCGACTTGGAAAAGCTTAGTTCTAATGTGTCTGAGATGCCACTCTGTTTTTGTTTTTGTTTTTTAGCTGAACTTGTTGTCGATAAAGCCATGGAGTTAAGGTTTGTGGGTGGTGTCTATGGTGGCAACATAAAGCCAACTCCCTTTCTGTGTTTGACCTTGAAGATGCTTCAGATTCAACCTGAGAAGGATATCATTGTAGAGTTTATCAAAAATGAAGATTTCAAGTGAGTTAAATGTTGATGTGAAATGCTGACTAGCTAGTATAAAAGCTTCGAATTCTAGAATTTGGCTTTGGTTAAGAGAAGTGAAAACAGTGTATCTTATTTCTGCATAGTTCCACTCTAGGATTTTGCTCCTGAGCTCTTGAGTTTGTATTTGTCTGTTCTGATTGTATCTATCTTTTCCTTTACATTATCAGTCTTGGTAACTTCCCCCACAAAAGAGTATTTCACAAACTCACTGAATATATATTAAGCAGAAGTGAATGTCTAATACGTTGGTAGCACTGAATGCTTAAGGATGAAGAAAACACATAGTTTTCTGTGTGTGAAGAAAGAGAAACTTTGGTACAGTTTACAGACTTTACCTAAGTGTGGTAAAGAAGAGAGAAACTTTGGTGTTAAATGTAGGCTTATGTCCAGACCCTGTTACTAATTACCTGTGACCTTGGAGAAGTTACTTAATTTTCTAAGTTTTACTTTCTTTACCTGTAAAATTGAAACAGCAATAGCGCCAACTCAGGATAGATGTGAGGATTAAGAAAGATAGTGCTGTAAATCTCACAACACAGAGCCTATTGCATGGTAAACACCCCCAAAATGTCAGCTGCTCTTATTTTATTATCCATTCTCAAGGAGCTCACAGACAAGGATGAGAGACACACATAATAACCTTTACAACAACCCTGCAAAGTTATTATCCTCATTATATAGGAGAGGAAACTTAGGCACAGAGAGATTGATTTCCCCAAGGTCAGAGAGCTGATAAGTGGTAAAGCTGGCTTCAGTCCATATTCTTTGCCACTCTATTCTGTTTGTCATATAAAGAAATTATTAAGTTTCAAATGCCTACTAGTTATCCAAGTGGAGATTTGGGTGGGTAGTTGGGATATAGGAGAAAGGGAAAAGAAAGGAATCCTGTAATATTAATGGCTAGAAAATAGCTAACTTTTCTTAGGCACTTACTATGTGCTGTATGCTGTGCTTAGCACTTTACATACATTTCTTACTTAATACACCAAGACATCAATTTAAGTACTATCATTTCCATTTTACAAGGATTGAGAAATCAAGTAACTTGCCCAGTGTTACAGAGTTACTCAATAATGGAATCAGAATTTGAACCCAGATGACTTTGACTTTTTTCTGTAACCAATATTCTTCTTCCTAGCAACAATTTAAATATTCATGTCTATGTGAATTAATTGTTATATTTTTAATAAATAAGTCTTATACTTTGTGTTGTTAAATTCAGTATCTCATTTGATTCTTACAATAATTCCATGAGGTAAGTAAGTTCTTAGTTTTGCTGATGATATAATGGGACAGACTCTGAAAGCTGAGCAGCATGTCCCAAGTAAACACAGCCAGTAAGTGGTAGAATGGGAACTTGAACTCAGATTTCCATATTTTAGCTGTCTTTCTGCTGCCCCATGCTTCCTCTAAAAGTGTAGCTTTCTCATCTGCCAAGGAGAATAAAGACTTTGTTTATCCACTACTGCCATGAGAAAAGCCAGTGGTAAAACTCAGGAACTTTTTAAGATGGGCTGTTGTTTCACTGTCACCTGTCTGTCAGGTATGTCCGCATGTTGGGAGCGCTTTACATGAGGTTGACAGGCACTGCAATTGATTGCTACAAGTACTTGGAGCCTCTGTACAACGACTATCGAAAAATCAAGAGCCAGAACCGAAATGGGGGTGAGTATGGTGTCAAGTGTCTGGACCTTCATCCCTGAGCCAGTTTTTATTTCCCCAGTATCGCGAGCCTCACACTGTCACATACATTGTAAGTGCTCCTCTTAATCCATATTGTTACTGTCTTCATTCAGGTCCTCCGTCTCCTTTCTGGGGATTACTCCATTAGACTGCTAGCTTCCTGTCAACCTCACCCAGTCTGCCCATCTGCCTATCTTTCCAGATGCATCTTATGTTGACCCCTGCCTTGCATCATTTGCTCCCTCCCATAAGATCCAGCTCCCAAATGACCTCCTCCATAAAATCATTCCCCAAACCTCCCAAAGTTAGTTTTCCATATGTTAAACACCTTCACAGTTCTTTCTACTGGCTTCTCTAGGACTGTAATTCACCCTAAAGTAAACAGACTGAGTGTGCTCATACTATATAGGAATCCCTCTGAAAAATAATAAGTATATCCAGGAGGGGCAGCTCCATATTTTACAAAGAGACACATTTTGTGGTAATATGGGATTCAAGGAATGCAATCAAAACCTTTTCTTACTTAGTATCATAGTAAAAGATTAGTAACGTTTGCCTTTCCCCTCTACATATAACATTAAGCAGTAGAGGGTTAAGAATTTGATTTTATTCTTTAAACTTTTATTAACTTATTCATTCATTGAATAAATACATATTAAGTGCCAGTGTCATGCCAGGTAATGTGCTGTGTACTAGAAATAACTTGGTGAATAAGATGGTTATGGACATCAGGAAATTATTTATTTATGACTATATTATATTGAACTAAGATACGGTTTTTCAACCTAGTGACAATTGGGGCCAGATAGTTCTTAGTTGTGGGGAACTGTCCAGTGCATTGTAGGATGTTTAGCAGCATCCCTGGCTTCTACCCACTAAAGGCCAATAGCATAATTGCAGGATGGGTGGTTATTGAGAACCACTGAACTAAGGGAATGTTTGCCATAGAAATTCTGAAAAGCTATTGCTGCACTTACCATAAAAGGTACATGATTTTTTAAAATACCAAATCACTATGTTGTACACCTGGAACTAATATAATATTGTAAGTCAGTTATACTTCAATTAAAAAAAGTTTGCTGACCTATGTGGGGGAAAAGAAAAAGTTACATATTCTATATTCAGAAACTTCGTGGGTTCACATGAAAAATTGCACTTGAGTTTTGTTTTATTCAAGATGTGACCCCTTTACAACTCAGGACTATTTGTGTTTGCTTTTGTGTTTGTCTCTCCTGCTTCTTGGACCACTTCATTCATCCCTTTATCCTCAGCACCTAAAAGACGCATGGCACATAAATGGCCTCAATAAAGGGGAGGTGAATGAAAGAAGACGGTGGTGATGACAGGGCTATGAAAGGTTGTAGTTTGAGCCCGGGTTTGACAGTAGTCCCTTCGGTGTAATTGCCACACCATAGTAGCTTTTATTAGTGAATGTGCAAGCAAAGGGAAGCTGCAGAGAATTCATGTTTTGTATATCAGGTGCTCTCTTAGATATCTCGTATATAAAGTCTTACAGTTCTTTTACTTTTTGGCTCTTTGCATTTATTTCCAAGTTGCTTGAGCTTATGGTTTTTCTTTCAGAGTTTGAACTGATGCATGTAGATGAATTTATTGATGAACTACTTCATAGTGAGAGAGTCTGTGATATCATTCTGCCCCGGCTACAGGTAAGAGATAAAGGTCATACGTATACAATACACAGTACACAGTAAAATGTGTGCAGAGATCTCTTTACACAATAAAACACCATGGATCTCAGGATCCTCTTTTTATTGAAAAAGCACCTTTTAAGAATGAGCTGATGTATGATATGTTACAAGTATACAATATGGTGATTCACAATTTTTAAAATTTATACTCCATTTATAGTTTTTACAAAATTTGGCTGTATTCGCTGGTTGTACAATATATCTTTGTAGCTTATTTTATACATGGTTAATTTATACCTCTTAATTCTCTACGCCTATATTGCCCCTCCCCCCTTCCCCCATCCTAGTGGTAACCACTGGTTTGTTCTCTATATCTGTGAGTCTGCTTCCTTTTTTTGTTATATTCTCTCCTTTCTCTTATTTTTTAGATTCCTTATATGATATCATATAGTATTTGTCTTTCTCTGTCTAACTTACTTGACTTAGCATAATGCCCTCCAAGTCGATCCATGTTGTTGTAAATGGCAAATTAAAAAAAAATTTTTTTTTTCTTTTTATGACTGAGTAGCATTCCATTGTATCCATTCACCTGTTGATGGACACTTAGGTTGCTTCCATGTCTTGGCAATTGTAAATAATGCCACTATGAACATTGGGGTGCACGTATCTTTTCATATTGGTGTTTTGGGTTTTTTCAGATATATACTCAGGAGTGGAATTGCTGTGTCACATGGTAGTTCTATTTTTAGTTTTTGAGAAACCTCTGTACTATTTTCCAGAGTGGCTGCACTAGGTTACATTCCCACCAGAAGGGTACAAGGGTTCCCCTTTCTTCACATCCTCGCCAACATCTGTAATTTGTGTTCTTTTTGATGATGGCCATTCTGACAGATGTGAGGTGATATCTCATGGTGGTTTTGATTTGCATTTCCCTGATGGTTAGCAGTGTTGAGCACCTTTTCATGTGCCTGTTGGCCAGATATCTGCATGTCCTCTTTGGAGAAACATCTATTCAGGTCTTCTGCCTATTTTTTAATTGGGTTGTTTGTTTTTTCTTAGGGTCCTCTAAATAAGGAGTCTTTGTGTCTATGAAAAACATAGGACATTGGGAGTGAGAGAAAAACAGATAAAGTGTTTGTGGGGAGAGCTTTAAAAGTGAGTTATTAACACAAGAAAACTTTGTTGTTTAAAATGTTATATTAAGGAGATTGTAGCTAGAGTGGGTTTTTAAGCTTTTTGAGCAGCTTTTTTTCAAATTGATCTTCATATAAAAACCCAAGATGTAAAACAGATAAAAGGAAAGTCAGGAGTGGGAGACTGACCTACCTTAAATATCACCTTTATCATCCTACCTGCCATTCATATTGAAAAATGATTGTCCATGAAGTACTTTTCAAGAATGAGTTTTACAGGGGGGAAGGGTATAGCTCAAACAGTTGAGGTCCTGGCTTCAATCCCCCTCTGTACCTCTTCTGAAAATAAATAAAATAAATAAACCTAATTACCTCCCCCCACCAAAAAAAATTAAAAAAAAAAAAAGAATGAATTTTACAGAGTGTGATTGTAAAACTACTGTTGTAAAATACAAAGAGAAAACAGATATAGTAGGTACCCTAAAGAGAAGGGGAATGATATATCATGGAGAGCTGGCTGAACAGAGAATTAGGAGACCTAAGTTTCTGGGTTGCAACTATCAACACAATCAAGTATAATGACTATATCTATCACCCCCAAAAGTTTCCTCCTTTCCTTTGCTATAATCTCTCCCTCCCACTTCTCTCTCTTACCCCTAAGCAACCACTGATACTCAATCTGTCACAATAGATTAGTTTGCATTTTGGAATTAATGCAGTACATGCCTTTTTTGGTCTGTCTTTTCTTACTTTGCATAATCATTTTGAAATTTATCCATGTTGTTGCATTTATCAATAATTTTTAAATTTCATTTATTGCTGAATAGTATTCCACTGTATGGATATACCACAATTTGTTTACTCATTCATCTGTTTATGCAGAATTCTGGGGTACAAGGTCAATCTACAAAAATCAGTTATATTTCTATATACTAGCAATGAATAATTGGAATAATATGTGAATTTCACTGCAATAAAAAACAGATCAGAGGGATTTGAAAAACTTCAAAGTAAACAATAGAATGGATTGCAGATGTATGATAAATGGGTGAGATAAATTTGCTTGAGGCAGCACATCTGCTGGATAAAGGTAGTTGGTAGATAAGTGCTCACACTTAAATGCAGTGAACCAACTCTTCTTTTTTTTTAAAAATCTATTTATTTATTTATTTATTTTTATTGAGTTACAGTCCGTTTACAGTGTTGTGTCAATTTCCAGTGTAGAGCACAATTTTTCAGTTATACATGAACATACATATATACATTGTTGCATTCTTTTTCACTGTGAGCTACCACAAGATCTTGTATATATTTCCCTGTGCTATACAGTGTAATCTTGTTTATCTATTCTACATATGCCTGTTAGTATCTACAAATTTTGAACTCCCAGTCTGTCCCTTACTACCCCCCTGCCCCCTGGCAACCACAAGTTTGTATTTTATGTCTATGAGTCTGTTTCTGTTTTGTGTTTATGTTCATTTGTCTTTTCCTTTCGTTCTTTTTTTTTTTCAAATTCCACATATGAGCGATCTCATATGGTATTTTTCTTTCTCTTTCTGGCTTACTTCATTTAGAATGACATTCTCCAGGAACATCCATGTTGCTGCAAATAGCATTATGTTATCATTTTTATGGCTGAATAGTATTCCATTGTATAAATATACCACACCTGCTTTATCCAGTCATCTGTCAATGGACATTTAGGCTGTTTCCATGTCTTGGCTATTGTAAATAGTGCTGCTATGAACATTGGGGTGCAGGTATCTTTTTGAAGTAGGGTTCCTTCTGGATATATGCCCAGGAGCGGGATTTCTGGTTCATATGGTATGTCTATTCCTAGTCTTTTGAGGAATCTCCATACTGTTTTCCACAATGGCTGCACCAAATTGCATTCCCACCAGCAGTGTAGGAGGGTTCCCTTTTCTCTACAACCTCTCCAGCATTTGTCATTTGTGGACTTTTGAATGATGGCCATTCTGACTGGTGTTAGGTGATACCTCATTGTAGTTTTGATTTGCATTTCTCTGATAACTAGTGATATTGAGCATTTTTTCATATGCCTATTGATCATTTGTATGTCTTCCTTGGAGAATTGCTTATTTAGGTCTTCTGCCCATTTTTGGATTGGGTTGCTTGTTTTTTTCTTATTAAGTCATATGAGCTGCTTATATATTGTGGAGATCAAGCCTTTGTCAGTTTCATCTTTTGCAAAAGTTTTCTCCCATTCTGTATGTTGTCAAACCAACTCTTCTTTCATACTGATTCAGTTACAGAAAATCTTATGAAATAATCCTGAAAATTATCTCCCCTTTTCCATATTGGCTACTGTAGACTGTATAGTGAAGAAAATGAGATTTCAAATCTGAAAACCAACGTTCAGGGGCCAGTTCTCAAACTTTTTATCTTTAGCTGCTGTTATTTTTAGAAATACTACAAGAAATGGAATACTTTGAAGTACAATCAGGTTGTAGTTAAGGGCTCCAAAACCTAGTCATCTCTTAACAATCATTATTAATGCAAATAAGGTAGTCTGCCTGGAGTGCCTGGAGTATAGAATGAATGACCACAAAACAAGCCTCACGAGGAGAGAGAAAATGAAACATGACTGATTTATGTTATCATATCACCAAGAGGTGTGTTCAGGTGTGGGCTTCTCTATGTCCTGGATGAAGTGACCCTTAAGACTACCTTTTGCTTTGATTTCTATTCTTAATAAGCAACCCAAAGATCATCAGTTTAGCACCTGATGTGCCCTGGCATTGGCAAGGAGCTGCTCTGGAATGAATTCTGATTTTATCAGACACAAATACTATGAATTAATACATTGACTTTAGTCACATTAGGGATTCAGATGCCCTATCTGATGCAGTCCTAGGTCCCAGTCTGTGGTGATCCTTTCCAAGGAGCCCTTTTTCAAGGGACTGACTTCACTTAGTGGCATCTTTGTGTCATTTCTCTTAATCTTTATAGAATTTTGTTAGGGATGAGTGAGAGCAAAATAGCATATACATGTTACTATTTATTCTAGGGCTATCCAACAATCTTTATGTCTTTATATTTTATGTCTTTATGTCCACAAAAAAATGGTAAGGGGTCTTACAACCCAGCCAGTCCATTTGTCAGTTCTGAACTCACTTTTGCCTTTCACGCCCTTATTGATCAGTAAGGACTGCTAAGCTACATCTCAGAAGAAAGTGGAATCAGGAGACGGATTGTTTTGTTTATATCCTGAGCCTTGTTCAGAATGCATGACTGTAGACCACTCCCAAACTGGGCTGAACTTCAGTGGATCTCTTGGAGTAGACTCTGGTCTGAGCCTCTCCTGGCAGAAATACCAGCCAACACAGTCTTGAGCTTGCTGGCCCTTGTTTGTGAAGCCCATTTTTATTTGAGGCTACACCTACACTGATTGATATTCCAGTGACCTTACAGTGTAAGGTCACAGAGAATAGAGGCAATAGAAAATGAAGATGTTCTCATCAGCTTTGTATTTATCTGTTTACAGGAGAACTTATTCTAGGTGTGCAAAACTCCTTAGGAAAATCTTGAACTGTTTTGGATGTCTTTGAAATGAAATTGCCTCAGCTGTTGCTCCATAGCTTTTCTGTCAATCCAGAAGCTCAGTGTTGGGGCTTCAGACAAAGTGGAGGTAGCATGGTCCCCTAACTCTCATGTTCTCTGTAGAAACGCTATGTGCTGGAGGAAGCTGAGCAACTGGAACCTCGGGTCAGTGCTCTAGAAGAGGACATGGATGATGTGGAATCCAGTGAAGAGGAGGAAGAAGAGGATGAGAAGGTCAGACACCTGGGAGCTTAAGGGGTGAAGGAGGGATAGTTATAGGGAATAGAAATGGTCTCTTTTTGTTTTCAACTTTAACTTTTTTTAGCCAGAAAATATAAGAGTTAGTCTTTAAGAGTATGGACTTTAAATAGACTTTGATTCATATCTCAGCTCTGCTATTTACTAGTGGTGTAATCTTGTGCAAATTACATAATACCCATTTTCTCTTCTGTAAAGCAAGGATTATGATACATTCCTCATAGGACTATTATGAGTATTAAAAGAAATGATATACATAAAGCCCTTAGCATAGTATGGAACATTATAATTGCCTAATAAGTGGTAGGTATTAAAATAAGTACTTGGGACAAAAATAATACTGTTCATAATTGAGCATATCCTAAGGAGTCAGTCTAATTTAGGGGGCAAAAATGCCTATTGCATGGTCATGTTCTTTCACTATTAGTTATAATGCTGGAAAGTTGAAAACAAGCAGGCTGTCAGGGAGCAGTCAGGTATATTCAACAGACTATTAGGCAGCCACTGAAAATGTTATGAAAAGTATACAATGTGGAAATGTATATGGGTAAGTTAAAAAGCAGGATCTAAAACATTTGTGATTAAAATTATAAGAAGCATATGTGTAGAAAAAGGCTGAGGGAAATATAAGAAATGCTGGCTTATAGATACTGAGACAGTGCAGATGGAAGTATAGCTGGTGATTGATTAAGGAAGCACAAACCATCCTTGAATTGAAAGCCAGGCGAGGCAGGGGTGCTCTTCTGTGGTGAGTGAGCCAAAAGTAGACATTCTTTTTTTCTTTTAAATGGAAAATTTAATCACATACCTAAGTGGAGAGAACGAGCCTCCCTCTACCCATCACCCTGCTTCAGTAGTGATCAACTTAGCTGTTTTGTTTCCTCTGTCTACATCTCTACCCAGTTGGGCCCCCCAGTTATCTTGAAGCTGTCATATATCATCCATATTTCAGAAAAGACAGGCTTTTTAAAGCATAACCATGATACCATCACCCCTCCCAAATCAAGTGATTCCTTAATATCATCATATTCAGTGTTCACATTTTACCAGCTGTCCTACATTTTTAATAGTCTTAACTAATATCCAGACAAGGCCCATAAATTGTAATTGGTTTTTATGTTTAAAGTATCTTGTAGTCTATCAGTTTCATCTGTTCTTCATTTTTCCCCTTCAGTTTTTAAGTATATCAGGTCATATCATTCTATACAGATTTTTACAATCTGTATTCCCTGTGGTGTCACTTAACATATTCATTTGTCCCTTGTAGTTCCTGTAAAGTAGTTCTTAGGTCTAGAGGCCTACTGGATTTGGGGTTTTTATCCCCTTCAGAGTGGAGCAACACTACTTCATAGGTAGTGGCGTGTACTTCCCCCAGGATGAGCAAAGTATGGTTGTCTCTTTTTTGTAATATTCGCAGCCACTGATGATCTTTTACCTAGACCTATTAGAGTTTAAAATGGTGATATTCTAATTATTTCTTCATCATTTGTTACCTGTACCACTGCTATAAAGAGAAACCTCCCAAATCAATAGTTTTTCATGGGTAAATTATTTGATTATTTCTCTTACCAGTTTTTAAAATGAGTTGATTGTACAGTATCCTCCCAAGGATGAAAGCTCTTTTGCCCTTGGTAACATTGTGAACTCACGGATTTAAGCATATTTGGCGTGTTTCAGATCCTTATTGTCCTTTTTGATGCTCAAATTGTCTCATCTTTGGCTAATGGGGAGTCTCTCAACTTAACTCGTTAGACTTTTTGATACAGTCATAGTCATTTCAGCCTCCTTGCTTTCAGATATGATACGTTCTAGTCATGTCATGATACGTTCTAGTCATGTCTTGATACCTTCTGCCCCAGACCTGGAGTTAGCCGTTTTTCCAAAAAGCCCTTGGTTTCGTTTATCGGGATGTGGTTTTTAGAGACCACAATCTGGGCTCTTTGCTACAGACTTGGTGTTTCTAGGCCTTTACAGTTGACAGGGCTAGGGGAAATGTTTTTTCAAGCTGAAAGTACTCCATGAGTTTGTACTTAATCTTAATGATCTTATGTCCGTATCTCTTTTGCTTTCACATAGGAAATCCAGTTTATTAGGAGATAAGCATACTTTCTTATCTCTCACTACTCTCACACAGTCCCAGAATAATGGTGCCAGCACTAGAACAGTAATCGGATTATTAGTGACAGTTTTTTTTATTTGGTAGTTTTTTTGTCTTTAGGGTTATCTCAGGATGTATTCAAATTACTGTGTTTTAAAATCACAGGTTGGGGAGGGGAGTGTAAACCATGTTCCTAGATGGTTGTCTATAAGCCCATGCTCATCACTGACCCAGTCCATCTCTTCTCCAGTTGGAGAGAGTGCCATCACCCGATCATCGCCGGAGAAGCTACCGAGACTTGGACAAGCCCCGTCGTTCTCCCACACTGCGCTACCGGAGAAGTAGGAGTCGGTCTCCCAGAAGGTAAGGTCTTAGTTATTGGCCTCTTCTAGGGAGACTTCAGGCACTTTAGTGTTTGGACTTCATGGAAGGGAAGTTTGCTTGCCCAGTCTATTAGTTATTGCACAACAGCCACCCACAAAACATTAGTGGCTGACATTAGTTCACCGGTCTGTGGTCAGTGATTTTTTTTTGGGGGGGGGGTAAGATGAATATTCATTCAACTTTATAAAGAGATTAGTATTAAATTGCCATAAACACCCCATTTGTAGACAAATATAACTGTACATCACACCAGTAGCTGGCCTAACTTTCCCAAGATGCTTACATGGCTCCAGCTCTTAGTTGAGCATGGAAATTTGTCTGCCACTGATATGAAAAGTCCCTCAGAGATAATGGTTTTTTGTTTTACATATTCACAGGTGGGAAAAATAAACCCATCTTCCCAGCCCTTTCTTAAGAGTTGAGCTTCCATCTGCATGTTCCCTAGAGAGCACTAAACAAATACTGGCTCATTCTTTAAAAAAAAATTACTGGTAATTTGAGAAGGCTTTTTGTAGCACACCAAAATACTTATTTATACACACATTAAAAATCTTGAGTTGGATTTATTTTAAAGGTAAACATACCCTAGCACTGCCAGGAGTGGGTAATGGAAAGGAAAGAACACATTAAATTACTGAATTATAAAAATACTTTCTTCAGAAAAAAATTCCAACAGGGTTATCATTAATATTTAAAACCAAAGAGAAAAAATAAGCAGTTGTTCTTTGATCCATTAGTAATTTAAATAAAAATGAAAACCACTTCAAAAGCAGCTATAACTGAATCTTTTAAAAAGTTGCAGGTAATGAGCACTTCTAAATCTGTACACATGATTCTTTACAGGCAACTTGCAGTCAAGACGAATCCTTAATATGGCTAATTCTTTACTTTTCTTTAAAAAAATACAAATAAAAGTTTATTGTACAAAATTAAGGCCTTCATAGTTTATTGTTCACTAAGGCTAAACAAAGACTAGGTAATTTTTTAAAATCCTTTACAAAAATTTCACATATACTCCCCCCTGCTCCACACACAACTATTAAACTGGCCTGAGCAACTGTTATCAAAATGAAAACTATAAATAACACCCAGTCCTTTAAAGACAACTATCCCAACTGTTATTTCCTGGCATAAGTGATCTTCATGGCATGGGATGGTGTGATCTTAAACCCTTGTAAAGCATCCCTGGCAGCTCCAGCCTGGCCATCATTTTCAAATTCAACAAAAGCAATGTTATGCCTCCCAGGTACTAAACGTACTTCCTTGAAACCAGGGAACTGATTACACAGCATGGATAACATCATCTCATTAGTCTCTTCTAGTAAGTTATTAAGGAATACAATATATTTTGGAGGGTAATCAGGAACCTGAGGATTTGGTGTTGCATTTCCTTGGGTATTAGCTGAATTTGGTGTTCCCTGACCAGGCTTTTTGTTGGTGGTTGCTGCAGTCTGTTCCACAGTTTTCGCTTTTTTCTTTTCTTTTTTCTTTTCTTTGTTAGCAAAAGTGCCACGCTTTTTAGATATTGTATCAGAATCTGTTTTTGCATACTGAATTCGCATTGGTTTGCCATAAAATGGAAACCCCTGTAACTGTCTCAAGGCATTTGTGGAAGAGCCCAGTTGCTTAAATATAACAAAGGCTTGCCCCCTCATCTTCAGTCTTTAAAGCTACAATATCTAATACATGGCCAAACTGAGAAACAGAGCATACAGGGATCTCTTCAATTCTTCTTTTTTAATTTTGTCATTCATATTGTTGATACAAATTGTATGATTTGGTCTGATATCCATGTTTTAGGTTATACTGTTCAAACAGCCTGAAGTGTCCATGGCATCTCCTAACAGCCAGAAGCTGGGAACTGTCTTTACTTTTTTAATTGCCATAATTGTTTCTGTTTTTAAAAAATATTTCACATGACAGCTTAAAAAATAAGTGGTTGTTTTGGGGAAGCACTCCAAATATTCAGTCTGACTTAAATCAGATTATGTGGTCAGTGATTTAAGCTAGGATTAGATTGGCAGTTTTTTTTTAGTATAAGTTATTGTCACTCACCTGTTTTGCAGTCAGCTGTCTGTTGGCTGGTATACGATGGCCCTACCTAGGATGACTTGAGCAACTCATCTCTATGTATGTCAGACTCTAGGCAAGGTCAGGCATGTTCTCAAGAAAGTAGTGGCAGAATACAAGAGCAAACAAGCCTAACCACGCAAGCATCTTTCCAGTATCTGCTTGCATCACATGCACAAATATCCCATTGGCCAAAGCAAGCCATATGGCCAATCTCAGACTTAAGAGTCAGAGGGTATAAAAAAAAATGATAAAGGACATGAATAACAGAGATGGATGAAGAATTGGGACAATTTTTGCAATTTATAGCATCCAGTGTACCTACTAAGGTTGTTCTTCCTCTTTTTTCTTCCCATATAGGCGGAGTCGGTCTCCCAAAAGAAGAAGGTAGGCCTTTAGTGACTTGTGATGAAGGACAGGGATTTGGGAAGGTGGGTGCTATTGTTGTGCTTATATTGTCAGATAGATATGGGTGTCTAACCAGTCATTTCCACAGCCCCTCTCCTCGCCGAGAAAGGCATCGGAGCAAGAGTCCAAGGCGTCATCGCAGCAGGTCCCGAGATAGACGGCACAGATCTCGCTCCAAGTCTCCAGGTATAGCATATGGGCCTTTTGGTTGTCTCAATAAAGAACTGTAATAGGAGCAGTTAGCCTCCTGCAGTACGGGAGTACTTTACTTTATCGTTGCCTAGAAGAAAAGGAAGTAGGTATAGAATTTGAAAATTAGAGTTCACATCTTAACTGTCACTTACAAGTTTCCTGATAGGATGATGCATTGTTTTTTCATTTGAAATTATAGGAATAAGACCTAACAAAGTAGTGGTAAATACCCAATGTGAAAGTAGCCATAAAGCCCTGAATGCATATGAAGTGGGCTCAGTTCTCCTCTCCCCATCTCTCACTCTCTCACACACACACATCAGTTAAGAGAGGATCCACAAGAGATGTCCCTAGCATGGGCCAAAAAAAGTATTAGGCCAATGAAAGGGATTGGGGAAGGTACAAATGACACTGAAGGAATAGGAGGGTAGACTCTCACTCATCCAACAGCCTTTTCTTCCCCAGGTCATCACCGTAGTCACAGACATCGGAGCCACTCAAAGTCTCCTGAAAGGTACGGATTTACCTCTATTTTGACTTAAAAATTTCACTCTTTATTCAGAAATTGAAGTCCCAATCACAACTAAATTGGACCTGAAATTTTCTTGTATTGATGAAAGTATTTAGGAATTCTTTACTACAGAACAAATTTGGGCTATTACCCTGAGAATTACTAAAATTATATATGTATATTTTGTGTTATTTTGTTTTTCCTTGTAGGATTGCAATTTTAGATAAGGGCATGAGCTTTAATCTCAGGAGATCTGGAGTTCAGTCCTAGATTTTAACAGTTAACAGTTGAGTAATATTGGACAAGTCACTTTCATTTGATAAGCTTTCATTAAAAACTTCTATATGCTGTACACTGTTAGGTGCATTCTTAACCTGTCAGACATCATTTCCTCAATGGTAAATTTTGGATAGTAATGCCTAACTCAGTGTTGCTCTTAGACATAAAAACTTTTGGCACATTTCCTGAATATCATCTCCATTCACATCAGTGTTAGCATACCCCAGTCTTCCTCAAAAGTCCTTGCCCAGCTCCTCAAACAGTTGTTTTAGTTATTTGTATATGTTGCCGTTTCAGATCTAAGAAAAGCCACAAGAAGAGCCGGAGAGGGAATGAGTAATGGACTCAGTTTGGTCCAGATGGCCCTCTGTGGAGATGAAGGCATTTGTCTATGTGAAAGAATGAAGACCTACTCCCCAGGCAGCTATGAGAATATTTTAGATTTTTTTTCCACCAAGTTTCTTCACTTGTTTTTTTTTTTAAATGAAAAGAGGTGCTGAGTTTTGTATCTCTTTTTGAATCGTAAATGTTTGAGGGATAATGCTTCCCAAGGGCTGCTTTTGATCTCTTTGTACAACCAACCTTGCTTGTACTTAAATTTATGAGGATAGAATGGATTTGAGTAGAGGGTATGAATGACAAGGGGAGGGTGTGGCCCCCTGGTGACCCTTTTGTTATTAAATTTGACACACTCATTTTCTATTTTTCTGTGGTTTAAGTTTTGGTTTACTCTGCTTTGAACTGTTCTGAGAATCCTGAGATTTGTGTGGCTGCTGTTACGTTAAAAAAAATCAAGTCAAAAAAAAAAAAAAAAAAATCAAGTCAGTAAAATATATTAGCTCCAACTTTTTTTTCCCTACCTATCATATGCTCAGCTCTATATTCTAAGATTAGTAAAAAGCTCAAAGCAGGGAGAAAACACAGCATTTGCCTTAATAAACAGAAGGAGCTTATGCACCAGCTTTGAAGACAACATGTATATTCACGAAAAAAGCTGGACAACACCACAAGATATGTATGTGAGGTGATGTAGTACAGATGATCCTATGGAAATTTATATAGCTTAATAATTTCATCTGTGAACCATCCTTTGCTTCTATTGTTCATCTTTTCATGGAGATAGTGATACAACCTACCACCTTCCTTAAGGGGACATTATAAAGATAAATGAACTAACCTTTGTAAAGCAGTTTGAACTCAGAAGATATTAGAAAAGTACAATGGAAAGGAACTTATCATACATCAGGGCTGATTTGGTTATAACAAATAATAATAAATCATTCCTTTGTTTACTTTCAACATGATCTGTATTTAACAATTAAGTCTTTTAAAATACCTGGTGTTTAAGCTGGCAAAAAAATAACAGTAAATGACCCAAAACATCCTAATACATAAGGTTTTTAAACAAGCACAGTGCCTATTTTTAGCCATGACTTTATTTTAAAAGGTTCTTTTAAAATATTAGCTCCAACTTTTATCTCCAGTAGCAGCAAGGGGTAATAAACATGAAAACTGGTTAGCAGCAGCTTTGTAAGAAAAGAATGCATTAAAAAATGTAAGGCTTCTTCTGGATCATTTAATCCACTTGCACTGAATGTTCAACAGAACAGTAAAACTTAATACCTTTTATACAGTATCCTTATATAGTGTTCCCCCCAATCCTGAATTCCAGTTGAGATGTTCATCCTTTATCCTACAAGCATTGACATTATCCAAGTCTAGGCAGTAGCAGTAGGGCAACTAGATTGAAAAGGTTTGATAGAGAGAAAAGTATCTAATGCCACTTAGCGTTTTAACCTGAGTTGCTGGACAACACTGCCATTCACAAAGCCAGAAAATACAACAAGGAAAGACCAGGTTTTAGAGGAGCAGGTAGTGGGAGTCATGCTAATGAAAACGATGCATTCATTTTAACAAAGTTTAATCTGAAATAGCTATGTTATATCTAGATACAGCCCAGACACTGGAAATAATAACTGGAGTTAAGCATAGTGATCCAGACCTGAATTGACAATGTTTAGGTTAATTGTGGAGGGTGTAGAATTAAATGCAATTGCCCAGGAAGTCTTCGTATATGTAGGAAAAGCCAATAACAGAATCACAGGGAACACCAACACTGGAGAGTAAGAAGTACAGTCACCAATTGAAAACTGCAATGCATCATTCAGAAAGGGCAATTAGAGAGTGGGTTAAGAAGCCAAGGGTCTAAGGAAGCAGAAGCAAAATAAGGACTGAATAGTGCCCCTGGGCACTGATATGAGGGTGTTGGGATCTTTGCTGGAAGAATTCTGTCTACCTGTACTTACCTTTCCTCCTTTAAAAAGGGAAAAGTGATCAAATGAATTCATGAAGCTCTGATCCCAGCAGGAATTGAGAAGACCAACTGCCTCAAAGGATCGTGTTTCTTGGGAAGCCATATCTGGTCATAGGACAGACATTGTGTTGCTTCCTACTGAACTGAAGGACTTTTGCATCAATGTTAAAGCATTTGGGGATCATATTTGAGATTTCATATTCATCAATAATTCCTCTCCTGATAATATTTGAGGTAATAAAAGTTGTCAGTGAGAGTTATTATGGCTCATCATACAACTATATGTGGGACTGCCTTTAAAAATTAAATATAAGTGCCTCTATTTATACCTGTTATACAGCCTAGCAGTTATTTATCAACCTGTGGAAAGAAATGACTTCAGGCTAAATGACCAAAGTACCAACCAGGTCGGCATCCAGTATACTGTTAAAATTTTTAAAGTACACTTTATATTTAAAGCATAAATATTTAAAAACCCACCCCAAAACACCAACAATTTTTAATCACAGAAATAAACTTCCCGAAGCATAAACCATAAACTTAAAGCCTACTCCAGAGTGGGACACGTCAAACATCTCTCTAGAGATCATTTCGATAAATTACAGAATTGTAGAGGACACGGAATCTAAGGACATATCTTGCTGAAGGGCCATTTATGTCATCTATGTGCTAGCCTACCAGATGAGCAAGGCCTTGGAATTGTAGCTATACAACTTTTTTTGACTGTGACCTTTAGTGAGACATTTTACATCTTACCTCTGTACACATACATATTCTGTACTAAAACAAATTTCAGGAGAAAATTCTTACCCCGTATGCAAAATACATTCTGATAGTTCTTATACACTGTCAGTTTTACTGCTGAGTAAAAACCACTAAATTACTTTCATGTCCCACAATTTGACTTACACTGCCTTAAAAAGCTTTGCCATAGGGCACAATGGCCTCTTAACACTAAGAAATGAAGGGATATATGTTCCCAGAGGCAAATGAAATAATGAATTTGGTGAGAGGCTTCCAATATAATTCAAATCAAAGTTCATTCTCTTAGCCCCTTTCCATTATTTTCAGTAGACTGACCTAAGTTTAAATAAGCATTAATCAGAAAAGAATGATGACAGATACTGGCCTCTCCCTGCTAAAAGTTAAAGTCACAAGTTTGTACACTAAACAAAGTGATCTGTTTTAAAAAAAAAATGCAAGAGCTAAAATTCAAAGAGATTAAAAAGTAAGAGATAGAAAATAAGCTTGGCAGAGTTTAAGAAGTGAAGATTTGAAAATTTGAAAAAAGAAAGCCTTATTAGAAAAGCCAAAATACAAAACAAACAAAAGGCATAGAGAAAATAGTCTGGAGGAAATAAAAAATGGAAAATAACAAGTTATAGAGATAATAAAGAAAATACATGAAATCTTGCATGTGCATAATTAACATTTCTGATAAGAACTGAGCAAATCAAACTTTAAAAATTTCAAATAGAAGAAAAATCTTCTTGATTTAAGAGATGAATTATATAGGCATCCAAGCAGAGAAATCAAGTCATGTATAATGAGGAAACAGATCAAGATGGCCTCATCTTAATTAACGCATTGATGCAAGAGGCTCCAAAGGAAGGTCTGAGGAAAACAAAGTGTGCCAGGAACTTTATACCCAGTCAACGTTGTCTTTAAAATATAAGGGAAATAGATATTCTCAAGTATGGATGTATTTAAAGGAATAAAACCACTTGGGAAAAAAAAACTGCCTGATAATGAAACTCACCCAACAATAAATGAATCAAATTAAGGACTCAGGAAAAAAGATGCAGTAAAAAGGAATGGTAGTGAACATCTTAGAAGTTTTAAATAAAAATAATGGGAAATGATTATAAGACTCAAATGAAATATTTGAACTTGTCTATATAATAATAAAACCAGGAAGCAAAGAAACTGTGTGCTGGTTTCATTTTTTCATAACAGGAGTCATATACTGTCTCTAAGTAAAATACACATGAAACTGGAAAAAAATTACTCCAGTCTCTTCAATGTTTTCTACAACTGTCCTTAGTTTTAGGAGGAATCTTTCAGAACTAGATTCTTTGGTAGAAAAAAAGTTTTAAGTTGAGAATTTCTTCACTTTCACACTTTTTAAATTTTGTTAAAGTAAAATTAATTTGCTATATTTACTAAATATAGCATATGAGCCCACTTTTGTAAAACTATGTGACTTACCACTGCATCAAAAAGAATAAAATACCTAGGAATAAACCAATCTAAGGAGGCAAAGGACCTGTAACTCTGAATATTATAAGACACTGATGAAAGAAATTGAAGATGACACAAACAGATGGAAAGATACACCATGTTCTTGGACTGGAAGAGGCAATATTGTTAAAATAGCCATACTATCCAAGGCAATATACAGGTTCAATGCAATCCCTGTCAAATTACCAATAACATTATTTACAGAACTGGAAGAAAAAAAGTTAGAATTTGTATGGAAAGACCCCAAATAGCCAAAACAATCTTGAGAGAGAACAGAATTGGAGGAGTCAGCTCCCTGACTTCAGACTATACTACAAAGCTACTGTAATCAAAACAGTATGGTACTCAACATCCATTTATGATAAAAGCTCTCCAGAAAGTGGGCATAGTTGGAACATACTTCAACATATATGACAAATCCGCAGCTAACATAATACTTAATGGGGAAAAGCTGAAAGAATTTCCTTTAAGATCAGGAACAAGACAAGGTTGCCCACTCTTGCCACTTTCATTCAACATAGTTTTGGAGGTTGAAGCCATAGCAATGAGAGAAGAAAAAGAAATACAAGGAATCCAAATTGGAAATGAAGAAGTAAAACTGTCACTGTTTGCAGATGACATGATACTATACATAGAAAACCCTAAAGAAGTAACCAGAAAACTACTAGAACTCATCGATGAATTTGGTATCGTTGCAGGATACAAAATTAACATACAGAAATCAGTTGCATTTCTATACACTAAAAAAACGAAACTGCAGAAAAAGAAATTAAGGAAACAATACTATTTACTATCACACCAAAAAGAATAAAATACCTGGGAATAAACCTACCCCAGGAGGCAAAAGACCTGTTCTCTGAAAACTATAAGACACTGATGAAAGAAACTGAAGACATAAACAGATGAAAAGATACACCATGTTCTTAGATTGGAAGAATCAATATTGTTAAAATGGCCATACTGCCCAAGGCAATATACAGATTCAGTGCAATCCCTATCAAATTACCAATGACATTCTTCACAGAACTGGAACAAAAAAATGTTAAAATTTGTATGGAAACAAAAAAGACCCTGAATAGCCAAAACAATCTTGAAAAAGAAGAACAGGGCTGGGGGAATCATGCTCTCTGACCTCAGACTATACTACAAAGCTACACTAATCAAAACTGTATGGTACTGGCATAAAAACACACATATAGATCAATGGAACAGGAAAGACAGTCCAGAAATAAACCTACCCACTTATGGTCAATTAATCTATGACAAAGGAGGCAAGAATACACAATGGAGAAAAGACAATCTTTTCAATAAATGGTGCTGGGAAAACTGGACAGCTACCTGTAAAAGACTGAAATTAGAGTATTCTCTAACACCACAGACAAAAATATACTCAAAATGGATTAGAGACTTAAATGTAAGACTAGATACTATAAAACTCCTAGAGGAAAACATAGGCAGAACACTCTAGGACATAAGTCACAGCAATATATTTTTTGAACCAGCTCCTGGAATAATGGAAATAAAAGCAAAAAAAACCAAAAAAAACAACAACAAAAAAAAAACAAATGGGATCTAATTAAACTTAAAAGCTTTTGCACAGCTAAGGATACCATCAACAAAACAAAAAGACAACATATAGAATGGGAGAAAATATTTGCAAATGATGTGACCGACAAGGGACTAATTTCCAAAATATATAGACAGCTTGTACACCTTAATATCAGAAAACAAGCAACCCAATCCAAAAATGGGCAGAAGACCTAAACAAGCAATTCTCCAATGAAGACATACAAATGGCCAAGAGGCACATGAAAAAATGCTCAGCATCACTGTCACAGAAATACAAATCAAAACTACAATGAGGTATCACTTCACACCAGCCAGAATGGCCATCATGAAAAAGTCCACAAATGATACATGCTGTAGAGGGTGTGGAGAACAGGGAACCCTCCTACACTGTTGGTAGTTTGGTTCAGTCACTATGGGGGACAGTATGGAGGTTCCTTAAAAAACTAAAAACAGACTTACCATGTGACCCAGAAATCCCACTCCTGGGCATATACCTGGAGAAAAACATAATTCAAAAAGACACAAGCACCCCAATGTTCACATCAGCACTATTTACAATAGCCAAGACATGGAAACAACCCAAATGTCCATCAACAGATGACTGGTTAAGAAGATGTAGTGTGTGTGTGTGTGTGTGTGTGGTGTGTGTGTGTGTGTGTACGTACACATATACATATATGCACACATACATACACAATGGAATACTACTCAGCCATAAAAAAGAATAAAGTAATGCCATTTGCAGCAACATGGATGGACCTGGATATGCCATATGATACCACTTATATGTAGAATCTAAAAAAAGGGACACAAATGAACTACTTATTATTTATAATGTAGGTGACTGATTTCTTAAATATGTATAAGCACATTTGACTGTCCTTTATGATTTTTTTTTTAAGAACATAGTTTATTTGACTATTTAAATTCTTTTTTCAGGAGTATTGGTCTTACTCAGAGCTGCTGTTCAACTGTTGCATATCCATATGGTTGAAACAGTAAATACTGTCAACTCACATCATTTTTTCTTCATTTTTTAATTTACACACTAAAATTCACTCCCTTTGATGTAAGTCAATGAGTTTTGACAAATATGACTGTCCTTTATGATTGAATTACTGCATTCTGTTGATTCTTATTTTTTGGTTGGCTTTAATCCTTTGATAACTATAAGTTTAAAAAGCTGAAGCTCTAAACTGTTCTTAGAAACAATGAACAGTACATATATGTAAAGTTTAAAAATATATGTGCAGTATATTGTATATATGTATTTACATGCAATATATTGTTTATGTGCAAATTGTAACAATTCTATCTAATAAAATTGAAAAATAAAAAAAACAAAAACAAAAAACCCAGTATGGTACTGGCACAAAAACAAGACATACATGGATGGACTAGAGATTATCATATTGAGTGAAGTAAGTCAGACAAAGAAAGACAACTATCATATGATATCACTTACATGTGGAATCTTTAAAAAAAAGATACAAATCTTATTCACAAACCAAAAATAGACTCATTGACATAGAAAACAAACTGTTTACCAAAGGGGAAAGTGTGGGGGAGGGATAAATTGGGAGTTTAAGATTAACAGATATACATTACTATATATAAAATAAACAATAAGGACCTACTGTGTAGCACAAGGAACTATATTCAATTTCTTGTAATGACATATAATGGAAAAGAATCTGAAAAAAATATGCATTTATGTATAGGTATAATTGAATCACCCTGCTGTACACCTGAAACTAACATTGTAAATCAACTACACTTCAATTAAAAAAAATTTTTTAATTAAAAAGAAACTGTGTTTATGTATGTGTGTGTATTTTTTTAAGAGAGATGGTTTAAATGAATGAAGTTCACCAGAAATTAACAGTATTTATTTCTGATTGATGGATTTATGAGTGATTTTTCTACTTTGGTCTTTTATTTAATTCTCCTTTTTTTCTGTTTTAATAAACACAGTTAAATTATCCTTCACAAGGAAAAAAAAAAGAGTTGTTTGGAGTTTATAGTTTTTTTTATAAGCTTACTATTACATTTTATATACCATTTGTTGGAATTGCAAATTGTTAACCAATTTGGCGACAGGCAGCAGGAACCTTAGAACTTTTATCCTTTTTGCCTAAAAATCCCATTTATGAGAAATCACCATAATATAATTGACCCTTGAACAACATAGGTTTGAACTGCTTGAGTCCACTTGTACACAGATGTTTTTTCAATAAATATTCCAATGGAGTATTTTATTATTAAAAAATAAGTTACATAGTATGTCATTAATATTCATATTTTTGAGTAATTTTTAATGGCATGGGAAAATATTAATCTCTCCATGTCACTGAACATTATACAAAACATTTCAAAACAACATGATCTTAAGTGTGTGTGTTCTTTACATAAAATTTTTAATTTTACACTTTTCAATTGCTCTGTAATGAATTTGAATTCATAATCAAAAACTTAAGTTTGCAAACTTATAAAACTGAGCTACTACTGCATAGATTACAAACTAAGAGTTTTCTATTTTTCAATTTGGAACAGTGCCAGTTACTGAACACTGGCAATTACTGTAGGAGGAACAAATGAGATGCTGAAAATTACTATATATAACACTTACATAATAAGACCAAGATTACTGGGGTTTATTGCCCCATAAACACCTTTTGCCAGGTGGTATGCTGCCTTCCTTTAGGAAGGAAGGCTGAACTGAGGGCAGTCTCTTGTAGCAGATTGATTTCTTTTTAATAACTATTTCAAATATATACAAAAGTAGAATGGTAAGATGAATAACACCCTGTATACCTCTCATCACCAAGGCCTGAAAAGAGATGAAACACCTAGAACGGTCACTTTAAAAGAAAGTTCCAAGTCATATTTTAACAGAAAAGCATATGTTGGGCCAACAAAACAAATGAGCCTACACTCCACCACTTAGTAGGATTCCATGGATGCTGAATGAAGCTTTTTTTTTTTAATTGAAGTATAACTGACCTACTATATAGCTCCAGGTGCACAGCATAGTGATTCAAAATTTCTATACATTACAAAATGATCACCATGGGATGCCAAGGCCTTAATATAAAAAAACTAACAGTAGATACACCTGATCGTAACATTTAATAAACACCTTTCCAAGGCTATAAATATGACAAGAAAGCCTTCAACCTCCTGCAACAGATTTCAAGCATCTTTCTTCCATGTTTGACAATATGATAAAAGCCCAATACTCCCCGATTAAAGTAATGGATAGCTGAAGAAGCAGAACAAAGAAAATACACTGTCTTTAAAAGACATTTGTATTTATTTATTCTGCAGATTTCCAAATAAATCTAAAGCATCAATTTAGCCTAAAATCCCTGGCAAATCTCTTTACTGAGCTGTTCAGACACAAAAACCTCACCACAATGTATAGTACTAAAAACAGCTAAAAAATCTACCACCAACAACACAAGTCTGAAATCCAACTAAAATCACTGATCACAAAGCATTTATCGGTAAACACCATTCTCGCAAGTGTGTCATCCAGGCAGTAGTACAGAACTCCAAATGGATAGTCTGGGACATATTAGTTCCTCAGTAAGTAAGAATTACCTTCCATTCACTCTAATTGCCAGTATTAGTGTTTACATTCTATTTCAAAAGATCTGTTTCAATTCTATTTCCAACATGTTAAGTGTGCTACCTTTAGAATTCACTTTGTTTTGCACCTCAATTTTCTCAATGATAAAATGGAGACAGCATTGGCTTCTACCAATTTCATAGTTGTTGTTAGGATTCAGTAAAATAACATGAAAAGACCCTTGGATCTTTTTCTAAAACTAAGTCTATGATTTAGAATACTCTATTCACAGAGAGTGAAACAAATCTCTAAATTGTTACATTATATTCCCATTATCTTAATGACCAGATGAATTAACCAAATTGGACTCTTGTCAAAAAGGTTTATTAACTTAAAATAGAATTACTTCAAATACAGACAAAAGCAAATTTCTGTTCAAGTTTGAATATTTTCAATATACAAGAATGTAAAAGAAAAAAATTCTGAATCTTCATGTTGTAGTTTTATTTTATTATTTTTTTTTACCTTTTAAAAAAATTTTGGCACTACAAGGTTCTGTAAAGAATAGAAGTGACAAATTTAAAACACATGAAAGTCTTTCCTAATTCTTAAGAACAATATATATAAAGTCTGAAGCAACCAAAGTATGAATACAGCTAATAGAAAATAAAGAATGTAATTTTTTAAATTCTCTCTTTATACAATTCATCAAGGTTAAACAAAACATAAAATTCCCTTAAAAATAGGGTAATAAAATAGATGAAATTTGTATCACTGAATTTGGTGATACTAGTAAAAACTATAGTTCATATTTATATACAAATAATACAGTCTTTAAAAACAGTCTTAGAATTTAAATAAGCTATCTAAACGTGTTAAAATTTTAAATCAGGACCTGATTTTGTTTTGCTTTCCATTAAATGTCACTTTTTCTGCTGAATGTAACTGACATTGAGGTACGGATACCCTTGAGACAGCAGGATTGGCTGGTTGCTGTGCATCGGTAGACCAGCTGAAAGAAAATGGACTCGCATTACTCCGACACGTTTCCTCTTGGTGGGTGGGGACAACGCTCTCTACACCGACGGGTGGCACATCTGTCTGTTGGACACAATACAGACAGGAAACTGAAAGGCTTGTGCCTAGTTATCTGACAACTCTTTAGAATTAACTTGTAGCTAGTTCTGTTTTTTTATATTTATACAGTAAAGAGGAGATGAAGCATGTCAAAACATTTAGTAGGGGGAGAAGGACAAGGAGGGAAGGAACATGTAAGTATGTGAAAAGTAAGAGAGGAGACAAAAGGGAGATGGATGGGAGGAATTAAGGGGAACAATCCCACCAGGGAAGGACTTCAGACTCTCCCCCTCCCCTAAAATGGCTTGTATGACCAATAGTAATTTTCCTCAGCCCTAGTTCTTTATTCAGAAGAAACCAGCCAGTCAAAGTTCTGTCATTCTATAATACAGCGATGCCCTAGGAGTACAAGGACAGTTTAGGAAAGCTTAAATGTATCAAACCTGATAATCATACCAGGGGCTTCCCTTTAAAAGTTATTTTATTCAGTCAATATTTCCAGAATACCTTTCTTTAATTTCTTGAACTCCTAGTTTAACTGTATTAACTGACTCTAGGTTTTTTTAACTCCTATGTTAGCCAAGAGCTGAAGGCCAGACTCAGAGATTCCTTATTTGGATTGAGATACCTATGAGACAGATAGGCTAGATAAAATTCTACAAGTTCCTTGGAATTCTCCTTAGTTTATAATATTCACTAATTAGATTAAAGCCATTATTCATACGTTAGCAGCAACAGAATTTAATGAATTCTAATATCATTCAAGTCTCAGTTTTACTAAACAAATTTGACTATGTCACTACTCAACTCAAAAATTTCTATTAGATCTCCACCACTTACTTTGTAAACTGAGTCCAAATTCCTTCATAATACGGCCTCAGCCTAACTTCTCTAGCCTCATCACCTACACATTTTCCCATTTACCTCATCCTCTAGTCCTATTATTTTCTTTTTTCCTATCCTTTTCTCATTATGCCAGGCAAAACTCAGTAACTTTGTATATATTATTTATTGCCTCAGCTAAGAACACTCCTCTTCTCTAACCTCCAATATAATCTCTAGGAAAAAAATCCTAAATGTCTTTCAAGATCTAGTTCAAATGTTAAAATCTGTGATTTGATCCCTGGTGTCCATATCCTGCACTCTCTGCTACAGCAAAGTTAACTGATTCCTCTAAGCTCCTATTCTTGTCTGTTTTATATGTCTGACTCTCCTAATGAAATACGCATTAAATATAGGGGTTTTACTTAATACTTACTTGAGCAATAAGCACCTAGTACAGTCTGACACACAGTATGTTCTCTCAAAAAATGTTTACTGAATTCACAACTTTTCATTTCCAGATCCTAGCCATCATAAAGGCTCCTTGTCACAGAACAAAACCCACCCAGCTTGTTAACAAATATGTAAGCAATGGTACCTTGAGTATAGAAAGGTTTGTTAGGCTGAAATCTGGCACTTCCCTGATGCATGAAGTTTTGATGCAAACCATAAGGCCACGAAGCTGGGACAAGAGGGAAATGGGGTCGTGGTGCATGTTCCCAAGGAATTGGAGGATTCAGTCCTGGAAATCCTGGCTCTGCATTTCAACGATAAAGGAAAGACATATTTTAAAACATCAGTTTGTTCATTCAAACATTCTTTCATTCCACAAAAATTTATTAAGTTTCTACCACTGGCCAAGAAATCTGCTAAAAGCAGAGGATAACAAAAAAATTTTTTTAAGGAATGAAACACTGTAATTGTTACTCAAATTATTCATAAACATTTAAGAAAACATAAACAATAATATGTGGTAATTGTCCTAACAGTTTGGAAGGTGCCTAAAAGAGGGGGCTAGCACAGTTCAAGGATAGAGAAGGTTTTCCTAAGATGACTGACTAACGAGTTTTAAAGGACAAGGAACTAGTTAGTCAGGCAAAATAGGGCAAGGAGGGCATTTCAGACAGAAGGAATAATGTATTCAAAAGCCATGAAGCAGGAAAGTACAGCAAGTTTGGGAAGCTGCAAAATAATCAGCAATACAGACAAGGGTAAAGAGAGGAAGTGGTAAGAGAAAAGGCTGGACAGGTAGGTATGATCTATATTTAAATAAAAGAATCTTAACACCTCCTTAAGTAGCTTACATTTTATCCTAAAGACAATGTCAGCTATCTTAGAATCAATTCTATCTTGGCCTGAGATCCTATTAGAAGTTGAGGCATTGTGGTGAAATGCTTGAAAACTTGGGCTTTGGAACCAAGTATGTATAAATTCAAATATCAGTTCCAAAAAATTACTAAGGTTCAATTATGAACCCCAGGTTGTTGTGAGGATTAAAGTAGATAATAAAAATAAAGTGGCCTGCACAAGTTCTGGCTTGTAAGTAGGAACTCAAAAAATACGAGTCCTCTTCTTTCTATGGCAAACCACTCCCACCAATCTACTTCCCTTTAGGATCTATTTTTACATGTCTTTCAAAATGCAGTAATCCCCGGATCTTCCAAATCATTTTTGGTGGCTTTTCTCATTCAGGATCACAATGTGGCAGGAAATAATCTGAGAGACACTGCCCTTATTCACTAAAGTTTCTAGCAGGAACTCAAATTAGGAGATTTAGGATAGGGGGGAGTAGGGACCAAGAAAACTAAAACCCATACTAACTTCACTCCTAGAAGTTCAGTCTTCTCAGGAGGTAAGAGGTAAATGAAGCAGCTGGTTCACGGTAAGTTCATAAAGCCAAGTTACAACTAAGAGCTAAAGTTGAAGAGATCGGAGTTTACAAAAAGTAAGACTGGGTATACATTATTGAGGTCATGACTAATTGAGAAATAATGTTTTAACATAAAAGGATACTCTTGAGAATGTATTCCAATCTCTCCTGGCCATTTTTCACAACCAAATATTTTCATAATATGAGTAATATAACCTCATTAAAGACAATGTGAAAAATGGGGAAAAAACTCAAACTCCTACTCTCATACAACTACTATTATCATTTTAATACATTCCCATCTAGTCTTTCCATTTTTAATATAATGCTAATTTTAGTTGTAATATTAACTAAGAGTTGCACACCCATCCAACAAATAATAAATATTTGCTTAGTAATATAATAGTTTATTATATAATAATAATATGTTATACAAATAATGTATCTACCTTACATCAGGCACTACACTGGACAGTAGGAAGCCAATGACAGACAAGAAACAATTCATGTCCATCGACAGATGACTGGATAAAGATGTGGTATATTTATACAACAGAATACTACTCAGTCATAAAAAAGAATAAAATAATGTCATTTGCAGCAACATGGATGGACATGGAGATCATCATTCTAAGTGAAGTAAGCCAGAAAAATAAAGAAAAATACCGTATGATATCACTCATATGTGGAATTGAAAAAAAAGGGCACAAATGAACTTATTTACAAAACAGAAACAGACTCACAGAAAACAAACTTATGGTTACCTGGGGTGGGTGGGAAGTAGGAAGGGCTAAATTGAGAGTTTGAGATTTGCAGATACTAATATATATATATATATATATATATATATATATATATATATATATATATATATATATATATATAAAATAGATAGACAAGTTCCTTCTGTGTAGCACAGGGAACTATATTCAATGTATTATAGTAACATAATAAAAAAGAATATGAAAACAAATACATGTATGTATATGCATGACTGAAACATTATGCTGTACACCAGAAATTGACACAACATTGTAAACTGACTATATTTTAATAAAAAAATAATTAAATTTTAAAAAGGAACAATTCATAGCCTCCACAAGTTCAGTCTAATGGGTTATGCAGGCAAGTAAACAGGAAATTTCAACACGGTAAGACTAGTGTTATGATATGGATACTAAGGAAACATGGAGGAGAGAAAGGATACCTAATACAAATGGAGGATAGGATCAACAAGAATTAAAAGCTTCTTGAAGAAAGTGATCTAAGTTTAAAAATGGAGGATGAGTAAGTTAGCCAAGTTTTGGAGTAAAGCAGAAGGAGGTTAGAGTGAACAGAAGGGTTAATGGAAAGGGCATTCCAGGTAGAGGGAACAACTTAGGTAAATAATCAGGGGTAAAATATAGTACAGTGTGTTAATAGGATGTTAATTAGTTTATTAAGGCTGAAACAGATCAACTAATGGTGGGGAGAGGGAGGACTTAAAAGTGTAAAAACTGAGCCAATATATCAAAGGGTAAGACATTGGATCTGTCTACTCAGTGACTATCACAGTCCATACCATGGCATGTTCACAGCAAATATTTAATGAGAGAAGGAGAGTCCACATTAGAATGGCCATGTATGACATATATCCTTTGATCCTGGAAATTCTAATGAGTTCCCACATTCTGGCATTTCTGCTCAACAAATTGTATTATCTGTATTATTACAACAGAAGTCAGAGATTCCTCCTCCATCATAGTGCTCTAAGGAATAGCATATATTTGTTTAAAATTATCACTAAAATTCTTTTGAAAAGTAATAAAGGGAAAGAAACAAGCTTTTAGTCTACATGTCCTATACAAATGATATTTCAGGATAACCAAGTAGTTAATAAGGAAAATAATCATAGTAAATTACAGAAGAATCACAAATAGTAAACAGAAAATCATCACTTAACAAACCTTAGTGAAATAATGGATATCAGCCATTATCAATAATGATCAATGGCAGCTAAGATTGTTATGTAAAAATTAATGAGGCACTTTATAGTGGATAGAACAGGCTGACACTACCTAACTCAATGATCAATCTTAACTCACTAAAAAAAGAACGACTAGACAGTAAGTTTCTCCTGAAGTGAAGGAATAGGATATGTCCAAGGACCAACCAGGAATTAAGATTCTTGCCAACAAAAAACTCCAAACTTAATCCAGCACCTGGATCTGAATACCAGTTTATAGAAAATATGGGAACAGTGGTACATGTTAAACAATGCTACAAAGATACAATCAGTCAAAACCAGAATGTGGAAAATTCTATAGTCTCTTCAATAAATAGTTAATATGGGGGAAAAATAGTGAGTGGGAACTGTCATAAATTAAAGAAGACATGAGATGTAATAACCACATATGGTGTATGGGCTTTGTTTGAATCTTGATTCAAACAAATCAACAATAACAATAATTTTAGAGAAATAGGGGAAAATGAACAGACTGGGTAATATATGACACTGGGTATGGTAATGGTCTTGTGATTTAAAAAAAAAACAAACTCAAGTTTATAAGCAAATTTGATCCAATGTCTGAGATTTAATTAAATATTCAAGCCAATTTTTTTAAATGGGGTAAAGGGGTCAGAGAAAACAACAGCAAATACTGACAACTGTTAAAGCTGGGTAATGGGAGGGTTCATTATTCTTTACTCTCTCTTTTTGTGTACATTTCAAAATTTTCTGTATTCAGTTTTTTAAATAAAAATATCACTAAAACTTAAATATAAAACTAGATTAATGGCATTTAAAAATTATTTTTAAATATGCAAAGATAAAAAATGATTAGATGGTAATAAATCAAAATATTTCTTAGCAGTTACGTCTAGGAATTGAGATTATATATGATTTTCTTTTCCTTTTTCAAACACTCTATGAGGAATATGTGTTACTTAGATATCAGTAAAAAAAAAAAACTATTCTTTTTTTAATGATACAAAGTGCTACTAATCTTCTTTTTAAAAAATTGCTCCTTACTAAAAGATAATAAGGGTCCAGAGCAAAGTTACAGGTTTGAAGAAAGAAACTGGTTTAAATCTTGGACCTGCTATGATTAATCATGATAGCATGATAGTTATTTAACTATTCAATTTCCTCAACTGTAAAATGAGTGCTAATAATACCTATACCAAGCAGGATTGTAGTGAAATTTTAAAATAGTAAGATAATAACTAACCTTTATGTTTATGACTTCATCTAATATTCACAACAACCCTGTGAATTAGAAGCTATCAATACACCTACTTTACAAATGAAACCAATGCACAAAGAGATTAAGCAACTGCCCAATGCCACATAATAAATGGCAGAGCCAGTATTCAAATTCAGATAATCTGAATCCACAGCCCATACTCTTTACCTTTATCTAATCCTATACTGCCCTTCCACAAATACTGCTTACCATCCTTTTCCTCACATTAATTTCCCCAGGTTCAACAAATACCAATCATCCAACCTTTCTACAAACAGACACACACAAAAGAAGAAAAGGAAAGGTTACCTGAATTCCCCACTGTACCATTGTTCACCAGGGAATTTGGAGCGACAGTACGAGGCCAGTGTCCATCATGAGAGGAGCTAGGGATCGCCACAGGTCTGGCAGCAGGCTGTGCAAAGATGATGCTGGGATCATTTAGGCCAATATTGCTGGGGGCACTGCCTGGTGCAGCATGGATTACTGGGCCATGAATAGGCCAGGAAGGGGCAGGGATCTGGAGAGGGTGCATTGGCAACAATCCCATATTGTGCATGGGAGAATACTGAGCTGGTGGTGACTGGGGAAAGTTATACATAGGCATCTGGACTTGATGTGGGGGCTGGGCTCCCTGCTGAGGTGGGCCAAGCTTGGGTTGAGATCCTGGCTGGGATGGAGGCTGGGTAATGGCAGTGGACTGGGAAGAGTTCTGTGGAAATGGCTGGGGCTGGGGAGAATAAGATGGTGAATCAGACTGCAGAGGAAAAAAAAAAAAAAAGATACATTTTAAAGTTAATTTACAAACCTCTTAATTTTATAAAAGCAGAAATTATCCAAATATAAAACTACAAAGTTATTTCATTAGAAAATTATAAATAGAACTCTATGATATGCATAACAAATAGAACCTCATTTTATATGAATGTAGAACTTTCTCCAAGTTTCTCAAACCCTCTTTCACATAGGTTTTACCTCATAAACCTTTTTACTGTCCAAAGAAGAGAGAGCCCAGACATCATTCCCATCACGTAGAACCCAAAATTCCAACTATAACTAGAAATTTACATCTAAACATCTTACAGTCACTTGCATTCAGTTCCTCAACAAGCATTTACTGAATGCCAATTATGTACTAAGCATCGTTCTAGGTATTTAAAATACAATATGGAGTTGGTGGCGGTAGTGGTAATAGCTCAGTGGTAGAGTGCATGCTTAGCATGTGTGAGGTCCTACGTTCAATCCGTAGTACCACTCTTAAAAAAACTGTTTTAAATACCGTATGATACCACTTATATGTGGAATCTTTAAAAAGACACAAATGAATTCATTTACAAATGAGAAAACAAACTCACAGACATAGAAGAAAAACTTATGGTTACCAAGGGGGAAAAGGAGGTGGGAAGAGACATTGGGAGTTTGAGATTTGCAGATACTATTATATATAAAATAGATAAACAACAAGTTTATGCTATATAGCACAGGGCACTATATTCAATATCTTGTAGTAACCTATAATGAAAAAGAATATGAAAAGGAATAGATGTATGTATGTGTACCTGAAACAATGCTGTACATCAGAAATTGACACAACATTGTAAACTGACAATACTTCAATTTAAAAAAATGTTTAGAGATCTCTGAATAAAAAAGTATCCTAGGAAAGAGAAAGAAAATACTAACATGCATGTCTTCACGAGCTTAAAGTCTAGAAAGGAGGAAGAACAGATAAAGATTACATAAGCCATCACAATAAAATACAGTGATTACTATGATAAAGACTGTATAGTGTATAATGAAATCCCAGAGCAGGAATACCTAAACCCACTTTGGGAGAAGATAAGATGAAGGAAAGTGTAAATCAAGGAAAGCTTCCTGAAGGAAGTGATCTTTAAACTAAACTCAAGGGTAAATAGAAACCAGTTTGATAAGAGAGTAGGGATAAGGAGAAGAGAAGATTCAGTCAGAGGAAACAACATGAGTGAAGGTCTACAGGTATGAAAACACAGTCTTTTAAAGTAACTGGAATCTGAAATGATGATTGCCTAGGCAAGGGAAATACAATATAGGGAGACAGAGAGAAGCAAATGGGTGTGAGCTATTTTTATAGACAGAAACAACAGAACTTTGATTGATTGTATGTGGGGGAGGAGTTCAGGAACTAGATTAGTGGGATCATTCAATGAAATGGAGAACACAGGAGGAAGAGTCAAGTTGCAGGGAAATGTAAGCTACATTCTAGAGTCTGAAGCTGAAGTGCTTTGTGAGACCTCCAAATAGCAATGCCCTTTAGTTGGACTCTAACTCAAATCTCAGATGAGAAAAAAGTGAGTGCTAGAAGCAGAAAATGAAAGTTAGGGGCAGCACAGGAAAGTGGCTAAAGCATAGGTTTTGGAGACAGAACCTAAGAGTTCAGGTTCTGGTTCCAAGTGTCTGTTGACCTCACGCAAGAAACTTAAATCAGTTTCTTCACCTGTGAGGTATTAATAATAGAATCTACACCATAGGTTTTCATGAAGATTAATTGCAACAATATATGTCAAAAATATAAACACCAAATTCAGGATAGCAGATACATTTAAGCAGCAAGGAAGTGACGGAAGGAAAATTTTAAGATGGAAAAAGCATCCAAGAGGAATGCATAGGGGTTGTCAAGTATGGGTAATTTTTTCACAAACCAAAAATAATCAAACACTAAGAATTGTTAAAGACTTGTGGCAGTACATGGTTGTTTATTATTTTCTATATTTTTCAATATTTTAAAAATGTTTTACAAGAAAGAATAAGAAATAATGCATATATAGCACGCAACAAATGTTAGCTAGTATTATTGTTGTTATGTAACATTTGAAAATATCAAAGTCCACAGTAGGTATTCAAAGTTTGAGGGGGAGTTAGTGGGCTCCTATATGTTTTCCTAAGACAATCCCTACTACTGCTCTTTAAATGCTCTAAGAATTTTTTCTAAAACACTGATCATAACAGATTTAGCACATTTAATAGTTAACAGCTTTGAAGCTACATAGACCTGGGTTTGAATCTTTTAATTTCTCTTATTTTCAGCTTCCCAATTTGTAAAATTTAATTAAACTAATACCTACTACTCCACATGGCCTTTCAAAGAACTGCAGTTAATAGTAAGTGTGAAACACTAAAGCACAGTGTCAGATTTAGAGTAAGCATTCAATTAATATTTAATTAATTTAAGAAGTGCAAGGTAAATACAGATTTAGATAAAGGTTAGAGTAACTCAGCAAAGTTAATATGAAACTTATCAATCTGAATTCTAATTCAATACGCTGTCTTTTAGAGGGCGTATTTGACTAGGTATCCATCTGTGAGAAGACACACAAAAGTTTCAAGCAAGTGAAGTGCCATACACCTACTGTCCTAACAGTACTAAACCCTTAATACATCTCAATTTTGGGGTCTATTTTTATTAACAGTACTCACATTCTTCCATTAACAAAGCCTGCAACCTCAAAGTTATTACCTTATTTTAATCCAACCAACAACCTTATCTGGTAGTTATCTTATTTTACAAATAAGGAAGAGGTTCAATGAAGTTAAGGAGCTTGCCCATAAATATAAACCCGGATTTATATTACTCTAGAAGCAATGTTCGTTTTAGCTGATGTGCCCAGCAAAGACACCTCTACAAAGTACTGTATAATCTGGAAGATCATATTTGCCAACATGAAAGACCAACCTTATCACCCACCAAAATTAGTGCTATCTTCCTGCCAAGACTATCCATTTGCAGGCAGAGTACTTACACATTCTGAGGACTGTCTAGTCCTTATGGACTGATCACTCTGTTGCTGGGCTGAACCAGCCACCTGCTGGGCATTTACAAGGTTGCGGACCAGCTGGGCTGCTAATAGAAGACATCAAAAAGAAATTTAATGGATAAAGAAAATAAATAGGAGAGAAATGACAATAAACTCCCTTCCTCTGTACAATCTCAAATCTGAGATTTTATAAACTTGGACTTTTAAACTATGATTATATTAGTCAAGGACTTATAACAACTTATTTTTTTAAGCCATTTCTCAATACTCAGTTCATTAGAAAAAAAAATACACTGGTCCTGGAAACAAGAGCAAGTGTCACACTACTTTTCTAAAGAAGACAATATATTTATTTAGGAAAATAACATCTGCATCATGAATCTGAATAATGGAAATCATCACTTATAAAATATCCTATTGTTTTCTTTCAATAAACTCTCATTTAGGTTCCTAATTTGTAAAATTCCTTATGAAATAAAACAGGAACAGATCTTCTCTCATAGAAGTAGTGAGAAGAGATATAATTTCTCCTATATGTTTCCAGAAAAAAAAAAATCTCTCATTAACTTCTGAAGGAAAAAAGTTAACTATTGTTAACTTTTGATAGCAAGAGAAATAAAGAATGTGACTCAAGTCCAAAAAATACTTCGAATTGACTAAATACATCAGACTACTAAGACTGTGATACTGAGCATATCCAAGTACTATGCAAAATAAAAGCCTGTCTAAATTTTCTCTTTTTAATAAATTCTAAGGTCCAAAATCACACAGCTAGGTTTAGAATAGAGAGGAATCAATGTCTTAGAATGACATCAACATAAGTGACTTTATTTCCACCAGAAACTGTATTTTTCGCCTTTTCTATTTACCTGCCACACTGCTATTCCTTTGACGGGCCAACTTGACCTCTGGGCACTCCCTTCGCACATGTCCTGCATCTCCGCATATAAAACATCTGAGGTCTCTGGGGTCTCTAAAGTCTCGAGTGTCGTGGAGGTCTCGGGTGTCAAGGTCTCGGGAATCTTTCTCTTCTTCATTCCCTTCCTTCTCTTCTTCACTGTCTTTCTTCTTTAGTCTAAACAGTAAACTGCTGATACCAATGATGTGGAGCTACGGACTTATAAACTGAGTGAGCCACAGAACAAACTAAGCTATACAAGAGTCTCACAATAAAGGGACTAACTAGCATGCCCATTGTTTCATGCATCTTTTTGAAGGCAAGGTACTCACATTTATAGCACACCTACTTAAATGGCAGAAACTGGGTATCTAGTAGTTTTATAATATTAAATTTTAAAAAATGTTTAATACCAAATTTTATCTTGTAACAATCCTTAGAGGCTTGTATTTATTATCTCCATTTTATAGAGGAAGAAACTGAGGCTTAGAGAGGGTAAGTGTCTTGCCTAAATTTAACAAACAGCAGTGATGGAAACTAGGAGTTTGTTCTATCTCAAAATTTCTAAGCTCTTTATATTATGCAGGACTTGATGACTAACGAAGAGATTTTCCTGATCCATTAACATAGTATATAGAACACAGGAAAGAATATTTCATAGATACATTTTTAGAGGAAACAGAGGATATATATTCCTTAAGGTATATATTATAAAGGTATAATTCACAGCATAAACCTCAAAGATTCAGTTAATCATATTTTAATCACTAGTTTTCATAAATGCGAGGTCCTCAGCAAGAACCCCATATCTTGGTCTTTTTTCCCCCTTGGATCCTAGCACAGATCTGTCCCAGCACATAGCAGGTGTCAATAAATGCTTCTTCAATTAAAAAAAAACCTGAATGAATTAATGAATAAATGAACAAATAAACATCATGGACCACTGTACCACAAACAAACCTCACTCTTTCAAAAAAAATTCCATTCAAATATACATTTACCTAAGGTCCAACTGAAAGTCCTGAACTTTCTCAACTTAAACATATCTGAACACAGTTACAGCTTCACTTTGCCTCACATTTATTTCCCCTGTAATGTTGATACATAATCATTTGCCAACCTTCTCCTTTTAGGGCAGTCTTTCATGTAGTGGCCTATTTTTCCACACACACGGCAACACCGATCATTGGGAGCCAGTTCTCCATCTGTTAATACTCTGGAATCAAAGAAGTACTCCTAGGGAGAAAATACAACTTTACTAGAAAAAAAAATCACTATAAACTTCTGAATCTAAATGAAAAGGAGACCAAGATGCAAAAGTGTTTTTTTTTAAAAGAAGGAAATAAATGTCAAATATTTCACTGTAACAAAAATCATGATATGAAAACAAGATTCAGAATTATCATCAGTATCATAGCTGCTAACAGTACTAACCACTTTACATCCACATTATCTTTCTCATTCATCTGTAGTATCTTTGTGTACTATCTCAATAAAGTGCATACTATTTTCATGCTCATTTTATAGGTGAGGAAATTGAGGCTCAAAGAGTTCAAGTCATTTGCTCACAGCAAAAAAGCTGGTAAGTAACAGATAAACGATTTATAGCTAAGTCTGTCTTATTACAAAGCTCATGCTTTCTGCTCCACCAGGCAGAAAGGAATTAGTCTCTTTACAAAAGAATTCTATGTAAATAAGTCAATGTTCTGACTTAAAATATCATTGGATTTGCATTCAATATTTCAAGAATATATAACATTTATTATACAAAGTAGAGTATATCTAAAGAGACTACAAGGAATCAATAGGAATTAAATCATTTTCCCAAGTCTTAGAAAAACCAGGCTCATTTCTGCTTTATCCTAGTACTTTGCTTATCCTTCTAAACTGTAGTTCAGTTTTGCGCCATCACAAAGACTAGTTTGTCCTAATGGTACCCAATCCTTGGAAGACAAAAGAACATACCCACTTAGAGCTCTTCAAATCTATCTAATGTTAGGGATAGAAGTATGAGAAATAGACCCACTAGGATGGCTATAAAAAAAAAAACCAGACATTAACAAGTATTAGTGAGGATGGGGAAAAACTGGAACCTTCATATATTGCTGGTGGAAATGTATAACATAGCACAGTTCCTTTAGGAAACAGTTTATGGTGACATATATCCACACAAAATTTTGTACACAAATATTTATAACAGCACTACTCATAATAGCCAAAAAGTAGAAACAGCTCAAATGTCTGACAAACTGATAAATGAATAAATAAAATGTAATATAACCACACAATGGAATATCGTTCAACTATAAAAAAAAAAAGTACTGATAAAACATGAACAAACCCTGAAAACATTAAGCTAAATGAAAGAAACCAGTCACAAAAGGCTATATATTCTATGATTCTGTTTACATAAAATGTCCACAATAGGCAAATCTACAGAGACAAAAAGTAGACTAGCAGTTTGGGGAGTGAGAGGAAAAGAGTGAGGACTGACTGCTAATGGGGACAAGGATTTCCTTGATACCCAATGAAAATGTTCTAAAATTATATGTGACAGTTGCACAATCTTGTGAATATACTGAAAACCACTGAATTGCTCACTTTATACAGATGAACCGTACAGTATATATACTATTTTTCAATAAAGCTGTATTTCTAAAACAGGATGAGATATACTTCTTCACATTTACTATTGATGAAACCAATGTAACTAAATTAAAATCTTCATCATCATATTTTCTGACAAGACAAAATGAAGGTGTTTCTCAATTGACCCAGCTGCTTAAGGCAGAAACTTAGGAATCATTCTGAACTTACTCTCCTTCACCCATCACCTCTAATTAATCACCAAATTGTACCCATTCTATTCCTGAACATCTCTTTAATCTACTTTTCTCCATCCCACCATCCTAGTTAAAGTGGCCTAGACCTGGGGTCAGCAAATTTTTTCTGTAAAGAGCCAGATAGTAAATATTTTAGCTGTTGTGGTAAAATTGAAGATAATATGTAAGTACTTACATGGCAAGAGAGAAGGTGAATTTCTACTAAATTTTAATTGAAGAATTTCAAAATATACTACTAATAATTGAGTATAATTTTTCTGTAATATAAGTTTACTAATTAGAAGAAAGAGATACTTTCTAGGGGAGACATTCTGCTTAACCAAGGCTCAAGGTTAGTGCTCTCTATCATTAAAAGTGAAGGCAGAGGGTGGGGTACATACAGCTCAGTGATAGAGCGCATGCTTAGCACTGGGTTCAATCCCTAGTACCTCCGTTAAAAAAGAAAGATGCAAAAATTAAAAAATAATAAATGTACAATTAGAGAAGAAGAAAGGTTTATTTAAAAAAATTGAAGACAAATGTTCATCTGTTAATGCTAACCTGCAATTATATTTTATGTATTTCATTTTTGAAAATGTTTTTCATAGATAAAGAGGTTGAAGAGTCAAGGTAAAGAGAATAATTAATGGATCTGAGTGCATATGGAAGAATTAGTATCTGATAAAGGAGAGATATCTGCAGATGCAGGTACATTTGTAGATCTGGTAGCAGAAAGTAGAAGGAATATCTATTCGACACCATCTTTGTCTCAAAAGGAAAACATCTAAGTGTGAGTAGGGCAGAGATAACAGGTGGGACAAAATTCAAAATTCAATGGGTATTGAATTTTGAGTAAAATAAATTAAATTTGAAATAGTTCTTATTGAACGAGAGACACAAGTAACTAAAGAAATGTAGTAAGAATGTCAGATGGTATTGAAACCAGCTGAGGCTAGTGAACATTAATTTATACTATACTATATAAATAAAACTTTTTTCCATTAGTGCTCAGCCCAAGCATAGAGAGATGGTGGTGGCTGAAATCATACAAGACTGAAAACATAAGGGTACAAAAGAAGGACAATGGTGCAAAGGAATTTAAAGTCTATCCCAGAGAGTAGACCAGAGAAGCTAAATCTACTCAGAAAAAAATTAAGACTGAAAATAGCTGATAGATTGGAAGAAAATAGATCAACATGTCAGAGGACCTAATAAATAGAGGGACCTAATGAATTTGTGTTGTTTCAAATTTCAGCTATTTCTCTCCATTATAATAATTATTATCACTATATGAGGCAAGACTATCAAAAATGGTACATGAGAAAAAAGCTCTAGACTTCTCTCTGCTTTTCTTACCCCATACTCCCAAGAAAGAACGCTGAAACTAAACTGAACAAGGTCAAGGATATTCATTATGCAATTACAGAAGTATGGTTTCTATTTTGAGATTTCTTCTTTTGGTAGCTTCTTTCTCTGTGAAACTGAGACTTCCTCCCATGGGAAAGCAACCAAAAACCAGAATGAGACCAAGAGAAATAGGGATCACTATACCATCCAGTTCAGGCAAAAGGAATCCAATGGCTACCATAATTAGAGCAGAAGCCTCAGCAAATAATAAACTATGTTTTTGGTGTAGTCATCTCTGTTTATATTTTCATCAAGATTTCTAGAGACAGAAGAGAAGCAGTGAGCAGCATTTCAAATTTAGTATTTAAGGATCCTGAGTATTGACTATCCACCCTCATTCATTCAACAAATGCTTATTTGGTACATCCTATGTGCCAGAAACTAGAGATATGATGGTGAACCTTATGGACATGGACCCTGCCCTTGTGGAGCTAGTCTAGTGGGGTAGACAGAATTTAGCAAATACATTAAATAAACAAAATTTAGCAAATGGACATTTCATATGGACTATGATAAGTACAATAAGAAAAATAGAGGGAATTATAACCATCTCTTTCCCTATTCCTAACACCAACTTGGAAACAAGATTAGGTTTCTTGTACAAAAAAAAAAAGTTCTAAAAGAAATAGGATTCAGAATTCAAATTATATAAACTTACAGCTTCTCTGCCAATGAGTGGATAAAAGGGGGTACCAAAAAGTTTCCTTCCATTGATAAATGCTTTCATGATGAAATTGGTCACTATTGAAGAAAAGAAAACAATAAAAATGTAGACCTTAATGTGTAAGAGGTTCAAAAGCAGGGGAATTCTATATTTAAAACTTACTTTTTCTAGAAACTCCAGCACCAAGGTTATGATTCAAATCAAAAGGGTCTAGAAAAGAAATATTTTATTTTTTAATTAAGAATAATGCTCACAGTAATATAAAATATACTTAGTAGCCAAAACTAGTCTAACACTATATAACTCAGACCAAAGTCAGGAAATTATTCTTTTATAATTATAGATTAATGGATGGAAACTCATAAAGATCAAGAGGAAGAATCTTCCAGACTCTAATGTTTCAATTTTCCCCTCAATTTCATCAGCCAAATAAAACTCTTGCTTTTTGTTTTGCTCCTGAATTAATATCAGCTAAATGATTACCTTCAATTGCAATGCATTTGGATGTCCACTGCTTCTCAAAAGTTGTCAACAGTTTTTTCTGCCGAATGCTAATTACATATTCTTTGAAATCAAATTCTTCAGTATAGAAGCGAAGCAGCCCCAACCAAAGCTCTCCTAATGTTTCTGTGTTCTTTCCAAGTGAAGGTAAACGTTTTTTCTATAGGTAAGAAAAAGAGAGAAATGTCTATATTTATCCAAAATATGGACCCCAAATCCAAGAAAAAGTATTAAATTAAACTATGCAAATCTTAACATGTATCAGTGAGCATTCTATAACATAAAAACTCTGAAAAAAATTACCAGTTCTTCTGTTTTATCAAAGAAAAAAGCATTCCATCCATCAACCATTCTCTGTGGGATCTGTTTTCCATCAAAGATCTGCATTTAAAAATTAATTTCATTATTAGATTTTGAGTTATCCAACCCAAAAGCCTAAATACTCTCATATCATTTTAGAATTTATCCATAATAAACATATTGAAATACTTATTCCAAAAGGAATACATCAGCATGGTATAATTTGATGCCAAGTTATGAACAAATAAAATGTATCAGAAAGGCGAAAGCTGGGAAAGGATATCTTACGAGCATCAGACTCTGCAAATGACAACATTTTGATATTATATATTTGGCCTATCAAAACACATCCAGCCCAAGATTAATGAAGTAAAACTAAAGAAAAATAAAACTGACATTTTCAACAAAGGATCACAAATGCATAAATATGTAAAAGATAATACTTACTGACTGTACATCTTCTTAAAGGAAATTAATGAAGCTGTTTGTTTTGGGGAAGGGCTCTAATACCTTTAATCAGTTACCTGTATCATACAAGGCTGAAAAGGCCCAAGACATTGATTTGATTTTTTAAAATAGAAAATTAAGTAGCTTTCCCTGACATCTTGATAAAGATTGTAAAATCTTTATGATTAATTATGAGTAGTAATTCACTGGCCTAAGGAAAGAAGGGAAAGTAATGCTACTTTACTAAAAGAAAAGTATTCCATAAGATGACTGTACTGGCACAAATGATCTCTACAATTTTGAGACTTATTTTCTATAAGAGTTTTAAAGAGATGCAATAAAGTAAAAAGGTGGACTAGGTTCAGAATCAGTAGACCTCATTTATAGTCAGTCCCACCAAGTAGTGATTCTGCACAAGATAATTCTTCTAAAACCTCGGTTTTCCCAATGAAAATGAGAGATTAGATTAATTAGGTCAGTTTTTTTCAAATTTTATTTTTCTTTTAAGCTGTAGAACCCCTTCCTAAAATGTAAACTTTAAGGAATCTTAATATGTAAAACAGATAAAAACAGAAGTACTGTCATAAAAGCCTGAGCGGAGAACACACGCCCTATCTTTTCCCTCCTCCACTTCTCACAAATAATGAGCTCCTAGAGCTTACCAAAATACACTTTAAAACCACTAGACAAGGTGGTCCCTAAGGCTTCTTCCATTTAAACGAGACAGTGATTTATAAAATTAACTACATGTCTACCCCTCTAATTTCATTCTTTGGTTTAAGTTCCTTGTGGGCAAGGACTATAGCTTATCTCTGGAGCCCAAATTCCTATTACATCAAAGCCTGCCATATAGAGAATAGTTAATATGTTTATTGAATGAATATATTTTCTCTGTAAGCATATTTACATAAAGACCAGGTTTCTAAGGACTTAAGCTAATACTTGGCTTTTTAATATTTACATATAACAAACAAATATGGTTACCAAGAATTATCTAGCATAAATTCTAACATTCCATAAAACAAAAAAAGGAAAACCCATAATTACAGATATTAATATCTAAAATAAAAAATATGGGCTGCTGCCCTCAAAAATAAAATAGAGAAGGTTTTAAAGAGGCCAAATAATACATTTTGCCCTCATAGATTAAGATGCTATTATATAAGCTGCTTCTTGAGACCTTGATTATTTTAACAGAATTCTTACTTTGGAGTAACAACCAAGATCCAAACCCAATTATGTTGGCTACAGTAACACAGTAAACTGGACCTGTGGGATTTGGAGGGCATTTAATCACTGATCTGTCACCTATTTTTATGAACTTCCGTTTTTCACAGTGCTTCACTTTCTACTCTGTTTCAGCCTTTAGAAACACTAACACTATCCTCTCTTTCTCTAACACACACATTTTCTTTCTCTTTCTGTTTCTCTCTTTCCTTTATCTCAACACCAATAATCCTCCAAGCACTCAAGTCTTCCTTCTAAAACCTCACCAAACAAGTCAATCATACTTGTGCAAGGAGTGACCCTATATATTTCCATATTTACTTTCTTATTCTGTTGTAGTATTTTCATATCTACAAAATTATAATTTTTCAGTTGTGGTAAAATACACATAAACATAAAGTCTACCATCTTAAATCATTTTCAAGTGTACAGTTCAATGGCATTAGATACATTCACATTGTTGTATTACCACCATCACCGTCCATCCACAGAATTCTTCTCATCTTGTGTCTTGTAAAACTCAAAACTCTGAACCTATTAAACAATAATTCTCCATTCCTCTCTCCCTCCAGCCTCTAGCAACCACCATTTTACTTTCTGTTTCTATGAATCTGACTACCCGAGGTACCTCATATAAGTAGAATCACATAGTATTTGTCCTTTTGTGACTGGTTTATTTCACTTAGCATAGTGCTCTCAAGATTCATCCAGTCAACTGTAATTTTTAAGCTGATATAAGGTAAGAAAACACAGAAGTTCATAATATCAAGTATGACTAACACTCCTTAACCTTCTCTTAGTATTAATTTTGTGACAATTTACTTCTATGTATGATGGCTTGATAGAATACAGCAAAATTATTCTGCTTAAGAAAGCTCCTTTTGACCTAAAGATCTCTATATTGTTGACCATGAAGACACTCTTGGCAGAGCCTTACTTATTACCCAGTCACTTAAAGTCTAGATTGAATTACAAATGGAGTCAAAGATCATCAGCTTCATTAAACATATCCTTACCCTTAAAAGTTGATCGATGCCAATGATCAATACTTAAATGATGCCAGAGCAATGAACAATGGGGTCCCATATGAAAAGCAAAAAAGGCCAGAAGCAAAAATCCATATATCATCAGCTCCTATGTATCACAAAGCCCCCCACAATCAGAGCTCATTATGATGGAAAATATTTCATGGACTGTCTCTCATTTCACCAATCACTGTCTGTTAAGCAGATAATGGAACAGTTCTTCAATTTGACTACAGCAATCCTACCTGAATTTTTCCAATAACAATATTAATAAAGCTGTTAATAATAATAATAATAATAATAATAATAATAATAATAATAAAAGTAATAATACAAGCAATCACCATTTATGAACTCCCACTTTAGCATCTACTATATTCAAAGGCATTCAATGTCTCTGCTCCTTGTATCAATGCTGAAATACTACTACCATTATTACATTTTTACTGATGATAAAATTCAGACTAGTGGCAGTCAGGCAGCTTGTTGAAGGCAACATGTCAAAAATAAGGATTCAGACCAGTTATCTCTAGCTCCAAAACCATGTTCTGCCTGCTCTTTCCATTATATCATGCTGCCTCAATGGTTCCTTATACATAGGTAACATAATGAGAGAACAGAGACAAACCCAATGGAAACAAAATTTGTGTTCCACTTGAGTTAATCATATTATTTTGTCAAAGTCAGAGCAAATTATAGCAAATGACTGCTATAATATTACTAGAGTAATTATGCATAAGATCCCCAAATTTAAAGCCTTAACAACAATTAGACTAATACAGAGAATAATCCTGGCCTTGGCAGGCTTAATTAATCCCTGCTAAATTTTGAATATCCTATGGTGAACAACCTTGTTAAAAAAACAAACATCACTCAACATACATTCAAGCAACTTAAAAGTTTCTAATAGGAAAGGATATTTAAATTTATTTCTCTCCAACTGTTATTTAAAAGAGGGGAGGAAATGCTGCAAAAATCACAGAAAATCATTAGAACTTCTTAAAACTTACTAAGGCCATCTGACATGCACCATATGGCTATTTTGTGATATTCTTCTTTGCCAGGACTATCAGTTTATGTGAAATCAGAATATGTGATTTTCCAAACAATTCTGATGCTTCTTGTCTACCTCAAAATAACCACCCTTCTAAGAAATTAGAACTTGATCCATCCCAGTGCTTGTAAATCCAGTTTGTGCCAAGAATGAGGAGGAACAGATGGATGAGTAAGAACTCCCTTGTACCTACTTTAGAGAGTATAAATTGCCAACAAAAAGGGACTCTATGAGTCACCAAATCCAAGTAAATATGAGTATAATCTGTTTCTTTTGATGTACATTCTTATGCTTAATGCAATTAACATGACAGTACAGAGATAAGGAAGAATTTCCTTGTGTTTTTTTCCCTCAACCAAATTCAAAAACTTGATCAAATACACAGGAATAAATCAAACTTCATTGCCAAGCAGGAGTGGGGAGAATATTCTGAAAAGAACTTATGTATTTGCAGCCAAGAGACTATAATATGAATGGCTACAAATTTCATAATCACTGGCAGCATAGTAAGACTGTGAAATACAAAAATGCTGCAAAACATATTCAACAGTTCTACTCATCTAATATACTTTTGGTAGTATATACTGTCCCATAATAAACTTTTTTTAAAAAAGTTCCTTGTTTGATTATATCATTAATGGAAGAAGAAAACTTAGGATATCCTTGATGGAAAAATCCTTCATGATCTCATGAACTGAGCAAGATTTATTGTATTTAGATCTGTTGTTTTCACAGGAAATGCCTTTATAGTCCTCTTAAACACCTACCTCTTGTAGAACTGGGATAACAGGTGGTTTTCTCTGCTGCAGGAAGTACAGCACCATAAGGATATAAGCATATGAAGATAAACTTCCCCTGGAAGCATCTCCAATGTCACATCGCTAAAAAAAACATAATGATTGAAAACAAAACTTCAGAATCTCATTCCATGAAAAAATACTGACCACTCTGAGACACCACTTTTTAAACCCATCAAACTGTTAAATAGTCAAAAGTTCAATAACGAACTATTACAGAGGGTATGGGTAAACAGGCACTCTTATCCATTATACATCATAAGTTAGATTAAAGATTAACATAAACTTTATGAAGAATAATTTGGCAATATCAAAATTACAAAAGCACATTTCCTTTAATGTAGCAATTCTATGCTAAGAATTCATTGTCCAAATATGCCAAAAAATATGTGAAATGACTAAATAAAAAGATTTTTATTGTAGCACTATCTTAATAGCAAAAAATCAGAAAGAACTTAAAAAGCTCATTAATAAAGTACAGGTTTAATACCATATGAGATTGCTCATATGTGGAACCTAAAAAAATAAAATAAAATAAAATAAATAACATAAAATAACATAAAACAACATAAAATAACATAAAATAAAATAAAATAAAATAAAATACAGGTTTAAAAAACGGATCCCTACCCACACAGTAGAATAGTATGCAGCCACTAAAAAGGGACAAGGAAATTCTTATTATATTAATAGGTAATAATCTTTAATAATCTATTGCTCAGTTAAAAAATCAAAGTACAAAACAATTTTTTCAGTATGTTTATACCTATAATAAAAAGGAGGTAGGAAATTCATGTTATTTTCTTGTACTGGAATAATATATTTCTAGAAGGCTACAGAGGAACATGTAACACTGGTTGCTTCCAACAAGAGGTACTAGTTGGCTAGGAGATAGATGTGGCAGGGAGATTTTCTGCCATAAACTCCATCAGACCTTTTAAATATTGAACCACATGAATATGTTGACTACTCAAAAAAATTTTTTAATTAAAAATAAAACCCTAAAAGAATTCTCAGAGACTTCCCCTGAGTGAGGCTTTAGCTGATATTATATAAAGGGAGAAGAATGAGTTCTCTGACATGAACCACTTGCTTTCTATCAAAACTCCACGGCAGTACCAAACTGTCATGTTGGACTTATTTTGTGAGGTGAGTCTAGAAGACCAAATTGTATCAAATATGATGGCTGGATGCCTTCCTTTTATAAGATGACTTCTGTCATAAAGACATGTATAGAACTATCTAAAAGTATATGTCTCCTTGTTGGAAGAGTGGGCTTTATGAAATGAAAATGTAAACAAGTCATTTCCCTAATAAAACCCTTCTACCAAAGCATTCACAAAATTAACTATTTACTAAACAGCTACCATAAAGCAGCACTATAGTGGACTAAAGATACAGAAGCCTCCACTCTCATGGAGTCTACACACTTAGCAAAAAACCAAAAAAATCCAGAATTCAGTATTTTACTATTATTTAATAGGGAAACAAAGTTTTCTTGGTACTGTTTTCTTTTCTTGGCCAGAAAAATTAATCACTAAACCTAAATACCAGATTTCTTAACCTAGGGATTCTTAACCAGGATGGTATGCCAAATCCTATGCCTGGGGTTGAAAATCATTACTGCACTGAGAAATTTTACTATGAGAAATTTACTACTGTTACCCATGAGAAGAGAGTACACAAAGGAAAAAAATAAGAATTACTGTACTCTAATAGGTATAAATTTCAATGATTTAATATTGACTATTTCTTTTTAAAAGCTCAGGTAAACAAAACCGAGAAAATATTTTCTGCAAGTCTGATTTATCAGTATGTTTCACTTTAATATCATGAGTACTATAACAAAGCAGATCATTAACTTTTTCATAAATACCTTAGCAAACACTTTCATAGTGTATCCCAAGTACTGTACTCTAGGATCAATAGCTGCATATGTAGCTAGCATTCTTGTGTTATGCTGAGCCTGAAAAATAATTACATATTTGAAAGCATTTCAAATTTATTAAAATTAAACTTACAGATCAGATAAAAAGATATAATAAACTCCAAATAGAATATACATATACATGTAAAACTTAAAATACCAGTAAATGAGTCAAAATATAATCTTCAATCTGAAGAAAAAGTTATGATTATTGATAAAATATTTTATCCCTGTACTGCTCACAGTTGCAAGTTTTAAACAAAAAGGTATAGTCATTGATCTGTAAACTTTTAAAATGACAAGTGTAAACATATCTGGATCCTTACAGAAAGTGAAACTTACCAATGTATTATATAAACTGATATCGCCTTCTAAACCACTTCGTCTGTGTTCAAATTTTACTATAGGCACTTTGGCAGTAGTTATAGGCAAAATGTTTCTTAAACCTGATTAAAAAAAATTCACTAGTTTAAATAATTTTCATAAAACTAAAAAATATTTTCTGTTGTTTTAAAGCTGTAATTAGAAGTTCATACCTGGATGTCTCTTAAGAATTTTCGCCAAATTTTCAATTATTTCCTTACAATTTAATTTCTAAAAAACAAGAAAAATAAATAATAAATTAAAGTTTGTCTGACTCAATTCGGCCTTGTTGCAAATTCTATTTTAATCTAGACATTTAAAACTAGCATTTAAAATCTCCGGCCAGAGTGGGGAAGGTATAGCTCAGTGGTAGAGTGCATGCCTAGCATGCATAAGGTCCAGGGTTCAATTCCCAGTACCTTCATTAAAATAAACAAATAAATACACAAACAAATAAACCTGATTACCTCCCTCCACCAAAGTTTAAAAAATAAAAAATAAAATCTCCAGCCAGAAGGTTTATATAACCTTGCTAGTCAAAGAAGGTGGTCCATAGACCTGCAGTATCAGCAACACCTGGAAACTTGAGAGAAATGCAGAAATCTCAGCCCCAGTTCTAGTCTGCTAAATCATAATCAGCCTGTTAACAAGATCCCCAGGTAATTCACATCCACATTAAAGTTTGAGAAGCACAAAAGAGAATAATATTTTCAATACATGAATGAACAACTATAGAGTGGGTTTGGTGAGGGCAAACAGTATAGTGATTAAGAACATAGGCTCTGAATTTAGACAAACCTGGATTTAAATCTTAAACTAAGGACTGAATAGCTGTGTGCCTTTGACTAGATCCTTAATCCCTCTGAGCCTCATAATACTTTTCTATAAAATCAATTTAATCATAAATTCCTATCCTATAAAGTAGTTGGAAAGATTACATGAGACACTTATGTAAAGCATTCAGCAGCATACTTTGTACAAAGTAAGCACTTTAAGTTTGTGAGCTATTTATTATTATTATGTTGATGAGGAAAAGAAAAAGAATCCTATTACCAGCACCTACTTCTTCAAAAAAACCTCTTAGCTCTGCAAATTTAAATGTATTGGTTATTTAAAAGCTAGACAGCAGAGTTGATATGGTAACAATAACCATAATCTAAGAAATAGAAAATAATGGCATAAATTAACTGGATTAAGATGAAAGGTATATACATCAATGCCCACATTTACTACTAAAATAACTTTTGCATATCCCCAACATGCTCTTTTCAGCTACAAAAGAGCAGTGGCCATTGCAGCTTAAACTGGGGATTTCAAAGGAATAATTTATTACTAATAAATTAATAAAATAATAATAAATATAATAAAATAAAAGAGGTTTATTTTTCTCTTTATTATGCAAGGATAGAATTTATGCTAAATTAAAGTTTCAATTATGGTTCATCTGGAAATAGTTTATTCTTTTTCATTGTTTTGACTTTCTAATATGAATTTTATATAGTACACAAACCCTTAGTGATTAGAAGTATGATTATTAAATTTTACATAGAAGATATCTAAAACCATAGCTTTCTTCCTGGGTAAAAACTGTTTCCTATTTCCTCAATCCCTAACCTTCAGAATAGAAAGTGGAAGACTCTTGAAGTAGATGGTACGGAGTAGAAGTCAGTTAAAGAGAACTAAAAAATTTACAACTTTCCAGTTTCTTCACAGAACAAGATGTTAATTAACACCAGAAGCAGTTTCTTAGGCCAGAAATAAAGATCTACCAGGTGTTACTGCCATCTTTACTTTGTTTCTAATGATTTAAAAAACACCTTTTGGAAAAACTATTTCAGAAACACATAGGTACATTCTTCTGAATTCTTGTATAATACAACAGAGGCTATACTGACACCACTACAGATGCCAGAAGCTTGGCCTCACCCCAATCTTGCAAGCAGTCCCTGATTCTGAAACATAAATACCAACAACTATGTTGGTAAAGAAATGAGCAACTACAGGGGTACCCTCCTTTTCTAGTTGCTGCTAGGAAGGCCTGAGACACTTCTTCCCTGTCCATTCAGTCCTTTTCTTTACGGAAGCTTGGACACTCTCACTCCCACTGTTGAGGCCTGGTATACAAAGAAGGAAAACAAGTATCCTCTCTCACTGCTGAGACTGCTCTGGGGGAAGGTTTGCTCCTGGCATCTCACGGTGGAACTCAGAAAGATTTTAATTTCAGAAAGTAGTGGTTAGGTTCTAAAGTACAATTAGTACTATATTTCAACTACATTATGGGTTAAATAAATTACAGAGAAGCAGTGAGATACAATTGAAAGAGCATGAACTCTGGAGTCAGACAGACCTGGGTACGAATCCCGGCTCCAACATTTACTAGCTGTGTGAAGTCAGTTTATCTCTCAAAGCCTCAGTTTCCTCATCTGAAAAATGGGGGAAATTATCTACCTCGAAGGTGGTTGTAAGAGTGAAATGAGATAATGTATGTAAAAGTGTATACTGGGGACTCAAATGTTAGTTCCCCTCCCCACCCACAATGAGTTTCTAAAAGCTATCCTAGAACACATCATTTATAACATTGCTTCTATAGAAAAAAAATGTGTTTTGAGTTCCCCCAAATTATAATTAACTTGTAGAACACAACCCTTTTATATATTAAATGTCCACCTTTATTTTCTATCTTTAGTGATACAAAGACATCACCTAATGGAAGGGATATGAAAAGACAGAGTAAGTAAGATCAATGTTTACTACCAAACTGAAGCAACAGCTTCTCGTCAGTTCTAATCAAAAAATTCCAACTCTGTGGTATATTAACTGCTCCAAAAATTCATTAAAAAGCACTTGTAACTCTCAGGGACATAGTTTTTGAATTTAAAAATTACTAAGCAGTAAATTTACTTACTTAAATATTTTAATGTCCTCTAAATGATAATGGTAATGCTTTTACATTTCATACACTGCTATTGCTAATATATTTATATGAAGGATGACATAATAAATTTTTATCAATTCTACATACAAAATTAAAAACAAATTCATCATTGGAATAAAATAACTTCCACATCCCTTTCCAAACACTAACTCTTACCTCTGCATTTTCATGGCCCTCCAAGGTCATGCAAATATCCAGATCACTATCACGAAATCCAAATCCATTCTTAGAAGAGCCAAATAAGCACAATCTTGCCTTTTCTAAGCAAGGAAAACAGAAGTCAAAAGTTTTATAATTAACAGGAAAGGGGAGTCTTCCATCAACTACTAATGGCTTACCACAGGATGATCTTATCCAATTCCATGACTTAAATTACTTACCATTGGCAGATATACTGAGAACTTTCCACTCACCTAAAGTCCAGATCTTCTGCCCAAGTTCCCATACCCAAGTATCTAACAGCATTTTCCATTTTTTCCATAGACATCATAAATGCAACAAGTGAAAACTATCAACTCCACCTCAAACCTACTATTATTCCTATAATCCCCATTTCTCAGCAAATACCATCAGCTACTCAGTTGCCCAAGTCAGAAATATACATGTGGTTCTTAACATCTCTCTCTCAACTTCCATATCCAAAGAATCACCAAGTCCTTTAGTTTCCTCCAACTTAACTATCTTATAGGCTCATCTACTTTTATTCATTACCAACATCAATACCAATACTTAAGATCAATATTTAGAGACATACTTCTCAGAAATAAACTAGTTTTTTCAGGGCACAATTCAAGTAGTTTCACAAATATTACCTTAGCACACAGAATTAATTCTCCTCTAAAAGTGAGAAATTAGTTCATTTGATATAAATTATGATAGTGCTATTCCTTCATGCTTATTAGTGTCACTCAACAACAGGTACTACTTCAAACAAGGTGTGGCTTAGTAAGATTGGATTAGTCTTCCTATTAATTCTTGCAGACTACACATTTAGACAAACTCTGTATTTTCAAAACTTAAACTTCTGATTTAGTTCTGATGACCTACTTGAAATCAGTGACAACTGGGAGACATAAAAGAAGCTACATTTATCAGTAAATAAAAATGTGCATGGGTTTAATATAAAAGGAACTTAGATTTGGTCAACATCTTATATATTAGCAAATATAATTTAAAATGAAAAGATAAAAGATCATCTTTTAAAATAAATAACTTTTTATCCTTTTCTAAAACATTTGGCCACGAAACTCTTAATTCTTCACCCCCATGCCCAAAACCTGCTCCTTTCTGCTATTTTTGCCATCTCAGTTAAATAACACCACCCAATTAGTGACGGGAAAATCTAGAAACCATCTTTGACTCCTTTTTCTCACATCTAACATGTAATGCATCAGCAAATCCTGTTGACTCTACATTCAAAATGTATCCTATCTGACCACTTCATATCTACTCTTCCAAATCACTATTATGTCTCATCTGAACTCATGCAACAGACTCTTAAATAAATGTTCTGCTTGCTTCTATTCTTACTCTATTCTCTTAGATCATGTCATTTTTGTGTTAAAACCCTTCAGAAGCTTCTCATCAGATATTCAAAATAAAGTTCAAAGTCCTTCTATCAATATCTATTAAGACTCTAATGATCCAAACTCTAGGTTACTCCTCTGACCTCATCTTCCTATTAGTCTACCTTGTACACTCTACTCTAGCCACATTAACTTCCTGGATGGCCTTCAAACATGTCAAACATAATTCAGTCATAGGGTATTTGTATTTGCTATTCCTTCCCTCTAGAATGTTCTCTCCTTGGATATTCATAATAACTTACTCCATATTATTCATGGCTCTGCTCAATATCACCTTATCAGAGAGAACTACCATAACACCTCACCAATATCCTTTTAACTCCTGTACTTTAACAGTATTTATTATTTCCTGATATTACGTTACTCACTCGTTAGCTGACTGTCACCCCTCTTAATACAAGTTTCACGAGAGCAGGTTTCACCTCTCTTCTTAGCACTGTATCCCCAGTTTCTAGAATAGTACTTAACACATAACATTCCATAAACATTTTTAAAATAAATGAATGGAGGGGAGGGTATAGCTCAAGTGATAGAGTGCATGCTTAGCATGCATGAGGTCCTGGGTTCAATCCCCAGTACCTCCTCTAAGAATGAATAAATAAGTAAACCTAATTACCTCCCTCCACATCAACCAATCAATCAATCAGTCTCAGACCAGGTGACTATAATAACAAAAGAAACCAATTTTCATCATATGACATACCATCATATTCTTTTTGAATAAACTTTTCCAAGCCAATTAAAATCTGTTCCCTGTTGTGCTGTTCAGAGAAAGGTGGTGATAATTCATCTAAGTTAAAAAAAAAAAAGGAAAAATAAAAGTAAGCAAAATAGAATCTGAAAATATCTTCAATTTTTTACTCTAAAAACTTTACTTTTCTTCATTATTTGTTGACTTCTTTGACGTTAAAATCACAAACGTTACTGGGGAAGGAAGGAGCAAAGAGAGAGCAGAAAAATAATGTTATAGATCTATGTACACTTCACATGATCATCTTCCCTATGAAATAGCTACAAAATATATTCACTTCTACAAATTATTTAATATTGCTTTCTTCAGACAATCCACTCTCTCCCATGTACATACTTGTTCTTTCCCTCTTTTTAAGACTACTCTCATACTGTTATGCTAGGTACCTAACTCATTCAAACCTAACAGTTCCCCCAAATGCCTGGTCAAGATTCATATCTTCCCTGTAAGCTGCTTTGCCCAAACACAGCATTTAATGACCTTTCCTTAAATGAATTTCCTTAGTTCTCCAAATCACCTGCCAATTTAGTTTATAATGTTCTTTCAGTTTTCTAGGTATTTCATTTATAGTCATATTATTTTTCCAAATAAGACCATACATTCCTTAAGAATAGTCTTATTCTCCCCTATCACCTCCTCCAAACTCGTCCCTAGGAGTCAATATGCTAATAGGAACAAAGAAGTAATTTACTGTAATGAATTAAATTAATACTCAGCTTTTGAAAAACAAATGTAGCATCAGTGGTTGCAAGGTGGATAGCTGAAATACAGGACTTTCTTTTTTTAAGAGTGGAGAAACTATTCTGCATGATACTCTAATTGTAATATGATACGACACACCTGTCAAAACCCAGGGAACTCTGTAGTACTAACAGTCAACTTTATAGTACATAAATTAAAAAAAAAAATCTAGGAGGTCAGGGAATCTCAGGATGGAATGCAGACTGTAAGAAAAGAATCTAACTGCATTATAAATGTATAAGAAAACTTCATTCAAGGGAGTGGGGGAAAAGGTGCTAATCTAAGTAAGTTTGAAAAGGAGTGGCGTCTGTAAGACTAAGGGTTAAAGGAACGACATATACGCACGATGCTCTAATTGATAAAGTTGTTTCCTACAGGGGTACAGGATAACAGTTCTGATCATTCTACACAAGTATACTGAAATGGAACAATTAAATAAAGGGCTGGCACACGGTGGGAGCCAGGTTTCTCACTGCTAGAGTAGAAAATTTACATTAAGCAGAAAGAAGAGGTTAGAAAGAGCCATGTGGCAACTAATGTATTACAGTTGGAAACATCAGTACAGAATCATGTTTAGTTTAATATAGATAAGATGGTCACAAATGGAAATATTTATAGATATGTGTATATACAAGAGTTAACATATATACATAAACTTTTTCCTCAGAGAGGACCCAGACACACCATCACCCAGTAATAACAATCACCCTAGCACCCAGATCTTGGTTTCTAATACTGTTCTCCAATAAAAGGAACCAGGGCTCTTTGGAGAAATGTCTAACTCTAGGACTGGGGCAGAAATTTATAAGATGAGCCTGGAGCATCTTGCAGTGCCAGAAAGTAAGAAAGTGCTAAAATACAAATGAACAACTAACAACACTAACAAAAAGAAACCCAAAAAGACCCCTCACATTGATAGGAGTATATCAAAGGGTCATCGGAACCAAACGAAAAGAGCTCCCAATATCTAAAACTGGAACAATTTAAGCAACAAAAAATAGTACTGAATTATAATTCAAAGTATAAAATATCTATGAGTCCATACTGAGATAAATAAATGACTCAATAAAAACAAATATAGTAAATTATATTTTAATAAAGTTGCTAAGAAAAAAATGTGCCATAGTTCAGCTATTCAGCTACTAGGTATTTTACCCAAGAGAAGTTTAAGCATATGTCCATACCCAGACCCACACATGTATGTGCACAATAGATTTATTTGTAATAACCAAAATTTAGGTACTCATCTAATTTTCATCAACAGGTGAATGGTAAACTAAATGTGGTACAGCCACACAATGGAACACAACTCAGCAATAGAAAGAAATGAACCACTGATACACACCACAACATAGAAGAACCTCAAAATAATTATGCTAAGTGAAAGAAGCCAGATTCCCCCCACCCCCCCAAAAAAAAGCATACATTCCATGTGATTCTATTTATATAGAACTCTAGAAAAATGCAAACTATCTACAATGACAAAAAGCAGGTAAGTGGCTGCTTGGCAGGAGGTGGAATTAGGAAAGGGTAGAAGGGAGGGATTACAATAGAACTAAATGTTATGACAGAAATTTTATCTTACCTAGGAGACAGCAAGTAATTTTTTTAAATTGAAGTGCAGTTAATTTATAATGTTGTGTTAGTTTTTGGTGTACAACAAAGTGATTCAGATATATCTATCTATATATATAGATATATATACACAAATACATTCTTTATCATAGTCTTTTCCATTATAGTTTATTACAAGATATTGAATACAGTTCCCTGTGCTATATAGAAGAACCTTGTTTATCAGTTTTATGTATAGTAGTTTGTGTCTGCTAATCCCAAACTCCTAATTTGTCCCTCCCCCTACCCTGCCCTTTGGTAATCACAAATTTGTTTCCTATGTCTGTGAGTCTGTTTCCTTTCTGTAAGTAAGTTCATCTGTATTATACTTTAGTTTCCACGTATAAGTGATATCATAAGATAATTGTCTTTGCCTGACTTACTTCAATTAGTGTGGCAATCTCTAGGCCCATCCTTTTGCTGCAAATGGCATTATTTCATTCAGCAAGCAATTTAACAATGTTTACTGAGTGAAGGTTTATTCCAAGTACACCATAAATGTTTGTTGAATCAAAGTATGTAAGGCTTTATCCAAAATCTTTACAGCCTTATCTCCCTCTACTGGCTTTCTTACATCTACCAAATCTAAGGCAATTATTCTTCCAAATTATACACTTTATGCTTTTATGTATAATCTCCTACATCTGAAAATGCAGTTCAAGATCTATCTCAAATACCACATCATTAATTCCAATTCCTCTGATCTATCCAAGTTAAAATTATGTTTGAACTGCATTTTGTTTACCACTACAACAGCATGTAACACGCTCTGCTTCCAATTATGGTAAGTTTCGTACATGTCTTATACAACCATTTAGAGCAGCACTATGCAAAATCATTGCAACAGTTGAAATGTTCTCTACCCAGACAGTCCAGTGAAATAGTCACTAGCCACATGTAGCTACTCAGTACTTGAGGTGTGACTAGTGTAACTGATGAACTTAATTTTTTATTTTAGTTTAGTTTAGTTAATTTAAATTGAGTTAATTTAAATTTAGCACATAAAGCTAGTGGCTACCATATTAACTAGCACAAACCCAAAGTCTAAGCTCCTTAAAAGCAATACTAGGGACTCTATATTCTCCCTGGAATTTATCACAGTGCCCTGCACACAGAGGGCATTTAATAAATATCTGTGGTTGGGTTGCTAAACTATTCAAAAAACTCTACCAAAACAAATTGTATGCAAACTGTTCTCTAATAAGAAAATAAATACTCAAAATCTAAGAAAGAATCTAGTCTCAGTAAGTAGTTCTAGTAAAAAAAGACTTACCAAAACATCTTTTACATACTAAATCAAGTATTTCTCGAAATCGATTTGTCATTGGTGGTAGAGGTTTTAGATCAATTTTCCTGAAATCCTCTGGGCAATCATTTTTTGAATGGCCATCCTTTTTGCAGATGCTGCATACTATTGTTGGCGGCTATAAAAAAGTTTTTAAAAATCTAATAATTGAATAACTATTGAGGGACTTCATCATCACTTATAAAGCAGTATAAAAAGAATCTCTTATGTTAACTCAGTCTGATAACCTGGATTTCAAGAGGTTTTAAAAAAAAAAGGCATGTTAATGAAATTCAGTATTAAACATAAAAAACATTTTGAGCCAACCACTTTCTTCCCCACTAAAATGATATTACCAAGGATTAGATTTACCTGAAAACGGAATATAAAGGAAATATCAAAAGATGCAGAGAGTATAGGTTAATTCAAACAGTTTGATCAGCTCCCAAAATGAAATGCATGCATCACATTTTAATCTTTAACAAAATAGATTATAAAGAAATTTCATGTGGCACCTTTCATTACACTCCAAACATTTCCTATCTGCAGAGTCAATTATAGAACCCTCACTTGGCTAGTTGGTTCAATTTATTACATTAGTATGGTATTCAAAAAACGAAACTGTAGGGCTGAACTCTAAAAATAAATCAGCTTCATACAAGAAATAATTCTTATGCAACAGCCACAAATTTAACTTTCAAACCCATTCCCACTTCATACAAGGAACAACTTATATGCAAAAGCCACAAACTTAAACTTTCAAACCCTGTAACACCATTTTAAATGTATTTCAATGGACTACCAGACAGGTAGCCAAAACAGTAAAAATTCAGTCCAACTAGTTGAAAAAAACAAATATGTTTAAGGAAGAGCACTACTATTTTCTTTATTGTAAGATGCCTAGGAAGTTAGCTTCCTTCTCCAGGGTTAGCCTAGACATTTACCTAGCCATGAACTCTGATGCGAAATACACACAGAAACCCTCTACTTGTGGGAATGCTATGCTGTGGGCTAATAAACAGTACCACGGAAATTTCTATCAACTTTTCAAAGCTTGAGAAAAAGGACATATTTATCAGAAAATTCTAGGAAAGTGTTACAGATAACTAGAGAGAGAACTAATATTGGAGAAATCGTTACCATAAGATAAGGTTCCAAGAAAAAAGTATAAAGTATAAGAAATGTAAACTGTAGTTAAATTATTAAGAGGCTTTTCTAAAAATTTGCCATTTATTTTATCTTTTTAATAGTCCATATGCCCCAAATACTATAAGCTAAACAAAATGAGACAGAAGTATCCTTACAAAGGATGGAGAAACACAGTTTAGTAATTAGGTTAAAGAATTTAAAGCTTGTCAATTAATAATTATTAATAAAACAATAAAACTGGATGACTTTCTGAGTTTATTTTTGTATTCTACTTAATTTACACATGACCTATATAACAATTTTTTTTATTCTGGGTGCTGATACTATTTCAATTATGTATACTGCACTTGAAGCAATTTGACTTAGCTAAAACTTTCTTTTAACAACAAAGTAGTTATTTTGTGTTAACAAAGTAGCTTATTTTTTTATTTGTTGGGATATTTTATTTTTTATAATTTATCAAGTTAAAGTTCAGATGATCCCACTTTAAAAATAAAAGTTAAGAGTCCTATAATTCATAAGGTGGATGCCAAAATCCAAAAAGAAGCTCAGAGGCAGAGACAGAATCTAAATTCTTCATTTTTTTGGTTCCTGATCTTAGCTTTAATTCAACTACCTTAAGTTTATACTCCAGTCCCTGGCCCCTACTAAAAAAATTTTTTGATAGAATACTACTAGAGTTTCAAACACTGTATTCTCCTTTGTAGAAGTAAAAAAATCATATGTATAAAAAATAAGAAAAATTAAAATGAATGCTGCCTTTGCCAAACTCACTTTCATAAGATACCTGATAAATCCTTTCATATATGAGAAAGTAAAGCAAACCAACTAGTAATGGAGTGCTGAAAACTTTCAGAATTTCATATATATATTCTTAAAAGATAAGTATAGGCAAAAATGCAAAAATATACACCAAAATACCATTTCAAAACAATAGTTTACCATCACAGAAGCTATTTTTACATTTCTGAATCTAAAAACTATAGAAATAGTCATACAACAAACACAAAATCTTACAGATTACTTACAAACTGTATCCTACCTTGCCAGAAGTTAAAATAAACTTATCAAACACATAATATAATTCCTGGGTAGGGTGGTTATCATCATTAAGGTCAGAAGCATCTTCTGTAGCTTTGCAGTTGCAAGAGGTAGCAGATGTGTCAGTGCACACAATCTGATGTGAACTTTCTGTTTCTAAATTTGACCTGCAGCCTGTACCAGCAGATTCATCTGGTTCAGGGGATTTATAATCAATGCAATTACACCGGCTTAGCTCCTTCTTTAAACAAGTTTCTGAAGGTGCTAAAACATCCTGCTTCTTAATTGATTTTGGCTCTAATTCACTGCCTTCACTGGTAGAAAGAGATGATGATTCCTGTCCATTTTCAGCCAAATCTAGTTCATTTATCAACAAACTGTCATCTTCAGTAATACATCTCTGCGATGTACATTTCATTTCATCATATTTATCAGGTTGACCTCTTTCTGCATTTATTTTTTCTGTGCTTCCCCCAAGTAGAATGCAACAATTCGATGCCACATTGTCAGACTTCACTGGTTTCTTACTGTTTATTTTCCCCTTCTCTTTTTTCATGGAATCCATTGTAGATTTATTTCCACCCTTCCTCTGAGGACAGGCAAAATATCGATAAGCTGCCCTGAATCTCTCCACAACATATTCATAAACAAGCTGACTGTTTAAACTCCGTGCAACATTCCTCTTGACTGAAAATGGATCTAGGAGAAAAAAAAAAAAAAAGGTCAGTAGCTAAGTATCTACAAACAAACTACATTTCCAAACCTACACAAACAGGAAGATTGTCAGCAGAGTACCTTTTCCCAAAGTTTTTCTAACTTAAGGTCCCAATGAGAATTCCTGCCAACTGAGTAAAGGAAATAAAATAGCAAAATCTTTTCCCTTGTTTCTGTCGTAAAATAAAAAACTAAAAGGAAAAGAGAAACAATAAAATAAGGTAATTAATGAGAGAATAGCTGAAGAGGCCAATTCAATAATTACAAACTTACAATGATGAAATTGCTAGAAAAAGCTATGCCACTATGCTTCCCTACACTGTCTCTGAATGAATTTTTTCAAGCTCCAGGACCCATTACTAATTTTCATCTCTTGTTATAGCATTCTTTAGTTACATACTCCTTGCAATTTAAACAAATAAAATATAACCTAACACTCTCAAAGCTTCAAGTTATCTGATTTTAAGATTTAACTTTAGTAACATCAGAAAATTGAAGAGACAAAGAAGGAGAAATAATAGAAAGAAAAGTAGAAGAAATCTAACGAAGTAAAAATTAAACCAAAATTTAAATTTTTATTCAGTCTAAAATGGCTGTGCTGAAAAGGCTTACATCAACTGAATTTTCATTATTAAGAACATAGAACAGGAAGGAAGATATAGCTCAAGTGCTAGAGCACATGCCTAGCATGCACAAGGTCCTGGGCTCAATCCCCAGTACCTCCTTTAAAAAGAAGTAAATAAATAAACCTAAGTATATCCACCTCAAAATAAATTTTAAAAAATATTTTTTTAAAAAAGAACATAAAACAGACTTCTGAAAATGTTTTATGGGTTTTGGATTTTATAAGCCTTAAATATAAATATGCCCCAGAATAAAAGAATGGTGCCACCCAAAAGACAATACACATTTTCCCCACTACTGAAGATCATTAAGTAAAAGGATTAACAGGCCAGGCTTCAGATTGTTAAAACTGAAGCAACTGTTACTTTTTACTGTTCTCTAAAGCCACAGACTTTTAAAAGATTTACTTAGCTTCTCTCCCCTTTCTAAAAGAAAAAGAGAAATTATAATGGCATTTAGTGACACACTTTGTAAGACAGTACAAGATGTGAGTATGAGTTTGAGTGCATGAAAATATATGTGGGTCCAACTTAGCAGAGAAGGCCAGCAGAGGACTGAGGGTATATAAGAATGTGTAGTCGAAACAAACTGAAATTATGGATGGAAATTCAATTTCCCATCTATAAAAAGTGAGCAAAATGTTGCGGAATTTAAATTTTGTATTAAGAATTTAGAAGCCATACTATTAATTTCTGTATCTCTAAAGATCTTAATGTTCTCAGGATTTGATGTGAAGCCTTGTTTGTCAACATTAATCATTCTTTTTTTCCTTTAGCTTAGCCACATTTAGCACATGAGTTACTTCACAAGACAACAAAGAACTGTATTTTAAAATTATACTTTTAACATAATTTTATGACACAAATCTATTCAAAAATATCTTATAGTATTCAACAGCTATTCTATTTTTCGATATTTTTGAAATTTTTTGTAATTAAAATAAAAATAAAAGCATGTAAATAAGCTAATAACCCTAGTCATTATAATATTTACAGATTGGAAACCTTTAAATAATCATTAATCCTACAGAACTATCATGGACTCAATAAAGAATTAATCCAAAATATGTAATGACAACCTAGTGGCATATGTAGTTCTAAAAAGCCAAGGGATAAAATCTGTAACACTACATTAGAAACAGATGATGAGTAGTACACAAAAAAATTATCTCCAAAAGAAGTAAATCATCTCACCTTCAATGGCTATTCGCCGTTTAGGCCAGTTTTTGTTTTCTCTTGTTAAAATATCTTGTATTCGTACACATATGACATATTCCTCCAAAGCAAAATCCAGTGTGTAAAATTTTAGCAGCTCTAACCATAACTGCCCCAGGGACACCTGCTTTTGTGTTTCCAATGTTAAAGGAGACTGGAAAAGAAAAAATTCTTTTCATTCAAGCTTCACAAAACTATAGAGTCATTTAATTTTCAATTTAAAAAGACCTTAGAGATCACCTTTTCAAAAACTGAGGTGAGGCATAAAGGAGTAAGCTGCCAGAAAGCAATTTGTGGCACAGCTGGCAACAGAGCGTCCCAGTTTATTGACTCCTAAAATTTTGTGTTCTTTCCACTAACCCAGTGATTCTCAACCTTGGGTGCACATTAGAATCACATTGGGAGCACTAAAATCCACTAATACGTGAGTCTGATACCACTCCCATTTATACTCTTCCCAAGATTGTGATTTAATGGACTAGGCACTAGGATTTTTAAAGCTTCCTAAGTAATTCTCATGTGCACTCAAGGTTGCTAACCACTGTGTAACAATTGCCCCAGCTCCTCATCGCAGCAATTACTTTTAAAATCTATGTAAATGCCCTGGCCTTTCAAAAGCTAATTCTTTCATTTGGTAAACATTTTAGAACCTACTATGTCCCTGGCATGGTGCTGGAGATATCAGAAAATAGTAGGAGCTCACACAAACATACGTCCGCCATGTAGCATTCACTCCTCTAAGTGCTGCACATGTAACTATTAATTCTAAGAGCTCTATGATACTATAGAGCAAAGATCTGACTCAGGTCCACCTGGCTACTGGGTCCATGTTGCTTATCATTATACCATACTATCACTTAAATAAGGTGAGGTCCTACTTCATACACTATTAGAAGAGAAAGAGACCATTTAATAATTGCAGTAAAGGCTACATGCTAAAACAGGCCTCTAAAATCAGAAGTCTTAACAGAAAAGGTAATACCTGAATTCTAAATGAATTAGCTAGATAAAGACTGGCTAAAAGTGACCACTAAGGCATATAAAGGAATAAAACAGTCATTCACTCATTGAATTCTACAACTACTCACTGAGTGCCTACTATGTGCCAGGCACTTGGGATATATCTGTGAAGAAAAAACAAAGATCCCTGCCTTAGTGGAGCTTACATTCTAGGGAAGGAAGACAATAAACAACAAACTTAATAAGCAAATTACACAGTAAGTTAGAAGAAGAATAGTACTATGAAAATAAAAACTTGAGTAGGTTGAGTAAAGAAGATGGGATATGGGATATTCAGTGTTAAGTAGTGGTCATGTTAGGACTTGTTGAGAAGCTACGATTTAAAGGAAAAGTTTCCTAGGAATAAGATACAGAACAAATACACTAAAGTAGGAGTGTAAACAGCTTCAAAAAGAAAACCAGTAAGTCAATATGAGGCCTTGAGGGTGGGCCATAACCCAATCCAACAGCTGTCCTTGTAAGAGATTAGGACACAAAAGAAGAGACCAGGGATGCATACACATAAAGGAAGAGCCAAAGAAGGCAGCCACTTGCCAGCCAAGGAGAGAGGCCTGAGAGGAAATCAACCCTAATCTTAAGATTTTCAGCCTCTGGAACTGTGAGAAAATTAATTTCAGTTAAGGGAATGGAAGGAGAAAGGAAAGGAAAAAAGGAAAAGGAAAAGGAAGAAAGAAAATTAGTGTTGTAGAGAGAGGATAAGAAAAAAGGAAAACAAAGAGCTAACCAGTAAGAACTCCTTGGCTTTTATTCTAAATCAAATGAGGAGCAACTGAAGCATTTCAAGGAGGGGAGGGAGAAGGGTGTGAACTGACTTAAGTTTTAGAAGAAACATTCTGATTGTTGTGTTGAGAATAGACCATAAGGGACAAGGAGAGGTATAGGGAAACTTATGAGACTGTAATAGTAACCAAGGTCAGAGATGATGATTGCTAGGATCAGGATGGTAACAGTGGAGGTAGTCAAATTCTGAATATATTTTGAAATAGAGAGGACAGGAATTCCTGACAGACTTGGTACGGAGTATGAAAGAGAGTAGTAAAGGATGACTACAAGCGGTTTTGTTGTTATTTTGGGGGGTTTTTTTTGGGGGGGGGGAGGCTGGTAAATTAGGTTTGTTTGTCTGTCTGTCTGTCTATCTATCTATCTATTTTAATGGTGCTACTGAGGATTGAACCTAGGATCTCATGCATTACCACTGAACTGTACCCTCCCCCCAGGATGACACCAAGGGTTTGACTGAGCAATGGAAAGGATGAAGTGTCATAAACTGAGATGGGAAAACTGCATGTGGAGCAAGGGGAAGATCAGGAGTTCAGTTTTAGACACACTAAGATATCTATTAGACATCTAAAGTAAAGACATTAAATAGGCAGTTGAAGATACAATTACAGAATTCAGGAGAGAGGTTTGGCTGAAGATTTAAATTTGGGAGTCATCATCATATAGATGGTACTTAAAATCCATGAGATTAGATGAGATCATCAAGGAAATATAGATACAGAAAAAGGTGAGGAAGGGAATCAAGGACTGAGCCCTTAGAGTCCTCTAACATTAAAGAGGCTGGAGAGGAAAGGAAAAACCAGCAAAGGAAGCTGAGAAGGAATAATCAAGCATGGCTGTGGTATCCTGAAAGGCAAGTTAAGAATTTTTTTAGAGAAGGAAATAGTCAGTTGGCAAATGCTGCTGATAAATCAATAAAGAGAAAAACTGAGAAATGACCACTGGATTTAGCAATGTGGAGGATATTGACACTGATGATACAAGTTTTGGTAGATTAATGCAGGTCAAAGCCTGAGGCAGACTGAGTTAAGAGGAAACACAGAAATTGAAAATAGTGTATACAGACAATTCTTCCAAGAAGTATGACTGCAAAGAGGAGCAAAGAAATAGCTGGGAGGGGAAGTGGTATTGATATTTTTCTTTAAAAGAGGAGAAATAAAAGCATATATGATTCAGTAGAGAATGAAAAATCAGTAACTTATGAGGGAAAGAGAAAAATTGCTAGAAGGATGTTCTGGAATAGACAAGAAGGGATGGGAGTGAATACAAAAGTTAAGAAAATTACTTCAGATAGCAACATGGAAAGTTCTTTTACAATCAGACAGCAAAACAGAGTATGTGAGTGCAGATAGTGGTAGATGGTAATGGAAGAGTATAAAATTTCTCCTTTGATTGCTTCAGTTTTCTCAGTGAAATAATAAGCAAGATCATTAGCTGAGAGTATTGATGATTTGAGGAGAGGGTAGAGGTAGTCTAGGAAAGTGGGAGAACTGAACATGTGTTCAGGGAACTACATATAATTCAGTCTAGCCAGAGCAATGATTTCAGTAATGTTCACATTTTTGTAATAATATGTCTGTCTACTTCAGAAGACTACATGCTTCTGGAGGGTTCAATCCATGAGTATTCATCTTGGGTTCTCTAGCACTCAAGATAATGCCTGGCACATAGCAGGTCCTTAATAAATGAATGTCAAATGATTAAATAAGCAAGCCACCCCCTAAAGGAGCACAGGTTTTTATTTCTCCACCAATCTGGCAACATAATTCCCATATGATGAAGTTTTGGTCATAGCCCAACACCTGAAGGAAATTTTTCTCGTCTAAATGAAAAAGATACAAAGGATATTATCTTGACACGATTCAAACAACACAAGTCTTCCAAAATGAGGTATAAATTTCTTAGGAATCTTGGAACTGAAAAACTAAACCAGATCAACCCCTCACTTTACAGATGAGGAAAATGAGGCCAAGAGGCTTACTCAAGGTCAGTCAATCAATCTACTATTAAAATAGCTTCAATAGAAGGCATCACAAATTCTACAGATAGAAAAGCCAAAAACAAAACAAAACAAAAAAAAGCTTACTTTGCCATGTTTTTCCTTCATGGCATTACTTTGGTTGTCTGTTTCTGTCTTCTTGGTATCATCTTTTGGTTGGTCTGCCTTAGCTTTGTTTTCCTCAGCAATTGAGTTTTTCTCAGTTGCACTACTTGAATTATATTCCCACTTCACAAACTTCTCTTCTACTATGCCCTTCAGCTGAAAGTCATCCATTCTTTTTGGGTCAAAGCCTTCAATCTATATAAAAAGGCATTCCAAATTGGTAGTGGAAAAATTATTAAAAAAAAAAAAAAGATGGACAAACAGATAACAAACCAGAATTCCAGCTTTTAAGTGTCTGAACAGAGTATTCTGCAGAACAAACTATATATATACATGCACATACATGTCACAAACTCACACTTACCCAACTTCCAAGTAAGCAAGGAAGAAGAGGGGGTTTTCTTTGTTGTAGGAAAAACATCACCATTAAAGCAAAACAGTAAGAAGGAATTCCGCCATCAGTTTGGGAGTCAATATAGCACAACTGCAAAAAAGTACCACCTTTTAGCTTTCTTTAATATTCTTTTTTTCCCTCACAATAAAAGCTTGTTTTTTCCTGCCATAATTGCTGTAAAAAGTTCAAACAATAAATATTAAATATAAGGAATGCCTTGAAATCACATTACCCTGAAATAACTATTTATATACTGGTAACCATCTTTCCATTCATTTCTTTACTGCATATATAAGACACATACGTATTTTAGTTAAGTGGAACCATATCATGCATAGTGCTTTTACTGTGGACATCTTTTTAAAGTATTATTTCTTACCGTGCCTCTAATTCTACATCAATGGTAACAATTTTCTATGTACTCTTCCATGCCTTTTTCTATACTCAAATAACCATATAAAATATACATACATTCCTCTTTTCTATATAAATATAGGGAGGATCTTAAGTTTTTTTGTCATTGTTTTGCTGAAAATGTATATTACAGACATCTTTCTGTTTATTACTCTTCTCCCTTAACAATGCACCTCTAAGTCAATTAGTATGCACCTAACATATTCGTTTAAATGGTTAAATTATAGTTTATGATCTGGATGGTTACTCAATAGTTCCCCCAACCCAAGGACTTTCACATTTTGTTCCCAGCTTTTGTCACTTTAAACAGTGTTGTAATATTTATCTTTACACATTTTCCTAAGTACTAATGCTCATTTCTATGAGCTGTATTCCCAGGAATGTGTTTGCTGGATTAAAAAATGTGATATTGGGGGAGAGAATATAGCTCAAGTCGCAGGTCACATGCTTAGCATGCACAAGGTCTGGGTTCAATCCCCAGTATTTATCAAACAAACAAATCTAATTACTGCTCCCGGCCAAAAAAAGTGATATACTTAAATTCTAATAAAAACATTATGAGATTATTTTCCAAAATCAGTACAAAAATTTCTCTTTTCACCAGTAACACAAGTGTATTCTCATGCTTTCCAACACTAGGTGTTATCAGTTTTTTTTAAAAATTGTCAATAGGATAAGTGAGATGTAATATCTAATAGTTACTTCAGTTTGCATTTCCTGGATGCTAAGAAGTTATACAAATTTTTGTGTTTATTAACCATTTGGATTTGCTCTTTTTTGAACAATTAAATCTTTTGCTAGTTTTTTCTATTTTCATCATTACATACCAATTTGTATGAGTTCTTTTTACATTACAGGTAATAACCCTTTGTATCTGACATATGCAGTGAAAAATGTTAGTTTTCCTAATCTATTTTTCTTTTGGTATTATTTATGGTACTATTTATCATATAAAATATATTAATACTTATATAGTTAAATATGCTTATAGCTTCTAAGTTTCCTATTATGGTAAAAGGTTTCCCCAACCCAAAGGTTACATTTGTATACTCTTAAACTTTCTTCTAAAATTTTTAATTTTCATTTAAGCAGAATTTATTTTGTATGTAGTACGCCAAAGGTCCAAAATTATTTTCTTCGAAAAGATAAAGTGTGACATCACCATTTATTAAATAAACCATTGTTTTATCACTGAAATGAAATATTTTATTTTCATCATACATTAAAATCTTATTTACACCAGATCTAATTCTGGGCTTTCTATTTTGTTCCACAGATCTACTTGTCTATTCCTATGCCAATGGTATACACTTGATTAAAGCAGTTTTATAGTGGTAAAGTACATCCCCCTTCACTAGTCTTCTCTTTCTGAATTATTCTGGCTATTCTCAAACTTTATTCTTTCATACTAACTTTAAGATTACTTAATAATTTTTTAAAAAATTATTGGTAATTCTAATTGAAATTAGTGTACATTTGAAAGATTAATTTAAGGAGATTTCACATTTTAGGGATACTGTCTCCCTACCCAAGAACTTGGTATTTTTGTATTTTCCAAAAATTTAGGAACTATCATCAATTACTCACTTTCCCTCAACTCCCATATCCAGTACTTCTGCAAGTTCAGCTTCCAAAACTTATCATAAATTTGTCTACTTTGCTTCATACCCACTCTAATCCAGTACAGATCATTATCCTTTCTAGATGATCTACTACAGCAGCCTGCTCACTAGGCTCCCTATTTCTACTCTTTATCCCAGAAAAACCTTTTCCAAGTATAAATCACATCAAGTCATACACACCTTTTAAAATTCATCCTATGCTTTCCCACCCCAATTAAAATACAAATTCCTTACCACTGGGATTGTCTGTCTAACCTCACCTCCTATAACTTTCACTTCTACTTCATTCCAGTCAGTCTTGCTTCCTTTCTGCTCCTCATGAGCTCATTCTCACCTTAGAGGTTTTGTACCAGCTATCCCTTGGATGCTATTCCCTCAGGCATTCAAGTGTCTGGTTATGCTGGTCTGATCTGAGTTTAAATATCACTTCCTTAAAGAAACATTCCCTGACCATCAGGCGTAATGTCACTCTCTTATCACATTATCTCATTTTTATGGCACTAAATGCTACCAGATACTGTATTATTTAGTACATTTCTTTACTGTCTGATTCTTCCACAAGTATGTAAACTTCACAACAACAGGACTCAGCATGTCCTGCTAGATGTTTCCAGCAGCTAAGAACATAGCATACAAGAAGCATTTAACAAATGTCTGCTGAATGAATGAAATTGTCTAGATTTTGTTTTCACCTTTCAATAATATAATTTTCTTCCTGTACCTTTCTTCCATTAAATTTATTCCTTAGTTATTTTATAATTTGTGTCACTACCATGAAGGTAATAGTTTTCCCTGTTTCTATTGTATAAGGTTATGTTTATGCCAGAGAAAAGCTACTGGTTTTTGTATGGTTATTCTGCATCTTATAAATTCTCTTATTAATCCGAGTAGTTTTTAACTAGGGTTTTCTAGGTACATAATCAAATAATTAGAAAAGAGAAAATTTTACTGTTTTTCCAAAATTTACATTCATTTTTCCATTTTCTTTTCATGTTGCATTTTTTTTATTGAAGTACAGTCAATTACAATGTGTTAATTTCTGGTGTACAGCACAATGTCCCAGTCGTGCATATGCAAACATATAATCGTTTTCATATATATTTTTTTCATTAAAGGTTATTACAAGATATTGAACATAGTTCCCTGTGCTATACAGAAGAAACTTAAAAATTATTTTTATATATAGTGGCTAACATCTGTAAATCTTAAACTCCCAAATGAATCCCTTTCCACCCCCTTTCCCCGGTAACCATAAGATTGTTTACTAACGTCTGTGAGTCTGCTTCTGTTTTGTAGATGAGTTCATAACGTCTTTCTTCTTTTTTTAAGATTCCACATATGAGTGGTATCATATGGTATTTAGTATGGTACGGTATTTTTCTTTCTTTTTCTGGCTTACTTCACTTAGAATGATGATCTCTAGGTCCATCTATGTTGCATTTTTTAAAACTCCAAAACAATGTATGATATCATTGATGAACACCTCTGTAATACCCCAAATTTTAACACAAAGCTTGAGCAATTCATTTTTTTGATGTTTGTTACTGTTTTGTTTTTGTTTTTTTGTAAATAATCTTTATCATTAAATTGCATTTCTAGTTTAAATATTTTTTTTTTAGGAAGAGCATGCCTTGTCAGTATCTATGTTTTTTTCTGCTTTAAATTGTTAATATATATTACTCAGCCATAAAAAAGAATGAAATAATGCCATGTGCAGCAACATGGATGGACCTCAAGGTTATTATATGAAGTAAGCCAAAGACAAATATCATATGATATCACTTATATGTGGAATCTTAAAAAAAAAAATACAAATTTTATTTACAAACCAGAAACAGACTCATGGACACAGAAAACAAACTATGGTTACCAAAGGAGAAAGGGAAAGGGAGGGACAAATTAGGATTTGGGGATTAACAGATACACATGACTATATATAAAACAGATAAACAATGGAAGTATATTCAATTTTTTGGAATAAACTATAATGGAAAGAATCTAAAAACATATATATATATATACATGTATATGTATAACTGAATTGCTTTGCTATACACCTAAAACTAATACTGTAAAGCAACTACACTTCAATAAAAATAAAATTTTTTAAATTGTTAACATAATAAATTATGTTAACAGATTTCCTGATATTAAACTATTCTTGCATTCCTGAAATAAATTCTGCATGGTCATTTTGATACTCTGATATATTCCACTTGTTTATATTTTATTTAGACTTTTGCATCTACTCAAGGAAGATTAGTCTATAATTGGATTTTTATTATTATTTTATTCTTGGATGATAACGATTTAGCATACTCACTAAAGTTTTAATGGCTTAGTAAAGTTAAGAATATAATTAAAAATAAGAAAGGATAAAAAAACCCACTTATAAAAAGTCTGAAATATCTCACTGGAATAAATTCTCATTTATCGATGGTATTAAGACATAGGGTAGGCTAGCTAATGAATAAGTCAGATTAACCAGAAACTTCTTTGCAACCATAACGAACTCCTCATGTAAGCAGTTAACAATATCAGACATTTCAGAGTAATAATGTTAAGGTAGTTTAAGAGAGAGCTCTTAAAACACAGAGATCTCATAGCCAAGATATGGAAATAATCTAAATGTCTACAGACAGACAAATGGATAATGAAAATACAGTGTATACATACAATGAAATACTACTCAGCCTTAAAAAGAAAATTCTGCCATTTGCAACAACACAGATAGACCTAGAGGACATTATACTGAGTGAAATAAGCCAGGCACACAGAGGTAAGTGCTATATGATCTCACTTATATGTGGAATCTAAAGTAGTCAAAGTCATAGAAGCAGAGAGGAGAATGGTGGTAACCAGAGGCTAGGGGAGAGGGAAATGGGGAGATGTTGGTCAATGGGTATAAAATTTCAGTTATACAAGATGAATAAGTTCTAGTGATCTAATCTACAGCATGGTGACTACAGGTAAGAATATTGTACTATGTAGCTGAAATTTGCTAAGAGAATAAATCTCAAGTGTTCTCACCACACACACAAAGAAGTAACTATGTGAGGTAATAGATATGTCAAGTAGCTTGACTGGTGATTATTTCACAATGTATATGCATATCAAATCATCAAGTTATATTACCTTAAATACATACAATAAAAAATAAAAGTAAAATAAACCCAGGAATCTCTTTCAGATGTCACATCCTGCTAAAATTAATTTATATGTTAACCACAAAAAGTGGCTCTGAGTTAGAAAACTTGACTATATGGACTGATAAGACTAAGAGTTTTGCTGCCCAGAGTTAAATAGGCTTTCCTAGGAAACTATCTCCTATTACTGAAATGTTAATAATATAGCTACTTAAGAGTGGTGATAACAAAAGGACAATCAACAGTAATCTCATGATAATGAGTTTTAAGAATAAATAATAATCATATACTAGAATTTATGAACCCTCAAATTGTGGAAAATCTGTGCTTTTATTAGAAATGTACAATGTGAATTAAAACTTCAAGATACATAAAACTGCTTTAAAAAACTCAAAGAGGAATCATTTCTAGGTTTCTTACAATAAACTCAAAAAGTGAAAACCATGAAGAAAGGTCTTTGTAACTAACACAGCTGCCAAAAATGAGACACATTGTTTTGTTGGAAACAGAAAGGAACCAGTCTACCACCAGCTTTGTAACAAGCTTTTTAGTGTCCTTCACTGATTGGTATGTTCAGAATCAATATAAATTTGAGCAATCTTTTCTAAGAGCCACTTTAGGAAGCAAAGTTTATAGGCCATGTGTTTTTTTCCAAATGAAAATAACTTATCCTAGTATCATTTATAGTCTTCTAACACAGTCTACTTAGAAGAACAAAAGAATGTCTGTGAGGAAATGAAGACTATCTATGACCACTAAAAAATTAAGTCATCATTAAAAAGTATCATCCCAGAGGAAGCTGTTTAATTCTTCATCCCTTATGAAGCTACTAGCCTTCCTGGAGTTGATACACTCAGTTTCCTGAGTGATGACTATGCCTCATCTACCAGTCTCGTCTCATACTCTGAGAAACTTTATTTACTAGGGTTGTCACACCAGTTCCTGTTCCTGTGGACTTACTAGTGTTTAAATAATCTCATTTGCCAATTGGAGAAAAAAAAAAAAAGGTTTGTGCAGCATTTTGGAGCTCAAAGTATATTCTCATTATCTCGTATCTCTTTCAAAATAATCTCTCCAGATGGAAAAATTGAAGCTCAGATAGGTGAAGTGCCTTGCTCAAAATGACATAAATACTTAGTATAAAAACTAGAACTGGAATTGGTTTATTTCATTTCATAGCACTAAATTTCTGTAGTATACAGGCATTGTGCTAGGTACAAAATATAATGAGATAAATAAGAGGCATTCATCCTCCCTCAGACTGGTTCACTGCTCCCAGTCAGTTCCATGAGTTAAAAATCTCCATTCTGCAGAAACTGGACCATGTATTCAACAAATATTTATTAAATGCCTACTCTGTGCTGGCACAGTAAAATAAGAAGCACTAGGACAAGCAGTGAATAAATAAAATACACTAAAATTCCTGTCCTCACAAGGTTTACAATTTCACTGGAAGAAAACATCACAAACAAATATATGAATATACATATGGCAGGTGGTAGTAAGTGCTATGAACAAAATAAAGCAGGAAAAAGGCAGGGAGAATGATAGAGGCAATGTTATTTTATACAGGGTGGTCCAGGTAACACTGCTAAGGAGAAATCTGAGCAGAAACTTGAAAAAAGGCGTAAAAGTGAACTATTCTGGTTATGTAGGGTAAGAACATTCCAAGTGAACGGAATAGCAAACACAGAGGCCTTAGGTACGAAGATGCTCCAGCCTTAGGCTTTCTGACTATTCCTTACTTTTCAAGCTGTTCCTTACTCAGTCAGCTGCTTCTGTCCCAAGTATGGGGAGAATCCTCTAATTGAAAGTTCAGACAAGGTGGGGAGTATAGCGCAGGCTTAGCATGCACAAGGTCCTGGGTTCAATCCCCAGTACCTCCATTAAATAAACCAACAAACAAACCTAATTACCTACCCTCCCCACCCACACACACAAGTTTAGACAAAATGTTTCAATGGCTGTTTTTCTTCTCAAGTTATCACCCCTACCACTACCTACTAATCCATCTTTTTTGTGTAAGACAGAGAATTTACTCATCACTAGTCTAACAAGTGATGAATACTATACTGATGAATATTACATAAGAAAGCTAAAAGTCTCTCTCTAGTCGTTTGGACTGATGTGGGTAATTACTTTACCACTCCTCACTACCTCCAGGAGGTAACCTGGAGCAAAGGGAAAACCACAGCCTTTAATAATATGAATTAAGTCTAATTCAGGAAACTTAGATAACTAACCCTTAGCAGTTGCCCATTCAGAAATTGCTGCAGGTTATAAATAGTTCAGAAGAAAAAAAAATAATGTTCTAAGACTGTGATTGAGAAAAAAACATGCTAACAGAAGATCTTAACTTGCATAACCATATCTTACAATCATACAACTTTAACTTACAATAAGAGTGAAATCTTGAGCCTCAAATATTAAGATGTGAAAGAGAATATTTTCACACTACTTTCATATTATGTACTACATAAAAAGAGAATAAAGTATAATCATTAAAAATCCTAAATATATATCAATAACTCTATACACCTATGAAATTTCATTTTCATGTCCATTATCAGAACCTGCCACATCACTTTCTGTCCAGCATAGATAAATATTTTGTCCCCACATATTATGATTTATGTTACATGTTAGTGCAAGAAAAAGCCTGAGTTATCTTTTTTTTAGGAATAAAGCATTTTTTAATGAAGGTATATACTTTTTTTAGACATGTTATTATATACTTAACAGACTACAGCATAGTGTAAATATAACTTTTATATGCACTGGGAAACAAAAAAATTCATGTAATTCCCGTTATTGTGATAATTGCTTTATTTTTTAGTTTTCCAGTTTTTTGGGGGGATGGGGTGGGGGGGTGGAGGTAATTAGCTTTAGTTATTTATTTTTAGAGGCAGTACTGGGTGGGGATTGAACCCAGGACCTTGTACATGCTAAGCATGCACTCTATCACTTGAGCTATACCCTCCCCCAGATAATTGCTTTATTGGGGTGGTCTTTGAGGTATGCTTGTAATGTGTGACTTTCCTGTCAAGAAAGCTCAAGGATGCAGTTAGGACACTGAGTGAAGGAGAGGAAGGAAAGCCACTAGCAGTTGTAAGGAAACCACTGTTCTGTCCTCAGTCCTTTGCATAGTGTCTCACACAGCACAACAGTATGTTGGTCACATTTAGGAAGCCTCTTGACCTCCAGAGCCCAGAAGTCTGAGCTATCTTAAAGATTAGGTACTTTTTTCTTCTGATCCACTTACCTTAGCCCAATAGCGAAAGGCTAACACCAAGGGAGTAAAGACAGGTTCCATTTTGCCAAGAGCAGCAAGTAAATCAGTAGTGAGGCATGCCGTATCATTTCCTGCACTCACTCTACAAAGCAAACCACTGTGAATGAAAAACAAATAAATTTTATTGTATTAATACCTTAAAAACCAAAAGACTTCAAATCCTGTGGCTATCCTTTCCAGTCACCATGCGCTAAAACCTAAGAAGTCATAATAAAAACAAATGTTTTAATGAACTTAGAGCTACCAAAAACTATATAACATTTCCATCACTAGAATTCCATACAAACAAAAGATGTTTTAACTGTTCATTTATACTCTGGAAATAAATTTCAACCTCATTTTGTAGTTAAGTTCATGAAAAATTTATTCCAAAAGCAGCATTATGATTCACCAAAACTTAATTTATATTAGAGAAAAGACATTGATCTTATCAATGTCAAATAGTGCAATATACCTTCCTAGTTCATTCTTTTTGCTTTGCACATGATAAAAGCAAAAAATGAAATACTGAACTGACTATACTTCTTGACTCTAAGTTCTCCTATCCAAGCTTTCATGATTTTATTGATATGCTACTCTTCAGAATAGAATCTACCCATTAATCCACAAGTAATGTTTATATGTAAATGAAAATAGGAGCTACTTAAACGGGGTGACAGAATTATAGTAGAAATATTTTGGTGGCAGGGAGAAGAATGTAACTAAGGTTGCCACACAGAGGCAATTTGGCACAATGTGATGAAAAAAATGCTAGAAGTCAGAATACCTCCATTGCAATTCAATTTTCCTCTGAATAATTTGAATTTGGACGAATCATATAATCACTCTAGGTCTCAATTTTCTAATTTAGAAAATAAGGAAGTTGAACTGGATCTCCATAGATCCTCCAAGCTCTGAATAAGAAAATATAGTAATCTTAAAATGTAAGAAATACAGGTTAATAATAAAAGAATTTTTTATCATTTCAGTATTGTTTCCATGTCTCCCACATTGATCTTGATAGGATTATTTTAGTTCCCTTTTTCAAAGGCATTTTGCTCTCTCAGTCCTGCAAATATCTGATTAGAAAGGCAAGCTTAGTCTTCAAAGAGTCCTTCAATTTCAGTGAACTAAAATCTAAATTCTAATAGACAGTGAGCTCCTTGAGAAGGGAGGCTATTTCTTACTTACGTTTGAAATAAGCAAAGCAGTACCTAATATATAGTAAATGCTCAATACTGTCCAGTGAATAAACTTGAGATTCAAATGAAAAGCTTTGCATTAGAATGTTTTATTTTTAACTGTCTGGTAACTCTATTTCTTGTTCACATGCTTTAGTAGGCTTGCTATTTTTAATAAAAAGAAACTAACTTAGTCATGTTAACCCAAAGAGAAATCTAAAAAAATTTTCTCTTACAGATGTTCACTGCATATTTAGCTGCTATTGTTATTTTTAAAATACTGTATTTTCTCTTTACTGTTACCAACCTTTTCCGATCCTTGCACACCACAACAGGAACTTTCGCGTGAAAATCAGATTCCACATCTACATATAGTACTAATGAAAAAAAATTAAAACAAGTAAGCTAATGTCAGCATCTCTCAAATGTTTACTCTATGGCAAACATTAAGTAATAGTTTCCTTCTACAAATCACTCTCATTGCTTCTGTGGGATAATCCACTCTTCTCATTATGAGCATCAACCCAACAGAATCTCTTACCTCTCTTGGTGTTATTTGCTGTATTATCACAAACCACAGGCAGAGTCCCAAATATTGTCCGAACATAATAATCACCTTAAGAAGAAAGGTTTTAACATCCCTAAAAGTTTGAATATTTCCAAGTAAGTATAAAATTTAGTCAAAGTTATTAAACCTTCAAAAATATAGCAAACAGAAGACACCACTTACTTCTGAGGGCTATTTCCACAGGAGTCACAAAATGAGAACCTACAAGGCTTTGACAATTTAGTTCTTTTAAATTATTCATTGCAGAAAGGCTAACTCTGCTGTCCCCATTTCCTGTTAATATAAGAAGAGTCTGCCCAATCAAAACTCCTAAGGAAGGACTAACAGGTGAAGCATACTTCCACTCTGAAGGCTATCTCTACATATCCAAGGTAGGCCGCATGCCATAAAATAACTAATCTAAACAAAAATAGATGGATTAACATTATTTCACTTGAAGTTTAAAGAAAATCTCTTAGTAGTACTTGTTGGAATTATTAATTTATTTAAAAAACACGTGCTAAAGACCTACACGTCAGGAATTCCATTATGCATCGTGGATATGACAATGAATAAGACACAAAGAGCCCAAGTAAGGATTTGGAAAACATATAAACAAATAAACCCTGAGGATGACAGGATAAAGGTCTTTAAAGAATGCAAAGGGCATAAAGGAGGGAATAACCAATTTTACACTCAGACTAAATTTTGTAAACCTATGTTATGTGACTTAAGATTATCTATTCATGTATGTTAGTGAAAAAGAAAATTTTAATATTTTTGCTAGCTTAATACTGTCTCCTGAGTCTAAAGAGGTAAAAGCCCTTATCAGTAATCTGCTTTAGAATTTTTGTGCAATTTGAGACAACTATTCATTAAGAAAGAAAGTGATATTAAAACCCCTTTACAGGTTAAACTGGACCAACTAAATGCCATAAAAATGAATCATCCAGGAAAATGGCCAAGGAGCTGATAAATATTGGAGAGCTGATAGGGCAGACAGAGAGAAGAAAGGAAGTTTAGAACTGATGGTAGAGCCAATGAGAGAGTAAGGCTAATTAAGGTCAACAAGCTATCTCTTCTAAGTCAAAATGCAAATATTTTTGCCAGGTAATTTTGATTCATAAAATTTAAGATGACAATAGTAATAAGAACAATCACATTAGCAGAAATTTAGTAAGTTACTGTATACCAGGCACTATTTTAAGCTTTGGCTTAACCTATTTCATCCTCAAAAGCAGACTTCCCACCAAGGGGGAGGGGATAGCTCAGTGGTAGACTATATGCTTAGCATGTACAAGGTCCTGGGTTCAATCCCCTGTACCTCCAGTAAGTAAATAAATAAACAAACAAACAATTACATCCCCCTCCAAAAACAAACAAAACCTTTTAACTTAAAATAAAAAAAAAAAGATATTACATTATTGCCATTTTACAGATGAGAAAACTGAAGCTTTAACTCTTAAAAAATCTGTCAAAGGATACAAAACCAGTAAGTGGTAGAACAAAAATTTGAGCCCAGAAGTCCTGGCTCCAGATCCTGAGCTCATAGCTTTACTTTATAAAAAGAAAAGCAGTAAGTAAAACCAAGAGACTAACACTCCAGATTGTACTATATGACCTGGGACCTGCTTCAAGAAAGTTGTAATTTCTAAAATTTTTATTTTAGAAGTATTTTTTACCTGTATGAATGTCCTTTTTACATAAAAATCAATCTACATAGATAAGCCACATATGAAAAACTTACTAAGTATAATTTTGTTGATGTAATATAAATGGTTGAATTAGGTTAATATTGTTTCAAGTGGAAAAAAAAAATGTTTACTCAATGCATACACACATTTTTTTCCCCAAGTCTCTCCCTAAGTCTTCTTTCATCAACATTCTCCCTATGATTATAGGTTTCCTGTCTTCTTTTACACAAGAAATCCCCATAATATTCAAAGGTAACTTTTTAAAATTACCCAAAAGGCAGCAGTTTTGTTATATCAATATTAAATATACTTGTGATCTAATCAACATGTGAATTTTCTACTACACCTATTAAATACATAGATATTTACATGTAACTACATGTATATGTATATCCACATGTAATACAATGACTCAAATAATGCTAACAGTTTTAGTTTACCTTGGTTAGCCATACATAAACAATAAAATGCATGTATCTTCATCATTAAAGAATTTTCTTTAGAAAGACAAACTTAAAAATAAACTCACCACTTTTTTTTAAAATCCCAAGCACTTGTATCAGAAGATCAGGATGATTCATCTAAAAAAGTTTCAAATTAAATAAATCTATTAACTTCAAGGTTCAAGTTTCAGAGCTTTAAAAAGAATTCAATTTCATTAAATACTTAAAATCATGCTCTGTATTTTAAAATAATGAAAACAGCACAGTGTTTCAGTTTTATGTTAAGAACCCCTGATCATGGAAGTAGAATCTAGTAAATCATGTAGTGGTATTATCCCAGCAACACTCCTAGAATTAATATCTTAGAGTGAGAAAAGATTCTGGAATTTCATGCAAAACAAATGAAAAGAAACTCATTTACCAATGATTTCAAAAGAGAAGTTGTTGAGATAAGAAATTTGAGGGTTACTGACAACTGGCAGCATGGCCAAAATGCTTAGATTAAAATACTACTTTAAATAACAAGCATGTCAAATGTTAGTTTAAACGTGTACTTTGCTGTTATTAAAAAGTGCTTAATAATCATATATGTAAGTAAATGACTGTATCAGACTAGAAATTAAAACATCAAATTTTCACTAAAATCAAATTTCCTTGAGCATAAATTTATATTCAAAAAATTAAAAACACATAAAATGTCAACTCATTATTTTAAATATTTGATATGTTAATAAAAGCAATGTTAGCAGTGCTAAACAATATTGGTACTTTTGCTAATGGTCCTAGCTACTACTTATTAAAAGTACCCATAATGTACCAGGCACTATATTTTGGAAACTAGAAACCGAGACTCACAAAGGTCAAATAACTTGCTCATTGAAGCCAAGATATGAACAATGATGTCTGATTTCAAAGTTCTCTTTTATTTCTATACTGTTTACCATAAGCAATAACTGTTCAACTTGTTCAAATATAAGCATTTTTCTTTTTTTTTGAATGCCTTCTTCCTTTTTTTTTTGTTCCTTATTACTTTAATCCCACCTATGTCTAACCCCTAAAAAGTACTTTCCAAAAGCACTGTTTAATCAAGATAGCAACATTCTACAAGCCAGAGTTTTATAGTCCTCTATAGCTTTTCTAAAAAGATAATCAATAAAAAATACCAAGTACCAGTTAAGAATCACACAGGAAAGGTTCTTTTCTACTTACCTTGGGAGGAAATTTTATATCTATATTAACATCACTACTTTTCAGAGCAAACTTAGACAGAGACGAGCCATACAACCTAAGTGAACATTCTGGAAATAAAGGAAAAATATCAAAGCATGAAACAGTCTGCAAATATGAGAATTTTAAAAAATAGCAACAGGAAGATTGCAAATATTTCAACTCCATGTTTTCCAATTCTAGTACAACAATTATAGAAGAATAACATCCTTTCTAACTGATCTACAAAATAATAAAAATATTCCTCAATTATAGGGTTCAGGAACAGGGAAGGGATAAAGAAATAACTCATATAAGCTTAGTGTTTAAATAAAATTTTAGTAATAATTCACTTAGAAATGATCAGAAGTATGTTTAACATTTAATATGTAAGAGTAAAGAAAGTACTAACCTAGCTATAGCCATTGTCACAAACTACATTTATTTTTAAGTATTTATATTTTATGTAAGAGACAGCACTTCTTGGGGGAAGAGATCGTAGACGTTCAATGCTAGTGCTCTTTAAAAATACAAAGTGAAGTGAGGTCAACTGATATTGCAACCCTAAAATCAAAACAACTCTGGTTCTCAAGAGTTCATAGAACAAAATAAATAGAAACAATACATGCTACCTACATCTTGTTCAATCTACCAAATATGTCATTTCAAAAAGCAGAATAAGGTAAATTTTCAAAGGATCACACCAGAATGCAGTTTGAAAAATAACATGATTGAGACTCATCAGGTTAAGTATGTTAGAAAGCTTAAATTTATACTCAGCTGTATATATAAAAGTCTACTTTTCAAGTTCACAAATTGTCTGAGTGTCATCCAAGTTGTTAAAAATCATAAATATTTCACTTCTACTCTGATAATAATAGTGAATCTTCCTATATAATGTAAACTAGTATCAATGTTTTTAGATAGAAAACTACATTATTATAGAAAGGATAAAGAGAAATAAAAATTTTCAGTTTCAATTTTATGTTTTGTCTTATAAATCTCACAATGGCTCTACATAAAATTATAATTTGGCAACTGTCTAAAATTCCTTTGGTGGTAAGAAACAGGTCTTATTTAATATACATTTACCTAAATTCAGTATTAATACACAAAATGATGAGGGCTAAGCAAATAATCTATACATAAATGTCTACAATAAACCTGGCTTAACTCTCCCTTGCACCAAAAACATAAGCTTTTTGTAAAGAAAGAGCAAGAGTCAAAAAGAAATAAAAGTATAAATTTTACCTCTAAAATCCTTAAAATAATTTTCCCCACTAACAAGCAATAGGAATTTATTCAGTGACTGATTCAAATGTATATACTGAAAATAATACAACTAAAATGCCCACTTAGAAGTCAATGATAATGAAAAATTAATATAAAATATACTATTTGACCACTAAACAATTAATCTTGTATCTGGCATTTTTAAAATCTTTTTTTCTTATTACAAAAATTACGATATGCCATAATTCTCCATTTTTCTTTTTTGAAATATTTCCCCAAAAAAGCCATGCATAAAACAATTAAATTCATCTACTTTTAAGATGGAGAAAAAAAAGAAAGGAAAACATTAAGAAATTTACCCTAAGTTCAAGAGGAAGCAAGAGGAAGAGTTGTGTGATCTTAAAAATTAAGTATAAAATGAAGTACCTGGTAAAAATGTTGTTATAACCTTTGACATTTCTTCCACAATTTCCTGACGGACTCTGAGGTCATCATCTGTTATTCCTTGTTCTTTTGCTAATTCAATAACTGCAACAGTTAAAGCAGCCAAGTGGGCAGGGGTAGGAGGTGGAAGAGAACGAAGCTCACTTTCTTCCTGTTTTTCCTGTTAGTTTAACAACATAAAAACAGATTCCTATTTTAATATCCTCATATTTAGGAGAGAAGGACAGAAATATATTAACTCAACAAATACTTACCTTCAACAGCCAAATTTAAAACACTTAGGATATGGAAGTGAACAAAAGAGACAGATCTCTGCCTTGGTGAAGCAAGATTGGAAGAATGAGAGGTGCTATATTAAACATTATTAAACATTAAAAAAAAAAAGCTTGTTTTACTTTACTGTCTGCAAATTCTGAAATGCTGTATCAAAGCCAAGATTCCCTAAGTACAACATTTAGCTGATAATTTTGCTGCAGCCAAGAGAGACTGTATTAGATGTAGCAGAGGGTCTTAAATATCTCTGAATGTCATACACAGTATCAGATTAAATGGCCCTAGAAAAACATCTTAAACATTATCATATATTTGATATATTACCTATCATCTACAACTGAGTTTTCTGTTATTTTATATAACACTAGGCAAAGTGTTTTTTTAAAAATCTCTGTTCTGCTAAAAGTTTAAAAGCCAATTTAAAACGAGCTAAAAAGGGACTATATTATACACACACAAAATGACTTTTTAAAATTAATTATTCTGATTTTTAAAATACATGCTAACTGCAAAAGCTACATAAATTATAGGAAAATGCAATCAAGAAAATCATCCACCAGCTCACGTCCTACTATTTTCTTCATTTTTAAGCAAAACTGAGACCATACCATTTCTCTTATTTAATATTATAACAAAGGCATTTTCTATTACTACATTTCAGTCAAGAAACAATCTCTTACTTTTTGAGACATGGAGCTCCCAACAGAATAATCAAAAGTAGTTTGTTCTTTCCCCCTCCCCCAACCCCACACAGTTAAACAAGGACTCTGGCCTATTTCTAATTTTATTCTTTGTTACCACATTCAGACTTAACATAAATAAAGTCTACCTAAAGTACAGAATAATCAAACATAGGAAGTAAGACAATCTTATTTTTATAAGTTTCTGTGACCATTTCTGCAATCTTAATTATAAACTACATCTTAGATGAGTGTCTCAGTTTTCAGGACTATTTTTTTCAGGATTCATTCAAGGTATTAACAGCAACATACTTAATGAAAAAATGACACAAGATTAATATGCAACAAATTTTTCTTTCTATACAAAGAAGTACTGCTAGATTGAAATAAGAGGCTAAAAAACAATCAGTGAACACACTCTTCTATCTATACTATTAATAAGCTTATCCTACATCCTTTAGGATACTGTTCCATCAAACATTCAGACTGACATCCTCTTATCATTGATCATCCCCAAATCATCCTGACATCCTCATGTACCCTATCATAAATATGATCATTTAAGCACCTAGCCTTCTGCAACTTATATTCTAGAGGAAACAGACAACAGATAAATAAATTAATATGTTATGATGTCAGATAGTGTTATTAAGAAAATTAGAACAGAGTAAAAGGCTATGGACTGATGGGAAGGAGGTATTCATTTTATAATACAGTGGACATAAAAATCTGCTCCAAACAGGTAAAGAGACCTGAAAGAAGTGAAGAAGAGATATTTAAATTTCTGGGGGAAGAACATTCAAAACACAGACAACAATAAATACAAAGACTCAGAGGCAAGAAAATATTTAATGTTATTTGAAGAAAGCAATATGGCTAAAGCTGAGTAACAAAGGGGTGAATGTGAAAGATGATGAAGCTGAAAAGCTAATTAGAAGGCAAATATTGTATAACCTTATAAAACTTGGTAAGAGCTTAAAATTTTATTCTAAGTTGGGAAGCTACTGATGGGCTATGAGCAGGAAGTAACATGTTATGACATACTTTAAAAGAACAATTGCAGCTGCTAAATGAAGGTTGTGGGGGGCAAGAAAAGGGATAAGTTGGAAACAGTCCAGGTGAGAGACAGCTTAGATTAAAGCAGAAAAAGTAGAGGTGTGTGTAAAAAAATGACTAAATCTAGAATACATAATTCTACAGAATTTGCTAATTGTTTGAATGTGGGGTGTAAAAGAAAGAGATGGATCTCAAATGTACTTATCCTAAGCAACTGGGTAAATGGTGATGCCTTCTGCTAAGATGAGGTAAATGCTGGAGAGAATTAAGTTTAGGCTAGAAAAACTGGTCCATGATACAAAAGCCTCCTAATTAGTTTCCCATCTCTAGTCTCCAGACCTTCATCCCATTCCTCATATTTCTACCAGTTATTTTCCTACTTAAAAACCCTTCAATAAATCCTCAACAAAATACTAGCAAACCAAATTCACAGAGTTTTAAAAGGATTATTTACCATGGCCAAGTGTAATTTATTCCTGAAATGTAAGAACGGTTCAACATAAAATAATCAACCAATGTAATATACCACCTTGAGGCATGAAAGGAAAAAAAAAAATGACATGATCACCTCCCCTGATACAGAAAAACTATCTGACAAAATTCAACACTCATTTACGGTAAATTCACTCAACAAACTAGGAATAAAATGAAACTTACCATTGTGTAATAAAGACTACATATGAAAAACCCACAGCTAACATCACATTCAATGGTGAAAGGCTGAAAGCTTTCCCTTTAAGATCAGGCACAAGTAAAGAATGCCCATTTTCACCACTTCTATTCAACGTATTATTGGAAGGTCTAGCCAGAGGAATTAGGCAAGAAAAAGAAATAAAAGGCACCAAAATTGGAAAGTAATAAATAAAATTATCTCTATTCATAGATAACATAATCTAATATGTACAAATCCTCAAGTGTACCAAAAAATAAGTGTTAAAACTAATGAACAAATTCAGCAAAGTAGCAGGATACAAATCAGCACACAAAAAGCGTTGCATTTCTATCCACTAACATTGAACAATTTGAAAAGGAAACTAAGAAAATAATTTCACTCAAAACAGCATTAAAAGGAATAAAATACTTAAGAATTAACTTAACCAAGAAGATGAAAGAGTTGTACACAGAAAGAGACAAAAGACTCCTTAAAGTAATTAAAGAAGACATGAATAAACAGAAAGATACCTTCATGTTCATGGATTGACAGACTTAATATTGTTAAGATGTCAGTAGTACTCAAAGCAATCTACAGATTCGACGCAATCCCTATCAAAATCCCAATGACAGTTTTTTGCAAAAATAGAAAAAAATGATCCTAAAAGTCACATGGAATCTCAAGGGACCCCAAAAAGCCAAAACAATCTTGAAAAAACAGGAATGAAGATAAGGGACTCACATTTCCTAATTTCAAAACTCATTATAAACCCACAGTAACCAAAACAATATGGCATTGGCATAAAGATCAACATATAGACTGATAGAATAAAATAAGTGAGCTCAGACATAGATGCTCATATATACGGTCAGGTGATTTTTTTTTATAAAAGTATCAAGAACATTTAGTGGGAAAAGACTGTCTCTTCAAAACATAGTGCTAGGAAAACTGGATATCACACATGCAGTGTGGACCCTTACCTTACACAATATACTCAATCATATAAAAATTATACTGAAAATGGATCAAAGACCTAAATATAAGAGAAAAATTATAAAACTCTTAGAAGAAAACAGAACACCTTCATGACACTGAATTTGGCAATGATTTTTTTTTTGGATATTAAACAAAAACACAGGCAACAAAAGAAAAAATAGACAAATTGGACTTCCTAAGAATTAAAAACTTTTGTGCATCAAGCAATACTATTAACAGAGTAAAAAGTCAACCCACAGAATGGGGAAAAAAATTTGCAAGTCACATATATGATAAGGGATTAATATCCAGAACACATAAAGAACTCCTAAACTCAACTACAAGAAAATAACTCAAAAGTGGTCACAGGACTTGAATAGACATTTCTCCAAAGAAGATATACAAACAGACAATAAGCACATAAATAGGCACTCAACATCAGAAATCATCAGGTACATGCAAATCAAAAGCACAATGATACATCATTTCACATTCATTAGGATGGTTATTAAACAACACTAAAAACAATAGGAAAAAAAAAACTCAACAGTTTTGTGTATGTGTAGAAACAGAACCTTTGTGCACTGCTGATGCGAATGTAAAATGGTGCAGCCTCTATGGAAAACAGCATGGCAAGTCCTCAGAAAGTTAAACATAGCGGGGAGGGTATAGCTCAAATGGTAGAGCGCATGCTATGTCCTGGGTTCAATCCCCAGTACCTCCTCTAAAAATAAGTAAACCTGATTACCTCCCACCCTGTCAAAATAAAATAATTAAATAATATAATAATAAATATTTTTTTAAAAAAGAAAATTAAACATAAATACTGTTTGATCCAGCAATTCCACTTCTGGGTATATACACAAAAAAATGAAAGTAAAGATTCAAACAAGTATTCTATACCAATGTTCATACCAACATTATTCACACTAGCAAAAAAGTAGAAACAACCCAAATATCTATCCATGGATGAATGGATACAGAAAACATAGTATATACTATACAGAATGGAATATTATTCAGCATTAAAAAGGAAGAAAATTCTGATACATACTACAATATGGTTGACTCTTGAAGACATTATGCTAAGTGAAATGAGCAGAAAAGGACAAACATATGATTCCACTTATATGCAGTACCAACAACAGTTAAATACAGAGGCAGAAAGTAGAATAGTAGTTACCAGCGGCAAGGGGGAATGGGTACAAAGTTTCAATACCGGATAATGAAAAAGTTCTGGAGATGGATAGATAGTGCAGACCATTGTACAACAATGTGAATGTACTCAATATCACTAAACTGTACATTTAAAAATGACTAAAATGGCAAATTTAATGTCATATATATTTTATCACAATTAGAAAAAAACTGTTTTAAACCTTCAATGGCACCAACAAGATAATGCACCATCTTCTTAACATGGAATATACAGTAGTTTAGTTTTGGTCTGCCATTTTAGGCCCTCCTCCAACCATTCCCTCTACTCCCTCCAACATTTTGGGCAGATATCCAGTTAAACAGCAGCTTCCAAATACTGTATGTGCTACTAGATCTCCACATCATCATCACTCATTTTGTCACTTATGCCTAAAAGGCCCTTGACAGTCTTTCTTGTACCCGTCTGGTAAAACTCATTGTAACTTTAATGTCAAATATTCAGTGAACCCTTCTTAATGTCTTTCCTTTCCAACATAATGAAACACTCTCTTTAATTCATGATTAATAATAGACTGAATTCTGTCAAACTTTACCTCCTCAGGTAATCAACTTACTCTCCTCATTTTAAACACTGCCCCATCTACTGGCTTGTTTTCAACAAGCAAGCATTCTCTACCTCTATAATAATAGCAATGACAACCATCATTTATTGAGTGCCTATTATGGGCTTGGAATTTACAGGTATTATGTCACTTACAATACACCTCCCTTGGAATTTACAGGTATTATGTCACTTACAATACACCTCCCTAGGTAGCTACTATCAAAACCATTTTTTAGATAAGAAAACCAAGGCTTACAGATGTTAAAAATCTTTCTACAATCACAGGGTGGAGCTGAAAATCCAACCTAGGTTAAACTCCCAAGCTTGGGCTCTTTCCAATTCCAATTCAATAGTCAACAAATACCATGGAGCAACTATGTGTCAGGCATCATGCTAGACAATGGAGTCACAATGGGAAAAAAAAGAATGCATATGACCCCTGCCCTCATGGAGTTCATAGTCAAGACAGAGATATGGATTAATCAAAATGATTATTTGAATAAATAAAAAATTAAAATCATGAACCATGGTGAAAGTTCCACTATGCCATATTAAAAAAAAAAAAAAAAAAAAAAGACTGTGTGTGCCATGCTAGCAATTTTCCTTCCTTTCTTTCACAATGAAGCTTCCTGAAGGTTAAGTCTGTGTGTCCTTCCTTTAACCTGCTCACTCAAAACTACGTTCATTAGCTCTAAATCAGAACATGCTCTTATAGGATTATCAAAACATCCTTAGTTACAAAGTCCATATTCTTAAATTATTTTTATCTATATTATCAGACACTTTGGACTATCCTCTTAAAACTCTCCTTTCTTTCTGCTTCTGTGATATCCCTCTCTATTCTTCCTATTTTTCTGATCATTCTCCAGTCTACTGGTTGCTCTTCCTCTACCAGCCCTTTAATGTTTGTGTTCTTTAATGTTTGTGTTCTTACTTCCTTCCATGATCTCACCCACACCCATGACTTCAATATGCTAAAGATGACCAAATCTGACTCACCAGTTCCTAATATAAATTCCAGATCCTTATATTCAACTGATCGGTGAACATCTCTACTTGAAATGTCCTATAAGTGTTTCAAACTCAGCATGTTTTAAAACATTTTTCTTTTTGTAGTTCCTCTAAGTAAATGGAATCACAATCTATAATAACATCTCAGATACCTTATGATCATTTTAGACATCCTAGGCCTCTACTTCCACAATTCTATATCCTAATTCATTCTTAAAGCTCTAACCTCAACTTCATTCTCACTAACAACTACTTCATATCAAATACTCCTCATTGCCTGAATAGATTATTATAAAAAACTAACTGGTCTCACCAACCTAGACCCTTCAAAGGCTTATTTCACACTGATGCCAGGGTGAGTAATCTTGCAAACATACATGTCATTAAACTCCATAAACCTCAAAATAAAATCCAAATACTCCAACATAGTATATGTATTCATTCATGATCAGGCTTTTGCCCATCTCTCCAAAATTATATATTTCATCCTCCCCTTTGCCAGTTTTCTTGTTATGCTAAGAAACTGTACAGTCTGTGGTTTCTTGCTTCAGTGACTCTGGATCAGGTTCTCTATTCAACTTCTCTATTAAGCTTTCTCCAACTCACTACACAAAATTTCTTACATAAGTCCCAAACTACTGTCACAGCATATTCTAGAAACCATCTACTATCACACCATACTCTTTTCAGTCACTTGTTTATGCCTATGTCCAGTGCCTGTGAACTCCCTACATCCACAGGTTGATGGCAGTTTATTTTTTTTTCAGATCTCTATAGCATCAGTGCCTAAAGCAGAAGCTGAAGGTACAGAATAAATTATTTATAAATCAAAAAATGTGTACTGGTCTTGTAACTGGAAAAATACAGCTCATTTACCTTTTTGGATATGTGTAAGATGAATTTTGACTGAGTTTTTTTTTGGGGGGTATCTCTTAGCTATTATATTGTTTTTGTTAAAATTTCTAAAACAGGTTGAACAATAATAGTTAATTCCAGGTATATTTCTAAAGTTCTTTTTTTTTTATTGAAATATAGTCAGTTTACAATGTTGTGTCAGTTTCTGGTATACAGCATAATGTTCTGATATAGTCATATATATATATATACACATATATTCATTTTCATATTCTTTTTCATTATAGGTTACCATAAGATATTGGATATGATTCCGACAGTAGGACCCCATTGTTTATCTATTTTATATATAGTAGTATCTACAAATCCTGAATTCCCAATTTATCCCTCTACTCCCCCTCCACGTTTCCCCCTGGTAACCGTTAAGTTTGTTTTCTATGTCTGTGAGTCTGTTTCTGTTTTGTAAATAAGTTCATTTGTGTCACTTTTTTAGATTCCACAGAAGTGATATCCACATGATATTTTTCTTTCTCTTTCTGGCTTTCTTCACATAGAATGACGATCTCCAGGTCCATCCATGCTGCAGCAAATGGCATTATTTTATTCCTTTTTATAGCTGAATAATATTCCACTAGTTTTCTTTTTTGATCTGCTTTTCCTGACACCACCAGTTCATCACCCGATGCCACACCCTGCCCATTCTTTAGCTGGAGGCTTTTTCATTGTCTCATTCAATCTTTCTTCTTTTCATAGTGTGGAAGCTTTACTCTACTGCTAGTCTTTTAGTGCTTACCTAGGTATTTCAATATGTATACTTAACCTAAAAATATCTAAAAATAAACCAGTATCTTTATTATCTTCCCAATCTAGAAAATTTTTAACAGCAGTAACACTGAGAACCCTCTCCAAACTTACATCCTATTACTGTTGAGTATTTTAGTTATAGCCTACATTTTTGTCCCTGACAAATGGAATGCTGTTGTTATTGTTGCTGTTATTATTATTTTATTAAACCAACATGTCTTTAATTCTCCATTCTTTCTCACATCTCTCATGTTTCCCTGAGGTTCATCTTCCTTAGTCTAAAATACATCCTTTAGAATTCACTAATAGTCCTCTGAAGGTTAACACTCTCATTTAATTTGGCCATCAATATATTTTGTGTTCATTATTGTCAGGTCATTTCACTAGGTATAAAAATATAAGTTGACAGGAGGTTTTTTCCCCTCCAGAATTCTAAAGATTATTGCACTGCCTTCTGGCTTTTAGTGCTGCTACTGATAATTCAGATACATTCCCAACTTCTGCACCTTTATGAATGACATTTTCTTTTGTGACTGCTTTTTAAAAAACAACTATACTGAGATATAATTTATATAAAATAAACAAACTGCACATATTTAAGGTTTGCAATTTGGTTAGTTTTTGACATACATATACAATAAAACCATTGCCTCAGTAAAGTTAATAAACATATCAACCACTCATAAAAGTTCCCTCATATCCCTTTATAATCATTTCCTCCCCTCCCACACTCATACTCAGGCAACCACCAACTTGCTTTCTGTGACTATAGATTAGACTGCATTTTCCAGAGTTTTAAATAGAATAAATAGAATCACATAGTATATACTCATTTTTGTCTAGCTTCTTTCACTCAGGGTAATTATTTTAAGACTCATCTATGATGCTGTGTAATCAACAGTTCACTTCTTTTTATGCCAAATAGTGTAACAAAGTATGGAGATGTCAAAATGTGTTTATCTATTCACCTACTGATGTACATTTGGCTTGTTCACATTCTCTGGATAATTATCATACATAAAACTGCTATGAACATTCATATACAATTTGTATAGATACATGCTTTCATTTCTCTTCTAAATACATAGGAATGAAATGGCTGAATCGTTTATTAGGTGTATGCTGAATTTTTTTAAAACTGCCAAAATGTTTTCAAAAGTGGCTGTATCACCGTATGACCAGTAATTCCACTTCTGGGTATTTACTGAAGGAAATGAAAACACTAACTGGAAAAGATATCTGAATCTCCATATTCACTGCAGCTCTATTTACAACAGCCAAGACATGGAAACAATCTAAGAGTCCACTGATGAATGAATGACTGAAGAAAACATGGTCTATATATAACTGAATATTACTCAGGCATTAAAAAAAGAAAATCTTGCCATATGAAACAACATGGATGGACCCTGAGGGCACACTGCTAAATGAAATAAGTCAGACAGAGATATGACCTCACTTATATGTGTAATCTAAAGAAAACAAAGAAGAAACAAAAACTGAACTCATACAGGGAACAGATTGGTGGTTGCCAGAGGCAGGGGTGAGTGGTAGGGGTAGGTGAAATGGGTAAAACTAGTCAAAAGCTAGAAACTTTCAGTTATAAAATAAATTAGTCCTGGAAATGCAATATATGCATGGTGACTATAGTTAAGAATACCATATTGTGTATTTAAAAGTGGCTAAGAGTAAATCTTAAAATTTCTCATCTCAAGAAAAAAAACTGTAATCACGTGTGGCAGTGGATATTCATTAAACTTATTGTGATCATTTTGCAAAATATACATATACTAAGTCATTATGTCATACACCTGAAACTAATATAATGTTATGTCTACCATCTCTCAACTAAAAAAAATTTTAAAATGAACCTTTTAAAAAAATAAGCAGATGTACTACTTTACATTTCTACCAGTACTATTTGAGACTTGTAGTTCCTTTCACATTCTTAACAATACCTGGCATAGTCAATCTTCTTAAATTCAGCTGTTCTAATAAGTGTAGTAATTTCTCTAATGATGAACAATGTAAAGCATCTTTTCATGTGTTTAATATCTGCATGTCTTCCTTAAGGAAATGTTGACTCAAACCTTTCACCCATATTTTTATTTGGTTGTTTATCACATTAGTCCCCTCTTATCCATAGGGGATACGTTCCAAAACCCCCAGTGGAGGCCTGAAACCACAGCTAGTACTGAACCCTATAAACACTATGTTTTTTCCTGTACATACACACCCATTATAAAGTTTTATGTATAAATTAGGCACAGTAAGAGACTACCCAAATCACCTACATCACTATTCTTGCACTTTGGAGCCATTTAGTAAAATAAGGGTTACTCAAACACATCAAGAGCCAATCTGATAACTAAGGTAGCTACTAAGTGGCTAACAGGCAGCTAACATATAGTGTGTGGACACACTGGACAAAGGAATGTTTCACGTCCCAGGCAGGATAAAGATGAACAACATGAGATTTCATCACATTATTCACTATAGCATGCAATTTAAAACTTGTTTATTTGTAGAATTTTCCATTTAATATTTTCCAACATGGCTGACCAAGGGGAACTAAAACCACAGAAAATAAAACCAAGAATAAGAGGGGATTCCTATACTTACTACTGAGATTTGATGGTTGTTTATATCTTCTAGATTAAATCATTTACCAGATATATGATTTGCAATTATTTTCTCCCAGTCTCCCATTCTTTAAACAATATCTTTCACAGAGCATAAGTTTATAATTTTGAGGAAGTCCCAGTAATTACTTTTTTTTCCTTTGGTGTCGGATCTAAGAAATTTTGTCTACAAAAGGTCATAAAGATCTCCTGTGTCTTCTTGTGGAAATTTTATACTTTTCGGATTTACATTTAGGTCTGTGATTCATTTTGAGTTTTTTTTTATATAGTGCAAGGTATGGCTCTACGGTCTTTCTTCATATACGGTATCTATTTATTCATATGTTTAGAAGTGTCATTTCTCTACTCAATTGCCTTTGAAGCTCTGTCAAAACTCAGTTGCTCATGTAAGGGCAGTCCTATTTCTAGACTCACTATTCTGCTCCACTGATCTATTTGTCTACTTAATGCTAATACCACACTGTCTTCATTATTGTAGCTTTACAAATCTGGAAATCAGGTGTTGTTAGTCCTCCAGCTTAGTTCTTTTTTAAAGTTGCTTTGGGTTTTCTAGGGCCTCTGCATTTACAGATGAATTTTAGAACCAGTTTTTGAAATCAGGAAATTGGTTGGATTGTGTTGAATCTATAGGGTGACCTGGAAAGACATTTAACAGTATCAATTCGTCCAACATATAAACAAGGTTTATTTCCCCATTTCTTCAGCAATTCGTTAATTTCTTCCAGGAATGTTTTGTAGTTTCTGTACACAAGTTTAGCATATTTTTGATGCTATTATAAATAGTAACTTTTTAAGTTCAATTTTGTGCTGTTTATTAATAGTGTATAAAAATACAGTTGAAAGGAGATCAAGATGGTGGAACAGAAGGACATGGAGCTCACATCCTCCAACAAATAAATCAAAAATACATCTACATGTGGAACAGTTCTCACAGAACACCTACTGAACTCTGGCAGAAGATCTCATAGAACCAAAGTTACAAGAAATATCACCACGGAACTGTGTAGGATGAAAGGGAAAAAAGGAATCAGGATGAGACCTGCATCCCTGGGAGGGAACTGCGGAAGAGGAAACGTTCCCTCACCCTGATAATCCCCTTCACCAGCTGGGAGATCTGCTGGGACAGAAAGGGAGTTTCAGAGTCCAGAGGGGAGTACAGCAACCAGACTGTGGCAGACAGAGAGAGACCAGCACAGACCATCTTGGCCACTTCACTGCACTTCCCAACCCCAGACACACGTATGCTGGTGCGCAGAGGAGCTGGGTGCAAAAACCCAGGTTTCAAAGGACAGACCCAGGAATAAGACTGGGTTGGCTGCACAGAGAAAGCCTGAAGAGGCTAGAGTGTGGTCCAAGCCACAATTGAGGGTGTGCACAGGACGGAGCTCATATCCCGCATAGAAGCCCCATTGTTAATGCCTATAAAAGGAGGGGCAGGGCCCTGCCATTGCAGCCTCACTCTCCAAGTGCTCACAATGGGCACCACCCAGCATCTCTGAGCTCTGGGACCACACAAGCATAAGCGGATTGTCCCACGCAGAGGCAGGGCTGAAACCTGAGCTGATCCCCAGGGGTTGCACAACTTCAGAAACAGGGCTGAAATCTGAGCAGAGTCCCAGCAGCTATGCAGACCATGGATTTATGATTTTTGTAAGTTCAGCACCTGTGAGACATCCCAGAAAACTAATGGTGCTTCTGTGGCTGGGGTGGCATGCAGCGGCAGGGCTGGGGTCTGGGGTGATTCCCTAGCTCCCATGTTGGGTCCAAGTGAGCAACTACAGCAATCCCAGTGCCTGACTTAAGCAGATCTGCACCAACAAATCTGCGCTGGTGACTTTATGAGCACAGCACATGAGGGACAACCGGCTGATTACCTGAATTCCCGAAGTTGAGTGAGGGCCAAAGACAGTACCAACAACAGCTGTACTTTGTAAGTCTACATAACAAGTGACAGACGACCACAGAGCAGACTTCCCAGTAAACAGCTCCTATGTAGGAATATTCAGTGGCTCCTCTCCCAGCAGGAGTGCTAGAGTCCCACCTATCTCAAACCACAGCTCAGAAAACAGATCTGGGGGCTTCTACCCCAACAACTGGGGAGAATACCCTGCTGCCGACAGGACTGTGACCACCAGAGAGAAAAAGGGGAGCCTCAGTCAACACTGAATGCAGGCCCTGGTCACAACACCAATCACACCCTGCATCTAGGTGATAACGGCTAGCCACACTGAGGAAGGATGGATGCAGGCATCCATACTAATAACAGCCCTCATATCAAAAATATTAGTCTCACGCAGGCTACACAGGGATGCTCCCATGCAAAAACAGCCCTTCAAGACCACAGTAGATAACTGCTTCTCCTAAACTCATACATAGAGTCAGAGAAATATACATAAAATGAAGAAGCAGTGGAACCACTCGCAATTAAAAGATCAAGAGATTTCCCCTGAAAGAACAATGAAACAGACTTCTCCACTCTACTAGACCGGAAGTTCAAAAAGGAGGCAATAAAAATACTGAAGGAATGAAGAAGGGCTATTAACAGAAATGCAGGTTATTATAAAAAGGAACCAGAAACTATACAGAGGAGCCAGTTAGTAAACTCGTTTGTCAAGATGAAAGCTGAGTTAAAGGATATAAATAACAAACTGAATAATGCAAAAGAACAAATAAGGGATCTGGAAGATAAAATAATGGAAATCACCCAAACAGAATAGCAAACAGAAAGACAAATGAAAAAAAAAACAAAAGTAGTGTACAAGACCTAGAAGATAATATAAATCATGCCAGTCTATGCATAAAAAGGATCCCAGAAAGAGAACAAAGAGAAAGGGGGATCAAAAATATATTTGAAGAAATTATGGCTGAAAATCTCCCAAACCTGAAAAAGGAAACAAGTATCAAGTACAGGAAGCACAGAGGGTCCCAAACAAGATGAACCCAAAAGACCTACACCAAGACATATTATAATAAAATGTCAAGTTTAAGAGAGGATTCTAAAGGCAGTAAAAGAAAAATAAAGGGTTAATTACTTTTAATTTCTCTACAGAAGCATTGCAAGCCAGAAGGGAGTGGCAAAATATACTCAAAGCCCTGAAAAGAGAAAGCCTGCAAACTAGGATACACTACCCAGCAAGGTTATCATTTAGAATAGGAGGAGAGAGAAATAATTTCTCAGAGAAGCAAAAACTAAAAGAATATGGCAACACTAAAGCTATCCTAAAAGAAATATTGAAAGGTCTTCTCTAAATAGAAAAGAAGCAAGAATCTATAGAAAAGAGAAAATCACAATTGGAAAGTAAATTACTTAAATAAGCCAGTACACAGATTTAAAAAAAAAAATCAAAAAAAATTTTGTGAAAGTGATGGTAACTACAATGAACAGCAAAAGGATAAACATAAAGATGTAATACGGACACCAAAATCATAAAATGTGCTGAAGGGGAGTTAGAAAATGTAGATTTTTTAAAAATATGTTTGAGCCTAGATGACTACCAGTCTAAAGCAGGTAGATATAATAATGGGTTAACATACTTGAAAAAATAGGGTAATTACAAATCAAAAACACACAGTAGATTCATAAAAGCCAAAAAGAAAAGAATACAAACTTGAGACAAAAGAGAACCATGCAACCACAAAAGGAAAAACAAAAAGAAAAAGAAAAGAACAAAGAAATATAAAATTAACTGGAAAACAAGATTTTAAATGGCAATAAATATCTATCAATAATTATCTTAAATGTCAATGGACTGAACACACCAATCAAAAGATATATATTATACTTTACACTAGAAATTGACACAACATTGTAAATTGACTATACTTCATTAAAATAGAATCACATAAAAAGATGCAGAGTGGCAGACTGGATAATAAAACAAGAGCCTATAACATGCTGCCTACAAGAGACCCATTTTAGGGCAAAGGACACATATAGATTGAAAGTGAGGGGATGAAAAAAGGTATTTCATGCAAACAGAAATGACAAGAAAGTGAGGGTAGCAATACTTATATCAGACAGATAAACTTTAAAACAATGGCCACAGAGAAAGACAAAGACACATATAATGATAAAAGGACCAATACAAGAAGAGGATATTACACTCATTAACATATATACACCTAATATAGGAGCACCTAAATACATAAAACAAATACTAACAGACATAAAGGGAGAAATTGATGGGAATGCAATAGCAGTAGACCCCACTGACATCAATGGACAGATCTTCCAGACAGAAAAATCAGTAAGGCAACAGAAACCCTAAATGACACAGCAGAACAGCTAGACTTACTTGATATTTCCAGGACACTATATTAAAAAAAACAGAATACACATTCTTTTCAAGTGCACATGGAACATTCTCTAGGATAGACCACATGCTAGGATACAAAAGAAGCCTCAACAAATGTAAGAGGACAGAATTTATTTCAAAAATCCTCTCTAATCACAACTCCATGAAACTAGAAATCAACTACCGAAAGAGAACTGATAAAAAAAAAAAATTCCATAGAGATTAAACATGCTACTAAAGAACCAATGGGTTAACAATGAAATAAAAGAGAAAATTTAAAAATACCTTCAGACAAATGACAATGAAAACACAACCATACAAAATCTATGGGATGCAGCAAAAGCAGTCCTTTGAGGGAAGTTCAATACAGTCCTTCCCCCAAAAAACAAGAAGAAATCTCAAATAAACAACCTACCCTACCACCTAAAAGAATTAGACAAAGAACAAACAAAACCTGAAGTCAGCAAAAGGAATGAAATAATAAAGATCAAAGAAGAAATAAATTAAATAGAGGGTTTTTAAAATATATATATATAAAAAAAACCCAATAAAACCAAGAGCTCATTCTCTGACAGGGTAAACAAAATAGACAAATAGACGTCTGGCCAGGTTCACCAAAAAGAAAAGTGAGAGGACTCAAATAAACAAAGAAATGAAAGAGAAGTAACAACCAATACTGCATAGATACAAGAAAACTTGAGAATCCTATCAACAATTATATGCTGACAACTTGGACAACCTAGAAGAAATGTACAAGTTTCTAGAAACAGTCTACCACAACTGAATAAATATACATAATTTGAACAGACCAATCACTAGAAGTGAAATAGAATCTATAATTTTAAAAACTCCCTGCTAACAAAAGTCCAGGACCAGATAGCTTCACTGGGGAATTTTACTAAACATACAAAGAACCTATACTGATCCTTTTCAAATTTTTCCAAAAGACTGAAGAGGATGCAATACTCCCAAAGTTAGTCTATGAAGCCACCATCACCCTAATACCAAAACCAGACAAAGACACTATCAAAAGAGAAAATTACAGGCCAGTATCTTTGATGAATATAGATACAAAAATTCTCAACAAAATATTAGCAAACCAAAACCAACAATACATAAAAAAGATCATATACCATGATCAAGTTGGATGCATTTCAGGGTCAGAAGGATGGTTCAATATACACAAATCAATCAGTGATAACCACATCAACAAAAGAAAAGAAAAAACACATGACCATTTCAATAGATGCAGACAAAGCATTTGATAAAATTCAACATCCATTCATGATAAAAACTCTTACCAATGTGGGTACAGAGGAAACATATCTCAACATAATAAAAGTCATTTATACAAACCCACAGTGAACATAATACTCAACAGGGAAAAGCTGAAAGCCTTCCCACTAAAATCTGGAACAAGACAAGGATGCCCACTCTCACCACTTCTATTCATCATAGCATTGGAAGCCCTAGCCACAACAATCAGACAAGAGATAGAAATAAAAGGGCTCGAAATGGGAAAGGAAAAGGTAAAACCGTCATGATATGCAGATGACATGATACTATATATAGAAAACCCTAAAGACCCCAAACAAAACCAGAGCAGATAAACAAATTCAGCAAAGCATCAGGATACAAGATTAACATAAAGAAATCTGTTGCATCTCTTTACAGTAATAATGAAATATTACAGTAATGGGAAAATTAAATAATGAAATATTACTGTAAAGGGAAAATTTAAAAAAAAAATCTCTTAAAATTGCATTAAAAAAAATACTTAGGAATAAACCTGACCAAGGAAGTGAAACACTTATAAGCTGAGAACTATAAAACACTGATCAAGGAAACTGAATATAATTCAAAGAAATGGAAAGGTATCCCATGCTCTTGGATTGTAAGATTAATATTGTTTAAATGGCCATACTACCCAAAGCAATCTACAGATTTAATGTGATCTCTATCAAATTACCCATGACATTTTTCACAAGACTAGAACACATAATCCTAAAAAGTTTATACGGAACCATGAAAGACCCAGAACTGACAAAGCAATCCTGAGGAGAAAGAAAAAAGCTGCAGGCATAAACCTCCCAGACTTCAGACAATACCATAAAGCTACAGTCATCAAAACAGCACTGTACGGGTACAAAAACAGACATATGGATCAGTGGAACAGAACAGAGAGCCCAGAAATAAACTCACACACCTACAGTCAATTAATCTTCAACAAAGGAGGCAAGAATATACAATGGAGAAAAGGTAGTCTCTTTGACAAGTGGTGTTGGGAAAGCTGGACAGCCACATGTAAATTAATGAAGTAAGAACACTCCCTCACATCAAACACAAAAATAAACTCAAAATATCTTAAAGACTTAAACATAAGACAGGACACCATAAATCTCACAGAAGAGAACATATGCAAAACACTCTCTGACATAAATTATAGCAATGTTTTCCTAGGTCAGTCTCCCAAGGCAACAGAAATAAGAGCAAAAATAAACAAATGGGACCTAATTAAACTTATAAGCTTTTGCACAGCAAAACAAAATGAAAAGACAACCTACAGACAGTGAGAAAATATTTAAAATTATGTGACTGATAAGAGATTAACTTCCAGAATATACAAACAGCTCATACAACTCAGTAACAACAAAAACCACCCAATCAAAAAATGTGCTTGAGACCTAAGCAGGTATTTCTTTGAGGAAGAAATACAGATGGCATATAGGCATATGAAAAGATGCTCAATTTGCTAATTATCAGAGAAATGCAAATCAAAACTACAATGAGCTATCACCTCACACCAGTCAGAATGGCCATCATTCAAAAGTACACGAACGATAAATGCTGGAGAGGCTGTGGAGAAAAGGGAACTCTCCTACACTGCTGGTGGGAATGCAGTTTGGTGCAGCCACTGTGGAAAACAGTATGGGATTCCTCAAACAAACTAAAAACAGACTTACCATATGATCCAGCAATCCCACTCCTGAGCATGTATCCGAAGAAGACTCTAATTTGAAAAGATACATGCACCCCAGTATTCACTGTAGCATTATTTGCAATAGCTAAGACATGGAAGCAACCTAAATGTCCATCAACAGATGACTGGATAAAGAAGATGCGGTATGTGTATATATATATATATATATATATATATATACACATATATATATATATACACACACACACAATGGAACAGCTCTCCGTCATAAAAAGAGAAAGAAATAATGCCATTTGCAGCAACATGGGTGGACCTACAGATTATATACTAACTAAAGTCAGACAGAGAAAGATAAATACCATATAACTTATATGTGGAATGTAAAAAGTAACATAAATGAATTTATTTACAAATAGAGACTCACAGACATAGAAAACAAACATGGTTACCAAAGAGGAAAGAGGGGGAGGAATAAATTAGGAATTTGGTATTAGCAGATACAAACTACCATATACAAAATAAATACACAACAAGGTCCTACTGTATAGCACAGGGAAATATATTCAATAGCTTATAATAACCTACAATGGAAAAGAACGTGTGTGTGTGTGTATAAAAATAAATTAAAAAATTGAATCACTCTGCTGTACCCCAGAAACTAGCACAACATTGTAAATCAACTATACTTCAATTAAAAAAAAGATTAGGAAAAAGACCTAGAAAAATGAAATAATTATGGTTACCAGGGGGAAGGGGTGGGAAGGGATAAATTGGGAGTTTGAGATTTGCAGATACTGACTGGTATATATAAAATAGGTAAGTAAGTTTATACTGTATAGCACAGGGAACTATGTTCGATATCTTGTAGTAGCTTACGGTGAAAAATATGAAAATGAATATATGTATATTCAGGTATGACTGAAGCAATGTGCTGTACACCAGAAATTGACACATTGTAAACTGACTATACGTCAATAAAAAAATAAAATAAAATGGCATAGTATTTGCATATAACCTAAAAAAATAAAAATACAATTGATTTTTGCATACTGAGCTTGTTTTCTGCCACCCTGCTAAACTCACTCATTACTCTGAATAACTCTTTTCTAGATTTCAATGAATATTCTACATAAACAATCACATTGCCTGCAAATAAAGCTTCACCTCTTTTTGTCTAATTTGGGTAGCTCTCCTCTCTTTTCCTTGCCTGCTTGCATTGGCTAGAACCTCTAGAACAACACTGAATAAAGGTGGTAAGGGTGGACATATTTATCTCTTTTTTTCAATTTTTATTGTGATAAAATAATACATAACATAAAACTCACTATCTTAACCATTTTACAAGTACAATTCAGTGTCAATGAGTACATTCATTTATTCTGCAACCATCACCATCATTCATCAGGAGAATTCTTTTCATTTTGTACAACTGAAACTCCATATCCATAAAGGATAACTTCCAATTCCCCTACCTCCCCAGGCCCTGGCAACCACCATTCTTTCTGTCTCTATGATTCTGACTACTCTAAGTACCTTATATGAGTGGAATCATACAATACTTGTCTTTTTGTGGCTGGTTTATTTCAGTTAGCATTAATTTACTCAAGGCTCATCCATGTTTTAACATACCACAATTGCCTTCCTTTTTAGCACTGTATGATAATCCACAGCATGTATATCTGACATTTTGCTTATTCATTCATCTGTTGATGGACACTTGAGTTGCTTCCATGTTTTAGCTATTGTAAATAATGCTACTATGAACATGGGTGTACAAATATCTCTTCAAGACACTGCCTTCAATTCTTCTGCTTTTATATACTCAGAAGCAGAACTGCTGGATCATATGGTTAACTCCATTTTTAACTTTTTAAGGAACTGCAATAGTTACCACAGCAGTTATTCTATTTCCATACCTTTGTTTTTCCTTATTGTAGGGAGACAACATTCACTCTTTCACCCTTAAGTATGATATTAGCTATAACTTCTTTGTAGATGTTATCATGTTGAGGAAGTTCCCTTCTATTCCTAGTCTGCTGAGACTTTTTATTAGGACTTTTTAAAATGCTTTTTCATTTCATCTACTAAAACTATCATATAGTTTTCTTTGCTTGTTAATATGATGAATTATATTGATTGGTTTTCTAATGCTAAACCAATAATGCACTCCTAGAATATAAAGTCCTACTTGGTCATGATGTATTTCTTACTTAAGTATATTGCTGGATTCAATTTTCTAAAATAATGTTTAGAATGTTTACATTTATGTTCATGAGGGATATTGGCCTGAAGTCTTCTCTTACTGTAATGTCCTTTTCTGGTTTTGGTATTAGAGTAACGTGGGCCTTACAGACTGGGTCGGGAAGCATTCTTCCCTTTCGATGTTCTGGAAGAGTTTGTGTAGAACTGGTACATATATATCAATTATCCCAGAGCTCAGTGATATTCTTTTTTGTATTTAGTTCAAATTCTTCTTTCTTTCTTTTTCATTCTGGATAGTTTTCCTTGCTTTATCTTCAAGTTCACTTACCTTTTCTCTTGCAATATCTGATTTTCCGTTAGTTCTACACACTGTAATTTTTCATCTTAGACATAGTAGTTTTCATTTCTGTAAGTTCAATTTGAATCTTTTTTATACCTTCCATGTCTCTATTTTTTGGGAGATCAGAAATATAGTTGTTAAATGTCTTAATGTCCTTCTCTGCTAATTCTACTATGTCAGTGCAAGGTCAGTTTTGATTGGCTGGTTTTTCTTCTCTTCATGATTGTATTTCCCTGCATCTTTGTATTTCAGAAAAATCTCTGACTGAATGTCAGACAGTGTAAACTTTTTTGGGGTGAAGGACATTTTGTATTTATATAAATATTCTCAAGCTTTGTTCTGTAATGACATTAAATACATGGAAATAGTTTCTTTTGGGTCTTGCCTTTAAAACTTTTTAGGTGGGACTAGACCACATTTAGTTTAGGGCTAAATATTCCCCACTACTGAAACAAGATCTTTCTGAGGACTCTACCCAATGCCCCACAAAGTTTTCTAGTCTGGATAGTGGGAAAATACTATTCCAAGCTTTGTGTGAGCAACAAGCACTGTTCTAATGCCCTCAAATGGTTCTTTCCCTGACTTAGTTTTTCTCACATGCATGCACCAGTCAATACTGTGCTGAATACTCTGAGGGGACTGTCCTTATATCTCTGGGTGTCTCTGTGTATAGCTTTCTCTATTTTGTTATTCTGTCCTACAAACTCTAGCCACATTGTACTCCCTGGACTCAAGTCCACCTCCTCAACTCTGGGAGTACACTGGGTTCCACTCTCTACAGTACAATCTAAAAACTCTCAAAAAAGCTGCAGTAGTCATTGCACTTACCACATTTGTTTTCCATTCACTGTCTGTTCTTCATTGACTAAAAATCATTGTTAGCTGTTTTTGTCTTTTTTTTGGGGGGGGGGGGGGATATTTCAAGGAGATGGTAAGTCCAGTCCCTGTTATTCCAGCTTCACCAAAAGCAGAAATCAAGTACCATTGCTTTTAAGGTTGGTTGGTTTGTTTTTTTTTTATAATATTCTAAAATTCCCCTATAATATATACAGTGTATATTGGCTTTCTTTTTAAGTTTCTTGTTTAGAAGTCTCCGAGCTTCCTGCAACTAATGACCATCATCTTTCAACATTTCTTGAAATTTCTGTTATCATCTCCTAAACTATCACTTTTTTCTCTGTTCTATTAAGTCTCCTGAAGCTCTATTTAAATAAAAATAGGCTGATAAAATTTGAGTGACTTCTTTTCCTTCTAAGTTCATGATTTTTCTCAATGCTTTTTTTTTTTTAAGATAAATGTACTGAGCACTTACTATGTGACAGACGCTGTACTAATAATACAGAAACAAAAATAAATAAGAAACAAAACTTGTCCTCTAAAATACTAGATACTGAAGTCTAGAAGAGGACAAACGGCAGACATTTATAATACAGTGTATTAGGTTTTCTGAGCAAGCTGCTGTAAGAGCACAGAGAAAGAGTACCTATAACAAAGACCTGTCGGGAAGGTCAGGTAAAAGATTATTTCTCAGAGAAGATATATAAGCAGAGACCTCAAGTAAAAGTATTAACATTATAACTTTGAAAAGAAAAAAATTAAATAGCTAATATATTAATGAATTTTAAAAAGAAAACATTCTACTTACACCATGTCTATATGAAATGTTTTAATAAAAATAACTGAAATTGATGAATTTCCAAAATCTAGAGTTTATCAGGTCCTACATGGTCTGGACTTCTTCAGTTTCATCTCCTATAATTTTCCTCCTTCTAGCTCTCTTTGCTTCAATCAAACTAGACTCTTTCAGTCCAGCATGACTTTTATTTATGCTGCTTTTTTGTGTAAAATACTCTCAGTTTACCCCTCTAAGCCACTCACCTTTCTGATTTTTAAACTACTACTTCAAGGTTCAACAACTCAAAATGCCACTTTCTCAAAGAAACAATCCCTCTTCTAAGCTAAATAAAATGTCCTGTATACTTCCTTAGCACCACCTTTCCCCCTTTAATAATACTCATCATACTTAAATCCTTATTCAGTGTGCCTTCACCAGTACTTTAGAAACTCTGAGCGCAAGAACCATAACTATCTTATTCACTGCTCCCTAGACCTAGCAAATAAATCACTAAATATCAGTTGAACTAACTGATTGTACCTTACTTTAAAGCTTAAGAATCAATATATGTTAGTATGAGCAAACTGGTCCCTGAGAAGGTTCCACTCTTGACCAACTAAGATAAGGAGGACAATCACAGCTTTCAACTTTATCACTTCAGTTACTACTATAAGACTGGACGAATATTTAATTTTTAGTTTCATTAATAAAAATATTTGATATTGTTTTACCATTCAATAAATAAATAAACTATTTTATAAAAAGAACTTACCAAAATGTTTTTCTTATGTCGTTTCTCCTTTATATGTTTATGAGCTCCCTGGATGTTTTCAATATGAATTAAGCAAAGTTTGCATAGATATCGGCAATTGGTATATTCTGGTGAGCGCTAAAAAGAAAAGTTAAAAATATAGTTTTTTCAGAAAATAAAAAAGTAAATTTTGGACTATATATATGAATGATACAACTATGTAAGCACTGAAGAAACAATTTTTAATAAAAAAATCAGTACTTAAATACCCAAGAGATGGCTGTCCTTTTCAAAATAATCATCATTTAAATTGATAATATACTAATTTAAAACAGTATCATGATAATGCTAAACATATTGGATACTTATCTAATATAGTCTTTAGAATCCAATGTAAGATAAGAAAGGCAGTATTGTTCCTTAGTCTTATTCTAACACTGTCCCAAAAATTGGTTTCAAAGTTTCAGTCTTTTTGATTACTATGAAAAATAAAATCCACCCTCAAATAGGGGGTTTGAAAAAAATAAACTGCAAATAAAAAAGACAATTCCAAAAGCTGAGTTCTGAAAACTTTCCAATCAGTTACAATCATATGGGAATAAATGGAGAGCCTCTTGAGTTAACTACTCTGAAGGGAATAATCCTGACACATGAAAAGCATCAGTCACAGTAGTTAACTTTATATATACTTTATATATGTATTATTGAAATAAAAAGTCATTCCAAAGCATCTGTCATATGCCAGGCACTATGATAGATGTTTCACATACAATTTGCCATTTTAACTCCCCCAGTAATATAATTAGATTGGTATTGTCTTCATTTTACAGATGTGAAAACAAAGCTCATAGAGTTTTCAACTTTCACAAAGTTACAACAATATTAAGTGGTTGATGATGAATTTAAGTTCATGTGTATCTGAATCCAAAGCCAAAACTCTACCCATAAGATTACATAATAAAAAATAACAAAAACACAGTAAGGACACATGTTAAATTTTAAAACATTGTTTCTAATGCCTTACAATGGAAACTCCAGCAATGCTTAATTTTTATCACAGATTGATCTTCAATAGGCTACAACTCCTGACAGAAAGATTCTCTCACTTCAGAATGCAACATAATTTTCTTTAAATAGGAAACCTGCACCAAATTTAGCAACAGTCCTGCCACAGAATATAGACTTCATTTATAGAGTGTCTATTGACCTTACAACATCCCTATGAGGAGTCTGCATTTTAATGGTAAAGTAACTAAATGTCTAAAATTAAATAATTTGCCCAAGGCAACAAGCAAATAAGCAAATTCAGCTCCATCTAGTCATTTCAATTCTTTAGTATAAAAATTATTTCCAATCTAAACTTATTGCCTCACAGAAACTTCTACCTCTCAGTTTCCAACCCCAACTACTTTATTCACCAAATATATTCTGAACTCATACTATAGGTCAAACATTTTTCTAGGAGCTGAGGATAATAGCAAAACACATGAAAATCCCCGTCCTCATGAATTCACATTCTAGTGTAGGAAGACAGGTAATAAACAAATGCACAAACAAATATATAAATAAAATACGGGGGAAGAAGGGGCTATCTGCCTTTTAAAAATAGACATCACTGAAGATCTTATTGATAAAATGACTTAAAGGAAGTGAAGGATTGAGCTATGTGGATAAAGGAAAAGACATTCCAAGCAGAGAGAAGTGTAAATGCTAAGTCCCTAAGGCAGGAATGTGCTTAGTATGTTTGAGAAACTGCAAAAACACTAGCCATGACGAGAACACAGAGGTAATGGGAGTCAGATCACAGAGTCCTTGGTAAGGACTCCAGCTTTTATTCTATGTATGAGGGGAAGGTATTGAAGATTTCTGAGCAGAGAATTACAAGATCTAATCTAATTTTAAAGTGATCACTTGCCTTCTATATTAAGAATAGAAGGGCTCATTGCTATTATGAACATACTGCAACAATCCAGAAGAAAGATGACACTGGCTTGGTTCAAGGCAAGAGTGGTGGAAGTGGCAAGAAGGGTGGGTTCAGGAGTTAAAAGCAGAAATACAGAACACCTGAAGCCATGAATACTGATAAGGTCATGATATCACTCATCAATCGTACTTTTTCAATTGCAAAATGTGAGCAGATAAGGACATGCCTAGATTCTTTCAGTGAAAAAAACTTGGTATAACATGGACTGGGGAGTCAGAAGGCCTGAAATGACAACTCAGTTGACCTGGGATAAATCTCTGACACTTGAGTCTGCTTCTACATCCTTAAAATGAAATAATAAAAATTGCCCTACCTGGTAATATAATTAAGTTCTACATGTAGCTAATCTTTATTTAGTGCTTACCACATACCAGGCACTCTGCCAAGAACTTTGCCTTGTATTATCTTATTTAACCATCACAATAGCCCAATAAGCGAGGTTACCATTATTTTTACCAACTCCATTTTAATGATGAAGAAACTTAGGTTTAAAGAAATTACATAACTTATCCAATATTATCTAACCAGTAAGTAGCAGAGCTAGACCCACTGATTCCAAAACCTGTACACTTAACCACTAAGCAAACTACCTCTAATTACTGACCAACTACTACTATGTGCAAGGCACTGTATTAAGTACAATAGCAAATAAGACAAAAATGTCCTCATCATGAAGCTTCTATTTTCACAGAAGGGACACATGAAAAACGTTCAAAAATTCTTTTCTTATACTCATAATATTTTATTTTACCATTAAACAAACACACCAAAAAAACTTCAAGGTTTCTGCAGACCAGTTAGAATGATTTCTGTCCTGAACAATCAATGGATCAAAGAAAATATTAAAGAGGAAACAAAGTTTCCTGAGACAAATAAAAATGGAAACACAACATATCTTGTGGGATACTGCAAAAGCCAATTCTAAGAGGGAAGTTTATAGCAATAAAAGCCTCCATTAAAAATCAAGGAAGATCCCAAATAAACAACCTAACTCTACGTCTTAAGCAACTAGAAAAAGAAGAACAAACTGAGCCAAAGTTAGCAGAAGAAAGGAAATAATAAACATTCGAGCAGAAATAAATGAATTAGAGAACAGATTCACAGATATAGAGAACAAACTAGTTGTTACCAGTGAGAAGAGGGAAGTGGGGAGGGGCAATATAGGAGTACAGAATTAAGAGGTACAAATCATTATGTATAAAATAAGCTATAAAGATGTATTGTACAACACAGGGAATGTAGTCAATATTTTGTAATAACTATAAATGGCATATAATCTTTGAAAACTGTGAATCACTATATTGTACACCTGTATCTTGCATAATACTGTACATCAACTATACTTCAATTTTTAAAACAATAAAATAAGTGAATTCTATAATAGAAAAAAAATAGAAAAGATTAACCAAAATATGAGTTGGTTCCTTAAAAGATAAACAAAATTGACAAACTCTTAGCTAGACTAACCAATGAAAAAAGACAAAGGACCCAAATTAACAACATTATAAATGAAAAAGGAGACATTACAACTGCCACTACAGAAACTTAAAGGATCATAAGAGGCTACTATGAACAAATACACACCAACAAACTGGATAATCTAGAAGAAATGGAAGAATTCTTAGAACATACAGTTTACCAAGACTGAATCAGGAAAATATAGAAAATCTGAATAGACCAATTACTAGTAAAAAGAGTAAGTCAGTAATCAAAAATCTCCCACTGAAGAAAAGCCCAGGATCAGATGGCTTCCCTGGTGAATTTTATGAGACATTAAAAGAAGTAACACCAATCCTTCTCAAACTCTTCCAAAAAGTCAACAAGGAGGGAACATTCCCAAACTCCTTTTATGAGGTCAGCATTATTCTGATACCAAAAAGAAAAGGACACTACTCAAAAATTTTAGGCCAATTTCCCTGATGAATATATATACAAAAATTCTCAATAAAATACTAGCAAACTTAATTCAAGCAGGATAAAAGGATCATACACCATGATCAAGCAGGATTTATCCCTGGGATGCAAGGATGGTTAAATATATACAAATTAATCACTGTGATACATTACATTAATAGTATAAATGAATCATTTAATCATCTCAATAGACACAGAAAAAGCATTTGACAAAATTTAATATCCATTTATGACTAAAAACTCTTAAGAAACCAGGCATAGAAGGAACATATCTCAACATAATTTTACAGGGTATATATGACAAGCCCACAGCTAACATCATAATCAATGCTGAAAGGTTGAAAGCTTTTCTCTAGGATCAGGAACATGACAAGGGTGCCCAGTCTCACCACTCTTATTCAACATAGTACTAGAAGGTCTAGCTAGAGCAATCAAGCAAAAAAGAAAAGAAATAAAAGGTGTCAAAATTGGAAAGGAAGAAGTAAAATCATCTATTCTTGCAGATGACATGATTTTAGTGTTAGACTTAATCAATGAATTCAGTAAAGATGTAGGATACAAAATTAACATACAAAAATCAGTAAGTAGTGTTTGTACACACTAACAACAAATTTTCTGAAAAAGAAGGAAATAAATCCTGTTTACAATAGTATCAAAAATTATAAAATACTTAGAAATAAATTTAACTAAGGACGTGAAGGCCTCTACTCTGAAAACTATAAGACACTGATGAAAGAATTTGAAGAAGACACAAATGGAAAGATACCCCATGTTCAAAGATTGAAAGAATAGTTAAAATGTCTATACTACCAAAAGTCATCTATAGATTCAATGCAATCCCTATCAAAATGGAATTTTACCAGAAGTAAAAAAAAAGCACTCCTAAAATTTATATGGACTCACAAAAAACCCTGAATGCCAAAGAAATCCTGAGAAAGAAGAACAAAGTCAGGAGGCATGACAGTTAATGCTTTTGAGTTATATAACAAAGTTATAGCCATCAAAACAGTATAGTACTAGCATAAAAACAGACCAATTGAACAGAATCAAGAGCCCAAAAATAAACCCAAGCATATAAGGTCAACTAATATTTGAAAAGGGAGCCAAGAATACTCAATGAAGAATGGACATCTTTTCAAGAAATGGTGCTAGAATAACTGGATATTCACAAGGACAAAAAGAAAACTGGATCCACATCTTATGACACTCCCAAAAATTAACTCAAAATGGACTAAAAACTTGAATGGAAGACCTGAAACCATGAAACTCGTGGAAGAAAACACAGGCATAAAGCTCCTTGACACAGGTCTTGGTAATGATTTTTTGGATATAACACTTATAGTACAAGCAGTAAAATCCAAAATAAACAAATGGGACAACAACAAACTAAAAAGCTTCTGCAGGGCAAAAGAAACCATTAACAAAGTGAAAAGACAACCTACAGAATGAGAAAAAAAATTTACAAACCATATATCTGATAAGGGATTAATATCCAAAATACATAAAGAACTCATACAACTCAATAGCAAAAAAACAAGACTTAATTTAAAAATGGGCAAAGGCCCTGAAGAGACATTTTTCCAGAGAAGATAGGTACGTGAAAAGATGCTCAACATCACTAGTCATTAGAGAAATGCAAATTAAAACCACAATGATGGGGGGAGGGCAAAGTTCAGTGGTAGAGTGCAATGTTTAGCATGCATGAGGTCCTAGGTTCAACCCCTGGTACTTCCATTTAAAAAAATAAATAAACAAACAAACCAAATTACCTCCCCTCCACCAAAAAAAAATTATAATAAAACCCCAATAAAATAGCACCTCATGCTTGTTAGAACTGCCATTATCAAAAAGACAAGAGGTAATAAATGTTGACATGGATGTGGAGAAAAGGGAACCCTAGGTTCCCTACAACCCTACAGTGCTGGTGGGAATATAAACTGGTACAGCCACTATAGAAAACAGTATGGCAGTTACCCCCCAAAATTAAAAATAGAACCACCATATGATCCAGAAAGTCCACTCCTGGGAATATATCCAAAGGAAACAAAAACACTTAACTGAAACAAGATATCTGTACCCCATGTTCATAGGAGCATTATTTACAATAGCCAAGGAATGGGAACAACCTAAGTGTCAATCAACAGATGAACAGATAACGAAGTTGTGGTGTATACATATAAAACAGAATATTATTCAGCCATTAAAAAAAATGAGGAAATTCTACCATTTGCAACAATATGGGTGGACCCTGAAGGGATTATGCTAAGTGAAATAAGTCAGACAGAGAAAGACAAATACTGTATGATCTCACTTACATGAAGAAAGAAAGAAAGAAAGAAAGAAAGAAAGAAAGAAAGAAAGAAAGAAAGAAAGAAAGAAAGAAAGAAAGAAGAAAGAAAGAAAAGAAAGAAAGAAAGAAAGATAAGAAAAGAGAAGAAAAGAAAGAAAGAAAGAAAGAAGAAAGAAAAGAAAGAAAGAAAGAAAGAAAGAATAGGAAGAAAGAGAGAGGAGAGAGAGAGGGAGGGAGGGAGGGAAGGGAAGGAAGAGGAAAGGTAAAGGAAGGAGAGGAAAGAGAGGAAGGAAGAGAAAGGAGAGGAAAGGAGAGGCAGGAAAGGAAGGAAAGGAAAGGAAAGGAAAGGAAAGGAAGAAAGGAAAAAGAAAGAAAGTAAGTCATAGAAAAAGAAATCAGACTTGTGGTTACCAGAGGCAGAGGGTGGAGGGAGGGGAAAATCTGAAGAAGGTAGACACAAGGTACAAACTTTCAGTTATAAGATAATTACGTACTAAGGATGTGATGAATACTGCTGTATGATATATAGGAAAAGTTATTAAGAGAGTAAATCCTAGAGGTTCTCACTACAAGGAGAATATTTTTTCTTTTTTCTTTCTTTTCTTTTTATTGTATCTATGGGAAGATGAATGTTAGCTGAACTTACCATGGCAATCATTTCACAGTGTATGTAAACTAAACTATCATGCTTTAAACTTATATAGCCATATATGTCAATTACTTCTCAATAAAACTGGAAAAAAATAAAAGTAGTAACTTGCATTTTTTTAAAAAAACGATTTCTGGGCATGGAGATTCTTAGTATTTCCTAGTCAATATTTAACACTTGCTATAGGGAAATTTATTCTTCTGACCTAATAGTTTGGATTTACTCCTTCTTTGCTACAGGTTAAAAATCTACATCGTTACTCCTCAATTAGATAATCTATAAGTAAACTGTGAACCAAATGAACCTGATGTAATCAAAAGCAACTTGGTAAGAATATTCGTAATGAGTGTTTAAAATTGGTAAAGAAAAATACTAATTAAGAGTATACTGGATTGAAAACAAGAGGCTGTGGAGGGCACAAGAAACAAAGTGTCAGAAAAAAAAGAGATTATAAATATCTATGCTGGTACTGGCACACTGATTTTACATCATTGCTATCTAAACTCAACAACAAATAAAATACATTCCACACTTCCAAGTTTTCTTTCACCGCACATTATTCCTTCCTACTACCATCAAATATCCATTCCACCCCAACTTTTTCCTTCTACCAACTGACTTTTCCTGTTTAATATTCTACGTATTTTCCCATCCAGCCCCCTGCTATATTTCCTGAAAGCACATTTTCCACATTTTCTTTATACACACCGTACAATTTACCTACACTACCCTTCCCCTAGTCCACCTAGTCAACTCCTAGCCATTCTTTCAGACTCAGTTCCAATGTCACCTCTTTATAAAGCACTCCTCAAGCTGATGCCTCTATACCAACTCAACTTGGTCACTCCCCTGTCTAGGATCCTATTTTCAAACAACATTGTTATTACTACTATTATTTGCTTATATGTCTTTCTCTGAAAGAAACTCCTAGAAAAGCATTATCATGGTTTTAAAAATGCCACACATGCCTAATTCAAATTTGTATCACCACATCATGGTACATGAAAGGCATTCAATATTTATCTTGACAAGGCACAGATTCAGAATAGCCACTAATTCCAGGCTGAGGAAAAAGAAAGAGAAAGACAGAACTGAGTAAAATGGCAAACTGTAAAAAAACACTTCCTTCTAACTATGATCTTGTGAGACTAACTATATAGGCCAAACTCTGTCCTACATCATAGACCGCTACTCCTTGATATTCTTTCCTATTTTCACAGGGTGACTATTCTGTCATAAGTTCTATTAATAACTCAGGATTAACTTCTTCAGTTTAAATATGACCTCATTTTTCTAAGCTATACAAAATCATAACATTTCTTCATTTCCTTTCTTATTTATCAAGAATGATGACCTATTCCCTTGTATGCATACTCACAAATACCCCAAGTATCTATTTGTGAACAGATTGATTTATGAGTCTGTCCTTCAATATCTAGCAGTGGCGGGTTGTTTTGTTTGTTTGTTTGTTTGTTTGTGGGGGGTAATTAGGTTTACTTATTTATTTTTTAATTAATTTTTTTTTTTAGTGGAGGTATTAGGGATTGAACCCAGGACCTTGTGCATGCTAAGCACGCGCTTCTACCGAGCTATACCCTCCCCCTATTTGCAGTGTTTTTATTGTTAAGAGTAGGAATGTGTATTTCTAGGTTAACAAATTAATTAGTACTCAGGAACAAAACACTAATGTCTAGAATAGTTCCTAATATATAGGCAATATTCAGTAAATGTGAAAGAAAAAAAGAGGAAAGAGAAAATCAAGAGGGAAAGAAGTCTAGTATATCCTGTAGAGTTTGATAAATTTGTCACTCCAGACTATTAACTTTTAATGGGCAAAAAACTGTGCCATTTTCTTCAATATACCCCTAGTGCCTACCATAGCATCTAGAACATAACAAGCTCTCAGTATCTATTTGATAAGTGAGTAAGTCAAAGGTCAACAAAATACTTCTTGTAAAGGCACAAAGTAATATTTTGGTAACTATTTTATGCTTTGGTAAATAGTAGCTATGCTTTACAATTCATATAGTCTCTATAGTGACTACTCAAAACAACTCTGCCATGGTAGCACAAAAGCAGCTATAGATAAAAAGAATGGCATGGCTGTGTTCCAATAAAACTTTATTCATAAAAACATGAGGTATTTAACCACAGTTTTAAAAAACAAAACACAAAAAACAAAAACAAGGAGGTAGATCATATTTGTCAAGCCCTGGGATGAATGAATGAAGTCAGACTCATAAATGTAAGGATTTGCTGAACAAATGGAAGAAAGGAAGAAAAGAGAGAGGGAGAGAAGAAGAAAGGAAAAAGGGAAGGAAGAAAAGATTAATGTTATCTCTGTCTTAGGAACAGAAAAAGAAAAATAAAAAGAGCTGTACTTGGTAAAGAGAAGTTATGAAACATGCATTTTCCTCCAAATAACTAAAACAAGAAAGTATACTTTTTCAAGTCGAAAGATGTGATCTCTTTCTAAGCGTTCTTCTGCTTGTTTCAAACCTAGCCTCTGCTCAGGTGTCAATGTAGATTCATCTATCACAGTGGCATTTTCTAAATAGTCCATCTCTGAAGAATTTTCTTTATTAGATTCATCATTCTTCGTTTTACCTGGAAAAGGAAGCAATTACTTAGTTACCATCAGAACTGGTAAATTAAATTTTTTTAAATGGAAAATAGGCATTCAATTTATACATATACAGAAAAAATACTCTTCCCTTATATTTTCCTTGGCTGTACAACTTGGTATACTTAAGTAAAATATAAGTAAAAGTTATTCATGGTATCAAAATTCACAAAGAAAAATCTACTTTATGAGTCAAATGCCTATTTTCTTCTTTCAATTTACCTGTATCATAATAGACAAATATGACTGAGATTAACTATACAAGGCTAACATAACCATCTTGCAGACTCTCTGAAGTAAAATGATATAAAGCTATTTCAAGTCCCAAAAATGACTCACTGAACTAAAGTCACTTTAGTGACTTTATCACTATAGAGAAGAAGCCAACAGAACATATATACTCCAGACCATAAACCCACACCAGGCTCCTTTTCTTCTTTGCTTTCACTGAACTCTTGGATAGCTCTACCACACCAGTATTTTTACTTTGCGTCTCTGTCTCTTAACTAGACTATAATCTTTTTAAGGCACGGACTATGTGCTTTCAGTCTGCATTTCCAGCACCTAACAATATGTACCTGGCATACAGTAGGTTCCACCACCAGTGTGATTTTTTAAAATACAAACTGAACCATGTTATTCTCTTGCTTATAATACTTAACAGGCTTTCAAAGAGTTCAGAATAAAGTTTAAACTCTGTAGCACATAAAATGCAGTTCGTGCCCTCCTGGAGGCAGTCAACAGTCTAAATACAGTAATTTCAAGTTTTTGTAAGTTGTATAAAGGGAAAAAGCAGGTAATTGAGAGGGAGACAAACTTTAGATATGGTGGTCAGGGAAGGCTTCTCTGAGATTTTTAAGCCAAGGCCTCAAGAGAGCTAAGTTATCTATATATCTGATTTTACATCCTGACCTAACACTTTTCACTTCATTCATACCAAATATGCTAGAATGGATCACTGCTACTTCAAGTCTCAATGCCTCTACATGTACTGTTCCTTCTACCATCAAGGGCCCTCCCACTTCAAATAGTAATGTTTACTTGTCCTGCAAAGTTCAGCTTAATATCACCTATTTCAAAAGACAGTCTGATATTCTTTATATTCTCATAGCACCCTCTATATTCTCACACTTCCACAATAATGTAATTTGTATTTATTTACCTCCTACATTGGATAATAAATTCCTTGATACTAATGATCAGGTCTTATCCAACTTTGTACCTTCAGATTTTAATACAATGCCTAGACCAGAGATGACACTAACTAAGTGTGTTAAATAAGTAAACTGATTTGGATGTATCTAAAAGCGCTTCTAAAAGTAAATGCTCAAAATCAACCAATCTCTCCCCTCCGCCCTTAAAAGCCATTCTACATGCCATCTACAAGAACCCTGACAGTAGGTTCTATTTTTTGATAGCACTCATTTTCTGAACAAAAAAAAAATAGTGTGCCTCTGGAGGTGACGTGTCTCCTACCACAAGAAGAATACCACTCAGCAATTAAAAAAGTAATGGTATACTGATACATGCTACAACATAGATAAATCTTAAAAACACGATTAGTGAAAAAACCCAGACACAAAAGGCCACATGTTGTGTGATATGTGATTTCATTCACATAAAATAGGCAGATCTAGAGACAGAAGTAAATTAGTGGTTGAAAGTGCCTAGGAGGAGAGGGTAATGAATACTGACTGCTAACGGGTATGGAGTTTCCTTTGGGGGTGATGAAAATATTCAAGATTTAGACAGTGGTAATGTCTACACAACTTTGCAAATATATTTTAAAACACACTGTATATTTTAAAATGACAAGTTTTATGGCATGTGAATCTCAATAAAACTAATATAAAAAGGTAAATAAGAAAAAATTTTAGATGAGAATAAAACTACAGAGAAAAATTAAACAGGTAAAAGGAATAAGGATTGCCAGAGGTGGAGGTGAGGGCTGTAAATTTTAGGTAAGTGACACAGCAAAAGAATCACTGAGAAGGTGAAAGAGGTAAGAGAACTAGCAATATGGACGTCTAGAAGAGTGTTCCAGGCAAGACGAAAAAGCAAATGCAAAAGATACCAGGTAGACATTTGCCTTCATGTTTGAGGAACTGCAAGGAAACCATGCAGTTGGAAAAGAGAGAGAAAGGGTGAGAAGTAGGTAATGAGGGCAGAGAAGTGGAGGAGAACGCTGAAGATACTTCAAGGACACTAGTTTTTACTGATGTAAGGGAAACCATCAAAACATTTTGAACAGCAGTAACATGATGCAAATAACTTGAACAGGATCATTCTGGCTACTAAGTTGAAAGTACAATGAAGGGTGGTATAAGCGAAAATAAGAAAATGACTTAGGTTATGCTGCTCAAAAGCATGATATTGACCAGCAGCATCCGCCTCATTCAGGAGCTTGTTAGAAATCCAGTATCTCAGACTCTAGATTTTCTACATCAAAAAATCTCTGAGAATGGAGCCCAAGAATCTGAATTTTAATACAATTTCCAGGTGATTCATATGCATATTAAAGTTTGAGGAGCCCAGATCTAGAATACCTTCCCCTCATATATTCACCAGGCTCACTCTCTCACCTCTTACCTTCAAGCAATTTGCTCTAATGTCACCTTCTCAGTGACAATTTAAATTTGATACACCACCACCAGAAACAGCAGCATTATTTCCTATGACCTTTCCTGTTTTATTTTCCTCATAAGATTTATCACCATCTAATTTATTATATACTTTTGTTAATTATTACATTTGTTGTCTGTCTCCTCTAGAATATTAACTCCGTAAGAGCAGTGTTGTCTGTTTTGTTCACTGCTATATTCCTAGAGACTAAATCAGTATCTGGCACATCGCAGAGACCCTCCAAAAATATTTACTGAATGAATGAATGGCAAAAGGAAAATGGTGAAATGCTAGGTGGGCACTAAAGTTGGGCCTAATGGAGATTAATCTACCAATCTCAGGTGGACTTGAGATTAATCAAAATTCTATAAAGCCTATTAAGCCAAAATAGACAATGATCTAGATATAGGTTTTATTCTATTTAATTTACAACGGGGAATCTAATGGGAAATCACTCATTCAAATATTAAGTTGGGTTTTTTCATATGAGAAAAAAATGCTGAATTATTATGTGTGAACATGACTTCAAGGCAGATATTCTACATATTGAAGAAAATTCTTTACAATATGAGAAGCATTTGTGAAAAATGATTGCTACACTATAAACTCATTCTTTCTAATTTGTTAAAACAAGTCTCCCAAAAGGACAACTACTCGGTCTACTAGCTTCCTTAAGCTAATTCAACTTGTTCTCCATCTTAATAACAAAACTGTAATTGGAGAAAATAATAAAAAGATACTCATTGCCATTGCACGCCTAATGTGTCAGGCACTACATGAAACACTCTATTGGATTATTTCACTTAACCTTTATAACAAAGGCAGCAGCATCTCTACTTTTAAAAACTTGAGGAAATTGAGACTGTTTTAAATGATAAGCAGCTTACCCAAGTTTATAAAGTTATTAAATGGGGAAGATAAGGTTAAAAACCTATGAAATTTTACTCCAGAGCTCACAATCTTAACCATCTCGCTGTCACCTTATTTTGTCACTTTTTAAAAGAATAATCTTTAAATCAGATTTTTCACTAATTCAAGTGATGAGACCCTTACGAGAGATCTTATGCAATAGTATTTCCCAACTTCGATCAATCACATACTATCATGTTTAGATGTGCCATATCTAAACACTACCAGTACTATTATTTATTTGATATTGTCTTTAAACTGACTTACTTTTTTTGGCATTGTCCTAAGCCATATCTATATAAAATGATTAAGTTGATATCTTTTCTTATAAAAATATCTCTATTAAATGGAAAAAAAGTTCTGTCAATATAACATCAAAGACATGAACAATATTTCTAAACAATTAAAGCCCAGATCAAGATCCCATAAGAAAATGAATTTTACACAAATAGTTCTCAAGTAAATTTCAATAGTGTCCTAATGAATCTCTGCTTCCAGTCTTGCTCCTGTCAAAGAATTTCCTATAATAAAAAAGATAAACATATATACACACACATACACAAACATATATATGATTATAGCACTACCTTGCTTAAACTCTTCAGCAGCTTCTCAAAACACTAATAAAGTCCAAACTGTCTATAATGTCCTAAAAGGCCCATTATTCTCCAATTCTGCTGTGCCTTTTCAGCTGCATCTTTTGCCACATTTCCCCTCAAGTCCCTGTTCTGGTCATACTGAATCTTACTTGTGGTCATACTTGCAGTCTCATATTTATATCATGCATTTTCCCAATCCAAAGTCTAATCCATCAATTAAATCATATACTTTCTCAATTCTAAGTTTTTGGGTCTGAACTAAATTACCACTTTACTTGTCTGTATCACCCCCACCTAACTAGAAGCTTCCCTGAGGTCTGGGGCTGTGGCTTTTTACTTTTCTATTCTAAACACATGCAAGACATATAATAGGAACTCAATATATACATGTTTCATGAATGAATGAGCAATGTATTACTAGGACCATTTAAAAGAAGTGTGTGTCTGTGTGTGTATACTGACTACAGGAGTCACTAAATTTGTATTTGCACAGGTTTTGTACCTACCATACTAAATGTTTTCTAGCTTAAAGAGCCATATTATTGTTTATTTTGTAATTAAAGTAGTTAAAATCAAACTATAGATAATCTAAAGAATATTAATTTTTAAATATCTCTCAAAAATGTGACTTGTAGGATAATCTGATTTGTACTTACTCAAATCATCTGATATGTCTTCAATTCCTGAAGCACTATCATCAGAATCACCAGTATTATCTGTACATGTTTGTTTCTTCTGAGATCGTTGTGAGTTTTCCAGAGCAGATTTTTCTCCCTCTGTAACATCAATATTCACTTTGTCCAGAGAAGTAAAGGAGCTTGGAATTTTTTTTCCAATCTGCTGCAATTCTGTCTGTCTCATGTTTTCTTTCAATAGTAAACTTGGTACCTTCTCAGCTTCTGGGGGTAAACTGGGCACCTTTTCTGATTTCATCTGAGAACCGGGTGCTTTTTCTGCTCTCCTCTGTGAATTAAGTGTCTTTTCTACTACTGTTGCCTGGAAGCTGGGTGTCTTTTCTGTCTTCACTGGTGAATTAGATGACTTTGGTGACTTCTCTGCTTTTGCCTGTAAACTGGGTGCCCTTTCTACTTTTGCCTGTGAAATAGGTACTTTTTCTGATTTCACTGGTGAATTAGGTGATTTTTTTGCTTTGCAATGACTTTGATCTCGAAGGACTAACCCCAAATCTTTAGGGCCTGGAACACTGGCAGCATTTACTTTACATGATTTAACTTCTGTTTTTTCTATACAAATATCATTTTGCTTATTTTTTTTACTACTATTCCTATTTGGAGAATTGGTCCCAATTTCTTTTATGGATTTATCACTTCTAGCTTTCAAAGTTTGATTAGTTATAACTTTAACTGTTTTGCTTTCTTCAGAAAGAGCCCAAGCATTCTTCTTTGGTTCATGATTTTCATTTTTAGAGGTCTTAGACTCTTCCATTATTTGAAAACCTGCTTCTTTCCAATTGTGATATTGTAAAATGGCAGATCTCCGGTAGTTTGAATTGCTTCAAATCCAGTTTAGGCAAGCAAACTATTGGGGGAAAAAAAAGTGTTATTTAAAATGTAAAAGCCATTTTTAAAAAATTGGTTAGACACAAAGATTTTAAAGTTTATTCTCAAAACTAAATAGAAAAAAAAACTCTGAAAACTACATGAGAAGGAGTTAAAGCTCACCTAGTAAATAACAGCAAAACACCCGTAAAGGAGGTTCTAATATAATCCTGGCAATATGACATCAAAAAAAGGAAATTTTAGAAGTAAAAGGTTGCTTTACATTACTCAGTAAGAATTTCAACCCAAAGGGAAATAAAACATGCAACTGATGCACCACAATTAACATAAGAGGAAATGGAACCAAAAAAAAGAATTCCAATTCATATGCAATCCAAACTACAGGGAATAAGTTTACAGAAGCCTAAGCAGTAAGCTCTCGTCTACATGACTTTTCTACTAAATACTACCTATCTATACAGCTAACCTACTTCTAACTTGACTCTCTAAACATGGAGAATCAACGTCAATAGACTTTCTCCACCTCTGAAGCACAAAAGAGTTTAAATAAATTCTTCCGAGGTAAGAAAATTTTGCAAACCAACACGTACCCAGAGCTAAAAAGTGACAGTAATATACTATACAACGATACAACGGTCATGATACATGTTATTACACACTTGTCAAAATCCACAGAATGGATATCCCTAAGAGTGAACCCTAAGGTAAACTATGGACTTTGGGTGATAATGACGTGTCAATGTACATTCACTGATTGTAACAAATGTACCACTCTAATGCAGGGATGTTGATTGTGGGGGAGGCCATTCCTGCATGGAGGAAGGGAGATTATGGGCACTCTGTAGTTTCTGCTCAATTTTGCTGTGAAACTAAAACTGCTCAAACAAAATAGTAACGTTTAGAAAAAAGATGATAGTAAGAAAGAACACAAAAATCAGTCAGAACCCATTTTGTTATAAAATATAATACGAACTATCAACCTTTCACCACAGAGTACGAACTATAAACAAATGAAAATACTGCACTTTGTTAAATTATTTCTATATTGGAATGACCTTGTATACTACATATTATGGAAATCAGGATTTTTTTACTTTTCACTTTGCCCTGTATGCCTTAAATTCAGTCCTATGCCTCTAAACAAAGATTAACAATATGAATAAATATTAGAGTCAGGAAAAGCAAACTGCACGTAGCATCTTTGATTTTACTTGGTTAATTTATTAAATTATAAATTTGGGCAGCCAAACACCTCTAAGCATTTAACTATACATCATATCAACACAAAAATAATACCAAAATTCAAAACTTTAGAACACAATTCATTTACTACAGACTATGTTTATTCCAAAGTACATTTCCAAAAAAAAAAAAAATAGAAATTAAACTTACCTAGTTATATCTCCACTGAAACATCCTACTCAACTTGGACCTAGCTTTTATAATTCCTATTTATACTACAGTCCTCTACATCCTCTGCCTTGATCTCTGCCCATCTGTCCAGATAATATTAACATAATCTTTTATGCAAAAAAAACCTACTAGATAGATAAGCAACAAGAATATATTGTATGGCATAGGGAATTATAGCCATTATCTTGCAATAACTTTTAATGGAGTATAATCTCTAACAATACTGAATCATTATGCTATACATCTGAAACTAGTATAATATTGTAAATCAGCTATATTTCAATAATAAAAAAACTTCCTAGTTGCTTCTTTCTGAATTATTTTACAAAATGATATTAAATAAATTATGGTAATTAAAATTTAAGCCAAAACCTAGACTTTCACCATTAATTCTTTTTTTTTTTTTCATTTTATTTTTTATTGAAGTGTAGTTGATTTAAGATATTAGTTTCAGGTGTACAGCAAAGCAATTCAGTTACACACATACATACGTATATACATATACATTTTCAGATTCTTTTCCATTATAGCTTATTACAAGAAACTGAATATAGCTCCCTGTGCTACACAGTAGGTCCTTGTTGTTTATCTATTTTATATATAGTAGTGTGTATCTATTAACTTCTTTTTTGACTAACATAATTTTCCAGTAAAAAGCTATAGCATTTTTATCTAAAAAAAAGAATGTTTTCACTCCTAATTTTCAGATATTTAAATTTATTTAATTAATACTTTCTCTTACTATTCTTGATAAAATTTTTTTAAATAACTGTCAAAAAAGTTGCCAAATGTACCTAAATTCTTGTAGAAACTGCTGCAGGTTCCTAATTTTAAAAATAAAAATGGGTTTTATTCTGAAAGAAAATAGTTTACTCTTATTCAGCAAACAAAATATTTTAAATTTTCTAATGCTATTCTACAGTAATAACTCTTTAATAATTTTGTAGATGTCATCTCACTGACAAAAGCCTAAACAATAAAGACTCGATATAGCAAAATTCATCCATAATTCTGTTTATAAAACTTTCTACACATACTATTTTTCACTCAAAAAAAAAAGAAAAAAAAATCCCAACCCTCTATAAATCAAATCTGTATGTATAAATAAAAGTCACAGAGATTTTTTTTTAAATCAATGTATTTAATACAGATAAATGCTAGTGAGGAGTTAAAGATTTAGAAAACTTGCAGGTTTTATTTTAAGTGAGTAATTTGTTTCATATAACTAAAAGTACATTTGATCTTTTTTTATTGAAGCATAGTTGATTTATAATGTTGTTTTAGTTTGATATACAGCATACTGATTCAGTTTTTTATATATGTATGTGTATATATATAAATATTATACATATTTATATATATTCTTTTTCATTACAGGTTATTACAAGATAGTGAATGTAATTCCCTGTGCTACATAGTAGAACCTTATTATTTATTAAATTTTTAATAGGAACAATGTGCTATGAAAAAACAGGCCATAGTTATTTTCTAATCTTCCTCATCTTTTCTTGTATGAGTAGCAAATGTCTTACTGCTTCCAAAAAAGAAAGTGTGGTAATTTTACAGTAAAACTGCTATTTTTAATTCTTTCTTTTAAGCTATCAACAGTACAAAATTTTCTCCCAAAAGTTTTAAGTTGTAGAAATGAAATTTTCTCTGAAGAGATAAGGTTTTGAAAATAAGGTTCACTGCTTCCCAAGTACACACTCAGCAAAATTGGTTCAATCAAATAAAAATGTCAGACCTACTTTCTAGTACCTGGTTACATTTTTAGAATGCAGCAAATGAGTATTAAGTGAGATTCTAACCTTAAATAACCATTTATTAACAAGAAAATACAGATAATTTTAATGCATTTATTCTAAAAGTGTTTGACTATAGAAAACAATAGCATTTAGAATGTGTTCCATTTCATTTTTAAGTAAATCATTAAACATCAGTCCATTTCTTACTTCTAATCATGTAGTCTGCCTTCCATGAATCCTTACAATGTCTACCACAATGCTAGGTACTTAACAAACATTCAACATCACTGGCAATTAAAGGAATAGCTACTTCAGACTGATGTCTTTACATCACTCTCTTCCTCCTGCAAACCGAAGTCTTTAGCAAAAATTGGAATTGTTTCACTCAGTTTTTGATGCCTTTCTGTAATTATTCATCATTCAACTGGCAAACCAGCCTACAAGTTCTGGGGCCTGAGACTTAAGAGTTGTTTCAATACACTAGCTGAGAAAGTTTACCTGAAACAACTGTTCCATAACTAATGAAGAAGCTAGTCACAGCGCGAGTTACTATTCAAGTAACCTTTCATGGAACAGACAAAGGAAATAACTGTAAGGCATAATTATCAGAATCTCCTACTTCTTTGAAAAAAAAATTACATAATGAGCCAATTTCAACTAAACTATAAAGTGAGTGGCTGAATCAGCTACCTTTAGCATCTACTCCAACTGAAATGTTATAATGCAGTACAAATCCTAAAACAGTGATGCTAATGTTGTATTTGTTCTGATAATTTTACAAATTAGAGAAAATTAACACGAATATCTCAGGCTCCATACAGACACAGCATTTGTACAGAAGTAAACTATACTTATTGTGATCATTTCTTAATATATACAAATATTGAATCATTATGTTGTCCACCTGAAACTAATATAATATTGTGTCAATATTACCTCAATTAAAAGAGAGAGGGGGGAAAAAAAACAACTAGCATTGGTAGCCAATAGTCTCCTACAGGAAAAAAGCTTGCTATAAGCAAAGGAATTCCATATAAACTAAGATGCCAGAGACTGAATTATTATACATGGTATGTGCTTAATAAATAAATTTTAAGTTAATATATTATTAAACATTTTTAAATGACTAAACGCTTAGCAATTATATAATCTGGCATTTGCAATTGATTATATTTAACACTGAAATACTAGCGGTAATAAACCATCCTTAAAATACTGATTACCTTTAAGGCAGTAGTTCTCAAATTTTAGCATTTACCAAAATCAGTTGGAAGGTCCCATTTCCAGAGTTTCTGATTCAACAGGTCTGGGATTGAGGCCCAAGAATTTGCCTTTCTAACAAATTTCCAGGTGATTCCCATGTGGCAAGGCTAAGCACTACAAGTGAAGAATCAATGCTCTAAGGAATGGTTCTTAAAGCAGAAGTGAAGGGAAATCAAACTCTTCTGTACAATTTTACACACAATGAAGAATTTGATTCATGTTGGTCACCCCACTAGACTGTAAACCCCAAGAGGTAAGAAACCATTTCTGATTTTGCTTACCATTATATCTTCAGTGCCTACTACAGTGCCTAATACAAAGCATACGATAAATTTGTTAAAAGGATTAATAAAAATTAGCTTAAATTATTTTTAATTGTTCACACTTTAAAAATTAACTATAATAAATCCAAAAGATATGTAATTGCATGATACCTTATATAGCTTACACATAACCAGAAAATGTCTTTCTTTCAGAAAGCCTTCCCTAATCCATTCCCTATACTCCCACCACCCAGGCTAGACTGGATAAGTATGCCTCTTTCTATGAAATGTGATTTTACCGTTCTTATAGCACTTGGCACTTAATATTTTTCATGTATTAACTTCCTATTTGGAGTATAGGAATTTTTTTCCAATATGCTTCTTACAAAACAAATACATTTACACAGTTTAAAAAGTAAATAATATTACAAGGTAAAACAGTATTCTTCTACCAACTACCAATCTCTCTCCTCAAAAGCAACTACTTTCAACTCTTCTGGCTGTTTCTTATGTGATTTATCTCTGTATTTCCAAATTATATGTTAAGCTTATATTTTTTATTTTGCTTTAGTTTTAGATATTATCTATTGACTTTCTACAGGCAGAATTGTACACATACATATGTTCCTATCCCACCACCATCCTCCCAGGATGACATAATACAATATACTAATATTATTCATGGCTAAACCAAATATACCACAGCACAGAGTTTTCTACATAACTATCAAAATTCATTTTTTCCTTTTTCTTGGCCACATGGCTCAAATACATTTCCCAACCTCCCCTGCAGTTAGGTGTGACCTTAAAATCAAATTCTTACCCTCTCCATACTCTTCCTTTCTCATTGGTTAAATTTTCAATCATCTATCTTCAATCATATAGCCAACAATTACACTCTAATCCAGACCAGTGACTCTCCAACTTTTGTGCACAGGAATCAACTACATTCTAAGCGCAGAGTCTGTTTTCAGAAGGTTTTAAGTGAGAACTAATATTCTGCATTTCTAACAAGCCCAGGTGAAGTCCACACTGCCAGCCCTTCGCCATACTTTTGGCTGGACATCATTACCAATGGAATTTGGGGCTCCTGAGTGACCATACACAACAAAGTATGCATCTGGATCTAGTGACCACTCACCTAGCAAATATTACATGAGAGAGAAAACTGTTTTTTAAGCCATTAAACTGCTGGATCTTTCTGTCACAGAAGCCTAATCTTTTGACTTAAGTAACATATATACTGTAATTGCATTTCCCTTTTGGTATACTTTTCAGTTTTACCTGAAATTAATCATTATCTCATTTTTCTTCAGTTTTTAACATACCTATCAATAATTCATTGACAGAACCATAAATCTTCTCTCAATGTGTTCAAATACATCAAGTAATCCATATGTTTGTTTTTGGTGGTGGTGTTCTCTCCTTGGACATCCCCTGTCTGGTAATTTCTGGTCACTACTAGACTTCCACCACAGCTGTCACCCCGAGATTTCTTTCCCTTTCACTGTCATCCTACCAATTCCCATCGACTTTCTCATGCTGACTCTTCTATTTTCCTCTTCCATGATTTACTCCCTCCTTTTTGGTAGAGCACATCCTGTGGTAGCTTTCTGAGAAAGGAAACAAGAAAGGCATTGAAGAAAACAATTATGCCCTACTTTTGACATTTCATTCTGTGTAGAGGGACATACATTATCATAACATTCCTGACTTCTTTCCACTCCCTTCATTCTTTCCTTTCCTAAGGAGATGGGGTAACTTATTTGATCAGTGACTTTGGAAAAATTATCTGGGCAAAACTTAGCATCTTCCTCTCTCCTTCCTCTTTGCATCCTGCTGTTCACAAGAAAGAAAATTCCATCCTCTCATTTATACTCTAACATTTACAGGTGCAAGCCCCACACAGGGCCTGTTACTATTCAGCTCTGCCAGTGCCTGACTGGGTAAGTGCCTAATTCTGTCAATGAGTATAACCAAATCATTTGAAAATATAAGTCCCATTCTCTAATGTGAATCATTTTTTAAAAGACATCAGTGGTTTAATGGATGGTGGGATCATACACACCTGAAGCAAGATCCTGGAGTGACACCTCACCATGTACAACAGACAGTGGGCAGGACATAGAGTCCTCTAATGTGAATTTTATCTGTAATAAAAATAGTATTTTGGTCTCTTCCTTTATCTCTCTCAATTTGTTCAAAATTAGGAAGGGAAAGACAGTACTGTTTATTAGGCTCCATTAAGCTTCAATAAGGAGTAAGTTTTATAAAACTTTTCATATTTGAAATGTTTTCATTCTATATTCATATTTTGTTTGACTATGTTTAAAATTCAATTTAGAAAAAATCATTCACTAAATCTTACAGTTATTGTTTCAATAATTTCTTGTTTCTAGTGTTACTACTGAGAAAATTATGCCATTCTTATTCTCCACCTTTTTTACTGAACAGTTTTTTTTTTTATCAAAACTTTTAGGATATTCTCTTTCCTCAATGTTCTGTAATGTACAGGTGATAATCCCTGGTGCAGCTATTTCTTCATTCATTTTGGTGGGCATTCAGCTGGTTCTTTTAATCTCTAACTCAAGTCCTTCACTTTTGGAAATTTTTTTCCTGTGTTATGTCTTCTGTAAGTTCCTCCCTTTCATCTTCTCTGTTCTTTTTCTAGAGCTCTCATTAGTTGAACTTCAGGCCTTCTACATTGATCCTCCTCCAATTATCTCATCTTTTCTCTCCATTTCCCATCTCTCTGTTGTCCTTCCTGAGTGAATTTCGTCAGCTTTATCTTCCAACCCTTCTGTATTTGGAGAGGGAGGCATGGAGGGAACCTACTGTATGTTCACTTCTAAGAACTCTCTAATTCTCTGATTATTTCTTTTCACAGCACTCTGTTCTTGTCTCACAGTTATTATCTCCTATTTCTGAAAACACTAATAGTTTTCCTGAAATTTCTTCTGCTACCTATATTATTTGTTTTCTGAATTCCTTATTTGCTTTCTTCTCTATCTTGCATACAAACACATCCATGATAGGAATCCCAGTAGGAAAAGAGAAAAGGGGAAAGAAAAAATACTTGAAAAAATTATAGCCACAAGCTTCCGAAACCTGATGAAGAACACAATTACACACAACCAAGAAGCTCAGTGAACTCCAAGCTAAACAAACTCGTATGATTCCTGTCAAATTGTTAAAAATCAAAGACAAAGAGAAAATTTTGAAAGCAGCAAGAAAGAAGTAAATTCCCACACACAAAGGACCCATGATAAAATCAGCAGCTGATTTCCCATCAGAAACCATGAGGCCTGAAGACAATGGGATGACAACTTTTAAGCCCTGAATGAAGAACACTGTCAACTAAATAGTCTCGTAAAAATGGTTACAAGAGACAAAGAAGGATGTTATATACTGATAAAAAGTTCAGTCCACCAAGAAAATGTAACAATTATAAACATATATCCACCTAATAACTGAGCCCCAAAAATATGAAGCAAAAATTAACAGAACTGAAAAGAGAAATAGACAGTTCTACAATAATAGTTGAAAACTTCAATTCCCTTCTTTCAATAATAGTTAGAGCAACCAGACAGAAAACCAATAAGGGAACAAAGGACTTGAATAACACTATACACCAATGTCTACACCTAATATATATTCAGAAGACTCAACCCAGCATCAGCAGAATACATACTCTTCTCAAGTACACATGGAACATTTTCAAGGACAGATAGACTATTTTGTTAGGTCACAACAAGTCAATAAATTTTAAAAGAATGAAATCATACAAGGTATCTTTTCTTATCATAATAGACTTAAATTAGAAATCAAATCACAAAACAGCATGTTATTGGTACAAAAACAGACATGTGGAACAATGGAACAGAACAGAGAGCCCAAAAATGAACCCACAAACTTTTGGTCAACTAATCTTCAACAAAGGAGGCAAGAACTTACAATGGAATAAATACAGTCTCTTCAGCAAATGGTACTGGGAAAACTGGACGGCAGCATGTAAATCAATGAAGCTAGAACACTCCCTCACACCATACACAAAAATAAACTCAAAATGGATCAAAGACTTAAATATAAAACAAGATACAATAAACCTCCTAGAAGAAAACATAGGCAAAGCATTATCTCACATACATCTCAGAAATGTTCTCCTAGGGTAGTCTACCCAAGCAATAGAAATTAAAGCAAGAATAAACAAATGAAACCTAATTAAACTTACAAGCTTCTGCACAGCAAAGGAAACCATTAGCAAAACAAAACAACCACCTATGGAATGGGAGAAAATTTTTGAAAAGATGAAACTGACAAAGGCTTGATCTCCACAATATATAAGCAGCTCATATGACTTAATAAGAAAAAAACAAACAACCCAATCCCAAAATGGGCAGAAGACCTAAACAAGCAATTCTCCAAGGAAGACATACAAATGATCAATAGGCATATGAAAAAATGCTCAATATCACTATCAGAGAAATGCAAATCAAAACTACAATGAGGTATCACCTCACACCAGTCAGGATGACCATCATTCAAAAGTCCACGAATGACAAATGCTGGAGAGGCTGTGAAGAAAAGGGAACCCTCCTACACTGCTGGTGGGAATGCAGTTTGGTGCAGCCACTGTGGAAAACAGTATGGAGAGTCCTCAAAAGACTAGGAATAGACTTACCATGTGACCCAGGAATCCCACTCCTGGGCATATATCCAGAAGGAACCCTACTTCAAAAAGACACCTGCACCCCAATGTTCATAGCAGCACTATTTACAATAGCTAGGACATGGAAACAGCCTAAATGTCCATCAACAGATGACTGGATAAAGAAGATGTGGTATATTTATACAATGGAATACTATTCAGACATAAAAAATGCCAACATAACACCATTTGCAGCAACACGGATGTTCCTGGAGAGTGTCATTCTAAGTGAAGTAAGCCAGAAAGAGAAAGAAAAATACCATATGAGATCACTCATATGTGGAATCTAAAAAAAAAAAAAAAAAATGAACATAAATACAAAACAGAAACAGACTCACAGACATAGAACACAAACTTGTGGTTGCCAAGGGGGCAGGGGGTGGGAAGGGACAGACTGGGAGTTTGAAATTTGTAGATACTGACAGGCATATGTAGAATAGATAAACAAGATTATACTGTATAGCACAGGGAAATATATACAAGATCTTGTGGCAGCTCACAGTGAAAAACAATGTGACAATGAATATATGTACATTCACGTATAACTGAAAAATTGTGCTCTACACTGGAAATTGACACATTGTAAAGTGACTATAACTCAATAAAAAATATATAAAATAATAAAATAAATAAAATAGAATTATAAACATTATAAAAATAAAAAAGAAATCAAATCAATAACAAGAAAAAAAACTGGAAAATTCACAAATGTATGAAAATTAAACAATGCATTCAAACAACCAATGGGTCAAAGAAGGAATCACAAGGGAAATTAGAAGCTACCTTGAGACAAATGAAAATAATCTATTATTTTACTATAACTTTTTAATGGAGATAAAAGGATTTTTAAAAATAAGGATTATAAAAGAATACTATGAACAACTGTATGTCAACAAATTGGATAACCCAGATGGAATGAACAAATTCCTTCACACACACAAGTGACCAAAACTGAGTCACGAACAAATAGAAAATCTGAATACACCTATAACATGTAATTAGGTTAAATCAGTAATCAAAAATCTCTGAATAAGAAAGTCCAGGATCAAAAGGCTGCACTGGTGAAGTCTACTCAGTATGTAAAGAATTAACACCAATCCTTCTCAAATACTTCTGAAAAACTGAAAAGGAGGAAACACTTCCTATGAGGCCAGCATTAACTTAATACTGTGAAAATACGTACAAAAAATCATCAACAAAGTACTAGCAAATCACATTCAGCAGCATATTTAAAGGGTTATACAGCATGATCAAGTGAGATTTATCTTCAGAATGTAAAGGTGATTCAACATAGGACAATCAATGTGATACACCACCTTATTATAGACTGAAAGAAAAGAATAACACATGATCACCTCAACTGATGCAGAAAACAGCATCTGACAAAAGCCAGCACTTTTTCATGATTAAAAACATTCAATAAACTAGTACTAGAAAGGAACTTTCTCAATATGATAAAGGCCATCCACAAAAAACAAAAACAGTATACACCTATCATTATACTCAATAGTGAAAGACTTTAAAAAATTTCCTCTGAGATCCAGAATAAGATAAGGATGCCTGTTTTGCCACTTCTATTTAACACAGTACTAGAAGGTCTAGCCAGAGCAATTAGGCAAGTAAAAAAATAATAAAAGGCATCCAAATTGGAAAAGAAGTAAAATTACCTCTGTTTGCAGATGACATGATTTTAAATGTAAGAAAACTCTTAAGAATGCACACACACACAAAACAGAGCTAATAAACAAATTAAGCAAGTTGTAGAATGCAGAATCAACACACAAAGATCAGATCTATTTCTACACCTTAGCAATGAACAATCCATAAAGGAAATTAAGAAAAATTCCACTTACAATAGCATAAAAAAGAATACTTAAGAATAAATTTAACCAAGGAGGCAAAAAAAATTGTACACTGAAAACTACAAAACATTACAGAAATAAATTAAACAAATAAATGCAGCGACATCCCACGTTCGAGGATTCCTTCCAGTCTACATTTCCTGCTTACCTTTCTTGCTGTTCCGCTTTCAGACCCTGATCACTGCCCATGGATAACTAAGGATAGGAATCAGTTAAGTATTTTAAGCTCATGTGACTTACATCCCCAAGGGAATATAATACTGGAAGATACACTTTTTAAAGTGTTTATCATTCACTTACAAGAATTAAGTACTCACCCCTTACTTAATGTTATCAATACACCAGTTAATTAATATAGTTGTTATTAATACAACTGCTTAGTCTCTTTCCCAGAGCTGCCAAAAGCTGGAGACTGAGCAGAATTCATAAACTGCAGCCCACTATGCACTCACCCATTTGTTTCCTTCACTTAAGTTACTGCCAATGACTTATATTGTTAACAATACAGTTAAATGCCAATACTACCCAAAGTGATTGACAGATTCAATGCAATCACTATCAAAATCCCAACGGCATTTTTTTGCAAAACAAACAAACAAACAAAAAACCTAAAACTCATATGGAATTTCAAAGGATTCTAAATAGCCAAAACAATCTAGAAAAAGAAAAACTAGGTTGGAAGAGTCATGCTTTCTTAGCTCAAAATCTACTACACAAAGCTACAATAACCAAAACAGTATGGTAATAGCATAAGGAAAGACATAATTCAATGGAACAGAACACAGAGCCCATATATAAACCTTCACATAATATGGTCAGCTGATTTGACAACAGTGCTAAGAGTATTAAATGGGGGAAAGAACAGTATTTTAAACAAATGGTGCTGGAAAACTGAACACATACATTTCAGAGAATGAAGCTGGACCCTGACCTTATAACCAGTCACAAAAATTAAATCAAAATGGATCAAATAAGACAAGACACTAATTGTAAAAGCAGCAGACAGGAAAAAACCCAAATGGCCGTTTGAAAATCTGTAGAAAAAACTATCATAAAACAAAAAGATATATTACCATGCAGCTGTAAAATAGAATGAGGAAATCTTTATGCAGTTATGGAATGACAATGAAGATATACTTTTAGGTACAAAGGCGTGTGTAGTAAGCTAATTTTTTTATAAGGAAGAAGAGAATATGTACACTTACATCTTCAGAAATAAACAATGAAAGGATGAAAACAAAAACAAAAGAACAAAGACCTAAGTTTAACAACTATACTAAAACTATACCTTATACTCTAAACTAAACACACAGAAACACACACCACACAAAAACTATAAATATTCATGCCCTTGGATTTGGCAATAGTTTCTTAAATATGACATCAAAAGCACAGACAACAAAAGAAAAAAACAGATAAATTAAACTTCATCAAAATTTAAAATTTCATCCTTGACATCCATGTTGGCAATAATTTTTTGGATTTGATACTAAAAGCAAAGGCAACAAAAGCAAAAATAAACAAGTGGGACTGTACCAAACTAAAAAGCTTCTGCACAACAAAGGAAACCATCAACAAAATGAAAAGGCAACCTACTGAATGGAAGAAAATATTTACAAATCATATATTTGATAAGGAGTTAATATCCAAAATATACAAAAATTTCATACAAGTTAACAAAAACAATCAGATTAAAAAATGGGCAGAGAATCTGAATAGATATTTTTCCAAAAAAGACATACAGATAGCCAACAGACACACCAAAATGTGCTTAACATCACTAATCTTCATGGAAATGCAAATCAAAACTACAATAAGGTATCACCTCACACCTGTCAGAATGGTTATTATCAAAAAAACAAGAAATAGCAAGTATTGGCAAGGGCAAGGATGTAGAGAAAAGGGAACCCTTGTGCACGGTTGGTGGGAATGTAAATTGGTATAGCCACTATGGAAAACAGTATGGAGGTTTCTCAAAAAAATAAAAATAGGACTACCACATGATATAGCAATTCTACTTACAGCTATGTGTCTGAAGGAAATAAAAATACTAACTTGAAAAGATATCTGCACCTCCATATTCATTGCAGCATTATTTCCAAGACATGGAAGCAACATAAGTGTCATCAATGGATGAATGTATAAAGAAAATAGGGGGCGGGGGGGGTGTATAAATAATGGAATACTCTTCAGTTATAAAAAAGAAAATCTTGCCATGTGCAACAAAATTAATGGACCCTGAGGGCATTATGCTAAGTAAAGTAAGTCAGACAGACAAAAAGACAAATACCGTATGATCTCTCTTATATAAAGAATCTAAAAACAAATAAACAAACAAAATAAACTCATAGATACAGAGGACAAGTTGGTTGCCAGAGGCGGGGAGATTGTGGGTAGAGAGTTAGTGAAATGAGTTAAAGTGGTCAAAAGGTACAAATTTTCAGTTATTAAATAAATAAGTCCTGAGAATGTACTGTACACTATGATGACTACAGTTAATAGTACTGTATTATATATTTAAAAGTTGCTAAGAGAGTAAATCTTCAAAGTTCTCATCACAAGAAAAAAAATTGTAACTATGTGTGGTGATGGATGCTAACTAGACTTACTGTAAAAATTATAAAAAATTATTATAAAAATACTGAAACATGTTGTACACCTGAAACTAATATGTTATCTGTAAATTATATCCCAATTAAAAAAAATAAAACTTCTGTTCAGCAAGGACACTATTAAAAAGTGAAAAGACAACCAACAGAATGGGAGAAAATATTTGCAAATCATCTAATTAGGGTCTAGAATCCAGACTAGAAAAAGAATTCCTACAACTCAACAACAACAACAAAAAGACAAAACCCACTTAAATTGGCTAAAGACGACTATTTCTCCAGAGATAAACAAATGGTAACAAGTACATGAAAAAATGCTCAACATTATTAATCACTAGAAAAATGCAAGTAAGATACCACTTCATACCCACTAAGATTATCAAAAAAGTAGAAAATAACAAACATTAGTGAGGATGTGTAGAGACTGGAATCCTCCTACAAGTGCTGGTGAGAATAAAATGATGCAACCAATGCAGAAAATAGTATGGCAGTTCCTCAAAAAGTTAAACATGGAATTGCCGTATGATCTAGCAATTTTATTCCTAGGCATATGTCCAAAAGAATTGAAAGTAGGGACTCAAACAGATATTTGTACACCAGGCTCACAGCTACATTATTCACAACAGCCAAAAGGTAGAAGCAACTCTCAAGTGTTTATCAATAGATGAATGGATAAACAGTATGTGGTATATACATACAATGGAATATTATTCAGCCATTTAAAGGAAGGAAATTCTGACACATGCTACAACATGAACCATGAGGACATCATGCTAAATGAAATAAGTCACTCACAAAAGGACAGATACTGTATGATTCCAATTATATAAGATATTGAGAATCAATAAATTCATAAGGACAGAAAGCAGAAAAGACGTTATCAGGGGCTATGGAGAGAGGGTAAATGGAGTCATTACTTTAAAAGTGCAAAGTTTCAATTTGGGAATGACAAAGAAAGTTCTGTAAATAGATAATGGTGATTGTTACACTGTGAATGTACTAAATGTCACTGAATTGTACACTTAAAAATGTGTATTTTACCACAATAAAAAAATTTTAACTCAAAATTAATCAAACTAATTGCATTAAGCTTATATAAAATATCATGAACCTCAAATTTTAAATAATAATCACTCTTTAAAATAACTAAAAGTTTAAAAAAATAACTTTTCATATGAGTAAATCAACTGACAGAATTTTTATGATCAAAGGCAAGTGGAACTGTGCCCCCTTCTCTCAATGCCAGTTTTGTAAATAAATGGGTTTCCAAACTAATTACCTAGATACTCATCTAAAGCCCAATTATCTAGGTTTTCTGGATTATTCAAGCCTTTTCCTTCTTCATTCATCTGGTAAGCCTTTTTGGCCACTTTATTACGTATTAGAATCTTTATCAGCAATGATCAAAAAAGTTTAAGTTATGCTTCTTTCCACAATTTATTGATTAAAACAGTCTGAGATTGCTAACTGTTTTTTGCTTTTTTCCTAATGAGATATGGATATTATCTGGATTCCCAAATTTCCAAGCCACACTTTCCTCCATAAAGAAATAATCCAGAACTAGCTCTATCTATATGAAGACTTCTTTGATGCAAGATACACCAGAGAGTCCCTGATTCTACCAGTATCAAGCAGCTCTTGGATATTTATTTATGATAATATATCTAACACTTTTTCAAGAGGGTTTATTTTACTTCTTTGCAGGGGAGACCAATATGTCCCATAGGTCCAAAAATTGCCATATGTAACTGTGCTGGTCCTAAAAGGCTTGTGCTTCTAACACCACACTCATTTTGAAATTTCACAAACTGTATCACTCAGAATAGGCCAGGTTATGCTGCAGTAATAACCCCAATAACTCAATATTTATCACAACATAAATTGATTTGACAACTCATGCAAAATTGTCCATGAATTAAGGTGACTCTCTAAGGCAGCTATCCTTCATGCATTTGCTCAGCATTCCAAGCTGCTTTAATCCTATGTTACCTCCTACTATTAGCAAAACAGGGAAAAGGAATAGCACCAGTCACCTATGCTCATATTTCATTTACCAATAAAAAGCCACATGGTTGCACCAAAGTTCAAAGTAATAAGGAACATAACTTTCAGAATGCCTTAAAATAAAGTAGTAACAATGCTTATCACATTAGTACAAAGTGAAATATGTGTCTCTGTGTCTTGATACATGTTACTATTTCCCTCCAATCCTTTTGTTCAAGGCTGATTTCACCAACACGTGATCTGTGCAGTCACACAGGCTCCATGCTCAGGAAGACTTTATACTTGGTTTAAAGCTCTCCTGTCACCAACCTGAAATTCTTAATAACTTTATCTTTCAATTCATGTTTTGTAATCAAGTCTGATGGGACAATGGAACACTGACATGAGCAGAGGTACATGCAAAATGCCATTCCTTTCTACTTGGGATGGTGATGCCCCATGAACACAGAATATTCGTGGATCCATGATGGATGGAGAGTTCAGCAAGACTCTAAGTGAATATAAAGTAAGCAGGGGAACTAACAGTCCAAGAAGCCATTTTCTGTTTGAACCATAACTTGTTCAAACACAGAAGAAAGGCAATGGTATTCTTAGAAACATGAATGTCAAAAAAAAAACTATCATATCTTTTCCTACTCTTGTTACTTCTCTGTACACTTATTCTAAAAGTGACAACACAGAACGCAAGGGAAAGAAAAGCAAGTCACAGTTCCTTCTCCTTTCAGTCCTGCCAAGTCAAAGGTAGAGACTGTTGGTAGAATGTGCCAATATAAGAAGTGAAATAAAAACAGCTAAGTTTTGTGAAGTGTTTTCCCTGTTCCAGTAAGAATGAATATATATATATATATATATATATATATATATATATGTATATCTCCAAGCTATGATATATATATATCTCTCCAAGCTATGAAATACCAGCAATTCCACATAAGAATTAAATAATCATATGTTTGCATTTAAAACTGGCATTACACAATATAAACATGAACAGTAAAATTCATGCTTAATAATTTAACAATTTCAACTTTCCTTTATTTAGAACGATACTAAAAAATAAACACAACATGAGAGAAAGATTATAAAAGGAAAAAAAAATGTTTGTTTTAGCAATTGTAACCACACTTTTTTCCTACTTTTTGAACAAGGGACTCTGAATTTTTACTTTGCACCAGGCCCTGCTAATTATGTAGCTGGGCCTTCATTTGTTCAGGTAAAAAAATGTAAATTTATAATTAATTTTAACAAAGATTAATTGTCAATATTCACATATAAGGTACTCAGTTAAAAGCTGGGGATACAAAAATAAACAGGCTCATATATAAAAGAGGAGACAGTCATGTAAACAAATAATGCCAATATTATGTGACACATGCTAAGGAAATCATGAAGAAAGAGCCTAAGAAAAAGCTATCATCATGGAGATAACAGCTGAGCTGAGAAAGAATTTCCCACTTGGGAGAGGGAGTAAGAAGGAAAAAGATAAGATTTGTACTTACTAGACAAAATTTGTTTATAAAACTTTGACAAGTTTTTTAGGACCATAAAATAGCATGCATAATGATGAATACAGAAGATGAACTGGGAATGTAAGTTGGTACACACATTTTCATACCAAGTTGAGTTCAGACTTTAGCAAAGAGAAGACATAAATTATAACAGTGGTACAATTTCTGTTTTAGGTTAACTTCTGCAGAACAGGAAGACAGAATAGAAAGGAAAAGAAGATAAGTCATTAAAGTAAATAAGAGTAATTATCAATAATAGTAAGTAGTATCAGGAGGTTATTTGGTCTTATCACAAGCAATTTTGATAGGGAGAGGGAGAGGCTGTGTTAAAGTCAAACAGGTTTCTTTCCAGAAGGACCTTTCAGATTCTTCAATATGCTAATAAGCACTGTAAATCTCTAAGAGAAAGATCCAATTTGCAACATTTCCCAGATTTACTTGACTAAAGATTTATTTGACCACCTATCAGTATCTGAAAGATAATGTGAGGAACAAAAGTTTTGTAACACTGTTCTATAAAACAGAAGGCCAGCACTGAATGAGAAAAGCAGAGGGCAGTAGAGGGCTTAAGACAGGGGGAAACAATACTAAATGTGAGAAACAGGAAAGAACTCTGACTAAAATACTGCCAAGCTGTGTTAAAAAGATCTAACTCCATATATAAAATGCCACTTTACTAGTTTATACAATTTCATACTGGGTAGGGGATTGACAGAATAAATATTTCAATAGGGTAAGGGAATGCACCAGTAATGCTACTAGTTGGACGGGAGGATGGATAAAGCTTAAAAGAGGCTATATACAGAGAGATTAGGGGTAGATGAGAAATCTAAAGAAATGAGAAAGATGCACATATAGGTATTAAGGAGATATGGTCAGAAATAGAATCATTTTTGAACCATAAGAATAGAAGCATCAAGGAAAGTAGAGTCAAATACCACAGAAATACAGAAATTAAGGAAAAATAAAGTTGAGATGTTAGGTAACATTCAATGCTATGCTTCCAACTGCCTGACATGATGTGAAGAATTATATCACAGTATCAGTGAATATAGGGGAGTGACACAGTGGTTCCTAGATTGAAATGACAGAAGGCAAGAAAAAGCCAGTAAGGCACCAGTCATAAAAGAAGAGGAATTTTAGGTAGGACAGAAGAATAAACAGACATTACATAGAAAAATATGGGTCTTATTTCCTGGCTTTGAAGAAGCAGGTGTGAGGGGGGGAAAGCTACATCCCTCACAGGATTTGGAATAATAGTTCTCAATCTTTTTTGTTCCAACATATCTGAGAAATAGAATACACACCCAGCAGAAAGAGGAATGCAAGAATTAGGGGAGGGAGAGGCTAGCTGTGAGTCGTTTATAAAGCTTTGCAAAGTGATTACTGAAATACCTTTCTAAGGAAGTGTAACTCTCAAAATCACTGGTTTAAAACTGGTATAGGCTAGCTGTGAGTCGTTTATAAAGCTTTGCAAAGTGATTACTGAAATACCTTTCTAAGGAAGTGTAACTCTCAAAATCACTGGTTTAAAACTGGTATTATCACAGAAAGCTTAAATACAAGTTGCAAATGCAAACTAATGATGTTTTACCTACATGACAGAATTCAAAAGACACTGTCATACCATACCATAAGTTCCTACAAAAAGTCTCGGAGCTCTTACAAATTTTTCAGTTTAAAAATTTGTTTTAAGGATACAGCATCAGCTAATATATGTCTAGTATGCTCATTCATTTTATCTTTACACATTTGTAAAGTTAACACGTCTTGCAGTGCTTCCACTTTATATATTAATGAGGTACTCTGAGTGTATGACTTGCCTAAAATGACACAAATGGGACTGGTTTATTACAAGACACAAGAGTTTCAATTTTTAGTCCAATGCTTAGATACCAGGATATGTTCTTAGCCTAAACCAGCAGCTCTCAAACTTTTTGACCTCAGGGTGCATTGATATTCTTAAAAATTACCAAGGATCCAAAGAACTTTTGTTTTTGTGTGTGATAGCTATTGATACCAACATCATTAGATACTAAAATTGAGAAATTTTTCAAATATAAGAATACACTATTAACTCATTCTATCAGGCCAATATTACCCTAATGCCAAAGCCAAAGACATTACAAGAAAAATATACACCAATGTCTCTTATGAATATAGATGTAGAAATCCTCAATAAAATACTAGCAAACCAAATACAGCAACAAAAGGATTATACACCAGGACCAAGTGGTAATTACCCCTGAAATGCAAGGTTGGTTCAACATATAAAAATCAATCAATGTAATATACCACATTAACAGAATAAAGGGCAAAAATCATATAGTCATCTTGGTCAACACAAATAAAAAATGATAAAATCTAACACTCAACAAACTAGGAATTGAAAGAAACTTCCTCAACCTGACGAAACACCCACATGTGACATCATACTTTATGGTGAAAGATTAAATGTTTTCTCCTCCAAGAGCAGAAATACGACAAGGATGTCTGTTGTCTTCACTTCTATTCATCATTGTACTAGCCAGGGCAATTAGGCAAAAAGTAAAAAGAAATAAAAGTCTTCCTTGAAAAGGAGGAAGTAAAACTATCTCACTGCAGATGACATAATCTTATATATAGAAAGTCCTAACACACACACACACACACATACACACACACACACACAAAACTAATACAACTAATAAATAAGTCCAGCAAGGTTGCTTTCCAAGATCAGTAACAGTTGTATTTCTATACACAATCCAAAAGTGAAGAAAACAATTCCATCTATAATCTCATCAAAAAGAAAAAAATACCATAAATTTAACAAAAGTAGTGTAAGATTTTCTTCAGAAACTGACAAGCTGATTCTGAAATTTACATGGAAATGCAAGGGACTAAGAATAGCCAAAATAATCTTGAAAAAGAAAAGTTGGAGAACACACAACTTCAACTTCCCAATTTTAAAAACTTCTACAAAGCTACAATAATCAAGACTAGGTGGTACTGGCAGAAGGATAGACATACGGATCAATGGAGAATCCAGAATCAATTGAGAACCCAGAAATAAACAGAGACATTGATGGTCAACTGATTTTCAACAATGTTGCCAAGACCATTCAACAAAGGAAAGGATAGTCTTGTCAATAAATCATGCTGGGACAACTGGAGAAACTCATGCAAAAGAATAAAGTTGGACCTCTACTTGACCACATACAAAAATTAACTCAAAATGTATCAAAGACCTAAATTTAAATGCTAAAACTATAAAACTGTTAAAACATAAGTGTATATCTTTATGATTTTGGCAATGATTTCTTAGATATAACTCCCAAAGCACAAGAAAAAAATAGATAAATCGGACTTTATCAAAAAATTTTTTCTGGTTTTTTAAGGGGGGGAGATAATTTGACTTATTAATTTTTTTAATGGAGGTACTGGGGATTGAATCCAGGACCTCATGCATGCTAAGCACACACACTACCACTAAGCTATAGCCTCCCCCCTGGACTTTATCAAAATTTAAAACTTGGATGCTTGAAGAACATACTCAAGAAAATGAAAAGAACAAAATGGCAGCTCCTCAAAAAATTAAACATAGATTTACTATATGATCCAGCAATTCCACTTCTGGGTATATATCCAAAGAACTGAAAGCAGGGGCTCAAATAGCTATTTTTATTCCCATGTCCACAGCAGTATTATTTACAATAACTAAAAGTCAGAAGCAACCAAAGTGTCTATCAACAGATGAATGGATAGACAAAATGTTATATATATACAGCAGAATATTATTCAGCCTTAAAAAGGAAGGAAATCCTGATACACTCTACAACATAGAAGAATCATGAAGACATTTTGCTAAGTGAAATAAACCAGTCACAAAAGGACAAATATGATTCTAATTACACAGAGCAGGCAAATTCATGGACAGAAAATAGAATGGTGGTTGCTAGGGGTTAGGGGAGGAGAGAATGGGGAGTTACTGCTTAACGGGCACAGACTCAGTTTGGCAAAAATGAAAAAATTCTGGAGATGGACAGTGGTGATGGTTGCACAACCATGTGAATCTCCTAATATCACTGAAGATACACTTTAAAATGGTAAATTTTATGTTATGTGTATCTTGCCACTATTTTTTAATTTAAAAAAAAGGAAATTAAAAGACCACCCACAAAATGGGAAAACATTTTTGTATATCATTTACTGATAAAGGTCTAGTATCCAGAACATATAAAGAACTCCTACAACTCAACAATAAAAAGACAAATAACCCATTTTTTTAATGAATACAGGATTTGAATAGACATTTCTCCAAGTAAGACATACAAATAGACAACTGACACATGAAGAGATGCTTAACATCATTAGACACTAGGAAATTACAAATCAAAACCACGAGACACCACTTCACCAGCTAGGATGGCTATAATTTAAAAGATGGACAATAACAAGTGTTGGTGAGATTTGGAGAAATTAAAACCCTCATACACTGCTATATAAAATGGTGCAGCCTCTTGGGAAAATAGTTTGGCAGATCCTCCATAAAGTTAAACATAAATGTATCAAAATACTCAGCAATTCCACTCCTGAGTGTATATCCAAGAGAAATGAAAACATACATCCACACAAAAACTTTTACATGAACGTTCAAAGCAACATTACTCGTAACAGCCAAAAAGTAGGAAACAACCTGTATGTCTATCAAATGAGGAATGGATAAACAAAATGTGGTGTTTCCATAGATTATATTCCATAGAATATAATATTATTCAGCCATAAAAAGGAGTGAAGTGCTAATACATGATTCATTATGGCAGAATCTTAAAAATATCATGCTTAGTTAAAGAAGCCAGGCACAAAATGCCACGTTATATGGTAAATTTTATGTTGTGTGTATCTTGCCACTATTTTTTAATTTAAAAAAAAGGAAATTAAATGTCCATTTATATGAATGTCCAGAATTGGCAAATTCACAGAAAGAAAGTAGTTTAGTGCTTGCCAAAAGCTTGGAGGGGGTGGTGCACAGTGATTGCTAATAGGAAAGGGTTTCTTTTGGGAAGATGAAAATGTTCTGGAATGAGATAGTAGTGATGGTTACATAACCTTATGTACACTGAATCATATACTTTAAAAGAGTGAGTTTTACTGTATTGTAAATCATATTTCAAGGAAAAAGAAAAAAGAATACACTATTACACATTTCATCAAAGCGATAATGTTTTCACATGTATCCATCACTCTACATTTCAGATGAGAAAAGTAGAGGGAGGGAAAGGCAACTATCTTCTTAATATTACCATGAAAACAGTTGTAACTCAGAGACCCCAAAAGGTTCCCAAACATAGTTTGAATACCACTGATCTAAACTAACACTCAGCACAAGAATGGAGCTTAAATAGTTAATGATCAATAAATTTTAATAATAATCAAATTATTTAAACTACAGTTTATGACTGATAAAATGCAATCAAATTTCATTATCATGTATAATTCATGTTTTATGCAGTTACAAAACATTTCTGACAACCTATGTGACTATACTGAATTTAACTCTTTGCATACTAAATTTTGACAACCTAAACTTGAGGTGTAACACAGTATAGTGGTTAAGAGATCTGACTCTAGATTCACACACCTTGAGTTCAAATCCTGGCTTGGGAGAAAACTGCTGTGAGATCTTATTCAAGGTACTTAATCCTTCTGCACCTACTATCCTCACCTATAAATGATAATATAAAGAGTTGTTCTGAGGACTGAGTTAATACTTCTAAGATCTTTAGAAAGAAATTAACACAGTACCTATGTAGTAAGTTATCTTATTATCATTGTAAATCAGATACCCATTTAAAATTACCAGACTACTGTGTGACTTACCTAATATTTTGAAATACTTAATATTTTGAAAGTACAGACTGCTTTGTATAAAGATTAGGACTCTGCTCATCTTTACTATTGAACACCAAGCTTGCATGAATGTTTCTTCTGCTTTCTAGTCCACACTCCCCAATACCCTATTGCTTTCCAGCAGTAAACTAGAAAGTAGTCAACTAACCTAAGCCTAGGAGTGAGAAAACTTCCTGAGTAACCACAACAAGCTGATTTCTCCCAGAGGTATTTTTATCTCAAAAGAATCTAAGAAATTAGGCAATCTTAGTCAGTAAGACTTGGGTCACAGGAGCTTCAAAAAAATCAGTCTGGAATACAGTAAGCAGGGAGAGAAGAGAGTGGCACAGAAAAGATGACTTGACTATCCACTGAAAACAGGAATTAAATCTGTTGGTAGAGAAGCCAAGGAAAAAGAAATACTAAAATGAAGACAGAAAACCTAATTTTAATTACAGCTCAACCACTATCCCACTTGGTGGTCTCACTTTACAAGATAAAAATCCAAGCACCTTCATTTACCGTATACAATAATCTTCACAACCTGACTGCTATTTCAAACCATTTCTCTCACTGTTCTATCCATAAATTCTCAATTCCTACCACACTGAATTTCTCACAATCTGTAAACACCAAGCCCCATAACAACTTCACACATGTTATTCCTTTACTTTGTAATGGCCTCTGGTCTGTCTCCTTCTCCACCTAGGAAACTCCTATTCACCCCTCAAGAGCCAGCTTCTTCCCTCTGAACTCCCACAGTCTATGTGGTATAATTTATCTGAATGTATTATATGCAGATTGAGTTCCCTGAAACAAGAGATTGTCCTCAATAATTTTGTATCTCTAAAACCTAGCAATGTCTAGCAAAAAATACAAATGCAAATGTTTGATGAAGTAAATGATTAAATGATGAAAAAATGAGCAACCTCAGGCAGTTTCTCCCATATAATTGGGAGAATACTTGATACACCTGAGAAGCAACATGACATTTATAATAGGAAGAACATACGGAACTGCTCTGAATCTTCCTAACTCCATGATTGTCCGCAAACTACTTAACCTCAGAGATTCCTCATCTATAAAACAGGTTTCATAGGGTTGTTACATTGAACAAGTGACAAAAATACATAAACATGCTTAGCACTAGGCCTGGAACAGAACAGGCACTCAAATAAATGTTAGTTCCCTTTTCTCTCTCCCTTTAATTCACAGGATAATTACAGACATCCAGTGAGATAATGTGATTTGAAAACAATTTGGAATCCATAATACATCACAAAATCTCTCACCTAAGGGGAAAAAAAAATCTAAAGTGTTCATCTTTGCATTTATATACCTTTTTTCTTTTTGGATTTGCAAGAAACATTTGGGGACATTATGCTGGTTTTTTAACATTTCCCCAAAATTACTCAATTATCTAGGATTCTAGAATTAAAATTTAGTTTCGTGTAAACAATTCTAATTCACTTAGTTCAGTATAAACAATCCTAATTCCCCTAATATTAAGAAGAAAAAAGTCTACATATCCTGCTTTCAACTACAGTGTCCCTTTCCCTTGCCTGTTTCAGGTCTTCTAAAACTGTTCTTTTTTAGAACACATTTCTATCTGCAGTAATGATTAACTGAATTTTGTAACATTATGAATTCAAGCATTTGTAGTTTACTTTAAAAGTTACACACCTCACTGAATTTCCTTATATAAAAATGGTCTTTTTTTTTTTTAAGGATAAACAAAATTTACTGGCATCAGCATTCACAGGTAAATCTTGCTACGGTTTCTCTGAAACCAGAAACTTTCCGCAGAAAATAAATTCAAACACCTTTCTCTACCCACAGATCCTGATTTGACATTCTATAAAGAACACAACATACTCAATGGTGCTTATTATGCATGTCAAGGTTAACTTTGAGGTCAAAAAAAAGTTTTTCAATTATTTACTCTTACTAAAATGATTCTATTCAGAACTAATGAAAATTCTCTTTTAGCATCTTTTCATTAATCAGAGATATTTATCATTATAATTATAAATTTTTATTTTAAAAAGTCTAACATGTATGACTGAAACATAATATTGTACACCAGAAATTGACACACTGTAAAGTGACTACACTTCAATTTTTTAAAAAAGGTCTAAAATTATAATCTTGACACTATACTGTTCTAGCTAAATTAACTAAAAATAAATGTAATTCTAGGTGTGATTTACGATTTAAAATACCAAATTAAATTTATATGCATGGTAACACCTTGTTAGTTTATCTGTATTTCTAACAACTTGACCTAGGACAATGAAAAGACTTTTAATTTCCTTTTCGTATTTAGATATTTGGCAGACTTAAAACATTAAATGTCAATAACTTTCACTTCCGCTTCTGTATTATTTCAAGGAAGCTTTATTTTTTCTTTTTCCACACAAGTCAAATGAAAAATTGCAAACAGCAGGAAAATTTATCTAAAAGAGCTCTTTTTTAAAGCAACTTTCGATTGTATTAAATATGATCTTTTTAAAGCACAACTAAATTCTTATCTTCCCCAAAGCACTCTTTAAAATTTGTTTACAAAAGGATTACAGGACACTGATGAATTCATTAATTATCTTGAGCAGTTTTCTAAATGAACCAATATTTCATAATTTTACAAGTTGTGACTAATCAGTACTTAGGATGCAATGTAGTGCAGCAGTTTCTAAGGAGACATACAAGTATTGTGAGCCTAAAGAAAATTTCAGCGTACATTTTTCTCATATACAGAACATGGGGACTGATAGCAACAACAACAAAAAAAAAAAACTTTTTTTTTAAACCATCCCACAATTCACCACCTTGGTATGGCATTCTCTCTAAATTATCATATCCAGTTGGAATTATCCAATTTTATTAGCTAATAGTTCTCATTACTTAAAAACAGAAACAGGATATCTTCTGTTTCACCAAGTGTTACACATTTCGCTACTACAAGACTTGGGGGGGGGGGCGATCTTTGGAAACAAAAGGTAATCTGATCCACTCCAGCTAATTACTAAATGCATGCCAACAATACACAATTCGAATTGCGTTTCTGGACACTAAAGAGATCACAAAAGGGAGAAGAACGTCAAACGTGTTAAGGAACTACTTTTGTATCAAAAATATATCAAAACGAAGAAACACGGTATAACGAAACTAAGATCTCGCGTAAGGTACAAAATTCATCTAGTTAAAAATTTGGTAATCTTCTGAAATGAAAATGTTTAATCAACGTTGTCAAAATAACAGTAATTCATCCCATTCAGGTATTACTAGAAATCCTGGTGATGTGCTTCTTTCAGGTCTAAATATCTCACTCTTTTGCAATCCGGATACCAAAAGGACCTGAAACCTTTCGCGGAGGCGTAAAATACACTCGGCGAGTGCTGTCTGTTTACAAATACGAATTTCACAGTTTCCCACGTCAAAAGCATTCATTACCACCATTCGACCAGGGGGCGGGGGAGAGAGAAGGCGGTCGAGCAAGAAACGAAACCCTAAGACACCTCTGCCTTCTCTCCTCCCGACTAGGACGAGCCTGGAATAAATATTTATTATGTTTTATATGCGTGTGTGTTTATTTATATACGTACGTCTGTATTTAAGCAGGGGTGAAAGAAAAGGCACACATGACAGGGGATCGTACCCAGAGAATGCTCACTCCTATCCCGTTAACTCAAAATCCACCGCCTGGGTCTACAGGTTTCGAACCGGGGCCGAGAGACCCAGCCTCTCCTTGAAGTTCGGCCCCAAAGCGCCCCGATGCCCTCCTCAGGCCGCCCAGGCCGCCGCCCCTACCTCCTTTATCTCTGCCTTCCCCTGGGACACCCGAAGCCCATTCTGGCAAAGAAAGAAGTGTCAGGCCCCAAGTGGGCAGCTGACACGCGCTCGGGCCGGGCCCCCGACACCTGCGAAGCGCAGCACCTGAGGAGAGCGAACAGGGGGCCGCCTGGCCTTTCCCGAGCACACCCCCTCAGCGCTGGGTGCTGCGCCGCGGCCAGAACCTCCGTACCTGCGAGGCCCGCGAGCTACAGGCGCGCGCGGCGCCTCCTCATCTCAGTGGCTCCCGCTCCCCCTCCGCCTCCCGCTGCCGCCGTCACCGCCGCCGCCGCTGGAGGCCGGGACACGACGAGCTCAGGACTCCACCGCCATGTCCGCCGCGCCGCGAACTGCATTGTGGGGGGGAAGGGATGGGGAGGGGGAAGAGGGAGAGAAAGAGGAGGACCCGTTGAGAGGAGGGGGCCGCGGAGAAGGGAAGCCGGGAGATGGGGGGGAGGGGAGAGAGGGACAGATCCCGGAATGGAGTTCTGACTCGAGTGGGGATAAGGGATACACGTGGAGGAAACCCGGGAAAGGAGACTCAAAGGGAAGAGTTTAGGGGTGCCCCCTTCCTTCGTTCTTAGGCTCCTGGGCACCGGTTAAACCGGGGAGGGGGGTAGTAAACACCAATGGGGGAGGGGCAACGTTCGGGGGCTTGAGAAACAATGGGGAGGGGGCCGAAGTGGGAAGATAGCACACTCACACTCACGCTGAGGGAATGGGCGAGCGCGCGAGGACGCTCGTTAGCCCGCGAGGAGGGGGCGGGGCTCTCAACCGTTGGGGGAGGGTCGAAGTCACCACGGGCTCGCGGGGAGGGGCGGGGCCCCCGAGCAGGGGTCACGAGGTTCTGCTCCCTGCCAGGGCCCCACTGGGGAGCCGGCGCGACAATGCCGGCGTGCCTAAGGAGACCGGGTTCGCGGGAACGGCCGCGCACCTCAGGTCTGGTTCCTGGGCTGTGGACCTGTCAGCCGGAGGCCCCCAAGCGGGAACACGGCCGGAAAACCGTTTCCCCCGGGGAAGGAAGCCGGGCCTTGGACGTACACCCTCAGTCCTGGCACACTGACCCACCCCGGTCCGCACCTCCGCGGAACCTCGGCGGCTAGCGTGGGTTTCCGAACACTAGCGGGTAGCCAGACAGAGGAGGCCTCCGGGCCATCCCTCCCGCCTATTCTCCTTTTCCACCAGCCCACCAAAGCTGGAATCTCTTTCATTTTAAAATGCAGCCAATTCAGGAGTTCAGGAGCTCAGAGAAATCTCAAGAGCATCCTTCCCGGGAAAAGATTTTAGAAATCATTTATTTAGTTTCACGTGGGTTTGAAATCAGCTACCATGCATGGGCCCCTCCCTCTCTTGCTTTTTACGTAGGTTCCTCCACATAGTTATTTAAAGGCACGATCCAAGAGGACTTAATGGTTTGGTTAGTTTAAGACCCCAGCCTTGGAGATTATTCAACCAACCTCAAACCTCAAAGCTGAACAAATCACACAACTACAGTCTTGCATTTGTCAAATGCTAAGGCAGGAAAAGGATATAACAAGCGTGGACGTGAGAGTGAGGGAAGATGTTAAATTTTAAGTATTTACAATATAGTGCCTTATAAAACTTCTCATGATATGACTCAGAGGCTGGGCCCTGTAAAAGGTTGAGAAGGGTCTCCCTTCTGCGGAGTTCATCTAAGTCTCACTACACCGCAGAATGGCATACCTCTTATCTGTTTATGTCCATATGAATCTGAAGCTTGGTGAGAAGGTACCATGCATTGCCCACAAAGTGCTAGTCATTGAAATAGGGACTTCACATATTTCACCATTTCTCATAATGATCCTGTGAGGTCAGTGCTATTGCTCTCATTTACAAATGAGAAAACGAGCTCTGAGAATAAGTGCATTTTACCCCCACCTGTCTTATGCCACAGGGCCCAGGTATAGTGCATAGAGTAATTGATTGCAAGTCAACCGTGCCTGGCTTCAGCACTTATCAGCTAGGTGACTTTGGACAAATTCACCCTCTGAGTTTCTTCATCTGTAAGGTTTTAAAGGCAACAAACCTGCTTCACAGAGATGATGTATGAAAAAGCAAGACCCAAATTTAAAGCCTGACGAGACCTTTAAAATGATACTAACATGTCCACTTTAGTGTATTATATCATTGTCCTTGGAGCAAGTTCAATTGAATAAAATTTCCTGATTACTTAATAAGAGCAAAGCATTGAGTTAGTTACCAAGACAAACAAGCTTCCTGTCTCCAAAAAGTTCACCATTAAGCAAGGAAGGTGGTTCTACTGAGCTGCAATAAAAGCAGTAGGTCATACAAAGACTGGGCTGATACAGAGGCGAGCATGATAAGTTTTACTTGGGTGAAGCTTTAATGGAAGAGGTAGAAGCTGGACCATGGAGGCTTGCCCGCTATGTGCCAGACACATTTCTGTGATTCAAAGAGTATCATTTTGTCTCAAGTGTGCAGAAGATCATGAGTCGGGAAACAAAGACTGAGGCCATACTGAGAATCCCAGTGCTGCTCTGCTCTTATCTCTTCCAGATAATTGTCTTTTGCCACCTTTCCTACTCCTCAAGATTCAGCTCAACTCCTACCTCCTTTATGAAATCATCCTGATTACCTACCCCAACTCTACTGAATATGATCACTCCATTCTCTGAATCTCTATATATTACTTTTATAAATCTGATGCCAATAGATTATAAACTTGAGCACAAATACTTACATTTGTATTCCTTATAATGCTTACATACTTGTTGAAATGAAAATTCGGCAACTGCATTCTTGTTTATCATCACAATAAAGCACCTTTAAAGCAAGTATTTCTATATGAAATATGAGGAAACTTAGGGCATAAGAGAATTAGTAACCAGGGTAGTACAATAAGTCACAGGCAGGCCTGGAATACCAGTCCTGTGTTCTTTCCATTGAATCACCAATAGCTTAATGAGAAATTAAATGGTAAATATCTGATTGCTCTGCATAAATACACTAAGGACTTATATCTGATACTTGCACAGAATACCTCATGATTGTGGTTAAGTCTCCAAATTCAGCCTTCCAGTTCAGAAGTTCTGGGAACTCAATTTTATCCAAACTCAGGTGAAAAGAACTTACAGCAATAATCTTATTTCATCATATGCAATGAGAAATATAATTGCCCAGTGGATCAGTATTCATATTCTGTTCTCTTCCTAGGTGATAGGAAAACCTAGTCCAAAAATCATATTGGATGAAAAGTTGGTTTGGTGAGTAAATTAAATCAGAACAAGAAAAGTAACTTGGAGATAAGTCTACTTAAACCAAGTAGATATGCTGGTAAATCACAAAGGGAACAAATCATAAAGGGCCATGTGTGCCATTCAAAAAAACAGGTTTTATCCTGTAGTTAATGGGGAATTACTGAATATTCATAAGTAAGGGAGAGGTATGGTCAGATCTGCTGACGTTTTTTTCTGAGGCTCCTTTTTTCCCATATACCTGATTTCTTCAAGGACAGAGACTCAGTGGTTGGTAATCTTTTATAGACCTAGGCTGATGATGAGCTCCCAGTCAAAAAGAATGTATCCAAAAAAAAAAAAAAATTTCTTAAGAGAAAAAAAAGAGTGCATCAGCCCCATGATGTGGTCCTAACCAGATCTTGTTCACCTGTGTCTTCCGAGCACCCAGTACAATTCTGACACAAAAAAATTACCCAGAAATTGTTTATTGACACTGTAAGTTGTCTATAAAACAGAAGATAAGTTCAAAGTTTAAAATTTTTGTAATTCTTAGAAATAACATGCAATGCCAAAGCCTCTAAGTTATGTGCTCATTTCTCTTGGTGTTTTTTACATTCTTGAAATTAAATAAGCTAAAATATGTTAAAATGCCTACTACATAGTAAACATTCAATAAAAATTAATTCCCTTTCTCCTTAAAATTGAGTTTCTTCTTATCTGCCCCAGTTTGGATTTCACATACCCTTATGTTCACACTAGCACAAGTGAGTACTTGCTACCCATTGATTCCATTTAATTTGTTCTGGGGATTCAATGTGTGGAATTTTTCACTGCAGCCACACCCTTTAGCTTACTTCCTTGAAGTGTTAGAAACAGTCTGTTTTTTTAAGGTGTCTTTTTCTTTAATATGAATAAGGTCTGAGAGATAGAAAGGAAACACAACTTCTGTTTGAATGTTTGTACTTATAGAGAGTTCGTTTCTTCCCAAATTTATCTATGCTGGATGTTAGAAGTTCTTCCTTCACTGAGTTGAAGTGTTCCTTCTATAATGTCTATTTTTTCATAGTTCTTACCTCAAGAGTAAAACTATTCCTCTTTTCCTTCTTATATAAAAACAAGGATGTGAACTAGATGAACCAGGGCTGGAAAGGGGTCTAGACGTCTACCTTTCTGACATGAACTCCTTGTAAGTCATCTATTTTACTTCCTCTAAATTCAATCTTCTCTCTCCTTATTCTTTAAAACAAAAATGAGATCCAACTCCATTCTAATAATCTGCCTATGACTAATTCTAGTGTGTTAGGACAATCTGTACTCTGATTTATCTCTGTATCCTATAAAATGTCATGCATTCTGTCCAGAAATAACCCCTCATATATATGGTCAAATTATTTTCAATAAGGGTGCTAAGACCATTCAGTGGGAAAAAGTCTTTTTTGACAAATGATGGTGGGAAAATGATGCATGGATAACCACATGCAAAAGAATTAAGTTGGACCCTTACCTGACGCCATATGAAAAAAATTAAATCAAAATGGATCTGTGACCTAAGTGTAAGACCTAAAATAATAAAACTCTTAGGTAACAACAGGGCAAAAACTTCACAGCATTGGATTTGGCAGTGATTTCTTGTATATGACACCAAAGGCACAGGCAACAAAAGAAAATATGGATGAATTGGACTTCAAGACAAATTTTTGTGCTTCAAAAGACAGTATCAACAGAGTGAAAAGCCAATCCACAGAATGGGAGAAAACATTTGTAAATCCTATATCTGATAAGGAATTAATATCTACAATATAGAGAGAACTAAAACTCAACAGCAAAGATAAAACAAACTGATTCAAAAATGGGCAAAGACTTCAACACACATTTCTGGCCAATATGCACATGAAAAGATGTTCAACATCATCATTAGGGAAATGCAAATCAAAACTACAATGAGATACCACCGTATGCCTATTAGGATGGCTACTATCAAAAAAAAAATTATAAAATAACAAGTATTGGTGAGGATGTGGAGAAATTGGAATCCTTGCACACTGTTGACTAGAATATAAAATGATACAGCTGCTATGGAAAAGAGTATAGTGGTTCCTCAAAAGAATTAAATATAGAATTACTATATAATCTAACAACTACATTTCTGGGTATATACTAAAAAGAAATATTTGAAAGCTAGGTCTCAAAGAAATATTTGTATACCCATATTAATAGCAGCATTATTCACAATAGCCAAAAAGTGAAAGCAATCCAAGTATCCATTGACAAGTGAATGGATAAGTAAAATGTGATAAATACATACAATAGAATGTTATTCAGCCTTAAAAAGAAAGGAAATTCTGACATCTGCTACATCATGGATGAACTTGGAAGCCACTGTGCTAAGTGAAATAAGCCAGTCGCAAAAAGGCAAATACTGTATGATTCTACTTACATGCAGGTACTTAGAGTAGTCAAAATCATAGAAAGTAGAATGGTGGTTGCCAGGGGCTAGGGAAAGGGGAGAGTCAGGAGTTATTGTTTAATCAGTATAGCGTTTCAATTTTGCAAGATGGAAAGAGTTCTGGAGAAGAATGGTAGTGATGGTTGCACAACAATATGAATGTATTTAATGCTACTGAACTGTACGCTTAAAAATGGTAACAACAGTAAATTTTATGTTATGTATATTTTACCAGAACTTTTAAAAATTGTTAAAAAAAAAAGATGTACTCTGATGAGTGCTCGAGCTGCAAATCTCTCTTCCCTCAAGAAGCTCTCAGAAATGTAAATAGATACTAATAGAACATGATAATTGCCATAATGAGGATATGTATAAGATGGTAAGAGGACACAAACAAGGGTAACTAATCTTACCTGGAAGAGAATAATCATTTGTTAGGGAAAGAATGGTCAACAAAAGTTTGGGTAATAAATATCCTTGAAGGGTGAGTAAAACCTAGCCATCTAGAGAAGAGGAAGAGCATTCAAGATGTAGAGGAGGAAAAGGGCAGGACATGTTTCAGAAATCTGTAAGTAGTTGGCACACCAGAGGGCAGAAGACAGGAGATGATACTGGAGAGATGGGCAGAGCCGGATCCTGAAGCCTGCAATACCAGGCTAAGCACCTGGCCTTAACCTGAAAGGTAGTCTTTAAAGGTTTTAGCCAGGAAAACAATGTAGTCATATTTGGATATTAAAAAAGATTAATCAGTAGTGCATTGATAAGAATAGAGGAGTCAAAACTGAAGGCAGGGGAAACAGTAAGGGATTGTTGTAGGAAATCAGGTGAGAGAGTATGAGAGCTTGAAAAAAGCAGAAGCAGTAAGAATAGAAAAAAGGGACCGATTGGAGAAATGTTACACTGATGGAATAACAAGACTTAAATGACTTATTAAATGTGTTGTGCATGGTAGAGATGAAGACCCTCATGTAGAAGAGGTCATTCTTGTCCAGGGAGGTTTCACTAGTGCCAGCTCTGAACAACCAGTAGTGGTTGCTGGTATGCAGTTTAGAAAAAGAGCCTAAAACTCAATCTAGGCACAATAAAAAAGAATGATGAACTAGTAATATCTGCCACGGATGCAGAATGGGAGAGTACTGGCACATAACAATTAACATTCCTATTCCCAGGCAGAGGAAATAGTGAGATGTACTGCGTGTTTTAAAGAATACATACGGTGTGTTTCCATTTTTAAAAATTCAAGAACAGGCTAAATTAATCTTTGTTGACAGAAATTAGAATAGTTGTTATCTCTGGGGGGGATGTAGATTTAGACTGGGAAGGGGTTCGGGGAGCCTTTAGAGTACTAGACATTTTCTAGATATTGATCTGAGTGGTGGTCACACATGTGTATAGATCTGTGAACAGCCATTGAGTTTTGTGCTTCTTACTCTATGAATCTCATACACCAATAAAAAAGTGAAAAAAGTTAATATGTGTTTAAGGAATGGCAAGTAGTCTGATGTAGCACAGAGTCAGGAAGAAAGAAAAAGGTTAGCAGATTACTGGGAGATAAGGTTGGAGAAGAATGGCAACAGATCGTGCAGGGTCTTGGGAGCCGAATTTAAAGAGCTTAGACTTGTTCCTATAGCCGGTAGTTTTGCAGTAGAAGTATATCCTCATATTCTCTGTTTTGGCTGTGCAGAGTCTGCTTTGGAGAGAGAAAGATAAAGAACAGTTTCTCTGACCCAGATGAGATCTCAGACCCAGCATCTTCTTGGCTAAAGGGATATCAACTTTATATACATCCCTGGAAATCATGAAAGAAAGAATTCAAGTTACTCATGAAAGTACTTGACAAGTGACTTTAATACAAACTTTCAATATTTTTTGTTATAAACCTAACATAAGCACAATGCAAAATCTCAAACCTAAAGAACAGTGGCATAAACTATGGGTAATCCCACAACAGCACTATTAGCATTTTGGTATGCTGGATTTTCTACTTTTTTTTTTCTCCCTTAAAAAAAAAAGTTAGCACTTCAAGATACGGCAGCTGGCGTGTGCTGATAGGAGCGTTCCAGACTCTAGGTCAGATATGAAGAAGCATAATCAAAAGTAGTCTCTGAGCATATTTTGGCAGGCACAAGACAGAGTCTGAAAGAAAACAAAGTCAGAAATACTTGTCTAAAGTGAGGAGGCAAAGTGCAAAGGGTGGAAAGTGCTGGCCATTGTAGGAGGGTAGTATGAATAGGGAAGCGTCTTCTACTGGGTGCCTACTGTAAATTGTGAGCTGAGTGTTGTTGCTTACAGTTTTGGACTGGATAGTTGTAATCTTAATTATTTTGTCTTCTTTTCATTTAACCTTAAATCATATGCATGTCTCATGTTGTTATGTAGTCTTCATAACCACTTGCATTTTCAGAGGTTAAGTTTTATTTTTAACAAAGTAAAAATAAAAGTTACTTTTTAAATAAAAGTTTTATTTTATTCTTTTTAACAATTTCATTTTATTTCCTTCATCATGTTTTTTAAATAACTTCTAAATCTTTTGTAAAATTATTTTTGACTGAATGACTTTTAAGTTTGTAAACATTTAGTTCCCTGTTTTCTTAAACTTTTAAAAGTAAACTTTTGTTTTTTCTATTATAATAGAATTACATACCCTGCAGAAAATCTGGAAAATTTATGAGTACATAAAGAAGAAAATAACAATAACAATAGATGAAAATGCTACTATCTTAAGATAACCAGTCTAAACAACTTTCAGCCGTATTTCCTTTCAGGTTTTTTAATGCATTTTAACATAGTTGAGATCACAGTTTGCATATAATTTTTACTTAATGTTTTATCGTAAGTATTTCTCCACATCATTAAGAATTCTTTGTAAATACAGTTTTAGCAAAAGCAAAATATTTTATAAAAGAAGGTGCAAGAGTTTACTTAACCAGTCCCTATTGTTGGACATTTAAGTTAATTCTAATTTCTTGCTATTCTAAATAATGCTTTTTGCATAAGTGTAGAAAGCACTATAAAATTATTTCCTCAGAGAAAATTCTCAGATGTAGAGTTTCCATATTAAGTAGTATGAAAATTTAAAAGTTTCCTGATGTGTACTGCCCAACTGATTTAAAAGGTTTGTCCTAAATCCCACTTCCAGGGAGAAGGTGTAGCTCAAGTGGTAGAGCACATGCTTAGCATACATAAGGTCCTAGATTTGATCCCCGGTGCCTCCTTTAAAAAAAAAAAAAAAAGTTAAGTACTTCCTTAAAAAATAATAAAAGTAAGTAAACCTAATCACCTACCCTCCGCCAAAAAAAGTTCTAAATTCCAATTCCACTATTATGTGGGAGAGAAAACCAATGAAACATTTTCAAGCTTTAAAAATGATAAGCTTTTCAGAATTTCTGAGCAAAGTCTATAATATCTGCAAATATGTTTTCCTTCAAAAAATAAGTACTGACTGGAAACGTAGAAGTACCATATTTAGGGAAAGGAGGGACTTGCCACACTTTGCTTACTGTGATGTTCCCCAAGAGCCTGAGAAATAGCTAAATACCCCCATCTTACAAGCCAACAATATTTTGGAGAGAGATTTCCTTAAGGCTAGGTGACATCAACAAAGCATCTTTCTGGGTCTCCAAAGTTCCCTAGAAACTATGACCCACCAATTAGTTACAACTTTGGAGGGGAGGCTTTCAAAGGGATCCTGGAGAGATCACCAGTTCAAGCAGATGGTATATGCAGCTCTGAATTTTTCTTGTTTAGACAGCTCTTGGTCCGGTTCCAGAATCCTTGCTCAGCCTTAGGTCTCTCCCAGCACTCCTCAGGGCCTCAGACAGAAACAGCAAAACCCCACTTTGTCTCTCTGGCCCATGATTGCTTGCTTGCTCTAGCTCCCTCCACCCATTCTTACTCTCTTTTCTGCTATTGTTTTACTTAGCCTTGCTTCTCTTCCTTCTCTCTCCTCACTTTCTCTCTCATTCTCCTGAGTCTTTTAAGTTTCTCTCTGAGCTGCTTTTTTAATGCTATTTTCTCTCTCTCTCTCCCCGTCTCTATTTCTATCTCTCTCCCCACCCTCCAACTCTCCCCTCAGTCTCTCTCTCTTCCCTCCTGGTTCTCTCAAACATTCAGCCCTTTCTTCTTCAACAGGGACACAGCTAACCTTCATTAAGAGTAGCCTCTCTCTATTTTGTCCCCAGATGTCTCTCCCCTGGACTTTTCTATTCTCTCCAAATGGCACACACATCCTTAGTTTTGCAGGAGTTTTTCCCAGCCTCATTCACACCTAAGATAGCTTTTTTACACCCTGGTACTAAGGAATACTCTTAGTAGAGCACTGTTATCCCTCTAATCCAAACATGACTTCCTTCTGGTATTTATCCTTACCATGAAGTCCAAGAAAGGACCATTTATATTATGACCATATTTTCCTCTCTATCCAAATTAGGATATGCAAGAGCACAAGTTTATAAGCATGCTTACAGTTACAACAAGGTAGGATATTTGAAATCTAGGCTGTCCTCAAAAATCTGGGACATTATGTTGCTATGAATTCCACCTATCGAGAATCCAGCTCTGAAGCAGTTTCACATGCAAGAACTCTGAACATCTTCAGAGTTGTCAGGAAGTTTGTGTTCTATAATATTACAATCAGACTAAAAACTAAGCTTTCTTCTCTTTTTGTCCACTCTGGGAAACAGGATTCTGACTGCACGTTAAGTGGGGTCTAGCTATTGGATTGCTATCTATGGGTCATACATAGAGGGATTGTTTAACTGGCGACTTTATGAAGGTCACAAAAGGGTTCACTGAGAAAGATGGAACCCACACTGAAATGAGAATGTACAGTTTGCTACCCAATGACTGCACATAAATCTGTATGAAGAGTTTCAAAGTTGGTTTCGTAGATTCTAGTTTAACTTTCATTTCCTTTCCCCTAAAAAAATATTAGGGAAAACTTTTAATCAATGTGAATTCCTCAGGTCCAATTTGGACTTTCCTTTTTGCATCATCCAACTTCTGTTGATTCTCTCCTACCTGGGACCCTTAATCTAAATCTCCATGGCTGTATTTGCTCAAGGTTCACTTTAAATACAGTCAATCAATCATATTTCTGAGGAAGTTTGCTTCCTCCAATAAGCCTGCAAGACTCCTTCTTATTCCTGATTGTCCCCTGAAATGTTTCTCTTTGTGAATTAATATGGCTCTGCCTAGCTCTGGGTAAAATCCTAACTTTTTGTGGTGCGTCTTGTCCATGTTGCATTTTCCGCCCACTTTTGTCCTCCCCTACAGTGAAGGGAGTATTTAAAACTTCTTTTGTTTCCAGAAAGAACAACTTGCTGATTGGAGGATCCAAGTTTAAAATGGACCCCCAGAGAAATATGTGCAGCCTGAGACATCCTGTGCAATCCAATAAATATCCACCCTACCCCCATCCCCATCTTTGCTGCCTAAAGCAAACGTGGGAGAGAGGGGAAAGAGTTATTTTCAAGCATTTTTATGTTCAGTCTTGTGCAGACTGCACATGCTGTAGAGTTCATGCTTTTTCAACTCCTACTTTATAAGCAGTTCCAACAAGTTTGGATATCTAGTTTCCATAACAATAGCATATCAAAATCAACAACTAGTGGGTGGGAGTTGGGGGTGCAGAAAAAGATAGTGGTTCTACAAGTTTGAATTTTGGCTCTGCCACTTTGTAGTTGTATCACTTTGAACGAGGTACTTTACCTTTTTGCCTCAATTTCCACATCGGTAAAATGAGAATAATAATAGTACCTATTTCATACAGTTGTCATAAGGATTAAATGAATTAATATATATAAAGTGACTATAACAGTAATTACTATGTGAGTATTAAGTTGAGTGGGTACACTGGTAACAGTTCTTATGAAAAGTAAAAGAAAGAACTTTTAAAAAATGCCTAGCATAGACCCTGGATCATAAAAGCCTTCTACTGCCCCTTGCCGTTTGCTAAACATGCCTTAGGCTTGCATACTACAAAGCCTTTGCAACACGATGATTTCTTGCCCTGATAAACTCTATTGCCTTTCTTTGCTGGCAAACTCTTCATTCTTCTTCCTCCAATTTAAATGCGTCCTTCCCTCTGTAGCCTCCCTTGGCTTCTTCAGAGAGAATGAGTCACTCTCTTTTCTTCGATTCTGCAGCACTTAATCACTATCACCGCACTTGGTCATATTATGTTGTAATTACTTATAGTCTTCTCCCTCACCAGATTTTACAGTCCTCCTCCATGGCTGGAGCCACATCTTATTTTCTCAGCATCTAGCACAATACTTGGACTTGAATAAATGTTTTGATGAATGGAGGAATAATAGTAGCAAGCACGGTGCTTAGTTCTAGGCTCTGTTCCAATGCTTTACAAATATTAACTTGTTTAATCTTGACAACAATCCTATGAAGTACTGTTATCATCTCTAACTTACAGATAGGGTAGGTGACACAAAAGAGTTTATGTAATTTGTTTAGGTCACCTCAGCTACTAATTGTCAAAGCCAGGATTCAAATCTAAGTAACTGGCTTTTAACCAACCCAATACAATGGCTCCCAGAGAACAAGAGAACAATCACACACAAACTTGGCTTTCTCAGAGGTCTCACTTCCCCAGATGAATGAGCCATTCATCCAACAAATATTTGCATAGTGCTTTCTAGGTGTACACTATCATGTTAAACATATATTTCTAATTGCTTCGGCACTTCTTCCCTCCACCCCTCCACCCAATCTCTACTACCCGCCCCCAAACTCCACTGCTCTGTGAACTTCTTTCAATTTCTTGAATGTGTTGTGCTCTCTCTCAGCTCAGCTCAAAACTGCCACTTTGCCTGGGTAAGTCAGGCTAATCCTTCAGTTCTCAGCTTAAATTACTTCTTTCTGAAAGTCTTCCATTATCCCTCTCAAAGAGGTTAGGTGCCCCTGCTCTGGGCTCCCCCAGCACTTTACGTGTTCCTTATCATAGCATTTGTCACACTTACTGTTCTTGCCTATTTACTGGTCTGCCTTCTGCACTAAACTATAAGCTCTGTGAGAGCAAAGACTGAGTCTTACCCAGGTTATTACTGAATCTGCAGCACCTAACCTGATGACCACCAGCACAAAGTAGGTGTTTGATAAATATTTGTTGAATGACCAATTGAAGGATGAGCAAGACAAAATCTTTATGCTTAAGAGGTCTAGTGGGGGAAAAAAGGACTAGTAGGGATACAGAGTATATTATGACAAATGCTATAATACGTTATATGCCAGGATCCTTCAGGGACAGAGAGGGGAAGATTTATAACTCTATCTGGAGTAAAGTGGGAGGTGACAGTTCAGCTGAGTCTTAAAGGATGAGTAAGAATTCATGAAAAGGAAAGGAAGATGTAGGATAAAGGCCATAAACAAGAACTATACTAGAAATTGCTTGGCTGCCTATGTAGCTAAACCATTTTTCTGTGTGTCTAAAAAGAACCTGAATCTAAACTGAGTCCTACAATTGACTGATCTAATATGAGTTTGGAAACAATATGAAATAACTTAAAAGCCGATATGATGAAATAATTTTATTCCTTAAGTATTTCTCCTCCTGTGAATTCCCATGAAAATCTCTTCTTACCTCTATTATCATATTTTTCATGCCGTACTGCCATTGTTAAAGTGTCTCTTCCCCACCTGATGAGCTATTTAAGGACTGGGATTGAAGCACTTTAAAGTCTGATTCAATTCTGTATATCCCTAGTATCCAGAGCAAAGCCAGTCCCAGGGAGAGGATCTGTGAATACTCCAACATGACCATAAAGCCTTAAATGAGCTGACCTCTGGTAGCGTCTCAGCTTTGCCTCATGTCCCATACTGTGTGCTCCAGCCAATATACACCTTTCAGTTCCCTGAATAAAATTTGGCTCCTACAGCCTGTGGGCTTCCCATGTGCCAATGCCACTTCCATTGTCTCTTCCCATTCATTTCCTCAGTGCATCATCCCACTAACCTCTACTCATCCTTGAAGTTTCAGCTTAAACAGTACTTCTGAAGGAATCCTTCCCTAACCCAGAGATAGGTTTAGACCTTCCTATTATATGGTCCTTTAATGCTCTGTATTTCTCATTTGTGTCATTTATCACACTTATAAATATGTGATCATTGTCTTCCTGGTAGACCATAAGTTTCATAATGCAGCACTTGGAGCAAAGTATGCAAGACAACAGGTGCTCAATAAAAACTATTTTGAGTAAGCTACTGAATAGATGAATAAAGTGCTATTATTTGTTTTTAGTATGATTCCATTGGCCCAGCTTTCAGGAGGCTGTATGGCGTTATGATAGATTGGAACTAATTGAGTCAAACAAGCAAATCACCATTTAGTATTAGAAGCATTTCTCATGCACCATTAAGAATCAAGATTGTTGCTCAGCAGACCAAACAGTTGAAGAATAATGCCTCAACCAAAAAAATTTACATGGACCTCTGCACACACTGCCTACTTCCCTCTGCTCTTGAACCGTTTTCTGGTGATCCCTTCCATGCCATCAAAAATCTCCCCCTGAGGTTACTTTTCCTGTACTAGCTTTCAACTCATCTCTTGCTCCAGGTCCTCCTTCCTGGTTCTTCAAAGGCTCGCCCTATCCCACCAGCCCTGGGATTCACATTTCCTCAACAGTCTTGCCCAGAGCATCAGAATATTATTGCTCCTGGCTCCAGATCATCTTACTCAGCACCTCTCTAGTTCCTGCCAACTTACCTTTCTAGTAAGTTCTGGCACAAAGCAAGGGGCTGGATGGTGTGCGGGAGCCAAAGAAAAGACAGTTTCTGCTCTCAATGAGCTCCCAGTCTGTCAAGGAAACAAAGGATAAACACAAAAAGCAAAACAACCATAGCACATATATATATATATATATATATATATATATATATATATATATATGCTAAAATGCCAAATAAAGGAGGAGGGTAATAGCTCAGTGGTAGAGCGCAGGCTTTGCATGTACAAGGTCCTGGATTCAATCCCCAGTATCTCCATTAAAATAAATAAATTTAAATGTCAAATAATGTAAATGTACTGAAAGCATTTGTGAGGAAGTTCAGAGGAGCCATCATCCTCGAGTCTTCCTTCTTACCTACCACACATCCAATCACTCTCCAAGTCTTGTTTCTTTTTCCTTCTTCTAGATTGGTTCTTCTAAGATAGCTCTTCTATCTTTCTCTTTCTCACTATCCCCACCACAACTGCCTTGGTTTAGACCTCATATACTCTTCTCTAGACCATTGCAACAGTCTCCCAGTTTATCTCCTTGTTTCTGTTCTCAACCTCCATTCAATTCATTCTGTATTGTAGCCAGTGTCATTTTCTTAAAACACATCTGACCACATCCCACCCCTGTTGAAAACTTTGTAGCAGTCTCTCATTACTCTCAGGATAAAGTGCAAGCATTCAAGGTCTTTTAAAATCTGTCCTCGACTCACCTTTCTGGCCTAAACTCAAAGGCAGGGGCGAGGGAAGGGTCACTCAAGTTCTGGTTATTGTTTAGTGGTAAATCTGTGCAAAGGAATATGGTAAGGTTTTATCACAAATGTTCAGTTTGGCATTGAACTAAATATGCTATTTTTATTGAAATATTTCAGATATACAAAAAAATATAGAAAATAATATAACAAATACTTGCATCCCCATGACCTACTTAAGAAATAAAACATTGAATCACCTACATACTCCACAGTTGCCTAAACCTTTCTTCCCCTCCCCAAGCCTCCCAAGGTATTTACCACCATGAATTCCTCTGTATGCTTCTAGACTTTCAATACATATTTGGATCTATGAACAACATGTACTATTATTTTGCATTTTAACTTCTGAATTTGAAATAATTTCAAATTTTAAATTTACAGAAGAATAGCAAAAAGAATTCCACATACCCAATTTTTCCTTAATATTAACATACTGCACAATCATGGTACAATTGTCAAAACTAAGAAATTAATGTGAATGCAATACTATTAATTAAACTAAAGTCTTTAGTCAGACTTCATCATGTTTTTCACTAACATCCTTCTTCTATTCTAGAATCCAATCTAGGACCTTACACTACATTTAGCTATTGTGTCTCCATAGTCTCCTTCCATCTACACTTACGAAGAGTACACGTCAGGTATTTGGTAGAATGTTCCTCAATTTGGGTTTGTCTAAAGGTTTCTCATGATTTGTTTAAGGCTGTGGATTTAGGGGAAGAAGATCACAGAAGCTATGTGCCCTTTTCACTGCATCCTATCAGGGGTACACAATATGGATACATCTTATTACTTGTGATATGTATCTTGATCACTTGGTCAAGGTGGGGCTGCCAGCATTCTCCACTGTAAACTTTCTATTTTTCCTTTTGTAAAAATAATATTTGGGGACATATAATTTGAAACAATACAAATACCCTGTTTCATCTTAAACTTTCATCCACTAATTATAGTATTTATTGGTAGAGCGTGCCTGCTGCAATTAATACAATGATGTTCTAATGTTAATTTGCTAATTCCTTAACTCCTTCTATTTTTATTAATCGAAATTCTTCTGTAAGGAAGACTTTTTCCTTCTATCTCGTTTGTTTATTTATTCAATCCTTTATGTCAGTAAGAACTTAGTGGTATTTATTTCATTCTATTGGGTTTTAATCCAATGCTATTATTATTCATTTTGTTGCTCAAATTATTCAAGCTTTGGCCATTGGGAGCTCTTTTGGTTGGCTTCTGTGTCTTTTTGGCATGTCGCTAACCTAGCACCACAAGATAGATGCTCCAGGCTCATCTCGTGTTTTCCCAGCCCTGAACACAATCACTTCTTCAAGGAGCACTGACTCTTTTTATTGAACACTAGTAATTAGAAACCATGATCTGGGCACTAGGTTTGACCATTGCTACTGGGGTATCACTGCTTCTAGGCCCCCTAAGCAGACAGAGCTAGGAAATATTTGTATGTATACTAACTTACATTTACATACACATCTTTATTTATTTCTATATATATCTAAAAACAAGAGTTGATATTGATACCTTTATGTTCAACTTTATATAAATGGTTTCATACTGTAAATATATTTTTGCAACTTGAGCTTTTTTGTTCCACATTTATTTTTAAGATTTAACCATATTGATATATATAGTTCTGGTTTGTTCATTTTAACAATTATCTTAATAGTAGCCTTTTGTGTGATAAATCATCTGTATTTTTTTCTAAGAGCCATAGAGCTGGCAACTGTAAAGATTATTGTTAGTCATTCATAGTTATTTATAAGTGGTAGGCAGTTTCCTCACAAAAAAAGCAACATTGGTTGCCCAGCTCACACTTTAGGGACAGTCACATTCGGGTGGTGATTCTTTTTTGAAGAACACAGTAGGCAAGTATTACTGAACAGCCAACCACTCTATTCCTCTGTTAACACTTCTTTGTGAATGATACCTGCATATTGTGTAGCTAGCTGCATCAGCATGGTGAGTTGTCTTCTTTTAGTTTATTTCTTTTTTCCAGTTTTATCTTTCTTAATTTCTAATCTGTTTCATATTAATTGTCCTCTGTAGTTACTTACTTTTGAGATCATTTTGTAATCTCCTAATATCCATGCAGTTTTATTTACCATTTGATAAATTTGCCATTTGCTATTTTTTCAAATTGACTCCAAATTTTCTAAATTTAGACCTTATTCAGGAAATAATTTAGGTAAAACAGTAAGTCTAGTACACATTGTAGAAATTTAAGTGCTATAGTTTAACAACTTTTCTATTCATAGCATAGCAGTTTATAATTTGTCACTTGATTGTTTTTCCAAAATTTTACCATCTGATTCTAACTAAAATCCATCACCACCAGCATTGATGAGAGTAGCTGTGAGAAGCTTTAAAATGAAAAGCTGGTCAAGTTTCCTTGAGGGTCTTGGAGGTCTGTTTATCACGCTGCATCATAATTGCCTTTATTCCTGCCCTGGTAGCTCCATGAAAGTGTAGACATGACTGATTCATTGATGAGTCATCAGCTAACTGCCTTGCACAAAGAAGATGTTCAGTGATTGGTTGTTAAACAGTTGACTGGTTGGATGGATGGATGGAGAGGTGGGCAAGATCTCCTTGAACTCTGGAATCAGAAGGCTTCATAGAGGACATGGGAACTGTCATTTTAAGGATGGGTAGGTCTTGAAAGGAATTGATGAAAGAGGAAGGCATCTGTCTACTTTCTTTCTTTCTCCCCAACCCCACTTGAAGTGTCCAGAGGCTCCCACTAAAAAAATAGATGACACACTGATGTCAGCTGACAATGGCAAGGCAGTGTCAAGCTAATGGGCTTATCTTGGGTCTAGATGTGTTCTATGTCTCATTATCATACTGTACTGCAGAGGAGAAAGTATAGGTTGAGAATTATACAGTCTGAATTCTAGTCCTTGCTGTGCCACAACTCACTGTGTGATCTTTTACAAGTCATACTTCCTCTCTGAGTGTCCAGTTGCCATTGTGTACAATGATAACTTTGGGTTAGAAGGACTTAAAGATACACTCCTACTCTAAACTATGAAACATTAGACTTTAGCCAACTGGGCCCCCAGTCACAAAAACATATCAATTATTCAAGATTCATTTTAGGGATGGAAAAGGACCTTGCTTTTAGGGATGGAAAAGGACCTTGCTCTAGTCCACCTTCCCATAAGAACCTGAAGTCCTGGAACGACCTCCAGAAACAGTTCATCAAATTCAATTCTTACACATCTTTTTGCTTACAGCCCATAAAATGAAAACTACCTGCATACTCATTCATGAATCCAGTTAGAGGAGCATAGACTGACAAAGCTGTAAAGACTCTATCTCCTTCATTGTACATTTGAGAAAAATGAGTGACAGGGTCTTAACCTAAGGTCACTCAGCAAATTACAGGCAAATAATAAATTCTCCAGCAAAACTATCAAAAGAGAGATTAATCCTTGTCAAATTGTTGAATTTTATGGATAAAGAAAGAATTCTTTCTTCAAACAGAAAAAGCATGTTATCTATAAGAAGGAACAAAGTCAGACTCGCTTTGGACTTCTCTACAGCAAAAGCTTATTTCATTCTGAGGGAAAAAGTGCAAGCCATGAATATTTCACCCAGCTATGCTGTCATCTAAATAAAAGAGCAACAGATGCTTCAACAATTTTAAATTGTTAAAACAATTATTAAAATGGAAAGAATTCAAGGAATCCAGCATTCTTCTTGCAAAAATGTCTTGATGCTGAAATCCAGCTAATCAAGACACAAATGTAAATAAAGAAGAGAAGCTATCATAAAGCATTGATGATGATAACTACTTCTAGTTAAATCTAGAACTTAGCCTAAACAACGTGAGGAATTATTGTTGCAAAATAAAATGTAAACGTTAGAAATATTGGCAAAGTGAAAATAGTGAGTAACAAAAATTAGGCGGTAGGACAGAGGAGTTGGGTGAAGAGTAGAGTATTAATCATCCATAGACAATCTTCAGTCAATATTGTCTAACATTAAAATGTGTAGTTTTTAAAAATGACAACTCCAATTATTTTCATAATATTTTTAAACTTTCTCATTCATCAATCCTTTAGTCATTTTTTACTTGTTAAACTAACTTCAATAAGCCTTTTTAATTAAAAATTTTATTTGAAATATCTCACCTTTAAAATTATTTCTGTGTTGGTTATGCTGTATAAATATATATAGAGATGCTTAGAATGATTTTCACCATATGCTAAAGATGTTATTTTGAGTGTTAGAATTAAGGGTGATGTGTTACTTTCTTCCTTGTGTTTTTTTCTGTACTGCTTGAATTTTTTTATGAGGATGTATCATTATTTTTAAAGCATGATGAAGTTACTACTCTAAGAAACTAAAGAGAGAAGGAGTTTGGTTCTGAGGAAATCCCCCTAAATTTTGAGAAACATATTTCCTCAAGAATACTAATATTAATAGTTACTTTCATTGAGTGTCTATACTATGCCAAGGATTTTTTCATACGGTTTCTTTATTACTCACCACAACTCTAAAGTCTAGGCATGATAATCCATAGTTTACAGTTAAAGTTCAGGGTGATAAAGTCTTGCCCAAAGTCACAAACCCCAAAAAGATGAAAATCAAGATATATATTCAGACCTCTCTGATTCTTTCCACTGAGCCACCACTATGTCCATAATAGAGTTAACTCATTGTAATTAAACTTTCTCTCTGAATTTCCACAGCCTTGGATTGCTGTCTGGATGCTTGATGACAAACAGTGAGACACCCCCAAAAAGCCTGGGAGTAAGATTGCCCCTGAAATAAAATCCACTCTCCATAAATGAAATTAACCATCTGTAGGAAACCAAGGGCCCATGTATAAACCTGTGTCCGAGAAACTTGGGAACACTCAAAACTCTCACAAAGAGGCCAAGATGTTCTGGAAGTCTTCTCAAAGCTGCAGGCCTGGAAACTGACTGAAATTTAAGGAGTGGAAGGCATATCAATTGTAATACATCCTGTTTGGAGAACATCTGTGGGAATAGAAAGGGGAGGATTGGAACCTTGAAAAGGGAAAGTCACAGGTGTGTCTCCAGGCACTGCCTTGGGATGAGAAGTTTTAGCTAAGCCACGTTAACATCATGATTTCCTTGACAAGACCCAGAAAGCAGCCCTTTTCTGCATGTTAGACTTGCCTCGGCCACTTTTAAAGTAAGATTCCTATTTAGGCTTTGCCATGACCGACTGAATCAGAATCTCAGAGAGTGGGCCCAGGCATGAGCACTTAAGAAATCTCCCCAGATGGTTCTAGTGTGCAATCAGGATTGAGAAGCAGCTAAAATGAGTAGAGTATCTAAGCTCACTGATGGAGTGGTCTCTCTTGAGACTGACTCACACCCCTTGCTCTGATTCCAGGCCTACCAGGCTACCCACCGTTACTTGGCTTCCCATGTGACATGCTCAGAGGAGAGAGAAAATGCACTGATCTTCTGATGTAATTGTTCTGATCTGCTTTGCAAATTAAGTTGGCTTTGCAAAGACTACTTTCTTTTTGCAAATTAATAAATGGACTTCTGGTTTATGCATCAGTCACAGTGAGCTTTGTTATTGTAAGTCTGAGGATTCTGAGAGATGCAATTGCTTTTCATGTTCCACAAAATCAAGGTTCTGGACCTGTCAGGATGCTGGACCATGGTAATGTACCAGTCTATGGGAATGAGTCAGTGACCAGCAGATCTTCCTCAGGACCACATCATTAGCCTCACTGGAGCCTTCTTTTTCTCCACAGCGAGATAGTAAGCTTCTTAAGAGTACAGAACATGGTTTCTCCTTTTTCTGTCTCCTACCTCTGCATAGCACAAGGCTGGGCAGTTCAAGAAACTTTGAAAAGAGATTGGGACTATTAATGAAGGAATGAATGAATCCAGTGCATATGGGGATGTGTCTCTGCATTGTGGAAACTTGTGTTCAGTCTCTGTCCTTAGATCAGGAGGCTGGGATACCTGGCCAGTGGTGTCTACAACTCTGGATTAGAAGCCAATACCAAGCAAAATGCCTCATATCTGAGGCTTTGAAAACAGGCACCTGAAATAGTAGGAGGGAGACATAATTCTTAGCTAGCTAACACTCCTTTGTCCTTTGGGTCTCAGATGTCATCATCTTTCCCAGAATATCTTCCCTGATTTCTTCTGACGCTAGTCAGTTCCTCTTCTCTGTAATCCCACAGCCCCCTCCTGCTTTCCTCCATCATGGCCATTATCACCGTGCATTCAGATTGCCCATTTACTCATCTGTCTCCCACAACCACTCTTGGAACTTTTGAAGGCAAAGGTACTGGTCACCTTTGTATTCCTAAGGCATGATATTAAAAGTTCAATACTTGTTGAGTATAGCAGACACTCATAATTCTGAGTGTTCCACATCTGAATCTCCTCATGTTGGGAGATTCCTTGAGTCTTGGTGGAAGGTGGTGCCCTATATAGAAGCAGAATATACAAGATGATTGTTTTCCCAGTCTCCCTTACAAGTAAGCAAAGGCATGTGTCCTCCAGTCAGATACAGTCACCCCAAACTTTGAATCAGGAGCCTCACCTCTCTCATTCTGTCCTGTTTTCCAAGACTTTCCTGTGATTCTGAAATCCTCAGTGCCCTTTTAATATATTTTTATGTGCTGAAATCAAAGAGACTGCTTTTGTTGCTTACTACTTAGAACCCTGTTATGGGCTGAGTTGTGTCTCCTTTCATCAAAATTTATATGATGAAGCCCTGACCCCCAGAATGTGACTGTATTTGGATACAGGGCCTTTAAAGAGGTGATTAAGTTAAAATGAGGCCATTAGGATTAAATTCAATCTGACTGCTGTCCTTATGAAAGGAGGATATTTGGACACATAGTCACCAGGGCACATGTCTACAGTGAGAAAAGGGCCACTTGTAAGCCAAGGAGAGAATCCTTAGGAGAAACCAAACCTGCAGATGCCTTGATCTCAGACATCTAGCCTCAAGAACTGTGAGAAAATAAACTTTTATTGTTGAAGCCACCTAGTCTGTATTTTGTTATGGCAGCCCTAAAAAAGTAATACAAACCCTAACTGCATTTAGTGATTGATCAAACATTTTCTGGTCAGTTACAAAGCAGGCACTGGAACAAGATTACTAGATGCAAACCAAGTAAGACAAGAAGAAAGAGTCAAGATGTAAAGCTAAGCAGGACCCTAAAAGAGAATGAACTAAAAGGTACAAAGCAGGAGGCAGAAGGGAAGCCTACAGGAATTCCCTAACTCCAGGGAAAGTGTCTATATGGAACCCAAGACTGACGGTCTCAGAACGAACACTTAGGTTCTAATGGAGAGAATTGGACTTCGGCGACAGAGATCTAGGCTCACAATCTTGCCCTATCACTTGCTTGATAAGTAATTCTGAGCAAATTACTTAACCTTTCTGAGCCTCAGTTTTATCTTTAGAATGAAAATGAATAATAATACCTATCTTGTGTAAGTTGTTAGAATTAGATTAAGTAAGAACACATGTAAAACTGCCTCGTGTGTAATACATGTTAATCCTTTCCTTTTTCCTGGGCTAGGAGAAGAGAAAAGTGGAGACCTAGTGAGAAGGCTAAAGATCTTCCCAGACCAATGCACAATCTTCAAAGTGTGATGAGCTCAAACATGCTCTGGTTAGGTGGTGTGGGTGGCAAGAAACTCCAGTTTAGAAGGTAGACATGGTAGCCAGAGTCTAGGCAGCAAGTGATACTGATAAGAGTCCAGTGGGAGGAACAGTGTGGTTCTAGGTTATCATTCTGTTCATGGCCACATGCCAGCGAGTGGCTAAAATGAGGAGCAGGATCCATCCACACTCCACCCGGTTAGGATCAGTAGGACATATGCAGGCTGACAACATTGAGACAGATGTGCTAAGTGGGTAATTGCAGCTGAAGACCAGTTGTACAGACTAAACCAGGGTTCCTATCTGGCTTATCCAAAATCAGGTCTAATTCTCAGTCCCACCTGTTACTAGAGGTGAGGCAGCCTACCCTTACGTTGGTCAGGATTTTGTCAGAAACCAGGCGTAACTGAGCCTTTGGTTCCAAGACATAATACTAATAGTAGTTATAATTTATTATTGATTACTGTGTGCCAATATTTTCACATGCCTATCCACTCCACCTCATAACAATCCTTGGAGGAGGAAACTGTTATTTCGCAAAAAAATATTTTTTCAGAAAAAGAAATTGAGTTTCAGGGATGGTAGGCAACTTGTCCAAAACTGTACAGTTAATAACCATGGGGCCAGGAGTTTGGCAAATTTCAAAGCTTGCCTGCTGAAGAAAAGAAGACGTTTAAATTGTTGACAATGCAAAGAAATTTCTAAGGAGGGATTTTCTAATATTACAACAGATCCTTTACAATCACAATATACCTCCTAGTATCTCTCTCAATATGGGGCCCAGCCTCAAACCTTTGATACTTTTACCAGAAACTCATATAACAGAGGGCAGCCCTGTTGAATATTTTCCACAGGAAACATCTGCCCAAATATTTCGAAGGCTGCAAAGTGTCCCAAGAGGGAGGGGGGGAAGCTGAGGCCAATCATAAGTGTGGTGATAAGTCCAGGTACCAGGTGGACTGAAGCAGAGAGAAAACGCAGGCTTCCTGCTTTCCGCTCCCTCTGGAAGCATGCTCTGGTAAAATAAACTCTTTCCAAGACTCAGGTTCCCAGGTTAGTGATCTGGCTTTCTTCTAATAGGAAGTGAGCTGTCTCTCAATCAGGGATTGGGGGAGGGGGAAATTATTGCCAATTACACTAACTACCTAGGAGGGAAGGTTCAGACATTTCGTATCTTTACAATGAAGAGTCCTCCACTTCATTCTTAGAGTCAATCACAGCCCAGCCACAGGACAGACATTCCTTCTTGGATTGTTTACAAGAGAATCAATTAAAAAAGATTTTTAAAATCCTTTCTTATTTAAAGAAACTGACATAATAGAAAGAAAGGATTGAGTCCCTGCCAAGAAAAGGCTTTTTGAACCTTCTTTGGCTCAGATCAACAGCACTTTAAAGTCTTTCAATAAACCAAGTCATTGGCCCCAAATAGAAAATTGCTACTAGGAAATGAGAATTTTTTTTAATGGGATGTCTTTGAGTTAAATTAGAGTCTATAATCGCCTGAATGTATTATTCAGACTCATTGTTCTTTACATTTCTTCTTCACATGTGATGAATGAGAACCACTCCCCATGAGCCAGACATTGTACTAGGCACTGAGGAGCCAGGGTATTAATCCATCCTGATCCCTGCTCTCCAAGGACTTCTAGTCTGGGGAGGAGATGGACAGTTACTCACAGATAGTACAAAGGAGTGAACAAAAGGACGGGGAACATGGGGAAGTGTAAGGGGAATTGAGCATATAACACTGAGTTAGTGGGTTCTAAATTGGAATTTGGGGTCCCTGAGTGGGAGGGATAGCACCGCAGACTTCTCCAGTGATGAGTAGAAAAAAATCCTTTTTCATCTGAAGATAAAGGGGGTTATCTTTTCTTTATTTTTCTCCTGTATTTCTCTTCAACCACTGCTAAACATCCTATCTGCCCATTCCTTTGACCAGCATTTATCATCTGTCAAGTACTGTACTAGTATCTTTTATGCATTTTAAATTCAACCCTCACGGAAAGGATGTGAGGATGGAATTATTGCTTCACTTGATCATTGGGAAACTGAAGGCAAGGAAGTTCACACAGCTAGTATATGATTCAACTAACATTTGCCCTCTGTTTCTGAAAGCCTATGCACTCTCTGTTATACTCCAAAGCCAAGAGGGTTCTTAGAGATGAGTTAGATAGCATCCCTGCCCTTGAGCAACTCAGTGCGGTAGAAAAGAAAGACATGTAGTTTATTAATTCATTCAGTCATTCAAAGGCATTTATTAAGTACCACTATTTACTAGCTGCTGTTGCAAAGCAGGATCATACAGAGTTCCTTGCCTTCAAGGAACTTGTGCTCCTTTTTTTTTTTTCGGTTTTATCTACATTATCTTTTTTTAACATTTTGTATATATATTTTCCATTGAAGTACAGTCAGTTTACAATGTTGTGTCAATTTCTGGTGTACAGCATAATGTTTCAGTCATACATAAACATATATATATTCATTTTCATATTCTTTTTCACCAGAAGTTATTCCATGATATTGAATATAGTTCCCAAGGAACTTACGGTCTTTATGAGAAAAGACAAATACACACAAAATATTACAATCCAGATAAATGACAATATAATGTAATGAGTCCTCTAAGAAAAGACATTGTAAGTCTTCAGGGAACAGGAGAGGATGCAAGTCTCCCTGGAACAATTGAGAATGGCTCCATAACGAGACAGGGCATGTCTGAGTGGAAACTTGAAGAATGTGTAAGAATTTGCCATGAGAAGCTTCCAGTTGTCCAACTGCACCATGCTGTCTTGCCTCTGAGCCTTTACACAGGTTGTTCCTCTACCTAAACCAGTTCCCTGTTCCCCCTTCCTGACCTGGTTAACACCACAAACTTTCAGGTAACTGTTTGGATAACACTTCCTCTGGGAAACCTTCCTTCACATGCCCTTTCTCCATCCCACATCTAGATTAAGACTTACTGCCATGGTTTTCCACAGAACTGTGTACATATGCAAAGGTTGGAGGGGCATACAGCTTTTGTTTATCGTGTAAGGGGCAGTGAGAAGGTCACTGTGATTAAAGCATAGGGTATGTGGCTCAACCAAGAAATATTTGTGGAATGGATGAATGAATGAATGTATGCTTGAGAGAACTTTAATTTCACTAGGAAAGTAGACTTTAATCAGATTATTAAATCTCTCCTAAACTTGTACTTGAACTGCCTTCATCACATTACCTTTGTGTCTACCTGGTCTCCTACTCATTGTTCAAAATGAGTCCCTTTGTTCTAGAATCCTTTCCTAATAGCCCTTCTCTATCCTTCCAGTCTGGGTCAAGTGCTTATCACTCTGCTCTGCCTTTCTGGGACCAGTGAGGTTAGGCAGAGAGGCTCTAGGGTCCTGATTTGCTGCCCTCTGGATCAAAGCCCACCAGCTGGGACACCAGATACCAAGTTGGAGGGAATCTTTGAGGTCATCCCTCTCCCACAGGGAACTCCCAGCCTTTTGGTTCTTGCCTGTTGCTGAAGCACCTACCCCACTGAAGGCTTTCATGGGGAGAGCAGCAATGTGACCTACAAATTCCTGAATCATTTCACCTGATGAACCAGAGACACCCCAGATCCAACTTGTCCAAAATCAAAATACTGGAAAGGGCTTGGGCTTTGGAATCAGACAAACCTGGGTTTAGCTCTGCACTTTACTTGTTCTATGGATATTGAGCAAATTATTTCAAATTTCTGAACCTTAGTTTCCTCAACTGAGAGCCCAAAGGTTTTGGAATGGAGGAGTGCTGTATCCAACGCCTGTTTTAGAAAGATCCCTCCTGCAGCTGTGTGGGGGCTGGGTGGGAGGGGAGAAACCAGAGGCAGCTCAGAGGCTGCTGAATAAAAGTGTTTCCAATTACCTCGGCCTCGGCCTCCACAGCACACTCTCCACTGTGACCCCAGAGCCAACCTCATGCTGTTGCCTAGCAACTCACCTGCATCACCCAGGGATCCGAAGCTGGGGCCCCACGGAGGTTGAGGAAACACTGGGAAACGACCAGTTTAATTACAAAGTCTCAGGGGAACCACGTGTCAGTTCATTCCTCAAATACTCACTAGACCCCCACCAAGTGCCAAGCCCTGTGCTAGATACTAGGGACTTAGAGATGAGTAAAACCCAGTCTCTTTCCTCAAGAAACTCATAATGTAGCAGAACAGACAGATTTCTTCATTTATTCAAGAAATATTTATTGAGTGCCCATCAGCAGCAGCATGGATAAATAAGTTATAGCATATTCATGCAACTTAATAGCATACATACAGTGTGAGAATGAACAATCTACAACTATACATAAAAATATGCAATTTTGATGAGTGAGTGAAACATGAGTGAAAGAAGCTAGACAGAAAAGAGTACATTCTATATGATTCCACTGAAAGTACAAAAACAGGCAGAAGTAATCTATGCCAAAAGGATTGGGGATTTGGGAGGCATTGACTATAAAGGGGCACCAGGAGGGCTTCTAGAGTCCAAGAAATGTTCTGTTTATTGATCTGGGTGCAGGTTACCTGGTGTGTTCAGTTTGCAAAAATGTCTCAAGGTTGTATGTATATTATTCATCAATAAAAAGTTTTTTAAAAGAAATGTTTACTGAATACCTACCATGTACCAGGCACTATGTGTTAGGCAAACAGACATTTGAAAAGAAATTTACAGCACACCAGAATAAATACCCAGGAATCTAAGGAGCACAGAGAAAGGACTCCCCATCAACTGTCCCCCATATGAGGCAAGGGGACCGAAGCATGGCTTCCAGGAGAAGAGCATTTCTGATCAAGTGGAAGTCTACTGGGCAGGGGAGAGGAGGCAAGGCCTTACCAGCATCAGAAACAAGAAGGAAAAGACAGGAAATGGGACTGAGGGCTTACATGGGACCCAAACTGTCAAGGGCCTGGGAATAACCATAACGACAGCTAAATGTCTATGGTGTGATAGGCCCTGTTTGAAGTACTTTACATGTTTACATAAATTTAATCCACCAACCACACAATGAGTAGGTGCTATTTTTTTCCTATTCTACAGATGAGGAAACAGAGGCACAATGGGGTTAATTAACTTATTTAAAATCCCACAGAAAGTGGCAGAACTGGGCTACACACCCAGGCAGACAGCTCCGGTGTGTTTGATCACTGCCCTACACTGCCCAGGTCATTTGGTCACAGACTAAGTCACCCAAGGTATTTAAACGATGGGGGACCAGGATCAGATTTCTGTGAAACAAAGACTATTCTGGCTGCTCTGTGGGAAATTGCATTGGCTTGGGTGGGGCAAGAGTAGAGGCAGGGATACCAGGGGGAAAGCTGCTCCAGGAGTCCAGGTGAGAGAAGCTGAGGCCTAAATGAGGGTAGAGGCCAAGCAGAGGAGGGGACTTTTTAGAAATCAATGACGGAAACTATGTGCTTTGCGTTTTACACATACTGCTAGAAATAAAATCCCCCAGAAAGCAGAAGTTACTGTGTTTTATTTTTTGACTTCAAGTGTAGAAAGTTAAGCACGTTACTCAGCTTTCTTCTCTGGCCTTGAAGGCCTGTCTCTTGTCTTACCTACTTATTTATTCCCTTTTACCCTCTTTCCTCTCCCAATTCCTACAGGCAACTCTTTAATGTGTTTGTTGTGTAACTGCTTATATTCTTCTTACAAAATATGCATTTTCATATTATTTGCACATATTTTACACTTATGTAAATAATGCCCAGTTATGTATCTCATTCTGTAACTTACTTTTGCACACTACACTATACCTTTCAAGATCCTTGTAAATCTTTAGTTTGTTGTCTGTAACTGTTCCCTAGGATTAAAGAATTGGATTGACCATACAATGCCGTACAAAGTGCTCTATCTACCACATGTATAGCACAGGGAACAATGTTCAATTTCTTGTAATAACATATAATGGAAAAGAATCTGAAAAGAAAAAATATATATGTATGTATATGTATAACTGAATCACTCTGCTGTGCACCTGAGACTAACATTGTAAATCAACCATATTTCAATTAAAAAAAAATTTTTTTTTAAGTGCTCTACCATGGAGTGGAGAGACTTCAGCTGGAGCCTCTGCCTTTCTTCTAACTTGTGGTGTGAACTTGGGAAAGCCCTTCCCCTAGTTGAGTCTTAGCTTCCCCAGTTGTAAAATCATGTAATCTCCCTTGTTTTACACACAGGAAACTCTGGTCCAGCGAGTGGGAATGACCTGATCAAGGTCACACAACCTTATCAATAGTTCAGTACAATTTAGCCCACATTTATTGAGTGCTAGGCATGATGCTAAGTGCTTTGGATACTTAAATAAGTCAGCCCTGCAGAGTCCCTCCTCCCAGGGCCTCTAAACAGAGCTATGTTAATTTTCCAAGAGCAGGTGCAGAGATAGCCTGTGGGCACTGGTCAGATGCAGTAAAGATATTAATAGGACATAGCCTCAGATAGAATCTAAGGCAGTACCTCCACTGCCCCAATAAGGCCCCACAACATTCCTGGCCTCAAGAAAAGGAAAGAGGTCGGGTACATACTTCCTATTTGTTAAAAGTTATTTAATGCCATAGCATTTACCAACAATGACTGATCTGAAATAGTAAGACAAAAAGCCCTTATCTATCTTTATGCCTAATATTACACAGTAATAATCACAGGATAAACAAAATTTACATTCTGCTTTTCAAAAAATTTTTTTGTTTGTTGAATAATAAAACAACTACTGTAGATTATTTACTCTGTGCTAGACACCAAGCACTTTACATATGTTAGTTTATTTAATCTTCATTACTGTCCCATGAAGTAGGAGGTACTATTATTATCCCCAATTTAAAGATAACAAAACAGAAGCCCAGGGAGTTATATTACTTGTCCTAGGTCAGTGGACTTCAAGCATTTTAAATGCAACCCATAGGAGAGACATAGTCGCCGCTGTAATATGGATCACACCCACCTGTTTTTCACGATATCCTTACTACATGGTACCCCCTCTGATACTTCCTATTCAATTCTCTCTTTTTCTTGCTAGTCTGAGCCACTAAATTGCTTCTATGACCTATTAATGGATTGCAACACACAGTTTGAAAAACAATGCCCTAGGCAACATATATATCACAATCCTAACAAAATTAATCAAAATATGAAGTCATCATACTCTTTAATGTCTTGTATCAGGTTCTGTGCTGCATGTTAAAGACACAGCTCTAAATCAGACACAGTCTTGTGCTCAAGCTGCTCACAGACTCCTCGAGAAAACATAGGTAGGTAGGCAATGATGGCACAGCAATTGTTCTCAATCTTGACTGCATTTTAGAATCACCTGGAGTGTTTTTTAAAAGCACTAATTAATGTTGAGGCCCTATTCCCAGACTTGCTAATTCAATTGGTCTGGAATGGGTGGCAGACTTTTTTAAAATCTCCCCAGGTGATTCTAAGGTGCAGCAGGAACTAAGGATCACTGCAATACAGCATAAGTTCTACATTAACTGGGAACATAAAATAGGAGCACCTAATTATCTAAAGGTGTTGAGAAAAGCCTCAAAGAGAAGTTATTTTTTTGAGCTAGGTTTGTGTGTTGGATACCTTCTGTTTGGCCCTTTAGAGCCACCACCCAACCACAGTGTGCCCAATACACTAGAGTTGTACAGAGTAAGTCAATGAGCTCCTTCTCTCCCTGGCCTCTGCTGGGGTGCGAGCAAACACCCTTGCAGAAGATTGGTGATGGGGAAGGGGGTGAGGGGCGGGGAATTAATTCCCTGTCTACTTCCCTGGAAGTTTCCCTTGGACTGACTGTGAACCTTCTTTGAAGGTAACTGCCCCTTTCAAGATGGTTTGATGAACAGGACTCTTTCCAGATTCTGTAATTTCTCCTCTATATGCCTGCCCGTTCAGGTCAAGGCGTGTTAACAGCCAGATAGATTCCTGAACTATCCCTTGTCTTCCTCTACACCCCACCCACATGTTTGAAATTAGTCCCTTTGTAAATAAACCTTTGTCTAATTATCCTAATCTGAGTGTGTCATCTGTTTCCGTTTGAGACTCTGATAAAGCCTAGAAGCAGGATGGGAGCTTGCTATAAGGATAAGGAAGGGGGAAAAAACAAACCAACCCAGGCAGAGGGAGCAGCATGAATAATGGCAAAGAGGCAAGAAAATATTGTATTTTTGTTTGTTTAGTTCCCTTTATTGGTGGAGGACAAATTGCTAAATCCATTGTTCCATTCTCAGTCCTAATCTTACTAGATTAATCAGCAGCATTTAACCAATTTATCACTCTCTCCTTCTTGGGACAAATTTGTCACTTGGCCTCTATGACTCTGCCCTCATTTGGTTCTTGCTCTTCCTTTGGCTACTCTTGTTCAGTCTCCTCTTCTGGTTCTCTCTCATTTTCCTGATGTCTTTAATTTCCCTGAAGCTGAATGTTGGAGTCCCAAGGACTGTCCTTGTTTCTCCTGTTTACACTAACTCTCCATTATCACCCAGAATCATGGCTTTAAATACTAAGTACTGTCCACTCCCAAATTTATCTTTGACCTAGATCTCTCCTTCAAGTCCAGACTCTATATCCAACCTAATTAGACATATGAGTGGTGTCTGGACCTGGTTCCTAGAGCCAATTGCTATTTTTTTCAGGATTTTTTTCAGCCTCTTATTAAACGCAGCCATCACTGAAAATTAAATTGTGTAAATTTAAAATAAATAAATTAAAAACAAAATAATAAAAACTCATCACATTCTAACTATTTTACTATACTCTTTTCTATGCTCTTGGGGTTATTTACATTTCTTCCATCTGTATTATGGAGACAGTATATAATGGTGTGCTACTCTTGCATCCCTTCCTAATTCCATGTTCAGTGACATCATGTTGGTAGCTGGAAATCAACCATGGTGAGAATATTACACCACAGAAATTGGCCAATGCTACCAGTGAGAGTTTGATTGTTTTGTTGACTGCCTAGACTTAAGGAAGTGATGGAAAAATATTAATAACACAGAATAAATTTAGTGTATCGTGTCTGTAGCTATAACATTGTAAACAACATTAAAACTTGATGAAATATTCTTCCAGTATTGGAAAACTACCATCCAATTCAGCAAAGAAGTCACTTGTGTCATTGACCAGTGAAGTGCCAACATATGAATATATGTATTTATTGTTTCATGTTCACCTTAATATTAGTGTAAATGAAAATATCAAGCAACATTCATTTTGGAACTATACTTTTTCAGCAACTGCAACCATTAGTTGGTTATGGATACAAGTTTGGCCAAAATCAACGCATTCTGTGATAATAAATTGTCCATGTGGAATTTATAATAAGGAATATTGTATTTTTTTATTATTATTATTTATGAATTGTGTACACTGCATCTTTTATATCAACAAAGTTTATAATGAGCTTATATGGGTACATACACACACACACGTACACACCCTATTTTCCCTGGAGAGCCAGTTGTTAAACATTTATCAACATACCACAGCTAACAGGCAACTCAGACTTAACATATCCAAAACTTCACATGGGAACTCTTGATTTCCCATGGCAAACCAGTTGTCCATGCTGAATGAAGATGGTGTCTTTATCTCAGTTAATGGCAACTTCATTCTTCTAGTTGCTCTGGCCCAAAACTTTAAAGTCACCCATGACTCTTATTTCTCTCATACCCTACATCCAACCTATCAGGAAATTCTTTTGCCTCAGATACTGACTACATCCCACCTACCTCCACTGCCATCACTTTGGTCTAAGCCTATGTGTTCCCTCACGTGGATTATGGTAATAGCCTTCTGACTAGTCTCCTTATTTCAATACTGTAGTCAGAGTGATTCTGTTAAAAACATAAATTAGAAATGCCATTGTCCTGCTAAAAATTCTTCAATGGCTTCCACCTCACTCAGAGTCCAAGCCTATATCTTTACAATGGCTTATAAGACCCTACAATCTCTGCCCCCACCTTCTTCCCATCATCTTTCCTCATCATCCCCTACTACCCTTCCCCTCATTCACCCCACTCCACTTACACTAGCCTCTTTGCTGTTCTCCAAACACATCCCTTCCTGCCTCAGGCCTTTTACTTGTTTCCTCTACCTGGAACGTTGCTTTTCTTCCAGTTTTCCCCATCATTTGCTCTATTTCTTCTGATCTTTGCTCAAATGCCATTTTCTCAGTGAGGATTCCTCATCATTTGAATTAAAGTTGTAATCCCTTCCCATCCCACCACAACATTCCCTATCCCTCACCCCTGCTGATCATCATCTAATGTAATATATGTTCCATATTATAAAATTTAGTTATTATCCTTCCCCCCACACTAGAATGTAAGTTCAAGAATTTTTTTGTCTATTTTATTAACTATTATATTCTTAGCCCTTAAAATAACGATGTGTACATAGTAGGTGCTCAACAATTTGTTGAATGAACAAAATATTAATAGGTATTCTAAATACCCACACAAAGATTCTTTGAGCTTATTATGGGAAAAAGGAGCTTGGGGGATCCAGAATTGAGTCCCCTACCTTTCCAGGTGCTTGGTTAAAACTGTGTGCATTTGTCTGTGCCTGCAGGTCTGCTGTTTGTGTAGCTGGACCACCTAGAAATAACTGTGCTCTTTCAGAAACACAAAAAATTCACTGAAAATAAAATGGCAAAGTACAAACTGTTGGCTAAAATCAACATCTCATATCAGATTCCAGTACAGACAAATAGTAAAAGTCACCAGAAGGTTTAAGAAAAAATGAATATTTACTTAGTATCTAGTGTGTGCCAAGGGGACGCAAAGATGATTCAGATATAGTCCTGCCTGCCCCCAGGGAGCTCCCAGTCTGGTGGGGAGGATAGGCCATAGAACCAGCTAACGACAAATGGTATCTCAGCCCACTAACAGGAAAATGTACTAAGTACAAAGGCAACAGAGAGGAGAGAATGATCAAGTGTAGCAGCAGAGGGGATGATATCTGAGCTGGGTTCTGAAGCATGAATAGGGAGGAGGGAAGGGCCCAGAGAGAAATATGTAAGTGAGAGACATTTCACCACGAAATTTTTTCCCCCGCTTACTAGAAGTGCCTACCTATCTGGATTTAAACAGGAAATAGCTTGGCCAAGCTTGCAAAACTCCAAATTGTGTGGAGCAGAATTTGAGAAGTCCTGGTTATTTGGACACGCAAGGAAAGGCTGAGTGAAAGGGACAGATGGCAGGAAGGAGACTAAAAGGGCAGAGCAGAGAAGGGACCATTTAATTCTACAGGACCCATCACAGGCTCGAGGCTCCCACAAAAGTGGTGGGAAGAAGAGGTATGAAGGGCAGGAGTACCTTATTTCTGCCTTGGCCCTTCCCTAGTGCTCCCTTTGTCCTGTTCTCCATCTCTCCAGATAATGCTGTCTGCTTCTGGAGAGAGGCTGCCTTGGTAATTAATACTGAAAGATTTCATGTTAAGAATCTGAAGGCTTGGGTATGAGTCCTATTAACTGTATAATCTTGTGCCCAGTTTCAAAACCTTAACTTGCCACAGTCTAGAGAGTGAAGTCCAAACCCCTCTGCTTGGCTGCCAAGACCCTTCTCCATCTGGCACCTGATGACCCCTCCAGCCTCATCTACCCCAAACCCCTTCTCGCCCAATAGCCAAGCACTTCTCCTGTGCCCTGTGTCTTCACAGACACTGTTCCCTCAGCTGAGGAATTTGCCCTCCCCTGTCCCAAACTGAAGAGTTTCCAGACTCTTTCAAGACATGACTCTGGTGTTGCCACCTCCAGGAGGCTTTTCCTGATTGCTAGGTTAGCAATGACCTCAAAACCCCAGAGCTTCCTCTACCCCAGCATCTGGAGCACATCTGCTCTTGCCCCTTCTCATCCACTCTCTACAGACCAGCCAGGAGAATCTTTTTACAACACAGGACTCACTGCCTCTCCCCTGCTTTAAAAAAGAACAAAGCTTCATTTCTTGGCTTAAAGACCACAGTCAGGTCTATGTGACCTCTCCCCTGCATGCCTTTCCACCGCTTCTTCTCACCTTCTGCTCTCTCTGCTTCAGCCAAACTAGGCTTCTTTGTTTCTCAATATACCATGTTTGTCTCTCAGGACCTCTGTGCGTGCTTCAACCTGGCTAATTTCTACTCATTCTTCCGAGCTCACTTCAAACCTTCTTTCCTCTGGAAAGCCCTCATTGTGCCCCGCTCCCCCAAGGCTTAGGTGGCATTTACCACAATAGTGATTTTAGAGCTACTGATGAATTATTTGATATCTGTCTCCCCCTGGGAAGGGACCATGCTGTCTCATTCATCACTGTTTGAGGGGCACATAGAGCAGAACCTGGTATAGAACAGTTGCTCAAGAAGTGTTTGTTGAATGACTATAGGAGTGTTTAAACCTTACTTATTACATGAAAGCTCCAACTGACCTGGCCTCTCTTATGCCACCTGCAGCTCCCAAGGAACTAGTAGAGCATCAGTGCCCAGCACTGTGTTTGGCACTTAGTGGGGCTCCATAGGGGTTTTCTAAGTCTGAGAGACACTGTGAGATGCTGCCCAGATCCCTCATCAGTGAACACTTGGGACACCAGCTACTGGGAATGCTGTCACTGAAGAGCCTTTAACTGTCAGCCCACCAGGGGCAGGGTCACGTTGGCTCCTGTCACACCCCTTTCCAGATGGCCCCACATCCAATGAAAGATGAAGGCAGGGATATAAAGGCCTGGCGTGGCCATCTTGGCTCATGTGGGGACAACTCTGATGGGCCATTCTAGCTGCTGAGTCCCTGTGGAGTCAGCCAAGACTGTCCTTGGGCCCGCATGAGGCTCTGACTTTTCCTGCCCACTCCTGTTCCTCCCTTCCCTTCCACAGGTGTTGATCCCAGCATACTCCCTCATCAACACTCTGCACTGAAATCTCCATCTCAGAATCTGCTTCCCAGGGCCCCAACCAGAAACAGGCCGTCCCTCTTCCCTCCTCGTCTGTCTCATCCCTTTCAGAGACCGTTCATTCGTTCATCTAAAGTTCACAGGCACCATTCAACTGACAAAACGTTTCACATCCACTTTTCTATTATACCCATTCTGTACTCCAGGTGAGTCAGGAAGGGAGGCCAGCCCCACTTAACAGATGAAGAAACAGAGGCCCAGAGAGGTGGAATGACCAGCGTTAAGGGCACTGCACTAATTAGAACCTGAGCTCTCAGATGCGGTTTTCCACCTCCCTTTCCCTACCAAGTCGCTGCGTCCTGGAACAAGAGGGAGCCTCATTGAAATGAATTTTGGTCTCAGTGGTCAGAATCCTGAAACCGTGGCTCTAGGGGCCGGGAAAGGGCGCGGAGTCCCACGCTCCCGCAGTACAGATGGGGAGACTGAGGGCCAGAGCCTGGAGCTCCACCGCCCGCGGAGAAGGGGGCGCGTCCTGCCTGGCGGGCCGCGTGGCGCCGGGCCGCCTCCTCCCGCCTCCCGCGCGGGTGTCCGGGCCCTGTCTCTGCCCTCGCCACGCCGCCACCTCTGGAGCGAGTCATGGTGGCTGCACTGGCGGCGGCGTGGCTGCTCCTGGCGGCCGCGGCCTTCGCGCAGCGGGAGCAGGACTTTTACGACTTCAAGGCGGTCAACATCCGGGGCAAGCTGGTGTCGCTGGAGAAGTACCGCGGCTCGGTGAGTGTCCGCCCGCGGGGCTTCGGCGCCTGGCCTGGGCCCGATGGCGCGGGGCGGGGTGGGGGGGCGGGGCGCCCGGCGGCCCGGGACCCCGCTGGCTGTGGCTCTGAGAGTCTCGGGCCGCCGGACCACTCTGCCCTGACTCCCCCCACTCCCACATATCCCCCCCACGACCCCTGGGCGCAGCGCCCCCAGATCCTGCAGCGGTCGGTCCCGCGACTACGTGGCATGGCCCCGTGCACAGTGAAACCCGAAACTTTCGCTGCTGGCGCCGATTTGCCTCCCAGCGATTTTGGGAAGCGGGGTCCGGTCCTCTCCCAGAGGTTGGACGCCCTGGCCCAGCCTCTCATACACGGTTGTAAAAGTAACCGTAGCATCCTACGGCCTTTGTCTCTCCCATCCTCAGTGCGGAAGAGAGGGAGTTGCTGATTGTAAGTCCAATGAGAACATTGTGGAAATGAATGCTCGGTGCAGAGGGAGTTATTTCAGATGCATGGGGACCTTACACAGATCATCCTTTAGGGAGCACACTGAGGCCCAGAAAGGGAGGGTCACACAGCACTAAAAAGCAGAGCCTGGAGAAGAACCACCCATCCATCGGTGGTCTCTAGGCAAACTCCTAAGGTGACAGCTCAGGCTGAGATGTAAGAGTCATCCCTTCTAATTGCTATCACCTTACTAAGAATCTAAGCTCTTAGACGACTTGAGAGAAGAAGGGTGCCTGGGTGAGTCTTTGAAACTAGTGTGAGTTTTAGCAAGATCAAGAAGAGTGTTACAAGCAACAAGAACTGTCAATGCCAAAGCTCAGAAGTAAAGGGCAAGAAACGTGGTGGAGGTAGGACTTCAAGCAGTTGTGCTTGAAGGAGTATAAAGTATGAGACTGAGAGTGGAGGAAGATGAGGCTGAAGAGAGTAGGGAGGGGCCAAGAGGGGCCTTGAACACTACATTCAGAGACCTAGATGTTGCACTGATGTAGTGCAGAGCCCTCCAGTTTCACTTCTTAAGATGGACCTGGGGCCATGGTGTGGAAAGGGTGGGAAGTTGGTCTGTAATGGACAGGTAGGTCCAGCATCCAGAGTCGGATGGATCACACACAAAAAAATGGCTGTTAGCATTCTTTTCCCGGGAGCAAGGCCATCTTTATTGAAGAAAGTATTCTCTAAGCCTTGAAATTCTCAATTATGCTGGGAGTACTGGGGACAGTAATCCTTGTCCTGATTGTCCCCCAAGGTAATGTGAGTTTCAAATGAGATGACAGTGTGGAAGCACTTGGCAGAGTGCTCTGTGCTTATGTTTGTTGGGCCCCAGCAGTCATGTCATCCTGGACTCAGAGCAAAGAGCCAGTAAGAGCAGGGCCCATTCCCATTCAGGCCTTCCCTTCCCTCCAGGGCAGCTCACCAGAAAGCCCCAGGTTTAGCACTTGACCAGCTCTGCTTCTCGTCAATTCATTATTTATTATTGAGCACCTCCTGTATACTAAGTATCTTGCCAGCCCTGGGGATACAAAACAGGTAAGTTTCCACCTTAATAGAGCTTATGTGAGGTGGAGAGGAGAAAGATAATAAACAAGGAACAGAGAAATGAACAAGGGTATTCATAATAGTAATAGGAGCTAAGTCAAAAACAGAACAAAGTCTATTCGTTTTCAGAAGTAATAAGGCAGCCAGGCTGTGAGAAACAGAAATCCTGGAGAAAAATTACCTGGAAAGTGATCCTAGAATTCTGAGTGTTTTCATACTGTAGATCGTGGGTAAATCCTAAAAAGCATGGGATTGAGAGGCCAAGAAATCAATCAGAAAGAAATTGGGAAAAAAGAAGAAGAAGAAAATCCCATAGCTGCTAAGAGGTAGAGTTAGAATTTGAACCCAGGCAGTCCAGCTCCAGAACCCATGCCTTAATTTCCAGCTTTAGGGAGAAACCAGGAACAGTCCAGGGAAGCTGTAAATGATACTCTGAGTTAACTCAAGGCTAGTCTGCTGCTTGGGCAATATGGTCATTCATTCACCTGCAAATAATTACTGGCTCATTCATTATATGTATTTTATGACAAGTTTTTTAAAAATTGGGGGGAAAAAACCCCCAAAATTGGCTTCCTTACAGGCACTACATGCCTGCCACTGGGTCCAGCCCTGGAGACATAGCCATGAGCAAAACTGTATGGTTCATGCCTTCAAACTAACTGGGAAGACAGTCATTTAGGCCAGTGTTGAGTGTGGATGAATGGGTGACGGGAATGCCCTTGCCTGTGCTGGGAGGTTATGTATGTGTAGGCTTGAGCATAGCATTTGTGTGAATGGGCTTGTTTCTGTGTACACATCTGAGTCTGTATCTATGCTTGTATATGTATATATGTAAATTAACCATGAGTATATGGGTGAATCTGTCTGTGTTTTGGTCACTTTAAAGATAGCTGTTTGGTTTCAGGCATGGAACTAGAAGCAGGATTAACCTCCTTCCAAAAGTATGGGCAGACACACAAGATGTAGGTTAAAATTAAACAACCTTTAAGGCTCTCAATGCCCAGGGATCCAGAGAAGAGAAAGACCCCTAGCTAGTGAAGGGAGTTAAGTTCCCGGTTTCTCAGCACCGCAAGCACAGTATGGCATAATGCTGATGAAATGGAGGAGGTTGTTCTAACGGCCTGTGGCCCCAAGGAATGGGGGAGGGAGTTACAGCTTAGTGGTTCTCATCTTTTAGCCCAGGGGTCCTCAGCGGGGGGTGATCTTTCTCCCAAAGGGACATTCAGCAATGTCTGGAGACATTTTTAAGACAAAGCATCTATTGGGAAGAGGTCAGGGATGCTGCTAAACATTCTGCAATGAACAGGACAGCCACCTCACAACAAAGAATTATCCAGCCCAAAATGTCAGGAGTGCTGAGGTTGAGAAACCCTGCCTCTCCTGAGTAATCTGTGCCTGTGCATGTCCAGTACCCCAGGCTCCGCCTGGAAGGTGGCCCTCTTTATAGAGCCAGCTCGTATAATCCTGCCTCTGCTTAAAAAGTGGCCAGAGAGATAGGACTGGGTGGCTCAGATACAGAGTAAGATTTAAGATCCTTTAATAATATGTAACTAGAAGCTAAAAACATAGCATTTGTGTCAAAGCTGTAATTGCAGTAATATAATCAAGTTCCATCAGCCAGCTTTATATTTATCACCTAAAGGCAATAAATAAATTTATTACAATGCAATCATAAATTTAAGGGTTAGTCTAGTGACAGAAGAAAGTGATATTTATTTTCTGGAGGGAGAGGGGCAAAAAGGGATTGGCTTGGGGTTCTTGGGGTCCTTTTATCAAGAAAATCATGCCTGTCTATGTCCGCATTCAGGTGATCATATATATGTGCACACTTATTTATTCATTCAGAAAATACTTTCTGAGAGTTTTCCATACATCAGGCCCAGTAGTGAAGGGGACACAGCTCTTGCCCTCAGTGGTTTTACATTCTAGGAGGGAGACCAATGCATATACAATCATCTGTAATGTAGAATGATGAGTGCTGGGTGACTGAGCCAGAAATTGAACCCAGGTCTGCCTTTTTACTCTCCTATATCACCTCCTGATGTGAGTTCACCAGTATATGTGCCCCTCTCTGTAGCTGTGTTCTGTGTGTTTATGGACATGTGTGATTTGTGCTGATGAATCTCTGTATAGTGGGGCATAGGCATACCCCTTTATGTGTATTGTGTGTTTATTCAGTGTTTATGTATGGGTATGCACATCTGTAAGTCCCTGCATGTTTAATTTCATTTGTGCCTGTGTGCATGTGTTTGTGAATATGTGAGAGCATCGTACACACATTTACATGTGTGTACATTGTGTTCTTGTATATATGAGACAGAGCAGTAATTGTTGGGGGTGTCACACATGTAGGCATGTCAGAGCATGTGCAACTGTGTGCCTCTTCACTGGGTTGTGTATGTGTCTGGGTTTTGTTTTTGCTACCCAGGTGTCCCTGGTGGTGAACGTGGCTAGCCAGTGTGGCTTCACAGATCAGCACTACCGGGACCTGCAGCAGCTACAGCGGGACCTGGGGCCCCACCACTTCAACGTGCTTGCCTTCCCCTGCAACCAGTTTGGCCAGCAGGAGCCGGACAGCAACAAGGAGATTGAGAGCTTTGCTCGCCGCACCTACAGTGTCTCTTTCCCCATGTTTAGCAAGATCTCAGTCACTGGCGCTGGTGCCCACCCTGCCTTCAAGTACCTGACCCGTGAGTCCTGAGCCTCTCCCTCACCTTCCCTTAGCTGGCTGAGGCCGTGGCTCCCTGGGCAGCAGGGGCCACTGGCTGGCTGGATGACCTGGGGCCCCTTCCTGACCCTTGCAGGTGGGTTGATGGTCTGTTCTAGCACTGAACTTTGAGGATGAGCTGAGGAGTATTCTTGCCTAAGAATACCTGCCCCCTGCTGCCTTGCAGTTCTCCCTCAGAGTCACTCTTGCAGATTTCTCTGGGCTCCTGTTTGCTTCCACAGGGGCTCCTAGGAGGAGACTGGGCCTTCAGGTTTTAGTCAGTGTAAATTCTTTGGGCTTATGGACGTAGCTGCAGATAGGGGATGCCGCATGCCTGGAGAAGGCTGGCTGGTGTCTCCTGTCCTGAGCTAGAGACAGAGTCTGTATAGGCCACAGGAGAGAAATCTTCTGAACTAAAATACCAGACTTTAATATTTGAGAAATAGATCCCTCCTCCAGAAAGCTCCGAACCACAAAATGGGGTCCTTGGCCAAGCTTGTCTTTAGGTCCTATTGCCTTCCTCAGGCCTTTCCCTTCCTTTGGGGGCTCCATTTTCACCTTCTCCTGCCTCCCACTCCATGCTTCTAGCTGCCTTCATATCCCTCAGCTCCACCCCCCAACTCATTCACTTGGAAGAGTAAATGCAAACACAGTGTAGCAAACAAAAGGTCCCTTACTGAGGCAATTTGAATTTTGCTCTGTGGGTCAATTCCAATATTTGCTTTTTTTCCTCCCTGTGTGTTTTTATTAGTTCCTTCCCAGTTCCCATAGTTATAGATCAAACCTGGTCGTGCTTTAGAAGCACCTGGGGACCTCGTAAAAATGCATTAGCCCGAAACCTACTGAAGCAGGGCCCAAGAATCTGTTTATTTTAAGTGCCCCCTCCACCACCACCACGATTCAGATGCAACAGTCCATGGACTAACATTTGGAAACCATTACGATTTAATCAGAGCGTCAGGTAGAGACTATTCAGTACTTTGAGGTCATTAATAAGGGAAGATCTGATACTGCCTTATCAATCACTTCGCAGAATCCTAAAGCAGTAGTTCTCAACTTTGGTGCCACATTGGAGTCTCCTGGAAAGCTTTTGAAAAATACTGATGCCTGAGTCTCACCCCCAGAGATTCTGGTTTAAGTGATCTGGGATGTGGACTGGGCATCAGGATTTTAAAAAGCTCTCCAGTTCATTGTAATGAACAGAACCACTGCTTCAAGGGAGGGGTAGACACAGATAGTGGAATTCTAGGAGAGGGGACCCCAGGAAGCACACTTTGCTCTCCTTCTTCCTTTTTCTCTAGAGACTTCTGGGAAGGATCCCACCTGGAACTTCTGGAAGTACCTAGTGGCCCCAGATGGAAAGGTGGTAGGGGCTTGGGACCCAACCGTGTCGGTGGAGGAGATCAGGCCCCAGATCACAGCGCTTGTGAGGAAGCTCATCTTGAAGAAGCGAGAAGACTTATAACCACTTTCCTTCCTCTCCCACTGTCCCCTCCCCCAACCTTGCACGGGTGACCAAAGCAAACTCAAATGGTGCTACAAAGGGAGAGACCACTGACTCTCCTTCCTCCACTCTTATCCCACCTACCCCATTATTCCCATGGGGGAGAAAAATCTATTTTGATTATTTGAATCTTGGAGCAACCTATAGGAACTCCTGGCCAGTGAGAGCTTTTGACCAATGGCTCACCAGCCAATAAGAACCTCTAGCCCATGAAAACATGTGGCATAGAAGTATTTCAAGCAGTAATCTCCTACCTGTTAAGAACTCTGTAAAATGGGGCCACTTCCTACCTTACAGTGCTGTTGTGAGGATGAGGATGAGGATGAAAGGCCTATAAAAGTGCCTAGGACAGTGCCAGCTAAGTAGGAGGCATTCAATAAATGTTTTTTGCATATGAACTAAAAAATAACTTGTGATCAGTAAAAACTTGCACCTAACATGAATATGAATTTCCAGCCAATGAGAATCCAGGCCAAACATTTATTTGTTGATGTTGTTATTGTTTTCCCATGTGTTATTTTAATTACAAAAGTAATACAAATTCATTGTCAAATAATACAAGATGATACAAAATAAAAATGAAAGTATCCTCCTTATTTTTTGTACTCTCACTCCCTGGAGTAAACACTGTTAGCAATTTGGTACAAAATCTTCCCTGACTTCTTTTTAATCAAGCCAGTCATTATTGCCCAATAAGAATTCACTGACCAAAAGTACACTACAATTACAAACAGGCAAAGGATATAAATAGATAATTCACAGAAGAATTTAGATGGATAATAAAGATACGAAAAGATGTTCAGTCTCATTCAAGTTGGAAAGGCTTTTTAAATAATAATACTCATTGCTGTTAAGGATGTGGGGAAATGGGCATTCACATGAACTGTTGGTGGGACAGCAAACTGGCACAAGTTTTGGAGGATGATTTGTCAGTATCTTTTCAAATAAAATATTTATATGCTTGGATCCATCATTTCTCCTTTTAAAAGACTCTCAAATTGCAAATATAAATATAAAATATTATGTGTGTACATTGTTCATAATAGTGAAAATTTAATACATCCCTGTGTCCATCAATATGGTCTGGTAACAAATTATGGTACAAATTCAAATGATATACTAATACAGTCATTAAAATGAATGAATTAATTTCTGTGCTACCATAGAAATTTGTCCAAAAGTGAAAAAGGGCAAGTTGTAATGAACACATGCGCACACACAAAAAACATCCAGTATAAACAAGTATAATATTTTTATTAAAAACTTATAATGTTAAGTGAGAGGGAGAGATGGAGACTAAACTTTTAATGGTGGTGCCCATGAGGGGGTGGGGTAGGATAACAAAAGTCATTCACTTTCTTTGTCAGCTATTTCTGTAATGTTTGAATTTTGTATGTAAAATATATATTTCACTTTTATATAAATATAAAAAGAGGCAGCTAAAAACTGAGGTGATGAACAGTCTCTGATCGATAATTCATTGGCCAATGAGAATTTCATGTCTGCTTCTCCCAAGGCCACTCTTCTAGAAGAAGGACACTCAGATTCAAATCCTGGCTGTGCCCTTGACTCACAGACTGAAAAATTGTTCCCTCTCTCCAGTCCTCCATTTTCCCACTGGACAGTGAAAGGGTGGACTGTGCTCACAATTCAACCTTAAAGTCTCCCTTAATGGTCCTTTTCAAAAGCTGCCCAGAGTAAATGAAGGCTATCTGTGGGCTGACCACAAACCACCCTATAGTGGCCTCCAGCCTTTCCTTACACACCCTGCTCTGAGCAGTGGCTCTGCACATGCTCATTTGCCCATGCACAATGTAACCCAGGTATCAAATTTTTGTGATGGACATCTCTCTGACCTCATCCTGCTTGGCCTGTCAGCTTCATCTGACGTTGCTGATCATACTCTTCTCCCTGATACACTCTCTTCCCTTAGCTTTCATGCCCCTGTCTTCTCTCAGGTTTTCCCCCATCTTTCTGAGTGCTCCTTCCTCCTCAGTGTCTGTTGATGTCTCTTCCTCCTCTGCCCACTCCTTCCCTGTTGGTCTTCCCTGGGCTTCTAGGCTGGTCCCTTTTCTCACTCCATATACATCTACAACCATCTCATTTTTTCTCATGGTTTTGACAACCACCTACACCCTGACGACACCCAAATCTCTACCTGTATCTACACTGGACTCATATCCACTTGCCTACTGGGCATGACTAGGAGCACCTCAATTCAGCATCTCCAGAACTAAACTCATCATCTCTCGCTGGCACATCTGCTCTCCTTTCCACCCAGCCTTCACAACCACCCCCCCACAAGCCTTCTCTTTCACACACCACTCAGTTGCTCACGTATACACTATTCTTACTGTTTAAGCAACTGCCTTTCCTTCTCTCCTCAGCACAGTGCCTAAACTTTAGCAGATGAAATTTAATTATATGGTAAGCATTTTGAGCACTGGCTCCATGCTTTTCCTGCCAAGACCCTCTCTGGAAAACCAAAGAGCAAAGTTTCCTCCAGAATTCTAGAGGATTTTTTTTTTTCCAGCTGAGGATTTGTCACTCCTAGTTAGACCTACATTCCTAGGCTTTGTCAGCTTTCTGCTGTTCCCCAGTCCCCTTCAATGTGCAAGAGTCCCCCTAGGAAAAATCTCACTTTAAATTGTCATCAAGTGTTACCTCAGTAGTTGGTTAAGCAGTATCTGCTAACAACTTAGTTTTAAATTAACCTCTCGGTTATCAGCTGACACTTGCATAGTTAAGATTTTATTTTCTGCTAATACCCTCTAACACTTTATTTATAAGCCAGATACTTTATTTATTAGGTTATATCTTAGCACTTAGTAGTTTTGCTACTTGCCACGCCTTAATTACTAATCAATATTTTAGTTGTCTGCTTAAATTATATTACTGACCCCTTAGCTCTCTGCTATTAGTTTAGTCTATTAGCCAGCCAGAGATGAGGAGTTTGGGGAGGGAGCCATTTCTGGCTGTGGATATGACAAAGACCTTTGTCTTTTGCTGAGCTCTCTTTTTACCCTCAGATGATTCTCATTCACCATCAACTGGTCCCAGGTCCTCAGAGAAAGGAAAGTTCCATCCTAGCTGCTTATTCTCCTCTGCAAGCTGGGCTGGAGTGCGGAGGGAGGAGAGTGTGACTGTGAAAGTGGGACTTTCTGGAAAATTATGGTTAGAAGGGACATTCATTCATCAACAATTATTTCTTGAGCATTGCCTATGTGTTAAGTTCTGCATTAGGTCCTACAACATGTGACCAAAATACACATGTTCCCAGCTGTCATGGTGCTCAGAGAATTGTGGGAAAGATTAACACTGAACACACAATTATACCAATTATTATGTAATTACAATTACGATAAGCACCAGGAAGAAGTACCAGGAACCACGACCATGTACAAAAGTGGCATTGGACCTATTCTGCAGTTCAGAGGAGGCTTCCCTAAGAAATGACAATTAAGCTGAGAGCTGAAATTTTAATAAGAGTTAGGGGAAAGAAGTGATGGGGGGAAAGGTTCCTAAACAGATTCAGTGGCTTGAGCAAAGACCCTAACAGAGGAAGATGCTCAATGGGATGGAGTCAGTGCTGCCTGGAGCCAAGTGATAAGGAGAAGGGCCCTAGAGGTAGGCAGGGGCCAGATCATTCAAGGCCTTGTAGGATCCAGGTAAGAAATGATAGTGACCTGACTCAACATGACAGAGCCCGTCTTCAGGCCCAAATCTGAAGGCCGGAAATAAACCCAGGAGCAGAGGCAGACACTGAACTACTGACAGGAAAAGTAGATGACTCTGGGGCTACCCAGAACACCAGTCACCATGGAGACCTGTGGAAGGCAGGCAGATCTGACCCCTCCCAGCTCCAGCAGGTCCAGCCTGGGGTTGCTGAGGGAATTGCGGAGGCCTGGATCACGACAAGTCACCAAGCTGCTTGCACAGACTCTAGGTCCCCAGCACAGACTCTAGGGACTGCATTGCAGGTGGAATATAGGCCACAATCCTTGCTCTCAGCAAAGTGAAAGGAAAAGGAGAACTGACCTTTAATGAGTGCTCGCACACCTACATCCTCATCCCTGTGAGGTAGGTAGTATGACTTCCATTTTACAGATGAGACTAAGTGAGAAGTCCAAAGTCTCCCAGGAAGTTAACTGCCAAGTAGCAGCTGAAATCCAGGCTGATCTGGCACCAAAGTCCTTGCCTCTCCCTCTATTCTCTGCTTCCTGGACTCTAGCAAAACTCCAGTAGGGACAGGGAGGGTTTAGGATTAGAGACACTGATCCAGGGAGAAGGCCACTTACTCCAGGGTGTAGAAGTCTTGGAGTAAATTCCAGAAGTGGCTTATCTCAGTCTGAAAAAGAACTAGGAATATGAAAAATGTTTAATAACAAGTAAAGTGCTGGGCTCATGTTGAGACCAGAGAAGGAGGGAGACAAAGGCAGTATTTCCGTAAAGTCTGGGGACGGCAGACCCAGGACAAATCCCAGTTTCTGCCATTCCTGGCTGGGTCTTTGGGTGAGTAATTTAATCTTTCTGAGCCTCAATATCTTTATATATAAAATACCAATATCTCAGAATTATTTTTTCATTTATTCTTTCTCCTCCCTTGAACCATATGGCTATGCCGATTTTGAGTGTCCAGCAGAAGGGACAAGTAGGAGTTGAAATTTAGCCTGCCCTCTACTTACCCAGCCTTGCCTTTGGCATAGTGCTACAACAGGCCAGAGGAAGGGGCACTTTTTTCTGATCTGCACAAAAGCACACAAAGGAACAAGAGTGGCAACCAGCAGCCCTGACTTTCAGAACCAGGCCCCAGGCTGAGTGTGCTGAAACCAGCACTAAAGCAGGTATAATTTCTGTTCTAGAAAAGCCTGTAGTCTGAAGCTGTAATTCCTAAGTGAGATGATGGTACACAGAAGTGCTCAAAGGATGGTACACATAGTCAGAGTCAGACCAGCAGATGCTGCAAGAAAAAATGGTACCTTGAGTGTTGGTCACAGAAGGGCTTCCTGCAGGAGGGGTTTCTTCAAGCTGTGTAGAGAGGATTGAAGGGTAGAGAGTATTTAGATAAGCAAAAGGAAGGAACTACATGGGCAAAAACTTGGGAGAGGAGGCTCCTTTCTCAAGTTAAACTGTCTGAATCAGAGGGTTCTTGTAGGAAAGAAGAGGCAGGCATAGTTGGAGAGATACGGAGAGTTCTGATTTTAGAGGTTAGACTGGAATCATTGGGGTTACTTCAACAGCTCAGCTAGAGCCTTCAGAGGATCTCTCTGTTGATAAGTATGTGGAGGGAAAGAATCAAGTGCAGAGAAAAAAGAATCATATAACTCTGCCTCAAAACTCAAAATAATTCTCTTTAACATTACACTGGAAATTCTAGACAATGTAACAAAACAAGAAAAGAAATAAAAGGCATCAACTAGAAAGGAAAAGTAAAATTGCCTTTACTTACAAGCAACATATTATGCTGCCTGTGAGGAAACTGGTTTTTCATGCTAACATAAAAAAATCCTAAGTAGTCTATAAAAAAGCTAGTAGAACTAGGAAGTAAATTTAGCAAGATCTCAGAATACAAGGTGAATATTCAAAAATAAGTTGAAAAAAAGTTGAATTTCTATAAATTGGCAACAATTGAAAAATCACAATAAAAATGTCATTTACAATAGCAAATTTTACAAAATATGCACAAGACCTGTACATGGAATAGTATAAAACATTGCTGAGAGAAATTAAAGAACTAACTAACTAAAGAGATTGGGAATTGAACTGGGAAACTTAATATTAAGATATTAATATTCTCCAAATTGATCTATTGATTCAATGCAATCCTAAGCAAAATCCAAGCAGGGTTTGGGGGACAGAAATTGATAAGCTGATTGTAAATTTTATAAGAAAACGCAAAGGACTTATAATCACTAAAACAATGTTGAAAAATAAGGACAAAGTTAGAGGACTTATACTATCTAATTTCAAGACTTACCTATAAAGCCACAGTAATTAATACAGAGTGGAACTGGCTTAAGGATAGATCCAGATCAGATCAAAGAAACAAAATAGAGAATCCAGAAATAAATCCACACATATGTGGTTAATGGTTAATTGAGTTTTGACAAAGGTATCAAGTTAATTCAATGGAAAAAGGATAGTCCTTTCAAAGGATGATTTTGAAACAACTTTTGCATCACACTTAACATGTAAATTAAAATGGATCAGAGGCATAAACACAAAAGCTAAAGCTATAAAATTTTTGAAGAAAACATAGAACATCTTTGTGATCTTGGGGTAGACAAAGATTTTTTTTAGATAGAACACTAATCTTAGAAAAAAAATGATAAATCTTTTTTATCTTAGAAAAGCACTAATCTTAAAGCACCAATGTTTTTTAAAAAAGTAATAAAGTGAGCTATCAAAAATTTTAATTTCTGCTTTTCCAAAAACACCCTTGAGAGAAATGAGAAGGCAAGCTAAGATTGGGAAAGAATATTTACAATAATATCTTTGATAAAGGATTTGTACCCAGAATATATAAGAACTGTTAAAATTCAATAAGAAGATAACTCAACTTAAAAACAGGCAAAACAGAAAATATTACCGAAGAAGATATATGAGTGCTTAATGAGCACATGAAAAGACATGCATCATCAGCCACTAGGAAAAAACAAATTAAAGCCACAATGAGACGCAACTTCACACCTGTAAGAATAAGCAAAAGGAAAAATACTGACAATACCAGTGTTGGTAAAGACGTAGCTCCCTGCGCCTTACACGTTGCTGGTGGGGATGCAAAATGGTGCAGGCACTCTGGAAAGCAGTCTGTCAGCTTCTTATAAAGTTCAATACACATCTACTCTATTAACCCAAAATTCCACTCATAGGATTCACCCAAGAGATATGAAAACAAAGGCACCAAAAGATAAGCATATATGCAAAAATTTTATAGCAACTTTATTCATGATAGTCCCCTACTGGCAATAATCCAAATGCCTATTAACAGTTGAGTGGACAAATAGCAGTATTTCCAGATAATGAGCATACTTCAATGTACTTGGCAATAAAAAGGAAGGACTACTTGTACATGCAACAATTTCTGTTTGTCTCAAAGGCATTGTGGTGAGCAAAAGAAGTCAGGCACAAAAGAGGACATACTATCTGATTCCATTACGATAAAAATTCAGGAATAGCAGAACTAATCTATAGGGAGGGGGAGCTGAGCAGAGGTGTCTAAGGCAAGGCTAGGGTTTGGGAGGAGGGCTGACTGCAAAGGGGCACAAGGGATGATGATGGGTGATGGAAATGTGCTGAATTTTGACTGTGGTGGTGGTTATATGAGTGTATACATTTGGCAAAATACACCACACTGTACACTTAAAATGAGTATATTTTATTGTTTGTAAAACTGGTTTTAAAAGAAAAACAATTTCAAGAGAAGCATTGTTGTATAGCAATAAAAGAAACTGGAATCTAAACATCGAATAAAATGGATGATAAATCATCATATATTCACTCAGTGGAAAACTAAATAGCAGTAAAAATGAATCAACCAGATTGAGCACACACATTAGTATAGACAAAGCTCAAAAACATAAGATTGAGTAGAAGAAAGGCAGATTCCAGAAGAATAACTGCTATGATGCTATTTATTTAAAATGTAATCACATGTAAAACAATTCCATACGTTGTTCAAATATCCATACATATCTGATAAATCCATAAATAAAAGCAGGGGAATGATAAACACCACATTAAGGGTTATGGGACCAGGCAGGCAGGGAGGAGTACGGAGGAAGGGGGGGGGTGCATCAATCGGGACTGATCACATTTTTATTTCTTAAACTTTCACGGAGAGTTCATGGGTGGTCCTTGTATCATACTTTATGTTGTTTGCGTTTTTTAAAGATTTCATAGGAAAACAAGCAAACAGCAAACTAATGAAAATCTAAACAAAAAGGTGACCACCTAGAGTTGGGGGAGAGCCTGGATGGTATCAGAAGATCTGAGCCTTGGTCCAATTTGCTCCTGGATTTGATGTTCCATTGTAGCAAAGTCACTTCTCTCAGAAAGAGATGCAAGCGCCTCATTCTGGAAGAGAAGGGAAAGAATCTGTCCTGGGCATCAAGGGAGAGGCCATGAGAGGAACCGGCACTTAAAGGGACTCAGTTTTAGTGAGGTCAGTGTCCTTTCTTTGCTTCTGCGGTGAACTGCAGGCTGGCACTGAGGCCCGGTCCAGGATGGGAGGAGCCATCGGGAAAGGAGGTCGGAGTGGCACAGCTGAGGGCAGTAGGGCAAGGGGAGAAGGGCTGCTCCATGGTGTCGAGTCCAGGGTCTGGGGGCAGACCATCCAGGGAGTGGAACTGAGTCCTCAACCCCAAGTTGTGCCCAGGGTTCTCAGCCACCCTGAGTGGAGCTGCATGGCCCACCACAGCGAGGGGCATTTCTTTCTTGACCCCTGAGGACCAGATTCCTGGAGCAAGCCTGCAGAGATCCAGAGCGCACTGTTTTGAGAGCCATGTAGAGGAGGCTTCCAGTTACTGTGGCTCCCAGGTGCCAGGCTTCTTGCTCTTCCATCTGGAGTAATCTTAACTACTGCCCTGAGGCAGAGAGGAAAAGTGACCAGCCTACAGCCACGCCACAGGTGACTGGAACTTATTACTTGTATATTCTTGAGCAAGTTCCTTAACCTCTCTGGGTCCAGTTATACTAAAGTGGATGCAAAATTGTGTATATGTGTATCTGGAAGATTCCACATCAAAATATTAATAAGTATTTCTGTGTGGTGAGATTATGGGTGATTTTTATTTTTTCTTTTGGTTATCTGTATTTTTGAACTTGTTGTTTTATCATGAATATGTAAGTATTCAGTTATTTTTATTTTTTTAAGAGTAACACTGCACAGAGTTGTGAGGATTAAAGGAAATAATGAAAAGCATAGAGAACAATTTCTAGTTCTTAGTGCGTTCTTCACAATTGTGAGTTCTCCCTGCTCACTATTCTCTCCTATATTTCCCTTCCCTTCTGGTCTTGGAGACTCTGGCATCCAGACCTCAGGTGGGAAGGAAGGAGCTGGTGGTGCAGGACTCTGACCACTTACTGACTGTGTGACCACTTATTGGCTTTGGGTAAATCACTTAGCCTATCTGAGTCTCAGTTACCTTGTCTGCAAAATGGGAAGAAAAATACCTAACTCAAGGACTATATGCCATACAAGATGGGAAACTGCCTGGCACATAGTAGGTCTGCAATGCATCTGTAGGAAGAAATATGATGCACACAATGAAGGAACAAACATTAGAACAGGTGCTAGACCATAAGAGGTGGAAGATTTTAGCAGATTCCACAGAGCCCAAGGAGTCCACAGATAGAGTTCAGCATGAGAGAGGTCCATGAACTTGGATTTTTAAAAATTACATCCTTGTTTTCACTGCCCTCTAACTCAAATTTAGCATTTCCTTCTATCATGCATGTAAGCAACAAATCACAGCAGTGTTAGCAGAAACTGTGACTTTGTCAACAATAGAAATCAGTTATTTTTGTATTGCATTACAATAGCAATATCTTGAAATACTGTTTACACTTATTCATCACCTCAGAACTATAATATCTAATAGATGAATTTCTAAATCTTCTATTTAATATGTTTAAAAAGGACTACTTCACAAAATAACTATTTTGATAATGATTCTATATAATTGGTATCCTTTGTAATCCTAAGTAATTTACTTTTTGTGGTTAAAAATATTTTTCTGAATAGGGGTCCATAGTCTTCATCAGACTGCCAAGGGGACACTTGGCTAGACGGACATTGGTACCAGTCCTGCCTTGGCCATTTGCTGCTTTGGGACATTGAGCTTGTTATTTCTCTCAGGGGCACAATCATCCCCACTTGGCTTACCCTACAGGGTTGCTGGGAGGAAAAAATTAATTCTTGGCTGGAAAAGGGCTTTGGAAACTGTTGGCGCTTCCCAATTTTTCCAAAAGCCAGAGAAGAGTGCTTTCTACCTCACAGCTGAACCCCATATCTCCAGCAGACCTCACTCCTTTCCAAAGGATTCCACCCTTCCTATTTACTCCCCATCTGATATATAAAGAGGCCAAAGTGCACCTCCATTAGAGCATGTCATCCAGTTCTCAGCCTGCAGAGATCCACAGCTCAGGGAAGGGATTTTCTGGAAGATAATAATTTCTTCTCCTTTTCACATTTGACCTTACAGTGACCCTTGAAGACACTACTCCATCCAAACTTTTTCATTCTCCTTCAGATGGCCATCCCTCTGTGACCATGGTCCTTACATTTCCCCTTTCACTGCTCTGTCCTATGATCGTCTGTCTGACTCCCCCATGACGCCGTGACCCAGATCTGACCTCTCTCAGGAGCCCTGGTGCCCAAGTCAAGGGCATGGTACGTATCAGCATCTGAGGAGCTGGCCTGGATGAAAAAAAGGAACTTGAAGCACAGAGAAAAAAAGCAGAGAAGCAGTAGAGCTAGAGCTTGGGCCCAGATCCTCTAAGGCCCATGAGTTATCCCATACACACTGAAAGCAAGGGATGGAGGAACTAGAGAGTCTCAAAGCATCACATTAACTATTTCCTACTCTACCCATTGCTGTGAAAAATGAGAGCTAAAGATTATGCAATCTTGAGTTAGTCCCTGCCCATCTGTCCAATGGGAACGTCAGATTCAGTGGCTTTCAAACCTTTTTGACCTGGACTCAAAATAAGAAACAGATTTCACATCATGATCTGGTCCACAATACATACAGATATATGTAACTGAAAAAACATTTAATGAAAGAATACTCAGCTTTACAGTGCTAAGTATTTGCAGTGTACTTTTTCTATTCTATTCTATTTATTTTTTAATGCTAGCTGTAACTCAACTGATTACATGACCCACAGGTCCTTTTCAGCCCTAGCACCCTGATTGGCTGAATGGGAATTATTGGCAACTAAAGTTCAGCACTCCCTAGTCCTGGCTCAGAGTAACTGGCCCAAACTGCACCTCTCAGAGCCTGAGTTTCCCAGTGTATCAGAGATATATAGATAGGCAATCTCCAAAGACTCCATACAACTCCTTCAGGCTGTGGTCCTCTGATCCTAGTGAGAACACTCACCTTGTGACCTGAAATAATGTCTGAGAATGGAAAAGTGTACTGGCTTTGCTTCCTGGTGGATGGAATTACCATCTGGACGCCCACTAGCCCTCTTGTCCCAAGTCAGTGTGGCAGGGAGTGAAAATGGGAGTGTGAACATGTCAGTGCATGAGCTAGCTGCTCAGGGAAAGGAAGTGGCAGGCAAGGAAGCCAGAAGATGAGAACAGGAAAAGTCACTGGAAAAGAGGTGGTGTGAGAGCCCCAGAGAGAGTAAGGGCTTGGGAACAAGACAGACCCAGGTTGAAATCCCATGGGGTTAAGAGCCCACGGAAATGACTTTCATCTGACCTTCAGCTCTCATTTATTAAAAAAAAAAAAAGTTTGAAAATCTCTGGTCCCCTGGGTTGTTGTGAGGGTTAAGCGAGGTCGTATATTAATCATCCCCATACTGACCCTACTGTATGGTCGATGTGCCCCGCACTAGCCTGGAACCTCCATGAGATTCCCAGCGCCTAGCACGGCGCCTAGCACAACGGCTGGTGCTCAGCACGGGTGTGGAATCCAAGGAGGCGGCTTCGGTTCCCGCTCTGCCACCCTGGACATGGGCTGTCTCTCCGAGCACCCAGCGCCCCAGTGCATAAATTGGTAACGTAGTGCAGCCGGTGGGGGCCACGGGCAGAGACGTGCGCCGGGTAGGCTTCCCGGGGCTGCTCCCTCCTCCGGATCTGCGGGTTGCCCCCCGCCCCGGGCTCGGGCGTCGGCTCCCGGCCGCCTCTCCACTCCCACCACTCCTTGGCCCTCCTCCTCCCTCCTACCCTCTCCCTCCTCCCCTCTCCCTCCTCCTTTTCCCCTCCTGCCGAGCCCTGTCCGCGTACCTGGTCGCCTCTCTCGGTCCTCGGGGACTCTATCTCTAACCGCTGCAGCTCCGCGCCCCTCGCGGGGTTTTTCTCGATCTCTGCCTCAATCCCTGACTCTCTGCTTATCTCTGCCTCTCTCTCTGTCTCTTTCTCGGGCTCGGTTCTGTCTCCGTCCGTCTCTCGCTCGTCCGGCTACCCGTGCCCTCTCTCGCCGGCCGTCTGGTGGCCCGCGGTGGCGGCGGGCCCGGCGCGGAGCGCGATGAGCGGCGCCTGCACGACCTACGTGAGCGCCGAGCAGGAGGTGGTGCGCGGCTTCAGCTGCCCGCGGCCGGGGGGCGAGGCGGCCGCCGTCTTCTGCTGCGGCTTCCGCGACCACAAGTACTGCTGCGATGACCCGCACAGCTTCTTCCCCTACGAGCACAGCTACATGTGGTGGCTCAGGTACCCACCCGGCCCTAACCCCACCCAGAGTTCCACTCTAGTCTTAGCCCCCTTGCCCCATCCTCGGCCCAAATGCGTGCTAAACCCTCAATCCTCAAACCCACCCCGTCAGGGCCAACCCCCACCCAGCCTGTATCCCTTCAGGCCCCATACTGACCTTTGCTCTCACTCTGTCTCCAACCCAGCTCCCTGTGCAGACGCTTCTCAGCTCTATCCCCCTATCCTAACCCAACAATTATTAAGGTCCATCCTTGAACCACCCGCCCCAGCTCCACCCTGGAAAACCTTCACTTTAGCCCCCACCCAAACATCCACCACCCTCAGCCCGACCTTAAATTACACAATAACCCTCACCCTAACAGCAAACTCCCACCTTGCAAAGGTTCACCAGATACCCAAACTCCTCCCTTATCCAAGTGCTGACCAGGGTCCCCTTCATAATATCATCTGCCACATCCCTGATCTTACCCACGCCCCAATACTGATCTCTATCACCAGCCCTAACCTCCTCCTCAGATCCTCCCTGCAACCCAACCTCAGCTCTCCTCCCCCACCCTGACTCCAAACATTACCTAGACCTACAGTCAAACCTCACCTTGAGCCTTAATACCTCATCTGATGCTACACTCCAACTCAGCCTCAGCCTCTGCCCAACCTCAACTCTTTTCTCCCCCCTCATATTTAGTCATTCTTTCGATCATCACCCCTTCCTGAGCACTTGGCCAGGCCCTGTGGTAAGTTCTGTGATGTACCCCACTCCCAAGCCAAAGCAGAAACCAAGGATTCCAAGTTGCCTATGAGTTCATCATGAGATAATGACAATGCCATAGCAGGAGCCAGATCAGTGTAATTTGGGTGAATCCCTATCCACAGGACCTCAGTTTCCCCACTAGTTCAGGGAAGGAGGTGGTTAGAACAGTGCTGGCATTCCTGGAACTTGTGGGGGGCTGAGAGGGCAAGAGATCTCAATCTCTCTGGGTCCCTAAAGGCCTCACCCAGAAAATAGGACCTGATCCTGAGGCTGCACTGGGAAACAGGCATCGACAAAAATGGAGCGGGCCATCTCAGTAGACAGTGATCTTCTTGTCCCTGGAGGTATGTGACCAGCAGCTGCATGCTCTCTGGGCAGGAAAGGACAGTCTGCCTCTAAAACCTCTCTGAGCCTCTGTCTTTTCATCAAATGGGGAGGATGATTTCTGACTAGGGCAAGGACCAAATGAGATCAAGAGGTAAAATCAACTTGGCATATACCACTAACAATTACAGTTATTGCTTTTCTAGACTGCTTAGTCTGTAACTCCAAAGGATTTTCAGATGGCCAGGTTTTCAGATCCTGCACATTCAGCTGCTGTCACCTAGGGAATTATATTATTCTCTGTTCATCCATATTTTCATTCATTCATCATAGCCTTTGTTTTGTGCCAGAGGCTATGCTAGGTACTAGAGACACAAAAATCAATTATTCCCTCTCTGAGGACCTCACAGTCCATTTAAAGAGATACAACATGCATCTGAAGTATAACAATGGAGTATCTGTTGAAGAACCACTGTGTACTTAGCACTGAGCTGAGTGCTGAAATATGATAGTGCTGACCTCCCTTTGAAGTATGGAAACAGTGTGGAGCCTTGGGGCTAGTTAGAACCCTGTCCTAACTTTGGCTCTGTCACTTATTAGCTACGTAAACTTGGGCAAATTATCTCTGAGTCTCTTTTGTCATCTTTAGAATGGCAGTAATGATACCTGTCTTATGGAATTGTTGTGAAGATTAAGTGAAATAATGCATGTGAAAGTGACTAGTGCATATAGTAGGTGCTCAATGAAAGGGAGTTCCCTTTCTCTGGTTTGTCAGTGGGGAAATTGAAACTCAGTATGAAAGTGAATTGTCCAAGATTTTCCAGCAATGATATACTGAGATTTAAAGAACATTACCTAGCACCATCCAGAAGCTAGATGCATTCACACATTTGCAACCCTGGCATATCTTCTCTCCATTTTACAGATGAGAAAACTTAAAAGAGGTTGATTTTCTATCTGAGAGTGCCCCAGTGAGAGGAAGTGGCACAGCTGGGATGAAAACTCAGGCCTGTCTGGTCCCAAGTCCAGGCTTGACCTGCTGGACAACTAGCTTACTATAACCTGCTCTACTAAGATCACTTGAAAAACTACTCACTGACCCTCTGCTGTCTTCTGGGCACTATGCTAGCCCTTGGGGGGACAGAGATAAGTAAATCCCTCAGCACCAAGCCAGGACCCCATCCTTCTACTACCACCCCTATCCCTACACACCTCTTATGGTCCCTCTACCTTGCCTTGGACCCTCTTGAGGCATGGAGTGCTTTACTGGCTCAGACAATGAGGTAGAGGGTTGGATGAGGTGACCTCTGAGGTTACATCACATGTCAGTGTGCTTCCATTCTGTGACCCCAAGGGAAGCTGAAAGGTTCTAGCCTGCAGGGCTGACTCTTCCTAGGCTTGGATATAAGTGGTTCATAAACAACACAGACAGTTGCCAAGTGGAGGAGGGGAACCAGTGTCCTCAAGACATCTAGGTGATCAGTGTCCTCCAAACCTGAAACAACCCTCCTAGTATGTTTCTGTCAGAGCCCCACCATTGCAGAGTGGAGACCTTGTTTTGCTCTGGACTCCGTTTGGCCCAGTTCATGAAAGCTAGCCCTTAAAAACATAAAAACCTGCAGGTAAACACTGTTTCCTTGGATAGTGCTCAAGGAGAATTGCTGTCTTTAAAAGCATGTCTCAGGAAATGAAGACTCCCTGTGGAGAAGCAGCTGGTGCTATCACACATCTGATCCACTTTCCAGACACCCTCTATCAGTAGTTCTGTTTTTCATCAGGATGTGAGCCAAAAGGCAGCAGCCTTGCTGGAGGGCAGACCTGGCAGCCAGGCACTACCTCTATCTCATTTAATCTTTATGGACACCTGATGAGATAAGAGCTTTTATGAATGAAGAAAATGAAGACCAAAAGGTAAAGAATTTTTCAGCTTATATGTTCAAACTTAGAACTGCCTGACTCAAAAGTCCTAAGAAATGTTAGACCACCCCTCCAGTCCTTTCCTGGAAGTCACAGTGGGTTATCTATCTTTCAGGGTCATAGAGCTGGGAAATCCTGGAAGGCTAGCAGCTCTTTAATCCAATTTCCCACGCTGGGCAGGAATCTCTAATCTCTGAAAGGTGTGCTCATCCAGGTGTTCTGTGCAAACCTATCCAATAATAGGAAACTTGCCACCTCTTGAGGCAGTACACATAGGACAACGCTGATCATTTAAAGTTCATCTCATACTAAGTACAGATTTTCCCTGTTGGGCCCTCCCCTGTTGTTTCCAGCTCTGTTCTTGGAAGCTGGTTCCTCTGTCTCCAGACAGACCATCAGAGACAGTGCCCACTCCCTGACTAACTGATGATCTGGACTATATCTCCCTAGTCCTCTCACCCACTCCTCAAAGGATCCTACTTTTCGAGGGCCCTTTCCATCCAGGTGTCCCTTGTGAAGGGTGGGGCCCCAACCTGAGCACAAGTCCCCCAGGTAACAGCCTTATAAACAGTAAGGATATCTCAAAAAAGGAAATAATACTTCACTAAAACACTTACAAGAACTAAAAAGTACTACATGCTCAATGTGGAAAATGTGGAAAGGAGAGGAGAAACAAAAAAAGGAAAGAGATCATGGGCGATCCAGTATGCTAGCTTGGGTTCCCCAGAAGATGAGGATTTGAGGGCAAGTAGTTTATATGACAAGCGATCCTAGAAAACACTAGTAGAGGGTGGGGGAGTGAGACAGGAAAGGGAAGGAGCTAACTAACGATGGTGTGTTACCAAGCGAGTCACCACTGAGGGTCCCCAGAGCTCAAACCTGCTGAACTCTGCTAGCCAGTGTAGAACACACACCTCAGAGTCATCTCACCGGAGGGCCAGGAAGCTGGGGATTCACATACCAGTTTCTGTCAGCCATTGGCTGTGTGCTAGTGGGAGAAGGGAGGCATTAATTTTCCTGCACTTCTGACCTAAACAATGTGCAGAGACTGTTCTGGCCCCAAGAAATTCCGGGGAAAAAGATACAGATGCTGACATTTGAAACCCTGGTCAGAATATTCCACAATTCCAAGACCTAATGGGACACAGACAGGACATCTACAGCCTATGGTACACCCAGAAACAGCCTGTTACCGTTAGCATTTTAGTGTATTTCCACCCAACCTTACCCATGCTGTGTTATGTATGTATATGTTATGTTTATTTATTAAAGTTAGGGTTATGCTATATATTTAGTAATGTGTCCTGCTTTTTTCACTTAGCAGCTCATTAGAATGTATCCTTGATCTTAAATATTATTTGAAAACATGTTTTTAATGGCTCTATACTATTACATCACAGGAGTATCCAATAATTTATTTAGCCATTGGAAAACAGACTCTCCAAAGCTCTAAGGTGTTTCTATTTAGTGGAAATTAATCATCAGTTAGTTGGGAATGAAATGGCAGAAATGGCAAGGGCAGGAATCTGGGGTTGGGGTCAGGGTTGAGGGGTGGGCATAAAAGCTGTAGGAATCAAAGGCAGAAAAGGCACACAAACAAACCTGGTGCTACCTATCCCCTACTGTTAGGAGAACATCCCACAGTGTCTGACACAAAGTAGCTACTCAATAATTACTAACTGCCTACTACGTGCCAGCACCTGTACAAGGAGAGAATAAAGCCAGTTAAACATGGTCTGAGTCTGCCTTCAAGGAACACACGAGGAATATGTTGAATACCTATTATGTGCCAAGAATATTATACAGATCATTCATCCTCACTACCACCTGTGAGGTGCTATGTTTTGATCATTCTCACTTTTCAGACAAAGAAGCTGAGGCTCAGAGGTTAAATAATTTCATCAAGATCTCACATCGAATTAGTTAATAGACCTGGGTCCTAAACCAGGAAGGTCTGTAAGAGTTCCAAAGCTCTTTGCTCTTTCCTTACCACGCTGGCTGCCTGACCCAGTGGGGAGCGCTAGAGGCCCTGAGTAAGGTGTCTGGCTGGGTTAGCCTGGCACGGGAGAAGAAAGGAGAGAGAAAGATGACCAGGGAAAACACTGAGGAGGAGACATTTGAGATGGGCCTTCAAGGACAGGAAAAATTCTGATGTGGGGAGAGGATGGTAGAGATCACGTGAAACGGGAAAGACAGTGGCCTCGAGAAAAGGCCAGGAGGTAGTTATCTGGAGACCGGGTGATGGTGACTGAGGCCTGACCTGGGGCAGAGGCAGTGAGGTTGAAGACAGAGGGACCAGCAGCAGGGAGTGTTCTAGACGTGGAGTCCACACTAGAGTGATGACCCGCTAGAGGCTGGGTCAGAAATTACCTTGAGGCTGGAAGGACAGCTGGTGTTTAAGGCCCACCATGTGTCTTGATTTTTAAGAAACAGCAGTGTGGGGAGGGCTCTTTAAGATCATCTCCAGCTTCCCCAGGTGGAAGCAGGTTGAGGAAAGGAGAGGAGAAGAGAGGGAACACACATGGAGTCCCAGCTACCTGGTGGCACGGAGTCATGTCAAGTCATGTATGTGGTGAGTACCTGCCACCTAGTTGATGCTCTTTCCCGTGCTTAGACCCAGAAAGCCTGTTTAGGGCAAGTAGAGACAGAAGTTCAAGTCGGCTGATTCCTCTAACTCCTACAATGCTTCTCCTACAACATGCTGCTTCCCAAGTCCTTTTCTGACCCTGTTCCCTTACGGTCTTCTCTCCCCAGTATTGGCGCTCTTGTGGGCCTGTCCATAGCAGCCGTGGTCCTCCTGGCCTTCATTGTCACCGCCTGTGTGCTCTGTTACCTGTTCATCGGCTCAAAACCCCACACAAAGTTGGACCCAGGCTTAAGCTTACAAACTACAGGTAAGAAAGAGGTCACATGATTTCCTTGTATTCAGCAGGCTAGCACCCTTGCAGAGGGGAGATATTTAGAAATGATGTTTGGAACATTTGCCTCATGAGTGTTCCTGGAATATTCAGAAGCAGGAGCACGTTTCTCAGGAAGTTCACGACATGAACATTTCTATCCCAAACTCTTCATGTGCTCATTCAAAATAATTCAATATAGTCAGCATTCTATTTGTTACATGAAGATGTTATTAAATATCCTACGATACAGAGGACAGCACCCTACATAGAGAATGATCTGACCCAGAATGTCAATAGTGCTGATGCTGAGAAACCCTAGAATAGAAAGAGGCCAGAAACAGATTGATTTAAATGGGGTAAGATGAATAAAATGTTTAATTTTAAAAATAAGGGAAATGTTGGCAAATTTGCCTACATCAAATACAAAAAGATATCAAATACAAATAATACAAAAGACACCATACATAAAGTTAAAAAAACCAGTGGTGGACTGCAAAGATATTAGAAATACAAATACACACACACAGTCAATCCTCATTATTCACAGATTCCATATTTGTGAATTCGCCTACTTGCTAGAACTAATTTGTAACCTCAAAGATCAATACCTGCAGTGTTTTGAGGTCATCTGCAGATATGGATGTGCACAGAGCAACAAAAAATGTGAGCTGCCTTGTCACACACATTCCCAGCTGAGGCTGAACAAGGCCATGCTCTGCCTCCTTATTTCAGCTCTTATATTGTAAACAAGTGTCCTTCTGTGGTATATTTAGTGCCATGTTTTTGCATTTTTATGATTTATGTTGGTGATTTCACTGTTGAAAATGACACCCAAATTTAGTGCTGAAATGCTGCCTAGTAGTCCTCAGTACAAGAAGGCTGTCATGCGCCTTATGTAGAAAGTACATTTTTAGATAAACTTTGTTCAGGCAAGAGTTATAGTGCTGTTGGCCATGAGTTGAATGTTAATGAATTAACAGTGTATGTTAAATAAGGTGTCTTTAATAAGAAACACGCACAGAATGAAGTTATGTAATGATCAGCTGACAAAAATGTTGTAGCGAGAGGGTCACAGGAACCTGGCTTTGTACTTCTCCTAGGTGCAATGGTTCACTATTTGCAAATTCAGTGTTTGTAGCAACTTTATAGAACATAACTACTACAAATAATGAGAATTAACTATCGTATATAAAATAGAGACAGGATTGATATCCAGAATATATAGGCATATCTTTGAACAAATGAGAAAAACATAATTCTCTGGAAAATACAAATGCCCAACACTCATGAAAAGATGCTCAACTTACTAATAATCAGGAGAATGCAATTTAAGAACGACATACCTTTTTTTAAAAAAAAAAAAAAAAAAACAATTACATTGGCAAAAGTCCAAAAACAGATCACATTAATAGTGAGAAGTTTGGGTGGAAGGAATGGATTCTCTCTCAGATACTGCTGGTAAGAGCGTAAGTCTACAACCACTTTGTAGAGCAATTTGGCAATACCTATTTAAACTAAAAATGTATATACCCTATAACTCAGCAATTCCACTTCTAACTATCTGCCCTAGAGATATTGTTGCACTTGGAGAGGACTTGTAAAGATGGATACCGTGACAGCTGGTCACTGGAAACAAACTAAATGCCCATCAGTAGAGGAATAATGAAATATGATACTGCACTTAATAGGAATGAACTAGCTTTAAAGAGACCATATCATTTGCTCTTCACAATAACCAGGAAGAGTATAGATCTTATTAGAATCCATTTTACAGATGAAGAAACTGAGGCCTAAGGTGCCTACTGAGTAAGTGACAGAGCCAAATCCACCTCCACCTTCCTTCTTCTCCCTATCCCTGTGCTGAGAAAGGGAAGTTCCTACTATATGCTAGACACTATTTGAAACTTTACATGCACTAACCTCATCTAATTTTCCCAACTGCCTCAGTGAGGTAGGTGTTACTATCACCCATTTTACAGATGTGAAAACCAGGTCTCAGAGAGGCGCACAATTTGTAAACTGCAGAGCAGGAATTCAAATCTGTATTTTTCTGCCTCCAAAGTCCTACTATTTCTCCCTCACCAGGCCGGGTCTGTGGGTGCACCTGCTTGTGCTCTGCTCCCCTCGTCTCTCCCCACCCCAGCCCTGCAGCCGTTCTAACTCAAGGGAACACAGTTCATCTGCTGGCCCTGTGCATGCAAAGTACCCTCCTGCTTTCCACTGCCCAGCCACCAGCTGTATTATTCGGTCAGCAGGGTTTGAGACAGTTTCTTGCTTTTTGCTTCTTATTTTTAGGATGGAAGATGCATTTCCTGACTCTTTATTAAATGATAGCTTTCAGTTCTCTCTGCCTTTTGCCTAAACTCAGCTCTGAGTTCCCCTTTCTTCTTCATTTAGTGCTATCCTCTCCTTCCTGTGAACCCACAGCATCAACCCAGGAGCCTCTTGTCCCTCTTGCACCTGAGACAGTTTATAGGCCCACTCTCTTACATTCATCAGAGCTTTCCTCTTGACACAGACTTTCATATGTTTCTGTCTCCCTCTCCAGTAGGACATGCAGAGAGATCATTAACCCCATTTTACAGGAGAGGAAACCAAGGCTCAGCCAAGGGAAGTGAACTGGCCAAGTCTACACAGCTAGTGAGCATGTGTTGCTAGGATGTTAACCCCCATCTCCCAACTAGGTCTAAAGCCTAGACCATTGCACTGCACCTTCAGTCCTGATCTCTGAGTCTGGGGGCAAGGGACAGTGGGGAGTGCCTTGGCAAGAGCAGAGTGAAAGTCGTACAGAGTTCCTGCTAACAGGCTCCTTCTTCTGCCCAGGCTTTCTGTACTGTCCCATCACCCCACCCCATCCCATCCTCCAAACTTGGGATGCCACAAAGACCATAACTTTCTTACTCTGGTACTTTGTGAGGAACTCGGTGAGAAGGCCGACCAAGTTCCTACTTTTGTGCTAGGCACTACACTATGGCCTTTAAACATATTATCCCATTTAAACTGTTCAACTACCCTACCAGGTGGTTATTATCAATCCTATTTTTCAGATGAGATGAATAAGTATGGAGTTGATATTTCAACCTAAGTACGCTTAATAAGAGATTAAAAAATGAGGGAAATTAAAGACAAAAGTTCTCATCCTCTTCTGAAAAGTGTTGATGGGGAGATGGTTAATCAGCCATTCTCACTGACTCATAGGGTTCCTAGAAATCAAGTCTGATATTTTCATTGTATAGATGGGGAGCTGAGGCCCAGAAAGGGACAATTATGTGTCCACAGTCACCCAGCCAATTGGCCAAGCCTTTGCCTCCTGGGCCAGAGATCCTTCCTTGCGGCGGCCCCTCTCATCTTCCAGGAAGGGTTTCATTTCCTCAGCCCCCACTGCTTTTTAATTAACTGCACTTGGGGAGGTGGTAGCTATGACCCAACAAGCCTTAGTGATGAGTCACTCTTGACTCATCTCCAATGTGAGAACCACTTTCCTAGCTGTTCATGACAGGCTAAGACCTCAGGCAACTGGCCAAAAGATCCCTGGAGAAAGGTGAGAAGGCACAACCCTGGGCTGGGATGTCAGAGAACCTGGCTCTAATCCTGGCTTTGTCACTCTCATTGTGTGGCCTTAGGCAAGTCACTTATCTCTGGGCCTCAATTTACTCTGTAAAATGTGTACAGTAATACCAAGAAAGCTGTAAAAACTAGGGGTGATGCCTACATAGGAGCTAATTAATCTCTGATACATTGTAGGGCTTTTAACATTTTTTTTATTATAAGGCATTTAGATTTTTACATATTAGTCTCCTCAAAGAGTCTGTTAATATCTCAAAGATGGGAACCATGTCTTAAATGCTTTTGTATCCCAGCACCTAGCATAGTTCCTCACCTATACTAAGGCTATGCTTGCCCTGTGGAAAGAGTCTAAGCTTTGGAATCAAGCAGAATGGAAAGTGTATCCTGGATCCCATACGTAATAGCTGTGTCAATGTTGACTTTCTCTGTCCGGGCCTCAGTTACTTATCTATAACGTGGAATAATAACACCCACTTCAGAGCATTGTTAGGAGACTCAGAGAAGATTGTTGTACCAGCACGTTTTAGCCAAACATGAATCTTCTTATTGTAACTTGAAAATTGAACTTTTTGTACTTGCATTTAGGCTTTCTCCTCTCCCACGTGCCTCTTGGCTAGCACCTTTATAAGATGGAATCCCTTGCCCCAGGCTTCAGGCACCACTGAGAGACTTTAATAACTTTCATTACATATTAGTCAGAGGAAGAGGCAGAAATATGTGTATTCAAGAGGTGGACCACTGACTATTCTGCTGGTTTCCCTAGAAGACTAGGATTGTAGAATGGAAGGCCCTGGGATACACATGTGAGGGAATCCCTGGGATCCGGGGAAGAGAATCATGTGCAAAAGACATGATGGGTCCACGAGCTCCGTATGAAGCAACACTGTGATGTGTTTGCCCAAAAAAAAAAAAAAAAAAAATGGTGAGTAGAATCTCAGGTTACATTAACAGAATTATACAGAGTCTGGGGAGCAAGAGAATGATGGCCTTTCTTTACTCCCAATTGAATGAAACACAGCAGCCATCACGTCTCAGAGGTAACATTTTAGCATCCACCCCACAGGTTCCCAAATTGATTAGGATCTGTAGTTTAGTTAGTCGTACTGTATCCATGTCAGTCTCCTAGTTTTGAAATTACTCCATGGTTGTGTAAGATGTTATCATCGGGGAAAGCGAGGTGAAGGGAACAGCAGAACTCTCTGTACCATTTTTGTAACTTCTTGTGAGTCAATTTATTTAAAAATAGAAAGTACAAAACAAAACAAAAAAGGAAATGTATTGGCTGTGTAGGTGAGAAGTCCAAAAGTAGAGTGAGCTAGAAGGAATGGTTTGAATAGAAGCTCACAATGTCCTCAGACTTGTGGCTCCATCCTCTGAGATTCTCTAAGCTCTGCCGTCTATCTTGTATTGGCTTTCTTCTCAGACTGATTTTCACCATAGTAGTAAGCCGGCTGCCAGCAGTCCCTGGGACTGTGTGCTTTTTGTTCCCACCTAGCCAGGAAGAGAAAGAGACCTGAGCTCTATTCTGATTGGACCGCCTCAAGTCATGTGCCCGAAACCAACACTGTATCCAGGGAAATGCTGTGCACTGCTTGCCCATCCCTGTAGCAAAGGAACAGAATTATCTGATGGGCTCAGATTAATAGGCCCCACTCTTGGAGCTGGGATGGGGCCCATCCCACCCAAATATAATTGCCATTACTGGGTGAGAAGAGGTGGAATGGGTATTGTGTAGACAACTCCTATGTCCAATACAACTTCCTTCTTGAAATTCTCTCTTCCCTTGGTTTCAGAGGCACCATTTTTCCTGGGTATCTTCCATCGATGGGTCTTAAAGCATAGGAGTTTTCTGAATAAAAAAGGTATAAAATGTTGTATCAAGCAGAAGCACCCAGAGACCCAGAGATGCAAAGACCCAGAGATGTGAAGGAATGGACCCATTTAGGGAACAGTGAAATTTTGATGTAGTAAAACACAGAGTAACTGAGGAAAGTGCAGTAGTAACAAAGCTAAAGAGAAGGAATGGGGCTGGTTTATGAAGAACCTTGAATACCACCTCAAGAATCACAGGTAGTGGGAAGACATTGACGGCTTTTGAGAAAGAACAGTACATGGACTCACTTGACCTTAGAAAGATCTCTCTGGCTACAGCCTGGAAGATGGACTGGAGGGGACCCAGCTGGAGGCTGTTCCAGGGGTCTGGGCAGGAAAAAATGAAAGCCTGACCTAGTGTGGTGGCCTGGAGGATGGAGGGAATAGGTGGATACAGCAGATGGTGATTTGGTGGAATCAACAGGACCTGTTGAATTGCTTGACTTTGGAAAGGGGTTGAGGGAGAAGGTGTGAGAGTTGACTCACATTTCTGCCTTGATCACTTATCTAAAAAGGCAGGAATGCTCAATTGTGCCAAATGCTCCCAATAAGTCAAGGGAGACAAGGATTCATAAGTGACCATGGGATTTAGTGACAAAAAGTTTTAAGTTCTGTTGGGGAGGCAGAAACCAAGTAAGCTGCAGAAGCAGAAGTCATGAATGGGAAGTGGGAAATAATAAGGCCAAGTGAGGTTCCTTTCAAGCTCAGATATACAAGAGGAGGAGAGGATGAAGTAGCAGATGAAGACTCATGGAATCTATTCTTAAAGCAGAGAATAATATATTTCAGCTAAAATTTCCAGCACTTCCCTGTAGGCTAGCTGTGTAGTAAGCCTGTATCCTCATTTATAAAATGATTTTTAATAGTACCTACTGCATAGATTTATGGTGAAGGTGCAGTCTTCATATTCCTAACAATTGTTTATTGTCTATCTTCCCTACTAAACTTCAAGTTCATGAGAAATGCTTACAGCTCCTAGTTCATGATATGGTATACTGTTGATGAATATTTGTTAAATGAATGATGCATTAAAGACTCTGAGCACAGTCCTGCCCAAGGTAAGCACTCAGGGAAGTTAGCCAGTGTATGTGATCCTGATGGAGAGGAAGGGCTGCAGGAGGAAGCCCCATGCCCTCGGCTTGCTGTTTTCCAGACCCCGAGGAGGTTCCCCCTGACTGCCAAAGTGGGAATATGGGCATTTCTATGGAGGTGCCAGGAGTGAGCCCTCTCGGGCAGACTCACCCTTTCCTGAACTGATGGCTGGACTGCAATGAAGAGCAGGCTGTGGACCCCAAACACCTCCTCCAGCACTGCTTCATGGCTGCAGTGACTGCCAGTGACATTCCAGGCAGCCCTGAGGAGGCTCCTGTCCCCAGTCTAGACCCAGCCCCATGACATCCAATAAAGTGTCTCTACACTATCCTCTTCTGGAGTCTCTTTTTGGTAAAAGGTGGGGGTGGGGATAACCAAAGGGACTTTGGAGCCTAGCAGGATAAACGAGGGCTTTTCCTAGCAAACCCACTCAGGTCCTGCTGTGGACCCAGCTATAGTGCTCTGCCTGGCCTACTGTGGGCCAAAGGGAGTTTAGACACGGGTCCCCAGTGAGATGGTCATAACAGCTCTATGCAACCAGGAAGAAGTTCAGAGCCTGTGGAGACGCAGAGGAGCCCCTCACATAACAACCTGGAGAGTCAGAGAATTCTGACTTGGTCTTCCTGCCACAGAGCTGATGTACTTAGGAAACCCAGGGAAGATGACCAGCACCCAGAGGCTGGTGACTCCTGCCTCTCCAGCAGCTCTGTGCCACTCCTGGAGTGAGCCCCTTCCAAGGAACAGAATGAGTGGGAGTGTAGAGTACATACACAGGGCCCAGCCGTGTTTAGTATCATTCAGTTTCTCAGGTGAATGAATGAGTGAGGGAATGGATGGTTAACAGATGGAATACACGCCCCACAGTGTGGACCCGGCCACTTCCTGGCCCTGTGTGGCCTTGATAAAGTCCCTTAGTCTCCCTGAGCCTCAGTTCCCTTACAGGGTTATGGTGAGTGTCCAATGAGATAATGGATAAGAACTCTCTCTTTCTAAACATGCAAGTGCTACAGAGACCTTTTAAAAATTACAGATGGGTGTTTTTCAGTATAACATAGTGATTAAGAGCAGGGACTCTAGAGCCAAGTGCCTGGTTCAAATCCTGTCCCTGCCCTTGCTTGCTGGGTAACATTCGTGCCTCATCATCTGTACAAGCAGGGATACTAGTAATATCTACCTCGCAGGATTTGGGGAGGATTAAATTACTTAGTCCATGCAAAGTACTTAGAACACTGTTGGCAAACAGAAAGAATTGTGTTAGCTTTCATTATTGGGTTTTTAAAAAATATTATGAATGATAGCAAAGGAATCTTCAGGCAGGATGCTGCCTGCCACCCCTCTCCCAGCTGTTCTCCTTGTCTTTATGTTGGCAATGGCTTTAGGCTTTGCCTTAGGACTGTAAGCCAAAAGTCGGGGAAGCTCAGTAGTCACTGAAGGCAGTTCTTGATGTTTCTGCTGGGTTTGGCAACAGTGAAATGGTCACTGTTAGGTATCTGCGGATGGGCCCTGAAACAGCCAAGGGCACACGATGGGTGGCAAGGCAGGGTGAATCACCCTCAGAAGGGCACTGGGCTGCAAATCAAGAGACCTTGGTTCTGGTCTTGCTTTATTTGTGGTCTTGTGTGTGTGTGTGCTATTTTCAGCAGTCTAAATACCACACCTTTGTCCACTAATTGTACATTCAGTGGTGGCTGTTCTGTGCCAGGACCATGCAGATTACCAGAAACAAGAGGAAATCAGCCACATCTCCTGCCCTCAAGGGGTTCATACGGAGGATGAGGTAGGCACGCAAAAGAACAGTGGGCCCAATGGTGGCCCTTCCTGCAGCTTGAAGGAGGAATAAGTGATGTCGGAGCTGAATCACCAAAGATGAGTCAAAGTTTCTAGGTGAGACAGGGTCAGAAGAAATTATGGCCAGAGTACAACCTGTTCAAAACAGTGAGAAAGAGCCTAGCACAGCCCAGGAACTGCAAGTTATTTGTTGAAGAGAGAGCACGTAGGGTACGTGTGTGGTGGGAATGGGTGACAGGCGGGAGGCTTAGTCACTGATGTTCTATGTGACCTTTCATAGGACAGATCTTGTCTCTCTCCTTGGTATCCCCATCAGTAAAATTCAATTTTTCTCTGCACACTTTCTGTGCTGGCCTTCTGGCAGGTTACAGGGAAGAATCCTTTAATGCCCTTCCTTACCTTTAGGCTGCTCATGGTCTGTTAGGAGATGATCAGTAAATTCTAAGAACTCAAGTGGTCATCGTTGGCCCAAGGTTGTAGTTCTCAAACTTCAGCCTACATGAGAATCAGCTTGTTTAAAACACAGATTGCTAGGCCCCCCTCACTCTGCCCTCAAAGGGTCTGACCGGGTAGGTCTGGAGTTAAGTCCCCAGAATTTGCATTTCTAACTAGTTCCAGGTGATGCTGCTGCTGCTGGTCTGGGCCCACACTTTGAGCACAACTGGCTGGGAAGAACAAAGAGGACTCAGAGCTGGGGAGGTTAGGAGGAGACCTCACGAGAGCAGGACCCTGAGGCCTGGGAGAATTTCCCCAGCAGGAGCCTGTGTGTGGGTGCGGTAGAGACAGGTGGAAAATAGACTGTGTGCTGCCTTTGCTGACCTGCACGTCCCAGTCCCCATAAAGCTCCTCCCCATCGTCCTTATTCAGTTTCTCCCTTTTGAATTCAATCAATCCTCAGGGCTGGCTCACCCTGGGGCTGGCTTGCCTCAGTCCTGGGTTGAAAACAAACTGCCCAACCTGTGTGTCAGGAACCCCCTTCCCCAGAGCAGCTGAGAAGGAAGGAAGCTGGGTGGGCTGACGCACAGACAGAAATAGTCTGAGCTCACCGCTGCTCCCAAGCACACATCGACCAGCAATTATTTCTTGTAAATTGCTTTCCTTGTTATGTTCAGAACATGTGTTTGTGTGCCTGCCTGAGAACAAAACATTCAGAGGGCATGGGGTAAAGATGGCTAGCTGGGGAACAGGCTCCTGATGGAGTGGAGCCCAAGCCTGAATCTTGGGCCAAGAATTAGGGAAGTGTTGAATCTTAGATCTTAGAAATATTAGAACCTTCCACTCGCCTTTATAGTGCTGCTGTCGGGTGGTTTTCCAGCCTCTCCTCAAACTCGCATGTTTGTTTGCTCTTTCAGCATTGATTGACAATGATTCTCTGCCCATATCTGGGCTGAATGAAGTCCCAGTCCCTGTCGTCAAGGAGCCCATGGCTATGGTGTCTACAGGAGATCCTTAAGCTGGCCAAGGGCTTCAGAGAAGGCTTTTTGGAGGAAGTGATGCCTGAATTAAGTCTTGAAGGACCTACTGACAGGTTAAAGGGGATTTACGATACAAGATGGATAACAGTATTCAAAGTAGGGGAACCAATACACAAAAATCCAGAGTTAAGAGAGAGCATATGATGATTTCAAGGAACAATCAGTAGCTCAGTCTGGTGGACACTATAGTCAAGGTGGGGAAAGAGAGATGAAGCTGGAGGGTAGACAGGCTAAATCCTGAAGCCTCTGCCATATCAAAGGGCTTGGGCTTTATCCTGTGGGCAAGGGGGAGCCATGGGAAAGGGTTTAAAGCACTAAAGGGAACTTGGCACCTCATGTGATAGCTTGTTCTTTCTTATGTTCTTAATGACACTGAAGTGAAACTGGCACCCAGGAGCTCTGCTTTGGGGACCTATTGAACACCTGCCCCTTTGGTTCCCAAAATGTCAGAAGTCTGACGGACAGTGATGGCTCATGTGCCCACAAGGAAAGTCCTGGACATCTCTCTTCTTGTCAGGAGGAGGCCATTGCACTGCCATTTGGGACATTTCTCTTCCTGGTCTATGTCCAGTTAGCTCAAGGCAGAGCACAGGCAAGTGAAGGCCAGAGTCCAGGAGAGCAAAGGGCCTTGCTCTGTCCTGGAGATCTGGGAGGCTCTCGTGTGTGGAGCACTCACAAGGGTGTGAATGGCTCCATACCTTCTACATATCTCATGGGATCAAGGCCACCCAGAGTGTCTGGTCTATTCAGGGAGTGTTGACTGAGGATGTACTATGGGTCCAGCACTGTGACAAACGCTTAGGGATAGAAGATGCCATTTGGGACACTGCTCTTCCTGGTCTATGTCCAGTTAGCTCTCAGGCTATTGGAAGAAGACTAAGAGGTTAAATACACAATTGCAATAGTGTGGAAAATGCTATGATTTCCTTACTCATTCATCAGTTGAGAGATGGCTTACTACTAAGATAGGTTATACAAACCTCATACATGGCATTACATTAGTGCAATGTAACTTTGCCACCCCTCCCATCAAGCAGTAGAAAGTGTTTTTCCATCCTTTGTTTCTGTGCTAACTTGTACTTGCTTGGACAAAGAGCAAGTGGCAGAAGTGACATTGTGCTGTTTTGAGTCTAGGCCTCAAAAGACCTTGAAGCTCCCTCCCTCACCCCTTGGAATGCAGTGTACATAAGGAAGGCTGGGCGGGCTTGCTGGCAGATAAGACCACATACAACATACATGAGGTCTCCACTGAGGCCCTGAGGCCAACTAGATCCCAGCTGAGCTACCAGATGACTGCAACTACTGAGTGACCCCAGGTGAGATCAATGGAAGAACCAACAGCGAAGCCCAGCCCAAAGTGCCAATCCACAGATTCATTAGCAAATAAATGGTTATTGTTTTAAACCACATGTTTTAGGGTAGTTTGTTAACACAGCAATAGATTACCGATACAGGTCTTTTCACATATTTCATTACAATTGTGAATATACCTGTTTTCTCCATTTGTTAGTGAGCTCCTCCTTAGGGGAAAGAAACATCTTTGGACCGAATAGCTTCTGTTTGCCACTCCAGACCCACTCTCTTCCCTTCTTGACCTTGCTCTGTATCTTGGGAAGATGATTTGCATGGTTTACATCAAGAGGCTACTGTGCCCTTTGGATTCTGGTAGGGTTTTGCCAACTAAAGTCTCAGCAGAGTATAAATTCCCCTAGCTTCCTCTCTGAAGTTACATCTTGGACTGGCTGCATCTCTATACCAAGGACATAGCTCCTGCCAGGCTGCCCTTACAGCAGCCCTCTTTGACTCTCGATTCCAGTAACTGCTCTCTCCCTTACTCCTTTAGGCCTAAGGGTAGTAACTACTGCCCTAACATTACCTGCCCTGGAGTACTGCCCTATTCCTTGTCCCTGTATTGCATAATCCCTTTATTCAACTCTTCTCAAATTACCCAGTTTGAGAAATGCCTTCCATTTCCTCCTGACACCCTGATTGATAGTATCTCATTAATCTATCCCAGCTGCCACCTAGCTCATTATTTATGCTCCGTAAATGTTATCTGGTGAAGGAATGAAGATTCCAAGGGATCTGCTGTTGGAGTTATACTTTGGTCATAAAGACTTGGGGTGTGGATCTTGGCTCTGTGGCTTCCTAGCTGTGTGGCCTTGGGCAAATTTCTTCACTCCTCTGAGCCTGAGTTTCCTCATATGTTAAATGACAAATAACAACACTGCAGAATTGTTGTTCAGGTTATTGATAATGTTTGTAAAATGTTTGGATCACAGTAAATGATAAATCTGCCTTTGGTGAGGAGGCAGGAAGGCGTTCATAACCATTTTCCCATTTGATTCTCACTGCACCACTATGAAGATCACAACCCCCATATATATATATATTTTTTAGCCAAGTAAGACCAGGGAAGGAAAACAACGTGCCCAAGGCCACACATTGAGCTGGAGGTAGAGTCAGAATGTGAATCTAGGTCTCTGACTCCCAGTTCAGTGCTGTTTTTGCCATACCAGGTGAGGAAGAGGAATGACCTCAACACACCTTCCCTCCTATAAGACAGCTGGGAAAGAAAACGCAAAACAAAGCGGGTCCTGCTAGAAGAAAACGGGGGGCCACCCTCTCCTTCAACAAAACTTTTCGAGCTTTTCCAAGAAAAGGTCTTGGCCCAGCTGCCTGCCTCGCTGCCCAGCAGGAGCCTTAAGAATGAAATCTTTCTGGAGTCTGGAGATGGAGAGAAATCATGCTGGCTGGGAACCCCAGGACATGAATGCAGTGCATAGTGCAAGGCAGCTCAAGGCACGAGAGTCCTCCCCATCACCTGTGCCCTCTTGGCACCCCTTTCTCTCATCCAGGGCTTCCTCCTCCAGCAAGGCTTCAGCCCTCACGAGAGTGAGCCCTTCTCTGAACTATCACAGTACCTAGCACATAACCGGTGCTCTTTAAACCTTGTGGAACAAAAGAATGTGTGTGTTTGCATACATATTCATTCCACCAATACCAAATGTCTCTTCTGTGTCTCCCCATGTGTTGGCTGTGGGGACCCAGTGACAAATCAGACAACACCCATGCCTCTCTGACAGCATGATCTTCATCTTAGTATTCACCACCTCTGGTGCACGTGCTAATAGTTTGATCAAACATTGTGGGAGCTCGAAGGGCCCTGGGGAATCTACTCCTTTCAACTGTCTCATTGTACAGATGGGGAGACCAAGGCTCAGAGAAACAGCATTCAAAGAAGAGTGCTGATCAGAGGTCAGGACAGCTGGGTTCCAATGCCTGCCTACCAATGACTTGCTGGCAACACTCCACCTCTCTGGGCCTGTCCTCCCCGTCTGTAACATGGGGCAAGAAACACAGTGCACTCTGCAGAGAGGGCTGTTCTAGTACAGAGCTCTGTCTTCAAGGAGGCCTTTCTCCAGGGAGGAGGGAGCTTTCTTTGTGAACCCTTCATTTTCCAAACCTCTAGCTCCGGGTTCCCAAACCCCGCCTCCTCTCCTGGCTGCCGCGAGTTACCATGGAGACCGTAAGCCCCTCGTAGCTCCCTGCTGTTCCGCACCCCTCCCCCTTCATCCTCTCCTTTAACTGTTTCTCCCGTGGCTGCAGATCTCCTCCAGGACTGATAAACTCCCGAACTTTCGCAGGACAGGAATTATTATCCCTACTTAAAATCGGGGAGGAAACTGAGACCCAGAGGAAGGCTAGGATTTGCCCCACGTTACTGGCAGAATCATAAACACAGCTTTCCTCCACGAGGTACTTCCTCACCACAGCCACCCTCTGTGTGGCCTTGTGTGCTCCTATCCAGGAGGTTTATTTATCCTCTTTTTCTTCTTTCTGCATTTTCGGTAGTTTAATTTTTTATTCTGTGAAGATCAGAATATGTTCTGACTAAACCTAGAGTGACTTGAAGTTCAATCTTTGCATTAGTGCCTTTAAATCTATTCTTGGATATGTTGTTTAAGTCCTTTGTTCACTGAAAATAGTACTGGATGATAAAACCTGCCAAAAAGCTATCCCAGAATGTACCAGCCCTGATTATGCTGATGCAACAAAGATACTCATATTTTAGAGCACTGTGGTATGCCAGAATGCATTAAGAAAAATGGTACACAGCCGTGCAGAATTTACACAACAAACATCTAAAAATTTGGACACATTATACCAAGTAGTTAAAAATGTTTCTACAACTCTTGGAGACAAGGGTATCAAAACTTTGGCATATGAAAAATGGGATTTATTCTGGAAAGCTGGGTTCCAGTCCCAACTGGCTCATTTTGATCTTCTGCACATTACTTAACTTGAAGGTAGAATACCACCCGCTCCAGTGTAATGGCTGTTCTGATATAAAAGGACTCTGGAGGGTGCGATATGCTCAACAGATGTTATTTATTGTCATTAAAAGATGGTGGGAGAAAAGGCTCCTAAATTTTTTCCCAAGAGACTCCAATGTCAAATGGTTAGAGTCTGGAAATTTCTATTATTAACGTATGTGTTGTTAAAGGCCTATGATTCTAGAATCCTGAGCCTGATTCTAATCCTAGAACCTTGTGAGTCTAACATTCTCTGATTCCATGCAAATATGAAGGCAAGGTCTTTGAAGGCCAGGGCAGGAAGGAGACCCGGGTCAGTAATATGGTCCCAGGCCCCTGGGGCAGAACAGCTGTCCCTGCTGTCCACCACCTGGGCTCACCCGTGAAGCCATAGCCTAATTCCTACCCGACTTGTCCTCAGTTCATCACCCTTCCTCCAGCCACATTTTGCTGGGGCCTCGTTGCCTGTATTATTCATATTCATCACACATTTTCTCCCATTAGGTCCAATTAAGCCTCTTTGGCAACACTGCAGGAATCAAAACCTCCCTTGATTAGTAAGCCCAGCTTGGGGTGACTCCACCTCCCCACCCCCATCCTGTATCCCAAGCACCCTTATTCCCTCACACCCCAGGTCGGCTTAGTGGCTAAAGAAGCATTCCTTTCTGCAGGTTCTGGTACCTGGTGTTCCCTCCCTCCTAGGCTCACAGGCAGCTGCTGACTTACCTGAGGCTGCTAACGTAACAGGTATCCAAGTATTCAGATGGGGCTGCTTCACAGGATGCAGCAGCATATATGCACGTGAGCTCACATGTGTGGACACCACTAGAGCACCAGTCCTGGGCTGCAAACTTGAGACCTGGCTTCCAGGCCACTACTGTTTACAGGATTACACTGAGCTAGTACCTTCCTCTCTGTCCAAAGAGAGTATTCTGGTCCTGTGGGCCTCACAGGGTGTTTTGAGGCTTTTGAACCAGAGTATCAATACTAAACTCTTCAACAATAATGTGTGATGTAAAGTGATATATAAATACACTGTACCACCAAGATGTTCATTATCAGTCCCATACCAGCACCACGGCCTTGCTGTGTGACCTCAGGTAGGTTATTTCACCTCTCTGAACCTTTGTGTGTGTGTATGTGTGTGTGTGTGTGTGTGTGTGTAGTTTTTTGAGTGCTTACTACATGCTGGGTACTGCATCTGGAATATTATATAGTTAACTCCATACCAGTCAAGATTCTCATTTGCAAACAACTGAAACCATCTCTGGCAAAAGGAAACAAAGAAAAGCTTTAGTGGAAGGCTACTGGATGGCTCACTGGAATGAGAGGGAGACTGGAAAGCTAGATGTGGATCAGGTGCAGGTAAGAACAGCCAAAGTCCTACCACAGGAACTGTTTAGGACAGACCCCACCTCAAGCCACACAGCCCCTTGCTGCTCACTTGTCCCCACTGAAGCCTCCTCCTGAAGTAATCTCTTGCTGTCCTCACCCCCTCTAACTCCCACCAGACTCAAAGCCTAGTTAGGGCACCAACTTAGCCCACTCCAGACCCACAGGGGTTAGGGGAAGAGTTGCTGCCCCCTTCAGCTTCCACATAGCTTGAAATTCCTCCAAATAGGCAAAGTATTTGGATGCTGGGCAGCCAAAAGCAATCAACGTCCACTACAGCCTTCAGCAATCTTGAGTCAGGTAATATTACCTTTTACAGATGAAGAGGCTGAGTCTCTGAAGGGTTTATTTACTGGTCACCCAGCTACTAAGTGGGTACACTAACACCCGCCTCATAGGAAGGGAAGAAACAAATGGATGTGGGTAGTCTGCAAAGATTAATTCCCCTTTCCTCCTCAGTAAGAGCTCAGCCATGGGGAAGGCTTTCAAAAATTTGTTCATATGCCCTATGACTTTGGAGCTGTCCCCAAACTTCCTGGATACATGTACACTTGTAGTTTATTCCAAGAGACTGACTGCTATGCAGACAGATCATCATCACCATCCTCACTGTCATCACTACCACCACCACCATCACCACCATCACCATAGTCTGCTCTGTCACACAGCCTCTATTTCAGAGGAACAGGCTGAAAGCAAGACATCCAGGATTCAATACAATCACAGAATGTCGGGGCAGGAAGAGGCCTTAGCAATTTTCTCATCCTTTCCCCTTTTCACTGATGGGGAAACTGAGGCCAAGAGAGAGGAAGTGCCCTTCCCAACCTTACCCAGTGCTATCTATGAAGCCTCACTCAAGAGCCAGGGTTTGGATGCAGGTCTCTTGCCTCCCAGTTTAGTGAGCATTCTCCACACCACTACGGAGCTCATTTTAAAGTTGATGTGACTGAGATAGGACAGCAGGGGAGTATGTGGCCCATCCAGATACTGGGATGAGGGCCTGGCTAAGGTGTGGGCCCAGAAGGAAGGACATGGCAGCAGGATGGCTGGGAGGCAGGAGGCTTTGCACCTCCAGAATATCCTGTTCTCTCATAATCAGGAAGTGTCTCCAGATATTAAGGGCCAATTACCACCTGGTTGGAACTGACTGCAACAGACTTAAATTTGTCAGTTATTGGAATAGCTGGGGAGGGGGCTCTGATGGCAATTAGATTAGAACTGGACAAATCAAACTTGTGGGCTCAAAGATCTGTACAGTCTGTGCTCATTAGCACCTTGATCTGAGGCCCACACCTAGATGCTGGGGAATTTCCAAGTGCCTTGGCCCTTGAGGCAGGCTTCCCACCACACAGAAGCCTCCAACCTGCTCCTGACTCCAGAGTCAGCTCAGACAGCATTCCTCTAGGAACATTTTTTGACTCCTACAGCCCCTACAACTTCGCTGGGTTGCAGCCCTGACCACGCTGGCTTGTCATTGTCTATGTGCCAGTGACCCCCATTGTAGGCTATTAACTCCAGGGTATGGACAGGTCTCCCACAGAAAGGCCTCAGCAAATGTTAGCTCACTGAATGAATGGATGGAGAAAAGGAGGAGAGAACATCCAACAACCCAGCCCTCACCCCAACTTCTCCATTTCTAATCTAAACTCCAGGCTAAGGGACAACAGTCTCTGTGTTATCCCAACTCCCGGATTTGGCCTTTAGGTTAGGTTCCCCTAGTAATGAAGCCTCAACTCCCCCTAAATGACTCTGACCTGGCTTCCCCTGCTCGTGACCAATTCTAAGGATCCTGAGTTGCCTTCTGCCTTAATATGCCAGAAGCTGAAGTCCAGCCCTGAGAGCCCCATCTGCAGGTGGCCCTCTGGCCAGCAGCTTAGCCAGGCTACCCTAGAGTAGCCGTAGACTTGGCACACCCTCTGGGAAGGCCCTGAGACAGGCACTGAGGACACAGAAATGGACACGGTAGTCTTCTGGGGCCCCAACTCAGCAAGGCATTTGAGATAGCTCTCAAAGGAGAAAAGGCTAAGTCAGAAAGCAATAGGCATCTCTGTGTGAAACTGACAGAAGCCCATGAGCCAGCCAGGTGCCCATTAGCGTGGCTCCAGCAACCAAGTGGGTCTTCACTGGGCTCTAATAAGGCACTAAGTAGGAGATGTCGAAGATTTAGAGGCCGAATCAGATAGAAGCCCAACTAAACAAGGAAGATGCCAAGACATCTGGAAGGAGGTGTTCTAGGAACCCAGCTATATCAACATTCCAGAAATACTAATATTCTAACACAGTATGTTCCAGCACACCACATTCTTTCACCTTGTCATTCCACCACGGGGGCATTCCACCCCACCAACATTCTTCTTTCTGCCATTCCAGTGTTTGGCCCCGCCAACACGCCTCCATACCATCACTCCAACATTTGAAAATGCCCTTATGTACTACAATTGAAACTTTCAATATTCCAACTTCCTTCTACTAAAAGCATTTATTTGTTTCTTGGTTTACTGATACCAATGTTTCTGAATATTTCAGGGAATACAGGCTCCTTTAAAAAATTAGTATCTATGGCTCCTTCTCTTCAGGAAAAAAAAAATGTACATACACATAAATTTTGCACATCACTGCAAATTTTCAATGACTCTTGGCAAAGTCCAGAGACTCTAAATTAAGAACTATTTAATTTTATCTTGCCTTAATCCAGAAAGATGTTTAAGTAAAACAGGATCATTAAGTTTAAGATAGGATCGTTAAGATTGAGAAAAACAAGGTAGAGACAAAGTAGAGGCTGGAATGATGCAAAAAGTGTAGAACATAGTGACCTCTCAGCTAAATCTGTGTCCCAGCTAAATCTGACTTCCAGCAGCCAAGGCAAAAAGGGAAACCTGTTCACTTACACAGTTCACTGTGTTCATGAGATAAAAACAAACTGCTTACTCCTTAGGGGACATACAACTATTCGTGGTATGAAGACCAGACAAGAATTTATCCTGACAGCCTCATAAAGAATGATATAATGGGCCGGGGGGTGTGTATAGCTCAGTGGTAGAGCACATGCTTAGCATGAACGAGGTCCTAGGTTCAATACCCAGTACCTCCATTAAAAAAAATTAAAAAGAATGATATAGTGGACCATGGCCTCAATAGGGCTCTCACAACAGCCCCAGAGATGTGATAGAGAGAACAATTCATTCTGGTTTACCTGGGACTTGCTTGGTTTTAGCACTGACAGTCTTGCATCCGAAGAACTCTTTAAGTTCCTGGAAAACTGAGATAGTCAGTCACTTTATTTGTGAGTTGTAGTTCAAAGGTCACCTGGGGTCACATTCTAAAAAGCTGTATGTAATTAAAATTATCCTTTGAAAGCCTTTTAATCACCCATCAAGTAGTGTACAAAACCATCTCTCAATAGCAAGCCAATTTTTCCTCTAGAAATGGAACAGATTGCTGTTTCTTTGGTGGGATATCTGATGGTGAGACTGGCTTGCTTGGGGGAAAGACATATCCTTAAATACTAGAATCACACTCAGTGTGGTGAAATGCACACACACCATGGACAGTATGAGGCATGAAGGGACAACAGATTTACCTCCCACACGACACAGTCATTCTGCAGCATACGCTGAGAGAGTGAAATACTTAATAGACATTGAGTTTCCTCTCTCCACCTCTCTTTTTATTCACAGCAAGTAGAGGTAAATTTCTGTGAGTTAAATAAAACCAGTACATACTTTATAGGGTTTGTGTGAGAATTAAAGACTTTTATTTACAGAGCACTTAAAACAGCACCTGACACAGCCTGAGTGTTTGCTCTTAGTAATATAGATATGGTGGTGGTCCACTGTATGTCCTACAGCAAACCTTGATATAAGTTGACGGCAATTTGGGAGAAAGCTATTCTGTGACAGGGACGAGTTTTAGGGCCCCAGCCCTCTGTAGTTGGAACTTCATGGAGGGATACTTCCTAAACTTCTAGAGGATTGATAAACAACAAGTTCATACTGTATAGCACAAGGAACTATGTTCAATATCTTGTACTTACCGGTGAAAAAGAATATGAAAACAAATATATGTATGTTCATGTATGACTGAAGCATTGTGCTGTACACCAGAAATTGACACAACATTGTAAACTGACTATAACTCAATAAATATATATATAAACTTCTAGAGGAGCTGAGGACTGCCTGCCTTCAGACAATCCTCCCTGAGCACTGGTTCTAAATCCAAGATCTTAAGCATCAGTGCCAGTGAACACTTCCTTGGTGAGAGCCTTGCCCCTTTTAGTCCACTCCTTGGCTTAGAAGATCCAAAACCACCAGCAACTCACCAGGCTCCCTGATGTATCCAGATTGCACACCTGCTCCCATGCAGTCAGCCCTGGTCCTACAGCAGGTAGCCCTGACTGGCTGGGAAATGTTCAGAGGCCTGGCATGAGTACTGCACTGTCTGCCACACTGGCCAATGAAGCCCCAAATGTGAAAACACTTTGTACTGCAAAATGCTGCACAGATATGGGAGACCAGGGTTAGAACACAGTGGTGCTAAGTTCAGAGTCCAGAAAGATGATGAGACTGAAGAATTGGGCAGTGCCCATAGGAAGGAGAGGAGGGAGCACACAGGCAATTAGTTCAGAGGGCAGAGAGTGGGACATACCTGATACTTAATTATGCAGAGGCTAACAACTGGTAAGAAACCTCAAGACAGCTGGCTTCCTGAATCCTCCTCCAGCAGAGCACACATTTCTCAGAATCTCAGAGATGAAAGAAATAATGATTAATTGATTAATTTAACAAAATCCAACTAGATGCCTACTCTGGTCTAAGCAGTGTGCTAATGGTCATGAAGTTTGACCTAACTCCTAAGGTGGAATCTCCTTGAAACTTCCTTGACTGCTGGCCAAACCCCAGCTCCACTACTTACCAACTCTGTGATTAGCAGGTCACTGACATCTTCCAAAGTGCAGTTTACATATCTGTTAAACGAGAATAATGTTAAATAATACTACACTACAGGTTTGTCCTGAGGATTAAATAAGACAATAACTAACAAACACTTAGATACAAGTATATGTCAAACACTAGAACAGTGTTTGACATATACCTGTATTCATTTAATATCAAACTCATTTAATAACAATAACACCAGGAGGTAGGCACCATTCTCATCCCCATTTTCCAGATGATGAAACAGAGGCACAGAGAGGTCAAGTAATTTGCTCCAAGTCACACAGCTAATAAGTGGTTGAGCCAGGACAGAACCCAAGCAGTATGGCTCCAGAGCCTGTATGCCTGACCACTCTGCCATCCTCCATATTTTCAGTGAAGTGCTTAGCACAACCCCTTGCACACTGTAAGCACCCAGTCAATGTTAGCTGCCAGTATTATGATCGTATTTTTAAGTTTTACTGAGGTATATTTTACATACTAGGGCTATATTTTGACAATTAGAAAAGTCTTTCTCACACTGAGCTGAAACCCCCCTCAGATCACGCCCCTTCTCTGTGGGTTCCTATTGTACACCCAGAACCTCCTTAGAACCTGTCTTTCTATTGCCCAGTTACATCCTTTTAAGAGATTTGCAGTCACAGGTCAGACCGGTTATGGTGGGACTTGGTCTGGCTTCTTTCCTGTCTGTGGTGACTCAGCCATTGGCCAAAAAGGATTGACAAGCCTCTGACAAGTCCCAGCACCTCTGCAGGTCCAGGGCTGCTGCCTCCCACCCCACAGCATAACACCTAGATAAATAAACTACAAAATGTACAGGGGCCAATGGAAAGAAAATAAAATGGAGGGCCCTTTGTTCAAAACTTATTAAGAATTTCAAGACAGTGATAGCAGAGCATTAAACTAGGTGTGGGGCCGGGTACAAATGCACAGGTGGCACATCCATGAAGCCGGCCCGGAGAAGCACCCTACATCTTCAGCTCTTCACCACCCCACCCCACCTCACCCCACACTCAGCCCATCCTGCCACATGTGCACGTGGAGGCAGAGCCTGGGACGCTCCTAGCATACCCAAGAAACACAGGAAGCATTTGGCATCAACAGAGCTAAAGCCCATTTGGGCTCTGGCAGCTATCAAATAAGTCTACCTTGAACCCACTGACTGTAAGATTCAGTCCTACCCTATCCCTCCCTGGCTCCTTTTGTCAGAGACAGGCCCCTGGGTTTAGTGGATGGTGGTACAAACACCAGACTAGGAACTGGGAACTTACCTCTAGGCTGGAGGCATTTCATGCCTCTCTGGTGTCAGTTTCCTTAACTATTAAATGAAATGGTTGAATTCAGCATCAAATGAAATGTTCCTGCACTGAGCAGTGACCAGGCAAGTTCACATTAGAATAATCATATCATTAAACTGACTACTTATTATTTACCAGACACTATTACGTTACCAGACACATTAACCACAGTACATTCCTGCATTTAATCCCCATGACAATCCTATTAGGTGTTTTCCAGAACTCTAAATTTTAAACTTGACAGGGGTGGTGATTTTTGTCTGCTTTTTTCACTGATGTATCCCCAGCTACTGGAATAATGCCTGGCACACAATAGGTGCTCAAAAGCTATTTGTGAAACAAACGAATGAGGAAACAAGCTCAAAGAGGCAGCCAGATGACTTAGGCAAGGTCTTATCATTAGGAAACACTAGAGCTGGGATTCAAATCCTGCCTGATTCCAAAATCTATGCTTATTCACCTGCCGTGTGGGTGTGATCCTCATTTCTGATGAGGAAATAGGATCAAGTGAATGGGGATGCTCTCTAGGATCTCTGCTGGCTCTCAAATCCCGTGTTTCTAAGCACATGGGCCCCACTCTGCTGGAGTAACATTCATTTTGAAAGCTGATGTCATTTGTCTCCTTTGTGCAGGAGTCTTCTGCGGTCTTGAGAGGGCTCAAATCCTGCTCTGCTACGTACTCACTGCGACCTTGGGCAAGTTCTCAGTATCTCTGAGCCCCAATTTCTTCATCTATAAAATGGTTTTCATACTTCTTAGACCTCCCTCCAAGGATGTCTCCTCTTTCAGAAGGTTCCCTGCACACAGTGGACACTTAATAAATGCAGCTGTTATCACCCCACCCCAGGGAATCTTCAAGGTCAAAGCTTGCTGCCACTGATGTCCAGAGTCCGCTGGGGCCTCCTGGAATCTGATCGGAGGCCTCTGGCTTGGGGAGAGCAGGGTCAGTTGCTATTCTTGGAAGTGATGGAACCCAGCCGGGTTTCTCAAGTTCCCTGAGGGAGCCCTGGCCCAGGCAGCTCAGCTGGTCATGTGAGCAGTGAGCTCTGACCTCAGCATGTTCTCCTGGGCCCTCCACGTGGCCCAGGCTGGAGAGAACCCTGGGGCACAGAGCGTGCTGCAGGGACACCACGTCCTCCTGAAGCTGACCTCAGCCTTTTAACTATGTTCACTAGCATCTACTCGGCACCCAGAAGGGCCCTGGGTGCTGATTGGGGAATCTCCCTGAGACTGCAAAGAATTTTCAACATCTGAATGTTGGGCAGCCTTTGATAGAGGAAAGAAGGGTTAGGAGAAAGGCAGGGCTAAATTTTAATCCCAGCTGCACTCCTTGCTGGGTCTTGTGTGGCTCTTTGCAAGCCACTCTACCTGGGCTTCGGTTTGTCTGAAAAATGGTGAGAATAAAAGCTTCCTAAATAATGTTACTGTTAATAGCAGGGTCTACATATCTTTTTGAATTAATTCTTATTTTGTGGTTGGCTTTATTCCTCTGATACCTACGTAAGTTTAAAAAGCTAAAGCTCTAAACGTTACTTTAGAAACAATGAACAGTACATATATGTAACTTTAAAAATATATGTGCAGTTAAAAAAAAATGAGCTATCAAGCCATGAAAGACATGGAAGAAACTTAAAAGACATATTACTAAATGAAAGAAGCCAGTCTGAAAAGGGTACAAACTGTACAATTCCAACCAAATGACATTCTGGAAAAGGCACAGCTACAGAAACAATAAAAAGATCGTGGTTTCCAGGGATTTGGGGAGAGAGAGGGAGGGAGGGAGGGAGGAATGAACAGATGGAGCACAAGGGGTTTTTAAGGCAATGAAATTACTCTGTATGATACTATAGTGGTGGCTACATGTCATTATGCACTTGTCAAAACCCATAGAATGTGCAACATCCAGAGTGAACCCTAATGTAAACTGTGGACTTTGGTTGATAATAATGTGTCCATGTTGGTTCATCGATTGTACCAAATATGCCACACTGATGAGGGATGTTGAGGGCAGTATATATGTGTGGGTGGGGAGGGCTATGTGTGAACTCTGTATTTTCCACTCAGTTCTGCTGTGAACCTGAAACTGCTCTAAAAAAAAATAAAGTCTATTAATACATACATACATACATACATACATACACACACACACACACACACACACACACACACACACACACTTAGAACTGTGGTGAAAAAAAAGCTTCCTGAGATACAGGGTTGTTGAGAGGATAAGAGCATCTGGAACAAAGTAGATGCTCAATAAGTGACCACTGTTCAGACTGTGAGCTCCTAAACGACAGGAACCTGTCAGATTCAGCTGTGTCTCCAGCACCCAACTTGGGGCCTAGCCAAGAGGAGAGGAGACTCTCAGTGTTGGCTGAATGAATAATACAGAGGGGCTGAATGGAAATGCCTCATGGGGCACACTCCCACCCCGACCTCCCAATCCTCACACAGCATCAGTCATCACTGCCTCAGCCCTAACAGGTGAGCATCTACCCTCGGCTTGCACATTTCTGTGACAGAAGTTCACCTCCTCCCACATCTTCCTATTCTGTCAGATAAAAAGTTCTTCCTTCTATTCAGATCTCTGTGAACTGAAGCCTGCCTCCTCGCAGCTTCCATCCACTGGGCCTAGCTTTGTTCTCTAGCGCTGTACAGAACAAGCCTCATTCCACTTCCAGAAGAGAGTCCCTCAGCGACTTACTGCACAGTTAGGAAGTGCCAGGTACTGACCTAAGCACCTTACTTCATCTCATTTAACCCTTTAACCACACATTAGCCCTTAAAAGTAAACAGTATCCCTACTTCAGAGATAAGGAAAATGGGGCTCATAGAGGTAACATAACACATTTGTATGTGGCAGATAAATCATTCAAATCCAGATTTTTCTCCAAAACACTACCTTTTCTTTGGGGAGGGTGGATAATTAGATTTATTTATTTATTTTTGGAGGTGGTACTGGGGACTGAACCCAGGACCTTGTGTGTGCTACACATGGGCTCTACCACTTGAACTATACCCTCCCCCCATCAAAACACTACCTTTTCAATGCTCAGTGGCTCCACTGGAACATAGGATTTACACCGAGTCCCTTCCCTTCCCTTTCCTTCAATAAATTTATTTAGTACTTTATCTATAAGGTCCTGAGCTAGGCCCTGGGAACAAAGGTGAGTCGGACCTAATCCACGTGCTTGACACACTTACAGTCCGTCCCAAACCACGTGAAAAGAACTAGAGTGAGAAGCACAAGGACTGTCAGAGCGCCGCAGACCTTGGGGGTCCAGGAGGACTTTCTGGAGGATGTGACATCTGGGCTGAGTGTTGAAGGACCAGAGGAGCTGCCCAGGCTTGCGCCAAGCAGGGCAAGAAAGCAGGACATTTTGGTGGGACTACGGTGCAAACGGCTGAGGCTATGGAGCCCAGCCTGAGAGGTCCTGGTGCCAAGGCGCTCAGACCACGTACCACCTGAGCAGGTCACCCACTCCAGTGCATGTAAGAATCTTCTGGAATCTGCTTATTTAAAATTCTGATTTTCTTTTAGTACATCTAGGTGGACCCAAGAATCTCTACTTTAAGTAGGTGCCCCAGTAGACTGAGGAGTAGGAGGTCACCACTGCTGTAAAGGACAGGAAATCTCTGAAGGATTTACAAGTGGACAGAATTCTTGGTCCCTGCCTTTGGAACCTCATACACTAATCAGTGAGACAAACAGGAAAACAAGTAATTATAATGATGAGCAAAGAACATTAACTCTCAGAATTTTAAAAAAGGTATTCTTAGTATTCCAGGCAAAAAAAAAAGTGACATACTTGGACTTGTGATTCTTTAGCCATGAGGATATCAATATTGGTTTGTTGGCATTAAGTTACTGAGCATGTACTTTAGGGTGCCAAGGTGGCCCTGCACTGGGTCCTTTTCCTTCACTGTTTCAAAAACCTTTTTTAAAAAGACATCTTCCTGAATAGAATCTAGGAAAGAGTACCGATCCATCATGTGTCAGCTTGGGTGCTTTTCTTGACAAGCAGTTTCAAAACCATTATAGCCCTGCACCTTACAGCGGTTCCTGGATGTGGGCTTGATTTGTCCTGGGGTGATTGGGAGGCTACGGTGCCACTCCGCCGTTCATCTCAGCAAGCTGCCACTGATGGCCTATCATGTGCCCAGGCTCAAGTCCCTGCTCTCCAGGGACTCAGAGTCTTGTGGGAAGTGGAGACCATAAACACACAAGTAACAGTGTGATCAGCACTGTCACGGGTGGAAATCTGAGGCACTAGTGGGCAGAGAAAGCCTCTATCCAGGCCAGGGTTTGAAGGGAATGCTCTCAGAACCTTAAAAGATGAAGGACATTCCAGACAGAGGAGCCAGCAAGACAAAAAGCACAGCAGTAAAAAACAGCCTGGGTGTTTCTGTTGTTACTTTTGCAACAAAAGTCTGTTAGGAACAAGGTGGGGCTAAATACAGAGGGACTGTATCACGGGGGTGGGGAGACTTGTATGTTGGGGAAAGAATTTTGGCCTTTCCCCTTTAGACAGTGGGGAGGCCTGATTTATAAACTGTAATACCATCACCATTCCTCAGGCCTGAGGAGGGGCACCAGCTGGGAATAGTTTCCACTCTGGGCCCCCAGCAGGTGCAAGCCTTCTCAGTGACTCTCTCTCCACTGGGGCAGCAGAGAGGGGATGGGGCAGGAGGCAGGCCCCCCGCCCAAGCCTCCTGCAGCTGCTTTATGCCCTGGATACCCCTAGAGAGCTGAGGCCCATCAGCTCCTGGATATTAAAAGAATGGCAGCAAAGAAAGCTTGTTTTAAAAGGTAGACTCCCTCACAGCTAACACTGCCACTTGAAGAGAAAACAATTATCTAATGTAAAATCTGATCCCATAAAGTCTTTTTTAAGAAAGTTATTGTTCTATCATAAGAGCTGTTATTTAACCCTCCTAACAACCTAGAAGAAGACATCATTATCTCCATGTGAGAAGTGACAAAATTAAGACCCAGGTCAAGTAACTTGCCCAAGGTCACACAGCCAATAAAAGGTAAAAGTCCAGATCCGAACCCAGGTTAAGACCTTTACATCTAAGAACAGGAAGGAGTCTGGTGCACCTCCGCCCTAGTCCTAATGTACAATTCAAAATAAGAGAGATCTAAACTGCAAAATGAATGTCAGGGAGCCAAAGAAGTCTTGAGGGTTTTTTTTCCCCAATATGATTACTTGATACTTTTAAAAAACATAAAATTACGTTTCAAATTTATATTGTCTCCTTCTTTAAGACTCATGCTTAGTAATTCACGGACTAAGCCAGAGCTGCCCACGTCTGTAGGGTCTGAATGCTAGGCATCTTCCCTCTGCCATGCTGCCCCTCACAAAAGTTTTCAAGCAATTCATAAAACTTTGACAAATTAAAATTTTTCTAAATTAAAATTGTTTCTAAATTAAAGTGTTTTTAAAAGTATTTCTAAATTTAAAAAATTTTAGTAAACTGCTCAAAAAAGTTTTTGTCCCCATCTCAACTTTATAGGCTCCAAAATCAGTATGAATCAACCCCATGCTTGACTCCATCCTCCTCTCACTCCGACATGGCTCTTTAACCCATTTTCCACACTACGGTGATCTAATTTCCCAATGTGATCATTTCACTCTCCCACTTAAAACCTGTCAGTGACTCTGCATGACCCATAAGATAAACTCCAAATCTCTAGATCCACCATCCTTCCACTCCCTCTCTGGGACTCTTGCTTCCCTTTCTTTCTCACACCACTGAGCACTGCACTGTGAGATTTTAGTGAGAACACTGAGAACACAAACCACCAGTCAATTATGAGACTTCTTCCCCATTAGACCATCAGCCTAAGCTGGGAATGGAGGAAAAATGCTGGAAACAGTTGCTAATGATGACTCAAATGCCTGTTGCCCAGAAGACAGTAATGATATTGCTTGCTGTGACCAGAGTGTGAAAATTCATTTTCAAAACTTGCCTCAAAGGTTGCATAAAAGTGAGAAACTCAACCAAGCTGGCTCTTGTCAACCTATTCCCTCTCACAGCAGCTTGGGTATGAAATGACCTTGGAACCTGCTGGACTGTATAGTGTTATTCTCTGCACTTTAATAACCGTTGTGAAATGTAACATTTGACTCTGTTAATGCTCACTCCATTGTTCCCAGCCCCATCTCAGTATGAGATGAAGGCTAGCACCACAGGTCTCAGGCAGAAATTGGTCCATAAAAAAACAACCCAGCACATCTGCCACCAAAAATCAACTTAACCTAATTCTTCAAAATTACAAAACCCATTGTTCAACTGAAAAGATGTGATTCTTAAAAAATAGTGAAACAACACTACTGGGACAAAGAATGCTGGTAGGTGGTAAAGGATAGTGAGGGGTAACTTCTGCTATGTTCCAAATTGCATTTCATGAGAACATATTACCTTTATAATCAAAAACTTTAAATCCTGCACTTCAGAAACAAAAATGTTTAGTTTTTTTAATTGTGGTAAAATACACATAAAACTTACCAGCTTAACCATGTTAAAATATACAGTTCAGTGATGTTAAGTACAGCCACATTTTTGTTCAAGTTAATCTCCAGAACTTTTTCATCTCGTTAAATTTAAACGCTTTACTCATTAAACAACTACTCATTACCGCCTCCCCCCAGCCTGTGGCAACCATCATTCTACTTTCAGTCTAAGGGTTTAGGTATTTATGACGTTAGATACCTCATCTAAGTGGAATCATACAGTATTTGTCTTTTTGCAAGTGGTTTATTTCACTTCAAGTTTCATCCATTTTATAGGATGTGTCAGAATTTCCTTTCTTTCAAGGCCAGCTATCATTATATTGTATGTATGTACCACATTTTGTTTATCCATTCACCCATCTATAAACATTTGGGTTGCTTCCACCTTTTGGCTATTGTGAATGCTTCTACGAACACGGGTGTACAAATATTTCTTGGAGGCCCTCCTATCAATTCTTCTGGTTATGTACCCAGAAGTGAAATTGCTGGATCAGATGGTAATTGTTTAATTTTTTGAGGAAATACCATATTGTTTTCCATAGTGGCTGTACCATTTTACATTCCCACCAAAAGTGTACAAGCTTCCAATTTCTCCACATTCTCACCAACACATTATCTTTTTTTTCTTTTTTTGATAATATCCATCCTGATGCGTGTGAAGTAATTATTTCATGTGGTTTTGATTTGTGTTTCCGTAATTATTAGTGATGCTGAGAATTTCTTCATATGCTTGTTGGTCTATACTGTTTATTTTAAACACAACAAAAGCTACTTTACATTTAAACAATAAACTCACTTTTTAAAGTTCTTCTCTGCTCTTGGGAAAGTCTCCCTCCTCTATCAACTTGAAAATCTGTGCTTACAAGTACCTTCATCCACACAGCACACCTTCCTTCTAGGACAGCTGCAAAACTGGAAGCCCAAAAACAATTAAGTGGTGACAGAAGTAACGATCCTGTTATCAACAGGAAAATGACAAGCTCGCCCCCTAGTGACAAGTTAAGAAGATAACAGAAAAAGCAAACTTAAGAAAAGGCCCAACCACCACAAAGAACATAATCTCTACCCTACCCAGGATCTGGAGAGAACACTAACAACATAAATCATTAATCAATCAACATATTTTATTCACAGGGACAGTTAAAAAGGCTCAGTTTTTGAGGGACAAAATGTGTCATAAACCACTTGCTTACAATTCCCTAGTTGAAATTACCTTGGGAAAAATCTGCTTCCTCAGAGTGGGAAGCAGTGCCAGGTGAATGGACTGAGGATGTTGATTTTCAGCATGTGAATGTCTCCACTACAGGAAGGCTCACCTGTCATTCTCTTTAGCAACCCTGAAGCATAACCACCTTTAACTTCCACGTCACATGTAACTCCCAATCTCTGAATTTATTGGAAGATCTGACTCTAAAGGCAAAAAGGAAGCCCATATCAATGATTACATAAGTCAGAGGGTGGCAGTCATGACTATTTAACTGCTCTTAGCTACTGAAACCCTCTATTATGTAAACCAAGATAACCTTTTCAAGCCCTCCCAACCAAAACGATGATGATGATCATGTCTGATTCCTTCAGGCCCTGGGGCTGCTAATTTTTCAACTTCCTCCTCATTGTCTCTCCTCCCCACCCCCATAGTCTCCATGGCTCACTGGTATGCTGTTTTTCAGAGCTGCAAGAAATCTGACAACCAAAATCCCATAAATGTGGATGTCTTCACAGAATAGACCAGATAAAGGAATACTGACTGAAATAAACATTTCAGACTACATCCCAGTAGGTAACACTCTGGGGCAACGAGTCTATGTAACCAGAGTTACCGATATTAAGTCCCAAGTCTTCCTGCTCCAGCAGGCTGACCTCCAAGGGCTGCATTAGAAATAGGAGGTGCCAGCCTCAAGCTGCCTGTTGCACAGGAGGGCAGGCCACACTACCCAAATGTTAAAGGCTGGACATTTTTCTGCTGTTCTTTGTGCAGCTGCCGGGCCCGATTTTTCAGCTCCTCAGCCTTGGCTTCGTCCTTATCAACACCATCCCCCAGCTTGTACATGCGGCTGGCGTTGGCACATGCCCAGACATGGCCCAGGTCGCAGGCTTTCAGTGAGTATTTACATGCCAGGCCCATGTCCTTGGGGAAGCCGGGGGCGCCCTGCAGGAACATGGCACTGAGGTTGAAGCAGCTAGGGGCATAGCTGCCATCGCAGGCCCTTGTGTAGTAGTCCCTGGCCCTCTCCAGATCGGGCTGGCCATCCTCGTTGACCTGTCCATCGTGTGCTAGGAGACCAACATTATGGCAGGCCTCCACAGACTTCTTTCCGGGCTTCTCACATGCCATCAGAAAGCAGCTGGAGGCAGCTTTCAGGTCCTGGGTCAGCCCACCTGGGAGGAAGGGAAAAAAAAGTCAACCCAAGCCAGGGCAGAACTTGAATGTCTCAGGCCAAAGTTAGGAAACAATTCCTAAATAAAGTTGATACACTTTGAGTTAAGGCAGCATGAAAGGAAGGTGGCCTGGTAGTGTGCAGACCCTCCAGCTTTTTTTAGCCTCAGGATCTTTTGTTCAAATGGGATGGGGTACAAGGAAGCCCTAACAGGTAAAAGGGGTGAAAGGATGATAATATCCACCTCTGGGAGTTACAGCAAGATCACAGCATCTTACAAGCACTTCATTAAATGCTCATTAATTTAAATATATACTGAATGTATACTGTTTGCCAATTACTGTGCTAGGTTCTGAGGAACAAACAGTACCGTTCCTGCCCTTGTAAATCTTATGGTCTAATGAGTGACATTACACAACCACACAAATAAATGCATCAAGTGTGACACGCATATGGAGAAAAAGCACAGGATGCTACAAGAATGTATCACGGCTCTGAACTAAACAAGGAGGTGAGGTCAAGGAAAGTTTCCTCAAAGAAGTGACATCTGAGCTGTGATATAATGAAAAAAAGAAAAAGAAATAATGGAGTGAGAGGGGGAAAAAAGGAGGAAAAGAAAACTGCTCCAGGCAGCAGGAGTAGAATACAAAGAGAAAAGGAGCCCAAGTGCTAGAAATCAGAAATCACTAAGGAAGGGAGGCTGGAGAGGCGGACAGGGTCTGACGGGTCTCATTAAGGATCTTCTACTTAATCCTTAGGAGCAATGGGAAACCGCTAACGGGTCATTCTAAGCAGAGGTAATGACAGAGCTCACTTTTTTCTTTAGGTTTGTTTTTTTCTCCTCAGTGGAACATCTCAAACTCTCACTCTCAAAATCCCCCATTCTCAAAAATAGAAACATTTTAGCTATTTCAGCATTAGCTTTTAAAGAAATCACTCCAAATACACCACCTAGAAATAACCATCATTATCATTAAAAGAACACCATTCCAGTCATCTTTGTAGCATGTGTTCAGATTAAATGTTGGCTGGCTGAATGGATAGCCAGACAGAAGTATAGCTGACCCTTGAACAATGTTGTGATTAGGGACGCCCACCCTCTACACAGTCAAAAATCCAAGAATAACAGAGCCAGTCCTCCCTAAACTCGGTTCCTCCACATCCGCAGATTCAACCAACAGAAGATCGTGTAGTATTACCATTGTGATTGTTACTGAAAAAAAATCTATGTGTAAGTGGACCTGCATAGTTTAAATATCCACGGTGTTCAAGGGTGAACTGTACTTTGCAAAACTTGATTACACATGCTATTTTTTTTAATTGAAGTATAGTCAGTTTACAATGCTGTGTCAACTGCTGTACAGCACAATGTTTCAGTCGTAGATGTACATACATATATTCCTTTTCATATTCTTTTTCATTATAGGTTACTACAAGATATTGAATATAGTTCTCTGTGCTATATAGTAGAAACTTGTTTTTTATATATAGTAGTTAATATCTACAAATCTTGAACTCCCAATTTATTTCTCTTCCCACCATCTTCTTCCCCTGGTAACCTTAAGTTTGTTTTCTATGTCTATGAGTCTTGTTTCTCTTTTGTAAATAAGTTCATTTGTGTCATTTTTTAGGTTCCACACATAAGTAATATCATATGGTATTTTTCTTTCTCTTTCTGGCTTACTTCACTTAGTCTGACAATATCCAGGTCCATCTATGTTGCTGCAAATGGCATTATTTTATTTTTTATGGCTGAGTAGTATTCCAGTGTGTGTGTGTGTGTGTGTGTGTGTGTGTGTGTGTGTGTGTGTGTGTGTGTGTGTACCGCAACTTCTTTATCCAGTCATCTTGTTGATGACATTTAGCTTGTTTCCATGTTCTGACTATTGTATATAGTTCTGCTACGAACACTGGGGTGCATGTATCTTTTTGAATTAGAGTTCCCTCCAGGTACATGCCCAGGAGTGGGATTGCTGGATCACAAGGTAAGTCTACTTTTAGTTTTTTGAGGAATCTCCATACTGATTTCCACAATGGCTGCACCAAACTACATTCCCACCAGCAGTGCAGGAGGGTTCCTTTTTCTCCACACCCTCTCCAGCATTTATCATTTGTGGACTATTTTAATGATGACCATTCTGACTGGTGTGAGGTGACACCTCATTGTAATTTTGATTTGCATTTCTCTGATAATTAGCGATACTGAGCATTTTTTCATTCGTATGCTATTTGTAAATAAAAAATGTAACTGATTTTACTTGAATTTATCATTAAGAAAACCAAACTGAAGTGAAACTGAAGAAATTGCTAAACTTCAAATGAATATTGCTTCAACAGAGAAATGTCCTAAATGAGTCCCTAGAGTTATAAAGAGATTATCAAAAATTAAAAGGCTAGAGTCACTGCTTGTATGTATTTAACCAAATTTCAGACACTATTTATTCACAACTACAGAAGATAAGGAGGCTGTTACCTCACACTTCCTCCCACCTCTCTTCCCCTGCCTTTGACTTTTTGTCAGATGTTATTTCAACTTAGGGAGACACACAGCACAGTGGTTAATGAAGCCTGGGCTCTACAGCCAGAAAACCCAGGCTCCAGTCGTGGCTCCATTGCTTGTCAGCAGCATGACCACAGACAAATTACTTAACTTGCGGGGAGGTGGGGGTGTGATTAGAGGTTTGGGAGGGGGTGTTGGGTATTATTTTAATGGAGGTACTGGGGATTGAACCCTGGACCTTGTGCATGCTAAGCACACATTCTACCACTGAGCTTATTACTTAAACTCCACAACCCTTAGTTTTCCCCATCTGTGAAATAAGGATTATAGTATCTAACTCACATGCCAGAAGCTTACAAGTGTTATTACAAAGAGCTCGGTATATAAGTGCTTAGTAAATGCCATAGTGTTTTTATGCCATAAATGTTTATATATTTACATTCTATTCAGTAACCGTAACTAGCCCAATATGTATTCTAAATGGATTCTGCTCAACAGTCTTTTCGTAAGAGTTTCTCCATTCCTGAATTATTTTTCTTGATTTACCTCTTCACTGGTTATCAGATAGATTTTTCTAGGAAAACTGGTAAATTGTATATCCCTGAGTTCTTTCAGTTTTGAGAATGTATTCCTGACACCTTTCCATTTAAACAGTACAGAGTTAGGGCTTGCTTTTATATCCAGCCTGTTAATCTATGCCTTTTACTGGAGTATTTACTTACATTGAATGCAATTATTGATATAGCTGGGTTTAAGTCTACAATCTTATTTGTTTCCCATTTGTCCCAAGTGTTTTTGGTTCTTTCTTTTCCCTTCTTACAATTATTTTGAATTGTATACTTCTAATAGTCCATTTCATTCTCATCATTGGTTTTTTAGTAATACTTCATCACCGGCTTATCTAGTGATTATAATATGTATCCTGAACTTAGTACAATCTACCAAGAATATTACACCACTTCACATATAATGTAAGAACCGTATAACAGTATACTTTCATTTACCACATTTCAATCCTTTGTACTATTGCTATTACTTCTAAGTATACTACCTTTTTGTTTTAATTCTATATAGTATAAGCCCCATAACACACTACTGTTTTTGCTTCAGTCTTTTAAAGTCATTAAGAAATAAGGAAAAATATTTATGTCTTAAATTTATGTGTATATTCTAGGGCACTTTATTCTTTTGTATGGATCCTAGGTTCCATCCTGTTACCATTTTCCTTCAACCCAAACTATTTAATTTTTCTTATAGTTACAAGAAACAACTCATTCACTCAGCTTTTATCAGAAAATGAATTGATTTCATCTTCATTTTTAAAAATATTTTTACTAAAGTAAAATTCAAGTTTGACAGTTCTTTCCTTCAGCATTTAAAAGATGTTGTTCTTTGTCTTCTGGCTTGTGTTGCCTCAGATAAGAAGTCAGTGGTTACTCTCGCCACTGCTCCCCTCAATGTGTCTTCTCTGACTGCTTTTAAGATTTTCTCTTTACCTTTCACTTTCAGCAAAATGGTAATAGTGTGTCTAGGTGCGGTTATCATTACTTATCTGCTTGGGTTCACTGAGCCTCATGGACCTGTGGAGTAATATTTTTCATCAAATTTGGAGATTTTGTACTATTATTTCTTCAAATATTTTTTTCTGCCCCAATCTCTTCTATTTCTGGATAGATTAAGGGATACTGAAACCCATAGGTTGAGGCTTTGTTCTTTTCTCTCAGTGCTTCACTTTAGATAACATCTACAAACCTGTCTTCAAGTTCACTGATCTTTCAAATTCACTAATTATTTTCTTCTAAAGTACCTAATTTGCTGTTAAGCCTGTTCAGTGAAATTTTCATTTCAAATATGTTTCTCAATTGCAGGATCTCATTTGGTTCTTTTTAATACTTTCAATTTCTCTGATGAGATTTCTCATCTGTTCACTGTGTCCATCTTTTATTTAAACCTTTAACATATTATTCACACTTGTTTAAAAATATTTGACCATTAATTCCAACATCCCTGTCACACCTGAGTCTATTTTTATTGACAGCTTTTTTTCTGTTTTGTAATTTCGTATTTTATGCTGAACATTGTACATAATACTTTGTTCAGTCTGAATTTTGTTGTACTCATTTACAGACTGCTATATTCTTGTTTCTCTTCAGATCGCATAAATCTCTTGCGTTTTACTAAAAACTGTTGAGTTTAATTCTGGCAGATAGCTAAGTTACTGGTGAATCAGCCTGATCCTTTTCAGGATTGTTTTTAAGTTTTGGAACCTTTCCGGAGTCTCAGGTGAATGTCTGTGGTATTTAATGAGGTCTCTCCACTCTGGCTGATGGAATTCAAACCATTCCCAAAACGCTGTGAAATCTCTGGAAACTCTTCTCAGTTCACAGCTCCCTAGTAGCTTTTCACTGCAAGGTCTCTCAGAATTCCCTGCTATGTATGTGCTGTTTAACATTGGGCCAAAGACGTAAATAAGAGCACCCCGTGTGGATATCTGGAGCTCCTTCTCTGCATAATTCCTTCTCTGGTAACTTGTCTGGCAAACTCCAGCAGCCTTATCAGTTCAGCAAGATTATCATACTTTACTTGCCTTCCACCAATCTGTGCCTAATCTGGAAACTACCTCTAGGCAGAAAGACAAAGCAATCATGGATAGGGCTCATCTTTTGGGTTTCCCTTTTCTCTGGGATCGTAGTACTACACTGTTTTCCAATGTCTTGAAAACATTGTACAACAGGTGCTTTCTATATTTTATTGAATCCATGGTTTATATCCTTAAAAGTTCATTTTAATTGCTTTATGGAAAGAAGATTGGGGACCTGCATTAATCTCTTAAATATAATGAAGCAGGAGAGGAAGGCAACCTGGGTTAAGTGTGGCAGCAGGAAACGGAGAGACACAACAGATTTGAGACATATTCTGGAGATAAACTGGCCATGAGCTACCAGGTAGAGAGAGATACCACTTGCTAAACTGGAAGACAACAAGGGTATAATAATTTGGGGAAAAAAACAGTTAAGAGTGGTAGAGCTTGTGCTTAGCATGCACAAGGTCCTGGGTTCAATTCCCAGTACTGCCACTAACAAAACAAACAAAAGACATCCATTTCATCAAACTTTCACTGAACGGCCTTCTAACTAGGCTTCACTGGGCACTAGGAACAAGGGATGAATGAATCATATCCTCAGGCAGCTCAAGATTTAGTGAGCAAAAAAAAAAAGCTGCCTGTCTAAGGTTATACTCCTTATTCGTGGTGGTTTTAAAATATGCCCACAAATTCCTGATATTCCTTCCTTCAAGAGATGGAACTTAAGTTCTCTCCAATTAATGTAAGCTAAATTTACTGGCTCACTTCTAATAAATAGAAATGAAACGCATGTGACTTCCTGGTGTAGGTTATTAAAGACACTGTGGATTCTATCTTGCTCTCTCTTTCAGACCACTCACTCTGGAGGAAGCCAGATGCCATGTTATGAGGACACACAAGTACCCAGGGAGAGAGCCATGTCACAAGGAACTGAGGACTCCTGCTAACAGCTGACAAGGAACAGAAGCCTTCACTGACAGCCATGCGAGCAAGCCAGCTTAGAAGTGGAAACTCCAGCTCCAGCCAAGCCTTCAAAGGACTACAGCCCTGGCTCCCTGGCTAATGTCTAGACTGCAACTCACTGAGAGACCCTGAGGCACACAGCTCAGCTACTTCCAAATTCCAGGCCCACAGAAACTACAGGAAATGATAGGTTTGTCGGGATAATTTGTTAAATAGATAACTTAAAAACTACTCACTACCAACTGCAATTGGGACATGAAGAGAAAAGACAGATGGAAAGGAATTAATTATTGGCCCCTTTCTCTCTGCCAGGCACATGCTGAGGCTTTTACCTATATTCTGTGAAGTGGACTCAGCATGAGGCTCAGGATGTGATGCCAGCACCACCATCAACCATGAGGACCGAAGAAAGTAGGCCCCTCCTTACCTTTTCCAGTCACATAATAGGCCCCCAGTTTATAGCAGCTATCACTGTGTTTGTTCTCTTCACAGTTGAACTTCAGCACCTTGGCAGCCTCATCAAAATTCTTCTGGATCCCTTCCAGATAGTCTACCAGCCGATAGCAACCTGGGAGGAAAAGGCACAAGCTGTTCTTCATGTCTGGGGCAAGCGGGGGTGGGAGGAGTCCAGGTGTGCCTTTTACTTAGGACCAGCCTCTCTCCTCCTGAGGCACGGCAAGGTGACCTCACCACAAAGAATGCAGGTGGTGTACAGCCACTCCTACAAATGGCATTGTCCACCCTAAGTCTGGGACCGAGCAATGTACACACTGGGGAGACCTTGGCCTCTGCACTGGCTTCACTATTCCCCAGCCCTTCTGGTGGAGCCCTTCTGCTCCTTGTCATCCAGGCCCAAAGACATACTTACTTCCACGATAGAAACTTTGCTAACTTTGAGAACTTCTCAGGAATTTCAGCAGTAAAACACTGAAAATCAACAGGGCTCATGGGTTAGTAGCAAGAAAGGGGTGCTTTGACAACTATGCCTTAATCCTTGGCCAGGCTGGTAACATGAGCCCAAAAGAAAGCCCAAAGAAACAGTCAAAATGGCAGCTACCAAAGGAGTTGGAAATAGACTCGGCCTCCTTGGCAGTCTCTAGTCCCAGCAAGCCTCTCCTTAATATCTCTCCTCTCTGTCCCTTTTCTTCATCCACAGTAACACCCATCTCGCATTCATTTTCATTCAACTAATATTTGAGCATCTATTTGCATCAATGTATCAGACTCTGTTTTAGTTGCTGGGAATACAGTCACTTCCCCTCCTAAAAATTACATTCTAGAGGAGGAAACACAATAAACAAGTAAATAGGTGAACAAGATGCATTCAAACAGTAATAATATCATGACAAATAAAGCAGGATGATAAGACAGTTTGTTGTGCACGTTGGGGGGATGGTTAACATAGATTGGGTGATCAGGGGGCCTCTCAGGACTGATATCCGAGCTGAGACATGAATAACAAGAATGAACTAGCCATTTGAAGACAATGAAACGGGGAGGAGGCAGAAAGTCCCGGGCACAAGGAACAGTAAATTTTAAAAAAAATCCAAAGGGAAGGAATAACCTTGGCACAAATAAGGTATAACGTGGCTGGATCCAGGAGGAAAGGGGCAGGAAATGAGGAGGATAAGGCAGGGACCAAATCACAGGGCCTTGGAGAAGATAGGAGGGAATTAGGATTTTATATCAAGTCAATGGTCAGTGGTTACTGGAGGACTTTTAAGAAGGGAAGTGACATGATTCAATCTATATTTTTAAAAGGTTACTTTAGTGTATATGTTTGTGTATGTCTGGATGAATATGGTGGAAGTTAAGTGTGAGGGGACATGCTCCAGCACTGATAACAACAAATGTGTTATTTTTATTATTTAAAAATCTAATAAACATTTAATGTAACAAAATTAAAATTAAAATACTAGTCTGTAAGTAAAGAACAGATTTTTAAGGGAGTGAAGGTGTAAATGGAGAGTCATATTAGAAGGCTATGTCAGTAGTCCATTGAGAAATGATTTTTGAAGAAGTAGCTATAGTAACTACAGCCTCCTCTCAGGCTCTTTCTAAAGTGCCCACCTTTCCCCACTGCACTGGTCGGTGTATCTCTAGAGTCCGAAAATATGCAGGGCTCTCCACAGCTTACAGGATACAGTCCTACTACAGCCTTACCCTAGCATTCCAGGTCTGACACATTTCGGCCCAGAGCCCCTCTTATTCCTGAAGACATTTTCACTTCAACCTTCCAAATACAGCATCATCTTCTCTCCCTCGGCTCCATTTACTCAACACTATTGTCTATTCCTCCTGACCTCTTCCAGAAGTTTCCCCCAGCCATCCTGCTCTCAGTGACTCCAACTCCTGTGAATTCTCTCTACACTTAAGACGTGGACCAGCCCTCGAAGAATAACTCTAGGTTCTGTTTAAGCCATCCTACTGCAGAGCAAATCTGTATAGTCTGGTCAGCTTCAAGCTAGACTGCAAGTTATTAGAAGGCAAGGCCACTGCCTCTTTTTTTTCTTCTTTATAAAAATAAAGTAGGAAGACGAAAACTACCCAAAGGTACTGGCTGTTTTGGGCGGTCTCTTCTGGACATCATCCACCCACACTGAAGTCAACCCAATGTTCCCAGAACACAAGGGCACACTCATGCCTCAGAGCCTTTTTACTAGCCGGTACCTCTGCCTGGCATGGCTCTCCCTTCCCTTCAATACTTCGTTCAAATGCCACTTTCTCAATGATTCTCCTTGGTCACTCCATTTTAAATCGCCCTCCTGATACCCTTCAGTCAATTCTTTTTCCCATTGCATCTACTAATTTCTAACACACTATTTCATCTCTTTTCCTTATGTTTATTGCCCAATTCCCCCCACTAGAATGTAAGCCCCATGAGGACAGGACATTTTACCAGTTCTCTGATGTAGGCCCAGTGCCTCTACCCCAAATGCCCAAACGCTTCTCTTCCTTCCCGCCGGGCCTCCAGGCGCTGCCCCCGCAGAGCATGACCCCGCTGCGAGCCCCTCGTGGAACCCAACACGCCCCTCCCAAACATACACAAGGCCGCCGGAGTCCCACAGACCCCTGACACCTTCCAGATCCTCTCTGAGGCCGCTCACGTGCCCGTCCAGCCCCCGCCCCTCCCCCGTCCCCCCACGTGTCCCCAGGCCGTGCCGCCGGCGCTCACCGTTCGGGTCCTTCTCGCGGTAGCACTGGTAGTTGCACTCCACCTCCATGTTCTCCAGAAAGGACTTCACCTGCTCCTCGTCCTGAAAGTCCACCACGCCCGCCATGGCTCCTGCTCGCCCAGCCAAAATCACCCCGCCGCTCTGCCGGCGGCCGCGCCGCACGCGATCACGTGAGCCGGCGGGGGCGGGGCCTGGGAGGGGCGTGCCGCCGAGGTCAGCCCACACCCGCGCGTTCCGAAGGCGGGGCGCCGAGAACGTGGGCTTCGTGGCTGTTCCCGGGTTGTCTGTCTTTGGCCGTCCCGTCTTTTCCTTTGGTCAGATCATTCCTAAAACTGGTAGCAGTCTTGCTGCAGCGCTTTATTTGTGCCAACCTTGTGGCCTTAATGACTCTCTGCCTACAGTCATTTATTTCTCATCTATTCATTCCAGTTCGATAATCTCTAAGCGCCTACCGCGTGCCTCATTAAGTGCTTGGTCCTGGTGACCAAGCTGGGCTCAGCTAGAAAGTATGGTCTCAAAGAGCTTGCAGTTTAGGAGGAAGGCATTTGTTTATTCATTCAACAAGTATTTTGAGCACCTACTATTTGCCAGGTGTAGCTGAACAAACCAATATTCATAAGTCTCTACAAGTGCAATGAAAAGTCTGGTTCATCTCTATTTTTCTCCCAGACCCACGCCCTTCCTCCAACATGAACGACCTAAGGAATGAATGGCTGTGGAACACGATAACTGAAACACAGTAGCTGTACTGGTTGCAGTAGTAATAAGGTTGTAATAGTTGAAAACAGTGCTGAATTTTGTTCCAGATTCTATTCCCTTAATCATATTCCCTTAATCATATTTTAGATACCTCATATATGTGGAATTACACAGTATTTGTCTTTCTGTAACTAGTTCATTTCACTTAGCCTTAGTCCTGAAACAACCTGAGCAGTAGAGGGCGATAAAGAGTTGGGGAAAAGATGGAAAAGAGGCTGGGCCAAGTATGAAGTCACATATTTTAAAATGAAATTTAAGGCCATCAAAAGGGCAGCCAGCTTCTTTTTTTAGTCTTGTCCTTATCTCTGTAGTTTTATTCTCCCCCTCATCCTCATAAATGTTTGCATTTAATTTTTAAAATTATTTTAATTATCCAAGTAATACAGGAATATATCCTTACTGTAAATTAATTTCATGTCTTTCACCTAATAACCCTTTCCAAAAATCATGATACACCTTGTAGACTGTTGCAGAGAAATGGAAGGGAAACTTAAGTGATTTACCCTAAAACACACAGTGAGAGGACCAGAAGAAATCAGGCCTCTTGGAAACCTAGAGTTCACAACAACCATCCGGGTTCCTGGAGGGAAGAATTCAAGAGCATTATAGTGCTCACCTCCTGACTCCAGAGTTGGATTCAACTAATAATATTAATTGGTCACTGATTATCAATTTAGTATTTTAGATACATTACTTCATTTATTCTTTACAGCATTATATGTCACTCAATCAACAAACATTCCCTGGATGTTTAATAATGACTAGGGCTTAAGGGATGCAAAATTGAAAAATGCAAGATTTCAACAAGAAAACATAACTCTTAGAAGAGGAAAAGCACTGGTCAATAAATATATGATGACATGCTTCTCCTAATGATTAAAGGAAGGCAAATTAAAAATCATGTGATCTTTTTCATCTCTTAGAGTAACAAAGATCAGCATCCTATGTTTGTGAGGATGCTGAGAAACCAGCATTCCCATACACGGTTGGTGGGAATATAGATTGATGCCGCCTCTTGAGCAACTTGGTAATATTTATTAACATTTAAAATGTGCTTATATAGTTTGGGGAAGTGGGAGAACATCTATCCTTCAGTGGACTTGTATCCAGAACATATAGAGAACACCTACAGCTCAACAATAAGAAGACAACATTGAAAAAAATAAGCAAAATATTTGAGAAGACATTTCACCAAAGAAGACATATGGATAGGCAACAAGCACACAAAAGATACCCAGTGTGGGAAAAGCAAATCAAAATCCACAATGAGATACCACTATACAAATACTAGAATGTCTATATTCAACAAGACACACAATACCAAATGTTGATGACGATGTAAAATAACTGGAACTCTTATACGTTTCTGTTCAGCATGCAAAATGCAGGAGTTGCTTTGTATTTTTGTTTGTTCAAATTTTATTTTGTAATATGAACACTTAAAATGAGATCTACCTTCTTAACAAATTTTTAAGTGTACAAATATATTATTGTTGACTATAGTACAATGTACAGTGTTTTAGCACTTTTAGAGTACAATGTACAGCAGATTTTTAGAGCTGATTAATCTTACTTAACTCAAACTTTATGCCCTTGATTAGTAATTCCCAGTTTCCCCTTCTGCCCAGCCCCTGGCAACCACCATTACAATCTTTGATTCTATGAATTTGACAATTTTAGATACCTCATATATGTGGAATTACACAGTATTTGTCTTTCTGTAACTAGTTCATTTCACTTAGCCTTAGTCCTCAGGTTTCATCCATGCTATAGCATATTGCAGAACTTCCTTCTTTTTTTAAGGCTGAGTAGTATTCCGTATGTATACATACCATACTTTCTTTATCCATTTACCTATCAATGGACATTTAAATTGTTTCTGTGTCTTGGTTATGTTGTGGCACCAAACTAAAATGGAGTCACTTATGTCACAGACAAAATGAAGATGGTCAACACAGGCACATAAGGGAAACTTAACCTAACCTAACTGGAATTTACAGCTCTTCTCAGAACTCAGCAGAGCACACCAGCCAATCCTCAAACACTAAATCTGTTCATCCCATTTCTAGACTTTGTTCCCCTGACTCAGCTACCCTGATCCAAATAAGAAAGAAGACTGCTAGGCAACTGATCTCCTGAGGAAGCCAAATATCTTCCACATTTACTCCATAAAAATCCCTTAATCTGTGAGCAACGCAGAACTCACTGTTCCTTGCAGCCTTGTTTCCTGGCTTGCAGGTTGAAAACCTTGCAATAAACTCATCTTTCTGCTTTGTTTTATTCAGTGTGTGGAGTTTGGTTTTTGACACTGCGAATAGTCAAAACCCAAACTCTGTGAATAGTGCTGCAATGAACATGAGGATGCTAATATTTCTTCAAGAAGCTGATTTCAATTCTTTTGGATAAATGCCCAGAAGTGGCAATGCTGGATCATATGGTAATTCTATGTTTAGATTTTTGGGGAATCTCCATACTATTTTCCTTTGCAGCTGCAGTATTTTGCATTCCCACCAACAGTGTGCAAGTGTTCCAATTTCTCCATATCCTTGACTTGTTTGTTGTCTTTGTTTTTTTCGGTAATAGCCATCCCGATAGGTGTGAGTCAATATCATTTGTTTCTGATTTGCATTTTCCTGATGATTAGTGACTTCTGAGGCATATTTTTATATATTCATTAGCCATTTGAACATCTTCTTTGGAGAAATGTTCCCACACAAATCCCTAACTCATTTTTAATGTATCCATTTTATAAACAAGAAGTAAAGTGATTTCTTCAAGGTCACACAGCCCGCCATCCTCCCCTAAAGGTTATGTGACAGTGAGCTGACAGGATCCACCCAGTGTGGGGAGATACAACCAATCATGTTTGCTGTGAGGTCACTTGGAAGGCCTGGGATTGGTGCTGTTATGTAAGCAGAGCTGGCTGTCCTCAGCCACCCGTGCAGCTGCGGGTGGCAGGAGGTTCGGGATGGTTGTGCTTTCCCCCGGTTGCTCTGGGGCACCAGTTCTCTAACGTCTGCAAGTCCCTTGGGGACCCTCAGCACTGGATGGGTTAGCCATGGAGATGCCCTTTCCTTCTTGCTGTGGCCTATCACCCAAGCTCATGCCCGTGTAGCCTGCAGCGGCTCTCCCTGCATCTCTCCCATGGAAGAAAGGGAAAGGCCATGACAGGTGCCAGTCCTGCTCAGACTTGCGTTTCAACAGCAGTGATTGCACATCACATAGTCCCCGCATGACCTGGCTGGCCTCAAGCCAGCACAAAGCAATCAGAGACAGACTTCAATGCCTGTGTCTGAGGCTCCCAGGCTGTGCTGCAAGCTGAAGAGGCCCCAGCTTTATAGAAAAAAAGATGGAGGTCCAGAGAGAGGAAGGGGCTTGGCCCAGGGCACACAGCAAGTTAATGACATGGACTCTTCCTTCAGGGCAGAAAATTGAATGGTAACCTTTCCAACTTTATCTTCACCTCCTCCTGACAAATACCCTCACTCTTCTCTGCCTCTGGCTTCTTCTATGTCCCATGCCCATAAAGCATCCTCTGGGTAGCAAGTTTTATCAAGAATAAATAAGGACTTTAGAATCACACTAACCTTGGAAACCCATACTTGCTGTAGGACAGTGGACAAATTGTGTTACTTCTCTGGCCTTATTTTTCTCTTTGCTATGGGATAGTAATCTCTATCTTACAAGAATAAATGAGAAACTGGGAAGCAGTTTGGTATAGAGCAGCGGTTTTCAAAGTATGGTCTCTGGACCATCAGCATCAGAACCACTTGTTAACTTGTCAGAAATGAGTATTCTCCAGCCCTACTCCAGATCTGCTGGATCAGAGTCTCTGGGACCCAGCAATCTGTTTTAACAAACTCTCCAGGTGATTCTGATGCATGCTAGAGTTTGAGAACCACTAGTATACAAAGACTAAAATCATCGGGTTTGGAGTCAGATAGTTCTGTGTTCTTCTAAAATGTCTTTGTTCTGCTTTTACTATTTGGGAATCCTCAAGCAAAGCATTTCACCCACATGCTACTTAGTTTACTCATCTATGAAGTGGAAGTAATAGTTGAATCTACATAACAGAGTTGTTCATTCATTCAACAAAAATTTTTGAGTGCCTATTATGTGACAATCACTCTTGCTAGGTTCTAGGGATACAACAGTGAACAAAACAGATGAAAATCTCTGACCTCATGTAATGTACATTCTAATGAGACCTTTGAGGTTTAATCAACATAATTATGATAATGTATAAAGCTTAGTACCACACAGGCATATATTTTGCACTCAGCAAATGGTAGCTATTGTAAATGATGGGGAAAGTGCTTGTAAGCAGTGAAATGCTCTATTAGACTAAGTTGTGGACTTCTGAGAATTATCTGATTCATGTCCTTGTCATCAGAATCTAACATAGGACCTGGTGCTGAGTAGGGTTTGGCAAATATTTGATGAGAGATATCAGAGATTCATGATATCTGTCTTATCCTTTATAATTCTTTAGAGCTGACAGCTCAACAATAAGCCACACTCTCCATAAGCCTTCCTCTCCCCGTACATTTGTATTTTTCACCTGTTCCAGTTATTGAAAGCTAACTTTCTCCACATTCACATGTTGTGATTGGTCTGAAATGTAGTTGACATATAATAAATCTGTATTGAGTGGATGAATGGATGCCTGAAGGAGCTTAGAAATATTCTGGAAATAGCACTGGGACAGGGATCAGGAGGATTCAATTCTAATTCCTGTTCTGCCACTTCTATAGTGTTTGGTCTTAGCTAAGTCCTCTTTCTTTTCAGATCCTCAGATGTAAAATGAGACTTACAATCCTTACTCCACCACAATGCTGAGAGGAGACAGACTAACTTTAATTCCTAAGTTTTAAGGATGGTTCACACATTTGTAAATATGTTGTCTCCTTATCGTACCTCTCAGGGAGAATTGCTGAAAGCAGTAAAGGAGATAATATATATCTCTTTGCAAACCTTAAACCACTGTAAAAATTAAATAAGACACTATTTCTAATCAGATCATCTACAACTTATAGAATTTACAGGTTGGAAACATCCTAATCACATCCTGAAATTGTGATCTGCAGCACTGGCATCATTTGAGATCTTGGTAGAAATGCAGGCTCTTGGGCCCTACCCAGACCTACTATTGTCTTTTTTGACAATATCCCCAGGTGATTCAAATGCACAATAAAGTTTGAGAAACAATGCTCTAAATCAGACACACATGACACATGCCCTGAAAAGATTGTGAAGATTATCTTCAACTCCCTCATTGTACAGATGAGTACAGTGGAGCTCAGCAATGAGAGGGTCTTTCTTTTTTTCTTTCTTTCTGTCTTTATTTCTCTCTCTCTTTATCTGTACATATGTTTATAACAAGCAGTACATAAGGCTCCTTCCATCACAAAATTATTTTAAATTAAGTCTACATCTTGCTGACAAAAGACTTTAAATATGTTTTGTCTCCAAAGCCAGATCTATGAACATTTCTGTAAAGTCTCTGTCATCATTTCTGGCTTTGATTTGACTTTAGGCACCTCGCAGGTTTTCAGGTCCAGCTAAAATTGAACAAGGGGCATTGAATTCCCTGGGTCCTTGATGATTTCACACAAAACCTTCCCAGGCAGACCAAACAGCTTCTTTTCCAGAGACGTGAGTTGAAAACTTGCCCCGGGACTTGTCTTTCTAAAAGGGAGATATAAATGTGTCAGCTCCCATGTTGGAAACCAGTGGCTCCACATTGCCCACATCCTCAGCTCAGCATTGACGGCCCTCTCATCTTGCTGCTGCTGCTACTCCCCACCTGTACCAGACAAACCAACCACTCTGCCCCACTCCTCTGCTCTCAACTCCTCAGGATCTGTCCTCTGTCTGGGCTGCCCTTCCCACTTCTCCTCAGCCTTAGCTTGGACTTTGACACACCCACTCCCTGTTCAGGACACTTTCCTAACCTTTGCTCCACCTCCTGATGCACTGTGGTCATTACCTATTTTTACATTACTTGTTTTACCAAGCTGTGAGTGCCTGAGGATAGAAACCAGATCTCAGGTCCCAACACAGAGTCAGGTACATTGTAAGAGCTCAGTTTATCCCATGTGACTAATGATTTCTAATGGGGCTTCCAGGTCTAACTTTCTGCATTTTTAGGCTGTGAAATCCCAGAGAGCAGGGACTTGATATTCTCTTCCTTTCCCATTTCACTCATGAGGCTCCATGTGCCTGAGCACAGCAGGCACATATTTGCCACCCAGGATGACTGGTTCAGCTGTTGCGATAGTAGCCATGCTCATAATGTCCCTGACCTGGTTCACTGCAGCATGCTCAGAGAATTCACCAAGGGTAGGGAAGAGATCAGGTTTCAGCGTAAATCATTTCATGTCCGGGCTGAGATTTAGTGCTTTCTGAAAGCACTCACAAGATCTCAAGCTGTGACCCCAAAAGTCAATTCCTGAGGTCTCCTGCCCCTAAGTAAGCACGGATGTAAACAGGAGCTCAGTACATGTTGATGAGTGAATAAATGAATGAATGGGTAAATTAATCTGGACTTCTAAATGTTACTGAATGCTGTCAGAAAAAAGCAGTTGTGCAGGGAGAGTTGTAACCAAACGTCACATAGAGTTAAAGATGAAGTATAAGTTCCTTACCTTTGCCCACAAACCTGGTATCATCTGGCTCAGCCTGCCCTGCCAGCTTTGCCACTTCCCCTCCCATTCATCCTCTCTGTTCCTCATCCCAAACTATTTGTAGACCCTAAACACATCATCTAGTTTCATGCTCCAGTGCCTTCACACATGTGTTTCCCTATTTCTAGCATACTTTTTCCTCCTCTCTTAATTTAGGTAATTCTTATTTGTTTTTGAAAGCCCAGGTCAAGTGGTATCTCTTCTAGGGAGCCTGCTCTGACTCCTCAACTGAGCAGGATGCCTCCTCCATGCTCTGGTAAGTGCCACACCTCTTTTCATAAGAGTACTGATTATATTCTTTTGCTATTGTCTATCTTTTCCCCCAAAAGACTTGAGCAGCTTGAGAGCTGGAACTGAGTCTTTTTTATTTCTGTGCCCTCAATGTCCAGCATATGACATGACACAAAGGAGAGGTATTTACTGGGCACATTATCCACTGGAAAGAATGTAGAGTAAAAAGGTTGTCAGTAGTCAGGAAATCTGCCACCCATAGAATTGCAGATTTAAGAGGGGTTTTGCAAAGCCTCATTTAATATTTGTCGAAGAATAAATTATTTACATATATATGACATCCTAGGAAAGGTCTAGGACACTGAATAGTAAATGACAATCACGGATGCCCAGGGAAGTGGAATTTTACCACCACCATGACCACCACCCACTCCCGTCCATAGCAGATACATGAGTAGTAGGACATGGACAGATGACCCTCTACAGAAGTGTTCACTGGAGACAAGACCGAAATAGTCTGACAGGAGTGACTATTCCAAACTAGCTGCCACTTCTTCCTTTTTCCTACCCGACCCTGACAGAGATGGCAGAAGGGTTAAAGACAAGAAAATGTGCATCCGAAGTATGAGATCTGGATCAGTTACCAGACCAAGGAATCAAGTTAATTCTATAACCCAGGGAAATTCACTCCTCTTTCTAAACTTCAATTTTCTCACTGCAAAATAGGAATAATAGTATCAAGCATACAGGATTGGCAAGAGGATTTCATAATACTTATATGACACGTATCTTGCCGAGTCCTGTTCTAATACATAACATACATATATAGTAATTCAACTAATCCTCACTAGAATTCCATGAGGTAAGTATATTTTTCATACTAATTTTATAGACAGAGAAACTGAGACACAGAAATGTCACATAACTCCCAAGATCATATAGCTAGTAAGAATGGAGCTGGGAGTGAAACCCAGGCCAATTGGCTCACTCCAGAGTCTATGCTCTTAACAAGTACTGTACTCTGTTTGCTTCTTCAATAAGATAACTGTGTGAGAGTGAAGTGTCTGGCCCATAGTGGTACATAAGAAACACTGACAATAAGCAAGGTAATCCAGTACCTGTAGTTGATGAGATGGCATAAAATTGATTAACATTAAGGGGTACAATATTACCCTATTACTTTTTTTAAAAATGTCTTATCTTTCAACTATTACACCCTCCTGTGATTAGAGGAGGGTTTTCTGTTTGAACAATCTGGGCTATTTTAAGATACCCTAAAGGTAAGCTGGCTTTGCCTTCTCCCAAGGAACTGGAACAAGTTCTCAGCACTTCAGCCAGAGGGCATTTGAGGGACATGAAGATCCCCTGAAATTAATTCCTCCTGTCAGGCCCTGAAGACAGAGATAAATTGAATCTAGTCAATGTTCTCAAAGAACTCACAGCCTAATTGTGGAGGCAAACAAAAAAGACCACCCCAAGATGGCACTGCTGTGGAGGGAAGAAGGGTCATCTAACCCAATTACAGACAGAATGATTAGCAAAGGCCTTCCAGAGAAAGAAGCACATGCATCTAGTATCAAAGGGCAAGTGGAAAACATATTTGAAGAAAGCAAGCTGGAGTTTCTTGGCAGAAGGAATGCTATCAACAAACTCACAGGGGCCTGAAATAGCTCTATATATTCCAAGAACTAAAAGTAGTTCAGTAATGGCTAGAACAGAGCTAGGAGACGGGGGATGGAAGTGCCCAGGATATGGGCAGAGTTCAGATGGGGAAGTGCCTTGTCAAATTAAAGGGTTTGTCCTTAATCTTGTAGGTGATGTTGAGCCATTGACTCAAGTTCCAAACAGGAGTGTAATATGGTTTTAAAAGATAACCTTGGTAGCCAAAGGGGGTTGAATTAGAAGTTTAAGACTAGAGACAGCTTTTAAGCACTTGAAAAGATACTCAATGTCATTAGTCACTAGGGAAATGCACACAATGCACCACAATGAAACACCATTTTACACATACTGGGATGCATATAATAAAAAAGATGGAAAATAACAAATGTTGGCAAAGATGTGGAAAAATTGGAACCCTTATACATCACTGGTAAAAATGTAAAATGGTGTAGCTGCTTTGGAAAACAGTTTGGAAGATCATCAAAAAGTTAAATATAGAACTACCATATGACCCAGAAATTCTACTCTTAGTTATATACCCAAGAGAAACAAAGACGTACATTCACATAAAAGAGGTGGGGGAGGAATAAATTTGGAATTTAGGTTTGACAAATGCACACTACTATAAATGGGATGGATAGGCAGCAGGGACCCACTGTATATGGAACTATATTCAATATCTTGTAATAACCTATAATGGAAAAGAATCTGAGAATAGATATATATGTATAACTGAATTGCTTTGCTGTATACCTGTATATTGTAAATCAACTATACTTCAATTAAAAAATAAAACTTCTAAAAATAATAAAACTTATACATGCAGGCTTATAGCAGCATTATTCATAATAGCCAAAAAGTGGAAACACTCCAAGTGTCTATCAGCTGATGAATAGATAAACAAATTATGGTACACCAATACAATGGAATACTATTCAGCCATAAAAGGACACAAGCCACAACATAGATAAGCCTTGAAAACATAATGCTAAGAGGAAGAAGCCAGACACAAAAAGGCACATTTTATATGACTGAATTTATATGAAATGTCCAAAAAGCCAACTCCGTACAGATAGAGAATAGGTTAGTGGGAAAGAATGCTATGGGTCTCTGGAATTAGTGGTGATAGTTTTACAAGTTTTTGAATATACTAAAAACCACTGAATTGTATAAAAAATAGTCAGTTGTATGGTACGTGAATTATATTAAAAAAAAAAAAAAAAAAGACTGGTAGTAGAGTGACCAGTGAGCCTTCTGAAATGGTGAAAGCAACAGACTTCAAAAAGTGAAACTCACTAGAGTTTCATGAAGACTTTCCAGGGACCACACAAGAATAAATAATTTCTGAAACAACCTAAATGCCCACTGACAGATGACTGGATAAAGAAAATGTGGTATATTTATACAATGGAATACTACTCAGCCATAAAAAATAATAAAATAATGCTGTTTGCAGCAACATGCATGGACCTGGAGATTGTCATGCTAAGTGAAGTAAGCCAGAAAGAGAAAGAAAAATACAACATTCACTTATATATGGAATCTAAAAAAAAAAGACAAACAAACTTATTTACAAAACAGAAACAGATCACAGACATAGAAGACAAACTTATGGTTACCAGGGTGGGTAGAAGAGGTTGGGAAGGGATAAATTGGGAGTTTGAGCTTTGCAGATGCTCACTAATATATGTAAAACAGATAAACAACAAGTTTATACTACATAACACAGAGTACTATATTCAATATTTTGTAGTAACTTATGGTGAAAAAGAATATGAAAATGAGTATATGTATGTTCCTATATGACTGAAGTATTGTTCTGTACACCAAAAATTGACACAACATTGTAAACTGACTATACTTCAATAAATAAATAAATAAATACACACACACACACACACACACACACACACACACACAGAAAGTACAGACATCTAGAAAAAAAAGAATAAATAATTTCATCTCCAACTTTCAAGTGTACATCCTTTTCTAAAATTAATCTGCCTGAGCATGTGCCTTTTATTTCTCCTCATTCACAATAGCTTTTCTCTCACCTTTGAAGGAAAGATATACCTCTGACCTATCTCGAATATTACTATGAGTGTATTGCCCTGGGGATAAAAATGTCTGAAGCATCACTGAAAGGATGATTTGAATATATAGGGCTTCTGATGGAGGGTCCTTGGACACCAAAGGAAGAGTGTTTAGTAAATAATTATTAAACTAATAAAAATATAGATGTCAAATTAAAAATGTGTGAGGAGGACCATAGTTTCTCAAAATTCTTCTAGAGGGTAGCAAAGGGTAAAGCTTAGAATTAGCGTCCTTAGAATCCCCTAGGGTGCTTAAAATTAAAAACTCAGCACATTCAGACAATGGAACATTATTCAGCACTAAGAGAAATGAGCTATTAAGCCATGAAAAGACATGGAGGAAGTGCAAATGCTTATCACTTTTACCAAGTGAAAGGAGCTAACCTAAAAAGGCTATATATAGTGTATGATTTCAACTATATGACATTCCGGAAAAGGCAAAACTGTGGAGACAGTAAAAAGATCAATGATTGTCAAAGGTTGAGGGGAGGGAGGGATAAACAGGCAGAGCACAGAGGGTTTTTAGGGCAGTGAAACAATTCTGTACCATACTATAGTGGTGCATAGTGTCATTATACATTTGCCCAAACCCATAGAATATACAGCACTAAGAGTGAACTATAATGTAAACTATGAACTTTTGATGATTACGACATGTCAATGTAGATTCATCAGTTACAACAAATGTACCCCTCTGGTGTGGGATTTGATAATGGGTGAGGCCATGCATGTGTAGAGACAGTGAATGGGAAATCTCTGCTTTTCCTCTCAGTTTTGCTGTGAATCTAAAACGTCCCTTTAAACAAATAAAATCTTAAAAAAAAAAATCCTCACCTCCTGTTCTGGAGGCCCAACCCAAACCAGTTAAATTAAATTATTTGGGTGGTACACAAAGGTTTTATAGTTTTGAAAGCTTCCTAGGTGATTCCAAAGTGAAGTCAGGGGTGAGAACCACATAGGCACTGCTGATAGGAATATCAGGGGAAGGAACAGATCTGAGTAATCACCCATGGAATTCTTGGTCTGAAAAAGGTTCCATAAAGCCTCAAAATATATTGAAGAATAAATTGATAATTTACATATGACTCCCTAAGAGGTAAATTGGTGGAATTTGGGGATTGCTTGGTGGTAAGGGGTGAAGGAGAGGAAAGTATTAAGGATGACTCCCAGGTCACCCTTAAAAGACTCATCTGTGGTCACCTGCTCCTGAGATAGGGAGCATAAGAAAGGGAACACATTTTGGGGAAACAGGGAGTTAATCTTTGGAACTGTTGCTACGAGATATCAGTGGGATACCCAAGTGGAGTCTGTGTCTGGCATTGGATGTGGAGGCCTGGAGCTTAAGAGAAAGATTTGGGAGAAAATTTTTGGACTCATCAGAATATAGGGCTGGCCTCTTTCCCTGTCTCCATAAAGCCATGGAGAGTTTGTCACCATTCAAAAAAGCATAGAGAGTATAAAGATATTGTGATGCATGTGTAGGAAGTTTTCAGGCTCCACACATGAAGGAATCTTGAATTTGATAAGATTCAGAGCGTAGCTGTGGGAGTGGGTGGCTGAAGTGGAAGGGAGAGTCGCTAGAATTGAGGAGGTCAAGGAGCAGAAAGGCCAGAGAACTGCATGGGTCATTAGGTGAATGTTGAAGTCACCCAAATTGTTGTAGGATTGCAACAGGCCAGAGGCTCTCAAACTTTAGTGTGGATCAGAATTATTTGGAAGTCTTGATAAAACACAGATATCCGGGCCCCAAACCCAGAGTTTCTGATTTAGTTGGTCCTGGTGGCCCAAGGATTTGCATTGATAACAAGTTTCCAGGTGACGCTGATACTGGTGGTCTGGGGACCACGCTTTGACAATTATTGCCATAGAGTGAAGACTTGGTCAGGTGCCAAGGTCTTCTATGAATGTGTTTGGTTGGTGAGAGCAATGAAATGGGAGAAATAACAACCCTAAACAGTCGATTTAGATTGTGCCCCTGACACCTGGACACTTCACTTCACTTGATGGTCAGGTCTTTGCCCATTTTGGGCACAAACTTCTCCCTATCATCTACCCCAGAAGTTTGAGCAGCCTTTATCTCCCTTCCTTGGTTTAAAGTTTTAATCTTTACCCTCTAGGGCTTCAATTTTTTGTTTGAATCAAACAGATGCATGGAATCCATTTTACCTTGATGTTTGAATCAGAAATAGCTAGAGGCACCTTTATTCTAAAACCAGCAACTTTTGAGGGAAAAAGAAGACTGAACTGCCAAACTGCTTTCTAACTCCAGAGGTTTCACTATGTGTTGGGGAAGGAGGAAAAGAAAACACCACAGAGGTCATTTATAGATTAAGTAGATAATAGCAGGCATATTTCTCAAACTAATGCTCTTTCTCACAATAAACATGTTTTGAACCTTTATGCGACTCTCTGAAACACATTTTACCAGCTTTAGAAGTTAATACTATCTATTTACATTAAAAGTCAGAAAAACACAGGAAGAACTCAACTTACAATAAAAGAGCATGATAAAATGGAATGTTACTGGTTAGTTACATAAGAAAGCTCACTTTACATCACTGTACTTAAAGATCCAAGGAATTTGTTTCCTTTCTGAACAAAACCCTCTGTTCATTGTTCCTTTTTAATTAAGACAGGATGAGAAGATACTTAATTGATTTTTAATCCACAGTTCTCTTCTCTGGAGACATAATTTCTGATTTCACAGTCAGGAGTTCTCACCAGCTCCCCCATGAGGGCTTGGAGTCAGCATGTGAAGAGGATTTCCCGTGCACATTCTAACTTTTCAGAGTTCCTGTGGCCCATGTTAAGTATTAGCAAATCTTTATCTACTCTGGAGGCATTGGTATCTAGGGAAATCAAGATTCTGGCTAGCAAAGTACAGAGCCAGAAAGTTAGAACCCATAGAGGGACCTTGGAGGTCACCCTTCCTGACCATTTATCCCCTCAGGACATTTTATAGATGATCAAATTGATCCCCAGAGAGAGGATAGATTTGCTTAAGGCCTCAGCATCTCAGGGTTCCAAGTGGCCTTAAAGGTATCAATTCCTACCTCCCTAAGGTCAGAGCCAGGGACTAGAATCCAATCCTTCTGACTCTTGGCACAATGCTCCCCAGTCTCAACATGAGAATATACTTGTGTCTCAGCAGCAGTCTAGACAAGTGTAAAACTCTTGTGTTTTTCTGCTCAGATCACCCTCATTTGCCTTCTGGCATCTGATAGAAGGTATTAGGAAGGAAGGTAGGAGAGTGACTCTCCAGTGTCTTCCTGTGATGCAAAATCTTGAGTCCCAACTCAGACCTAATGGATTACAAACTCTGGAGGAGACACCTAGCAAACGGTTAACAAATGCTCCAGCTGACTCTGATAGACTCTAAAGTTTACAGTGGATTATAGTAGAAAACAATTCCACATTAGAAAGAACTTCTATTCACCAGGTCCTTCCTATCCTGAGGGAAATTCCAGTTCTCTCCAAGGCTGTAGGGTAGTGGAATGAATGAGGTCTTGGGTCAGAATTAGCTCTTACATGGCTGACTTGTGAGGTTTCCTATCTGAGCCTGTGTTCTCTCATCTAGCAGTTGGGATAATCACCACTTTTACCAGCCCCAGGGTATTGTGAGGATTGAATGTGAGGCCAGCTGATAAACTGCTTTCTAAAAAACTGTCTGCTGTGACTTTGTTAGTATTTGGATTACTGCTTTCAGCCTGAAAAAAATCCCTTTGACACTGCCTAGCTCTACACAGAGAACAGCTAGCCCACCAACTAGGATAGACTTCACTTAATAGATAATGCTTACTGGAAACTTCTGCCTTGAGTCTTGGGTTCTGATGTGTGGTTGGAATAGAGTTCAGCACCTTGTGCTCAGGAGTAGCCAACTGAAATTTCATCATAGCCAGTAAGTTTGTTTTCCCCCTTATTAAATTGTTAAGGAGGAGCTTGCTTATTTTTAACTGGGAGTCTTTTTCATCATCCAACAGAGTAATACAAAAGACAGCAGACCTTTAGAATGGTCCCCTCCCTTAAAGATTCAGAGCACTGAATATTAAAAGTAATTGGAGCTGCTTTTCTGAGAGAACACAAAAAGGCGGATGACGCTGGTGCTGCGGAAAGTCCGGGAGGCCCCGGGGGCCCTGGGATGGGAGGTTTTGGCAGTGGCCTCCGGGTTTGGGGTCGCGACTGGGGTCGGGGCAGGGCCCAGGCCACAGAGCTCGCATAGGCAAGGCAGAAGACAAGGAGTGGTTCCCTGTCACCAAGCTGGGCCACCTGATCAAGGACATGAAGATCAAGTCCGTGGAGGAGAGCTATCTCTTCTCCCTGCCCATCAAGGAATCTGAGATCATTGACCTTTTTACCTGGGGGCATTCCTGAAGGACCAGGTTTTGAAGATTATGCCTGTGCAAAAGCAGACCTGTGCTGACCAGTGGACCAGGTTTAAGGCCTTTGTCACCATTGAGGATTGCAATGGACATGTCGGTTTGGGTGTTAAGTGCTCCAAGGGGGTAGCCACTGCCATTCGGAGGGCCATCATCCTGGCCAAGCTCTCCATTGTGTCTGTGCAGCGAGGCTGCTAGGGGAACAAGATCAGCAAAGCCCCACACCATCCCTTGTAAGGTGAACTGGCTGCTGCAGTTCCGTGGTGGTGAGCCTCATCCCTGCCCCCAGAGGCACTGGCATTGTCTCAGACTCGGTCCCTTAGAAGCTGCTGCTGATGGCCAGTATTGATGACTGCTACGCTTCTGCCAAGGGCTGCACTGCCACCCTGGGCAACTTGGCCAAGGCCACCTTTGATGCTATCTCCAAGACCTACAGCTATCTCACCTCAGATCTCTGGAAAGAGACAGTGTTCACCAAGTATCCCTATCAGGAATTTGCTGACCATCTCCTAAAGACCCACACCAGAGTTTCTGAGTAGAGGACCTAGGTTCCAGCTGTGGCCACCACTTAGTTTTATATGTGAAAAATTAAGTGAATGAAGCCTATTTTTTTAAAAAAGACAAAAATAACAGGAAATTCTGCCTTGGAAATAAGTGAGTTGCATTGAAATTCCTAATCCTTTGCTTTTGTCTTTTCCCATTTAACTTTCTTAAACCACTGACTTCTAGAATTAGAAGGAAGTCAATCATCAAATCTATTTTAAAACTCATCATAGAATTCTTGTCTATCGTATCCCCAACATTTTGTCTGTTGGCCCCTTTTTGTACATCTCTGATGACCAGGAGTTTACTACCTCACAAGTACACTGCTCATTTTCCATGTGGGTGGTTCTTGCTCTTCGAATGTTCTTTCCTTTGTTGAGCTAAAATCTACCTTCCAATAGATTCCCATCCCCACTTTGCCTTCTAGAGCAAAATGATAATCTTTTCATAGTAATAATAACAGTTATCATTCAATAATATGAAGGAATCTTCCAAATTCTGTAAACAAGTGATTTTCTAGAGAAATTAAATTATCATAAGCCCTGAATACCTTAGATTCAGCCTCGATTATAGTTAGAGACCAAAGGCCACAAGCTTCAATAGCAGGAACTTTAAAAGGATACAAATTTTTTTGAGAGGGTGAAGCACTCACTAAATTAACCATTAACTTCTCTTTACATAGATAAGAGGAAAGAATAGTTTATAATTATATACCATTTATCACTGAATTTAAGCTAAAGCTATACTTAGTCTGAATCTTTCCTCATGAAGTTAAGTTTCTATGTTTACAAAAGGAACAGAGCGTCCCAATAATATCAAAAGTTTTCTTTCAATATTCTAGACTCTTGATTTGTAATCTTGAGATTATGAGTTGTCACAGGAAACTGCTTGTTGTAGAAGATGATATTTGTTCACATAAAGTTATAAACTCTGTTTGCCAAAGGAGGTTGATTATATTCGCCAAACATGATGAGTTACACTGATCTAGTTCTAATTAACTCAACTATAATAAAAGACTGTATAAAATCTCTTAAAATTAGGAACATTGATGAAGTCATTCTGCATTACAAAAAAATTGGTTTAATTGTAAAATAAAGTAGCTCTAAATCTTTTAAATTTTGTTTATTTACTTTTAGAATAGCTAAACACATTCTTTTTGTTGTTGTTGTTTTGTTTTGGGGGAGGAGGTAATTAGGATTATTTATTTATTTTTAGAGGAGGTACTGGGGATTGAACCCAGGACCCTGTGTATGCTAAGCATGCACTCTACCACTTGAGCTATACCCTCCCCTGAAACATGTTCTTATGATTAAAAAATCATAAGATACAGAAGGCTATACTATGAAGAGTCTCCCTTCTACCTGTCTCCTACTATCCAGTTGTACTTCCCAGCAGCAATCAGACAATCAATGATGTCAGTTCCTGTTAAATTCTTCCAGAGGTATTTTCTGCATATAAAAGCATATATATTATATATATTACTACCACTGCTTCTTACAGAAACCATAGTATGCAATATACATTGTCTAGGACCTTGCTTTTTCATTAACAATAGATCTTGAAGATCATGCTGTATCAAAGAACTTTCTTGATCTTTTTTATGGCTGCAGAGTATGCACTGTAGGAAAATATTATTACTGTTTTTAACTAGTTTGTTAATAAACAATATACTAACGTTAATGAATAATATTTAAATTGTTTATGATCTTTTGCTATTATAAAGAAGCTTGTACGTATGCTTAAGCATCTGTAAATTTTTAAAAGTGGAATTGCTGGATCAAAGGGAATGTGCATTTAAAATTTTGATAAATACCACAACTGAATGGTCCTTCATAAAAGCTGTCTGAATTTACACTCCTACCAACAAAATGTAAGAGTGCCTGTTAAAACCACCACTAACCACTACATAGTGGCTTATCAGTCTTATAGAACCCTGTCAATCTGATAGGCAAAAAATAGTATTTCAAAGAAATTCTAATTTGCATTTCTCTTATTATGGGCAAGAGTGAGCATTTAAGAGCCATTTCTATTTCTTTCTCTGTGAACTATTAGTTCATGTCTTTTGCACATTTTCCACCTTGGATTTTTGTTGTTATCAACTTCATCTCTGTATATAAATGTGAAAATTACCCATTTTTCCTATGATACAAATGCAAATATATGTATACATATAGTCTTTTTCATCTGACTCTTCTTATGGAGGCTTTTGCCTCACAGACTTTTTTATTTCCATGTAATTGAATTTATCAATCTTTTCTTTTATAGCATCTAAGTTTTGTTGTGTATTTTAAAGACATTCCTCACTTTGAGATTATAAAAACTCCCATGATTCTTTCAAGAATTTTTTGCCTTCTTTTAAACATTTTTTTCTCATTTTATTTTATTATATTTTAACTGAGGATTGAACCCAGGACCTTGTGTATGCTAAGTATATACTCTACTACTGAGCTATTACTTTCCTCCTGGCTTCATTTTTTTTTTTTTGTAATATTTAAATCTTTGATATATCTGAAATTTATCTTGGTGACTAGTGTGAGATATAAATCCAAGTTAAATTTTTCTAGATGACTATCCAGTTATTCTAACACCAAATGTAATTCCACTTTTTTTTTTTTTGACTGATTTGAAATTTTACCCTTGTCATACTAAATTCCCATGTTTATTTGGATGTATTTTTTACCTTTCTATTCTGTGTCATTGATTACAGGTCAACTGTGGCTCCATTCTTTCTTGGTGGCAGTCTTGATTTTTTAATGGTGATTTTTCCTAAGTACCACCAGGTCTTCAGGGAAAATGACTTCCAGATTAGACACAGAGAGTAAATCATGATTGGTCTAATCATTAGTGGTCTTATTCTTTTTGCTACTTGTTGTTTTTTATTCATGCCCAGTAGATTTGATGGGATGGCTACTAGAAATAATAAAAATCTATTAGGCATAAAGTGGTAGATGTTTACAAGTTGGCAGTTGTATATCTAAGTCTGAAATTCAGAAGAGAGGTCTGGAATGGAGGTGTAATTTGGGTGATTATCACTTCATAGATTAAATTTATACTAATGGGGTGGGATAAGATCATCAAGGAGTGAGTATAAATGAAAATGGTAAGAGGTTAAGGTATTGAGCCCTGGGGCGCTGCAGTATTTGGAGGGAGAGAAATGTGGCAAGACCAAGAGCAGCCAGTAAGATGGAAGAACCAGGGGAGTGGAGTGTCAGGGTAGTCAAAAAGGAGGAATTGATCAGCTGTGTCTAGTGCTCTTTGTAGGTTGAGTAACACTGAGAATTGACTGTTGTTAGCCAGTGGACATCAGTGGTAACCTTGATAAGAGCATTTCAGTGAAGTGGTGGAGGTGAAAGCTTAACTAGACAGATTCCCACAGAAAATGAGAAAAAGGAAGTGAATGAGAAGTGAAGACATCAAGTACAGTACAGGCCGTGTCTATGAGATATTTTGCTGCAAAAAAGATCAGAGAAATGGGTAGTAGCTGGAGGGTCAAGCTTGGTCAAAAGAGGTTTTTTGTTTGTTTTTTAAGATGGAAGACATAAATTCATGCTGGTATGCCAATGGGGGAGACAGAAAAATAGTGATGTAGAAGAGAGGGAAAATTGCTAGATTGATGTCTTTGAGAAAGTGAAACAGTATGGAATCTAGCACTATGCTATTTAAAGTGTGATCTGTGTACTAGTGATTGTCTACAGACAGTGTGTTAACAGTTTGTGACAGAAAAGGAGGGTTAATATTTAGAAATTTTTATAGCTATTTACAGGAAAGTTGAATGGCTGTTGGATCTAATAATGAAAAAAATCTGACCTAGAGTTGTTTATAGAGATAGAAAGTAGAATGGTAGTGGTCAAAGGCAGCGGGGAGGAGGGAATGAAGAGTTACTGTTTAATAGGTACAGTTCCAGTTTTGTAAGATGAAGAGCTCTGGAGCTGGATGGTGGTTATAATAGCACAACAATGTGAATGTATTTAATGCCAGTGAACTGTACATTTAAGACTGGTTAAGATGGTTAAAACATATATATATATATATATATAGACTTGCATTTTGTATGTCTGTTTTTATTTTTATTTATTTATTTATTTTAAAATATTTATTTTATTGAGTTATAGTCAGTTTACAATGTTGTGTCAATTTCCAGTGTAGGGCACAATTTTTCAGTTATACATGAACAAACATATATTCATTGTCACATTCTTCTTCACCATGAGCTACTACAAGATCTTGTATATATTTCCTTGTGCTATACAGTATAATCTTGTTTATCTATTCTACATATACCTGTCAGTATCTACAAATTTTTAACTCCCAGTCTGTCCCTTCCCACCCCCCTCCCCCCAGCAACCACAAGTTTGTATTCTATGTCTATGACTGTTTCTGTTTTATATTTATGTTCATTTTGTCTTTTTCTTTTCTTTTCTTTTCTTTTGTTTTTAGGTTCCACATGTAAGCAATCTCATATGGTATTTTTCTCTCTCTTTCTGGCTTACTCCAGGGACATCCATGTTGCTGCAAATGGCATTATGTTGTCATTTTTTATTGCTGAATAGTATTCCATTGTATAAATATACCACATCTTCTTTATCCAGTCATCTGTCGATGGACATTTAGGCTGTTTCCATGTCTTGGCTATTGTAAATAGTGCTGCTAAGAACATTGGGGTGCAGGTGTCTTTTTGAAGTAGGGTTTCTTCTGGATATATGCCCAGGAGCGAGATTACTGGGTCATATGGTAAGTCTATTCCTAGTCTTTTGAGGAATCTCTGTATGTCTGTTTTTCAATTTAATTTTTCTAGTAATTTTTATTGCACTTTACAAAAATACAGATTTGTGGATGATTGGGAGGAAAAAAACACAAGTCTTTTTGCACAGATAGTATGAGAAGAATTAAGGAGGGTTTGACCTTAGCCAAAAGACAAACTGCTCATTTGTAATAAGGAAAGAAAGGCAGAATATAGGAGCAGAGTTGCAGGCAGAGCAGACTTATAGTTAGGTTGGAAGACATGGTGGTTGGTGGGAACTATTTTCACTGTGAATTGGAAGTAAAATCATCTGATAAGTGAGAAGGGAAGAAGTATTGGAGGTTTGAAGAAAGAGATGTGAAATAGTTATCTAGTGGGGTGGGAGAGCGTATGAAACTGGAGAAAATATAGTAGCATAGCCAAACACTAAGGACTTATTTGACCATAATGATATAAAATTTAGGTGGAGGCCAGTCAGTATGATTTGGAATTTTTTCCCACTCTACCCCATTTTATTGCAGATTCAGGATTAGAGTTTCCTCAGGCTGAGTACAAGGCAAGGAAACAAAGACTGGAGAAATGAAGGTGAGTACCTGGGAATGATTTTCATGATGGGCGGCAAAATCTAAGCTGTTCATTAAAGGAAATGAAGACATAGTATAGTGTGAAGAATAGTGAAAAGGTAGTAGGAGCAGTGGATTTTGAGTCTTGGTGGAGTTGAAGGATTTTGGGATTGTGTATTACAGGAAGTGAGTTGGAAAGGATGGAAGTTGCGGTGGGAGAGTTGGATGATTAAAATTGAGATTATAGAGGCGTTACAGTTATTGGAAGTGAGAAGATCAATAGTATGAGCACGGAAATGAGAGGCTGAGGCAAGGGTGATCGCTAGCGGAGAGGAACCTGAGAAGTCAGGGCATTGGAGGAATCATCTGAAAGAACTGAAATCATCAAGAATTTATTACAATAGTAACGGATGACAATGAACTAGAAGCACAGGAGTGACTGAAACGAGTGACAGCTCTAGTCTCCTGTTATGATGTATATTTAAAACCCTTATTTTTAAAGCCCTCTTTATTTGAAGACGTGCAGCTCTTTTAAGGGCCAGGGACGGGAAGAAGCTAGAGGTCGGGGGCGTGTCTGGACTCCGAGGCCGAGCATGCGCAGTGAGGGCGGAGGCGGGGCCAAGCTTGGGCTCGCGGGCAAGGGCGGGGCCTCGGGGGCGGAGTCTGCGCTCCAGGTCCGGCTGCGGCTGCGGCTGCTGCACTTCCAGCTTCTGAGGCAAGGAGGCCGAGGCCTGGGCCAAGCCCGGAGCCGCCGCTCGTCGGAGCCTCCTGGAGCCCCCGCGCCGGCTCAGCCTGGGGGCGGGCTCAGGCCCGGCCCGCCGCCGAACCCGGGACAGAGGCTGCATGCCCGAGGAGCAGGCCGGCACAACCATGGTAAGGGAGCGAGGCCTGCCTGAACCACAGCCTCCCGCCACCCTGGCCCCCGCGGGCCTGCCCCTCCCCAGCTCCGGTGCCCCTTTTGCTCCTGCCTTTACCTCCCCTCCTTGTTACCTCCCCCTCAGTAATCTGCTATTCCTTCCCTTTGGTCCCTGGACACCTGCTGGGGTGACACCCCCCATCTCTCTCCACCTCGGTGACACCCTTTTTTTTTGTTACCCCCAGTGACAGCCTCTTTCGCGTTCCCCTCTGCTGCCCCCTCCTCGTCCTTTAATCCGACCTTCCTTTTCTCTACCATTTTGCCTTGTTTTCTCTTTTGAGATATTTGCGCCTTCCCTCTTTTTCCTCCCTCTATTTTGCTCCTGCTCTTTGCTCTCGTTCCTTACCCCTTTCACCATTTTATCAACATTGCCCTCTCCTCTCCGTATGCATTCTCCCTTTCGTCCTCTACCATCTACATTTCCTCTCCCCCTTATCGGATGTCCTCTCTTCCCCGCTCCCACAGCTGTCCCCATTTCCTTCTATGGGATTCAAGGGTCTAAGCAGGAACAATTTGAGGGCAATTGCTTCCCAGGAGCTGTAGGGCGGGCAGATAGGGAGTCGCAGGCCTTCTTCTTCCTTTTCTTTTTTGAAAAGGAAGGGGCGGGGGGCCCGGAGGTATTGGAGAGAGCCTGCAAACCTTATTACCTAATGTCATTGCAAAATCTGAGTGATAGTGTGTTTTGGAGTGAGGGAGTGAGGCTTGGGGTGAGGGCTGCATGCTTACTATGGCCTTGTGAGATATCTAACCTTTTGATATAAATAACTTAAAATGTTTTGAAATGTATTTTTAAATTGAGCACCTTTTAACGTGGAGGTACGGTTTGGGAAATTTAAACATTTATTTACAGGCTTGATTGTTACTCAGAACAAATGGTTTATTTTTGGAGGCAGAGACCAGGGCATCTGAAGACAGAAAATCAGTGTGGCAGTCAGATTGTGACAGTCTCTTTAATACCTTGTAATATCTTCATTTGTTTTGCCCTTTCTGCTTTAAGTTGGGAGACACTTGGAAATTTTCTCTCTGTCCTGTTTCAAAATAGGTTGAGGCTTCAGTGGGTTTTTCATTGAGTTGAGTTACACATGGTTTGCAGTTAGTTTAATGGATCCATTGTTTCTTTATATGCAGCAATCTAAGTTTTGGTCTCTGGGAGGAATAAGACATTCCAGTCAAAACTAAGTCCCGGTAATCATGTTCGTCTAGGAGGTTAGTCAGTTTCTATTTTTTCCCCATCTGTTTTTTAGAGAAGTGGTTTATTGTAAAGTTATTTAAGCTGTGAACTTTCCCTAACTCACCAACTCTGCATTTTAGGTTGTCATTCTCCTATGTCTGCCTCCACAACAACCCACGTTCACAAACCATCACACTGTCACTGTATGTTAACACATTTCTTCCCCTGAAATGTGAATTCTTCTAGGCAACAACTGTACCTTACTTATTCCTGTTATTCCCAGTGCCCAGGCCAAGTAGGTGCTGAATAATTTCAATGTATGGTCTCATTTTCTGATCTGACAAATACGATCTTAAACTGAAATTTGAGGCAACTAGTGGATTACACAGAAAGAGTGAGTTTGAGAATCTTATTTTTGGTGCAAAAAGGAAATTTAGTAAGATGTCATGATCTCTTCAGAATAAAGAGCTGTCCCATCTAAGATACCAAATTGCTAGATTTTTGGAAGTGTTAGACATCCCACTGAGAATGAATGTATGAATACAGAGGGAGAAGTTATGAACTCCTTTTCGGATATTTAGGATCCAGTGGTGTCATTTGAACTGGGCCTGAAAGACGAATAGGATTTATATAGATTATTTCGGGACGGAGAATAGTTTGTTGTGTATGTGAGTAGAAAGTAATAAGGATGTATTATAGGGGGCTGGATTACCTTATAGCATGAAGCGTGCAGGAATGAGGATGTGTAGTAGGAAATGAGACTAGAAAGATATATTAGACATGATTATGGTTTAGACTTTACCTCCAACTACGGGATTTTTCCTTACTTGTTAAAATCACACACACACACACAGAGTAAAAGTACATGTATAGGAGAGGTGAAGAAAAAGTAAAATATTATCTTATTATGAGCTGAGAATTATTTGTAGAGGCTACCTTTTAAAATTTCCTTGTGTAATATGTGTAGTAGGGACTCAATAAATAGAACCAAACATTATTATAAAGCTTTTTGTTTACATTTTTCAAATTGTTCATTGTTATATTGTGTTTTGAATAGTTGAGATGTCTAAGACAGGGGTTCTAAAACTTCCCAGTGAATCAGAATCACCTGGAGGGCTTGTGGTGTGCCACTTCCAGATTTTGATTTGTTGATCTGGAGTAGGGCCTGAGAGTTTGCATTCCTAACAAGTACTTACTGTCATGCTGGTGTTCCTGATCTGTCCACCACACTTTGAGAACCACTGGTCTAAGACATAGTCTTTACTTTTTATTTATCTAACAGATTTTTTTGAGTGCCATTGACTGTTGACATTGGGAGTTTTAAACAAATAGTAAAACAGATGTGGTCTCAGCCTTTTCATATCTTTTGTCTGTGGACAAATACATATCAAGCAAAAAGAGTAATTATCAATGTGAAGAGTGCTAAGAAAAGAAAAGTAGTGGGATCATGGTGTGAGAGAGTTAGGGATGGTTTCCCAGAGGATCTTACTTTCAGGAAGAAAACTAAAGGATTAAATAATAGAAGTTGTGTCATAGAAAGCCAGATAGAAGGAATGGCATATGTGAATGACCTCTGATGGTACTTTCTCTTGCTTAACTCTGGATATCCTGGAGTTCTCAGCTCAAGGAAGTCATGGAAATGCCAACTGCCCCGCCTAGCCATTAAAAAAACAAAGCAAACAAAAACCTAAGTCATACCCTTCTATTATATAATCCTCTTTCATGGAATACATATCAATTTTAGTTTTATATTTCTGTGATTTTTTGGTTAATGTCTGTCTCTACCCTTAGAGTAAAAATCGTTGATATAGAAGTGGTTTTTAACCAGCTGCTAAGGGCCAAGTGATGTTCTAGGCCCAGTGGCTAAAAAAAAAATGACATGGTCCCTTAGGGTAAGGAAGGTAGACAGACCATAAACAAATAAATATATAATGAGAATAGTTATAAATGCTAAGAAGAAATAGATCAAAGTAAGATATAAAATGATGTATATGTGTGTGTGGCAACTATTTTAGGTAGTCTGGTTAGGCAGCAGCACTAATAGCTAATATTTATTGAACATGACTATATATAGGCCCTGTTTTAAGTGCTTTACATATTTTATCTCAATTAATCCTCATAGTAACCCAGTGAGGTTAAGTATTAGCTCTCTGAAGATAGAGACCATGTTTCTTTGACTTATATTTTATCTTTAAGACCTCCATAGTGTCTGGTCTAAAATAAGTGCTCAGTGAATATTTGTTGAATGGATGAATGACTTGGGGGAGGATCAGAAAGTCAAGGAAGCTTTGTTGAGAAAGGACATTTGAATTGGGATTTTAACTACTGGGATTTTATTGGGTAAAAATTTGGGAAGGAAAGCCATTCTTGGCAAGGGACCAGCTTGCGCATAGAAACTGAAACCGAAGCAGGCACGATATACGCTGGGAAATGTGTGAGTGTAGCATTGAGGGTGCAGTAGGATATGGGAATAGGTGAGCCTAGTGGTCAGATCATGGGGGGGACCTTGAATCATAGCCTCAGGAGTTTTGGCCTCATTGTAAAAACGCTGAGTATCTTGAAAGGTAAGAAGGAATTATCATAATAAAGAGATTTTGAGGATGATCACTCTAAATTAATTTGAAACATGGTTTGGAGTGGCAAGAACTGTTACACTAGTTTAGGTGAAAAGGAAGTGTGTGAACTTTCACCCTAACCTTGTTGTGGTGATGGTGGTGATTTAAATTAGAGGAAGGGGAGCATAGGGAAATGAAACAGGAAGATCTGGCACACCACTTTGTGGCTAAGGGAATTTTCCCCAGAGGCATTACCAAGGAGTTGTAGAAGAGGCACAGAATCACTAACAGCTTTGCAGTTTTACTGACTGGGCATCAGTTTTCATATATATAGCCTTTAGGGATTTATGAGAATATGAAAACAAAGGTAAATTTACCATACCAAAATCCTTTATTTATGAACAGTAAGTCTCGCAAAGGTCATGTGTTAGGTCATATAGAGAGAATCAGCACTTCCCAACCTTACTTTTTTTTTTTTTTTTTAAGTTTTTGTGTGCTATGAGAAGGGAGTAATTTTAAGTAAAATATATTTTATTTTTAAATGACATATATATGTCATTTACTAATATATTGAACAAAATACCTTGAAACAAATGTCAGCCTTTCCTGTTCAACAAATGACACATTGACATAAGATAAAGCATTATTTGTCATATTTAAAAATGCATATATGTTACAATGTAGATTGAGATTAATTATGCTCATGGCATCAAAATTGATAAGAGCTGACTTTTTAACCTTAAATTTGGAAGTTTTGAATTTTTGTACTGAAAAATCAACAGGTTTTTTTAAATGTTCTGTTTTGTTTCTGAATGACAAAATAAGAAGAATGGTTCCAGGCTGCTACTTGGAAGCCTGTCTCCACAAATAAAACATTGAAATTATTACAGTATTGAAAATTCAAATTGGATATAACTATCATCACATTTTTTTTTAATGCTTAAAAAAATTCTGAGATATCTTGGTGTACCATTTAAGAATCCTGATCAGATAAATGCCCTCATTTACTCTTATTTAGTCATTAGTGTAGCTTATGTTTCCTGTCTTTAACCAACAGTTCATTATAAGAATAGAAATAATTTAAAATTACTGTGATGTTCAGGTTCAGATGAAGTTATAACAATTGAGTGACTATAATATGATGAATAAGTCTCCTAATATCTGCTAATTCATACATGTTCAGTAGATAAATTTTTGGATACTCTCAAACTCTTCTGTTTTTAAAGGAGAAAGTTTTAAATAATTATTTTATTAGATGGCCAAAAATATACAGATTGAAACAGACATCAGTGTTGAATTTAATGATGTGAGCCATCCATGAATTAGGAAATATGCTAGCTAGCACACTACTTTTTTCATAGGTTCTAAAGCTAGCTCTTAAAAACACACAGCCGATAAGTGGCAGAAATAATTATTTGCAATGGAATAAAATACAATTTTAATGCTAATAATTAAAATAAAAATAATATTAAACCAGAATTCTTGAATGCTGGGCCATTTATTTTGAGAGCATGATCTCATACATTTAGTGAGCACACAATGTATCAGATGATGTGCTAATTAATCTTCACAGTTCCATGAGGTTGATGATGCTTTCTCATTGCGCAGTTAAGAAAACTGAGGCTTTGAGAAATCAGGTAACTTTCCTTTGGTCACATACCTGATAAGTGACAGAACAGGATTTAAACACAGATTTGTCTGATCCCTTATTTCAAATACCTTCCCTGGGCTCTATGAGATTGTAGGAATCCAAACTGAATTCAGGCATTTAAAATACTTGTAACGTTTCCTTTATTCAAGTAATTCATATTTATTGAAAAAAATTGGTCAAAGGGTGTGTATAATTTTATGGTTCTTGATCCATATTGCCAAATCATCTTCTGTAATGTACTTGGAGAATATCAGATGTTGGTGTCATTCTGTCCTTAGCATTTAGATACCTTTTTAACATGGAAAGTCTTGAGACACATGACAGGAATGTATTTTTAGAATACATCAATTGGGGGAAAAACCAAAAGGCTGGTAGGAATTCAGTAGTTTTTAAAAATGATACTGCATGCTTAATTCTAACAGCATCTGTTGTGTATTGAAAGTGTACATTTCACAATATTATTGTGTACAGAGCATACTTGGTATGAATATAAGTTTGTGGACTCTTCACTATACTTAAAGAGCCTACAGTTTAGGCCCCGCTAGTTTAAGGTGGTCTTACAGGGTTGCTACGGCCACACAGATTGTACATATGTACAGTTGTCAACTCAGGTGACATATGGACAGCAGTGGGTCTACAAAAATCTGTATCCTGTGAACTTGGCGGTGTCTAGCACACAGTAGGAGCTCAGCAAATAGTTTTGCATACTATACTAGGACCCTTAAGATCTAATCCTTTAATGAAACTAGTCATTTTATGGGGAAGTTTTTGCATTTTATGCTCAGAAATACTGAGCACACAATATGCTGCTTTCCATGCCTCTAGTTTTGTTTACATTGTTCCTTTAGCCTAGAATGCTGTCCCACTTCTTGAGTATTTAACCTGCAAATGTCCCCTTAAACCCTACTTCCTTTGTGAATCCTTCATTGACCTCCAGGCAGCCTGTGTCTCTCCTGTACTTTGTCCCGTGGTTACAGTAGTTACTCTGTGGTGTTGATATTATTTGTTAACAAGGCTGTCTGTCTCTCCAGATTGTGAGCTTTTTGAGGGTAAGGAGAGTGCTGTGTTTTTTCAGTTTCCTGTCTTAAGCACTTAGCATAATGCCTGAGACATAATAAGTAGATAAATATTTGTTTAGTGAAAGAATGTGTGTACTTTGTAGAGAATTGCATAAGGTGATGTTTACTGAGGTGTGAATTACAAAAGGAGGGTGGGAAAAGGTGAATGCTCTGTACACATGTCCCCTGAGGGGGAAAAGAGATTTGATGGGTATGAAATGTTGGATCAGATAGTTTTTCTTACTAGCCTAAGTGGTACTTTTGACCTAGGATAAATGTTTCTGTCCAGAAGAGTTCATTAGGAAGAGCTGGGGAAGAAGCCAAGTGATTTCAAGATGAATTGCAAAGCCATATCCCTTTGTATAAACATTTGCAAATTATTTGTCCATGATTTGTGGACGTGTCCTTCCAGAGAATAGAATTTTAAATACAGATAGTAAAGAATCAGTTACTGGTAAATCTAGAGGGGTAGTTAATTATTTAAACATTTTGTTAGCTCTGTATAAAGATCTTTTTTCTTTTTTTCCTATATCCAGTTCTCCATTGTATAGACATTTTTCCTAGCTCTCCAGTATCTTAATGCCCATTCAATGTCATATTCTCCTTTTCTAAGGACATTTTTTAAAAAGTTTCAATTTTTGTGGTTATGTAATGTCAGTTATTTTCTTTTCATAGGCCTTGTAACCTTTGGCAAATCATTCCACCTTTCTGTGCTTCCATTTTTAAATCTCTAAAGTGAAAAGGTTGTATTAAATCATCTCTGTGATCCCTCCCATGTCTTAAAAAAATGTAGTAAAGGTCTAGCAAGTTAAAGGTAACTATTTTAATGAAGCAGATACATTCTATTAGCTGTAGTACGATGAAATCAGGGCAAACTGCATTTACAGGTTTTAATTTTGTGTAAACTTGAGCTCTTACCTCCATTAGTGTATTACCCAACTTTTTATACCAGAAACCCCTCATTCAATTATGTTAGTATTTGCATGGTACTTTAGCATTTCAAAGACATTTTCGTACACATCCCATTTATTCCTCACTACCATTTTGTGAAGTAGTCAAGATAGAGGTTTAGCATCAGTTTTACAGATAAGAAAACTGAGAAGTTAACTTATTTTCTTAAGGCCACACAGCTAGTAAGTAGCAGAGCCAGGACTGACTGCAAGCCCAGTGCTCTTTCCATTATTAACCCAGCTTCTCTGTTTACCATATTATATTTCAAAACTAATGCTAGTAGTTAAGAGGAAAATAATGCTAAAGTATCTTTTTGAGTTAGTGATTCCTATGATCTGCTCATCTGCTCAGTGAGTGATTACTGACCTGAATTTTTGTTTTGTTTCTGATAATAGCTTTATTACATGAGCTAATATGGAAGAGAAGGGGATTTATTTACTTTTCCAGGTCTCAACCTTTTTTAGATAAAAATCTAGCTCCTTGCCCTTTAGCACATAGCCATTTGCCACACTGGTCAGGCCTTGAAATGAGACATGCAAGGAGCTTGCCTTACCTGCATTTTTATTTGGCACCTAGGGATCTCTGAAGAGTAGTTGATGGTTTTTTGAAAAAGAAAAAGTAATTCCCCACAGTCCGTGTCAAATAGTTCAATATATCTGTATCGTTGAGCACAATATATCTGTGCCCGTGGTACTATGTTCTTGACTTTCTTCGTCATTTACAAAATGATTTTGTTTGGGGAAAGAGAAGATAAAGGAATTAGATCATATCTACAGTTATATTAGATGTTTATTCCTGCAAGTCTAACTTGGTTGAATCAGTAGTAGAAAATACAAGGGGGAAAAAACCCCATAAACTAAACAGATTTCCCATAGAGTACTTACTAAAATGAGGAGTCAAAGATTGTTCCAATACCTGAAGTTTCTTACATTTATGAACTCAAATGACATTGTCTGCTTTTCAATCCCATTCTTTAATTTCAGGGCTAGATTTGGGACATAATATTTCTCTCTGGACATATAGTCTCTTCCTCTAGGGGCAAATAAGTGTTTTAAATACACCTAACGATAAATTTGTGCTTGACTGTTCATTTATTCATTCAATAAACATTTAATGCCTACTATATAGTAGGCATTGTTGTTGGCTTTGGAAATACAGCAGTGAACAAAACGTAGTGTTTGTTCTGTGGAATTTATATTCTATAATAATAGCTAACATTTACTGAGTGGTTAATATATACCAGTCACTGTTCCAAGTGTCTTGCACCTAAAATTTATTTAATTCTGACAACAATCCTGTGATGTAGGTAGTATTATTGTCTGCATTTTACAGATCATGAAACTGAGGTGTGGGGAGATTAAGTACTTTGCCTAAAGTTATATTATTTTATAAATGGTAGAGCTGGCATTTCAATCCAGGCAGACTGACTCCCAAGCCAGTACTTCGCACCACAGTATTACATAGTCCTTCAGCGAGATGTCAGTAAAAAATGTATTCCTAACACTAAAATTGTCAAGTGTAATCTTTGTAGTCACCTAGTTTCTGGTCCAATCTTTAGGAAAAAAATCATCCAGGGATACCAAAAAAAGGAGCACTATCAGAGCCATTACCTTCTATTAGAGGATCTCTCAGTCCTAGGAGCCTTTTAGGTAGGGGATGAGATTTTGAGTCTGATTCATATGAGCTGGAACTGAGACAACTACATAAAGGTAGGACTTTAACTAAAATGCCTATACTCTTAATGAAAAGGTAGAGTAAACAATATTTGCCTAATACTGTAGAGAGATAAAGGAGCTTATTTGTCTTGACATGGACTCTGGGTGGGAAAAGTCTCTCTTGGGAACTTACAACCATGAACCTGTTGTCCTATGCGTCTGAAACTTAAATTTATATTACTTGTTCAAGATCATGGCTAAGAAGTGGAAAGGGAACATTTACTGAGTAATTACTCTGTCAGGCATTGTGCTGGAGGCTTTAAACACACTTTCTCACTTCATCTGAGATAAGTACTATGATTATCCCTGTTCTACAAAGGGCAGAATTGAGGGTCAGAAAAGCTAGATAATTTGCAGTATAACACCTCTAGAATTCAAATCCAGGTCCAGTATTCTTCCTACTAACCACAGTTCCTCTGGAAACGTCACTTCACTTTTGTGCCTTAGCTTCCTTAACTGTAAAATGAAATTTGTAATATTTTTTCCTTTCACTTCATAAGGATATTTTAAGTATCAATTGGAATAAAGAATGTAAATTTGCTTTATTTATTGTGAGATATTGTTACCAGCATCATCCGTAAGTGTAATTTTCCTTGTAATTAACCAAAAGAGAGACCTCATTGCTCAGCAGTTTTAAAGTCCACAGGTCTGTCTGGAGGAGTTAAGGCAATCTTAGTACTCTTTATATCAGGTGTTTCCTAAAGTAGTTTCACAAGGAGAAATAAAATGAATTTTGAAATACGTTACCATCTAGTAATTTACTAATTCATTCAACAAATAATTTATTGGATGTGTTTTGGGGGACTTTAGTTCCCAAGTATAAAAGCTGTCTTATCTATGAGGATCTATTTCACTTTTTATCGTACCAGCAGCAGTGGAAGCCCCAGTCCCCTCCAACAGTAGAGTACAATTGCAATATGCAGTCAATTTCCAGTGTCCTTGACCTCCCGCATTTGCTGGAAATGGGTGAGCCATTGCACAGAATGCTGAAATGCTTCTTTGCCATGACTTTGGCAATGTAGTAACAGAATGAAGCTTTTAAGTATGTAAAATCCATTAACAAAGTATGTAACTAGGCCAAGGGGAAATGACTGAAAATGCCTCTAGAAGATTGTTGTGTAGATGACTAAATATTTCAGAGAAGGAGAGTATAAGAAAGCACACACACACAAAAAAAATAAGGGAAATTAAAAGAGAGCTATGAGAAGGTTAGGAAGAGCTAATGAGTATCAATGTGCGAGGCCTCAGAGACTCCTTATGAAGAGGTCTGTCTGATACTTTGAAGTGCTACAGCACTCCTACTACATGTGTACAAACGTAACTTGTTGGAATTCCTCCAATTTCTTGGAAGAGAGCTTTGTAATCAGTGCCTCAGCAATGTTATCTTTAGTTGATGGTAATTTTTTATTGTTACTGGGTTTATATCTTAATTATGAATTACCATTAATTTAACTTTATTATTAGTGTCATTTGTTGTGACTTACTTGGTTAATCTAGTGTGTGGTGATATATATTTGCATTAATAGAACTTTTGACATAAAAATTTCCAAATTTAGTATTTAGTATTGTTATTCGAATAGGAAACATCCATTTTTTTCTCTTCTGTTTTTTTATGAGGGGAAGGTAATTGAGTTTATTTATTTATTTATATTTGGAGGAGGTACTGGAGATTGAACCCAGGATCTCAGGCATGCTAAGCATGAGCTCTACCACTTGAGCTACACCCTCCCCCCACCAACATCTATTTTCTTGGTAAAGCAGATGTCTGTAAAATTTCCTTGTGGTAATACTTGTTTGTTAACACTGTTTTCCTCTGGAACTTGGGACCAGGAAGGATGGGTAGCCTGTGAGGTTTTTTGCCTCACCTAAGTGGATCACAGACAAAAAGCATTTGAGAACTCACTAACTTTCCTTGAATTCACAGTCTTGAGAGGGAGACAGCCATCTAAACAAATAAAAGTTATATCTTGGATAATTGCGATAGAGTTGTATACAATATGTTGTGTGATTATATCTGACTGTGTTTTGGGATATGAAAGACAGCTTCATGGATGAGTGGACAATAGTACTGGCTCTTATAGTGTGAGTAGGAATTTGATAGATGGACAGAGAGAGAAGGGCATTCTAAGGGGGTGGGAACAGCATATATAAAGAAAGGGAGGCATGGCTACCACTGGAAACATTCCTTCTCTGAACCTCAGTTTCCTCAACAAAAATAATCTAAGTTAACCTTACCTCATACAGTCATAAGGATTGTCTTGAAAAGGCTTTATGAATTGACTTGCTAGACAGATGTTTAATGATGAAGATTCTCAGTATTACTTACTTTTCCTTTTCTTCAACATTTGAGAGCCTTCCAGTCTCCCCTGGGTAGTGTCATCTCAAGACCTCTTCTAACCTCCTTTCAGTCTAGTCCTTCTTTTCCTCAGTATTTTTTGTTTTCTTGTTCCTTCAATGTCCTGCTCTGTGACATCTAAAGACAGGAGCAGAAGAAAAGAGAAGTGTATATACCTAGCTTTAATAGCAGGAGAAGTTCTTTAATTGCTTATGTGCAACTATTTAGGTTGTGACCTATGTAGTCTAGTCTCAGAGCAGTGTTACAATCCATGGAACATAATCTTGCAGCCAAAAAGTCATTATGAAATAACTCAAAGTCTTTATTTGCACATTTTGGAACATTGTGAAATAGAGTAGAGATCACAGATATGCTCTCAAAATTCTCTTTTTATTTCCTATCTACTTCCCTTTACATGTCATAGCCACTGCCCTGCCTTTCTGCTGAAAACCCTCCCAAGAATCCCTTTCCAACCTAGTGCATCATTATTAGATGATAAAACCTCTGGGGAATGTAAGACTGCATAGGGAAAAGGTATAGGAGCAGTGGTGAGAAGTTACATTATGGCCAGTTCAGGAAAAATAAAAGTGTGTGTGTTTGTGCACATTTTCATTCAAAATTAAAATAATTTTAAGTCTAATAAAGATGTTTATTCTTACTAGTTTGAATACATATATTATTGAAAAGTATGACCATCCATCATTGATAAAACTGACACTGATTTTTGGTTACCTTACAATATTTGAAAGGCAGAAACATGAACACAATTTTTTTTTCATTTCTTCAAATTTTTACTTTTATCTTTTTTCACTTTTAATAATTTGATATATTCAGGAGACCATATGAAACATGGAACTGTTTGTAAGCCATGGAACATAGTAAACAAATATCTAAAAACCAATATCCAACTTAAAAGAAGATAACCCCCTGCCACTTTTTCCCCTGTGTGCCCCATTCTCCTATGCTGCTTCCACCCAATCCCAAGGTATCCACTATCGTTTTTTATTTTAAATTTTTCCCTTATTTTCTTCTATAGATTTACGACAACATATTGTTTAGTTTAAAGGTAGCTTTACAGTCTTCTAAAATAACTTTTTGGGCATTATCATTTCCTATGCCTCTGTGGATGTTTAGTTGAAATTCTGCTGCATATACAGTTTTTATTTAGCTTAGATTAATTTTATTCTTAGCATTTTGGTATGTCTTTTAAAGTTATTCAGAAACATACATATTGCTATGTATAATATTCTATAGAATTGATATACCATAATTTGCTTACCTTTTCCTCCCTATTTTAGACATTTGTATATGTGAGTTTATTTTGGGGAAGGGGTCAGAAAAACTATGATTAATCTCTTTGTGTAAAACCTCTGTTAATATCTCTGATTATTGATTATTTCCTTTTTTTCCCTTTCTCTCTCTCTCTCTCTCTCTTTTTTTTTTGTAAATTCTTGGATGAAGTATTGGATCCAGAGAATGGGTGTTTTTAAGATTGTTATTAGATCTTTTATATCCAGAAAAATTGTGCCAGTTTACACTCTGACCTGCAGTATTTGAGAGGACCAACCTGGGTAAACTATTTGAATAATCGCAATGTCAGGATTATACCCTGTTGCATAAAACACTGTTAACCCAAAAAATTAAGTAAAGGGCAGTGCTGTTCTTTCAGACTGGAGTTGTTTTTCCTGTTTTCCATAGGATATTTTTTTCAGCCATTGTTCAGAGACCACATCATTCTGCCTGCTGTACATGTGGTAGTTAATTACAGGGCTTAGCCTTCTAATCAGTCCCCCTGAGAATTTATCTATTCTTATGACTCAGCTGTCACCAGTAGGGGGGTGATATTTAAATCTGTATATTTAGCTCAGTTCTGTCACCAAAGCATTAGTTTGTTTTCTGTTCTCGCCTAAGCAATCTCTCCATGACCATAATAAATTCCCCTGGAGAAACACTCCCTTGCCTTGTCTTCTTATCAATTTGTCAGTGAGATCATGGGAATATTAATTCCTATTTTGTTTTTTATTTTCTAACTTTTTATGTTGACAATTTCAGACTTACAAAAATTTATAAAAATAACACAAAGAATTCTCACATAGACATTCACCCAAATTCCCCAAATGTTAGCATTTTATCCTGTGTGCTTAATTGTGCTCTTTTTACACACACACACACACACACACACACACACACACATTTTCCCCCTGGTTAACTATTACTTTAAATCATGGAGCTTTTTTTTTTAATCTCAGCTTCCCCTTCCTCCACCCTTTCCCCTCCTTCATGATGGGGCTATATGGTATAGGAAAAAGGGCATGATGTTTGGAATTAAATACCTTTGTTCAAGGCCCAATTCTGACACATTTTTAATTAGATGAACTTGGGTACATTATTCTTTCTGGGCTCCAGTATCCTCACCTACAAAATGATGTCAATTATACCAGCTCCACAAGACTGTTAGGAGGCTAAAGGAGATAACGTATGTCAGAGGTATGCTGTATGATTGTTGGTCAGTCCTTCAGAGAACACTTGCCTGTCTAGTAGAGAGCCAGGCATTGTGCTGAGTGCTGGAAATTCAGAAAAAAATCAGCACCTATTTCTATTTGGTTACTTACTGCATTTTGTCAATTCTGCCTTCAAATTATTTTCACTTTTGATTTTTTTTTTCCATTTTCTTTGCTCCTACCCTAATCCTAGTATTGTCACCTCATGTCTGAGCCACTGTAACAATCAACTGGTCCCCAAATTGTCTTTTGGCAGTTATGTCAATGCCAAGTTAATAATTGTTCTGAGAGATGGTATGGTAAAGAGAAAAAGGTATGGACTTCATAGTCAGTAGATCTAGGTTTGTCTCTTTGCCCCTCTTACAGGTATGTCATACTGGGCGAGTCCTTTTACTACTGTTCTAATTTGAATGCATTTTTTTTTCAACTGGTAAATATCAGGGACTGTACTGAGTACTAAGGACATAAAGAAAGAGTTAATAGGTTCCTTGAAGAGCATCATGGTCTAGTGGGTGAGACAAATACAGTCATAAATAACTATGATCTAACATGGAATTATAAAAGAAAACTGACTTTGGAGGCAGATATAAAGAAAAGCTCATGTACTGGTAAAAGCAGAGTTAACTCTAGAATCAGATTGCCTGAGCTCTAATCCTGACTCTAGCACTTATCATCTTGGGCAAATTAATAAACCCCTCAAAGCGTAAGTGTTCTCATCTTCATAGAATGGGGATACTGATAGAACTTACAGAATTTTTATGAGTAGTAAATGAAATTATATATGTAATGTGCTTAGCAAAATTTATTGCATGTAGCATATATTAACAAATAATGAGACCATTAACTATGATTATGATACAGTATAGCAGTTTGAAAGCTTAAAAATACAGGCTTTGGCCTCATTTTTGAAAATTTGAGATTCAAGTTTAGCAACATGCTGACTGTGTGACTATGGGGAATATATTTAACTTAAACCTTAGTTTCCTCACCTATAGAATGCATAGTAAAATGGTGTTTGACTCATAGAATATAGAAATTGGAAGAACTCATTTATCTAAAGAACTCTGAACCTGGACCTGAGTCTTAGTGTTTCATGAAAGATAGTTGTAATTTTTATTCTTGCTCTGCCATCTGCTGGCTGTTTTATCTTTGGTATGTAAATTAATCCTTTCTGAACCTTGGTTTACCTACTTTGTCCAAAACAAAGTTGTTCTGAAGATTGCAAGTATATACAAAGTCGCTAGATTAGTGCCTGACATCACACAGCTGACATTCAGTACATAATAGCTAATAGTTAATGGTGCAAATTAATTTATCAGGTGCTGAGAGTAGAATTAATTCTGTCTTGGAAATTAGGAGAGGCGTCACAGAACCGGTAAGGTCTGACTGAATTTTGAAGGACATGTAAGATTTTGCCATATAGAAGGACTAATCTAAAAAAGGCTCAGAGGTGTGAAAGTGCCTGTTACAGTGCTTAGAGAATGACAGTAAGAAATAGGTTGCATTAGGGAACTTTCAGTTTAGTGTATTTTGTAGGTAACCTGTTTGGAGGGAGAAGGGAACAGCGGGAAATGAGGCTAGAAAGGAAGATTGGAACCAATTAGTAAAACTTTTTGAATACCTTGCTAAAATATTTACACTTTATTCTTTGGGTCTCTGTTTTTCCAACTTCTAACAACAGAGGAAACTAAATTTGCTGTGAGATAGAGAAGGGAATTAGTTGAAACTTGTATCACAGGAATTTCTTGGTGATCTTGTGTTTTGTCTTAAAATTCATGCAGTGTTTGCCTTCTACATAATACACTTGTTTCAGTACAAAAATATTTTATTTACTGATTACATAACTTGATTCCCTCTCTACTAGCCTCCAATTTCCTCATCCCCTCAAATAATCTTTGAGTATGTTTGATATTCTAAAATGTGCCACATTCATACTGTAGCTTTAGTCCCCTGGCACTCCTCTACTGGGAACCCCTTGTATGTGTTCCCAGCATGAGAATGATAGTTACAGATGATATGAAATCTCTGAAAAAATTTTTAGAAAGACAGTGATAGGATAAAAGCTACACAGTAAACAGTGAAGAGCCACGTTGGGCCAATTTGAATAGAAGCCATTTCAATTGATGAAAAAGAACTTTACTGTCTGTTGTTCCTAGAAATTGTTTAGTCTTTGAACTGTGTAGATTACTTTATGATCCAAATGAAATCAGACTTGACCTCCTCTCTCTCCTGCTTTTTCAGTAGGAGCTTTGTTTTTACTTTGCCTGGAATGTGCCTAATTGGTGAAAGGAAAAATCTCTTTGAACAGGAATTTCCAAGACATAAACTGTTTAGACACTGAATTCCAGCTTTTCTGTTTTATGCTTTCTTCGTTAGTTCTCCTCTTGTGCTGCTGCTATTTGTTTAAAAATTAAATGGGAAATACTGACTTCTCAATACCTCTATGTTACCTTAAAGTACTAGAAATTGGGGAAATCACAGATGGCAGTGTAGGTTTGGGAGTAGATCTCAGATAACCTGATTACAATTCTAGTTCTGACACTGGCTTGATATATAACCTCTCTGTTCTTCTCCTTTAAATGGAGATAATTATCCTTGTTCACATCACAGACCTGCTTTGAGTATCAGGTGAGATAATATATTTGGAATTTGTATATAAAGTTGAAAAGGTAGTATATTACGGTGCATAAAGGAATAGGCTCTTGGAGCTACATTTCCTGGGTTTGGATCCTGGCTCTGACTCTTACAAGCTGTGTGTTTCATGACACACTGTCATTACTCTAAGTTGTTTGGTTCCTGTTTTATCTCATTTAATCCTCACAACAACTTTATGAAATAGGTATTATTATTATCCCCATTATAAGATGAGAAAACTGAGGAGCAAAAAGGTTAGGTAACTTATGTAATGTTACACAGTTAGCAAATGAAAAGTTGGGGTTTGCACTCTAGCTCCAAAGCCCAGGTTATTAACTATTAGGCACATGTACTTCCCAGTAGAGGAGCAGCTGACTAGAAAAGTCTTATGCTTACTAAGAAGAATTAACACAGAAATAAGGGAGACTTTCTTTAAAAAGAAAAATTTGTGGGGTCCAAAAACCTACTTTTGTTCCTTTGTGAACTTATTTTACCAGTTGGAGAAAAAGTTTTTTAGAATGATTAATTACATATTCTAAGTGTCCACATATTCCTACCTGGGTTTGTTCGACTAAAATGACTTCTAAAAATTATGTACTCGGAAGGTTTATATATCTCCCTTCTGAGAGTTTCCCAACTTTCACTTATTTTCTCTTCTGTAAAATAAATAGATCATTTTGAAACTTACCAACTGAGGCCACAGGCATCTTGTTTCATCTGGGTGATGATTTTAAATATTTAGAAAGTTTGTACAATGAAGAGTAGAAAAAGCAGAAAGAATTCATACTTACAGCTCAGGAATTAAGACAGAAGAGGCAAAGTTCTATGAGACAGAAGTTAAATTTGAAGAATTATTTCCTCTGAATTTTTTCTCATGCGTCCTAGCTACTTCTAGCTGCAGAGGAGACTGGGATATGTAGTTTTTATTACAGGTGGTCATGTGCTCAGGTAAAAATAAAATTTTATTAACATGGAAGAAAAGAAAAGATGTTACGTTTGGCAGCTAACAGTCTGCTACATTGGGCCAACCATTTATGAAATCTGTTTCTTTATCTTATAAAATGTCTTTGTTATCTATCTCATTCGGTTATTACAATATCAAGTGTATCAATGTGAAAGCACTTTGTAAACTGTAAACTAACATGTAAATATTTTAATAAATTTTTCATTATAGAAGTCACATGGTGTATAGAAAGTTTGATTTGTTCAGAGAAGAAAACTGATAGCACATCACTCAGTTAACATTTTGATGTGTTTATTTCTGGTCTTATATTTGCAGTTTTATAAACTTTTTTATTAGTTTTGTTGAGATACAATTCACATACATTCAATTCATCCATTTAAAGTGTACCCAATTCAGTGGTTTTTAATATATTCATAGAGTTGTGCAACTATAACCACAATTTTAGAATATTTTCATCACCTCAAGAAGAAGCCCTATACCCATTAGCATTTACTTCCCATTTTCCTCCAACCTTTCCTCCCCCCAGCTCTAGGCATCCACTAATCTTCTTTCTGTCTGTGTAGACTTGCCTATTCTTGACATATGTGATCTTTTGTGAGTGGCTTCTTTGACTTAGTGTAATGTTTTCAAAATCCATTGATGTATGATGTATCAGGATTCCTTTTTTTTGCTGAATTGTATTCCCATTGTGTAGATATACCATGTTTTGTTTATCAATTCATAAATTGTTGAATATTGGGTGGTTTTCCCTTTTTAGACATTATGAATAATGCTTCTGTGAACATTCATGTATAAGTTTTTGTGTGATGTATATTTTCACTTCTCTTAGGTGTATACTTAGGAGTGGAATTCCTAGGTTATATGATAATTAATTGCTAGACTGCTTTCCAAAGTGGCAGCATCATTTTACTTTCCCACCAGTGAGGTACAAGAGTTCCATTTTCTCCACGACTTCGCTAACCACTTGTTATTGTCTGACTTTGATTATAGCCGTTGTAGTAGGTGTGAGGTACTATTTCATTGTTAGTTTGATTTGCATTTCCCTGATGTTCAGTATGTTAAGTATCTTTCATGTGATTGTTGGTCATTTGTATTTCTTTGGAGAAATGTCCGTTTAGACCTTTGTCTGTCTTTGAGTTCTTTGAGTTGTAAGAGTTATTTATATATTCTAGATACAAATTCCTTCTTAGATATATGATTTGCTGGTATTTTCTCTCATTTTGTGGGTTTTCTTTTCACCTTCTTGATGATAACCTTTGAAGCACAAAGTTTTTTATTTTTATGAAGTCTATCTTTTCTTCTTTAGTTGTTTGTGCTTTTAACATCATATCTAAGACACCATTTACTAATTCAAAGTCAAGAAGAATTATACCAATGTTTTCTTCTAAGAGCTTAATAGTTTTAGCTTTTACATTTGGGCCTTTGATCCATTTTGAGTTAATTTTTGTATGTGATACGAGTTAGGACCGCATCTTCATCCTTTTGCATGTAGAAGTCCAGTTGTCCCAGCACCGTTTGTTGAAGTCTATGCTTTCTCCCATTGAATTGTCTTGGCATCCTGTTGAAGTCAGTTGACGGTAAATATAAGTTTATTTCTGGACTTTCAGTTCTGTTTCATTGATATATATGTCTAGCCTTAAACCAGTACCACACTGTTTTGCTTACTGGAGCTTTGTCGTAAGCTTTGAAACTGACAAGTGTGAGTCTTCCAGCTTTGTTCTTCTTTTCAGAAATTGTTTCAGTTATTCTAGGTTCATTGTATTTCCATGTGAATTTGGGGATCAACTTGTTAATTTCTGCAAAAAAGGAATCTGGAATTTTGATAGGGATTGTATTGAATCTGTAGATCAATTTAACAATATTAAGTCTTCTGATCCATGAATACAAATGTCTGTATTTATTTATGTCTTTTTTAACTTTTTAATTTTACCCTTCTTTTGTTAAATTTACTTCTAAGTATTTTATTCTTTTTGATGCTGTTGTAAATAGAATTGTTTCCTTAATTTCTTTTTCATATTATTCATTGTAAGTGAATAGAAATATAAGTATTTTTATATTGATCTTGTATCCTACAACTCTGTTGAACTTGTTTTTGGGTTTTTTTTTTTAATTTGATAGTTTTTTTGGTGTGAATTCATTAGCATTTTCTTTATATAGAATATGTCACCTGCAGTTAGAGGTAGTTTTACATTGTCTTTCCAGTCTGTATGACTTTTTTTTCTTTCTTTCTTTCTTTCTTTTTTTTTTTTTTTTTGCCTAATTTTAGGACCTCCAGTACAATGTTGAAGTGGTGAGGGCAGGTTTGTCTTAATCCTGATTTTTGGGGGAAAATATTAAGACTTTCAACATTAAGTATGATACTAACTGGGTTTTTCATGGATGACCTTTATCAGGTTGAGGAATGTTCTATAAACTATGTATTTTTTTATATCTTACCTAATGTGTATTTTTCTCTGTGATTGATATATCTTTGAACTATAATTTTTATTGGCTGCATATTTTCAGTCATTAAAACGTCACATGTGTTTTTTAAAATTTATTTCTTTATTATTATTTTATTTTGGGGGGAGGTAATTGGGTTTTTATTTATTTACTTATTTTTAATGGAGGTACTTGGGATTGAACACAGGACCTTGTGCTTGCTATGCATATGCTCTACCCCTGAGCTATACCCTCCCTGCCAAACATCATGTGAGTTGTTTAATGTGGTTAAGAGTTGTGTTCCTGAGTCAGGTTTTAATTTGAAGCTACACTTTTTCATGTATTATGTGTGGAAAACTGAGAAAGATAAGACTTTTCAGAGCCAGTTTTCAGTTATGCAAAAATGAAGATAATGGTTTACTATTTTGAAAAGTAGAGGTGAGGACTAAATGAAATATTGGATAACTCATTAAATACTCAGCAAAGTCATGCAGAAAGCACCTAATGGATGGTAGCTACTGTAATAATATTTTAATTATTTTATTATTGTTGGGGACAGAGTGTTTATTTTTATAATTAAAACCCTTATACTTAAAACTTATTTGATTAGTTCTTTATTCCTCAAACTAGAATAACTGGGTTAATCTTTTTCTCTTTTGAGGATAACACCTATAGCAAATTATTTTACCCAAATAAATTGATCATATTTGAACTATCAGATTGGGATGGGGATCAAGTTGGAAAGTAAATTGGGGCTAGACTCAGGCATCATCAATCTAAGAATTTTGTCTTTTGTCTTCAGGCCCATGAAGACCATTGAAGTTTTGAGCAGGGAAGGGTCATGGGTTGTAATCTAGGAAGATTAATCTGCTGTGCCTCGAGGTTGTCCCTGACCATCCTTGACTGGTGGGGTAACCTGCTTTGTGCTTACATAACTACCCAATATATCATCTATTATAGTATTTAATAGACTTTATGTAAATATTTGCTTAAATGTTTCTCTTCTCCTGCTTCTTGAGAAGATGGGTCACATGTTGTATTCTCACTGCCTGACATGGTGTCTAGCACATGGTAGACACTTGAGTAAAAATACTTGTTGAACAAGTAAGTGAATGTTTTGTTCTCCACCTTTCTGGAAACTAACTTGTTGGCTTTTGTGTTCCCTTTATTTCTTTTTGGGCTCCAAGGAGGAGGCATCTCCTTATTCCTTACTTGATATCTGCTTGAATTTCCTGACTACTCACCTTGAGAAGTTCTGCTCAGCAAGACAAGATGGAACACTGTGTCTGCAGGAACCTGGAGTGTTCCCACAGGAGGTGGCTGATCGGTTGCTTCAGACCATGGCTTTTCATGGTAAGAAGTAAAATTAACAGAGGAAACAAAATTTGTATGCTGTTAATTGACATTGGATTTTGAAGTGCTACTGTGGCCATTTAATTATTTTCTTAGAAATAACAGGAAAGTCTGATTCCAGGAAAAGGAGTTCATTTATTTTTGCACCTCCTGCCACTTACTGTATAATTTAGAATAAGCATTTTTCTTTTCTAATCTGAGAAAATTACTTTTTTTGTTTCTTCTTTTTTGTTGTTTTGAGAAGCCATTCTCATGGCAAAAATAACTTGTCTTTCAGAACCCCCTGCATCTGAGTCTCTAATTCTAACACCTATATATATTTTTTTTTTTTACTCTGTCCCTGCCTCTATTTAGTTATTTTAAAATACTGATTTTTTTATCTTTAAAGTTGAATGTACAGAAAAGTGTAAAGATGAAAACAGAAATTACTTACATCCTACATTTTTGATGTGCAGTACCCAATATGGTAGTCACTAACTATCCATGGCTATCAAGTGCTTGAAAGTGGTTAGTCTGAAATGAGATGTACTGTAAATATAAAATATACACCAAGCTTTGAAATGGGAAATCAGAGCTAATTTAGTACTTCCGTTTTTAAAAACAGATACTGAAAATAAATTGGGAAAGACTTACCTGTGAAATTCTGATTATGTATGTTGAGAATTTTCGCTAATTCTGTCTAAGTTTTAAGTTGAAAGAAATATAATACCTTTATATAATTAAGGTGTATAAACTCTTACAAGTAAGAAATATAGTTTGCTCACAACTAGAAAATAGAATGAAAATATGGCAATAATAACTATCATTTATTGATTATCTGTTGCATGTAATAATGCCAGGCATTTTATATGCTTTTCTTGAATTTTCCCAAAAACCTATAAAGTGGCCATTATTATCCCATTTATATACCAATAAGGAAACTGAGGTTCAGAGAAGTAACTTGTTAAGAGTCTCACTGCTAGTAAATGGTAGAGTCCTAGTTCAAATGCAGATATGTTTTTTTCACTGCCATACAACCTTCATGCACCTACGTTAGAGGTATCTCTGCTCCTAGATGCCAGATAATGGTATACACTTTTGTTGTACCTTTAAATATATATATAACAAATATATTTATAAACATTATATTTTTAAATGTAAATATATAAATTTATTATATATAGTTAAAGTCACAACAAAAGTGTGTACCATTTTATATATATGTGTGTGTATGTATGTGTACATATATATAATATAATATTTATATATATATATAATATAATATTATATATATATATATATATATATATATCTCACAAATGCAGATAATGCATTCCAAGCAAGGGTGGGAAAAATAAGGCTGTAATTCAGGCATTTTGGAATAATTTAGGGAAGAAGAAGACATCTACATTCCTTGGTTTTCACTAAGTTGGTCAAGTATGTAATCTCTGAATTCTTCTAACCTTCTAAAGGAAGCAGGTTAAATTTCAGTAGGCACTATCCATGTTAAAGTTAGAGGTCTTTTACAAAGCTGCACAACAATATAAGAGATTATGCCAGTGCTAACATTTCTTTCTGATCTCAATTTAATGATTACGCTTAGCATGTTTAATTTAAATATGTATATATAAATAGTCTTGTTAATCGAAAGAGTAAATGTTAACTGAAATTTTAAGTTTGCCAGGTTCCTTTTGAAATATAACTACTGATATTTAATTATAGCAGCTAACATTGAATGCTTATGAAGTACCAGGCACTGTGGCAAATACTTTATATGGATAAAATAATGGAAGTAGTTTTTAAGTAAGTGTAATTAAATAATTGTCCTCCAGAGTAGCGTCTTGGTGAGGCTATATGCTTGATCAAAATGTATTTTCTACTTCTTCTTTCCCAACTGCCTTCAGATGAGGGAAGTGAGAGTCAGACAACTTACTACCCTCATTTGTGTTACCCCAACGTGATTACCTGTCTTATTCACCAAAAAGTATTCTGAGTTATTTGATCTCTTTGTAAAAATCATATCCAACTTCAAACAATCAGGAGTGGACACTACTGATAGTATTCAAAAAACATATTGCTACTTCTTGTCACTATTTTAAAAAATTGGTAGATAAATTTTTCTGTTTTTGAAAATTTTTCTAATAGAATGGGAAAAAAGTTGTTCTATAAATGCTTTTAAATTTGATAATACATTTTTTCTAATAGCATAATGACTTTAGAAAGTACTTATTTGCGTTTCAAATGTTTTACTTATTTACCCAGTTCAAAGGATTAATGATATTGGTAATAGTCTTTATTAAAATAAGCCTGATATTAAAGAGTTTTACTTATTGGGTTCTGTGATTCTCTTGTCATAATCTTTGCTCATTCTTAATGCTAAAAACTTTTCAGGAAATGTGTGTATAAAAGCTAGGAATCAGAATAAGAACTTTGCCATCTAATGATAAGGCCTCTGTGTTATACCATCTGCCTAATCTAAATTGATATACCTTGATATGTTCAGCCTCTGGCTTGGGATTGAACTGAAAAGAGTTAATACCTTTCAAGACATTGTGAATTGTATCCTCGAACAGCCAAATAGATTTTCTAGATGACTGAGGGCTTATACTCCTGGCGGTCACATTGCTGGTCACTTCAGCTATCTATAGCCTAAACCAGAAAGAAATTTAAAAAAATGTTTTGGGGCAGAATCCTTGCATTTAGGCTTCTGTACTTTACTCCTTGGAAAAAAACCCTTGAGGAACCCTCATTTAAAGCATGTTGATTCTTAAATATATGCAGTTTTATTTACCTTGGTTCTTTGACCAAAGCAAATTACAAATTGGTCATCTGAGGGGATAGACTGCCAGCAAACAACCCAAGTGAATAGTATAACAGCAAAGGAAGATTTAGCTCAAATACATTGTAGCAGGTATTGTTGGTCATGGAAAAAGATATATGATTCTTTAGTGTGTTTATTTTTGAGAGAAGGAAAAGATAATCTAGGCAAATTTCCTTCAAATATTGTTAATGATATTTATCTAGTGCTTTCAGTTTACAAAATGCTTTTTATATGTATTGTCTTATTTATCTTCACATCAGTTCCTGTGAGAGAGGGTCATTATTCACATTATACAGATAAGGAATCTTAGACTTGTGGAGTAATTTGTCTAGTGTCTAATAGTGAATAAATGTTGGATCCAGGACTCAAACACAGGACTGGTTTCTAGATCTCATGCCCTTTTCTTTTAATTCATTACTTTTTAAATTCTGTTACTCTCAAATGTAGACACTTAAATTTAATTAGAAAATTTTATTTGATGTAGACTGACCCAAAGCAGCCAAAAGTAATCCATTTTACCAAACATATGTATATAATATCGAAATCTGAGAGCAAGTTTTGTAAGGTGGTATGATAATCACTTTAAGATTAAAATCAGTCTTAACTGAGAAGTCTGAAGGTTCAGCTGTAAAAAATTAACATTTAAAAATATGTTTAAATTTATTTTGTGGCATAAACAAGGAAAATACTGATCTCAATTCAAAGTCTATTTCTATTTTTGGTTTTTAGAAGGGTTTTTTTTTTTTTTTTTTTTTTTTTTTCTTAGAAGGGTTCTTAACAGCAGATACTTAATGTAGGGAGTTTCTGGTGGGTCCACAGGAGGCACAGTAGAAGTAAAATGTGTAAGAAGGATGCTCTAGAGAAGAAAATTATTGAACATCTGTTGCATGCCAGGCACTGTTAGCTGTTGAGTGCACAATATTGAGCATAACATGAATCTTGCTCTTGTGGAGCATATAATCCAGTGGGAGACATAACTGAGATACAAACAAACATATGTAGAATTACAACTTGTGATAGATTCTCTGAGGGAAAAAGAACATGGGTCTCCAAAGGAGAATAAAAAAGGAAGGCCTTGGGGTGGGAGGGTATAGAGGGTATAGCTCAGTGGTGGGTGAATCCTTAGCATATATAATGCCTTGGGTTCAATTCCCAGTACCTCCATTTAATAAATAAATAAGTAGACAAATGAATAAACCTAATTGCCTCCCTCAAAAAAAAAATTAAAAAAAAAAAAAAAAAAAAAAAGAGGAAGGCCTCTACTTTAGCTTGAATGGTCAGAGAAAACTTTTCCAAGGAGGTGATGACTAGGCTTAAACCTTCATGAAGAGATAGAGGCAAGTCGGTAATATAAAGACGGGGGGCCCCCAGCACTGCCCAGGAGTTCTTGAGTATTTCCCTGACCAACTATGCAGTGCTCCTAACATTGTTTCATGTGTTCTTTGCTCTCCTCAGGCTTTTTACCATTTACTCTTAGCAATAATACTGAAGCCATCAGATGGAATTCCCTTAACTCTGGGTCAACAACACACCTTCAAATTTTCCTGAGAGTGATCTCTTTTTCTTTAATTAAACTTTCTATTTTTAGAAAAATATTGATTCACATGGAGTTGTAATGAATAAAACAGATGAGATCCTCTTTCTCCAGTGGTGGTATCTTGCAAAACCATAGTATATTATCTCATCAAGGATACTAACATTGATATGGTCAGGATTTCCATCTTCACAAGGATCCCTCATGTTGCCCTTTTATAGCCACATTTGTATGTCTCCTGTGTCTACCTCCATTTCTATAATTTTGTCGTTTCAAGACTGTTATATAAATGGAAACATTTCATTTATTCTGTCATTTCATTGGAATTAGCTTTTTTGACTCATCATTCTGTGGAGATTCATCCAGATTGTTGTGTATATCAATCCATTCCTTTTTATTTCTGAGTAGTAGTCCATGCTATGGAATACGTTAGTTTGTATAACCATATCTACTGAAGGAAATTCCAGTTGTTTCCAGTTTTTAGCTATTTTGAACATAAACTCTAGTATTATGAATATTATGCGGTAATCATCCATGTACAGGTCTTATGTGAACGTAAGTTTTTTTTTTTTTTTTTTAATGAAGGTACTGGAGTTTGAACTGAGGACATTGTACATGCTAAGCATGTGTTCTACCACTGAACTATTACCCTTCCCTCCCTGAAGATAGGTTTTAATTCTCTGGGTTAAATACCCAGCAGTGCTATTGCTGAGTTATGTGGTAGATGCATGTTTAGGTTTTAAAAAAACTGTCAAATTGTTTCCAGGGTGGCTGTGCCATTTTACACTCCAGCCAATATAAGACTGATCCAGTTTCTCTGCATACTGACAGCATTTGGTGTTATTACTGTTTTTTCTTTGAGTCACTTTGATGGTGTAGCCATTATTTCTTCAGATACTTTTTCAACTCTCCCCTCTTTCTCCTTCTTTCTGGGACAAATAGCTCTGTTCAGTTTCTTCTAGTCCATTTTTTTTCCTGTTGTTTAGATTTGGGTAATTTCCGTTGTTTTACCTTTTAGTTCACTGATTCTTTCCTCCGTTCCTTCCGTTCTGTTGTTGAGCCTAACCATTATTGTATTTTTCAGTTCTAAAAATTTCTATTCGGCTCTTTTTTATAGCTTCTATTTCTTTCCTGAGGCTTTCTGTTTTTCATTTGTTTCAAGCATGTTTGTAATTGCTCACTTTAGCATTTTTATGATGGCTCCTTTAAAATCTTTGTTGAATAATTTTAACATTTCTATTATCTCAGTATTGACATCTATAGATTGTCTTTTTTTCAGTTTGAGATCTTACTGGTCCTTTGTATGATGAGTGAATTTTTATTGAAATCTGGGCATTTTGGATTTTGTGTTATAAGACTCTTCTGTTTTAGTTTGTCTCCAACACCACTCCAGCAGTGGGAGGTGGAGGCACTGCCTTTTTATTGTCAGATTGGGGTAGATGTTCTGGTTCCCCACTTGACTTCTTTTGACACCCAAGGCTTGGGACTCCTCATTACCACTGTGCAGCAGCTGGAGTTCTGGTTCCCCACAAGGTCTCTACTGATACTTCCCTAGCTGAGGTAGGGATGAGTACCTCATTTCTCTTCCCAGTTGGCCTCCACTGACACAGTGTTGGCGTGAGGTGGCCTCATTACTCTTGGGCAATGATGAAGGTCTTGATTCTCCACTAGGCTTCCTATGACACCACCCTAGCAGGGACGGAGAAGAGCATCTCACTACTGCCAGATGCACAGGAAAGTCCAGGCTCTCCAGACGATATCGACTGACATTATGGAGATGAAAGTCCTGGCTCCCTGCTCAGCCTTCTCTAACACCTCCCTGTGGGGAGATTGGGGCAACTAGTTACAGCAAGAGTGAAAGTCTAGGTTCCCCTCTTGGCCTTTGCTAGTGTGGGTGCGGGTGGCTCCAGTTTTTTTCTGTGATGATTGACTGAAGTAAAGTAGTTACTATCTAAAAGTGTCCTGGTTTCCTGCCTTGCTAGGCCACCCCTATCCTGGTACTTTGGCTAGAGTGAGCACATTTTTTTGGGGGGGGAAGCTTTTTTTGACTGTGCTTGACCGTATTTCTGGGTTGCCAACTTCTTCAACTTTAGGTTGCATGCTGCAAGGAAAAAACCCAGGAACTCCACTACATTGTTCTTTGTGTCCCAAGATCCCTAGCTGGTCTACTTTCCTCTCTTTACCTTTCAGAGTGATCTAGCCTCGTTTCTTGTCTCTCCCCACATACTTAAATCTCCAGAAATGCACCAAGTTTTCACTCATATCTAGGCCTTCACTTGTAATCTTCCCTTCTTTATCAGGGAAATATCTCATAGCTCTAGCCATTTTTTATATTCTAGCAGTATAGAACGACTTGTCATTTTCTGTGTGAGGAATGTTCACATCTTTAAGGCTGGGTTTGGGTTTTGGGTTTTTTTGCATTTTTAAAATTGGGTATAATTGACACATAACATATTAATTTCAAGTGTACAACGTAATGATTCATTATGTATGCTAAAGCTTTGTTTATGCTGTTTATTCTTCCTTTAATACCCCTCACTTTCATTCTCCATCTTTGAGTTTTTTCTTCATCTTTGAAGGACTTACTCAGAGATCTCTTCCATGCATTCGTTTCCAGGTCTCCAGGTATGACATGTTACTTCCTTTTCTTTGCTTTCATGATACGATACTTGGCCCTAGTATACCATGTAGCTCATTTTGTTACCATTGTTTGAGACCTCTTCATTCATGGAATTTTGAATTCTTGAATATAGAGATGTATTTTTCTTTGTTTCCACAACATTTGGTAAGGTTTGACATATGGCAGTTGTTTAATAATTGTTCAGTGGACAGAACCCCACCATGAAATTTACTCCCCTGAAATAGAGTAGTTTAAAAGACTATCTCTAGGCTTGCAGATATAGTAAACAATCTTATGGTTACTGGGGAAAGGAGGTGGAAGGGATAAATTTGGGAGTTTGAGATTTGCAAATGTTAGCCACTATATATAAAAACAGATTAAAAAAACATTTCTTATGTATATAACATAGGGAACTATATTCAATATCTTACAATAACCTTTAATGAAAAAGAATATGAAAATGAATATATGTTCGTATATGCATGACTGGGACATTGTGCTGTACACCAGAAATTGATACATTACAACTGACTGTACTTTAATTAAAAAAAAATACAGAGAAAAAAAAAAGGCTGTCTCTAGAAAGCACTGCCCAATAGAAATGAACCACAAGTGTGAGCCACATATGTAATTTTAAATTTATTAGTGGCCACATTTAAAAAGTAAATAGAAACAGGAAACTAATTTTAATAATTTTATTCAACCCAGTATATCTAAAAATACCATTTCAACATATATAGTCAATATAGAAAATTATTGAGACATTTTACATTTTTTTGTACTAAAACTTCAAAATCTGGTGAGTATTTTACACTTAACAGCATACATCAGTTTGGACTATCTACATTTCAAGTTCTCCATGACTGGGTGGCTATTGTATTAGACAGCATAGTTCTAGAGTAATAGAATTCTTAGTATATAATTTGCCATTTTTGTCCATTGTGACAGGTTTTGTAAAGATTTTTCTTGATTTTTAATTCTTTAACAATAATTAAGTCTACAAAATTCACTAGAAAGCAGTGCTTCCACTTAAAAAATACTTTAGTTCTAACTTAAGGGTGGCTGGCTGGCAGCCTGATCTGTATTCAGTGTGAGTCGGCTGAGGTGCCATTTAGAGTTCTCTTGACTCCAAGGCCTTTTACTTACCTGGTCCGAACTGTTCACTCACCCCAGATTGTTCTTAGTCTACTTTTTGTTGTCATGGCTGTTACTTCTTTCAAAGTAAATGTTGCTTGGTTGATGTGTGATATTGTTGGAATAGATGTGGGTCCAAAGCATTATATGCTTCTGGCATGATTAACTGATGGCCTGGTAAAGCTCTAAGGGACTTCAGATGTGTCCACTTTATTTGAATTCATTTGACGGGGAGGGACTGTAACCTCTAGATCCTTTTAATAAGGCTTCAGATCTAGCTAGTGGTTTAATAATGAATTATAGATATATATATGCTAAATATATGTATGTGTATTTATGTGTTGGTGTGTATAATAATTTATTATAGTGAACTTAAAGGCTAGATAGGCTAGAAATGGATTGGTAACAAATCCCAGATCCAGTAGCTTAACATACAGTGTATACCTCACTCATGGCACAAAAATGCTGCAAGTCCATGGAAGGTTCTGCTCCATAATCATCCTAGGATCTAGGCTGGTAGAGGTTCCACTCACATAAAGGTACCCTGTCTAGAACTTGAAGGCTCCTCACTTTTGTCACAGTAGGAAAAGATAGCGTTGGAAAATCATGAAATCATTCACTGGCTCTTAGGTGATGTAGCATACAGCTCATTGGCTAGCCCCATCTAAATCCAGGGGTAGGCTGGGAAATGTAGTTGTGCATGTGTCTGGGAAGGTGAGGAGAACCAGATGTTAGTGAATATCAGTAATGTCTACCACAGACCTGATTCTGCCATGTGCTGTCTCTGTAATCTTGGAAAGACACTTTTTTGAACTCCAGTTTATTCATCTGTAAATTATAGATAATAATATTCTTATCGTGCTGAATTATGTCTATTAAATGAAATGTTACATGGGAGTGCTTTGAAAGTGTAAAGTGTGCTGGAAATTTTAGCGATCCTTTAACCAATTTTTTTGGGGGGGGAGGGAGGGAATTAGGTTTATCTCTTTATTTATTTTTAGAGGAGGTACTGGGGATTGAACCCAGGACCTTGTGCATATGAGGCATGCACTCTACCACTTGAGCTATACCTTCCCCTTTTAACCATTTTTTGAAGTTAAAGTACTGCTTGTTTTTTCCCAGGTCTCTTGAATGATGGAACTGTAGGTATTTTTAGGGGCAACCAGATGCGCTTAAAGCGAGCTTGCATTCGCAAAGCCAAGATCTCTGCTGTTGCTTTCCGGAAAGCCTTCTGCCACCACAAGTTAGTGGAACTAGATGCCACAGGTGTGAATGCTGACATCACGATTACAGACATCATCAGTGGGCTCGGCAGTAACAAATGGATCCAGCAAAATCTCCAGTGCCTAGTGCTGAACTCATTAACTCTCTCCCTCGAAGATCCTTATGAGCGGTGCTTCAGCCGACTTTCTGGCCTTCGAGCATTAAGCATCACCAACTGTTCTCTTTTATAATGAAGACCTGGCTGAAGTTGCTTCATTGCCAAGATTAGAGAGCCTGGATATTTCTAACACCTCGATCACAGACATCACGGCTCTGCTAGCCTGCAAAGACCGACTCAAGTCTCTAACCATGCACCACTTGAAATGTTTAAAAATGACAACTACACAGATACTGGATGTTGTTCGGGAACTAAAACACCTGAATCATCTTGATATTTCAGATGATAAACAGTTTACCTCAGACATAGCTCTTCGCTTGCTAGAACAGAAGGACATCCTGCCCAACCTCGTCTCCCTGGATGTTTCTGGGAGAAAGCATGTGACAGATAAAGCTGTTGAAGCCTTTATACAGCAACGACCCAGCATGCAGTTTGTAGGTTTGCTGGCCACTGATGCTGGCTACTCTGAATTCCTCACAGGAGAAGGACATTTGAAGGTTAGACTTTAAAAATGTATTCCTTTTTCAGGCTGACCAATGTTTTAGTTGTATAAGGCTCCTTAAGATGAATGTCTAATAATATATGCAGCATGTTCTTGAAACAGGACATTGTGTAGTGGAAAGGGCTTGCTTTAGAGTTAGAGTCCTAATTAAAATACCAGCTTACTTGCTTCATGACCCAGAGCAAGCTCTGATGTAACTTTTTTGAATTTTTGTTTCTTTATTTATATAATAGATATCATTCCCTACCTTTAGAATTCTTCTGAAGATGAATGGCTATGCAAAGTGCAAGTCATATAGTACGCCTTGGATAAATGATAGTTCTCATGATGATAGTGTTTAGGTATTTGGAACCACTTGAATTTCTAATGGATTAGTTCAAAGAAACTAAGGATGCTCCTTGTTGAATTGAGTATCTAATGGAAGATCAAGTTCTCCAAGGAGATCTCTATTGTAGAAATGGTAAAATCTTGCTTTTCTCAAGGTTTCTTATGCCTAATGATTTAAGTTAGGGAAACATCTATTGGATTTGGTAAAGCCTGGGATTCAAAGATGAAAAAGATAGAGGATCTGCCTCCAAGGAGCCTGATGGGAGTAGTGTTTTATGATCACAAATAACTGTAAAGCCAAGGTTTGGTATAGTTGCTGTAATAGAGCAGGAAAATTTTTTTCTAGCTGGAGAATGTGGGGGGCTTGATAGAGGGAAAATAGTATCTGAATCAGACTTTGAATGATAGAATTGTGACAAGTTTAAGGAAAACTACTATTTTTCTAACATGCGTTATATCCTGTAGATACTTTATATTGCATATGTTAATATCTATAGAAAGGTATTAACTCCATTTTATAGATGAGAAACAGACTCATAGAAATTACATGATTTATTATTAGTTTAGAACCAACGTTTGGATCTACATCTGTCTAATGCCAGAGCCCTATTTTTTCCCCCTACTACCTACACCACTTAAACAGAAGAATTCTTTGATCCTACCTGGAGTGGAGTCAGGGATGGCCTAAAAGTGAATATTGTGACCAAAATGGCAAGGTATCTTTTTTGATAAAGCATTATTGATCTCAAAAAAGGAGAAGGAAAAGTTAATCATAAACGTCTTAAAACATTTCACTATTTAGATTTTTTCTAAATTTAGTCTTAAAAAAGAATGTAGAAAGTTATTTTGAGTCACTCTTTTTTATTCATTTATTCAATAATATTTTATCAAGTGCTTCTGCACTATGCACTGTGCTGGACATGGGGAACCTGATAGTGAGGCCAAATAGGCATGATCTTGCCCTCATGGAGCTTGTAATTTAGTGAAGGACTCAGACAATCAAGTATCAAATGTCACGTGTGCTTTAAGTATATGTATCTCTATATGTCATATACATATATAGTAATATAATATATAATGCACACATATATATGCTTTAAACTGCGTAGTGCTAGGAATCTAAAAGATAAACAATACTATATTTGAGAATGTTTAACACAGATACTCGACTTAGTTTAAGGCTTCTCTGAGGACTTGCTGAATGAGTAGTTTGGTAGAGAACATTCCAGGCAGAGAGAATAATATATGCAAAAGATGTGTGGGAGGAAGGACCATGGTACATCTGAGGAACTGAAAAAAGGCCACCGTGGCTGGAACTCCATGGTATTAAGTCACAGAGTGATGAGATGAGGCTGAAGAAGTAGGCACCAGGGCCAGACTTGGCAAGGTCATATGAGCCAGGTGCAGGGCAACAAGAAGTGTGAGGAACTTACTTAACTACTGGTTATGGAACAAGATAGATTTCTAGCACAGGGCTTGTTGGTGAAGGAAACATAAAAAGGTAAATTAGTATTTTAGCGTTACTCAACTACCTAACAAATGGATCAGATAGTAAAGAATTGTAAAAATCAAAAGGGAAGGAACCCCTGTATGCTGGGAGTTTAGGAAGGATTTCCCAGAAGAGGTGAGCTTGACCTACGTCCTGAAGGATGAAAGGGATGTACCCCTAGTACACTATGCTATATAACCTTCTCAAGGCAAAGGTCCTCTGATAGTTGAGATTCCTGAGCAGTATAGTTTTTGCTGATTCTTCTCACCACTGACAGACCCTAGAGTGAATTAACCTGGGTTTTTAAACTGGGACTAGTAGGACATCTATATTCCACAGTGCCTCTGTGAAACATGTCAGATTTCACAAATGGAACCATTATTACTTTGAAATCTTGGCTCTAGGAAACACTCACTTTATTTGCAATTATTTAGTTTCCAGCTCTGTAAACACTGAAGCAGTGATTCTCAACCTTGACTACAATTAAAATTACCTGGACTATAATTATTTGAGATAGTGGATGTTTTAACCAACCATATCATGGTAATCATTTTGCAGTATATACATGTATCAAATAAGTATGTTTTATACATTAAACATATGTCATGTATGTATATATAAAATTACATGTCTTGATAAAGCTGGAAAAATTGTTTTAATTTTTAAAAAATCAGCTGGAGAGCTTCAGCAATTAAATCAAAACCACAGGGAGAAGGGACCCAGGCAACTGTATTTTTTAAAGCTCCTTGGCTGATTGCAATATGCAGCCAAAGTTGAGAATCATTGTCTTAAAGTATATAAAAAAAATAGAGATCATTGGAACTTTGCTCTTTATTCAGCTGTATACAGAAATTGATGTTTCTTTTAAATTCTTTGACCACTAATTTGAGAGCTGAAAAATAATGGGTCACGTTAAGGAAACAGAGCCGAAATTACTCCATCTCTTTTTTAGAATTGTCTGATTTAGCAAAGTTGATGAGAAACTTGTCTGAAATGATTGTCTTAGTATTGTGATGCTTTCAGTTAGTTTTTTGGCTTTATTTGCCTCCGTTTTTTAGACCACACTAAAGGATGCCAGAAATAGAAACAGCGTGACTCCCCAGTATTCTTTATGAGGCGTGATGTAGTACTCTGAGTGGGTGATTATAAGAACAAATGGTTAGTTTTTTGCACTTTCATATATATCATTTATTTTGATTTCTTGACTCTGAGAGGGAAGTATTGTCCTCATTGAGAGGGAATGGCTTTCTTAAGGGTCACAACCAACTGATGAGCCTGCCTTTGTGCTAAGTATGTGTCCTTTCCACTACATCTCATTGCCTCTATTTGAGTATCCTAGTTCTTTTCTTTTCCTCTCAATTTCTAGTCCCAACACAAAGGGTTTTCTTACCATAGAATTTCTGACTCTGTCATCTCTGTTTCCCCACCAAATTTGCTCTTCTGTTAACATCAGTTTCCTGAAACTTTTACTTCTCCACAATTAGGAGTCATGTTTTTTGGCCACTTCATTCCCAGACTCTGGGGTTATTTTCCAAGCTGTGGTTCCCAGTTCCTGAGAATTGCTGGAAATGTGCTAAACCCATTATTAGTTTTCAGTTGTCATTTTATTTGATCTAAACTGGCATTTGACATGGTTGATTTTGTCCTCCTTTTTGAAGTACTTTTTTTTTTTTTTTTACCTTATCTTCTAGGATATCACACTTGTCTTGTTTTGTTTGTTTTTTTTCCCCCCTACTTTTCTGACTGTTCGGTCTCAATTTCCTTTATTGGTTCTTCTTAATCTCCCAGGCCTCAAATTTGGAGTGTTCCATACTTTGGCCCTTAAACCTATATGCTGATGACTCCTAAATTTGTATCTCCAGCCTAGACTTCTCCCTTGAACTAAGATTCTGTAATGAACTGCAGTCATCAACATCCAGTGAAGTTACATATAATTTTTTTAAAGCAGAGGAATGGATCCATTTCAAAAAACACTTACTGAGTACTTATTAAAGATGTGTGAGCTAGTGCCTCTGCTCTTAAGGAATTCTAGTCTAGTGGAGAGGAGACATTTAAAAATAGCTTTAATCCAGTGTGAGAAATGCTATAACGGTTATATACTGAGTGCTACAAGAAAGTTTTCCTTAGAACATAAATTTTAGTTTTACTCCATATATTAAGTATTAATAAGGCTTAATTTAGTAATTAATAAGGACATTTCTCTTTTTAAATTGTTTGCTGAAACTAGTACATACAGACATTTGTTTTGTTTTGTTTCGTTGATCTAGCATATGAAATTGATTGAATTGAAGATGCTTATAGTTTGAGGAGTATGATTGCTTGATTTGAGAGTTTATCACTGGCTAGAGAAGTGTTGATCACTGAATAAAACATAAAGGCAATGAAATTTGGTTTAGAATATTTATGTTCCAGTAACAAAAGTTCTTTAATTTTATATTCAAAGGTACCTTGAGGTTATAGTTCATGTAAGATATTATAAAGCTTTTGGAAGCAGCCAAATGTGGATAAATGAAGTCAGACAATGATTATTGTTATTTGTTTTCCCTTTTTACAGTCTTTTTTGTCTCATATAATATTTCAGTGTCTTTCCAAATATAAGAAAATCAAAGAAAAAGTTCAGGATGATTCAAAAAAAACTAAACACTTGGAAAATTTCTATTATTCAGCAACTCCTTACATATGTGAATACATAGTCAAGACCAATGTTTATGTATGTATATTATACATAAATAATTTAAAAAGCATTTTGTAAACAAACTTGCATTGTTATTTCTATAATCTTACAGATGTTCACTATGTGCTTTGTGTCATTTGTACATACCTATACTGTAGTCTAATTCCTATTAGACCTTTGTAGCACATTCTGTCAGTGGTTGAAATGTCATTTGTGATGCAGCCCTTCATTTCCTCAAAGCTGCATATTCTCACCTGAATACTATGTGTTCAGATAAAACCTAGTTACTGAGTAACTTTTTAAAAAAATTTAATGGAGGTACTGGGGATTGAACCCAGGACCTCGTGCATGCTAAGCATGCACTCTACCACTGAGCTGTACCCTCTCCCTTTGAATAATGTATTTTCTAAGTGTTTATTTCTGTGTTACCTTTTATAATGTTACTGCCAGAAAAGACAGTCTTCCAACTTAATGAAAAGATTATATCACTCTGAACAGCAGGTTTGGTGGGTTTTTTTTTTTAAACTTACTGTAAAATAAGAGATACAAAAACCATAAATAATAAGTATATGGCTTTATGAGTGAAAATAAGGCGAACACACTTGAAACCATCACTCAGGTTAATAAACTGAACTTTGTCAGCTATCCTGAAGCTCTTCCATATGCTTCATCCTGAGAAGAACTCCCTCCTTCCCCATGAAACTAATCTCTGTCCTGACTTTAATGATAATCAGGTCCTTGCTCTTTTAAATAGTTTTATGACCCAACTGTTTATCTTTAGGGACTTAATTAATCTTGTCCATTTTCCAAAAGTATATGTCTCTTGAGTATCTTTTAATTTATAAGTTCCCTCTCCATTCCTTTCTTTCCTTATAATTTGTATGTTAAAGAATCCAGTCCTTTGACTTGAAGAGTTTCCCTCAATCTGAATTTTCTTGATTGTATTCTTGTGTTGTATATCTCTCTGACTCTGTATTTTCTACAAGTTGGTAGCTAGATTTGGAGACTTAATCAAACTCACGTTTGGTCCCTTGGACGGGACCCTTAGGTGTTATGCTCTTTCATTAAGGAAATATGTAATATCTGGTTGCTTTCTTTCTGTGATTTTTAGTAGTTGTTAACACTCAACACCTAGTTCCATTAACTCATTGGGGATCATGGTGATAGTCTAATAATTTCTATTTTAATTACTAGTTGAATTGCTTTTCTAAAGTGCCACTTCCTGTTATATACATTTGGTTACCCAATGGTATATGAACCACAGTTTAAGATAGACGTAATTTGAAATGAACCTCTTAATGCTTAATGGGAGCTTAATTAATCTGGAGAAGTTAATTAATACATTTTTTGATGAATATTTATTGAGTGCTTATCTGAGCCACACATAATGCTATCTGTTGGGGTACAGTGGTGAATAGGCCAGTCTACTAGGGGGATTATGATAACAGCTATGAAGATGTTTCAGGGAGACCTGATTTAGATTGGTGGGTCAGAGAAGTCCTCTCTGAAAAGTGTCATTTAACTTGAATTGGAAGGATGAATAGAAATTAGGCAGAGAAAGAGAGGAGGATTTCAGTCAGAGAGGATATTATGTATAATAGCCTTTACCTGAGAAAGAGCTTGGTTTATTGAAAGATTAGGAAAAAAGTCTAGTGTAGCTAACACATTGTGAGTTAGGATAGAGGGTTACCTTACGAGGCAAATAGGAGCCTAATCACATAGTAAGACCTTATAAATAGTGTTAAATATCTTGATATTTATTTTAGGTACAGTATAGAAAATTTTACCCATAGGCTTATAGTAGGATCTGAGCCTATCTAATATACATCTCTTTAGCACATGTACACCTCCATAGCGTGACTCCTCTGGATGGGTTGGAAAATAATCATTCCCATTTATTTTAGGCCTTACATAGCTACCCTGGATGCCGTCTATACAAATGATGTTTGAATAGAGAAAGTTAGAGAGTTGGAAAGAATTCTAAAAGCTAATTTTCTGGCTATGTTCAAAGGTGTCTGGGGAAGCCAATGAAACGCAGATTGCAGAAGCATTGAAGCGATACAGTGAACGGGCATTCTTTGTCCGAGAAGCTCTCTTTCACCTTTTTAGCCTGACTCATGTGATGGAAAAAACAAAGCCAGAAATTTTAAAGGTAAGAATAAGAAACTGGATATGAAAATTTTGAAGTTATCTTCCTGAATAGTTGATGGTTTTGTGAAGAAAATTAGTGAAAATTTTCATTTAGTCTTTGAATTTTTTTGTGATGGAATTGATGTGTGTTTTCAGTTATTAGCCATAAATGAGAAAGAGAGGAGTTAGTTTCATAGTGTTATTGAAGTTTTATATTAGTCTCATTAAGCAATATAATTGCCTTCCAGTTCATATTTACCACCTAAAACCAGTGATCAATGTGATATTTTTTCACCAGCTGTAGTAGAAAATGGAATATATGATAGGAATTAGGACATTGCTTTGTGTATTAGCCCCATATTGCTTCCATATAGGCTCTTTCTAGAAATACAGTATTGGAATTTTACAAGGCATTTTTCCATGCCGTTTATGAACCTTCTATACTTTTGTAACTAATCTGCATTATTCTCTAATTAAGATATTTTAACCAAGACAGCTTTTGAAGGGCAAAAAAGGAAGATTCTTAATTTTGTTGATTGCTTAGACCACTGTTCAGAATGTGGTCCTCTGTCCACCAGAATTCTGGGATATTGCTTATTATAAAAAGCAGATTTGTGAACCTCACTCCCAAGAAACTTAGATTCAGTAGGGCTGGATAAGGTACAGGAATTTGCATTTTAATAAACCCCCAAGGTAATCCTTATGCACATTCAGTTTTGAAACCAGTGAGTATAGGACTGTGTTATCTTTGATACCTCATTTAGTGGTCATAGCAATCCCAAGAGAGAAGATTTGTCTTCTGTTTTACAGACTATATACCTGAGGGTCTATGAGATTAAGTAACTATAAATTAGTGGCAGAGCCAGAAATTACTTAACCTCTTGGCTGTCTTAAATTTTGAGAATAGGGTGTTTGGATAGGAACTAGTAACATTTAAGTCCTAGGATGTTATCTCTAGTATCTGTCACTCCATCCATACATACCAGAGGATATTGGCACTTGGTACATGCGATACCTTTTTTTGGTTTTGGTTACTGTGAACCTGAGTTACAGAGGACTAGACCTCTAGTCCTGATCTGAAATATTCACTTGTTCATTCATTCATTCAGAGACTGATGCAGAGAGAAATGCAATTCTTTTAAGGAGTTTTTGCTGCAAAGGGGAGCAGGAAAAAAAAGTGGTAGTTGACTGAGGAAGTATGTGGGGTTTTGTTTTTGTTTTTGTTTTTTTGATGAGAGAAAAAACAGCTTGTTTATATGCTGATATAAATGATTCAGTACAGGATAAAAAATTGGTGTAGGAGTGAGGGGAGAATAGCTGAAACAGTGGCCTTGAGCAGACAAGAAGGAAAGAATCTAGCATATAAGTGGAGGGATTTCTTTTAGAGAAGAGCCCCAAAGGAAGACACCATATGCACATGTGTATGCTGGTAAGGGGTACATCTGGTAGCAAGAATCTGAAGCTCTTTTATGATTGCTTCAGTTTTCTCAGGGTATTTGGAAGCAAGGTCTCCAGCCAATAATAATTAGGGAGGATTTGTTGGGGATTTGAGGAGAGAGGAAAAGGTGAGAGATAGTTATCTAGACCAGAGGGAAGTGAATGAGTTTTATTGTACACTAACTTTAGCAGTGTTCTCGAGGAACTGAATGTTGGGATTTGAAAGTGAAATTTGTTACTGGCTTACTCTATTCAAGTCAGTAAGACTTTATTTAGTACTTAACATATAGCAAGCACTGAAGTAGGTCTTGAAATACAAAGATGTTTTCCCTGAACAGAAAAGATTCATTAGCCTTACAGAAAAATCTCTGGACATGAACAACTTGATACCTACCTTGACCAAGTGGGCAGGAACTAAGTATTGGTGAGTAACTGCTATGTCCTAGGCTCTTTGCACAGGAGAATAAAAAAGATACTTAAGACATTTTAGAAATTATTATAGATTAAAAAAGTAATGTTGCTATATGAAGAGGGCTTATATTTATAAGTTGGATTAAGAGAACTAATTTTTTATTCCCAGCTTGTGGTTACTGGGATGAGAAACCACCCTATGAATTTGCCAGTGCAACTTGCTGCAAGTGCCTGTGTGTTTAACTTAACCAAGCAGGATCTTGCTGCAGGAATGCCTGTCCGACTCCTGGCTGATGTGACCCATTTGCTGCTCAAGGCCATGGAGCATTTTCCCAATCACCAGCAGGTAAGCATATGGGAATTCCCATTCAAATAGTCCTTTTAGTGTCTCCTACCCATCTCCCACCTTCATACAGTTCATTTTAGTGGACCAAGTCTGGAAAATTCAAATACCTTTGGAGGCTATGAAGTAATAAATTTGTGGTATGACTGAGGGTAAGACAGTAGAGAAATAGAAAACTAAAGGATGCATTCCTTTCCTAAAAATATTTAAATGCAACATTGTGGGAAAGAATGCAAGCCATACAAATCCCGTCTTGCATCTAGACCTTGAGTTTGTGATAATTTTAGCAAACAGGTCTAGGTATAGAGCTTCTGCTCTGAGCCAAGCACTGGCTCAGTATTCAAGTAATGGGATAAAGAAGTGAGTAAGACATAGGGGGAGGGCATAGCTCAGTTGTAGAGTGCATGCCTTGCATGCACAAGATCCTGGGTTCAGTCCCCAGTACCTCCATTTAAAAAAAGTAATAAATAAACCTAATTACCTCCCCCCCAAAACAAAACAAAACAAAACAAAAAGAAGTGAGTAAGACATGGATTTTCTATTGCTAGCAGTATAAGTAGACTACAAAACATGTCCTGTCCTCAGGATGCAAACTAAAAATGGTGCTTGAAATATATGTTTAACTCTTGAAACTTAACTGTGAGTTGGCAAATTAGTAAAAAATATTCAGAGGCCCAAATCAAGTAAAAATGACAACCCAGATTGGTGAGTGGGTCGTTAAAGCCAGCTTCCCTCATTGAGGGCAGTTGCCAAACTAGATGAACTTCAGGCTTTGATTTTCATGGACTCTGGAAGCCAGGTGGACAGAAAACAAAGCAGGACCCACCCAGAGGCCACCAGAAGGGATGGATATTAGCTGGAGTTATCCTATTTATCATCTAATGGAAAAGACAAAAAAAAATTGTGGAAGTAAACTTACATGGGTCCAGCTGAAGTCAGTCTTTGAACAGTAGATGGACAGAATAAAGATTGTAAGAAATGAGTGGTGTTTCATCCATCTTCTTTTTTTATAGAAGGTACTCCTGTTTGAAAAATAACAAAACAATATTTTATTCAGGATTTTTTTTTTTCTCTTTATGGTTCTTTAGTTACAGAAGAATTGCCTCCTTTCACTTTGCAGTGACCGGATTCTTCAAGATGTTCCATTTAACAGGCAAGTGATAGCACTAGAACTTAAATGGGGCAAAATGGAATTTTAGAAGTCTGGTTTGGTTTATTTCTTACCAGTTAGGATATTCCTGATGTACAGTTAATCAGTGGGTGGGATTGTGCGTTGCCCTATAGAATGCTAAGTCTTCTTTCTCTAATTCAGTGCTTTAACCTTCAAGATAGCTGACTGGCCCCTGTTTTCATAGGCCTTTGCTTAAGAAGTTATACTGATTATAGTCTTCAGAATATCCACACAATATTGTGGGCTGAGGAAACAGGCATATAGAAATTCAGTGTCTTGCCATGGTTTTATGACTAGTAACTGTAAGGGTAGAAAGACTCAAGTCCTCTAGTTCTAGGTCCAGTGTTCTTTGTGTCATACCTCTTATTGTTATATAATATTGAATTATAGAAGAAACTTTTTAAGCAGAGGTTAAGGGAGACTATATAGATGGATTCCAGTCAGTATTAAAGTTTCTCTTCTTTCTAAGATGTGATTTGGGAGCTAAAAAGATGACTTTTTTTCATTTTACTATTGTAAAATACAATTTTTTAGTGATGGTATTTTGAAAAAGAAATTAATACTTTATGATTTAATGAAAAGTACATTTCTCAACAGCAGTTTTACTGTGATGTTCTTTTATTTGGGTAACAGTACACTGTTATCTGCAATGGCTGAGGAATGAGGTGTTCCATCTACTATTTGAAATAAATAGTTTAGATAAAAACATAACTATATATATTTCATGTAGATTACTAATTTCATTTTATAAATATATTGAACATCTGTATTGATCACATGAAGTCATAGGTAGGAAAGACATAATCTCCTAAAGAAAACTGTAAACTAACCCAGGGGTTGGGAAACTTTTTCTTAAAGGACTGGATAATATTTTAAGCTTGCAGCTACTTAACTGTGCCTTTGTACCTCCAGAGTGGCTATAGACAGTAATTTATAAGCAAATGGGGATAACTATGTTACAACAGAACTTTAGAAAACAGACAGCTGGGCCCACAGCTGTAAAATCACTCTAGGTAGGCTATAATTTGCCTACCTTTGATATAGCCAGTGTACTCTGCTAGAATTGAGCTTCTTTGTGGTCAAAGACTGTGATTGGTTAATCTTTGCCTCTCGTACTTGGTGCTTAAGTGGATGTTTAATGAATGGATGGATGAATGAATGAATGAGTATGATAGAAGACAATTTTTCTTAGAAAAGAATGACAGAATGTATTGGACCCCCAAATGAGGGAAAGATTCCATCTGATTGGTGATCATTAAGGATTTCATGTTAGTGATGGCATGTGAGATAATAAAAAGATAACCACTGATGTATGAAGCACTTACCAGGCCCTTGCTGAGTGTTTTACATATGCTTATTCAGTCCTTACAGCAGTCCTGTGAAATTGTTACTCTTGTAATCTTCATTTTACAGATGAGGAAACAGAGGCACAGAGAAGTTTAGTAACTTGCTCAAGGTGATAAGATAGTAAGTAGCAGAATTTAGATTTAAATCCAGACTGACTCCAGAGCTTCTACTTTTTATATACATGCTATATTGCTTTGAAAATGAGAGCTGGTTGAGTTGTTTGTTTTGTGTTGTGGGAACTGCACAAATAAAGGTACAGTGGAAGTCAATACTTGTAAAAGTTAACCCTTATCAAAAGCTTGGTATATGCCAAGTTCTATACTAAATCTTAAACTTTATGGGTGATATCATATAATCGTCACGGCAATCCTATGGAGTAGATCTTACTATTTTATAGACAAGAAAGTTGAATTTCAGAGAGATTAAGGAAGTTGCCCAGGATCCCAAAGTTAGTCAGTGGTGAAGGTGATATTTGAATCCAGGCTGGCTGCAAAGTGTATGATATTCTTAATGACTTGACTGATTGCCTCACATGATAAAATAATTTATTTTATTATTAACATTAGGTAGAACAAGAATTCAACCTCAAAATTCAAAGAATGTCAGAATCTGCTCTTAACTACCACCTATATTACCTTATAATTGTGGACACGTTTGGGGACTAGTAAAGTTTCAACATTTCATATCCTCTCTTTTCCTGCTGTATTTTTTCCCCCATAGCATAAGTGAGTACCTAAATATACCATGTATTTCACTTATTTATTTGATTAATTACCTGTCTTCCCCACTATACTGCAAGCTCTATGAGAGTGGAGATATTTTCTTGTTTTGTTTACTACTCTATCTCCAACATCAAGAACAATATCTGGCATAAAGCAGGGGCTCAATAAATGTTTGTGAATGAATGAATGATGTTCCCATTGTGCTGGGTACTGGAAGGAACCCAGAAAGTATTTAAAATTATTAGTATAGTATAGAAATCACTACAGAATAGAGAGACATTATAATTCTAGTCCCAGATAGTTTTGACCATATTTTCCAAACTCTTGCTTCTTTACAAAGTATTGTCAGAATTAATGATGAGGTACCACCTCCAGATCACTAAGTATACTTGTTATTCTCTATCAGTTAAGAGGAATTTTCCCTTTCCTTCTCACCTGTCTAAATTGTAGCATCACTTCCCAGCAGGAGCTCTGAAACTATGCCTGGGCCTCCAGGATTAATTCATGAAACTGTTGTGTGTTTTCAGGTTTGAAGCAGCCAAACTTGTCATGCAGTGGCTCTGCAACCATGAAGATCAAAACATGCAGAGGATGGCAGTTGCAATCATTTCCATCCTGGCTGCCAAGGTACCTAAACTCTTGTTGAATAATTTTCTATAGAAAGCTGTTTCGCATTACAGTTACTATTTTTCCCAAAGTCTCTGTGCCAGTTAAGTTAGTAAACCTCACTGCCAATATACTTAATTCAAGCTGCATTCAGTATTCAGGTTGACTGGAGATTTTCGTCTGACCTTTGGAGTCTATTACAGTGAATAATATTAAACTGATACTAGTGAATTCTTGGACATATGCTTTGTCTTCTGCTTGCTTGCAGCTTTCTACGGAACAAACTGCACAGCTTGGTGCTGAGCTCTTCATTGTCAGGGTAAGTCTATGCAGACCCCTAAATAGTTTTCATTTTCATTGTTTTCAGGCAATGTTGTGTATCTTCCAACATTTTATATTTTAAAAGGTTGTTTTTGTTACTTCTAAATGAGTTTATTCATTTCTCTTCACTGAGGCAGCTTTATTCCTTAATAGAGATGGAAAGAGTTCTGAACTAGGAGTCCGATGACCTGGGATCTGATTTGTAAACTCATTTTGTGAATTTAGATAAATTACCTGGGCCATTGGGGCCTAAATATACCATATACCTTCAGATTCTACTTAGTTCTAAAATTCTGTGGTTTTGTTATTTATGAAGAAATTATAGAGACTCTATTATAGGCATAAGATTATGCTAGATGCTTTAGGAAAGAAGATAATGTAAATAGCTGATACAAGATACTACTTACTTCAGTTGAGGAAATAATAAAGTGAATAGTGAAAAGTTAAAAAGCTTTAAAGAGAATAAGTTTAAACCATGCCTTAGGGAGGACTGGAAGCAAAAAGTCCACTCAGGGGCTTCTTGTCACAATCCTGGCATGAGATGTTTGAACAATAATAGTAGATGAAAAAATCAAATGAGAGACTTCCTTTTTCTGTAACAGATTATGTTTGTAATGAGAAAGTAAATTTCATACTTGATGTTATATTATATTTGATAAATATGTATAGAATACTCATCAGGTACCTACCACCTTAATAGATGTTAAGGATCTATACTGAATTATGTCTATAATTCCTGCCCATAAGAAATTCACAGTATAAGTAGAGAAAATAACTATATAGACCTGTTTGTAATACTGTCTAATAAGCGCAATAATAGGGATATGACTGAAAAAAGTAATGTACAAAGAGGAAATGGTGCTACAATGGTATAAAGGAAGGAGTAGAAATTCTGGAGTCAGTACATCTGGGCTTGTTCCCAATTCTGTCACTTACTAGCTATGTGATTTGAGGCAAGTCACATAAATTTTCTTAGGATGGATAAAAAATGCTTTATACAGTTATTATGAAGATTAAATGAAAAGGAAAGAAAGATTAATTAAAGGAATATGCTAAGTACAAAGCACAAAATAAATACATATGTCAGATGAGTAAAAAAGGATTTTATTTTTGTTATTTTCAGGGATGACATTTTAGTTTTAAATATGGCTTTTTGCTGCTGTATATGTGTTTCGGTAATTTTGACTTGAGATATATTCAAAGATTTTAAGGAAGTAGTTCACTCATATGCTTTGGGGGAAAATTAAGTTTAGTGTAAGTAGGAATTAGCAAGAGTTAATAGTACTGGTGATGATGACGCTAGCTGTCTTTTTCTTTTTCAAGCTCTTAATTATCACCTATAATTTACAGATGAGAAAACATAGAATTAAATTTGCAAATAAGTTTACACAGTCAGATGCAGCAATTAATTTAAGCTTAGGTAGCCTCATTCTAGTGCCACACTCTTAGCCACTGTTGCTATTAAATTACATAATTGCAACTAGATGTTTGTTTCTTAAAAAATTTTTTCCTGAATTATATGTAACTTTAAGTAATAGTGTTCATAAATGTTACTTGTATCTGTTTTAACAGAGCTTCGTTTTATCCCCAAAAGTGTAATCTAAAAGTGGAATTATGGATGCCTTATGTAGGTCTTAAAACATTTATTTTTCAAGATTAAATTTCTTAAATTAAAGCTATGATAGAAATAATTTACACATGGAATTTCAAAACTATTATCTTATTTAAATCCAATTTAGACTTAATTCTCTTAATATTGTATGTAGTTTGTTTTTTCTTCTTTTTCATAAGGAAAACTTGGAGGTAGAGAGAATTAGTTCTTCCAGTTCTTATTTTCTCTTACTAAGTTGACTATGATCAAATTACTTGATATTTCTCAGACTCAATTTCCACTCCTGACAAATGGGGATAACAATATTACAATATAGGATATATAATTTGCTGATATTTAGTAAATGTTAGGTTCATTCCCTTCACTCCCTGTACCTTTTTTATCCCAGAATCTGAAATGAGTGTATGTTATGACCCATGGGGTCCTAAGCTTTAATCATTTTGTTTTCCATTATATTTATAGGCAATTAGACTATAGGTATGAATAGAATAATATAGAAGTATTTGTGAAAATCCTCTATTTTTCTCTTGTTAAAGGAAAAGTCTGATCCAAGAGGCTGTTTGCTGTACTTATAAAAACCTTTATGGGAAATATTTTAAGCCATGTAACTAATCCTCATGGACTTGTTAGTCCATGTTATTATCACTAATTATAACAATTCAGTAATTAGAAATTAATCCTATTTTCCTTCTTTCAGCAACTTCTTCAAATAGTGAAGCAGAAAACAAATCAAAATTCAGTGGACACTACTTTGAAGTTTACTTTGAGTGCACTTTGGAACCTCACAGATGAATCTCCAACCACTTGCAGACACTTTATTGAAAACCAAGGGTTAGAACTCTTCATGAGGGTTCTAGAGGTTAGAATGGGAATTTAGCCTACAGTTTTGACATTCATTTATTCATTGATTTAAGCACTTATTTATTATATTTGGTTCTTTACTAATAGGTTTCTCTTTCTGTTTTACAGTCATTCCCAACTGAGTCATCCATTCAACAGAAAGTCTTAGGACTTTTGGTAAGATAAAAGCATTTCCTGCTAATTTCAAGCTGTAATTATCTTCTGTCTGATATAATACATAGAAAGATGCTACTCTGTTCATAAACACTTAATGATATTAGAAAATATATATAATATAACTAGCTGAAAAAAAGCAGGCAACAGAACTATACATAGTAAGATTTTCATGGGGAGGGGAGGGTATAGCTCAGTGGTAGAGTGTTACTGTTTGGCATGCGTGAGGTCCTGGGTTCAATCCCTAGTCATTCCATTAGTAAACAAATAAATAAACCTAATTACCATCCCCCTCCCCCCCAAAAAAAACAGAAAAAAAGATTTAAAAAAAAAGATTTTCACCACACTAAAAGGAAAAATATAAATTACATACTTTTTTTTTTTGGTATAATACAGAGCTTCATTGTGAGCATATTTACTTTTATAATCAGAAAAGACGATCTCGTTAAAAATGTCTCTAACAAGTGTTCTTGGATTCTATGTTTGATAATTAAGCATTACTGCTTAAATGACTGCTTAACAAATCAGATATTCTGTAAATCTATAGTGGATATATGTTAAAGTGAGTCTTCAAAGATGAAGGGTCAGATGTTTTAATCATCTTTAATCATTGCAACAGGCAGAGTTCCCATATGGTAAAAACAATTTTAAAGCAGACTTCTGCTCTTAAGGAATTAGATCACAGGGGGCACAGGTTAATAAGTTAAAAAAAAATGTAGATTAGTGTTTGTTTTGTAGATATTAGAGTATGAGAGATGGATTTTTGGGTAAGCTAAGGGTTGGCATTTAAGGACTATCTATTCACTGTAGCTTTAGTTATATAAAGCAGAAAATATAAAATGACCTAAATGCCCAGTAATAAAGAAGTATTAAGTAAATTATAGTATTTGATTATTTTATTCAGGGTTCAGAGGATTATATATACAGAAATTGGCTCAAGTCAGTGTAAGAGGAAAAAGGAAATTTAAATATTCAGAGAGATCTCACAGGCTTTTAAAAATGCTTTAAAATTTTTTTTCCATAAAGAATATGTGTTTATTATAACTAGTGAAATCGTACAAAAATGTATTTTAAAAGCTTAAGACTTTGTCCCCAACCTTCCTTCATTTCCATCTCCATGAGATAATTAATGTTAATACAACCTGATATGCTTCTTTCCGTATCTTTCTCCATTACTTTGTGATTGAATTTTTTTCAATAATTTATTTTGAGATACTGATTCTAGTTGAATTTTTTGTGGTCAGCGAACATACTTTGTTTTGTTTGAGTCCTTTTGAATTTATTGAGACTTGTGTGTGGCCCAGGATATGGTCTGTCCTGGTAAATGTTCCATGAGCACTTGAGAAGAACATATATTTTGCTGTTGTTAGATGGAGTGTTCTATAAATGTCAGTCGGGTCAAGTTGGTTGATACTATTCAAGTCTACCATAGACTTACTGATTTTCTGCCTACTTGTTCTAGCAGTTATCCTGTTCTATCTATTTTTGCTTCCTGTATTTTGAAGTTCTGTTATTAGGTTTATAAACAGAATTGTTATACCCTCTTGATTAATTGACCCCTTTATCATTAAGGGATGACCTTCTTTATCCCTGGTAATATTCTTTACTTTGAAATCTCCTTTGTCTCCTTAATATAGCAATTCCAGCTTTCTATTGACCAATGTTAACATGGTTTATCTTTTTCTATCTTTTACTTTTAACCTATATTTGTCATTATATTTAAAGTATGTTTCTTATAGACAGCGTATACTTTGTATCCTGCTATTTTATCCAGTCTGAGAATCTTCTTTTTATTTGGCTTTTGAATTATTTACACTTAATGTAATTATTGATATGGTTAGATTTGAGTTTATCAAGTTGGTATTTGTTTTCTGTTTGTCCCACCTGTTTTTTGTTTTTTTCCTTCTTTTTCTGCCTTTTTTTGGTTTAATTGAATATTTTTTAATGATTCCATTTGATCTCCTTTCTTGGTTTATTAGCTGTTGCTCTGATTGTTACGTTAATTATTGTTGTAGGTTTATAGTATACATCTTTAATCATAATCTACTTTTAAGTGATTTTGCATAATATCATATATAGTATAGGAACCTTACAATCATAGATTTCCATTTCTGCTCTTCTTTCCTTTATGCCATTATTGTTATGCATTTTACTTTTATATACATTATAAGCCACACAAACATTGGTTTTTTTTAAATGCCAATTATCTTATAAGGAGATTTAAATAATTATTGAAACTTATATGTTTACCCAAATAGTTACTATCTCTAATGCTGTTCTTTCCTTTGTTTAGATCCAGATTTCCATCTGCTATCATTTTCTTTCTGTCTAAAAAACATCCTTTAACATATCTCATAGTGTGGGTCTGCTGCTGATGAATTCTTCAGCTTTTATATGTCTACAAACATCTTTATTTATTTAACCTTCATTTTTTTAAACATTTTTTATTGAGTTATAGTCATTTTACAATGTTGTGTCAGGTTCCAGTGTAAAGCACAATTTTTCAGTTATACATGAGCATATATATACTCATTATCACATTTTTTCTTCTGCTGTGAGCTACCACAAGATCTTGTATATATTTCCCAGTGCTATACCATATAATCTTGTTTATTAACCTTCATTTTTGAAAGATGTTTTTGCCAGGTGTAGAATTTTAGGTTGTACTTCAGTACTTTAAAGATGTTGATTACCTTTTTTCTGACCTACATCTTTCCAGTGAGAAATCTGATGTCATCATTATCTTTATTCCCCTGTATGTACATGATTTTTCCTCTGGCTGTTTTTAAGATTTAAGTAAGATTAGCAATTCCAAATAATTTGATTATGATGTGTTTTGATGTAATTTGCTTCAAATTTCCTGTACTTGGGATTCATTAAGCCTCCCTTGTTCATTGTTTCCAAGTTAGAAAAGTCTTTGGCCATTGTTTCTTCAAAAAAACAAGTGTTTTGCACTCTCCCTGCCCCAGACTATTGGAGTCCTTTGGAGACTCCAATTTCTCATATATTAAGCTGCTTGAAATTCACAACTTTTTGGTGCTCTTTTAATTTACTTTGTTCTATCTTCCATATTTTTACTTAACATTTGGAACATATGGAATATATTTATAACAACTGATTTACTGTCCTTCTCTGCTAATTCTAACATCTGTGTCAGTTCTGGGTCAATTTCAAATGATTGATAATTTCCCTCATTTTGAGTTGTTTTCCTGCCACTTTGCATTCCTGGTAGTTATTGATTAGATGTCAGACACTGTGAAAATTTTACCTTGTTGAGTGCTGGATACTTATGTTTTTCTGTAAAGTATTCTTGAACTTTGTTCTGGGATTAATTAACTTACTTTTAAACAGTTTCATTGTTTTGGATCTTGTTTTTATATTATATTAGGAGGATCCAGAGCAATGCTGAGGCTAGCTAGGGCTAATTATTCTGTACTACTTAGACAAAACCTTCCTCAGTATTCTACCCAATGCCCTGTGAATGATGGGTTTTTCCAGACTGGATGGTGAGAACATCCTGGCCCTTGTGAGTGTTAGGAACTTTTCTCTAATCTTTTTTTTTCTTTTTCTTTTTAAAAATTTTTCCCCTTTAACAGAGTCACTGGGGATTGAACCCAGGACCTCATGCACACCAAGCAGGCATTCTACCACTGAGCTATACCCTCCACCCCACTTCTATAATCTTTTTTGATGGCTTTTTCTGCCCTCAAATAGTTTTCTCAGTCTTGCTCAGATCAGTACTCTGCTGAATAGAGTGGTATTCCTGCAGCTCTCTGGATTCTCTCCCTGTACGGTTCTCTCCTCTCTGGTATTGTCCTATAAACTGCCTTGGTCTCCTTGGTCTCTCAGCTCCAATTCTTCAACTCCACGCATCCACTGGGCTCTGTTTCAATTTTATATCCCTGGTGCCACAGGCTGGAAACTCTCAAGGCAATATCTCACCTTGTTTATTTCCATCTCTAAAGGTCACTGTTCTTTATTACCTAATATCTGGTATCTTGAAAACTATTGTTTTATGTTGGGGTTTTTAAGTTGTTTCAGAAAGGAGAGTAAATCTGGCTCCTTTTACTCAGTCTTGGCCACAGTGGGCATCCTCAACAATCTCTCATTAGATAGATTTAAAAATGAGAACTGTATCTTTTATATTTACCCATATATTTCTCATACTTGTCTTTTTTTTTTTTAACATTTCTTTTAATGTAGGTATACTGGTGATGAATTTTCACTCAGGTTTTGTTTGTGTGAAAAAAATCTTTTATTTTGCTTTCATTTTCTTTTTTAAAATTTTAAAATTATTATTAGTAGTATTTTTAATGGATGTACTGGGGATTGAACATGGGACCTCATGCTTGCTAAGCATGTGCTCTACCATGAGCTATAACCACACCTCCTTGCTTTCATTTTCAAAAGATAAATTTTTGCTGACTGGTGAAGTTAAAATGGACATTTTTTTCTGTTTGGTTTTTGGGTTTATAATTTGTTATGGTGATCTCTGATCTGTGATCTTTGTGTTAACTACTACAACTTGCTGAAGGGCTCAGATGGTTAGCATTTTTTAGCAATGAAGTGTTTTTTAATTAAAGTATGTACATTATTTTTCTAGACAATATTATTGTGCACTTAATAGACTACAATATAGTATAAATATAACTATTATATGCATTGGAAACCAAAAAATTCATGTGGCTCACTTTATTTCAGTGGTCTGGAACCAAATCCACAGTGTCTCCAAGATACGCCTGTATTTGCTTTGTTAGTGTCTTCAGATCAGCTTTTACCCTAGGACTGGTATATAATTTAGCCCTACTACTATCCAATGTGAGATCTCTTTGTTTAATGTGAGATCTCTTCACTCTGTCTGGTGAGAATGTGAACTATTCCTAACTCTGGCATGTGTTCATGCACTGCTTTCTCATGGTTCTTTCGTAGCCTCGTGGGGTTTCTCTCTGGATCAGTACTCAGCCAGAGATTTTAAGGGATCCCTCTGCAGATATTTTTCTCTCTTTCTCTCTCTTTGGATCTTTTTCCTTTACATTACTGTTTTCAACAAATTTGTGCTGCCTTGGCCACCCTGAATTTTGATCTCTGTCTCCTCAACTCAGCAAAGCTGCCATATTCTCTTTAGGTTCCCCTAACATGCACAGCAATCTGGAAACTGCCGCATTTGAGTATCTTCTCTCAAGGATCATATTCCTGTATAGCTAGTTGTCCACTGTCTGAAAACAGTTCTCTCATATATTTTGTCTGGTTTTCTAGGAACTTGTTTACAGTAAGAAAGGATGGCCATAATTCTTCTGATGCTCTATTCCAGATCTTTCTTTTTTGTTGTTGTTTTTTGTTTTAATGGTTCTGTCTTTGCATTTTCGTGTGTGTTTGTGCGTGTGCGTGCATGCGTGCGTGTGTGAGTATTTTTAACATTTTTTTAAAATCAGGTACTATCTAGTAGCTGTAGTATATGAAGTTTTGAGGAGGGCATGTCTAATCCATTCTTGTGTTTGATGATTCTTACTCATGGATTGTTCTTTCACTGTGAATTGTAGTGTAGCATTGTGACATGTTGTCTTCTGTGGGGCTTTGAGTTCAAGGTGTGTTCTTCTCAGAGGATCTTTGTATTTCTTTCCACCAAGCTTCTCCAAGCTTGGAGGAGATGGAGCACTACCTTTTCTTGGTTGGTTTGTTTGTTTTAAAAGACATGTTTCTTTTCTTTTTTTGTCACTATAAAAATGGTACATGCTATGTAAAAAATATAAATAGGAAAGAATATAAAAATGATTGTAAGATGACTTTTCTTATTTGAATGTGTGAGATTGAAGAAGGGCATAGGAGACATTGATTAATCATTGATACTGATGGAAAAATACAGGATTCTACACATTCATGTAGTAAGTATAGTTACACTTGTCTCTTCTCTCTTCACTCTTTTCCATGGTTGGAGAAGAAAACTTGTTGGTCATTAGAGAGAATACATTTAGACTTAATGCCTTTCATTTTCATTTATTATAGAATGACTTAAACTAGGGATTGAATAGTTTATCAATGAAAAAGCCAGGGGTTTTGGTTCCTAAGGAATGGAATCAATGTGCTAGGAAGAGAATTATGATTTCATAGTAGATGAAGTGAAGTTTTAAGAATGAGGATTAATCTTCAGAGTAGTGAGATAAGTTGGATCTTAGATCTTTTTGGAGAAGATAAAGCACAGTCTAAACTGAAAACCCCTCAATACTTTTCCAAGTGAATAGAAGTCTTCCTTATGTATTGCCTAGGGAAGCCATCTCACCCCAAGTTCAGATGAAAAACCTACCTTCCCTAGGCCAGCAGGCAAACTTTGACGTTCAGTGGTCTAAGGCTGTGAAATTTGTAAGACAGAGGATCACTACACTGCTCAAACAAATGGATACTTTTTTATCTTCATCTTATTCTGGCTCTCCTCATTATTCAGAACTGCTAGTCCCTTCATCCTCTTGATACGCTCACCCCTCTTTGCTTTTTAGATACCAAACTTCTGGGTTTTCTCCTACCTGTCTTACTGTGGCTTCTCAGGTTAGTTTCTTCAGACCACGCAGATGGTGTAAATTTGAACTATAGTCTTGTGTGAGGGCAGACCCCTGGTTATAAATTATAAGGGAAGACTTTTTCTTTTAGGCCAGAGCCCAGATTACAGTAGGCATCTTTTTTATGCATCCATATCAATCCACTCTTTTTCTGAGGTGTAATGCTTTAAAGTCCTTGCCTCATACATGAAGTCTTAGTTCCAGTCTCTGGCCCTTACATTCTGCCCTTGCATGGCTGTTAAAACCCAGTTCTCTTGCCCCTGCAGGCCAGTGATGGCATGCTACTATTCTAGTTTGATTTTCTGTTTGCATCTTATCCCAGTGAGTAAAGGTACATATTTAAAGTTTGTTGTCTATTTTTCACCCAGTACTTCCAGATACTTTGTAGCAGGAAATTTTAGATTACCTAGTTCACCATTTTGCCTGAAAATGAACTAACTACTATTTCTTTATTAATTTATTGTTTGGGGAGGAGAGGAATAAAATCATCCCTAATCCCAGTGTGCTAACATAGCAATAGTTCTTCACCTTTTGTCCATATGTACATACATGTTTAAATCACTGCAATCTGTGTTCTTTCTTAGAATGTAAAGAGTCATTTAGCCATTTACTATCCATATTACATTAATTTTTATGTCTTCTTTTTTTTTTTCAGAACAATATAGCTGAAGTACAAGAATTGCATTCTGAATTAATGTGGAAGGATTTTATAGACCACATCAGTAGCCTCCTACATAGTGTTGAAGTGGAAGTCAGTTACTTTGCAGCTGGAATTATTGCCCATTTAATATCTAGAGGCGAACAAGCTTGGACATTGAGTCGGAGCCAGAGGAATTCTCTTCTTGATGATCTGGTAGGGTAATTTGGTGTTTTCTGGAAACATACAAATAACATTCATAGTGATTAAACTATCAAAGCCTCATAATGCAGTGCCAAATAAAGATTATAATCCTTTCTTGTGTGTCTTATGTCTTTCAGCATTCAGCTATTTTGAAATGGCCAACTCCAGAGTGTGAGATGGTAGCATACAGGTAATAAGCAAAATAATTAATGTTAAGACCAGTAACCTAGTCATTTTGCTTGCCTAGAGATCATTCCTTTTAGATGTATATAGTATTTCCCTTGGGCATCTATCTTTGTATTGGCTTTAAAGTAAGCAAAGTATTTTTATTTTATTTTGCTACCTGTCATTCATCAGTCTTTCCTTCATTCCACATTTATTGAAGACAAGTGCCAGGGAGTTGTTATGCTCTTGAAATTCAAAGATGAGTAAGACATGGTGCCTGCATATAAGAACTTTACAGCCTAGTGAGGGAGATCAAATGTACATCAGATATAATTCAGATATGCTAGTTATGTGCATAGGATGCTATGAAATTAAAGATGAAAGACAGTACTTAAATCTGCACTGGAAAATGGTAAAAAAAAACTTCTAGAAGAAGTAGGTCATGAGCTGAGTTTTGAGAAATTAAGTAGGGCAGAAGATTTTAGGAAGATTATTAATGCAAGGAGATCTAGAATAAGAGGACACATTTAAAGAACTAGAAGTAGTACCTGATTTGTTTGAGGAAACAGTTTGTAATAATTTATGAAGGTACATACTGGGATGCCTAACTCTATTTATGACAATTAGGTGACTTGATAGCTAAGTTACTAATATACCTGAAGTGTTCCAGGTTGCTGCATAAAGAATAATATTACAACTTATTTTGTTGTCTACTTTATAAGTGCTAATGCTGCCAGCATTTTTGATTTTCCAGCTTATGTTCTACACATTTTGGGGCAGAAGACTAGTAGAAATAGAAAGACTCTAGACCTCCTTCGTGGTGTTCTACTAGTTATCAAATAATTTCTCCTTACCTAAGTGTCCAAGCCAAGGTCTGCTATTCTTCAAATGTGTATCTTTAAGACCAAATGAGTACTTCTGAAAAAAAGTACCTTGTTCCGATCACCTTCCACCTTCTGTAGCAAGACGTTTGTCTGGATACGATCCTTTATCAAATGGCTAAGACAAAGAAAAGATGTTCTATAGCTCATTTATATTAGTTTCAAAATGGTACAATGAAATTTCTGGAATAAAAAGCTCAGAAATCATTGTTTTAGCAAATGACACTAAGTATAGGATGTACCTTTTTTTCTTTTCTTTTGAACTTTTAGGTCTTTTAATCCATTTTTCCCATTACTTGGCTGTTTCACAACACCAGGAGTCCAGCTGTGGGCAGTCTGGGCCATGCAACATGTTTGCAGCAAGAATCGTATGTATCAAAAAGAGAACTGTTTTTCTTTGTGAATTCTCCTTGCACAAGAAAGCCATTTCTAAATTGTGTTTGAAGTGATTTTTTCAGGACGCAGAGTTTAAAAAATACAATGTAGTAGAATCTTAGGTTATAAACTAAATTTATTCTTTCAGAATGAGCTTGGCAATACGAGATACTGAGTAACAGTGGTGGATGAGGCTTACACTCTTCTAACCTCATGGAATATAAAGATTAGGAGGCTACAGTGAGTCTTTTGTTGAAAGTCTTAAGGAGATTCATTGTTTATGGTGCATTCCAGCACCCAGTCCTCATCCACACAAAATTCCATTGTTCAAAACATTGCTCTCAGCACCCACGGTGTGTGAGGTAAAGCATTTAGATCATTTTCCATATTGTTCTTTTTTTTGAAAGTTGTGATATAACTCTTTGTCAGTTATTTATTAATATAAAATTCATTCCATAAATGATTTGAAGCATTACAAAATAAATAAATAAATATACTTTAATGTAAAAAATTTTTTTAAAAATAATTAAAAATTAGGACCAAGGGAAAATAATTTGGTAAAAATTAAAAGGATGTAGGGAAAATAGTAGAATGTAGTTATGTAGGCTATATACAGGGATTCATATACTCTGTGGCTGGGCTGCAAACGATCAGCTACATGATTCTCTTTCCATATATGGGGGAAGAACATTCTGTATCTTCAGGGAAGTAAAGCTTTTCTGTGCAATTAACTACAAATTAGATTTCTTTTATAGGACATTAATAGGGGCCATATTATAAATGGCCTTATATAAGAAATTTTAAGTTGTTTTTAACAATAATTTTACAGCAAATAACAGTAACATTTTGTTAGATTCTTTCTTGTTGCATTCTTTGATGAAAACCCAGTGCGTACCACAAAAAGACAACTCAGTAAAAGCTCTTCTATGTCAGACGGACAGAGGAGGAGGGCTTAGGGAATGGGATGTGACAGAGAAAACTGCTTTGTACCCACCTAAACCTCTACCTGGAAATTTTTTGGCCCCTCCTACTAAATTCCTGGATCAGAGCTGTTCATTCATAAAGATAAGACTACCTCATTAGCTACACTAAATTTCCTCTAATGTAAAATTTTTTTCTTTTCACTGTACTCCCCAGGTTCTGAAAGCTCTATAGTATTTTTTAAGTTTATCTCATCTTACATCCAGCACCTAATCTCTAGACTTCTTTCCTCAATACTCAAAAGGAATGAACTTTTCACAGTCCCATTGGAGAAAATAAAATGTAACAAATAAATAATAGTGTATTTTCACTTAAGTGTTTATTTTTGTGGCTACTCTTAGGTGTTGGTATTCTTTCAGGGTTTACTCTATGGAATAATCACCCTGAAGAATTTATTCTAAAATGCACTGTAATTTGGGGAATGTTAGAATATTTTATCTCCAACTCAGGTAGTTCAGTTTCCTACTTTATTACTTCCCTAGCTTATTTTGTTTATATTTAAATGGAATTGACTTCTCAGTTTGCATTAAAAAGTTTTAATGCTGCTTATAGCTGTAAGTAATTAAGAGCTAGTGTAGTATAGTAGTTAGGAGCATACAAGAATCTACCTGGATTCAAATTATGTTCTACCACTTACTGTGTATGCCATCTTGAGCAAATTATTAAACCTGGGGCCTCAGTTTCCATATTTGTTAAATGGGAATAATAATAGTACCTGCTTTGCACATGATGAGAATTTTCCCATATTCTAGAAAGTTTTTGACAATATGATTTACAATAATCAATCCTTATTGTATGGTGTGTTAGTTTCCTAGGGCTACTGTAACTTAAGTACCAAGAATGGGTGGCTTAAAACAACAGGGATGTTTTGTCTCTCAGTTCTGGAGGGTTAGAAGTCTCAAGTCAAGGTGTCAGTAGGTCCATGCTTTCTATGATAGCTCCAGGGGAGAATCCTTCTGTGCCTCTTCTAGTTTCTGGTGTTTACTGCCAGTCCTTGGCAGTCCCTGGTTTGTAGATTCATCACTCTAATAAAATGGCCCTCTTCTCCTTGTGCGTCTTCATATCATCTTCTGGATGTGTCTATTTCTCTGTCCAAATCTACCCTTTTCATAAGAACATCGGTCATATTGGCTTAGGGCCCACCCTAATAACATCTTTGTAACTTAAATAATTACATCAGCAAAAACCCTATTTCCAAATAAGGTCACCTTCTGAAGTACTGGAGGTTAGAATATTACCCTATCTTTTGGGGGACACAATTCAACCAGTAACATATGGCTATAAACGTATTAAATGAACTTACCGATAATTTATCTAGGTACTTCCCCTGTTGATGAACATTCAGGTAGTTTACCTTTTAATTTAAAACTTACACTCAAACACTTCTTTTTACAGAGATATTGAACCATTATTTATAATAGCAAATTACTCTAAATAATGTAGTGGTCCAACAATAGAGAAATGTTGAATAATGTTGAGATATACAGACAGTGGAATATTTGAATGTCATTATAAGTGAAGAAGACATGATAAAAAATTATATACGCAGAAACTTGTACTCTGGGTCATGACAGAGTAACTGGTACCAGATTAGCTCTCCAACCATAAATAGAAAACTTCAGGGGAAGGGGGTGGTTTGGAATAATTATTTCTAGACCTTAAACAACGGGCAACAAAGATGAGCTCTACAGTCTCCCTGCCTTTCTTCTTGGAGGTGTTTACTAGATCCTGGCATAGGCTGTGGGAACCAAGTACATCACAGCAATTTTGTTGAACTGAGGGGACAGAAATCAGGGTTTAGCAAGACTGAGGTGCCTGGAATTTGTGGGCCAGAATAATGCAGAGGTGGCAGTTACATCAGGAAAGAATTCTAGAAATCTTTATATGGGTTTCTTGAATCTTTGGCTGAATACTAAATCAAGTGTGTGCCTAGGGTGCGATTCCTTGAAGCCTGAGAAAGAACAAATACCAAGGGTCTGCTAACTGAACAACACGTGGAGCTTACACGTGGTTGGAAAATATTCAAGTTCCAAACAGTGGAAAGAACTTATAAAATACCCAGGGCATTCAGTACAGATGCCAGAAGAGCCAGAAGAGATTAAACTAGCCCTAAAATAAAGGATTTCTTTTCTTTTTTTCTGTATATATATATATTTTTTTCTGTGCGTATATATATATATTTTTTGAAGTATAGTCTATTACAGTGTGTCAATTTCTGGTGTACAGCAGCACAATGCTTCAGTCATACATGAACATACATATATTTGTTTTCACATTCTTTTTCACCATAAGTTACTACAGGATATTGAATATAGTTCCCTGCAGTATACAACATGAATTTGTTGTTTATCTTTTCTATATATATCAGTATCTGCAAATATCTAACTCCCAATTTATCCGCTCACCTCCTTCTCTGCTCCTCGCCCCTGTAACCACAAGTTTGTTCTCTATGTCTGAGAGTCTGTTTCTCTTTTGCAAATAAGTTTATTTGCCTTTTTTTTAGATTCCACATGTAAATGATATCATATGGTATTTTTCTTTCTCTTTCTGATGTATTTCACTTAGAATGACAGTTTCCAGGTCCATCCATGTTGCTGCAAATGGCATTATTTTATTATTTTTTATGGCTGAGTAGTATTATCCAGTCATCTGTCGATGGACATTTAGGTTGCTTCCATGTCTTGGCTATTGTATATAGAGCTGCTGTGAACATTGGGGTGCTAAAATAAAGGCTTTCTAAGGTTACCCTCCAAAGTTTAAAACAAGTCTTGAAATGACCAAGCTGCTCTGCAAATAAACTATCTGCCAGAGAAAAACTAAGCAGTCTTTTAAAAAAGACAACAAAATCTAGATACTTAGATTGAAATTTTTAATACAGATGTTTAGTTATCTGATAAAAGCTGCTTAGATGAGGGAGGATGCAGAAAAATGTGTCCCATAACCAGGAGAAAAATCAGACAATTGAAACAAACTTCAAAATGATGGTGATGATGGAATTAGCAGGAAAAACACTAAACATTTTTATAGATATGACTCAAGATTTTAAATCATGAATATTAAATGGAGAAAAATAAAAGTATAAAAAATAAATAAAATAGAAATTCTAGAACTAAAAGTTTAAATATTTGACATGAAAAGTATCTAGATGAGCTTAGAGAAGATAACACAGAAGAAAAGGACAGTGAAATTGAATACACAGCAGTGGAAACTATCCAAATTGAAAGAAAGCTGATTTTAAAGAAGAACACCAGAGTTATCCTGGTATCAATACCAAGCAAAGACATCAGAAAAGAAAATTACTGAACAGTATCTCTCATGAGCATAGATGAGGAAATTCTTAACAATTTGTTAACAGACAGAACCCAACAATATATAAAAAAGACTAGTGTGGTTATTCCAGGAATGCAAGCATGGTTTAACATTTAAAAATCAATGTGTTTCATCCTATTACCAGCAGGAAAGAAAAGCAATCTGATCATCTCAACAGATGTACAAAGAGCATCTAAGGATATCTTACAGCTTAGATCAAAATTAAAAGTGAAAAATAAAATGTGAATATTTCCTCTCTAAGATCAGGAACAAGGCAAGGGTGTCCAGCCTCACTGCTACTGAACGTTGTAATGGAGGTTTTGTCCAGTATGATCAGGAAAGAAACAAAAGGTATCCAGATTGGAAAGAATGAAGTAAAACTGTTTTTATTCACAAATAACATATCTATGTAGAAAAATCCCATGAAATCTGCAAAAGGGCAACTAGATCTAATCAGTGAGTTTAGCAAGGTTCCAGGATACAAGATCAGCATATACAAATCAGCTGCATTTCTGTATATTAGCAGCAACCAACATAAATGGAAAAAAGACATTTACAATTTTGTCAGAAACTGTGAAATACTTAATGATATATCTGACAAAGTTGTGCGAGACCTGTACACTGTAAAAAAAAAAAAAAAAAAAAAGCATTGTTGAGAGACATTAGAGAAGGCCTTAACCAAATGGAGAGAATGCTGTGTTCATGAGTTGGAAAACTTAATATTGTTAAAATGGCAATTCTCTCAAGATTTATTGTACATTTATATAGTCCCAGTCAAAATTACAGCAGGCTTTTGAAGAGAAATTGACAGGCTGGTTCTAAAATTCATACAGAAATGAAGAGGACCTAGAATATTGAAACAACTTAGAAAAATAAAGAACAAAATTGGAGGAGCTGTACTACCTAAATTCTAGACATACTGTAGAGCTGCAGTAATCAAGACAGTGTTTTGTGCCTTCAATGTGTGTTTTTTCCAAACCTCATCAAGCACTTTTCCAATTCTCAGCAGACACTGACTGGGTGTTCTACAAATTTGGTCAATTCTGACACTTTCTACCTGAAGATAGTATCAGAATCCACAGGTTAAGGGCTCAGTTCCAGAAGACTCCTGTCTCCACTTCAGATGTTGAAATTGTTACTGGTGCTTCTGACTGACTAGCTATAAATTGGAAGTTCCGACTACCCCTCCTCATTTGCTTATATTTACCAGTTTATTATAATGGATACAAATAAACAGCCAGATTAAAAGGTATGTAGGGCAGGGTCTGGAAGGATCCTGAGCACAGAAACTTCTGTCCCATGGAACTAGGGTATCCCACCCTTCAGGCATATGGATTCATTCACCAACATGAAAGCTCATCAAATTCTGCTGTTGTTCAAGAATTTGTATATAGCTTAATCTGCACCGTCCTACTTACCCTTACTAGAGGTCTGAGGGTAGGGCTGAAAGTTCCAACTCTAATCATTTGGTCTTTCTGGTGACTAGCCCTACCATGAGGCAATCTAAGGGTCTCACTCTGTCACCTTATTAGCATATGTTCAAAGGGGGAATCATATGAGAAAAGACACGCCTGATACTCAGAAAATTATAATGGATTTGAGGAGTTCTGTGTTAGGAACCAGGGACAAAAAACAAATATAGTTCTTAATTATACCTTTTGACGTTTGATGACAGATCCCTTATAACAAAACTATTGTAACAGCAGATACTAGCACATTACTAGAGTCCCATTCAGTCATTAATAACTAGTCCAGCCCATCGTATGAAAATGTCTCCCAGGGCAAGGCCACTCAGGTTTGCAGGCTTCCATAATATGTTGTAAGTTTCCAAAAGTAGAAGTGGTCTTAGAGTGAAGCCATATATTGCTGTTAAGCATCTGGTATAATTGAGCTAAGGGATAATATCATCTCTTGCTCTGAGCCTCTTTCAATGTGTTAATGTCATATTGAATTTCCTTCATTACATAACCCTTTTTTTCATTGCTGTACCCTCAGCTACTATTCCTCCCTCTCTTCATGTGTACCCAAACTTTTCCACCTTTGGAAGGGACATTAATTTTGGCCACTGTATTGGTCTAGATTGCAGGCAGCAGTACTAGCCTAGCAAGTGTCTCCCCCTCAGTCCACTCTCATTCAGATAGAGTAAGGTTACATAGGTGCAGAACTAGTGGGCTTTTTTTACCACCAGGCAGTATAGTTATATTCACTGTTAATCCCAATTTTGCCAGATGTAATGGAGGCATAACCCATCTCATTAGGCCCTTGGGAATTCTGACAAGATTTAAAAACAGTTACAGTTTCTTGCTTTGGAATCATCCCTGCTTCCAGTATTTGTAGTTGCAGCCCTAGTTCTGGGACCACTGTATCAGGTAGGAGAGTTAAAAAAAAAAAAAAATGAGGTGGGAAGGTATAGCTTGGTGGTAGAGTGTGTTCCTAGCATGCGTTAGTTCCTGGGTTCAATCCCCAGTACATCCATTAAAAATAAATAAATAAAAACCTAATTACTTCCCCCAAAAAACTTTTAAAAATATATAAATAAATAAATAGATTTTTAAACTGAATTATTATATTAAAAAATGTTGTCATAGAGGGAAGAAGAAGAAAGTATAGTCATTATATGAGTATCCTCCCTTAACAAGAATTTCCTAGCCATACCAGCATCCTTTGCCACTCCCTTGTCCCCAGCTCCCCCAGAATAACAGGAGAATATCTGGAGGACACGTTCTTTTAGCTCCACTCACATTGAGTGTAACCATACACTCATGAAGGCATGTGACTAGCCCTTCAGGGCTATATCTCCCCATTCCCTCCCCCCTGTCATTTTAGACAACCAGTGTTTTAATTGCCCATTACAATTCTCCATCAAATTATTACTAAGGAGGACATCTCTCTGCCCATTGTTGGACACTGCAGGGAAGGAGAAAGTTTTCCTTCGCTCTCTGGCAATTTGTGCCTCAGAGAATGCAAGACAAATATATCTAGATTCAGTCCATCTCTGCATTGCTGTAGTACCTCCGTATCCACTCGTTCCATGGACCCAGGTGGCCACCTCAAGTGAATACATAGGGATATCTGTTTATCAATTCCAGTTATCTTCTGAACATGGAAGAGTTCTTCTGATGGGCACAGATACGTCCATCTTTACTGCACCCCTCAGATTCCCATAGTGATTTCCATAGGGCCATGCCCCTTTAATGGCCAGGTTTCCATTGCCCTTGTATCCAACCATATGGCCTGGCCAGTTGGCCATTGCTTGAAAGGTGGATTTACATGCTTTCTCTTTTATGATGTTAGGTAGGGGAGATATTCTCCAGTCCATTAGGGCTTCATCCACAGATTTTGGTTTTATAATACTAGGTAGAAGTGTTCCCCAACCAGCATAATACTCATTTCCATAAAACATTAAGGTAAAGGGGACATGACTTTTTTACATAAAGCTTGTTAAACATTCCAACTTCCATAATCCTATCAACCCTTACATTTTAATTTTTTCTCCGTGTAATGGTAGCTCATACCAGGGCTTCACCAGTGGGTTTTGGTAACTTCACCTCCTGATTAATTTACCCACTCTTCTGCAAAAGGCTCTGAGTCCCCATTAAGTAAGTGGTCAAGCCAAGGAACTCTGGCCTTTGTCAGTCTGTGTTTTGATTAGATAAAGCAATTGCTGGTCAGATTTGGAGCCATCCCTAAATTCCATTGGTAACTTTTACCTTTAGTAACTGATTGCAGCACAGCTGCTATACCATATCATGGAGTAGCCACCCAGGAATCGAAGATTCCTTATCTCTCACCTTTTCATCCTTTCTCTTCCCAAACCACATGTTTCCATGAGCCAGGGCCAGTCTAACAAATCCCACTTCTGACACCAATTCTGATAATGTGTTTTTTTTCCATGTCCCACTAAACAGTTGTCCATTTCCCAGTGAACACTGACTGGGTGTCCTACAAATTTAATTCAATTCTAACACTATTTACCTAAGGATAGTGACAAATTCCACAGGTTAAGGGCTCAGTCCCATCAGACTGCCCTCACTTCAGCCTGCAATTGCAAGTCCAGGCATAAAAATAGACAAAGATAGTTCAAAGGACCAGAAACAAACCTATACAGACCTGTATGGTTAGTTTTTGACAGAAGTTCAAAGCAATTCAATAGACAAATGGTAGTCTTTTCAATAAATGGTACTGCAACAACTAAATCTGTATCTGAAAAAAAAAAAACTTTGATTGATACCTTGTACTATATATAAAACTTGACTCTTAATTGACTGTAGGCCTAAATATGAAACCAGAACCTATTAAATTCTAGAAAAAAAAATGGGAGAAAATCTTTGTGGCCTTGCATTAGGCAGATTTCTTAAACATGCACAAAAGAATATTCTACAGAAGAAAAAGCTGCTAAATCAAACTTAAGGACTTCTGCTCTTTGAAAGACATTGTGAAGAGAATGTAAAGCCAATACATATACCAGGTCACAATGTTTGCAAATCACATGTATGATAAAGCGCTTGTATCCAAATTATGTAAAGAACTCTCAAAACTTAATAATAAGAAAACAATAGAAGTAAAGAAAATGGGCAAAAGAGTTGAACAGACGCTTCACCAAAGAAGTTTTACAGATGGCACATAAGCACATGAAAAGATGTTCAACATCGTTAGGATAGATATATAGATCAATGCATAGAATTGAGAGTCCAAAAATAAACCCATTTATCTATGGTTAATTGATTTTTGACAAGGTGCCAAGATAATTCAGTTGGGAAAGAACAGGTCTTTCAACAAATGGTGCTGGGAAAACTGAGTAGGTACATGTAAGGAACGTGGATCCTTACTTCATACCGTATGTAAAAATTAACTCAAAATGGGTGATAGGCCTAAGGGCTACATTTACATATACATAAGCATATGAAACATTTAGAAGAAAAGGGGTATAAATCTTTATAACCTTGGATTAAACAATAGTTTCTTACATAGGACACCAGAAGTAAAAGTGACAAAAGAAAAACTAGCTTAATTGGATTTAATAAATTTTAAAATTTTTGTGCTTTAAAGGATACCATCAAGAAAGTTGAAAAGACAACTCACAGAGTGGTTGAAAATATTTGCAAATTATGTGTCAATTGAGGGATTTGTTTTCAGAATAAAGAGCTCTTACTGAGTCTGAATAGACAATTCTTCAAAGAAAATATACAAACAGCCAAATAAGCACATTAAAAGAAGCTCAACATCATTAATCACTAGAAAAATATAAATTAAAACCACAATGAGGTATCACTTTACACCTATTAGGAAGGCCGCCTATAATCAAAAAGATGGACAATGACAAGTGTTGGTGAGGACATGAAATAATTTTCTTATTCATTGCTGATGGAATTGAAAAATTATATAACCATTTTAGAAAACAGTTTGGTGATTTCTTATAAAGTTAAGCATGCATTTAGCATTTGCCCAGCATTTTAGCCATTGCCTCAAGATCAGTGAAATGAAAAGTTCACAAAAAACTTGTACAACACGAGGAATATAGCCAGTATTTTGTAATAACTATAAATAGAGTATAATCTTTAAAAATTGTGAATCACTGTATTTTACACTTGTAACATTACGTCAGCTGTACTTCAGTCTTTAAAATGTCAATGCAATGGAATACTTCTCAGCTTAAAACAAAAATCAAAAAACTGCTGCAAGATAAACAAGTTTATACTGTATAGCACAGGGAACCATATTCAGTATCTTGTAGTAACTTATGGTGAAAAAGAATATGAAAATGAATGTGTATGTTCCTATATGACTAAAGTGCTGCACATCAGAAATGGATATAACATTGTAAACTGACTATACTTCAATAAAAATATATCTTTAAAAAACTACAAATGTAACAATATGGATATATCTCAAAAATATGCTGAACAAAAGTAGACACAAAATTATACATACTGTCCATTTATATGAATTTCTAGACAAAAGTAGTCTTTATCACAGAAATTAGAACAGTAATTGCCTGGGATGAGGGCTGCAGGGAAGACTGACTGCAAAGGTGTACAAGGAAACTTTAGTTGGTGAAAATATTCTATATCCTGATTGTGTTGGTGGTTACACAAGTGTATACATTTGGCAAAACTCATAAAACTATAGATTAAAGTGAGTATATTTTATTGTGCGTAAATTATACTTAAATAAATACGACCAAAATGAAAACAACTTTAAAAGTCACATGTACAAAAAAACAAAAGGCAAAGAAAATATTTTAAAATAATGAAAATCCCCATGCGTCTGGGTAGTGGAGCTGCCGCCCACGGTCTCCTCTGCAAAAGGGCTCCTTGGCCTAGCACCTGCATCCCCGCCACCCATAATCATCTGCTGAGGCCGGCGAGGGGTCACCGCCGAGGTTTCCACAAGCCCACAAGCAAGAGCCTGGCAGCCATCACCTCCAGCGTCTCTCTCATGGCCACCCATGACTACTACCCGCTCCGCCTGGGTTCCACTTTCCAGTAACAGCCCCTGTGGAAGTGTAGAGTACCTTGGGGAAGCCATCCCCCACAGCTGGGTCTCCCAAAGGCCGACCCCGGACACTGGTGGGCTAGCTTCTTTTTTGGGAATTCCACTCTCCCATTCATGGCCACAGTGTTGGAGTCCCCAGAGCACCCGGAATCGCCTGAGACCTCCACCGTCGCAATCACCTGTGAACTGGCTCGGGAAGCCGTGGGGAAGCAGCAGCCTGGCGGCCAGCCTGCCAAAACCAACTCCAGGCCCCGGTCCTGAGTAGCTGCCACCAGCTGCCAGGCTTCCTTCCAAATCGCTAGGCTCATAAGAGCTCCCCCCTCTGCCTCCCCTTCCCTTCCCTCCCCGAGACTAAGCAGGCTACAGCCAGTGGAAGCAGTTGGGTTCTTTAATATCAAAATAGCAAAACACCATAAAGAAAGTTGAGAGAACCCCACTCTACCACCCAAGCCACGTGATAGCCTTCCTGACACCTCATAACCCTGTGCCTTGCACCAAGTAGAAAATAAATTCAAAGCAGCTATCAAAAAAAAAAATAATAATGAAAATCGCCCATACAACATGAGTGCCCTTAAATTGTTTTTAAAACATCTGAAATGTAACTACCTATTTTACCTGAGATGATTTGGGGGTCAAAGAAATTTTCTTTTCTAGATTTTCTGTGTCTTACGGTTATGATTATATATATACATTGTATATTATAGACATATATATATGGTATGTATACTTTCTCTGTATGGGGAATTGTACTGTAGCTATAACATCACAGATATTTATCAAGGTCTAGCTTATGTTACTGGGCTATAACAACAAATTTCAGTGAAAAAATAACTTTTTGTGGAATAATTTTTAAGTCTTTTAAGAAAAGCTCTTTGTCCTATTTTTTTCCAGCCTCAAGGTATTGCAACATGCTTATAGAGGAAGGAGGATTGCAGCATTTGTACAACATCAAAGAACATGAACAGACTGATCCCCATGTCCAGCAGATTGCTGTGGCCATTCTGGACAGCTTAGAAAAACACATTGTACGTCATGGGAGACCACCTCCTTGCAAAAAGCAGCCCCAGGCCAGACTAAATTGATAGCCATAGGTAATTGGATAAATGAATCACAGAAATCCTCTTTGTGATAGGTTCACTTTGGAATAGCTTACCCTCTGTGATGTTTTAGGGGTCTCTATGATAAGAGTCATAAGATCAGTTTGAGATTGATGATGTACAGTACTGCCCATGTGAACAGTCTCTAATTTGTCTTGTGATTTTTAACTTACAAGGCAAGAAGGATCTCTTCCTTCATCATTGCCTTTTAGGAAAATTTCCACAACTTTCAGTGTTTGAACTTACCTGTGCTTAAAATTCTACAGTTTTATGATGAAGTTTGCACGAACCCTTAGGCCAGACTTTTCTGATCTTAAAGTCCCTTCCGATCAATCTGCAGCTTCAGATAAGCTGTTAACCTGATTTCTGGCACTGCTTCAGTTGTAAATTTTATACTGCTTCTGTATAAAACGCCTTTATTCTTTGTCTGTGTATCTTTTATAAGATGTCCTTCTTAGTGTGAAAGAATGGAAATCTGAGTCATCTCCTTGTGAAAGCTACTCACTGACTAGTGCCCAGATGGCTGGCAGAAAATATATTAAAAAGGAAAAATATTAAGGGAGAATAGTGTTTAGGAACTGGGAAAAGGTCTGCTCTTGTGGTATAGTTTTTAAACTGGGACAGGCTAACCTCCTAGACCCCACCTCTCTTGAGGCATTGAACAGTTGCTTTTTCTTCATATTTATTCATGGAAGTATGGGCTGATGCTTCCTACACAGACCGCTGGTTACCCTTTAGAAATATTTCCCCAAGCACCAAGTGTAAAATATTACAGCTTTCTGTGTTAGAGATTTAACTCTTTGAATCTCTATATGTCATACTGTGAAAATGTGAATTTTACAAAAATCATCTCTTGACCATTCTTTTCCCTCTGTTACATCAAAGTCATTTTGTTCAGTGGAATAGAGACTACACATGGTGTTATCTGCTCACTTAAAATACAAGTAACAAAAGTAAATTTTGCCACAAGAAGTTAATTTTCTTTTATTTCAAAATACATATGACTTAATGTTTTCTTGTTGGGGAAAGATTTCCACCTTTCACTGCCAAAAATGAACAAAAAGAATTAGACTATTGTTAAATGTAATGATTCTAGTTGTAGTGCATAAAAGGAAATATTTTTTGATGGGTAATTTTTTAGACAGTTGCCTTTCCTTTAAGATTGCTGTTACAGTGTAGTAAAGAATTAGTTATCATTATATCAGTAATGCCAGTTAGGAGGCAGCAAGTCACCAAGAAACTTACTATCCATTTTAAATTTTAGTTTGTGAATAAAGTTAATCTGCAGTCTTAAATGACTGTGTTTTTTTGGTGGATGGCTGAAATGTATTCAGTAGAGATTTTAAATGTTATGTTTAAATTGTGGTTATTACTTAGAAACATTTTTATTTAGAAAAGAGCTGGCTTATTAAAGTATGCTGATAACATTTTCGACATTCATATTTCATACCACTATCACGATTGTACTCCAACTATTTGGTACTCCTTTGCAGGAATGAAAACTTAAACTAAAAGAAAACAGGTATTTTGAACCATTAAAAACCATATTAAATTGTGGGTTAATTCTGGCTTAATTGATTTAAGGAATTTTTATAGATGTAAGGTGAATTTTCACAGATGTCTATTTCAGAGGAAATGGAAAATTCTTTTAAAATTTTCTGCTTTTTTTCTGGGTTTTTAAAAGTCTAAGGCAAAATGTAGAAAATAGGATGGCCTACAGTAAATAACTTGGAAGTTGCTAGCTGTATTGACCATTTCCATGTCTCCTAGCTTGTATAGTTAAGGGAAAGCCTATTTGAAAATTTGGCTTCAAGTTTCTGTTGTATCCTATTCAAGACACGTTCCTTTTAGGCTAATCCTAGATTTTTGTCTTTATAAATTGTTTTCAGAAATGGCTAAAAATGTACAGAAAACAAATCCTTCCTTACTCAGAATAACTTGCTGATAGATGAAGACTCAAATATAATTAAATTTAAATTTACTGCTTTGAGCACTGGTTATGGCTAGATACTTCTGAGTCTTAAAGGCAAAATAACTGGTCACTTCCCAAATATGTTAAAAAATGTAGCGCCTTTGTGGTTGAGATGGCTCTTAAAATTGTATATCTAATTATGGCACAGAATTGTCTATAAGGTCCTGCATCTGGTATATATATATATATATATATAATATATATATATATTATATATATATATATATAAATTATGAGGCATAACTGGCCTGTCTCTATAGGTAGAATCTCATAAGCCTCCCATTTTCATTTGTACAATAGAATGTAACAGTACTTGATGCCTCCAAGGGCTACCTCTTCAGTGGCTTAGAGGTGTTGCTTCAAGCACAGTTTAGGGTTGAACCACTCATTGCTCAAATCATTATTGCACAAAGATATTGTAAATTATCACTACATTAGTCCACAAGCAACGGCAAGGTTTAGATCTACTAAAGGAAATGGAATTAGACTTTTTAGACTAATGATACATGTTGGTATCATTGAATAAAACAAGAACAGTCTGAAATTAAAGCGAAAGTAATTAAGGCATCTCATTCTTTCCACCAAGTAAGTTTTGCTGTGGTCTTTATACTCTAAAAAATCATTTTAATTTTTGCATTTGAAAAGAAACATAAATCAAGTAGTAATAAGGAGTTCATTTACTCTCTGGCCAATGACTCAGTGGCTATTGATCTTAGTTGAGAATTTTTAAAATCACATTAGACCTACAGATCCAGGAATTGATCTTAAACATTGCTGCACCTTACCCCTGCACAGAAATGTGGTTTAGTGGCACTAGTCAGCTTAAGTGAATTACCCAAGGTGGAGGTGAATCCTATAATTCTACTATGGGAATTTAATTTCATGATATCTTTTGTCTGCAAACTTCCAAAGAATCAAAGTTTCATGTTTTATTTTTATTTTTTTAACTTTGAAAACTTAAATCATTCTTTAATTTATAAGTAATCCTTACAAAACCCCAATAGAAAAATACATATCTTCAAAAATAGAAATATTGAGATTGGAAAATACAATCAGATGAGTTTTTCCCTGGTAGATTCTTTTTGTTTTTTTCAATTTCGTAATTTAGCAAATAAAAATACAGGAAGTCCAGTTACATTTGAATTTCAGGTAAGCAACAAATAATTTTAACTGTAAATAATGCTCCATGCAATATTTGGGAGTTACTTATACTAGCAGATTATTTGCTAATTTACAGAGATTCGTGTTTTAAAACATCAGTCCTGTATATCCAGTCTAGGAAGTTGCTCTTGCTAATGGGCACTTTTGGATTGGCCTTTTTTCTTGTCATTTTCATTTGACTGTATTTTTAATTAAGCCATGCTCAAGATAGCATTGGGCCATCTTCTAGGCCTTTAGAGCAGATTTTAAGGAAACATATTATGTTTCATTATGTACTAAATTAGGGTAGAATCAGACAATGAACCATGGATTCGGCTTAGGGCTTTAGAATGCCTGACACTCTCCGTTTCTCCTAGAAAAATGTGCAGCAGTACCCAAGGTTGAAAAGAGGTCATGAGTAGCCAGTAAAATAAGCTCAGTTTTGTATATGTTGAAATCCACCCCCTCTCCTGCCCTCTAATGGTATGTTTACATTATTTGGTTATTGTGCAACTTTTATCTTGGGATAAACAGTATTATTAAACTGAAGGTGTAAGTTAAAGGCAGTATTTTACTGTCAGCCGATGTGGGCAGTTTTATCTGTGTGTTACTTATTTGGGGACTCTTTATGGCTAGGGCTTCAGAGTAGTGTTCTACTACTCTGAGACACTTAAAGGGAGGTTTGCAGACTTTGGTTTCCCTCTCAAATCCATTGTAGCTGTTTTAAATGATTGTGTGGATATTAGATGTTTAATCTTTACCATTTGCTTTGTATAGACACATTTTTCATTTTTTGTGTTAACTCATAAACTTTATTTAAGTAATAATGCAAATCCAGCCTTCATTCAGTGTTGAGAATAGCAGTATGATAGGAAATTTTGTTGAGTGTGCTTTAAATGAGTAATAGCTTTATATTTTTTAGTATTTCATAGATTTTGCATGACATGTACACTCCTATTATGCATTCTTTGGTTTCCAGATCTTAACCTAAGACACTCTATGTTAACTGATGGGTAGCCTAAAAAAGAGCTTTCTCTGCCTGTTTCTTTCCTCCAATTTTTTTTTCTGGTAAATTATGGAAAAATCAGTGCTATTTCTCATTTCTCTGAACAAAGCAAAGCTCTTTACGACAGCACAACCTAATTTTATAGCTAGACAGAATGGCTATTAAGAGTATTTAGAAAATCTAAATTTATCAGAATTATCTTACGGGAAATTATAAATCTGGTTCATTAATATGTGCTTAATTTTGAACTTATTTTTTGGAAAATTGTTCAAATTTGTGTTCTTTTAAGCTTATTTTAATCAGCTTAGAAGCAAGAAGCTACTTAGCTAATGAAAGCTGGGACATACTTTCATAAAGCAGGAAATTCTTGAGAGCATTTTTCCCTTTAAAAATGGGAGGATATTATGTCAAGATTTATACTCTCGGATAATCTGCAAGAATAAAATTTTAAAATCCTTGCCTTTTGTAGAATTCCCACTGTCAAATTCTCACTGACTTGTAAGTATGAAAAAAAGCTATCTTTTGCTTGAATTCTGATGAAAGAGTTTAACTCCTTTCAAAGGATGTGAAAAATTCATTGGAAAGTGTAATATGTATACATTTCAAAGGCTCTCTATCTGGACTGAAGGCACTGTTCTCACTGTGGCCAGGTGAATGGGAGTGTCCTGTACATGAATCATGCTGTATTTTAAATCAGGACATCACTTAGATATTAATGTTGTGTGTACAGATTTTTGTTTGGGGATTTTTTTTTTTTTTGCCTAAATAAATGTTACAAATTTTGTGTGTCTTGTCTACTTTGATTCTAGATATTTGCTGTAAAATTTAAAACTAATGCAAGATTCATATTCCTTAGTCATCCACTTTTAACAGTTGCTTTCTGAAAAAGGCCAGTGGTTTTATTGCAAAAATTTCTGGGAGTTTTGGCAGTAACTGGAACTCCATTCATCCATTTCATTAAATACCTATGCTGGGTACTGTTCACATGTTGGAACTTACATAATTCATAAATCCTTCAGGGAACTTGTAGTTTTGTGGAGAAGAAGAAATATTGAATAGATAAATATTATATAACATTGTATTACAGACCAGTCCACAGTGCGTGTTACAGAGGCACGTAACCCGGACTGGGCAGCCATCAAACAGCCCAGGAACACTTCCTAGAGAACGTAACATATGAGTTAACATTCAGTCACACAACTATTGAGATAGTTAACTGATATAATGTATATTGTTTGAGTGTTTTTAGTGAGGGAGATTACCAAAAAAATTAAGTGTAATATGAGAACTCCATGGCCAGGAAGAATCCTTACTGACTTTAGTTTCAGAAACCTCATTGTATAGTTAAAGAAACTAAGTCTTAGATAAAATGGCCTTGCCCAAATCATATAGCAAGTCAGTGGTAGACTCTGCGCTACAGTTTGTATTTCCAAATTTACAGTCCTTTGGGTCCCCTCTCCCCCTATTATTCCATAATAGCATGAGATTGCTTAGCTCTCAGGCAGTGTGTGATTAAGCATCAAATGAATGGTACAGAAAAGAACGTGCACTAAATGGTCAGAGGAGTGGAGGTTGACTGTCCCTGAGGATGGTATGGGGCAGCATTAGTGTTTAGATGCTATAGAATTGTTAATGAATGGTAACTACAAATACTTCACTAATACACTAACATGAGATTAGATGCATTAGGGTGATATTAAAAGTAGCTTTATTATAATTTTTATAATAATTATTAGCTTTTCTTAACCTTTTATTGTATCTCAAAGAATTCACTCAATACCAACATGGTATACTATGGGCCATACATACTAAGGAAGATAAATACCTTTGGGCAATATTTAACCAAAAAGTTGTTGAGCTGTGTTGTCTATAGCCAAAATTCAAAAAGGAAAAATTAAGCCTTTCTTCATTCTTCCCCCTCCCCCACTCTTTCTCAGTTTTTATTATGTAGATTGACCCAGGCTCTCTTGGCTAAATTTAAATGTCTTCCTTTCCTTCTGATTATCTTTCCATCTGTGATTGCCCGTTCTTAATCTGCATCATAAGAGTCCAATGAACTCGTCTGAGTAACTGCATAACTCCTCAAACTGAGAAGAGTGGGTGGATGGCAGAAACCATGAGCGCTCACATTAATCATTTTTGTCTTTAATAACGTAAGATTCTAATGCAGTCTGAAAATTCAGCCTATGAAAGAGAAAGTCATCAGGTGGGAATATCCACACCAAGCTCTTGGCTTCCAGAAGCCAGCCTTTGGATCAGGTTTGGGGAAATGGCACCAGGGGCCAAATGTTGCACATGGATAATTTACTCCCCTGCATTCAGTAAGCTGCGTAAAAACATCATGCAATGACTAAGTCAAGGACTGTCACTTAAGAGTGTCTCTCCCAGACTGTGATGTAAGTATAAGAGCTAAGAACAACAAGAATCCTCAGCTCTCCTGTCAGTTTACATCAATACACATTATAAAAGGAACCACTTTCAATGACATATCTAGAATGTGATTGTCATATTTAAACATGAAGATCAAGGAGTTACCAAACATATTTTCTACGTAATTCTTGCTCTCATCAATTCAGTCTTAAATAGAGCCCTTCAAAACTGGAAATATTATGACTAATGAGCCAAGTACTATATTTAACCTTCAAATATCTTGAAAGGGAAGATAGTTATCCATTTTACAGATGAGGGGAATGGTAATGAGGTCAAATGACTTCTCTTGAATTACACAGACAGTAAGTAGAGGAATTTGTAGATTAAACCTAGACACTATTTTGATACCAGCATCCCTACTCTTTGTAGAAACTTTGCTGCTTTGTACAATCTCTGTAATGATGTCTTTGAATATAAAGACAAAGTTATAATTGTTGCAGGAAAATGGGGCACGAGAGGATGGTCACACGCCAGGTCGTGGGCAAGTCTCTGGGATGTGCCCCGCCAAGTGAGGGTCCTTGGCTTCCTGCAAGAAAGAATTCAAGAGCGAGCCAAAGCAGAGCAAAAGTAGATTCCCAGGAATTGAGCCACCACCCACTGTTTGGCCTTTTGTGGTCAGCATCGGAACTGTCATGGGTCCTTCAGGTGTGCCATTTAGCATGTTAATGTATTACAATGAGTGTATAGTGAGGCTCAAGGTCAACTGGAAGTGGAATCTTCTGCTATCTTGGGCTTCACTGGTTCCAGTTTTTGTCATATCCTCAATGGCTATGTCATTCTGTCAGTGGTTGTGCTCTGCCTCCTTCACTCCTGTCTCATAATCAAAAGTTCTCTGAAAACTGGTTCGTGAAATAAACCACATTATTGTTTGTGGATAGTAGCAGTGGACTTAAGAGTCTTCTTTTTCATTAAAGACCTATAGGAACAGATCAACTATAGTTTAGGATTTGGGGGTCAATAAATTATCACTATGTGCCAAGTTCTATTGTAAGGGGTCTATACTTTCAAATACCACTAGTTAGTCACTAAATTTCAATGACTGACAGAATTCCAATGTAGTCAGAAAATATACGGAGGTAAGCACTGTGCTAAACACTTTTTAACTTTTTTTTTTATTCCCAGTTGAGCCATGTAACAGCCTTGTAAAGAAGATAAGTATTACATTTTAGGGATAAGGAAATTGTGTGGTATTAAATAACTTTGCCAAGGTCATAAATTATTAGGTTTCAGAGTCACACATAGACTTAAGTCTGTCAGGCTTTGAAATCTATGCTTTTAATCACTGTGCTATAAATGGGAAAAACAACTATTAAGGAAAATCTCAAATCCAATTGAACCATTAAGGCCATTCCCATGCATCCTTTTGGCCTGTCTCAGAGAAAGGAGCCCATTGACACCTTTTCAAGTTTACTTTCAACCTCTTTGACCCTCAGTCTCATTATTATAGTGGCTTCTTACAATAAAACATAAGATTTTACAAATTTGGGAAGAAAATTTCCTCCCCCAAATAATGAAGCTAAAGAAACCAACAATCAACAAACTGATACAGAAATGACTTCAATGTGAAAACATCTAAACATGACTTATCTGACTAGTGCAAAGCTTTAAGAGTCAGCTGCCACAGCCCCATCTCCAGGGAGGTCTTCAGTCAGGCCACTGACCTTGGGCACCAAGACATTTCCAAACAATTGTACCAATAACACTCACCGGAACCTTCCATTCTTTGAAGTTCTAAACCACTCCCCACCGATTCCATCTTAATAAGCCAGTGTGTAAATCTCAATCTGTAGCTACCCTGGGAGTTACTCTCTATATCAGGTATTCCCATATGTGTAATAAAATTTTCTCCTGTTTATCTGTTGTCATTTAATTCAGAATTCCCCCTCCATCCTTACCAGTTGAACCTAAATTTGTAAAGGAGTTTTTCCTCTCAACAGGGTTCACAGTAAATTCATTAAAAAAAAAAGTTAACACCAATAAATAGGAAGACATAATGTCAGAATAAAGAACAGTACCTTGAACAGTATATTCAATATCTTGTAATAAACTATAATGGAAAATAATCTGAAAAAGTGTATATAACTGAATCACTGCGGTATACCTGAAACTAGCACAACATTGTAAATTAACTATACTTCAATAAAAAACTTTTTAAAAACTTTTAAGAAAAAAAAGGACAGTACTTTAAATGGATGCATATAGGTTTATGTGTATCACTTGTCCTTATTTTACTCATTTTTCTGTCTACATGTGATAAATTAGGACAGCCAGAGTCTATGGGTTAGCCTTAGAGAACTGTTTCCTTAGTTAATTTGGTTCCCCAGGACTGGTTTCTCTTTATTTAAGTTCACTACTTCAGTGTGTTACTTTTTAACAATTAAGTTAGTAAAGAGGGGGACTAGTCAAGAGGGAGATCTCTGAACTCCAGGCTGCCCCTCCCTAAATAGATGCAAGCTTGTCTTTAGGGCTGTTGACAGTTTGTACTCCTCTGTGGTTCCAGTTCCTGTCTTTATTTCCCAGGCAGGCTCTTTCCAGGTTTTACTGCTGATCGCTACAATAGAAGTAAACCAAAGCTACAGACATAGGTAAGACAAAGACTTAATAGCTAGCCTTTATGTTTTTGATGCCCAGAAAGAGACAAAGATTTGCTCAAAGTCACAGAGCATCAAATGACCCTTTCTCTTAGCATCCTGTTTATTTGAGAAGACGAAAATAACATGGGGTATAAGATAATTTCTTAGTTTTTAAAATTCTGTTAAGTTTGATTTTATTCTTTATTTCATTTTCCAGAAGAGGAAACTGAAGGTTTGAGGGGGAGGGTACAGCTCAGTGGTAGAGTGCATGCTCAAGCATGTATGAGGTCCTGGGTTCAATCGCCAGTACTTCCATTAAAACAAATAAATAAACCTAATTACCCACCCCTCAAAAAAACACAAAAATAAAAACAAAGGTAAGGTGGAGTTGGAATTTGAATTCAAGATGTTTTGACATCAGAGCTCATGATCATTTCCCCACTCTTCATGGCAACAAAGCTAAAGAAATTTTGCAAAGTTCTTAAATTCAACCGTGATTCAAAGAAATCTTGACTAGAGTTTTCTAATTTCATTTCAGAAGTTTAACTTCTTTAAATTTTCCCATTTATCTGTATCTGCACTATCCTTTCCCTACCTTTTCTTCAGAGTTGACAGGAACAGGGTGCATATCAGTGAAGGCTTTCTAAAGGAAGTGACAACTAAGTGAGAGCTATAGGATCTGCAGGAATTACTTAGTAGGGGGCGCTAATGTGGACAACAATGAATGTGCAAAACTGCATTTCTAGAAATGAAAAAATTTCAGTGCATAATGGCCAAAGGAAAGGTTATAATGAGAATACTGATGGTTTAAACTAAAAATGCAACCAGGAGCCATATATATGAAGGACCATCTAAAACCATCCTGAGTTTGGATTTTATTCTGGACAATGGAGAGCCATGGAAATGTCTTGAACTGGGGAGAAACATGATCAGATTTGTATTTTAGGCAGAGCACTCATTGTAAGTGGGCAAAGGATTGGAAGGGATGAGTCTGGTAACAGATCCACTAGGAGCATGGACTAAATTCTCAGAGACTGTTAAACAGGAAACTGAAAGAATAGGTAGGGGATGGGCACAGAGAAGATTAGAGGAGGAACTTGCCCCTCCCTCAATAGTTGCAACCTTGCCTATGATTTTGGAGACAAACTTCCTTCTACAGCTATAATTCTTTTTTTCCAGGTAGCTATTTCATGTATTTTTTAAACAAGTATTATTGACCACCTTCTATAAATTAGGCACGGTTTTAGACCTGGGGATAACAAAGTCCTTGCCCTTGTGTGGCTTTTTTTTTTTTTTTCCCCTGGTGGAAGGGAGCAGAAAATAAACAGAAACAAATATATACCATGACAAATAGTGTTGTGAAAGCAGAACAAAAGGGACAAGTATGGGGAGGGTATGGTGATGGTGGTGAGATTGCTATTTAATATATCCTAGATAGGGAATTCCTTATTGATAAGGCAACTTTTGAGCAAAAACTTGAAGTAAGAGAGCCATCCATGAGGACAGCAAGGAGTCCAGCACTGCTGAACTAAATTAAAATAAGCAAAGGAGAGAGTGACAGATTAGATGAGAGCAGGATGTGGAGAGAACAAATTATGCAGAACCCTGTAGAGCACCATCCTTAAGAATTTTAAAATTGTACCTGAGATGGGAAGTATTGGAGGGTTTAGGGCAAAAGAATGACATACTTGTTTAAGAATAGATTTTAATGGAGCAAGGGTGGAAGCTGGGAAACCAGATAGGAGGATATTGTAAGAATCCAAGTGGGTCATGAACAGGGGCTGGGACCAGGGTAGCAGATGGAAGAGATAAAGACATAGACAGTCTCTGGATATATTTTGAAGACAGAGTCAATGGGATTTCCTAACAGATAGGATATGGGATATAAGAATAATAAAGGAGTTAAAATTTATTTCCAAGGTTTTTGTCACAAGTAACTGAAAGGAAGCAGTTGCCATATACTGAAATAGGGAAGACTGGCAGGAAAAGCAGGGTAGGGGGAGGACATCAGGAGTTTACTTGTGGACACATTAAGGCCATTCGGATAACCAGGTGGATATGCTGAATAGACAGCTGGCTGTATGACTTTGAAGTTCAAAAGCAAGGTGTAGGTTAGACATATAAAACAGGGATATATCAGCACATAGATTGCTTTTAAAGTTGTAGAACTAGATAAAATCACCACAAGTGAGACAGAATGGGTAGAGAAAAGGTATACAAGTACTGAGTCTTGGGGTACCCAAAGATTTAGAACTCTGGGTGTTGAGAAGGAGCAGCCTATGAGGTAGGAGGAGAAGAGAAAGAAAGAGGAAAGAGGAAGGCATGGGAGAGGAGGAGGAGAAGATGCCTCCTGGAAGCCAGATGAAGAAGCATTTTAGGGAATAAGAAATGGTCACTTGGGTAAAATGCTGCTGAACAAATAAGATGAGGAATGAGAAGTTACAACTGAATTTAGTAACTTGGAAGTCGACAAAAATGGTCTAGTGGAGTAGTAGGGGTGAAAGAAAATGCTAAGAGCAAAACTGGAGATGGCAAGTACAGATCACACTCTGGGGAAGTTTTGCTATAAAGGGTAGAAGAGATATGAGAGTAACACCTGAAGAGAGAAATTAGGTCAAAAGAAGTGGGTTTGTTTTGTTTTGTTTTTAATTATGGGAAAAGCATCAGCTTGTTTACATGCTGGTGGCAATGATCCTAGAAAGAGGGGAAAAATGGTAACTCAGAAAGGATTGCTAGATGGTCTTTGAATAAGCATGAAGGGATGAGATCCATTGTATAAATCCAGAGATGGCCCTAGATAGTGTATAAATAGTTCATAGTAAAAGGAGGGGATGCAAAGACAGCCTGCACAGATCGGTGTGTACATGAGATGATGGGAGCTTGGAATGATCTTTTGATCCTTTTCCTTTTTTCAGTGAAAGAGGAAGCTGAAGGTTGGGGGAAAAGGTGTTGGAGATTTGAGGATAGAAGTTATGAAAACAGTCCACTCAGAAAAAACAAACAAAAAAAAAGAACATTGATTAGATTTGGACTGAGAAAACTCGATTTTAACTCCCAAGTTATCCATTTGTCAGGTGGGTAAATTAAACTTGTCTGTTCAACCTCTCAGGTGTTCAGTTTCTCTATGGATAAAATGGAGATACTTAAGGGCTGGGATATCTATTTGTTATGAGGATTAAATAATAAATATGAAAGGAAAGCATTTTGCAGTTATTTGTACTTGAAAAATAATTTTAACATTTGAATCCACTTATCAAGGACTTAGTGTCAGCATTGTCATGTGCTTTACATTATCTTATTTAATACTTACATTAACCCTGTGAGATAATGCATTCTCATCCCATTTTACCAATGGGGAAGTTGAGCTTCAGAGAAATTAACTTAACCAAGGTTCACAAGTTAGTAGATGGCTGAGCGGGCAATCCACCTCCAAGGCTTGTACTCTTAATAACTATTCTTTTCCAAGAGATATTTTCTCTTAAATTAGATAAAGTGTATTAACTTACTGCTTTCTCAGGGTTTCCTTCTTGGAGCAGTTTTTAAGGGTCTTCTTGGTCCTTTATAGGTCACAAGAAAGCTGAACAGTTCATTTTGTGTACTTAGATGGTCAGAAGTGGTTTTGATATTTGATTCATCTGAGGTCAGTAGAAGTTGAAACTGAGAGGCCAGATATAAGAAAGATGCTGCTGCCAGATGACTGGGAGCAAGGTCTTTAAATATATATATTTATATGTATTTATTTTATATATATATATATTTTTAAGTATTAAAATGTACACAATCAGCCCTCTGTATCCATGGGTTCTACATCCCTGGATTCCATAGAGGATTCAACCTCTGTGGGAAATATTCAGAAAAAAAATTCCAGAAAGTTTCAAAAGGGAAAACTTGAATTTGCAGCATCAGCAACTATTTGCATAGCATTTACATTGTACTGGGTAGTATAAGAAGTCTACAGGTGATTTAAAGCATAGTTGAAGAATTGCAAATTCTTATATGCAAATGCTATACCATTTTATTTATTTTTGTAATTTAAAAAATTTGGGGGGCAATTAGGTTTACTTATTAATTTATTATTATTTTAAATCTTTTTTTTGTGGGGGTGCTGGGGTAACTGGGCTCATTTATCGCATGCTAAGCGCGAGCTCTGCAGCTGACCCTCCCCCCGTAATTATCATTATTTTTTTAATGAAGGTACCAGGGATTGAACCCAGGACCTTGCACTTGCTAAGCACTGCATTCTACCACTGAGCTATACCCTCCCACTTGTTTTTAAAAACTGAACTATAGTTTACTTACAATGTTTCAGGTGTACAGAAAAGTGATTCAGTTATACATATTCTTTTCCATTATAGGTTATTACAAGACATTGAATGTAGTACTCTGTACTGTCCAGTAGGCCCTTGTTGTTTATCTATTACACCCTTTTTTATATGGTCCTTCAGTTTCGGGGGATTTTGGTATGGAGGAATCCTGAAACCAATGCCCCTGGGGACACTGAAGGACCACCATATTCTGCTTCCCAGCTCCGTAGAGCTTGTCTGTGGTCATGCCTTTGAGGAGTGACCGGAACGTGGTATTAAGGTGTGGGTTTGAGGGAAGCTGGTCTCAGAGAGCTAAGTAAGAGTTGGGTGTGTGGTTGGGCAGGCGTAAGGTTGATCCCTGGGGCGTTAAGGTGGCCGGAGGAAGACGGTTGGGCCCTTCTGGGGTGGAGTAGTGGTCGGCCCGGTGGGGGTGGGGAGGGACCGTCCTGGGGGCGGGGTCTGTGGCGGGCGGGCATCCGCCGGCGAGGGGCGAGGCTGCGGCGCGGGAGGGCGCGTCTCCAAGCCGGGCGTTTCAAAAGCCTTGCATCGCTGAGGGAGCGGTGCGAGTGCTGCTTGCGGGGCCCGCCGAGCCGGCGCTGCTCTGTTGCCTCCAGACGCGGGTCGAATCCACCTCTCGCGGGATCTGGGCTCCCGCTCGACGGCCACTCTCTTCTCGACGCCTCTCCGGCCGGGTTCGCCATGGTTCACTTCTTGCACCCGGGCCTTTCGCCCCGCACCATCGTCCCACCCGACGCTCAGAAAGATGTCCTGGGCTGCGGCGTCGTGCAGGTGAGCACCCGGGAGGGGTCGGGGACGCGAGCCTCGGCGGGACACCCTGTTCCCGGCGAGCGCTGCGAGTCGTTGGGGACTGTGCGGAGGCACTCGGTTCGTTTGGCTGACGCGGGGGTAAAAGTCTGAAGAGGCTGAGGCCCTGGCAGGCTCCTGTCGTCGCCGGGGAAGTGTGTGCTGGGGAGTCTTACGCCCGGGGCGTCCCAGCGTCTGGGCCGAGCACGCTGACCTTGGGCAGCTGAGGGGAGGCGCGGCGAGCGTAGAGTTCCGACTCCCGCGTGACCTTGGGTGAGTCCCTTCCTCAGGTCTCGGGTTCTCACCTGTGCTTGCTGAGGGCGGCATCTGTTTTGCAGGGTGGTGTTAAGTTTAGACGTAAGTGCTAGGCGTGGTATTAGGCCTGGCCCGTAGTAGACTGTGGAGCCCCTTGTCATAAAGAACCCAAAAGCCTTAAACCTCGACCGTTCCCCTACTTGCGTTGGGGACGTGTTGCTCCCCAGAGGCAGTGACCTCTTGGCCCGGGATCTTCACAGGAAGACCTCCTGAGCCCGGCTGAGGGAACTGGGACCCCAAAGACTGAAATTCCACGTGTTCGTTGCCCTCCTCAGAATCCCTGTTAAACTAAACAGTGAGCAAAATGCAAACCAAAAGAGTGTCTGGCCGCCTACTGTGTCAAGTATCGCATTTCTAAAGTATTCTTTTTGTTGTAGGCATTGATAGTCTCCATTTTACTTGATTGTAGGGAAGCTGAGAACGCTGCAAGTCAGTAGATTTGCTCATGAACTTGACATCAGTTGTTCTGATGTCAGATTCCATATTCTACAACGCCCCCAAGGCCACCCCTCTTAGAACTCAAAATCCAGGGAAGGCTCAACCCAAAATTAGTACGGAGGGAAGGAAATATTCTGATTGAGATTGTAGTTTACATACTAACCCCGTGTTGGCTTTTGTGCTCTGTAAAAATCTAGCCTGTATTCCTGTAGACTCTTTGGGCTCACTTTTAAAAGCTGCGTAAATAATTTGTAAATTTGTTTATGACTGATGGAAAAGCTGGATTTTTAAAGTATGTACTAGCGCAGCGTGTCAGACACATTTTTTGTTGCCGCTGACTGGAACTGAAACAAGGTTTTCGTTAAAAAAAATGATTAGGCCAATCTATTTTGTCTTGTTCCATATTGTACTGTGTACACCTGTTTTTTTGGTCAAGATTTTATTTTTAATTAATTAAAAAATTAGACAATGCGTGAGTACATTTCCTCTTTTATGTATTTGTTTTAAATTTTATTCAGCAGTGTTTTGTAGTTTTTGGAGTAAAGGTTTTTTACATATTTGAAAAAAAATTAGCCCTATTTTTGATACTACTGTAAATGTCTTTTAAAACTTCATATACGTTTTTGGGGAGTTTATTGATCTTGTATCCTACAACTTTGTTAAAGCCACTTTCTTTAGTTCTTTTTTTTTTTTTTTTTAAGATTTCTTAAGATTTTCTTTACAATCGTGTTATCTGTGATTAAAGGCAGCTTTAATGTGTGTTGAATTTTGTTAAATACTTTTTCAGCATATATTAAGATCATATGTTTTGTTCTTTATTCTGTTAATGTGGATTTTATCGGTTGTGAATTTAACTTTACATTCTAGAAATAAATTACTTGATCATGATGTATTTTTATATTTTGAAGGATCCTATTGCTAATATTTTGTAAAATATTTTTATATCCATATTTATGAGGGAATTACTCTTTACAAATATTTTATCTGGTTTTAATATCTAGATAATGTTGACCTTAACATATGAATTGGGAAGTGTTCCCTATTCAGTTTTTTGAGTTTGTGGAATATTATATTAGTATTCTTTCTTCCTCAGATGTTTAATAGAACTTACCAGTGAAGCCACTGAGACTTCAATTTCTTTGGGGGAAGGTTTTAATTATATCTTTTTCTTGGGGGAAACACTCATAAATTTTGATGTATTGTTCAAAGTATTTTCTAGTTTCTTTATGATTTCTTCTTTGCTTGGGATATTTAGAAGTGTACTGCCTAATTCCCAAATAATTGGGGATATTTCCCATCTCTTTTTGTTTAATTGACTTCTAATGCAATTATATTATATCAGAACAAACCCTATGATTTCAGTCCATTTATATTTATTGAGGTTTGTTTTATGGCTCAGATACGATGTATCTTGGAGCAAGTTCATGTGCACTTAAAAAGAATTTTATCTATAGTTCGGCTGATAATGTTAATCTATATTGTTACTCATTTTCCGTGTGTTTTTATCAGTTACTGGAGATGAGTGTTAATTTCCAACTGTGATGGTGGATTTTTCTTTTTATTCTTTCAGTTTTTGCTCTGTGAATTTTGAAGCTGTGAGTAACTGCATATACATTTAGGAATTAGGTCTTCTTGATAAATTGACTCTTCATTATGACATGTCCATCTTGATTTCTGATAATATTTGCCTTGAAACTTTCTTTTTCTGACATTAACATAGTCACTACAGTACCCTTTTGATTAGTGTTTTTAACAACCCTGTGTTGTTTATATTTAAAGCCCATTTCTTGTAATCAGCAGGCTTGCTTTTTTAAATCCAGTCTGACAATATGTGCCTTTTAAATGAAATAAACTGTCAAAATTGTTGTGTTTAAGTCTACTGTGTTGTTTGTGTTCTGTTGTTTTATGTGTTTGTTTTTGTGTTTCTTTCTTGCCTGACTTTCCAGTATTTTTAAAGTTTCATTTTATCTTATGTTGACTTACTAGTTCTGTTTCTTTCCTTTTCTTTCCCATTGTTATTAATGGTCAGTTAAACATAGCAGTTTTTAAAATGTGGACTCAGGACCTCTGGGGTCTCTAAGACCCCATTCTCTTCCTTTAAGCCACATGTTAGCAAAGTTTGCAAAAAATGTAAAGCTGCTGCTGTCGTCACTAAACTTTTAAAAGTTCGTTCTGAAAATATAGCTGTTTTTAAAAAAATTCTGCATGTCAATGTGATTTTTTTAACTTCTATTATTTCTAAATAAATCAACATATATTTTAAAGATTTCTCAGTTTTAACTTATAATGCTGTAAATGTTGATAGATAGAATCCAATTTTTAAGAGTATAAAGGGGCCCTAAGACCAAAAAGTTTGAGAGCCATAGCTCTGTTTAAAAATATACGTGTTTGACTTACCTACTTTTAAATATATTGCTTCACCTTACAACAGTATTCTTTCATTCCCCCTCTCCTGTTCTTTGTGCTATGAAATAATACATTTTATTTCTCTGTGTTATAAGTTGTGCTGTATAGCTTTTATTTTTGCTTTGATCATTTATTTCTTAAAGAAATTAGGACATAAGAAAAAGGTTTTAAAATTATCCACGTGTTCTGTTTCTAGTACTGTTCCCTTTTTTCTAGATCCCAAATATCCATCTTGTATCATTTTTCTTCAATTTAAAGAACATTTAACCTTTCTTATAGTGTAGATCTGCTAGTGACAAGTTTTCTCTACTTCTGTTTGTTTGAAAATACCTTTATTTCACCTTTATTTTTGAAAAATATTTTCCTTGCACTTAGTTTTTCTTCCTACTGCACTTTAAAAATGTTATTTCATTGTCTTCTGGCTAGCATTGATCCTGATGAAAATTCGGTGGCCATACTTTAAAAAAAAAAATCTGCCCACATACACCTACCCTTCCCCTCCTTCATCTTAAGACTTTTCTCTTTATCATTGGTTTTTAGCCTGTAGCAGAAAAATGTGTTACAGCTCATTGTTACAGCTCAGTTGTGACAGCAGCCTGGGTCTAGGTGAGAGACCAAGCAGTACTCGGAGAGTTGGAGAACTCAGGTTTATTATGCCACCTGGCCAAGAAGAGTTAACACTCCAAGCTCTGAACCCCGTCTGTAGGTTTACACAGGCCTTTTATAGGCTGCCAGTTTTACACTTTGCAACATCATATGCAAATCAGGTATAACAGAAGTTGACCAACAAGAAACAAGCTTTGTAGAAATAGACCAATCAGGAGTGAGAGACAGAACCAATCGTGAGAGACATAACCAATCAGGAGTGAACTCCATGCAAATGAAGTACTACAAATGGACCAATCAGAAGTTAGGGAAGTGGACCAATCAGAAGTGAGAGTAATAGCCTATCAGGAGTGAAGGAAATAACCAATCAAAAATGAGCTCAAGGAACCAATAGAATTTTAGGTGTAAGTTAGCCTCTTTAGAGGCAAAAAGTGAGATAGAGCGTCTGGGCCAGGGAACTGGCCGGTGCCGGGAGGAGAGCAGCAGCCCTGCCTGGGGGTCCTGCCAGTCTTTTTATGGGGCTTCCCACCTCAAGCCGTTTGTCATGTTGTGGTGTCTTCTATTTATTTTGCTTTGGGTCTGTTTTGCTTCTAGGATAAGTGGGTTTATATTTTGTATCGAATTTTGAACATTTTTTTGACTTTTTAAAAAAATATATTAAGTTTGTTTTAGTGATTTGTACCTGAATTAACTATGCCATTCAATACATATTAAACTATAAAACAGTTTCACAGATCCCAAGTATAGGACATTGTCCCTGTTGACCATTACTACTTAAAATGTTTCTTCTTCCCCAGTGCACCAATGTCTCATCTCTTCTGGAGTTTCTTTTCTTTCTTTTTTCTTTCTTTTTTTTTCCTTCTGGAGTTTCAATTGCACATATGTGTTAAACTGCCTAAGATGGCCCCTTGGGGCTCTGTGCTTCTCCATTTTTTCCCTAGCCTTTTTCTGTTTCTGTTTAGATAGTTTCTGTTGCACTACCTTCAACTTCACTGACATTTAATTTTATAGTGTCTAATCTGTTGATAATACAATTTAATGTATTATTTTTATTTGATAATACATTTTTCAATTTTGGAAGTTCCATTTGGATCTTCTTCAGATCTTCCATTTCTCTGTTGAGATTCCATATTTATTCCCTCATTATATTCATGTTCTCCTTTGTAATGAATTATAGTATCTGTTTTAAAGTCCTTATCTGCTAATTGTGTCATTCCAGTTATTTCTGGATCTGTTTCTACTGACTTTCTTTTTTTCTTTCCTACTTCTTACCATGTCTGATATTTTATTGTAAGCTAAACTTTATGGATGCTAGTTTGAGTGTCTAGATTTTTATTGTCTACCTGAATATGGCTTATATTTGAGGTTTTTAAAATGCTGTTGTAAATTTTTTTAAAGTAATTTCCCATTAATTGTTGGTTGCATATGGAAATAGTTTTTTGTTTGTTTTGTTTTGTTTTTTTACCTTGTACCCATTAAAATATGTTAATTAGGAGAGCTACAGAGTATTGTTTCTATTTTAGAGATGATGAATCTGAACTCTGGGTAGAGATGAATTGGAAAAGGACTAGGCATGGAAGTAGAGAAATTAATTTGGAATTTTTTAGTAGTCAAGGTAAGATATGGTAATGACTTAGATTAGTAACTGGTAGTGGAGCTAGAAAGAAGGGGTGGACTAGATATTTATTTGGGAGGCTTAAAAGTCATATTCTCAGCAGGAAACAGATAACACACTCAAAGCAGGGATAGTTTAGTGAAAATTTGGTTAAGGGACTGCTTTAAAAGATAAAGGGAGAGGTATGGAAAAACCACAATAATATACTACTCCTTGTTCAGTAACAGCAGCTATTGCCACCCTGAGGCTCAGAGAACCTCCCAGAAGGAGTGTCTTAGTTCATTTGGGCTGCTATAACTAAAGTATAAAATACTTAGACTGGGTGACTTATAGGTAAGAAATTCATTTCTCATACTCTGGGAGCTAGGAAATCCAAGATCAAGGTACTGGCAGATGTCTAGTGAAAGCCCACTTCCTGGATATCTTTTTTGCTGTGTTCTCACATGGCAGAAGGGATGAGGGAGCTCTTTGGAGTTTCTTATAGGAGCATTAATTCCATTCATTAGGGCTTCACCCTCATGATCTAATCACTCCCCAAGTTTCCTCTCTTCAAACACTATCAAATTGGAAATTAGATTTCAACATAAGAATTTTGGAAGATTGCAAACAGTTAGTCACTAGTGAGGAGAGAGGACTGATTTTAGAGGAGTGATTAGGGGGACATAGTCAGCCCAAGATTATCTTAAAAGAGAAAGAACTCAACAGAAAATAATCTGTAGATGGTTGTAGCCCCCAAAACATGTCCAAGTCTTGACCATTGGAACCTGTGAATTTGACCTTATTTGGAAGATAGGGTCTTTGCAATTGTAATCTGCAGTGTAAGTTAGTTTGCAATGTAAGTAAATGTAATTAAGGTGAGAATATTAATGAAATCACCTGGCGCATCCTAAATTTTAGGGTGAACCCTAAATCCAGTGGGTGTGGTACTCATCCTTATAAGGTAAAGGGATTTGAGACATAGAGATATAGGGAAGAAGGCCACTGTGAAGATTAGGGTTATCCTGCCACAAGCCAAGGAAAGCTAGCAGCCAGCAGAAGCTGATAAAGTAAGAATTCTTCTCTAGAGCCTTCAGAGGGAGAATGGCCCTGCTCACACCTTGATTTTTGGACTTCTGTCCTCCAGAACTGTGAAAGAATAGATTTGTTGTTTTAGCCACCAATTTTATAGTAATTTGTTATAGCAACACTAGGAAACTGATACATGTTCCAACTTTTTGAGAATTCTGTGTTGTCAGAGGGCAATGGAATCTATTCATAGGACCCACACAAGTGACCTTAGAAGTAGAGAGCAAGGTGGAGAAGATTAAAGAGTGAATCTGAGTGGAAGGTAGGTAGCAAATGGAAGATGTCTGACACAGGTAGAGTCAGTAGGATTTGCTAATATATTGGATGTGTGTTTTGTGTGGGGTGTTAAGGATAAGGAAATGTCAATGAAAGGAAATGTCAGTGAAGATTCAGCAGCTGAAAAGATGTGGTGCTGTTTACTGAACAGGGAAAGACTGGGGAAGTTCAATTCTGTACCTGGTGAATTTGAAGTATTTGTGACACAGTTATTAAGTAGGTACATCAAGGAGGCAGCTGAGCGTGTAACACTGTGGCTTAAAGAGAGATCTGACCTGGAGTTAATAATCTAGAATTCATTGGGTTTATAAATAGTATTTAGAATCATGTAATCAGTAGTCAGATATTATAGAGGCATAGTCATTAGTGGTTTTGATGGGAAATGGATCTCTAAGAGATATTACTGATTTATAAAACAAAAACAAGTAACAGAAATACTGTAGTATAATTCTATTTATAATAAAGTTCAAAAACATGCAGAAGTAAACAGTATTCAGGAAAATGATTACCTCTGGATGGAAGGATTGGAAATAGCATCAGGGAGGGGTATATAAGGGACTTCAAAAATACTGGTATATTCTATTTAAGCTGTGAGTACAAGAATGTTTAAAAAATATTTATATTTTATATTTTATTATTTAAATATTTTTCACATGTTCTAAATATCTTTTATGTGGATTTAATCTTCACAGTATTTTTTTAAATGGGGCTACCATCTCCAGTAATATGGCAAATAATGTTATAAAGTCTTAAAATGAAATATTCTGGGTAAAATGTAACAAACATTTTCAAATGCAAAGTAAGGAAAATTCCCAGCACCCCCACCCAATTTAGAGAAGCTGGAAATCAACACTGTAAGCAGGCCTTAAAGCTTTGAGATTTACCAATGTCAATAACCAAAGATTAGAGACTAGGCCTTTGCCAAAATCAGATGGGAAGTTTGAATGGAGACTATATATATATATATATATATACATATATATATATACATACACACACACATACACACACACACACACACACAATGGGCTAACAAAGGCTGATCAGACTTCAGTGAAATGGTAGATCTAAAACAAAAAAATCTTCTTAAGGGAAACAGGGAATGTTGTCAGTTTTGGCTTGGATTTTGAGTGAGAAAAATATCTCGATCACAGTCCTGTCCTCATACAGATTCAGAGTTTTAATTGACATTTCTTACTTGGTCCAGGAAATGTGTAGCTGAGAAATACTAAAATAGTCCCTGGTGATGCCCCTGGGTTAAGTAGCATTTCGCATTCTCTCTCTAATGTGACATATCTTCTACTCAAGCCCCACAGGAATCTGCAATAAAATCCCACTAAAGATTAGCTCACAATCTTAAATTATAAAAAATGAGCCTCCATGATTAAGAATCAGTGAAATCAAATAACTAAGAGAACTTGATTCCCAGAGGCTTCAGAAAATGATATTACTGAAATACTCTAAAATAAGTATTTAAAATTTATTAAAATGAAAGATGAAATAAAAAATGAAAAAAAGCAGTACACAATTAGGCAATAAAAAACTAAATGCCACTGAATAAAGAAATAGTGACCTGGAAGATAGATCTATAGAAATTACCCACTGGAAGCATAGTCTCAATTTTCCCAAACCAATTCTAGGTTTTGAGACCCAAGTAAAAGTCTGCTGAGACTGTTTCAGGGAACATTACTTGCTCCCCTGGCTCTTTTCTGATGTGAATTCTGACATGGTGGGAATTTGGAGCAATTGAAACTCTCATATGTTCTTTTGGGAATGCAGAGTGGCAAGAATAGGTTAGCACTTTCTTTTGTACAGTTAAATTCATACTTAACATGTAGGAATTGTGGAATTCAGGAACCCAGGGATCCCATTTTTAGGTAACTAACCAAGAAAAATGAAAACTATGTTCACCTAAAACTTGTATGAATAGTTATAGCATCTATATTCGAAGTTGTCAAAAACTTCAAATAATCCAGATGCCCTTCAGTTGGTGAATAAAGAAATTGTGGTACATTCATGAAGTGGATTTCTTCTCAGCAATAAAAAGGAATGGGTTATAAAATCATGCAACAACATAGATGAATCTCAAATGCATTATGTGAAGTGAAAGAAGTCAGATTCAAAAGGCCTATTGTGATTTTATTTATGATATTTTGGGAAAGGCGGAACCCTGGCAGGCAGAACACAGATAAATGGTTGCTTGGGGTTGGTGGGAGGGATTGTGTAGAAAGGGACACTAGAGAATTTTGGGTCATGGAACTGTTCTCCATCTTTATTATGGTGATAGTACACAACTGTACGCATCTGTCAAAACTTGCTGAACTAACTATATACCAAAAAGTAATTTTTTTTCTGTATGTAAGTCATACTGCATTTAAAAGAAAAATAAAAATGAATAGGAGGAAAGTGATTACAGCATTTAAACTTATTGAAGAAATTTGATTATGAAGAGGATTAACTAAAGAGGATGTGGGGGTCAACAGAACCTTTTTTTAAGGCAATAATAGAGCATGCATTGTATGTTAAGAATGGTCTATTTGAGAAAGAGTTTGAAGATGTACATAAAGGAAGAATAACAGGAGGGGCCAAGGCAAGAGGGATGAAATCCAGCCAGCACATGTGGAAGCATTGGTCTTTGCAAGGAGGTACATGTTTTCCATATAAGAGGAGAACAAGGAAAGTTTCCAACTAAATTTGATGATGAGGTGGCTTCATTTTTCTCAGTGGAGTCAGATTGTGATATCAGCGTGAAATGGGTTTGAGGAACAAGTAGAAGACATGAAATAATTCTTGCCTCCTGGTAGGAGAGTGCCCTGTCTAGAGAGACCTTGAAGGATTTCCAGCTTCTGAGGGCTCATTTGAAGTTAATGATTATGAATTTGCCATGACATACTATGTTGTGTGAATCTTGCCATCTGCATAGATGATTAGCTGCTGGGTATTGCCATAAAAAAGGTGAATAGTGAAATTGTTCCAGGAGAATTTCTGGAGTGTAATGGTGGAGGGAACAAGAAGTTGAGAGTATTTGCAAAGGAGTAATTTATACTTTGGACCATGGAGGGAAATTTAATTTGTTAAAAGTGGTATGATCAACGAATTATTACATGTTGGAACCTTTGACAAAGATAGCAATCTCTGGCTTATCACTTTATTAATGTCTGAGTGCCATGCCTTTCAAATATTTGTTGAATGAACAGGTGCCAGCCTCTTAGAGGAGAAAGGGACCATATGCCTCCATAGTCTCACCTTTGTCAGTTTGTACTCTTCTACACCCCCTGGGTGTAACAACCTTTTACCTTATGAACACTTTTGAGGGTAAGAGTAGTAATCACTGAATAAATATTTGTTGAGTGAATGACTATGTGATTTCTGCTTGATTAGTCCTCTGAAATTGTCTGATTTATTGGATGTATTCCCTACTAAACTGTTAGCTTCAAAAGGATTGAAACTGTATTTTATTCATCCCTGTATTTTCAGTGACTGGCGTAGAACGGGAGATAAGTGAAGGATTGAGAGAATTTAATTTTTTAAAAGATACAACAGAATAGACCTAGAGATTACCATACTAAGTGAAGTATGCCAGAAAGAGAAAGGCGTATACCATATGATATCACTTATATGTGGAATCTTAAAAAACGACATAAATGAATTTATATACAAAATAGAAACAGACTCACAGACATAGAAAACAAACTTGTTACCAGGAGGAAAAGTGATGGGAGGGATAAATTGGGAGTTTGGGATTTGCAGATACTAACTACTATATATAAAATAGATAAACAGACAACAAGGTCCTACTGTATAGCACAGGGAACTATATTCAATATCTTGTAGTAACCTATAATGGAAAAGAATATATCTATGTGTGTATAACTGAATCACTATGCTGTACAGCAGAGACTAACACAACATTGTAAAAAATTAAAAAAAAACAATAAAAAAAGATACAACAGAAGCTACATCAGATAAAATCTTCCATACAGTTAACTATTTGAACAAGATGGTTTCATTACATGTAAATCATTAGAGTAAGGAGAATATATTTTCAGATATTAAGTATGATGTAGGCATGACCACTTTTATGTTGAATTTTTATAGATGTATTCTAACAATTTTGTTTGGGGATTTGTTTGCTAGGAGGAGTCATCTCCCTACACTTTGGTCAACATCTGCCTGAATGTCTTGGTAGTTAACCTGGAGAAACTGTGTTCTAAAAGATCTGATGGAACGCTTTGCCTTCCGGAGCATTGGAGTTTCCCTCAGGAATTAGCTGATCAATTCGTTGGGGTGATGACTTTGCAAGGTAATGATAAGGCTCTTTTATAGTGTACTCTTATAGCACTTTACTATTTAAAAAGCACTTTCACATATCATTCCTGTTTTGCTCCTCACAACAACTGGTGAGAAGTTTTATTTTGTGTTGAGGCTGGTTCTCAGAATCATTCTGAGATCCCTTGATGAAAATTGTTTTGCTTCTAGGCTTACCCTGCTGTTGGCTTAGCAGAGTGATGGTGGTAGAGGTAGTAAGTCAAGTTACCACTCATCTGCACTCTACCTTCTGAAATGCTGTTGCTGTAGTCTCATCTTTATCTTTTCATGGTGAATATGAGCCTTAAAATTTTTTTCCTTCACCTGCCATTGTAGTGGGGCTTTCAAAGAGCTATGTTTAATTTGTTGTTAGTTTTCTTGTTAATTAAAAATTTTAGTAATAAATTATTGAGATAGATTCACATACCTTATAATTTATCCATTTGAAGTATACAGTTCAATTATTTTTTTAGTATATTCACAGATTTGTGCAGCAGTTAATTTTAGAACATTTTCATCACCTCAAAAAGAAACTCCCTTACCCAACCCCTTAACTCTAAGCAATCACTAATCTACTTTCTACCTCTGTGGGTTTGCCTTTTCTAAATGTTTAATATAAATGGAATCATGCAATATGTGGCCTTTTGTGTCTGGCTTTCACTCAGCATGATATTGTCAAGGTTCATCCATGTTGCAGCATCAGTTACTACTTTATTTTTATGGCTGCATAGTGTTCCTTTGTATTGATATGCCACCTTTTATTCATTTATCAGTTGTTTCTATATTTCGGCTATTATGGATAATGCTACTATAAACATTCACGTACACATTTCTGTGTAGATATATGTTTTTATTTCTCTAGAGTGTATATCCAGGAGTGGAATTGCTGGGTCAAATGGTAGTTCTATGTTTAACTTTTTGAGGAATTTCCAAACTCTTTTCCAAAGTGGCTGCACTATTTTACATTCCCATCAGCAATGTTCCAATTTCTCCACATCCTCACCAAAACTTGTTATTATCTGACTTTTTGATTATATCCATCCTGGTGGATGTGAAGTGGTATCTGATGTGATTTTGATTTGCATTTCCCTAGTGATTAATGATGGTGAGCATCTTTGCATGTCCTTGATGGTCATTTGTTTATCCTCTTTGGAGAAGTCTCTATTCAGGTCTTTTGCCTATTTCTTATTAGGTTACTTGTCTTTTATTATTGCATTTAAGAGTTCTTTATGTATTCTAGATTTAAGTCCCTTGTATTACTTTCTTCCATTCTGTAGATTGTCTTTTCACTTTGTTGATAATGTCCTTTGACTCACAAAAGTTTTTTTGATGAAGTCAGTTTATCTCTCTTTTCTTTTGTTGCTTATGGTATCATATCTAAGAATCCATTGCCAAATCTAAGGTCCTATATGTCTATCCTTATGTCAGTACCACACTGTCTTGGTTATTGTTGCTTTGTAGTGAGTTTTGAAATTGAAAAGTGTGAGTCTTCCAACTTTGTTCTTCTTTTTCAAATTTGTTTTGATTATTCTGGGCCCCTTATATTTCCATATAAATTTTAGATTCGGCTTGTCAGTTTCTGCAAAGAATCCAGTTGGGATTTGAATAGGAATTGCATCAGATATGTATATCACTTTGGGGAATATTACCATCTTAACAGTATTAAGTTTTTTGATCCATGGTTATGACGTTTTTCTATTTATTTAGATCATCTTTAATTATTTTCACCAATGTTTTGCCATTTTAACAATCTGAAATCTTTAATACATAAGCATGGGAGATCTTTCTACGTACTTAAAATAGATCTTTAATTTCTTTCAACAGTGTTTTCTAATTTATGGGTATAAGATTACACGTTGGTTGTATACCTGAAACTAACATTGTAAATCAACTACACTTCAATAAAAATTTAAAAAATCACACTCCGGTTAAGTTTATTTCTAAGTATTTTACTCTTATGATGCAATTGCTTCCTTAATTTCATTTTTGGATTGATTATTTCTAGTGTACAGAAATGCAGTTGATTTTTTTATGTTGATCATACACCCTGGAAACTTGGTGAATTCATTTATGAGTTCTAATAGTTGTTTAGAGGATTTCTTAGAATTTTTTTATACACAAGATCATGTCATCTTCAAATGGAGATAGTTTTACTTCTTCCTTTCCAATTTGGATGTCTTTTATTTAATTTTTACCCCAACTTCCGTGGCTAGAACCTCCAGTGTAATAGAAATATTGAAGCAGACACCCTTGTCTTTTCCTAATTTTAAGGGGAAAGCATCTAGTCTTTTACCATTAAAGAATGATGCTAGCCTTGGGTTTTTTGTAATTGCCCTTAACAGGCTGAAGAGATTCCCTTCTATTTAGTTTGTTGAATGTTTTTATCAGGAATTCCCTTCTATTTAGTTTGTTGAATGTTTTTATCAGGAAAAGAGTATGTTACTAGATTCAGTTTGCTGGTAATTTGATGAGGATTTTTGCATCCATAATTTTAAAAGATATTTTGTTCTGTAACTTTGTGTTCTTGTGCTTTCTTTATATGGATTTTTGGCATCAGGGAAGACTGGCTTCAGGGAGTTGGAAGGTGTCCCCTCTTCTTTTTTTAAAAAGTGTTTGTAAATAATTGATGTGTATTCTTTAAATGTTTGGTAGAATTCACCAGTGAAGCCTTCTTGGCCTCTTTGGGTAATATTTTTATGACAAATTCAACCTATTTACTTATAGGTCGATTCATATTATCTGTTTCTTGAGTAATTTTGGTAGTTTGTGTTATTCTGTGAACTTGTCTGTTTCATTTAAGTTATCTTATTTATTGGCATATAATTTGTTCATGATATTCCTTTATAATCCATTTTATTTCTGCTAGGTCATTGTTCTGTTCCTTTTTTCATTTCTCATTTTAGAAATTTGAGATTTGTTTTGTTTTGTTTTTTTGGTCAGTTGAGCTAAAGGTTTGTCAATTTTGTTGATCTTTTCAAAGAACTAGCTTTTGATTTCATTGGTTTTTTTTTAAACTTTATTGTCTTTTCTGTCCTCCATTAATTCCACTCTAATCTTTATTATTTCCTTCCTCCTGCTCATTTTATGTTTAGTTTGCTTTTCTTTTTCCTGTGTTTTAAGGTAGAAGTTTAGGTTATTGATTTAAGAACTTCTTTTTAAAATTATGAATTAAAGCTATAAATTTCCTTGAAGCACTGCTTTATCTGTGTCCTGTAAGTTTTTTGTGTGTTGTCTTTATTTTTCATTCATCTCGTTTGTTTATTTTTAGAGGAGGTCCTGGGGATTGAACCCAGCACCATGTATATGCTGAGCATGTGCTTTACCACTTGAGCCATACCCTCCCCCCCTATTTTTCATTCATTGCAAGTTATTTTCTAATTTCTTCTTTGGTTTCTCCTTTGATCCTTTTTTTTTTTTTTTTTTTAGGAATATACTGTTTAATTTTCATCAGCTTGTGAATTCCCCAGATATCTTTGTTATTGATTTTTATTTTTATTTTATTATAGTTGGAGAACATACTTTGTTTTATTTCAGTTTTTTAAAATTTACTGAGATTTGTTTTGTTGCCAGATATATGCTCTTTTCTGGAGAATGTATCATGTGCAATTGAGAATAATGTGTATTCTGCCATTATTGGGAGAGTTGTTTTGTAGGGTTCTGTTAGATCTAGTTGGTTTATAATGTTTTTCATATCTTTTGTTTTTTTGTCAATCTTTTACCTAGTTTTTCTACATAGAAAAAAGTTTTTAAATCTTTTTGTTATTCATGCTAAATAGGATATACATGTACTTTTTAAATACATTGTTAGATTTGGTTTGCTAATATTTTGTTGAGGATTTTTGCATCTATGTTCTTGAGAGCTATTGTCTATAGTTTTCTTTTGTAATGTCTCTGTGGTTTTGGTGTTAAGGTAATGCTGGCCTCAAAGAATGACTTAGGAAGTATTCCCTATGCTTCTGTCCTCTGAAAGAAATTATAGAGAACTGGTATAATTTCTTCCTTAAACGTTTGGTAGAATTCCTCAGTGAACCCATCTGGGCCTGATTCTTTGTTTTAGAGGTTATTAATTATTGAATACATTTCTTCTATAGCTGTGGGCCTATTCACATTGTCTATTTTGTGTGAGTTTTGGTGGAGTGTGTCTTTCAAGGATTTGGTCCATTTCATTTAGGTTATCATACTTATTGGCATAGAGTTGTTCATATTATTCCTTTCTTATCCTTTTAATGTCCATGAGATCTATAGTGATGTCCCCTTTCTCATTTCTGATATTAGTAATTTGTCTTTATTTAAGTTAGCCTGGCTAGAGACTTACTGTTTTTTATTGATCTTTTCAAAGAACCAACTTGTTTTGTTTATTTTCTTCTACTGATTTGAGGTAACATTGATTTATAACATATCAGTTTCATGTGTCCATTATATTTCCTTTTTTTCCCCAACCTTTTTTAATACAATTTTTTAAGGTTACATTGCATATACAGTTGTTACAAAATACTGGTGTACAACATTACATTTCTGCTTCTATATACCCTACAGTATGCCTACCACCTAATATTTACTTTCATTCTGTCACCATACAGTTGATCCCCTTTACCCATTTTGCCCTCCCTGTGACTTCTTCCTCTCTGATAACTAATACTTTGTTCTTTGTATCTACATGTTTATTTTTATGTGGTTTAGTATTTCATTTATTTTGTTTATTTTTTTATATTCCACATAAGAGTAAAATCATATGATATTTGTTCTGTGTGACTTATTTCACTTAGCATAACACCCTCAAGGTCCATCTATGTCATCAAAAATGCTAAGATTTTGTCTTTTATGGCTGAGTAATATTCCATTGAATATGTTTTCCACATCTTCTATATCCAGTCATCTACTAATGGACACTTAGGTTGTTTCTATATCTTGGCTGTATCTATATGTAAGCAATGCTGCAGTGACCGTAGGGGTGCATATATCTTTTGAGCTTCTCTTATTTTTTTGGAGGAGGAGGAGAGGTAATTAGGTTTATTTATTTATTTGTTTTTAGAGGAGGTACTGGGGATTGAACCCAGGACCTCACGCATGCTGAGCACGTGCTCTGCTATTTAAGCTATCCCCCTGCTCCCTACTTTTTGAATTAGTGTTTTCGTGTTCTTTGGATAAATGCCTCAGAAGTAAGATAGTTAGATTATATGGTAGTTCTAGTCTTAATTTTTTAGGAGTCTCCATACTATTTTCCATAGTGGCTACACCAGTTTACATTCCCATCCACAGGCTTCCCATATCCTTGTCAGCACTTATTATTTTTTGCTATCTTGGTAATAGCCATTCTAACAGGTGTGAAGTGATAGTTCATTGTGGTTTTGATTTGCGTTTCGTAAATAATTAGTGATATTGAATATCTTTTCATGTGCTTGTTGGCTATCATATGTCTTTAGGAAAATATTCAGTTCCTCTGCCCAATTTTTAATTGGGTTGTTTGGTTTTTTGTTGTTGAGTTCTTTCTATATTTTGGATATTAATCCCTTATAGAATATATATCATTGACAAATATCTTCAATTTGGTGTGTGGTTTTTTCATTTGGTTGATGTGCAGAAGCTTTTTAGTTTGATACAGTCCCATTTATTTATTTTTGCTTTTGAATCCTTTGCGTAAGGAGATATATCTAGAAAGATCACTGCTAGGAACAATGCCAAAGAGCATATTACCTATGTTTTCTTCTAAGTGTTTTATGGTTTCAAGTCTTTAATCCATTTTGAGTTGATTTTTTTAATGTATAGTATGAATAGTAGCCTAACTTAATTTTTGTGTATGTAGTTGTTTAGTTTTCTCAACACCATTTATTGAGGAGATTATTCTTTTTCCATTGTATGGTCTTTGCTCCTTCATTGTAAATTAATTGCCCATATGTGCATGGATTTACTTCTGAGCTCTCAATTCTGTTCCATTGATCTTTGTTTTTCTGCCAGTATCATGTCATTTTGATTGCTTTGTAATATGGTTTGAAATTAGGGAATGTACTATCTCCAGCTTTGCTATTTTCTCATAGTTTGGCCATGTTTTTTAAGTCATCCAGCCATTCTGACTTTTGATCGGTAGATTCAATCTATTTACATTTAGGATGGCTACTGACAGATGAGGACTTGGTAATGGCATTTTATCTTTTGTTTTTTTGGCTGCTCTATATCTCTAATGTTTCTTTTTCCTTGTGTTTCTGTCTGCCATTTTGGTTTGGTGTTTTTCTATGATGTTTTTCTCAGTTTCCTCTTTTTTTTATATTTTGTTTCTTTGTTCTAGATTCATGTTTTGTGGTTATTGTGAGATTTGTATAAAACATCTCATAGATAAAATAGTCCTTTTTATTCTGATAGCATCTTATCTTCATTTACCTAGATGGGTTTTGTCCTTTTCCTCTTCTACTTTTGTGTTTTTCTTATTTCAGATTATCCTTTTTATGTTAGGAGTTTGTTACCAAATTGAAGTAGCTATAGTTATTTTTTTATGCCCTTTTACCCTCTTTTAACCTTTATGCATAATAAAGTGTTTAAAAGCTATTCAGGGGGGTTCATATAGCTCAGTGGTAGAGTGCATGCTTAGCATGCATGATTCAATCCCCAGGGCCTCCATTAAAAAAAAAAAACCTATTCAGATAAACAGTTAAAATTTTCTGATTCTGTCTGTCATCTTACTCAAAGTTCTGTGTACTTTTGTCTTTTTGTTTCTGGTAGAAGAGCTCATTTCTTTTCTTTTTTAAAACATTTAATTAATTATTATATTATTTTTATTTTAGGGCATTAGGGGAAATAATTAGGTTTATTTATTTTTAGAGGAGGTATTGGGTATTGAACTCAGGACCTCATGGATGCTAAGCATGCGCTCTACCACTTGTGCTATACTCTCCCCCTTAGAAGAGCTCCTTTCAACATTTCTTGTAAGGTAGGTGGTGGTGATGAACTTTCTTAGCTTTTATTCATCTGGCAAAGTCTTTATTTTTCCTTTATATCTGAATGATAACTTTTCTGGATAGAGTATTCTTGGATGACAGTTTTTATCTTTAAGTATTTTGAGAATGTCATTCTCCTCCCTCCTGGCCTGCGAAATTTTTGCTGAGAAATCTGCTGATAGCCTTCTGGGGGTTCCTTTGTAGATTATCATCATTTTTCTCTGGCTACCTTTAAAACCTTTTTTTTTTTTTTTTGTCAGTGACTTGATGATTTTAATGTAATGTGTCTTGGAGAAGGTCTTTTTGCATTGAGGTAATTAGATATTCACTTAGCTTCATGGACTTGTATATCCCTTGTATGTCCAGTTTCTTCTCTAGGTTTGGAAAGTTTCCAGCTTTTTATTTTTTGTTTAAAGAAACTCTGCTCCATTTTCCTCCATTCTCTTTCTGGGATACCCATTACCCTAATGTTACCCTTCCTAAAAAGAGTTGGATAGTTCTTGGAGAATTTCCTTTCTAAAAATTATCTCTTTTCCCTCTTCTCTTGTATTATTTCTCTTTTCCTGTCTTTGAGCTTGCTAAGTCTCTCTTCCGGTGGTCTGCTCTATTTCCAATATTTTCTAATGCATTCTTTTTCTCATTTATTGAATTCTTCAGCTCCAGAATTTCTTTCTGGTTATTTTAGAGTTTTAGTCTCTTTGGTAGAGTATTCCTTCCATTCATTAATTATATTCCTGAGCTCATTGAACTGCCTTTCTGAGTTTTGTGTAACTTGTTGAGTTTCTTCATGTCACCTATGTTGAATTCTCTGTTAGTTAGATTGCAGTGTTCAGTGACTTTAAGTTTGGTTTCTGAAAAATTGTCATTTTCTTTGTGTGGTATATAGTGTTACTGTGATTCTTCATGGTGCTTGATGTTGCTCTGCCAGCACATTTGAAGTAACAAACATTTCCACTTGATCCTAATGATTTCACACATTGGAAATTAGAGATCTTTCTTTTGTTTTCCAGTAGATGGCACTATACCACACTTTTTTTTTTTTTTTTTTTTTTTGGTTTCTCTTATCTGAGCTGCCTCTGGTTATATTTTTACCACCCTCTACCACCTCTGTCCGAGGTGTCTTCCAGTGTCCTTGTTATCTCTTCTTGTGCCTCCAGAGTCGTTGGTGTCTTATTGTTGCCAGTGCCACTGATGTTGCTACTTGGGGTACCCAGATGGTGGCGGCTTTCATCCTTTCTGGGATCCCCTGAGTTCTGGCTCTGTAGCTGTGGTTTGAGAAGGGGAGTGAAGGAGGAGCTGAGGTCATGTGGATGCCTTCTTTGGTGGTGTGGGGTTCATGGGCTCCACCACTGCAGTTGGAGGGTGGTGAGGGGCCAGAGTTGTGGGTGCCTCGTGGCTGGAGGAATGGAGTCTCAGGACCCCACTACTGCTGCTCAAATCCTTGTGGCCATGGGCTCACCTGCAGCCAGGAGGCCAAAGCTGTATGCGTTGCCTCCCCTGCTGCTACCCTGTTCTCTGAGGCTGCAGGCATAGCTGCCATGGCCACATGATCATGTTTGCAGATGCTATCCCAACTCTTCCCCCAGTTCCTCTACCTTTAGATGTACTGGTGTGTGGAATTCTCTTGCTTCCTGGTGTTGGGCCATGACCTTTTTTTCATTGTGGATTTTTTTAAATTGAAGTATAGTTGATGTACAGTATTATTTATTATTATGTTATTACATATTATACTCCATTTATAGTTACTGTAAAATATTGTCTATATTCCATGTATTGTAAAATATACCTTTGTAGCTTATTTTATACATAATAGTTCGAACCTTTTAATCCTCTACTTCTGTATTGCCCCTCCTCCTTCCTTCTCCCCACTGGTTTGTTTTCTGTATCTGAGTCTGCTTCTTTTTTGTTATATTCAGTTGTTTGTTGTGTTTTTTAGAGTCTACATATAAGTGATATTATACAGTATTTGTCTTTCTCTGAGTTATTTCACTTAGCATAGTACCCTCCAAGTCCATTTGTGTTGTTGCAAATGGCAAGATTTCATTCTCTTTTATGGCTGAGTAGTATTCTATTGTATATATATACCACATTTTCTTTATCCATTCATCTGTTGATGGACACTTAGTTTGTTTCCATATCTTAGCAGTAGTAAATAATGCTGTTACGAGCATTGGGTGCATGTATCTTTTCAAATTAGTGTTTTTTTGTTTTTTCAGATATATACTTAGGAATGGAATTGCTGGGTCATATGGTAGTTCTATTTTTAGTTTTTTGTGAAACTTCCATATTGTTTTCCTCAGTGGCTGTACCAGTTTACATTCCTACCAACAGTGTCAAAGGGTTCCCTGTTCTCTACATCTTTGCCAGCATTTGTTGCTTGTGTCCTTTTTGATGATGGCCATTCTGACAGGTGTGACGTGATATCTTATTGTGGTTTTGATTTGCATTTCTGTGATGATTAGCAATGTTGAGCATCTTTTCATGTGCCTGTTGGTCATCTGCATGTCCTCTTTAGAGAAAATGTCTGTTCAAGTCTTGTGCCCATTTTAAGATCGGTTTGTTTTTTTTTTTTGATATTGAGGTGATGAGCTGTTTGCATGTGCATTGTGGATGTTTTACTGATTGTAGATTGAAGGAGAGAGACCAACATATCGTTTTGCTCTGCCATATTGCTGATGGCACTCCCTCTGCTCTAATTCTTGTTTTTCTTCTGCTTACTTTTGATTTATTTTTCTTTTCTAGTTTCCTAAAGTAGGAACTTAGATTATTGATTCTTTTCTAATATATGCATTCAGTGCTACAACTTTCCCTCTAAGCACTGCCTGTACTGCATCCCACAGATATTGATAAATTTTCATTTTCATTTAGTTCAAAATATTTTAAAATTTCTCTTGAGATTTCTTCTTTGATTCATGTGTTGTTTAGAAGTCCATGTATTTTGGGATTTTCCAGTTATTTTGTTTTTTAAATAAACTGGTCATTTGTTCTGTGAAGTGTCCTATAATCTGGGTTTTGCCATTGTTTGACTCTGCTATGATTTGACACGTTCCTCTGATGCTTGTAATTCCTATAAGTTGGAAATTTAGAGGCTTACTCAGGTTCAGGTTTGATGCTTTTGGTAGTGCCCTATACTTCTTAAGGATGTTAATGATGTCTGGTGTCTGGTTGGTGTTTGGTTGGTTTTTTGGTTTTGGTGGCCATAGATTTACTTAGTCATTGCCTGCTTAGATTTATTAAATCATCAGGCGGTCTTGTAGGTCTGACTTAGTGTTTATTATTCTCAACCTTCCTGGCTTAGAGTACTTTGTTTTTCTGTTTTTTTAAATTTTATCCTTGATTACTGTTCCATAATTTCCTTTGTATGCTTCTGTTTTCCTGTATGTAACTTAAGTGTTTTGTGTTCCTTAAGGTTTTAGCTTGGGTACCCTTCTCACTTTGTACACTCCCTGGCTAATTTTCTTTGGTTTAGCTACCACTTCCCCAGAGTTTCCAGTGTGGACTTTATTCTAAGCTCCAGGATCACGTATCCAGGATGCCTCCTAGGTATCCTGTAATTCTTCTCTGGGCCACTGAATCATCGTATTCTTTTGGTTTTCTCCTACCTCAATGGCTGCTGCTTGTCTCTCCTTATCTAGCTTCACTGGAAAGGCAGTACAGATTAAAGGTTATGAGTTCTGGCTCTGGTGCCAGACTCTTTGGGTTTGCACACCATTTCCATGGGCCAGTTATTTAAGTTCCCTTGTGCCTCATCTCATCTGTGAAATGTTACTAATAATAAAACTGTCTACCTCATTGGGTTTTATGAGGATTTAGAGTTAATATATCTAAAATGTTTAGAACATTCAAGAACTGTTAGTTGTTATCATGACTATTATTTCTCATTCTATTATCTGACCTTAAACGTGGGTGCTTTTTGGTACCTGGTCCTTGTTTCTTTTCTTCTTACATTCCCATGTCATCCATTCCTGTGCTTTTAAATACTGTCTCCTTGCCTATTAATTCCAAATGTTTATGCTTCAGTCTTGTGGGTTTAAAATACATAGAATCTAGAAGACCTTGGCTGATTTTGTGGTGAGTCTTGAAGATAGAATAACTGCTCAGATCTGTGTTGAGTTGGTGAGGGCTGGATCTTTATACCTCCCAAAACAGTCTTTGGATGTGAGTCTCCATGGGAAAGGGGTGTGACCTTGGGTAAAGCAACTCTTTTCAGCTGATGCAGTCCCTATAGATGAGGGCTGTCAGTTGGTAGCATTCCCAGGGCTCTAGTAAGTCCTTTATTTCTAAAGGTGATCTGGTGTCACATCACAGCATCTGCTACACTCCATTTCCCCCCATCTTAAGTGGTTTGACCATCTACCTAGTTGTTCAGTGACTTAGGAGCCATTTTGCATTCCTCTTCCCTCTAACCTTGATTCTCCTGAAACATTTCCTACCTTCATAACACACATGTCAAACGTTCTTTTCCTCCTAGCTCCTGTCAGTGACACCTTCCTCGTCTCTCCTGGCCTCCCAAGTGGTCTCCTTACCTTTTGCCCCTCTCCAGGCTCTGCCACACAGCAGAGAACAGTCCTCTTATACCTTAATCAGATCTGTCCACACTTCTGTTGCTTTTTAAAGGCTTCTCCTTGTACTTAGGGTAAAATGCCAAATGTTTACCCTGGCCTGCAAGGTCTGACTCTTGCCTCTGTCTCTAACCTGTCAGATGCTGGTCTCCCCTTCACCACTATGCTTTCGCCATCCTGGTTCTCTCATTTCACAGAAAAAACCAAACTGTTTCCCATATCAGGTCTTTAGCTCTTTTCCTGCATCTGGAGTGACAGCTGCCTTTGCCTTCCATATCCTTTTGGTCTCAGCTTAAATGTCACCTCCTCAAACCTCACTGAGAGACAGAAGATTCTTGTCCTCCTCCTCCTCCTTTTCCTCACCCCTATATTATGTTCTTGTTTGTTTCCTTTAGAATACTTGCTACATTTTAAATGTTAGTAGTATTCGGCTTGTTCTATATTCTTTTGTATCTGTATTCTCCCTCTAGGATGTAAATAAACTCCATGATGGCTGGAGCCATGTCTGTCTCATTCACCATTCTCAGCATCTAGCATAGCACTTTGCACACCTTGAGCACTCAGTATTTGGTGAATAAATGTGTGAATGAATGTACTAAGTTCCTCCTCAAAGCCTTAAGTGTAGGGGTTCCTTTTTCCTGTCTTTGTAGCATAGCCCAGCTCAAACTGAGAACCTATGAGTCAGTTTATGCACCTTTTTCCTCAGTTCTTTTCCCCAGTTCATTTAGCTACCATGTTTTGTCAATTTAAACCTTCATATCTCATCATTAAAATCATTAATAATCTCTAATTCCTTTATATTATTACATAGTTGGTCTTTCTAAAAATGTAATTATGACTTCATTTTTTGCTTACAAATTTTGAGTTATTGTTTATAGGGTAAATGTCTGAGTTTCCTAGTTGTGTAGAAGTACCATCTGCCTTTTACCTTTTTCTCCATTCTCATTTCCATCCATGTCTCCCCTTGTACACTATGTTCTAGTAGCGCTGACCTACTTAGGGTCATCCTGAATAATCTGCTGTTCTGTGCCTCCATGTCTTTGGCGTGTTCTTCTACCCCTCACCTTCCTGGGAAAATGGATGTTTAGTCTTCAAAACCTTCCCCAAAGTTAACCTCATCTGTATTAATTCAATACCTGGTACGAATCATTATTGCATGTAATAACACTATTGTGTGTACAATATACTGTTGTCATTTATTTACGTGATGTGCAGACTGAATTCTTTGTGGTCACAGATGTCTAATTACCTTTTACCTTGTGTGCCTATTACTTAACACAGGATCTCACACAAAAAAGGTGCTCAGTAAATCTTTTCTATATGAAATCTAGTGTAACCCACTCATTTTACAGATGAGGAAAATGAAGTCTAGAGAGGTGACTTGTCAAAACCTATTTATAAATTTGGTTAAAAGTAATCATTAGTAGTACTATTTGTATATTTGTATACTATACTTACCTACTTCTTTTATTTTGTTCTTTTTTTCTGTGAATAAGGTTGCTATGGTTAAAACTGGGCTCTAGAGTCAAACTGGTTTTGATTCTTGATTCTGCCACACATTTTGACCTTGAGCAGGTTAACCTCTTTAAGCTTCAGTTTCCTCAACTGTAAGGTAGTAATAATAATAGTTGCTTTATAGTATTCTTGCAAAGACCAAATGAGATAATCTGAGTAAAGGGCTTAGAGCAATGCTTGGCACAGAGTAAGCAGTAAATGTAGTTATTATTGTTATTATTAGTATCTGTCAAAGTTCATTGGCTTATAATGCCTCCTGGGAAAGGCATGAGATTTAGTTGTTACAAGCTGGTTCTGGTTCTCTTATAGGCAAGCTGACTGACAGAACAGCGAGCATTTTCCAAGGCAACCAAATGAAACTGAAGCTGGTCAATATTCAGAAAGCTAAGATCTCTACAGCTGCATTCATAAAAGCCTTCTGCCATCACAAACTCATTGAACTGGACGCTACTGCAGTACATGCTGACCTCCCAATCCCAGACATCTTAAGTGGACTCTGCAGCAATAGCTGGATCCAGCAAAACCTCCGGTGTCTCCTGTTGGACTCAACAAGCATCCCTCGAGATTCAGGGCTGCTGTTCTTTGGTCAGCTCACTGGTCTTCGTGTTTTAAGTGTTTTCAATGTCTGTTTTCACAGTGAAGACCTGGTTAATGTTTCTCAGTTACCAAAACTGGAAAGCCTGGATATCTCTAATACTCTGGTCACTAACATCTCTGCACTCCTTACTTGTAAGGATCGACTCAAATCTCTCACAATGCATTATCTGAAATGCCTGACCATGACCAAACCACAGATTCTCGCAGTCATTAGAGAACTTAAATGTCTGCATCACCTTGATATTTCTGATCACAGGCAACTCAAGTCAGATCTAGCTTTTCACTTGCTACAGCAGCAGGATATTCTGCCTAATATTGTGTCACTGGACATTTCTGGGGGCATTTGCATCACTGATGGAGCTGTAGAACTGTTTATACAGCAGCGGCCTGCAATGCAATTTGTGGGACTACTGGCTACAGATGCTGGATATTCTGACTTCTTTTCTACAGAGCAAGGCTTGAGGGTTTGTTTTTACCTGAAATAAGTTTGTTTCATTTGTTCAGAACGTTATTAAACCTTTGTTGTGTATCAGAATCTGTACTAGGCATTAGAGTTACAAAGACAGATAAAAAATCCTTAAGGAGCTTAACAGTTAAGAATTGTGTAGCTACTGTGTGGTAGGTTGTGAAAATACAACCTTAAACAAGATAAAGTCCTAGCCTCCTCGTCTTCTAGTCTAGCTTGGTAATGATAAGCAGAGCCATTTATACTTTACTTCCTAGGTGCCAGATGTCATATTTTGCACACTATTTTATGCTTTAATCATCCCATTTTTCAGATGAGGACATGGAAGCTCAGGGAGGTTAAGCTACTTATCCACAGTCATAGAACTGTTACATGGTAGAACTGGGACTTGTATCCAAGTCTGTGACTCTAAAACTAGTGTTCTTCACCTCTGTTAACAGCTAGGTATAGTTAGTAAGGCAGGTGATCAATATGCCTAACACTGTTTTTGGTGAAGGTATGACAAAAAAACAATTTTTAAAAGCGCCTTAAGAAAATTTGCTAGGGTGTGTTTATAGCCTCTCATGGTGCTATTTTTAAAACAGCATATATTTAAATATTTATGTCCTAAAATATTTCTTTTTTAAAACAGTGGCTTTCTACCTCAGTTGTACATTCTGATCACTCTGGAAGTTTTAAAATATCCTGATGCTTGTGTCCCATGGTCCAGAGATTCTGCTTTAATTAGTCTGGGACTTGGCCTGGGCATCAAGATTTTGAAAACTCCGTAATTCTAACGTGCAGCCAAGGTTCAGAACCACTGCCTTAAAAGAACCCTTTAAAAAAATAATTAAATTATACTTATGTAATTCCTCCTAAAGTGTGAGAGTAAAGTGACTTGCAGTCATTAGTTGTTTTCACATTTTATTCTTTTGATTTGAAAATAGCAATGGTTGTATAATTCTAAAGTTCTTTTAACTTTCTAGCATCTTAATGAAGGTGGAAGCTACAAATAGATAATTTAAACTTTCAGATTAAATGTATATAGTAGAGAATTGTTTACCAGGAATGTACATCTAGGCCTATGTCAGATTAATGGCATATCATGTCACAGTGATCAGAAAACCACAGCAATTAAAAAAATATATTTTGACACATTAACTCATGGTATATACAGTAACATGGGAGAAGTGCTGGAATATTCTATAGAGAGATTATGCATGTAGTTAGGATACTATCAGAGTGGGGACCCCAAAAGAAAATGAGTTTTGTTTCAGTAAACTATACTTGTAAGTTTAGTTTATTTTGAAAAATTTAAATTATGCATTATATAATGTTGGATATAGTGGGAATGGAGAGGAGAGACCACAATCTTCCTGAAACCAAGAAACTCTAAAGATCTTAATTCAGACTTATGTGGAGTGTAAGGTATGGTGACTTTAAAAGGTATGTTTCAGAAAATCTTATATTTAAGTATCTCTCAAATTAGATGTAAAATATACCAAGTATTTTTGTTGCTTGTGCTGATTAAATTTTGCTTAAATTAAAAGGGATGAAATTAAGTGTTAGTGAAAACCTTCTAACACAACAAATATGTTATTTCTTCCACCCAAAGTTAGGATGGGCAACATGTATTTCAATCCCTTTAAAATGGATGGAGAAGGGCACCCACCTTTACTACTGAAAGCCATGTAACATTTTCATTTGCTAGGAAATCCTTGTTGATCCACTGATGGGGTGTAGTAAGAATCCCTTATGAAGATTCTTTTGTAATGGCATTTATAGGAAGCCAAGGAGAGAGAGGATGATGCACCAGCTGTCTGGTCTTCTGCTTGGTCTTACTGTGTCTTATCCTTTGGTTCTCTTTCAGCTCTTAGATCTGGATGATCATAAACTTTAAAAAATTTTTAGAATATATCCAGTGTTTAGATTCTTAGGAATGTGTAGCTCCTTGGGCCATTGATCTATATATAGTACTTGAAAATTTTTTTTGAAATAATTTTTAACTTGACAGATCACTAGTTTTAAACTTTTTGCCAATTTGTTTTATCATATCATATCCTGTCTACACACACACACACACACACACACACACACACACACACACACACGAGTTTTTTTTCCTGAACCATTTGAGGGTAAGTTGCGTACATCATTCCCGTCTACCCCTTAATGTACTTTAGTTTGTATTTCCTAGAGCAAGGATAGTTTCCTTAATGATCACAATGCAGCTATCAAATTTCAGGAAATTTAATATGGAAGTAATACTTTTATATATATTTCCAGTGTTGATTATCCCAGTAATGCCCTTGATGAAATATCTGTCCTTTTAGTCCAGGATCATTTTTGCATTCAGTTGTCGTATTTCTTTATAATTTAAACCAGAAGGGTTCCTTAGTCCTTCCTGTCTTTTATTATATTGATATTTTTGAAGAATACAGAGCAGCTCTGTTTTGTTGGCTTTTTTGAAGAATGTTTCTCATTTTGGGGTTGTCTGATGTTCCTCATAATTACATTCAGGTTCTTCCTTCTCTGCCCGGAATACCACATAAGGAATGTTGTGTCCTTCTCAAGTGTATGACATCCTGAAGCACACAGTGTCCCTCATCAGTCATGTTAATTTTCATCACATGGTCAGAGTAATGTTCCGATACTAGATAAAATATCTAGGTATAGATAAAATATTATCTATATAATATTGTGTTGTTTCTATGCTACAAAGATAATCACTATTCTTCTTGCAATAATAAGTGATTTATAAGATATTCCAGGACTATACCAAAATCCTGGTCCTCATCAAACTATCTGATCTAGATTTAGAATCCTGTGATGATTCTTGCCTGAACCAAGCTTTACTGCAGTAGTTGCAAAGTGATGATTTTTCCAACTTCAGCTCTCCTTCTACACTTAGTAGTAGGCATTCTGTAAGGAAGAGCCCTTGCCTTCTCCATCTTACTTGTCTAATTTATCCTCCATTTGGACTCATTGATTCCTGTTGTTTTGGGTGGTTTATAATTCATAATGTTCTTAATAATTTCAATGCTCAATTTGCCACAAGTTGTCCAACAAGAGCTCCTTGAAAGTGGCTCCTGTGTCATTTTTTACATGCCCCCATATTGTTGTTGTTATTTTGATTACTTCTTTACTTACTTTACTTACATCTGGCACACTAAGATGTTCTGGGCTTCTTCCCTGTTTTCGCTTTTGAAATCAGACATTTCTCCCAGAAGCTCTGGTTCCTTTTACTAGGAAACCAATAGCTGTGTACTAAATGTGTTTTTAAGCCCTTCCGGCTAACAAAGCTAAGAAATATGTGAAATAAGTTTAAAAGTACCACTTCCAAATGTCCATCCTCACACCATTCTTTTTTGCCTTTTCATGTATTCTGTGTTTGTCTCTCTCTTTTCCACAATGAGAACCTTGGCTCCCAACAGCATCAGCATATTTGCATAATCCTACAACACATTTAGAAGTTTCAGAATTGCTGTATCTATACTACTTTGAAACACAAACCTATAAAGAAGAGTTCAAGATTTGTTTGCAGTTCTTTTCCTTTAAAAAATTTTGTTTTGTTTTGTTTGGTGGTTAGGTAATTAGATTTATTTATTTTTAATGGAGTTTCTGGGGATTGAACCAAGGACCTTATGCATGCTAAGCACCCACTCTACCACTGAGCTATACCCACCCCTCTTCTTTTTCTTCTTAACTAAAGGCATAGTCACAGTACTAAGCACAAGTATTTAGGTTTTTAAATTTCCTTATGCAGAAGGTAGCATAGCAGATATATTCTGTACTTTGCTTTTTTTACTTAGCAGTATGTCTCGGAGATCACCCTATGTCAGTTTATATTCCCATTTTGTGGTGGGGCAGTGGAGGTAAAATACATATAAAATAAAACTTATCTTACCATTTTAACTCTTTTAAAGTATATATAGTTCAGTGGTTTCAAATACCTTCATAATATTGTTCAGCCATCACCAGCATTCATCTCCATAACTTTTTTCATTTTGTAAAATTGAAATTCTATACTTATTAAATACTAACTCCCATTACCCCTTCTCCCTGGACCCTGGCAACTCCCATTCTACTTTTTGTTATTATGATTTTGACTACACTATAGGTAGAACCATATAGTAATTGTCTTTTTGTGACTGGCTCATTTCACTTAAAATAGTGTCCTCAGGGTTCATCCATGTTACGGCATACAACAGAATTTCTTTCCTTTTTCAGGTTGAATAATAGCCATCATGTATATGCCACATTTTACTTATCCATTTATTAATGATGGTCATTTGGAATACTTCTATGTTTTGGCTATTATGAATAACATTGCTATGAACATGGGTATACAAATACCTCTTTGAGACCCTACTTTTAATTCTTTTGGTATATACCCAGAAGTGGAATTGCTGGATCATATGGTAATTCTGTTAATTTTTTGAGACACTTCCATACTGTTTTCTACAGCATTTCCACCAACAGTGCACAGATGTTCCAATTTCTTCACGTACTTGCGAACGCTTTTTTCCCCCCAATAATGGCCATCCTAATGGTGTGAGGTGGTATCTCACTGAAGTTTTGATTTACATTTCTATACTGATTGGTGATATTGAACATCTTTTCTGGAGCTTGTTGACCACTGGTTTATTTTTGAAGAAATGTCTGTTGAAGTCTTTTGCTTATTTTTTGAATCAGGTTGGTTGTTTATTTGTTTGTTTTGTTGTTGTTGTTGACTTACAGGAGTTCTCTATATATTCTGGATATTAATTCCTCATCAGATATCTGATTGTGAATATTTTCTCCCATTCTGTGGGTTGTCTTTTTTCATGAAGTCCAGTTTGTCTGTGTTTCTTTTGTCGCCTGTACCTTTGGTGTCATATCCAAGAAATCATTGCTGAATCCAATGTTGTGAAGCTTTTGCCCCATGTTTCCTTGCAAGAATTTTACAGTTTTAGGTCTTAAATTTAGGTCTTTGATCCATTTTGATCTGATTTTTGTATATGGTTTTATGTCAGGTTCCATAACTTTATTCTTTTGCATGTGGATATCTAGTTTTCTCAGCACTACTTCTTTGAAAAGACTGTCCCTTCCCCACCAAAATGCCTTAGTACCCTTGTCAAAAATCGCTTGCCTGAATATATGAAGGGTTATTTGGGGGCTTTCTATCTTATTCCATTGGTCTGTACGTCTGTCTTTATGCTGATGCAGCAGTGTTTTGATTATTGTAGCTTTGTAGAAAGTTTTGAAATCAGGACATGTGAATCCCTTGGGATTCCATATAAATTTAGAATGTGTTTTTGTATTTCTGCCAAAAAGGTCATTGGAAGCTTGTAGGGATTGCACTGAATGTATAGATCACTCTGGGTAGTATTGACATTTTAAGATTTCTAATCCATGAACAAGTGATACTGTTTCCATTTATTTATGTCTTTAATTTCTTTTGGCAGTGTTTTGTAGTTTTCATTGTGTAAGTCTTTCACCTCCTTGGCTAATTTCTAAGTACTTTGTTGTATTATTGTAAATAGAGTTGTTTTCATAATTTCTTTTTCAGATTGTTCATTGTTACTGTATAGAAATGCAGCTGATTTTTATGTGTGTCTTGTAACTTTGCCGAAGTCATTTATTAGCTCTAATGGGTGAGATTTTTGGTTTTTGTGGTTTTTCTTGGTGGAATCTTTAGAGTTTTCTACATATATAGATTATATAATCTGCAAACAGATAATTTTACTTCCTTTTCAATTTGGATGCCTCTTATTTCTTTTTCTTGCCTAATTGCTCTGTTTAGAACTTTCATTGCTGTGTTCAACAGAAGTTATTAAAGTGGGTGTCCTTGTCTTGTTCCTCATCTTAAAAGTGATCAGTCTCTCACCATTGAGTATGATATTCACTGTGGATTTTTCATACATGGCTTTTATTAAATTGAGGTAGTTTCCTTTTATTCCCAGTTTGTTGAGTGTTTTGCCAAGAAAGGGTGTTGAATTTCTTCAAATGCTTTTTCTGCATTAAATGAGATGATCATGTGTTCCCCTCCTTCCTTCTGCTAATGTGGTATATATAGTACATTAATTTTCATATGTTAAACCATTCTTGCATTCCAGGAATACATCCCACTTGGCCATGGTATACAATTCTTTTAATATGCTGCTGAATTTAGTTTGTCCTTATTTTGTTGAGGATTTTTAAATCTCTGTTTATAAGGAGTCTTAATCTCTAGTTTCCTTTTCTTGTAGTGTCTTTGTCTGGATTTGGTATCAGGGTAATGTGGGCCTCATAGAATGAGTCAAGAGTGTGTTCCTTCTCCAGTTTTTGTTAAATTTTGAGAAGGATTGGTATTAATTCTTCCTTAAATATTTGGTAGAATTTACTAGTGAACCAACCGGGTCTTTGTTGGGAGATTTTTGATTATTGATCCAAATTTCTTACTAGTTACAGGTCTATTTAAATTTTCTATTTCTTCATGATGTAGTCTTATTAGATCTTGTATATATAGAAATTTGCCCATTTCATCTAGGTTTTCCAGTTTTTTGGGGTATAGTTGTCCATAGTACTCTCTTGTAATCCTGTTTTTGTTTTTTTTCTGTTGAATTGGTAGTAATGTCCTGACTTTCCTTTCAGATTTTTGTATTTTGAGCCCTTTTTTTCTTAGTCTCTTTTCTTCCTAGTCCATCCATTTGTCAGTTTTGTTGGTTTGTTCAAAGAATCAACTCTTGGTTTCAATAATTTTTAAAATTATTTTTCTATTCTCTATTTCATTGATCTCTGCTTTAACAAGTATTATTTCCATCCTTCTGCCAGCTTTTGGTTTAGCTTGTTTAATCCATTCACATTTAAAGTAATTACTGATGAGAAGGAACTCTTCTCATTTTGTTCTTTGGTTTCTATATGCTTTATAGCTTTTTTTTTTTTTTTGTCTCTTATTTCCTGCATTACTGTTTTCTTTGTTCAGCTGATTTTTTTTTTGATAGTTTAAATTCCTTTCTCATTTCCTTTTGTGTATATTCTATAGCTATTTTCTTTGTGGTTACCATGAGGATTACATTTAACATCATAAAGTTATAACACTCTTATGTAAATTTATACTAGCTTAATTTCAATAACATAAAAACTATTCCTTTACATCTCTGTCCCAATGTCTTTTAATTGATGATGCCCCCAAGTTACATCTTTATACATTGTCTGCCCCAAAGCATAAAATAAAAATGATTTTTAATGTGTTCTTCTCTTAAGTTGTGTAGAAAATAAAATTTGGAGTTATAACCCAAAGTAACAGCACTAACTTTTTAAAATTTTGATTTAATTTAAAAAATCTATTTTATTTTTGTTATTGGGGGGGGGGTAGGTTTATTTATTTATTTATTTTTAGCGGAAATACCTAGAATTGAACTCAGGACTTTGTGCATTCTAAGCATGTGCTCTAGCACTTGAGCTATATCCTCCCCCCAGCACTAGCTTTTAGATTAATACTTTTTAAAAAGGATTTCTTTCTTAAATCATGTAGAAAACAAAAAAGTAGAGTTACAGGCTAAAAAATGTCACTAGCTTTTGTAATTGCCCTTGTATTTATGTCTGTTGAGAGCTTTATTTCTTCACATGGCTTCTTGTTACTGCCTCATGTTCCTTCATTTCACCCTGCAGGACACCCTTGAGCATTTTCACAAGCCAAGTTTAGTGGTAATGAACTTTCTCAGATTTCGTTCGTATAGAAATGTCTCTCTCCTCACTTTTGAAGAACGGTTTTGCCAGATACAGGATTCTTGGTTGACAATGTTTTTCTTGTAACACTGTGAATATATCAGCCCACTGTCTTTTGGAACTTTTTTTTTTTTAATGGAGATACTGGATTGAACCCAGGACCTCATGCATGCTAAGCATATGCTCTACCACTGAGCTATTACCCACCCCCACTGTCTTCTGACTTCCAAAGCTGATGAGAAATCTGCAGATAATCTTATTGAGGATTCTTTGTATGTGATGATTTGCTTCTCTGTTGCTTCTTTCGAAGGTCTATATTTGACCTTTGAGAGTTTGATGATAATGTGTCTTGCTGTGAGTGTTCTTGAGTTCATCTTGCTTGGAGTTCCGTGAGTTCCTTGGAAGTTTGTATTCATGTCTTTCACCAAATTTGGAGACTTTGCATCTATTCCCCACCCCTCCCAATATCCTCTGCCACTTTAATTGTCTTCTGGGACTTCTAAAGTGTATATGTTTATCTGTTTAATGGTATCCCACAGGTTCCTTAGGGTCTGTTAATTTTTTTCAGTCTTTCTGCTTTCTGTTCCTCTGACACAGTTTCCAGCATCCTATCTTCAAGTGTATTGATTCTTTCATCTTCCTGCCCCAACCTGTCTTGAATCCCTTTAGTGATTTCTTTTTAAAATTTCAATTATTGTACTTTTCAGCTTCAGAATTTCCTTTTGATTCTTTTTTAGTTTTTTTAGTCTCCATTGAGTTTTCTCTTGTTAATACATCATTTTCTTGACTTTAACCTACATTTTTCCTTTAGTTCGTAGAACATCTTTAGGTTGGTTGTTTTGAAGTCTGTCTTGTAGACCTGCTATCAGGTCTTTTACAGGGACAGTTTCTTTCGATTTTTCTTTTTTTCCTTTTGAATGGACCATACTTTCTATTTCTTTGTATGCTTTGTGATTTTCTTGTTGAAAACTGGACATATAAAACTAATAATATGGTAACTCTGGAAATCAGATTCTCTCTCTTCCCTAGGGTTTGAAGTTTTTGGTTTTTGGATCTGTGTCAAGAATCAGCCCAAAGTATAAACTGTAAGGCTTTTTAGGTCTTTTTTGAGCCTTTTCCTGGGCATATGCAGTCACTTAGGAATTTTCTTTGTATATACATTTGTTTTGAATGTCTTAGTCATCAACCTCTGTCTCCTAAAAGGGGGAAAAGAAAAACAAAGGGGAGGGGCACTAGCCCTTTAAATCCCCTGGAAGTTACTTTAGCTGATGGGACAGGTGCTTTGAACAGTTGACAAGGGGGTGCAACACAGTGGCTGTCCCCTCTTTGTACCTGTTGTCAGAAGCAGCAATTGGGGATCAGAGCACAGATCCATGATATTTGAGGACAGAGTCCAGGACTCCCACAAGCTAAGTGTGGGCAGATCTAGGAACACGTACTGGTGGTTGCAGGTAGGAGGGCATGAACAGCTGTTACTGTGGTAAGAGGTGAAATTGATGGAAATGAACCATAGTTTACTGCCCAAACTTTCCTCTGGAAGTTGTAAGTGTGGTTATTAAATCCTTTGTTTACCCTTTTCTTTCCTTATTCTTGAAAATGCTTCTCCACTGTTACATTTCTCTGTATTTTGCTTGTTAAGTCAGATGACCATCTAATGCTCTAATTTGTTTGATCTTTTTATGTGGAGTCCCTGAAGATTTTTTTATGTACCTTTAAATTTAATACTTATACTGTGATATGTGTCAGACTTGATCTGGGTCAGTTTTCCCAGATACTTGGTAGGTTCTTTCAGTGTGTTGATTTAGGTCTTTTTTGATTTCTGGAAAGTTTTCCTTGATAGTAGTTTTAAATATTCATTTTCCCACCCAGGAACTTCACGTATATGTGTGTTGGATCTTCTTTGTCTTTTTTCTATATCAGCACTCAATCTTAGATTTTTTTTTTTTTTACTTCTTTCTTTTAAAAAATTTCCGCCTCTTGTTTCTTGCATTTCTTCCTCTTAATAAAATTTTATTCAACTCTATTCTTCCTTCGATGCTTTGTAACTTGGTTTTGATATGATTTTGTCTTTTTCTTTCCCAAGTTTAATGAACCCTTGTTTCATCTTTTCGTTGGAGGTATTTTTTCATATCCCAAAATGTTTATTAAGAATATTTAATTCACTTTAAAGTGTTACATTTTTCTTCTGATTTGTTGTTGTTTATTGGATGGGTTTTTCTCAGCTTTAAAGTGTGGGTTTGCTTTTTTTTTTTTTTTTAAAAATTCTTTAACAGTAGCTGTATGTGGAATTGGTTTGAATCTTCTTATTTCTTGGCATTTAATTGACAGGGTTCCTAATTCAAAAGCACTCTTCTGTCAATTTAGTGATGTGATGTTTCTTCAGTGGGTGATAATGTTACTGCTGGTCATGGTAGAGAGGAGAAGGGTTGTTTTTCTTTTCATTTTGTAAGATTCTGAATTTTACTTCTTTATTTTATTCTTTTTCTTCACCACCCAGGAATGCTGAAAACTGGGTCATATCTAGTTTTATCTAGGGTACCATTATCCTTCTGACTCAAAGTCTATATATAGACTTTTTGAAATTATTACTTCAGTGGTAGCAAGGGAGAATTATATTAAATAAATAATAACTAAATAAATTAGTACTATAAAAGGTCAACTCCTTTTTTATTTTAGTTATTTTATGTGGGTTTTTCCTGTCTTTATTGTCTAATTTATCCTGTATGAGTATGTAGAAGACATGTACTCATGGTTATTGGTTGCTGAAACATTTATATGCTATTCATTGTTCAGTTGAGGTCTCAGCTGTAATATAGTTGTAGAGAGATGGTATGAATTTTGCCCTACTGCTTTAATTGGTTTGTTACATTTAGCAGCGTCTATCACTTCTCTGGACCCATCTGTAAAGATGAGGTTGAGGAGAACATTTACCTATCAGAATTATGATTGAATGAGATCAACTTTGTAAGGTTCCTGAAACATTTAATCAAATATTTATTGTTTCAAATACTCAAGGTCCCTAAAAGCCTGTGCTTGAAGAGGAATGGTGAATCCTATTGGTAACATCTTTGCTTTCCAGGTTGCTGGAGGAGCCAATATGACTCAGATTTCAGAAGCACTGAACCGGTATAGGAATAGGTCATGTTTTATGAAGGAAGCCCTCTACAGGCTCTTCACAGAGACATTTTCAATGCAGGTAACCATGCCTGCTATATTAAAGGTAACTACACCTCAAAAATGTAGTTTTTATTATCACTTTTACTTGGTTCAATTAAAGTTGTTCACCAAACACACTGAATACAGTAACTTATATGCCTTATTCTACTTTGAGTCAAAGTGCCCTCATAGAGAAAGGAAACAATGTTAGATTTAAACTGACAGATTATCTCTTGTTTTGAGCATCAGAATCCATTTGAATCATCAAAATTATTGGATTTGGTCTTAGAAGACGATTATAGAACCATTGCACTATTTTGCCTAAAACAGTACTTAATGTATAAACATGAATTCACTTTGCCCTAAACATTGTTTTTTATTTATTCATTTGTTTACTCTTTAAAAATCTTAAATATAATTTTCTGAAAGAAAACACAACAGTATCTCCAATAAGAATGTAACAAAATAACAATAATTGAAGATAGCCAAATCTATCATTTTAAAATATTTTGTAAATAAAGTAAAATTACCAGTATCAATAGGGCCATATTTTTCTTTGGTTTATAGAAGGATGAATTTATATTAAATGTAATTGGCAGTATTAAGTGGTTTGGGAAAGAAAACTGCAGTTTTTTAAAATTAAATGGAACTAACATAAAAATGAAGAGTCTTAAAGTCACCTTGTTCTTATTATTTGTAATTCTTTGCAGTTCCATAAAAAGAGGGCTATTTCTGCACTCATGGGAGATTAGATATAGTCATACTTAAAAGCAGTATTTTATAAAGGAAACAGCTCTGGATCTTTGTTTCCCATCTGTAATGAGGAGATTAAATTGCATGTTCTAAAATTCCTTTTCATATCTATGATTGTATGATTTTTTTAACTTAAACACCATCATGTTTCTTTTGCTTTCTACATGTTTACATTGCCGATGATGGAGGTCTATTGAAATCCTAAGAGCAGTTGAGCAATATAGAAAAAAGGCATTTTCCATATTAGAAGTATATTCTAGGTCTGATTTCACACTGCTGTCAAAGTGAGGGGCTCTGGTGTCTCAAAACCATGGTTCATGCGTATATCAGCAGACTGGTCTCTGAGGTGAGATGGGACTATTAAATGAAATGGATCACGTCCCTAAATATTAGAGCAGGTGTGGTCTAAGTCTAGTACAACATCTTCATTTTACATTTGTTTCTAGGTTTTACAGTCTGTCTTCTACTTACCTTTCTAATGTTAGGTTTTACCGCTTTTCAGATTCTTCCAGATTCAAATTTCTTCCTCCTTTCTTGGTGGATTCATCCCATCTGTTTGTCCACCCTGTGTTTCTCCTTGTCACATTTCCCTTCCCTAGGAATTCCTTCTCCATTTTACTCCTACCTCTATCTCCTGTCCAAATCCTGAGAACTTGCCTAAATGTGCTTTGTGTGAAGTCTTTGGCTTCTGTATCAGAAATGATTGCTCCCTGCATAGCTATTTGGCATAGTACTTTTTTTATACCTCTTTTATGGTGCTTTTTTTTTTTATGGTGCTTTTTTTCACGTCCCTAACAATGTTATTTTTTCCATAGCTTATTTCTTTCACAGGGTTTTATGCTAAGGGATAGGGTGTAAGTGATCCATGTTGTGTTCCCTGTAGTGCTTATCAGAATGCCTTAGATAGAGGGAGGCTCAATAGATGATTTTGAAATCACAGATGAGGAAACAGAGGTCCAGAGAAAGGAAGTGACTTGCCTAAAGTCACACAGCTAGTTAATGTCTGCATTTGGATTGGAAGGTATTGCTGATGTCCTAAAAAATAAGTGCTGAGGGTGGGGGATATCTATTAACTTTTTGTCCTGAGGAGCAAATATTTTTGGCAACTAAGACAAAAACAGGAGTGTATAAAGAATGCTAATGTTGTCATATGCCACTAAAAACAAGTTTATCTTCAGCTTGTGGCTATAGGAATGCGGAATCATCCATTGGATTTTCCAGTACAGTTCACAGCCAGTGCTTGCGCCCTCAACTTAACACGCCAGGGCCTGGCCAAGGGGATGCCTGTTCGTCTGCTGTCAGAGGTTACCTGTCTACTTTTCAAGGCTCTGAAAAATTTTCCCCATTACCAGCAGGTAATTTGAATTGAATATTTGTGCTTCTTACTTCAGGACAAATATATGAAAAGTAGGTATTATTTAGTTCTGATTTTTCATCCTATCCAAGAGAAAGAGAGAGACTAGAAAAGGAATTCATATTTGTTACAGAAAAAATAAGAAATAAAATATATATAAGAATTAGGGTTAACCTACTTCAAAAAGATACCTGCACCCCAGTGTTCATAGCAGCACTATTTACAATAGCCAAGACATGGAAACAGCCTAAATGTCAATCAACAGATGATTGGATAAAGAAGATGTGGTATATTTATACAATGGAATACTATTCAGCCATAAAAAGACAACATAATGCCATTTGCAGCAACATGGATGTTCCTGGAGAATGTCATTCTAAGTGAAGTAAGCCAGAAAGAGAAAGAAAAATACCATATGAGATTGCTCATATATAGAATCTAAAAAAAAAAAAAAAAAAAAAAAAAGAACATAAATACAAAACAGAAAGAGACTCAGACATAGAATACAAACTTGTGGTTGCCAAGGGGGAGAGGGGGTGGGAAGGAATAGACTGGGACTTCAAAATTTGTAGATACTGACAGGCATATGTAGAAAAGACAAACAAGATTATACTGTATAGCACAGGGAAATATATACAAGATCTTGTGGTAGCTCACAGCGAAAAAAATGTGACAATGAATATATGTATGTTCATGTATAACTGAAAAATTGTGCTCTACACTGGAATTTGACACAACATTGTAAAATGACTATAACTCAATAAAAGTTAAAAAAAAAAGGAAAAGAAATAAATTAGAATTCATCAAAATTAAAAGCTTCTGCTCAAACATACACACAGACATTAAAAAATGAAAAGGTAAGCCAGGGGCTGGGGAAAATGTTTATTTCATAAATATGACACAGGACTTTTACCCAGAATATAAAGAATTCTTAACTCAGTAGCATAAGACAAAAATGCCAGTTTTTTAAAAAAGCAAAAGATTTGAACAGATACTTCACCAAAGATATGCAGATGACAAATGAGCACATGAAAAGATACTCAGTGTCTTTGTTTATCAGGGAGATGCAAATTAAAGGCATACTTGGATACCACTGCACACCTAGATACCACTACGTACCCCCTAGATTGGTTGAAATTTTTAAAATGGCAATATCAAGTATTGACAAGGGTGTAGATCAACTGAAGTTCTCATGTGTTGATGTTAACAGTGTAAAATGATACAACCACCAGTTCAGCAGTCTGATAATTTCTTTAAAAGTTGGACATACAGCTTTCATATTACCCAGTCATTTCACTCCTGGAGAAGTGAAATCATGTAACCATATTAAGACTTATACACAAATGTTCATAATATCTTTATTCATAGCCTCCCTGATCTGAAAACTTCCCAAATGTCCAGCAACAGATGAACAAATTGTTTTATATTCATATAAGAAAATGCTTCTTGGTGATAAGAAGGAATGAAGTACTGATACGTGCAACATGGATGAATCTCAAAAACATTATATGCTAAGCAAAATAAGCCAGACATAAAAGAGTAGATACTGTATAATTTTATTTCTGTGAAACCTTAGAAAAGAGTAATCTATAATGCTGTAGTTTTCTTGGGCTGGGATTTGCAAGGTTGGGATTGATTGGAAGAGGGAACAGTGGAACTGTTTCCTCTGTTAAAAGAATCTGTATTTCCACTTTCTCTTGAAAAGTTGGATAATCCTTCTCAATTAAATCTTAATTCCTGCATGGCAATCATCATTTGGAGTTGAGTAACAGCCGCCCCTGTAAAAGGCCATAAATTCTCCAGTTTGTGGCAATTCCTACCACTGCCCCATTGTTTTACACTCAGCCTTCTTCACTTGTTTATGTTACTGCTTAGTTTTTATTGGCATTTCAGATTTGCTACCCCTGCCTCAAACACTATACTGCTGTCATACTGGCCTACTCATGGCATTTCGAAGAGAAGTTACATTTTTCTATTCCTATGGCTTTCCCAGGAGGCCTTTTCTCTTTGTTTCCTACGTGTAAAGGCCTAGTTCACCCCCTAGCAATCGTAGCTAGAAAGTAGAAGCTGTATCACAAAGTTAGCTATTAGTTCTAGGAAGGACATTTGTCTTTCAGTAGATGGGCAAGGCTTCTGGTAATTAATTTGGACTGACACACAGGCAGGCAGCGTTCCAGGGGTTAAGGGGTAAGGTAGACTGTCTCTTTGCCAAAAAAAGAAAAAGATTGTTCTTTAGGCAAAGGTGAATGTTACAGAGTTTAATAAGATTAAATGAAGAACTTGGAGAGGGTCAGGTACACATTGAGCTCTCAATAAGAAATGCTTATTGATAGCACCTTCCAAATGCTTAAAACCTTTATTTAGAATGAGTATACATTTGCTCAGAATTGTTTTCCTTTATTTCCTTAAAGTTACAGAAGAACTGTCTTCTCTCCTTAACCAATTCCAGGATTCTTGTGGATGTTCCATTTGACAGGCAAGTATAAAATTTAACTATCTGATTTTGGGGTGTTGATCACTGTTACTCTGAGCATTGTTGTCTTTTGGTTATTAGCCTAGCAAGAGTCTAATTAAGACTGGGATAAGGTGTTTAGGCAGAATGTTCTGTTGAGCTTCTTCCAAGAAGTGTTTAGAAGTACTGTACTTACAAATGTCTACCAAGTGTAATTCCATTTCAGGTCAGTGGGGGTGGGAGGAACATGGGCTCCAGAGAGTCAAACATCGAATCAAGTTCTAGCTGTTCCATTATCTTTGCATTAGTTTCCTCATCTGCAAAATAGTAACTCTTAATGAAGATTGGATATGATAATGTTTATAAGGTACTTGTCACAGTGCCTAGCTTAGACCTATAAGCTGTTCTAAATATTAGCTATTCTTTTTATTATTATTTTACTGATAGTAATTTTAAAAATCATCATCATAGACTCCAGAGTGATTCCTCTTGAGGCTGTTATAATCTCTCAGATTTGTGAGTTCAAAAACATAGTTGCTGCCAACAGGAAAATTAAGCACAGTTTGACATGAACAAAGCCTATATCATTTGTGGATGCAGGGTTGTAGGCTAAGCCATTCTCAAATCTAATTAAAGTGTGTACTTAAAATGGGAATTGACTTTTAAAAATAGAGTAGGGAAAGTGGTCTTCCTCATTTAAAAAAAAAAAAAGAAATCTGTATTTCCCCTTTCTCTTGATGAATTGGAAGATCTTTCTCAAGTCAGTCTTCATTCCTGTATGGCAATCACCAGTTGGAGCTGAGGAACAACTGCGCCTATAAAAGGGCATGAGTTCTGTCTGCTTAGTGATTTGTTTCCTGTGGCATTTTAGCAATATCTACAATTCAGATTATCAATTATTACCTCTTGAGGAACTTATTTCCTTTTTCAGTCCCATCATAGTAGAAATCAAATGCTAAAAAATAAATCTTTCTTGAATCTGTCCATCTTTCTTTGAATCTTGGGCATTTTGCTCACATTCTTTTTTGCACATTGTCCTTTTCCTCTTCTGATCTTTTTACCAAGTGCTCTTGATTTTCATAGCTCAGGCTTTAGAAGTCCAAGACTATTTTTTGTTAAACAGGATTTATTGGGGAGGCTAAATGATTTCTTCACTTCGCACATACAGGGTCACAAGCTTTACTGTGAGAAAAATACTGTTTTTTAGGTTTGATGCTGCCAAGTTTGTTATGAGATGGCTCTGTAAGCATGAAAACCCCAAGATGCAAACAATGGCAGTAAGCATCACCTCAATTCTAGCCTTGCAGGTATGTGATTGCTCAAGGCAAAATTTCTTTATCCCTAGTCTTGTTGGAGCTTTGATGTAAGTCTAACATTTCACTTTTGACTTTCTGTTTACTTATAGCTCTCACCTGAGCAAACTGCACAACTTAAAGAAGAGCTCTTCATGGCAGTTAAGGTAGATTAATTGTCACTTTTATAACATCTTTTTTCCCAGTACAAGTAATTTATGAACATAGTTTAAAAAATTTAAATCATTCCGAAAGGCCTGTAAAATGAATTAAAACTATTTCTTCTGGTATTTCTAAATAAAATGCTTATAACTGAAGTTACATGATTTATCAGTTTTAGATGTGATGTAGTGATTCTGCTGCTATGGTAAATAAAAATTTAGCATTCTTACATATATCTCTACAAATCACTTCCTTTCCCAACCTCTAGTAAGTTTATATTACAGTTTTTAATAAGTCAGTATTTACATTATGATTATGCTAACACTGATCATGAAAAATGTACACCATTGTTTTATTTTGCACTTCTCTTATTCTGAGATGAGAGTTGAGCCTTTTTTTTTTTTTTTTTTTAAGAACCATTTATAATTCCTGAACTGTCCATTCATGGGCTTTAGTTTTTCTTTTGGGTTGCTGGCTTTTTTCTCAAAGGATTTCTTTATATGTATAAGATGCATATATTTTTCCCCAGTTGGCTATTTGTCTGTTTTTACTTATTTTATGGTATATTTTACTATGCTGTAATGTTTTACTTTTTATGTTGTCAAATTTATTCTTTTCATCTGTGACTGGGATTGATTGCACACTATCTATGAGTTATTTAGTTTTCCCTTATTCCACGGAGTATTTTTCAATCTATGGTTTATTTTTTCTTTCTTTTAACATGTAAATATTTTTTCTTCTCAGTGTCTGCCCAGTTGCCTCTCTAACCTTTATTGAATAATTCATCTTTTCTCCACTGTCACGCAGTGCCACCTTTATCATATATTAAATTCTCATGTATATTTGCATCTATTTCTGGACTTTATTCTGTTTGGTTAATTCATATATGTATTTATGTGCTGTTGTGCTGTTTATTTACTAGCATTATAAATCCTTTAAGAGTTAAGATCTTTCCATGTGTTTCTTTCAGTTATGCTTATCTTTTTTTCTATATGAACACCAGTATCCGCTTATCTATTTCCAAAAAGCCCTGTTTTCTTTGGGATTGTGTTTAAGTTTATAGATTGACTTTGAAGAATTGACATCTCTCTCATAATGATTCTTTCTGAGAATATGTATATTATTCCGTTTAGTCAGTCTTACATGTCCTCCAGAAGTGTGTGGATGTTTTCTTCATGTTGATACTGTGTATTTCTTACATTTATTCCTACAGCTTTCACCTGTTGCACTGCTGTTAAAAGTGGGATCTTTTGATATTTGGTAGCTAGCCGGTAGGTTTGGGGATAAAGCAAAACAAATAAGAAAACAAATAAGAAAACCAGTAGAGAGTGGAGTCTTAGAATCCAAGAAAAACACTTCAAGAAAAATTGAGCAATTATGTCAAGTGCTATTTAGTGATTGAGTGAGATGAGGACAGAGAGTTGACCATTGGATTTGGCAGGATGGAAACCATTAGTTATCTTGCTTACATCATTTTAGTCGGGTAGTGGGACAAAACCTGATTGGCAATATATAATGATGAGCAAATGGGAGGTGAGAAATGCAGACAACTTTTGGACATATTGTAATGAGAAAGCAGAGAAATAAAGATAGCTATATGGGGCTAGTAGTTTTTTCCCCTAAGATTAAGATGTATTTTATACCTATGAGAGTAAGTCTGAAAAGAGGAAAATTGATGACGTAGGCAAGACAAAGGGAAATGATTTTGATGCCAAATTTTTATGTGTGTGTAGGAATTGTATATAGAGCAGACGTAAACATACTGGCTTTAGATTGGAGCAGAAAGGAAGACAGAGTACAATGAGCACATTGATGCAACTGCAAGTAGTGTGGTAGATTTTGTTAGGAAGAATAGCAGTAGTTCTCAGTGAAAAATTCGATGAAGTAATCAAATGAGAGGAGTGAAAAAGATGGCAATTAAAGTTTGAGGAGTGTGAATTATGAAATAGTAGCCTTTGGAGCAAATTCATTGAGAAATATACTAGGATTGAATGCCATTTTGAAAATTTTTGACAGATATTCAAAGTGAAACTCAAGCACAATATTTTTCAGTATTCAGATATTTGGGAGTGGGGTATGACTGAAGTAGGGTTTAACTAAGGTAGGAGTTTTGACAAGATGATGTGATGGAAGAACACTAAAGTTATTGGGAATACTAACAATATAAATAGAGATAGAGAGATAGACATACTGATAGAGAGCAAGTACTTAAAGTAACACGGAGGGAAGGATAGTGCTCTAATTCTGGGAGAAACAGTTTTAGGTAGTGGTACCAAAAGTTCAGTCTTTAGATGAAAACAATCTAGGTTCAGCCAATAACTAGCCATAGACTTTAGATAATTTACTTATTTCCTCTCTGCCTCAGATTCTTCATCTGAAAATCTGGCATCTGACGTAAGAGGAATATTTTGCAGTTATTTTGAGTATCATTAAGATCAAATATGTAAAGTGTCTTCCCATGGGCCTGACCATAGCTGTCATTACTTTCAGGGCCAGCTTTACTTCCCCTGCTCCCTCCCTTGCCTTGCTTCCACTCACTCTGTTGGCTGTGTAGGTGATTGTTACGGTGTTGTGTGCACTCTCATATTCTTCTTTTGGCTCTCACAGCTTTATTTTTGTGAATTCTCTTGACATATTCTCTCCTGGTTGGGTAAAATATTTGAGGTGGTCTCATTCCTTCTGAAAACAGACATAGTCTGATTTGCTTAGTGTTGTTATATTTTATGTATCTTTTTGTTAGCTAGTTAAGTGGAAATGGCTATCTTTTTCCTTTCATGTGGCCGTCTAATATGCTTGAAAGAAAGCATGAATACTAGCTTAACTTGTGTCTGGAAATATTCTGATCTGAAATGGTATGTTGGAATCTGTGTTAAAGTAAGTCAGTTGTTTCCTCAAGCTATAGTGCTAGTGTTGTCCTCTCATCATACTGACCTGTTCAGTGGCGTAGAACATCAGACTTTTTGGGTTTTTTTTTGCCTAGAATATCCTCCCCCTTTTCATTCCCCGTATCCCCACTCCTTGCTTAGCTGGCTTATCTTCTTTTTCTTCTGATCTCAGTTTACATATTGCCTTTGTATGGAGGCTTCTGTCGCCCACCTTTTCTAAAGAAAATTCTTAGATTTTTATGTATTTCCTTCAGAGCATTTACCAAAACTTAAAATTCTTTTATTTAGCTGAGAAAAATCCACTATCTTTTTTTTTTTAATCCATCTCTGTTACCTGAATAAGTGCCTGACTCCAGAAAGTGTTGACTAAACATTCTCAATAAATGAATGGAGTAGGTAATATGTATGAGCTTCTGTGCTTATTAAACTTTAATTTTTTCCTTTTGATTCTCATAAAAAACCCTAGAAAATAGGAGTAACTCATAGAGAGAAAGTGGGTCACAAAGCTATTACATGTTAGCACTTGGGTGTAGAACCTAGGTTTGGTTCTAAAGCTTTCCTTAACTATTGCTTTCCTTTTACTGGAATTGAGTCAGTCATTAGGGCATCTAACTCCCTGTCTCTTTGGTTTTTAGGAACTTCTAGCAATAGTAAAACAAAAGACTACTGAGCATTTAGATGATGTCACCTTCTTGTTTACTTTGAAAGCACTTTGGAATCTTACAGATGAGTCTCCAGCTGCCTGCAAGCACTTTATTGAAAATCAAGGATTGACAATCTTCATCCAAGTCTTGGAGGTGGGAAGACAGGATTGAATTTATGTGTAAAGTTCTTTTCTTCATGATAAAGTAACCTGTATATTCTTTCCACAGACGTTTTCAGAGTCAACAATACAAAGCAAAGTACTTGGTCTTTTGGTAAGGTGAATTGTTTTGAGTTAATACTAATTATTTACAAAAATAAGAGAACTAACACTTGTGTAGTACCTACTATATGCTAGGCACTTTTATAAGCAGTTTATATGCATTAACTTGTTTAATCTTCACACTAGCCTTATAAAATAAATACCATTATATGTGAGTCATCTATTGTAAACAAACTACAGCTTAAAACAACAGCCATTTTATTTGTTTATAAATCTGTGGGTCAACAGTTTGAACTCAGCTCATCTGAACAGTTCTGCTGTTCTCATGTGGAATTACTCATATAGCTGCTGTCATCTGGTGGCTCAGCTAGGGCTAGATGCTCTAGGATGGCCTGACTCTTCTCTGACCATTGGTGCAGATTGTTAGCTGGGCCTCGTGTCTCCATGGGCTTCTTCACTTAGCAGTTTCAGGGCAGCGATAGAAGACAAGTCTCACTGTACAAGTCCTTCTTAAATGTCTGCTTATGTCACATTTTCTAATGTCTCATTGGTCAAAGCAGATTACATGTTCTGGGGTGTTTCCAACAACCACTTCTCAAACTCTGACACCAACTGGGTATCCTGCAGTTCAATTCAGTTCAGTTCTGCCACTGGCTAAACAGAGTTAGCATCAGATCCCACAAGTTAAAAGGCTCAGTCCCACAAGTCTCCCTCCACTTTGGCTGCCAACCATTAACAGGGTGAACCCTACTGCTGACTGACTGACTATAAATTGGGGTTTTCCACGACCGCCTTCTCAGGTTGGTAATTTGCTAGAATGAATGCTCACAGAAATTGGGAAGGCACTTTCCCTGCTAATAACAATTTATTGTAAGATACAACTCAGAAACAGTCAGATGGAAGAGATATGAAGGGCAAGGAAGGAAGGATGTGTGCAGAGCTTCCATGCCCTCTCTGGGTACACCACCCTCCCAGCACCTCAGTGTGTTCACCAACCCAGAAGTTCTTCAAACCCCATTGTTTAGGGGTTTTTATGAGGGCCTCATCACATAGGCATGCTTGATTATTAATTTAGTCTTCAACCTCTCTCCTCTCCCCCTGAGGTTGTGGGGTAGGGCTGAAAGTTCCAGGCTTCTAATCAAGGTTTGGTCTTTCTGGCATCCAGCCCCCATTTGGAAGCTATCTGGTTGCCTGCTCAGAGTTACCTCATTAGAACAAAGATGCTCCTATCACTCCAGAAATTCCAAGGAATTTTAAGAGCTCTGTGTCAGGAACTAGGGACAAAAACCAAGTATGTATTTCTTATGCCTATGGATAGGCCCAGATTAAAGGAGAAGGCTGCCCCTTGATGGGAGGGGGAGCAAAATCACATTGCTAAAGGGCATATATACAGGGATAGGAAGAGCTGCATTATGTTCTGTATTCACCCATACATCATAACATTTTATAGATACTTAAGGCAGAGAGTGGCCCTTACCCTATGTTACATAGGTAGTAAGAGACAGTCAGAACTCAAATTCAGGCAGTCTGGCTCCAGACCCTCTAATATTAGCCACTTTACTATACTTCTTTAAGAAGGCAGTTGATTTTTTTAGAAATACTTTTGTTTATACTTTTATATTTCCTCTCTATTAAAATATCTTTTATTGAGAAATTTCTTTGTTTCCTAAAGATAAAGGTGAAGATTTACAGAAAGTAATGAAGACATACTGTAAGCCCCTGCAGTTTGCTAGGCTGGTGTTGTGGATGACACAGATAAGTGAAATATATCAAGCTGGTGGTACTTCTAATGTTGGGGAGGTGGTGTTAGACTCTTATACAGATAGCTGTCTAATTTACAACCGACTACAGTAAGTGCTAGAAAGGAGGCACCAAGTCTCATGAGAGCGTTTGATTCTAGATCATGAACTCCTTGAAAGCAGGGACTGTGTTTTTCCCTTTGTATCCCTAGCACATACAGGACTAGGAACAGAGTAGATGTGGAAGACTTCACAGAGAGGAATACACAGTTAACACTGGAAATCTGAAAGGTACAGAAGAGTAGAAGGAAGGGACAAAGGTCATTTTTGGCTAGGGAGGAATGAGAAGATGTAATCTTTTGGTGGACACTGTAATGCAGAATATCTGGGATTTGGGGAGAAGGTGGGAAGAAGAAAAGCAATGGGAAATCAGGCCAGAAAGGTGGATTAAAGCATCATATATCCTATACAATGCTAGGTATCCTACTAGTAGCTGACCTGAGAGTGCTTTTTTACTTTTTGTCTTTTTGAGAGCCTCTCAGAATGCAGAGGGTTAGTGAGGTTGTCCATTTTCCTTCCTTTTTCTGAATGAAGACCCACATTCTGCTGTAGCTCCCATCTTCTCAACAGTTATGCTAAGGATGCTATCAAGCATCTCATTTCTTCTTGTTTGGGGCTACCATCTGATAGACTTAATGCTGAAGTCATGCTGTTGACAGAGTATATAGCTGGCCTCGGGAAGAAGGGCAGGGGATCTAAAAACATTGCAGTTTCTGTTGAAATCATTCTATTGACAGGAAGAATATAGCTGGTCTTGGGGAAAACAAGGGGAAGATACCATCCAGAACAGGACAGTTTTCAGCATAGGGCCATGTGCCCTTTTCAACAGACTAGTCTGTTGGTTATACTTTTCTGAAAGCAGTTTCAGAAGAAGCAGTAAAACTGCTGTGTCCACTTTGACTGCGTTTCCCCTCTAAACCTTTTTTTTCTCCTCTGTGTAGTGGACAGACCCTAAGGCGACCCCCAGTGATTGCAATTTCTTGGTGTTCATGTCTTTCTGTAACCCCTTGCCTCGAATGTGGGCAGGACCTGTGACTTGCTTTTAATTAATAGAATATAGCAAAGATATCATTCCTGTGATTATGTTACAATATATAGAAAATCCACCTTGCTAGCAGACACTCTAGAGAAGTAAGTGATCAGAGAAGGGACCACATGGCAGGAAATTATGGGCAGCTTTTAGGAGCTGAGGGTGGCCTCCAGCAAGAACTTGAAACTATTCCTGTAGTCACAGGAAATGAATTCTGCTAACAGTCTGAGTGAGTTCGGAGGTAGTCCCCCGACTCCACCAGTGGAGCCTCCAGATGAGAATGCAGCCCAGCCAGCACTTTGATTGAAGGCTTATGAGACCCAGGTTAATAGGGCCTGGACTCCTGACCCACGGAAACTGTGAGATGAAAAATGTGTGTTGTTTCAAGCTACCGAGTTTGTGATAATTTGTTACACAGCATAGAAAACTAATACAATATATAAAATAAAGTACTATCTGCCTTTCATTGTTACTATTAAACTTAACACTAATGTGGCATATAGTTGGCCCCAGGAGCAATAAGTTTTTGAGTCAGACCTGGATTTGTATTCCAGTTCAACCAGTTACTAGCCGTGTGAACCTGACAAGTTAGTCTTGCTGAGAGTCAAATTTCTTTGTAGAACTATTTTAAAGGTTAAATGACATAAGGCAGATAATAAGACATTTTGGTCTGTCTAGTGCAGTGCCTGGCACTTAGTAAGTGCTTAGCGATTGTTATTACTGATTGTCCTCATCATCAGGGGGGTGGGATTGTAGATGTTAGGCTAAACTGTGAGGGAGGAGAATGGGACTGTTTTTTGTATGTATCTGAGCAGTAGGAGAGGAGGGGGAACCAATTCCTGATTCTCCCTTCCTCTCTTGTCCTTGGTACTCTCTGCCCCATCTCGCCTGTAGAACAACATAGCTGAAGTCAGAGAACTCTCTTCCAAGTTGATGACTGAAGATGTGGTGAAGCATATCAGCAGCTTGCTCCATAGCAAGGAATTAGAAGTCAGCTATTTTGCTGCAGGCATCATAGCTCACCTGACATCTGACAAACAGCCCTGGATATCCCATGACCTTCAGAGGAGTGCTCTTCTCCAGGATCTGGTATAAGAACCATTCCTTTTTACAAAATCCAAAGTCATCTCTTCTTGCAGAGAACTTATTCTGGATCATAAGAGTTTTTGAAATATGTGTTCATTGTAGAAAACAGGAAAGATTAGAAAAGTATTAAGAAGACATTATAAATCACCCACACCCTACCACCCGAAGCTAATCTCTATTAACACTTTGTTGCATTCCTTCTGATATTTTTTCTTTTATAAAAGTTATACATGCAAACAATTGTATATGGCTTATTAAAGCTCTCTTTCCTACTTTGTTCTTTTTTAAGTGATTTCTTCTAGTATTTACTTCCATATCTCTACTTTTTGACTTTGCAATTTTAGGCAGTATCTCTCAACTTGTTTTCCCCCTTTCTCCCTGTCCCTGTGCACACTCTTTCCTGTATTCCAAGTATACATCTCCTTTCAGTACATTCAAACACATTCTGTCCGCTTTAGCTTCTCAGAGATGTCTTTCCAAAGCCTTCTGTCTTTCTGCCATCTGATCAATGTTTTTGTGTATCTGCTAGACCGCTATCATCCCAGATATTCCTTTCTGTCATCCTGGAGATTCTCTTTGCTCTCTTGTGCTGAATTCCCCATTTCTTGGATTGCATACCTTCCTGTTTTTTTTTTGTTTGTTTGTTTGTTTGTTTTTTTGGTGTACTCCCTCATTCTGTTGGATCACATTCTCCAGTAGCTTCCTAAGAGATATATAAAAGAGAAAATTTGAAACCTTTTATGTTTGAAAAGGCCTTGTTTTACTTTCACATTTAGTTGATGAATGGCTGGGTGTAGAATTTTAGTTCTGAAATAATTTCCGTTCACAACTTTTAAGGCATTGCTCCACTGTTGAGAAGTCCTCTGCCATTTTTCTTTGGAAGCCTTAAGATCTTTTTCTTCAGTGTTTGGAAATCACAGTGATGTGCTCTGATATGGGTTTATTTTCATCTTTTACATTGGCCTTACTGCTCGGGAAGGTCATTTCCTTCAGTTCTGGGAAATTCCTTTCCCTCTCTCATCTCCATCCCTCTATCTTCCTCATCTCTTTCCTCTTTTCGTTCCTCTTTCCCTGCTTTCCTCCCTTCCTTAATTCCATCATCCTTTCCTTCTCCTCTCACTTCTCTTCCTCCCCTCTTTTAACTATATGGTGATCCTCAGTTGTCCATTCCTATCTAATAGTGGGGCTCTTTGGAAGGTGTGTACAGGTGGATGGAACTTGTCAACTGTGGGCTTCACTATAGAATGATCTGAATTAGTTGTGTATCAATGTCAGTGTCATTAGATATTTTGTCCTGAACTGGTTGGAATTTACCTGAAGAAGAATCTTCTATTCTCCTGATTGAAAATTATAAGCTTGGCTGCCAGCAATCTGAACACCCACTAGAGGAAGAGAGTTGGGGACAGGGGATCCTTAGCATTTATGTTTGGATTTTACTTTAGCCCCCTGTTCTTGTCATTTGCTTATGGGGTTGCCCAGTCCAGAAATTTTTGTTAGGGGTTGTAGAGGAGATCTGGGAGTCTCAGTCCTTTGGTGCTTCAACCAGTCCTCCTATTTTCAATCCCACGTCTTATCTCACTTCCTAAAGCAACTGGTGTGCCAAATTTTTAACTCTCTTGAGGGTTCTGTTCAGAATGGTTTATTTTTAACCTTCCCCATACTAGATCTATTAATTCAGTTACCATTTTCCTTCTGCTTTGTTCTGTGTGTGTTTGCTTTCTTTTATTTTAAACAATTTGTACTATTCTCTTCATAGGATTTAGGGAAGGAATGGATGCATTCGCAGTCTTCTATCTTAAAACAAGCCCCCTTTTATTGCATTGTTTTCCACATGACTTTGTTCATATTCTACGTATAAAATGGTTAATCTCATTGATATTTTGTCAGGTTAGGTATACCTAAATTTGAGTAATCAATCCTGTGTTTTGACATGTAACAGCCTATTATGACCCTTTAGAAATGATGGAATACAATACTAGAATCCTGGTTTCTCTTTTTGTATAGTATGCAACCATCCAGAATTGGCCAAGTTCAAGTTGTAAGATGACAGCATTGGTGACCTACAGGTAATTTAATGATGATGCAGTGCTTTTCTTAAATCTTGTCCTCAGTCTACTCACTGTGTAGAGGCCATGGTACAGCGATAAAGTGTTAGAATCAAATAGCCTTGTGTTCAAATATTACTTCTTTGTGATATTGGGAAAATCACTTCTAGGAAGTCTCTGAGACTTAGTTTTCTTCTTCTATAAAATGAGGCCGGCAGTATGCAAGATTGAGGGTGGAATCAGATATTGAATGTGTGATGTCTAACACAGAATGGCATTTCTTAAATGCTAGCTCCAGTTATGTGCTCAGCAATACATCTGTCTCATTGAGGAATTGACCTTGGTAGGGGAAATGTTGAAAATTATTATTATATCCCTCATATTAGCCTGCATTCTGAGTCAGCATCTTCTTTGTACTTTTTTAGATCCTTTAAGGCATTTTTCCCACTCCTTGGCAACTTCTCTCAACCAGAGGTCCAACTCTGGGCACTATGGGCCATGTATCATGTCTGCAGTAAAAACCGTATGTATTCAAAACATAATAGTTCCCAACTATTTTTCTGTATAAGGATTAAGTTCAAGGTGGAATTTCGAAAAAATTGTTCTTCGGTGTCCTAATTTTAATTCTTTCAAAAGAAACTGAAAAACATTTGTATTAGTTTCAAAAATGCTCCTTTTGGGGGTGGATGTCAAGCAATACAGAAAGTGAAACTTTGCACTCACTCCTATTCCTCACAGGCAAGTATTGTTATTAATTAGATAAGTATAACTATTCTTCCAGATAACTTCCTATATATGTACTGTATATGAATATGATAATGTTTTTAAACAAAATGGGCTCTTTCGGTACATGCTGTCCTATAGCTTACTCTTTTTCACTCAATAGTTTATCATGAATACTCCTCCTATAGCAATACATAGATTTGCGGCCTTATAATGGTTTGTGGGAGGCTGGGGGACCAGGAGTCAGGAGTTGTTTCCCAGGCAGATTAAATGTTTTTCCATGTTTTCCTGTTTTAAATTCCCCTTGGAAATTTTTGGCTTATATTCTTTGCTAAGAATTATTATTAAAATTTTTGCTTTTATTATAAAAGAAATATAGGCTATAATTTTATACTAAAAACCCTAAGGTATAATGTTTAGAATTAAAGGTTTAACTCTCAAAAGCCTAAAATATCTAAAAATAGCTTTAACAAGTAATGAGACCTCTATGCAGAAAACTAAGAAATAATTTAAAAGCCTGTAGTGATTATGAGACCTATTCCTCAGTTCTTTTCAATTTATGAATATAATGCAATTCAAGTGAATGAGTAAGAGATGAGGGATCTGAAAATTATTCTAAAATTAATGTGGCAGGAAAGAACTGACCAAGAAAAATGTTTTTAGGAGCTTGCCCTAGCACTTCTCTTTAAATGGTGCTGGCATGTGAATAGATACAGGCAGATCAGTCAGTCAGAATGGCTCGGAAACAAACTCCAGTATACTGAGTTACAACAGTACTAACTATATTTACAACTAGACCTTTGAGTATTTATTATTTGCCAGGCTGTGTGTGTTGTAAGCTCTTATGAGTGACTCGTTTAATCTTCACAACAGGTAGAAGGAAGGGGTAGCATTATTGTTATCTATATGCTATAGATGAGAGAAAGAGGTGTAGAGAGGGTAAGTAGGTTGCTCAAAGTTAAAACAGCTCGTGCTGGCAGAGCTGGGTTCTCACCTAGTGCTCTGATTCTAGGTCACCACTATTAACTCTTTTTCCTTGAATTGCCTGTTGATATCCTTTGTTCAGTTTTTGCCTACTGTTTGTTGGTCTTTTTCTTTTTAATTTGAAGGAGCTTTTACAAATATTTTTTCCATTTTATTGTTTTGATTTTATTCATTGTTTCCACAAGTCAGTATTTTGTTATATGGCCTCTAGATTTCAGGTCATGGTTATACTTTACAAAATTGATGAAAATTTCCAGCCATTTTCTTATTTTCTTTTAAAATATTACCTTCCACCTATTTCTTTGTTCTTTTCTTATAACACAGATCAGAATTATCTTGTACCTTCTCTCAACCTGTCCTGCACATTTTGTAACCTTTAAAAAAAAGTTTCTGTCTCTGTTTCTTTGTGCTGCATTCTTGGTAATAGCCTTAGAAGTGTGTTTTGGGGTCATTATTTCTTTGTTTCTAATTGGCTCTTGGACTGATAAAGAGAATCCTTTTCAGACTGAGTTGTGGACATGTCCTTTCAGTACAGCTTTGTATTTGCTTCTGTCAAGTGTTCCAGAGGCTTCCCTGAGATTAGACTAATTCTTATATTAATTTCTCAGCTCAAAGTTTCCCAGAACATTTAGGATAGTATAAATTCAAACCTTCTACCAACTTGGGACTGTGGTTATAAATTCTCAGGAAGGACTTCTCCCCAGGAGCCCAGGCCAAGATAAAGATGTTTCATTGTTTTGTCTAGTCCACTGTGGGATGATCTTTATGTACTGATTTTGCTTCTAACTTCTTCTTTTCTTTTAAATTTGATTGATTGACTGATTAAATGGAGGTACTGGGGACTGAAACCAGGACCTTGCACACACCAAGCACATGCTCTACCACTGAGCTATACCCTCTCCTCTGCTTCTAACTTCTTAAGTTAAAATCTAAATTCCTAGGTTAGCAAAAGTACCCTAGGATAGTTGCAGGTTAGGTTGGTTACATGAACTTTTGGTCCTTTCTGCTCTTGTGTCTGACTCCTGGACACAAATTCCTTTACTTTGTAGACTCAACTGTGCGTTTAAATTTTTTTCAATTATTTTTTACCCAGCACCTGGTGTTTTCAGGTTATCTGGCTCCACATATTGCCTGAAACTGAAATTTATATTATTTTTATATTAAAAGAAGTTCTTATCCTTTTAGTGAGGATTAGAAACATTTGAAGCATAAAGTTGTCTGGAAGTAAACAAAATATCATCTATTATATTATTACACAGGTCAAGCATTGTTGGTGTATTTCTTCTGAATTGACTCATTTTATCTGTTAATTCCTGTGTCAAAGGGCTCAAATCTTTGTATTCTTTCTTCAAAAAGGCAAATGTGGTAACTTCAGAATATTTAAAATGCCAGCTTGCCCATCAAGTTTCTTTGCTTGATTTTCTTTCAGCCAGCAAATACTGCAAAATGTTAGTCGAAGAGGAAGGATTGCAGCTTTTGTGTGACATCCAGGAGCACAGTGAGGCAGACCCCCAAGCACAGCAAATTGCGACCTCCATTCTAGATGACTTCAGAATGCATTTGATGAATTATCAGAGACCTCCTCTGTGTTGAATGCCCTTCCTAACCCAAGAGGCGTAAGAGGTGCTCTGTTCCTCAATGTCAGGTCTTCCTCCCTGTCAGAAATTGAATGTTGAGTTGAATTGAAACAGGTCATTGGAGTTTGTGAGTTGGTCGCCTCATAGGTTTGTTTTTTTTTTCCCCTCGATTTTCTGTAAGTTATGAAAAGACTGAGTGTGTATGGTAGCCATAATCCCAAATCAAGTTGGAATCATTCTGGGAATACCCTTTCAGCAGTTTTGTAAAATCAAGCCCTGGACTCTGTGGGAAGACCTGTGAGCTTGTGTTGGAACAGCTATGACAATTACTTTTCTCTACCCCTGGCCAATTTCGTAACTCTGTCAGAGGAAGGGAAAAAGACCTGCAGGGAGACCTTGATATTTATGTTAAATTTCATGTTTGAAGGAATATCTTGAATTGTTATTCCTGGTTATATGAAGCCATTGGAAAAGAAGTACTTGAAGAAAGTTGTAGGAAACATATGCTTATAACTGTGTTGTTAAGAAGGCAGAACCTCTGTTGGAGGGGAGTGGAACTTTTTTTAAAATAGGTACCAGAGTACCTTCTGCTGACTGGGTGGAGGGAAGAGAAATATATTTTTACGATTTTGGACATTCTACCCTTGACCTTCTTTCCTTCAGCTTTACACATTAGACTGAGCAGAGCACTGTGTATAACTGGGTGTGCTAGTGGGGCATGGTAAAAATTAGGAATGAGCATAAAGTATTTAGATGAAAGATTATATGGGGATTGTAAATCTCAATCCGTCAATTTTTTGAGTAGGACTGTGACCAAAACTGAGAGAAAGAGGAAGGACTTTGCCAAAGATTTCAAGAAGTGCTCTTACCTAACACGGAGATGAGAAAAATACGGGGTTTTCTGAGGACTAGCCTCAACCAGAATATAAACTATAAGAAGCTTTTCTGTCCTCTGCAAACCTGCTCTATGGAAAAGAGTATGAAATCCTTCTTTGCCTTATTATTGATAACTAACAAAACATGTTTTGCTATTCATTTGTTTAAATTTAAATTTTTCAAAGAAATAAATTCCTTTTTGAATTAGTCACATATTTTAGGACTAGGTTTTTGTGCTGTTAGCCGGCCAAACTCTTAACTGGAATGCTGTATACCGTCTTTTGGAATCAAATGAGGCTTATTCTTATTCTAAACCATATGCCAAACTGCTGCACTGGATAACAGGAATTGGTAACCTGCTTCCTTCTGTAGTCCTGAAACCGCACTGTATTTTCTCTTTCATTCTTCTGCATGACTCCTCTGAAGGCTGTCTTAGTTTCCTGACCTGGGTTCTGTACTTTGGGACATGCTGTTACCAGATACTAGCTTAGGCTAATGTGAGGAGGGCGGGTGGGAACTAGTGCCTGTTGAGGTCCAGCTCTCCACTAGGCACCCCTCTGAGTATCTGTCTCATTCACAGCAGTCCTCTGGGAGAGGTAGGTTTTATTCTCCCCATTTAACAGCTGAGAAAAAGGAAGTTCAGTAAGGTGGTTTACTTTCCTGAGTAGATACTACTCATGTGGTTGGTGCTGATTCTAAGATCTGGGCTCTTCTGTGTTACTCTCCCTTCTAGGAAATGAGCACAACTTTGGGGCACATTTGTATTTAGCAGCAAATCAACAATGTTATTGGTGTATGTCCGTGCTCATAGCCTAGTGACTCCTGGGCTTGGCCAGGCATAATCTCAGGAAGCTCAGGCAGAGCTCAAATCAATTAAAGAATGACTGTAAGACTGCCCCTTCCCCTGCCTTGATCAGGAGGAGGGCTGCTGAGGTGTGCATATGTGAATATCAGCCCCCCTTTGTTTTTCTAAGAGTTCATATTACTTACCTTTGCTCATGCTATTCCCATCAGCCTTCCTCTTTGCCTCAAATGCCTATAATCCTTCAGCCTTCAACCCAGTGTTATCTGCCCATTTCCTGACTCTCCATTCTCTCCATCAGAGTTAACTGTTCTCTTCTCAGTGCTCCTGAAAGCTATTTAATGCACCCATCAAAGATTTGCCTGCCACCCTATAGCTTTCATCCGGTTTTCATAGCAGTGCTTTCATCTAGTTCTTATCACTGTACATAAACAATAACTCACATTTATTGAACTTGAGATGTTTTATTATTTTTTTAAATCCTCACAACAGTTTGATCATAGATGCACAAGCTGAGGCACATAGTGAGTAACTGGCAGAGAGCTGGGATCTGCAGTCTGATTCCTGATGCCTGTTCAACCACTACCAGGGTTTCCTTATTATCTCTGTTGTACAGAGGAAGAAACGAGGGTTTCTTACAACCTCTTGCCATCTCTGGTGAGCACCTAATGACTGAGATGCAGAGGTCAGGCTTGAGTGCCAGCAATACAAAGGCCCGGAGGATTTTTTTTACCCTTAGTTTATCATTCTAGTAGGGAGAGAAAGGTATTCTCCTAAGCAAACCCGATCCCAGTGATTATGTAGCCTGGGTGAAGAATAATGAAGGTAGTAGTAGGTGGCATGGTCAGCACTTTAGTACCAGGTACTATGCCACTCATTTTATATCCATCATCCTTGTGAGGAGACTTAAGCCCAGAGAGGTGAAATGATGAGGGCTGCTGCACTGCAGATTTTCTTTCAGAATCCTGCCCTGTAAGGTGCGCATTTCCCGTGCTTAACGTTAAACAGAAGTCACTCGCCAACAAATCTGGGGGGTCGCTTCTCCCTGAAAGCTGCCATGCCTTCCAGCCGATCCCGGGTGGGGATGTTCTGAAACAACATACAGAGTATTAGTTTGTGGGGAGCAGGACTAGAGGCCAATAAAGACTTGATCAAGCTTGTTCAGCCCATGACAAGGCCATCATCCAAATCTTCCTACTGTCTCTGGACTCTGGTGTTGGGCCATGCAAAGGTATGGGCCTTGGTGGCTCCTTGGTCTCCTATGCAAGGCGGGCTGCCTCTCTAGCATGAGGCCTGTCATATTAGCCTCTATTTGCACACAGCTTGCATGCCTCCAGAGAGCTCAGTCTCCTGCAGCAGTCTGAAATGAGGCTGTTCAGTAGAGACGAAATATTAGGCTTTGCAGTAAGAAATCTGGCTTTGAATCCTGGTGTGTAGCTAGTTCACACTAGGTCCTTCAAGTCCAGGACCCCCTATTTCAGAGTATTTTCAGTACTTTGTTAACCTGGAGATTAGTATTTTTGAGTCACCCAGGAGTAGGGGCTAAACGGGTCAGCCCCAGGTTTACTGCCCTACCACCAAATGCACACAGCCTATAGGCTATATAACCAATGCCTTGGCATCCCACTTGAGCCTGGTTTTAATAGCACCCACTGGTACAGAGACCACAGAAGCTACTATTCTTCTGTCAAGTACCTCGGTGATTCTCTGGGTACCAAAGTGGGGCAGGATGTACCACCATTAGATGGCTGAGGAAACAGTCCCAGAGAGGCAGTGTGTTCCCCAGGGCTCACCCCAGGCTAAGTGTGAGAAGGGAGTGGGATGGAGTCTAACTCTGGGTTGGAAGGAACCTACCAAATTGATCATGTAGTACAGAAGGCCCCCAGCCTCTGCTTACAGGCATGGATGGACTGGCAGTGGCCACGTACCTGGGCATAGCATATCCCTTCAATGGCCATCCCTGATGCGATGTCCACCTGCGAGAAAGAAGTGATACGTGGATCAGTCTGACCTTGTCCACCTCCATCTGCACTGGGAGCCAACCTGCCCTGCTCCCTACACCACTCCACTGTTTCATGGATTCTTCTAGCTAAGAATTACTGAGGCTTACTGTATGCCTGCCTGTATGAACAGAGATGAATATGATAGGAATTCCCTCCCTTGAGAGGGCGCACCATTCATAACAGTGGTAGATCAGTGCTGGGATGAATGGGGGCTGGGGGAATAATGGAGGATTGCACACACAGCCTCTAGAGCTGAGGAGGGTGTGTGTGCACTGTGCGTGCACAGCCAGTCTTCCTTATTTCCTCACCATGCCTCCTGTCACCCCTATTAGTGAAATCTACAGGCCTTCTGTGCCCTTAGGACTAAGGCCCTGGGCCTTTATGACTTGGCCCCCGTCAACTTCCCAGCCTCTACTGCCTGGTGCTTGCTATTACTACCACTTACAAGCACTATTCTATGAAAACTCATTTACTTTTCACAACAAGGGTTATTACCCCTACTGTACATCTGAGAAAGCTGAGGCACAGAAAGGTGAAGCCATTTGTCTAAGGGCACAGTAGTAGATGGAAAAGCAGGTCTTTGAACCGAGACAGTCCAGCACCAGAGCCCGCATCCCTAACCTCCATGCTGTGTTGTCTCACCCCTTCCTCGCATGCATTTGAGTTGCTTATCAATAACCTGTGTTTTTACTCACACTTTTCCACTTTTCTGGAATTCTCATCCCTCCCAAGGCTCAACTCTAGAAAACATTCTTTAGCCCAGCACTATCATAACATAGCTACTAACCACTGGACAGCACATCTCTAACCTCTCCAGGGTGTCTGCTTAGCACCCTTAACCTTTTGTTAGTGATTTGATGTCTGTGTCTGCCCCACTCCCCACCTTGGGGCCAGTGACCATACCTGATTCATTTCTGTGTCCTGAGTTAAGGTGTAGTTTCAGTGTGTGCTGAATGAATTGAAGAGTTAGTTGATGTCGGGGGATAGCTTAGCTGCAGCCAAGGAACCACCCTGTGCCCTGTCCATGAGGTCACATTACTGACCACCAACACAAACCCGAGAATGTGCACTGGGAGCCATACAGACCTGGGTTCTTGAAACTCACTTGCTCTGTGACCCTGGATAAGTCATTTACCATTTCTGAACCTCAGTTTCCTCTCCAAGGGAGAGAGATGAGGATAAAATGTAATTTGGAATATCACCTGGCCAAACCTCATTTTGTAGATGGGTAAAAGTAAGGCACAAAGAGAGGTCAGACTTGAAGCCTGCTAGAAGAGTTCAGTTCCTGAGCTCTTTCCAGCTGTGCTGTCCATCTGTGTGCCATGAAAGCACACCTCCCAGCCACCCCACTGACTTTAGTGGACCCAAGTTAACCCAGAACCCTCTCACCTCCATTCCTCGGTCAATGGCTACTTTGCCCAGCCGCACAGCAATGGGGGCCTAGGGAAAAGAAAAGTCTTGGTTGAGGAGGGGATCAATGCTCATAGTTAGGCACGTAGCTCCACAGTGGGGAAAGAGGTTTAGGTTGAGTTCTAGCTGTTTTACTGACACTTATGTTTTGTTAGTGTTAGTACCTACTACTTCCCAGTTGATGTTCATTTTCTATAATGAAAGAAGCCTAACTGATCCTTGACCTTCCCAATCCTGACCATCCTGACCATCTAGGCATCTTGTCATTTAATCCATCCATCCAACATGTATAACACTCCATTTTCCAAATGCTCTCCCACCCAGGGTTGTCTAATGGTCTAATGGTGCTACCCACCCTTCCAGGATGGTGCCATGTTTAACTGAGGCTCAGGGTGGTGAAGCACTTGACCACATTTGTCCAGTGAGTCAGTGGTAAGGCTTGGATCTGATTCCCAGTCACCTTTCCCTCTGCTGCCCCCTTCCTCTACCCCTCATTTCAGCAAATTCAGGCCTCTGCTACAAGCAAGTTTTACCCCAGGAGCGTGAAGACGGGTCAAGATTAGGAACTTGGGCTTTGGAGTCTGACAGGCTTGGGTTGAAATCCCCAGGGGGCATTTTGCAGGGCCACTGGGAAGGAAGAGCATCAGAGTGGCTGTTTGTAAGAAAGACTGTCAGAAAAAGAATGATTTTTAAAGTCTGTTAGCATAGAAGCCATAAAATGAAAGAGCTAGCTACATAAAAATGAAGAACTTCAGACTGGGAAAAATACCACAAATAAAAGATAAAAGTCAACAACTGAGAAAATACATTCATGATACTTATGATAGAAGAATTTCCTTATATACACACAAACACAGACATATAGATATAGATATGTAGTTGACCCTTGAACAACCTGGGGGGTTAGGGGCACCAACCATCCACGCAGTAGAAAATCTGCATATAACTTTACAGCCGGCCCTCTCTATACATGATTGTGCATCTGTGAATTCAGCTGACCTCGGATCATGTAGTACTGTAGTATGTATTTAGTGGAAAAAAATCCATGTGTAAGTGAACTCACACAGTTCAAACCTGTGTTGTTCAAGAGTCCACTGTGAGTGTGTGTGTGTGTGTGTATGGATTATTAGAAATACCGATAATTTCATGTTGTTTGGAAATGAGAAGAGTGACCCACATTTTGGCCACAGAATGTTCCATTCCTTTGATGTGCAAGTGGAAAACACAGCCAAATCCATATTCAAAGAATAATGTATATTTACTATTTAGGCGGAAAATCTCAGTGTTAAGTTGTGGACCTTGTATTTATTGACAGTCTTCTGAGCTCTAATCTCAAACCATTTGACTCCCTAGTCTTGGTGGCTTGTCCACTAGAGGGCAGCCTCTACCACACCATCCCTGGCACTCACTCCATCCAGGAACCCTCACATCCTTGGCACCTAGTAACTTAGCTGGAAGTTGCAGATTTGTTTTTCAGGTTGCATCAGAATGACCCAGCATTTGGATTAGTGATTGTAATAATAGTTTTTGGTATGATGGTGTTTTGGTATACAAAGCTGCTTTGAAATAGAATACCATTATTTCAGCATATTAAAAAATCTGGAGCCTGAATCATCTTGAGATCAAGCTCAAAGACCCAGTTATTTAGTTTATGCAAAAAGTCAAGCCCTTTGGTCTGTGAGTCTTGCTAGATAAGCCCCCTCTGTGGAAGTATAATCAACCACTACCCTGAGTCACTCAGTTTTATATTAGTTCAGAGACTTTCTGACCAAGTATAACAGAAACCTGACAGCATTAAAATTGTCCAGATGACAGAATCAGACTCTCCATTTATATGTGATGAAACTAAAAAAGAAGAAATGAAGACAAAACAAATGCTTTCTTTTAAACCAAACTCACTATCAGTTTTTTAAAGTTATAGTCCCTGCCCTCAAAGAAGACCTCAGAGTTACAAAAAAAGACAGGATTATTTAAGGGACACAATTTTTTTCCAAAATAAAATACTTCTTTAAGTTTTTTTCATGATTAATTCAAATACTTTTATCTGTTAATATTAAAATGATGTATAGTTAACATTTTATAGGCTTATATTTTAACTTTGTAACATCTTTGTAATTTTTTAATTTGAAATTCATTAGTTTGTTTTTTAAAAATTTGTACATGTTCTGCACTCCTTAGAATAAAACACATTTTTATACTGTAGTCTGCATTATGCAAAATAAATGCCAAAATACTAGTTACCGACTTTCTGGTGATACAGTCACTTTCTTTGATCTTGAGCAGTCACTCAGCCTTTTTGGGTCTGTTATATCACAAATACAGTGGGAATAATCAACTCAACTGGATTGTTCTAATAATTGAGACACTATTAAAATACCTAGAATTCTGTCTGATGGGTGGGAGGTGCTCCACATGGGCCAAGTCATTATTATAAATTAGTAAAACCTAGTTCTGTTTCAGTTCCTTCCATATCGTTGTGGAAACTTCAGACCTCCCTTAGAGCAGTGAGAAGCCAGTGGAACCTCTCATGTACTTGGAAATTACACTTAGGCAGGACCTAAACCCACTCCCTGGTCTCTAAACCTTTTGGGAGCCTATGCTTTTAGGCTATTTGAGGATTTTAAAAAAGTAATGGGTCTTAACACATGTCCTACATCAAGTATTTCAAAAATTTTTCTGCCATGTGGTATGGTCAGAGAGATGGGCTGGTAGTTCTTTGTCTGCTTTAGAATCTTGCTTTTTCAGTTTGGGGGACTTTTAAATGCAGTACTGTCCAGTGCAGTCGCCAGTAGCCACATGTGGCTATTAGCATGTGAAATGTAGGAAGTGTAATTGAGAAACTAAATCTTTAACTTAAATAACCACATGTAGTTAGTGGCTGCCTTAGTGGATGGCACAGGTAGAGAGCATTTACATCATGTCAAGAAGTTGGTTTATGGTGCTCTTCTGAGGATTTTCAAGCCCATTTGATTCCAGTCCCTCAGAACTATTCAATTTTCATTTTAACTTAAAATTTGATTTATTTACTGGATGGCTGAATGCATGCAAAAACTCCAAAGAGGGTTAATAAGTCTGGATAAATGGATCTTGTGCAGCCCCAGAGACACCCTGGCCTCCCCACGTGTGAGTCCCCCATGGCACAGGCCCTCCTGTGCTGTGCTGCTGCCACACCTGGGGCAGGATCTCCTGGGCCAGTGCTCGCGCCCGGTGGTAGGCAGCGTTGCCCTCCTCATTCTGGGCCACGGCGTGGTTCACCAGCCCCAGGGCCTGGGCCTGCATCCCGCTCAGTCTTCGGCCTGTGAAGATGAGCTCCTTCGCCAGGGCCACCCCCAGGCATCGAGGCAGCCTCTGAGTCCCTCCTGCCAGGATGGAGTAGGGGTGGTGAAACTGCATGGGAAGTGGGAACCCAGAGAAGGCCTAGCCTGGGATTCAGCCAAGACCTCCCAGAGGAGCAGACTGAGTTAGAATGGCAGGGCAGAGCCGGAACACGGCAAAAAAAAGCAGGGAATTTGCTGGATAGAGTGGAATTGAACAGATAAGAGGAGAAAGATGGGTGTGGTGGGTTGAGGTTACCTGCTCCTGGGAGGAGCCCTCGGGTGGTCTCAATCAGCCCCATGACAGCCGAGGAAGCTGCTTAAACAGAACAGAATGAAGCCCCCACCCTGTCTTCCAGTGCCAATCCCCAAAGAGAAGAGACACCCCTCTGTGGGCTCTGCTTACCCTTCCAGCCAACCGCTTCCCTCACGGTGTGCCACAGCCAGACTCCTCCAGGCTCTACCTTTGGAAGAGCCCTACCTAGCCTGGCAGTCAGGAGACCCAGGCCCTCATTCTGCCTCCCTCACTGGAGGTGTACATCACCAGGCAAGTCTCTTTCCCTTTCTGAGCCTCAGAGGTGGGAAAAAGATGATTACCCTACTTCTGCCTGCTTCAGAGAGCTGCCAAGGATCACATGAGGTAAGGTCTTTGGAACAAGGAAGGGGTTCCTAGAAGGTGCCCAGCACCTATTTGTGAGTTAATGGATTCTCTGCACAAGACAGAGAATCCATTAACTCACAGGTCTGGCCTCAAGTGTCAATGACTCCTGCTTCCACCAGTTATTCCTCCTAGCTTTTTGTTGGCCTGAAATTTCCCTGTGTTCTAGTCCACATTCTTCTGAATTCACTCAGCACAGGCCAACTGGACCATGCCTTGTGCATGGGAGGGAAGGGTTTTCTGTGCACTCTCCTATCCACCAAACCCTGCAGGACATGGGCAGGTGAGAAGCAGAGTAGGGGTTATGACCTGACCTGGTATTTTGATGCCTTCTCTTTGATATGCATCATGTAGCTCTCTCTATGCCTGGAGTTAAACATTTTTTAAAAATGTTCTTCCTGGGTGGCAGGAGCAAGCAGTGAAGGGAAGCAGGTAGCCCCATGATGGCACTCAGACTTTTTCCGATTGCCTCCGAGAAGGACACACTCAACCAAGTCACTAAGGTTAAAATAAAGGTTAAAAATTGATCATCATCATCTCCCTTGACTCTTCAAAGCTCGATTTCTCTCAACAAGTAACACAAACCTTGGCAGTGCCAGTGAACCAGAGGGCAATGCTCCTGCCCAGGGATGTTTCTGATTAACTGGGCTGGTGACAGATTATCTCCATGGCTCACCTTTGTTCAAAACATGACTGATAAACAGACTTAAAAGGTTAAATAATTTATCTTTGCCCTCAGCCTTTCCTCTCTGCTCTTTTTGCTGTCATGTCAGCAGCTCCTCTGGCCTTGGCAGGAGCTTTCCTGAGTAGAGGGCAGCTGGCCCTGGGAAGTGATGGGTACCGCTGTAGTCAGGGGCTGGGCCAGGAGGGGAACTAGCTTCTACCTGAACTGGAGCCAAGGTTTATAGAAGGCAGGGCTATGACTCAGCTCTTTCACAGCCCTAGAGCCTGGTCTGCCCACATGACCAGGCAGAGCTCCTTGTTTGGGAGCCCAAAGTAAGCAGACCTGAACCCCACTGACTTCTGGGTCAGCCTGCATCTCCAACTTGGTTCTGTAGATGAGTTAAGATGTGGGTTGGGATTACTCTCTGGGCTTTGGAATGGGAACTTGGTCAGTAGGTGGAAAGCCAAGAGAACCCCAGAAGTAGCCTGTTTCACTCACTCTTCCCTCCCCACCTTACCCCACCTCTCCCTCTGCCCCATACCTGCCACTCGGAGATCACAGGCCAGGGCAAGTTCCAGGCCTCCACCTAAGGCAAATCCATCCATTGCTGCGATGGTGGGCGCAGGGAAAGCCGCTGTGGGGGTGAAGAAGGGCTCAGCCTGTGAGGCCCTGGCAGGACCAGGACAGGGACTCGGGATGGGAGGGGCTAGCTGGTTAGGACAGAGGGCCTCACTGGTCCCAGGTTTGGGGACCTTACTTGGTACCTCAGCCAGGTTACCTTAGAAGTGGGATCAGCTGAGGAGCGGCAGTGGGGAGATGGGCTGGATGATCCCTACTCAGGCCCACTCTCCTTCTCGCCTCCCTGAGATCAGCCTTTTTGCTCTCCCTTCTCATTCTGTGTGCCAAGCCCTGTGCTGGGTGCTGGGAACACAGAATTGAATCACACATGGGGAGGCAGACCTATCACTCCACTGACCCAGGGCGATCAGTGCTCTGACAAAAGAAGCTTGGAGGATGGGTCAGGGACAGCTTCGTGGAGGAGGAGGTACTGGTGGTCTTATAAAATGAATAAAAAGCTAAGATGGCCAAGGAGAGGTATTCCAGGCAAAAGAAACAGCAATTGCCAAAGCCTAAAAGCATGCTTGGTGAAACTTGACTCCTTTAGAATAGCCAGACTTACACCTGGAGGGCACAGGGGTTAAGAGTGGGAACTAGCAGGGCACAGGCTGAGGGGCCAGGGTTCCCTCCAGAAGGAATGCCCTCTGAACCCTCTTGGCACCCTCTTCATAGAATTCCCTGTCATCCTTGCTCCCCTCCGCCCCTCTAAGGTCATCTGTCTCTTCACAGAGCTCACAACAGAAACTATTTTCTCATCAGAGTAGAAGATGGTGGGTGGGGTAGGGCTGGGATCAGCAGGACCCCCTGAATGCCCTCCCCCCCCATTCCAGGACCCTCACCAATCTCATTCATCAGGCCTCGGAGCCGCTGGACAAAGACCCCCACCTCCGCGTTACTCATCTGCTCCCGCTCCTTCAGGTCTGCACCTGCAGATGGTGAGGGGTTGGTGACAGCACTTGGGAAATGACCTGTTACTGAATCCCAGGCTGTCAAAGGATCCAGCAAAGGAAACTGGAAGAGAAGCAGTCAGAGAAGGAGAAACACAAGGAAAACATGGTCAAGGAAGCCAGGGAGGGAAAGGATGGGGGCAGTCAAAAAAGAGGTGAGACAACAACAACAAAAAGATAAACTGGACTTAATCAAAATTAAAAACTTCCAAGCATCAAAGGACACTAATCAAGAGAGTGAAAAGACAACCCATGAAATGGAAGAAAATATTGGCAAATCACATATCTAGTAAAAGATTGATATCTATGATATATAAAGATCTCCTACAACTAAAACAAACCAACAAACAAAACCTACAAAGGACAAAGGACTCGAATAGACATTTCTCCAAAGCAGGTAAGCCAGTAAGCACATGAAAAGAGCCCAACATCATTAGTCACTGGAGAAATGCAAATAAAAACCACAGTGAGATACCCCTTCACACCCATTAGGATGGCTATTAATAAACAACAAATACAAAAAACAAGTGTTGGCATGGATACGGAGAACCCCAGTGCATTGCTAGTGGGAATGTAAAATGAAGCAGCTGCTGTGAGAAACACTGATTGTTCCTCAAAAAGTTAAATTTAGGATTATTATATGGTCCAGCAATTCTACTCCTAAGTGTATACCCCAAAGAACTGAAAGCAAGGACTCAAACAGATACTTGCACACTAATGTTCACAGCAGAATCATTCACAATAGCCCAAAGGTGGAAACAACCCAGGTCCATCAACAGATGGATGAATAAACAAAATGTGGGCTACACATACAATGGAATATTATTCATTTTTAAAAACGAAGGAAATTCTGCTGTATGTTACAACATGGATGAACATGAAGGACATTATGCTAAGTGAAGTAAACCAGACACAAAAGGACAAATGTATGACTCCACTTGAATGAAGTACCTAGAATATGTAAATTAATAAAGAAAGAAAGTAGAATAGAGGTTACCAGGGGTTGGGGGAATGGGGAGGAATTGCTTAACAGGTATAGAGTTTGTTTGGAATGATAAAAATTTTCTGGAAATGGACAGTGGTAATTGTTGAATAACATTGTAAAACCCAAAAACTTTTGGTCAATTAATCTGACAAAGGAGGCAAGAACATACAATGGAGTAAAGACAGTCTCTTCAGCAGATGATGTTGGGAAAACTGAATAGCTGCATGTAAATCATTGAAATACACCATACACAAAAATAAACTAAAAATTGCTTAAAGACTTAAACATAAGACAAGACACTATAAACCTCTTAGAAGAAAACATAGGCAAAACATTATCTGACATAAATCTCAGCAATGTTCTCCTAGGGCAGTCTACCCAGGCAATAGAAATAAAAGCAAAAACAAACAAATGGGACTTAATTAAACTTACAAGCTTTTGCACAGCAAAAGAAACCATAAGCAAAACAAAACACAACCTACGGAATGGGAGAAAATATGTGCGAAAGATGAGACTGACAAGGGCTTTATTTCCAGAATATAAAGACAGCTCATACAACTTAATAAAAAAAAAAAGAAACCCAATCCAAAAATGGGCAGAAGACTTAAACAAGCAGTTTGCCAATGAAGACATACAAATGGCCAATAGTCACATGAAAAAATGCTTAATATCATTAATTATCAGAGAAATGCAAATCAAAACTACAATGAGGTATCGCCTCACACCAGTCAGAATGGCTGTCATTCAAAAGTCCACAAACAAATGCTGGAGAGGCTGTGGAGAAAAGGGAACCCTCCTACACTGGTGGGTGGAAATGTAGTTTGGTGTAGCCCTTATGGAAAACAGTATGGAGATTACTCAAAAGACTAAAAATAGACTTACCATATGATCCAGCATCCCACTCCTGGTTATATATCCAGAGGGAATGCTAATTCAAAAAGATACATGCACCCTAATGTTCATAGCAGCACTATATACAATAGCCAAGACATGGAAACAACCTAAATGTCCACTGACATGACTGGATAAAGAAGTTGTGGTATATTTATACAACGGAATACTTCTCAGCCGTAAAAAAAAAATAATGCCATTTGCAGCAACATGGATGGACCTAGAGATCGTCATTCTAAGTGAAGTAAGCCAGAAAGAGAAAAATATATATCAGTCATATGTGGAATCTAAAAAAAGACAAATGAACTTATTCACAAGACTCAGACATAGAAAACAAACTTATGGTTGGGGGGGAGGGGTGGGAAGGGATAAATTGGGAATTTGAGATTTGCAGATTTAGTATAGGTAAAATAAACAACAAATTCATACTGTATAGCACAGGAAACTATATTCAATATGTTGTTACTTTTGGTGAAAAGAATATGAAAACAATATATGTATGTTGATGTATGACTGAAGCATTATGCTGTACACCAGAAATTGACACAACATTGTAAACTTGTGGGAGCACACTCATATAAGTAGGGCTGCAATGCAGAAAACTGCTGCTCTTTGCCTTGCTTATCTTAGATGTAGGTTGGTAGCTGCAGGGCTGCTTCTGCTTCTTGGAAAACCATTACCTTTAGCCCTTGCTGAAAACAGCAGGACATTCTTCGCTAATCTAGTTAGATTTTGAACTTTGTGGAGTCCTTGTGCCTGGTTTTCATTATCGATTGTATACTCCCTAAACATTGTAAACTTTTCCCTAAATGTATAGATTGACTAATGTTTCTGTTTTTCACGAAACTGCTGACCTGCATACCTGCATGTACACCATGCCCCTTGCACATTCCTATGACGTGTTTTACCTTCATCCTTTGTTTGACTATTCTCAATAAATACGAGCGTTTCGGAGGGTCTGAGGGAGTTGGTCTCCGGCTCCCTCTCACTCTCTTGACTTGATAAAGTCTCGAGTAATTCATTCTTCCGTGGTGGGTCTTTGCTGGACAAAGCCCACAAAACTGACTATATTTCAATAAAAATATATACGTATCTCCAAAAAACAAAACCTTGTTAAGTGTACTTAATGCCACTGAATTTTACACTTCAAACTGGTTAAAATGTAAATTTTGTAATGTATATATTTACCACAATTAAAAAATATATAAAATAAAAATTTGTTGTTTATTTTTTTCCAGTTCGAGAAATAATTGACATATGTCATGGTATAATTGATTATTTTTTACAAGAAGGGGTCGGTGGGGTCCAAGGAGGCTGAGAGGTCAAGTGAGACGAGCACTGAGAAGTGAGTTCAGGACATGGAGGCACGGAGGTGGGCATGCACCCTGGTGAGAGTAGTGACAGTGAAGGGGTCATAAAAGGCCAGATGGCAGGGGCCTGAGGCCGGATAGAGGGGTGGATATAGTCTCTGCAAGTCCTAGACTATATGAAAGGCAGCTGGGAAGATCCTCAGAAGTCTTTGATTTGTTCCAACCCCTCAGTGTCAGATGGGGAAACTGAGGCCCAGAGAGGGACAGGGATAAGCCTAGGATTCCAGAGCAAGTGGGGCAGATCCAGACCTGCACCCTCTACTTCCCCGCCCTTAGTTAGGATAGTGAAGAGGGGTTAACAGTGGGCATGAAGCGACCATGATAGAAGAGGTCAGACAGAGATGGAGCCAAAGGGAGAGGCCAGGGTAGGATGAGGGCCTCTGCCAGGGCAGGGGGTCAGGCAGACTGGTGTGCATACTTATTCTGCCACAGCAGACCCCAAGCTGGTCCCCACAGCTGAGACCTAGGGATGGAGCCACGCCTCCCTAAAACCTAAGAATCATGGTCCTCCCATCTTAATCCCTCCACAGCCTCTTCCTGCCTCCCCAGGGCCACCTCCCCAGTCACCCCAGAGTCATTTCTTTTCTTTGAAACAAAGTTCATGGTGCTTGCCCTGTTGTGAGGACCAAATGGAGCAGGAACTTTGAAGAGCTTTGCTGACATGGACTGAGATCTTGTAGGTGGGCAAATGGGCAGAGAGTCCCATCTTGGGCACAGACCTTGTAAATGTCTTTGGACTCAGTTTCCTCATTTCCTCAATGAAGGGTCAGAACAGAGTGTGGTGTAGCTCAAAGAACAAACATTTGGGGGGCAGAGAGGCCAAGTTCAAACTGAAATCTTACTAGCTGTATAACCCTAGGGAAGGAATTTTTACCTCTGACTCTCTGAGTGCACATCTATAAAATGGGAATAATGAGTCCTCTGCTAGAGGTGACCTAAGCACCAGCCCCTCCCCACCCCCACCATGCCCTGCATTCTGGTGGGAGCTCAGCGGAGCCCTGGGGTGGCAGTGAGGGTCAGGGAGGGAACCCACCTGCACAGAACACACCCTTCACTCCGCTTCTGAAGATCAGGACACGCACTTGCCGGTCCTCCCGCAGCTGGGCCAGAGCTTCCAGCAGCTGCAGAGGAGACCTCGTCAGAATCCTCCCAGCCCAGCCCCAGCCCACCCTGGGGCCCGCCCTTCCTCACCTCGCTGACAAAGACGTGCCCCAGGGCATTGCGGGCTCTCGGTCTGTTCATCAGAATCTCAGTAATCCCTGCAGGGGACAGGGCAGCCTTGGGTGAGCCAGCTGGCCTGCTCACTCCTGGGCTGGGGCCTGGGATCTGGGCAGCCTCTACCCTTGATGAGCAGTGTAACTTGGGGCAAGTCACACACACCCAGGCCTCAGTTTTCCTGACCATAAAATGGGGAGAACAGCCCTTGCCCTTTCTGCATCACAGAAGTGGAAGGACTTGTGACCCTTGGAGCAACAATGGGGAGACAGACAAGAAAGACTGCCACAGTGGTTCTGGCCTGTTTCTGCCATTGTGACACGCACATGCACATGCACACATACTCCTTCAATTTCATGTAACTCTCCACATTATTGTTTTCTCCATAGTCAGATTTCTTCCTCTCAAGTTGAATGAGTTATAAGACCACCACCCAGAAACCCCTTCATGTGCTCTGATACAATCGTTGCTCTGCCCTCCCCCGAAAAGTAACAACTCTCCTGACTTACAGTGATCATTTCAATGCATTACTTTACAATTTTATCACTCAAATGTGAATTTCTAGACATTACAGTTCAGACTTGCTAATTTAAAAAAAAATTTTTTTAAGACAAATCAAAATTTTCTTTTAAATTATATCTTAAAAATGTGTTAAAGTCCTCAGGTTCTGCCTTTAGCCCTGTCTTTCCCTCAAAAGTTATTTATTAAGGAATGTGGGGCATTTGACCTGTAGGGTTTCCTGCAGCATGAAATTTACTGATTGCACACTCATGGTGCAAGTCAGCAGGCTCCTATGTCACAGGAATTTAGTTACTAATCCAGAGGCTTGAACATGCTAACATTCTGTCCTCTTTGGCAAGAGACTAATCTCTGCCCTAGTGTGTGATGTTCTTTCACCAACAACAGCCAAGCTTCTTGAAAGGGTTTCTTGTACTCAGTCACTTTCTTGCCTTCCACTCACTTACAAGTACATTATAATATGAGGTCATGAGTAAGGTGAGTGTATAAAGTACTAATGGATTACAGATGGCAGCTCACAGATGGAAGCATGTGAGCAAAGTGAGGATAGCAAGTGTTGTTATTTGAAGAGTGAGGCCTGGTGGGAAAAAAATTCTATAGGTAAGGGACTACCCAATTTTTTTAATGTTGAAGTTCCTAAAAGGTCAGTCCAGGAGCCCTTTATTCAGTTGTTTGCACAATTATGTATTTAACACACGCTGGCCTTTGTACTAGACACTGATTTCAGAGACCAGGACAGACCCAGTCCCTGTCCTCTTAAATCCTACAGTCTGAAACGGGAGACAGACATTCAACAAATAATTACTATTTGTGATGAGAACATAGGGAAAAACAGGACAAGGAAGTGGGACATAGAGAGTGGACAGAGGGGACCCCTAGTGTGGAAGGTCAGCAGTGACTTCTGGAGGAGGAAGTGACCATTAAGCTGAGAGCTGAGGAGTGAACAGGAGTCAGCAAGGCAAAAGTGTGTGTGTGTGTGTTTTTAGGGAGGAGAAGCCCATCCAGACAGGGAGAGTGGCAGGGATGAGGGCCCTGAGGGTCATAGAGCAGGGTACTGCAGGGTTTGAGCTGGGCCTGAGAACTAAACCAAGATAAAACAGATTAACTGGAGAAAAGCACACACACTTATGTAAGTTTTAAATGACATAAGAGCCCTTATAAGGAAATGAAGACCTCTAGAAATGGTGGAACCTACATGCTTTTATAGTAGGCTGAACAAAGAGCAGTAATTGTGGAAAAGTAAACTATGGTGGGGGGAGGGGGGCGCTAATGGAAGGTAAGAACTATTTTAACAAGAGATGTTTGTCCACAGTTGTCTGTTGTACAGAATTCTCTTGGCTTTGACTCTCTGTCAAAGAATGTTTCTTTTCTTCAGGTTCAGGGAGAGCATCTTTCACACAGGAGTTTTTATCTCCTGTTTTCAGGCAGAAATGGAGCGATTAGGAGGCCCTTCTTGCATCTGCTGTTTTTTCAAGTGCCTTGAGCTCAAAAAATTCCTTATACCAATGTGGCATATTGTTGGGAGGGGGGACATATTCTGCCACCTTTCAGTAGCTTCCAGAATGGAGGGGTTCAGAGCAAAGGGAGAGAAGACTGAGGTGAGGCAGGAGAGTGAGGAGGGCCGGCGCTTGCTCGTCCGCCCCTTCTCCTTCTTCCACGCCTCCCGTGGGCTTGCCTCCCGTACACCAGGGCTGTGCTGCACACCTGGCCAGCTCTCCTCTGAGCTGCAAGCCTGAACACCCAACTCCACTTGACACCTCAACCAACAAGTCCAAAAATGATCGACCCTCCTCCTGCTCCCTTGGTGAGTGAATGACATAGCAGACCTGTTGCCTCCCTGTTCCTCGCCCTTGAAGTCTACTCAGTCTCCGAGACCTGTCAATTCAATAGACCTCTCAGCTCACATCCCTCCTTGCAGCCACTAACCTGTGTGGGCTCCTTCCTCGGTTACTGGCCCTCTGCTCTGAGTCTTACCTCCCCTGGCCCCTCCACAGTCATTCCCTCATTTGGATCAGAGTCATCTTTCTAACTCAAATCTGACCACATCCTTCCCATTCCCTCTTCATTAAAACTAAGCCCATTTCCTTAATTCCACTCAAAAGACCCTCTACAACCTGGCCGTTGCACCCCACTCTGGCCTTAACTCACTCCCCACAAATGTGGGCCAGGTACGGTGAAGAGAGACCAGCTCTGAGCAGGGGCTCAAATACTTTTATGCCTTCTTGGCCATTTCCCCTCTTGTAAAGTATCAGGATGGACTAGAGGAGTGCTTACCAATTTTATTATTTTTTCGCAGGGTACTCAGCTGTGTCGGTGGAACAAGCAGGATTTCTGATGATGGCCATTTCAGTGAATTGATCTGAGACACCAAGAAGGGCCAATGAAAGTTTCAGGGCTCTTAAGGGACAGAGTTTCCAGCCACAGTTAGAGAACTGCAGTCCAGGACAGAGAACTGTAACATTCAGGCAATCTGGGCTTCCTTAGCCTCCCCAGAAACCTTCAAAGAGCTCTCTGAGCCCTGCAGTTTCCACCGAGGAACTCAGATGTCCCCAAAAGTCCTCTCCAGCTCTTCTCCAGACGAGAAAATGCTGCAACTTTGGGGAAATGAAACTGTGCTGGATACAGAGAAACCATATCAGAGGGGTTGAGGAAAACAGTCTAAGTCCAAGGTTATTGTGGTGGACGGACCTTAGTGTGGCCCCCGTATCTGTTCACATTCTGAACAGTCACCTTCCCTTGAATGTGAGCAGGACCTGTGAATTGCTACTAACCAAGAGAATACACCTGAGGTCATAAAATGTCAATTCTAAGATTAGGTCCAATTACTTGGCAAAGGTGATAAGATATTACTTCTCTGATTAGGCTGTGATGTATAGAAGACTCTGTGTTGCTAGCGTACACTAGAGAAACTGGTGGACCTATGGAGGTCATGTGGCAAGGAACTGTGGACAGGCTCTAGGAGTTAAGAGTGGCCCCCGGCCAACAGCAAGAAAACAAGACTTTAGTCCAGCAGCCACAGGAGGTGAATTCTGTCACAACGTGAGGAGCTTGGAAGCAGCTCTCTCCCCAGCCAAGCCTGATGAGACCATAGCCCTGGCCAAGTCCTGGCTTACAGCCTGCTAAAACCCTGAAGCAGAGAACCCCACTAAGTTGTGCCTGCACTTCTGACTTACAGAAACCATGAGATAATAAGCGTGTGCTATTTTAAGCAACAAAATTTGTGGTATTATGTTATGTGGCAATAGAAAACTAATACAGCCATGATGTCCTGGGATTGACAGAAACTTTCCTCTCTCCTCTTCGCTTTCCTATTCTGTCTTTCCTTTTTCTCTGGCTGACTCTCCCATATTTCATCTTTATCTCCCTCTTTCAGAATGCAAATATGCTGCTTGGCTCAAGTCACAGCGCAGGCATATACCAGCTCCAGGGATGTGGGCCAGTTACTTTACCCTCTGACCTTCACTTTTCTGATCTGTAAATAGAAATACTAAAAAGGCTGTAATGAGGATTTAAAGAGATAATACCCATCAGTGCTTAACCAGAGTTTGCGGGTACTGTGAGCAGGGAAAATGCGCAGAAGCTGGGGAAAGTCTAGGACCCAATATGAAGTATGAACTCTAAGCTGGGAGCCCTGAGGAGCCAGACAGGGGGTCTTTGGCTGGACCCTAGCAGTGAAGATGGGTCTGCACTGCACCCTCTCCACTCTTACCAGCCTCACCATGCTGATGATTTGATTTCCTTAGCAGCTGACCTAGGATCACATCTGTCTGGGTGGCCTGGATCACAAGATGATGTGGGTGGGAGCCAACAGAAACCACTGGAAGCTAGTATAAAGACCAGTTGGTTTAACAACCCCTTACTGAGGCCCAAGAAAGAAGAGAATTTGCTAAAGTTAGCAGTTGGACCCAGCTAGCAATCCTCACTGTCAAAGAGCTAATAACCAATGAGGGAGACAAGCTCACACACAAGGAAAGTAAAGGGATGGTGGGGGGGCGGGGGTGGTAATTCCAGAAGGAGCTACATAGGTAGAGAGGAAAGGAGAGGACCCAAGTCAGGGGCATAGTTACAACCAAACACAGAGGTGGGACAGCTTCAAATGCACACATGGGTTAGAAGAGCTAAGATGGAAAGGGCAGTGAACTTTGTGGTGGTCAACTTTGAACGTCCAGCTAAGGAGCTGGAGTAGAGCCATAAAGAGGACGGAAGTGTGATTAACAAACCAGTCCTATTATCCAGGACAGCAGGTAAAATGTGACAATGGTCTGGTGCCATCAGCCCAAGTAGAAGGCAGAATCTGTGGCTTCTAATGGGGGTGGTGGGGTGGTTCTCCCGTGTGTGAGCCTCCTTGTGCCTCCCCTGCTCCTTCTTCTTGGTTCCCGCAATGACTTTCTTTACCTTCTATATGCCCTCTGGTAGGGGCAGAGGCTTAATCTCCTGATGTTTCTTATTTCTGGATAAAAAGTTTCCCTATTTACAAGTGAGTCCTAAGGTCTAGCACCTGTGATAATTTTTAACTAGTGTACAAGTCTGTGTTTTGAGTCACTGGGTCACCAGAAGGGTTACTGATGACCTAATAGTTGAGAACACAGGTTTTGAAACCAGACCTGGTTCAAATTGCTTAACCTCCCTGTGCCTCTGTTTCTTAATCTGTAAGGTGAGGTGAGTAATTTTAACTACTTGAAGGCAAGCGCCGTTGTCAGTTTGGCAGCTCAACATGAGAGTAAGGGGTATTCTCTAACACCAGCAACCCCACATGCCCAAAGAATTCTCACCAAGTGATGCAGTGGGACGCTGGTAGCCCCTATATGTCCATCAAAAGTGGGGGGGGGGTACACCCAAGGGAGTAATATGCAACAACAAGGAGCAAGGAACTACATTTATATGCGAAGCAGCTCTTCAAAACTCAGTATCAAGTAAAGAAAAAAGAAGAAATAGGAGATGTCTAGTACAATGCCTCCTGTGTAAATTAAAGCTCGGATATAAACAATGCTATATCAAATGCACGGAGGGGAAGAGGGCTTGGAATTGGGAGAAAGACAAGAGAAGGGCTTTGCTCTGATGGTAACGCCCAGGGGACTGCGGAGAGTAACGCCACTGAATGCACTTAAAGTAAAAAACAAAAACAAACCCCCAAACCCCCAAACTAAACCAAACAAAAAACCAACCAAACAAAACCCAACACAAAGCTCAACCAATCGAGGTTCTGTCAGTGACCCGCGCGAACTTTCCCTTGAGTCTACAGGGCTCAAAAGCCCGCCAGCAGCTGCAGGGCCAGCGCGCAGAGACTCGCCCTCCTGTCGCCGCCCCTCCTCTGCCCTCCCCTCTCTCCCATTGCCCCTCTTCCCACACCTACCCTCCACCCTACACTGTGGCCCTGCACAGTGAGCCAAGCTAGATTGGCTCCGCAGCCTCCCTCCCCCAGGAGACTTGCCAGGACCTTTGGCCCAGGAGAGAAATAAGGCCTTTGAACGCTTTTCTGTGTATGGGGCGGGGGAGGGGGAGGGGCAGGAGAGAGTGTCGGTGCCTAGTCCTAGCCCTGAGCGAATCCCATCTCTTTCCTCACAGCCCCAGGCTACCAGATAGGACACTGTGGGGACTGATACTGAGTCTCACCACAACTAGGGTCGGGGCGGTCAGTAACGTGGCCACTTACCTCCGGCCTTAGGGAGACTTGTGGAGCCTAGACCGGGATGCAGGCGCTTTGGGGTCAAATCCTCAAACGCACTGGGCTACCCGCCTTCCCCTTCAGGTTTCAGTTTTCCCGCGTGCAGTGGGCACGCTGGCCGTGGGTCGGGCCCGGCAGCAGTGAGCGCCAGGCTCCCGGCTTGCCCTCGGCCCGCCCAAGCTCTCTTCCCAGCCGCCTCCCGGGCGCTCCGCAGGACAGCGCGCTTACCTTGTTCTGGACCCTCCAGAGGGCACACTTGGATCTCGCGGCCCGCGGCCGCCGGCTCCGAGGCACAGCCGCGGGCCCCCAGGGGCCTCCAGGAGCGCAGAAGGCGCAGGGCGCAGGTCAGGGCGCGCAGCATCGGGGCGCAGTCTGGGAAGGTGCCGCTCGGCCTCTCGGCTACCTCCTCTGCCCCTGAAACTGTCAGCTCGGCCCCAGGCGTTCGCAAACTGCTCCTCCTATGGGCCGAGGGCCGGACACCGCTCTCAGCACATTTTGGAGAACGGAAGACCTGAGTAGTAGAAAGCCCAGCTACGCCGTGTGATTTTGGGCAAGACTGCCAACCTCTCTAAGCCCCAGTGTTTTAATCTGCAGAGCGCGCATAGTAAAGTGACTGCTGTCAAAGATATAGAAAGCCGGACACTAATCAAAATAGTGAGAACAGATTTTAATCGGTAATATACTATTGCAAAAGGGAAATGTCTGGCGTGAACCGAATCAAGTTCTGTTTGTTACAGAGGTGACTTTTTTAAAAAATTGAAGTATAGTTGATTTGCAATGCTGTATTTATTTTTTGTGTACAGCACAGTGATTCAGTTTTATAAAGGGAGAATGAAGGAATAGGGAGGTGAGTGAGTGTGGACTATGTAGACTCAGGGAAGTGAAAATTTACAAAATGAGTGAGAGGGAGGGTTAGCCCATAGGAATCCATCCTGGGTTTGCTAACTGGCCCTTATGCAAGTTTAGGCTCCCACAGATACTGGAAGACAGGGGCCCTATCTTCAGATTTTGGCTGGAACAAACATTAAATTCTTTCAGCAGCCTTGGGGTTTCTCAGGCAGGCACGTTAAGGGGGCTAGGGTCATCCTAGGGATGTGGCCTTTGAGTTGTTAGAAACCATGTTAGTGTTCCTATAGGCCTTATAGGTGGAGGATGAACCCTAGGAGAGAAGAGGGCTCAGAGGAGCCTGACTAGAGTTGGGTGATGGAGGGAGAATCTTTGTCACTACATCATGGTGGTGTTATGATGACTGGGTAGTGTGTGTGAACCTTACTTACACATATGCTCAATAAATGTTCTCATAAAAAATGTCATTTCATTTATTCACTCAGGCATAGTGTCTACATTTATGGACTTCACCACCTCACCTCTCATTTGCATCTGAATTCATTCCAATTTTCTGCTCAATAATTAGATTGCAAAAATATTTGTGAATGTGAATTCCTAGCTTCTGCCCCTACTTTCCACCTAAACTGCTTTTGCAGAAGTCACCAATGGCCTTGTTTAGTTCATTCTGGGTGGATCAATAAAGCGTGCTCTGTGTACTCTCCCCCCTCCCCCACCTTCCACTTATTGAAGACTCGAACGCCATTAATAATCCTGGTTTCCAACCAATAGCTAGACTGTTAAGCAATCTAGAAGTAAAACTCCCTTTTTAAAGTTATTGGTGCTTGTTCGGATCATCACTATGTCTATTAAGGTTTAAACAAAAATGGGATCTAACCTCCTTCATGGGTCCTTAAGTTCCTCTCTGTGATCCTCAAGATTAATTGGGGTTTATTTCAGTCCTGGTCATTTTTTACCTCCTGCTCTTGCTTCCAATGAATTAATTCAGGTTATGGATCATCTGGCCATTCCTCCATGTTGCTTGTTGAGACAGGAGAGAAGGTGGGAGGGCACAGCCATTCAAGGAATGCTACAGCAATTAACATCAAAATGGTGAAAGACTCAACCCCCAGAAAGCCTTGAGGCTCAAGATGGTGAGAAGTTTGACTTCTGGCAGACCATCAGCTTCATTATACGCTCATTGTAACATATTACACGATGAGTAAGTAACATGCTCACAGGCCCATGACAGTCCCAAGGCTAGCCACAAAAGGTGAAAGAGTGGGAAATGGCCAGCTTCCTAGGAATCCCAGCCCCTTCTCCAGACTAGTTAGACTAGACCTTCCACTTATTAACACATGAAGCCGCTGAGCCCATAAAAACTGGCAACACGGTGCATCGTGGCCACCTCCTCTCTCTCTCTCTGGAGTGGGCCCGTACTGTCTATGGAGTGTGCACCTACTTTTAATCTGAGCACCCAACTCCCACACCTTGTGGCCTTTCTCTTGCCTTTCAACGTATCTCTCTGAATAAATCTACCTTTACTCAACTGTGGCTCGCTCTTGAATTCTTTCCTGCGCAAAGCCGAGGTGGGAAATCCCATAAAAAAGACAAGCAGGACCCCCCAGGCAGGGCCACTACTCTCCTGCCAGCACCATCATGTTCCCTGGCCCAGAGGCTCTATTTCACTTTTTGCCTCTGAAATGGCTTACTTCTAGGAAAGTGGAACTTACCCCTAAAATTCTATTGGTTCCCTGAGCTCACTCCTGATTGGTTATTTCCTGCATCCTGATTGGTCCATTTCCCTAACTTCTGATTGGTCCATTTGTAGTATTTCATTTGCATGGAGCTCACTCCTGATTGGTTACTTCTCTCCCTCTTGATTGGTTATTTCTCTCCCTCCTGATTGGTCCATGATTGGTTATTTCTCTCCCTCCTGATTGGTCCATTTCTACAAAGCTTGTTCCTAGTCAGTCAACTTTTGTTATACCTTATTTCCATATGATGTTGCAAAGTGCTAACTGGCAGCCTCTAAAAGCCTGTATAAACCTATAGTTGGGGTCCAGAGCTTGGAGTGTTAACTCTTCTGGGCCCGCTGGCTTAATAAATCTGAGTTCTCCAACTCTCCGAGTGCTGCTTGGTCTGTCCCCGGATCCAGGTTGCTGTCACAACTGAGCTGTAACACCGAGCTGTAACACATTTTTTCTACAACAGAGCCAAGGACCCACACTTGGCGGGGCATGTCCCAGGGGCTTAACGGAAGCCTGGGACATGGCCCTCCTCATGCCCCACATCCGTTTTTCCTGCATCAAGCTGAGAATAGGCACATGGGGCAACTCACATTTTCTGCCACCTCAAGAACTCTTTCAGTATTGATTTTGAGGTTACAAATACATTTTTTGAGTGGGCAAATCTGCAAATTCAGAATCAGCACATAAAAAGCATCCACTATATATATTCACAATATACATACATATATATACTTTCTATTAAGTGCTAAAGGCTTATTTCTATCATCTCGTTTAATCCACACACATACACACACACCACGGGAAAATGAGTTTCAGAGAAGTTAAAAAAGAAGGTCTCACAGCTAGTGACTGAACTTTGGTTTACCGTTTTAGACATTCATACAGTAAAGTCTGCCCCCTCCCCCCTTGGTGTACAGTCATGAGTTTTAACACGTGCAGTGACTCTTCTAACTACCATCAACCGGACACAGAACAACTCCAACACTCTGTTAGCAGATAGAGGGACCCCAAGTTAGAAAACCCACCAAATGAGTGGACAAGCCTACCAAACAGGTAGGCAAGGCCCTCCCCTCACCAATCATGTGTAGGTCCTTGCCTGCCAACTAAGAATTCTCAATAGAGGCAGAGGGAAAAAGTGAAAAAAAGAAAGCTGCTTTATTACTCAGAGAGAAAAAAAATCACTCGAGGTGGGAGCCGTCAGCCAGGTAGCTGGTAGGGACTGATCCAGCCCCTGATTGGGTGGGATCTTTTATTGGAAAGCTCTGCCATCATTATCCTCACTTCGGTTGTGTCAATCAGCTTCTATTACAGGCTCTTTCCTCCAGTGGAGTTCAGCCCTAAAACCAAAACTTCCGTGGGAGAAAGAGAACAAAGAAAGAGATAATGGGGTATATCCTTGGGATCAATGCAGCAATTATGGGACATGAAACATCTTATTGAACGATTATGTTCTTGGGACCAAGGTGCCAGCTTTAAGACTTGGGAAACAACCCTTTTCCTAACAGTCCAGCACTTTCTTTCCTCTGTTATTAATCAGTTAGGGTCAGTAAGCCTGTCTAATCATCTCTCTCAACTCCAAAATTTTCTTAGTGATTTTGTGAGTCCGGTTTCTGGCCAAGCCCTGCCCTCAGTGTCAGGCTTTGCTTCAGGCCACACTAGCCCTCAACGTTCAGAACCTAAACCTGAAGGGCTGGTCCCAGGCTATAAAGCCTTTTTTCAGGGGCTGAAGGGCCCTAGGTCTCCAACTCTTCGTTGAAACCCGGCCTGGAGCTTTTTCCTCAAACTGCTCCCAGACGAGCGCCCGCCGCTAGCACCTCCGGGCACGCACACGGGCACTAGCCCCTGCCCTCCCGCCCCGCCCCGCCCCGCCCCTCCGAGGCCTCCCGCCCCGCCCCTAGCCTTGGGAACACAGGCTCTGCTGCAGCGTCAGTCTCGGGCCAGTTCTCGCGTGATGTCCTTTCGTCTGCTGGGCTAGCTTCTACCACCACTGATCCAAGACATGCCTGTCGCCACAGCACGGTCTCAGCCCCGGAACCGGGTGTTTGTGGTGGGGGTTGGGATGACCAAGGTAAACAGAGCCGTAGACCCCCAGAGGCGGGGCCCTTGCACCTCTCAGTCTGGGTGAGGCCGGGGTAGCCCGGAGGTGACCGGGAAACGGGGGTGGGTCAGGCTTGGTGCTGTGCGTCGGTCCGTCCTTCCTACCCGCAGGGCGCCGGGGGCTTCCCTTCTAGCTCGGCTTCTTGGCTCTGGGGACATCAGAGTGGCGACTCGGGTGGGTTGTGATGTAGAGTGTCTCTGGGGGAATGTAATGTCTCAGGGTTGTTCCTGCTGCCATGTTTTCCCCGTTCTTCCTTTTTCTCCCTGGGGCACAGTTTGTGAAGGACGCCCCAAGATTACCCAAAGTCCACACCTCCTTTGAATCTGAGTGAAATCCTAGGGTGTGTGGACCTCTGACCGAAGCCAGGTCGGCCTCATACCCGAAAGGAAAGCATGTCGTGAATGTCACCGGTTCTGCACTTTCAGGAATAGTCCCCGAAGCATCCATTCTCAGGTACAGTTTCAGGTGTGGATGAGAAGGAGAAGCATTAGTGATGCTTAGCACAAGTGTCAGGTTTTCTGGATCCTAGGACCTTTGTATTTCTCAAGTGGTACTCAGGAGGCCAGAGGCTCCTACAGTCTCATTTCTTGATACCGTCCCCACTTCTGTACTCTAACAATGCCGAAGTGCTTTTAGTTTCCCTCCACCCCTTTTTATGCCTCTGTTGTTTTGCTTTCTGTTGTCCTCACCACTTAATATCATTTGTTTTCACTTGGTTAATTTATTTGCATTTTTAAAAGATCAATTCACATTTTCTCTAAGAAGCCTCAGATCCTCCTGACTTGCCCACAGAGCCCTGTACTTACCTCTGTCCTAGTACTTACTGTGATATCCTGACATTCAGCTTATATGTCTGTATTCTTCCTTAACATGTATACTCCTCCAAGTCAAGAACCGCATCTAATTCATTGCCTCTTTTCATGTCTATTTATATACCTCTAGCACCTTGAAAATACTGGTGTCTGAAGGCCCTCAGTGAATGTTAGTTGAACAATATTAAATGGATATGCTTTGTGAAAGAGAGTTCCTAGAGGAAGTTCTCTTTCTGAGAAAACAGCCTTAAACTTTTTATCTTACCCAATGGACTGAGAGTACACAAAGCAATCAAAACATGGAAATATTAAAGTCAGTCTAGTACATTATCTAGTACAAGCAGATACTTGAAGATCATCCTATTGTTTCATGGAAGAGGGGACTTCTAATATAGGTGGACAGTAAAACTTTAAAGTATAGTATTAATGCAGTCAGATCCTCCATTGTCTGTTAAATGTCTGGATATGCTGGCTAACTAGAAAAGAATTGAGTTTTCTAACGCTTCGGAAAGTGGGAGATGTACTTATTTTTCGTAAGGTTAGGAGGGGGAGGTGTGGGAGGTGTTAGTTACAATCTTGAGGAAAGAGATTGGGAGTATGGAGAGCAGTTTTATTGATGTGTTTACTAGGCCAATGTACTTTCCTCTGGGTTTAGACTTTTGGAACTTGGGGGAGGGTTTAATGAAGAGAGAAATTTAGTAGGTAATACTTTAAGCTCTACTGGTAGGTCTCAACTGGTTGGGTTCCTGTGTTGTGCTTCTTGATTTCAATAGCTGAATTCCTAGACAGCTTGAAGTTCTCTTAATGAGGCTTTATTATCAGTGTAGGAAATTAATTCCTATTGGTAAATTAGAATTGCTATGGTGCATGTTGACAGGTTTTAACACAACTAAATCACAACTACTGCCTCGCTGACAGCGGGCCGAGTCCCTTTGCTTTTGCTGCCTGCTTCCTGATATGCCCTCTTTTCATCAATTTAGATTCTACTTGTTTTCAAGAACTGATCTGCCTTAGTCTGTTCGGGCTGCTATAACAATAATACCATAGACTGGGTGGCTTAAACAAGAAATATTTATTTCTCACTGTTCTGGAGGCTGAGAAGTTCAAGATCAAGCCACAGGCAAATTTGGTGTCTGGTGAGGTCCTGCTTCTGGTTCATAAACAGCTATCTATGGCAGAAGAGGCAAGGGAACCTGCTGTCCTCTTACAAAGGCCAAACCCATTCCTGAGGGCTTCACGACTTCCCAAAGGCCCCACTTCCCAAAATGATCACATTGGGAATTAGATTTCAATACAAGAATTTGGGGAGGACATAGACATTCAGTCTATAGCAGAATCCAAGTATTTTCTTAAAACTTCCTCAAACTGCTGTTAAGTTACACTGGCCACCTTTTTTATTTTTATTTTTTGAAATTCTGGTGCCCTTATAGTCAGGACCATATAATTGAATACTTAATTTTTCTAATATTTCTGTTTATAATTCCCCGACCCACAGAAAAAAATGTCTCACATCACAACTCCATACACATGCACACACACACAACTGAAACAAGTTTGCTAAAGCAACCCTTATCTTTATTATGTGTGATAAACTCTTGATATTTCTTATTCTATTTCACTTTTTAAAATGCTGTTCACAACCCACAACCCTCAAAATTGATTTTGCCACCCTCTACAAACCTACAGTTTGAAAAACATTACATTATCTCATTTACTTTTCACCGTATAATGGATTACTATCCCCATTTTATTGTCCATCTTTGAGGGTCACAGGGGCTAAGTAATTTACCTATCTTGATACCGTTCCTAAATTTTGAAACTTCATTACTTAAAATCTCGTATTCCTTCCATGCAGCTCTAACACACATTGCTGTTACAGTTAATTCATCATTTGAACATATATTCAATAAACATTCCTGTTATATGCTAGGAATAAAAAGATGGAGAAAGCAGGGCTCCTGTTTTTAACGAATGTATAGTATGGAGGAGGAAAAGATAAACAAGTAATTTACATACAGTGTATTAGGACATTTGATTAAGCGTGGCAGATTGAAGATATGAATTTATCTCTATATTGGTGCTTTCCAAACCTCTCTAAAATGACAGGGAGGAAATAAGAAAGGTGTTAACCCATAAGGGTAAAGTGAATAGGAGAGGAAACAATAGCAGAAGATGTCAGGAAAACATTGGATGACTAACAGCTGATGGAAAAGTGGTCATTGACTCAGAACAGAGGAACCCACAGACCAAATTTCTGAAGAGGGGTTATGCTGGCTGAGTCTTCCTGCAGAACTCCACAAGGCTCAAGACCTGCATGTACGAGATGCCAAGTAAGGTGAGGCTGAGAGAAGGGAAGGAAAACACTTCAGTGGAATAACTGGATCCCAAGATCCCTTTTACCACTAGGTGACTGTCCTTCCTTGTCAGGGTGTTGGAGGCTTGTTCTCTGGAGAAACTGAACAGGTAAATCTCTAGAATCATCTGGCTGTTAGGCTTAGTGGAAGGCAGGAGTGAGTCCCAAGCTGAAAAAAGGGAATTGAATGAAATTCAGTATACTAAATGATGGTACTTCCCACCCCTGTTCCCAGAATACTGGCAGTCAGACATATACTAGCTTCCTGGCAAAGGTTTGGAAAATTATGTGAAACGGCTCCAGAGAAAAGCCAAATTACCATTCCACTCAAAGTGCAAGATTTTAATGGACTTTAATATAACAAGAGTATGAAAAATTCATTGGTATTTTAAAAAATTCAACATTTCAACTAACCTATAAGAAACTCCCACTTGTCAAGTTTTAGTGTAGTATTAAAAAAGAGTATCCACAATTATCTAAAGAGGCTATTAAAATACTCCTCCCTTTGCCAACCAGATATCTGTATGAGGTCAGATTTACTTTATAGACTTCAACCAAAACAGCATAATGCTAAAAGTTGAATGAAGAATCAGCAATGAGAATTCAGGTGTCTTCTATTAAATTTGCTATTAAAGGGAACTGCAGAAATGCAAAACAATGTCACTTACCGCTTTTTTTGTTATTTTTTTTCAGTTATTTTTTATAAAAATTATGTTAACACGTAATGGGTAAAATTTTTTTGAATGAATTGAAGGCTTTTAAAAAATGTCCTGTTTTAAGTGCAAAGAGAGTAAATATTGGTAAATATAGCCTTCATAATCAAAAGCTTTTGGCATCTTCAGTGATCTTTAAGAGTATAAAGTGGTCCTGAGGTTGAGAAGTTTTAAGAATTGCTGGATCTAGTCATTGAGCACCAATAGCTGCTAACAACACAAAGAGAGGAAACAGTCAGACGTTAGATATTCCCTGATGAATGACTACGCCACCACCTGTAGTTTTACCAAGGAGGTAAAATGTGAGTGTGCAGGCTTCTGGATCCAGCTGCCAAGCTGCAGGAAGTAAAGGAAACAGAGGAACATGCTGAGCTGCATGAGTATACAGTCCACAAAATCCAGGCGGTGTGGGGTTGCCGGCCAAATGCTCTGGGTTTTTCAACAGATACATGGAGAGGAAAAGAAAGGGGTGGAGGGGAACCTGTACATTGAAAGAAAACTAACACAACATTGTAAATCAGCTGTACTTCAATTAAATAAGTAAAAGAGAATTAAAAGCCCATACAATTAAAAAAAATGGACAAAACTGAATTATAGTGTCTACAGATAAGACACTGGGTGATAAAACTGAAACACTACAAGGGAGTGATTACTGTAGGAATCAGAATAATAATTACTTTGGTGGTGAGGCAAGGATTGAGATTGGAACAGAGGTTTAGAGGAGATTCTAGAGTGGCAAAGTTGTATTTTGTCTGGGTGTTTGGTGTCAAAGGCAGACACTAGGTAAAGTGTTAGGACAGATTTTGATCAGTTATACACTATTGCAAAAGGGAAAAAAGAGTCCAGTGTGAATGGATCTAATTTTATACAGAGGTGACTGGCTGTTTTAAAGGGAGAATAAGGGATTAGGGACGGTGGTGAGTAAGGAGCTCAGTATGGTGGTCCCTTGGTATCCGCAGGGGATTGGTTTCAGGATCTCTTTCAGATACCAAAATCCATAGATGCTCAATCTCCTTAGTTGGCCTCAGGATGCACAGGGCCGGCTGTAGTGTCAGGGAAGTGAAAACTTACATGAAGTGGGAAGAGGGGAGCCTAGCAGCACACTACTCTCCCTTTGTAGTAAGTGCTCTCTAACCCTTATACATGCTCTGGTTGTAACTAGTGAACTGAAGAGTGACTAGTAGGGGGGAAATAGGTAATTTTTGGCTGCTGAATTTGGAAATTATGAAGGATTACCTAATTCAGGAATTATGAAGAATTGGGGTGGGGCAGAGATAGGAACAAATGGTAAATGTTTTATTTTGGTTCAGTTCAACAGATGTATTTTGGCACTGGGCAATAAAGTGTGGCATTTAAGTCAAGTATCTACACAGTGTTTCAAATTTGATTTTGTGATCCATTGCTGGCGTCATGAAATCAATTTAGAAGTTTGCTTCTAGTGTTAAAAAAAATTGAAATAGAATAGAAAATATTGTGTCAATATAATAGGATAAGTATTTCATGAAAAATGTGCTTCAGTTATGTAGGTACCTACTGAGTCGTTTTGTAATATGTATCTTGTTGTGGTTTGCAGTAAAACATTTTTGAAAGCCATTTCTTGTTAGCCCAACCTCTCACCAGCAAACCACTCCATCTCGTCTAATCAGTTACCATGTTTGGTAAATTTTTCTTCCTTTATGTTTCTCAAGTCTTTCTGCTTCTTTCCATCCCTTCTGCTGCTATCTTAATCAGCTCCCACTTGGACTGTTTCAGAATCATGCCACTTGGTCTCACTGTCTCCAGCCTTGCTCTCTTCATACATTTCTTTGTCTACTTGTATTTTAAGTGGAGCTACTGGGCATTGAACCTTGGACCTAGTGCCTGCTAGGCAGGCATTCTTACCACTGACCTATCTCTTCCCCCCTTTCATACATTTCTTAACATTGCATCTAGAATGATCTAAAATGCAAGTCTTCTCATCCTACTCTGTCTCTCTTTTTAAAATAGGGCTTTATTTCTCAAAGCAGTTTTAGGTTCACAGCAAAATCAAGCAGAAAGTACAGAGTTCCTACATGCTCCCTGCCCCTACCCATGCACAGCCTTGCCCACTATCCATAATCAGCATCAGTGTGTCAGTTATTATAGTCCATGAGCCTACACAGACAATTCATTATCACTCAAAGTGTGTAGTTTATGTTAGGATTCACTCTTGGTGTCGTATATTCTGTGGGTTTGGACAAATACATGATGACATATCTATTATATTATACAGAATAGTTTCCCCGCCCTGAAATTGCTCTGTGCTCTACCTGTTCATCCCTCCCTCCCCTCAGCCCCGACAGCCACTGATCTTGTTATTGTCGCCATAATTTTATCTTTTCCAGAATGTCATATAGTTGGAATCATACAGTATTTAGCCTTTTTAGATTGGCTTCTTCACTTAGTAATATGCATTTAAGTTTCCTCCATGTCTTTCCATGGCTTGATAGCTCGTATATTTTTAGTGCTAAATTATATATATATATGTGTGTGTGTATATATATATATGTGTGTGTGTATATATATACATATATATTTAAAAATATATTTTTATTGAAGTATAGTCAGTTTGCAATGTTTTGTCAATTTCTGGTGCACAGCAAAATATTTCAGTCATATAGAAACATATATATATATTCATTTTCATATTCTTTTTCACCATAGGTTACTACAAGATATTGAATATAGTTCCCTGTGCTATACAGTATAAATTTGTTGTTCACTGAATAATATTTAATTGTCTGGATGTACCTACCACAGTTTATTTATCCTTTCACCTACTAAAGACATCTTAGTTGCTTCCAAATTTGGGCAGTTACAAATAAAGCTGCTATAAACAACTATGTGCAGGTTTAAACATAAATTTTTAACTCATTTAGTAAATACCAAGGAGCACAGTTGCTGGATCATATGTTAAGAGGATGTTTAGTTTTGTAAGAAACTTCCAAACTGTCTTCCACAGTGGCTGTACCATTTTGTGCTCCCACCAGCAATGAATGAGAGTTCCTGCTGCTCCACGTCCTTGTCAGCATTTGGTGTTGTAGTATATCTCATTGTTTTCTTTCAGTCTCTTTTAAAAAAAAATCCATTGTCTTCAGGATAAAGCCCAGGCATCACAGGACGGCATATAAAGTTGCTTGTGGGTTGACTCTAGAGCCAGATTGTCTGAAGTTTCAGCTCCACTAATTATTAACTGTGTGTCCTTGGGCAAGTTACTTAATCTCTCTGTGCCCTAGTTTCCTTATCTTAAAATGATGATGATAATAGTACCTAACTAATAGGGTTGTTGTGAGAATTGAATAGGTTAATATATATGAAGTACTTAGTACAGTAACACAGTAAGTGCCCTGTAAATGTTAGTAGTTACCATCATTTGGTCCTAAGTAACTTTTCTATCCCTGTCGCTTGCCATTTCCCACCTTCTGTTTCAACCTCTACAATATAAAATTGTTTGCATATTAAGTTGCCATATTCTCTCATTTGTAGGCCTTTGTTCTAGAATTTCCTTTTCTTTCACTTAGATAACTCTTTTTCATCCTTAAAGACTTAACTTAAGGATCAGTTCCTCTGGGAACCCTTTCTAGTCCTCCGAGGCTGAGTAGTTGTCTCTCCCAAATCATTCTGTACTTAGGACACTGTAGTGTAATTGCCTGTTTTCTGTTAGACTGGAAGCTCCCTGAGGGCATGGACCATATATTATTTATTCTTAGAGTCCAGGAACACGTTAGGTGCTCATTATGTTTTTGTTTCAATGTACAGATGAATGTATTTCTGCGATGCACTTTTGTGAGAAAATCTAACTATACTTGTTTCTATTTATTATCTCCTTCTGTATTTCTAGTTCACAAAGCCTGGACTTGAGGATTCAAGAGACTACCCTAATTTGGCAAAGGAAGCAGGTAATATAGAATATTTCAATCTTTGAACATTGTAGTTTATTGTGTGGTCTGTCTTGATAGTGGAGCAGCCTTGCAACCTTAACAGGAAGCGAGGTCAACAGAGAAGAACTATACAGACAATTGCCTAGTGGCTCACTAGAAAGGAAAAAGAGGAAAGAGCTTGGGCATCTTTAGCTGGATACTTAGAGCAGACAGTGGCCTGTGATTTTATGTGCTCTCCAGCTGTTGGGTGGGACAGCAAAAGCCTCTTGGCAAGTAAGTACGGTCACTAAAAGGGATGACTTGATTCTGGTGTGTGTGTACCTTAGAAGTTATGACAAAATTTGTGTATTCCTTTCCTAGAAAAGGAATAATCACATTCAAAATGTATTAAATAACTGTATGGTGGTTTTTCTCTCTTTGCTGAGCCAACATAGATAATTCTTTTTCTGTCACTAGGCTTGTGTGTAACTCAATGAGGTGATACAGTTTGTGGTTTATTCTAGTGAGTGTTGGTACCGTTAAGCAAAGGACTTGGGTGGATACTTGTAAGCTGGGGTGCAGAGAGGCATCCACACGTGTGTGGGTCCTTGTTCTCTAGGTATTGTTCAGAGTCACATGATTGAGGGAGGCTGTAGCTGGCTGAAGTACGGATCTGAGTTCCAGCAGGAAGATTCCCTGGTTCTCTTAAAAAAAAAAAAAAAAAAAAAAAAAAGAGGGCAAGCATGGGAGCTCCTTTGCATGGTAGAAATAAATGTTTTAGGTTCAGGGCCAAGCTATCTAAGCTTAGGTGTCAGTTGTTTAAGGGAGTGCTGGGAAATACAAGCTTCCGACAACTTGGGAGCTCTATGGCCCCGTGAAGTTGTTAGGTACAGTACTTCTCCTGGGAAGCCTCCCCTCTCTTCCCGTTCCTGCCAGCTTGTCACCAGGCAACCCAAAAAGAGTTACTGTGGTTTTTCATTAGACACTCTTTCCTCAAGTAACTAGTCCACTCAGTGCCCATAAAGTAGATATTGTTTCAACTCTATTATTTAACTCAGTATTTAGATATTACTAACCAGGGAATCAGAGCATCTCTTTACCCCAAAAGGAAGGTTCATGAGATTTGATTAAGTGATGTTGATTCTCTGGGTGGACATTGTTCATTCAGTGTTTATTTTTTGTTTGTTAAACCTGTTCCTCTTTTATTTACTTTTTCTTGGAGGGGAGGGGGCAGGTAATTAGGTCTATTTATTTATTTTTAGAGGAGGTACTGGGGATTGAACCCAGGACCTCGTGCATGCTAAGCATGCACTCTAACAATGAGCTATGCCCTCCTCCCCAAACTTTTTCCCTTGACTGATGTCTTCAAACATCTTCTGGCTTTCTCTGGAATTGGATGTGATTTAATCATTTCTTTCTATATATTTTTTTCTATTTCTTTTATTTAGTTTAAAAATTTGAGGTTAATTTTATAATACATGAGTATAATATTTTGATTATAAAATGGTAATGTTGAGGTGAAGTTATGAAGTTTGAAACTATCAGTGGGGATTGTCTAACTACAGAAATTCAGCCTGATTGACTCTGTTTACTGATTACAATTTTCTTCTTTTGAGCATAATTAGGAAAATAAACGTAATAAAGGAATTTTTATATAGAATAAACTTTGAAAACTTCACTTTGTTCTCATAAAAGCCCTTGGTTCTATTTATGGAGGGAAATGAGAAATGCTAAAGGATGACTCCATTCACATATCTGATGTAGTCTTAGGTGAGATATGTGCACCTTCAGACCACATTCGTCGCATTTAGTTGAACATATATATGTTCAAGTACAACTTGGGGGGAAAACCCTGAGATCCCATAAATGATTTTGCACTGTGCTGTCTCTGGACTTATATGTAGACGGTGGTGCTGAGGTAAGAGGATTGGTTTAATGGAAGTCTTACCCTCTAATTCTCCAAACTGGTTTTAGGAGGGGGTTCTGCATTTTCTTTCCCATCATTTTTTAAATGCATTGAATGGAGGAGCACAACCAGCAGAATTATATCCTGTCACTTCCATTATTTAGAGACTTGAACTCCTTACACATTCCTGCATCCTCTTTTCCCTCAGAGAAAGGTTGGGGATCCCTTTGCAGCTCAATGCAAAGTGGTATAGTGACACCATGTAACTCTCTGAAACTGTTTCAGATAGTTAACTTCTGTGCTTCCTTTGTTTCCTCATCCCTTTAACATTTTTATTTAATAATTATTTAAATCTTAAAGTATATGCAGAAAATCTTAGGAGAAAGTGTTCAACAAATATTCATGAGTGAATCCTGGGCACTGGGAAGGATTCCAAGTATGGTTTACAGATGTCAGCGGTCTCACCATCTAGCATGGAAAATAAGGCAAGTTCACATAGATGGTGCATAGACCATGCGAGGTACAACTTGCTGTTGGCGCTTTGAGAAGGGAAAGACCACAGGATAAACCTTATACCTTTTTGTTGTAACTCATTCTTTCCCAGTGATTAGAAGAGCAATGTATGTATTTTATTGGAACACAGAATTATTTAATAATGAAGAGAAAATTTTGTGACTCAAGCCTAGCCACTGTTAACATCTTTGTGTATTCTATTTTAGTTTTTTTTTAAAATATGGCTATATAGGATCATATTCTAAATGTGGTTTTGTATCCTGATTTTTAAAATTTATTATTATGAGCATTTTCCTGTCATTTAAAGCTGTAAAATTGACTTTTGCATATTTCATTATATGTTTATACTATAATTTTTGTTGGACACTTTTAGCTTCACAATTTTTTGATGTTTTAGAAGAATTTTAGTGAATATCTCATGAAACACAAATATTTGTTCTCATTTCTAGTTATTTTTGAGGACAGAGCCTAGAAGTAGACTCCTTAGAACAATAAATGTGAACAGTTTTAAGACTCTTGTTGAATTATTTTTCAGACTGTTTATGTTATTAGAGTCTCACTAGTATCATACGAGAATGCTCTTTTTAACATAATCTCACCACCATTATTATAAGTAAAACATTAATTATTTTTGCTAAGCAGAAAAAGATAACTGGTCTGACTGAGCCAATCCTATAATCAATCATACCTCTTCTTAACTTAAAAAAATTCAAAATAATACATTCGTATGGTTAAACACACACATACAGGATGGTACTTCCCAGGCCTGTTCCCCAGGCGTTACCTTCTTTTAACTGGTTTGGCTTTAATTCTTCTGGTGGTTAATTTCCATATCTCTATTTGTTCCTCCATTCTTATTCCAGTTTTTGATTTATCAGTTTTAGACATCTGTTTGCTTCTGAGTATGGTAGATGAGGATTTAGGTCATATCTTCTCTCCAGCATCCATTCTCTTCTTGTTTATTTTCATAACTTTTCTCAGTTCTGCTAATGATCGTTTCTTCAACTTTGAATAGCAGCTTTAAATCTCTATTTCTTGTAGCATAGACATGGTCATCTCTTGATCTTGGCTTGTAAGATGACCACATGAGTGCTCCTATACGCCCCCTTCCCAACAATGTTATTCTGTCCCAATTTTGCCGTCTAGATACGTGGTAGAGCCACAAAGATGAGTAAGACAACTTGTCATTAAGAAGCTTTAGGACTCTTCAGATTTAATATACTTATAGCTAAGTATACAGTTAGAACAGAAAATATTAAGTATCAAAAAGGAGGTGTGAAAAAGTGATGCAGTAGCTTAGAGGAAGAAGTGATAACTCCTGAAAGGCAAGATCTGAGATGATTTGATGAACGATTTGTCATTTGAATTGAACATAGACTATCTAGAGGTTTATTCACTCTGGAAAGATTCTAAACTTAAATTTTACTCACTTAAAGCACTATTGGATAAAACTCTTTTGTTTTCACAGGCCAGAAGGCTTTAACAGATGCTCAGATCCCATATTCAGCAGTGGAACAGGCATGTGTTGGCTACATTTATGGTACGTGGTAGCCTATGTATTCTACAAATGACTCACCTAAATCTCTAAGCAACTACACAAACAATGCAGAAGAATTTGTGAATTTTAACCCTCACAACTCAGAATTCAGAGTCTTATTCTCATCATTCCTGGATTTCCCTTATGTGTCAGCCTGGTTTAATATATGTGTATGTATGTGTGTGTGTATATATATGCCATTAATGTAATTGCCAAAAAAGGAGACAAATTAAGAACCTTTCTTATCTTTAAAAAAAAAAAGATTGCCCATAGTTCTACCATGTAAAGATAATTACTGTTCAGAAGATAAATTTTTGTTCTTTGTTGTCATAAAATTTGTATTTATTGACTTTTTGTGTATTAAACTTTTTTTAATAAACTTTTTTCTGCTTAGAAAAATGATATATACTAAGTGTAATTTTAAAAAAAGGAAACACAGAAAAAGCACAAGAAAAAATAAGTCACCTGTAATCTCATTATCCAGAGATTATTACCATTAATTCTTTGGTGTATATCCTTCAGTGAGTATGAATATGTGTGAAAACATATGCACATATAATTTTCTCTTAAAATAAGGTCTTAGTATACATACTTTTTTGGTAACCTCCTTTTCTCATTTTACTATATTCAGTATTTTCCATGTCATTAAGTCTTCTTTCATATCATTATTAATGTTTTTCAATTGTTTTTTTCTGGAATACAGTAAATATTTACATGGTACAAAAATACAAAAGGTGGATAGTTATATAGTGGGAAGTCTCACTCTTATTCCTGTCTTCCTGTCCCATGGTTTCCCTTCCCTTAGAAAACTAGTTTCATTAATTCCGTTAAACAATCTTTTAATTTTTAATTTTTTTCCTTTTTTAAAAAAATTGAAGTGTAGTTGATTTACAATATTGTGTTTCATGTGTACAGCAAAGTGATTCAATTACATACATATTTTCAGATTATTTTCTATTATAGGTTATTACAAGATATTGAATATTATTCCCTGTGTTATTCAGTAAATCCTTATTGATTATCTATTTTATATATAGTAATGCAGTTTCACTAATTTCTAGTGTATCTTTTCATAGGTAGTTTATACATATAAAAACAAATATGTGTGAGTGTGTAAGTACTCTCTCTCCTTTCTTTTGTTACACACAATAGCATAATATACACACTATTTTGTATCTTGCTTTTTTTTTTTTTACTTAGTTCTTGATGACTATTCCAAATTGTTTTGTTTCATAAAGAGCTTCATTGGTCTTTTTTAATGATAGCATAATATTCCATTGGATAGATATATCATGATTTATTTAATTTACCCCCTTTTAATGGACACTTTGAATGTTCCCAGTCTTTTTACAGCATTTTAAATTATTGCATGATATTCTTGGAGATTTGCTACAGTTTATTAGTAATAATGATCCCGATTCTTGGGCATTTTAAATTATTTCTCATTTCTAGTTATTATAAATGGCTATAATAGACATTACAGTAGATGAATCTTTGTGCATATCTGTGATTATTCCTTTGTGATTTCAAGATAGCAAAAGAATTTTTTTTCTTGTTGTTTGTTTTAGGGGGGAGGTAATTAGGTTTAATTAATTAATTAATTAATTATAACGGAAGTACTGGGGTTGAACCCAGGACCTCGTGCATGCTAAGCACACATTCTACCACTGAACTACATCTTCCCTCTCAAGAGAATGCTTGAAGGGAAATTTACTAGGTCAAAGAAAAGTAAAATGTATTTATGAAAAGGAGATCCTGAACCTTGCTGTTCTCCTTGAAGACTTCTGGGGAGAGTCTGTACTCCAGGTGTTCCCATCATACTGCTCCAACATGTCTGCCTTGGTGGCATGTTACATGAGAAAGGGAGTCAAATGTGTATTCAGCTTGGATCATTATTTTTCTGGAATGCCCTGGCATGCGGGATCTTTTAACTTTTCAAAGTTGTGAAACTTTATATGAAGAGAAAAGCATGGACATTTAATCAGTTGGTTTAGTTCTAAAAGATTTATATCTGGCAGTATACATGAAATATTGCTTCCTTTATCATGTTGCCCTAGCCAGATTGAATTGTTTCCTATTACTTGGTGGTTATTTCTCTACTTTCCTACCTCTGTATTATGTAAAGAAAGTGCACATATATTCTGTGTTTTGAGAACTTTTTATATTTGCACAGTTTATGATGCCTAATGCTAAAACTGTTCCTGAGTAAGATATCAATAGTGTATTTATTGTTCTGCCCATGTTGTAAGCTAGACAAAGGCATTATATTGAAAAAAACCAGTATGTTTTATTATGTTGCATTGCAGCTCCATAATTCTCTTACTACATATATAAAATTTTTTGTTTCTTTCTCTATATAGGTGACTCTACCTGTGGGCAGAGGGCTATCTATCACAGTTTGGGACTGACTGGAATTCCTATAATCAACGTCAATAACAACTGTTCTACTGGTTCGACTGCATTGTTTATGGCCCGGCAGTTGATTCAGGGTGGTAAGAAGTGCCTGTCTGTCTACTGTACTTGAATAGATGTCGGGTTATTGCCCCTCTTTCATCATTTCTCCATATGGCCATCAGAGGGATTGCTTTATAATGCATTTCTTTAAAAAAAAAATAGCAATTTTATTGAGATATAGTGTCTGCCGTAAAATTCACCCTTTTATAGTGTACTATTCAGTATTTTTTAGTATATTTACAGATTCATGCGACTAACACCTCTGTCTAGTCTTTGAACATTTTTATCACCCCCAAAATAAAGCTGTACCCATTAGCAGTCACTTCCCATTTCCCCCTCCCCACAGCCCCTCTAATCTACTTTCTGTCTCTATGGATTTACCTATTCTGAACATTACATAAAAGGAATCATACAATATATGGCCTTTTATGGCTTCTTTCACTTAGTATATTTTCACAGTTCATCCATGTTGAAGCATGTATCAGTACCTCATTCTTTTTTATGGCCAAATAATAATCTGTTGTATGGATACACCACATTTTGTTTGTCCATTTATCAGTTGATGGCCATTGGGTTGTTTCCGTTTTTTGGCTATTATGAATAATGCTACAATAAACATTTGTGTACAACATTTTTTGTGGTCATATGTTTTTCATTCTCTTGGGTATTTGTCATATTCTGTACTTCCAAATGTTCTAGGCTCTTTCATTAGGCTCTCTGTTCTTTCTTCTGATTGATTACTGATTGTTGCTCCGCTACTCAGTGTTTTAATTGTTGGAGCTTTATGTCTTCATGTTTGAAAATGCTAGTATGCTCCATGCCCTATCTCACTATTTTTCTTTCCTTTTTTTAAAGAAAAATTTTGGCAATTCTGCCTTGTTTTGCTGTTCAGTTGAACTTTAACATCATTTTTAGGTGTCCCCTCCCTCCAAAAATAATTCTGTTGAGATTTTGATCAAGATCCTTTAAAATATTTTAAAATTTTAATTAATGTTTTAAAACGCAAAATTAGCTATTTACATTTGTTATTCACTGGAACATATTTCCACATTAATGAAAAGTTTTATTAACATTGAGAGTCAAAGGAAGGATTGAATACTTATTTAAATACTTACTTAAGTATTTAATGGTATTTTGTTGGGTATCTGGAAATTTAATTTTTCAAAATAATTACATTTTCTTTCAAGGTCTGGCAGATTGTGTCTTGGCTCTTGGCTTTGAGAAGATGGAGAAGGGACCCATTGTAAATTCAGTGAGTCTCATGTATTCTTATTTTGGAATTACTATAATACTATGAGAAAACTTTGCCCATCTGACTACCATAAACAGAACTTATCAAAGCTGAAAGGTGACATTGTTGTGTATGCACAGATCCTGGTATTTTAGACAGTAAAGAATCACAGATATAATTTTGTTCAGCCCCTTTATTTTGTGAAATTAATGTTCAGACAGGTCAGATGATTGACTCTGAGGTTGACTTGTCTATTTAATTTGAAAGTCATTCATTCATTCAAAAATTAATTCCATTCAACACACTGAAGAGCCTTAATAAAGTGTGTGACTTCTGTTTTTGGTAATGTCTAGCCAAGTTTTTTAAATCATTTCTCCTACTGTTGACAACTAAAATATTTGAATGGAATAGAATTAAAATATCCTAAAGACACTGAAGAGCTAACAAGAGAGAATAATTGCCAGAAAATTAAGATCAGCATTTGACGCTGCTTTTGGCTTTGCTGATCAGGAAGCTGTGAACTTCAATTTTGATGGTCCCCTAAAATGAAGAGGAAAGTAGTCACAGCTCAGGTCCTCCCGAGATTAGAAATTTAACACCCACTCCCCACCTGTGGGGTTAAACCTTTTAGGTAAAGGTGAATGTGAAGTAAAACTGCCCACCCTCCACCCTGTTTTCCCCAGTTCCTTGAGATTCCAGGGAGAGTAGCCGTGGCCATGAGCAGAGCAAGGGAGAAAAGAGAGAAGGGAAAATAATCAGAAAGCCTTTCACTGATGATTAATAAAGCACAGGCTATCCCTCATGTGGGCTTGTTGCCAAAATCTTCATTTACCTGGGTGGTCAAAGAAACCTCAAACCATAAATTGAGTCTAAATTGATTTCAGAATGGTAGTAACCTAGGTACTTAACAGAAGCAACTGCAAATTTTCTTTTGGAGGAAAGCATTTTCCTTCTAGGCTTTGAGAACTCTTCAAGTAAGTTTTCAAGGACATGCAACCAAGGATAACCAAGCATTAAAGAAACAAGGCACCATCTTTGCGAACCAGGAGAAAGGAGGAACAGTGAAAAGTGATCTGTGCAGACATCAAAAACTGTGTTTATTGGATACAGACTTAGGCATGCTTACTGTGCTTAAAAAAATAAAAGACAAGCTTGGAAATACCGTAGGGGTGCAGGAAACTGCAAAAAGGGACATTAAAGGAATTGAAAGAAACAAATAGAAAAGAAAAATGAAATATTAAAATTAAAAATTAAAAATTCTATTTTTTGTCACTATTTTATTTATTTCCTCTCTGATCTTTGTTATTTCCTTCCTTCTACTAATTTTAGTCTTGGGTTATTTTTCTAGTTCCTTGAGGTATAAAGTTAGGTTGTTTATTTCCAATCTTTCTTCTTCTTAATATAGACATTTATTTTTATGAATTTCCCTCTTAGAACTGTTTTTGCTGCATCCCCAAAATTTTGGTATGTTGTATTTCCATTTTCATTTATCTCAAGATATTTTATGATTTCTTTTGACTTCTTCTTTAAAATATTTGTTGTTCAGTAGCATGTTGTTTAATTTGCATATATTTGTGAATTTTTTAGTTTTCTTCTTGTAACTGTTTTCAAATTTTAAACCACTGTGGTTGGAAAAGAAGCTTTCTATGATTTTAATCTTAAATTTATTAAGACTTGTTTTGTGGCCTAACACATGATATGTCCTGGAGGACCTACTTGAGAAGAATGTGTATTTTCTTGCTTTTGGGTGGAATGTTCTGTAAATATCTGTTAAGTCCATCTGGTCCACTGTGTTGTTTAAAGTCAATGTTCCCAGACAGAAGTCTGAATGATCTATCCACTGGTGAAGGTGGAGTATTAAAATTCCCTCCTATTATTGAATTGCTGTCTATTTTTCCCTTTAGGTCTGCTATGTTTGCTTTATATATTTAGATACTCCTGTGTTGGATGCATAAATATTTACAAATGTTACACCCTTTTATTGGATTGACCCCTTTATCATTATATAATGACCTTCTTTTTCTCTTATTACAGTCTTTGTTTTAAAGTGTATTTTGTCTGATATAAGTACAATTAGCCCTTGATACATGGGTTTAAACTGTTTAGGTCCATTTTATGCAGATCTTTTCAAAAGTGAATACTATAGTACTATCCACGGTTGGTTGAATTCGCTCGTGTGGAACTGTGGATATGGAGGAGCTGTATATGCAGAGGGCAGACTATAAGTTGTATGTGGATTTTTCAACTGGCCCCTAACCCCCATGTTGTTTAAGGTTCAACTGTATAGCTACCATAGCTTTCTTTTGGTTTCCATTTGCATGGAATCTCACTTTCCATCTCTTCACTTTCAGTCTTTGTGTGTCCTTACACCTGAAATGAGTTTCTTGTAGGCAGCATATAGATGGGTGTTTTTTTTTTTTTAATCCATTTATCTACTCTGTATCTTTTGATTGGAGAATTTAGTCCATTTACACTTAAAGTATTGTTGATAAGTATGGACTTATTGCCATTTTGTTGTTTTCTGGCTGTCTTGTAGGGTAGAGGCATTATTTGAAGAAATAATGGTTACTATATTTCTTGAATTGGCAAAGAATACTAATTTACAGATTGAAAAATCCCAGTGAATCCAAAGTAGGATAAATAAAAAGAAACCAGTACATAGACATGTCACAGTGAACTGCAAAACAAAACAAAACAAAACAAAACAAAACAAAACAAAACAAAAACAAAGAGAATAGTGGGGTTAATATTAGTATCTTCTTTTATGAAGAATATTACTAGAACAGAAAGTTACAAATTTTTTTTTGTATGTCTATGGGTGTTGAGTTTGGGGTTCATGCCAGCTTTAGAATAATTCTGCATTCTGTTTGTCAAAAAGCAATTAGAAAATTATTCAAAGCAGTTTTTAAGTAATTTGAAGCAACTTGTAAAGCAATTCTCAACAATTTAAAGACTAAGGGCCTCTGAGTTTAGTTATCAACATGATTTTAAAGAGTTATATTTTAGATTAATTGTAGTCTCTTCATCTTAAAAGTAGTCTTCATTTAGTAATAATCATTTAGTAATAATCATCTTCTTCAGTAGTGAAGGTTCCTACTTTTTAGTTTTGTTTCTCCAGTATCAAGTGGATTTCATATATACTTATATTTCCCTGCCCAAGAGGAATTGCTTCTTAAATTATATACTTGATGACTGTTTAAAATACAAATATCTAGTAATTAATCTCACTGCTAAATCATATTTTATTATAGAAGGTGCTACAATATAAAAATAGAATCACTGTTAGAAAATGAGTTGAAGATAAGTTGTCTTTCTTTTTTTTTTTTTTAAATCATAAACTACTTCCTTTAATTTAAAAGTTCAGAGTTTTGGCCACCTCTCTCTCTCTCTCTCGTCTTTTGAGATGGCCGGCACTCTATCTATATACTTTATTTTATTTTATTTTTAACTTTTTTTTATTGGGTTATAGTCATTTTACAAGGTCATGCCAAATTCCAGTGTAGAGCACAATTTTTCAGTTATACATGAACATACATATATTCATTGTCACTTTTTTTTCCACTGTGAGCTACCACAAGATCTTGTATGTATTTCCCTGTGCTATACAGTATAATCTTGTTTATCTATTCTACATATGCCTGTCAGTATCTACAAATTTCAAACTCCCAGTCTGTCTCTTCCCAACCCCTACCCCCTTGGCAACCACAAGTTTGTATTCTATGTCTATGAATCTGTTTCTGTTTTGTATTTATGTTTTTTTTTAAATTTAGATTCCACGTATAAGTGATCTCATATGGTATTTTTCTTTCTCTTTCTGGTTTACTTCACTTAGAATGACATTCTCCAGGAGCATCCATGTTGCTGCAAATGGCGTTATTGTCGGTTTTTATGGCTGAGTAGTATTCCATTGTATAAATATACTACCTTTTCTTTATCCAGTCATCTGTCAATGGACATTTAGGCTGTTTCCATGTCTTGGCTACTGTAAATAGTGCTGCTATGAACATTGGGGTGCAGGTGTCTTTTTGAAGTAGCGTTCCTTCTGGATATATGCCCGAGCAGGATTCCTGGGTCATATGGTAAGTCTATTCCTAGTCTTTTGAGGAATTTCCATACTGTTTTCCACAGTGGCTGCACCAAACTGCATTCCCACCAGCAGCATAGGAAGGTTCCCTTTTCTCCACAGCCTCTCCAGCACTTGTCATTTGTGGATTTTTGAATGATGGCCATTCTGACTGGAATGAGGTGATACCTCATTGTAGTTTTGATTTGCATTTCTCTGATAGTGATATTGAGCATTTTTTCATGTGCCTATTGATCATTTGTATGTCTTCCTTGGAGAATTGCTTGTTTAGGTCTTCTGCCCATTTTTGGATTGGGTTGTTTGTTTTTTTCTTATTAAATCATGTGAGCTGCTTATATATTCTGGAGATCAAGCCTTTGTCGGTTTCACTTGCAAAAATTTTCTCCCATTCTGTAGGTTGTCGTTTTGTTTTACTTATGGTTTCCTTTGCTGTGCAGAAGCTTGTAAGTTTCATTAGGTCCCATTTGTTTATTCTTACTTTTATTTCTATTGCTTGGGTAGACTGTTCCAGGAGAACATTTTTGAGATGTATGTCAGATAATGTTTTGCCTATGTTTTCTTATAGGAGGCTTATTGTATCTTGTCTTATGCTTAAGTCTTTGATCCATTTTGAGTTTATTTTTGTGTATGGTGTAAGGGAGTGTTCTAGCTTCATTGATTTACATGCTGCTGTCCATTTTTCCCAACGCCATTTGCTGAAGAGACTGTCTTTATTCCATTGTATATTCTTGCCTCCTTTGTCGAAGATGAGTTGATCAAAAGTTTGTGGGTTCATTTCTGGGCTCTGTATTCTGTTCCATTGGTCCATATGTCTGTTTTTGTACCAATACCATGCTGTTTTGATTACTGAAGCTCTGTAGTAATGTCTGAAGTCTGGGAGAGTTATTCCTCCAGCCTCTTTCTTTTTCTTCAGTAATGTTTTGGCAATTCTAGGTCTTTTGTGGTTCCATATAAATTTTATTATGATTTGTTCTAGTTCTGTGAAATATGTCCTGGGTAATTTGATAGAGATTGCATTAAATCTGTAGATTGCCTCAGGCAATCCAGGAGCATGGGATGCCTTTCCATTTTTTTAGTCTTCTTTAATTTCCTTCATTAGTGGTTTATAGTTTTCCATGTATAAGTCTTTCACCTCCTTGGTTAGATTTATTCCTAGGTATTTTATTACTTTGGGTGCTATTTTAAAGGGGATTGTTTCTTTACTTTCTTTTTCTGTTGATTCATCATTAGTGTAAAGAAATGCAGCTGGCTTTTGAACGTTAATCTTGTAACCTGCTACCTTGCTGAATTCTTCGATTAGTTCTAGTAGTTTTTGTGTGGACCTTTTAGGGTTTTCTATATATAGTATCATGTCATCTGCATATAGTGACACTTTTACTTCTTCTTTCCAATGATTTGAATCCCTTTTATTTCTCTCTCTTGCCTGATTGCTGTGGCTAGGACTTCCAAGACTGTGTTGAATAGGAGTGGTGATAGTGGGCAGCCTTGTCTTGTCCCAGATTTTAGAGGGAAGCTTTTGAATTTTTCACCATTGAGTACTATTCTGGCTGTAGTTTTGTCATATATAGCTTTTATTATGTTGAGATATGTTCCGTCTATACCACTTTGGTGACAGTTTTTATCATAAATGGGTGTTTAATTTTATCAAATGCTTTTTCTGCATCTATTGAGATGATCATGTGGTTTTGTCCTTTCTCTTGTTGATGTGATGTATTACATTGATTGATTTGCGTATGTTGAACCACCCTATGTCCCTGGGATGAACCCCACTTGATCATGATGTATAATATTTTTTGTGTGCTGTTGGATTCTATTTGCTAATATTTTGGTAAGGATTTTTGCATCTATGTTCATCAGTGATATTGGTCTGTAATTCTCTTTTTCGGTAGTGTCTTTGCCTGGTTTTGGTATCAGGGTGATGGTGGCTTCATAGAATGAGTTTGGGAATATTCCCTCCTTTTCAATCTTCTGGAAGAGTGTGAGAAGGACTGGTATGAGTCCTTCTTTGTATGTTTGGTAGAATTCTCTGATGAAGCCATCCAGTCCTGGACTTTTATTTGTAGGGAGGTTTTTTATTGCTAATTCTGTTTCATTTCTAGTGATTGGTTTGTTCAAGGGGTCACTTTCTTCTTGATTCAGTCTTGGTGGACTGCATGTTTCCAGAATCTTGTCCATCTCCTCTGGGTTATCCATTTTGGTTCCATATAGTTTTTCATAATATTCTCGTATGATATTCTGTATTTCTATGTTATTTGTTGTAGAAGATAACTTGTCTTTTGTCTGAAATTATACTATTAATCTAACTCATGAGGTCAGTCTGATTCAATTTTCTGTGTTCAGACATTAAAGGACCTCTAGCCCAAATTAAGTTAAATACATGTGATAGTATCTCTTAGAATCAAGAGTGTCCGGCATAGAACAGGGATTCAAATCAACAGAAGCTATTTTCCTTTTTCTCTTAGAGAACGTTTTAAGAAAGTGGTGGAAGTTAGGTTGGGTCTTAAAGATGATTAAGAGATAATAATATATATATATATATGTATAATTTTTTGTATAATAAATAAGGATAACTATAATAATAAAATAAAGATAATTGAAGGTCAGGGAAGATAAGGTCTTCCTGGGTGTGGGAGAAAACATCCTGAGCCAAGTCATGAATGTTGGAGTGAATATAGTATATTCAGGGGACAGCCTGAAAAACTAGATTAGAGAGTGGCAACTCGAGAAGATGCAAGTAAGACTGTTAGGTGATTGCCTAATGGGAGTGACTAACATTATGATACATGAAAAATAGATTTTTTTTCTTTAGTAGTGAAGGGTAGTTACCTTTATACCTTTTATTTCAAAATTACCAAAGCCACAAAATAGTAAAATTCATCCATAATCCCATAATTTAAAAAAAGTGTGTGTGTGTATATGTATATATATAAATAAAGTCCTTGTGCCTGTTTAATCTTGCCCTTCAGAGGTAGCCAGTGTATCTATATGTACTTTCTTTTTTCCAAGTTTATACAGACATACCTAACCAAGCATTTATACACTTATACATGTTCATAATGTTCAAAAAAATTGATATGTTCGTAAAGATTAATGATTTTATGTATATTACTTTTTTAGTTATAAAATGGACAGCTTTCCTGCTTAGGCTATATTGATATGCTTCCTTACTTTTAACAGCTGCCTAGTATCCCATTGCATGGCTGTAAGGTTTTTAACCATTCCCGTCTGCCCTTTGGATTAGGTTGTTTAATTTAGTCTTACCTTTTTTGTTTGCTTGTTTTTGCTGTTATAGTGCTCCAGTCAACATTCTTATACATATATCTTTACTTACTCAGGCTATTTTTTCTATAGGATAGATTCCTGGAGTAGGTGAACAATTTAAACAGTGTTTTAGTTAGAGGCGGCTGAAGATGTTTTACAGGTAAAGTGAATTCATGAGGCCCAGCGTGAAGTAATTACCTAGTGACATAGGACCCAGTTAAGCAGTTAGTGATACAGCTAAGACCAGATCTCTTAGTCCAAATGTAAACTTTTTGCTATCCCTGGAGAACCTATCATTTTCTCCCTTCTCTTCTACTGAGTTTCTTCTTTCTCCATTTCTCTTTTATGCTTTGTTTTTCCCTCTTTTTTAACTCTATCTGACATGAAATACTTTTGTTGGTATTTCACCACTCCCTTATTCTCACCTACATCTGCATTTATTTTTTCCCCTCTTTTTCTTCTTCTTTTTCCTTATTCATTTCTTAATTATAGCAACTTGTAACTGAATTTATTGAGTACAGTGTTGTATTTCTGATCCTGAATTTAAATATCAGGTGATTGAACAGTCTATTTGAATGTAACAAAAATTAACTTGCTATTTCTGTTTCTGGCCCCTAGGTGGCTCTGTAGGCAGAGGCTTTAACTTAACACCCCTGCTTCGCTGTTAAGTGGTTTCTGTCATTGTTCTGTATATTTCCCTTCAGATCATGTGTCCTGACTTTTCCCTTTTTATGGGTATGCTGCAAACAAAAGTAATAATTTCCTTTTATAGAGGATAGAATTATTACCTTGAATTAAAAAGATACTTGTTCCACTGGGAATACTATTCACAACAAACAAATATATGTGGCTACCTACCTGGTTCAAATATTTCTGATGAAAATTTAGTGTCCAAGTTGACATGTATTGTAACCATAAAATACACAGTGGATTTTGAAGATTTCCTAAGAAAAAAGAATGTAAAATGTCCCAATTTTAAAAAATATTTCCGTTGAAATGATAATATTTTTGATATATTGGGTTAAATAAATATATTCATATTAATTCTGCGTATTTCTTTTAATTTCTTAAATAAGGCTCCTTGAAAAATTATCATTACATATATGGCTTACACATTATTTTTTTCTTTATTGACCTGAGTGTAGGCAAGGGACTTAAGAGGTTGTTGCTCTTATGAGGTGAAATGGATCTATGGTTCCCAGTGTTGGCACTTCCTACTAGTTGGTTTTTGTTGGTTAATTTTGCAACTTCTTCAGAGCTGGAATGTTGCCACTCAAATGTCCTCTAACCACTTATTTTTTTAGTCCATTTAAGCATGTGATTCTGTTGGTCCTCAAGTCAGCAGCAAGCAAGGAGGAATTGCTTAAGTCATCTCTTGATTGGATGTTAGGCGTCAGAGGAGGTCTGGGGTTAACTGTTCATATCACAGACAAATACAGGAGAAAATTGGGACTTAAATTTACTGAAGAAGTGGAGGAACAATGTATTCTTGTTTTTTGTTTTTCGCCGAGACATCTCTTCATTATCTCTTTAGGCTGAGGTTGCTCTGTTTTTAACTTCCTAGGGGGGACAGAAAAAATAAAGAAGATACAATCATGTGTAATGACAATCATTAGTGATTTGCTAATTTAGCAAAAAAAAAGTTGATTGTGCTGCATCTATAATTTGATTTACTTCATTTTTCACTTAACATTATTTTTGAGTACTTCATGTTAAAAATTATTTGTAAGCAAAAATTTTTGATGGCTGCATTACAGTTTGTCATGTGGCTATATTATAATTTACTTAACATTGCTCCTCTTATTGGACATTTAGATTTTTTTTCTTTATTATAACTGTAAATTACACTATGATGAACATGATTTAAACAGTATTTTTCTATATTTGATTATTTTCTTAGGATAGATTCTAAAGTGATATTCTTTAGTAAAAGTTATGAACTTTTTCTTTTAAAGAATGATGACTTTATTATTTTCAAAAATGAATTCAAGCTAATTACAAAGAATTCAAACAATACTATAAAATCCAAAGGAGGAAAAAAGTTTTCCCATCATTAACCCCCTATTCCCATGCTTTTCCTGTATGTATGAGAGATCTTTATTTTGTTTGTTGTTATTATTTCATTGGTTAATATGGTGAATTATATTGACTGATATTTGAATATTAACCCATCCTGTATTCCTGGGGTAAATGCTCGGTTGTGATGTATTATCTTTCATATGTTTTTTTGGATTAAATTTGTTAACATTTTGTTAAGGATTTTTGTGTCTATGTTCATGAGAGTGTTGATTTGTTTTCTTTTTGTTTTAATGTTTATTTACTTTTGATATCAGTATAATGCTGGCCTCAAAGAATAGTTGAGAATTTTTCCTTTCTCTTCTGTTTTTTTCTCGGGGGAAGAGTTTGTGTATATAACTGGTATTTTTTTCCCTTAAATGTTTAGTAGCATTCACCAGTGTACATCTAGGTCTGTAGTTTTCTTTATAGGAAGGTTTTAATTTCAGTTACTTTAGTAAATAAATTACTATTCGGGTTATCTTTTTTTTTTGAGAAGGCTTTGATAGTTTGTGCCCTTTAAGGAATTTATCCATTTCATCTAAATTGTTGAATTTATTGACGAAAAGTTGTTCATATTATGCACGTAGTATCCCCTTAGAGCAGGATTTTTAGACATGTCCTCTCTCGTCTTCTGATGTTGGTAATCTTTATCTTCTCTCTTTTTTTCCATGATCAATATAACAAAAGATGTTTACCAATTTTATTGATCTTTTCAGAAGACCAGCTTATGTTTTCATTGATTTTCTCTATTTTTTCTCTTTTCTGTTTCATTCTACTAATTTTTATTCATTCTGTTTCATTCTGATCATTTTCTGTTTTGATCTGTTGCGATCCTTAATATTTCATTTCTTCTTACACTAGGTTTAATTTACTCCATTTTTGTAGGTTATTAAGCTGGAAGCTTAGGTCACTGATTTTAAGTATTTTCAAATATAGGCATTTAATGCTGTAGGTGTCTTAAAACACTGCTTAAGCAGCATACCACACATTTTTTGTGTCATACTTTCATTTCACTTAGGTCAAATTATTTTGTAGTTCCATTGTGATTTCTTCTCTCACCCATGTTTTAGAAGTGTGTTGCTTACCTTCCTAATATTTAGTGCTTTTTCCAGATATCTTTCTGTTATTTGTTTCTATTTTAATTATCTGTAGTCAGAGAATATATTTTGTATGACGTGATTACTTTTTAATTTATCGAGACTTGATTTTTGGCTCAAGATAGTCTGAACAGTAAATAATCTGTGTGTGCTTGAGAAGAGTATGTACTCTACTGTTACTGGATGGAGTGTTCTGTAAATGCTGAGTGAAGTTGGTTGGTATTATTGATCAAGTCTTCTATATACTTACTAATTTTTCTGTCTACTTGTTCTATCAGTTATTGAGAAGGGAGTATTGAGGTCTCCTGCTAAATCTGTGGATTTGTCCTTTTTTTTCAGTTTTATCAGTTTTTCCTTCATGTACTTTGAAGCTCTTATAATAGATATGTTAGCATTTAGAATTGTTATGTCCTTTATAGACTGGCCTCTTCATCGTTGTGAGAGGCTGTGAGGTGTGTGACACCATGAAACTGAAAATGCATTCATGAAATTTTTTATGGATCCCAGCCAGGTGCTCCTTTTGTCAGACCCTGCCTTTAGAAGGATTTTAGGCTGCTTTTAAGAATTTATCTCTTGTAGTGTTCTTTGATCTTTTATCTGTTTTGTCTGATATTCACATAGCCATTATAGCTTTCTTTTGAGTAGAATTAGAATTTTCTTTTTCCATCCTTTTACCTATTTCTGTCTTTATGTTTGAATTAGGTTTTTGTAGGCAGCATTTAGTTGGGTCTTGCTTTATAACAGTATAAAAATCTCTGCCTTTTAATTGGGCTTTTTATATCATTTCCACTTAATGTAGTTATTGAGATAGTTGGTTTCAAATTAGTGGTTAGTGGACACTGATGCCTACTGGCTTATACCAGCTTGTAATATCTGGTTATGCATATCTCTACTCATCTATGCTTTCAGTGACATCATGCTAGTAGATTCAAATTGGCCATGGTGGGAATATTTATACCACAAAATTGGCACCTGCTATCAGTTAGGCTCCCTCATCCCCCTTGAGCCTATTAAACATTTACTAGGACACCACTGATTTAAATCTATCATTTTTCTACTTGTTTTCTTTTGTTTAGTATCTTCTTTATTCCTTCTTTCCTCTTTGCCTCCTGTCAATTGAGAATTTTTTTATAATTTTATTTTGTCTGTTTTATGAGCATATTAACTATACCTCTGGTCCTTTGTTTTGCTTTTAGTGGTTGCTTTAGGGTTTAAAGTATCCATTAACTTGTTCACAAAATATCTTCAATGTTTAATGTAACATTTTGACTGTTCACTATAGTATTACATGAACCTTACAAAGTATTTTTTGTTGTCTCTTCCCAGAAACACATATTACTTCTATACATGTTATAAACCCCACATTAGTTATTGATTTTTCTTTAGTCAATCATTTTTTAAAGACTTCTTAAAGAGAAAAAACTTTATATTTCTCTACATGTTTATCATTTTCAGTGTTCTTTATTTCTTTATATTGATTCTAATTTTCCTCTAAGATCATTTTCCTTCTTCGTGAAGAATATCCTTTAACATGTCACATAGTGCTGATCTGCTGGTGATGAATTCTCCATTTTCGTATGTTATAATAAGACTTAATTTACCCTGATTTTTGAAAAATGAATTTGCTGAGTACAGAATTCTAGTTTAGCTTTACTTTTTAAAAAAATTTTAGTTCTTTAAGGATGTTGTTTCACTGTCTTTTGGCTTTCATTATTTTTTATTTAAAGTCTGCTGTCATTCTTATTTTTTATTCCTCTATAGTTAATGTATATTTTTCTTTGGTTAATTTTAAGATTTTTTTCTTTATCACTGGTTTTGAGCAATTTATTATGGTGTATCATGGTGTAGTTTTATCATGTTTCTTGTGCTTGGAGTTTGTTGAGATTCCTGGATATGTGGATTATGGTTTTCATCAGATTTGAAATTTTTTTATCTATTATGTCTTAAAATATTTTTTTCTAACATCTCTCTCCATCTTCTATTTTTCTGAGACTCCAGTTGCACATCTACTAAACTTCTTGATTGTTGTTCCACAATTCACTGATTTTTTTGTTCACTTTTTTGTTTTAATTTACTATTCCTTAGGTTTACTAATCTGTGCAGCATTGTCTCTACTGTTAATTCTGCTGAGTTTACCTTTCATTTCAAACAATGTATATTTTGTCTCTAAAAGTTTCATGTGGGTCTTTTTTTAAAATATCTTCCATCTTTTTCTTTTTCATGTTCATGATTTCTTTTATCTTCTTGAACAAATGGAATATATTTATAGTAATTGTTTTTTAATGTTCTTATCTACTAATTCTATCATCTGTGTCATTTCTATTGATTGAGTAATTCACTCTTTGCAGGTTGTACTTTGTTGTTTCATTGCATGCCATGTAATTTGTTTTAATCATGCCTTGTAATTTTTGATTGAAGGCTAGATGTTGTAAATTTTACTTTATTAGGTGTTGAATTTTTATATTCCATTAACTATTTAGGGGTTTGTTCTGGGGTGGTTGTTTTTTAAAAATGGTTCCACCATTTTGAGATATGCTTTTAAGCTTTGTTAGGTAGAATCAGAACAGCTTTTATTCTAAGGCTAAACTGACCCTGCTACTTGAGCAATACCTTCAGTACTCCATTGATGCCTCATGTGTTAGGAAATGTTTCCATCGTGGTTTTGGGAATAAAAACTATTCCTGGCCCTGTGAGAATTGTTCTGTCTGCTCCTTTCCGGTGATTCTTTCCCTGGTTTCAGTAGTTTTCTCATACTTACGTATTGATCAGACTCAAGGGGAGCTCCCTTCAGATCTTCAGACAGGTGTCTATCTCTTCTCTCCATTACTCTTCTTTGTGAATTCTAGGTGTCTTGGTCTCTCTGAACCCTGAACTCTATTTCTTCAGCTTAGGGAGTCTGCTGGACTCTGTTACTCCTCCCTGCTCTTTCCAGGTAGTAATCTGGGAGCAATTGTAATGCTCACCTTATCTATTTCCCTTCTTTCAGAGATCAGTGTACTTAGCTTTATGTTATCCATTGTCTGAAGACAGTTGCTTTGTGTGTTTTGTCCAGGTTTTTAGTTACTTAAGATAGAAGGGTAAATCTGGTTTCTGTAGTCCATCATGACTAGAAGCAGAAGTTATTTATCATTGTTTTCATTAGCATTCCCTTTTAACTTGTATGCAACATTTTATGTATTGAAACTTTTTTTAGATTTCTTTTGACAGAAATAAATTTCCACCTGTGGTAATCCAAACACATAATTATCTATACTTATTTTTAAGATTTCTATGTTCACAGATTCGACAGGACCCATTTATCAGCTCATTTTGTCTTTATCCTTTGGATTGTCAAGTTGCTTATCATGTCTAACTCAATAATTTTCCTCCTTTAAGCCTATTTTTTCTTAACCTTAACTTTTTCTTAGCATTTCATTTAGAACCCTTTTGTGGACCCCCAAAACTTTATTTGTTCAGTCAACAGTTGTTTATGGAATATTTACTATGTGGTGAGCTATATGCTAGGCATTGTGTATACATACAAAGTGTATGAGAAAGAGTTCCTGCCCTCAGGGAGCTCATAGTCTAATAAATAAACTGTCAAGAAACAGTTTCCTTTTGTAGAATATTTGCAGTAGGAACTGTGTTTTTCTATTCCAGAATCATGGAAATAGAGGTGATTGCACTGAGTATCACTTTATCTGAATCTTAATTTGCTTCTTTTCTCAAACACTCAAGACTGCTCCTGCCTTGGGACCTTTGTTCCTCTGCCTACAATGCTCCTCTCCCAAGATTATACAGATGATTTACTCTTACTCCTTTATATCCCTGCTCAAATATCATTTTATCAACTAGACCTCCCCTGACTATTTTCTATAAAATACCACTTCTTACCTTTAATATCCCTTACTTGGATTTATTCTTTATAGCATTGCTATTTACATTTTAATTAATTTTCATCCTCATCACCTTCTGTCTCCTCTTCCCTGAAATGTAAATGCCTGGTGAACAGGGACTTTACCTGTTTTGTTCACTGTTTTATCCCCAGCACTTAGAGTAGTTTCTGGCACATACAGGATTCCTTACAAATGTTTCTTGAAAGAATTAATACCTCTTTGGTCACTGGATTTTTTTTCCTTCCCATGTTTCCCTGCAAAGCATTTTCTGACTGATTTTATTCACATTGTCCATTTTTTGCTTACCTTGCTTTTGGAATAAGCAAATGCCTTAGTAACATTGTAATAGTTAAAAGAGACACCTATCATGACAAGTACTTACTAAATTTTGTTTTTTCCCCTAAGTTTTCATCTAGGACCAATCCACTTGATAAACATATTGAGGTCCTGATCAATAAGTACGGATTGTCTGCCCAACCAGTTACTTCTCAGATGTTTGGGTGTGCTGGAAAAGAGCACATGGAAAAATACGGTATGTTAAAAAAGCTTTAAGACTTATTGGTGGTTATATACATGTCTGAGAAACAATAGCTATTTAATAAGGAACTGTGGAGGATGCTAGGATGTAGTGGTTTTTCAGTTAAGTGGTTTTCAGTTAAGTTGAAAACATAATCTATGTAGAATTTAGTCATATAAAAAGTATTTACACATAGGACGTCATATGGCATGTACCTGGAGTGATCCACAACAAGACATTGAAATAGGAAAAATAACATAAATCTTGTCTCCTTTAATCATGGACTCCAACTTGAGGCTTATCAGTTCTGAATATGGTAATGACACTTAAAGCTTGCTCTTGTTAATGGATTTAATATAGTCAAATTTTATTCTCAGTATTTGAATTCATCAGGAGTCCATCATCATTTGTCAATCCATAGTGTTTTATGATATTTAAATTTCATAGTTGATTTTTTTTCTTTAAAAAAATTTTTTTATTGAAGTATAGTCAGTTACAATATGTCAATTTCTTGTGTATGGCATAATGTCCCAGTCATAGTTGATTTTTATTATGTAGGTAAACATCCTAATTTTTTGGTCAATGATTGGCCCACCTTAGCCAGTTAGTTAAAGCATGGGATAGTGCAGATAGGGTTTTTGTTGTTGTTGTTTTTTAATTGTATAACCCTGAACCAGTGCCTTGAGTACTGTGAGATAGGAAAGAAAACAGTTGTAGTTGAAAGTTCAGCATTTCTATTCTTTGCAGGAAAAATATCCCAGGTTTGATAGCCAAGATCAAGTAATCAGAAAAGAAAGAAATCTTCAAGGAAGAATGGTGGGATGGTATAGAGGAGCACTGCCAGTGTTTGGCCATGGAAATTTTTTCTTGTAGCTATTTCTTACCATTTTTAAGTCAGTCCATTCCAGTCTGGCATCCTTTCTTTCTCAAGGCTACCATTGATCACTATGTTGCCATATCCAGTAAATACTTTTCAATCTTAATTTAATACACTTCAGCACCATTAGTCCCTTTTGATCACTTCTTTCTTGAAACATTCCCTTCTCTTGGCCTCTGTGACACTTCATTCTTCTGGTTTTTCTTACCTTGTTGGCCATTCCTTGTCTATTTCCTTTTGAATTAAATAATTCATTTAAAATATTATTGAGCTCTTATCATATTCCAAACACTATTCTAGGCACCAGAATATAGCAGTGTATTAGTTAGCTATTGCTGTGTAATAAACCACTCCAAAACTCAGTGATTTTAAACAATGATTATTTATTATTACAGTTTATAATTTTGTAGCTAGACTGGGAATCAGCTGCTCTAAGCCATACTCAGCTCTTTTTGTATGGGTTAATCATCTGACCTGAGGTTGGTTGGAGGCTCTGTTTTAGTCCTGTTTGGCTGGGTCGTATGGCTCTCATCCTCCTCTTGGAATCAGAGGGCCAGCTCTGGCATGTCCTTTTCATGATGATAGCAGAAGCACAAGAGAGTAATCTGTAACATGCAAGGCCTTTTGAGACCTGACCAAAGCAAGTCCCATGGCAAACTTGGAATCAAGGGGTAGGGAAATATGCTCTACCTTTTTTTGTGGTAGGAAACTACAAAGTCAAACCATAAAGGATGTTCGGGATGGAAAAGGAATTGGAGACATTAATGCATTCAGTCAAAAGCAACAAGTAAGCAGATGAAATGTGTGATTTTTGCTTAAATTTCTAGTAGGGGAGAGACGATAACACATGAAAAAAATGAAGATCATTTCAAATAATTATTAGTCCTGTGAAGAAAATAAAACAAGATAATGTAGTTGTGGGGAGAGGGGGATAAATTTAAGATAGTTAAGGATGGTCTTTATACTTGTGCATCCATTTGGCATCTTTGCATCTCTGCTTGTATATTTAACAGATGTCTCAAGTGTAACATGTTCAAATGCAAACTCTTAATTCTGGTCCCCCATCATCTTAAACTTACTCTTCCTCTACTTTTTATCATCTCAGTAAGTGACATTTTCATCTATTCAGCTGTTCGCTGCAGAAACAAGAGTCATCACTGACATTCTCCGTTTTCCCCTACTCCAGTCCCTCACTATGTCTTATTAAGTCTACCCTCAAACTCCAAACTATATACATATATTTTTCCAGTTCCTTTTATTATCAGCTCTTATCCAGACCAGAACTTTTCAAACTGAACTGTGACCTGCTAGGAAATCAAGGAATCAAGTTAGTGATTGAACCCAACATTTTTTTAAAATATGAAATTTGTTGTTGTTATGTATTATAACTCAAGACAGAGAAGTGCACAAAACATAAATATACAGCTTGGTGAATTCTCATAAAGCTCATAACTGTGTGACCTAAATCACCTCCAGGTCGAAAATAGAAGGCTAACATCCAAGAATCCTCTCAAGAACTTTATGGGTCTCCTGTAAATCCTTTTGGGTTGCTCCATTAGTCAACAGCCTGCACCTGCAGATCACTTTGGGCTAAGCCCTTTTCTACCTTGGGTTCTTTCTGAGACGGCTGAGGAGCAACATTCTTAACCTTCTTAGAAGTGCTTTTAGAAGATTTGTGAAGCACAGCGTTTTCCTCTTTAGAGGGCTTGTTTTTATGTTTGAACAATATTCTGAGCCATCACCTTTGATTTTTCTGGAAATCTTAACAAAGGATTTGTCACACCTTGGGCTTCATCTTTGGACCATGTTTTCCTTGCAGTGCCCTGGATTTGATCTTTTCTCAAGGACCATTTCTTTCTTTCCTTTTTTTTTTTTTGTTTCCAGTTTTTAGCTTTTTAATTACTTAATTTATTGAAGTATAGTTGATTTACAATATTGTGTTAGTTTCAGGTTTATGGCAAAGTTTTATATATATATGTATATATGTTATCCATTATAGGTTATCACAGGATATTGAATATAGTTCCCTGTGCTATACAGTAGGTCTTTGTTGTTATTTTGTATACATTTGTGTATATCTGTTAATCCCACACTCTTATTTATGTCTCCCTACCCTTCCCTTTTGGTAACCATAGGATTGTTTTCTATGTCCGTGAGTCTGTTTTTTTTGTAATTAAGTTCATTTGTATCATTTTTTTAAATTCCACATATAAGTGATATCATATGATACTTGTCCTTCTCTGTCTGATTTACTTCACTTAGTATGATAATCTCTAGTTCCATCCATGTTGCTGCAAATTTCATTTTTTATGTCTGAGTAATATTCCATTGTGTATATATAGCACATCTTTTTGTGGTGTATATTTCATTCAGTTCTCACAATTAATGATGGGTGGTGTTATTATCCTATTAAGCAAGTTGCTGGTTTTAGGGTAATTATTTATTTATTTAATTTTGTTGAGAAAATAACCATCAATTATTATTTTCTGGAGGGTTTTTTTTTTTTTTTACTTTCAGGGATGGGTATTTTGTTAAAGGCTTTTCCAACATCTGTGGAATTGATTGTATTATATCCCCACTTAGATTTATTAATAGAATATTTTATTAGTGGATTCCTGATATTGAACCAGTTTTTCATATCTGGAATTAATGTCACTTGGTTATGATGTATTGATTTTTTTTAATATGGAGTTAGATTCTGTCACCATTATTTTATTTAGTACTTTCCAGTCAGTATTCATAAGTGATACTGGTTTATAATTTTTTTCTTATATCTTTTTCAAGTTAATTTTACATTTGCTTCATAAAAAGAAATAGGAAGCCATTCTCCACTTTTGATGCTTTGAAACAATTTATGGAGAATTGGGACTACTTGATCTTTGTAGGTTTGATAGAATACTCTGTGAAACCATCTGGGCCTGATTTTTTGGAAAGAGAAAGGTGTCCCTTGATGACTGGATGGTGAAAGAGAAAAGAAGCAAGTGGGGGGATTTTTAGGGCCCTGCAAGACAGGAAAAAAAAAAAAGAAAGAAAGGAGAAACAAAAAATCAGAGGATACACAATCCATCTTTCAAAAAAACCCACTACAGAAATAGAACTTTATTACACTGACATAAGAAGGTGTCATAGAACTAGGAATCCCTCAAATCTAAAAATAACACTCTCAAATCACAATGTAATAAAACTAGAAATTATTAATAAGATGAAAAAATTCATGGGAAAATGTTGAAATATTTAGCAGGACACTGAGTACCATTGCAACATTTGTTAGTAGAAGAAAAACATTAACCTGCTAATAGAAGTTTGCTTTCTCTACAGGAACAAAAATTGAACACTTTGCAAAAATTGGATGGAAAAATCACAAACATTCAGTTAATAACCCGTAAGTTTTGGAGATCTGAAACAGTGAGAATCTGGGTTATTCTGCTATGTAATATGCACCTTTGTACTTGAAATGCAAATATAAGACCTCAAAAATGTTGAATGGAATGTCTTATGTTTTTCTTATAAAAGACTTGTGCCCAAGTGAACTTTGGACTACTTTTTAGTTTTGGTCTGTTTATATTTGGAATATCATTTAGCTTAGTGGCTCTTTTAAGCAAGAATGTGAATGGCTGGTGTTAAAGGTTGTAATTGGTCGTACATTGCAATCCTAGTAAATGAAATTTATTGTAATAATTTTAGTTGGAAATAACCAGGCACCAGTTTAAGTCATTCTTTAAAACTTTCTGTTTGTTCTGATCAGTTTAAATGTTTGTAAAATATGTATTAGTAGTTGTTTTAATTACTTTATATTAAATTGTGCATTTAAATTATGTTAGTGTCATTAACTCTTACTCTGATAGAATAATATGGTTATTTATACCCTATAAAATAATCTGAAGTAAAATTAAATCATGTGTATTACTGATTGTTAATCTTTGAATCCTGACTGCCTTGTGCAGTGCATGGCTCATAGCATGTACTTAATGGTTGTTGAATAAAATTGATTCACTGGGCATTGAATTAGTGCCACATAACTAAAATCTCTACAAAAGCAAAACCATTAGGCAATAAAAGAATAGTAGCTAACTTTTTAAAATGCCAACTCTGTCTCTGTGCTAGGTAATTTTATGTACATTTTCATTTAATCCTCTCAAGGACCCCATAAGGTAGTTGTTATTCTCATTTTATAAATGAGGAAAATAAGGTTTACAGAAATTAGGCAGATTGTTCAGGATCATTCTGAATAGTGACAAAATAATGTTCATATTTTTCCTCCTACTAGATTACAAACTCCTTGAAGACTCCAGCCATCTCTTATCTTTATGTTAGTGCTCAGCACAGAGTTTGGAACATAATAGGTACTCAGGAACTTATTTCTGAATTATTAAACAAATTTTATTATGTTTAGTAAACATAAAACCATGACAAGGAACATTTTATACCACAAGTGAATCATTACCACATATTTCTAATACTTCATGCTACAACTTGTTCTCCTTATTATTCTAATTTTAAATTGATATTTGAATTCAGAGCATACCTAATTGACAAATAATATCTAATCCTATGCCCTAGATCTGAGTGTATTTTGTGAAAGATCTAAGTGTATTATGAAAGCTTTGGTTAATTCCCTTGCTTATATGATAAAATAGAAATTCCCGCATATGAGATAACAAGCCTGTTATCACTTGGCCTCGTTCCACTTTGCGTCTTATTTCCTAGCACTTCCCTGGCTGTTCTCAGTCTCTTGCCTCACCAAGTTACTTAGTATTTCCCAAGTGTCCTACACAGTGCTTATTTTTGTGTTTTTATTTATACTGTTAGCTCTCCCTAGGATACCCTTCTGCCTTTCTTTTGTTTGGTGAATATCTACTTATGCATCAAATCCCAACTCAAATATCATTGCTTCTCTTAATACCATCTTAAAGCTTCCTGGGCATAATTATTTTTTCTCATGAGCTTCACTGTATTGTCTGTATACCTCTATTATAACACATTGCACTGTGTCATACTTAGTTATTTGTAAGTCTTTTTCCTCTGATGATGATGGTCCTTGAGCAGAGATTATGTCTCATCTTTGTATCTTCAGTACCTAGCAGGGTATTGAACATAGTATATGCTCAATAAAACTTTGCTGTTACTAAATAGTAGTTAGAATGAGCAGTCTTAAGCCCATAAATGTGGTCTAGAGCTGATTTCTCTGTCCTTAGAACTTGGAGAACCATTAAAAATCCTTGTGATTTCCTTGTGAGGAACTATACCAACACATTGAGAAGTTGACAGCACTGGCTTTGAGGCTCCAAAGAGCAGCTCTTGACTTTCCCCAGAGAACTGAAGCTTCCAAGTCTTTCTTTTACTTACCTCCCTCCCTAACCAGGCATTCACTTATCCACTCATTGCAGCATTCTTCTAAAGGAATTTCATTCACTCAGCTAATATTTATTCAGTAGGCTACTATGTGCAAGACACTGCTTAAGCTACCAGTGACATAGCAGTGAGCTAAACAGACAGACAAATTCCTTGTCCCCATGCATCTTCCGTTATATAGTATAAGTTCTCAATTATGTTGAATAGGCAAATGGTATTTCTGGATGTCAGCTTTGTCATTTAAAACTCATTGAAACAGCCAAGAATAGCCTTCTAGGTTTGGCTCAGTAATTTCAGATGCTAATAAAGAGAAGTCTGTTTTCTAACTAGTCATTAGAGATACCCTGTTACGTATTTCTAAGAAGATTGAATTAAGAAACTGTTCTTTGCAATTATTTCCAACAAGTGTTTCCTCACAAATTGTAAGAATACTTAAAGGTAGTGAGAAGCCGTGGTAAGTACTGTAGGATTAGGGATGACTTGTGCCACTTGAGCCTTCAGACCTGTGTCTATAACTTTCTCCTAGTTGTCTCCATTTAGATGTCCCACAGGTGCCTCAGAGTTAACATGTCCATACAGAATTTCTCATTTCCCCTCAACCCTCTTTTACCTTCAGCATTCTCCCTCTGGGTGAATGACATTAACATATACCTGATTATCCTAGATGGAAACTTTGAAGTCATCCTTGATTCTGCCTTCTTCCTCAGTGTCCCATGTGGGTTGCAGATGGGTGGGGATGAACAGGATCCTAGTGATTCTGCCTCCTCACTGTTTCTTGAATTCATTCCTTCTCTCCATCTTTCACTTCCAGTTCCCTACTTTAGGCCCTTATCATTTCTTGCCTTAATTATTGCTCCAGTCTCTTTCTTGGTTTACTGGCTTTTGGTAATGTCTTCTTACCATCCCTTTTCCATACCGCAGCCTTCTTGCTGAAGAACAAATCTGGTCCCATCACTCCTCAGCTTAATACCCTTTAGGCCTTTCATGACCCGATCTTTGTTTGTGTCTCCTGCCCCATCTTCTCATCTTGCCTCCACATTCCTTCCAAATTGTCACACTCTAGCTTCAGTGAACTGTTTCACTTCAAGAGGCTTTGCATGTGCTGATACTTTTACCAGGAATCTGTCTCCTACTTCCCCTTATTTGTTTAACCTCAGAGAGGAAACCCCCTTTGGTATCTGGGTTTGATGCATATCTTGTTGCTCCCATGGCACCCTGAATAACATTTCTATCATGGCATTTATCATATTGTACTAGTATGATATATTTGTTGCCATGGATTCAGACCAGAGATGGGGACTGTGTCCATGTCCCCAGTGCCTAGTACAGGATCTGGCACAAATAAAGTGTTTTTTAAAAGTTGATGATGGTCAAAGTTAACTTTAGAGGCAAAGATGCAGACATTAGTATGCAAATCTAAGTTACATGGACTTTATTTCTAAACATTTGAATTGTTTGTTAATTTCCACATCAGTTAAAGTTTGCTTTTAGAAACTCCTTCATGGTGTTTATTTGTACTGTATTTCGCCAGAGCAATTTTCTGAAACCATGTGATTATATTATTAGAGGAGCTAAAGGAGATAAAAGTCAGTTTCTTCTTTGCAGAAAGAAAATGTGTTTTGAAGAATGCCAATAATTTATTATAGGTTTTGTACATTAATTTAAGAACTCCATTAGCCTTCATTAAATATAGTTGTGTAATATCACCAAAAATGTTGGCTGAATTGCAAGTCATTTAATTTTGCTTTTAAGGAACTAGTATTTGTGTAATTCCGCAGTGAGGGGAAAAGGTTATTCTATTTTAATTTCCAACTGTTCTGACACCAGCTGGGTGTAATGCAATTTAATTCTGGTACTAACCACCTGGAATTAATGCAGACCCCATGAATTAAGAACTTAGTCCTGCACAGGACTGCCCTTACTTCAAATGCCAGTCGCAAGTAGGGTCTTCCAGGCCACCTGCACTTCTGACCAATTGACTATAAATTCAAGGGTTCCCATGATCCTCCCAGGTTTGATAATTCACTAGAATGACTCACAAAACTCAGGAAAGTTCTGCACTTACAATTACAGTATTATTATAAAGGGTACAACTGAGGAATAGCCAAATGAAGAGGAACATGGGGTGAGGTCTGGGAAGGTTCCTAATGCAGAACTTCCATGCTCTCTTCCCATGGACTCAGGGCACATCACCCTGCTGGTATGTGAAGGTGCTCACCAACCAGAAAGCTTCACCAAGCTTCAGTGACCAGAGTTTTTATTGGGGCTTCATCATGCAGACATACTCAATTAAATCATTGGCCACTTGATTGAACTCAATCTCCAGCCCCCATCTTCTCCCTAGGGTTCCACTGGCTCAAAATTTCCAACCCTGTATTCACATGGTTGGTCTTTCTGGTGAGCAGCCCCCTGCCTCATCTCTCCCCTACTCCCCAGCTAAAAAGGGAGAGAAGTCACCTATTTAGCATAACAGAGACACTCTTATTAGGAAATTCCAAGGGTTTCATAATCTCCATGCCAGGCCAAAAATTGGACAAAATTTTTATTATACAACATGATATTCTGGAGTTGGGAGTTTTAAAATTTTGATTCAAATGACTTGTGTATTAAAGATTGAAATGATCCATGTCTTTTGTTTGTAATTTATGTTATTATTTATGTAATTTATGTATTATTATTATCTCTTTAACTTCTGGACCAGAATATCTTCAACAAAAATTGTAACTGCTACCTCACATTCTGCAACTGCTTATTTTGTATTTAGGTATTCCCAGTTCCAAAAGGAGTACAGTTTAGAAGAAGTGATGACCTCTCGAAACATTTTTGATTTTTTGACTGTCTTACAGTGTTGGTAAGAAAATTAATTTTTAATGGGAGAGAAGTGCCGCTCCCTTCTTCCCCTACATCCAAGCCCTTGGGTAAACCTTAGACTCTGTATCTGGGTATATCTGTATCTATATCTGCTTTTGTAGAACTCCTGCTTGTGTAATCCTTACCCTGCAGTGAGCACCCTTACTTTCTGCTCCTGTCTAGAGACAGACCATCTTTTCCCTTGACCATTTTCTTTTTTCTGCTGCATATTAGGCAATTTTACTCAATTATAGTAGCTAAGAATAAACATAAAGTAAAACAAAACAAAAATCATAGCTCCAATAATGATAATTTCTGCATCTTGGAAATTGCTTGACAGTGTTTGTCTCCTGGAAGACTGTTAGTACTACATAACTCCTGCCAGTGCCTACTTATCACCCGGCTGTGTCCTGGAGATACTGTTGGGATGCTGGGATGCAAGTGAACAAGTGGGGTCAGCTTTTATCTGTTGTAGTATGAGGGGCTGCCCACTTATAAAGTACAGCTTTATAACTCACAGAAGGCTTCTTGTGTTTGCTACCTTCCTTCACAGACTGCTTTAAGGACAAGATCTATTTTGAGGAGATCTCAAAACACTTAGCCAAACCAGGACTTTCTGGTATCTCCTATTCCATCCTTTCCCAGTTTCCAAAAGGATCCTTGATTATTTGGAAAATAGTAAAGTTGGAGCTAGTTAGGCCTGTAGTAGAATCTTTATTGTATTAATTTAGGAATAACCTTGTGGACTCCTCAGAAGTTACCAGAAGATACCTTGTATCTTCAGAGGCAAATCTGGGATTCTTTGCAGTGAGAAGTTTTTGAGAGAGATCCTTAGAGACCAAGCAGTGACTGACAGCATTTAAGTTCTTGATAGAGGTTCATCCTTCAGGTGGGAAGCATATATAATTTTTAACTGAAGACATTACAAAGACAGCCCCGTAACCCACAAGCATATCCTGCCTTTCTGTCCACATAGAAAGAACTTCTAGTCTGAAATCCTAGGATTGAGGTGAACCGCGTGTCAATAACTATTTTTACCTCCTTTTAGTCCCACTTCAGATGGTGCTGCGGCGGCAGTTTTGGCAAGTGAAGCATTTGTACAGAAGCATGGCCTGAAATCCAAAGCTGTGGAAATTCTGGCACAAGAGATGGTGACTGATAAGCCAAGCTCATTTGAAGAAAACAGTGTTATTAAAATGGTGTGTCTGAGATTCTGTTTTATTAATCAGTTGAGGGATTTCTGTTTAAAAAATTCAAGGTGACATGTCATTAGCTCTGAAAGGTATCTACTTGAAAAAAACTGGTCTAGAAAATTTAATATTATAACCCGTTCTTAAGAATCTGTTAAAGGAAAATAACTTATGAGAACAAAAACTTCTTAGGAGAGGGCAATACGTGCACTTTTGAAAAATTGAAGTATAGTCACAGTGTGTCAATCTCTGGTGGACAGCACAAGGTGTCAGTCATTCATATACACATATATTTGTTTTCATGTTCTTTTTCAGTATAGATCACTACAGGATATTGAATATCATTCCCTGTGCTATACAGAAAAAATTTATTTTTTACCTATTTTATATATAATAGTTAATATTTGCAAATCTGGAACTCCCAATTTATCCCTTCCCACCCCTTTTCCCCCCATAACCAAAAGTTTGTTTACTATGTCTGTGAGTCTGTTCTATTTAATACATGCACTTTTAAGTAAGTAGTGTGCTATTTTTAAAAAGTTCTGAGTTGACTAAATAAGCCCTGAACTTCAAGTTTATAGAGTTAAGGGAAAAACAAGAATATTTTCAGGGAACTTCCTGGACCCTTAGCACTTTAAAAATCCCGATTGAAAATTGAGTGCAAAATGGAGGTAGTAAAAAAGATGAGAATTCTGACCTAAAGTTTGTTGAATATTTGAAGATCCATACATATATACATATAAAAATATGCATATGTGCACACATACATAACAAATCATATGGTTTCATTAGAGTTTACAAAATGATTTTATAATAATGCTTTGAATTTGAAAATATTCTTATAACTTGCCCAAGATCACAAAGCTAGATTGTGGCGGCAGAGGGGGAACTTATACTCAGATTTTCTGATTGCAGTACATTTTTCATTACACCACAATTTTATTCCTTGGAGAGCAGCCAAATTTGCATATTATTATCAGAGACCAAAGGGATGTTAAGAGTATGAATTTTGGAAAAATGGTTCGCATTATGTATGATCTTCTAAAAGAAGATTGTTTATTTTCATATTGAAATCCCCCTATATTTTTCAGTGTATCTGAACTGTAATGCTCTCTTGATAAATCTCTATATACAACTATATATTGTGGTTCGATAGCGTTTTTGTAACTTAGCACAGGATATGACCTGAGGAATTGTAAGTCCTTTTTATATATCTTATTTAAAGTGTTCTTCTTTAAAAAAAATTTTTTTTTTTAAATTTCTACTGTGCTTGGGAGGGGGGCAGGTAATTTGATTGATTGATTGATTGATTGATTGATTGATTTTTTAAATAGAGGTACTGGGGATTGAATCCTAAGCATGTGCTCTGCCACTGAGCTATACCCTCCCCCGCTAAAGTGCTGTTCCTTATAGTACAAAATTTAATGAGTATATACTCCCAACTGGATATTCTTTACTTTGAACTTTCTGTGAAATATAGAATCAACTGAGATTTCAATATTTACAGTCAATTCTCAACTGCTAAGGTTAGACATATTAATCTCTTATAATCCTTATATAAAAGTTCCAGTTTTGATGCCCTTAATTTATTTATATATGGTTTTGGTTTTAGGTTGGCTTTGATATGAGTAAAGAAGCTGCCAGAAAGTGCTATGAGAAATCTGGTCTGAAACCAAGTGATATTGATGTAATAGAACTTCATGATTGCTTTTCTACTAATGAACTCCTTACTTATGAAGCACTGGGACTCTGTCCAGAAGGTAATATCCTTGATGAGATGCAGGTTAACTTACTGTATTTCACTGAGAAAATTTCATTTTCACCATTAAACAAAATAATTCACAAATTGCCTTTCCCTCCATGTTGCCTCTGCCATACTGTGCAAAGTGAATGTACGCTGTCTTGATCCTGGACTTTTAGAACATGTAGTCTTGGACAGTACAAAGTGAGATGTCAGAGTATACAAATAACTTGTTTTATGTAAATCAGGGCTGTTTATAATATACTGTTAAGTAAGAAAAAAAAAAAGAAAAGGTTAAAAAATCACACATGTAATTCCAACTATTTTAAATTGTGTTTGAATAAAGACTTGCAGAAAGGTAAATGGAGGATTTAGGTTGACCATTTTATTCTTTGTTTTCTCTATTTGTCCCTGTTTTTTGTTCCTCTTTTTTCTCTCTCTGCTGCTGCTTTTTGGATTATCTCAATATTTATTGTATGACATTTTAACATGTATTGACTTTTTGGCCATATCTCTTTATTTTAGGGTTAGCTTTTTTTTTCCCCTTGCTTTTCTTGTTTTGTTTAGTGGTTACAAGGTTTATCAACCTCAATACTGTTGACAGTTGAGCTAGATCTTTCTTTTTTGTGGGGCTTGGGCATTGGAGGATGTTTACCAGCATTCCTGGCCCTCTACCCATTAAATGCCAGTAGTACCTACCCCTATAGTTGTGATAATCAAAAATGTTCCAGTCATTGCCACATATCCCCTGGGGACAAAATCTCTCTGGTTTGAGAACCACTGCTATGGGGGTCTCCTTAGAGTTAATATCATACCACTGTACATAAAATATAGAAAACTTGGAAACATATGCATCCATTAACCAAGTCTCCGCTGCCTTACACCAACCTTTATGTTAAATTGTCGAACGTATAGTGTATTACATCTATGTACATTGAAAAACCCCCCAGACAATGCTATAGTTTTTGTTTTCAACAGTTGCGCATATTTTAAAGAACTTAAAAGGTCTTTAAATTTATATTTACCCAGATATTTATGATTTCTGTTTCTCTTCTTTATTGCTGATCTTTAATGCTGATCTCTGTTACCATTTCCTTCGGCCTAAAGAATTTATTTTAGCATTTCTTATAAAGTAGGTCTTTTGGAGATGAATTCTCTTAGTTTTCCTTCATCTGAGAATGTCTTAACCCTAATTCCTAAAGGAAATTTTTGCTGGACAAAGACCTGTCTGGGTTGACAGATGTTTTCTTTTAGCACTTAAAACATACATTTCCATTCTTCTGGCCTGCATGCTTTCTCATTAGAAGTATGTGTTCTTCATATTATTGTTCATGTGTACCGATTATTGTTCTCTAGCTGCTTTCAAAATTTTTAAGAGTTCAATTGTGCTGTATCTAAGCATGGTTTTCTTTTAATTTATTATGCTTAGGGTTTTCTGAGCTTCTTGAGTCTGTAAAAATGTCTTTTGCCAAATTTGGGAAGTATCCAGCCATTATTTCTTAAAGTAATTTTTTTGCCCCAGTTTTTTTTTATTATCTTCTCCTTCTAGGATTCCAATGATGCATATAGTAGACCTTTTGGTCTTATCCCACACGTCCCTGAGACTATTCATTTTTTAATCCCCTTTTCCTGTGTCCTTGAGATTTAATAATTTGTACTGATATATCTTTAAATTCACTGACTCCTCCTCTATTATCTTTCTGCTCTTGAACCCATCTCTAGTGAGCTTTTTAATTTCAAAATTTGTGTTTTCAGTTCTAAAATTTCTGTTTGATTTATTTTAGTTTCCATTTCTCTGCTGAGAACTTGTATTCTTTTACTCATTTGTAGTGTGTTTTCTTTATCTCATAGTCCAAATAGCTATTTTTGTCTTTTCTGATAATTCTATAATCTGAGCCTTCTTGGGTTTTTGCATCTGTTGATTATCTTTTCCTTTAAGAGTTGGTCACATTTTCCTGGTTCTTTGTATATTGAGTAATTTGGGATTGTATCCTGAATAGTCTAACGTTATGTTGTTTAGCTCCTCTGGAGAAAGTTGATGTATTTTTTTTAGCAAGCAGTCAACCCATTTGGATTCAGACAACTTCTGTCTTGCCTTCCATGGGTTAAAGCCTTTGTTCAGTTCTTCAAGCCTTTGCTATGCTGTTTTGGGTCTGTCCTGTGCATGCTTAGCTCAGCACTGGGCCTGAGACTTACACAGGTCCAGGCACGTAAGTCAGAGATCCTCTTCACTGGCTGCCTCCACTGTGGGCTTTTCCCCTTTCCCTCTGGCCTATAGGGGTGTCTTTTCCTGGTTCCTCTGCTTAAAAAGATGGGATTTCTGTTAGGGTTTTGCCACCTGTGCTGCCCCTGCTGCCATGCTTCTCCAGGACTGTGTTCATCCTTGGGGAAAGGCTGTTTAGAAAGCCTAAAAAAGAGAAAACTGGGAACTTATTGTGCACTGGTTTCTTCAAGTTTTAACTCCCTCCACAGTCCTCCTGCTTTTGTTTACTTTTCAGAGTCTTCAGGTAGTTGTTTTTTTGTGTTTTCTCCAGTGTTTTGAGCTCTAATCAGTAGGAGAGATAAACTGTAATGAATATATATGCTGCTTTAGCAGAACTGGAACCCAGTCTCAAGGTTTTAAGTATCATATATTTGATGATGACTTTCAAATTTATATCCCTGGCTCTGACTGCTTCCCTTATCTCTAGACTCATATATCCAACTGCCTACTTCTCAGGTATTTTTTTTTGTTTGGTTGGCTTTTTTTGATGTCTCAGTAAGTATCTCAAACCTAAGTCCAAATTGAACTCCTAATATTTCACAAACTTCCTCCTTCCTCAGTCATCCCCAGTTACTCAGACTAGAAGCTGTAGGATCATTCTTGCATTCTCTCTTTCTCTTACAACTTCCATTGAATCCTCTTAAGTCCTGTTGGCTATGGACTCTATCTTCAAAATATATCCAGAATATGACCACATCTTAGTGCTTTTTATCACTACCAGTCTAACCCAGACCACTGTCTTTTCTCATTTACATTATTGCTGTAGTTTCGTCACTGGTCCCCCTGCTTCTACCTATTCTCACAGTCTGTTCTCTACAGTGAAACTTTAATGATCCTGTTAAAAGCATACAGCAGATCAATGTCATTCCTCTCTTCAGCTCTCTCAGAGTAAAAGCCAAATGTGATCTGTCCTCTTTATTTCCTGCTGCCATCCATCTGACTTCTACTTCTCTCTGACTCTTTTACTTTGCTGAAGCTATATTGGCCTCCTTATTCAAACACTCTAGGCTCGCTCCTAGCTCAGGGCATTTGTTGCAAATAATGCATCTGATTTGTTCTCTCGCTCCCAATAGGTCTTTGATCAAGTGTCATGTCATTGGAAACCTCTAATCACTTTGTATAAAATGTAAACTCCTCACCTCTGTCTTCCTTGTTACAATACTTCCTGTACCCCTTTCCTGCCTTCTTTTTCCTATGGCATTTATCACCACTCTAAATATTATATATTTTTTTATTTTACATACTGTCTGTCTTTTCCTAATGCCTCTCCCCACATAAAACTCCATGAGAGCTGGGATATTTGTGTCATCCCCAAATTCCCAGGACAGTTTTTGGCACAAAATTGGCATAATAATTGCTTTCCCAAAGTGTACACATTTATTTTCCTATCTGTTGTATGTGAGAGTGGTCCTTTACCACACTTTCATCTCTAGATCATTTGTACTTGATGAGTTCAAGATAACTCCCCAGTGGAATCTTCTGATACTTTATAGGATTGTATATATTATGGAAAAAAACCATACAGTAAATTATTCACTTCTTGGGGTAGGTTTGTGTTCAGCCTGCTATTACTTGGTACAGTAATAATATTTAACAATGTGAAAGCAGTAATAGTAGATACCACACCTGTTATGACTAGAGCCTTGTATCAGGTTCTACATTAGAAACACACCAAAAAAAAAAGAATACCTCCACTGATATTTTTAATCCACACCCTAGATTTAAAGTCAGATTAAAAGTGTTAGTCTTCTAAAATTCTATGATCAGCATATTTCATTTTGCCAATGGAGAAACTCTTTGGTTTCTGAAGGCAACCAGATGTATTGGTTAAGAGCACAGGCTGTAGAGCCAGGCTGCCTGAGTATCCTGGATCCCATGCTTGTTGCTTTCGATTGGTTACTTAATATCTATGTGTCTGTTTCCTCATCTGTAAAATGGGAACGATAGTACCCGCTTCCTAGGATTGAAGATTAAATTAAATTATGTACATATATGTAAAATAATCAGAACAAGGCCTGACAGAGTGAGTGCTTAAAAGCTATTAGCTGCCTCTGTCAGCACTACCACCACCATTATCATCATTATTTGGAGAGTCCACCTCTCATTACCAGAAGTATCATCGAGAAGACTGTTTTATACAGTGCATACATTTTTGTTTACTTCTTAACCACCTGGAAGAATGACCAGGGAATTGATAGGAATGTTGAAGCTGCCAAGCTTGTGATGTAAATGTTTCCTTTTAAGCTTACATTTATGCTCAATAGTATTTTCAGCCAATTTCCTTCATTTCATGAAAGTGCTCTTTGTTTCCTTGTTCCTCTTCCCTCCTCCCCCTGTTGTTTATTAAGAATATTTATATAGCATGTAACAATACAGTTAAAAATGGAAATGAATACATTTTGGCAAAATTATGAATTTTTAAACCTGATATTATTAATTTAGTTATAGTACTGTATTCATTTCAGTCTTTCCTTCTGGTTCGCTGAATCTGTTATATTTGTAGCAGTTTTGTAAGCCAGAGAGCTCTTAGGAACTATTATGAGCTTTGTTTCATGCAGGAAATGTTCTGAAAATATAAGCCTTTATTACTCAATATTTATTACCTTTTAGAAGTGCTTATATCAATTTGATATTAGTTTGAGCCATCAAGAAATGTTCCAAGAAATTCTTGGCTGTCTGTATGTTTAAAAACAAACGTATCATTTGTTCCAATGTTATTTTTAACATTTGTGAATATTATTTTTCCTTCTACAGGTCAAGGTGGAAAACTGGTTGATAGAGGAGATAATACTTATGGAGGAAAGTGGGTCATAAATCCTAGTGGTGGATTGATTTCAAAGGGACACCCAATTGGAGCTACAGGTAATAATGGATACAGATTTCATAATTTTTAAATCATTTTTGGCATAAGTGTGAATGACTTAGTCACTCATTTGAATGAAAGATTGGTTCTTTGAACTTGGTAGTCAGTGTTTTAAATGATTGTTTAGCCACAGTATTTTTGATTTTCTTTAAGTGTAGTGTACTTCAATAATCTTCATTAATTGATGAGAATTTGAATTAGTTGAAGCTCTAAATTCAACAATATACTTTTTTAAAAGTTTGATTATTTTAAAATAGGTATACAACTTAATTAACAAGATGCTTCCAAATAGAAATCTTACTGGATAAGAATCATTTGAAATGAACATATTATTTATCTGTAGTTGTGTATGTAGTTGGTGTTACATGGGAATTTTTTTTTGAGAGAACTGGACTAAAAGGTATAAAATATGAATTTCACTATGGGTCTACTGCTGACTGGCCCTGTAACTCTTCTGATTAATTAACAATTAGTCCATTAATCACTTTGATTCTTGTTTCCTTAATTGTAAAATGAAGAAATTGTACAAAACAGTTTATGAAATAACTTAGCACTGACATTCTGGAATTCATTTTATGAAGATAAGTGAGTTTTGTATTTTTTCCATATTGTCTTCTATGTAAATAAAACGTTTTATAAATTATCACAAATTCCAAAATAGAGAAGTTAGAATTCTTAGTGTATTCATTACAGCAATTAACTTTGGTTGATTTCTGTTTATTACTCAAACTAAGTAAGCTTATAATCTACTAGAGAAAATGGGTGTTCCTAGGTAGAGAGTAAGAGAGAGAGAAGTAGACAGAGAGGCACATACAGTTGCCGTATAACGAGCCGCCTTGCTGTTTGTTTTCTGTCTTCTCTGTTCTTTGGTTCTCTTCTCTCTTTCAGTCTATCTTTTTTTATTAGTTGGGTATTTTTAAAAGTGTTTTATTTTCTCTCTTCTATTGAATTATTTCTTTTTCTTGTTTTTTAGTGGTTGCTCTAGGGTTCACAGCATGCGTCTTTAATTTACCATAGTCTGCCTTTCAATACCATACCATTTCACATAAAATGGAAGGGATTTTTTTACAACAGCATATTTCCATGTACCCCTCCATCCTTTTATTACTGTCATACATGTGCTTCTAAATATGTTATAAATCCCACAAGAAACTAATTATTATTGCTTTAAGTAATTTAATATCTTTAAAAGTAATCTAAAAATGAGGTAAACAAGAGTGATGTCACTGGGAGTAGCAGAATAACAACATCTGAAAATGCCCTTTGTTATAAATTTACCAAGAACACTTGCAAAAATTGTCAAGATCAGCTTTTCCAGAACTTTGGAAATTAGCCAAAGGCTTACAACAATTTCAACAATAATGGAAAAGAATATGAAAAGGAATATATATATAAATAAATGAATCACTATGCTGTATACTAGAAATTAACACATTGTAAATTGACTATACTTCAATAAAAAAATGAAGAAGGTAAGACATTCCTCAATAAATAAAAACTGAGAGAATTTATCGCAGTCATTCTCTACAAGAAATGCTTTATAAAGAGTCATTCATCAGACTGAAACGAAAGAGCACTAGACAGTGAAGTAGCACATGAAATAAAGAGCATTGGTAAATGTAACTACGTTGGTAAATATGAAAGACAATATAAGTGTATTTTTTTGTTTATCACGTTTCTCTCCCCCATCTGATTTAAAATCATCTGTATACAATGCATAGAGATATAATTTGTATGACAGTAACACAGAGGAGAGGGGAAGGAGCAGAGTTATATAGGAGCAAATTTTTGTATGTGCTCTTGAAATCAAGTCAGTATTAATTTGAACTAGATTGCTATAAATTAAGATATTAATTATAATCCCTACAGCAGCCACTAAGAAAATAACTAAATAATATATAGTAAAAGAAATGACAAAGGAGTAAAAAGGTATCCTAGAAAATACCTGTATAACACAAAAGAAGGAAATAATGGAGAAACAGATGGATTAAAAAAGACTAAAGTTTAAGAGAATGAGAAGACAAGCCATAGACTACAAGAAAATATTTGCAAAAGACACATCTGCTAAAGAAGTGTTATCTAAAATATGCATAGAACTCTTAAGCAATAAGAAAATAAACAATTTGATTAAAAAATGGGCAGAAGAGCCAAACAGACACCTCACCAAAGAAGATATACAGGTGACAAACATATGGAGAGATTCCCATGTCATTAGGGAATTGCAAATTAAAGCAACAATGAGATACCACTACATACATATTAGACTGTCCAAAATCCAAAACTGAAACAACACCAAATATGGCATTTTCCTACAAAATGAAACATCCACCTACCATATGATCTAGCAGTTGTGCTCCTTGGCATTTACCCAAATGAGTTGAAAACTTACATTTACACAAAAGCCTGCACATGGATGTTTATAGTAGCTTTATTCATAACTGACAAAATTTGGAGGCAACCAAAATGTCTTTCACTAGGTGCATAGATAAGTAAACAGTGGTACATTCAGGCAATGCAGTGTTATTCAACCCTCCCCCTCCAAATTTAGTTATCAAGTAATGAAAAGACATGGAGAATCCCTAAATGCATATTACTAAGTAAAATAAGTCATCTGAAAAGGCTGCATACTGTATGATTCCAATTATATGACATTCTGGAAAAAGCAAAGCTATGAAGACAGTAAACAGATGAGGTTGGTAAGGGATAAACAGGTAGAGCACAGAGGGTTTTTAGGGCAGTGAAACTGTTTTGTGCACTATAATGGTGGCTACCTGTCATTATACATTTGGCAAATGTATACAACACCAAGAGCAAACCCTAATGTAAACTGTGGACCTTGGGTGATAATGATGTGTCCATATAGGTTCATCAGTTTTAACAGATGTTCCACTGTAGGGCAGGATGCAGATATTGAGGGAAGCTATGCATGTGTGGGGGACAGGGAGTGTACAGGAAATCTGCACTTTCTGCTAAATTTTGCTGTATGAACCTAAAACTACTCTACAAAATAAAGGGTATTTTTAGAAAAAAAGTTAATCTCTATTAATATATATTTATGTTAGATGATAGGTGATGGAAGACAGAAAAACAAAATTAGTTAATATATGCAAATATATTCCTATCAAAACAAGGAAGATACTTTTGTGTAAGTGTTAAAGTCCTTTTTCTGCTACTGGTCATTATTAAAGTCCTTATTTCTGCAACTTGTAGGTGGTGATAAGTTGGTATTTCACTACCCTTTCCATATTCCTTTTGCCCTTAGCAAGCATCTCATTTGTAGTTTTCTATCTAGTGTAATAACCCAAGCCTTCATTCCTGAATAGTCTGTGCAACTAGCAGCCCTGCTTCTTTGGGTTATTGTAGTAAAAGTTATCAGAATTTTTACTATAAGACGTAGGAATACTAAGAGGTACTCCTTGGTGTCTTTTGGGTTCTAGGCTAATCTTTTTTGTCCTCACTGTATAGTAGCAACCCAATATTTCTATGACAATCAAGTCAGTCACCTCAGTCAATAAATCCCCTTCTTTCCCTTTTAGTTCAGTGTCATGAAGAGCCCCAAATGTCCAGGGGCAGTCTCTGCTTCCAGTTCAGTGTAACCACAGTTTTGTCTAAGATTTCTAAACCAGCAGAGCCCAAAATTTCAGGAATGGCAAATAAAATTTCGCTAGTGGATAATTCGGGGTAATAGAGGAACTGCTCCCCTTTCCATCCTTTGATCTTTTTTGTATCCTGGCTATGAAGAAACAGCATCATAGATTCAGCACATCCTCCACATGTTGAAGGATATTACCCCAGCCCTGCAAAGTGTTGCTGGCTCCATTATCGAGTCTTCAAATGGCCTTTACATCATTCTGTCAGACCATCTGATTCGGAGTAATAGAATACATGGTAAGCCCAGTACATGCTGTAAGCAGGAGTTCATTCCTGCGTTTCATTTATTCAGGCTGTTAAATGGACTTCTTAATCAGAGGAAATACTACGTGGAATACCATGCTGGCAAATCCGGCACATAGATCAATGGTAAAACCCTAAGGGATATAAAAATTAGAGCTGTAGGTGGAGAAGAGACATTTAAAAATGATGAGAAGAAATGGTCAGTTATCCAAGGGAGGAGAGTGTTTCAAAGTTTAGCGGTCAGGCCAGGAAAGTTACATTGATAAAGAGTGAAGAAAAGTGTCTTCTGGATTTGGATATTATCAAGTCATTGGCAATCTTGGAACAATTTTAGTGAAACATAGATGTTTTGCAGGGAAGCAAATGGGAATTTGGAAAGAATTAGAAGTGAAAAAGTAGCAACAATAGTGCAGATAAACTTTAAGGACTAGGCTGTGATCGGAATGGGTTATGTGGTGGGTGTACCTCAATTGTTAGTATATGTTCTGCATGAATTGATAGTCATGGCTTTGATCTTTGCCTCTTCACTCTTTTCAGTTTATAGCCTCGTTAGTCCTAGTCATTTTATCTGTAAAATAGGAATCCAATATAGAATCTACCTTATAGGGTTGTGCTGGGGATCAAATGAGTAAATACATGTGTGTGAAGTATATAGCAGAGTCCCCCAAACAGAATAGGAAAGCAACCATTGCTAGTATTCTCTTCCCACTTTTCCTGTAAAAGGAAGCCATCAGGGATCCAGTTAACTGTTGCTAGAAATAAAGCACTTATTTGTATCACAGTTGAAAAATAATTTGTAACCATTTCAGGAAAAGAACATTCTTCAATTTGTAAAGAAAATAATTTACCTTCTAGTATGACAGCCTCAAGGCATCAATTTTTCTTTGTAAATATTGTGCCCAATACTACACAGACATTATTTTTATATTATTTTCTGCCTTTGGAAGATAGACTAAACCTTTTCCTTTATCCCTCAAAAGAATGAGGTCATACTTCAGTGTTGATTTTGTTGCTAACGGGACATAGAGAAGCCAGGGTGATAATAAATATTTCTATGGTATGGTCACTGAAGCCTTAAAGAGTTACAGTTTGTGTCTGAGACAGTGGTTAAAATTCTCCTTCCAGACAGCTTCTTCACTCTCATATAGGAAACTTACGTTTTATCAAGAGATGAATGTGACATTTTGGCTAGTTGTTTCTATTGATACATTTTTCTCCTCTGAAAGAGCATGTTTTTATTATAATTGACTTGTTGGCCATCTGAGATATTTTTGTTCTGCCATCCACTAAAACACTCAGAAGTTATGCTTTGTTGTAACAACATGACTTTTCATATCCATATTCTTTCTTAAAATTGAGGTATAATTTTCATAAAGTAAAATGCAAGTTTCTCACAAAAACACAGTTGTTTGTAGCAGCATTATTCAGCATAGCCGAAATATAGAAACAACCCAGATATCTGTCATCAGCTGATGAATGGATAAACTAAATATGATATATTCATACAGTGGTATATTCCTTGTCCATAAAAGAAATGAAGTACTGATAACCCACTGCAAGGTAGATGAACCTTGAAAACATTTCGCTAGGTGAAAGATGGCCTTCACAACAGACCACATATTACATGATTCCATTTATATGGAATGGCCAAAATAGGCAAATCTGTAGAAACAGAAAATAGATTAGTAGTGGCCTAGGATGGGGCGAGAGAACTGAAAAGTGTGGGATTTCATTTTGAGGTAATGCGTATGCTCTGAAATTGATTACTGTGATGCTTGCACATATTTGTAAATATACTAAAAACCATTGAATTGTAAGCTTTAACTAGGTGATTGGTTTCGACAGTTGTATACACCCATGTAACTACCAGTCAAAACAAGGCATTAGAACATTTCCATCACTCAAGGAAGTTCCACTGTATCTATTTCCAGGAAATCCCCTGACCTCCCTTGAACACCTCTCCCTCACTCTCTGACCCTGCCCCTCAAACAGACTTACTGACTTCTGCCATCATAGATTAGTTTTGCTGATCTTAGGACTTCAAATAAATGGAATAATACAGTGTATATATGTACTCTTGTGTCTGGATTCTTTAACTCAGGGTCTGAGTGTCTGTAAGGTTTATCAAAATTTTTCTTGTATCAGGAGTTCACTCTTTTTTATTGCTAAATAATATTCCATTGTTTAAATATATCAGTTCATTTATCCATTCTTAATGCTGATGAATATTTTAGTTTTTTCCTGTATGGGGCTATTATGAATAAGGATGCTGTAAACATTTTTGTACAAGTCTGTTTATGGACATACCTTTTGCATTTTTCTTGGATTAATAACCCAGAGTGAAAATGCTGGGTCATAAGGCAGCATGTGTTTAACTTTATAAGAAACTGCCAAATAGTTCTCCAAAGGGTTGTCATATGCTTTTTAATGTTATAGCCAGATGACAAATTTTAACGTGTAACAAGTCTTTCTTTTCCTCCTTACCCTTAGTTCCATTCCTCAGAGTCAGCCTCTTCTAAATTTTCTTTTGTATTTTTCCAAAAATTGTTATGCTTATAAAATACATATGTACATGTGTATTTTTACAATCTTTCTGAATGTATGTTTGTAAATGTATATATTTATCACATTGTAGACTGCTTTTTTATTTATATCTTAAAAGTCTTTCTATATTATCACTTACAGATATTCTTTATGTCTTTTAATGCCTACATAATATTCTGATTGTAAGAAATTTACCTAGTCATTCACGTATTGATAGACATATAGGTTGTGCCAAGTTTGTTACTACAGGCAGTGTTGCCCTAACCATCCTTGTCTTTACATATTTTTGCAAGTATACCCATAGGATAAATTCCAAACAGTAGACTCAATATGTCCAAGGACATTATGTATTTAAAAATGGATGGATATTGCCCAGTTTTCTTCAAAAGAGATTATACCAATGCATATTCCCAGCAATAGCATATGAGAGTGCTTCTTTTTCTACAATCTCGTCAACATTGGATTTTTAAAAATCAAATGTAAACAATTTTGACAAACTTGACAGATCATCCAGTTCTTTCCCCCAGAGACTAAAAAGCTAACCTAAAACACCCAGGAAGATGGAACTTACACAATTTTTAAATACTCCAAAGAGAGACTCATACCTTCTGCAGTATTTTTTGAAAACTCTCTTCAATATTTGAGTCTACCCTGTTGGTAACATTTTCTCTTATCATCAGTCTTTGAAGAGAGTGTTTAGTGGTGGTGTAGCATTTTAGGGGGAAAAAGTTATAAATCTTGATGACTTTATTGGTAGTCTGAATAAGATGAGGAATTATTGAAGAGTAAATGTTTACTTGCTACATACTGAGGATCTGGATATAATTCAAGTAAATCTGACACGTGGCCATTCGCTGTAGCCCAAGAAAGAATTCAGACTCCTGGAAAATATATCAGAGTGACAGCTTGAAGTTGTTTAAATATTTTTGCCCTAGTTACTCGGATAACAAACTGCAATAGGATTCAGAGAGAATCAGAAAATGGTCAAGTAAGTGTTTCCAAAACATGTTAAGATGCAGTAGGGAAAGTGTAAATTTCTTTTCTACAAATGGTATTAGTTTAATTGTATGATACTGCTACTTTGGTGTGAACTCAGCATTGGAGAATTAGCTTTAAAATTATATTTCCATAATATTGGTTCTGATCTTAACTTGTTGAGATCTGGGTGAAAAAAAAACTTGTAGCTTCCATAATATTAGCTGTAATAGAATAAAAAAAGATTTATGTATTTGAATTGAATAGTCCTTTGTTCATTGTTAGTTAAAAACATGGATTCCTTTTAGATTTTCCAGTTAGAAAAATCACATTAAACCTTAGTGTTTCTTTTTTTAAAATTTTTTTCATTTTTTAATTTTTTATTGAGGTATAGTTGATTTACAATATTTTATTAGTTTTAGGTATACAACATAATGAATCAAAATTTTTGTAGATTATACTCCATTTAAAGTTATAAAATATTGACACAATTCCCTGTGCTGTACAATGTATCCTTGTAGCTTATTTATTCTATACATAGTAGTTTGTATCTCTTAATCCCCCATCCCTATCTTGTCCCTCACCGTTCCCTCTCCCCACTAGTAACCACTAGCTTGTTCACTGTGTCTGCAAATCTATTTTTGTTCTGTTGTATTCATTCATTTGTTTTATTTTTTAGATTACCCATATAAGTAATAACATACGGTATTTGTCTTCCCTGACTTATTTCACTAAACATAATACCCTCCAGGTCCATTCTTGTTGCAAATGGCAAGATTTTATTCTTTTATGTGGCTGAGTAGTATTCCAGTGTGTGTGTGTGTGTGTGTGTGTGTGTGTACACACATACACATACATACATACATACATACATTTATATTTACCACATCTTCTTTATCCATTCATCTTTTGATAGACACTTAGGTTGTTTCCGTATCTTGGCTATTGTAAACAATGCTGCTATGAACATTGGGGTGCATGTATCTTTTTGAATTAGTGTTTTTGTTTTATTCAGATATATACCCAGGAGTGGAATTGCTGGATCATATGATAGTTCTATTTTTAGTTTTTTGAGGAATCCCCATACTGTTTTCCATAATGGATGCACCAGTTTATATCCCCACCAACAGTGTACAAGGGTTCCCTTTTCTCCACATCCTTACCAACAGCTGTTATTTGTGGTCTTTTTGATAATAACCATTCTGACACGTGTGAGGTGCTATCTTATTGTGATTTTTATTTGCATTTCTCTGATGACTAATGATGTTGATCATCTTTTCATGTGCCTATTGGCCATCTTTACATTTTCTTTGGAAAAATGTCCATTCAGGTCTTCTACTCATTTTTAATTGGGTTGTTTGTTTTCTTGATATTGAGTTGCATGAGCTGTTTATATATTTTGGATGTTAATCCCTTGCTAATCATATCATATTTTCTCCCATTCAGTAGGTTGTCTTTTTATTTATTTATTTATTTATTTATTTATTTATTTATTTATTTATTTATTTATTTATTTATTTATTATGTGCCTCCAAGTGTATTCTCAGAAGCTTTTTTGCTTTATTGAACTTGGAGTAAGTTGAATTTTATATAGCTGTTATTTTTAGGCTATTTAGTAGGATTCTTCCAGGATCTTTTTTTTAACTTTTTATTTTATTGAATAATAGTCATTTTACAATGTTGTGTCAAATTCCAGTGTAGAGCACAATTTTTCAGTTATATATGAACATACATATATTCACTGTCAAATTTTTTTTGCTGTGAGCTACCACAAGATCTTGTATATGTTTCCCTGTGCTATACAGTATAATCTTGTTTATCTATTCTACATTTTGAAATAGTGTTTCTTTGTTTGTTTACTTTGCAATGGTCATATGACAAAAAGCAAAGGTATCCAAATAATAGTATCATATTTTATTCTGGTTTTTAAAGTGCTTTCACATATATTGTACAACATTTAATCTGAACATTTGTGTAAAATGAATAAGTAAAATTTAACTTTAGCTTATTCTTAGCTATCTCTGATTTTCGAAAATGCATATTAATACCTGTGATCTGCTGAAAGGGCATTAAAGTGCTTTTGAGATAAAACTCCTAACAAGGGATTGTTTCTTTGAAGCTGTAAGTTGGGTATTTAGTTTGGTCTTTTGTACCAGTTCAGCCTGGCATTTATTGCCTTTCCAGTATGACTTCAAGCTAGTTTTACATCCTAGTCTCCTACTTTTCAATGTTCAACTAATGCTTGTTGTGTGCCCACACTGTCATTAGGTGCTGTAGGTAACTGCTTTTCAAAGATGGGAGTCTACTGGTGGACTGACTCAGGATCTCCTGTAGCTTTTAAACATGTATATCCCGCCCTACCCTCAGAAATTCTGATTCCTAGGTCGGTTGCTCCTAACAATTTGTATTTTTATTAAGTTCTCCCAAGAGCCTCTCATGTATAGCCAGGTTTGGGAACTACGGCTAGAGTACACAAGGTAACCATTGCCCTCAAGAAGCATACAAGAGGCAGATAATATAACACAAATAATTAGAATGCAAGGCAGAATATAAGTGCCTTAGGCAAAGCACAAACCAGAACTATGAAGAGAGGAAAAAGGAAAAGGAGAATGGGAAGGGTGGAGATTTACTAAATACACACCACATGCCATGTTCCATGCTAGCATTCATATCTAGTTGGGTTTTGGGGGAGGAGATAAAGAAATAGGAAGCATGTTTAAACTAAACTAGACTCTGCTTTTCCCAGATATGTTTAATTCCTTCTCACCTCTACAAATGCTGGCTTTGCTGTTTTCTCAATAATAACAATAGTCAACACATATCCAATGCTAAGTGCTGGGCACTGTTTCAATTATTCTTCATGTATAAATGCACTTAACCTCATATCTATTTTTATATTTTATAAAAGAGAAAAATAGAGATACAGAGTAACTTGCCTAAAGTCACCAAGCTAGAAAGTAGCAAAGCTAGGATTCAGATCCAGGCAGTGTATTTCTAGAATCCAAGCTCTTAACCCCACTAACATGTTAACTTCAGTCCCCTTTCCCCAGTGGAAATGCCTGTCTTTAAGATCCATCTCAGGTGTTACCCATCTTATGAAACTTTCCCTTTTCTGAACTCCTACTATACATTCTTATTAATACTTCTCTTTTTATTTATGCTTATAGTACATGTTATAATTATTTATGGCTTTTAAAAAATCTCCTTTATTTGACTGAGAGCCGTTGAGGACAGGAACCATATTTCATTTGTCTCTGTACCCTGAACAGTGCCCAATACAAGACTTTGCACGTGTAAAGAGGATGGTTGAATAAATTATTGCTCCTTTAACGTCTGAAATGTGGTATAAGGCAGAAGGGATGAACTTGTTTAGTGTGAGGATGGTTACGATCATTGGGAAGAATTCATGGGAAGGTAGATTTGGGACTGATGCAGTAAAGAACTTTTTAACATGCCTTTTCAAAAATGGAATTGGTTGTCTCCTGAGAGCATACATTGGCTACCACAGAGGCTGTGCATGAGAAATACAAGTTAACAACTTGATGGAAATGTTGTAAGGAGAACTGCCCATCTGATAGGGCCTTAGATTTGATGAGCAATTAGATACTTTCTAATTCTAAAATGCTCTGATCCCCCAAAGGGATGTAATGATGTTCCTCCTGAATCTCCTGAGTTCTTCTTGTTTCTAATGATACATATATTATTCTATTGTGTGACTTAAAAAATGTTTCAGTACTTTTAAAGGTATTATAAACTTAGATTTTAAGGATTTAGGTTAAAATGAAATGAGAGTAAATAGAATTTTAGCCAGAGAACCTAGCATACTCAAACCATGGCTTGGCTCCTCTACTCTATAAGAGGTCACCAAAATAAATACATTCTAGGAAGATGACTGGCAAGACCTAAATCCAGTACTGATTCTAAAAATTCAATAAGTCAGCAAAGCCTAAATAGCTTTTAACCAAATCATCTGTTTCACCTTTCATCATATCCTAGAGGTCCCCCATCCTCTGGGCACCCATCCATGGCTCAGAATTTTGTATGTTTACCACTGTGATATGAGGGGAGGTAAGTTTTATCATTAGACTCTAATGGACACTCTTGAGTGCCAGGAGAAACATTTACTCTTGATACCTATTGCCAGGTAGAGATAGCTAGAAGCAGGCACTGGCTTTTATTGCTCTTGCCAAGTAAAAGGAAGAGAGAGAAGATCGTGCCTATATATCCCAAATTTTATTTTATTATTTGAACAGCTCTATTAAGGTAAAAATCAATGTACAATCAACTGCACATATTTAACTGCACAATTTAATCAGTTTTTACATCTATATCCACCTGTTAAACCATCACCATAGTCAAGACAGTGGACATGTCCATCAACCCGAAAAGTTTCTTTATATAGACTTTTTTTGGTAATCCCTCCCTTCCACTTCTCCCCATCCCTAATCCCAAAGCAACCACTGATCTGTCTTCTGTCACTATAGATTAGTTTGCATTTTCTAGAGCTTTATATAAATGGAACCCTACAGTATGTTATCTTTCTTTTTGTCTGCCTAGGATTTGTCCATGTTTTGTATGTACCAATAGTTCACCCCTTTTTATTGCTGAGTGGTATTCTATTGTATGGGTATGTCTTGTTTATTGTTTGTGGATATTTGGGTTGTTTCCAGTTTTTGGCTATTACAAATAAAGCTACTGTGAACATTCATGTATAGATCTTTGTATGAACATAGATTATGTTTTCTCTTGAGTAAATACCTTGGAGTAGAATGACTGGATCATATGTTAGGTGTGGGTTTAACTTTTAAAAAACTGTCAAGTGGATTTCCAAAGTACCATTTTACATTCCCACCAGGAGTGTATGAGCGTTCTAGTTCCTCCACATCCTCTCCAGCACTTGGTATGATCAGTCTTTTAAATTTTAGCCACTCTAAGCAGTACATAGTGGCATCTTCTTGTGGATTTAATTTGCATTTTCCTACTGGCTAGTTTTTTATGTGCTTATCTGCTATCTGTATATCTTCTTTGATGAAGTGTCTATTCAAATCTTTTGCCCATTTTGGGGGCAAAATAGGTTTTTTCTTTTTGTTGAGTTTTGAGAGTTGTTTAAACATCCTGTATACAAGTTCTTTATCAGATATATGCTTTGCAAAGATTTTATCCCAGTCTGTGACTGTCCTTTTCATTCTCTTACTAGTGTCTTTTAAAGAGCAGTTTTTAATTTTAATTCCCATTTATCAGTTTGCTCTTTTATGGTTTTACTTCTGGCGTAACTAAGAAATCTTGATCTAACCCTGGATCACAAAGCTCTTTTCCTGTGTTTTCTCCTAGATATTGTATCGTTTAAGTCTTCCATTTAGATCTATGACTCATTTTGAGTTAATTTTTGTGTATGGCACAAAGTATGGACTCATGCCCAATTTCTATATATGGATTTCCAGTTGTTTGAGTGCCATTTGTGGAAAGACTAGACTTTATCCACTGTATTGCCTTTGTCAAAAATCAATTGTTCATAAATATGTGGGCATTATTTCTGGACTCCGTTTTCTGTTCAGTTAATGTATTTGTCTTTACATGAGTACCATACTGTTTTGATTACTGTATCTTTATAATAGTCTTGAAATTAGGTAGCCTTAGCCCTCAAACTTTATTCTTCTTTTTCAGGGTTGTTTGGTAATTCCATAGAAATTTTAGGATCAGTTTGCTGATTTCTACAAAAAATTCTCCTGGTATTTTTATTGGGATTATGTTGACTGTGTAGATTTATTTGAGGGAGAATTGAGATTTAAACAATAATGAGTCTTCTGACCCATGAACAAATATATATCTCCATTTATTTAGGTCTTCAACTCTTCTCAGTAATATAGTTTTCACTATACAGGTCTCACACATCTTTTGTTTGATTTATCTTTAAGTATTTCATATTTTTGATGCTATTATAAGTGGTATTTTTTTCAGTTTCAATTTTTCATTGCTAGTATGTAGAACTACAAACAATGTTTATATATTCATCTCATATCCTTGCTAAAACTCACTTAATAATTCTAGTAGCTTTTTAGAAACTCCATCAGATTTTTCTATACGGACAATCATATTGTCTGTGAATAAAAAGTTTTACATTTTCCCCTTTACCTTTATGAAATGGCCTTCTTTGCTCTGATATCTACTTTGGCTGATTTAATATGGCCACTCCAGCTTCCAAATTTTAACCAGTGCTAACATGGTATATCTTTTTCCATCCCTTTACTTTTAACCTATTTGTGGCTTTACATTTAAAGCACATTGGCAGTATTTAGTTGGGTCTTGCTTTTTTCCTCTTCCTACTCACAATCTCTGCTTTTGAGTGGGGTGTTTAGACCATTAACATTTGATGAGATTATTAGTATGGCTATTTCTTTGTCTCAGCTGTTCTTTATTCCCATTTCTCTCTTTTTTTTTTTTCAGCTTACTTTTGAATTATTTTCTTATTACTCCATTTTATCTTTATTATCATAGTCTATCTTCAAGTAATATATACCACTTCATTAGTAGTAAAGGAACCTTACAATAGCATACTTTCATTTCTCTTGTCTAGGCCTTATAATACTATTGTTGTGAATTTTTCTTTTACACATGTTATAAACCCCACAAGAGACTATTATTTTTGTTGAAACAATCACTTATCTTTTTATTAAAGAGATTAAACAATAAGAAGAAAACCGTATCTATTTAATTATGTAGTTACCACTTCATTCCTTTGTGAAAAATTTGTATTTCCATCTGCTATCGTTTCCCTACTGCCTAAATGATTTCCTTTAACATTTCTTACAGTGTGGGTGTTGCAGTATGGTGATGAATTCTTTCAGCTTGTTTTGTCTGAAAATATCCTCATATTGCTTTTGAACTTGAAATGTACTTTATATTTGATAGCCTTCTAGGTTGATAATTTTATGACTTCTGGAGGGAAAAACTGCTCTTATATAAATATGCATTTTTCAGTGTATGCTGAGTCCATCAAAGCTTATTCCCCTTATAGTTTGACAAACCTTTACTTTATAAAAAAGCCAGGCTCCAACAGTAGAAAAACATGCTTTTTTTATGTTGTTCACGCTAAGGCCTTTAGATGTCTAATTTGAAACTAAAGATGAATTATGACTTCTTTGTACTTGGCAGTCTTAATGGTATAGGAAGAATTATGGGTTCAAGGAAGCAGGAAGAAGAAAAGACCTCGGGTTATATCTTAAGATATTATCTCTTGTTGTTTTTCCACTCTGGATTTCCATAGCATTTAGTTCTTATCTTTATTAGCATTTTATATTATTACACAGTGAATTCTTTTTATCTTTAGTACTTAGTAGAGTATTTGATACATGTTTGAATAGTTTATCTTCAGTAGCAACCAGACTATATACCTTTGTAGCTGAGTCCTAGGCTAATTATTTTTATATAAAAAGATTGACCAACATCTTGTAGGAAATTTTTGCAGCAAGATGGTAGTAAAAATGAAATAATCAAGTTAACAAGTGTTTTTCCCTTCATAAGAGACTATAAGAAGGGCATTTCTGTTTGAATATACTGCTTTGACAGAATGCCATTCCCATGCCCATCCACAGTTTATAGATACATCGTATTCATGTTTGGTAGTTTATTTTTTTCCAAGCAGAGGAAAAATACAGTTTTCAATTCAGTGCCAGAAGTTATCCAAAGAAGGAAAATTAAAAAAAAAAAAAAGAAAACATTGCTCACATAGTTGATGCTTTCGTAACTGTCTGCTGCACCTTCTTGGCAAGTGAATTTGAGGCCATCTTTTGACTTCCACCCTTCACAGATCTAGATTCTAGAAATACAAGAAATGCCAGTTTATTCTGAAATCAGGCAACCATAAAGCTCATGTAATCAGTATGTTTTCTCACTGATGCTCATCTTTTGTCAGAGCAAATAAATGACAAGATAAGTTAGCATGGGTCCTTATTCCCTCCCTCCCTTCTAATCCTTTTCTGTCAGTTAAGCAAATCATGGGTAGAAATTTAATGCCGTATACCACAGTATCAGTGGTATGGTGCAACTGAGATTATTGCAGAATCTGAATGAAGTGCTTCCAGTACTCATTCCTGTCCTCTCTCCCTCCTCTCCTCTCCACTCTCTCTGGGCCTAGCTTCCCCCTCCCGCTCTCCCTCCATCACCCCCCTCCACTCTCATTGGCTGTCTTGAGCATTCTCTAGGCCTCACTCACTTAACTTTCTATTCCTTAAGCGGGCCATGTTCCTTTATATGCCTATCTTGTTTATTGTTAGATCTTCTGAGCCCTGAGCAGTGTCAGCATGTAACAGGCATTCAGTAAATATTTGATGGATAGGTAGATGAATATGTAATTGGTTCCTTGAATTTTTAACTAAGATTATATCATAAGCATCTTCCTAAATTTTTGTAAACATCATTTTAAATAGGAGCATAGTACTTTGTCATATGGATGGATCATAATTTATATAACCATTCCTCAGTTATTCTACTTATAGGTGACCTAGTTTTTCACTTTTCTAACAATGTGATGAACAGATAGCTTTACATGTAGGATCTTGCCTATGCTTGATTATTTCTATAGAATGGTTTTTCAAGGCATTTTAAATGCTCTTAATAATTTTGTACATTGCTTTACAAAAATGTACCTGTTTGAACTTTTACCTGTAGTGTATGAACGCAGCTGTCTTGCCATAGTCTCCCCAGTATTGATTAGTTCCATTTTTGAACATCCTGACCAATTTGATTGGTTAAAAACAGCATCTTTCTATTTGATCAAGATGAAGTAAGTATTTTTCTGAAATATTTATAAACTATGTGTATTCGTTCTTTTGTGAAGACAGCTAGCTATATTTCCCCACCCATGTATATACAGGACTAGTTTGAATATTTTTTTTTGGTCTTACATATTTATAAATGTTTAAGCTTTTTTACAGTAGATTTCAAGTAAAACTGATTGCCCCAAAGTTTGGATGTACTAGTAGAATCATTCACTTTGACCTCAATATTTGAAATGTTCACGATTCAAAAAATCATTACAGGATGTGGAATTACCTAGCTTAAAACAGCATTTAAAATATATATATTCTGTAAAAATATAGACATTGCTCAAAAATAAGAAATGGCAGTTAAATTTCTTGAGGAGGTTGAGGTTATAAAGGAAACTGTCATAAGTTCTTGGGAAACAGAAGCTATGATTGAGGGTGTGGGTGGAAGGACAGGCATTATAGGTAGACCCCTGTAGCTCTGCCTTCAGGACATTGAAACCTGTCTATCCTGATCTAACATTCTTAACGCATCTGTCCTTGATTAGCTGGTGTGGTTGAAAGACATGTAAATCAGGAGACCTGGGTTCTAACCTCTACTCTGGAATTAGGCTGCTTTGTAAAACTTCTTCACAAATTACTTAATCTTACAGTTTCTCACTGTCAACACTGTAACCAAGCAAGGACCCGTGGCACAAAAATCCAAACTCTGGTAGTGGGTGTTAGCAGCAAAGTAAGGATTTGTTTGCTGGGTGCCAAGCAAGGGATTGGGAGACAAGTCTCAGATCCACTCCATCTTGGTGTTTTGAGTTACAGATGCTTTAAAGGGGAAGAACAAAAAAACTAGGATTAAGTTTAATCTTGTGACATTTCTTAGTCATGGCTTTAGGAGTCAGGATGTCTCTGGTTTATTATTCTCTGGACAGGTGGTCCATGGCTCAGGAGTCTGTGCATTCATCTTGCCCTGGAAAAACAACCTGAATTTGTACGTTAATACCTACAACAGCAGTTTTATTAGCAGTTTTATTGACAATAAGAATTTTAGTCATCTGATTCTGGTTGATTAGTGTTCAGTAAGCACAAGATTGAGGTCAGAGGGGACAAGAAAAGGATTGAGGTCAGAGGAGACAAGCCAGAGAATAAAGTTTTAGATAGATTAGTCATAAACTCGGTAAGGGAACTCGGTTTTGGGGTGCTCCGTTTCAACATTATTAAGTTCTTCCAGCTCAAAAAATCTCTGATTTTATTATCCAGGGGACGAAAAGATATTTTTGTGAATAGCTGTGAATAGGTCTGGAAAACAATTCATTCCTGCTAGGAACTACTTGAGAATAATAAGAAAATTTCCCATACCAGCTGAATTTTTTAGGGAAAGCTAACTCCCAAATCCTAGATTATTTTCCTTTGATACATTAAAAATGGTATAAAAAAAAAGTTAAATTATTTTCAAATTTTAATTTATTTAATCTAGTTAAATAATTTAATTAAATAATTACTATTTTAAATCAACTTAAAATCATACTTGTGCCTGAGCCAGAGAACACTATATTCCATGTTATCTCTTTCAACGTTGCCAAAAAATGACAGGCTGGTTAAGTTTAAAGAGCGCAGGGAACTTCTTAAGCCCGAATATTGCCTAAATACAGAGAATTACTTAGGGACTAAATATAACTAGCTGCAAAAACCCACCAGGCTTTTAAGAGAAGTTATTACTTAGGCAGACGTCATCTCGGCTGAATAAAATGGTTTAGTTTAAAGTCACAATTAAACGTTAGCTTTTATCTGGTTTGAGAAAATTGGCTGGGCAGCTTTCTAAACCGGCGGAATCTGACTGCTCTGTGCTCGATTTGTTAGGTCTGGCTCAGTGCGCAGAACTCTGCTGGCAGCTGAGAGGGGAAGCCGGAAAGAGGCAAGTTCCTGGTGCGAAGGTTGCTCTGCAGCATAATATAGGCCTTGGAGGAGCTGTAGTTGTCACGCTGTACAAGATGGGTTTTCCTGAAGCTGCCAGGTAAGTGGCATTCTGAGTTTTGTCTGGCAGTGTGACTTTTCACAACTGATGACGTTGTACAATGTAAAAAAAGTCCTTATTTTATTGTCTTACTACTCAAAGAACAAGTATCTTGTTAACTTTGCTTTAATAGTATGGCTTTAAAACTGGCAATTAACTTTTAAACTTAACCAGCCTTAGGAAAATTTTGTTCAAATAGGAAGCAACATAGTCAAAAGAGAGTGCTGAACTCTAAGCCCAGGCTGGCTGGGTATTTGTCTCAGCCCTGCCAACCTGAGTAATTTTAATTTAGGCAGGTCACTTTTTGGTTTCCTTTACCACAATTTACTTTCTCCTCATAGCTTCCCAGGCTTCTGAGGTTGTTTGGAGAAGATCATCAAATATGCTTATTGTATCTCTGCAAATGTATGTTTCTGACTCCAGCTAAGCCCTCACTGCTGCTGATTTTCTGTTTGTCTTGCTGGTTTTCTTCCCGCCCTTGTCAAATGCCTGTACTCCCCCAAATTTCCAAGTATTTTCTTTTCCAAGCTTTTTCAGGATCCCTTGACTTCCTTACTTTTCTTTCAGAAAAGTCCTCATCCTTCCCAGAGGAAAAAACTCCCCTTTCCATTCCAAGGCTCAGCTTTGTCTTTGCATGCTTTTGTTTCCAACCACTCTCTGTAACTTTGTTCCAAATATTAATTATACCTTTATGTTATAATTAACATAATTAATTATACCCTTTTGAATCTTTCCACTTTTGCCTTTCCGTTGACTCCTTTCCTGCCGTCAACAAGCATGTTTAGGTCTTCCGTATTCTAAAAATCTGTTTTCTCCCTACCTTAATTATTCTCTTTCATGATGAGCCTTTTATGTTGAGCCACTTTTGTTTTTCTTCTCTGAAATGTCTTAGATTTAGTCTCTGATCTCACCACTGAGGTCAGGTAAGGCCCCCAATGATCTGATCATGAAATGTTCTTGTCTTTATTTTCCAGCTTTATTCTCTTTAACCCTGCCATGGCTTTCAACACTAATTGGCTCCCTCTTTTATCCTGAAATTCTTGGTAATTAGTTATTCATTTTTTCACACGTTTGGTTCCATAGCAGTATGTGACACACTTCTTTTACAGAATCCATTATATCCTTATGTTTTATGAAAAGCCCCTGAGTCTCTTCTCTCTGTCACTTCTTTCTCTGCCTGGAATATTAGTTCTTCTTTTTTTTTTAATTGAAGTACAGTCAGTTACAATATGTCAATTTATGGTGTACAGCACAATGCCCCAGTCATGCATATAGATACATATATTCATTTTCGTATTCTTTTTCATTAAAAGTTTTGGAATATTTGTTCTGTTGTGAAAGTTCTATCTTCCTATTAAGGCCAGTCTTAGGTAACACCTCCCTTTGAATATTCACAGCACTTTGTAACTCCTGGGTCCCTATCCAATTTTTGTTTAGTTGTAGTGTATTTAGCTGGGTTTTTTTATTCCCTTTATTATGTGAAGCCCTTGAAATCTGAGATCTAAGACTGTGATTCTCCCTACCCCTTTAAGGATCTCTCTCATAGTGAGTAAATGTTTACTAAATTGAATCAAATAAAAATATGTTAAAATGGTGAATTTTAAGTTCCCATCTAAGTCTAATTTGTATTGGCCTCTGGAATTCCATCTAGTTTGTATTTGGAGCTGAAAACCCATAGTAAACACCAAACTATAAAGAGCTACCAGAGTCAACATATTAGTATAGCTATCTCATTTACTCAGAATAGAAGATTATGCATTTTGGGCAACAAATTCTATTTATTTTTAATTTTTTTAATGGAAGTACTGGGAATTGAACCTGGAACCTTGTGCATGCTAAGCACATGTTCTACCACTGAGCTATACCCTCCCCCCCTCAATAAATTCTATGTTAAACGTGGAATTCTAATAGTTCTTTTATTTTTCAGGAGACAAAATAATTGGGAGATAGAATTGTTCATAATAACTACAGTTGGTATTTTTGGAAAGTCTAAAGTATGAAAAAATTCAGATGATATATTAATGACTGAAAGAAATTGGCTTGAAATATCGAAGACATTTTTGATAGTTTTAGTGATAGAACATAACCCACTTCAAAGTTGGGAAAATAATTCTAATTCTGATGGTGCAAATATAGTTTTAAAATGAGGTTGTGGTTTGGTTTTAAAGAAAGTAATTTTAAGATACTCATTGCAGATGATCGGATTTCCTTAGTTTCTCATTTCTCTAACTTTGTTGGAGCAGCAGCTACATGCTTAGGCCTTCCCCTCTGAGTATATGGGGAAGGCAGACATACTTTTTTCAAAATGCTGCAGATGCGAAGAAGAAATTATTATGAAGAACGTAAATTTGAACTGGGATGTCTAGGATTGCCCAGCAGAAGGGGAGACGAAGGGCATTCCAGGCCTGTACATAGGTACAGAGATTTGAAAATACAAGATTTGGTGACTGGTTGTACTGTGTGGGTAGAGAGTAGATTATTTTTTTGTACCTGGGTAGTAGGGCAGAGTCAGTAACATATAGGTGACCAGAGAGTCAGCTGTAACAGTAGATTGGATTCAGGTTTTGAAATGCTTCAAATGCTATGCTTAGGAGTTTGCAGCTTATCCTATAGAATATGAGTTTTAGCAAAAGATTATGTGATTATATTGCACTTTAGATAGATCTGCACATCATATCTGGAAGCACATGATGTGGATTGTCCCATATTGGTGATGTTTAGCTTTGATCACTTGATTAAGGTGGTATCTACCATGTTTTCCTCTGAAAAAGTTACTCTTTTTCTCCTTTCTAGTTAATAGGTAATTTGTGGTGAGATGCTTTGAGATTATATAAATAGCCTGATCCTCATCCAGCTTTTTTACCCATTATTCTTTCATTTTAGCATCCATTGACAATTTTTTTCTAACTTAATCGTACCTAATGTTTATTAAGTGGCATTCTGCTGTAAGGAAGATTCTCTTCTCTCCCATTTTAAAATGAATTCATGGCTATCTATACCTATCAATAAATATATTAGTATGAATGCATGCATTTTTATTTTACTCAGTGGGTTATAATTCATTAGTGTCATTTATTTTGATACTCAAAATGTCTCAGCTTTGGCTAGTGGGAACCCCTTCTAGCTGACTTGTACTGTCTTATGATTCTCTTTAATACTTCCTTGCTTTATAGCTCAAGAAGGTATTCTAGGCTCATCCTGTATTTTCCATGCCCCAGCCCTAGGATCAACTATTTCTCCAAAGAGCCCGGGTTCCTTTTAGTAGAGAATGGTAATTAGAAACCACAGTGTGGCTGCTAGCTGAGTGCTTGTCTTTATTAACTTCCAGGCCTTCTCAGAGGACACAGTGGACTCACACACACACACACACAGTTTTAGTTTTGTTTTAAAAGAGATATTTAAGAACATGTGCAAAAATCTTACATGATTTTTATCTTTCTTCATGCTAATGTAGCCACCAGCTAGTCAGCAGTTAGAATGAAGCAATTATAAAACCACTGAAATGTCAACTATATGTGACATCTCTTTTTATTTTTTTAATCAGAGAGGCAGTGTTCATCAGTGGAAAGAGCGCCCCATCAGCTTTTCTATTATGCTGCTTGCTTTGGATGTGTTAACTTAACCTTTCCCTCAGTTAGAAAAGTTAGAAAAGAGAGTATCTACTTTATGGATTCGGAAACTTAACACAAAGTACCTGCCACACATTGTAGTTGCTCAGTAAACTGTTGATTTCTGATTTCCCTGTGCATTTTCCATTTTTCTTCCCTATTTTTCTAGTTCACATCACTGATTAAATGGTTGAAAATGGTTTTATTTATTAAATTATAAATATCACCAAGGGGTTTGGAAAGAATGAACTTTAATTTTTAGTTCAGAGTGGGGAACACAGCCAACTCATTGAAGCCCACAGTTTGGCTCTTTGGGCTGGATTTCTGTTCAGGATGGGACTCTGTGCTCTCTCTGAAGTCAAGGGCAGTTGCTGATTGCAAATGAACTTTATTCATTAGTCCTGTGTGCACTGAACAACCATCTCTAGTTTGAACAGACTAATTACTGATAAAACATTAGATTTAGGGATGGAGATTTGATTAAAATGTAGCATTCTTTGTTCTTCCTAAACACTATGAATAACAGCAACCAGTTTAAAAAATTATTTTTAACAGCTTTATTGAGACATAATTCACATGCTACACAATTCACCCATTTTAAGTGTACATTCAGTGGTTTTTAGTATGTCACAGAGTTGTACAGTCATCACCACAATCAATTTTAGAACATTTTCATCACCCCTAAAAGAAACCATGTACCCATTAGCAGTCATTTCCCAGCCCCGCTTCTTGCAGGCTCTGGCAGCCGCTAATCCACTTTCTGTCTCTAAAGGTTTGCCTATTCTGGACAGTTCATGTAAATGAAATCATACAGTATGTGGCCTTTTGTGGCTGCTGCTTTCATTTAGCATAATATTTTTAAGGTTCATCCATGTTATGAGAATGAATATAGCACTGCATTCCTTTTTATGGCCGAATAATATTCTTGATAAGGGTTCCGATTTCTTCACACCCTTGTCAACACTTGTTATTGCCTGTCTTTTTAATTTTACTGATCTTAGTGAGTGTGGCGTGCATCTCATTGTGGTTTTGGTTTGCATTCCCCCAAAGGCTAAGGATGATGAGCATCTTTTCATGTGCTTATTGGCCATTTGTATATCTTAGGAGAAATACCTATTCAGATATTTTGGCCATTTTAAAATTGAGTTGTCTTTTTATTATTGAGTCATAATAGTTCTTTAACAACTACTTTTTGAGGGCCTAATATGAGCCCCAGGACCATGCTAGGTGCTTTGTCTGTACTTCTTTGTTTAATCCTTAAAAAAGACCACATGGTAGGTTTTGTACCTCGTTTATGGATGAGGAGATTGATGATCAGAGTTAAAACAATTTATCTAACAGGCGTCATAAGTCCTAGCAGTCACGATTCTAACCCTCCTCTATCTGAGTTCAAAGTTTCCTGTTTTGTTGACTACTCTGAACTTCTGACCTTTGACATTATTGAAACAGTGTCTGTGTTCTAGGCCTTAGAATGAAAATTTCAGGAAGCACAGAGGGAATTCATACACCCAACAGTTAATCTTCAAAGTACCTTCCAACATTTTAACCCTTATCTGTCTGAGTTCAAAGTTTACTGTCTTGTTGGCTGCGCTGCACTTCTGACCTTTGACATTGTTGAAACAGTGCCTGTGTTCTAGGCCTTAGAATGAAAATTTCAGGAAGCAGAGAGAGAATTCATACACCAAATAGTTAATCTTCAGAGTGCCTTCCAAAATTTTTTATAGTGAATTTATTTCAGGGAACTTATGTATAAACCAAGTTAAAAAAATAGTCAAATTTTAGTTTCTACTAAGAGAACTTCGTATATAAAGAAATCATGAGGAGCATCCTTTTGTAATATGAGTAATCTCTGTTCTGAGTTTGCTGAAGTTATATAGCTTCCCTAGAGCAGGGCATACATCAAGCAAATTGTCAGATGTGAGGGGTTTTCAGAAAGTATTGCTATAACTTTATATAGTAATTTTTTTTGTAATCTGGATGAAAAGTTGGCTAACTATTAGCTTGACGAGCTTTTTAAAACAAGCAATATAAATATCTGTGACCTGTGGGAACTCGTCTGGACTCTGCCCCATCACGTATCAAGAAATTTTGTACATACAGTGAAAAGGGTCTGTTATTTTATCACATACAGTTAGAAAGTGGCATGCTTAGAAAAGGGCACAGTGATAATTATGATTAAAGGCTGAAAATTCCTCCTCTCTCCCAGACTTCTAAATTATTATTTATAATGACTATTAATGAAATGAAATTGGCTTGTGGAGGACTAGTTGTGGTCCCTAGATTTTAGATCACTCATTCAGACTTTTGACTGAGAAGGTGGTGTACCATAGATAATTCTGCTCTAAATGGAACAGGAGGAAAATTAGAACTTAGCTAAGGAAGAATTCAGTGTAATTCAGTTCTATTGAGTCACTATTTACCGAATACCTATTGTGTGCTAGGAACTGGGAATATAAGTAAAGTGTTTTTTTGTTTTTGTTTTTTTTTAAGCTTTGGTATCTACTCTTGAGAAGCTGGCATTTAGTAGCGTTTCGTAAAAAGGGAGTTTCCTGTCCTGGATCTTGAAGGTAGAATGGAGTTTGCTAGGCCAGAGGTATTCCAGGCACAGGGAGCAGCAATGGCAAAAGTGTGGGTGTGTGGAGTCGCATGCCATCCTCTGAGAAGGACCCATTTTTCAGCCTGGTGGGAGCTGAGTTCCATTCCTTCTTGTGATAGTAATGATTTCCTCTAGTAGGCTCACTTTTCAACCTCCTGGACTTCCCATATGCACCTTTCACCCTCCTTCTCAGCTGATTGCTTTGCTTTGTATGTTGTTGAAAAAATAAAAGCTGTTAGACCCAGACTCCCTTATTTCCGTCCCAAGACCTGTCTAGGATTGCACTCATCTGATCCTCTTTCTTCCCTTGCGTCTTCTCTTCCTTCACAGGCCACTAGATCTCATCCCATCACTTTCTCAAGATTTATCTCCTCTCTCTTTTTCCCTGGTTCATTACCATCAGCAGGCAGACATGCTCTGGTATGTTCATCTTAAAACAAAAACAGATTTTCCTTACTACCACACTCCACTGCAGAAACCGCTCCATTTCACTGTTCCCCTAAAAGTAATGTCTCAAAAGAGCCACACTGTCTCTATTTCCCTCTCCTATTCACTCTTTAACTTACTGTAATCTGACTTCTACCTTCCAGCTCTTCCTTAAAATTGCTTTTGTCAAAGTCACCTGAACTCTTCGTGTTGCTAAATCTAGTGAGTGCTTGACCTTTGGCAGCATCTGACAGAGTTCACACCTCCCTCCCTCCCTCCCAGATTCTTTCTCCCCTCTCAGCTTCTGTGAGACCGTGCTCTTCCAGCTTTCCTCTTGCATTACTGGCTGCTGCTTCCTCCTCTCTCCCAGACTTCTAAATTATTACTCTGTTGAGTTCCACAGATTTAAATGCTTTCGCTGCGCTTATGATTTACCCCGCTTTATCTCAAGCCTTGACCTCTCCTCTGAGCTCTAGATTCATATCCAACTGCCTCTTGTCTCATGTCTCACATCTTGTACTGACCGTACCTGAGATGGAACTTTGATCCCCTCTACTCCCATTGCGTTCTTCCTTTTGTCAATAAATGGCACTACCATCCCCTTGGTTATTCAGGCCAAGCAGCTAAGTCATCGTTGCCCTTTCCCCTCCCTCTTAAATCTCCCTTATTCCCAGCAGCAAGACCTCTGGATTCTATCTCCAAAATATACTTTGAAACCACTTCTCTCCATCTCCACTAGCAGACTGCCCATGCTGTAGTCCAGGTCACCATCACTGCTTACCTGGGCTACTCTAGCAGCCTCGTAACTCTCTCCCCTGCTAGTTTCTTGCACCCCAACCCCGCCAGTTCCTTCTGCACACTGTTGTAAGAATAATCACAGATCAAACTATTTCACTTCCCTATTTAATCATTTCAGTGGCTTCCCAGATTCCCTATTTTGGCCTGCATGATCTGGTCCCTGCCCAGTTCTCCAATTTCATTTCATGTCATTCTCCCCCCAGTTACTGTACTCTAGTGACCTATTTTACTTTCTTTTGACAAACCAAACTCTTTTCTCTCTCAGGATCTTTGCAGTTTCCTCTTTGTATGGCTAGCTCCTTTTCTACCCTTCATTGGGTCTTAGCTTAAACTCACTTGCTCAGTGACATTATTCCTTGACTGCCTTACCTAAAGTAGGTTCCTCTTTTTGTTTGCTTCCTAATACTTGCAGTTATTTTGTCTGTTTACTTCTTTTTCTCCCAGAAGAATATAAACTTAGGACTGGGACTGAGTCTGACTTGTTCCCCATTATACTCCCAGTACCTTGAACAATGCTTGGCATGTAGCAAGCAGTCATTAAATATTTACAAAATGATAGAAAGAAGGAAAGGGAAGAAGAAGGAGAAATGGATTGGGTGGGTAGGGAGAGAGAAAAAGAGAGAAGGAAGGAGAGAGAGGGTAGAGAAAGAAGAAAGGAACGCTTTGCTGAGCCGCTGCTGTGCCCTTGAATCTTCAGACATATTCTTCCCATGTGTGTTGTTTCATTTGCAGCCCCAGCCATCAACAGCACACTTGTGGTGTATCAGAGGAATTACTCAACATCCTAAGATGCTGTCACCTTCCTCAGACCCTTTGAGTTTCCATCTATATGTAATTCTTGAGGCTCTGTAGCCCATAACAGCCATGGCTGTCTCTTTTTTTTTTAACCATGGGCCAGAGTCTGCTAGCTACCTTACACCCAAGATTCCATTTAATTCTGCCACCTTATTGGCACTCTCCACCTCCTTCCCTGCCTCCCCACTAGACATTGCAGAGACGAAGTAGCTTGCTCAGAATCAGACAGCTAGTGAGCGGAGGAAGCCTTGGGATTCCAACCCAGCCCTTGTGGCTGCAGAGGCTGTGTTCCTTCTGCCACACCAGGCCACTTGTCTAGAGTTGTTCTGTAAGTAACAGCCAGTAGGCTCATAGTGTTAAATTCGTGTCTTGCACTGTAGCTAAAAAATAAACCCTGAGTCCAACCTCTGCTTACTCCCCACTTCCTTGTACCCTGTTTAATCATCATCATCTCTTGCCTGGACCACTGCAGTGACCTCTGAATTGGTCTCCCTGCCTCCCCACTTGCCCCGTTACAGTCTGTTTTCCAGCTGGCAGCCAGATTTATTTTTTAAAACATGTGAATTGGGTTGTGCTACTCTCCAGCTTATACCCCAGCGTTCTTCTCACTATACTTAAAACCCAAACTCCTAACCACGACCTGCAAAGCCCCTTGTTATCCTGCCCTGTATGTTTCTGTGACCTTAGATCCTTCTCCTCTGCTCTGCCCCAGCCATGCTTGGTCTTCTTGTAGTTCCTTAACTATAAGGTAGTTTCTACCTCAAGTTCTTTATACTAGAAGTATAGAACTGGCTTCCCCACCTAAATCCTTACATGGCTGGCTCATTTACATAATTTAGGATCTAATTTCAATATCACCTCCTCCCAGAGGCCTGTCTGACTAGGCTATCTAAAATAGACCACCCAATACACATAGATATACTTTCTCTATATCCCCTTAAACTGCCTTATTTTCTTCATAGTAATGATATTCTTTACTTTTTTTGCGTGTTTTTGCATGTTCATTGTCTCCCCCCTCCCCCCCGGCATAGAGGCTTCATGGGAGTAGATTCGGTGGTTTTACAGTATTTTCAAGGACAGTGCCTACCACCTAGTGAGCACTCAGTATTGGTTGAAAAAAATGGGAAAAAAAGGTTAATTGTTTTATTGGCTTAATAACAGTTTCCTTTGGATAAGAGTCACAATATTTCCATTCTTAGGGTTTTTGGAAGTTACTACTATATCAATGTTAAAAAACCTAGGACCTATATGACTCCGTGGATTGAAATGAGTTCTTTTCCCCGGTTCTTTTAGAACTCATCAAATTGAGGCTGCTCCAACCAGCTCTGCAGTTGATGGATTTAAGGCAAATCTTGTGTTTAAGGAGATTGAGAAGAAGCTTGAAGAGGTAAGTAAGATTCATATAAAATGCTACCAGGAGGACCCTGGGGCTAAAGGAAGCAGATACAGATTTCAGGTGTTGTCATGAAATAGTACAAGTTGAAAATTTATACCATGTTATCAAGTATTGTTGTTGTATATTAGATTTATAAGTGTGTATTTTGGCTTCCTTATAATTCTGGTAAGAGTACATTTCAGACATGTATAAATCTTCAGATTTGAGTTATATAAAGGGATTCTAATTTATTTTGGTGTAATTTCCTTCTGAATTAGGAAGATCTCACTTAGAACCATTCAAAAGAATAATTAAAGGAGCCTTTAAAGGTACCTTATATCAAAACTCCTTTTGGAAAGAAAGATTTTGTGCTTGGGTTTTTCAAAGTTTTAAAATTTGTTTCTCTTGTTGCAAAAATGAGCTAATTAAAAATTTATACAGAAATATATAAAAAAGAAAAATTAAAAATCTCCCGAAATGCCATTACTTAGAGTTCACTAAAATGTTAACAGTGATTTGACATTCTTTCAGACATCTTTATGTATATGAACATACAGTTTTATATAACTAGGATCATACAACATATGTTGAGTTTTTAATTTTATTATATATGCAGACCTGTGTTTATCTAATAATCATACTAAGGCAACCTAACAGTAATTTTTCTCCAAAAAGAGTTATTCTTTTCAGGCCAAATTAGATATTTACTTCACTGTTTCAAACTTAAAGGCATCCTGGAATTTCATAATTAATTTTAACTTTGAGACCAACAAGGCACAGTTATAGCCAGAGTCACACAATTCCAATTACACATCTATTAAGCTGACTAAAGTGGGCTGAAGTAAAGAAAAGGATTCAAAACATTTAAGGTGCACATTTCTCTCATGTTAGAGCTACAGTGTGAAGACAAACATCATGCCTATCTCCTAACTCCCTTATTGTAGCACAAAGGATTTCTTAACATCTTGAGGTGATTACACCCTAGATGGGAAAACAGCTAATGTGACTGATGGGTCTTGACAAAGTACCCTGCATTTCTAGAATTTTCATAATGATCAACAACCTTCCTGAGGTAGAAGGGGCCAGGGCTGACAGTTCCCAGCAGGCAGGCACTGGCCCAGGAACTGCAGGCCTATCCTACCGCTGTCTTACAGGGATACACGTGTGTGGATCTACCTGTTGTTTTAATTTTATTTTATTTTTAAAATTTATTTATTATTTTATTTTGGGGAGAAGGTAATTGGCTTTTATTTATTTGTTTACTTTTAATGGAGGTACTGGGGACTGAACCCAGGACCTTGTGTTTGCTAGGCACGTACTTTATCACTGAGCTGTACCCTCCCCCATGTTGTTTTATTTTTAATTAAAATTTTTTTTATTGAAGTACAATTGTCAAACTCAACGAATTTATCCCTTCCCACCCCTTTCCCCCCAGTAACCATAAGATTGTTTACTATGTCTGAGAGTCTGTTTCTGTTTTGTAGATGAGTTCGTTAGTGCCCTTTTTTTCCTTTTTGTAAGATTCCACATATAAGTGATATCATCTGGTATTTTTCTTTCTCCTTCTGGCTTACTTCACTTAGAATGATGATCTCTAGGTCCATCTGTGTTGCTGCAAATAGCATTATTTGATTCTTTTTAATGACCAAGTAGTATTCCATTGTATAAATATACCACAACTTCTTTATCCAGTCATCTGTCAGTGGACATTTAGGTTGTTTCCATGTCTTAGCTACTGTAAATACTGCTGTTTTGAACATTGGGGTGCATGTATCTTTTTGCGTTAGAGTTCCCTCAGGATATATGCCCAGGTGTGGGATTACTGGATCATAGGGTAAGTCTATTTTTAGTTTTTTGAGGAATCTCCATACTGTTTTCCATAATGGCTACACCAAAATACATTTCCACCCAGCAGTGTAGGAGGGTTCCCTTTTCTCGACACCCTCTCTAGCGTTTATCATTTGTGGACTTTTGAATGATGGCCATTTTGACTGATACCTCATTGTAGTTTTGATTTGCATTTCTCTGATAATTAGCCATATTGAGCATTTTTTCATGTGCCTATTAGCTATTGGTATGTCTTCATTGGAGAACTGCTTGTTTAGGTCTTCTGCCCATTTTTGGATTGGGTTGTTTGTTTTTTTATTGTTAAGTTGTATGAGCTGTTTATTCTGGAAATTAAACCTTTGTTATTCGCATCATTTGCAAATATTTTCTCCCATTCCATAGGTTGTCTTTTTGTTTTGCTTATGGTTTCCTTTGCTGTGCAAAAGCTTTTAAGTTTAATTAGGTCCCATTTGTTTATTTTTGCTTTTATTTCTGTTACCTGGGTAGACTGCCCTAGGAGAACATTGCTAAGATTTATGTCAGATAATGTTGTGCCTATGTTTTCTTCTAGGAGGTTTATCATGTCTTGTCTAATATTTAAGTCTTTAAACCATTCTGAGTTTATTTTTGTGTATGGTGCGAGGGAGTGTTCTTCATTGATTTACATGGTGCTGTCCAGTTTTCCCAGCACCACTTGCTGAAGAGACTGTCTTCTCTCCATTGTATATTTTTGCCTCCTTTGTCAAAAATTAATTGACTGTAGGTCTGTGGGTTTATTTCTGGGCTCTCTATTCTGTTCCATTGGTTCATATTGTCTGTTTTTATGACAATACCGTGCTGTTTTGACTACTGTAGCTCTGTGGTATTGTCTGAAGTCTGGTAGGGTTATTTCTCCAGCTTTGTTCTTTTTCTTCAATATTGCTTTCGTAATTCTAGATCTTTTGTGATTCTATATAAATTTTAGAATTATTTGTTCTAGTTCTGTGAAGAATGTCATGGGTAATTTGGTATGGATCGCACTAAATCTGTAGATTGCCTTGGGCAGAATGGCCATTTTAACAATATTGATTCTTCCAATCCAAGAGCATGGGGTATTTTTCCATTTCTTTAAGTCATCTTTAATTTCCTTCATCAGTGTTTTATAGTTCTCCATGTATAAGTTTTTCACCTTCCTGGTCAGATGTATTCCTAAGTATTTTATTTTTTGGATGTGATTTTAAAATGATTGTTTCTTTACTTTCTTTTCCTGCTTTTTCATTGTTAGTGTAAAGAAATGCAACTGATTTCTATGTGTTAATCTTGTTTCCTGCTACCTTGCTGAATTCTTTTATGAGCTCTAGTATATGTGGAGCTTTTAGGGTTTTCTATATTTAGTATCATGTCATCCATATATAGTGACAATTTTATCTCTTCTCTTCCAATTTGGATCCCTTTTATGTCTTTTTCTTGCCTGATAGCTGTGGTTAGGACTTCCAAGACCATGTTGAATAGAAATGATGAGAGTGGACATCCTTGTCTTGTTCCAGATTTTAGTGGAAAGGTTTTCAGTTTTTCACCATTGAGTATTATGCTGGCTGTGGGTTTGTCATAAATAGCTTTTATTATGTTGAGATATGTTCCCTCTATACCCACTTTGGTAACAGTTTTTATCATAAATGAGTGTTGAATTTTGTCAAGTTACCCATTGTTTTATAACTTGCTTTTTTCTCTTGATAGTATGTTTCCTGCCCATAAATATAAATCCTTACCATTGGTTTTAATGACCACATAGTACATGTTTGAATATATGTAACATAATATATTTAACTAGCCTCCTATGATGAACATTGTGTTGTATCTTGTTAAATCTTACAAATAAAAAAATAGTATGTTTTCCTTTTGTACTGTCTTTAAGTAAAAAAATGTCATGATCACTTTAGCATAAATAGAGAGGGAAATTGTTGGGTCATGAGATACGGATGTTTAGCATTTTGATACATATTGCCAAACTATCCACCAAAAAGAGGGTACTAATTTACAGACTTAATGACTGTTTTTTCTTCACACTGTCTCCAGTGCTTTGTTGGCTGGTTTTAAAAAAATCTTTGCCAGTCTAGTAGGAAAATATATCTCATTATCGTTTTTTAAATTTCTTTCATTACAAGTGTCCACTAAAATGAAGGTAGACTCTCTAAGGGCTCAGCTTGAAAAAAAGTTTTTTCATGCTACCAATTATTGCCCTCAGAGTAACCTATAGGATAGTTGCTTTTGCCAAGTTGTCCCATTTTTTTTCAACTTTATTCTGTCAAATAAATAAATACTGAGTATCTGATATGGCTGTATATCAGTCATTGAATACTTTATTATTGAGATTAACAACAGTCTATTTTTATTTCAGTCTTTTTTTAGCTTTGCAAATGAATGCCTCTTGCTCCCATTTTAATTCTTTTCTACTCCCGCTATAACTTCACTGGCATGGACCTTGTCCCCTTGTTTCTTTCTCCTTCCCACGACTGTCAGTTTCCTAAATGTTTGTAGCACTAGAAAGTGAAAGTCTTGAAATCTTTTGTCAATTCATGCATTTTCTGCATCAGCAAAGGAAGTCTGGCAAGAGATTTTATTTCCACTTTTGTCTTTGTTAGCAATACCCCATTGCCCTTCTTTGAATTCTGTCTTAATTTTTTGTTCCTATTAAGTTTACGACAGGACCTACTCCTTGACCTTTTGCCTACTCAGAAAGTACTTTTCTTCAAGCAAGGAGGCACTTAGAATTTTCTTAGGATTAGTGATCTCCAGTTTCACAACAAATGTTTTTACCGTTTTAACTCTCTCCTCTTTGTCTGTTTCCTTACCCTTTCTCACTCCCTCTTCAACTGAAAGTGTTTTATTGACCAAAGGGTATGATTCTATAAGAAGATCAGTTGGTTCTCAAAAGGAACAGCAAGTGCAGAATTAACCTACACCTCTCTTAAGGAAGTGGGAGAAATTTCTCTCCAAGTTTCAGGTAGAATTTCTAAACGTCTGCTGGTGTTTTCCTGGGTCTAACTTGGTGTCTGCCATGACTCTATTCCTGATGCATTGTGCAAGCAGATGGCATGGATGCTGCTGGAAGTAGTTGTTCATCAGCCATTGGCCCCAAAGGAAGCCTGACTCTTTGGGTGGCCCAGCACACCAGCGTTACTAACCTACTCTTCTAGATTATCTCCACAGAACCTTGAATGATAAAAGATTTCAAGGAATGTGGAAAAGACTTTGAACTTTCTTTTAATTCATTTGTGGTGACAGAAACTACTTTCATAGACTAAAGTTTGGAAGTATTGATGTAACCTGCATTGTCGTATGGTATGATCAAATGGAAAGAGCATTCAACTTGAAGCTAAACCAACCTGAAATTGAGTTCTGGTTGGACTGCTTACTTGTCATATGTCCCTGCCCCTCAGGGAACATACAGTGTAGTGGGAAGATAGACATGGAAAATTTTTCCCAGAAAAAAATAACTGCTTTAGCAAGGAACTTACATGTGGGTGCATGTGCAAAGGACCGTCAGGGTGTCCAGTAGAGACAGAGAAGCCTTCCCAGAGGAGTTAGCCTGTGAGTTGAGACTTGACTGGATGAGGTTGGAGTGGGAATGGAGAAGAGGAGGAGGTGAGTGACCCACGACAGGGCATGAGCAAAGGCATAGAGGCATGTGTGTTCATGGTATTCAAAATGGTCAATATTTTTAGAACAAAAAACCTGAGGGGGATGAAAAAGGGGCTGAAGAGAAGAATAAATAAGTATCCTTGAGATTATGAAGTATCTTGAATGATATGTAAAGACAGACTTTAATCCTCGAGGCTTTGGGAAGCCATTTAAATTCAAACCTGAAAGTGATATTAGATGGATTACAGTATTGTTAGGTGGGTTATCGTAGATGAGTTTCTTAGCACTAGGATAGAGAACAGTCTAAAGGATTCTTAACCTTTTTGAGCCTCAGTTGTTTTTTTCTGCTTAATGAGCTACTATTAACACCTGTCCAGCTACTTACAGGGTTTTATGAAATTAAAGAAAAATGTATATAAAAAACACTTGAAAACTTTGTAGTTCCCCAAAGATTATTATTGTTGTTAATGATTTTTCCTAAAGTTCACTTAAACAATTTGAGTGAGATCTTTTAAGGGAAGCCAAAATAAGAGAATTTCTCTTTCACTGAAAAAATCTGAGTCGCCAGAAAGAGAAAGAAATATACCATACGATGTCACTTATATGTGGAATCTTGAAAAAAAATGACTCAAATGAACTTATTTACAAAATGGAAACCTATTCATACTTATTTTATTTATAGACATTCAATTATTCCGTCACCTTTTGTTGAAAAACCTATCCTTTCTTCATTGAAGTACCTTTGCTCCTTTGTCAAAGATCAGTTGAATGCATTCATGTAGGTGTATTTCTGGGATTTTGATTCTGTATTATTGATCTATGTCTTTTGTCAATATATATATTGCTGTATCTGTCTATACGTATACACACACACACAGTGGAATACTACTCAGCTTTTAAAAAAAGAGTAAAAATTTTCCACTTGCAACAACATAAATGGACTTGGAAGGCATTCTGCTGAGTGAAATAAGTCAGACAGGGAAAGGCAAATAATGTATGATAGCAGTTATGTGTGGAATCTAAAAAATACAATGAACTAGTGAATATAACAAAAAGGGAGCAGACTCACAGATATAGAGAACAAACTAGTGGTTGCCAGTGGGGAGAGAGTGGGGAAGGGAAACATAAGGATGGGGAGTGGGAGGTACAAACTATTGGGTATAAGATAAGCTAAAAGATGTATTGTACAACATGAGGAATATAGCCAATATTTTGTAATAACTGTAAATGGAGTATAACCTTTAAAAATTGTATAAAAATAAAAAGTACATATAACCTTTAAAAAAATCTGACAGTCATTTTGTTTTCTTGATTTAACTAGAAAATGTTGGTAGTTGATTTAAGGACCCTCACATATAAGAATTGCCTCCATGGCTGTTGAGATAAGTAGGCCTAGACTGAATATTTTTAGAATAGCTTTTTTGAAGTCCTGAGACCCATGGTTGATTCTGGATTCGTTCAGGTGTGTTATCTATATATGAGAAAAAGATTGACACACCCATTAGGATAACTAAAATCAAGAAGACAGACAAAAATGTTGGTAAGGATGTGGAGAAATTGGAACCTCATTTATTGCAGGTAAGATTGTAACATGGTGCAGCCACTTTAAAAAAACAGTTTGATAGTTCCCCAAGAAGTTAAACATCACCTTACAACCCAAATTTTCACTTCTAACTATATACTTAAGAGGAATTAGAGCCCATGTGCATGTAAAAATTTGTACACAGATGTCTGTAGTAGTAGTATTAATAATAGCTAAAAAGGGGAAACAGCCGTCAACTGATGAATGGCTAAACAAAATGTGCTACATCCATACAATGGAATCTCATTTGGTCATAAAAAGGATTTAATTACTGCTGCGTGCTTCAACATGAATGAACCTTAAAAGCATTAAGTGAAAGAAACCAGTCACAAAAGATCATATGTTGTGTGATTCCATTTGTATGAAATGTCCAGAAAAAGCAAATCCACCAAGACTGAAAGTAGATTAGTGGTTGTCAGGGGCGAGCAGGAGGGGAGAATGGCAGGAGTCAGGTGATGACTACTAATGGGTATGGGTTTCTTTTTGGGGTGATGACAATGTTCTAAAATTAGATAGTAGTGTTGGTTGCACAACTTTGAATAAACTAAAATGCCACTGAATTATATATTTTAAAAGGAACTTCTATGTTATGTTAATTACATCTCAATGAAGTTGTTGTAAAACAAACAAAACACAGCAAAAAGAAAGAACTTAGGCCAGACTCTCTGCATACATAGAATTAGAGTTTAGTATCTAATGATAATTATTTGAATATTTCAGGTACCTAGCACAGTACCTGAGCATAATAAGCATTTAAATGTCTGTTAAAAGAACAAATATTATGATACCAAAAGGAATAATCTTGAACATAAATTACTGTAGGGGTATAGGGCTAAAATTAAAGATGAGGAATAAAAACTATTAGAAATTATAAGAAAATTCAAATAGACTTAGAGATTAATTTATTTAACAGGTTAAATAAAGTATAGTATACTTCTACAGTTAAAGACCACGTATAGTCATTTTAAACTATGTAGAAGGATATTTAATGACACAGTAGTAAAGATAGCTATATTAAACTGAAAAGTGAATTACAAAACAGTATATACACTGTGATCTCATTTAAAAAATATATATGCAGAGAAGAAAAATGGAGGGCATTTATATCAATTTTTTTTTCTCTGGTGAAATTATGAATGGCTTATATTTTCTTTTTGCATATCAATAATTTTCTATTTTTCCGCAATAAAATGTATGTCTTCTCTGAAGAAAATAATTGCAATAAAATGATTGTGTGTGTGTTTTTTAAGGTGTGTGAGTTATTCATCCTGCCAGCCAGCCTAGCGGCTCCTCTGTTCTCCTTGTGTTCTCCTTTATCCCAGTATGTTGTCATAGTGGTCAGAGTGTATTATCATTTACCTTTCTTACTCCTTAATGCCTGGAACAATATCTAGTGCCAGTCATTGTTTCAGTCAATAAATATTTCAGTAAGGAAAGATGAAACAGAGTGGGAATGAAGGGAGAAGGAGGGAGAAAGGAAACCAACCTACAGAGATGTGGATCTGAGGTTATTTTTTCAGCTTCATTCCCCAAGATCCAAAAGTAGGTGGTAGGTGGTTTATTACTTGTATAATTCTCTACACTTTATTCCTGTGTAATTCTTTATACTAATCCAGGAAATAAGTTGAACCATTTATCTTTACATTCTGATTGTGTAAATGCTAGAAAGAGTGTAGAGAAAAGGGAACCCTCCTTCACTGTTGGTGGGAATGTAGTTTGGTACAGCCATTATGGAAAACAGTATGGAGATTCCTCAAAAGACTAAAAATAGACTTACTGTATGATCCAGCAATCCAACTCCTGGGCATATATCCAGAAGAAGCTGTAATTCAAAAAGATAGATGCATCCCAATGTTCACAGCAGCACTACATACAATAGCCAAGACACAGAAACAATCTAAATGTCCATTGACAGATGACTGGATAGAGAAGTTGTGGCATATTTATACAATGGAATACTACTCAGCCATAAAGAAAAATAAAATAATGCCATTTGCAGCAACATGGATGGACCTGGAGAATGTCATTCTGAGTGAAGTAAGACAGACAGAAAGAAAAATACCAAGTGATATCACTTATATGTGGAATCTAAAAAAAAAGATACTAATGTATTTATTTACAAGACAGAAACAGACTCACAGACAGAAAACAAACTCATGGTTACCAGGGGGGAAAGGGAGTGGGAAGGGATAAAATGGGAGTTCGAGATTTGCAGATACTAACTACTATATGTAAAACAGATAAACAAGTTTATATTGTATAGCACAGGGAACTATATTCAGTATCTTGTAGTAACCTATAATGAAAAAGAATATGAAAAGAAATATATATGTATATGTATGACTGAAACATTATGCTGTACACCAGAAATTGATAGAACATTGTAAACTGACTATACTTCAATTAAAAAGTGGAAAAAAATATGTAAGTCCTGTATGACTATGGATAAATTAAAAAAAAAATTCTGATTGTGGAACACCCAAAATATATGTGAAGGAAATTTCCTGCCCCCGCCCCCCCCAGAAAAAAGAGGAGTTAGGGTTCCTACATTTAGAGAGGCCAGAGTGAATCTTTGAGAAATTATTGAGACAAGGGAAGGCTATTTTAGTAGAAAATACTGCTGGCTGTGCCACTCACTCCCCCATTTTCCCTGTCCTTCCACCAGTTGTATCCGGAAAGCCATTTTTAACAAGAAATTTGGCAGATGAGGGAGTTGTTGCCTGGTTGTCTTTCAGACTTTTCTGCGTAAAAGATCTTAAGGGAGCTTGGGGACTGCCTGCTGGCCCAGCTGCTCACGTCATGTATCTATTTAAACATTTAGTTTGGGGGAAAAGCCAGGGAAATGGACTTAATATAACTGTATCATTTTTCTTTCCAGGAAGGGGAGCAGTTTGTGAAGAAAATTGGTGGTATTTTTGCCTTCAAGGTGAAAGATGGCCCTGAGGGTAAAGAAGCCACCTGGGTGGTGGATGTGAAGAACGGCAAAGGATCAGTGCTCCCTAACTCAGGTCAGTGCAGTGATGACTTCGTCTAGAGAAGCGCTGACAGGTGCGCAAAGGAAAACGGGGGTCTGCTTTGGTGTTCCCCGAGAGGGCTGGCTTTAGAGGTATAGGACCTTGTTAAAGAACTGGTGAATCCATGGAAACAGAAATAGGTCACAGCTGCTTCCTCACCAGGGTTAGACTTTGGAATTTGACAAATCTGGGTTTGGGCTGCTGGTCTTGCCAATCACAGATTCCTCCACTGAGTGAATTATTTAACTTTTCTGAGCTTCAGGGTTTTTTTTTTTTCCCCATTTATAAATGGGAATGATAAATGGTACCTATTTTGTAGAGTTGATATGAGGATTAAGAGAGTTATCTCCTAATTAACCTGTAAAGCACATGGTTTAGTGCATGGTTACGTGTCCTCAGAAGACCTGTCTGTACTCACTGTCTCAACTATCTCATCCCAGTCACTATTTTGCACCCACTCCAGTCAACTTTAGTCCTCATCACTATCCCAAAACTGTTCTTGTCAAGGTCACCAGTGACCACCATGTTGCTAAATTCAGTGGTTAATTCCCAGCCCTCATGATAATATTACTCTTTCAGGCTTTCTTCTTACCTACTGGCTGTTTCTTCTTGGCCTCTCTTCCTGTCTTTTCCTCATCTCTAAATTTCCAAATGCCGGAGTGCTCTAAGGCTCAGTTCTATCTACATTCACTGCCTGGGCTCTCTTCTAGTTTCATGCTTTTAAAACCATCTCTACACTGATGACTCCCAGATATGTTCAGCATGGAGTCAGACATTGAACTCCAAGGTGTATATCCAGCTGTTTAACTGACAAGTTTACTTGGATACTTAATAGGTATCCCAAAGCTAGCATGTATGAGACTGAACTCCTGGTTTTCCTCCCACTCCCGTTTAATCATGTTCTCCTCCCACTGTCTTCTCTGTCTGAGTAAACTTTTCCTCTGTCTTACCGATTCCTCAGTCCACAACCCTTGAAGTCATCATTGGCTCCTCTTTTTCTCACACTCCCCAGTCTAATCCATCAGTGAATTCTGTCCTCTGCTGCTACCACCTCAGTCTAAGTCTCCACCATTTTTTTTGCCTGTTCTCCCTGTTTCTAACCTTGCCCTGCAGGTTCTCCACACACACCAGCTGGAGTGATCATTTTAAAACTTAAGTCAGGTTGTGACCCTTCTCTGCTCAAAAGCATCCAGTGGCTTTCAGCTCACCCAGAGTAAAAGGCAGAGTCCATACAGTGGCACCACATACTCTGGGCCTAGTTTTCTCTGTCTTACTATATTCTCCCTCACTTTGCTCTGCTCACACTGGCTTCTGAGCTATTGCTTGAATATAGGGTGTTCCTAGTTCAGGGGTTTTCCACTGCCTGGAATCGCCATCCCTCAGATACCCTCATGGCTTGTTTTCTTACTTCCTTAGGATTTTTGCCCAAATGCTACCTTTCTCAGTGAGCCTTTCCCCACCACACTTTTAAATCACACCCATTACCATTCCCTAACCCCCTTTCCCACCTTATTTTTCTTTATAGCACTTACAGGCATGTCAGATACCATATCTTATTTATTTGCTTGTTGTCCATCCCCCACTTGAGTTGAAAGCTGCATGAAGGCAGAACTTTTGCCTCTTAGGTTCACTGCCGCATTCACAGTGCTTGGAATAGCACCTGATACATGGAAGGCCTTCAGTAAAATAAATAAGTGAAAAATGAACAGCAGAATGAATGAATGATGCTTAGTAAGCATTCAGTCAGTGGTAGCTATACTGTATGTTACGTTTCTCTTGTTGGATAGAGCCTGGTGTGATTAGGAAAGATGATGGATGGGAACTACCTTTTTAGAGGGCTACCCTATGAACTTTGAAAGTGATTTGATATATAATCAATCCATTAAAGCATTCTAAGTAGAAAAGTGAAAGTCAAAGCTGTGTTTTAGAGGATGAAGCTGGTGCATTAGACCTGATGAATTAATTAGAAGGGAAGAAATCAGAGGCAGAGAGAACAGTTAGGAAGATGGATGGTACTACTATCTAAGTAAGCAAAAAGGATAGCCTGAGTGTTGGCAGTGAGGAGAAATAAAGGGTGTTGCTACATGGTAGTCGCCAGGGATATTTAGGGTGAAGTTGATGGGACCTAGAAACTGTGAAGGAGAAGGAGGTCTGTCGGAGATGGTAGGGTTCGTTATCGAGGGAGGTCTTGGAGGAGAGGGTGACGTCAGGAGCACAGGTGGAAGGAGGATAGTTTCAGTGAGGAGGGACGGATGCTCTTTCCCAAAGAGGGTAGAGAAATACTCAGGGACATTTTGAAGTAGAGAGGAGGCTGGCAGAACTCCTGGAATAGTTTAGAGCCTGGAGAAAGGAGAAAATGCTAAGAGCAGTGTTATATGCACTGTTGAATAAGAAATCAACTAGAGATTAATGAAGGAAAAGCTGAAGAGTAGTAAGGGCATTTGGTGTGGGCAGCATTTTTTTCTTAAATGAGTGGGCAGAAAAATAACTACGTTTACATTCTATGAGCTGCCATCCATTGTGGTGTAGGAAGAAAACTAAATGCTTCATCTGGACTCTAGCTTTTCGAAATAAAAAGAACTTTGGGGAAATAATGCCTTTTTTTTTTTTTTTGTGACTGAAGATTAATAGTAACTTCAGGATTATATTGATATGCCCAGACAGTCACTAAGGTCATTTTTAAAGGAAATCTTTCCTGTTTTGTTATTTGTGTTATGAAAGATAATATGCTTATGGAAATGTATTCCATAATTTCAGAAAAGCCTTGTTCTCTGCACATGGACTCTGGCAGTGAGCTCTCCCAGCACTAGGTGCCCCATCCCAGACCTGAAGGGATTATACCCTGAATTTCTGCTGAAATTGATACATGTTGGCAGCCTGGAGTAGCATTGAAATATGGACTTACCAGTAAAAGCTACCATGAGAAATTGCCAGCTCCATTTACATCAGCCAACAAATGACCGTTTGTTAGAGATCAGCTATGTTAAAGTACTAATAACCTGTCCTAGTTTGAACTGGCATCTTAAAGAGAATTGCTCGTTCTTTTTGGCATGTCCATACTGATGAGAGTTTTACTTTCTGTTAACAAAGTAAGATTTACTTAAATGTGTTTCATTTGCTTATATTCTAGGAGTTTGGTAATGATACAGATGATTTTATCAAGAGCTTTTCAATTTTGTGCGTTTTTCCATAATCTTTTCTTGCTGCCTGGGTGCCTCTCCATGAATTCTACTCACACCCACCCGCTTTTGAAACTACTCACATAGCATATCTCCAGGAAACCAACTTTGATTAATTTAACAATGATATTATTCTTACATTCCTTTATTCTGCCCTCTCAGCACCTATTGGAGTTCTCAACCCTGCCCCTTTGTGGGTAGCATGATGCAGAAAGCCTCAGAGTCTCCAATCCCCAAAATACAGTAAAAAGAGCATAGCCTTTGCAGACACCCAAACCTGGGTTCAAACCTTGGCTCTGTCACTTGCTAGGTATATACCTTCCCTGAGTCCAACTGTTTCACCTAGAAAATGATGAGAATAATGTCTATCAATGGATATGTTGTGGAGGTTAAATGAGATAAGGTATGTAAAGCACCTGGTGTGGTAAGTGCTTGGTAAATCATTGTTCCTCCCCAGCCCATATATTAAACATTAGTTTTGCTTTAACACATCAGTCTTGTCTATGACTTCTCAAAAGGACTTGGAGAGCTGAGAAAGCATCTGGGATTCATCAGATGCTGATGAATTGGTGAAAGCCCAGTTAAAACTGAGCTGCTGAATGTTTGTACCCCTCCTGTAACAGGAGCTCAGGAGATGGGAGTATGAACTTAGGGAGCAGGAATCTGCTTTCACACCTCGCTCAGCCACTTATTAGCTGTGTGACCTTCAGCAAGTTGTTTGACTTCTCTGAGCCTCATAGAATTATTATAAAGATCAAATGAGTCCATGTGAAGTAATCAGCATAGTGAGAGCTCAGTAAATGCTGATACAGTAACAGCAGCAACAGCAGACTGTACTTTCTAAAATCAACTTTTTATTGACCAGGAGTCCTTCCTTGGAATATTAGGATCTAGTCCAACTATAAATCAAGTCCAAGTATCTCAATTTGCCAGCCTTTTTCTCCCTGCTCTTTGATGTTATATATATCTACAAGAGAAGTGGATTTTCTAGATTGTAAATAACTTAATTTTTAAGACTTCAGACCTTTTTTCAAGTAATAAGAGAGGATTTTGTTAGAGGCAAAGGTGGAATGGCCATTGAACCACAGTCTTTTTAGGCGCTGTCCCTGAGTGCTAAGACTTGTAATGAAAACTTCAAATTTTCTTGTTTTAGTTGTTTAATAATGTGGGCATGCTGTGCTTTAATAGTTTATCCTTATCTTAGCCCATTTGGGCTGCCATATTGAACACACTACACAGCCTGGGTGGCTTATAAACAACAGAAACTTATTTCCTGTTGTTCTGGTGGGTGGAAGTCCAAGAACAAAGCTTTAGCATGGTCGCATTTGGTGAGGGCCCTCTTCCTAGTTCTTAGCCAATGCCTTCTCGCTGTGGGCTCACATGGTGGAAGGGGCTAGCGGTTCCTTTGGAGGCTCTTTTATAAAACATTAATCCAGTTCATAAGGGCTCCACCCTCATGACCTCCCAAAGCCCTCACCCCTCCCAATACTATCACATCAGGCATTAGGATTTCAACATACATGAGTTTTAGGGAGATAGAAACATTCAGACCATAGCAACCCCTATCATTTTTATTAAGGCACAGATTATCTGATTGACTATTGGGCTGTAATTTGATGTTATTACTATTAGTAGCAGTAATACTATTAGAGTATTATTGTGTTAATTACCTAAAATAACGACTGCTGAAAATTTTGATTTCTTGTGAATTTTTCCCTTTGCGCTTGAAATATCTCGTTTGTCCAAGGTAGATATGACTGACTTAGCAATGAGATATTAGAGTCTTTGTTGTATGGCCTTTTTTTTTTTCATTATAATTAGATTATACTATTAAAATTTAACATTTTTAAAACTTTGTATTATGTAAGTAATATATACCAAGTGCAGAAAAAATCAGAAAAGATAGAGAAACAAAATGAAAAAGTTACTTGTCTATAATCCCTCTGTCTACATTAGGGATTGACAAATTATGGCCTGGGGCCCAAATCCATCCCACCGCCTGGTTTTTTTGTTTGGTTACATGTAAAAATTTTCTGAAGTCCAACCTGTAATGAAGGGCATAAATCTGAAACACACAGCTTGATACATGTTAACAAATGAATATATCTCCCAGATTAAGATGCAGAATGTTGCCAGCACCAGAGGTGTTGCTAGACACCTCCCTCACACCACCTCCCATCGCTGTCCGCTCCCAAAAGGAACCACTAGTCCGAATTCTGTCACCGTAGATTGATTTTATTTATTTCAGAAATTCATATAGATGGAACCATACAATATTTACTCATTTAGGTGTGGCTCCCTTTGCTCAGCATTGTAAGGTTCATTATATGGTTGCATGTAGCAGTATTTCATTTTGACTATGTGAATGCTCCAGGAATTATTTATTTGTTTGATGGTTGTTGTATCTTTGCAGTATTTCCATTTGGGGGCCTTATGAATAGAGCTGTTATGAACATTCTCACGTGTGTCTTTCAGTGGACATATGTGCTTATTACTTCCATTTGGCATATAACCAGGAGTAGAAATACTAAGTCCTGAGGTTCAGTATAGCCAGTTTTTTGATAAACCATTTTACATTCTCTTCCACATTATAGGAGAGTTTTATTTGCTCTACATTTTTGACAGTACTTGGTAATATCTGTTTTTTATAATGTCAAGTTCATTGAGGTATAATTTACATACAGTAAAATCTACCTTTTATAGATGTGCAATTCTGTGAATTTAGATAAATGCATACAGCTACATAACGATTACCAAAAATCAAGATATAAAATATTTCCCCAAAATGTCCTCATGTCCTTTTGTAGTCAGTCCCCTTCTCTTACCCTCAGGCCCTGGCAACCACTAATCTGATTTCTGTCTCTGTAGTTTCACTTTTTCCAGAATGTGCAAGTGGAGTCATACAGTAGGCAGCTTTTTGAGCCTGCTTCTTTCCCTGAGGTTCCTTCATGTTGTTGCACGTATCATCAGTAGTTTGTTCCTTTTTGCTTCTGAGTAGTTTATCTATCCATCAGTTGGTGCATATTTGGTTTTTTCCCAGCTTTTGACAATTTGAATAAAGCCTCTATGAACATTCACATACAAATTTTTGTGTGGATTTATGTTTTCATTTCTCTTGGGTAAACACCTAAGAGTGGGGTTGCTGGCTCATATGACATGTGTATGTTTAGCTTTTTAAGAAACTTCCAGACTGTTTTCTAAAGTGGCTGCACCATTTTACAGTCCCTCCAGCATGGTATTGACCATTTTCCTTTGCTCCTCATCCTCACCAGCACTGGGTGTTGTCTTTTTTTTTTAAAGCCATTCATTCTAGTAGGTATGTTGTAGTATCTCATCCATACTTCTAATTTGCATTTTCTTGGTAATTCATAAAGTTGAACATTGTTTCATGGACTTTTTTTTTTTTTTGGCTATTTGAAGATCTTTGGTATTTGCCTGTTTATGCTGTTTGCCCATTTTTATATCAGATTATCTAACCTTTTCTAATTGAGTGATAGGAGTTTCTTATATTTTCTGCATACAAGTTCTTTGTTGGGTATGTGAGTTTCAAATATCTTCTACCTTTCGATCTGCTGCCTATTTTGAAAATAGTTTTATCGGAGCACAGCTACATTCATTTGTTTATGTGTTATCTGTGGCTGCTGTGTGCTACAAGTGCAGAGCTGAGTACTTGCAGTAGAGACCTCGTGGCCCACAAAGCCTAAAATAATTTAGTGTCTGATCCTTTACAGAAAAAGTTTTTTAATCCCTGTCTAGATAAGTATTCATCATCTATTACCACATAACAAATTACCACAAACTTAATGTTTAAACAACACACACATTTATTATCTCACAGTTTCCATCATAAGTTGACCGAGGACAACTTAGCTGGGTCCTCTGCATAGGGTCTCACAGGCTGAAATCAAGGTGTGGCCAGGGCTGGGTCCTCACCTGGAGACTTGACTGGGGCAGAGTTCATGTCCAGGCTAACTCATGTTGCTGGCACAATTAATTTCCTTGCAGCTATGAGAATGATAGCTTTAGTTTTTTACTGGTTATAGACTAGAGTCTGCCCTCAGCTCCTAAAGGCCAGTACTCTGCCAGGTTGCCCTCTTCGTATGCCGTATGTAGTTCACAGGAAAGCAGCTAGCTTATTCAAGGCCAGCAGGAGAGTGAGAGTGAGTCAGTCAGCAAGACAGAGTCTGATACATGTAATAGAACACAGGAATGACATCCCATCACTTTTGCCACATTCTTTAGGCTAGAAGTAAGTCACAGGTCCTGTCCACACTTGAGGGTAGGGGGTTATATAAAGTCATGGACACCAGAAGACAGGGATCACAGGGGTTACCTTAGAGTCTGTGCGTCGCAATAACTGCTGTTAATATATTGGTGTCTGAGTTTACAGATTTTTTTTTCTATGCATGTATAATTGAATATCTGCTTTTCAGCAAAAAAATGGGTCCATGCTTACAGTTTGCTCTGTAACTGGCTTATATAAATAACAGTATCATGAACATGATGTAACATGAATATTTTTTCGGGTCAGTAAAATGTAGATCCACATCATCTAATGTCTGCATTATATCCCATTCTATGAATATACCTTGGCTAATGTAATAAATTCCTTCTTGTTAAATACCAAGGTTGCTTGTGATCTGTGCCACATTTTACCAGACTGCCATTGAAGTGTACATGAGTGCCCATTGTCCTGCCCTAATACTGCCTGTGATTCTGCTGCAGTCAGTGGCTTTTGACTAAAATGTATGCATAAAACTGAGCACTCACCTCTTCTCCTTCCTTCTCTTTTAGATAAGAAGGCCGACTGCACAATCACAATGGCTGACTCGGACTTACTGGCTTTGATGACTGGTAAAATGAATCCTCAGTCGGTAAGTATGATGGTGCTTATATCCTTCCATCAGCTGGGGCTTTTAGCCTGTCCCACTTCATCACCTACCTCAGCCTCATCCCATAAAGTGCTGAGTGGTCAAAGCCACAAAACTCAGTGTTCCCCAGAATGTTCACTTAACAAATGACAAACAGTTGTGGGGCTGACCATGTACCAGCTCTGCCCTGTCTGCTGGAAATGTCCAGAAGAATAAGAAGTAGTTCTCATGCTCAGGGCATCCACAGTTTGGTATGCAGCAGATCTGTAGCAGCCAAATATCCAGGCACCCTGCCTGGCCTGTGGTCAGGGAGGGTGGGGGAAGGAGCAGCCATGCCTTCCTGGGCCATTAGAGAAGGCTTCACAGAGGAAGTGATACTTGCACTGAGTGCTGGGGTGATTACAAGTTAGCAGTGCACAAATGGTGTGTAGGAGCGATTCACGTAGAAGGAGGGACTGGTATGAACAGAGGCATGACCTTTTATGTCTCATATCTTTGTCTGTGCTCTTTTTGCCTGAACTGTCCTTCCTTGACAAACTCTTTGTCTTTCAAAATGAGCTTAGGTATTATGTCCAAAGACTTCCTATCACATAGTAGGGGAGCTGTAGTCAGTCCCTCTTCTGGGCCACACGCTGGACTGCTAGCTTAGCACTGGTCTCATTATATTAGTCATAATGTGCCTATCTCTGCATTGGATTGTGACTGTCTCAAGGAAACAAACCACATCTTGTTCGTCTTCGTGTCTCCAGAACTTAGCATGATGCCTGGTGTTTTTAGGTTTTCACGGTTGCTGAATTAATTGGTATTTGTCTAAAATGTATTTATGCCTTATATAGATTTTTCTGGGCCCCCAGATTGTCAAGGGTCTTCATATACTCTGTAGTTGCACAGTGTTGAACAGACATGATATACTGAGCTTTCCACTAGCCATAGAAAACACAAAGGAAACTAAGATTCTTCTTTCCATTGTAACCTTTTGTTGTTGTTGCCTCAGCCTGATTTGTTTTAGGTCTTTCTGTGATGCCCTTGTAATTCAAAAGATTGGATGAAACAACTAAATCTGACTTCGATTTGTATTCCCTTTTTTTAAAAATGCTTTTTCTAAGCAACTAAACCTATTTCAGCTGAGAGACTTACATCTGTGACATTTCAACTGAATACACACCATTGACACTGATATTTCCACCCACTGCACGCTCTCCAGAAATCTGGACAGAGCAGAGGCCACCAATCTTGGAGCTGGCCGACATCCTCCTTCCCACGCACTGCTGCTCATTCCACCGTACACTTCCTTGGCAGGGTAGTCAGACTTCACATTCAGCTACCCTCATGCTCTCAGTTTATCTGTTCACCACCCGTTTTGGAGAATGAAATGGCAGCTTACTTTTCCTGAACACCTGTTAACACCCAAAGGAATTAAAGATAAAAATGGGAAACCTTTCTGTTAATGGACTAATGGCCTTCCCTTATGCTTGGTAGAGGATTTGACTGGAAACCATTAAATGCAGTGGAAATTATAATTTCAGTGTTTGGCTGCAGTTGAAACAAAGCAATATGCTCTCCAGCAGAAAGCACACATGAAGAACACCTTAAGGGCCAGATTAAAATGATTCTTATGTTTTGGATTCTCTAAAGGATAAAGATTCATCTTTCTCTATAATAATTATTAAATAAAAAGTCATTTCCCCTTTTAATTAAAAAAAGGAAAAGATGGTGAGTTTTTTTTCTAGGTACTACTGGTCCATATTTTTCAAGGACGCATGTTAAATGTATTGTGTTCTGAGACACCTGACCTTTAAGTCATCAGACAGAAGGCTATGTGCCATATAGAAAGGAAATACTTAGTTTGTCCAGACAGAGGAGGGAAAAAAAAAAAAAGGAATTAGTCACCCTTACCAGAAGGTGTAAAGAAAGCAGAGCTCTGTGCTTTCCTGTGGATGGGGCAGAAGAGCTCCTCACTTCTTCATGTGCTTGTTAGTAAGATAAGACTACCAGAAACTTCTCTAGCTTTTCCTTATTTTAAGATCGAGTTAAAAGACTGAGATCATAGCAGGGAAATCATGCTATGTTCCCAATTTTGCTATTTCTTTAAAGTTTTCCTGGGATTTTGTGACATGATAAATTTAGCAAATATCATGTGACCTAATCTCAGGCAGTTGTTAAATGGAACAAATTGTGGCTCTGTACTTGGGATCGGTTTGATTGTTCTTTTCGAGCCAAAGATTAACACAGGCACCTCAGTCTGAGCAGGCTGCCTGACCTTCCTCTGTAGGGAATGGATCTTTATCATGTAGACCAAAAAAGGAAAAAGAGATGGTGACATTTCACCCACATGGTATTGAATCCCAAGAGTTTTTGTGTTATGCATGTACTTTTTCTCCCTGTTAGCAGACTACTGAAGTTTTCAGTTCATATTCCTGATCCACATGTAATATTTTTAAACAAAATCAATCTAGTATGAACCCACTTTGCCTGATACTTGGAAAATGTACCACCTTTGAGGAAGGCAGCTAAAGGCAGACTCAGTTTCTAAGAGAAGATATTTGGGAAAGATGTAACTTTTGACTGCTCTATGTAAAGAATGGCTTTTACAAGTTCATCCTTTAAAAAAAATTTTATTTATTTATTACTATGTTATTTAATTATTTTATTTTGGCAGGGAATGTAGGTAATCAGGTTTATTTGTTTTTAGATGAGGTATTGGGGATTGAACCTAGAGCTTTGTGCATGCTAGGCATGCACTCTACCGCTTGAGCTCTACCCTCCCCACTAAGTTCATCCTTTTGAGGAGTCTGTTTCTAAATCTATTCCAGAAAGCCAACTTTCATATTTTAAAGAATGTTTAAGAGACCTGGATAAATAAATCCTCTCAGAGCTGGATAGTCTAGGAATAACAGCAATCTCAAAACAAAAACCACCCAATAATACATTTTCTTTCTTCTTACTCACAGGCCTTCTTTCAAGGCAAATTGAAAATCACTGGCAACATGGGTCTGGCTATGAAGTTACAAAATCTTCAGCTTCAACCAGGCAAAGCTAAGCTGTGAAGAACTACCTTTGCTCACCTTTGAAAATCAGGATGAGATATATAGATATATATCCATATATTTCATTATCAGAACTTAGATTGAAACTGCACATTGGCAAATAGCATGAGATTTGTTTTTAAATGGGTATGACCAGTCTTGTTTTCCCTAAGCTCTGGGTGAATAGAACCTGATGGTACACTACTGCTTTGCTGAATTACATACAACTGTGCATTACAAAGTTAATATGGTAATTATGGTTTGGAGTAAAATTGAGTTTTAAAATAAAATTAGGAACAGCAAAATCCAAAAACTATGTAAACGAAAGCTCTCATTTTGCTTATAAAGTATATTTGAGGATTATTCTGCTGAAGGTTCAGTTTAAGTTTTCCTTGGGAGAACTAGGGAAGAAGCAGAATACAAGTAGCTGGCCAATAATTAGTGTTGTGCACTTAATGATCTTAATCTATTTTCCATTGATAATTTTTAAAATTCTGTACTGGGATTTTAAAAAAACTAAAATTTTGCATTTCTTGCCATCAAAATGATATTTTCTTCCCAAATCAAAGAAATATGATCAGAGCTTGGGAGAAAAAAAATCTATAGCTGAACACAGGCCTATTTTTAAAATAAAAATATTTTTTAAATGGTTTTCATTCTTGAAAAAAATCACTGTATTAGAATCAAAAAACACTGTTGTTAAAAATAATTGAAAAAATGTTTGCTTTGAGATGCACAGTTTTCAGATTATAATCTCATATTCATTTAATTAAATTTGTAAAGCTCTCCTGCCCTTGTTTTTAATTTTCCTTTTTCATATGTTTAGTTTAACTATCCACATTTGTCTTCCCAGTTTTTCTAATGCAAATGTTATTTCTAATAACTCAGTAAGTATGGGGTAAAATAATGTTTTTGGAAGAATGTTTAATAGAAAATTAAAATAGCTCCTCCTCATCTGCTTTGTTTTTATTGTGTATATTCTGTTTGTCCAGGGATTTCTAAATGATGGTGAGTAAGAGAAACATTGGGGGTTTACAGTCTGTGTTTCTAGGCTACTGTCTACTGGTTGCTTTGGCAATATCGATCACTAGGCTCTTGATTAGGAGGGTACTGTGTTGCAGTGGGAAGAGCACTTGACCAGGAGCCAGGAGTCTTGCTTCTCTTAGGCAAGGAAGTAACTGCTTGCTTGGGCCTGTTTGCTAAACTCTTAATAGAAGGCATTTAAGATTAAGAGCCCCTTCTGCTCTGACCACTCCTGTGAGTCTCCTCAGAGCCCAGCAGAACTGTTTGGTAGTCATCCGGGCCCCACCAGCCCGCTGTTAACAAGTTTACTTCACCCAGAGGTGGTTGGGGTAAAAGCCAGGTGGTTTCATTTGTTTGCTTAGATGTTTGGACCCTGTGCTAATCAAGTCAGGGCTGTGGACCCAATCTGCTTAGACCATTTAGTTTTGCATGTTCTGTGACCAGCAGAACAGTATTTTGGTACATTAAGCCAGTGTAAATTGATCTCAAGTCCCATAAAATGAATTCAGAACACAGACCTACTTCCTAATCATAGTGGCTTCTTACTCTGAGACAAAAAAAGACTTCAAGAAAAAAGTTCCAACAGAATGTCTGTGATTTATTTGTAGTTTGGATTTGCTGCATTATTCTGCGTTCACTTGTCCCAGATAATAGGAGGTATCTGTTATAGGCTTTAGGATGAACTTGAAAAAACAAACAAAAGAAAAAAGAAAAACAAAAACTGCTTCTTGGAGTAGAAATGTATTCATATATAAGTGCAACTTATATGTATAATAGAAAAGTACTTAATGATAAAATATAGTAGCAGTTTAACTTCTAGAGAAGCATGGTTTGGAGGAAAGAGGTTAACAGGTCTGGGTTGAAACTGTTGCTTTTACTGGTTTTGCTGCTAGAGCAGATTGAGTCTCAGTTGCCTGATCTAGAATGTGGAGATATTAATATTGACCTCCTAGGATTATTGAGAATCTAGAGAGATAACATATGTAAACTACCTAAATTAGTGTTAGGTGTACGTCACAGTCATTCTTAGTTCCCTTACTATAAATGTGAGTTCCCTTACTATCCCCACCTTTTGTCTCTGTGATATGTGGTATGATGTCTGTAGTGGTTTTTTTACATCCCACTTTTGGAGTCTTTTTTCATTTGTTCATTCACTGAACAAGTATTTCTTGAGTGCCTACTATATATAGGATACCATATTGAGGGTACAATGCTAGGCACTGGAGATAGCAGAGAGCTCCTCCCCTAATGGTGCTTACAGTCTAGTGGGAGAGACAGTCAGTCGAAGAGGTGAATAATTATTACACACTGATGTGCCATGCAGGAGATGGTCAGGGTGTGGTGATGGGGAGTCACAATGAGGGGCCTCCTTTGATAAACTAGTTAAGGGAGACATCTCTGAGGAGGTAATATTTAAGTTGAGATCTGCGGGTTGAGGAGTGAACCATGCAAAGAACCATGCAACAAAGGGTAGAAAGACGCCTGGATTGTTCTAGAAATTGTAAGATGGCCAGTGTGAGTGGAATATGGTGACCTGAAGGGACAGGCCCAAGATGAGGTTGGAAAGATACACAGGAGCCAGTTGGATTGGAATTTGTTCATTATGGTAAGGCGTTTGTGTTTCATTCTTCTTGCGGTCAGGAGCTGTTGAAGGTGTAACTTTACATATGTTTATTTCTCACTCATGCTGTATATCTGCTTCACCATCATATCCTAAGTCTAGAACCCAGGCTAATGGAGCAGTTACTGTCTGGAGCATTGTGATTGTCGTGGCACAGGAAGACAAAAACGTGAAATATGTGTTGGCTCTTAAAGTTTCCACCCAAAAGTGATACGTATCACTTCTGCTCCCATTTCATTGTCCAAAGAAAGTCATGTGCCCCACCCAACTTGACAGTCTTACCAGGTACTGGGGAAGAGAATGGAGCTGGAATATTTGTGAAGGAACTGATGACCATCACAGAAGGGCTGTAAGCGGGGGAATGAAATGATTTAAACTGTCCAAGTCGCTGCTGAGTGGAGAATGTACTGGGAGCAAAGGGCTGGGGAATGGATGTCCAGGTGCAAGAAGATGGTGACTGGCCAGGTGGGTGGGTCTTGACTGGAATGATGAGGGAACAGCAGGTTTTAGGGAGAGTGGTTGAAATAATTTAAATCCCTCTTTTTTTTTAACTTCTAGAATATTTTATTTTGTTTCTAACACCAGTGCTATCCAACAGAAATATAATATAAACATGTGATTTTATGTTTTATACCATTAAGAAAAGTAAAAAAGAGATAGGTGAAATTAACTTTAATAGTATATTTTATCTAACTCAGTAGATCCAAAATAATACCATCTCAACGTATAATCAATATAAAAATTATGAATGAGATATTTTACATTGTTTCTTCTCATACTAAGTCTTCAGGATCTTGGATGTATTTTCCATTCCACCTAAATTGCTCTAGCCACATTTTTACTACTCAATAGTCACAGTTGGTGGGTGGCTACCAAGTTGGACAGTGCAGGTGTATGCACAGTCACGGAACATAAGCTCCACTTTTGAACATGTTGATTTTGTGATTCCTGAAAGATTGCCAGGTGAGATATCAAGGAGGCAGTTGGATTTACAAGACTGGAGCTCAGGGGTGAGGTCAGCTTGGAGATGCACATGTGGAAGTCATGGGCACATGGATGGTATTTAAAGCTGTAAGAATGGATGGTATCACCTGGGGAGGGAAGAAGGGAAATTAGAGTAAGCCTTGAGGAACTTCAGCTTTTAGAGATCAGGTGGAGGAGGAGGATCTGGCAGGGAGATGAGGAAAAGGGACTACAGAGGTGGAGGGAAATTTCCTGAGAAAAGAATATGGCCAAAAAGTGGGAATGGTCAACTGTGTCCTATGCTGCTGTGAAGTCAATTAAGATGTCTGAAAAGTGTCTATTGGATTAAATTTGGCAGCATGGAAGTCACTGGTGATTCCTACAAAATCAATTTCAATGCTAGACTGGAACTGGTGTCATAAAGAGCTATGAATAATAACAGAAAAGTTCTATTTGGTAGTGATATGTTCAGTTTCCAAGTGATTAATACAGAGCAAGCACATTAGCTAATACTTTTAGTTCTAAATTAGGTCATCTTGCACATGCTGTTCTCTGTGCCCACCCTCACCATTCTCCCCCTGCTGCCCCCCACCTTATCCACTTTGCAAATTCCTTTTCATCCTTTTCATGCCTTAGCTTTCGGGAAGGTGTCCCTGTTTGCCACAAATAGAACTATGTAATCATTCCTTTGTGATAATTTGTTTCTGTCTCCCACTGAACAGAGAGCTCTGTAAGGGCAGGGATTACATTTCATGCCTCCCTTTGGCTACCCCCAGCGCAGTCTTGGCTCTCTGTCCTAATGTGAATGAATGTGACAAGCCGAATAACAATTCTATACTCACAGGGCATTTCTGAAGATAGGAACTCATCATAGAAAGCATTCTCTATTACAGTGACCTTCTGTTGCCCTGACGATGAAAGAGACTATTAATTCTCCTTTAGCCTGACTTACCCTGCTCCTTCTTTGAAAATATTTGCAGCTTCTCAGAATAGTCTTTCAACTTAAGAGTGAAGCAGCTTGAAGTAATACGTTTATTTGTGGTTTTATTACATGTTTGTAAAAACAAAGTAGCTTAGTGTGGATTGTGTGTGCATTAAAATCATTAGTCTTATTGCTGTACCTATCCAGATGAATTTAAAATCTTAGGTTTCTGTAATCCTTGTTCCATATGTAGAAGAACTGTAATGGAGAGCAGGATTGGGAAGTTGAGTGTGGAGGTGGCAGAGTCAGGGAGTCACTGATGTGTGATTAGAAGAACCTCAGATCAGGTCCTGTCTGCCTCCAGGAAGCTAAGGTAGGTCAAGGCATTTAAGCCTCATCAGCCTTTAGTTTCTTCCTCTGCACAAGGTGCACACTTAATATTTTTTTAAAGTAGTCTCATTAGACTGTGAACACCTTGAGGATAGGAATCTCTTATTCAATTCTGTCTCTAGTATGAATACTATGTCTACCAGAGTAAGCATCAATAAAGGTTTCTCAAACAAATGAGCAGACAATGATCCATTAAAGTTCTTTTTAAATACCTTGTAAAAGGTTCAATCACATATAAACATAAACTTCTTGAAATATGAAATTAAATCCTATAATTAACAGCTTTATCTTCTAAAGTTTTAGCAGTTTCAGAAAGTAATACATTTAGAACAGCCTGGTATAGTGGGGGAATTTGGGGCCTATCAGATGAGGGTTTTGGTCCTTGCTCTGACACTTAAAGATTGGGACTCTGAGCTAATAATGACTTTGAGCTTGTTTCTCACTCTGTAAAAAGGCAGTAATAATGCCGACTTTGCTGGTTGTGAGGATTAACAATTGTAGCTGTAAAATGTCAGGGACACAGAGGGTACTCAATAGATGGTGCCTAAAGTTATTTGAGAATTTTTTTTTTTAACACAAAGGAATTTATTCATTGGAACAATTTTGTGATAATCCTTTGAGTTCAAATAATCAGCTGACTTCAGGATTGGGGACGATTTGCATTTCTTCTTTTTTTTCTACCTTTTTTTTTATTGAGTTATAGTCATTTTACAATGTTGTGTCAAAAATTTGCATTTCTTACTATCTACATCCTTACATTTTTCTTAAGAATCATTACAATGTAATAGTCTCTGTAACCAAGTGAATGGATATAGAATTATTTAGACTTTCAGAAGGTTTGCATTTCAGCCAAAGATTACAGTTCCAGCTGCCCATGGTATGGCTGCTTTTTGAACACAAAGAAGTTGCTTGATGTTATTGACTAGGAAGAAAAAAGGTAATTAGCCAGATTGTACCTCTGAGTAAACTACTCCATGGAACTGAGTTTGTTTAAAGACCACACTGATACGAAGTAGGACCTTTGGGTCTACTACTGAACAGCTAATGAGGGTCCAGAAAGATTTATGTGCTATCAGGAACCATAGCCACGTCTAGCCAAATTTGAGGGTTTTTCTCAATAGAGAGTTACAAAATCCATTGGAAATTTCCAGTATTAATGTCTATCTGGAGACTGCTGCAAACAAACAGCTCTTTAGTTCTTGGTAAGAACAGAGAATATTGGGCCAGATTTCTGGCCCTTAAGAAATGTGGTGTCTGATTTCATTTGGCAGGAAGTTTAATCTGGTATAGAACTTTAGCCAAACTTCTTGGAGAAATATTTTTTTTTAATGTAACATATCCAAAACTTACTGCAAAAAGTGATGTCCATTTAGTCTATCTATTCTATTAACAGTCACTTAAATATTTCGTAGCAAAATGCTTGACCTTTTAGTTCCCGAATTTGTGGCCGTAAACTTTTATGTAAAACTGGGGGAAATTCATTGTAGTCTGCTGTTTATTTAAATTGCAGGCAGAGAAGCAGTAAGTGCAACAGTTTTCTAACCAGGTATCAAACAGTTGTAAGTTTTCTTTTTCCTCTGCAAGTTATTGTACAATTCACCTTTTAGAATATGGCACCTTCTGTAGTGTACAGAACACCTGGGTCAAGATTAAGCACCTCATTTAAAACATGAAAATGTGGAAAAGAATTTCAGATGTGAAGGCACAGCAGTATAAGAGAAAGGTTGACTCAGGCAGGCTGAAAGGAGCCTTGCACTTGGCAAAATGATACCCAAGGGCAGGTTGTGATAACGGTTCACAAATATTTGAGAGATGGAAAGACCAAACCAAGGGTGAGGAGTGTTACTTTGCTTAGTTATTAGAAGTAATGGGAAGAAATATACAAAGGGAAATTTCAGACTGAAAATCAGCTTAATTTCTGACAAAAAAATTGGTCAGGAGTGGACTAAAAGCTCCTACCACGGAGATGTTCCTAAACCGAGCTGGCAAAGAAGGGCATTCTTTTGAGAAAGATGTACCTTAAAGGGGCTGGAAGAGCACCTGAGTGGGAGAAAATATTTTTCACGGATAGCCACTCTTTGGAGGATTTCTCCTTTTGCCATTTATCAAAACCTTTTTTTTTTTCTTCTGTGTGTCAGAAAGAAGACTTGATGTTTTTATATTTACTTGTTTATACTCTGACCTGTGCCCTGATGTACTGAGATATCTTCAGGAGAAACAGAAAGAAGTGAGTATTTAGAAGCGTTTAAGTTTTCATAGTGTGAAAGCAGCCGGAGTTTTTGTCCTTTTTTTTAGTTCGTTGTTTAGCTTAAGGTAGTACAATCTGAAAGCCACCAAATGGTAGCTGCAGTGTCAGAGACAATTCTCACTGGAGTTAGAACCCGAAGGCCTGAGTTTGAATTCTGGCTCAAATATATACTGGTTAGCCAGTCACCTGAGCAAGTCACTTATCTTCCCTGAGCATCAGTTTCCTAAAATAAGGTGGCAATAACACCATCATGCTTGTGAAGATTAAGTGAAATGATGTGTGTGGGTAAATGTACCATGCTCCAGTTTTAGTTATTAATGTTTGTGTTAGTTTTTTATTGCTACTGTAACACATTACCACAAACTTAGTGGCTTAATGCGACTCAAATTTATCATCTCATTTCTGTAGCTCAGAAATCTGGGTGGGTTCAGCTGGTTCCTCTGTTCCAGGTCTCAGAAGGCCAAAGTCAAGGTGTTGGCGGCCCTGGGCTCTTATCTGGAGGTTCTGGGAGAGAACCTGCTTCCGTGCTCATTCAGGATGCTGGCAGAATTCAGTTCCATGCTGCTGTTGGGCTGTAGTCCCATATCCTTGCTGGCAACCTGGGCTTGTTCTCAGCATCTAGAGGCGGCCTGCGTTCCCTTCATCTTTAAGGCTAGTCAAGTCCTCACATGTCAGATCTCTCTGATCTGCCCTTCTGCCTCATCTCTCCTACCTCCAGCCAGAGAAAGTTCTCTGTTTTTAAGAGCCCCTGTGATTGGGTTAGAACCACCTGGTTAATCCAGGATAGTCTCCCTATTTGAAGGTCCATAACCTTAATTACACCTGCAAAGTCCCTTTTGTCATATCATGTGACTATCCACAGGCTCTAGGGATTAGGCTCTGGACATCTTTGGGGGTCTGTTCTGCCTACAACAGTGATGGTATTTTAGAGTTAGAAAGAGACCTTACAGTACATGAGATGAGGTTCCTACCCTGAACGGTTTACAATCCAGTAGGGGAGAGAGCTGAGAAACATAATATACAGCAAGAAAAGTCCAATAATAAAGGGTCTGTATGGCATGTTATAGGAGCCCAGAAGACTTTTTCTGTACCTGACTTGGCCTGTGGTTTTTCCATCATGCCCTGCCTGTTCTTCAATGTCTCATCTTTGATAAAGATCCTTCAGGTGGAATCCATAGGCACAAAACACCACCATGCGATTTAATTTCTCAATGTCCAGAAAATTAAGCTGCTGCCATAGCTCAGTATTGGGGGCCCTGTAACTTAATAAGGAAAGGTCTTGGGCCCTCAGCTCAAAGTAAGAGGAATTATTTTCTTCTCTGATGATGAAGTATAACACCACCTTATCTCGCCTCATCTTGTTCCTTATCTCCTCTTTCTCCTCATCAAACCCCAGCTGAGAGCCTTCTTGGCCTATACGCCTAGCTCTCTCTGTCCATGTATCTGTCTTTACTTCTCTTTTTTGAGTTTTCTTGTTTCTTATTGTTTTGAATTAGAAGGCACTTACCCAGGGGCAATGCAGAGGTTTCTGTTTAATTCTTGCCACTGGTCATTTCTTCTTTAATAATGCTTCCTGGATGTTTAGTCAGATCTTGGCTATAGTTTTGTAATAATAGCAGCTGTCATTTACTGAGCACTTGCCACATGCTGGGTGCTTTGCAGAGTCCTGTACCTCCATTTGCTCATTTAATTTAGACATTCTGTGAGGTATACGTCCCATTTCTCTTCATTTGAATTCAGCTGGGACTCGAACCCAAATCTAACTCCATAGCCTGTTCTAGACACCATGCACTGCAGTAATTAAACAGGAGCTGAAACCTAGGGGCAGCATGAGGGAGCCAAAGCAGCACAAGCAGATTTAGGAAACCTAAATGTCCAACTCCACTGTCTCTACAGCCCATGTGAGAGTTAGATTATCTGCTTCTAGAGTACCAGGATTGCCTCCATTTTCCACCAGAGACACTCAGAGTGATTCCTGCACATTAGACTTCAGACAGGTGCCTTTAGTTTGTACCTACAGCCCTGGACAGCCACAGAGCATGTGTGGGCACTGGCTTGGCATTCCACAGAAGACCCTATTGCTCTGAGGGGTGGGCAGGGGTAGGGGGATGTGGTGTGGCTGGAGAATACCTTCCCCACAGGGTTGGGATGATTAATATCTTCAAGGATTGAACATGGTGCCTGGCACTTAGTGGGCCTTCAGTATATGCTGGTTCTCATTGTCCTTCTAGAAGAGTTTCTTTAGTTCATGGGTATTCAAGCCAGTAGAATCTTACTCTTTTAGCTGCACTTGAATCTAGGTTCAATGTTGAGAAGACACGAGACACATCTTTGTGTTGGCTCCTGTCCAGTCCTGTGAATCATACCAACTCTCATAAGTTCAAGCTCAGAGAGAACTGGAATCTGAGGCCAAAGAAGGCAAAATATTTCCCCTTTTCCATTCTTGAGTTCTTGAGTTCTTGATGTAATGGAAATAGACAGTCTTGGGTTCAAATCCAGACTCTGCACTTGGCTGCTCAAGTTACTTTCCTGTCTCCATCATGGAAAAAACTTGGGCTGTGGGAAGAGTAAACCTGGCCATTTTACTCACTCAGTCATTTATCCTTTTCAAGGCTGTCTCCTTACTTATAATGGAGGCAACAGCAATTCTTCTCTTGCAGGGTTGTGATGCTTAGGGAGAGTAATGCATGTGGTACAAGCAGGATGCGGCAGCAGAAGCGAGTGAAAAAGTCTGGAGCCTTTACATAAGCCTTTCATTCATTCATTCGTTCCTTTGTTCATTGATTCATTCGTTCCTTTGTTCATTCATTCATTCCTGGCCTTGGCAATTAAGTTGAGCAAGTAGTGCCAAGTTTGAATTATTTATCCTTTTCCTCTCCAGCAGGAGGGCAGCCAGGTAAGGTAGCTGTGGGTGCTCTGCCCACAGGCCAGAGCAGGTATAGGGGAGAGCCTTGTTTGGCAGTGGAGGTGCCAAGTACCACCTAAACTCAGCCGAACCGCGTTCTACCGCCAAAGACGTTGGCGCCAAACGGTGTTGCTTCAGCTGCTAGTAGTTAATGCTCCTTTACTTGGAAACGTTTCCCGCTCCCGGGAGCAATATGGTGCCATGAGGGCTCATGGCTCACCCTCCCCCTGTCTCCCTTAGACTGGGATCCGCATGCACCTACTCCCAGCCGAATTTATCGTCCTTCAAGGCTCACCAGGGCCAACGTTGAGGTGGGGCGGAGAACTTTTCCGGGAAGGGGCCCAGTAGGGTCTCTTGGCTGGCTGCCCCTATTAGCCACGGCTCAGGACCCCAGGGTGGGAGAGTGAACGGAAAGGTACTCATGATTGGAGCCGTGGCAAAATCCTCTGCCGTGAGGAAGAAACTGAGCTCAGAGGCCATTGGTAGAAGGGGCCCCGCTCACCGGCCCTCCTTTCAGGTGCTGGGGCCTAGAAGGGGTCCAGTTCCACTTCGGAAGGCTACGAACTAGGAAGCGTTGCGGGCTAGACACCCCGCCTCCCGAGTCTCCTGCGGAGGGGGGGCGTGGTACGGCGGCCCCGCCGGGGCGGAGATGGGGTGAGGGGTCGTGCGGCGGCTCTGCCTTCCCGGAAAGTGGAACTCGGCCCAGTCCGACGCGGGGAGAGGCAGGCCCTCCCCGGCCCGCGCCTGCCGGGACCCTACGCCTGTGTCCGGAGGAGGCCGGCGTCCAGCAGATGCACGCGGGGGGGCAGGGGCGGGGGAGAGGCGGGGAGGAGAAAACCCACAACAAAACTTGCGTCGCCGAGCGCACGGCTCGACTTGAATGGAAGGAGCCCGCGCCCGCGGAGTGCAGCCGAGACTCGGGAGAGCGCGGTCGGCCGGCAGGGCGCGGCGCGGCGCCGGGGCGCAGCAGGTACCGGGCGCGGGCGACCGGGTGAGCCGAGGACCGGGGCCGAGCTGGGCAGCCGACTCGAACTTTCCGCCCTGCCCGGACGGCTCCAGCAGCTGGCCCGGGCGGGGTCGCGCATCTCGCCCCCCGTCTGAGCCTTACACGGAGAGTACGGCCGGAGAGCTCTCCCTCGTGGGGCGCGACCTTCTGCGATCCAGACCCGGCAGGGGCCTGTTCTCTCTGGCCAGAGGCTGGTCCCAGCCCCGGGCCCCTCCCGCTGCGCACATCTGGAAAGAATCTGAGGGCGGATGGGAGAGGGGAGTGGAAGGACGCGGGCGGGCAGCTGGGAATGTGGGGGGCAGGTGGAACTGGGGAGGGCGAAGCCCCCTGTATTTAGAGCCTGGGCGTAAACTATCCCGGTGTCTTAACACGTTAGCTCATCCCAGCTAGCCCACCCTTCGACCTCTTTACAGAGATACTGAGGCCTAGAGAGGGCCAGAGATCTGCCCCCAGGACGCGCGGACCGGTGAGGCGGAGCCCGCGCTGTGTCCATCTCCGACCCGCTCGGGGCTCGGCTCCCCAGCCCCGCGCCGCGCACTGGCTGAGCCAGAGCTTTCAACCGGTGGCCTGGTGTCTGTCTATACGGCTGCCCTCCCTGCTGGGACAGCAAGACTGAGGAGGAGGCAGACAGGTGGCCGCGGAGCGCGAGCAGCGAGGCCGGCCCGCTCCAGCGAATGCGGCCGAAGCCCCCAGGCTGTAGGTCCCTGAAGCCCCAGGCTGGCCTGGACGGGGGACGAGATCGTGGCGTTAGAATACCTGGTGCGCCGTCAGGTGGAAGTGGTGGCGGCGGCGAGCCCCTGGCGGCCGCTGGGGCTGGGGGCGGGAAGCTGCTGCAGCCTGAACTTCAGGAGAGGAGTGGGCGCAAGCATGCGTGCGGCGCTGACCATTCGCGTCCGGAGGCGCAGAGGGATGCGCCCCCCGGCGCTTGCAGGGCATCACTGTGGAGGCCCACACAACCTGAGCATCTGCCTTTCGATTCTCGCCGGCCCGGGAAAGTGAAGCTGTGGCTGACCCGGCTGCAGGAGGCACCACAGGAGACCCGGGGCGGTTATGCCCCCTTTTAGGGCCCAAAACCCAGCCTATTCTAAACTAGAGTGCAAGTTAAGAAATGTCAGATTCACATGAATGTTTTCATGAAATCTTGTTGGAGCATACTTTGTCCCTTCTATCTGAATTTGGGAGAGGGTGACTAATGGTGGCACCCGGGCCTGGTAGAGTCCTATATAAGAGCTTGGACAATGATCTGCTTGGAACACTTGATAGTTCCCTGTCATCAACCCCTTAGCATAGTGGCTGATGCCGTAGGAGACTTGGACCGCCATTCTCTGTTGACCCTTCCTTAAACACACCTCCCTCTTTCGCCCTCCGCACACTTTGGCTCACCTTTTTTCGTGCCCTGCCCTCTGCCCTGAGTGCCTTTCCTCCCCTTTGTCTACCTGAAGAACTCTTATTCAGTCTTCAAGACCAACTCGAGGCTCTCGGCAGGAGTCAGAAATCACAAATTCTAATTCTGGCCTTGCCTTTAGAATATTTATCTATAAACTGAGAGAGCCAGACCAGATAATAGTGTTGCAGATCTTTTCCAACTCTGCTTTTCATAAGTACATACCTTCATTCAGCAAACACTGCCTGAGCACCTGCTACTTGCTGAGAATCAGGGAAGACTCAGCTGAGCCTTGAAGGATGCAGAGGGCCAGGGGTGCTTTGGGAGCATCAAGGAACTGCCTAAACCAGCCAAGTAGGCAGGAGCAGCTTCCCAGGGCAGATTCTGAGTAGGAGCTTACTGGGGATGGGCAGCAATGGGAGCCTCTTTGTGCTTGAGTTTCCTCATCTGCAAAATAAGAACACTAACTCTTAGTCTTGGGAATTCTGTTGGAGTCAGTAAGATGCAGCTGTTCGGGGCCCAGCACAGAACAGGTGATCAGCGAATCTTCACTGAATTTGAGTGGAAGAGGAAGGTGGTTCTGGAGGCTGAGAATCTGCCTCCTGATTTGGATTTCCTTTTCCCTAGTCCCGCCTTAATCACCCCCTTAAACCGTTCAGGACCATGAGGTTTGGTTCCCTGGGGTGGGAGACAGGAGGTCCCAGGTACTTCCTCAGTGTCCCTGGCAGTGTTGCACTTGCTGGGTGCCAGCATCAGCTGGGCATGTCATTTCATTTAATCCTTATGAGGAGCTCCCATCTCCATTGCCTAGACTAGTAAAGAGGCTCAGAGCAGTGAAGTGACTCGTCCAAGCCCACGCAGCATTCAAGATTGGAACAACTCACCGCAGACTGAGCTGCCCCTCTCACCCAGCATTTGCTGTCCCAACAGTGTGAGCTGTTCCTCACCAGGAGGACTCCTCACTCTGGGGACTTCTAGAAACTAGGAAGTCTCTCTGCCCTTAATCCCACACACAGCTCCAACATGGCTAGGCACAAAGAAGGGACCTTGGGGGCTTATCTTGCTCAGCATTCTTAAGGAAACAAAAAAAAATTGAGACTCCGATGGGCAATGATGTTGCAAAGTCACACAGCAAACCAGACGGTGGAGCTGGAGCTGCCCAGGATCCCAAAGTCCTGAGGGTGGCTGGCCAAGCCAGGAGGAGGGGGAGGTGGCACTGGGGTCACCACTCTCTAAGTCCTGTCTGTTCTCCCTTCCCTCTCCCTTGAATCCGCTTTCCTCCTCTCCATCCCTGCAGCCCAGCACCTCCCTTTGCCCAGATCAGGCCTCTTATCTCTTGCCTGCATCACTGCACAGCCTCTGAGAGGTCCCTGCTGGTCCATCCATAAACCTGCCTGTGCCATACTCTGGCTCTCCAATGGCTCCTCAGTTCTTCTAAGATAAGGGTCACTCTTCCTAACCTGGCTTCTGAATCTTTTCTTGGCCTGGACTAAGGCCACTGCCCACTGGCATCACTCCCAGTCCTCAACCACCACCAGGCACTCTAGTGAGGTTTGTAGAGGTCATAGCATGGGCTCTTTTGCCCCCTGGCCTTTGCACATGCTGACACCCCCCCCCCCCGCTTGTATCACCCTTTCCTTTTTGCTTGATATTCATCCTTCATGGCTAGATAAGGTATCACTTTTTCTGGGATATCTTCTTGACCACAATTAGGCCTCCTCTGGGACCCTACAGTCTCTGATGACACTGGGATTATAATACTCAGTTTACACATAATGTCTAGACCAGCGTTGTCCAATAGAAATACAGTGTGAGTCACAACTGCAAGCCACTCATGTAATGTAAAATTTTTAGAAGCCTTGTTAAACAAAACAAAACAGGTAATGTTTTAATAATTTATTTAACTCAATATAGCCAAAATATTATCATGTGATCACTACAAAAATAAAAGGTATTTTAAGAGATATCATTAATATTAATGAGATAGCTAATTTATATTCTTTTTTTGTACTAAATATTTGAAATCCAGTGGACACTACATTTTATACTTACAGCACCTCTCAGTTTACAGTAGCCACATTTAGTGCTCAGTAGCCACATGTGGCCACCACATTGGACAGTGCAGGTGTGAGCTTTTTAAGGGCAGCAACTGTACCTGAGTCATCTGGGTCCTCAGTGCCCAACTGTGCTTGGCCCAGGGAAGGGCCCAGTAGCTTTGTGGTTAAGACTTAGGCTGGGAGCTGGGCATTGCCACTTAACTGCTGGGTTACACTGGCCAATCCCATTGGACCTCAGCTCCTTAACATATAAAAGTGGTGGTGATAACATTTTCAATATGGTTCATAATATAAATATTTTTACAGGTGCAGTTTACAGATCTTTACAGATACAGAACTGAAGGTGAGGGAGGGAAAATAAGCTGATCCAGTGAGTGCACAGGATATGTGGGGAGGATCTTTCTCCTTTGCCTCCTGCCCTGATTGAATTTGGGGCCTGGGCCTGTGCCCGCACTCCACCTCCCAGAGTCTGGATCTGCAGTGGGTCAGACAGATGGCAGGCAGGCAGGCAAAGCAGGGAGACTCTGGTCTAATGCTGGTTGGTGTCTTCAAGGGCTGAAGGCTGTTGAGCTAGGTGGGGGGTTATAACTTGCCGTGGGAATAATGGTTTGTAGACTGGCCAAGGATTTATTGCCTTTTTGATCAGGAAATGGAGCAACAGGGACATGGTAGGGTGGGCATAGGGCCAGGCTGCAGAATGCATCACTCACTGCTGCCGATGGAGCCTGGGAGCCTGGGAGCTGTGTGTGCTGGGCTCCCTGGTTCTCTGCTGGGCAATGGCTGGGGCCCAGGTCAGTTAGGCCTTGTGGACCTTCCTATAAGGTCAAGTAAGCCCGGCTGCCGGCCCTCTTCTCTCTCCTCCCAGCTTTCTTTCTGGGGCCTTGTGCATCTTGGGACCCCTTTTACAGGGCCCACCCAGTCTGGTACTGGGGTCTACTGCCTCTTGCAGACTGAGGGCAGGGTCCTTACCTACTTTACCTGTATCCCCCATGCTCAACACATGGCTGGGGGCAGATAGAGCCTTACCTTAGAGAGCTGGCCAAGCCAAGAGTAAGGCAAAGCAGTATCTGAAATATTGAAGCAGCCACAGGCCAGCAGGGTTCATGGGTGGCTAGAATCTGCACGTCTTCTGGGAGGAGGTGGGCCTAGGACTGGAGGGAAAGCACAATCAAGAGTGACAAGGGACAGGGAAAAAGTAGGGGGTTCTAAGGTGGGTGTGGTGTGGCTGGCATGTGAACAGTGCCCATGGATCAGAGTAGATAACATTATTGGTCACTTACTGTGTGCAGAACGTGCATCGCACACACTCTCACAGTCTCCCCAGTAGGACAGTTCTGTGACCACCCAGTGGATGGGTGAGAAGCTGAGGTTCAGAGGGTGACAAAATTGCCCAAAGTCACACAGCTGATAAGAGCCAGAGCCCAGCTCGCCACCCCCGCTCTCTGGCTCTACCCTTCTACCCACTCTGGGTTCTGATCCTTGATCTAATAATGATGGAGAGAGAGGCTTGGACGCTTGTCATGCACCTGTGCTCATAATTGCTGCAGCAGTAACAGGTGCTTTGCATCTGCTATCTTGCTGGGTCCTCACAGAAGCTCTGAGTTTAGACGTATTATCTACATTGTAAGATGAAGAAACTGAGGCTCAGCAGTCAGAGCCACTAAGTCATAGAGGGAGGCTTGAACGGGGTCTGTATGACTCCAGAGTCAGTGCAGCTGAGCTACCACCTGTCACAACTTACCACACCGCAGAGGTGTTCTCTGAGTCCCTACAAAGAGAACTCCAGGGATCAGCCCAGGCCCTTGCCTGCTGGGACGATGGAACCCCAGCATCTTCCTCAATGGCCTGAAGTCGATCCTGTATCCTCCCCTGCTGCCCCAGGGGACCATGCTGGGGAGTGGTCTCCTGCAGATGGCAGTGGTCGTGCGAGCATTGCAGGCCCTGGTAAGGGCAGCTGAGGGCAGGAACAGGACTTGGGAGGTCCTGGGGGCAGCAGCAGCTCCATTGCTAATGACTTTTCTGTGCAAACAGAGATAAAGGGTGGCACACAGAGGCAGAGGGTGGCTCACAGCCCTGTGTGGGAGAAAGACACCATCACACAGTCATAACCCAACTCATGCCAAGCCCTGGCTGAACAAAGTGATGGAGAGCCCTAGGACATCTCAGAGTTAGTTATCCCAGGGGATGTGATGCTGGAGTTGGTTCTTGGAGAAGTTGCTGATTATACAAGAGAGGAGGAGGGCATTCCAAGCAGATGGAACAGCATGTGCAAAGGCCTGGAGGGAGGAACTACTCAATTGACCTGTATAACTGGGGCAGGTGAATGGGGGAGTTGGAAGAGAGGCAGAGCTACATCCTCAAGAGCCCTAGAATGGCAAGCTGAAGAGCTGGGACACACACTGCTGGTGCTGGCCCACACAGGCCTGTGGCTGCTGGAGGAGGGACAGGGCCTCCCAGTACTGTCTGTACCAGGGCAGTGAGAGCTCAGCAAGGTCCAGGGCAAGCCCTGCAAGTCACAGTTCTTTCTGAGCCTTAGCTTTCCCCTCTGTAAAATGGGGGTACAGATTCCTCAGGACCAGTCCTGGTGAGGATTATGGGAGGCTTTGCAGACCTGCCTAAGGAAAGGGCTTCACCGCCCCTCCACCAGTCCAGAGGGCAGCCCTGATGGGGCAGGTGGGGAGAGGAGGGCGGCAGCTAGCAGATCAGATGTACGCTGAGGACAGGGACAGATAGGCTCTGCCCTGTGCGTGGGAGGGCCCCATTACAGCTTTCGTGGGCCGCAGCCCTCTGCCTGCTGTGCCTAGCAGGTTTGACACCCTGAGGACCCAGGTGGTCTGACCGGACCCCTCCCGCAGGCACCATGGCCCGAAGCAGGGTGCTGCTGCTCCTGCTGCTCTTGCCCCCGCAGCTGCAGCTGGGACTGGTGCTTGCGGTGAGAGCCCCGGTGTTTGGCCGAAGTGGTGCCCACAGCCTGAGCCCTGAAGAGAATGAATTCGTGGAGGAGGAGCCGGTACTGGTCCTGAGCCCCGAGGAGCCAGGGCGCGGCCCGGCCACCATCGACTGCCCCCGAGACTGTGCCTGCTCCCAGGAGGGTGTCGTGGACTGTGGTGGCATCGACCTGCGCGAGTTCCCGGGGGACCTGCCCGAGCACACCAACCACCTGTCTCTGCAGGTGAGGCCGGTGCCGCGCCAGCGGTCACCAGAGGCTGCTTCCCACAATGTGTTTCCTATCCCAGAACCGCCAGCCATAGCTCCCTGCTTGCCCATGGCTGCCAACCTCCTGACACAGGGTGCGAGGCAGACAGAGTGGGCTGGCTGCACCTCGGGGCGTCCCCGCTCTGATGTCCTGGGGACAGAGCACCATGATGTAACCAGCCTTCTCTCATGGGGAGGAGTCTGGGCTGAGGCCTGCCAGTAGAGTCAGGCCCTGTGTGTGTGTGTGTGTGTGTACGCCCCCTCATAGAGTGGGGGACCTACACTTCTGTTGTGGTCACTGCTGTGCCTCCAATGCCCACATGTGGGGCTGTCCACTACGGGGGAGAATCCCAGGGGACACAGAAGAACTGGCTCCTGGGACTTGGGCTGAGGGTGGATGCAGGCCTCCCGTCGGACAGCAGTTCTGGAGATGCTGCCTCCTCACCGCCTCCACCTCCCATCCCCCAGAACAACCAGCTGGAGAAGATCTACCCCAGGGAGCTCTCCCGGCTGCATCGGCTGGAGACTCTGAACCTCCAGAACAACCGCCTGACTTCCCGAGGTGAGGGATCACCCCAAGATGGGGACAAGCCCCCAGGCAGGGAACTGGATGCCGCTGGGGAGAGCCCCGCCCTGCAGACCCTGGCATGTGGGAGAGAGCAGGCCTGGCTGGGCTGGTGTCAGGCCCCACGGCAGGGGGCTGGCTCCTTGTGGGTGTCTGACAGGCACCCCCGGAGCTCTCTGAGACTTGGGAGTGGCGTGAGGAGGCTTCAGAGCAGCTTAGACTGCAGGGCCTGACAAGTCCCAGACCCTTCAGTTCACAGAAGGCTGTTAGAATCAAAAAGTGTGGAGGCCTCAGATTCTAAAAAGTTATTTTCTCTGATGTTGAGAAGTTTCTGATTGTAGAAAATTTGGAAATGTAGGGAATAAAATGGAATAGAAAAAAAAGCCACTCATAATTCTGCCACTTGGAGTTAATCACTATGGCTATTTTAGTATATTTCTTTCCATTTTTTAAACAAGCACAATTTATAAACAATGAGGTTTACCCAATTTAAAGGTACAATTGATGAGTTTTAGTAAGTTTATGTTATACAACCATCACCACAATCCAATCCAGTCCTTTTTCTTTGCGTTTTTAAAATTCATAGCTGGACTTACAGCATTGATGTCATTAACTATTAAAGCTGCTTTGTTTCACTTAGCAATTAGTTCAGGAGCATTTCTCACGTTGCTGAAAACTCTCGCACATTGGCAACAGGGTATTCCATGGAGGGATGCTGAACAGTTTATGTAACTGTTCCCTCTTGTTAGATACTTGGGTGAGTCCCAGCATCTGAGGGTCTGGGAACCCGGAACCAAGAGTCAGAGGCCGGCCTTAGGACTGGAGAAGAGCCAGCCTGGCTGGGCTCCAAGTGACAGCCCAGTTCTAACACTATATCTGCCAGATGGGGCAGGGGTGGGCCAGGTGGCGGGGAAGTTCAGAGGTCACCCCACCCTGCCCTGCCCTGGGGCAGGTATGAAGAGGGTCTCTGACCCTCTGGGGCTGCCCCCAGGGGAGCACTCCTTCCTGGCAGGTCTGCTGCCCCATGCCTGACCTTACAGGGACCCATTTCCATCCAGGCTGCCCTGAGTTGGTCAAGGATCAGTCATCTATCAGTGGATGCTTTCCACCTGCTCCTCTGAACTTGGGCCCCTGCAAGCCAGGGGAAAAGGAGGATGTGCTGGACAGGCATTTTGGGACTGGCTGGGAAGGGATCAGAGCCTTACCTGCCCCGGGGAGTGCCCTCCCTGTCCTGACAGGTGGGGTGGGTGTGGGGCCGTAAGTACTCACGTGCTGCCCTGTAGCGTCTCCTTCATCCAGGGCTCTGACCGATGCCTGTCCTTTGAAGGGCTCCCGGAAGAGGCATTTGAGCATCTGACCAACCTCAATTACCTGTACCTGGCCAATAATAAGGTGAGGGGCCTGCAGCAGGGTTGGGTGTCGGGGGCTGAGCTCAGGGAACTTTGAACAGGGCCTCTTCTGGGCTGGTTGCTGGGTCCCCATTGCTGTTCAGACACAGCCCAGACCCCACACCTTAACCCAGGGCATCAGAGTGGTCAGATGATGAGAACAGACGCCAAGGCCTACAAGGGTGTAATGGGGGTGAGAGCTCATTCCTATGGGGAGGGGGCACTTGGAGGGCTTCCTGGAGGGAAGGGCATTTGAAGGGCCATGAAGGGTAACAGGATTTCAGCCAGAGGCCTCAAGGGGGAGGGACCGCATAAGTGAAGGCACAAAGGCACTCAACCTCAAAATGATATCTGGCCTGCCCCAGGACTCTGTCCTGGCCCATTCTCTCTGAACTCTCAAGGTGACTGATCTCCTCCCCGGTCTTTAATGCCCATCTACCATCTTCATCATGGCCACGTCCAGGGGCAGTCTCCAGCCTTTCCCCACACCCACTTGAGACGCAAAGATCCACCTGCTTTCTTAACCACTCCCCTCAATGTCTAATGGAAGTAGAACCCCTACTTCCTACCACAGGCCCCAAACCCCAATCCTCCTGTCATCACCCCATGTCTGTAAAGAGCATCTCCGACCACCTACAGCACCACCAGTCAGAGCCACAGATCTGGGAATGCTTCGCTCATGCACATCTGGTCCCACTGCAGGCCCTCAGCTCCCCCCACCCATCGGCACAGGACCACCACTCCTCAGGGGACCCCCCTGCCTCCTCATTTGCTGCCCCTTTGCCTCAGAGGAGCCAGAGCGGCTATTCAAAATCATGTCCGCTTCTACCTCTGCATCTCCTCTCCCCACTTGAAACCCTCCCATGGCTTCACCCTCCGCCCAGGGAGAAACCCACATTCTCCCTGAGGCCTGCCTGCCTCTCTTAACTCATCTCCCCACTGGCTCCCTCTCACTCCACTCCACCCTAAGCCAAGAAGACCCCAAACACAGGGCCTCCACCTGCTGCCCCTGCTGCGTGGTGCTCTCCCCGCAAATGGCATCCAGGGTGCCGTCATGCCTGAAGTGTCACCTGTTCCCTGAGCACCCACGCCAGTCACTCTGTCATCAGGCTGTTTGAATTCCCTGCAGAGCTGTGGTCACTCTCAGATACTTTTATTCCTTGTTTATTGTCCTCTCCACTAGGATGAAAGCTTTTGGTGGTGGGGGAGGAGGGGACAGATACCTCTGTGTCTTGTTCCCCAGGACATGTCCAGTGCCTGGAACCGTGTCTGGAATGTTGCAGACTCAGGGACTACTGTTGAATGAATGAAGGAAGGGGGGACACCACGGGCTGGGTCTGGGGATGTGTGTGTGCTCACTGTAGCTGCACAGAGGGCTGGTGTCTGGGGCAATGAGGGGAGAGGCCAGGGGATCAGGCAGGGCAGGGGACAGGCCCAGAGGGCCTTGAATGCCAAGCTCGGGACTGTGGGAAGCTGTAGAGGTTCTGATCTCGTGTAATCGGGGGTGGGACAGGTTTCCATTCTAGAAAGATGTCTCTGGTTGCAGGGAGGAGACCAACTGAAAGGGCTCAGATGAGCAGCAGGCAGTGTGACTCAGAGCTGGCCTCTGACCCTCCACTGCTTTTTCTACCCCAACTCTTCCCTTTCCAGCTGACCTTAGCACCCCGGTTCCTGCCAAATGCCCTGATCAGTGTGGACTTCGCTGCCAACTATCTCACCAAGATCTATGGGCTCACCTTTGGCCAGAAGCCAAACTTGAGGTCAGAGGTCGGGGAGGGGACCCTTGACTTAGGCTGGAGAAAAGGGAGGAGCTGAGGCAGAGGCTGCAGGCCCTGAGTGGGGCACAGGGGACCCAGATAGGCCCTGGAGGAGGGGCTGTGCAGTGCAGGCATGACTCCCCATGCTCAAGGCTGTGGTCACGGTCACCCAGGGCTGCAGGGGCACAGGATCTGGAAGGCTGACACGTAAAGGATGAGGAGGAATCAGTCCAGGAGGCAAGAACAGAGGGTGATTTCCAGAGAATTGTGGGGAGCTGGGTGAGGGTGTTTTCCTCCTTCCCCAGCCCCTGGGAGAAGGAAGCATCTTCCAACAGGCAGAGTCATCCTCTATGAGAGCTGCTTTGGGACAAGAGAGGCCCCACAGCACAGGTGTGTGAGCAGAACAGGGTGGGGCTGGGGAGGGGAAAGTACTGACAACCTCTGGTGCCACTTCTGTCCCTGAGTCTGTCATCCTGATTCTCTCCAACCCCTGGAAGAGCCAGAGTTGCTGTGCATGGCCCCATCCCACAGATGGAAAGGCTGAGGCCCAGGAGAGACCAGACAGCAAGAATGAACAATATCTCCTTGCTCCTTGTCTTCTCTCCTTCTAGTGTGTTAGCCATGAGGGAAAGGTCTTTTTGATTGTGTCTACTGCTATATCTCCAGGGCCTAGAACAGTCCTGGTATGTATGAGCACTCACTGTATATTTGCTGAATGGATGAAGGGTCGCCTCCTCTGAGCCAGGATCCTGTGCTGGGCACTGGGGACAAAGAGGTGATAGGGACAGGCCCTGTCTTCAGGAAGTCCTACAGAACTCAGAGCCAGCTGTGTGGAGTTGACAGGTAGGGACTTCAGGGTTGCAACAGTCAGGGAACAATTGAGAACCTTGAAGGATATGCAGGAGCAGGGACTCGGGGTGGAGAAATCCTGTTTCTTCCACTAACTTGTGTGGCATGTCCTTAGTCCCCTAGGCTATGTAGTCTGGACTGGATTTGGTGGGGTCAGAGGTTCTTCAGGTCCTTCAGAGGGAGGAAGGTTTCCTGGGCCCCAGGCCCAATCTGAGCAAGGTCTGTCTGGAGGTTCACCAGGTGAGCTGGTGCTGGGGCCGGGGGCCCGGGTGGGTGAGTACCTGTGCCTCGTCCCCCAGGTCCGTGTACCTGCACAACAACAAGCTAGCAGACGCCGGGCTGCCGGACAACATGTTCAATGGCTCTAGCAACGTTGAGATCCTCATCTTGTCCAGCAACTTCCTGCGCCACGTGCCTAAGCACCTGCCACCTGCCCTCTACAAGCTGCACCTCAAGGTGGGAGGGAGAGGGCAGGGAGGAGCACAGCTGGAGCAGGGGCCCGCATCAGGGGAGGAGCCCAGGCTCACTTGGGCACAGCAGTCAGGCTGCGGGGCCTCAGGCACGTGATGGTAGGCAAAGAATCAATTGCAGAGAAGCAGGCGGAAGCCTGGGCTGCTGACTCAGCCCCACACCAAGTACTTTAGGCCTAGGCCCCCTCCCTATGGCTCCCCCAGACCCCTCTCCACACTTGATCCCAAGGCCCTGTCTGTCCTTGCCTTTTGGCTGACCCCCATGCTCCCCTCCCAACCGTCCCCACGCCCCCATAGAATAACAAGCTGGAGAAGATCCCGCCAGGCGCCTTCAGCGAGCTGAGCAACCTGCGTGAGCTGTACCTGCAGAACAACTACCTGACTGATGAGGGCCTGGACAATGAGACCTTCTGGTGAGTCCCCACCTGGGCCCTTGGTGTGAGTACAGCACCTGGGAAGCCCCTCCCAGGGCTCACCGGCCAGGCCCTTGCTCACCTGCCCCTGCAGTTTCCCCAGAGAAGGAACTTTGAGGCTTGTGCCTTTGATGACATTTCTGTCCCCATGAATAGTGATAGGTGTAGGTAAGGCCTGACAAAATTCCCGTGTGGCAAGGAAGTGTTTGCACAGGCTGGATTCTTGGTACAAAATAGAAACTCAAGCATTCTTGTTGAAGGTGAATCTATTTTCAGTTTTTAGGGCCCAGGGTAACCACAAAAGGCATTAGTTAAACAGTCAGTCTTCAAATAACTCCTATGTGTCAGAAACCAATGCTAGATCCTTCCTACACCAATATATCATTGAATCAATCCAATGAGAGGTTTGCAGAGGACTGACACCCCCAGTCAGCTAATGGCAGAAGCTGGGATGAATTAGAGACAGATCCCCTGCCACCTCCCTTGGGAATAATATTGGAAACACGTGCGCCACTTGCTCCTGCCAACAGCCTAATCCCCTCCACTGCCCCCAGGAAGCTCTCCAGCCTGGAGTACCTGGATCTGTCCAGCAACAACCTGTCGCGGGTCCCAGCGGGGCTACCCCGCAGCCTGGTGCTGCTGCACCTGGAAAAGAACGTCATTCGGAGCGTGGACGCGGACGTGCTGACCCCCATCCGCAGCCTCGAGTACCTGCTACTGCACAGCAACCAGCTGCGCGCGCAGGGCATCCACCCGCGGGCCTTCCAGGGCCTCAAGCGGCTGCACACAGTGCACCTGTACAACAACGCGCTGGAGCGCGTGCCCAGCGGCCTGCCCCGCCGCGTGCGCACCCTCATGATCCTGCACAACCAGATCACGGGCATCGGCCGCGATGACTTCGCCACCACCTACTTCCTGGAGGAGCTCAACCTCAGCTACAACCGCATCACCAGCCCGCAGGTGCACCGCGACGCCTTCCGCAAGCTGCGCCTGCTGCGCTCGCTGGACCTGTCGGGCAACCGGCTGCACACGCTGCCGCCCGGGCTGCCGCGCAACGTGCACGTGCTGAAGATTAAGCGCAACGAGCTGGTCGCCCTGGCGCGCGGGGCGCTGGCCGGCATGGCCCAGCTGCGGGAGCTCTACCTCACCGGCAACCGGCTGCGCAGCCGGGCCCTGGGCCCTCGCGCCTGGGCCGACCTGGCTCATCTGCAGGTGAGGGGGTGGGGGTCCATGCAGTCCTACTGGTCTGGCTGCCCTGAGCCCACCCATTGCGGGGGCCGGCGAGCAGTGGGCGGGAGGGCTGGGCGGGAGGGAAGAACCCACCTGTCAGGCAGGCTAGGCCTTGGGGTAGGGGGCTGGACCATGCCCGAGGGTGCAGGAGTGCAGGGCAGAGTTCAGGGGAATGGCTAGGCCCCTTTCACACCTGCAGGGACAGGCTTGAGGAGCGCCGTGGGGATAAGAGGAAGTCATGGCTGCAGGTGGGGGAAATGGGGGACAAGGACAGTTCAGGTGGCATGGGAGAGTGGACTCACCCACCTGTGGGCACAGGAATAGTTGCCTGGAGCAGGCTGGGCTTGGGAGTGGGGAGAACGGCACGTTGGTGACGGGGCTGACCTCACCAGTCTTCAGAGTCTAGGGGCATCTACTTGAGGCTTCTGGGCTGGGCAGTGGGTATGGCTCTTGCGGCCACAGAGACAGGAGGGATATCAGGCCAAGTGAACTGAGCCTCTTTGGTTACAAGCAAAACCTCCTGACTCAATGAGGGGCCAAAAAGGAACTTCATTAGAGAAATCTGGGAGGCAGGGCTGGGTTCTCCGCTCTGCTACCTTACCAGGCCCTTCTCTCCCAGGGGTCCTGAGGCCTTACCCTTCCTTTTTTCTCAGGGCTCTGCTCAAATGTCACCTCCTAGGGAGGTCTTCCTTCGCTGCTTGTCCTCCGCTTTGTTTTTCTTCATAGCCCTCATCCTTTCCGACAGTAGGTCATCTGTTGCTTGTTTGTTGCCCGCTCTTCCTGCTAGAATAAGGGGCAGGCATTTTAGTCTGTGGTGTTCCCTGCTGGATGCAGGGCCCTCGTCATATAGGCGCACAGTACATGATTGTGCAGGGAGCTGTCAGGACGGAGGTGTCTGAGCGGAGTGCAGGGGAGAGGCCCTGGGGTGGGGGCAGGGAGGTGGAGCAGAGCTCTGACAGTGGAGCAGGGTGGGAGCTGGCGGGGAGGCAACTGGCCCTGCAGGAGCAACAGGGTCTCTCCTCACCCAGATAGCCCTGCTGAGTGCCAGACCCCAGGATCCAACCCCTGTGCCAGCTCTCTTTGGTATTCTTAAGGGGCCCAAACCCCATTATCCTGTCCTCCACACCTGCTCCTTCTGCTGCATTTTCTAACTCGTTGGAGGAGGCGACACCCACCAGGTGTCCACAGGAAACCTGAAAGCTGCCCATGACATCCTCTTCTCACGGCATCTGCCCCCCAGTACCCATTGTTACCAAACCCTGCCAACTCCACGATCGCATCTCCCAGTCTCTCCAGTTCTCTCCATCCCTACTGCTCATACCACCAACTCAAGCCACCCCCATTTCTTGCCTGGACTCGACCTTCCTAGGAGCTTTCCAGTCCTGTATTCCACATGCAGAGGGTATCTTGAAAAACACATGCTCACCTTACACCCCGTCCCAGAACTCTTCTGTGGCTTCCCATTGCTTTTAGAACCCAGATCAGAATACCTGCCACAGCCTTCAAGGCCTGGTCTGCTCCTGTTCCCAGACAAGCTTCTTAGTTTCCCAGGCACACTGGGCTTTGCTTATACTGGCCTCTCTGCTGGAAGCTCCTTTTCCACCCTAGTGACACCTACTCACTCGTTCATTCCTTAAGTCTGTACTGAGCACTCACCACGTGCAGACACAGCTCTAGAACTGAGGACTCAGAGGGGAATAAGATAGATCAGGGTCAACCTCCTAGAGCTTATAATATACATGAGACTCAGCTCAAGTGTCACCTCCTGCAGAAAGTCTCCAGTGATGTGCAGTTTAGATGCCTGCCTGGGCCTGGGTGAGATCAGTCAGGGATGGGGTGTCTGGTGTGGGGGATTCTTCCTCACCCTGTTGGATCTTTCTATAAGCAGCTGCTCTTGCTGCTTCAGAGCCCCTGGCTGCACTGGCTCCATCAACCCACCCCATCTGAGGCTGGATCAGGCCCCTTCCCTGGGCTCCCTGATCACAGCCCAGTTCTGCTGCTGTCATTGTCAGACTGCAGCGTCGATATCCCCTGCCAGCCTGGCTTTCTGAGAGCGGAGGCAGATCTCAGTGGATTCCATGTCCCCAGCGCCCAGGGGCAGTGAGGATGTTTGGGATGAATGAGGAAGTGCTGGAATCATGTGGAAGGAACACAGTGGAGAGCAGGGGTCCCTGCTGGGTAGGGGCAGTGACTGGGAGGCTCCCTAAGGTACCTGAAGTGTGTGCGCCCCTTGAATCTTGAATCTGGATTCATGGCCTCCAGTTACCTGTCCCTGAGCCCCAGCCTGTTAGGTGAGGAGGGAGATTAGACATGACGAAAGCCCACCCGTGGCTGCACAGATGTGTGTCCGGGCAAGGGTGTGCTGACAGCCCGAGGGCCAGGCCGTGATCTGCACCCGGTTGTGTCTGAGTCTGCTGTCTGCTGCAGGTGCATCTTGCCCCCTGGGAAAGCTACCCCATTTCCCTGGCCACCTGCTTCCTGGGCTCTAGGCTTGTGATGACTCTGAGACTGACCAGCCTAGGACCTGGCTGCCATACCAGGGTCACTGTGGGCCTCAAACCTTTACCCCTGCCCTGTCTACATGGCCTGAGATCCACAAATGAGTAGCCACCCCCTACCCTTCATCTGACACCAGTGGGGTGAGATTTAAAGACTTGAGTACCCCTAGCCCCTGCCCTTTTGAGGTCTTTAGTGTGATGAGGTGACAGATGTGTTAAGGAGGGAGGACTCTGACACCAGACGCCTTGGCCGTGAATTCACGTGGGAAGGCAGGGACTGGGGAGGCTATACATCAATTAGATAAGGGTTCAGAGTCAGGTGCACCAGCTTCCAGCCTGTACAGGCTGCGTGTGTGGTCTTGAATAGATCTTTTAACCTCTCTGTTTCCCCATCTGGAAAGTGAGGGTAGTCTGTAACACACCTCACAGGGTTATGAGATTTAGATAGGCAGGGGGTGGGGAACTGGTAGGAGCTTTGCAAGCTAAGTGCTTTGGCTCCCCTGGTCACCCCTGCAGCTGCTAGACATTGCCGGGAATCAGCTCACAGACATCCCCGAGGGGCTCCCCAAGTCGCTCGAGTACCTGTACCTGCAGAACAACAAGATTAGCACCGTGCCTGCCAATGCCTTCGACTCCACACCCAACCTCAAAGGGATCTTTCTCAGGTAGGCCTGAGCCCCTCTGGGGTCTGCTCCGGCTCTAGTGTGATAGTCCAGGCAGATGGGAACAGCTTGCAGGGAGAGGTCAGTGTTTGAAGCCTGGCTTTACTGCTGACCAGCTGTGTGACTCTGGGTACGTCACAGAACCCCACTGAGCCCCTGTTTCCTCATCTCTCAATGGTGGGGACAGTGCTGGCCATGCCTGGGGACATTCATAGGTTTGTGAAAGGGTTTCAGAAACTTTAAAAAGCGGTGCCTGTGGGCATTATTGATGTTCCTATGATAGGAAGGGACCACAGAGAACATCTTCCCAATTTACAGCTGGGAAAGCTGAGGCCCAGAGAGCACAGGTGGCTGCTGTTTCCACAGCCACCCAGGCTAGGCCTGGGCCTCAGACCCAGGACAGCAGATGTTCAAGTCCTCGCTGGGTTCTGGGGGTTTAGAATGACTCAGGGGACCCAGCTCCCCAAGGAGATGAGGAGCTTCTGAACAGCAGAGCCTGTTTCTTCCGAACATCCCTCCCCTACCCCTTGAGCCAGAGAGAAGGAGACAGATCAGAGAAAGGCAGTATGTGCCCTCCCAGCGGCTTGGTGGCCAAAAAGGCCCAGGTTGGGTGTCGCTGGAGTGGAGTATGACCTGTCCCAGCTCCTGCATAGGAATGAGGCACAGAGAGTTGAGGGAGCCTGAGATCAGAGCTCAGCCTCTGCCTTCCCAAATCTGAGTATGTTCCTGGTGCAGCTTGGCCCTGTCCTGGCCTGCATGTCCCTCCACACTAGGTACCTTGGTGACCCCAGGCTGGCAGCCCAGGAGCCTCAAGCCTCAGGGTCAATGCCAGAGGGAAGACAGAGAGGAGGTGCCCATGTCTGCCACCCCCAAATCATAGCGAGAGCATAGATGGGAGGAGGCCTTCCCCTCCCTGTACAGACCAGTGGCCCAGGGCCGGCCCTGCCCCCAGCAGTAGCCACACCAATCAGCCTGAGCTCCCTGTGACACACTGTACTTCTAAGCCCCTTCTGTGCTTGCTGCGCATCTTCCTGGAGGGCTCATTCCCTCCCCTTCCCTTCTGAGAGTGGGGACAAGGTCCCGCCCGTGGCGCTGACCCCGTGGGTGGCCCGCACAGGTTTAACAAGCTGGCTGTGGGCTCCGTGGTGGAGAGTGCCTTCCGGAGGCTGAAGCACCTGCAGGTCTTGGACATAGAAGGCAACTTTGAGTTTGGTGACGTTTCCAAGGACCGGAGCCGGTTGGAGGAGGAAGAGGAGGAGGAGGAGGAGGAAGAGGAGGAAGAGGAAAAGCGATAGTGACAGAGTGAACGGATCTGACCAAGCTGATCTGACGTAGGTAGGGGGTCTGTGTGGGGGCGCGCTCACCTGCTCACCAGTTTCCTGCCCCTGACCCCAGTCTAGGGTCTCTCTGTTCACTTTTCACCCTCTGTCCCCTGCTTCGTCGTTCATTATGCAAGCCTGTTAGAGTACTTCGTGTGCGCCAGGCCCTGGGTGAGAGGTTGAGAATGGTGGTGAGCCTGAGGGAGGCCGGCGGCACGTGCTGGGAGACTGTGTTGAGGGTGATGTGTGCCCTGATGGGACATGCGCAGGGGCTGCTATGATGGAAGCAGGGAATGGATGTGGGGACCCAGGGGGAGGCCACTGCTGTAATCCAAGCCAGAGATGGTGACAGGCAGTGAGGATGCAGATGGGCCTGAAAGGAGTCTAGGGGTGCAGGCTTAAAGGGCTCAAGCAGTCCTGCTGGGTGGAGAAGACCAGATCCTGGTTCTAGCCTGGAATTCTGGGTGGATGATAGTACTAGGAGGAGCAGGTTTGATGTCTGGGATATTGAGTTTGGAGGGTACTGGGGGAACTGCCCAGGATGGGCTGGCTATGTGGGTCTGAGGCTCAGGAAAGAGGTCTGAGCTGGAGATGGGGATCCAGGCATCAAATGCTTAGAAATGGTCATGGAGGCCACAGGAAGCTGGAGGAGCTGGCCTGGGGAGAGTGAGTGGGAGGGCATGGCGAGCCAGAGGGGAGTGACAGAAGGAGCTGGGACAAAGCACCTAGGGAACGAGGCAGGTAAACTGCAGACAGCTAAGGACAGAGGGGGATTATACATACATGCAGCACAAGCACCCCCACATGCACAGGGGGCACCAACACACATGTCCATGCATGTGAGTATATGCACCCATGCCTCCCCAGGAACACATGCCCTTGTGCACATGCCCAAAGCACACACTTGAACACACATGCATATACTCCATTGCATGTTTACAAATGCAGGACGGGTGCACCATTGCACACATGTGTGCATGCATGTGAGTACATGCACACATGCCTCCCCAGGAACACGTGCCCTTGTGTGCACATGTGCACACACACAAAAATGAGCATGCCCGTTACACATCCATGCACAGGCTTCTCTGGAAGTGGGGGGAATCAGCCGTGTCAGCGCTGCTGAGTAATTGATGGAGCTGAGCACTGCCGAGGACCCACCAGATTTATCCACAAGAAGGTCACCGTGACCTGGGGTCACTTCTCTATCAAGAAGTTTGCTATGAAGAGATGAGAGAAGGCGGTAGTCAGAAAGGGGGCATGAAACTCAGGCAGGGCTCTGTTCACGTTATGCCTTTTTTAAGGAATAGAGCAGGTTTGAATGCTGGTGGGGAGTGGCCAGTGTGGAGGGAGGAGTTAAAGATTTAAGGGAGGAGAGCTGGGTATAGTGATCCCTGTGTAAACTGGAGGAAGGACCAGCTTGGGCAGCAGGGTCAGTGCTCCTTCCACGGTGGCAGGAAGATGGAGGACTGAGTGGCTGCAGTCACATGCAGGCTAGTGGCTTGGTGGCTGGACATGAAGTCACATCTGCTTGATGCCTTCAGCCTTCTGTTTTCTCAGTGCAGCAGGAGGTGCTCAGCAGACTCCGGCAGGTGTTGGAGACCATAGACAGTTGGATCTATCCATGGCTTTTGGCCGGATGTGTGGGACAGGAGGGCAAGTAACAAACAAATTGAGAGTATTGACTATAGAACGGCTGCATCATGAATCCCAGGGTTCAGGCTGGGAAGGGAAGTGGGTGCAGACAGAAGGGCTGGTGGGCGAGGAGAATGTTGGAGAGTCAGCAGGTGGTGTTGAGTAGCCAGGGGGAGAGGTGTGGTCAGGAAGGAGTATCAGAGTGAGCTAAATGGGGGGTCCCAGGGCCAGGGTGTGGCCATGGGAGGGAGCCACTGGGCCACTGTTAGGATATTGGATTGAAGTAGGACCTGGGTCAGAGAGAAGCCTGAGGAGGGTTGAGGACCCCATGGGTGGATGAAAGAGGGAGATGGGGAAAGGGGTCCAGCTGATGACAGAGAGAGGAGTGTGCTGGGCGGGGGTTCTTGGAGCGTAGAGGCCAGGCCCAGAGGCAGTGCTTGGAAATCACCTTCTTCGACTCCTGGGGCCCTGGGGCGTGAAGGTGGGGCCCCTTCTCTTCAAGCACTGTCCTCAGGCAGAGCCAGGGGTCAGCGACAGGTGTGACTGACCATTCAGTGAGGATGCTGTGACCCTCAGGAAGGGTGCTGGGGGTCCTGGGGTGGAGAGAATCTGCCCCCTCTGGAGGACATTGGCCAAAGTCAGGTCTGCTGAGTGGGGCCCTGGGAGATGCCCCAGGGAGAGTCCAGAGGCACCCAAAGGCCCTCCAGCCCATACCAGACCCTCCACGAGCACCTCCCAGTGGGTGGCCTGCTGGCTTTGGGCTCCCAGGGGCAACTCCCCCTCATGCCTGCAGTTGTCTGGCTCTCCCAGAGCCCATCTGGTGGGCCCCCAGGTCTAATCTACTTCCCCCAGGCTGGTTGTGGTTGGAGGGTTCACCTTGGCCTCCCCTGACTCTCCACGTGTTCTGCAGGACCATGGACCGCTGGAGACTTTCTGCAGTACGTGCCTGAGCCCCAGGAGCCCCACTCTGCCATCCTCACAGACACACTCAGTGCAGCACCTGCCGGGCCCCCCTCCACACACAGGCTGGACCCAGTCTCCCATCCCTGCCCTTCCTGCAGTGCATCCATAACCGAACACGCTTAGACACCACACCACACGCTCACACAGCCAGCTGCACATTGTCCTCTAAATGTCCCACTCTTCACCCCAGACCCACCACGAGTCCTGCAGACTCGGGAAGGGTCTGACCAGCCCTGGCACTCACGGGTGCCTGCTCTCTGCCCTGTGGACTCATATGTGTACACACACACACACACACACACACACACAAGTCACATGCAAACAGCCTCCCTCAGCCTACGCCACCAACAGCTCTTGTCCCAGCCAGAAACGGTCAGAACGGCTTGCTGTCTGCCCACCCATCTGTCTGTCTGTCCCCTGGAGAAGACACAGAGTTGTCTCTGTACTCTCTGCAGCCAGGTGCCTGAGCCCCCTGGAACTCACAAAAGCTGGCTTTTGTTCCTTTCCCTCCTTTTAGGGACAGGAACTTTTGGGACTGCTGCCCTGGCCCGCCTGCCCCGCTCCCACTACACCCTGACCGGCCCCAGGCATGTCTGATGGGCAGGCCCCCCTGAGGCCAGAGGGAAGGTCTCCTGGGGCTGCTGGGGGCCTTGGGCCCGAGCAAGAGTGAAGGGCACAGCTGCACCAATGAGAGACCTTTTTTTATTCTTTGGGCCTGCAGGAGTTCTGGATGCCTTTGGTTTTTTATTCTTTTTTTTTTAAAGAAAAAAAATGTTAAGAACTTCAAAGCCGATTTTTCCTGTTACAGAAAAACTAATATAAAAGCATTACCCCTGTCTGGCAGCCCATGGCCGTGTCTGTGTGTGCTTCCTGCCAGGTGCTGGCTGCTGCCTGGCTGGGGTGGGCAGGATCCAAGCACCTCAGCGCCTTCTGGACCAGCAGCAGTCAGGGCCAAGTTCAGTTCTCGGGGCCCACAAAGTAATCACTCAGGCAGACATCCAGGGATGCAGGGTTTAGTTGAAGGTAAGGTGGCCTGGAGGCATGTGCAGCCCCTCAGCTTGGTAGGGGTCAGCAGGTTGGGATGGGAGCACCACACTGGGCCTGTGAGCTCCCTCTGCACCCCCAGAAGCTGGGCATCCAAGCAAAGGACCTGCCAGCTTTGGGCTACTCAGGGCTCCTGTGCACTGAGTGGGCATTACTGATGGGAACTGTCCCATAGGGACACTGGAATGGGAAGGGGGCCGGAGGCAGGCCTGGGAGCTGGGGCAGAGCCCACCTGGGGGCCCCCGTCTCTGCAGGTCTGCCCAAGAAAAGGTGGCAAACGTGTTCAGTGTGCCCACCACCCCCAACTGGGCCAGAGCTGGACCAGAAGGCAGCACCTGGCTTAGAGCAAAGAAGAACCTATGATGGGCACAGCTGCCCCACAGTGGACGAGGTGCCCAGGAAGCAGTGGTGCTTTGCTACTGGAGGTGTGTGAGCATGCTCTGTCAAGCCTAGTAAAGAGCAGGTTCCTGCCTTGTGTGGGGCAGACTCCATTGCTCAAAGGGCCTCAGAGATGTGACACAGGGAAGGGGCCACTCAGCCAGGCCACACAATGATGGGAGCTACAATGGCTTGCAATCTGACCCTCCTAGTGATTAGGCCTTAAGGAATGAAGGCTGCTCCCATGGTGGAGTCTATAGCCCCCAGCCCTGCAGTGTGAGGGGGAGCCTGGGGCCCTTCGTGGACTCCTTAGACTATGGCCCTGGGAGGAGGATGGAGGTGGTTCAGGACTGGGGGCTGGGAGGCAGGTACCCTCCTGATGCTCTGAGAGACCCTGGGAGCTTCAGTGTCTTCATGGACTCCACAGCACAAGACTCCAAAGCACATCCAGAGCAGGCTGCGTGGCCAAGGCTCTTGTGTGTCCCCTGCAAGCCTCCTCAAGGCACCTTAGGGCTGAGGAGATCGAGGGATGAAACAGCTTCAAATGTCCATGGGCGTATCCCCTCCTTAAAGCAGAGCATTCACTAATGGGAGCCAGGCTGGCTTTTGTGGGGACTGACCTCAGGGCCCTGCCTGCAGAGCAGAGCCCAGGCAGAGTGGCCTGTCCACACTGTGGCTGTCCACAGGCCCTGGGCAGTCCAGTCTGCACTCGGCCCCTTGCACATGACAGCTCAGACAGGCCTGTCCTCACTCTGGCCACCTGGACAGGCTCATTTGCTCTCTGGCTGCCCAGGCCGGCCTCTCCACACACTGACGGCTTAGGCTGATCTGTCTACACTCTAGCTACACGGACAAGGCTGTTTACATTCTGGTTTCCTGGACAGGCCTGTCTGAACTCTGGCTGCCCAGACAGACCAGTCTGCACTTTGACAGCCTCTATTAGTCCAATAAAGAGATGCTGGCTGGAGTATGGTTGCTGAGCCCACAAGACTTGAAAAAAAAAATACCTTTATTTAGCTATCACTGAATTTGCAAACACAGAAAGGAATAGAAAATCTACCTCCACTCTATCACGCAGGCTTTTGGGGAGTGCTGACCTCAGGGCCACGTGGGCAGCTTGACTATAGCATCCCAGTGAGCCTGCCTTCCCAGTCCCAGCTGGCCCACCTGTCCAGGGACAGGCTAGCCCAGACTGACGACATCCCTGTCTCCATGTTGGAGGTGATCTGTGAGAGGTAACAGGACAGGCGATGGGACGGGCTGTGGCATGTGGAAGGCAGCAGGTCTTGGCCTTGGACTGGGCCCATCCTTGGGGAGAGCTGTTTGTCTGAGGCCACGTGTTATGGGGCAGGGTGGGGGCTGGCCTGGGCTGGGACACAGCTGGGGCAGAACCAGGACATTGTTACATCTTCATAAATTGAAAACAGCGGGGCTCCTGGAGAGGGGCAGAGCCTCTCTATCTGGGCATCTGGCCATGTAGGCATCCCTGTCCTCCAAGTGAAAGCCTTGAACTAGAGCTTGAACTTGAACTAGCCTTGTCCTGGCCCTGACATTACTTGTTCTGAGACCTGGGGCAGGTGTTTTCAGCCCTCAGAGCCTCAACTCTGTATCTGGAAAGTAAGGACCATAATCTCTGTCTGCTGAAATGTCACAGCCAGGCTTGGGTGATGTCTGCCCGTCACTGTCTGGCTGGGTTTCCCACATACACTCTTGCCCCTCTCTGAGACTCCATGTTCTGTTGAGTGGAGCCCGTCTCTCAATTGTGTGCGCCTGGCCTCCATGCTCAGGAAAGTAGCGAGTTGAGATCCTGTCCCTGGCCCCTAACCCTGGATCTCTGCAGGCTCAGACATTGGTCTCAAGCTCACTGATCTCAATGGTACAGTGGTCCAGACTGGAGGTGGTTGGTTCCTCATCCTGTTCCACCTGGACAGGGACATGGTGGGGACAGGTGGGGCCCAGGGTCAGCTCTGAGGCCTCAGCCACACTCTTCACACAGCCATTCTGCTGGGTCGCCACAATCTCCTGGAGGCTCACAGGCTTGGTCTCGCAGGGTGGCAGTTTCTGGGGAAGGGAAACAGTCTTGGCAGCAGCAGGAGAGACTGAGGTTAGATACTAGGGAGGACTGAACCAGCATAGGGCTGGGAACAACATGATTGGTTTTCCTACAGACATGCTGTGGAAACTTGATAGGTCACAGGGCCTCTCTGGGCTCTAGTTCCAAGCTGTCCTGCCACCTCCTGGGACTGTCCTTGTAGAGGAGGACCCCTGACCCACGGGGTCCAGTGAGGGAACGGGTGGCTCCCTGGCCTGAGCCTCAGCATCCTCCCCATGGAGTGGGGCAGCTTGGCCCACCTGGTTACTGAAGGAGCCCTGAGGACCACGAAGCCCTGAGCAGACGTACAAATGCTGGCATTGTGGTTGGCAGGACACTAGGGCACAGGCTCCCTGAAGGAGTGGACTCTGTTCACCACTGCTCTTCCTGTGTCTGGATCAGCACTGTAGGTGCTCAACTACTAGGTGTTAGGGAAATCTGTCACCCCTGGTGCCCATGAGGAGACCAAAGCCTGGAGGCATGGAGGGATCGGCTGAGGGCTGCCCAGCTGGTGGGTGGCTGATGTGGTGCCCTGCCTACCCAACCCCGGCTCCACCCCCAGGCCCTTGGGCAGCTGCGCTGGGAGGGAGGCACTGTTCTCACCTCGGTGCCCATGTCCTGAGCAAAGTCCTTCCGGCAGATATGGGCCATGATCCCGGCAGCCAGTGCATCACCCAGCACGTTAATCATGGTGCGGAAACGGTCCCTAGTGGGACAGGGTGGGCGGTGAGCGGCGAGCAGGAGGCACTTTGCTGTAAGGGGAGCTGGAAGAGGGCAGTGCTCACCCAGGCAGCACACACGGGATGGCTGCCAGGGCGAGCCGCAGCCAGGCGCTTTCCTGGTCCTCCCCGCCCACCACCCCTTTGGTGGTGCTGAAGCGGGGGATGTGGGGCGGGCTTCTCGGGCACATGACTGTGCAGTGGCTCAGGGCCTGTGCTAAGAAGGCCTGGGCTCGGTCTGATGCTCAGCTCCCACTCTTGAAATTCTTTAAAATTTTTGAACAAAGGATCCTGCTTTTTCATTTTTGAAAGCTGGGCCCCACAAATTATATAGCTGGGCCGGTGTCAATAGTACTGTACCTGCACTGTGCCAAAGCACGGTAGTTCCCCAGCCCACCCCGCGGGCCTGCTGCCCAAGCAGCACCCCCACTCACAGAGCCCAGTCGACAGCGATGATGAGGGTGATGTCGTCTGTGGGAAGTCCCACCGAGGTAAGCACGATGACCATGGTGACGAGCCCGGCCTGGGGGATGCCAGCTGCCCCGATGCTGGCCGCGGTGGCAGTGATGCTGCAGGGGGGGCAGGGAGCGTTGTTGGGCCCTGGCCCCAAGGAAGGAGCCAGAATGCCAGGGCCTCTGGGGATGGCATCGTGGGGCAGGAGTTGTTAGGACTGTCACATCAAGAAGTTGTTGGGGCAGGGGGCATGTGTCCCCTCAAGGACCTGTGGTCCCAGAGGCCCCATCCTTGGCCTCAGCAGAACCTCCTGAGCAGTTAGTGGAAATCCCTGTGTCTGGAGCCACTGCCTCTGTAAGTTTCTGGGAAGCTTCACAGAGACTTTGACTGTCCATTGGCAGAGATCTGCCCAGCCTCCCTTGGGGGCCTGGTCCCCAGGGTCAGACTTGTACCTCAGGCTGGCATGTGAGGCCTTCCCCTTGGCCTGCTCCCCTCACCCCAGCCCCCTTCCCTCAGCTCAAGAATCCTGAAGGCATTTCCAGTGCACCCTACCCCCAATACACACTGGGTGTGAGGTGTCAGGAGTGTACCTGATGGTGATGATCTGGCCGAAATCCAGTTCATAGTTGTTGACCTGGGCAATGAAGATGGCGGCCACAGCCTCGTAGAGCGCGGTGCCATCCATGTTGATGGTGGCGCCCACGGGCAGCACAAAGCGGGCAATGCGCCGGTCAATGTGGTTGTTCTCCAGCAGGCACTTGAAGGTGATGGGCAGAGTGGCTGAGCTGTGGGCAGAGGGGCCAGTTTCTGCCGACCACCCTCCTTAGGATGGTCAGGGCCTCCAGGGTGCCCGCCAGCCAGGGATGGACGCTCTCCCCACCCCCCAACCCCAGGCAGCTGGCCCATCTGGGGTAGGGGGAGAACAGGCTGAAGGGGCTTTGAAAATGGTCACATGGCCAGACTCGCCCAGGCCCAGGGCCTCAGAGACACCCCCCCACCTCACCGATACAAACACAGGCCAGGAAGGCCGTTACCACTAGCAGAGCACCTACTATGTGCCAGGCACCACACTTTACAAACTCTCATCTGATCCTCACAGCTTCCTGCGAGGGCAGGGCTTTGATCCATTTACAAATGTAGATACTGAGGGAAGGAGGGGCTGACCCAGCATCTCAGGACCGTGCTGAGCTAGCAAGCAAGTGGAGGTGGAGAGGTCAACACAGGGCTCTGGGCCAGACGCCTTGGGGCCAGATTCCAGCCTCCCACTAGCCGAGTGGCCCTGGCACCTCCTTAGTATCCTTGTCCCAAACAGCATGTCCATTGCAGAGCCAGTAGGAGGAGTCAACGGGCGACACTTAGAACAGCGTCTGGCACGTCACAGGCGCTTGTCAGTGGTGCTCTTACTGTTACTGTGTTTGTCACCGGAGCTCCCAGTGGCAGTGTCGGGACTGAAACCCAGGTTAGTGTGGCCCCAGAGCCCTTCCTCTCCCACAGGCCCTTGCCTGGGAAGCCCACTTCCACTTGCCAGAGGCCCTCCTGGGCCCCGGGCGTGCTGCGCCCAGGGCTGTGGTTCTGCCAAGCGGGGAATGGTGAGGGCGGGCGGCTCCAGCAGGGCTTGGCCAGCAGCACGGGGCCTGGCAGGTGCCTGGGGCTTTGTCTTTCCCTCTCTCCACCTCCCTCTGCCCTGGGTGGGGGTTCCCAGACAAGGCTTCTAGGGCTCTTCCTCGCTGGGGTTCTACTCCTCCTGAGTCCTGCACGAAGGGCTTCTGCTGCCAAGGGTGGGTCATGTGGCTGCTGGGGAAAGGGGTCTGTGGTGGCCCTCATCCCATTTTACAGATTAGTGAGCCGAGGCCCAGGGAAGAGAGAGCAGTAAGGGATGGAGAGAAGAGCCAGGACTTTGGTGCTAAAGTCTTGGGCTCAAGTTTGGGCCACTTCCCCCACGTGGCACTTGGACACTCTCTGTGGGGAGAACCACTCTTTCTTCACAGGGTTAGATGCCCAGTAAGTGACCACCTCCTTCCTCCCCCTTGCTCAACAGCTGGGTTTGCATGACTCTGGGTCTTCTGCACTCAGCTGCGGTCTGGGATCCTTGGGCAGGTGTTCCTTCATTGAGCCCAGACTGGCCTTAGTGGGTTATCTCAGTTCATCCCCACAGCGACCCTTTGTGGCGGAGGCTACATTGATCCCCAATCCGTATATGAGGAAACTGATGCCCAGGGAGGTCAAGTGACTTGCCCACAGTCACACAGCTAGTGGGTAACAGAACCGTGATTCAAATTCCCACTGTCTGGAGACACTGCCATGGTTGTGATGGGGAAACCTGCCAGTGTCCCAGTGACAGAAGACAGGCAAGGTCCCTAAACAGTACAGGGCCTGACTCCAGCAGAAGCACTGCATGGCAGCGACAGGTGACAGTGATTGCAGACTCATCACTCTTCAGCTCTCTCTGCCACTGGTGCCTGGAAGCTGACCCCATGCAGATTGAGTGAACCCTGGGGAGGTGGGCAAGTTGGGGAGGGCTTTCTGCCATTCGGGCAGGTGGGGGCTCAAGCATTGCATTTTCAAGAATAGGTCTTGTTACCATAGCTACCCCCAAGTTTGTGAAGCAGGTCACGCTGACACATTTTGTGGTTCTGTGGGTATGGGCAAATGATGGCTGGACAGAAGGACGGCCTCCTCCCCCATCCTGCCTGCTGCCCAGGGCTACCTGGAGGAGGTGGCCAGCGCAATGAGCAGCGCCTGGAGGATGCCTCGGATGAAGACGATGGGGTTCTTTTTGGTGATGAAGAAGTAGAGCAGGGGCAGGATAAAGAGGCCATGGACCACCAGTCCGCACACCACCGTGACCGCGTAGAAGCCCAGTTTCTTTCCAACCGTTGTGGGATTGTCCATCTCCAGGATCTTGCCAGCGATGAGGAACACGATGCCAAAGGGGAAGTACCTGGAATTGGCCAGGCAGCCAACTCAGTGCTGGGCAGCCAAAGATTCCAGGCGATCCTGGCACCACATCACTGCCTGGCCTGACCCCCCCTGAGCCTCCTAGGGCTCCTATGAGGACAGAATAAGACTGTGTATCAAGGTGCCCAGCACATGGTGTGACTAACACCACCTCAGCCAGCCCAGCCCAGCACAACCTCTCACGCCTCTGCCTTCTCCACTTTCAGGCCTGCATTTCAGCCCAGCAATGCCACAGGCCCATGGGTGACCTTGGCAGGCCTCTGCATTTCCCCATCTGACTGTGCAAGGTTGGACTAGAAGATTCCTAAGGTCCGAAATCTGAACCCAGGAGCAGCAGCTGGTTGTCACTTCCAGTGTTTCCTTTCTCCGAAAGCTGAGCTGATGAAGCCCCATGTGATGGGGAAACTGAGGATGGGAGAGCAGGCCCAGGCTTATTAGCTCTTAGCTCTCCTCCAGTGGGCCTGATGGGGCCAGAAGCGGCCGGCCCAGAGCTGGAACCGGGGCTGGTCAGGGCTGGGACATCCAGGGGCATGCAGCCTCCCATGCAGGTTTCTGCTCACTCCTGTGAGAGCAGAGGATGGGCCCATGGTGTCCCTCTGACTGCCCAGGGCAGATCTGGCAGGGGGTGGGGTGGGTAGACGAGGACCCTGCCCCGGCCCCCCATGACCAGACTTACCACACAGCCACCGCCACGATCTTCATGACAGACTCATTGAGGCACTGGCAGAAGCTAACCAGGGGGGCCCCGCTATCACCCATGCGGCCCAGCATGATGCCTGCAGGTGGGGGGAGAGGGACACAGCACATCACAGACGCCGCAGACCAGGATGCAGACATGCCCACGCCCATGCACGCTGGTGGCCCAGCAGGGACGAGCTGCGGAATGCACAGATCTCAGCGCTTGGCGGGCTTCCCAGCAGCTTTTGATGCACCGGCACCTCCCCTCCACTTCTCCTCTCCTCCTCAGCCTCCAGGCTGGAGCGAGGGCAGTGACCTCCCCACAGGGCTCTCATCTAACCTGCTCTAACCCTGCTCCAATCAGAGCAAGTGCCATCTTCTTAAGATAAAAATGCTCCCTGCAGACACCCTACACTGGCTTCCCTGAGCTTGTAGACCATAACCAAGCTCCCTGCGCTTCAGGTCCCACTGATCTGACCCCGTCTATGACTCCCACCTCCATCCTTCTTTCCCTTCCGCACTAGGCTCAGGCAGCGCTGGCCTTTTTACATTTCTAGAGCTGGGCACACATGGGCGCGACACGTGCTGACTCGGACACACGAACACACACACACACACACACACACAAATATACAACTAACATGTGGACAGTTACACGTGCTCAGTAGACAGTGAACTGAGTCAAAGGGTCTCAAAGGTTTCTTTCACTCTGCCAATTGCTAAGAGAGGGCAATGGCTGGGGAGGAGGAAGAAAGTCCAGGATTGGAAACAGATTTACAGATGGGCTGAAGGCGCTTCCAAACACCTCCCTCTCACACACTGAAGTCTCTGAGGTCCTGGCCCCTCTGTGTGCCTGGTCTTTTGACCAAGATGATAAGAAATTCAGTATCCATCACCGTCCATCCATTCATCCATGAGTCTACCCATCTCTCCTGCAGACTTTACTGAGCACCTGTACAAGCCAGTCACGTGGTGGCTGTGGGGATAAATGGAGAACAAGGTCTGTCTGCCTGCAGGGAGTGGACACAGCTTCCGTGCAGGCATTAAACAGCCACACAATTGCGTAACTGCCTCAGGCCAGACGTTTAAGGAGTGACACAGAGGACTTGACCAGTCTAGGGGGTCAGGGAGACTTTCCCGAGGACGTGCTGCTCATCTAGAGCCCCTCAAGGATGAGGAAGGTGCAGGGGAGAGGAAGGGGCAGGAGCAGCCCAGCTGGGGGAGGTGGGGAGGGACCTGACAGGCCGCGTGCGCGGCGGAGGCGGGAAGTGAGCGGGACCAGAGAAGCAGGACGAGCTGGCCCAGCGCGGGGCTCTGCAGGCTGTTTGGACCCATCTCTGAGTGCAGTGGAGCCAAGGGAGGCTTTATGTGGGACTTTGTGACCTCATGGGGAGGACACACCAGGACAGGGGACTCTTCAGGCAGCTTCTGCGGAAACCAGGTGAGAGATGACGACGGCCTTGGACCAGGCTCGGGCGGCGGGCAGAAGGAAGCGCACAGATTGGAGAGAGATTTCAGAGGTGGGCGTGCTGGGATTTGGAAGTGGGCTGAGGCAGAGGGCGAGGCAGAAACTGACCCCGGGTTCTGTGCCTGAGCAACCAGGAGGATGGGGAGGCTTTGCACTTGAGAAGAAAACCCTGCAAGCAGCCAGGGAAGCCAGAGAGGCCCCCTGAGGCCCAGGCTGGTGCGGTGGGGAAGCTGATGCCAATTTTATACTAAGAGTCATGATGACCCCTGGCCCGGCCCAGAAGGACAAGGTGGGGACTGACAAGCTAGATTGTTGTGGAGAGGTTAGGAATTCCTAGACTCCAAAGAATAAAAAAATATGTGTGGATGTCGGTGGTGGTGGTGGCAGGCAGTGAAGGCAGGGGCATATCCACAGGTTTTGTGGATTTTCTGAAGCTCACACAGTTTGGGGCCCTCTTGAAGAAAAAGGATACAAAATTTAAAAAAGGAAAAATGATACAGGCTTCCACAGGGGCTGGTACAAGTTAAGCTTCACCAGTTTCTTGGTATGTAGCCTGTGGTGGGACTTGGGGACCCAGAGAAGAGTAGCAAAGGGAAAGGTGTGGTCAGGGGGCCCCGAGAAGTGGTCTGCAGAGAGAGGTGGCCAGTGAGAAGGCCTGCAGTTGAGGCTGGAGGGGAGGAGTGAGGGCTTTAAATTAACAGCAGCTGGGAGGGGGCCAGAGGCGTGGTCTTCTTTGAGGGAGGGCTGACGCCCCTGGAGGCAAACAGAACACAAGGATGGGGAATTCTGATTAAGAAACATTACCTCCAACGAGGAAGAGGGCAGGAGGCACCCCCTCCCCCAATCGAATGGAGGCTTGAGCCATTGGAAAGGAAAGGGAGGAACCATCTGGAAGATGGGGAGACTCCAGGCTATTCAGGTTACTGGACACGGGGATGTGGGGAGGGGTAAACGCAAGGAGGCCAGGCTCCAGGGCACTGCCGGAGGGTGGGTGGCAGGTGGCACGTACCCATGGTGGCAGAGAAGATGACGATTCCCAGCACATTCATGCCGTCGCTGGTGCCAGGCTCTGACTTGTAAACGACCTCGGGTGGTGGGGTCAGGTCCAGGGCGAAGTTCTGCACACGAGAGCCATTCTCCTCCTGGACCCCGTAGATGAGGATCCGCCGGGGAGGGGCTTCCTCTGATGCCAGTTTGGGGGACTTGATGATGGGGGTGGTCTTGGTGCGGTACTGGTGGGTGACACCCCAATTAGGAATGAGTCAGAGCCAAGTGTTGTTATTAATATCAACAACAACAACAGTAATAACATCCTGGAAGCACATTTGCATCTGCTCATGAACTATTTGACAATAACTCTGTGAAGCAGGCAGGACAGGGATTATTATCACTATTTCAGAAAAACAAAACTGCAATTGCTTCATCTATCTACACACTACCCAGCTACACCTCCCTCCATCCCTCCTTCCCTCTTCTTCTGTCTGTGTACCATTATACTCACCCAGGCCGCTCTCTAACCATCCATCCATTTCCTACCTGGATAATCTACCTAGATAACCCTTCATTCACCTGTTCATCCCCTTCCAACCATCTTTTATCCATCCACCTAGCAGCCAGCCAGGCCTGCCTTCCTCTGATGGAAATTTGGACTTTCAGTTTGAAAAGCTCAGCTCGCCCTGAGCTCTCTTGATGAGATGAGGCCCCAGCTGGCAAGAACTGAGTAGCTGAGTTGCCTACCTTTCCTCCCCAGCTCCTTGGGTCTTTTCCTGTCATTCCTCAGGTACTAGGAGCCCAAGCAAGGGGGTCTCCTATCCTCCCTACACCATAGCATCAATAAGGCAAGGCTTCTGTGCAATGGAAAAACCCAGAAAACTCATGGGACCTAAAGTTTCCGTGCTCAGTTCCCTTGTCTGTAAAATGGGGTCATAATGGTTATCTACCTTGTCAGGTTAAATAAGACAGTGCATGTAAAGTGCTGACAACAGTGCCCAGCACATGATAAGCTTTATGTAACCACTACTGCTAGTATTGCCATCACCACCATCATTGTCATCAGCATCAGCATCATTCCTGTATTGAACACTCTGTGCTAGGTGCTGGGTCTTGAAGGATGGGTAGGAGTTTGCCAAAAGATAAAGGGTATTCCAGGCAAGGATGAAGTAAAGCAGTGTTCTCTCTTTCTCTCTCACATCTTCAATAATTCCCCATCACTGTTGGAATAACATCCAAACTCCCTAGCCTAGTATTCAGGGCCCTTCATGACTTGGACGTTTCATAGATGAAGACCTAGGAGGTTAGGAAAGATTCAGTGATTAGCTCAAGTTTTCACAGCTCCTTACTTCAGAGACTCTTCAACCCTCAGCCACCTCCTCTGTGTCTCCAGGCCCAATACAGGGCCCAGCACAGGGAAGAGGATCGGGAAATGCCTGTTGGATGGAGTCAGCAAACTGGCTGACATTTTAGAAGAAGAAAAGAATCGGAAATTTTTAAAAGTGCAGACAAAGATTGGTGTACATGGTTGTTTACCATAATTTCTAAAAGGGGAAAACTTGGAAACCAACCAAAAGTGGAAATGGGGAAATAAATTGCAGCCCAGCCTTATAACATGCTATTACACCATCAGAAAATACTGTATTCTTAAGAAACATTTAATAACCATGGAAAGTGCTCATGATATAATGGGAGTGGGGAAAAAAGCAAGATGCACACTGTATATATACTATGATCCCAATTTTATTTTTTAAAAACATTTCGCAGAGGGGAAAAAAAAGAGACTAGAAACATACCTTCTACCACTACTATCAGCAGGTGCAGGAACTAGAGGTGATTTTTATTCTCTGCGTTATGTTTCTTAGTATTTTCCTAACATTTTACAGTGAGCATTATTACTATTTTTATTAGAGGGAAAGGATTACTTTAAAAAGATGGAGAAAGCAGGCTTAGAAGCAGACAGGTCTGGGATCCCTTGTTCCCTCCAGCTACTAGGCAAATCCTTTAATCCTTGTGAGCCTCAGTTTCCTCCTCCAGGACAGGGGCTGGCCCTACCTCGGGGCAGGGTGAATGTGAGGACTGAGAGAGATGGAGTTTGTGTGAGCACAGGTGTAAACAGAGCAGAGCGGGTACCCAGCTGGGGCTTCTCATAATTCTTCATAAAAAGTTGGAACCCAGGGCAGGGGTGTGGCCATAAGAGGCATTCAGGATCTAGGTCTTCCCACCTCCCCTCCCCTGGAGCATCCTGCTCCTCAGGAGGCTGGGAGACTGGTTGGGCAAACCTGCTATTTCCTGGCAAGGCCCGCTGGCTGTGCCTGCCCACCCCTCCACTGCCCAGGGACCCACTCACCTGTTTGAATGTGGCTTCCACCAGGTTGGCTGGGAACATGTTCCTGGAAAGAGAGTCAGCAACTGAAGAATTCCAGGGAACCAAAGCGGGAGCGCCCTTGGGGTTATCTGAACACCTCCCTGGCAGTGGCAGCTTTCCATGACCCAGCCCCACCTCCCTCTGCAGTCAGACCTCTTTCCACCACCCCCACCCCGACCCCCAGCCCTTAAAGCTCCAACACTAACTGCATACAATTCCCATGATGTGCTGCATACTTTTCCAGCTCCAGGCCTTTGTCCACATTGTTCCTTCAGCCTGAAATGCCCTTCCCACTTCTCTGGCTAACTCCTGCTCCAATCAAGCAGAGGCCAAGCTTTTCTGACTGCTCCAGGTCGACCCTGTGGCCTTTCCCCTGTGGGGCGCCTGCACTCCAACGCGATGCCCGGTGGCACTGGCTCACGTGTCTGCCTCCCCCACAGACCAGCTTTCCTGAAGGCGGGACTTGGTCATCCATATCTTATTTGTGGCTCTCAACACAGAACCTGGCACATAAATGGGATCATTATTCTTATTCATATTGTTTTCATGAAGCTAAAGGAGGAGGAGGTCTTGTCCTATCAGAAATGAAAATACACTATAAAGATGTAACTGTCAAAACAGTGAGCTACTGACACAGCCGTCAACAGAAGGATCAATGCAATGGAGCCTGTAGCGTGGAGACAGAACCTGGGACATCTAAGTATTTCGTATTTGATTGACGTTGCTGCACAAATCGGTAAATAAAGACAGACTCATTCTAGAGAACTGCACAGCTGACCAACTATTCAGAATGCTAAAAGCTAGAGCCTTATGTACACTTTGTTCCAAAATAAATCCCAGATGGGTTAAAGGAACAAATAATTTTTAAAATGAAGCCTTAAAAAGCTAGAAGAAAATATAGGTTAATATTTCATCAGCTCTTAGAATATGGAAGGACTCTCTAAGAACAAAATGAGTAATTTTAAAAAATCAATAGATTTTACTTCATTAAAAATAAGAATTTCCTAAGTGCAACTTGGTATCCTGGAATTAGATTCTGGGACAGAAAAGGATACTAGTGGAAAACCTGGTGAAATCCAATGAAGCAATTTAGTTATTAGCCTTGTACTGATTTAATATCTTAAATTTGACAAATGTGCTTGATATAAATTACTAACATCAGGCAAAGCTGGGGACTCTATGCAACTTTTCTGTAAACCTAAAATTACACCAAAATAAAAAGGTAAAAAAAATTAAGATACTCGCTAAGACAGATTATAATACAAATAAAATAATAAAGCAAACAACGACGTATATGACCAAATGTCATCGTTGTAAACGTTCAAAGAATTTTTACAAATCTTGGCCTCGCGGTGTTCACTGTTTTCCTCGCTGGGACATTAGCTGTCTGGAGGACAGCGATCTCTGTTTTGTTCTCCGCTGTGTCCCCAGCACCTGGAAGAGTGCCCGGCACCTAACAGGCACTTACTATTTGCTGCATAAATAAATGGACTGTAAAAACATTAACACCTCAATAGAAGAATGATGGAACATTATGACCGGGTAATTCACTTCTCAGAAGGAAAAACATAAGTAGCCAAAAAAACTTTTTGAAAATATTCGGCTTCACTGATAAATTTTCACCTATCATACTAGTAAAGAATTTTTCAAATGACGATACACACCGCCCGGGAGGCTTGGTGATGTGGGCACCCTCACGTGGTTCTGGCAGCAAACTCTGTGTAAAGCAATTTGCAGTTCCTATTGAGGTCTTTGCCTTTACACTCTGCTTTAGGAATCCATCCTGCATCTGAGATGCTAACAAGAATTTTTGTTCCCATGTTTGAACAGGCCACGTGCCTCGTGCTCACACTGCCTCCTCTGCCTGGATCCTCCTTCCCACTCAACTTGCCGCTTGTTCTTGGCAAGTCTCTCTTTCAAGACTCAGCCCACACATACGCTGAGTTATATCCATGAATATGAGTGTGCATTCTTTCTCAACTTTACACCCCAGCAGCCACTGTTGGAAAGTTTTCACTGCTGCTAAAATGCAGGTTCAGTGTAAGCATAAGGCAGGAGGACGAGGGCTTAGAATGAGCTACCAAGGCAGAAAACTGGTAGAGAATGCTCACAGCTTCTACCCCGATTTCAGCTTCGTCCAAGGGGAGAGAAGAAGCAGGGTCAGGAGCTGAGATTGCAGAAGCTCACATGAGGCTCTTTTTCAGTGAGTTATGAGCAGATTTCTGCCACCAGAATAATAGCTGCCTGCAAGGGCTTTGGACATCAACGAGCAGACCCGAGGCTCATGCCAGGCCCACAGCCTGCCAGAGTGCGTGGCCCCCGGCCCGGGGCGCTCGTGGCTGGAGTGGAGGAGGCCCACACTGCACCAAGTGGCAACGGTTTGAAGATGTCTCCTGGTTACAGTTTAGGCAGGTTCGAGTGACAAAGTGGTTTTTCTAATGAAACTTAGAGGGAAGGCTGCTTTAGCCTGAGCAGAAACAGAGAGCCATCAAAAGGTCAAATGTAAGAAACTGAATGAAACTTATACCTGGTATGTACATCTCTTTACAACATCCTTTAAAATGAGAATAATTTAAAATATGTGCTATGGCTGGGATGGTTAGCTCTCTATCCAGTCTCCATTCTCTCTCCTTCCTCACTAACAGAAACCCAGGGATGTTATGGGGACCAAGAGGGCCTTGTTGTCAAGCTGTTTGCCAACTTCTCTTGCCAAAGGGTGGCCAATGTGAAGTAAGTGGGAGTCACTGGGTTGTGTTTCCTGGAAAAATCTTGAAAAGATGCACATGCAGTCAGGACCCTTTGGTCCTTTCCTCCAGCTCTTTTCTTTCTGCCTGGAACCTGGACATAATAGCTGGAGCTTCAGCAACCTTATTGAACCATGTGACACACTGATGATAAAAGCCAAGTGCTAAATAAGTACAGCGAAGCAGGGAGGGGGAGGGAACATGGGATCCTGAAGACCGTGAGCTGCTCACCTCTGGGCTGCTTCTTTGGGAGAAAATGCAGGCCTTTGCCTTAACTTATGCCTGTGCCACTTCAAGTTTCTCTTAATTAGTAGCTGAAAGCAATTCCTGACTAATACATGTGCTTGGCTAATTATCAATGAACTTATCCTCAGATTTTAGTAAGGAATTATATTTTTGATTATGAAATGGGAAAATATACGACATTTTCTTTTGGCTTTGAAGACCCATGGGAAGCCTTCTTGTTTGCCCTATGAGGCCTGTGCTCCTGGTGGCAGTTACACAAAATGCAGACCAAATGTGCCTAGGAGATAGGAATAGCCCAGCCCATCGGGTACACACACACTCTGCCCTGGGCCTCCCCGCACATCTCTTGGGACAAGGCCACAGTCCACCTCACTATTTGTCAGTTCCCACTGTGATGGTTCCAAACTCACCCCAATCCTGTGTCCCCAACCCAAGCTCCAAAGGTGGGAATTGTTCCTTCCCACACACAGCTCCCGAGAGCGTCATCCAATCCCTGAGGGGGTAACTGGGAGCTACAAGTAGAGCCAAGTCATTACTTCATCTCTCTGGTGTTTTTGAAAGATTGGGAAAAAATGAAGGGGCCCAGCTCTTGTTAGTGTTCCGCTTGGGATTTTTCCTGGGAGGCTGCGCTGTGAGCAGACGTCAGCTTTCTGGAGCCCCTGCTCAGAGCCCTGGGAAATGAACTCATGTCTTGGAGAGTCATCCAGGGACAGGGCCCATTGTGTTCCTCTGGAATCATCTTTGAGAGTTGGATGTAAATCTTCCCACCCTGAGGGGAGCTGTGGGCCTTATTTCCCTGCTCAGTGGGACCCCTCATCTTTCTGACTTTTCATTAGTCACACCTGCCTCCAGTCGCCAGTTTCCAGTGTTCCTCTTCCGTGTTCTTGTTCAGTTTTCAACATTTGGTAGGCAGCTGCTCTGGGCCAGAGCAAGGGTGAGGGGGCTGCTCGTACTCTCACTGCTGGGGTCCTCATTTTCTGCACAGCCTCTCAGAACGTCAGAGCTAGAAAAGGTCTCAGAGAGTGGCTGTCCAGGGCACCTGTCTAGTCTGTCTGTCCTAAGTTGGTGGACAGTAAGATGCAGGGAACTGTATGTTTCCCCTATCCCTCCACCACCCCCGACCCCACCCCCAGCTCTTGGCACAGTATCTTTGCTCAGAGCAGTTACTGAATAAAGGTGGGCTGAGTGGAACAGAAGTGACTGTGCCTCCTCCCAGGGCATCCCCTTGCCTCTGGGCACATCCTGTCCACTCCACTCTACCCTGCTCCAATCCATCCTTCCCCAGTTCACTGGCCTCCCCTTTCTCAAGTGTAACAGCCTGTAATCAAGGTCTTCAAGGTTGAGCTCTGCACTGTCCTCACAACCTCATCTCCCAGAACCCGCCTCCAGAACCCTCTGCTCCTGCCCAGCGGCCTCCTCACTGGCCTCTAGGACTTTGTATTTCAGAACTACAGAGCTAGAAGGGATCTTGAAAACCTCAAGGGAAACAGGCCCAGAGAGGCAGCTGCCTGCCCGGAGCCACACAGCAGCCTATGGGCAGAGCTGAGCCCAACTCGCTCATCTCCAAGGTCTGGGTTCCCTGCAGGAGCACGTGATCTCCCCTGCAGCCCCACTCTCTGACTAAGAAACGGTGACAGTGATGTCCAATCACCCAGCTTTGCAAAACAACTTGCCTTGGGGTTGAGAACGACTGAGGGGAAAAACTTCAAACCAGAAGGATCAATTTTCACCACGTGAAAAGCAGCTGAGAGCAGGAACTCCTCCTGGAACATTTGACTCTGACACGTGTGTCAGATCCAGAGCCCTCAGCCCCCGAGCAGGGGAGGCCATGTGCGGAGGGCGGGAGCTCCCCAGCACCAACCCTCCTTCCACCACAACGAAAGGCTGTTTCAAATCATAGGCTCCAAGAAATGATGAGTCAGAGTCACCAAATCTTAGACATAGTGGATCTTAAAAATGAAAGCTTTTCGAAATTCCTCTCCCCTTGACTTCCAGGACGTCTGTTTTCCTGGTTCTGCTCCTGCTCCATCAGCTCTGCCCAGAGCTCCAGGGTGGCTGTGGGCCGAGGTTTACCCCCAGCCTCCGCACTGCACGCTCAGCTGTGCCAGTGTCTCTTCTCTGGGGGCTTCAAGCCCCAGCACCGCCAATGGCCTGCACCCCACTGGTGTACTCAGCAAACACTCCACACCTCCTCTGTGTCAGGGGCTGTTCTAGGCTCTGGGATATGGTGGGGTGATTTCTAAAGCTCTGGCCTGGAGCATATTTTATTCCAGTCGGGGAGACAGAAAAAGAAACAGAGAAATACACAGACAGGATGTCAGGTAGCCATACAAGCATGAGGAGAGAGAGTGATGGAGGCTGGGAGGCCCCTCGGGAGAGAGGAGGAGCCACACATGCTCCACAGGATGGGCTCTCCCTGCAGAGGCAGCCATGAGGATAAGACACCGAGGTGGGACCCTCTGATGACGTTTGGGGAGATGCATGGAGGCCCGCGTGGCTGGAGCCAGGGGAGGAAGAGGTAGAGCAGAGGTCAGAGACAGATACGTGTGTGGCTGGGGCATCAGGAAGAGTCTGTAGGTCATGGTGAACACTGCGGATGGGTTGTGCAGGTTTTTTTTTTAAAGGATCCCTCTGGCTGTTGTGCTGAGACCAGTCTGAAGGGAAGCAGAGAGATAACAGGTGAACATGTTGGACCCTCGAGTGAGAGGTGATTGTGGTCTGAGCAATGGTTGGAGTGAGGGGGAAAGAAGGGGCAAGATTTGGAATACAGTTTTGAAGGTAGAGCTGACAAATTGGATGCAGGATATGAGAGAATGAGAAACATCAGACTAAGATGGGCAGGACTGAAGAAAGGGCAGATTTATGGAGAAAATCAAAAGTTTACCTTTGGATGAGTTAATTTTGAGATGCCTTTGGACAAGTGTATGTAACAATCTGGAGTGCATGGAGGAGGTTTCCACCGGAAACAAAATTCGGAAGTGTCAGTGTACAGAAAGTATTCAACGCCATGGTGTGGATGAAATCACCAGCAGGTAACTGTAGCTACAACAGAGTCTGCCTGGGTCTCTCTGGCTCTATAACCCACGGGCAAGAACCGTCCAATAGGAATAAAACTGCAAGTATTTTTGTGATCCTTATTTTATCACACATCTTAAAGGATAAAAAGAACTGGGAGAATGGAGAAAATGGAGGGAGTGGTAGCTTGTTTGCCTTGACTGTGGACTAATGTGTGCATTTGCTTTGTAACATTGCAGTCCCCTCCCACCCTGAGTCTGGGCATGGCCACATGACTTGCTTTGGCCAACAGGATGTTAGCGGACTTGACAAAAGCAGGAACTTGGTAAAACACTAGCAGGCTTCTATTTCCTCTCTTGTTCCTCTACCGTCATCGTAAGAATATGCCCAGGCTAGCTGTCTCTTGGAATCCTGTCACCATCATAAAATAAATCCAGGCTGGCCTGCTGAAAGATGAGAGACCGCAAGAACAGCTGGGTTATCTCTGCTAAGATCATCCTAGATCGGCTGTTCCCTACCTGCCTGCAGACACATGAGCTGAGCCCAGTCCAAATCAGCAGAACCTTCCAGCTGACCTGTAGATTTACGGTTGTTGTTGTAAGTCACTAGAGATTTGGCTGGTTTGTTACACAGCAACAGCTAATAGCTACAGAGGGTGAGAGTTTCTTGAGAGAGAGACAGAGAGAAACAGAAAGAGAGAGAGATTGTATGCTGAGCATCTATCCCCATAAAGGAGTAAAGGAGTTCTTCTCCCTGACTTTATGCCAAGAGGACCACTCAAAGACTGGCTGTGTCCCCTAAGATTTGAGGCATGTAGGGGCTAGTGCCTGACTCATGTCCAAAGGCCCTGGGAAAGGCCTGCACTGTGTGCTTCCCATGGGCCAATGTGGCCCTTGCAGGAGGGACCCTGCCTAAGAGGATCACCTGTGGGGTGGGAGTGGGGTGAGGTGACCCCAGCAGAGGAGTTGACCAGAGGTCAGGCCTAAGGAGGGCATTGCAAGCAGCCAGCTGCAGCAGGGAGTGCCTGATCAAGGTGAGAGACACCAGCAATAGGGTGAGCTCCAAAGAACCCACAAAAGCACCCCTGAAGAAATACAGCCAGGCAGCACCTACCCCAGTGCACTCCACTACCAGCAAAGGAGGATCTTTTGAGCTCACTCCCGCTCCTCTTTCTGCTGCGCCAACCCCAGGGCTAGCAATAGGGGATTAGGTGGAGTAAGAAAGAGAGAAATCTGTGACCTTCTTCCTGCTCCAAGTTTCCAAGTTTGCATCAGATGCAAAAGGCTAGGATAGGATTCATTTGGGGTGGGGGGCAGGTAATTAGGTTTTTTTATGTATGCTTTAATTAATTTTTTACTTTATTTTATTTTTTAGTGGAGGCACTGGAGATTGAGCCCAGGACCTTGTGCATGCTAAGCACACACTCTACCGCTGAATTATACCCTCCCCCAGGACTCATTTTAAGTTGGAAGAGTCTGAAGTTTTAATGTTAGACTGGACTGGATTACTTACAGCTGAAATTGGTGAGGAAATGAAAGGGACTAAAAGGAGTCTAGGGAGCAAGTTTAATGGGGGCTGTTGAGCCCAATAAACCATTTCCAGTGGGGTGCTTCCTGGGACTCTGTCCCAGCCCTGCTCTCCTCACCCACACGGTGCTGGGAGACCCCTCCGTCATCAGCTAGCTATTTGCTGATCTCTCTACCTCTGTCTTCAGCTCAGACTCCCCCACAGGACTCAAATCCACTAGCCAACCATCAGCTGACATCTCCCCAGGGATGTCTGCACCTGCTCCAGCACTGTCTTCTGGATTGGTGACCACACTGCTGTACACTCTGGTGCTCAGGCCAGAGACCTTCATGTCCTTGCAATCAGCACCACCACCTCCTCCACCCCTCCCTCATCTCACCATCTCCTGCTGATTTTTACCTCCTGAGCAGCCTTCAGTCTTTCTACTTCCCCCAGGTCCCTGGCCAGCACCCTGGCCCAGTCCTTGCCTCTGTCTTCTCCTCGGACCATGCATCGCACTCTGATCCACCAGCACTCTGGCAGACAGAGTGAGCCTCCTGAGTTGGACCTTGCCACTCCTGTGTTTAAAACCCATTTCCTGTAGCCTTTAGGATAAAACACAATTTGGGGCCTGGTTCCCAAGGCTCCTCGTGGTCTGGACACAACCAACTTCTCCAGCAATGACTGTCCACTCCCCTCCTTACACTTCTTGCCCCAGTCACACTGAATAGGCCATGACTTTCCTCCACAATATTCCCTCCCAGCTAAGGGTCTTTGCACAGCTGTCAGCTTCTTGGGGGTGCCCTTCCTGCCTCCCCGGTGCCCTCCCACTCACCCTGATGGGGGCGGATGGTGCAGAGTGAGCCCAGCAGGAAGCATGGGGGCTGAGGGCTCAGAGAATGACCTCTGTGGCCAACCCCCTCATTACCATGAGTGATCAAGAGCAGACCCTGAGCACCCTGTCCCCACACCTTCTCCTGCGCCCTGGTTGCCATGTGGGGCTGGGCTTGTGGAGCCAGCAGCCCCAGCCCAGGCGTGGCGTCTCCAGGCAGGGTGTCAGCAGGGAGGGTTACCGGATGAGGTCCAGCAGGGGGTCAGCTGAGCTCATAATGGGCTTCACGCTCTGCTCCGTAGTCTCTTTCTGGGCCGCACCGCCTGGGTGGATGATGGAGACCATGATGATGCCCACGATAACTGCCACGAAGGTGGTCCACAGGTAATATGCCACAGTCAGGATGCCCAGGCGGCTGGAGGTCTTGGCATCCAGGGAGGCGAGGCCAGACATCAAGCTGGGAGAGTGACGCGGGTCAGGTCCACGGGCAGCCGGCCGGCCAGGCGCTCAGGCGTACCCGCTCTCGCCCCCACCCCCCAGCCTGCCCCCGCACCCTCACAGCACTCCGGGGCAAGTGCAGGCCTGCGAATCCGCCCAGCAGTCCAGTCCCCACGGCTCCGTCTAGCCTCGCTCTGCTCTGCTCCCCCCACCCTGCCCACCGTCACCAGCCAAGCCCGTTCACACCTGGAGGCTTCCGGGAGCTCTCTCCTTTGTCTGGGGCGCTCTGAGCAGCTCCCTTCACTTACCCCCCAGGTAAAACCAAGCTCAGCATCACCTCTTTGGTGACATTGTCTTGGACTACCTGCCTCTTCACCAGAGTTAGGAGCCCCTTCTGGGTCTCACACAGCCCCTGGCTGCCTCTGTCACAACCCTGGTTGTCACTGTCACCTGTTTCTCACATCAGACTGAGGACCTGTGAGAAGAGAGGCAGATCTGACTTCTCTGTGGGTCCCTAGTGCCTCATGAGCGCTGGGTGCTGCCACCAAGCAGGTGACTACTGCAAGCTTTAGAACGAACTGAGTGAGAGTGAGTGAGTGAGTGAGTGAGTTAGAGCCCTGGGCTGGGAGTTGGTGACCCGGGTCCTAGTCCTAGCTCTGCCCAATGGCCATGTGACCTCAGGCAAGCAGATCACTCCTTCGTCTTTGGGTCTCAGGATCCCCATCTATAAAATGGGGCCATGGTTAGATTTTCCCTGAGAGGTGCCACCCTGTGGCCATCTTGGGTTAGTGCCCGACCCAGGCTCCCCTCATGGGAGGCTGTGTGGAGGGGGCTTGGGGATCTCTCTCCCCAACCCCTGTTGCCCTGACCCGGGCCCTCTGCCCACCAGAGCAGGTCAGCCCCAGAGCTACTCATTACATGACTATTTGGGCAGGAGTGCTGTGGGGCAGGTGGGGAGTGAGAGATTAGTTACGGAGATGCTTGCACTTTGCTTTGCTGCCAAAAGGATTTTTCCCCAAAGCCCTTTCATTCTTTCAGATAAGGGAAATATTTGCCTGGTTTTAATCATGTAAACAAGAGCAGATAATCCCTCCCCATCCACACTCCTCTTATCATGAGGTCACATACAGGCAGCCTCCAGCTTCAGGGCTGAGCACAGAAACCTCTCCCCCACTCCAGGCTGTAACCACTGCCTGTGAACACCCTGCTCTTCCCTGCTCACTGTAGCAAAGGCTCACTCCTCTTTTAAGACATAATTTAAGGGTCCCCTTCTCCAGGAAGCCTTCCCTGACCACCAGGCAAGGGTAAAGCCCCTGTGCGGCCCTCTGCCCAGCCCCACCTCACTGAGCTGATATTTACTGGAAGTGCCTCCAGGGCTGGGCCTGGGTCTGACTTAATGCTGGGTCCACTGAGCCAGGCAGGGGCCCAGTTGGAGTGTGGTTTGCTGAATGAAGACGTGAATAAATGAATGAATGAGTCAATGTTTACAATCTCTATTCATCTCTGTCTGCCAGGACGCCATATGTTAGTGATGGGCTTAGGGTGGGTCTTAGACATAAATCCTGAAGGGCTCATAACGAGATTGTGTGGCCTGGGGAAATGGGGGGCCACCCTACAACATTATCCATGAGAGAGATTATCCCCAGAAGGGGGCCAGCACATCCACTCAGGGTCCGGCAGGCCTCTGACCACAACAAAATCTCCCATAACCAAGTTCAACTACTTCAAGCCACAGGAAAGCCATGGCCCTGAGAGGATGCCTTGCTAGAAGTCACACAGGACACTAGAGGCCAGCTGGACCAGAACTCAGTCCCCAACTCCAGACCTGTTCCCTTTTATCCATGTAGTTGTTCAGTTCTTCAGCACAAGCCCACTTGGTGCCATGCCCTGTGCCCACAGAAAAAAATCAGAGTCAGTCCTCAACCTCAGGTAGCTCCTGGTCCAGCAGAGGGGTGGAGGAGGACATGGACTTGGACACTAGGACAGAAGTGGACTCAAGTAAACAGTGAACAGGTGGATGCATCAGTAACATAAGGGAAGGGACAAGAATGTGCTATCTGTATTCAGAGGAGGGAGGAGTCACTTCTAGCTAGGAGAATCAGGAAGGGCTACCTGGAGGAGGGGGCATTTGAGTTGGTTCTTAGGATGTGAGGTTCTTTGGAGATGGGGCAGATGTGCCAGGCAGTGGGACACCAGAAGCCAACAGGGAGGGCGAGAGGCTGGAAAGTTTGAGGACGTTTTGCTATTTACTGTGGCCAGTGCTTAGGTTATATTTGAGGTACAGTGATGTGTGGGGCAGAAAAGATAGACTGAACTCAGGAGTGTCAGCGGCCTTGAGTGCCAGGCCAAGGGGGACACAGGGGAGAGTGGGGTCCAACACAACTCATCTCGCAGAATTTGCTGGATGTCTGAGAAGGGAGAACTAAGAATTCCTTAAATCTGAGAATATCAAAGTAAAGAAAATATATAGGGAGGGTCACTGAAGTGGTTTGTAAGAGCAAAAACCTGGGACCAACTTAAATCATCAGTGAAGACTAGAGTAAAAGTTATAGCATATCCATACAGTGGAGTTCTAAGCAGCCGTTAGAAGTGATGGTGTCGTTGGGAAGATGTTCCTATTTAGAGTTAAGTGGGGAAAACAAGATACAGGATAGTTTGTAGCTCTGTGGAGGCCCCCTGGTACCCCTGTGACCCCTCTCTAGGTCTGCAGTCCAGTTAAACACAGTCCTGCTTGAGGGACTGTGCAGATGAGGAGTGCTGATGAAAATCAGATTTCAGAAAGGGGCAAAGGGCCCCTCGGAGGGCCTCTCTGAGGAAGAAGAGGTCTCACACGGGGGTGGTGCCCACTCAGGGACAGATGGGATGTGGTAAGGGAGGGAATGCAGGTTCTGGACATAGCTCTGGAAAGGAGAAGGCTGATGGGTAAAATGGAAAGAATTCCATCACCTGAGACCCAAGCAGTTCTACTCTGGAACCTCGCTCCCAGCCCCCAAAATGGAAAGGGTTTTCCTACTGGCTGAAGTCAGAGGTGAGCAGCGGAGATGGGGCAGTTGGGGAGGAGTTGCTGAAAAGAGCTGACAGAGCAGACCCTCCCCTCTCTGGGCTGGTGCCTGCAGCGTCAGGGTGACTGCAGGTGATGGCGGAGGCCAAGGAGAATGGGAGCCAAGTGTGGGGAGGGCCTGGATTCCACGTGAGACAGCAGCCACTCCTGGAACTCACAGTAACAAGAAAGGAGGCTCGAGCTCCTGCCATTTGGCTGGTGAGGGCTCCTGGAGGTCTCAGACTTCTGGGCCAAGCTGTCAGAGTGGACTTTCTGAGAACCTACAAGCCGGGGTAGGGGGTCTGCAGGGAATGCTAGGTCATATGGACATTCACAAGAAAAAAGCTAGAACATTGAACAGTAGCTGTCTTTGGGTGGTATGAAATTTTCATTTTGTTTTTAATTTTTTTCCACATTCTCTATTATTTCTAGAATAAGCATGTCTTGCTTGTATGATAAAAAAAAAAAACACCACTCCCAAGTGCCCAGCAGCCGTAGGAGTCACAATCTGTCTGGAGTTTAATTGTCCCTAAGCACTTGAACACCCACCTCTTTTGATTCTTAACGTTCTAAGTCAGCGCTGCCTTGCGGAATGCTAATGGGAGCCTTTTCTAGTAGTCACAGAAGGAAAGTCAAAAGAAGCCAGTGAAGTTCATTTTTGGTGAAATTAATTTTAATGATAATTTAACCCAGTATATCCAAAATATTACCATTTCAAATGTGCAATCAATATAAAAATGCTTAGAAAAACTGCTTCTGGTTTTAACATTTTAATTTAAATGAATTAAAAATAAGAAGTTCAGTTCCTCTGTTGCATTAGCCACATTTCAAGGGGTCACTAGTCACTTATGACTAGTGACAACCCTACTGGGCTGAGCGGTTTGAGTTACAGGCGGGGAAAACAAAGCCCAGTGGGTGGAGATAACTGGCCAAGCCGCCTGGCTGGTGAGTAGAGTTAAGACTGGAACAGGGGTTTGGGAGTCGGCCTTGTGGGGTTTCCCCTCTCCCACAGTGGCTCTCCGTGGTACAGACCTGGTTTAACTCCTGTGGAAGAAAAATGTTCTCTGGTTTTGGCTGGCCACGAATGTGATTCAGTCCATGTAACGGCTCTGTGATTCAGTCCATGTAACGGCTCTTTGATTCAACATGACCCGCCCCATGGCTACAGCCCTCAGATTTGTGCTGCTGAGTCCCCCATCTCTGGAGGTATCCAAGTGGAACCTGGCTGGCCACCTGCTGGGGTGCTAGATCAAGGCTTCCAGAATGACTGGGAGATTCCATGAGGATGACTTCAAATGTTCCTACTGGCTCTGTGACTTATGGGGAGAGAAGATTAGGAAACCTTGCCTCCCTTACTCCCACAATGGCTGGGTGCTCCTGGGAGGCCCCCACATCCTCGAGGGCCCTGGGGAGGAGCTGCTGGAAGGCCAGGGGTCTGGGACTCCCTCCCAAGCCCTCTGGCCACCCCTAGGGCCCAGGGATTGTTGGTCAAGAGATTGCGGGAGCCGGCTGCACTCCAGGGCAAGCCTGTTTCAGTCTGGTAATTGCTCCACTTGCAGGGGTGGGGGAAGGGAGGCAGCAGCTGCCCAGGCTCCTCAGGGAAGGAGGAAAAGGATGCTTCCTGACCCTCTCCTGGTTCTCACACCAACACCTGAGGTGAGTATTGTGACCCCTTATGACACTGAGAGGCACCCACCGCTGCCTCCATCCCTCACCGTGGCGGGCAGTCAGGCTGCTGAGACTGCTGGGGGTCCCTCCCTATTTGCAGTCCTCAGTGGCTCCCCAGTTCTGTTCACACTCCTTCATGGCTTTGGGTCACTCCCCTCCTCCTCACTAGCACTGCTCCGGCCACCCTGTTCTCCCTGCTGCTCCTTCAGCCACCTTTGCATTAGTTGTTCTTTCAGCCTGGAACTCTCTATTCCCCCACCCCCACCTCTCATACCTCCCTAACCCAACAAATTTCCAGTTGCCCTTCCCTAGGTCAGCTTAGACATCACTTCCTCCGGGAAGACTTCCCTGATGTGTCCACCTCACCCATCTCCCTAAGGCACCTGGTGCTTCCCAGTTTGTTACAGGGCACTCTGTTGGCATGCTCACCCCTAAATCGTTGGGGCCCACCCAGCTCTGGCACATGGGGGGCTGGCAGGAAGGCGTGCTAAGTGTAGCAGTGGACACTGAAGGCCCCCAGTCCCCTTGCCTCATCCTCCTGCTGCTTTGGTCCTCTCCTGCTGCTCTCCAGTCTCCAGTCAGGCACCACCTCCCTTGGAATGCCTCCCTGAGCCAGCCAGGCCAGGCAGCTCCCGTGGGCTCCTTCATGCGTCCCTCACTAGCTGGGAGCCCTGGGCAAGTTCCTGAGCCTCTGTGTGCCTCAGTTTCCACTGGAGGGCAAAATGAGGATAATGGTGGTTTATTGTGAGTGCTAATCTAGGTTTAGATGAGTGCCGGCCTCATAGCAAGTATTCAACACATTCCAATTATGAGCATCCACTCGGGGGTGTCATTGTCTGTTCTGTGACCACCAGCCCCAGCAGACTGTGAGCTCCTCCAGGGAAGGGCTGAATCTGGCTCAGCTCTACGTCCTCAGAGCCCAGGGCCTGGCCTCGCCTGGGTGCAGGTTTGTTGGTGTGTGTGTGATGTGAAGCCAAGGGGGAGTTCTAGACCAGACTGTGAAAAGGGTTGAACTGTGAGCTCTGGTGACCAAGTGCACCTCCTGTGCATTCCCAGAGAACAAGTCACCTGGACCAGCCAGGTTTAGGGGAATGCCCCTGGCACTGTGTGTCTGTGTGACATCGGGGCAGTTGGCACTGGAACTTTTGGGAATTTGGGGGAATGATTATTGTGAGCAGTGCCCTCTTCTGAGTGATGGGAACCTGACAGGGTCTCTGGAGTTGTACTCTGGGGCTCGGCCTTCAGCTCTCTCCTTCCTGGCCATTTTTGGCTTGGCCAAGGCTGCTGACAGCATGTGGATCAGATTTGTAGATGACAGGAAACTGGGAGGAACAGCTCATGTGCTGGACGAGGGAGTTGGGAATAAGCAGACCCCAGCAGGCCGGGACCGCAGGCCAGTTCTGACTGACACGATGAAAGTGAACACGGACACATGCGGAGCCACACTTGGCTCCAACAGCTCAGAGAGCACAAGCTCTGGGGTGAAGGGGGGCCTGAGCTGCAGCGGCAGCTCATGGGAGGGGAAGTTTGGGGGTTTGCAGCCAGCTTGATGAGTCACTGGGGAACGAGGCTGCCAAAGGGCTGGGGGGCCCTCAGCCTGTGGGGCTAGAAGCCTGGAGGGCTGGTTGAGGAGCCCACAGACCTGCCCTGATGTTGAGATTCACTGGGAAAGGGACAGGGGAGAGGTGTGTGTCCCAAGAGTGTAGCTGGGGTAGGTGGCAGGTGACAGTGATGCCAGCCTGTGGGGCAGGGGCTGTGGAGTAGAGCAGAGCAGACCTGGGGAACACTGGGGCTGATGAGGAAAGTCATAGGGAAGCAGATCTCAGCTCAGGACCAGGAATAACTTTCTAGCAAACAGAGCTGTCCTGCCCTGGAGGGGACCACCTTGAGAAGTAGTGAACTCCCAGTCACTGGAGGTGTGCAAGCAACTTGCTGGAGTCACACAGTGAGTAAGCAGGTTTGAATCCTGGTCTACTTAGCATGACAACATCCATAGTCACAACAGCCTGGCCCTGGGATGTTAGAGACAGGAAGGAGTCCTTGGGCTCTGGCCTCGGCTGACCTCAGCTGAGACTCTCCCAAGCTGACCCCCGGGATGTAGCTGCAGGGAGTCCACCCAACAGGCAACCAGATGGCAGTATCTGGGGATCTGTGAGAGTCCTGTCAGCCCCTCCAAGTATCCTGGCCTACTTCCTTCCCCTGAGCAGATGACAGGCCCAGCAGCTGATAGCAAGTGCCATGTTAGTACCAAATTATGCTCCCCACATGTCTCTGCTGCACCCCCACCCTCAAGCCAATGCCTTCTTCTTTTTTTTTTTAATGGAGGTACTGGGGATTGAACCCAGGACTCATGCATGCTAAGCACACGCTCTACCACTGAGCTTTACCCCCACCCCCTCAAGCCAGCTCCTGCTAAGACCTGAGGCAGGATGCCCAGACTCCCACTTGGCTAAAGTCTGGGTCATCTGGTCCCAGTACCCACCTCCCAAAGGCAGAAATTTGTCTACCACCTCTGTTTACATAGCTCAGAAGACAGAGAACTCACTACCTCTACTGTGGGCTAGTGAAGCTTATTAGAATGAAATCTGTCTCCAGGGAAGAGAGTTCCCACACTGGGCCCAGCCCTGCTCTCTTTGGTTCCACTTAAGAGACCATGAGGGGAGGGAGCACAGGGCTCGGAGAGTGGGAGGTGGGGTGGGGGGAGAGGGAGGAGTAGGGGCGGCACAGAGACAAGCATGGGCCCAGGGGGCTGCCGCTGCCCTGGCAACCCCAACTGCCCTCTGCAGGCCTCTCCCTCCCAGGCCCCTGGGCATGGGATGGAGATCGACTGGGAATGTGCAAATAACAAGCTTGAACTCAGTCAAAAGCAAAAGCTGGAGGAGCTGCAGCCCTCAGAGAGCTCACCGTCTGACCATCAACCAGTCTCAACCACTTTCTACCAGGAAAGTGTAATAAGGGTCAGTCTAGTTCCCAATCCACATGAGAAGAACCTCTACCCCTTTCTTTCCCACAAGACAAAGAATGTCAGGTGAGAGGGAGCCAGCATCCCCTCGGATGACTGTTACTGTGCTCTGCCTTTGCAGATTGTCATCTCCACCATTAGGAATGACTTCCCTGGGATGCCCATCATGGTCATGGCTGGTTATGACCAGAGCCATCGTGCTGTGGTTAGGAGCCCTCCTCCAGAAGGAGGGAAAGACCCCACCCAGAGTATATGAGAACACAGGTCTCCTCGTCCCCACCCTCCACCAGGGGGGCTGCTGGTGTCTACTCCCCCTAGGCTCTGCTGGGTGTGCCCGCCCGAGGCTCTTGAATGAGACCCTCTCTGTGAGGTGGTCCTCCACAGAGAAGAGCATAAGGAGCTTTTTCCAGACCTCACCCACCTCCCCAGATTCAGATAGGTCCCCGATGTGCCCCATGTTGAACACTTGCTCTGTGTGTGTGAGTCCCAGAAATGAAGGAGGTGGGTTTGTGGTCCTCAAGTGGGTGGAGACCAGCAGGCTGGACAACACAAAACCCTGGGTCACGGCTGGGATTGAGAGAGGCCAGAAGCAGGCTAGGCTTCCCAGAGGTGACTGCTGACTAGATCCTGAAGGAGGGGTAGGGATCCTCTAACTGGAAGGGGGAAAGAGCATGGGAATCTGTGATGGGTGATCAAATCTAGGAGGTTTTCGGAGTCACCAGGCTAACATTCTGACCCCACCCACAGCCCACAGCTGGGCCTTATTCCCCTCCTGATGAGTAAGGAGGTCAGCTGACTCGGCAAGAGGGCCAAAGAGAGATCCCAGGGCTCCCATCAGAGAGGTCAGCAGAGCTCTGCTAAGAACAGTTGCCCCCTGGCTTGCGGGGCAGAGCCCAGAAGCCCAGGCTGCCCCTTCCTCCTGCCTCCTCCCGCTCACTGTCTATCCTCGGATGCCTGGGGCAGCTGCCCCCTGCACACTGGCTCCCAAACCAGACTTCGATGGCTGCTTGGCCCTGGACCATCTCCAGTAAGTTAGAATGTGGGTGTTTGGAAGTTTTCTGCCAAACTAGAGTTCCTTGGGAAGGGGGAGAAGGGAGTATTGAGTTTCTTTGGCCAAATATGACTTCCTGATTCTAAGAAAAATCACTTCAAAATTCTTACAAGAAATAGAAAGGAAAGCAATACCTACACATGTACACATACACACACACACACACACACACACACACACACACACACACACACACACCATACATGCATGTAGAGACCCACGCACATTCACATCCTCACCCACACACGCACTTGATTTCTTTGCTGTGATGTGGAGCTTACAAAACACGCTGCCATGTTCAGCATCAGTGAATCACAAACACATGGATCCAGTTTTCCTTCAATGATGCCTGATTTAAGAAATTGACGAACAAGGGGAGAGGAGGGTTTGGCAAAAAGCAAGTGGAGACTTGGAGGCCCTAGCTGGATTCAGATGCTAGGGGTGACCCACCCTGGGTTCCTCATGTAGCTTTTGTCTGGGGACGTGTGAAAATAAGGCTCAGAACTTTGTAAGTTTGCAAATGGCGCTGTGTCTATCTTATGGCTGAGGCCAAGAGTGTGCTCAATAACAGAAGGTGAGGTAAATCTAGAGTCCCAGGGTGGAGTGATGTCCCAGCAGGGTATCCAACAGCAGCCTAAGTGTCTAGTGAAAAGAAAAGGGCTCTGCAAACTCTGCTCCAGCCCCTGAGTGGAAGAGTGAAACAGGAGTACAAAGATAAGGGTGTGGGATGGACAATTTTTATGACATTATGTTGAGTGAAAAAAAAAGAAGCAGATAGACTTACTTTTGCAGAAGTAACAGTAAGGTATCCTCTAAGAATTTAAAGGAACAGAAATTTGCCAATACTCTTTGGTTTAAACTATAAATTAAAAGCAAAAGGGATCAGAGTAGCAACAAGTATTACTGGGAGAAAATGGGAAAGGAAGGCTCCCAGGTCCCCAAAGCTTGACTTTTCTAATGAAAAAAGATGTAATGAGCATGGACTCAGTCAGCAGTGGGGCACAGAGAAGCGAGGTGAGAGTGGCAAAACACTCAGCACCCATCCGAACACCACCTATGGGAGGGGGGCCCTAGTTCAAGGACATGATAACTCCGTGGCAGGTCCTAACCATCATACTACTTGTTCCCATGCCAATGTAACGTGAGGCAGAGTTTTCTAAATTTCACCTGAGGTTTCTATGTTCAAAGGTAGAGACAGCAAGTCTCCTTGCAGTCAATTTTTTTTTTTTTAAGAATTTTTCAGATGGCATAGTTAAGGCAGTAAGGCACACACTGTCCAGGGGAAGGGCGAGGAGACTGGTGGTCTGATAGACGTGTCCTCCTTGAGACCTTAAGTTCCGCAGAGTTATGGAAAGGGGCACCAATTTGCATGAGAAGCTCAGGGGCCTTCCGAGAGAAAAAAGACTAAGGCTCAAAAACTGACAACATAATGCCATTTGCAGAAACATGGATGCTCCTGGAGAATGTCATTCTAAGTGAAGGAAGCCAGAAAGAGAAAGAAAAATACCATATGAGATCGCTCATATGTGGAATCTAAAAAACAAAAACAAAAACAAACAAACAAAAACAAAGCATAAATAAGGACAGAAATAGACTCACAGACAGAGAATACAGACTTGTGGTTACCGGGGGGTGGAGGGTGGGAAGGGATAGCCTGGGATTTCAAAATTGTAGAATAGATAAACAAGATTACACTGTATAGCACAGGGAAATATACACAAAATGTTATGATAACTCACAGAGAAAAAAATGTGACAATGAGTGTGTATATGCCCATGAATGACTGAAAAATTGTGCTGAACACTGGAATTTGACACATTGTAAAATGATTATAAATCAATAAAAAATGTTAAAAAAAAAAAAAAAAAAGACTAAGGCTCCAACCCCTGTTCCCTGCAGTTTTGAAGTTAGGATCAGGGTGTCCATAAACAAGGCCTGTCAGCACTAAAAGGCTAACCTGCCAGGAGGGAAAATGGACTCAGGGCTCTACCCCAGGGAGCTAAGCTCAGGGTATAACTGAAGCTGCTTTGAGGAATGACGATTGAGCTCTTTGGTGCAATCTAGGAGCCAGCGCAGAGCATCCCTGTGGCTTGAACGGGAACATGCGCCTGCAAGGGGCTGTGTGCAGGCTTTAACCAAACCATGCAGGACCTGTGTTCAACAGCGACACCATGTGGAAGGAAGCAGAGCAACAGGGCTAGTCCAAGGAGATCAGATGTTCCTGTTCTCGCTTTATCTACTTCCACTGAATGAAATAAGCCGACCTTAGCCCATGAGGTGCAGAGGAAGACACTGGGCTTCCTGTCTGTGTGGAGGAGTAGGACCATATTCAGCATATTAAGTTCTCATGTCAGTGCACAGAGCAAAAACCAAGCATAATTAAATTTGCCCTTGAAGATCCCTTACGTTGTCCATAAAGTTCAGGAGGTTTTGTTTCATATACTTTCATTCCAGACAGTTTTCTCTCCCAGTTTTGGAATGAGTTACTGATTCTTTAGGTGAACACCAACTGAAGCAGTCAGCATACACGTAGAGGCCATGATATAAGAGAGAAACCGAACAACCCACTCTTCGTGGCTCAGAACCACGGCTGCCCAAGGGAGCTGCTCTGAAGGGCAAGTGGGAGCTCAGGCTGCCTCAGGGTGAGGCACGCTCACCCCGGGCTAGCTCTTTGAACAGGGGAAGCTGCCTTCCCCCTTTAAATTATTTTTCTTTTTCATAGCACATGTAATTGAATTCACTTAAGTTAAATGCACATAGAATGGGACTCCATCATGTGGGGCCCCAGAAATTAACTGAAAATGGCAAACCTGGACCCAGACCTGTTATAACATTAAATAATTAAGTTATCCTGCCAGCAGATAGATTTAACCAGTGGATTCCCCAAGTGATAAGCCTGCAGGGAGAAATGCTCTAGCCAGAGGCTGTGTGCATCTGTCCTTCTTAGCAATTGTATTTATCTCTGTGAATGAATAAATTGGCATTTGGTTTATTGGTAACCTCTTGCCAGCATCAGAGGACAGGCCTGACCAGCTCAGAGGCTCAGGCAAGGTTGAGCTTCCAAACCAGTCAGCCAAGGGCCACACCCTGGGCCTAGCAAACTCACAAGTAAGAATAAGAACATGTTTAAGAAAAAAGAGAACAGTGGCAGAATTAGGGTTGTGGGATGATAGGATTATTATTATTATTGGTTATCCACAATGTTTGTGTTTGCTTATATAACTTAAAAAGTATAAAATATTTTAAAAAGACAATTCCTAACCATCTTCCAAGATTCAATTTAAATGTCGGTCATGAAACATCCCTGAATTCTGCCTCAACTTCCCTTCCACTGCTCTTTATTCATTTAATAAACATTTCTTAGGCACCTACTATGTACCAGACCCTCTGATGTCCCTGGGAAAGAGATAAATTCATATTCTTCAGAATTCTTTTTATGGTAAGGGAGTTGTCCTTGTTCAGAAGAAATTCCTTGATGAACCACTTGGACCAGAAGCTGAACAGAACCTCCACCCCACCCCACTTCAGGAACAGGGCATGAGTGGAGGTGACTTTTAAGGACAATGAGGGCAGGATTTCTGGCTGGTCTTGGAAGAGGGATAGAGAGAAGGAAGGTGTGGAGAGAAAGAGAGGGAGAGAGGTGGACATACCCTAAGGCAACCCCCAGTGATCCATGCCCTTGTGTAATCCTCCCTGAGTGTGGGTGAGATCTGTGACCTGCTTTTAGCAGAATATGGCAAAGGCGATGGGATGTCATGCCTAAGATTATGTTACATAAGACTTTGTCTTAGAATACTGGCGAGTGAGGGAGACTCCTCCTGGCCTTGACAAAGCAATGAGCCACAGGGGAACTGCCTTTGGAAAAGCCGAGAAGGCTGGGTACTGCAGGTGGTTTCTAGGACCTGAGGGTGGTCTCCAACTGATAGCCATTAAGCAGATGGGCCCTCAGACAAACAGCCACAAGGAAATGACTTCTGCCAACAACATGAATAGGCTTGGAAGTGAATTCTTCTCTGGCTGAGCCTTCAGATGAGAACATAGCCCAAGTGACACTTTGATTGCAGCCCTGTGAGACCCTAAGCAGAGGATCCAACTCAGCCATGCTTCTGACCCATGAAAACTGGTAGATGGTAAATGGTATTAAGTCATTAAGTTTGTCGTAATTTGTTAACAGCAATAGATAACTAGCACATAGAAAGAGAGGGGGAGAGAGAGAGAGAGAGGACGAACACCAAGAGATGGCTGAAGGGCTTACACTTCTTAATGTAATCCTTACCTGTTATCTTGCTCCCATCTGTAGGTGAAGCTGCAAAATTTATGAACCGCTGAAAGCAAGGGATTACACTTGAATAGGAAACTGGCAAAGGCTGCGCCTTGTAGCTGGTTGTAGGCATATGAGGGCAGAGAAAAGCAAGAGGCAGAAAGAACTAGGAATTCATGGGAAATGGGGCAGTTTTGACAATTATGGCATGGGGAATGGCTCTGGGCAAAGGACACTGTGTTACAGGGAGATGTGCAGGACCCGGTCCGTGCCCCTGCGAAGGCTGCCGTTAACACCGATGTGCAGGACTCAGGTGGAGGAGTGCTATGTGCACTGTATCCGTATCAGTGCCGAGGGAGCGCCAAGTGTGCCTGAATCAAGGGACTTTCCAGAGGAAGTGACAAGTAAGCCGCAGGTGCTAAGTAAGCCCGAGGAGGGAAGAAGTCACCCCAATGGTCTGCTTGCTGAGAGCAGAAACAGATGGAGGATTTCATGAACTATCTCATCTGGGCCTTGAAGAAGCCTGGTGATGCTTTAATAAGTTGGGAAAAAGATGTGGCATCCATAATGTATCAGGAGCTATGCTGGGTGCTCCAAGTGCATCATCTTATTTTGTTCTCAGAATAACCCTGAGAAGGACATAGATGATCTTCTCATTTTACAGATAAGGTCACTGAGGCTCAGATGCTAAGAGACTTGGTCAAGTTCACATGTCTGTGAGCGACTCCAAAGCCCCGTTCTTCCTCTGGAGCCTGTGCTGCCTGCTCGCCTCCCTCATTGGGAGGGAAGTGGCACTGGCTTGGGTAGGTGGCACTGGCTTGGACCATAGCGTGCCTGTCTGAGGAGGGGCTCAGGCTGGGGGCTGGTTTGGAGTAGATGCTAGAGAAAAGAGGCCTGTGAGCTGGAAGATGCCATATTGTGGGAAGAGTGACTCAGCTGGGCTCTAACCCAGGCCACGAGCCCCACTTTCTTCCCCCTGGGGCTCCGTTCTCTGGAACAAAGTATCTCTGTGCCATTCTCCCTGCCAGACAGACCCTCCAAGGCAGGCACAGGGTCTTCTCGCCCCTCATGCCAACCCCACCATTACTGCCCATACTTCTTTACATCTCATCTTCTCTTTGCTATTAGATTTTCATCTCTTGCAAAAAATCTATTACGCTGACCACCACGTAGAAGTTAGTGTGGATGACCGCCTCCCAGTATCTTACATGAAAACAGCAATGCACCTGGCCCTTCTCCAAGGAGGGGTCATGGTGACTGGTCCTACCTGTTGGCAGGGCCATTTCTTGTTCAGCAACATGAGTGGCTAGTCCAGATAGAATGCTGATTTATATCTACGTCACTACTGTGGAAAAAATGATGTGTGCGCCCCATCATGCGGTATGCCAGCTGAGTCATTTAGCTAACAGTACCGAGTCCATCCAGGTTTACCAGCAGCATCAGGGATGCAGTTGGGTCATCATCAGTAGTTATGCATAAATAAAAGAGCTGGGAGGATTTCACAGAAGACACTTGATATGCATCTTGACACAGAGTGGGGCTTAACTAATTAAGAGGAGAAGGCATTTGAGGAAGGGGAGCAGCAAGAGTGAAGGTTGTATTCAGCTTGTTTAGGGATTAATGAGGTGACCAGCCTGATGCCAGGGCCTTGGCATAGGAAAGGGAGGCAGGTTTTCCTGGAAAAGAGGTGGGAGCATTTAGAGTCATGGGTACCAGGCTTTGGGGACCAGGTTATTGGAACGGAAGCAAACGTGCTGTGATGTGTACCTTCCCACTGCCCTGGAGCAAGTACACTGCAGAAAACCTCTGTCTCCTGGGGTTACGGCTCGGAGCCCCTGGGGACAGAAGAGCAGCAGCCCTCGTGCCAGGCTCTCTAGCTGTCCAGCCAGAAGACCTGATCCCAAGACATCAGGGTTTCTTTTTTAAATCATTAGAACACTCGGGGATGTTTTAAAACAGCTCCCTGTTTAGGCCCTTTGGCAGCACTGGTTCAGGAAGCCTGGCCTGAGGCCTGACATCTGAATTTTCAAAGTCGCTTTGATGATTTTGCTCTGTCCTGAGAGACACCCCCCACCAGAGTGGTTGCTCCTTGAGGATAGGAATGCCCAGCCCCCTGGGCTGGCCAGGGGCAGGGGCTCAGGGAACTACAGTGGGTGGCAGGATGGAGGGATGGATGGGTTATAGACCAGTTGAAGGTAAAGGAAGGAAGGTTCAGGGATGGAGGGGTTAGCGGCACAGAAATGTGTCATTTCCCTGCAAGAAGGTTTAATTCTTGCTTAGTAGAACAGTTTTAAAGCACTTTCATTTTTCAGTGACACAGTTGCTCTGCACCAGCCCAAACTGTGTAATAAACAAACAAAACATATGAAGACACACTGGCTTTTCTCAAGTTAATACCACATTCCGTTTCCAGCCAAGAGAAAGCACTTGAGTCTGATGGAGAGACCAGGTCTTTGAGAGCCAGGACTCGGACCGAAGCCACTGGGTAACCTGGGTAAACTGAGGCCCAGGGTGAGGACGCCTTCCTCAAGATCACAAGGTGATTTGTGCTGGAAGCAGGTGTAGGACCCAGGCCTCTGACCCTCTGACTCCAGGATTTTTTTCGAGTTAATAACTTGCCCAAGGTCACAGAGCTAGGAAACAGCAGGGCCAAGATGGGGGCCTGGGTTTGTCTGACTCCAGGGCCCATGCAAGGGCCTCTGCCTTTGAGGGGCTTCTGTTCTGAGTAACAGGCAACACCCAAGCAGTAAGCAAAGTCCACGGTAAAGGAAGGTCAGGCTGCCTAACAACACTGCACCACACCTGGGGAAAACGGAAACAACAGGAAAGAGTCCTGTGCTTCCTCCAACATGCACACTTGGCTGCCGCGTAATTGTCTATTTTCTCATCGGTCTCCCTCACAGCTTGTGAGCTGCTCAGGGAAGGACCTCATTCATCTGGCGTAACCAGGACACGACCAAGTACCCAGCAAGCACAACACATGACTGTTGAAATCATTAATCCTCTTGACAAGTATGAATGAGCACCTATGATGCGCCAGGCACTGGGCGAGGTCCCGAGTGGAACCTCAAGAGAATATTGTCTCCGCCTTCACAGAGTTCATGGTCCAGTGAAAGATAGAGAAACAAGCTCAATATTAAATATGTACAGAATAACAACATATAATAAGTGCTGTGCTGGAAAAGAGAGAGGGCGTGGTGGGGCAGAGTGCAGGTGGTGGTGAGGGGGCCAGGCAGGGAGGGACGTTCTCAGGAGGGGACATGAAGACATAAAGGAGGAGGAAGGGGAAGACATGTAAAGTGTTGGGGAAGCACATTCCAGGCAGAAGGAACAGCATGGGTGGAGACCTTGAGATGGGGGAGGATTGCATCTGCTTAGTAAACTAAGAGCCCAGGGAACTGGGGTGAGTGAGGTATGAGATGAGGTGGAGTGGAGGATCCTGCAGGGCCTCCCTGATCAGATGAAGAATGTGAGGGTTTATTCTAAGTGCCATGGAGGCCATCGAAGGGTTTTAGATGAATGAATGGCAGGGCCTGATCGACTTTGCACGAGGTATCCTGGGCGCTAGGTGGGGAATGGAGGGGAGGGGAACACAGACCGAAGCAAGAGACCAGTGAGGTTACTGCGGAGCCTGCACCTGTGTGGTGGGGGTGATGCCGGGTTCCATCCAGCTGGGGGAAGTCAGCTGGAGTTGCTCTAAATAGCTCTGCGGGAAAGGGTGAGCAAGGAGGCTTGAATCCCCGGGTAGACGGAGCTGATGCTCACTGACAAGTAGGAAACAGGAGAAGGAACGGGTTTGCTGGTAAAATCTCAAGTAGTTATGCTGAGTTGAAATGCTGGTGAAACATCAAGCGGTGGTGTCAAATGGGGAGTTTGAGCAGTGCTCGGAGGGGAGGTCTGGGAGGGAGAGCTCTGTCTGGAAGTGCTGGGCTTGCAGGCAGTATCTTAACACTGTGAGGACAGATGGGAAAAGGCCTGAGAAATCGCCAACGTTCAGCGGCTGAGCAGAAGGAGAGAAAATGGGATGGAGGAGCAGAGAGCAGACAAAGCCGGAGAGGGTAATGCCATAGGGAGGAGTGTTTCAAGAGGGAAAGGTCAACTGCTGTACCAGGTGTATCCACTCTGTGGACAGATCGTGTCCAGCAAGCACTCAGAGTGTCCTTTGGGGTTCACAGAATGGAGGCTCCTGGTGACCTTGACAGATTCCCTGCCTCAGCGAATGACTCAAAGAACATGTGAAGAGGAGACAAAAACAGGAGAGGGCTGAGGAGGCAGGGAAGGCTTCCAGAGGGAGGTAGCAGTAGGGCCCTGAAGGCTGAGTCCTGAGAGACCCAAATGCTGCCTGCATTAAGCTGAACTGAGCTTGACGAAGCCACCTGTGGGCAGCAGAGAGTAACATTACCTGGCCTCCTGGGCCTGGAGAGCATAATCTCCACCAGCCTAGAGGGAAAGGGGAGAGGAACTGGCTGGCTCCTCAGCAGCAGGGAAGCTGGGAAGGCTGATGACCCTGCCCCAGGGGACAGAGCCCACGACATCTCCCAGGACTCAGAGGTTTGTCCACTTCCCTTCCTGCAGAGAAATCCTGGGAGGTGAGGATTCTGAACACACGGCCTCAGAGCAAAGGGCTCTCAGATACTATCTGGAGTGGCCAACTCATTACACAGCTGGAAAATCTGAGACCTAGATGGGGCAGGGGCTTGCCCAAGGTCACCCAGCACATGAGTGATAGGGCCCAGGTGATCTCCAAGGACTTCCTGTGGCCTTCATCCTAGTGGGTAAAGTCTGAATTCTTTAGCCTGGTATTCAAGGTCTTTCATGACTGAGCAAGAACCCATTCTCCAACTTCATCTCCCGCCCACCGCCCTTACACCCTGTGATCAGCCCCGGAATCAGTTCACACAAATAGATAGCCTCCTATGATCCTTGCAGCAACCCTTTGGAGTAAGGTGTTATTATTTTCCTTTTACAGATGAGGAGACTGAGGGTCAGAGAGGTTTGATAACCTGCCCAAGGTTGCAAAGCCAGTACACACACAGCTGAGCCAGGACATCATCTCATGAGCATCTCCAAGGTCATCTTTTCTCCACGTCTTGCCGCATTCACCACAGAGTCCCTCCCTGGGAGCAATCCCTGAATTCCCTGGCCCTGAGCTACCCTGGAGTCAGGTCACACCCTGAGACTCCAGATCACTTGTTCAGGTCACTGAAATGTCCCCTGAATGGGACTGAAACAACGGGTACCACTGAACGACCCAGACTCCAGCAGCCCGCACCACAGCCCTCTCCTCCTAAAAGCCCTGCAGTCACAGTATGCAGGGCCTGCAGCCCAGCCACCCCAGCAGGAGCAGGGCACCTGCAAGCTCTGTACAGAATCCTCTCCCCACACCCCTCTCCCCAGACCTCCCAGCCAAACACCCTGCCCCTCACCTGGAGACCACGAGTGGTAGGATCAGCATCTTCAGCATCCTCATCAGGAGCTCTCCAGGAAACTGGAAGTAACTAATTTCCTGAAAACACAGCAGGAGCTGGGGTTATACCAGGCACGCAGACTTCACAGCTGCTTTACAATCTTCAAAGCACCATTTCACCTGCATTCTCCCGTCTAGCATGTGGGCAGCAGAATCCATGGGGAAAGCACTGGCTTGGCAGTCAAATAGACTTGGGTTCTAATCCTGGCCCCCTACAAGTTACTGTGTGGCCTTAAGCAAGTTACTCCACCTCCTTGAGTTTTTCTCATCTGTAACATGAGGTAATAGCCACTTCATAGGGCTGCCGGGAGGCTTAAATGAGAGGATGTGTGTAAAGCACTTGGCAGAACGCCTGGATGAGAGTAGATGGTCAGTAATCACAGTAACTAACAGCTCTCCCCCACCTCTGCACCATTCACCCACCTAGCTGTGGTATAAATCTGTCTCATGTAAGTGGCAAGAGGGCAGGGCTGCATAGTGTTCATACCTCCATTCAACCCATACTGTGCAAGGCATCATACTGGGTACCCAAGAATGGGTTAGGCCCAGTTCCTGCACTGGAAAAGTTGTCAGTCTGCTTTAAGAGGAGATGGCCTCATAAATAGACCATGGCATTCTTTTTTTTTTGTGTGTATATATATATATATATATATATATATATATTTTTTTTTATTGAAGTATAGTCAGTTTACAATTTTGTGTCAATTTCTGGTGTACAGCATAATGCTTCAGTCATACATGCACATATATATATTCATTTTCATATTCTTTTTCACCATTAGTTACTACAAGATACTGAATATAGTTCCCTTTGCTATACAGTATGAACTTGTCATTATGTATTACATATATATGTTAGTATCTGCAAATCTCCAACTCCCAATTTATCCTTTCTCACCCGCTTCACTGACCATGGCTTTCTTGAGTCAGTTTCTCCTTCTGTCCTAGGTCTCCTGTCTAGCACCCCTCACCCTACACTTTCACAGTTTCTTACCAGCCCCTTGAAACATTGCTCACGTTTAAAATGCTGAAAAAGAGAGACTTGGATTAGGCTGGTGAGACACCACTCTGTATTAAAGAGCCCCTACTGAGCAGAGTTCTTGCCTCCGGCTTCCTCATAGGCTGCTGGTTCCAGCCTATCAACCAGGCCTTGGTTGAGGGCGTCAAGTCCTTGCCCAGTCAGCTGTCTCTGGAGTAACTGGTCACATGACCAGAACCTGATAGCTGAAGAAGAAGGAACCCCTACGCCCAGTTAAGTTTGAATTTCAGATAAGCCACAAATATTTGTTCTTTACTTATACATATCATATATTGTTACTTTACTTATAAAAATTATTTGTTGTTTGTCTGGAGTTCAAATTTAACTGAGTGCGCTGTTTTTGAACTTTTTAAATTTAATTTAATTCAATGTTGCTATTTCTGGCAATGCTTGCTGGAGTCTGCTTTCCTCAGAGGGTAAGCTCGTGGGTAAGGCCAGTACATGGATTTTCAAACACCATCTGACTTAAATTTTTGTACTTGTTAACTGCCTTCTTTTTTTTTTTTTTTAAACCAAAGCCAAATACAACCCAAGGTTAATAGCCTGATTCTTTGAAAAGCCCCAAATTATAGAATTTTGGTGCTGAGAAGGGGTTTTAAAGATCTCTGGTTCAGTTGACTCATTTTATAGATGAAGAAGTGGAGCCAGGAGAGGGACGTGACTTGCCCACAGAGTGAGTTAGCCACAGTGCAGGCCTCCTGGTCCCGTTCCACTACCATTTCCAACACACCAGAAAATCTACTTTTAAAAATATAACCATCATGCCTATGTCTTTTTTATTAATTTTAATCCTTGTGTATGTTCTTTAATTTAGATAGTACTATAATGATTATAAGGCAGCCGTTCCTCACCCATCTCTATCCTCGACCCCAGGAGTGACCATCCTCAACAACTCTAGCTGTTCCCCTAGGTATTGTTATCTGTAAAGAATATGGCTATAATGCTATTTCTAGATATATCTTTTTTTGACATCTGTTAACTTCCCTGCCATGACAGATGAGGATTAATTCCTACTCCCTTTTTCCTCCTATCATTTCACTATTATATCGATTTTTGGTTAAATTAATTGCCAAGGTTTAAAATGTTTTGATCACAAAATATTGTTCACATGCCTCCTTTCTGTGCAACCTTCACTTTTTTCCTGAAGTTAATAATTGACTGATTTTTCATTTTCCTTGTTTTCTGTGACCCACTCATCGATTTCCTCCAAATGCTTTAACATCTCTTGTAAAATGCCTAACAATAGTATTTTCTACCTACTCAAACACACTGGTCCCTTTTTAGGCCCCTAGGACCTCAGTCCAGGATCTCTCCATGCTCCTGTTTCAGGCTGCACAGGTTGCTCTCTAGCCCCAATGGTTTTCATGGGTCCCCTCTTTGCTTTTTTTTTCTGGGGCTTTCTCCTGTGCAGGATCCCTTCTGTCCAGGATTCCTTGTCTCTTTGGTTTACTCCTTGTTTTGCTGGAACATCTCCTTTGGTAGCTTCCTCAGTAAGGGTGAATGAGAGAGAAACTTCTGAATCCTTACATAGTAAAAATGCCTTTATTCTACTTTTACCTCTGATAATATATTGGTTATATATAAGATTCTTAGTTTAAAATAATTTCCCCTCCAAATTTCAAAGGCATTTTCTCTTTGGCTTCTAGATTCCAGTATTACTTAAGATCTTCGGAGCCATTCTTATTTCCTATTCTGTACATTAGACCTGTTTTATTCCCTCAGAACCGTTTAAGGATCATCTGTTTATCTCCAGTTTTTCTGTAATTTTCATAGTGATGGACCATGGTATGAGATTTTCTTCTTTTTTCCTTTTTTCTACAATTCATAGTGCTTACACACCTTTCACTTCTAAGAAATATTCTTGTGTTCTCTGTGACATTTTTCTCTCCATTTTTTTTCTGTTAGCTCTCTTTAAAACTCTTATTAGTGAGTTGAATGTTGGACAGTCTCATTTTTTTCTATTTTCATCTCTTTTTGTTTTACTTTCTGGGAGATTTCTGCAGCTTTATCCCAGTGATTGCATTTTTATCTTGGCTCACCTATTTTCAATTTCAAAAATCTCCTTCTTGCTCTTGGATTGTTTCTTCTTTTTACCTCCTGTTCTGTTTTATGGTCACTATATTTTCTCTCCTATCTCTGAAGAACTTAAGAAAATATTTAAAAAGCTCCCTTCTATTCCCTTCATTGCTTCTGCTTCACTGGAGACCCCCTCTTCCGTTCGTTTGGTCTCTGTCTCCACATCAGAAGCTTTGACGTCAGCTTCTGCTTGTATGTAAGTGTGAAGCACCAAGCTTCTGTGTGTGTGAGTAGAACTTATCAACTGATGTTCCTCAAAGAAGGGTGATGGGTGGGGGTCTGGCTTTTTCACTGCAGGAAGGGTGGGATAGAGGAGGATTCTCCTTCACATCAGAATTTGGAGGTCTTGTCTCTGAAGCTTCAGTGAGAGAAGTCCCTTCCTACCTCTGGCTGGGGGGTGGGGCTGTGCCTAAGCCCAGCTGACAGCTATCGTATGGGCACCCCACACTCAGGATGCAGACGTCCACTGTCCACTAATTCATCTGAAGCATGTGCCTCACCACCTCCCCTCCCCAGTACACACAGATGGGCCTAATATCCCAAGTCAAGCGTCTCTGGTTCCTTGGGACAGGCAGGGGGATAGAGAGTGGATAAGGAGTCCTCCAATTACATGAACTGGAAGGGACCTAGGGGTCTAACTGCTCCAGTTACAAAAATTCTAACCAGTGTCCCCAGTTTCAACTCCATGCTTGACCCTTGCCTCCTGCAGCACTTACACGTTCAAGTTCAGAGTCCAAGACAAACTCAAATGGCATCTACTTCTACAGACACATGATTTCAGCTTTCTGTGCTCTACCAAATGAGATCTTTCTACTCTATCCACGTCCCATCTTGTCTAATTTATTGTAATCCCTCAACTTCTTTCCTCAGTTGTCTCCTTATATATCATCTTTGCTCTTGGGAGTTTGTATCTTTTAAAAATTCCGTTACTATAATTTTGATGGAAATCCAGGAAAGGAAGGAAAATGGATGCAATTCTAAGTTCATCATGGTTTAACTGGAACTCTCAAAAGGATCTATGTTTTTAAATGAGAGACTCATCTTTAAAGACAAATCTTGGTAATTTTTGTCAGTTCTTTTCACAAATAGGACATTCTACCATTTTGCATATTGTTTATGAATTTTGCCTTGTTGCATAAGCTTACAAAATAAGAAGGGTTTGGTTTCTGAGTCATAAGCAGAGATCAAACAAACAACTCCTGGATTTCAAAGGAAGATGCTGAGAAAGCCAATTCCTGCCAAATAACTGTTCTAAGACTCCACATCCTTCCTTCAATTTATCAGCAAGTTAATCCACGTTTGTGTTTCCAAACAGATGGGGAAGGCAGCTTTGGCGAAGGAGGTCCCAGATGAGTTTGGCTTTTAATAGCAGGCATTCCAATTTGTTTTCACAAAATAATCTTCCTGCAAGAAATATATTTTAGTTGCTGAGGAAAATTAAAGAAAGGGGATTGCAGAATGTTTGTGCCATTGCCAGTTTCATTCAGCAATTAGCTGAGAGTTCTCTCTGTGACACTGAGCTAGGCTCACATTTTGGTTCAAGAAAGTCCATGTGATATTCAGTAAGTCGAAGTCTGATGGGAGAAATAGACACTTAACAAATGGTTCTGAAGCAAGACCGCTAGCAGCTGGGTTCCGGTGGTGGAATGAGCACGGAGTAAATGTGGGAGGAGAGTATTATTTCAGATGTGGGCAGGTCTGGAAGAATTTTTATAAGATAGGGGAATATATGAGGTGGTTCTTAATGTAGGTGGGACTTGGACAGGCGGGGAAGGGAGGGAGGAGTGGAGTAACACCCACTAAGCACCCACTGTCTCCAGGCACTGCTGAACACTTGTTTACCTCTCATGACAAGCCTAGCAGACAGAGAGTGCCCTCCATTCCATTTTACGGATAAAGAAACTGAAGCCCAGAAAGGAGATAGGATTTTAGGGCCACACTAGTAGAGTCAAAGTTCAGGGTTCCTTTGCCTCCAGAGTCCATGCTTCTCCCTGAACCATTGATAGCAGCTTAACAGTGTCACTAGAATAATTGGGCTAAATTCCCAGAGATGGGTGTTTTCCTTTTAATGGAAGATGGACTGTGATGCCTTGAGCCCCAGTGGTTGAGATCACATTGGATATCGCTGAGCTGCATGAAGAGGAATTTATGAAATAGGGAGTCTTCCAGGAGCCCATTGACAAGGACTCTCTCCTTGACGAAACTTGAGATAGGCTATTCTGAGCCCTCTTTTCAACTAAGCTTCATCCTTGGGCTGATTCTTTGTCCTGCCTCATCCTACATGTAGCAAAAACCCAGGTAAGTCAATTTAATGAGAATCCAGCCCCCAACTTGGCCTTCAACAAGAGTCCTGTTAAAGTGGGTTTAGCAAGAATCCCCCGACTCTACCCTTGAGGTCTCCTCTTAGTCATTTTCTCTCCATTGGCCCCTCACTGTGCTGATTGGCTGTAAATCTCCAGTTGTCTTTGTTTTACTTGGAGTTGAGTCTGATCACCCTCCTGTATGGCTGGAGCCTTGACGCCTATAGTGAATCCTGAATAGTCTTCCTTACCGATAGAAAGTGTCAATAATTTTCCCTTCATGCCAGATGAGTGGCCCTCCCTCTCCTGTAGGAGATGGTGCTAAGTGAGAAAAGGGCCCTTTCCCAGGCAAAGCATCTTCACTGTTGCAGTCACACCAGCCAGAGCCCTGGGGGCCTGCCTTGCCTCCCCATCCCCCAACTCCACATCCAATAAGCTGCTACATCCTGAAGCTTCCTCTTTGGAAACACTTCTCATATCTGCCCCATTCAGCCCCACTGTCATGTCTCACCCCTCACTTTGCCCCCTCCCCGTCCCACCGCTCCCCCCTCCTCCACTCAGCACCAGAGGGATGTCTCCCAGTTCAGGTCTGACCTATCACTGCCCTGCTCCAAGCTTCTCATGGTTGCCCCGAGTACATGCTTGGTGATGGGATCTAGAGGCCTGATGGCCCCTGTGTGCAGCCCCTGCCTCACAGCCTACATTCTAGCTGCAGTGAGCATCCTGCTCCAATGCCCCTGGAAGTCTTTCATGCCCCTCTGCCTAGAATGCCCTTTTCTGAGTCTGTCCATGAGCTGCTTTGGGAGGTGTTATCCGATGCCTGCTTTGCATGCTTAGGGACCCAAGTCTCCCCTCCCCGCCAGCTCTTAGCCTGAGGTTATTCTAATGAGGCATCCTTGCCTCTTATTCACCTGGAGATGCTGATTTATAGCTACTTGCCCTGTCACTCTAGTCTTGCAATGTATTTGTCACATCCACATTACAGATGAGAAAACTGGTAACCAGAGAGGTGAAGTGACTCTCCCACTGTCATGTCATCAGGGAGCCAAAGAGTGGGAATGTGACCTCCAGATCCCTAAGGCCCACCCAGCCCTCCAAGATGGGGACCTGTGATGCCCCGGGTGGCTGACCTGTGGTGAGAGGCGCCGGGTCCTTAGGAAGAAGCCGAGGAGGCAGCCCACGGTGACGGACAGCACAGACAGGATGAGCAGTCCATTCCGCCTGCACACGTCCCGCCCTCGGGCCAGGATGGCACCCAGTGCCATGGTGAGCCCAGCCTGCTGGCCTGGGGCACAGCACCATTCCATACACGGGAGGCCAGCCCAGGCACAGGGTCCTGACTGGGGGCTCTGGCTCCTCAGCGGGCAGGTGGTCAGGGTTGCTAAGCACCTGTCGCCAGCCCCATAGCCATGGCCTGCGTGGCTGCCCTAGAGGGAAGCCACAATCCTATTACCAGCTGCATCATTAGGAGCCGGGAGCAGATTAGAGCCTGGGAAATTAGAGCAGGCCACATGGTTGGGGGTTCAGACCTCAAAGCCAAGTGCTCCTCTTAAACAGGGGAGGGGCCCAGGGACTGGTGGGAGGAGCAAGAGGAACATTTGTTTGGTTGGCTTGATTTTTACCTCCATGTCTTTTCAGAAAGAATTGAAGGCAAGGCAATAACTAGCAATAATAAGTAACAACCAACTAGCAACAATCAATAGATAACAAGGCTGCAGTCGCCAGCACTGAGCATTTATTGTGCACCATGTACTGTGTTCTAGGAGCACATTACTTGTATTAGCACATTTAATCCTGATACAAATCCCAAGAAGTAAGTACTACACATATCATTTTTTACACTTGGGGAAACTGAGGCAAAGAGAGGCTGAGGAAAGAGTATGTGCTGTGTGGCAGGCCTGCTCTAGTTGCTTCCCCTATGCGAACCCTCGGGAATCTTCCCAACAACCCTAGAGTTCCAACCTTCATTTTACAGAAAGGGAGATTGAGACCCAGGAGCCAGGGTCCCTTGGCCATGGTCACAGAGCTAGAAAGAGGCAGAGTGGAATTCAGGCCTGCATTGCTTTGGTTTCTACCACATGAATAGGTGGATGGGTTCAAAGATGCTTCCCAGTACCATGGGGGATGTAGGCTTTGAGTCCAGTGGACCTGAGCTCCAGTTTGGGCTCTGCCACCCCCTGTGATGTGTATATTTCAGGGCTGCTTTAGTTAAGCCTAAAGCTGGGAACCCTGTAGGTTCTCAGGGCTTGCTATTTTTAAAGATGACAGAGCCCTAAGGACCTACATTCAAGTCCCAGCTCTGCCACTTACTAGCTGTGTGATCCTGGACAAGCCATCTAAGCACACAGTGTGCCTCAGGGTCCCCCACCAACCAGACATAAAAATAGCATTTCTTTCCTTAGGGCTGGTGCGGCGTTCCATCCAGAGAATGCTTGTGAAAGCAGTGCTGAACTGCAGTGTGCCAAGGAGGGGAAGGGCTGTTAGGATCATCTTCTACATTTAGCTGTTTTAGAGAAAGGGGTTTTGTTTGTTTGTTTTTGTTTTTGCTGTTTCTTGTGGCCTGGCCTGCCCTTTAAAGCCAGAGGGAATTAATTCTCGTCCATTTCACCGGGAGTCTGTAATCTCATTAGGGGCAGTCAGGTGGCAGCAGGGAGCGCAGTGGGTCTGTGGTAGGGCGGGGTGTGCACAAGTTGGCCTCTCCTGACAGAGGGGACAGAGCCAACAAACAGCAAGGTGAGGATGGGGGCTCCGGGTGGAGGGGATCAGGGTGCAGGCCCTGAAGCCATGGGCAGAGCCCCTGACTGGGAGGGTACCCTAGGGTTCCGGTCTCAATTTAATCAGCTCTGTGAACTTGACCTCTCTGGACCTCAGTCTTGCCTTCCTTAGAATGACAGAAACAGCCTAGGTGTTTTCTAAGGATCCCTCGGTTCAACAAGCCAGTCTTCTAAATCCCCTGCTCACTGCCAGTAGCTTTCTGGGTGAAGGGGTTCTACAAGTCTGAGTTTTTCTTCCTTCAGCTCCAACAAGTGCCTCATTTTCCAATTAACCAGGTGGTTTAATTACTGTCTAGAGGGGAAACCATTCTGAGTAGATATTTGGATTTGCATTTCAATCAATGTCCAGGCCTGGCCTTTAGTCATGCCATGAAGTAGGTGAATCTTGCTTTCCACTTCAGCTCCAAGACTCTGATTCCCAGTGGGGCCCCCACAACCATTCCTGCCTCCTGTCCCTCACACTCCAACACGACCACCACCTGCCTTCCAGACTCCAGGCCTTTCTATCCATCATTCCCACTGTCTTCAACAGGGAAAGTTACAACTCATTCAGGCAAATATTCTTATAGCACCATCCCTAGTCACCCCTCCTGGGTACTAGGGACACAGCAATGAGTTGACACAGTACTTGCCTTCAGGGAGCTTATAAGAAAACTGAGGGGCTCTAAGCAAGGGCTAATTCACACTAAAGTGTAAGGGACTGATAATGAGTTTACTAAGGATATTTGCAAATCAAAAAGAAAGGCTCCTGGATAAGAACTCTTTAATAGTGCCCATTGCCCACAGAATCAATGGCCTTACAATGTTACTAGATATGCAAAACATTTTTTCCATAATTAAAAAAAGCTGGATGAAACAAAGTTAAGCCTGTTCTTTGCTCCAGGAAAGTCAGACTGTTCAAGTTCATATCTTAGCTCTATCACTTACTAGCTATGTGACCATAACCACTCTATAAAATTTCTTAAACTCTCTATAAAATAGGAATAATACAATAGTACCTAGTTCATAGGGTTGTGATGTGGGTCAAAAACAGTGATGTGTGCTACACGCTTAGAGCATTGCCTGGTGCCTTGCAGACACTCACAGGCAGTTATTATTCATTTTAGCAGAGCCTTTACAAAACTAACATTTTGGAGGAAGTCTTCCAGTAGTGGGTACAGAAGCAAAGTTCTCTTCTGGAGCAGAGAATTCCATGTGTCTGGGGTTTGGGGAACACACTCTGGAACATTCTAGCCTCCAGAATGAAGTCCCTGCTCCTTAGGGACGTGTGTGAGGTCCTCAGGGGCTTGTATTTGCTCACCTCGCCCCTTCAGCACGCAACTTCCTCCCACTCATCATACCTCCAGCTTCTATAATCCAAACAACTTGGAGTTCCTTGAGTCTGGCATCCTCTCGCAGGTCTCCGCACCCATGCCCGTGCTACCTCCTCTGCCTGGAATGTCTCTAAAGGCCCGGGTCAAATGCCCCATCTTCCCTGAAGCCTTCCCTGATCACCCCAGATACAACAACCCCTCCTCCTCCCACTAACTCAGGCCCCTCCTCAGTCACCACCTAGGATTAACCCCAGTTCCCTTGTGAATGGCTCTGACAAGGAAGTAAAAATCTGTGAGAATAAAATGTCTCCATTTGTTACCATGTCATTTGAAACAACTTGATGGATCATTCTTAAAGTTAGATGGTATACTGGGAGGAACTGGGGGCCCCAAAGAGCAAGGAGTTGCCCTCCAGAGCAGCTGAAACTGCTGGGCAGCAGGACGCCCGGAAGATGCTTCCTGGGAGACTTGAGCTGCACCGATTAAGATGTTATTGGTAGAGAAGATACAGAGTGTCATCAAAAATGAGCCCCAAATCACAAGGGCAGCTGCCCCACTCTGCAGAAGTGAGTTTGCAGTTGGGCTGTGCCGGGTATGCCACGGTGGAAACTAGCAAGGTCGATGTATTTGCTAATTATTAATGATTCCCCAGGGTCAACAGAGGGGCCGACTCAGCACAGGAGGCATAGGAGGGGTGGGTGTAGAAGGGGTCATATAGTCAGAGACCTGAATAAGCCAGGAGTTAACTCAGGGAAGGGGGTGTTGGTCAATGGGGTGGCAAGAGGAGAGCTGGTTTCAAAGAGGGGCCCAGGCTGGAGGTGCCGAGAGCTGCTTCTGGAAACCAGCAGGCCTGGGGCCTCACCCCCTCCACCGTGTATCAAAGTGAGTTTAGGTTGAGCTGTCTGAGCTCCCAGCTGGGTTTATGGTGATGACAGCTCTGGGTTTGTTGGCTGCTTTCCAGAGACATACCAGAGGCGCCTTAATCTCCTCCCTGACACGTCTCCCCAGTTCACTGTAGGCTAGGCCCTTCCCGGAAGGTTTCTGTGGACAACCAACCCAGCTGGGTGTGGATTCCTGTGAGCGTTAGTCACTGAGGGGCTGTCCGACCTCCGCTGAGGCTGGTCCTCTCCGTTGTTTGCATTGGGGGTCGGGGTAAATTGATGCTTCGGTGATAGGCACACTCACACCCCCTTCTTCTTCCCTTTCCAGCCCCCTACCCACATCTAGATTCCTCATCTGTAGAAATCAGGCCGGAGCACCTACAAAACCACTCAGCTGCTGTTGTTGAGCACCTACTATGTGCCAGACTCTGCCAAAGAGCCTCGAAACAGAGGGCGCCAGTGACCGGTTCAGCCCCTCCATAGGCAGCAACTGAATCCAATCAAGTGTTGGGGTGCAGGGGAAGGACACCAGTTCTGGATCTGTGCACACCAATACAGCAGCACTATTTAAAGTGAAAGTAGTGAAAAAGAAATAAAGTGTAAAATTCAGTTCTCTAAGATGAGATGAGCTGTCCCAGCTCAAGCAATGAGGCAGGAAAAAAAGGGACAAATTCCTCCTTTCTCTGCCCTTTTGTTCTGTTCAAGCCCACAAAAGATTGAAGGATGCCCCTCCCCACACTAGGGAGGGCAATCTACTTTACTCTGCTGATTCAACTGTTAATCTCAGCCAGAAACACACAGACACACTCAAAAATAATGCTTGATCAGATAGCTGGGCATCCTCTGATCCAGTCAAGTTGCCACATAAAATTAACTATCGCAGTCTCCGAAAAAAGTTTCTGGTCACTGGATGTATATAGGACTTTGACAAGGACAACTGGTATCAAACCAATGTTGTCATCACTTGAGCCATTGAATCAAATAAGTGGACTGCTAGCCACACCCGTGTGAATTTGGGACTAGATTTGTTCAAGCACACACACTTAAACTTACTTCAGTAGAGTCTTCTTCACTGGAAACAACACTAATCAATTTGCAATGAGATGAAAATATTAAGATAACGAGGAGAATAAATGTCCTGCTTTACACAGAAAAAAATCAATTATCTGGTTGCACTAGCCACATTCCAAGGGCTCAATAGCCTTATGTGGCTAGTGGCTACCATATTGAACAGTGCAGATACAGAATATTTCCATGATCATAGAAACTTCTACTGAACTTTCTAGAGTCACACTGAGCTGAATTCAAATCTTAGATCTGGAGGGAGGATATAGCTCAAGTGGTAGAATGCATGCTTAGCATACACAAGGTCCTGGGTTCAATCCCCAGTACTTCCTGTGAAAATAAACAAGTAAGTAAACAAATCTTAAAACTTTACCCTAGAAGCTAAGCTAATTAGTGGGCCTCTCTGAGCCTCTTTTCTACATCTATAAAAGCCTGCGTTCTCTACATTGCATCACATTCCCAGTTATTTGAATATAATGGTTAGAACAAAGTATAAAGTTAAAACCCCCGGCAAGTTCAGCTAAAGTTTCCAAATCAATTAAGACTCTTGTTAGCAAATAACAGGAAATCAAATCAAGCTGGCTTAAGTAAAAAGAAAATTATAAGCAAGACTGACTAGATAATTTGTGGGGCCCACTTCAAAATGAACACATGGGGCTTTTTGTTCAAAAAGCACAGGGGAAAGTGCATGAAATGTACTAAAACATGAAGCTTTTTTCTTTTCTCCACAGTCACTTTCTCAACTTATCAGAAGTGTTTTTTTATTTGCTATTTAATAGCCTTCTTAAGCAAATAAAAATTTTAAACTATGAGCATGAGTTTTCCCATTCATATTTATATTTGCAACCTCAGTTTTTTTTAAACATTTTTATTGAGTTATAGTCATTTTACAATGTTGTGTCAAATTCCAGTGTAGAGCATAATTTTTCAATTATACAGGAACATACATATGTTCATTGTCACATTTTTTTTCACTGTGAGCTACCATAAGATCTTGTATGTATTTCCCTGTGCTATACAGTATAATCTTGTTTATCTATTCTACATCTTGAAATCCCAATCTGTCCCTTCCCACCCCCCGCCCCCTTGGCAACCACAAGTTTGTATTCTGTGTCTATGAGTCTGTTTCTGTTTTGTATTTATTTATTTATTTATTAGATTCCACATATGAGCGATCTCATATGGTATTTTTCTTTCTCTTTCTGGCTTACTTCACTTAGAATGACATTCTCCAGGAGCATCCACGTTGCTTCAAATGGCGTTATGTTGTTGGTTTTTATGGCTGAATAGTATTCCATTGTATAAATATACCACCTCTTCTTTATCCAGTCATCTGTTGATTGACATTTAGGCTGTTTCCATGTCTTGGCTATTGTAAATAGTGCTGCTATGAACATTGGGGTGCAGGTGTCATTTTGAAGTAGGGTTCCTTCTGGATATATGCCCAGGAGCGGGATTCCTGGGTCATATGGTAAGTCTATTCCTAGTCTTTTGAGGAATCTCCATACTGTTTTCCACAGTGGCTTCACCAATCTGCATTCCCACCAGCAGCGTAGGAAGGTTCCCCTTTTCTCCACAGCCTCTCCAGCATTTGTCATTTATGGACTTTTGAATGATGGCCATTCTGACAGGTGTGAGGTGACACCTCATTGTAGTTTTGATTTGCATTTCTCTGATAGTTAGTGATATTGAGTATTTTTTCATGTGCCTATTGATCATTTGTATGTCTTCCTTGGAGAATTGCTTGTTTAGGTCTTTTGCCCATTTTTGGATTGGGTTGTTTGTTTTTTTCTTATTAAGTTGTATGAGCTGCTTATATATTCTGGAGACCAAGCCTTTGTCAGTTTCATTTGCAAAAATTTTCTCCCATTCTGTAGGTTGTCATTTTGTTTTACTTATGGTTTCCTTTGCTGTGCAGAAGCTTGTAAGTTTAATTACAGTCACATTTGTTTATTCTTATTTTTATTTCTATTGCTTGGGTAGGACTCCCCTAAGGAGAACATTTTTGGGATGTATGTGAGGTAATGTTTGCCTATATTTTCTTCTAGGAGGTTTATTGTATCTTGTCTTATGTTTAAGCCTTTAAGCCATTTTGAATTTATTTTTGTGTATAGTGTAAGGGAGTGTTCTAGCTTCATTGATTTACATGCTGCTGTCCAGTTTTTCCAACACCATTTGCTGAAGAGACTGCCTTTATTCCATTGTATATTCTTGCCTCCTTTGTCGAAGATTAGTTGACCAAAAGCTTGTGGGTTTATTTCTGGGCTCTCTATTCTGTTCCATTGGTCCATATGTCTGTTTTTGTACCAATACCATGCTGTTTTGATTACTGAAGCTCTGTAGTAATGTCTGAAGTCTGGGAGAGTTATTCCTCCAGCCTCTTTCTTTTTCTTCAGTAATCTTGGCAATTCTAGGTCTTTTGTGCTTCCATATAAATTTTACTATGATTTGTTCTAGTTCTGTGAAATATGTCCTGGGTAATTTGATAGGGATTGCATTAAATCTGTAGATTGCCTTGGGCAGTACAACCATTTTAACAATATTGATTCTTCCAATCCAGGAGCATCGGATATCTTTCCATTTTTTAAAGTCTTCTTTAATTTCCTTTGCAGCCCCAATTTTAAATGCAAATAAAAGAGATTCTGAGCTCATGGGGCATCACGTACACTGTCCGTGGATGGAGAGGCTGGGAACAGCAGTGGACAGTGATACCACACTGACTGTGTCTGCTCTTGTGCATGCTCCGTTGTCCTGCCAGACTTTGCCTGTAAAACACAGATTCAAAGACAAAATTATTATGAATTTAGAGGTGGTGATAGCAGAGCATTAAACCAAGCATGGGACCCTTCTGATGCCCATGAAACCAGTCCTGTTTATAAGACTGGATGGCAAGGCTTTCACAGAACCCAAGGGCAAAGGGTAGAACTGAGTTGCAAAGACCATCTGCACTAGGTGCTCAGTTGTTCATAAAATTCTCTCTCTTACTTGCTCTCCTTTCTGCATGCCTGATCCATTCATTCATTCTACATTCAGCACAGGTTCACTGAGATGTGGTGTAGGCTGGTGATTAAGAGCACAGACTGTGGAACTGGAGGACCTGTGTTTGAATCCCAGCTCCTAGACCAGCTGTCTGTGTGACTTTTGGTAAGTTACCCTGTGTCTCAGTTTTCTCATATGGAATAGGAGGATACTAATGTTCTATCTTACAGGGTTGTTATGTGGATTGAATGAATTGCATATGTCTGATCATTATAAGCACTACATACATGTTCCTATTATTATCACTGTTACTACGTGCCAGGCATATTCTAGGGATACAGCAATAAATGGAAATGGACAACAGTCTCTGCTCTCACAGAGCTTACATTTTGGTGGCGACATTTGTGCTACATTATTCTTTCTCTAATGGAGAAAATGGAGCATTTCTACCACTGCTCTGGTCCAGGTGGAGGAAATGTGGCTACCAGTAGCTCCTTCTCACTCCAAGTCCAAAATTCCCAGGGGAGGTTCTGATTGGCCCAGCCTGGACCCATCATCTGCGGCCAATGGCAGCAAGGGGGAGGGTCACATTGTTTAAAATCACTGCTTGCAAGGTAACCCTGTAGATGTGTGCGGGAACAGTTAGAAAAGTGGACTGAATAGACACAGCAAAATATCTAGTACATTATTCTTGTCATTCAGCTCTTGGCAAGGTGTGCTTACACTTTGGCTTTGTTTTCCTTCTTGTATAAAACATGTGACATCTTCTCTCCTATAAGGCAGCGCCAGAACTTAGGAGCGGCTGCTGAAGGCTCCTTGTTGCTCTGCCTTCTCTGCTGTCTGCCTCTCCCCTTTAGGGCAGCAGGCACCTGGGGCCCCACCCACAGTGGGCTCAGAACAGACTGCAGGCTACTGTCTGGTCCAGGTTATTTCTTTGTCCTTCTCAGCCCACTGCTTCTCGCTTGTTTGGGCCCACAAAGCCGCCAATTCAGGGAGCCAGCATTCAGAACCCAGGATTAAAGCCCACAGGGAGCCTTAGGAACATTCTAGTCCATTCTCTGGGGCCTGGAGAAAGAAAGGAACCTGGGCAAAGCCACCTGGAAACTAGGTGCCAGGTCAGGAAAAGAACTTCCCCTCCTTTCTCTTCAGTCCTCACTAAACCTGAAAACATTCCTCAAAGAATCATTCTGCTGTTGGCTGTGATTTTGCAGCCTCTGTCTCCTTTATGGTCTAGAATTTGCCTCCACCCCCTAACCTGCACAGCAGTAATTGTGTGGCCCCTCTTCTGGAATAACCTTTCTCTTCCTGCCCGCCCCCTCCCCCGCCCACCTCAGCTTCCTGTACAACCTGTGTCCATGCTCTTGCTACTTGCTGCCTCTGGCTGCCAGATGTTCATTTCCTTTGGGAAGGTGCTGAGGCCAGTGGTTGCTGAATGGGGGAGGCAGGGCGGGAGACACAGGACAGCTGTCTGCAGAGCCACAGTGGTCAGTGACTGGGAAAAGACGAATCTTGGGCAGTTGGGGCCACAGATTAGCTCGAGAATCAGGTTAAGAAACTGAACAGGGAATGGATTCAGCCTTGGTTTCTGATGAAAGTTGGGGTGAGAGTGGGCCAACACATAAAGGCTCTTGGCAGAGGGTGCACGAGTCAGGGGAAGGACAAAGGTTTAAGGTCTTTTTTGACTCTGAGGAATACTCTTGGGGAAAACAGCAATCCAACTCCTGGGCATATATTCAGAGGGACTTTAATTTAAAAAGATACATGTACCCCAGTGCTCACAGCAGCACTACTTGCAATAGCCAAGACATGGAAACAACCAAAATGTCTGCAGATGACTGGATAAAGAAGTTGTGGTATATTTGTACAGTGGAATACTACTCAGTCATAAAAAGGAACAAAATAATGCCATTGGCAGCAACATGAATGGACCTGGAGATTGTCATCCTAAGTGAAGTAAGCCAGAAAGAGAAAGAAAAATACCATATGATATCACTTATATGTGAAATCTATAAAAAGACACAAATGAACTTATAAAACAGAAACAGACTCATAGACATAGAAAACAAACTCATAGTTACCAGGGGGGAAAAGGGGTGGGAAGGGATAAATTGAGATTTCGAGATTTGCAGATACTAACTACTATATATAGAAAATAGATAAATAACAACTTTCTTCTGTATAGCACAGGGAACTATATTTAATATCTTTCAGTAACCTATAATGAAAAAGAAAATGAAAAGGAATATATGGATGTACACGTATGACGGAAACATTATGCTGTACACCAGAAATTGACACAACATTGTAAACTGACTGTACTTCAGTTAAAATTTTTTTTAAAAGATGAGCCTATGGTGATTAGTGAGAATCTCCAGGCCAGAGATGAGCTTTCATGGGAGCAGGAATGGGGAGCTTGGGGGAGCAGCTCACTAACCTCCCCTCCTGGGCCTTCTCAGACCACCAGACCGGACACCAGAGCTGGGCACAACCACAGACTGATCATCTGATCGAGAGACTCTCTGCTCTGGGAGAAAGGGGAGCAGCACAGACCCTTGAGGGGCATGGCGCTACCTCTGAGGAAGGTTTTGCTTTAAAAAGTATCCACAATAGCATAATTTCATTTTTGGAAAATAAACACAAATCCCCTTTTCTTTTACTCCACAGAATTAAACTCAACAAGAACTTCTTGGCTGGCAGAACTCTTTCTACATAACCCCATCAGCCAAGAAAATTCCCAGTGCTGGGGGAGAGAGAATGTTCCCTGGGAAGGTCCACATCATAATCTCTGGGGACTGTGAAACTTTTCTGTCCCTCCAAAGACAGTTTGTGTTTGGAAGGATCAAGTAACTGTGACCTAGACCGAGTAGTGTTTTTCAGAGGAGCGAAGGGAGGCCAGCAAAGGAAAGGGACTTACCCTAGATCAGAAGTGAGCTGGCTCTGAGTTGTAATTCAGTCTCATCTTTTCTCATTAAGTCCAGGACTCATTAGTGATTGACTGATTGAATGATTGATTGGTTGTGATTAAGTGGCACTTGAGGAAGACAACATGGGCAATGGTGCGTAGCATCTTTAGCCATTAGCTCAAGCATCAAGAGGTCAACGTCAGAGGTTGGCTCCTGCTGGGGTCAGTAAGGCTGGCTCAGTTGCTTGGCCCCTGACAGCAGCCGAACTCTTAAGAAGGGGCAATTTCACTACAGCAGAGGGCTGTTTTGCTTCCCTTGGCCCCAGGCTATGACCAATGAAATCTAAGGATGCCATAATTGAGAACATGAGTCTTAACTATCTCACATGCTGGTTATTTAAAAGAGGAGGTTTTACGGTTTTATTTTATGTCTTTTCATCTCTTTCCAAAATAACCTCTCTCCCAATTTTGTGTTTTATCATTGCATTGCCTTTTAAGAATAGATTTGAATATATATTTAGTTTTGCCTATTTTGAACTTATGTAAATGATGCCATTGAATTTTTTTCCCACTTAACATCATGTTGTAGAGATTCAGTGTCACTGAAAATAGCTATAATTTATTTTTTCTGTTATGTAATATTTTGTCGTATGAATGGAGTATTATTTATCATATGTTGTAGATTGACATTTGTGTTTTTACAATTTTTGACTATTGTAAATGTTGCCACTAGAAACATTCTTAACTACAAGTGCACATGTGTAAGTCTCCCTCTAGGTTATACACATAGCATTGGAATTACTAGGTCATAGGTTATGCAGATATTCAGCTTTACTAGGTAATGCCACCTGTTTTCCAAGTTACTTTTACCAAGTGATACATTCATCCACATTATATTGAAAGTTCCCTTGCTCCACATGCACACCAGCATTTGATTTTGATTAATTTTTAACTCCTGCTGATCTGGTAGGTATGAAGTAGTATTACATTATGGTGTATATTTGCATTCCTGAGTACTGAATTTACATCTTTTTTAATATGTTTGTGAGACACTTTTCAGTTTCCTTTTCAGTGAAATTCCTGTTCATTTCTTTTGCCTATTTTCAATTGAGTTGTTTATCTTTCCTTCTTGATTTATAGATCTTCTTTACATAATCTGGATATTAACTCTATCATTTATATGTATTTCCCTGTTTATGGCTTATCTATGATATCTTTCGATAAAAAGAAGTTATAACTTAATATAATTGAATGCATCAATCTTTTTCTTTATGATTCGTTTGTATCTTGTTTTAAAAAAATTTTCTCCTCTAATTAAATTATTCTTCTATGAAAATTTCTGAGAATTGTGTGCTTTTACTCTTCTCATATGAGTCTAACCAACCTGGTTAAAGACCTGGTTAAAGAGTCTAATATCATGTTCTCCATAAGTTAGCTAATTGTCCCAGTACCACATGTTGAAAAATCGATCTTTTTACCTTGAACTAAAATGCCTTCTCTGCAGTAAAATTAAGTTCTGTTTGTGTTTGGGTCTGCAATACCACTTTGTTTAATTACTATAAGTTTATGATAATTCTTTTTTTTATGTTTTTTTTAACATTTTTTATTGAGTTATAGTCATTTTACAATAGTGTCAAATTCCAGCGTAGAGCACAATTTTCAGTTATACATGAACATACATATACTCATTGTCACATTTTTTTTTGCTGTGAGCTAAGTTTGTGATAATTCTTGATACTTTGCCAGGCAAGCCTCTTTATCATTTTCTTCCTTTTCAGAAATGTAATAGTTTTCAATAAAGGCACAAACAAATTTAGGAAAAAGTTTAAGTTTCAGGAAAAAAAATTGTGATTTTTATTCTAATTACATGGAAATTATTTTTATCAATCTGATAGATTTGGCATCTTTATGATATTGAATCTTCCAATTCATGAACATGATTTATTTATTTAGGTCTTATTTCAATAGTTTTATCATTTTTCTCCATGTGTTGAACATCTATTTTCAGATCTACTCCTACATACTTTGTATTTGTTGACGATATTGCAAATAGTATCCTGTTTGCTTGCATTTCCTGTTTCTGGTATATAGAAATAAAATTTTTTGTGCCTGGAGTTTGTATCCTGTTGACTACTAAATTCTCTTATGCTTTGAGAAGTTCTATATAGACAACCATATTATCAGCAAATAATGATAGCTTTGCTCCTTCCATTTCAATCCTTACACATTTTATACTCCCCCCCCACCTTTTACTGCCATGGTTAAGACCTCCAGGACAAAGCTGGATGAAAACATCATGATTTGGGGCATCCATGTCTTATTCCTGAACTTAAGGAGAAAAGCTTTCAACATTTTATCACTAAGTATTCCTATTGTGATAGTTTTCTTTCTTTTTTTTTTTTTTTGGTAGATACTCTTAATCAGGTTAAGGAAGTTCTTTTTTATTCCTAACTTGCTAAAAGGGTTTTTGCTTTTTTTATAAGGATGTTTCTTAACTTCCCAGCATAAGGTTTTCCCACTTATCTTTTTGTTACGTCTTTAAAAAGCTTTATTTAGGTATAATTTACATACCATATGACTCACCCATTTTTAAGCATACAATTCAATGTTCTTAGTAAATTGACTGAATGTGCAATCATGACCACAATCCAATTTTAGAACATTTCCACCATCCCAAAAGACCCCTTATGCCCATTTTTAGTCAATCCCCATTCCCTGGGCAAACGTCAATCTGCTTCCTCTTTCTGTAGATTTGCCTTTTCTGGATATTTTATATAAATGGAACCATACAATATGTGCTCTTTTTTTCATTTGACTTCTTTCACTTAGCATAAGTTCATCCATCTTTGTAGCATGTATCAGTAGTTCATTCCTCTTACTGATGAACAGTATTATATTGAATGGATGTAACACATTTTTTCTCCACTTACAAGTGAATGTATTGTTTCCACTTTTTGGCTTTTATGGATAATGATGCTATGAACTTTCCTGTGCAAGAGTTTCTGTGGGCATATATTTTTATCTTGAATGGATATCTATGAGTTGAATTACTAGGTTTTTAAACATAATTAAATTGTTTCACTTTTTAAGAAACTGCCAAGCTATTTTCCAAAGCGAATATGCTATTTTGCATTTCCATCAGCAATCTATGAGGATTCCAGTTCTTTCACATCCTTTCCAACAGTTATAATTGTCTGTCTTTCTTGGTTATAGCCATCCTAGTAGCATCTCCTTGTGGTTTTAATTTGCATTTTCCTGATGACTAATGATGCTGAGCATCTTTTAATTTACTTATTAGCTATTCATATATCCTCTTTGGTGAAATATCTATTCAAAATCTTTTGTCTATTTAAAAAATTGTGTTGCTTGTCTTCTTGAGTTGTAAAAATTCTCTAGATTCTGACTACACAATCTATCAGAATTATGACTTGCAAATATTTTTTTCCCATCTGTGGCTTATCTTTTCATTTTCTTAATAGTGACTTCTAAAGTCCAAATTTTTATTAAGTCAACTTTATCAATTTTTTTCTTTCATGGATCATGCCTTTCATGTCACATCTAAGAACTCTGCCTAATCCCAAAGTCAAGAAAATTTTTTCCTATTTTTTTCTAAAAGTTTTATAGTTTTAGCTCTTAAATTTTGGGCTATGATCCATTCAGGATTAATTTTTGTGTAAAGTATGAGTTAAGGGTTTAAATTAATCTTTTTGCATATGAATATTCAATTGTTCCAGCAATTTTTTTGTTGAAAAAAACTTGTTATTGGTTTCTAATAACCCTATTTTGGACAGAGAATGAGGATATATAAGAGTGATCATTTGAGTTTTGTAAATATTTGCTTTATGACCCAGTGAATGTTTGATTTTCATAAATGTTCATCATGTGCCCATAAAGAATGCATATTCTGCAGATGATGGCGTAGTGTTGTTTGTAGATCCATTAAATCAAACTTGAGAATACATTAGTTGAAATCTTCCATATCTGGACTCGTTTCTTGTGTCTTTTTGATCCATCAATTACTGACTTAGGCATGTTAGAATCTACTGATATGATTTGTCTTTTTCTCCTTGTCGTCCTTTTGATTTGTAATTTATATACTTCAAGGCTGTGTTATTTAAGTTTTCCTTGCGATCTGATCATTTTACCATTTACTCTTTATCTGTAACAGTATTTTTTCTTTTTTAAGTCTGTTGTGTCAGGCAGTGATATCTTTCAGGGAGGAAGTCCAGGGACTGTATACTTGGAAGATTTGATCTGGTGAGGTGATAAATGCCACCAAAAACAGTTAGTGTCTTTGTATAGCATCTTTCCCTCCCTTTCTCTCCCAGCCAGGCTCACATCCTTATATTAATCTCAGGACATCTTCTTTGACTTGGCAGTGTCTTTTCCTTGGGGTGCCAGAGAATACTAACAAGTTCTTAACAGGTTATTCAAATCATGCATTGTTTGTATAAGGAGGCAGAAACATGACAGAGAAAGAAGCTTTTGCCTTTCGAAGTCAGACAGACCTAGGAAACTTCAGTACATAAATAGATGTACGTAGTAGAGGAATGTGAAATGCTTTTGGTTCTGAATTTCTTTTCTGAGGTACAAAGTCTCCACGTATGTGGAGTGTGAAGCACAGCCAGCTTCTCCTGCGTCAGTCCTGGATTCAACAGGAAGGCGTGGACAGCAGTCTTTTAACTGATTCTGAAGCAGCCAGACCGGTCAGGTCACATGGGGGTGAGGCTTTCTCCACACCCAGATGTCATCCCCACACATCCAAGGAGAGGCCACCTCCCCTTCCTCACTGGTTGATGCTGAATAACTTTCTTGGGCTAAGAGAGCAGACACCTGTACCCTGAGAGAAATAGCCTTCCCCAGCATGATGAAGGCGTTGGTCTCAACAACACAGCAGAAGAAAACCCATGTATTCATCCAGCACTTATTCTTGTCATACCTGATTTCATTTAATCTATACAAGGAAGATGTTATCATTATTTTATGAATGAGACCACTTAGGCCTAAATAAGTTGACTTTCCAGTGGAAACTCAGCTAGTAAGTAGCAGAGCCAGGATTTGGAACCCGCACTTCTTACCTTCTTGTTTGAAGGAGAAACCAGAGAACCAGGCTTTTGTAGAGAAGAGTTTTCAATTGACATGGAGCAGCCAGGAAAGCAGGGGGTGGGAGGGGATGCAGGTGTGGCCACGTTCCCTCCCATTCCCTTCTGAGCCCTGGTACTTAGTACAGGGGGACATCAAGGGGGCACAGAGGGCCCAGGAGTGACGGGAACCTAGGTGTCAGTCCCGCTCCACCACCCACCAGCTGGAGGACGCTGGGCAGTCACTTAACCTCTCAGGAGCCCAGTTCCCTTATCAGTGACTTGTGGAGCGATATAGTTTCTTGTTTCGAGGGCCATTGTGAGCATTAAGTAGCATTACACATGAAAAACACGTTCCAACAGTGTTTTCTTCTTTTTCGTTGAAGTATAGTTAATTTACAATATTGTGTTAGTTTCTGGTATACAATGTAGTGATTCAGTTATACATATATATTCCTTTTCATAATAGGCTGTTATAAGGTATTGAATACAGTTCCCTGTGCTGTACAGTAGGACCTTGTTGTTTATATATATATATTTTTTTAAATACATGTAGTAGTTAGTATCTACAAATCTCGAACTCCCAGTTTATCCCTTCTCACCTTCTCTTCCCCCTGGTAACCATAAGTTTGTTTTCTATGTTTGTGACTCTGTTTCTGTTTTGTAAATAAGTTTTTTTTTTCTTAGATTCCACACATGAGTGATAGCATACGGTATTTTTCTTTCTCTTTCTGGCTTACTTCACTTAGAATGATGATCTCAAGGTCCATCCATGTTACTACAAATGGCATTATCTATTTTATATATAGTAGTTAGTATCTGCAAATGCCGAACTCCCAGTTTATTCCTCCACCCCCACCTTTCCCCCCTGGTAACCATAAGTTTGTTTTCTTAGATTCTGTATTGGTCTATTTGGCATCCATTCATCACAGGTCCAATTATATTAACTATAGCTTCTTGTTTTCCTGATGCTCCGGCATCTGGGGGCTTTACAGACCCAGGAAGAGACTGCCCCTCCCAGGGCTAGCTGATTCCGAAAAATAATAACCTACCCATGAGCACGTCTTTCCTGTGCAAACCAGCTAGTCCCGCATCTCTACTTCCTTACCACCTCCTTATCTAACTCTCATACTAGAAGCCAGTATCTTCCCGGCCTTCAATCATCCTAGGGTAGGTTCCAGGCAACTAGAGACCAAAGCTCACCAGAATTATCCTGTTTACCTTGGCCTGGCTCGTCTTTACCGCAGAAACTCCCAGAAAGGCTCTGGCCTAGACTTTTCCTTCGCTCCTTTCTGGTTCCTGACGGACATCGATGTTTTCCCCTGCGCCACACTGAGCCCTCTCTGGGATCTGTGAGCAACATAAGCATCTTCCTTTCGAGCCTTGTTCTTGTTTCTTCCTGTGGCCATGGTGACTTCACCACTTCATATCTGGTGTGGACATTCTTAGAACAGCCTGGCCATTTCTGGCCCATAGTAAACATGCAATAATCGTTGGCTGTTACTGTTACTACTGTTGCTAGTGCTCTAGACCAGCTTGCTATTATGTGACCATAAGCAAGTCCCTCTCCTTTCTGGGCCTCTGATTCCTCAGGCTACCCGTGGGGATTCATGATAACCCCAACCTCAGTGGGGTTTCTCTTTTCTTCCTCTGTCACCTTTTAGAAGCTTCAGAGAGAGAAAGATTATCTTGAGCTCATAGGGGGTTTTGTATTCATAGGGGGCTTCTGAGCCAAAGGGGCGGAGCTGGCTCAGAGTGTGAAGCACTCAATTCTGAGACCAGTTCTCAGGCTCTGGCCAAAGCTGGTAAGCATCTACTTTTCATCTGCTGGGTGTGGTCCCTCCCGGGCACAGGGGTTGGGTGTGGTCCCTCCCAGGCACAGGGGCTGTGATCCAAAAGTGACAAGCCCCCAGCCTGGGGCCCTGGCCCAGAAAGCTGGCTAAGGCCTCATCTTAGAAGAGGTGCATAGAAGGACCCCAGACTAGGGGAACAGCCTGGGCACAGGTGTGGACACTTAAAGACATGATGCCCTCAAGGAGGCCACCTTCTCCATGACTGAGCAGTTAGTAAATTGTTCTCAGAAGTATTTAGTGAGCACTGTGGGGGACCTGGGCTCTGCCTTCAGAGCTTAGAGCTGAGCTGCAGACATAAAATGTACCAACCCACTTGTGAACCTATAAGCATTCCAGAATTTCACTTGTAAACCAATGCTTGGCTCTCACAATAAGTTGTTCTTTGAGGGAATAAAAAGTTACACACTGTACTCTATATTGTATTCCTGGCCCCATCCATGGAAAAATGTTTAATATATTATATATAACTATATATAGTGACATATATTTGCAGTGAAAAATTGTAGGAAAAAATATACAGCTCAGAATAAAAAACCCACTTGTTTGTTTCTGACACATGGTAGATACATAAATGATTGTAGACAAAATATTTGTCAACAAAATATTGTAGACAAAAACCTAATTTTTTTTGGTCTCAGTTGCCATCCTCAGGACTTGGTCACTTGCTTCTGATAGGCTCTGGTGAGCCTTGTAGTTGATCTTAGATGAGTAACCAAATTCAGATTTTTTTTTTTATTTAAATGATCATGTTTTATTAAGAATTTAATTATTAAACTAAGAATTTAAAGTCTTAAAAAATTAAAAACTGAATTCAGAGATAAGATTCTTCTCAAAGTTCAGCATGCATCACAATCACCTGGACGTTTCTTAAAAATAGAACATCCTGCCCAGATTTTTTGGAGTCATTGATACTTACTATAAGATCAAGCTTTTTTAATTCTCCGTGTTATGCTAAAAATAACTGTGATGTATACTTGGACAATACTCCAACAATAAAAATAATACTTGTATTAAATTTTGTAATTAAAATACTGAGGGTTTTTTTCCCCAAATTCAGATTTTTAAGAACTAAATTTTAAGTAGAAAACAATTATTAAAACTAAAAATGAAAGTTAAGCAACAAAAAAACTCCATAAAATCCAAAAGGTGACTGATGAACTGGGAAAAATTATTCGATTATTTTTATTTATTGATTATTTAATCAAAACTATTATTTGATTAACTCATATCACAAAGGATTAATCCCCCTAATATATAAAAAGCCTCTAGAAATAGAAGAGAAAAAGAGCATCAATTAATAGAAAAAGTTCAGCAAAAGACAGGAATGAGAAGTTCACAGTAAAATACAGATGGCCCTTAAACACATGCAAAAATGGTCAACTTCATTCAGAATAAGAGAAATACAGATTAAAATGACATGAGGCTACAATTTTTTTTTACCTAACGATTAGCAAAAATCCAACACTTTTTTTGGTGAATTTGTGGTGAAACAGACATTCTTGTCATTGCAGACAAGAAAGCAAAATCCTCTGTGAGCAGCAAACACCATCCATGAAAATTCCAAATTCATTTGCCCTTTGATCCCACTTTTAGGAATTCAGCCTCTGACTTGTGTAACTGTGAAATGACACATGCACAAGGTCATTAAGTTGGGTAATAACAATGGTGTAAATAACCTACAATCATCACGTGAGAGATGGTTAAATGCTTGATGGTACATCCATGCAAGGAAAGGAGAGGAATGTAGAGAAAAGAATGAACTTTGTGCTCAAATGGAAAGATCTCTAGCATATACTAAGTAATAAAACTAAGGTGCAGAATAGTAATTGTGTAAGAAGGGAGGGAAAAGAGTGAATATTCATGTTACTGGTATTTACAAAAGAGACACTGGAAGGATATATCAGAAATGAAGAAAATGTTTATGTATCAATTTAGAGCAATGGTTCTCAAACTCCAGTGCATGTCAGCATCACCTGGAGGGCTTGTTACAAAACAGATTACTAGCTCCCACCCCCAGAGCTTCTGCTTCGGTGGGTCTGGGATGGAGCCCAAACTGTGCGTGTCTAACAAGTTCCCAGGTTGCCCGTCAGGGGATCATACTTTGAGACCTACTGGGCCAGAAAATGGAATAGACAGACTCAGAGGCTGGAGAAGTCTTCTCAGGGTTTATCTTTTTCTTATCATTTTGATTTTTTTAAACATGTGAACATATTACCTACTCAAAAAATTCTCAGTTTAAAAAAACCCTATGTGCCATTAAAATAACCTACCCTTCCATCACTCTCTATCCCCTTGAACTGTTTTGTTTTTCTTTATAACAATTATTATTATTATGCCTAGAATGATGTTATTTTGTTTACTTGCTTTTCATCCCCCTCCCCTGCCATCCCCGCTAGACTAAAGTAAGGGCATTGCCTTTCTACTTCTGACTCGATTTCCAACACAACTATTTTGCCTGGCACATAGTAGGTGCTCAAAAAATAGCTGTTGAATGAATACAGTGTCTGCTGAATTCTCCTAGTGTACATTCAGTCAGTGATTCTTGGTGGATCACCTGAGGAGCTTTTAAAACTTACCAGTGCCCCCATCAGATGCTCAAGGTTTTTTTTAATTGAAGTATAATTGATTTACAGTGTTGTATTCGTTTCAGGTGTACAGCAAAGTGATTCCATTATATGTATGTATATATATTTATAAATCATTGTATATATATATATATATGAATCTTTTCTTTTTCAGATTCTTTTCCATTATAGGTTATTACAAGATGTTGAATATAGTTCCCTGTGCAAAACAGTAAGCCCTTGTTGGTTATCTATTTTATATATGTTAATCCCCAAATCCTAATTTATCCTTCCCTACTCTTTCTTCTATGATAACCAAATGTTTGCAAATGCCCAAATTTTGATGTAATTTGGGGGTGGACTCAGCAATGGGTTGAGGGTGATGGAAGCCACTGGTCTAAGCCACAGCAATGTAGAGACTTACGGTTTGGATTATAAACATAAAATATATTAATCTAGAGAGCTTGCTGCATTTTTGTACATTGCTTTTGGGACTGGTTCTGAGACCATTTTTGATCTGGAGACTCTGATGCCCTCTCTCTCCTTACTCTTTAGGCTGCCTATTGCAGGTCCAGAAGCCTCACTGAAAAAACACCCTCAAGCCCAAAAAACCCTTTTCTGGGCAAGGACTAGTTCAGGTGTTGATTGACATTCATGGCCTTCATGTAGGTTTCCCCCATTGTGAAGCAGGGCAGGGCAATGAGTCTGAATGCTGGGCCCACTGACTATGGCCGTTGCCATGACATTTTACATCTGTAGTGAAGTCTAGGAGCTGGTGGGCTCAGGTGACCGTGTTGCAATCTTGAAACACCATAGGAGTGAAAAGAGATTGGGTTTCAGAGTCACAGAGAGGTAGCAACCAACCCTATTGGCCTCTCACCAGTTGTGCGACCTTAGATGTCTCTGGGCCTCAGTTTCCTTATCTGTAGAATGCGGGTGCCTATCTCTTGGGGCTGCCGGGAGAATCGAATGCTATAATGTGCATGACACATAGCACCCAATTAATGTTAGTTGTTTCTTGGCTTTTCAGTTTAGTTATTGCATCAGCTGTTTTGATAGATTCCCTGTCCCCCCTGCCTTGGTTTATTAAGTAATAGCTGTGAAAGTTTACAACAGGTCACAAGTTGGCAGCCTGTATCCTTGTTTTGATTGGCTTTCAAAGTGTTTTACAAAAATCCAACTTAATTGCCAACATTTAAAAAGGAGAGATCTTACATAAAAATCTGGATTTGTGGCTTCATTAGAAACATCTGTATGACCACAGTCTCTGGAACTAAGTGCTGGCTTCTCGCTCTGCTCGTAGTCCTCATGACTGCATCTCCTTCCACCTCATCACTCATCTCCCTGGGTTCCCTGAACAGCTACCCGCTAAAGGCTTTGAGTCCCAGTTTAAGCTCCCCCTAGTTTATAAAGTACTTTCTCTTACTTCTTCTCACTTGGGCTTTACCCATGAGGGAGATGTTATAATTAACCCCCATTTTACATGGGAAGAAACTGAAGCTGAAATGTTATGTGACCTACTCAGGGTTGTTCATAACAGTGATGACAATAAATTACTAACATTTATTGGGTATTCAACATGTGTCAGGCATTATTCTAAGCACTTACCATGCCTTAATTAATTTAATCTTCACAACGATTTTATTAGATGTTTTCATTATCCCTATTTTTCAGATGGGGAAATTGAGGCAGAGAGGTCAAGTAACTTCCCCAAGGTCACACAGCTAGAAAGCACAAGATAAACCTAAGCCTTCTGAGTCCTAATCTGCACTTATTCTCCTCTAGTCTTGCCTTAAATTCCTCCTCTTCTTTTTTTTAAAATAGGCAAATCTATAGGCCCCAGCTTCTAGTAAGATTTTGTAAGGTTTTTTTTTGGTGGGGAGCAGGTAGGATTACATTTTGTCATCTCACTCCTGGAAACATAGTCTGAGGATATGACACAAATTAAACATGTTAGTTATACTAACTTTTGGGAAGCAGTATGGCTTCATGACAAAGCGTGGTTTTAGAGTCGGACGGACCAAATTCCAACCCAGGCTCCCCTGATTCCTGACTTGATGGGCCTTTGGGGACATGTTGATTTACTTCTTAGAGCCTCATTTTCTTATCTGTATACCCATAACCTCCTTCAAACAAATACTTTCTTGCTTCAAAAAATTATTGATCGAGAGTCTCAGATAAAAACCAGATGGAGGGACGTGTCTGAGTAGGTGGCGTCATAGGCGCAGCACAAATGGTGGTTACTATTGTTATTTTTCATTGCAACATTATCTGTAACAAAAAGTTTGGAAGTAGCCCAGATACCTAACAATAGGGGCATGGTTAAGTCATGAACGCTTACAGTGTCACTCTATGAAATACAATCATGACACAATGGTGACCACAATGAGGCCACATGGGACAATCTCTGCTTTCTAAAGCTGAATGAAAATGGAGAATTACAGGGGGGTAGGAAGGGACAGACTGGGATTTCAAAATGTAGGATAGATAAACAAGATTGTACTGTGTAGCACAAGGAAATATATACAGGATCTTGTGGTGACTCACAGAGAAAGAGAATGTGACAATGTATGTATGTTCATGTATAACTGAAAAATTGTGCTGTATACTGGAATTTGACACAACATTGTAAAATGACTATAACTCAATAAAAAAAAGAAAAATAAAGAAAATGGAGAATTACAAATACTAGTTTTACAATACACATAAGCCTAATAAATGGAAAAGACTATGAAGAAATGGAAATGGTCAACATGTCTGGTGAGGATCATGGGTAATTTTTTGTTCCTTTTGAAAAAAACTGTTAGATGGTCTTAACAATGTTTGTATAAACATAGTATTCAAAAATCACACAATGATTTGACCTAAACAAAAGTAATTTTTTCCTGTGGGTGACTATATTGTTCTCCTGTGGCTGCTGTAAAAAATTACCACTTGAAACAACAGAAATTTATTCCCTCAGAGGTCTGGAGGCCAAACGTCCTAAATCAAGGTGTCAGCAGGGCCATCCCACTCCCATGGGCTCTGGGGGAGAATCTGTTTCATCCTTTAGTCCAAGCTTCTGGTGGCTGCCAGCAATCCTTGGCATTTCTTGTTTTGTGGCCGTATCACTCCAGTCACATTGCTTCTCCTCTGTGTCTGTGTGGTCTCCCTCTGAAGCATGCTTACAAGGACATTTGTCCTTGGATTTAGGGCCCACCCAGATAATGGAGAAGAATTTCCTCATGTCAAAATCCTTCATTTAATTACATCTGCAAAGACCCTTTTACCAAATATGGTCACATTCACAGATTCCAGGGATTAGGATGTGGACATATCTTTTTGGAGAGCCTGTATTCAACTCACTGCAAGCCACTTAGAAGAATTCATAAACTGGGGGGAGGTAGATTCAGAAACTTGGAGGAGGGAAACCAAGCTGAAACATCAGAACAGATGGCTTATTGGGGGAAGGAACTAATGGACAAACAGAAGACAACTTTAACATACCAATAACAAATAGAAATATTTGTTGAATGAATGGAATGAGTTGAAGAGATGAAGATGGGCTTCAATAGAAGCCTGATGTCCTAGACTTATCTCCCAGCCTCAGTAACAAACCATGGACTTACTGAATGTCAGCTGCCTACTCATCACTGTGCTGAACCCCTCTCTTCACTTCTTAATCCAGTTTTGCCTCTAACTTGTGCCCTATTTGATAAATGTCTCAAAACATCCAAAAATGAAAATCGAGGATGTTGTGTGTGCTGGGAGGTCGAATATATAAACAGATAGTGGGCTGACCAAACATGATGACTGAACTCTGACCCACAGCCTCTGCAGTAACAAGCCCAAAACAGTCAGGGCTGGGTCCGTAGTGGTCAGCTTTCCTAATCTTTGCCTCTACCTCCAACTCAGGACTAGCCAGAGAAAAACCAAATTTGCTCCCCAAACCAATGACATAAAGAAGCCCCACTTCTGGTCGGCTGTTTCCACTCCCCTTTGGCCAGCGACCTCCAATCAGAGTACCTCTGAAGCCTCCCCCACCCTTTTTTTTTTCTTTTTTTTTTGGCTTTGAAAATTTCCTGCTCCCTTTCCTGCCTTTGAGTCTCTGCCAAATACAAGTGGTGGTGGCTGACTCCCTTGCTCCAGCAAGCTCTGAATCAGCCCCTGATTCTTCTCATTTGAGTGGTCTTTATTTCCACAGTGTGGTCTCTCAGTTCTGCTCATTTGAGTGTACTTAGGCCCCTACTCCTTCCTTGATTATGACCATTGCCTAGAAAGTTGAACCACTACAGCCAGTGCAGTGCCTGGCACATAGTAGTTGCTAAATAAATTATTGTTGCGTGAATGAATAGCCCTCTAGGTCAAGGTGAAGTGTGTTGCTGCAGCCCCGAGTTCTTAGATTAAGTTCAGGAGAGTAAGTCCAGAAGACTTACTTTTAGGGAGATCCCAATTGACTCTTAGTTATTCTGAATTCTTTGGAAAATGGAGCTTTCTAGTTAGTTGAACTTTCTGGTTGACTCAGAGGGTCTCTCCTCAAATATGCCCCTCACTTAGTGATTCTTAAAGATGCAGACGGCATGCTATAATTTCACAAATATTGTTGTGAAAAGTCTCAAGTGCCCCACAAAATGAGTAGAAGTTGGATGGTGCTGACAGTGGGGCTATGCCCACCCAGGGGGCTATTTTTGAATTAAGGGCCCCAACAGGAGCTTGTTTTCTTGGTATTTATTGCTCGTGAAATGGAATGTAAACTGCTCTCATAGCCCCCACTGCCCCCTGGGGTTCCTTGATTCTCTTGGATGTTCTCTAGATTGTGGATAAACAGGCTGTTGGGCGGTTACTGGGGAGAAAGGTTGGAGGTAGCAGAAATGAAGAAAACAGCAGGCCTGTAGGAAGAAGTCTCAGAAGAGGCTCCTAAGAGGCTGCTGTGCCTGTGAGATGCTGGGACCACAGGATCCTCCACTTCTGCTAACTATGCCAGGTGGCAGTCACCATTCCAAAGCCTGGAGAAAACAATTGTCCTGAAAACAGCAAAAGGTTCTTCTGACTCTGCTCTGCACTCCCCGTCTTTAAAAAAAATAAAAATTCAAAATATCCTTTTCAAGCTCTGCTTAGCTCTTTTTATAGCTGTGTTTAGACAAGTTGATAAAATTTACTTAATGTTTCAAGTGCAAGGTCCTTGGTGGATCCCTGCATATTCTATGTTTGAATAAAAACTTGAGTTTGTACATCAGCAAGAACTATGGCCTGAGACTTTAAGACCACAAAGGCTGAAGGCTTTCTCCTTGTCCCCATCTCTGCACTTTCCCTCTCGTTCTCCCTCTCCCTTTGCCCCACCCACACTGGAATTCCTGCCATTTCCCCAGCACTCCAATACCCTTTCTTGTCTGAGTCTCACAGACTTTATTCCTACCGTCTGGAATGCTCTCTCCTCTCAGTCTATCTAGTGAACCAAATAATCCTTTAAGACTAAACACAAGAGGGAGTTCTGGGAACACGGTGCACTAAGAAACACCAGGAATCTGTCTTCCCACAACAACTGCTCTGGCGGAACCTGTCTGATGTACCTATTCTGGTGCCCTGGAGTCCGCTCAAGGCTTAGATGATAAATGTTAGTTAACTTTGGTCAATTTCAGCTCTTTGCACAGTAGCAGCTGCCCACCCTCCATTCTCAGCCACATGGTAGGCAGCTATGCATGTGTTCCTGGAGCAGCTTGCTGGAGCTGGGGTTGGCAAAAGGGATCCTGTCAGCTAAGTATTAGGGATCTGTGCTCTGATGGCTGATTGCTGCTTCTGATCATGGAGGCACAAAGACACGGGCCACCATTGTTGTTGTACCTCCCCTATTGTTGAAAGCCTCTACCCATCCAGCTGAAGCGACTTCCAGGGGATTTAAAGGGCTGGTGCCCTTCCCCCCTTCACTTTTTTTTTCTTTTTTACCTTTTGGGAGACAGACATTAAACACCAGGAAATTCAAAAACAACTGCATATGCAGGGAAAATTAGAAAGTGTGTGTGTCCAGGGGAAGGCTCGGAAAAGACTGAGGAAGATCTTTAATTTACACCTCAGGCTGATTCTCAGAGCAAAGACAACCTACAATAATCATTTTAGAACTCAAGATAGAACAATGGGAATTTCTTCCTTACAGATATGTCCTGGACATTGGGATGAGAGGACAGCAGAATATGGGATGGCATGGCTCATATGGGCAAAACACGGCTGGAGACAGTCCCCTGGTATTCTTTCCAAAGTGACCCTGTTGGAGTGTGAAAGTAACTGAGAGAGAGAGAGAGAGAGAGAGAGAGGGAGAAGGAGAGAGAGGGAGAGGGAGAAGGAGAGAGAGAGAGGGAGAGGGAGAAGGAGAGAGAGAGACTGTGCTGCAGATGGACTGCCCCATGACAGGAATGTGGTTGAATTCTTAAAATACCAGGATGGTTTAATTAATGCATCAACTTGCCTGGTCCATGGTACCTGATACTTGGTCATACATTATTCTGGATGCTTCTGTGAGGGTGTTTGTGGATGAGATGAACATTTACATTGGTGGAGTTTCAGTAAAGCAGATTGCTCTCCATAATGTGAGTGGACTTCATCTAATAAGTTGAAGGCCTGAATAAAACAAAGACTGACCTCCCCTGAGCAACAAGGAATTCTACCAGCAGATGGTCTTTGGACTTGACCTGCAGCTCTTGCCTAGTTCTCCAGCTTGCTGGCTAACCTCGCAGATTTTGAACTTGCACCTCCATAATACATGAGTCAATTGTCAATTCCTTAAAAGCTGTCTCTCTCTCTCTCTCTCTCTCTCTCTCTCTCTCGCACACACACTATTAGTTTGTTTCTCTGAAGAGCCCTAATTCAAGAGACATGAAAGTGTGGGAACCAATTGACCACAAAAGAATGTCAGGGACTCTGTTTGAATGAATAGTTGTCACTTCTTGGCGGACATGGCAAATTATCCAAGAGTCGGAAGCCAGTTCAGGATGCCTCAGAGTACATCCCTGACTTCTTCCACTAATCCCCCATCCCCATGAATTCCTCTAGTGACTGAGCCTTTTCACTTCCTGCATTTTATCTTTCTTACTGCTGCCACCCTAGTCTGAGCCATTCAGAGAAACGCCCAGCCCATCACACAGGGCCCTTGACAGCCTAACTGTTGTGAACTCCCGCTTTGATCCCTGCCACTCCCAGCATTGGCTTAACATGCCAGCTGTGCAGACTCTTTGCCATGACTCGTGTGGTCCATGCTCTCTCACGCCTCTGTGTTTGTCATTCATCTAACACATCTCTAATGAGGATTGACCTTGTGTTTGACCCTATGCTAAGGGCTGACCACGTAGCTCCAGGCTTCAGGAGCTCAGAGTCTAGGGGAAAGACAGGCTTGGAAACACATAAGTGTGACCATGGGTTGGCAGTGTCCCGAGAGAAATCTGTACAGGCCACAGAGGGGAGGCAAGAAACACGTGATAAAGACACTTTGCAGAGGGCAGGGACATCATAATTTCACACATGGTCTTCTCGGCTGCCTTGGACCCCTTCCCCAGTGAACTTATCCTGCAGCTCTGTGTCATGTCAGCCCAGCTAAATATCATCTCTCCGCTCAGTAGAGCAACTGTAGCCTCCACTGCTCTCTCCAGAGACCATTCACTGTTCCCTCTCCAGGGCTCCCTAACATTTCATATTCACCACTTTGCTCATTTACCACATTGAGCAATACCACCAAACACTGCTCATTGAGTGCTCACTCCGTGCTGAGCATGTGCTTGTCCTGCAGCCACCCTGTGTGGCAGGTACCACGGAATCTCTGTGGGCTCAGAGGGGTTAAGTACCTTGCTCAGCAACTCATGGCTCATAAACTTAGTCATTTAAAACCTCAGTGCTGAGCACACCGCCTGGCACAGAGTAGATAGTAAATGTCAAATGGAACGATATTCTTCAAAGTTGCCCAGATTTACAAGCTGAATGGAATCGAATAAAATAAACTAGAGGTCTTTGTCAGGAAAGGCTTCAGAACCAGAGAGCTTTTGTTCTCTTTCACCACGACTGGCAATTCTCGCTGTCTGGGGAGAGGGCTGGAGGAAAGCCAGCTTGTTCCCTTGTTGGTATAGGTCGCAGCACCTTGCTGCCACCAGCCGACCCAGCAAGGAACTCTGCACCAGGGAAGCTCTCCCTGGTGCCATGTCCCTCTTTTTCTGTGTACCAGCTGGGGTTTCTCCTGGCTGGAGCCGGCCCTGATGAAAGCCAAACATTTGCAGACAGGATTGGCGAAGTTTTGAGCTTTTGTGACCTCATCCAAATGTCTGGTTGTGGGGAGTGGGCTGGATTTCCTAGGCTACCAGCTCTGGGGTGGTGGAAATGACACCAGACTTGGGCTCAGAGGCCCGAGTCTGGTTCACAGCCCTGCCACTTGACAGCTAAATGATGCTGAAACTCAGTTTCCTTTGCTGTAAAATGGAAATGATGATTGTTCCTACCTCACGGGGTTATTAACAAGAAGAAAGATGATACACGTGGGACACGCTTTTAACTGCTTTTTGCTGTAACATGGGAGAGATTGTTAGTAATCAAAGAAGCAAAAGTTCCTCAAGCCACAGTCTCAGGGCGATGTACCCAGCCTGGTGAGTACGCCTTTACTAGCAAATGCCAAGATGTCTAGACAACCCAGTCGGTTTATCTGAGTTCATTACTGAGAGCCACACAACAGGAAGACTACTTGTTGAGCTGATTGGACCAGATTTGGTTATTTATAGAGGCCTTTTGGAACTAACCCAGGATCTGGAGGCAGAAAATCTGGAAACGAATCCTAGATCCCCCAATTTCTGTTTGTGTGAGCTAAGCGTTGTTTTCTTGGCTCTAAAATTGGGACTATAATCTCTGCTTTGCATGTGTCCTGTGATCCAGCAATCCTGCTCTTGGATTATAGCCTAGAGAAGTTCTCTTCCAGGTGTATAAGGGGACATGTTGGAGGGTAGTCACCGTGGTGGTGTCTGTGGTAGCAGGAGGCAGAGGGGGCGAAGGTTTTCACCACCAAAAGAAAGAATAAGTAAACTGTGGTGGACGCAGCTACCGGATCCTGAGAGCATGCGGAAGCAATGGACTTGACGCATATATAGCAACATGGGTGATTCTTCAAAGCAATGCTGAGTAAAAACATAAGCCGAAGAGCACATGTATCACAATACCATGAACAGGAATGCAAAACACAAGCACAGGCGAAACAAGAGAGTGCATTTTACAAGGATACATGCATGTTTACAATCCTCTATCAAATGCACTAGAATGGATGCCTATGAGTGGAGGTGGGTGATAAGGGGGAAAAATGAAGCCAGAAAAGAGGCTTGCACAGACCAAGGACAATAACGGGCTATTAACCAAGAGTATGATCAACTTGATCTCTTGTATCAAAAGTTTAAAAAAATCCTTCCCTGAAGGTGCTGTCAGAATTACATACAAGGTCCATAAGCATCCCTGGCACAGTGTTTGGCACACAGTAGATGCTCTGGAAATAGCAGCCCTTTTGGTCTTTCACTCATTGAACACATAATGGACCAAGTGTCTACTTTGTGCTGGACACGGTGCAAGGGGCTACGGAAGAGACACAGACTGTGTGTCCTGCAGGGACCTGAAATGGCAGAGGGGACGTGACAGCATCAGGAGGAGGGAACCCTCATCCAGGATCAAAGATGTCATGTGTCAGACCCCTTCACTTTCCACAATGAGGCTGAAAGAAGTGACAGATTCAAGGTCACATAGCAAATTAGTGACAGAGGTTAGGGCAGCTATCCCGGTCTCCAGGCCCCTTTCCAGAGCATTCCAAGTCAGCACTTCTGAATCCTAGACCGCTAGAAGGCTTGTATCTCCTGTCATATGTTTTACCCTAACAGTCGTCCCTGCGGCCCCTTCCTTGTTTATGCACTCAGCTCTGTGTGTGTGTGTGTTTAATGGAGATAGGAACTCATACATTGTTTTAAAAATGCAGTTTGGTAGCTAAAACCTTTCAGGAGGCAGAGATGAAGCTCTAAGGCATCACCCTCTTGGTCTTCCCCTTCTGCACCGGTCAGCTGCCTGCGTGATCCCAGGTCAAAGTCTCCCAATCAGAAACAACCTCACCCCCAGCCCTCAAGCTGGCCCTCAAATCTCATCACCTAAATGCCCCTCCAAGGAGAGGGAGAACTGTCCCTGTAGTCCCCTTTAGCCTTTATCATCCTTTTACTCATCCCTAAGATATCCTATTCCCCCCAATGACAAGAGGTCCCCTGGAAAAGGAGGAGTAAGGGAGTCTCTGAAGAGCCCAGCTTGGTGGGATGTGATGGAGGGGGTGGGGGGAACTCTGGGCAGCTCATAGGGCACTGTGTCTGGGGTAGCAGGTCCTTGTGACAGCCCCAGGGAAGTGAGGAGGTGGTCAGAGAAGCCCAGAGAAGGAGAGCTGGACAGGGCAAAGGGGAGGGACAGGTCCCTGAAGACTCTGCCAATGTCTTGCCAGCCTTGCTTCACGGGGCTAGAATAGCCTTTCCTATGATTTCAGGAAAGCTCAAAAGTTTTCCCACGGATTTCAAAAGAAGGTTGGCCAAGAACCGAGTAAACATACTATTTTCCAGGACAAGCATGATCAGTTATAAAGAGGGACAAAGGGGAAAGAATTATCTCAGCAATGGGAACTCTCCGTCTCCTGGGGGTTCAGCACAGGCAGAGCTGACAAGATGGATGGCTAACATTTAAGAGCACATACCATGTCCCAGGCACCGTGCTGAGCTCCTTCTGGGTTATCTCCATTTAGTTCTCACACAGCAACCCTACGAGCTGGGCACTGTCACGTGCCCATTTTACAGGTGAGGAGACAAGATGCAGAAAGTTAACACCTTGCCCAGGATCACACTTCTGGGAAATGGTAGAGCAGGCTTGGAACCCAGATCGTCTCACTCCAGAGTCCATGGCCCTAACAGCTAATCAAAACAGCAGCTAAACCATAGTCTGTTCCTTAGGGATCTCGCAGCACGTGACTGAGAATGCAAGATAAACAAATTCTCTCCACTCAGGGCAGGAATGCAAGTGCCCATCATTCAGTGCTCACTTTCCCTTGGGAATGTTTCTTAGGGAAATGCATTCCAGGAAGGCATCAATCTATAACCACTGTAGCATACTTTTGCTTTCTATACTCTCGGTATTATCGCTGCTATTTTTTGGCCCGCTCTCTGCAAACTGAACAACACAGCCTATCCTGCAGTTTTATCAAATCTAACCTCCCTTCTGCTGGAACTGATTTTCAGCAGTGTTTTCCAGCACTCTCAGCAGCACTACCACTTATGGAATGTTTAGATAACATTATTATAAGATACTTAAAGAGATTTTAGGACACAAAAACTAAATAAAAGTCACTACCGTTACTCAAAGAAATTCTGGAGCGTGTAAACCTACAGTTTGGTATAGACAATGTTGACAGGACTCGACAAGGATTTCTGTCCACCGGCTAAAGTGGCGCCACCGTTTGGTAAGAATGTAGGCAGCGTTAATGATGGACTTGAATAGCCAGTTTTGAAACTGTGGGTACTGATTAAATTTTTTTTAATTCAAGAGAGTTGCATTATTTTAAAGTGGTACGTTAAAGTTAGCCTTTATTAGCATCTCCTATCACACTATTTCAAATTATCATGGAGCCTATAAAGTACAATGTGGGTGACCTATAGGTCACAGTTCAGGGCTCCTTCTCTTGTCACTTTCAGCTGATTAAAGAAGACCTGAGAGGTATATGGGAATTCTGATAACCTAACATTAGGTGCATCACAGAGGGGCCTTGGTTGCACCCTATCTGGCAAGTCCTCAAAAATATGGTAACAGATTGATTTTAAATGACACTCTGAAACTGAACCAACGAACCTAGGGTTCTTTGGGCTGAAAGAAATATGAATGAGAGTATGGTGACCCTTCAGGAAGGTACACGTTAATCGTGTGAATTTAATCACAGTCACAAACTTGTGCTGGCTCGGGAGGGTGTCTTCACATCTCTCTGATCTGAGAACCCATCCTGGACAGATTTCATTGCTTAAACTCTAAGAGTTCTGGGTATTGTGACCCATGCCTATGTCAAAGGATTGTAAGGATGAAACAACATAACACTGGCACAGCAGACAGCAGAGGGTGGCAGTTAATAATATTTCGTTGGTTTTCCTTTTACTGTTTGAAATGTGCTTTGTAAGTTACAAAGTGACAAGTGTACAAATGTCATTGACAGATGTTTGTTGTTTCTATGAGGTAGGTCGTACTGCCCAGTGGAAGAGACCAGTGTTTCTCAAATGCTAGTGTACCTAAGAGTCACCTGACGATCCTGTTAAAATGTAGGTTCTGGTTCAGTAGGTCTGGGGTGGGGCCTGAGATTCTGCATTTCTAACAAGCGCTCAGGTGATTCCAATCCATTGGTTGCACTTTGAATAGCAAAGGTATAGAACAGGGATCTTAACCAGATCGTACATTAGAATTACCTAATGAGATCTTGTGAAGTGTGGGTGCTCAGCCCACACTAGATCTACTGAGTAAGAATTTCCAAGAGTGGGGCTCAGGCATTTCTAGTAAAACAACCCAGGTGATCCTGGTGCTCAGCCAGGGCTGAGAACCACTGGCCTAAGGCCTAGTATTCTTAAATCTGTTCTCCAGAAAATTCTGATTCATCCAGTCAGCTGATACTTATTGAGCTTCTGCTCTGTGCCAGGCATTGAACTTGGTGAGGCAGGCAAACAAGAGAACAGCAGCAACAAAGCACATGACACATGCTGGACCATGGAGAGCTGTCTATGGGGCGGGGGTGTGAGGATCCAGCCCGACCGTTCAGACAAGGGCGAAGAAGGCTTCTCTGTGGGAGGGGAAGTTAGGACCAAGTTTAAAGGATGAGTAGGACCAAGTAAGAACAATAAGAAGAGGTATAAAATAACAATACATGTTAGGAAAGACTTAGGTTCACCTATGGGAGGGGCAAGTAATTAGGTTAGAGAAGAAATTAAGAATAAGATCATGAAGGAGTGCTCGGCTAGGGAGTTTGACCTTCATTACAAAGTCTCAGGTTTTAAGAAGAACCTGGCAAATAGCAAATACACAATAAATGTTAGCCCTCATCATGATCATTATTGTATTATTATTATTACTTAATGCCAAGTTGTGGTTTAGAAAGATCATACTGACAGCACGATGGAGAGGACTGGAGGGGACCTAGACTGGAAACAGGGCAGGTGGTCACAAACTAATACTGTAAAGCAGTCAAGGAATAGGTAAGACAGGTAGGAGGCAGATTTTATAGGACTTAGAAGGCTGGGTTCCTGCAATAATTTAAAAACTCATACCTGCCTGAACAGTTTGCAAGTTCCTTTCACATTCAAACTTGAGAAGAAGTGAGTGTGAAGAGTAGTCCAATTTCACTGATAAAGGAAACTGAGGATCTGAAATAAACAGACTTGTTTAAGGTCACATGACAAGTACGTGGGAGAACCTGGTCTACCTGATTTCCCACAGGTACGCCTGCTGCTGCCCACAGGTGCAGAGGGCTAAAGCCCTCTATGAGCCCTGGGAAAGTTGAGGTCATTCCTCTTAGTTGGTGTGTGGATTGGCATGGCCTCAAAGGGACCCAGAGTCCAGTCCTTCCTGCTGTTAGCTCTATATTCTCAATTACGGAACTTGGGAGGAACTGGAGCCCCCAACACGAGGATTCACAGACAGTTTTGAGAGGTACCCTGATGTGGCTTCCAGCTGTTCCCAACATGGTCTTGGAGCTGATGGGACAACAGAAGCAAAGCAGCGGTAGCAGAAGTGCAGATAGAGGAGCAGATGGCAGAGGTGAGTGGTGAAGTTATCTCAGCCCATCCTTGCCTTCTCTCTTTTAAAGACCTGCCCCTTTCTCCAACCCATTCCTTCTCATTTCCTCCAGGACTTTCTCCATCAATTAGTTTCCACCTCTCTTTAATCTCTGCCTTCCCACTGGCTCCTCCCTCTCAGCCTTCAAATTTGCTCCAGACTTGCCCACCTTTAAAGGGTCACCCCATCTCAGTCCTGCCATATTCTCTAGCAAGGATGTGGATAAAAGAGAACGCTCATGCACTGTTGAAGGGGATGTAAATTGGTGAAGCCACTATGGAAAACAGTATTGAGGGTCCTCAAAATATTAAAAATAGAACAACCCTAGGATCCAGCAATTCCACTTCTGGGTATTTATCCAGAGAAAATGAAAACACTAACTTGAAAAGATATTACACCCCTATGTTCACTGCAGCCTTATTTGTAATAGCCAAGATATGGAAACAACCTAAATGTCCATTGATGGATGAATGGATAAGGAAGATGTTATATATAAATACACACATATACACACACACACACAATGCAATACTACTAAGCTATAAAAAAAAGAATGAAATCTTGCCATTTGCAACAACATGGATGGGCCTAGATGGTATTACACTAAATGAAAAAAGACAAAAAGATGAGTACCATATGATCTCATTTATATGTGCAATCTAAAAACAAAGACACAAAGCAGAACAAAAAAAAATCAAGTTCATAGATACAGAGAACAGATTGGTGGTTGCCAGCGGGGAGGTGGTTAGGGGTGGACAAAATGGGTGAAGGGGGTCAATAGGTACAATCTTCCAGTTACAAAATAAGTCATAGGGATGTAATGTCCAGCATGGTGATTACAGTTAATAATACTGTATTACACATTTGAAAGTTGCTAAGAGAGAAAAATCTTTTTCCTATTTTTTCTTTTTTCATTAAAATTTTTTCTTTTTGTTTTTTGTTGTTGTAAGAGAGTAAATCTTAAAAGTCTTCATCACACACACAAAAAGATTTTTGTGACTATATATGGTGACGAATGGTAACTAGACTTATTGTAGTCATTTCATAGTATATACAAATATCAAATCATTATGTTGTCCACCTGAAACTAGCATGATGTTATGTCAATTGAGATATAACGTCAATTATGCCTTAATTAAAAAATGTGTATTGTTTTTAAGGACCTTGAGTTTGAATAAGAATATTACCTTAACCTGGCCATCATGTTCTGCTTTCTCATAGTTAATTCGAAACAGAGCCAAATTCTGGGATTACTTCAGTACAAACAATTTATTCTTCAGAATTTTTCTCTGAGTAGAGAAGCTTTCTTGACCCTTATACAGCAAAATACAGTGTTTCTGGTCTTCCAGTTCTTGTTTATCCTTAATGTGGTACAGGTCTCAGAGCCATCCCAAAGCAAAAGAAGGCAAGCACCTACCCATGATAGGCCCTGTGCGAGACACTGGGGTGTGAGATGCTGGAGCACATAAGTGAAAACAAGAACCCTGCCTTAGAGAAGCTCAGAGTTTATTGTGAGAGATGAGCTAATCGTAATACAGTTATGTTTCCACATATAACAGGAAAGGATTGTGAAAGGTGCTGTGGAATCAGAGGGAGGAATTTGTTCTTGTGGGAAGGATGAGAGTGGATAGAGGAAGACTTCACAGAAGTTGTGAGTTTTGAAATGGCATTTAAAGGATGTCAGTGTGCAGAGATGCATGGAAAGAACATTCCACACAGTAGACATACCTAAAAAAACAAAAAAGCGTGGAGTAGGGAGAAGTTTTGGGAGTGGTGAGCAGTTCAGTGTTACAGCAGAGTGTACTTAAGGTGACACAATGGGAAGTGGAGAAGCAGCTGGGTGCCAGAAGGCGGCCTGGGACACCTGCCTGAGAGGTTATATGTGTTACTATCAGCCATGCACTTCCACAAGGCTTTCAGCCCCTCTTTCGCTGTCAGACTGGATGGGCACTATCCCTTGGCTCTCTGTCTCTAGAATTAAGCCGCTGCTCTTCTACTGGGTGCACTGTTTCTCCCGGGTCCTCTAATCCTCTTAGCTCTGAACAGCTCCTGACATTTGCCTCAGGTTTCAAGGATTCAGTAACTGTCTGGATTTGGAGTGAGCTTTTTCAGAAAGGGTTTGCTCTTCCCCCTCTGGCCCTCTACACTACAGGCAAGCGGCATTGATGTTTTAGGCTTGTTTTAGACTGTCTGTTCTCTCCTCAAGGGAGGCAGATTAGATATTCAGTATTTCTATGTTTCATGTTCAGTTCTTAGGGATTTGTAGTCACCACTGAATGAGCATAGGCTGATTAGTGATCTTCCTGTTCAACCAGGCGTTTACCTAGCTAGATAAGGACAGAGCTGAAACCAAAACTCAGGTCTCCTTACTCCCAGTCCAGTGCTCTTTCCGGTGTGCTCCAGCTTCTGGCTCTGCTTAGTCAGTTATGGAGCAGAAGAAAGGTACTGGGCTACCTCAAACCCACAGGGCCAGGAGTGAGAGATGGAGATAAGGGAAGGCCCTCTTGCTGCAGTGGAATTCTGTACCTCGAGCCAGATAGCATGCTTTTATGTCTTTTGATATCTCCCTTTCTTCTGTAAAATGGGAGCAGAGCCTACTTAATCCTTCAGCTGCAGCTGAAAGCAGGGATGGGAGTGTGGTGGGGTTGTTTTGCGATGGGTAGGGGATGATGGATCTCTATTCAAGTTGTATAATCTTGGAGTCGGAGTTGGAAGGAAACATGGAGGTGATCCAAGGGGACAGGCAGCCTCATGTAGTCCACTGAGTATGGAAGTCTCTCTAGAGCCAGAGGCAGAGCTTCCTGTCTTTGGAAATATTCAAGCTGAGAAAGGATGTTCAAGCAGAAGGGATCCTGCTCTAAAGCGGCTTTCTGCACAGAAATGGTGGCTGGAGGGGAGGAGATTCCATGGTTTGTGGCTTCTGCACACATATTCTCTAATACTGGTTCAAATGAGCTCTCAGGGCAACTGTGTGGTGCTAACCATGGTATGTGAAGTCTTCTAGTGGGCAGATTTCACGGGTGATTAGTAACAACAACCGCTACCGTTTCCTGCTTGTAGTTCCAGGCACTGACTATATATATACCAAGTGATCTCGTTTCCTATCTAGGAACCTGAGAGGTGCGTTCCTAGATGGCAATGATGATAACCCCTATTTCTCAGATGAGGAAACAGGTTTAAAATTTTTTCCCACTATATCCCAGGGACAGAGCCTGGATCAAGGCTATCAGATTCCAAAAGCTTTTTTCGGCTTTTCTTTTGCTTCAGTTTCAGTTTCTAACTTGCTCCACAACAGGAGAAAGGAGTGGCTTCAGAGGTCCGTTTCCCGCCGCCAGGAGAGTAGGAGGGAGGCCAGCCCAGCCGGGAGGCAGCAGCCCTGCCCGCCAGGCGGTGGGCTGGACCCTCCGAGAGGCGGGCAGGGCTTGTGTGGGCGGGGCTTCATCTGTGGGCGGGCCATTCCGTGGGTTGGGCCTTCCGTGGACGGGGCCGTGGCCGGAAGTGGTCCGCGGACGAGCACCGACTGATCCCGCGTCCCGGATGCTGCGCCCCGGAACACTGAGGGCAGCGTCCTGGTCTCTGTACGCCACAGCTTCCCATCCTCCGCGTTCTCGCTGCCGCCGCCTTCCGGGACGATGGTGGCCCGCCTGCTGCTGCGCGCCTGGCCCCGGAGCCCTGCCGTTGGCCGGGGAGCCTCCTGTCGGCCCCTGAGTGCCGGCTTCGAGCCCGGCCAGTACCTGCAGCGCAGCATCGTGCCCACTATGCACTACCAGGACAGTCTGCCCAGGTGAGCCCGGCCTCCCGGTCCCCGCCGCCCACCGCCAGCCGGGATCGGCCCCAACCTCAGTCACTCACTGCTCTCCTACTGACCCTCTTCCGCCCCAAACTCCGACCCCGGACGCTGCCGCATCCTCCAGTCTGAAAATCCTGTGATTTGCGGGATCTCCTGGCACAGGAACTTCAGAACGCTCAAATTCTCTTCAGAACTCTACCCCACCCCCTACTCCCCCGCTTTGTTCTCTCAGATTTTCTCTCAAACTCTTCTCAAATTCCTCCGATAACCCAGCTTCCAATCAGATACCTAATTGTCCCTCACCTTTCTCCCTGTAAAATGTCCAACCTGCATATCTCCAACACTGTCCTTACCCCTTAACTAGGGTGTCCCCCACATTCCTTCCCAGAATACGGCCAGTTCCTGGTCATTAATAGTTAGTCCCCCTCAGCTTCTCCCAGCACTCCACCTTCTCCACGCCTGTTACTCAGAACCCTCGGCTGCACTCCCTGTGCCTCCAGGACTCTTCTATTTTAGCGCCCTGCTTTTCCCCCTAGCGGTCCTCACCTGGAAACCTTTCACCCCTACCAAACCTTCCTCAACACTTCCCTCTCCTTCCTCCCTCAAAATATCCTCCCTAACCCACTTTACCCCCTGCAACTTCAGCCCACCCTCGCAGAATCCTAGACCCCACCTTCAGTACTCTCAAAATCTTATCTTATTCACGTTAGAGCCAGGGCCCACCCAAATTCTATCTATGCCTTCTCACTATCGCTACTCCCCCGACCTTCAAACACTTCTCCCAGAATCTACTTCCCCTGTTAACACAGCCCCAGTAAATCTTCCTCTCTTTCCCTCACCCAGTATTTTCTTTAATTCAGTTTCCAGTTTTCCCAGTCTTTGAACTCCCAGCCTTAATCTAAGCTGCCAAATCTCCTCCAATATTAAAAATTTTCCCCAATTCCTTCATCCTCTAAAATCAGACTTTAACTTCTTGAGCTACTCACCAGTTAGTTCCTGGTGTCAAGTTCCAAATTTGTTTCAAAGACCCTTTTTACTTCCTTTCTAACCAAGCTGCCATCAGGGATCTGCCAGTCCAGGGACTGGAGACCAGCTGTCCCCACCCCATGAAGAGAACCAAGGTTGTCACAGGCAGCACCCCCAGCTACTAGGTTGCCTTTTTTCCTCTACATTCAGGAAACCCTTAACCCACTGTCATCACTGCCCACCCCCACCCTCTCAAGAATATCATCTGGGGTGATTCCTGTGAAACTATAATGGGCAGACATCTAAAATGAACTAACATAAGATTATCTAGTCCCAGTCTCAATGTTTAAATTTGGCAGGAGGGGCCTCCTCCCTTGCTCCCTCCTCTGTTGCTCCCTCCTCTTTGGAGACGGCCCCGCACTCTGTCTGTGGAGTGTGTACCGACTTTTACTTTAACCCGAGCACCCAACCCCCACACCTCGTGGCCTTTCTTTTGCCTTTTGAAACAGCCTACACCCTATGCAGTATGTATCTCTCTAAATAAATCTACCTGTACTCAAAAATAAATAAATAAAAATAAATTTGGCAGGAAGACGGGGAGGAGAAAAAAAGTCTCTGTGCCAGTGGGATAAGCTTTGACAGCCTGGGTGTGAGCTGAGCCAGTATGTCGGGGAAAGGTGAGGAGTGACAGAGCCTGTCTTCCTTTGCCAAGCCCAGCGTCAGATGGCCTTTAACTTCCAGACAGGCCCAGGCCCCACCCCAGGTTTAGGATCAGAGGGATTTTCTCCATTTTAGAATTGGAAAGCTGGGAAGAATATTTAAGGTCATTTCCTCCAATTCACAGCACAAATATCTTGGAGCTTCAAACAGTAACACTTATCATCCACGTGTAAGTTTAAAGGACATCTTCCACCTAGTCTACCACGACCTCAGCTCCAAGTTGGGGGTTAGATGAGATTCCTTTTATCTCCGAGAGTCTAGAGAGGTAAAGTGTATTATCTTTCACACTCTTTTTTTTGTCACACTAGGTGAAAAGTCCTGGCTTTGAAATCTGGTAGAATTTAGTTTCACATTCCAGATATGATACTCTGTAACTTAAGGCAATCCAGGGAACTTCTTTGAGCCCTAGTTCTTACTTGTGTAGTAGGAGCAGAACAGAGTTCACGGGGCTGTTGGGAGGTTAGAGTGAGGTAAGATGCCAAAATAGGGAACAGTCGTTAGCAGTTGGCATGGGAAGGACTATTCCTTTAGTATTACCTGGTCCAGCTGGGTCTCCCTTCACCTCTTCCCTCTTCCTTTTCCTGTCATATCACTGTCTTTAACCAAGTGACTTTGGACTTGCTTTCCTCTAGGAACCTTTGTACTATCATTTGCTTGGCTTTTAGATGTTATATTTTTTCTTTGCTCTTTTTTAGCATGGTCAATATACATAACATAAAATTTACCTTTTAAACTATTTTTAGGTGTACATTTCAGTTAGGTGGGTTTTTTTTTAAGGATTATATTTATATATTTATATACACTGAACCGTTAACCTCAGAATGTAAAACTGTAAGTCCCAGGGAGACAAAGCATGGATCTGCCAGACCTACACATTCATGTTATTAATCTGATAAACATTTATGGATTTGGAGACCAGTCAGTCATGATGAGGAGCTTACTAAATAGTGGGGGAGATATGACTGGTAAACAGATAGTTATGATATAATGGTTAAGTGGGAAGCAGCATCTCATAGTGGTTACGATCATGAGACAGGAGACAGATTTGATTTTTAATCCAGCTCTGCTTTTTACTAGCTGCATGGCTGTGAGCAAATCATCTAAACTAAAAATGGGGATGCTAATAATACCTTCCTCTCAGGGTTGTTAGATTTAAATACCCTGATATAACGCACTTAGCACAAAGCCAGGCACATGGTAAGTACTCAGTATGTATTCACAAGTACTGTAACTACCTTAAACAGACATTTGTTGCATATTGTGTTGTATAAGTGTGGGGATGGGAGTGACTTAGTGCCTGGGAGAGTAAGAAAGATTCAGAGAAGGGGTGACATTTGAGTTGGATTTTGAAGACCACCAGGTGAGAGGGGTGAAGGAAGGATAGAACAGCACATGCTAAGTAACAGAAGCCTAAAAAAAATGCATTTCTAGACATGTTGAGAAGTTGATGGTAGGTCCAGCCCAAAGTAAAGAATCACCATTTGGTTACCTCCCCCTCAAAAAAATTAAAACAATTAATAAATAAATTTTAAAAATTAAAAAAAAAAAGAATCACCATTTGGGCCCTAAGTTATTAGAACTGGAGTGAGTGAGTGTGTGTGTGTGTGTGTGTGTGTGTGTGTGTTGGCCAGGGCAGGGAAGGGGCATTGCATCTTTAAAAAAAAAAAAATACTGGGTCATTATTTTAGGCCTATGGTTGATCTGCAGTAATTGTCAATTATCTGTTGTTTCTCTTCTAACCTCTCTTAACTTTAGATGATAACTGGTATTCAAGACATAATAGACATCTTTTCTAGAATTCACCTAGGAGGCAGGTGAGGCCAGAGTTTCCAGGGTGTGGAGGATAACAGGTAGAAACAGTAATGTTCTGGGCCCGAAAGGCATGTTCTGCAGATTGTCTTGATATCCAGAATGATTTTATCTAAATAAGAACTAGATTGCATAAAAATACGAAAGCTGTGTTTTATAGCTGTATTCTTGCAGGGAGAACAGTAAATGTCTACTGCTTGGAGACTGACTGAGTACTGATAGAATCACTTACACAGGAGATAAATCTGGGTAGTGATAACTTTTCTTCCATCTTTATTTTAGCAGATGCTGTTTAGATGGGGGTAGGGTTCTTAGCTAGAGGGTTGGGAAGGAGAACCCCCATGGTTTAAATGGACCTACCAGGAATCTTTCAAAGGCCCTGGCTCTACCTCTTTTAAGGCATCTGGTGAATTATATCTCAAGGAGCTCAAGGAGCTATAGGTGAGCATATGAACCCACTTTGGGTTTTCTTTGAGGAACTGTGGAGAAAGGGTAGTGCAAAGAGACTGGAGGTGACCTTGCAGCTTGATTTCTAAAGAGTAGAGAATAAATGCTGACTGTAAGTAAACACTGAAAAGGCCACAGTAAGGGCCTTTGTGGGAGCAAGGTATAGAAACCCAAGTTAAACTGGCTTAGGCCAACAGACCTGAAAAATCCAGGTTGGATTAAGGGGACCAAATGATGTCATCAAGACTGTTTTGCCTTTCCACTCAGCTCGTCATTTGTGTGACTCCATTCTCAAGTAGGTTCTCTCCTCATGGTGACAAAGTGGCGGTCACACTAATCTCTTAGTGATCCAGCTATCAGAGATTCCCTTGTCCTAACAGTTAAAAAAAAAACAAACCCTGTAATTAAGTCTTATAGGTTCTTACTGGGTCTTATTGGTTCTGAACCAGTAAGCTGTAAGCCCATCCATGGGAGCTGGGCGTGTAGTGAGCTCCACCTGAACCGCAGGGACTTGAATAGGAGGAGGTGCTGTTACCAGAAGTGAGAAAGGACGGGAGCAGGCAAAACAACAGAAATGGTTAAACCCTGTGCTGGGCGCTGACAGAGAGATGATGAGCTAGTTCTCTAGCGTTGTGAACGGTCTAGTGGCAGAATTGGGATCTACAGGACTTGATGACTGAGTAGGTAATAAAACCTATTATTTATTGAGTGCTTACTATGTGCCAGGCACTATTGTGAGTCAGTGACTTGCATTGGCTCATGTAATCTGCACAGAACCCTAGGAGTACATATTAATATCATCCCATTTTATAGATGACGAAAATTAGGTCCAGGATGGGCGGCGTGCCCGGAGTCACAGAGCTGTGAAGCCAGAGTCTGCCCTCTTCACTGTTGTGAAGGTCTGCTGCTCTACAAGGGGAGGAATCGCCTGGGTTTCTGAGGTTGCAGTCACAGACTGTAAAGGAGCCTTAGAAACTGTCTTTTTTAGATCCTTCATCTTACTGAGGAAAAAATTGATCACCAGAATTGAAAAGTGACTTGGTAAAAACAATTTTAATAGCTTTATCAAATTCACATGCCATAAAATTCACACTTTTTAAAGTTGAGGTATAGTTGATTTACAATATAAGTTTCAGGTGTACAACATAGTGATTGACAATTTTTAAAGATTATACTCAATTTATACATATTATAAATTATTGGTTATATTCCCTGTGCTTACAATTTATCTTTATCTGTCTGTGAGGCAGTTCTTCTTTCCAACTCATAGGCAGAAGATGGAGTCTGAGAGACAACAGTTAATTTGCAACCCATAACCATATCACTAGAGATTGAGTGACAGAGCTGGGATTTAAGCCTAAATCTGATTCTAAATCTCATTCTCTTTTCACTGTCAGTAGTTCTTATACTTTTGGATTTCACAGATCAGTAAAATTATATGGGAAAATATTGTTATCAACATTATTACTTAAAAGAAAGACCTTTTATGACTGCCATCCAAAAAAAGGGAGGGGAGGGGGACAATCTCAGAATTAAGGACAGATTTTTCATTTAAGAGAATTTAGCTTTGTGAAAAGCTCACTGTACTATCCATATGTGAACCAATAACTTCATAACCATGGCCGTCACCTGCAAGTATCAGATAATCCCAGTCATATGGGTTGTATTGTTATTTGACATTTACGCTGAGGGTATGTTATGTAAGGCAAAAAAAAAAGACTTGGTAAGCTTAGTACATTTGTTAAGTTATTGTTAATATTTTATAGAAAACAAGTGACTTTTACATCTGTGATGAAAATTTTTATATAGAATTTATACTGCCTTAATTTAGTTCTATTGAGAAAATTCACTTTCTATTGTATTAACAACTCCAAAATAAATAATCACTCTGAAAGCTTGCTCTACCCCAGTAAAGGAAGTTCAGGCTAGAGTTAATACCCCAGAAGCTTTTAAATAAGGACTGTCTTTATAAAACTGCCGTTGCTTCTAATTTAGAAGTTTTTTAAAAAGGTTAATGTTCATTTATGTCCCTATTGTATCAAAATAAAGTCTTGAGAAAGGTAAGCAGGTAACTTTGTAATTATGAATTCAGCTGGGGTCGGTTGGGGATTTTCTGTGGAAGTTCACGAATGTAAGGAGATCTGCAGTGTGAAAGTGTTCTGAGTGGTTACTCAGTGCAGCCTAAGTCCATGATGGCTGTAAATAATTCAGATTTATTTTTGACATCATGTTTTGGGTAAACATACATTGAAAAATAAACTGAAGAACATGTCTTAGAGTAAGGTTTTATACTATGTTATGGATAACTTTTTGGTTTTCCTAAATGGCTGCTATATTTAGATATTTTCAATGTGTTAACTTTGAGTTGGCAGAGGTAACATAACATTCTGATTAAGTTTTGGTACTAGGGAATATGTCTTTCAATAAAATCATTAACATGAAAAAGAAAGTATACCTCACTATACTGCCCATGTGTTTTCATTTCACTGTCGACCAGTAACTTCATCACCAGAGCTGTGCTTGGGAATCCACTGGTAGAGAATGATGACGAAGCACAGAGGAAGGTCTGGGTCTTCCTCATAGGACTCCTGGTGGGCTGGGCATGGCTTGCTGGTTGATCCCATGGTTGGCTGGCTTGCAGACAGACCTGTGCTTCCATTTTGTGTTATTCTCTGTCATAAAATACAACAGAAAACTTAAAAATAGAACTTTTTTTTTTATCATCTTAGGGGAAAAAAAGACAGTTGTTCCAACTAGGGGTAGAATTAAAATCAGTGTCAATACAGGGTTAGCACAGGTGTTAGAACTGTGTCCAGCAAACAGGAATGCCTTGGGTAGCTTCTGCTTCCCCATTTTAAATCTGCTAGTTTATTTCCTAATTTAGCATATGAAATTCATCATTAATACATTTAAAAATTATCATTTTACTTAAAAACAGAGCTACCATTGATACTTCATCTATTCACTGATAACTAAATGCATCTATTCTTATTTGTCAGGTGGCTTCCCTTTGTTGGTTTTGGGGAAGGAACTTAATTATCCAGTAATTATTTATTAGTTTGGGCTGGGAAGCTAATTAACCTCTCCCACATATTGTCACGTTTACACTGTTTTTGCTTTCTTCCCAGGCTGCCTATTCCCAAACTTGAAGACACCATTAGGCGATACCTCAGTGCACAGAAGCCTCTCTTGGACGATGACCAGTTCAGGTAAATGCTGGGCAATGGAATGACCATGGTTGGGTGGTTTAAGAGAGGCTGGCAAGTGGTGGTGGATCAAGCTTCAGGAAGTATCTGATTTGATTGGGTCACCAGGCACCTACGACCGAGTCTTTCATTTGTAAATTCAGGAGATAGGTTTTCACTCATGAACAACTGACCAAGCGCTGAGGTGAGAATCTCTTTAACTAGACTCAATAGGCAATGGTTTATCAGCCAGAATGCCAAATTTGTATTGTCTTGGCAGGTGTTACCTGGTAGGCTAGCTGATACTGGTCATTTGCAGAGGGCATGTGCTCTTGGTATGGGAGTTCACGAGGAGAGCATATGACAGACCAGAAGTCTGCTTGGTGAGCATATGTACTGGGTTGGATAGTATGCCCCCCCAAATTCGTTGCCTTCTCAGAACCTCAGTATGTGACCTTATATGGAAATAAGGTAGCTGCAGATGTAATTAGTTAAGATGAGGTCATCCTAGAGTGGGGTAGGTCCTTAATCCATTATGACAGGTGTACTTACAAGAAGACAAGAGACAGCCGTGTGAAGATCAGGCAGATTGGTGTGTGACAACAAGCCAAGGAATGCCAAGGACACCTGGTAACACCAGAAGCTAAGAGAAAGGCCTGGAATAAGATCTCCCCTAGAGTCTTCAGAGAGAATATGGTCTTGTCAACACCTTAATTCTGTACTTCTAGCCTCCAGAGCTGTGATAGAATACATTTCTATTGTTTTAAGCCATCCAGTCTGTAGTACTTTGTTGTGGCAGTCCTAGGAAACTAACTCAGCATGGAATTGGAAAATAATATTGGATATTGTCACAAAGTGGATTCTATCAAGCTCTTGTATCCTGGTGTAGTACTCTTTTCACACAATGAGAATTTGTTGTGCAAATAACTGGCATTGTCATAGAATCACAGAGTCCTTCTCTGGACAGTGATGGAAAAAAACAGATGAACTATTCATAATGTAGTCCTCTGCTTTTAAATATCCCATATTAGTCACTTGAAGCTTCTCATGACATGGTAATGATTTAATCGCTACCTGTTACTAAGTACTGTTTCGGATAATCCTAAATCCTTAGCTATATAAATATTTTTAAAATCACGTAAGGTATATTATCTCTATTTTAATATAAAGAAACTGAGACTCAGAGATCAAGTAACTTATCCAAGATCACACAGTTTGAAAATAACAGAGCTAGAATTTAAAATTAGCTCTTTTTGACTCCAAAGCTTACATTCTTTTCTCCATACCAGGCTGTCTCTTAGATTACACATTGTTTTATGAGATGTGGATTCATTTTCCCAATCATTTTAAGAAGATATCCTAGACTTACCAGTTTTAGATTGATTCCTGTTCTTCTGACCAGAGGTACTTTCTGATCTCTGTCCCAGGTTCTAGGGATATGCTACTGGGGACCCAAAGCTCTGTGTGTGAGTCCTTGGCCATGAATCTAAAAAGCGTGTATTCCCTGCCATGGTTTGATTCTATCTTTTCTTGAGCATTTCAGGAAAACAGAACAATTTTGTAAGAGTTTTGCAAATGGGATTGGAAAAGAACTGCATGAGCAGCTGGTCGCTCAGGACAAGCAGAATAAACACACGAGCTACATCTCAGGTGCGTAGGCAGGGCTGTGGGCGTGATGTTTCCCAGAGCCCCCCATAATGGAAAGTATGGCATCTTCTGTTTTGGTCTGAGAATTATTTCTGGTGAAACCAGCATTGAGTCATGTCTCATCCTCTCTTCCTGAGATAAACGTTAAGGCTGAGTGAGCTCCTCCTCCGTGAGGTATTGACTGGAGTCCATGCTCCAGAGCAATGGCTTGCCTGCTCTGTAGGTAGGATCAAGACAGAACCTAATCATCAGTTGTCTGAAAAGGATGCAGGATTTAGTCCTGTGTCCTGTGTGTATCATTCTAGGTCCTCCACGATCTGACCCAACTGCCCCCTCCAGCCAGTGTTTTAGTATTCTCCCAACACACTCATGCTTCAGCAAAACTGAACAACTCCTTCCCTCAGCCTTTCATTCTTCTTTGCTTTATCCATCCACTACCATTTTTTACCTGGCAAATTCTTCCTTTAAGACTCAGGTAATATGGTTGTCAGAGGTAGGGAGTAGAGAGGGCGTGGGTGAAATGGTTGAAGGACTCGAAAGGTACAAACTTCTAGTTATAAAATAAGTAAGTCCTGGGGATATGATGTACAACCTGGTGACTGTAGTTAACAATACTGTATTGTATATTTGAATGTTGCTGTGAGTATAGATCTTACAAGTTCTCATCACAAGAAAAAAGATTGTGTAACTATATATGGTGATGGACGTCAACTAGACTTACTGTAGTGACCATTTTGCAATATATATAAGTATCAAATCATGTTGTACACCTGAAACTAATATAATGTTATATGTCAGTTACATCTCGATAAAAAGAAAAGATCCAGGTAGGATGATTTTTCTGTGAAACTTTTTAGTCCTTCCCCCTTTCCATTCAGAATTGGATGGAACTTCCACCTCTGTTCCCACTTCTTTTAACTTAGTTTATATTTTAATAAGGTTATGCATGCATATAGTTTAAAGAATCAAATAGTTCTCTCAGACTTGTTTGGAGAAACAGCAATTTCCTGATCTTTCCCTAATTTCTCACTTCTCATTTCCCTCCATTCTCTATATTACTTGCTTATATTGATACATCTTAACTTTTTTAGTTTTAGGCATTATCTATTGACCTCTCACTATAGAAGATAAGGATTTAGCAGTCTCTTACGTCCTCACCACATACCTGGTGTCATGCACACTTCCTATCCCCTCATTGTCACAGTATAGTTATTTGTAACTTGAGTTAGCTCAATACCCAGTATTTATTTACAGTTATGATCATGTAAACACTACTGTCAGCTGAGTCATGCAGCACAGTGGGATTGTTTTTTCTTTCCCATACAAACTTTATATTCTCTGAAGTTAATAATTATCTTATACCTTCTGTTGCTTCCTATATGCTTGATAATTTATCTGGGAACTTTCTTTTAAGTTCTCATCTTCATAGACTCTCCAAGTTGCTTTTTTCCTGTTTGTTTTGCCTCTTCTTTCTTCAGATGTTTCATAATCTTTCTTTGTTGTCTCAGAGATGAATGAGATTAAAAAGCTGTGGGAAGCTCTGTGGATGAGGGTGGGCTTGTCAGTCACAGCTTCGCCGTAATGTGACCTGGCTAAACCATGTCCTCGGGTGCCCCTAATGTTAGTGTCTTTGGGTTAGACTCCCTGTAAACTGCCAAAAGGTATTTTCCTGGTTGCTGCTGTGGTAGGAGTTGGGTAAGGGAAGAAAGCTTGAGATCTGTGACTTGTGTCCCCCAATTTACTTTTTCTAGTGAATAGCAAGTCTTCTACTGGAGTGGGGAGGGAATCTGTCAGATGAGGGTGGGGCGTCTAATTAAACAGCCCTTTATTTAGATATATCTAGGCTGCCAATTCCTGAGCCCTCCGGGGGTTCTGCTGTGTAACTCATATTATTTCTTGGCTTTCTCTGCTGCCATCTTAGGGTCGGCTTTCTTGAGTTGGCTTTAGTCATTACCAGTTGCCTGGATGCTTTCCAGTTTCCAGTATTCGCTTTTTCCTCCTTTCTCATTCTCTTTGCCTTATTGGTTTATGTCTCTTTAAAGTTCTTTTACTGAAGGGATCAGAAGCATAAATTCATGCCTTCTTTCATCAGATATATCTTACCCCCATTTTAGTGCTGTGTATTATGTTTTGATTCTCTTTGTCTCCTTCACGAGAGTTCTTCTGAGTCAAAGTCCATGTGCTATTCCTCTCTGTATCCCCTGGACCAGGGGCCCAGCACAGCAGTGATCAAGGAATGAAGTGGAATGAATGGACCAACAAATGAATTGTAGATAAGTTTGTGTCCATTAATCCTTTCCTCAACACTTTGCGTGTAAAAAATATTTCCTCCATGGAAAGTAGCCCTAATTTATAGAGTTCACCCATGCTTGCTAACCATAGCAGGAACTTCTCTTGAAGGCACATTTTCTGATAAAATTTCTGGAATTTTGACAAGCAAAATGTCCACAGGAATACAGAGGGCTAGTTTGAGTGGTTCCCACACACTGATAGTTATTTCTAATTGCTTTTCAAGCATTTCCTAAAAGAGGGAGTGCAGGAATGTGCATGGTACACAGAATGATGGTGAAGACTTCCCCATATTATGGAGACAGTTCTGTACGAATGTCGTCCCTGAAAGGAGATGAAGCAAGAGAAACCTAAGCAGATGGGGTAGAAATTAACAATTACTCTGTTAAAGCATGAATGCAAGTGAAGTGTTACTGTTTTTTATTCCTTTAAGTGTCAAGAAAGGAAATAGAATGAGGGAAAAAAAACAATTAATAAACATTAGGGAAATGCAAATTAAACCCACAATGATGGTTACCCACCAGAATGGCTCCAACCAAATAAGACAGTAACAATCACAGATGTTGCCGAGGATGTGGAGAAATTGGAGCTCTTGTACACTGCTGCTGGTAATGGTGCAGCCACTGTGGAAGACACCCTGGCAGTTCCCTAAAAGGTTAAATGTAGGCTTACCACATGACCTAGCAATTCCACTCCTAACTCTATCCCCAAGAGAACTGAGAACTTACGTCCATACAAAAACTTGTGCGACCCAGCATCATTCATAATAACCAAAAAGTGGAAACAACCCAGATGTTCATCTACAGATGAATGGGTAAACAAAATGTGGTATAGCTGTATAATGGAATGTTATTCAGCAAATAAAGAAATGAAGAACTAATACATGCTATAACATGGATGAACCTCAAAAACATTATTGTGATAGAAATCAGATGTAAAAGACCACATATTGTATGATCCCGTTCACCATTTATATTGCGTGAGTTATTGCAGAGCAAAAAATAATCAGAAAATTCCACCCTCTGGAGGTTAATGCCATTTCTTTTGCATATGCTTGATTTCTTTTTTTTCTTTCTCAAATTTTATTTTTAGGGACTACATTAACTCTTTATGTTTTTCTTTTAAAATTTTTATTTTTTAGGCCCCTGGTTTGATATGTACTTAGCTGCTCGAGACCCCATTGTCCTAAACTTTAACCCATTTGTGGCGTTCAACCCTGACCCAAAGTCTGAGTACAATGACCAGCTCACCCGGGCAACCAACATGACTGTTTCTGCCATGCGGTTTCTGAAGACTCTTCGAGCGAACCTTTTAGGAGCCAGAAATATTCCACTTGAACCCTGTCAAAAGTGACACTGATACCTTCAAGAGACTCATACGCTTTGTGCCTTCCTCTCTGTCCTGGTACGGTGCCTACTTGGTCAATGCATATCCCCTGGATATGTCCCAGTATTTTCGGCTTTTCAATTCAACTCGTTTACCCAGACCCAGTCAAGATGAGCTCTTCACCGATGACAAGGCCAGGCACCTCCTGGTCCTAAGAAAAGGACATTTCTATGTCTTTGATGTCCTAGATCAAGATGAGAACATTGTGAGCGCCTCTGAAATCCAGGCTCATCTGAAGTACATTCTCTCAGACGACAGCCTGGCCCCTGAGTTCCCACTGGCGTACCTGACCACTGAGAATCGGGACATCTGGGCAGAGCTCAGGCAGAAGCTGGTGAGTAGTGGCAATGAGGAGACCCTGAGGAAAGTGGACTCTGCTGTGTTCTGTCTCTGCCTGGATGACTTCCCCATTAAGGACCTTGTCCACTTGTCCCACAACATGCTGCATGGTGACGGCACAAACCGTTGGTTTGATAAATCCTTTAACCTCATTATAGCCAAGGACGGCACTGCCGCGGTCCACTTTGAGCATGCTTGGGGCGATGGAGTTGCAGTGCTCAGGTTTTTTAATGAAGTATTTAAAGACAGCACTCAGGCCCCTGCTGTCACTCCACAGAGCCAGCCGGCCAGCACTGATTCTTCTGTTGCCGTACAGAAACTCCACTTCAAGCTGAATGATGCTTTAAAGTCTGGCATTAGTGTTGCTAAGGAAAAGTTTGATGCCACCATGAAAACTCTCACCATTGACTGCATCCAGTTTCAGAGAGGAGGCAAAGAATTCTTGAAAAAGCAGAAGCTGAGCCCTGACTCAGTAGCTCAGCTGGCCTTCCAGATGGCCTTTCTGCGGCAGTATGGGCAGACAGTGGCCACCTATGAGTCCTGTAGCACAGCAGCATTCAAGCATGGCCGCACCGAGACCATCCGCCCGGCCTCCACCTTCACAAAGAGATGCTCTGAGGCCTTTGTCAGGGAGCCCTCCAAGCACAGCACTGGAGAGCTTCAGCAGATGATGGCCCAGTGCGCCAAGTACCACAGCCAGCTGACCAAGGAAGCAGCGATGGGTGAGGCGGGGGTGGGGAGCATGCCCTTGGGCTTTGTTGCCCTCAGAGCTGGGGGTAAGCCTCAGTAATATTCTGCTCCACGTCAGATTTCCACCCCTTCACTAGGTTTAATCCTTTGGCCAACTGATGATTATTTTTTTCTACCTTAAGCAGTCTGAACAGCCAGACTAGCCACTAGAGATCAGAATATTCTCTGCTCTGAAGCAGGGATGGGGAAGTGCATCCAACTTCACCCTCATTTAAGGTCACTTTCAGCTGTGGCACATGCTGTCTATCATTTACTGGTCATCAAACTCACTTTTGACAATGTAGGATTTCTAAGCCTGTGGCCCCTAGGAAACTGAAGCCACTGGCCCAGGCTCACACAGCAAATTAGCAGTAAAGCTGAGATCAGAACCCTGGTCAAATACCCTTTCCATTTTGTTCCGTTGACTCAATCTTGTTTTTTACACTTGACTTGGACTTGGGGTTTGAGTCCGTAGTGTGCTGTCCGCCTACTTTTCTTAACTGACTAAACTGATTCAGTTTCAGAAATTTAAAAATCATTTTCATTTTAGGATGATTTTTAGCTCAGCTGTTCATGGCTTTTTTTAAAAGGAATATTCTAGAATGAACTCCAGAGGTTAGTAAGCTGAAGGTGTGCATACAGAGGGAGGCAGACCCCTCTTCCACTCTCAAGGATGCTGTGAAGGGTATTCCTACCATGGGTGGGAGATTTTACTAAGGTCCTTTTCAGTTCTGAAATTCTGAGACTCTGATTTTCCATCTTGTCTCTGACAGGCCAGGGCTTTGATCGACACTTGTTTGCTCTGCGGTACTTGGCAACAGCCAAAGGGATCAAACTGCCGGAGCTGTACCTGGACCCTGCATACGGACGGATAAACCACAACATCTTGTCCACGAGCACGCTGAACAGCCCAGCAGTGAACCTCGGCGGCTTTGCGCCTGTGGTCTCTGATGGTTTTGGCATTGGGTATGCTGTTCATGACAACTGGATAGGCTGCAACGTCTCCTCCTACCCAGGCCGCAATGCCCGGGAGTTTCTCCAGTGTGTGGAGAAGGCCTTAGAAGACATGTTTGATGCCTTAGAAGGCAAAGCCATCAAAACTTAGCTTCTGGGTGGGTGAAAAGCCTCCACTGCTTCATCATCGTGAAAAGTGGGGCCTCTGTAACCAGTGGGTGCTATTCTGTGACTAATGAAACTGATCATGAGGTGCCTGAGCACCAGTGCTCAGTGCTATAAGATTTGAGCTTTAAAACTCGTTTTAAAGATAAATATTTAATTTCCAAGTGGGACAGATCACAACTAAAGATAATACGAAATTTCACTTTTAAAGACATTTGATCAGGAGGTAAGATTTGGAAAACAACTTAGGTATATTTATTGTTGAAGCAGAAATAAAATTTCATTTTTGCTTGGAGGTGGTTCCTCGTAGGTTTTTTTGTTTATTTTGTTTTAACCTAATTGCCTCATCCCAAAGAACTTTCCAGCATTAAGTTCAGTAAGTTCAGGTAATAGTAAGTTCCCACTGGCTCCTGGCTCTTCAGGTGATGGTCGGAAATGCTCTTTCATCTTTTCTGCAGACTTGCTTCTCTCTCCTGTGGTGTCCTTTCTTTAAAAATCCTCTTCATTTTTTTAAGGCATAAACTTCTGCTTGATTCTGATAATCCTGTGCAATAAAGACTAGACCCATGGATTTAGGGGGTGCTGTTTCCCTATTCCAGCCAAATGAAGATTAATAATTGGTATGTAATTTTGCATCTATGCTCATTAGTAATATTGGACAGTTTCTTTTTGTGTGTGTGTGATAGCTTTGTCTGGTTTTGGTATTAAGGTGATGCTGGCCTCATAGAATGAGTTCAGGAATGTTTCTTCCTCTGCAGTTCTTGGGAATAGTTTGAGAAGGATGGGTGTTAATTCTTTAAATATTTGTTGGAATTCACCTGGGAAACCATTTGGTCTTGGACTTTTGTTGGGAGTTTTAAAATTACTGATTAAATTTTAGTATTGGTAATTGGTCTATTCACATTTTCTATTTCTTCCTGGTTTGGTCTTGAGAGGTTGTATATTTCTAAGAATTAGAATTGTCCATTTCTTCTAGGTTGTCCATTTTATTGGCATATAGTTGTTTGTAGTACTCTCTTATGATCTTTTGTATTTCTGTGGTGTCAGTTGTAACTTCTCCTTTTTTCATTTCTGGTTTTATTGATTTGGACCCTCTCGCTTTTTTTCTCGATGAGTCTGGCTAAAGGTTTATCAATTTTGTTTATCTTTTGAAAGAACTAGCTCTTAGTTTCATTGATCTTTTCTATTTTTTTAAGTTTCTACTTCATTTATTTCTGCTCTGATCTTTATGATTTCCTTTCTTCTACTAACTTTGGGTTTTGTTTTTTCTTCTTTTTCTTGTTCCTTTAGGCGAAAAGTTAGGTTGTTTTAGATTTTTATTATTTCCTGAGGTAAACATGTATTACTATAAACTTCCTTCTTAAAATTGCTTTTGCAGTGTGCTACAGGTTTTGAATAGTCATGTTTTGTCTGCACTTGTCTCTAGGTATTTTTTTATCTCCTTTTTGTTTTCTTCAGTGATCCATTGGTTGTTTAATAGCATATTTTTTAGCCTCTATGTGTTTGTGTTTTTTGCATTTTTTTCCCTCTAGTTGATTTCTGGTCTCATAGCATTGTGGTTAGAAAAGATGCTTGATATGAGTTCAGTTTTCTTAAATTCATTGAGACATTTTTGGTGACCTAGCAGGTGATCTATCCTGGAGAATGTTTCATGTGCACTGGAAAAGAATGTGTATTCTGCTGCTTTCAGATGGAATGCTCTATATATATCAGTTAATTTCATCTGATCTAATGTGTCATTTAAGGCCAGTGTTTGTTTATTGATTTTCTGACTGGATGATCTGTCCATTGATGTGAGTGGGGTGTTAATTTCTTCTACTGTTACTGTGTTACTGATGAATTCTTTCTTTATGTCCATTAATATTTGCTTTATGTTTTTAGGTGCTCCTAATTGGGTGCATATATATTTAAAATTGTTATTTCTTATTCTTGGCTTGAACCCTTGATCATTGTGTAGTGTCTTTCTTTGTCTCCTGTAACAGTCTTTATTTTAAAGTCTATTTTGTCTGATACAAGTATTGCTACCTCAGCTTTCTTTTGATTTCTATGTGCATGGAATAACTTTTTCCATCCCCTCACTTTCAGTCAGTGTAGGTCTTTAGATCTGACATAAGTCTCTTGTAGGCAGCATATATACAGGTTTTGTTTTTGTATCCATTCAGCCACTCTGTGTCTTTGATTGGAGCATTTAGTCCACTTACATTTAAAGTAATTACTGATATGTATGTTCTTGTTATTTTGTTAATTGTTTTTTTTTTTTTTTGTAGGTCTTTTCCCCCCTTCTTTTGTTCTCTTCTCTTGTGATTGATGATGATCTTTAGTGCTATATTTGGATTCCTTTTTCATGTGTGTATCTTATGTGTGTATTATAGACTTTTGGTTTGTGGTTACCATGAGGTTTATATAATGCTATCTATCTATCCATGATTGTTGCTGATCTCTTCATTTCAAATGCATTTTAACAACCCTGCATTTGTACTCTCCTCCCATCACAATGACTGTTTTTGAGATCATATTTTATATCTAATTGTTTTAATGTATATCCCTTAACTGCTTGTTGTGGATAGAGACAATTTTACGACTTTTCTCTTTTAACCTTCCTACTAGCTTTGTGTGTGGATGATTTCCTATCTTTAATGTATGTTTACCTTTACTAGTGAGCTTTTTCTTTCATAATTTTCATGTTTCTAGTTCTTTTTTGCTTAGAGAAGTTCCTTCGACATTTCTTGTAAAGCTGGCTTGGTGGTGTTGAACTCAAAATTTTAGCTTTTGCTTGTCAATAAAGCTTTTGATCTCTCCATCAAATCTGAATGAGAGCCTTGCTGGGTAGAGTATTCTTTGTTGTAAGTTTTTCCCTTTAATCACTTTAAATATATCATGCCACTCCTTTCTGGCCTGCTAAGTTTCTGCTGAAAAATCAACTATAGGCTTATGGGAGCTCCCTTACATGTTATTTGTTGCTTTTTGCTTTTTAATATTCTCTCTTTAATTTTTGGCATTTTAATTATAGTTTATTTTGGTGTGTCCCTCTGGGTTAATCCTGGATGGGACTCCCTCTGCTTCCTGGACTTGGATGACTGTTTCCTTTCCCATATTAGGGAAGTTTTCAGCTATTATGTCTTCAGATATGTTCTTTGACCCTTTCTTTTTCTCTCTGGGATTCCTATAATGTGAATGTAAGTATGCTTGATGTTGTTCCAGAGGTCTCTTAAGCCATTCTCATTTCTTTTCATTTCTTTTTTTTTCTGTTCAGCACCAATGATTTCCACTACTCTGCCTTCCAGCTCGCTGATCCGTTCCTCTGTATCATTTAGTCCACTGTTGCTTCCCTTTAGTGTACTTTTCCTTTCAGCTATTGTATTCTTTATCTCTGTTTGGTTGTTCTTTATGTTTCCTAACTCTTTGTTAACAACTTCTAACTTCTCTCTCTGTGCATCCATTCTTTTGTTGAGTTCTTTGATCATCTTTACAATCATTACTCTGAACTCTTCACTGGGTAGACTGCCTATCTCCACTTCACTTAGTTCTTCTAGGGGATCCTTTATTCAGAACATGTTCCTCTGTTGCCCCATTTGCCTAACTTGCTGTTTTTATTTCTATGTGTCTGGTAGGTTGGTTATGTTTCCCAACCTTGGAGAAGTGGCCTTCTGTAGGAGACATCCTTTGCATCCCAGCAGTGCACTCCCTTCTTGTCACCAGAGCCACATACTCCAGGGGTACCCACTATGCAGGCTGTGCAGGGTCCTTCTGTTTGGCAGCAGACTATGTAGGTGGTCTGGTAGGCTTGGTTAGCTCCCAGTACAGTTGGTTGCCAGACCCTGCCTTGCATGGAGGGTGTTGGCTGCTGCTTGGCGAGGCTGGATCATGAGGTTGCTGACTGCAGAACCCCAGGACACCCCAGGGCCAGTGCTGGCTCACTGGTAGGCAGAGTCAGGGTCTAGAAGACTCTGGGGCTGTTGCCAGCCCACAGGTGGGTGAAGCCAGGTCCTGAGGTTAGGGCCAGCCTATCAGGCAGAGAAGTGTCCTGGAGTCTGGTTGCAGGGCCCAGGGATCCCAGAACTGGTGTCAGGTTGCTGGGGGAAGGGGTTCCTGACACAGTTGGGTATAAAGTCCAGGGTGTCCTGAAGTTTTTGTTGGCCTGCTAATGGGCATGGCCCACCACCCACCTGGTCCCAGGGTTAAAGGTCTGGCCTGCTGTGGGAAGACTGGATCTGCAGACTGTGGGATTGTAGTTTTCTTGCACCTAATGTCTGCCCCCTGATGTGTGAGGCTGGTCCAGAGGCTAGAGCAGGCTTCATGGAGGACAGAATTGGGGCCCATGGAATTCTGGCACTGATGCCTGCCCACTGGTGTGTGCAGCTGGGCCCTAGGCTCTCTGGTGGACAGGGCTGCCCAGGGGCAGCTGTGGGCTCATAAGGTCTTTAGGCAGCCTGTCTTCTGATGAGTGAGGCTGTCCTTGCCAGTTAGTTGCTTGGTCTGAGATGGGGGTGGGGGTGGGCAGATCCCAGCACTGTTGCCTACAGGCTGGTGGGTAGGGCCAGCTCTTGGTGCTGAAGAGCTAGAAGGAGGATTCTATACTGGTATCCAACAGTACCAGCATCCATACAGTAGAAAGATCTCCCAAGAATGGCTGCTGCCAATATCTATGTCCCAGGATGAGCCACAGCTGCCCTCCACTTCTCCAGAAAATTCTCCAAAACCAGCAGATAGGTCTGGCCCAGGCTCCTACCAAATTACTGCTTTTGCCTAGGTTTTTTGTGTGTGCCCTTTAATAAGAGCTACTTCTCTATTTCCCCCTGTCTTATAGGAGTCCCAGAATCAAGCCCCTCTGGCCTTTAAGGCCAAATGCTCCCAGGCGTGTCTTCCCAGTGCAGGAACTCCTGTGGGAAGAACCTCTGCAATGTAATTATTCCCGTTTGTGGGCCGCCCACCTTGACTATATTGTGGGCCCACCCCTACTACCAGTTTCCGTGGTTCCTTCTTTATGTTTTTATAGATCGTTTCTGGTAGGTTTCAATCTTTTTCATGGATGATAGTTTTACAAAGTTGTGATTTTGGTGTACTCATGAGAGGAGGTTAACAGCAGGGTCCTTCTAACCCTGCCATCTTGGCCAATCTATCGATCGGTCAGGAACATCTTTGATATAGTTAATTACGTTACTTTTGGGGGTAATTTTGTTGCTGTTCCTATTGCAAATGGTATTTTTTCTTCATTGTGTGTTGCCAGTGTACTGAAATGCATTTGATTTCTGTTTATCAACCCTAAATCCCATGCCTGTTAGTGCTTTTGGAGTTGGTAATTTGGAAAAATCACAATCTGTGAAAAGTGAATTGTTTCTTCCTAGTCCTTTCACCTTCTTTCTTTTCAGTCTTATTGTGCTGGGGACAGGGGGAGCTCAAGCACAATGATGAAGGGAGTGATCCAGCTATCCTCATCTCACCCCAATCTTGAATGGAATACTTCAAATATTTCATTTGCTCTGAACCTCCTGTAGATATCCGTTGTGAGGTAAGGGTAGTTCCTTTCTATTCCTAGTTTGCTAAGGGTTTCTATGGTTTGTTGTTGAATACTTTTTCTACATTTATTGACATAACCTAGTTTTCCATCTGTTACTGATTATTTGGGTTCCTCTACCTCCTGAAAGATGAGAAAATAATTTACAATATAAAGAAAACTTGATCCTTTTAGTGCTTGTTTTTGTAACACACACTGGCTGGTATGGAGACTAAAACCCAGAAAGGCTGCTTACCCAGCCTCATGGCCCCTCGTTTGCTTTCAGGCTGGGCAGTGGACCATTCCCAGCAGGTGGGGGTTGGCAGAGCTGCTGGCCGAGGGAGGCCAAAGAGGCCTGGCTGTCAGGTGCAGAAAGCACAGGCCAAGGGGCCAGGAACACAGGGAACCCAGAAGACATGTGACTTAGCTGCCAGACTGCAGAGGGGACAAGGTAGGCACCTCTTCCCCATCCCTGGACATGTCCAGCTTTACCTGCAATCTGAGGGTCCCCTTCCTGGAGCCCCACAACAAACCTTAAAGCAGGTAGACCGTTCCCAGTGGGCCATTCAGAAAATGAAGAGAGTAATTTTTACTTCCAAAGAATTCCAGACTCCAGCAAAACACTGGAGGAACAAGATCTCCTGTAACAGGTTTTCCACATGGTGGAGTCACTGGTGTGAAGACATGGCTTGCCCTCATGACTAACTGTGCACTAAACAACTCTGTCCACTGTGTAGGGGGATCTTAAGACCCAGGGAACTAGGCCCATGAGACACAGAGGCCACTGTCTTCACATCTCTACAGGGCTGTCCAGGGGCAGAACACGGAAGTGTGACCACAGAGGGGACAAACCAGGACCATCAGGAGGAGCTACAGGGAGCACAGAGACTGATCTGGCACAAGGAAGAATTTTCATAGGGATTCTCCTAACAGTAGAGGATTGCCCCCACCACAACAAGTGAGCAAAGACCTGATGTGCATCTGGCAGGGATTGTATAGATTAATACCAGGACGGAACTGCTGACCTCCAAAGTCCCTTCTAGCCCTGGAGTATGAAGTGACACCAGCTAACAGAGATGCCTGGGATTACGTGAGAGCCAAGATGGTCAATGCGACCTTTTGGCTCAGGACTACGGGCTCATAGCATCGTCCCAGGCTCAGCTGCCCTTTGTACCAATGGCCTTGACACCCTTGGTCCCCTGGGTTGGCCTGTGCACTCAAGTGCTGGAGAGCCCTTAGGGGCTTTGTGCACCTGCATACTTTGCAAATTAGATCAGGCTAAGATCCTGTATTGTGGGAAGGTGCCACGAAGCCGTCAGAGACCTCCAACATGCATTCTAACTTGTGAAGGGGGTGGCTGTTCAGGCACCAGTGTAGCACAAACAGGAGCTTTATTGGTAGGGATCGGGAAGCTGTGGCAGAGCCCAGCCTGCAGGCTGTGAGGGCCTGGACAGCTGCCAGGGGATGAGGGTTGAAGGGACCAGCCTCTGCTACTTGGGGCACATTGTCCCTTTTCAGTTCCTAGAGGCAAGTGTACGGGAGGAGGGTTCAGCACTTCACAAACTGGTGGGTGACTTCGTAGATTCCCACAGACTCCTGAGCCTTTTCGTCATAGTCAGTCCAGTCCTATGGGGGAAAAAAAAACGTTAGCCTCAAGAGGCAGCCTGGGACAGCACAGAGAGTGGGGAACTGGGACTGTTAAGGCCCAGCTCAGGCTCTGACTCAGACTTCACGAGCATGTCTGACCCAGGGCAGAGCCAGACTGCACAGGCCTAAATTCCTGTTCTTCTAGCTTTCTGATTTTGGGCAAGTCACTAATTTCTCTGAGCCTCAGTCTGTCCTCTATTTAAAAAAAAAAAAAAAAGGGACAACAATATGTTTTATGTTGAATATTGAAAGAATCAAATGAAGTAACACATGTAAGAGTACTCAGCACAGTGCCAGGCGCCTATGAGAGCTCAGTAAAGCCAGTTAGGTTACTCCTAGGTGCTATGCAAATCAAATGTTTTTATCCTTCCTTCCTTTGAGGCCTGACCACAGCTTTCCTTATCTGCAAGGCAGTAACATGTCCAGGAATACAGTAGATTCTTGTTATTCACGGTAGTTTTGTTCTACAAAGTCCCCACAAACACTGAATCAGTGAACACTGCTCCCGGAGAAATATAGGGTTAGGTTCCTGGGAGCATCTGATCATATTTTCTTCAACTGATCAATACATAACTTTGTTTCATGTATGTTTCTGTTTAAAAACACCTTATTTAATACATGCATTGATTCATTAATACTAAATTCATGGCCAACAGTACTGTATCTTATGCCTAAACAATGCTCATCGAATATATATTTTCTCTATAAGGCAAGTCCTGGCCTTCCTGCGTGGGGACGCTAGGTAGCACTTCAGCACTACACCTGGGGTTATCTTGGACGCCAAAACCACCAACAAAAGGCACAGAAGTGCAGAGTCAGCTTCCCACTGAAGAGCCTTGTTCACCTAAAAGGCAATTTCCACCAGGTACCCTATAGATCCCTGTAAGGCCCCCAAGTCCCCTACCTTCTCCTGCAGATTAATGTCACTGAAGACTGTCCCCGATTCCACACCCTCGGCAGCAAACCCGGCCTGCAGGCGACAGGAAGGCAGCAGTTAATCTGAGGGAAAGGAGGGTCTGGCATGCCAGACCTGGCCAGGGAACTGGTCCTTCTCACAACACCTGTGGGATGGGGGACAGAGACGCAGTGTGAGCCGCTGTTCTGGAATAATGACTTGAGCTTCCAGGACCCGGCAGGCTGAGCTGCCCTGAGGCTAGAGTGGTTTCTCCAAATTAGAACCCTGGACTAGAAGGCAGGAGATGTAGGGTAAATCCTTCTACTACCCTTGATTTTCTGAATGACCCTGGGCATGTCACCTCCCACTCTGGATCTCAGTTTTCTTACTTATGAAATGGGGCTGACAATACTGTCTCCTCTGCCTACCTCACAGAGCTGCGAGGTGAAAACGCTACACAAATAAAGTGGCACGAGGGCAGGAGCACTGGCTCTGCAGTCAGACAGACAGAACTGGATTCAAATTACAGCTCCCCACTTACTAACTGTGTTACCCTAGGCAAGGTGCAAAATCTCTAAAGTTCTTTCCTCATCTGAAAAATAGGATGAATAACTAACTTCACAGGCATACTGTGAGTATAAGTGAGGTAACGTTTAAAGTAACGAGCCTGGTGCCAAACATATGTTAAATGCTTAAAAAATAATAATTATTCTTAGAAAGGAGAACTATTAGTCTGTGGTCTATGAAGGAAGCAAAGTTCTGCTGTCACTTCGTATATGCCCTCCCCAATAACACAGGTTCCCCAGGAAGACACACACCTGGGGCTGGAAATCAACCGGTTCAAGTCCTCGGCACTCAAACTCTACTATCGTCTTGAATTTCTCATTGTCTTCAGCCTAGAAAGGAAATGTGTTGAGGAGGTAGGCCCAACCAGGCCGTCAGGGTGATCCCAATGCCCCTGCAAGCCCAGAATGGGACTCAGGAGCAACTCATCCCCTTCTGGAAGAAACCTGCCTTGGCACCTGCTCACCACGAGACATGGATGCTGGAGAACAGAGTGTGGGCTCTAGGGTCGGGATGCCTGGATGTGACCTCAGACAGAGTTCTGTCGCTCTTCCTCCCTGGGCCTAAGATCGTCAAACAGAGCTGAGGAAGCTCTGTTTCCTACAGGTTTATTGTGAGAATCTGAACTAGGTGTAAAGGACCCGACACTATGCTCAATGAATGGTAGATAAAATTACCATTATGTAACTTTAACATTAAGCTACAAAGATCATCCAAAGGGTCCCAGTACACTTAGCTGTGGCCTTTGGCTAACCATCTGCCAGGCTGTCAAGGCAGGGGCTGACTTAAAGCCTTTGAAATGGGATTTGTTCATGGAGGGTGCTCACCTCTGAGCAGGGTGGTACAGCTAGGAAATTCACACCTGCCTGAGCCCTGGGCCCAGAGATGCCAAGGACCGCACCCACACTTTCATTCCCCTTCTGTCATGCTTCCTGCATACCAACCATGCGCCTGGCTGGGGTGGGGGCACTTCTCTGTTGGTCCTGGTTTGCTTTCTGTTTGCTAGTCTATCTCTACAGTAGATTATGATTTCCTTGAGGGCAAGTCCTTATGTGATTTCTCCCTTTAACTTCAGGACAAAGCTGAGGATTTGGCATAAATCAGACATTTTTCAAAAATACCATATAAGGAATGGATGAATACAAGTAACTGCCTTTCTTTAAACACAGAGACCCAAAGCATACACTCCCTCCCTCACCTCTGGACTAATCTATTATGCTGTAACATATAAATACCTAATAACATCAACAATATCAAGGATGGCATGCACCATTCAAAGCACTGTCCCACCCATGGTTTCAGAGAAGGCTTACTAGTCCCCCAAGACATAGATAAGGTGAGTGCTTCCAGTGTTGGAGCCTGAGTGGCCAGGTTGGGTCAGAAGTCCCTCGAGCTCCCACCGCCCAGCAATTATAAGAAGGCACTACTATAGCCTGTTTATGAGTCCTTTTCCTACCCAATCACTCAGTCAGTGTAAGGTGAATAAATGACTGATAGAGTGAATGAATGAAAAAGTACTTGATATAAGTCAGTCCCATGGCAGGTCGGTCTGGTGCAAATATAATTCTAGAACCCAGGCTTCCTAGATCCCAGCCTCGATCTAATCCCACTGTGCCTGCCACTGCAGCCGGAAACTTACATTGTAAGATTTGATGGTGCTGCTCAAAATGTCTGAAAGGTAAAAGAGAAGACAAAGTTGATTTGGGTTCATACCCTGGCCCCATCCAGGTGCCCAAGTGTGGCTCTGGGTAAGAAAGAGTCTGCCGCAGAAGCTTGAGTACCTCAGGTCTGGGTCTACCATAGGTAACATGAGCCTGCTTTTGCTCTGATACCAGGAAGCTGTGGGGCAGCCTGGCAGAGCCCAGTATCCATGGCCTACCTACCGATGGAGTTTTCCCTTGAACACAGCTTGCACTTCTGGACCATAGAGGCGCTGCCACGGCCTCCCTTCAATGCCACGCTATCCTGGCAAGGAGTAAACAGGACCTCTAGTCACATGTCAGTTACATACAAGGATCCTCAGGAGACCCAATCCTACCACCTATTATCCAGTTGAAGAGACCAAGACCTAGAGAGGGGTGAGCAACTTGCTAGGATAAGAATCCTAGGGAGGCTTCTTGAGGCTGAGGAAAGGACATCCCCTTGATTGTGAATTCTGCCTCACTTCCCAGTGTTGAACACACCAATGCTTGCCCTCCCAAACCACAAAAAGCAAGAGGCAGAGATCAGAGAGGTTAGGGCCACAAATCCCTCCCCAGAAGCATGTGTGTGTTTGGGTGTGGGTATAGTGGTGGGGAGAGCAATTACCATCAGCCGAATATATTGCCACTTCTCAGAAATCTCGCCACAGTTGCCACATTTCATCTTAGGGGAGGAAAAGCAGTATTAGTAAAGTAGTTGGCTCAGTTGGGCAGATGCCGAGGGAAGGGTAAGAACAGTGTGAGGTGGGCAAGCTTATAACCTTGTCAGCAGTCTTACCTCATCCTTACAACCAGCTCCACTAAGGACATAACCAGACTTATCTTTGGGCAAAGAACAGGTCAAAATGTTTCTTACATTGGCGTGCTCGCCCTCCTGTAAGAAGTGCCCAGTCTGGCTAGGGGTTCAAGTGCTCATGCAGTACAGAAATGGCCTCAAAGCCCCCCATCCCTGTTGGGTTAGGAGCTTCCTCTCTGTTCTCACAGGCCCTGTAGGTTTGCTGTGAAAGTATTTATCACTCTGTTGCTACTCTATTTCTTTGTCTTCTTCTCTAGACTGGGCTTTTTTAAGCCAAATAATATCAATTCCTCAAAAAAGCCCAGGCACTCGGGCTTCAAAATATTTGGCAATAAAGGTGGGCAGAAGGCTTCCTAAAAAAGATAAGGCTTTTGTCAGGTACTGAATGCTGGGATTTAGACTAAAAGGAAAACAGAGAAGCTCTGGGATCTGGGAGAGTGAAGGGCCTCAAACTGCTCTGTTACGATGAGGACCTCTGTAGACCATGCCACCAGCATACCAGATGTGAAAGAAAAACACTGCCTGCCATATCAGCAAACAAAGGCTGCTGCAGCCATCAAGCCAACAGCCACTACCACCGCCCCAGCAGTGAGCCCAAGGGAACTGAGGATGGAGACAAATAGGCTGTCTGGTGCCAAGCCCTCAGGCACTGCAGCCGCCCTCAACCGTGGGTGGAATCAGGATGGGAAAGAACAAGACACTGGCTCTAGATAGCTAAGGTGCATATCAAAGGAATGATTTCAGTGAGCCCACATAAGACAAGTCACTATAAACCTCCTAGAAGAAAACATAGGCAAAACATTCTGACATAAATCTTAGCAATGTTCTCCTAGGGCAACCTACCCAGGCAATAGAAATAAAAGCAAAAATAAACAAATGGGACCTAACTAAACTTACAAGCTTTTGCACAGCAAAGAAAACTATAAATGAAACAAAAAGACAACCTACGGGATGGAAGAAAATATTTGTAAAATGATGCAACTGACAAAGCTTAATTTCCAGAATATACAAACAGCTCACACAACTCAACAACAAAAAAACCAACAACCCGATCAATAAATAGGCAGAAGACCTAAACAAGCGTTTCTCTGATGAAGACTTACAAATGGTCAATAGGCATATGAAAAAATGCTCAATAACACTAATTACAAGAGAAACGCAAATCAAAAACTTCAATGAGGTATCACCTCGCACCAGTCAGAATGGCCATCACTAAAAAGTCCACAAATGATGAATGCTGGAGAGTGTGGGGACAAAAGGGAACCCTCCTACACAGCTGGTGAAAATGTAGTTTGGTGCAGCCATTATGGAGGACAGTATGGAGATTCCTTAAAAAACTAAAATAGCCTTACTCTATGATCCAACAATCCCACTCTGGGGCATACATCCAGAGGAAACGCTAATTCAAAAAGACACATGCACCGTAATGTTCATAGCAGCATGATTTACAATAGTCAATACATGGAAGCAACCTAACTGTCCATCAACAGACGACTGGATAAATGGAGTACTACTCAGCCATAAAAAAGAATAAAATAATGCCATTTACAGCAACATGGATGGACATGGAGACTGTCATACTAAGTGAAGTAAGCCAGAAAGAGAAAGAAAAATACCATATCACTTATATGTGGAATCTAAAAAAAATGACACAAATGAACTTACAAAATAGAAAAAGACTTACAGAAATAGAAAACAAACTTATGGTTACCAGAGGGTAAGTGGAGGGGTGGAGGGATAAATTGTGAGTTTGGGATTTGCAGATACTAACTACTATATATAAAATAAGCAAACAATAAGTTTCTACTGTACCGCACAGGGAACTATATTTATATCTTGTAATAGCCTCTAATGAAAAAGAACATGAAAAAGAATATGTGTATGTATAACTGAATCACTGTGCTGTATACCAGAAATTAACACATTGTAAACTGACTATACTTCAATAAAAATAAATATAACAAAAGAAAAAGAAAAAAACCAATAAGCCCAGACTCTTGCATCTTCCTATACACAGAAAAGCACTAAATTCATTATCTTGAGATATCTGTTTTTCCTTAATTAACAGTAAACTTTTGATGTTCCAACTATCTGGTCTTTGTTGCAAAACTCCTACATATCCTGGCTCCTCCTTTACCTCGTGGGAGTAGTCCCTCAGAGCTATTTGAGAAGCTGCCTCCCTGGCTTGAAATCCTCAGAAAGTCCACCGAATAAAACAATTCTCAACTTGAAGGTTGTGTATTTTCTTCAATGGACACAGATTTCCAATACTGGATGGGGAAGTAAGGGTGGAGCCATGTACACAATTAAACCACCTCACAATAATAAAACCTAATCAACAAGTAAAAAAGAAGGTGAAATTATTTTTACTAAATAATCACAAGATCTCTTTCAAGTTGCCTCTCCTATAGTGTGTTTACATATCATGAAATATTTAACGGAGGGAAAAATTACAAAAGGAATCCCAAGACACTGCCAGTTAAGAATTAGCCAACAAGCTTAATAAAGCAAACATAAAATTCTACCCAGAAGAAAAGAGAACATTTAATAATCAAACACATCTGGTCCTGCAGGAGAGAAACCTCCCCTTCACTACTAGATCAGGATGGGAAAACCTCACCTGGCCCGCCCCCACCCGGAGCCTCCAAGCGTCTACAGCTTAGACGTCTAGAGCCCCGCCCCTCCAGCCTTACCCTCAGGTACCACCGGAAGTCCTCGCCCACCGGCCGGAGGTTGGTGACATTCTCCAGCGTGGCTTTGAGCTGCAGCGCGATTTTCTGAGGAGGAATGCCAGGGCGACTGCATCAAACAGCGCCTGCGCAGCCCCAGGCCTAGCCCCTGCCCCGCCCCTACCCTCCCCTTTCGAGCTCTGCCTCCCCGCTACTTCTCAGCGCGAGCCCACTCCCCTAATTTCCTCCTGGCGCGAGCCCCTGCCTGCCTTCCAGGTCCTCGCCACCTCCCAGCCCCTGCCTTGGAGGCGGTTCGCCACTGCCTTACCCCCATAGTGGCCCGGGCCGGCGGCGTTGTCTGTGGCCGCTGCTTTCCGGCCTGTCGTAAACGGCGGGCGCCGCCTGCGCACCCTCGGTGCGGGTTCGGGGCGGAGTTTGGGGTGGGGGGTCTCCGCGAGCTGTTCCCTCTCCCGCGCACCTGGCTTTTTGTTTTGGGCAAAGTGAACCTGTGGAGGTCGCGGGGTCCGCAATTACTCGATGCTCAGACCCGCGGAAGGCTGCCCCCAGCAATCGGTAATTCCAGATACTGAACACCGATCTCGTGCCAGCACTAAGCTAGTCTGAGGGATACCTCAGCGAAGAAGACAGTCCCTGCCGGAAACCTCTGCCAGGACTTCTTCCTGCCTTTCAGTTCTTTCCTGGCCCCTCACTACTCTGCCTTCCCTCACCCAACCTCGCGGTTGATCCCTGCCTGCCCTCTGCGGCTTAGACCACGTCCGTTCAGCTTGCCCAGGGTCGGCTTCACAAATTTGGGAGATGGGACCTTTTTCTTTTTTAAACTGCTCCTTACTCTTTCCTCCCTGAGACCTTTCAGACGGTCGCCCCGTGTGCAAGTCCTCACTGTGGTCCCCAAGACTGAACACTTCCCTTCAGCAGGCTTTTTTCTGGGTTCTTGGCTTATTCTTACACATTTACTGAGCCTTGTTTTACCTGTGGTCTTGTCCAGGGCACATTTGAGAGCATACAGAAGCTGTGAGCATGTTACAAGGAACAGCGTATTTGAGTCTTTTATAGCCTGGTGAGATCTACTTTCTGTGAAATTTGGAGTGACTCCTTAGGATGTCTAATTTACCACAAACTTACTTCGTTGCCCCCCAAGTACCTTTCTGTAGCAGAGGGGACACTGGAGTCAGGAACCTTGACATCTCAGGTCCCAGATTTGCACCTTTTGACCAAAATAAAATCACACAACTGAGAGTTGTGAGTTAAGTTTTATTTGGGGTAAAATAAGGACAACAGCCCGGGAGACAGCATTTCAGATAGCTCTGAGTAACTGCTCTGAAGAGGCAGGGGGAGCTCAGTATCATATATGATTTTAGTGGACAGTGGTTACATACAGTCAAGCAGCACACACTTAGGCAGAGCCTTGCTGCTAGTCATGAGGAGCAGGTGTCGCCATTAATGATTTTAGTGCTTTTCTAGATTTGAGGAGACGTAAGAATTTGGGCTCATAAAATATTTTGAAAATATCTATCTGAAGGCCTATTCTGCCAGTTTTCCCAGAGCAGAGTGCCTCATTCCTGATCTCCACCCTGAACTTTTAGGGAGTGAAGGTCAGCGGCTGCAGCGGCTCATGATTTTATCCAGAGGTAGATAGCAAGTGCCAATTTTTAGTTGGCACACCTAACTTACTGCCCTATAATCTTTGAGGGAGGCAAAGTAGAGCACTGGCCTAGGAGTCATGATTTAGGACCTGTCCCAAGTTGGTCTTGCAGGATGTGAGCTTAGCTTGATCACTTCCCCTCAGTCAAATGAGACTTATCAAGATCCAGTTCATTTCAGCACCCACAATGTGTTCAGCAATCTGCCTCACTAAGGAAGCCATGCAATTTAGCAACAAGAAAAAGTTCCTACAGATCCACCTGCTGAACAAATTCCCACTCTGTACAAACTATGTCTCACTTCTTAATGGCTGTTGGCAAGCTGATTTTAAAATGAGTTATTGGAAAAATTTTCTGAGACCAGGCATTTTATTGCTTACAGTGTAATAAACCAAAGTATTTTCCCCCATACAGAAGTAGCTACAGATGTAGCTATAAAGGTGATTAAAAAACCCAACCTCAATTATATCTCTATAAAACTGGATGAAAAAGACACTAACCACAATACCATTTCACATCTAAAAAATTAACAATACTTCATTAATACCAAACATCCAGTGTTCAAATTTCCTTAATGATGTCATTTTACATTTCCTAAATCATGATCCAAATAGGGTCCAAACATTGTACTGATTATGTCTCTCAAATCTCCTTTAATGTACAGGTTTCCACTCCACCTCCATTTATTTTATGTTTGCAGCTTATTTATTGAAGAAATCAGATTCGTTGTTCTGGAGTTTCCTCTGGATACTGATTGAATTTCCACTGTATTTTTTAGCATGTTTCTCTATTTTCTTATTTCCTATAAACTGGTTATGTGTACGGAGTTGATTCAATTTTTGGCAATACCTCACATAGGATGTTAGTGTTAAAAAGTAATTGAAAAGAGTACATGTTCAGGTCTTTAAATACAATAAAAACTGCTTTTGTTATGTTTTTATTAAAGATATTCACTTATAGTTCATTAAAAAATTGCCCTGATATACACAAAAATGTCCTCATAATGGTAATTAAAAGCAGCTACTCCCACCCCCCCTTGTGTCCACACACCAATATTCAATTTAGATTGGCTTAATCTTGAAGTGTAATCCAATAAGACTGAAGACCAAACACTTCAGGTCCTGGACAAGATAATAAAATACTCGTAAGCCTTCTGGATCCCTAAAATGTAAGAGGAAAAAAATACTTTAAAAGCTGAGGAAAAAAATACCATTTAATAACCCAGATTATTTACATACCAATATTCCTCATAAAGGTATTTACAGAATTAAATCTTTCAAAACAATCAAGTGTCCAAAAAGAAGAAAAAGGCTATATGCTATATATTAAAATGGAATATTATGAGGTCATTTGAAATGTTAAGGTTTTTTTTTAATGAGGAAATGCTCATATCATTTTAAGTGGAAAAAAATCATGATTAAAATAATAGACTGTTGATCTCAATTACATTTTTTTTGTGCTTTTAAAAGACTACATTTTTTTTAAAGCACAGAAAAAAGACAAGAAATAAAGATTAATGGTTATCTAATTGCAGTTTATGGGTGATTTTCCCCTTTCTACTTTTCTACATTTCCTGTATTTTCTACTATGAGCATGCATTACTTTCAGAATTAGGAAAACTTCTTTTTTAAGATGTAGTACTAAGTTGGACCCAGAGGCCGAAGATTATTATGGCATAACTGGCTAAGAACAAGTAGACTGTCCAAAGGAAGACAATCATGCCCAAAAGGTACTAAAAGTGACCTGTATCTAATCCTAAATCCTCAATGCACAAGTGCCAAAGAGGTTGCCAAATTCTAAGACTCTTTGTGGCATATAGGTTCATGTCTCAACTTTATAATTTATCCTATTAACAAAATGACTTTTAAACTGATATTCTAAGTCATTTAAAGTTTCACCAAAGTCAGACTTTCACTTGTTTTGGTGTATTTCATTTTCTGTTCTGGCTAGATTCTTACCCACTTTGGCTGCTCCTATGCATAAAGGTATTTACAGAATTAAATCTTTGAAAACACTGAGAAGTTCTGATTAGCAATGTTTGAATACTATACCAAAAGCAATAGGAACAAGCCGTTGAAAATAATATGGAGGGGACAAAGCTGGCCCCTTCTGTTGCACTTATACCAGATGTTACCACAATGGTCCCAATTTGGTTAAAGGTTTCATATCAATCTGCTCTAAAACAGACATATCTGGTTATAAGGATCGTGTACCTACTTGGATTGATTGACATCAATAAGGGAACCAATTTTTGATGTTGTGAAAGAAATGTGTTCATCTCCAATGACGATTTCAAGCTCCTAGAAACATTAGAAGAAGACAAGCTGAATTAGATTTTTTCATCAATCACACAGAAGAAGGGTTCATCATCTGTCAAATCACACAAACTCTAATACAGATGGCCACATGAACACGACCAGTTCAATCTTAGCACTAAATCATGCTGGGGACTAAAACAAAGAGATAAATTAAATACTGGGTTAGCCCTTGAGTAGCTTACACTCTTAGATGAAGTTATGTCTGTGAGGCTCCACCCTTGGAAGAATTTACATCATGTTCTGTATACGAGCTTTCATTGTTAACAATGTGGAGTAACGTGTCTAAATGTTTTACAAATAATAAGAATCTAACTTTTTGGACAACGTGGGACAAGGAAAAAAATTCTAGATCCTGGGTTTGATCCCAGCTTTGTCACTTACTAGCTGTATGCCCTTAGGCCTCCATTTCTAGAGTGAAACAAGTACTATAAATCTTCAATTGATCAATCAGTTGGGTGGGGAAGAAGGGGTGCTATGGGACAGATCAGCAAAAACAAAGATCTCTGCCTTTCTGGGACTTCTGAGCCCTACTTCTTTTCTTTTTTCCCTCCCCATTCTTTCTGTTTTTCAGTTTTTCAGTATGAAAAGAATTCAAACAGAAAATAGAGAAAATTCTTAAGACCAATGTTCTCAACGCTCAGATTTGAAAATGTTAATATCTAGTCATACCTGTGTCAGATTTTTCTTTAAAAGAAATAAAATATTATAGATAGAGTTTACGCCCAGCTCCTGTTCCACTCTCCTTCCTGCATCCCCAGAAGTTGAGGTGTATTCTTTCCACTCATGGTTTTGGTAGTATGTTTTTAAGATTTTACATAATCATACTATATCTTTTTGCTTTTTCCATTCAACAAAGATTTTTTAAAACTTGTTTCTATTGAGTTAACGTTGGTTTATAACGTTATGTAAGTTTCATCTGTACAGTATTATATTTCTACTTCTGTATATAATATAGCATGCTCACCACCAAAAATTCAGTTTCCATCTGTCACCATACAGTTGATCCCCTTTACCCATTTTGCACCTCCCCCGTATCCTCTCCCAGCCCCTCCCCTCTGGTAACCACTGCTCTGTTCTCTGTATCTATGTTTTCTTTGGTTTGTTCATTTATTTTTTTGTTTGTTTTCAACAAAATTTTTTTGTAAATAGATCAAGTTGATTAGTTTTAAATGCTTTAGAACATTCCATTCATTCCCCTATTGAAAGTAGACTTAAGTTGCCAACTTTTGTTTCTATAAACAACACAGCAAGAACAGTCTTCCATGCATCCCCTGTACGTATGTGAAAATCTCTCTAGGAAATTCCTACAAGTAGGATAAAAGTATTTTCAACTCTGTTAGATACTACCAAATTGTTCCCTAAAATGGCTGTACCAATATTATTCCCACCAGTATATGTGAATCCCCCTTTTCTTTCTCATATCCTTTTAAAAACTTGGTGCCTTTTTTTGCTATTCTAATGGAGCTGAAATGGTATTTCACTGTTATCCTAATTTCACATTTCAAATGAAACTAAATATTTTCATAAATTTATTAGCCACTTGTTTTTCCAGTTCTATAAATTGTCTATTCCTACCCTTTACATATTCTGCCACTGGCTTATCTTTTCATTATTAATTTATAGTTCTTTATACATTCTGAAGAAACCCTTTGCCAGTTACATGTTTTCAAATGTCTTCCTCTAGGCTGTGGCTTATTTTTCAAATTTATCTTTGAATGTCTTTAGGTAAAAAGAAGTTTTAAATTTAAAGAAGTCAAATTTACCAATCTTTTCCCTTAAGGAGCTTAAAAAACTTCTCTATCCAGAAATAAAAGATAGTATTTTCTTCTAGTCAATATTTTCTTCTATATTTTAAAGTCTTGCTTTATTTCTATAAATGATCTAACTAAAAATACTTCATAAATATATTGCCAATCATCTTGGTATAATTTGTTAAACAGTCCATCCGTTTCCTACTAATTTGAAAGTCCCCATCTGTCATATACTGTTCCAAGTTCACATATTTTCATAGGTTGATGTTTCTGGGCTCTCTATTCTGTTCCAATGGTTTAGTGGTCAATTCCTGAGGCACTATCACTATATAAATGACTATAGCTTTATAAGAAATCTTCAAAATTATCTTGGCTACTCTTGCTCCTTTGATCTTCCATGAATTTAATCCCATGTTCCTAGGTTCTACGAAAAATCCTGTTGTGATTTTGATTTCAATTGGAATGAATTTATAAATTACCTTGGTGAAAATCAATAATAATACTGAGTTTTCCCATCTATAAAAATGACAGATATTTCTATGTCCTTCTATAAAGCCCCTTCCTGTAAATTTTGTACATCTTGTTAAATTTATTTCCAAGTTCTTTATAGCTTTTGTTGCTAATATGAATGGGATTTTATTTTTAATTACACTATCCAATAGGTTGTTGCTAGTGCACAGGAGTATGCACAGGACTTTTTAGTGCACAGGAGTCTTCAAAGGACTATTGTAAATGTTAAATGACTTAATGGACCTGAAACGTTTATCAATTCTAAAGCCATACACACACACACACAGTATCACTAAGAGGTATTACTAAGATCTCATGGACATATATTTAAAAATTAACTCGAGTAAGTACTGAGGATGGGATTTTTTTCACTCTTCCTCAAGAGCTGGTCCATCATTTTGAGTTGATTAGAATAAACTTACATGAGTTCTCACATGAATTTATCACTGAGCTTTTACTATACACTGGCACTATCTTAGTCGCTACAGATACAGCAGCAAAAAAAAAATATAAAATCCTCGTTTTGAAGTTTTTATGTGTATATGTATGTCTGTTGTAGTGGCGGAGGAAGAGGGATACATAAAGAAAACCAAACAAAATTTCAGACAATGATAAATGCTATGACGATAAGAATCAGATCTTATTTTTAAAAAAAATGATGGGGAAGGCATTTTAGATCAGATAGACAGTCAAGACATCACTGAGGAAGTGACATCTGAAAACCTCAATAAAAGACAGGCTTGGACAGAATATCCCAGGCAGCATGTAGCAAATGCAAAGGTCCTAAATGAAGAACAACCTAGGAGGAACAGAAGTAAGGCCAGTGAGGTTTGAACCGTGAGAGATCATGAGAATGATAAGATAAGGTGGGAGTTTGGATTTTATTTTAAATGCGGTGGGAAGCCACTGGAGAGTTTAAAATCAGTGGAATATATAAGCAAATTTAAATTTTAAAGGTTACTCTGGCTTCAGGATGGAAAAATGGGCTGTAAGGGACAAGACGAGAAACAATGAAATCAATCAGAAGTCTAGATTATAAAGGTAGCACTGAAGTGGTGAGAAGACTCTTCCCTGTGAATTCAGTCAAACATGACTGGCTTTTATTTTTTAATCACCATAATGGTCTTCAGAACAAACATGTAAGCCACAAATTTAAACACATGTACTCAGTTGCTTGCATGATTTCCCATTAGATTGTTAAAATAACTATGTTTTATTTATCTTTGTATCCTCACTCTACTTTGTCCATAGTAGTTACTTAGCAAGTGACGTGGGCAGCAAAAACTCTGAAAAGCTGGGAAGGGGTCATAAGAAAAAATTCAGAGCTGGGCTCTAGGTGGTCAGCAGCACCACTTGCTCTCCCTGATCCTCCCCGTGGGATTACTGCTTCCTTAGACCAAGGTACTGGCAATCTGCTCTGTGCGGGGCTCCACAACACACACACACATACCTGTGTGTATTCAATGTCATATGCAGAGCAGTAAACCTTATTTGTAAGATTTCTGCACTGTGGGTAGTTGCCAAAACACTCACCTGCCGGCCCACTCGGTCAGGAGGAGGCCACAGAGCATCATCCTCTTTGGTAATTTCACTGTCATCAATTATTCTCTTCAGTTCCTCCATCACGCTTTTATGTACATAAGCCTGAAAGCAAGTTATAAAGCAGAATTTAAGTTGTATCCCTAAGAAGCATCCTGACTCAGTAATGAAAGATAAAGAAGACTACTCCTGAACACGTTTTTGGCAGCTTTGCAAGTGGGAAGACATTCTGGCTTGACCTCAGCATGCCAAGAGGGCAGGGTCAGAAGTGCCCAGTGACAGCACCGCAGTCCCACACATACTGTTCACGTGGACCTACTCCTTGCCCACCTACCCAACTCATCCCTGAGCCCCAAACAAAAATCTGTGAGAAACCCTGGTTATACTTAACTAAATGACATGCTTCTGAAGAGTAGACATTTCTTTTACAATACACTTTACATACTAGTCCACTGTTTAAAAAAAAAAAGCAAGTATGCTGACATGTGTGGGTAAGCATAAAACTGACTGCTAATTAAATAGCACGAAAATATACTGGCTGTTGAGACATTTTCAAATGTGACAAAGCGGTTAAAAGGAAAAAGCCTTAATGGTGTGGTAGAAATCATGCCAAAATGGAGTACATGGGCTTGACAGAGGCAGGCTCTCTTACTAGCAGGGATAACTATGAACAAGCTCCATAATTAATATCTGGGCCTTCACTGTCTTGTCTGTAAAGGGTATATAATATTCACAAAGGCTTACAATAAAGGTTAAATAAGACCACAGATGCCATGCCTGGCATCTGACATGCATTCAATGATGCTAACTGCTTTTTCACGCTCGCTTTCCCCCATTCAAATAAAAATTAAAAGACCTCTATTGAGTGCTGGGTTCCAGGGAATACAGCAAACTTTTGAGGGGTGAGGGTGGTTCCTGTTTTTGCAGATGAAGAAACTGAGACTTATCAAGTTCAACCAGGAAATTTGTCCAAGGTCACATGGTTAGTAAGTAGCATATTCAGGGTTCAACCCCAAATCTGCAAGACTTCAAATGATTACCAGTAACTGATTCAGCATTGTGAAAGAACGTAGAAACTAAAAAAAAAGATCTGACAAAAACCTTAGAAGCTGTCTACCAACATGTCTATACTTCTCTAGTCTTTATCTTTCAATACTACTCCCAGAAAGAACAAAAACAAGACAAAAGGCTAAATGGTAGTAAATGAAAGGCTCTCAGAAGGCTCATTACCTCTTTTCTGATCATGACATCATTTTTATAATTGCTGTTGTTGGCATATCTCAATTTCCCTGTGAGAGGCAAAAAACAAGTTCAGTGTATAATAAAAACATGAATAAAGCATCATTAGCAAGACTATCAACTGTTGCTTAAAATGTATCCTAACTTTCCCTTCAAAGTATCTAACAGATTTACTATTTACACCTTTGGTATTCCAACAATATTAGTCTTCTCAGTTTTTCACTTTAGCTTATTAAATAGACTTCCAATAAAAAAATACAGCTGACACTGAATTAGAGTGCCTGCAAAAGGCAGCTCAGGTGTGATAAAACAACAGACTCTTGTCACCAGCAAATCATATCTCTGCAGGTTAATGTCCTCAGCTGAAAACAGGACTAGTAATTGGTAACTTAACACACACATGGCCTCCAGAGGCTCAAATGAGTTATGAAAGCATTTCTGAAAACTGTAAAATGCTGTTTACATATATTATCATGTGACTGTGCAAAACTCTGATCTATTCCTGTGATGGAAAAGTTGTGGTTTTGTTATAAAGCACATCTGGTATACAAGGCCCTTTGTGCATATTGGCATTCCACAGGCTAATCTGGGTATATATGGTGGATACAAAAGAGAAGATAAAAGGGAAGAGATATTTTTTTTCCCTGTAGAATATAAGACACACTAAAAAGAGCCAAATCAACTGATGCCTCACTACTCTGCCTCTCTGCCACATCTCTCTCCTTTCAGTTCATTCTCCATACAGTAGACAAAGCGATGTAGTAACAAATGGATCTGATTAGATTACTCTAGTATTTTGACACAGACAATGGCTTCCCACTGCCTTCTTGATAAAATCCAACTTCCTCAACATGGCTTACTGCTAAGCTAAGCTCCTTTCCAGGCTCACTCTTACAATAGTCCTCTCTCACATAGCTGGAGTTAATCAAACTACAGTTGACCCTTAAACAACATGGGAATTAGGGGAGCCTACTCTGCAGTCAAAAATCCGGGTGTAACAGAGTCAGCCCTCTGAATCTGCAGTTCCTCCTGCATCTACAGTTCTGCAGTCTAGGATTCAACCAACTGTGGATCACGCAGTACTATAGTGTTTATTGTTAGAAAAAACTCATATATAAGTGGACCCACACAGTTCAAATCTATATTGTTTAAGGGTCAAATGTACTTGGTCTCTGCCTGAAACATCCCATGCACTTTTTGGTTTTCAGCCTCTTTATTGTTAATGCTGTTCAAAATGCCTTCTTGACTTTCATCTGCCTAACCAACTTCTACACATTACTAAAGACTCACTCACACACACACACACACCCTTCCCCATGTCATTTTATGCAGGAGGCCTTTTCTGACCCTCAGGCTAAGTGCCTTCTTTCTGCTCCTAGAGTCCTTTCTATTTCTTTCTTACAGCACCTAATACACTGTTTTGTCACTGTCAACAGCTCTATCTCCTTTACAACGGGGGCTTGTCAGATTCATCTTTGTGCCCGCATTTAGTGAAGGTTTTCTGTCATCTTTGATTCCCTTTCCTTCACCATACTGGCCCCTCCCCAGATCCTATCAACCAACAAAGTCCTATTGGTTCTGCCTCCAACAGTATTCTAAATCCTTCTCTCTACTAACACTCTAGTCACAATCAACATCCCTTTTGTCTTGACAGTTGTTAACTGTCTCCTAATAAGTAGCCCTGTTTCCATCCTTGCCCATTCTGCGCCTAATAATTAAAATACTTTTTCAAGAACAGGTTACAACTCTTCTCGGCTTAAAATTTCCCAACTGTTTCCTGCTGCACTTAGAATAAAATCCAAACGCTACCATGGCCTATGAAGACCTACGTGGTGTAACCCCTCCCTACTTAACCGACATCATCTCCTACTATTCTCCTTGGAGTTCACTACTCTTAAGCTACACTGGCCACCTGAAATGCGCCTAGCTCATTCCTGCTCTACAGCCTTGTCACTTGTTACTCCCTCTATCTACAATACTCTTCTTCCCGATCGTAACAAGGCTGGCTCCTTATCAGAGTTCAGTTCAAACATCTCCTTTCCAGAGTTCTCCAATAGCCACCCTTTCTAAAAGCAGCCCACCAGCATTATTATGTTTTGTTTTATTTTATTTATCATTTTGTTTTATTTTGTGACCATTCCTCATTATCTCGAATCTTCTTTTTTGTTTACGATCTCTCTCCCAGAACTCGAATACAAGTTCCACGAGAGAGGAAGCTTGCCTATCGTTCAGTCCTGTACCCTAGATTGTGCCTGCCACAAGGCAAGCGTTCAAGTAATGTTTGTTAAATAAAGCATTATGGTCAAAACGTCACTAAACAGGAGTCCCTGGACGCTCAAAGAAAAAACCAGTGGGGCAGACACAGGATCGTTCCTTCCAAATCAGCGCCTCTCGGCTACCAGTCCCTTCCTCCTGCAGTTCCTCGCACATTCCGGACTCCCGGCCTCCTTCACTCGCCCGCCCCCAGGACTAGTCCTCCCCAGGGACGCGAGGCTTCTCTCACCGTCGGGTCGGAACTCAAACTCCAGGAATTCGTGGCCGAACTTGCCCTTGTGACCCACGTAGTAACGTAGATAGAAGTCACTCTCCATGGCTCGCGAAAGGCAACTTTAACAGCAAACCTCACCACCGCCGTACGCGCCCGATACTGACGTTTACGGCGGCGCGCGGAAGTGACGTCAGACGACGCTGCAGCTGGTCGTGGCCAGATCCCTTTCTGCCCCGTCCGGCGACGGGGACAAGGTGGCTCCGCCCCTCCGGGCGGGAACGGAGTCTCTTCCGCCGGATGCGGTTTGGGTGCAGCCCCGCCTCGCTAGTCCAAGGCGGGAACGGAGCTGAGGCTGATAGACTTGCGTCCTCCTGGTCTTGAGGCCGGAAGCCTCCTGAGGGCGTGTGGGCCTCGTGGTGTGTCTGGAGGCGCACTTGGAGACCTTGGGCTGAATACCCTGAGTACTGTGTCCCTCCAGGTTCCACCTCCATTTAGGACACCCGACTATGTGAGTTGGACAGGGCCCTTCACCGTCTTGAGACCTAGGTCTTCTCAACAGAAAAATGAAGTTAAAGCACCCTACCTAACGGGAGGGCGCAGCACACGAGGGTGCTTGTGTCCAATGTTGACTCCGACTGAACTCTGCCCTTTTAGGATCAGTTCTAGAAACCATTGTCATTGATGCTTTCCCTGACTCCACAGTGGAGGTTGCCATTTTCCTGCAACTAACTCGCCCACACTTATCCCCCATTTTATCTCTACCTTTTATTTCTTCCCCTTTCTACCTCACTGCACTCTAGATGAGGTGCTGTGAGTAGGAGTTAAGTTGAATATCTGATCTCCCGCTCAGTCATCTATGCACTGCTTACCCAGCAGTGATTCTTAGTCCTGGCAGTGCAATTGAATCGCCTCGGAGGACCTAAAAAATAAACGTGCCTGGGCCCCACCCCAAACCAATTCAATCAAAATCCCCCATGGTGGATCTGTGCGTTGATACTTATTTTTGCAGAGCTCCCCAGTTGAGTCAAGATTGAGAATTGCCCAAGAGGTCCTTGCCTTTTTCAGGCTGAAGTGATTGACATCTGTGAAGGCCTTCTGGCTGTGGAAAATTTTTATTCCTTGATTAGGCCAAGGGCAACCAAACTGCTAATTATTAGAAGCCTGCTTTAGTTCATCTAAGTTCCAGCCAAAGGGGAAATGGAATTGGTTCTTGGTGCTGAGATGGTATTCTTGTGGCCTGGCAGCTCTAACTATACCATTCTGTATTCAGGCTAGTGGTCTCTGATTCTCATTCGCAGTCTTGCCATTACTACTTTTCTCCCTGAAAAAGCATTGGTAGTAGAACGGGTGTGATGGCGGAAAAAGCCGCTGGAGATTTGTGTTAACCCCATTTGTGACAGTGAGTTACTGTGACCAAAGCTGAACTGATTGAACTTTTTAGACCTCATGTTTCTTTTCTTTAAAATGAGCATAATAATATTATACATCTGGCAGAACTGTTGTAAAGATAAGAAATAATGTCTTGGAAAATGCTTTGCAAACTAAATTGCTATAAGGCATTTTATTAAAAAAAAACAAAACAAAACCAGATGTAGGTGGTAACAAGGGACTTGTATAAAAGAGAAGGAAACAAGGTATTAGGCCACTAATAGGTCAGCCCATAGGCTGAGTATGTTTACAAGTGCTTGTTTTTTGAATCCTCACAACAATCTTGAGGTGGTAATTGGAGTTAAGTATTTAGAGACATTGGATAATGACCATAAGGTTATTTTCCAAGAGTGAAATTATAAAAATTATAATGTAATTGGTGAATCTGGGCATCTGCAGATGTGGCAAATATCAAAAATGCTGAGAAAATTTAAAGGACGCTCAACTCCAATCATGCTATAAGGTGATTTCAGGTTTTGGAGTATGAGACAACGTAGCATAGCTGAAAGAACATGCGTGATCTGTGTGTTTGATGTGCCTAAATTCAGCATAATTTACTGAGCATCTACTAAGTGTCATGTGCTGGGAATACAATGGTGAGTAAGACAGACCTTTATAGAACTTGCAGAGGAGGCAATTAAGGAGCATGCAAATAATCAATTTAGTTAAAATTTACAAATAGGGAAAGCACAGAACACTATTGGAAGCACATGGAGTGGCTCCTAATCCAGTCTATGGGCCTAAGGGAAGTCTTCCTGAAGGAAATGTTTCAGACAGAGGGCCCAGAACTGTGTGGTTCAAATACAGAATAAGGTTGTGAAAATAGTAATGAGGTTGGAGAAGGGGCAGAAGCCAAATCATGAAGACCTTACCATCCATATTAAGGAGTTTGGGCTAAAACCCAAGGGTACTGGATTTTAATGCAAGGAAAATGGATGAAGGGCTTTAAGCAGAAAAGTGGAAAGGGGTGGTGGTGACATGATCTATTGCATTCTAGAAAGACCACTCTGGCTGCAATGTTGTAGACTAGATTGGAAAATGGAAAGTTTAGAAGTGTGAAACTCAGATAAGTAGTTGTTAAAGTAATCTATGGTGGTGATAATCCAAGATGATGGTGGCCTGTACTCGGATAGTGGCAATGGAGATATAAAAGTGGATGGATCTAAGATGGAATGCCATAACAAAGGGGTAGGTAAAGGAGATTAAGATGTGGCCAGAGAGGTAGGGGAAAAACCAGGAGTATTGTGTCATATAAGCCAAAATAAGAATATTTCAAGAAAGGAGCGCCAACATTGTTACATACTGCTTCCAGGTCAAGGAAGATAAGGACTGAAAGTATTTATGAGATTTATAATCAAGGAGACCCTGGGTGACCAAGCAACCTCAGTGGCATGGGAGTCAGAGGCAGGGCAGAAGTACTGGGATACAGGTAGGCAAAACCTGGCATAGAAGTGTAGTTACCTAACCCTGTGAGTTAGGTCTGAGAATGAGAGAACAGAGACGGCTTTCTAGGTGGAGTACTCAAGGACAAATAGGAGTTACCTAGATGAAGCAGAGAAGGAAAATCTAGGCACCACATGTGCATGAGCACTGCATGCACTACATGTACTTTGGGGGCACTAAACATAACTGTGACCTTGGGCAGTTCCTTCACTCATTTCCTCATCTCTAAAATGGGAATGATAATACCTATAGTCTTTATCTTGCAAGATCGTTCACTCCGCCTTCATTAAAGCATCACAAACAGTACTTTCGGATTTTTAAAAAATGAGTTTAATGTCTCTCTAGAAACAGTGCACTGATTTTACAAATGTCCACATTTGGCTTTTAGTTCACCAAGAAGACGTCAGTACAGCTAGTAAGATGCAGCACACCACCCTTTGCCGCTGGAAGAGAAACCAGACTGCAAGGGGCACTGAGCATAGAAACTAACAGAACTCGGAAAGACAAGACAAAAGCAGAAATGGTTAGCGTGACCCAACATCCTAACATGCCTGTTACATCACATATGGTCATGTGGGGGTGTCAGAGGAAGGGGGAGACAAACAAGGGAAATTTGTTTGGGTACAATGTGATGGAGTTTGCAAACCAGTCCTTCATTGCCACAACAGCTTGTAGAGAACAAAATGCTATTTTAAAACACATGGTTTGTACAGATACTTGTTTTCTCTTGTAATTTTTGTAAAAAAGTATCAAAACCTTCATGTATTTAAATATATATATACATATACAGGTGGCTTTTTAAAATTACTTTTTATAGCACAAAGTGTTTGCAAACGCAGAGGATTTCTGCTGATTCTTGACTATGCACATGGTGCATAGCCTGAATGAACAAACTTCCTGATTTCTTATATTAACTGAAATTTTGAAGCTGTAATTCCTCCACCTCTAAGTTCTCCATACCCTGAAAATCCCCAATACCCTAAAAATAGTGTGAGAAGACTCCGATACTCTTATCTTCATGCATTGCCAGGAAAAAAGTATTTACTCTGAAGCGTTTAACTGATAACTCATGTATATTCTGTGAAATGATGAATGTATGGCTGCGGTGAGGGAGTGGGGTGGAGAGGTTCACATTCCTGTGTCCTCTCCCCAGGCCCACCAGCACCAGACTGGACAGTGCTTGTGGTCCCCTCTCCATGTCTTCAAAATTTCCAGTTTTCTTTTTCACTGTTAGAAAATCTCAGAGGCTCCTGACAACATGGAATGCTTATGAAAATCCCTTTGCCTTTATTAGTCTTCACTGACCATATCAAAAAGCTTCGACTCAAATATATGAAAAGCAGTCAGTTTCACTTTGGCCACTGGTAGGCTTGAGGCTGAAGACTGTCATGCCTGCAAAGTGCTGATCCATTTTCTGTGATGCACTTGGTGCCTTGTACACAATAAATGACCAAGAAATGTTTGATTATTTGTGTCAGAAATTAAATAGAAATATTCTATAAAGTGCTTATATTGAACCTGTCTTTCCATCCAGCCTCATTTCTGGCTAAGTCCCCCTTGAGCCTTTTGCTCACTGCAATGAATTCCACACAGTTCCTTAAGGTTGCCATGCTGGTTCACGCTTCTGTGTCCTAACTCAGTGTCTCCTCTGCCTGAAGCAGCTTGAACACCCCTACTTCATTTTTAAGACTTAGTTTAAGGTCACTTTTCCTATGATGCCTTTCTTGACCTCATCTCCTCAGGCAGAAACGACCTCTCTCTTTGTGCCCAGACAGTACTCTCAAGAGAACCTATTCCTTCTTTATTTGCACATATGTCTTCTTCTACTGCTATTGTGAGTTCGTAATGACAGAAAACATGACTGACCTGTACACCTGCAGTCCCTGGCACTTAGCTGGTAGCTAGCAAATGGTTTCAGTGAATAAACATACATTTTGCAATCACATAGATCTGGAGGGAGAGACAGTAGTTACTGCTGAGTTTAAATCCAATCTCAGTCTGAGGTTACAGGTTACCTCAATCTGTTTTATAAATAATCATGCTATCAAGAGTAAATAAATAAAATTTTAGTTTTCTCCGTTTCTGGAAGGCATTTCTGCCAATGCCTTCATAATTCCACTGGAAAGATAGGCTCTAAGATTGGTAGCAGGTCTGATACAATGTTTGGGCAGCCCAAAGTAGTCTCCTGGAAAGGAAAGGGAGGAAAAGGACTGGGACTAGTTTCTTTTAAAATAAAAAAAAAAAGTCTGATAAAATTTCTGCCCTCCTGATCTTATCTCTAAGCTTCCTTCCAGCCCTGTAGTCCAGTGACTCTATGATCCATTATTGGCTGTAGACAGATGATGGCACAGGGGGAAAAGGCAACAGAGTTGCAACTGCACCTCAGAATGCCTCCAAGAATAGGGGAGGATGGACCTGACCCCTCAGATTTCATCTAATTTACTGCCATTCAACGTTCAACACGTGAGTATTCCACAGATTTTTTTTTGGTAAGTTGTTCCCATAGCTGCCTCTTTCAAACTGTAGTTGTAGCGTATGCAGGAAACATGGATAATAGCTCAGAAAGTTGTGTTTCACCATCATTTTGAGGTCTCAGGATGAGATCCTGTGAAAGCCAGGATCTGACTGAAAGTTTAGAGACTCTGCATGAGTCAGTTATCATTTCCTCCAGGAAATTCAATTTCTTTGGAGGCAGGTTACAGAAAAAGTTGCTTGCTTTGTATAAATTTCATCATTTTTCTTATAATTTCATCAGTCAAAAAAATAATTTCACTTTCCATCCTTGAAAGAATAGTAGTGACTGAGTTCAATAGGAGTTAGCCACCTGTTCTTAAAATTCTGTTCGGTATTAGTCATTCTAGGTCAACTGCATTTAGCCTCTTGACGAATGCTTCAGGACAATCAACACATGAAGAAATTGCTTGTTTATGCAAAGCACAGTGCCCAGGCTCCAGAACATAGTTGTTTTCTCAGAAGTTAGAAGACCATGAGTGACGTAGAGAAAGGTCCGAGGAACAAAACGGGTGACAGAACTCCAGAACATCTGCCTGGAAATTCAGAGGACATCAAGCTGGTAAGACATCCAAGCTTCTCTGAGTTGGGGGCAGCTGGGGAGTGGAGGGGAGGAATTTGCTTAAAAGTGTCAAGCTCCAGGTATGCTAAGGTTAGATACAAGTCCTCTGTTCCTACGTAAGCCAAACACTTCCATGTCACACCTTGTCCCTGGTTGTCCAGTGGGAGTGAAGTGGCAGAACAGTAGAGTTAAGAAAAGACCACACCTTGGATAAGAGCCAGTGGGGACTGAATTCCTTCTGCGACTGTAGGATTATGTTTTCAATGGGAGACCCCCACAAAGAGAAAAGCTCACTTTTTCCCACCTCCCCAAGGCCCAGGAAAAGCAAAGTAAGTGTCCACCATGAAAAAAAAAAATCTATACATATACCCAGAGTTTTTCCTTTTATTCACAAAGCAGTAAACCAAATCCCTATGTGAACATATGTTATCAATAGACTATAGTATTGCATATGCCATTTCCCCCTCAAATAGGACTTTAGGTTTGGCCACTTTTTCTGACTTAAGCCAAAAATTAGTTTCATCTATATGAATACGTGATGGTAACAAACCGATGTATTACTTTAAATTGTTTTCCCCACCTAAAGGAAATGGTAGAGTAAGGGGCAGGGAGAAGTAGAGATGTAATGACACCTGTCCCACCGTCCTTATCCTCACCCATGCATACTCAGAGGTCAGTGCCTGAGCCAGTCCCTAGAGTAAACATGGGCTGTTCTAGAAACATCTCCACTTAGCTCTCTGTAAAAGTAAGGATGGCACCCTTGGGGTGCTTAGAGGAAACCTAATGAATTCAACCCACATTGTCCTAAAGGAAAACGAAACTACTCGAAATGCTGAACTTTAAAACAAGGAGTAGCCGAGGTTCAGGCTCGGTCTCACCTGCGCTCCCGAGAACTCCTGGTGCTCTGTGAAGTCTGTACACTGGCCTTGGCCACGGAGAGAAAGCCCAGGTGAGAGTCACAGCAGCCACGGGTGAGCTGAGGGGCTTCTCCTGACTGACGGGGGCTCCAGGGGTAGAAAAGACCTGCCTTGTCCACTGCATGTTTGCACAAACCATGGTACCTGTTTTCTGAGCCAGATTTACAAAGGCTTTTCTGAAAACCACAGACACCCCTCTTGTGGACTGTTTTAAAATATATTTATCTTTATGTATTGGAACAACAGCCATAGATGTGCCTCTTCTCTACAGATTTTTCTCTCATACACGCACACATAAACATAAATGCACACAGAGTCTGCGCAGTGGGCCAGTCATACCAAAAATAAATACTCTCATATGTCTCTAAATTACTTATAGAACTAACCTTGTTTTTGAAATATGTTAATAAATAATCTAAATGGAAGAGGGAGTTGAAGTGTTTTTTTTCTTTTTTTTTTCACTTATGTTGATGGATAGCCACAAAGCATAATCATTTTATTTACAAAAAAACAAAACTCCCAAACCTAAAGAAGCCCCCCAAACCAAATACCCTCTGTAAATATAATTTTTAAATGATGAGTAAGCTACTGTACCATTGGCCCCTTTTGGTTATGTACATCATGTTAGTCACTCAGCAGTAGCTAGTCCATGAATTCCTCATGGGTAGTGCAACCAGTTAAAAAGTGTATAAAACATTATACATATAAAAACTCTCACATCCTTTGGATGTTTGCAGATCATCATAACTTTGTGGTTACCTTTCCGCAACATAAATTAAAAAAAAATTACGCACATACACACATACACACAGACACACAGACTCATATATATATAAACCCTTCCATCCAGGCATACACCATCCAGAGTGTAGTGCATAGGACTGAATTCCATGAGGCACGAAGGGAGTGGTCCCATCCTCAGGGCAGTCCATCATCTTCCAGGCTTAATGCCACTCGCTAGGGGAGACAGAGCAAAGAAATCATCATTAGACCCTCTGGAGCTATGTATTGGGTACCGACAAGATACCAGATATTCTATCACTTTATAGGCATTAGCTCATACTCTTCAAACTACCTCAAGAGACAGGTTTGTCATATTTATTTTACAGATGAGAAAACTGAGACTCAATGAGCTTAAGCAGCATTTGTCCTGGATCACACAGCAAGCAGGTGAACTAGAATTTGAATCCAGATGTATGTGAATCCAGAGCTGTGGCTTATTTCACCATTCTGTTCTGCCTCTTTGTAAAGAGGAGGGCTGCAGAGATCTAAACTTTCTCCATCTCCCCTTACAGGATTTTAGGTTTGCTCAACTTCAGTGGGTTCGCTTTGGCAAATGTTTAATCCCAGGTCATTAGCCTCTTGTCTCTAGCATGCTAATCACAAGCAGAAAGGTAATCGGCTGCACCCCTCTCAACTACTTACCCAGAATTGGAAGGCAATGCAGGTGAATGAAATTCAATCACTGTTTCCCTCACCCCTACTTTCTAGTCATTAGATACTAGACTTTTCTCTGCCACAAACAGCTGACCACTAGATGGTAGGCCCACTAACCCCTGAGCCAGTCTATTCCACTGTGGACAGTGGACTTCCATTCTTTCCTGTACTGACATGAAATCTGTTTCTTTATATCTTCTGATGTTCCTTGATTCTATCTCTTAGATTCAAAGAGCTCTATACAGACGACCCGTGAAAAGTTTTAGACAGTAGTTGAGTTCTTTCCTTCTTTCTGAGTGTTTTCATCTCCAGGCTATATCTCTAGTTTTCTCCAATTGGTCCTGATGTAATCCCGTGTCCCACTCTTCCATTTCCTGGATACCCTCCTTTGAACAGACCCTAGTGTTTCAAGATTTGTCTCAGCTGTATGAATTTGGACTAACCACTTCACCTCTCTGAGCCTTGGTTTCATCATCTGTTAAATGGGAATAATAATAGGACCGACCTCACAGGGTTGTTGGGAAATCAAATGAGATCATGTATGGAGAGTGCTTAATATAGTACCTAACACACACTCAGGGCTTAGGGTTCTAAATCAACCTAACCAGCATAAAACAGACCCAGACTAGTTTTCCATCTCTGGACAGTCTTCAAACAATAAAAAGTAACTCCACTGCCTTTTGAATCATCTTTGGATTATTTGTGTTTTTGCATGAATGCCATGGCCTTGCTCCAGCAGCACAGGTATTTGAGACTATCTTCTTCTAGTCCAGTTACCCTCCCACCCTCCCCAAGACAGATCTCTAGGCCAAAAGCAGGCCCCAGCAGTGAGACCAGAGAAAGGACAGGGGAGAGAACAGGTTGTCAAGAATACTGATTTCCAGAGCTTCAAGGCTATTTACCCTATGATACAGTGGAAAGAGCATGGGCTTTTGTGTACCTACAGACAGGAGTTTGAATGCTGGTTCTGCCACTTCCTAGTTGTGATCCTAGGGAAGTTACTCAATTTCTCTGAGTTTCAGTTTCCTCATCTGCAAAATGGGGCTAATAATATCAACTATATAGGTTACTGTAAAGACTAAACAAGAAAATGTACATAAAACAGTAGTGTCTGATCCACAGTAGGTTCTTACTAAATGTCAACTTCCTCCCTCTCCTCCTCTCTTTCTCTGCGACTGGCAGGAGCTTATTCTTCAGGCCTTAGATTCACCAGGAATTGCTCCCCCTGAGGGGTTGTTTCCTTCTCTGGAAACAGTGACACTTTACATGTACAGAGTGCTTCACAGCTCGCAAAGCACTCTCACATGTGCTGTCTTGCTTGAACTTCATAAACTTAGGAGGCAGAGAGAATGGGGATGTTATTTCCATTTTATGAATAAAAGTGAGCAGAGAAATGACTGAGATCACAGGGCTGTGGAACAGTGGACCTGGGAGTCATTTCCTTACTCCAGGCTCAGCATTTCTTCCACTGTGCCCTCTCTGATCTTTAAAAATTGGTTAAGAACTGTTTGCTTGGGTTGGCCAAGGTTAAGGATCCTCAGGGCCATCCACTAATCCTCCCCACTTGCTCAACCTCATTTCTCACGTCTCCCCTTCACAATTAGCTTCGGCAGCAGTTCTGTCCGCCCTGCCCCATACTCAATCATTTCTCCCACATGCCATTTCCTCTGTCTGCAGCTAACCCATTTTCCCTCTTTGCCCCAACACCCAGCTCACAATTTGCAGCCTTTCAGAACCAGAGAGCCTTCTAGGGTTGGCTGCACCTGCCTGGTTCACACCCTCACTCATCAGCCCCTCAGACTCAGAGTGGCACTGCCCTACCTTGCACTTGACGACAGGCAGCTCGGAAAGAGGGTTCTTCGGGAGTTGGTGCAGCTGTGACCTTGGTTCCCCCGGCAAGACAAAAAGCTCCTTGAGGGCAGGGGCTGGGTCTTCCAGTTCTCTGGTCTCCCCAAGGCAGGGCTCTGCCCACAGTGGGTGATCAAAGCTGCTGATTGCCTGACAGGGGGATGGACTGGATGACCTATGAGGTCACACTCAGCCCGACTCTGCTATACAACCATGACATCTGCTCCAGCCACTTTGTGGTCCTTGCTCCCCCAAGCCATGCCTGTTGTGCCTCTCAGCCTTTGCACATGCTTCTTTCTGGAATGCCATTTTCCTCCTCTCTATGTGGAAAACTGCTATTAATCTTTCAAGGATACTGTTCATCTGTCACCTCCTCTGTGAGGCACTCCCTGCCTGATTTTCCAAACAGAATTAACAACTCCCTTGTTGATGTTTCCATAGCATTTGTTCAACAACTATTTACTGGGAGCCAACTCTGCTGTGCTAGGCACCAGGGAAACAGATTAATTAGACAGTCCTACCTCAAGGAGCTCACGGTCTAGTGGGGAAACCACTGAGTAAAAAGACAAGTAGACTATAGTGTGACAGGTGCTGTGATGGAGAGAGGAGGTGGTAGGACAAAGAAACCAGAGAAAGCTTCCTAGAAGAGGGGACTCCTGAGCTCCCCCCATGGCATTCAGCGCACCGCTATACAATAGCAAGTGACTCTCTATAACTCCCCCTCCAACTCCTTAGAGCAAGTACATCCCTTCTTTATTCTTAAACACTTGGTATCTAGTGCGGTACTTGGCACATACTGGCATACAGTGTTTACTGAAATGAATGGCCAGTTACCTTTCTAGGCCAAAGGTTCTGAAAACATACTCAGCACATAGACAGACATTTGGCTTCTTTACACCAGGAAGAGCCTCTAGGTTTAGGGTGGTCCCGATACCCTTCTACCCCAACTACCTGCCTTAGCATTTCTGTGTCCCCCTAGCACATGGTACGTTCTTGGTAAATGTTTGAAGGAAGAAGGAAGGGAGGGAAGGAAGAAGGGAGGAAAGGAAGGAAGGCATTCTTCCGGCAAGGAGTACTTACTGCTGGGTAGACATGGCCAATCTGAGCACTCCTCCCTATGTGGAGCTCATCTTCATCCTCCTCTTCTGTTGTTTTCCTGTATACTGGGTTGTCGAAATTCATGCTTTTGGTATTCTTCCGCTTCCAGTTTCTCCAGATCAGGTAGCCACTCATGCACAGCAGGGCTATTACCGCTGGAGGAAGACACGTGACACTGAACATCCAGCAGGCTCCCACCCATTGCTCAAACAGTAGTGCGTTTCTTGCCACCACTACAACGTGACAATGTTCCTCAGGCTCTGTTTCTGCAGGTTTCTTTTCTGCTGTTGAGAACGCCTTTTCCTAGCTCGTCCTTCATTAACTACTTACTCATCCTTCAAAATCCAGCTCAAATGTGAAGCCTTTCTCAACCTCTCGCAGTATGGTCATTTATTCCCTCACGTGTGTCCCAGTCCACAGTGTCATACCTTATATATGTGTACCCCCAAGGAGACTGAGCTCTTTGAGGGCAGGGACTGTGTCTTTTTTATCTCTCTATGCCCAGTGCCTAGCACTGGAGCTCACTAACGTGCTGACTGAATGAGTGAATTTCTTCACCACACTTCTGCCCTAATGCTGCTGCTTCCCTGGATTTCTCTAAGAAAACCATTCTCTCCTAAAATCAGAGGGTAGAGGGTGGGGAGGGGTGCTTCTTTCAAAGCTGGGACTCTACAAGGAGAGGCACATCTCTAGAAGCGGACACAGCAGGGAACCTAGGCTATGAGTTATAAAATATATATAAATGAATATATTAATGAGTAAAGGAGGACATTCTTAAATAGAGCTGGGCAAAAACGGAGCAAGCAGCTTCATAAGACAGTGAGCCAATCAAGTGGAGGCTGGGTGGCAGCTATCCCGGATGCTATAGAGGGGGTTTCTACTTTGGTAAGACTGTAATAATGAACAGTAATTGGTGCCCTTTAAAGATGGGAACAAGGCAAGGATGCCTGTTATTGCTGCTACTATTTGTTGTCCCAGAGATCTAGCTATGCAGTAAGACCAGATGAAAAACTGAAGGGCACACATGGGAAAGGAGAAACCAAACTGTCATTATTAATAGATATTGTATGTTTGGATAATCTTAGAAAAGCGGATGAAAAACTATTAGAAATAATTTTAGTCCATCAAGAATAACATAAAAAAATCAACAGCTTTCTTATTAATCAGCAATAATCAAATAGAAAGTGGAATGGAATAAGAACACATGCATAACAACCCAACAAAAACCTGTAAAATACTTGGGATTACCCAGCAGGGAACGTACAAGTTCTATGTGATATACAAAATGCTACTGAAGGACACAAAAGGAGGCTGAAATAAACAGAAAGATATGTCATCTTCCTTGCTGGGAAGATTCAATATTGTAAAAATGTAAATTCTCCCCTCATCAATTTGTACATTCAAAGCATAAGATTCCATTGTAACTTTTATAGAATTAACAAGATGATTCTAAGGTTCACCTAGAAGAAAAATTGAATAGAAATAGCTAAGAAAATGTTTCAAGAATAATAATGACCTATTAGACATTAAAATATATCTCAAAGTTGTGCTTCTAGTAAATGGGAATAGAGAGACAACTGGTGAAGGAGCAGATCAAAGTACGTATTAGGCATGTAGTTCATAATAAAGATGACAAGTCAAGTCAGAAGGAAAGGATGGACTACTTAATAATGGTCTTGTGAAAACTAGGAAGGCGTGTCCAAAAAGCCAGTTAAAGCTCAACCTCACCCTACCCTCTAAATTCCAAATGGACTAATATCTAAATACTAAAAAAACGCTTAAAGTAAATATATAGGGAGATATTTTAATAATTTAGAATGAGGCAGACCTTCCTAAGCAAGACACAAATTTCTGCTAATCTGAGGGGTGAAAGGGCAGGTTATATCAGGGAAAACAACATACACATGCCTTTCTATAGAGCAGAGGATGGCAGCAAAAGAGCAGATTTCTCTTTCATTAAACAATGCTGAGTATTTTCCAATCGCTCCACTCAAAGTGAGCCTGGAATGGTCTCACCATCACCTGTAGTGACGAAAGCCTTTCAAGGCCAATTCAAAAGCCACCTTCTCTGGAAGAGCCACCTCCTCTCCTCCACAGGGCATCGTGCCTCTATTACAGGCCATAATAATATGTATTCACACCTTTCTTGTATCACTTTTCTATGATTAAAGACTGAAAGCTCTTAAAGTCTTTTATCTTTTTCTTCCCTGGACTCTTGGTGCCTGGGACAGTCCCTTGCATAGTTAAGAGTTTTTTAAACTTTCACTCACTAACTCACCACCATACTGGCGACTCCCAGGATAAAAGGGCAAAGTCCTCGTCCTTGAGGTACTCATGGGTAAGGAAGGGAGATAAACCATGAATGGACAATCACAATTCAAAGATCCCACCAAGAGAAGAGACTGGCATGAGAGACAAGACGTGCAGGATATTATGGGAACATCAGGTGAGAGAGAGTGAATCAGCCCCGGGGGCTGTCTCTGAGGTTTAACCAAATGTCATATTCTGGCCGTATTCCAAATCCACCTGCTCCTGCCCTCACACACCATTTCCCATTCCTGGCTTTGCTCATGCTGTCTTCACTTGCTCAGGTTTCTCTTGATATCCTTTCCACTGGCTCAAATATCATTTCCACTAGGAACCCTCCCCTGCCCGCTTCTCTTCTCTCCCAAGTCCAAGTTAAGTGCCTCCTGGCACTTTGACTGAACTGCATATTGCTTCATTTTAGGAATTACCATGTCAGAATCAAGTATCTGTTATGTGTGTCTCTCTGACAAGTCTATAAACTTTCAGAGGACAGGAACCATGTCTTACTCATTTTTAACCACTTTCCCTCCCCTTATCACAGAGTCTAGTACATGGTAGCTGCTTAATAAATGTTTGTTGAAAAACCAAACAGGAAGAAAGCAAGATAGCATGATTTATTAAAGGAGGTGCAAGTCGCTCTACTTATTAATTCAACAAATATTTCCTCCCGTGTGCCAGATACTGCAGGGAGCTGGGGAGAGTGGTGAAAAGAGGGACACAGCCCTGTCCCCGTGGAGCCTATAGTCTGGCTTCACATGGCTGGTGTGTAGAGTGTCAATGAGGGGCAATGGGGGAAACATCTGGACGGTTGCCTGGGGCCAGGTCTGGAGAGCCTTGTGTGCCAAGCTGAGAAATCAAACTAAATCAGGACTGGGAGGTGAGCAGGAAGGCTGCCAGGGCAGAAAAAGTCAATGAGACAGGTCAGGGCACTAAGTACTTTGTCCTTCTAGTGCTTTTTCCTAGACCCTGGGCAGGGTCTCTTTCTTTTCCCCAGTGGCTCGGGGCCACACTCACCCATGGGCACGACGATCCCAATGACAGCAGCGGTGACTGTTGAGCCCATCCTGCCACCTTCATTCCCATCTGCAAAACACACATGTTTGCTGACCGAGTCCATGTCCTTGTTGGCCTCAAGCAGGAAGAACTACCCAACTGCTTCTTGCCCTCATTCCAAAATGATGATCCTGGCTAATGTCTAATCATTTAGTCTTTCCAGATCCCATCAGGACAGAAGTCATCTCCATTTCACAGATGAGGAAACTGAGTCTCACTGGGGTTTGGGGGACTCACGGACAAGTGGCAGAGCGGGTACTCACATCCAGGACTTAAGCCTAAGTTCCTCAGCCTTTCCATAGTATGAGGGTGGTAGGAAGCTGGGGGCTGGTGTGGCAGAGTAGCCCTTACATCTTTATGTGGCTGACTGCTTGGGGCAGTTGCCTTTTTCAGCCAGGATCTGATGCTTAGCCTGTCTTGTTTCTTGTCCATTTTAAGTAATTAAAATGGGACACAGTATAATAGTATAAATAGAATCCAGAGCACAAGCCCCTGGGTCAGACTTCTTGGGTTCAAATCTCGGCTCTACTACTTACTACTTGTGTGACCTTGGACAAGTTGTTATATGTATGTAAAATAGCCTATTTATCTTTAAAATGAGAATAATGGTATACCTCCTTCCTAGGGATATTGTGACGATTACATGAGATAATTCATGCAAAATGCCTCCCCAGCACAGTGCCCGGCACAGCCTTGCCTAGTTCAGAGAGGGCTGGGGATGGGGTAGGGGTTGCTGTGAAGTCCGAATAGGGTCTATAAAACACACTCTAAACTGACAAGTGCTGGGAAAGTGTACTATATATTTTTAAAAGGAAGTTGTGTCCTCTTTTTCACGCTTACACTCATCTTCATTGTAACATCTGTATGGACCTTTTTAGTTTAAATAGCAGCTTTCCCTTGGATCCTCAGGACAGCCCTCTGAGGCGTGAAGAAGGGCTAACGTCTACATTTGCTCCAAGAGAGGAGATGACTGTCCTCTGGCAATGGCCCAAATGCTATCCTCTCCCTGTGTCTGTTTCCCCGGGTTACTCTCAGGGAACCTAATTATTAGGGGGAGAAAGGAGCTGCAATGCTTACAAAGTTTACTGTGGAAAAGCCACTGTCCTCTGCCTCCAGGGCCCAGTGATGTCGTAAGTGGTGAACTTAATCATTTCTATCTCATGGTTTGCAGAGAGTTATGAACGAACCATAGTTATGGATATGACTGTCTGGGGAACCTACTAAGGGTGCTGAGAACGAAGAGCAGAGCTTTTGAAGTTTCCAAATCTGAGGGACGCTCCCTCATATACAGTCAGTAACGTGTGACATGGACACACTACCAGTGCCCGCAGGTACTCCTGTTTACACAGCCTTCTCCGCGTCGCATGGCAATCTTGCGAAGCAGGCAGGGTAAGGGTTATTATTATCCCACCGTGCAGGTGAGGAAACTACGGCTCAGAGACAGGAAGTGGCTTCCCTCAAGGCCCTCTACACAGTAGAGCACCTACGGACTCCTAAAGCGCAGGTTGGCGTTCACCTCCCCCTGCTCCCCCTGTGCAGACATCCAGTATTCAGCGCTGCTATGGCCTCTTCTTCCCACAGCTCCCCCCATCCTGGCTTCCCTAGGACCCGCCCATGTCATGAAAGAAGGCAGAACTCATTTCCTTACAGTGCTGGGAGTGGTTGCTGGTTGCAGGGCTTGGGGCAGACGGGCTGGTGCTGGGAGCTCTGGGGACACTAACTGAGCTTGGGACCGCTGCTGCCAGGCTCGGTGTCTCTGTGCTGTGGTTCTGGTAGGTGGTGCTGTGGACGGTGGTCCCAGGGGCTCTGGTGTCGGCTACTGTCCTCGTTGTGGTAGAGGCTAACGTCGTAGTTGAGGTAGACTGAGGCGCTGAAGGGGAAATATCATGAAGGTCACTTGGATAGAGAATTTTGGTTTCAGTGCTTAAATTTTTGCCCCTGGGAGGTTCACTTGTGAACTCAACCTCATGGCTCAGCTGAAACTCCTTCCCTGATCCTCCTTAGCTGGGTGCCAAGCATACTGCACTTTGACTTGATAAAGATGAGTCATTAAAACAGTGCTGGAGAATTAGGTGTGGGCAAGACCACTAAAAAAGACTGGGAAGAGTGGAAACCATATAAATCTAGAAGGATTTTACATTGTTACACTGTAAGGTTTAAATTCTCACCTCACTTTAAACACTGGAACCTGGAAATCATACATGGTGCAGCAGACTTACGCTCAAAAGGCTGTGTCCCTTCATCAGGACTGGGGGATGGATATAAATTTATATGGTTGAAGCATTAACTGACTGTTAGTTCCAATCACAACACAAAAGGGCATCTGGGCAGTGTGTTAAGTTCTGGGCAAGTTCATAATCACCTGCATATAAATAGTAACTGAAGCCATGGGGATCAAGGCTTTTTAATTCAAGGTCTTCAAGGGGTTCCAGATTCCCCTGAAACTGAATTTGAAATGTTGTACGTGTATGTGTGTTTTTCTGGGTGAGAAAGGGAGAAGAGAAAGCCTTGGCGGGACCCCAGGGGACACCAGCATTCAAGGTAGGTAAAGAAGAGGAGCCTGAGAGGCAACAAGGAGCCAGCCAGAGAAGGTGGAGGAAAACCAGGAGCACGTGCTTTTCCAGAAGCCATGGAAGGCTTCAGCGGATGGGATCTGGCTTTGCCAGGGGCCACCCCTCCTGGTCGCTCTGCTCACCTCGGTAGCACCTCTTCATGTCAGGGCCCAGCCACATGGTGTCAGGACAGGCACACGTGTACTTGGGAGAGTGGCTGGAGATCTGAGGAGCAGGAAGGCACAGGTACTCACAGCCTCCTTTGGGCTGGGCACTCAGCTCGCAGGCGTCTGCAGCTAGTGGCACAGAGAGACGGAGCGAGAGAGGGAGCTGGGGCGCAGACAGGGCCTACCAGGCTCTCCCTCCTCTGAGGGCCGGGCCCTCCCCACTGGGCTTACTCAAAACAGTTTCGCTACTACTTTTACTGGGCACCTTCCAGCACTGTGCCTGGTGTTTTACCCCCACAGTTTCATTTAATGCTTGTCAAAGCTACACCTCTAGTAACTTTAGAGACAATTTGAACTGACGTCTGTTGTACTCCAAAGTCCATGATTTTTTCTCTGTCACATGCCATATATCTCTCTTATTTAAATTTCTAGATCTAGAATCAGGCGTCAATCTTATTTCTTTACCCCTTTTTGCTTTCCCACCCTTCCCGTTATAGTTAGAATGAGGGGTTGTTGCCACTACTTCTGGGGGTGCTGCATTGAACGTGAATGCAGCCTGCCTCGTGGAGGGAGGGTACAAGGGCAGGGAAGGCTCACCTCTTGGCTGCTTCAGCTCATGGAAGATGACAATGTCATGTGGGTTATTGAGGTTCTCAGCTAAGACAGAGATTTCCAGGCCATTGAGCCGATTTGCACTGAAAATGGCCTCATTCTCCAGGTCTGTCCAGAACACCTTGTCCTGTGGAGTACAGAGGCAGAGGACGAGAGGCCTAGAGCCTAAAGCCATGACCTCAGTCTGAGGGCTCGGCCCGAAAATACAGCCACAAGAACTGCCCTGAGCTCTCCTGTCCAGATTCATTGTGGGATTCTCAGCTTTGATCTGTGGCATATGCTCTGGTTCCCTTCTGTCTCAGAGGGTTACTCAGTGATTCTGTGCTTTGGCCTGAAGCCTGCTCATTAATGCTGAGCTAGGCCTGCTTCCTGGAGTTCAGCAAAAACCCAGGGTGGGGTTTCTATAGCTGTCACCATTACTAGGGTCTGGGACCAAGATTGAAGAGGATGTGTGATCCAGTGAGCATGATCCCTACTGGGCTTCCTACAGCCTCTGGGCATACACACATACGCATGCAATGGTTAGTCATACAAGCCTGGATGTGCCTCTGTAGGCAAATCCACATTTACAGGTGCAACCGTGCAGCCTCATGTACAGATGCAGACACGTAACCTCATGCTCATCTACGTACCCAAAGGCACACTGGTACCTAAATGAACATCTAAGTACTGGTATACGTATTTATACCCACAAGCACTAGCACACACAGGAATGCACATTTTAAAACTAATGCATTTATGTGTACACATGCACATACACATACATGCCACATATATGCACAAACTCATACACATGTCTGAACACACCTGTCTTTTGAAGCAGGGGCTGGACTTGGGAGGTGGGGCTTTGCCCACAATTTCAGAGCTGTGTTGGGTGATGCCACTCCAAGCAAATATTGCCAGTGCCCTCCATAGATCAGTGTCCCCTTGCTTTCCCTCCCCTCGGTGGTAGAGTTAGTTTTGGGGAAGAGGTACATGTGTGTGAGAACCTGGTTGGTTCTGGCTTCCTCATTCCCCAAGAAGAAAGGTTGTTAGGATCAGAACACAGGAAGATCTTGACTCTGCACCCTCCTGTGAGCGCCTTGATAATGGGGATGATGTCTGAATCACTTCTATGATCCCACGGTCCAGCAAAGGTCAGTAAGTGTGCTGAGCTAAATAGCATCTCTCAGGCCATTTCCAACAGTAAATGATACTAAGAAAATGTGTATTCCTTCTTCCTTCCCTCCCTTTATCGGGTACCTTCTGTATATGTGGGTACAGTGGGGGTGCTGGGGGTACAGAGAGGAAACATACATGGTCTAGAAACTTACCTATGAGAAGTGCTCTGAGGGAGGGGCCTTGGGGAAGGAGCATAGGAAAGGCTGCCAAGTGGACAACAGGCTGCAAAGCCTCTGTCTGCAGGCAGCACACAGGTTGTGTACAAACAAGTCAGGTGGCTTCCCTGTCCCTTTGTTTCCACTTGGATGAGTCTCAGGGAGTCGTCCTATTTGAACAGCCTTTTCCAGTCTCCGGCTTCCTGATGAGGCCATGCCTCCCCTCACGGGTCTCACCTCAAACACGGCTATCCCAAAAGGGTGGCTCAGGAAGTCAGGGGAGGAAATCAGCATCTTCCTATTGCCTCCACTGAAGTCAGTGCTGGACAGCTGGTGCAGCTTGGAGTCCACCCAGTACAGGCGCTGGTTCAGCAAATCTTGGGGAGGGAAAGGGGATGGTGGGTCAGGTTGTGAGCCTGGGACGGCAGCCTGGATCTCTGCTCCTCTGTGCCCCTCCCCTGCCCACATCTCCAGGCTAGGCCTCAGAAGGAGGCCAGCCCCGGGCAACCATCAGGAAACACAGGCACTGGCACGATGAGGGGAAACAGAAACAAGGCCCAAGGAGCTCCAGGCAGTGGTCAGGACCAGGTGCCAGAACAGGCCCCCAGTCCAGGGAAGGCAGGGCTCACCCAGGGTGATTCCGTTGGGCCACTCAATACCATCTGACACCAGCGTTTGCCGGTCCACACCGTTGAGCCCAGACTTCTCGATCTTGGCCTGGTATCCCCAGTCAGACCAATACATGAACCTAGAAGAGAGAAGAACCCAACTAGGTTTCTTGTCAGGGGACACAACTGGAGTGGTCTGGATCACAAAGGCTCAATGGCCTTCGGAATGTTGAAGACGATGCTTAGTGGGGATTGGCAAGACTTGTGCAGGTCACCGGAACCAGCAAATCTTAAGAACTGGCTGGCACTTCAGCCTTCATCTCACCTGAGTGCCTGGAGACTGTATTCCCCGAGAGTACACCTGACCTCAGCCAAACAGCCCTGTGAGCCCATCTCTCCCACTTCCAGCAGCTGAACCAGAGCCCCAGAGCACCGGAGTGGGAAGGCAAGGGCCTGCCAACCCTTTCTTACCTTCCTGGTCAACAGAGGAGAACACGGACGACCTACCCAGGGTCACAGTGTTAGAACTCTGTCCAGGGCTCCTCTCTTTTTTGTCCTGAACATTTCTTGAGTATTTACTAGGTGAATAGTCCCACCTCATTTACTTACTAATGTAGTGTTCACTGCACTCTCTAATCCAGTCCCTACAGAGCAGGCAAAATGAGCTTCTAAAAGTAGAAGTTGTCATTCTCCTGTTTTTTTAAACTGAGATATAAGACATATAACATTACATGAATTTCATGTGTACAGCATAATGATACTTATACATATTGCAAAATGATCACCGCAATAAGGTAGTTAACATCCAGCACCACACGTAGCTAACAAACTCTATGTGTGACGAGAACTTTTAAGATCTATTACTCTCCTGCTTTTAAACTTTATGGTGGCTTCTCCTATTGACCTTAAAATAAGATCCCAAATCCTTATCACAGCTGACAGGGCTCTGCGTGTCTCTTCTGCAGCCACTGCCCGCCTCCCTCACACACCCCACACCTACCCTGCAGGGCTCCTCTTAGGTCCTTCAGGGCACCAAAGCTTCACAGAGCCTTTTTCCTCCCCTTCTCTTGCTATTTAGAATAAATGTCTTTCGAGTAGATAAACTTCCTCTGACCTCTCAGCGTAAGTAACTTCTCCCTGTTATCAACTCTTAAAGTACCCCATTTTTCCCTTCTGTAGCTCTACAGCATTGGTTATTTACACATGCAGTGCAGTGTGTTTGTTTACTGTCTGTTCTCCCCACTAGTTTATAAGCTCCATTGAGGGCAGGCTCCTCATCTGCCTTATTCCTCATTTTATACCTGGCAGGTAGCTCATGTGTGGCAGAGGCCTTATTTACCACTTGCTGAACAAAGTAATATTTTCATTCTGGCCTTACAACCACCCCCAGAAGGGTATAATCATTAGTCCCACTTTACAGATGAGTAAATTGTGACTCAGAGGGGCTGACTTCCCTAAGATTACAATGTGAAAAAGTATTGAAGCCAGGCTTCAAATTCAAGTTCAAATTCAAGCTGGAGTCTAAAGCTTGTGTGCTTAATCCTCTCCAAAATGCCTCTGCTGAAACCTGGCATCAAGCCAAGGCTAGCTCAAGACTAGGGGGCTGAGTGCTTGTTCTGGACACCTTCCATTTGCCACTTTGAATCTACTCTCTCCCCATCTCCATTCTGCTTTGAACACCGAAAAGCTGACTCATGTGGGAACCACATCAGTGGGCATGGCTCCCTAGCCTTCTGGCCTCCAGCTGTGTTCAGCAAAATCCTGGAGGGGGAAGGAAAGAGACTGAGGTCAGGATGTCTATTCCCCTGACCGCCCCCTACAAAGTTGGCTGGCTGATGTCCTAAAGGTGACCCTCTCTACCCCTCTGTCCTTCCCAAACTCAGATAACCCTCCCTGCTCCCTGTTCTTAGTCCAGGATGGTGCATTAGACCTTACCTGCTCCTTTGTACATAGTCCCTTTATTAAACTGGCCTTAAATTTTATCTTGAGTATGCAGTGGGTTCCCTGCTGGTACCCCTGCCAGATCCCCAGTGGACAAGGGATGGGCTGGGTGTAATTATATGGTTCGGAGGATGTGGCAGGTGCAGCCCAGGTCTGTGTGACAGTAGACAGGGAACAGGGTTGAGGTGGGCACTAAATGAGATGACTTGGTGTCTGCAGAGTGCCTGGTACTGTCCTGGATGCACCTGTGCACGCTTATTAAACAGCAACTATCAGTCAGTTCCCACAGCCATGCACACCCTCTCAGGGGGCCAGCCCCGCCCCCAGCTGCCCTCACTGGAAGAGGGTTTTCTTATGCCTGCTTAACAATTAAGGAAACAGCAGTAGGAAGAAGCTGGTGAGTCTGGCAAACTTATTATGATGCAGCTGCTTAAAAACCACACCATCTCAGGACATCCCTAGACAGAGGGAGGGGGCCCTGCTCTGTTCAGAATCCCTACCCCCGATATAGAGGCGTGGCCAGAGCAGGGCAGCCTGGAGCAGAGCAGACCCAGTGATTTCGGCCCTCAAATCTTGCTGGCTGTCCTGCAGGGCAGGGAGTAAACATGTTTGATGTAATTCCAGAGGCCAGTGGAGGAAGTCAGAGAGAGGCAGACTTGGGAATACGAGAAACAAACAAGCAAAAGAACACTTTCTAATGGGCAGGGCTGCCCCCAGATGAAACAGGCTGTGTGAGAAGTAGTAAGCTCCTGTCTCTGAAAGTGTGGGGGCCGCCAGATGCCCACCTGTAGCGTGTAGCAGCCTGAGGGAAGACTTCCTGCCCCAGCAGTGTCTACCAGGCCATCTCTAGAGCCCTGGTTTTATATTATGATGAGTGAGTAGCAGAGCCCTGGGAGAGCCCTGGCGACCAGTACCCAGGGAAACCTTGGTCAGGGGTTAACAGCCTGGGAGGCCCATGTGGCCTTTCTTCCCCATGGTCTGTGTCTGAGTGGCCCAGGGCCTCCAAAGCCCTCAAGATATCTCTTGGGACAGACACACGAGGACTGAGCGCCTTTGGGAGGAGAATGGGCAGTTCGGGGTGGGGACACTCACCCTCGCAGGGGGTCGACGGCAATGGCCCGGGGTTCACTGAGGTCACGGCTGAAGAGAGTGCGTCGGCGGCCACCATCGACTGTGGCCACTGAGATGGTCTTATTGCCCGAGTCAGTCCAGTAGATGTGCTTGTGGACCCAGTCCACTGCCAGGCCCTCTGGAGAGTGCAGCTGCTCGTCAATGAGGACCTCCTGCTCTGCTGGGTCGCTGGCTTTGTCCATGTAGGCGCTAGGAGCAACCAGGGCTGGCATGGGGTGGGCGTTCCAGCCCTGGGGCCCATCTGGAGCTGCCCTTCCCCCTCTCTTTTCCCTCTGGGCCATAGCAGTGGGTTTGAAAGGAACTTGGCTAATTTCCATTCAACATGTTCTCTGGGCCACTAGGGTAAGGATACAGGCTTGAGTCAGCCACAGTGTCCGGCCTGGAGGAGCTCAGTTTAGTAGGGACAGAAGTTTACAGCCAGATAATTACAACAGTGCAATGTGATTACAGAAAGTATCAGAGGCTACAGAAGCAGGAGAGTGGAGACTACATCATCCTGGAGGGTTGGAGAAGGCTTTGTAGTTGGCCCTGGAGGACCAATTCACCAGGAACACAAAGAACAGAAGGCAGAGGGAACAGCATGTGCAGATGCCATGGTGTGTGTTCTGGAACAGTGAGATACCCAGAGGGGGTGGAACCGGGTACATGGGATGTAAGACTGGAAGTAAGTGCATGCAGGGGCCACATCCCGACGGGCTCTGCATGCCATGCTGAGGGGTCAGGGTTTCATCCTGGAGGGGTAACTGAACACGTCCGAGGGCATGGTCAGATAGGCATGTTAGATCACTGAGGCACCTGAGGAATATGGGATGGATTGGAAGGGGAGGGGATGAAGGCAGAGAGACCAGTTAGGAGGCTGTGACCTCATCCAGGTGAGAGACGAAGAGGGTCTGCAGGAGGGCCGTGGCGGTGAGAATGGAGAGAAGGGGCCATAGTACAGCAGACACTCAGGAGGCAACATGAGCAGGGCTCTCGGTCTCCCAAATGCCATTTTCCCCAAGCTTTTCTTCTCCCCATACCCTCTCTTTGGGTGATGAGTTCCACATTGTCCCCCGCCATCCATAACTGACTCTCTGATTCTGAGCACTCTCCTAAATTCCAGACTATAAGGCCAACTGGCCCCCCTCTGATGTCCCCTGGACACCTTGAACCCAACACGTCCCAACCTGCTCCTCTCAATTCCTCTCCTCTCAGCCAAACTGCCCACCTGCCCCCACGTCCCCCTCCACTGCTCCCATCTCAGAGAACAGTACCACCGTCCACAAAACCTCCCAAGCCAGAAATTAAAGCTCCCAAAATGAACCTGGGAACTCTTTCTCCAGCAGCCCCATACTCAGTCCGTCGTCAAATCCTGACTCTCCAGTCACAACTGTCAGACAGGCACTGCTCTAGCTGTCTCTGGGTGTGCAAGTATGACTGAGTGTGTCTGTGCATGATGGGGGTGTGGCAGGCATCAAGGTGTCACTGAGCAGCACTTGGCATTGCTTCCGTCCAGCCAGCCAGCCCACCATTTGTTCAACAGTTTACCCAGTCCTGCCTAGCGGATCTCAGGACAAAGAAAGGACATGACTACTAAAAGGGGGCCTGAGCACATGCAGAAGCACCTAGGACAGATCCTCCTTGTGTGTGTGAAGAGCCTTCCACTGGCTGTGCTGTGAGGGGCTGGACTGGGGGCAGTGCCACCCAGGAAGATCCTCCACCCCCCTGATTGGGTCAGAGGCCTCCTCTATACTTTTCCCTCATGATCATCACAATGGATGTCACTATGTTCTGAGTGGGGATCCTCCAGGCAGGACCAGGTCTGAGTCATCTTTGAGTCCCCAGGATGCAACACACAGATATGTGAGCTGCTCTGAAAGTCCTCACCAAACCCAGAGATTTCTTCCTTTCTGCCCTGGCTGAACAGTTCCTATGTCTTGCACAGCCCCATTAGGCCACCAGAGGTCAGTCAAAGCCCCAGTGTGTGGGGCTCAAAGCTGTTCAACGAAGCCCTCAGCATCAGCCCACCCAGCAGGTGGAGAAGTCCTGGCAGTTCCTTATCCACTGTGATCCTGCATCCCTTCCTAAGCCCCGGCTCCCTCCTGGGGAATCCTAGAGGCAGAGAGGGTGGGAAGGCCACCCTTCATCTCCTCCTCTGTCAGCCCCGCCCCAGCCCAGGCCTGGGGGCAGGACCCCGGCCTCGGCTCACCTATAGATCTTGCGGTAGGAGAGGTCACACCAGTAGATGCGATTGGTGGCAACTTCGACGTCCAGCGCCACGACATTCTTGAGCATGGGGATGAGACGCGAGTAGTCCCGCTTCACCAGGTCTATCCTCCGCACTTCATGCCGGTTGGTGAAAATTAGGGACGGGCTTCTGCCAGCTGCCATGCAGGGAGGTCGAGAGAGAAAGGGTCAGTGCAAGCAGCAGGGGATCGCGGCTCTGCCACTGGTTTGCTGGGGGGACGCCTCACTTCCTGTAAAAAGCAGTGACAATGCCTACCTCGTAGGTTAGAGAAGCAGATGAAATAATAGGTACTAGAAGGATAAGATGCAAAGCGCCAGGCGTTACAGAGAGATCTTTATTCTTTTTATTAGACATAAATTTCCCCCAAGTCTTTTATGACTCCCTGTTTCCTCTGGCCTGCACAGAAGGCCTTCCGCAGTGTGACCCCCCAGCTCCCTGTCCTGCTCATCCCTCACCCCTCTAACACCATGATTCCAGCCACCAGACTACCTGTCATTGCCTCCCAGCGGCAGAGCCTTGCTGCCTTGGGGTCTTTGCTCAGGTTGTCCCTCTACCTAGAACGCATTTCTCCCAGAGGCTGCTACCTCCTCTGCCTAGGGCCCCGCTGCCATGCTCAAGAAGGGACAATGTGAGCATTAAGTGCATCAGAAAGATGGCTGAGGCTGCGGGATGGAGCACAGATGTCAGAGCTGGGGGTGAGACTTGAGGGATGAGAGTCAAGGAGGCCACTGTGAGTCTCTAGTTTATACAGAGTGTATCTGGGGACATGGTAAGAGATGAAGCTGCAGATGCTATTAGGGACCAGGTGACAAAGGATCCTGTGAACAGGGTGAAGAGTTTGCACTTTATTCTGAGCTAGAAGTAGGGGTGGGATGTGTGTAATATAACAGATTATATGTGCAATAGGGCAACACACATTGTGTATACACAAACCCATTTTCAGATTTAGGATCAGATTTGGATGATCCTGGCTACTCCATGTGGAGGGTCACTGTCCCACAGGCCTATGAGGGCCTAGCACATAGCACAGGCCGCCATTGCTCCAGTCTGTTTTAGACGTAACGGCCACTCTGCAGCACCAGCACTGTCTGAGTGGCAGCGTCTATCCCTAGAGCTGCCTGTGCCTCCTTCCTGTCTTGTTTTCCAGCTGACACTTCTGCAGGCCACCTGTTCCCTGTCACTGTGCATTTGTGCCAGGTTAATGTGCCCCCTCAGGGCAGAGTGGGACCAGCACAGAGCTATGTGGGGCCTGGGGCTGGGTATGTGACCTGTGGGACACAAAGAGACTATTGCAAAGCAGGGCGGGTGGCAGGGAGGGTGTGGTACGAACAGAGGGCACAGAAAAACAGGGCTCCAAGCACAGGAAGGAGAAAAGAAGAAAGCTGGGGTCAAGGCCCGACTCTGTCACTGACAAACTGGTTTTCCTCACCCCAAAGTGAGAGCAAAGACACTTCATTTTCCCAAGGGCAGGAGCTGGGTTCCAGATATGAGGTGACTTTTACTGGGGGCTGTGACTGTGACGAGAGCCCTCAGAGCCCGTGTGTTTGTGATTTGAGTTTTTGTGTAACTGCACTTTAGATATTCGTCTGTGGGGGTTTGTGTATACACAGGCAGTTGTGTGTTGTCTCCACTGCACGTATATAATTCATGTCATGTGTCACACGTGTCCTGTGTGGGGGAAGAACAGGTGCATGCTACATGTGATGTGCTAATATATGTGCTGTACGCTGTACAGTTTGGGTGGTGCATGTTTTGGGTTTATGGGCTACATGTCAATTACTGTAGCCACTGTAATGTTATAACTTATAGAGTGATACTGTATTTGTGCATCTGAATTCCAGGTTCACATATCCAACAGCCTACTCAATCCTTCTGCTTAGATGTCTAAACAGTTTCCTTAAATTTAACATGTCCAATCAATCTAATATTTCTCCAAGCCTGCTTTTCTCACCATCTTTCCCAACTCCATAAACAGCAATCCTATTTTTCTAGCTAGTTGGCCAAAAACCTTGGAATCATCTTTGATTCCTTTTTTTCTTTCACATTCCACATTCAATTCATAAGCAAACCTCTTGCTTCAGAATAAATCCTGACCTTTGAAATATATTCATACCGTCCACTTCTCATCATTTCCACTTCAACGCCCTGGTCCAAGCCACCAACTCTTCTCTCCTGGATTAATTACAGCAACAACCTCTTCCTCTTCAGCGGTTTCCTGACTTCCTCCCGTGACCCCGACTGTCTATTCTCAACACAGCCGCCAGGGGGAGCCCACTGAAATGTAAGGCGCACCAAGTCGCTCTACTCAGAACCTGCAAGGGCTCCCTTCCCCCTGAGAGTCACCTCGCTGACTTCATCTCCTCCTTTTCTCCTTGCTCCAGCTGCCCCAGCTTCCTCGTCATCTGAACACAGTAGGGATGCTGCTGCCTTCCGGCCTCTGCTTTCTGTGGTTCCTGCAGGTGAGGCATGGCTCACTCCTTCACGTCTTTACTCAAATGTCACCTTCTCAGGGAGGGCATGCCTGAACACTTGATCTAAAGCTGAAAGCCACTGCCCTCTTGGACTTCTCCCTTTATATTTCTCCTGAACCCTCATCACCACCTGCCATGCACTGTATTTTATTTATTTTTCTGATGTCTTATCTGTCTTACCCACAGTGTATAAGTCCCATGAGGACAAAGATTCATGTCTGTTTTGCTTACTGCTGAATCCCTAGTGCCTACAACAATGTTAGGTGTAAAGAACAGAGTAAAAGGAGTGCATTCTGTTGGCTGATGGACGTTAGTTAGGTCTGCACATGGCCTGCTCTGTGTGGGCTGCCTATGCTGTGCAGTCAAGCCTGTGTCTGGCACTGTGCCGTCTCTGTGGGCTGTACCAGGCGGCTTTACGCAGGATCTTGGTCACTGAACCCTTGTTGATTGAAGAAGAGTGGAAGGCTGAGAGATCATTTCTAATGGGTGTTCTAGTGGGTGTCTGTGTGCAGTGCTGTGTATTTACACGTTGAGCACTGTGTGCAACCTGCTTCCTGTGTGTGTGTGTGTGTGTGTGTGTGTGTGTGTGTGAGGGTGTCCACGTCCAGCCCACATACCCGTGAAGCACACTGCTTCCTGCAGTCCCTCAGAGCCGCTCCCTTGCCCCCCACCTCAGGGTGCCCATACCAACAGCCTTGCAGTTCTTGGTCAGGGTGTCCATCTCATAGCCAGGGTGGCACTCGCACTTAAAGTAGCCCTTGTAATTGACACAGATCTGGCTGCAAGCGTCTGGGTCCTCGCACTCGTCGATGTCTGTGGGGAGGAGCAGAGGTCAGAATTGGCAGGAGGAGCTGCCTCGCTTGGGGGGGCGAGGGGAAGGGTCTCACCGCCACAGGTCTTCTGGTCCAGGAGCTGGTAGCCCGCTGGGCACGCGCACTCAAAGCCGATCTTGAGGTCAGTGCAGATATGGGAACAGCCACCATTGTTGTGCAGACACTCGTTCAGCCCTGGGGAGGGATGTGGGCTCCTGAGGGCCCAGGAGCCCAGGCTGGGGTGCAGGCAGCACTGGGGGTGGGGGCAGGACAGGGATGGGGCCTAGAGCTGAAGCAGAGATTCAGGGCAGCGGGCCTCCCCTAGAGCCTCATCAAGCCTCTGCCTCATTGGCCAGGTGGCTTGGGCGAGAGGAGGCTCAGAGAGCAGGTCCCTGCTCAAAGCTGGACACACAGACAGGGCAGAGTGGAACCAGAACTCAGGTCCTTTGCCTCCCAGGCCAGACCTCCATCCACCACCAGGCTGGAGGCAGCTAGGCAATATAAGGTCTTTCCTTTCACAAACACGTTTCTTATGGCTCCTCCTTCCTCATGACCTCGGGGTCAAAGGGGCCATGTCCTACCCTCAGGTACCCGACGAATCCATTCTGAAATGCCGTTGCTGAAACACCTACAGCCTCGGAAAGCCCATTTCCCTCCTGAGGCGGCTGGCTCCCCCACAGGATGGGCCGCCCTGTGGCTCCTGCTCCCCACCCGGCGCTGCCATATCAGGTTGGCCAGAGTCCAAGGGCGCCCTCAGAATCTCCTTAAAGTGTTGACTTCTGGTTCCCCACCATTCAGGTGCTTTTCTTGGATATACTCCATCTGTCTGTGTCCCTCTCTGGACAGGGCGCAGGGCTAGTCTGCCACCCAGAGGGGTCTGAACAGCGAAGGCTGCCCGCTCCTGATCTTCTGGTCTGCTAGGACTCTTTCTACACGGAGCTGTTGCTAAGTCAGTTCTCTCCCACCATGAACTACAGTGGATTTTTTTCATCTCCTCTCCTCTCAGCCCTTGTTCCTGTCCTACACTCAGTCACAGGTCTGGTCCCAGTATTACCAACTGCTGCAAAGGATGAAGTGATGTCAGGAGGTCACCTGGTTCCCCTATCCTCCACTCCCTCAACACATTTTGGCAGGGTACTAGTGGAGGTCAGGGAGGCCAGGACAAAGGCTCACCAAGTTCTCACAGCATCTTCTGGGCTTCAGAATCACAGAGAGTTAATTCCACAAGCCAAGGGAAGGTGCTGTGCCACCCTCTGCCCACCAGGCCCGCGCACGACCACTCCAGCCAAGCCAAGCAGAGCTGCACCGAACCAGCCATGGCCATGCACACGGCTGGTCTGAGCTGCCCACCCCGCCATGCACAGCTGGGTGCCCCACCCCCAGCCCGAGCCATGCTTAGGGAATATTCCCCTTTACCCCTGGGCCGCCTCCTGTTTCCCCAGGATGTTGGCAGAACTGAAACAACAAAACCACAGCAACCCCATGACTGGGGGATTGGGGTGACTCAGCCGAGCCCAGCTGGGAAGCCCCAGCTCCTTGAGGTGGGCTGAGCCATGGTAGCTTTGGGGTGGTCTCTGTGGGGCACCACCTCCCTGAATCTTTCTGTCACTGAAGCCCTCCCTGACCTCTCCTATACCATTCTGTTCCCTCAGCGCCATCCATTCACTTGTCCACCCACTCACTCAAAGCCTCAATCACGCATCACTCACTTCCTCCCTCTTCTGCAGGAGCAGCAACTCAACCATTGCATTTACCAAGCCCTGGATGGAGTGGCTCGTGTAGGATGGCTCTGAAGGGGGAAGGGGAGAGCCCCACGTGACTTAGGCTTTTATAAAAGAGGAAGGCACAGAGTCCTCCAGAGCAGAGGTGAGTCAGGGCAAGAGAATGGGTAGTGGGTCCGGACCTGCCATCCCTGTCAACCCTGCCCTGGAAGGCCAGCACCGAGGCCGAGGCTGAAGGGGAGTCTCTGGGCCTTCCCAAGTCTGTCTCGCCAGGAGGTGATTCTGCTAGGGGGACTGCAGGAGAGGAGAGGGGCAGGCGGTCCAGAGAAGCCTGCGGAGCATCTGAGGTCCGCCATGAAGGGAAGGGGCAGTGTCACTTCCCCCAGCATGCGCGCCCGCCTGCATGCACACACCCGCGTACAAACACACACACCAGCTGACGTGCAAAAGCACAGACAGGCCAGGCCCACGGGCTCCACAAACACATTCACACAGACGTGGGAGCCACAGAGACATGTGATGCAATTCTCTTGCCTTACGCAGAGAAGGAGCCATGGACACAGACACTGGCCTCTCACCAGCACAGAGACACAAACACATGCGTACATACGTCTCTTTGGTGTGTCATGCAAAAGACAAGAGAGAAGAGAGTTTAGCAGGTTAGTAGTCTTGGGGTGGAGCAGGTAGGGCAGGGGTCTAGGCTCAGCTGCTCCTGCTTCCCTAGCCTCTTTCCACAGCTCCCTTCTTTTGGGCCTTTTCTTGGCAGGGCCTGGGGGAAGTCTGTCACCTGCAAACTCAGGTGGAGGCTGAGCTATTTCTTAATCTTCAAAATCAATTTCTTAATCTTCCACAAGGACAGAAATGTGCTATTCCAGGGAGCTCTGGGGAATGAAGCTCCTCTGAGTCCCCAGGAGGGGAGGTACTGGGAGAAACCAGGAATGCCAGGAAGGTAGGTGACAGAGGGTCTGACCTAGGCTCTGCCCCCAGGACAAACCCCTGACCTCAGAAATGAACCTTCCCGGAGCTTCCCTGGGTTTCCTGTGTGTTCTCTGGGATGCCCACCCACCTACAGTCTAGACTCTCCTGTTCTTTTTAGCCTGGAACCCACGCCGACAGCTCTGGCCATCAGGATAGCTGCCTCATTCTGCTCCTCACTCATGTCCAGCCTGTGAGTCTGATCTCCTAGAAAGCTCCTCACAGTTCAGGATGGTGCCACCCTCTGCTGTTGGGTCTGCCCTACCCTCACCTGGGCCTGGCCTGAGCCAAGTGGCCTTTGGATGTGCCTCATCTGGCCACCCACCTGCTGTTCCCCTATCTCTCCCTCTGCAGGGACTCCTGCAGGGGGGTTGAAAGGCCTCAGAGGCCAGGGCCCTGGTTAGGTCAGAAGGGAAACACTGAGGAAGAGAGAAAGTTCCAGAGTGAGCACACACTCAGGTCTGAATGTGGAAGAAATGAGGAGAGGCCGCGTTTGTGAGAGGAAGCATAATTTTTGAGCATCTGGACTGGAAAGGAAAGGCCCTTAGATTTGCAGAGATGCAGAACAAGAGGCCCCAAAGGCAAACAGCCCTGTCTGAGGCCACAGGACTGTACGTGAGTCCAGAGAGAGGGTCAGAGCAGAACGTGTGCAGAGGGGCAGGCAGGGCCGGGGAGGGGGCGTGGCAGGGAGGGTTAGTCCAGCAGTTGGTCGGAGACAGGTACCGTACCACACTCTTTCAGAGGCTCATCCGACCAGTCCCGGCAGTCCCTCTGAGCATCACACACTTTCCCGCCGTCCACGCACTCGCCACTCTTACACTGAAATCTGCGGGGACCCTCACATGTTGACTCTGCTGGGCCGGACAAGACAGTGGACAGCACCTGTGAGACCTTGGGCAGGGAAGGCTGGGCCGAGCCGGGCCAGTGGGAGGTGAGGAGAGCTCCAGCCCCAGCCCCTCCTGGTCTCCAGAGGGTGCCCCAGGACAGATAGCTGAATACAGGACTGGTGGGAGCTCTGTCCACGGAAGGACAGGACCCCAGGGATAATCAGGATGCCCAAGGATCATCTAGGTGGGCAGGGGACCTATGCTCCAGGGGCCCTGGATACGGGAGGCCACCTTCTTTATCCATTTCCCCAGATAATCAGTGTCCCTGCTTCTACAAGGTGATGACCAGAGGGGCCATCTGAGAATTAAGGGAGCTCTTTGGGGAGCATGACTCAGCCTCTGCTCAGTCTAGGAACTAGTGAAGGAAGCTGCTTGGAGGCTTAGATGTGGACAAATGGTGGGGGCTGGACTTGCTGCAGTATCTTTCATGTCCCCAGTCCCCTGAGCCTCTTTCAGCTGTCACAAAAACACTAGTTCTGGTGCTGCCAGGACCCCCAGGAGGGGAGCAGGGTGACTTAGGGGGCAAATGATGCTCCGGGAGATGATGTGTCTCAGGGACCAAGCGGCGACCTCTCCCAACTCTGCTCTCTCCAAAGTCAGGGGAGACCTCAGGGCTTCTCCTCACACAGGATGCTGCCCCTTTGCCTCTGGCCACACGCACCCTGCAGGCAGCCAGCTTCGTCACTTCTGTCTGGACAGTCCTGTTCCTGGTTGCAGCGCTTGATTGCAGGGACACAAGTCCCATCCCCACACTGGAACTCGTCTCCACGGCAGGTGCCCAGTGCTGGCAGGAGAGGGAAGGGGAGAGGGTCAGGGCCAAAGAGGTGCTGGGACAGCTCTCTTCCCCCCTCCACCCACACCCACACCTCATTTCCACCCCTGGCAAGAACACAACCAGTCGCTGAGCTTGGGAGTCTGCAGAGGACACCTGGCCAAGGCACTTTCAGTGTACAGACAAGGAGACTGAAGCTCAGAGAGGGGGAATGCTTCACCCAGGGTCACACAGCACTCTGGCTGGGAAAGCCAGGACTAAAACTCAGGTCTCCTGTTTCCCCATCTACCGTCTCTCCCCAGGGCCACCCCTCCGGAACAGACAGGTAGCCCTCTTTTGAGTCTTGGTGTTCATTGTTTAATGGTTTCATCCTTTCAGCAAACCTTTCCTGAGCACCCACTGTGCGGGTGGTGGTGGGTCGGGGGACACAGAGACTACTAAGAGCCTTCTCATCTTCTAGGAGCTCAAGAGTGCAGAGCCAGGCTGAGGGGCAAACAATGACGGCACCATAGTGTGGGATGTGCTGTAAGAGAGGGCAGCTCAGGGACCTGACGCAGCTGGGCCCATCTGGGCGAGGCCTTGAAGGATAAGCAGGCCCAGCAGAGGGGAGGTGTAGGGCTTCCTGAGTGTACCAGGGTCTCCAGCATTGGAACCAGCGGGTGACTGCCTAGGACATAGAAGTGCAAGGGTGGGAGGTATGACAGGGAGGGCATCACTGAAGGTCGCAGGTACTGGTGAAGACCCTGGCCTCTGGAATTAGACCTGCCATGTGACCTCACACAACTCATTTCACTTTTTCCAAGCTCCGTAGCCACCGTTAAAACATTACTTTGATCAGAGTAGGGCGGGAAGAGGCGGCCCCGCCGGCGGACGGTGGCGCCTCCGCGGCCCTGGGCGGGGAGCGCGGGGCTGCGCGATCCGGAGGGGCGGGGGCTTACGGCAGTCGGCCTCGTCCGACTTGTCCTTGCAGTCGCGGTCGCCGTCGCAGCGCCAGCTCAGGCGCACGCACTCGCCGCTGCGGCAGGCGAACTGGCCGGCGGCGGCGCAGGCGGCGGGCGCGGACGTGGCCCCGGGGCCCGCGCGGCCGCAGAGCTCGGCCGCCTCGTCCGAGCGGTCCTCGCAGTCGAACTGGCGGTCACAGACCCAGCGCTCGGGGATGCAGGCGCCGCCGCCGCCGCCACAGCGGAACTCGCGGGGCCCGCAGGCCGGGTCGGCACAGCCGCGCTCGTCGCTGCCGTCGCCGCAGTCGTCGTCGCCGTCACACACGAACACGGCGGCCAGGCAAGAGCGGTTGCTGCACTGGAACTCGTGCGGGGCGCACACTGCGCGGGACAGAGAGCCGGTCGGCCCGCTGGATCCCATCCCCCGCGCCCCGGGCCACTGGTCCCGCTACAGGGGCCCGGACCCTCACCTACGGGCCAGAATGAGCCCTGCCCGAGGCCGAACAGTGTCCAATCTGGGTCCTGCCAGGGTCATGATTGGGCAACACATTTGCCCTCCCTGAGTCTCCCCAGCGTCACTGAAAGTGGGACTTCCTATCCTGCTGCCAGCAGGACGGTGGGACGAGGAGGGTCTGTAAAGCTGCATAGTGCAGCCTATCTCAAAGGACTCTGGGATGTTCTGGGAAATGATATGTAACACAATGCTGACCCTTCTAGGGAACAAGGTCTGGACCTGTTTCCTTACAACACAGCTCAGGCCCCTCCCCACCCCCAGTTTCCTTGCGTTATCCCATCTAAGTCCCTTTGCTTGGCATCCAAGGCCACTAGCATGGAGCTACTGCTCTGCTCCATCGCCTCACTTCCACACACATCCTGGCTTCACATCACACACTAGACCATTTGTACATGGTCCCACCTCCCGGCCTTTGCCCATGCTCTTCCATCTCCTGGGCACCCATCTCTTGCCCACCACTGTCTGTGTATATCACAAGGATGAGTCCTTATCCTTCGAGAGTCCAAAGTTCTATTCTACCTCTTTCAAAACACACTTTGTGCTCCTCTGCTTGGGAAGTTCCCCCTACCTCTGCTCTCCTATAGGGTGCCCTTCACAGCCTGCTCAGGTGTCTGGGTCTCATGTCCTTCTCTATCTGCCCCATGACCACAAACTGCACAGGGATGGGCTCTGAGACTGACCCACTTTTGTCCTGAAGGCCAAGCACAGAGCTCCCTGCAGTGAGTGGATATGGTGTGCATGGAGGCTGCACCAGCACAGCTATGAGGAGTGAGTTAGGGATCTGTAGTTCAGGGCATAGGTCAATGGCCCTGCCTGGGACCCTGGGTTTCCACTCTCTGGTGGGCTACTCTGAGTTCAGAGGCTGGGAGAGCCTTAGGAACCACCAGCCCAACTGCCAGTTTACAGATGGGGAAACTGAGGCCCTGAGGGAAGATTTGCCCAGGGTCACATAGTCCATCCATGGTGATGAGGGAACCACAGCTCAGGTTTGGTGCTCTTACTTCCCAGTCTGACTCCTCTCGGCTTTCTTTCTGGTTTTCTCCTTCCATCCTGGAGTACAAACTATTATAAGAGCAGCGACCCCGCCTCTTTCCCTCCTTCATTGCTTACATAGAGGCCAAGAACAGGTCTGGGGGACCAGGTGGGATGTGTATGCAGGGGCTGTGGCCAGTTAACCTGGTGATGGCAGCACCATATCTCTCCATTTGGGGGCGCCAAAAGTCTGTGTTTTTATTTTCTGGCAGAAAAATGTCATTTTTCATTGTTATTGAACATAAAGTAGACGATGTCTTCAGTTTCACAATGTAGGCAGCTCATGTCACGTGTTGCTGACAGCTCTATCAAGTTTCTGACAGATGCATTTCTTCCCCCTTCTGGGCTTCTGGGATGCTGGGGCATCAGTGGGAAAAGCACACCCTACCTTGTGATGTCTGTCCCTCTAGATTAAGCTGACACCTAGATTAGCTCCCCTCCTCCTGTCCAGACAGGGAGGGAGGACTCACTACGATGAGAGTTCTGGGAGGAAGCACTTCCTTCTCCAAGATTTCAAAGCTGACAGCAACTTTAAGATCTATATCCTCAGGCCTATGCCAAGAGACCCCACTCCCAGCATTCATGGATGGAAGAAGCTCTGAGGGACAAAAAAAAGGAGAATTCTTTTTCCTTTGCCCTGGTGGTTGGGAGCTGGAGCAGAGAAGCCCAACAGGACCTCTGAACACTCCCATCTCCAATAGTTAACTGGGAACATTCCTGCCGCAACACGCCTAGTTAGAGCTATTCCTACCCCCTGCAACGGTGGTGATAGCCTTGATGACTGAGGAAACATTGGATTTTCTGGAGTTACAGAGGGAGGAGGATTCTCACTGGCCAGTGAGGCCTCACAAAATTATCACAGCTGGAGAAATGAGCCAGTACCACCACTCAGGCTTTGAAAATGCTGGCCCCAACCAGGATCTCCCCCCATCCCCAGAGGGCTCCTGCTTTGACACATCCAAACTCCAGGCTTAGAATCTGAGTGTTGTGACTCAGAACCCCCCAGAGGAGACGGCATTTCCCCTGGGCCAGGAAGGATGGCTAGGGTGCAAATACAGAGGCTGGTGCAGGGAGCAGGGTGGGAGACAGTGGTGGGCAAGTGCTTGGCAAAAGTCCCCCGAGCGCCCACCTGGATCTCAGCCCAGCCCCACAGCCTACTTACGACAGCCAGGCTGTCTCCTGAATTAATCATGAGCTCCCAGAAGGAAGAATGTGTAGGATTCACCTTATAATCCCTTCCAGAGCCTGGCTCCGGGCCTGGCACACAGTAGGTGCCCAATCAGATATGAAACATGCATGTTCGGGCCATGCTCCCCACTGGCCCAGGCCTTGCTGGCCTGTTCCCTGGGAAGGAGATAATCCCGTGTTTGAAGCTCAGTGATGTGGAACTGCCCCAGTGACCACTTCCATCTGTCCCTGCTGAGGCTGCCGGGAACGTCTTCCTGCCCTACTGACATTTGTGCTTGCATCTGAGAGTTCAGCAACGGTCGTCCTTCCCCCTTCAGGAATCTGCCCCCTCCCCCCGACACTGCCAGAGCCCTGGCCCAGGTCACCACCATTGCTCATCAGGGCCCCCACCCTGGTCTCCCTGCCCTTGCTTGGAGATCAGTACAGACTTATGGAATGGATGAGCAGATGTCAGGCATGGTAAAAAAAAAAAAACTCATGGATTTTGCTGTCCAGACCTGAATTTGAATCTCAGTTCCATCACTCAGCCGTGGGCACTTTTCCTCGCTTGTCTGAGCCTCAGTTTCCTCACCCACAAATGGGGATGACAATGGCTGCTTGTGAGGTGGTTGTGAGGATGAAAAAGAACGTGTCTCTCCAAAGTGCCGGCCACGACTAGTGTCCTGACCATTCTCCTTCCTCTCCACCCACCAAGCCCCTGGAGTGCCCACCCTTCCCCAGAAGGCAGCCTGACCGTGCTTGGCAGACCCTGGGCCCTGACTCCCGACTCACGGGTGACACAGCCGGCCTCGTCCGCTCCACTCTCACAGTCCTTCTCCCCGTCGCAGCGCCATGAGGCGGGCACACACTTGTGGCTGGTGGGCCCACAGCTCAGCTTCTCTGCGGGACACACCTGCTTAGCTGTGGAGACAGACAACATGCATGGCTTAGCCAAGGGGGACACAGGGCATGGCGCCAACCAGTCCTACCGCCCGGCTCCAGCCACCTGGCCCGAGGCCCTGGGAATTCATCAGGACTTTCCTGCCCCATGTCTCAGTTTCTTCATCTGAGAAGAAGCCACTGTTTGCCATTAAGACTTTCTGAATCCTAGACCTGACCCCACCACTACCCTGCCTGACACCCATTCATGGCCCCCTGGTCCCCAGCTCTCAAGCCCCTCCTTGATCCAGCCAACCCCTGCCTGCCTCACTGGCCCTACCTCCCACCTTTCCAAGCCTCCCCTTTAAGATCCAGCAGCATGGAGTCACCAGGTCCTATGTGTGTCTCTGCCATTTCACAGCTGTGTGCCCTTGAGCACGATGTGCCCCATCTGGGTTTCAGCTTGCCTTCCAGATCAGTGACTCCATGTTCCGAACCTGTAGATTTGAAGGGCTCACAGAGGCCCCGACAGATCCCTCCGAGGCCTCGACAGCTCCCTCCAAGGCCCCTCCCCTGGCAATGGCGCTGAGCCCGCTGCTGAGAGCAGTCGCCATGAGACCGGGCCCAGCGGGACCACACAGCTATAATTACTGCAGCTGCAATCAGAGGCTGACTCAATCAGGGGCCCGAAGCCCCAGGGCTGATTCTCAATTTGGGAGAAAGAATGAGAACCCTGATCATGGCTGGAGATAGCTCCCATCCTGAGCATCCCAAGATGACCCATGTGACAGACCCAGCCGAGCAGACGCATCTCAGATCTCCGTGGCTGGCTCCCTCTGCCTTTCAGGGTGTATATGAGGCTGAACTCAGTGTCTCTAGGATGTGTCAGGCACAGTGCTAGACGCTCCCATTTTATCTTTACAATAACCCAGCAGGGTGAGGATTATGTCGAGGCCTCGAGGGAGTGGACTCTGGAACCTGGCTGCCTGGGTTCAAATCCAAGCACAGGTCACTCAATGCCTATCTACCTTGGCCAACAATCCTTAGCTCTGTGCCAATAAAATGGGGATAATACTATTCCCTACCTCCCAGGATTGTAATGATGACCATGTTAGTGTCTGTAAAGCACTGAGAATGCCCAGCCAGTGCTCACTAATGGTACCTACTATTTTTCTCCACATGTAGCAGATGAAGACTTGTTTATTCGCTCAGTGAGTAACCACTGAGCACTGCTGTGTACCAGACAGGGCACAGAGCACTGGGTCCTAGTCACACAGCTGTGAAGAGCGGAGGAAGGGTGCAGTCAGCTGTATCTGATCCCGAGACTGGGCACAGGCCACTGCACCCCAGAGGCAGTGGGATACTGTATCTCACCCTCAGTTTTTCTCTCTGATCTCAGACCAGTTTCCCCTCCTCTTACTTCCACAGCTGGGATGAGAGGCCACAGATGGAGAAAAGGACACAGACAAGATAGGGTTGGGGGTGGGTATCTGAGTCAAGACCCCCAGACAACATGATGCCATGGAAGAGGAGTACCAGGGACCCCCAAGTGTGGACCCCAGAATTATCCATAGGAATACAGTTCATAAATATAGGGCAAACTGTTGGGAATATGGGATTCATAGCAGTCATTTTACAGAAATTTCCCTTTACAAATAACTGTCAGGTAGAGCCCTGGAAAGCACTGATACCCAAAGACCCTTTACAAAGGGCTTCTTGGAGCAGTAGTGCAGGGTGGTGAGGGGACTGCGAGTCAGGAGGGGGGCCCAGAGCACCTCCATCACCAACACACTGCAGGACCTGAATGAACACTTCCCACTCTGGGTCCACTAGAACACGAGGGGGCTCAGCGACCAGTGTGTCCCAGAGTCCTGACCAAGGGGTGGGCATGTGAGGGCTGTTACAAGTGCAGGTTCCTGGGCCCGAGCTCACACTAGACTAAATCCAGACTCTGAGGGCAGAGCTCAGGAATCTGTACTTTAGTAACTCCCCACAGCCCCAGTCCCCTGGTGATTCTCACACACCCAATTTGAGAACCCCCAAGTTATCATTCTGCAAGTCCAAAACATGTAGGATATTTCATCTCTTAAATTCACACCCAGGAAAGTAATAGAGGCATTCTGTATGTTTGTGATGGGCTAGAGGGACAAGGCAACCCTAAGTCCCTAAGCCAGGCCTCAGGAAACGGAACCTCATGGGGAGCTGGCAGGGAGCCACTTACAGAGCACTGCACTGGGTCAGGCTGCGCTGTGCTGTTGAGCTGATAACTTCCCATGTCAGTCTGACCCTCACTGCCAGGTAAGCAGGCCTTGTGAGTGCAAACTCCAAGGGCACCATTCACAAAGATTATCATGTCACTGGCACCTCTGGAAGGGAGCAGGGCAGTGATTCTTCAGGTAAACACTCCATTTTACAAATGAGGAAACTGAGGTTCAGAGAGATCAAGTAACTGGCCCAAAATGCACAGCAGTGAGAGGAGGCAGAGTTCAGGTTTCCTTGAGTAAACTCTGCCCTTTCCGTCAAGCCCCTCACGCTCCTCTGGGTAGAGAGGTGGCCCAGAACCAGCCCCAAGCTCTCCGCTCGAAAGCCCAGGTGACTGAAATGGCCCTTGAACTGTCCACACCATCTCCAGGGGGCCTGGTTCTGCATACCCCAGTGCAGCAGGCAGCTGCTTGAACTTTTAATGAATATTTATACAGTTAATTGCATAACCTTTCAGCAAGGACAATGATTAAACAATCCGTCTGCTTCCTTTCTTTATAATTAATAAGACATTGGCTGCGTCCCTAAATAGACAGCTCTAATTACAGGCTCTCAAGGATTCAGCAGTGCCTGACACCAGCCCTCCTACCCTCAAAGAGCCACGGCACCTTCTGGGAGTGCCGGGACACGAGGGGCCTTGGAGGTCACATTGAAGAGCAGCCACTGGAGTGACAGGAGACAGGCCCAGAGAGAGGAGGTGACCTGCCTGGGCTACTGGGTGCTGGGTGTTCCAACTGCTGTCTCTCTGGGAACCTCACCGTCTCCATTGTGATGCAGCTCCTCCCCACAGCAGGTCATGGACCTCGCCCTCCGGGCTCCCGGGTCAGGCGTCCCACTGCCCAGCCCCGGGAGGTTGGTCTGGGGAGTGTTGACGTGCAGTGTCTCCTTATGAGGCGGGTACTGTTATTACCTCCATTTTACGGATGAGGAGAGCAAAGCCCAGAGAGGGTAAGTCATTTGCTCGAAGATTTCCACTCCAGCTTCCTCAACTCCAAACGTCCTTCTTAACTTACTGCATTTATCACTGCACATGAGAAAAGTAGGCCCGTCAGTCTCCTGGTGTCTCTGGCTGGAGAGGGGTCACCGGAGGCAGGAGGCTCACTGGGCCTTTGCTCAGGCAGAGTCTGCAAGATGGTAGATGGCTGTCTGATGTTCAATTTCAGGATAACTGAAGCCAAAGGCCCCAGGCAGCACAAGGCAGGAGACAGAGCATGGGTTTTGGAGTTGGACAGGCCTGGATCCAAAACTCATTTACTAACATGAAGGAATCCGTACTTTGGCAAGTCACTTAACCTCTCTGCACCCTGGCTCACCCCATCTGAGAATGGGATTACATAATCTCCCAGAGTTGGAGAGTAGTTTAAGTGGGGAAACGTGGAAGTCCCTACACTCAGAGCCTGGAATAAACTCGGAACTCAGAAAACCACTGCTCTTGTTTTCTTTCATGAAATGCAGATGCAAAGGGATGGGAGGGCCCTGGACTCACCCCTAGGGATACACATTACACAGTATCAGGGTCCACACTGCCCACCACGATGCAGCCCCCCCCCCCCCCGGACTGAACACATCTCTCTCTCCTTCCATCTCACCCCCTCTCTCCCTCTCATGGAAACAGATGCCCCAAAGGATGCCTCTGGCCTGCTCTCCAAAGTATGCCAAAGTCCCCAGACGCAGGAGTGAGCCCCACTGTCTTTCAGACATCAGGAATCCTCCAAAATCACCAAGCACCTGCAACGGCATCCTGGAGTGGCTGGAGGCATTTATAAATTCCCAGAGAATCCTGCCCCAGAAATCCAAATCCACTGGTACTTTCTCTAATTCATAAGTTCACCAATTAATAAAAAGGGAAATGTCTGTTGAATAAAAGAATGAAAGTGCTTGACAGCTATTTATTGAGTGAGTGTATCTGCAGTGTTGGTCACATGAGGCTTTAGGGGCAGACAACCTCCAAATGGGGGCCACCAGCTCCGAGGGGACTAGAGACTCAGGCAGTGGGAACTACCGGTGTCCAGCTGCTGCCCCAGGAAGCACGGCATGGGCGCATCCCACCGTGCAGAAGGGGGCAGATACAACAAGCTCCTTCTCATGGGCTCAGGTACAGCACATCCAGCTGGGTCAGCCCCTAACTCGTGGGGTGATCTCAGAAACTGTCTCTGGTCTCTAATAGGAAGGGGTACTTGGTTAATCAGTGAGGTCCCCCTCCAGGTGGAAAGGCTCCAAGATGCATGAATAGAACCTCATTTTCAATAAGCAGCACCCAGATTTGTAACTCATTCACCTAGAACCAACCTCCCCACCTCCACCCCACACCCCTCTCAACAAATGCCTGAAGGTGGGTCACAAACATCCCCAATCAAGTGAGCTATAATTAGAGCTGAAATGCTACTTTCATTAGGCAAATGTCTGGGCTCTCCCACTGTGACTCCTGGCCCAATATGATAGACACAGACTCCAGAACCAGAAGGAAACAGAGCTGGAAGAAATCCCAGCCAGCTAGGGGCAGATGACTTAGAGGAAGAACATAAGAATGGGGACCCACCCCCAAATCCCTTTCCTTCTTCATGCAAACCCCCCTCACTTAGACTAAGATTTTAAATTGGTGTATGTTGGGGAGAGGGTCTGGAGTCAAAATGTCATAGTAAAAATAACACTGTCATTTACTGCAGTACTGACACTCTGTGTGCATTTTTTTTCACTTAATCTTCACCACCCCTGTAAGGTTGAGTACCATTACTCCATTTTACAGATGAATAAACTGAGGGAGATGACTGGGCAATCTGCCTCAGGTCTCACAGGTTAAAGGACCTGAACCCAAATATATCAGACCCAAAACCCACTGCACTTTACCATTGCCTATAATGCTTCTTTGCAGGTGGGGAGGGGGCTCTATCCCAGGAGCTGGCACTGTCCCCAGGAACCTGGTAGACTGTGGAGGTTGCTACGACAACGCCAATTAAATGGGCAGCGGGTTGGCTGCCAGGTTCCCATTCGGTCGGGAAGCTCTGAGCAAGCTAGCTACCAGGTCCTGCTGCCCCAAATTCTGACTGATCCTCAAGGTCCCATTCTGGCTGACCTCCTCCAGGCAGCCCTCCCCATCCACAGGCCTTGCGCATGTGTGACCAATGTAACTGAGCACACAAAGTGAGATCCTGGGCCTTGGGCCCTAGCTGGGACAGGCAAGGGAGAAAGAGGGTCTCAGAATCCTAAGAGTCCAGGAATCTTAGAATCATGGTCTTTGGAATTCTAGAATATTAGAAACCAGGGCCCAGAGGAGAGCTGGGCCTCCCGACTCCTGGGGTGCAGCAGTGGTGCCCACGGGGCGCTGACAAGCCTCAGAGAGCCTGCCTTTGTCACGGAAGGCAGACCAGCCACGAACGACCTGTGTGTCTTGGAAGCAAGGCCCCCTGCTCCTCTAGGCCTCCAGTTACTCAACTGTCAAATAACTGTGCTTTACAACTGGGCATGAAGTGGGCCTAGGAGTCAGGAGGCGTGAGGCTGGAAGGCCCCTGCACAGCCCAGAGGATGTGCAGGCAGCCAGTGCTGGGACGAGCGAGAGTGAGGAAGATAGAGGGAAACACGGTCAGGGCAAGAGAGAGATGGCAAGAGGGAGGAGGAGGAAGGGGCAGGCAGGAAAGCCCGAGAGCAGGGCTGGGCAGGAGGAAGATGAAAAGCAGCATCAGTGCAAAGAGACGCAGATGTGGGGAGAAGGGGAGCACAGCTCAGGCAGCAGGACAGGCCCCAGTAGCCATGATGAGGCACCCCCTCCCCCTGCCCCCAGTGTCCAGGGTAACTGCTGGCATGGGATCCGGATGGCAGAGCTGGCTGACTGCCATGGTGGCCACAGCCCCCTCCCCAAACATGCACTCGGGGCTGCACATAGCTCTGCCCCGTGTTAGCTGGGCAGCCTTGGGCAAGTGGCCAAATCTGTCCCAGCCTCAGTTTCCTTTTCTTAAAACGGGATCCACCCCCTCCCAAGGTTGCCATGAGGATGAGAGCAGCAAGTGGGCGTGGCTGGGCTTTGTTCCTCCAGAAGATCAGGACAAAGCGCTGGGCTGCCTCCTGCCCAGACTCCTCCAGGACAGCACCGGGTTTGGCTACTCGATGGGGTGAGGAAAGGATAGGGTCTGTGGCACGGCTGGGAGTGCAGGGCAGCTGTGCAAGGAAACCAAGGGGCCCCCTGCCTCCAGTGGGGGTGGTTCCTGCTCTCCTTTCTCTCTCCCTTTCTCTTTCTCTCACACAGAGACTGGTAGCTCTGTTGCTAGGAGACAAGGAAACCGAGTTATCACCAGCCACAACCCTAGGTGGGACACTGGCCTCCACTGTCCCTGCCTCTGCCTCTGGGGTGACTGTGACCCCTAAGGAGGACCCGGGACTGTGACCCACAGGATCTTCCAGCCCCACTGTCCTCCACGTGCTGCGCCCTCCCCCAGACCCCTTCAGCCTTTTGTCTCAGGCTCATTCAGCTGAAGGTCAGCCTCCGGGACCACCGGGTCCTTCCCCGCCCCCTTCTCATCTCCTTTTTAATTTAACAAATGCCACGGAATGACCTGCCGGATGTAAGTTTGCTTTGAGGATTAGGGCCTGGAAAAGAAATCTCAGAGAGACAGAGCCTGAGTGTGGGAGATGGGCCTGGGGCTGGCCTGGCCTTTGCCTGGCCCCAGGCTGCCTCTGCTGCCATCTGGCCTGCTGTGGAGGCCAGGTTCCTAGGCTCTGCCCGCCCAGGGAGAGGAAAAAGCTGCAGCCTCAAAGTCCCAGCTGGGTGGCCTTGGGCAAGTCACTCAACCTCTCTAACCCTCAGTGTCCTTTGCAAAATTCAGAAAGTGACAGTACATGCCTCGTACAGCTGCTGTGGGGATAAGATGAATTAATGCATACAAAGCACTCAGCACAGTGCCTGGTGCACAGTGAATGCTTAATAAGTGCCAGTTGCCATCAGTGCTATTAGTATTATGATAAGAGTCCTCAAAAAAAAATGTGTCAGGGAGGCCTGGAGGGTGCGCTCTGGCAACTTCTGGGGAGAAGGGCTCAGAGGGGCTGTTTGGAGCTCCTGGTACTACAGGGGCAGGGCCCAACCTGCAGGAGGGCTGGGAAGAAAGCCCAGAAACAGGTCACCAGACACCAGCAACTAGAGGCACCTGACGGTTGGCCAGGAGCTCCCGAGGGCTCAGCAGAAGTGAGTCTCAGGCTGTGTTCCACAGATCACTCACCCGAGCCTCCTAACCTCCCAACAAGGAAGATCTGATGAGGAAACTGAGACCCCGAGCATAGCCTCCCCGACCCGAGACCAAGGGGCAGGACTCACTGCAAGTGGCCTCGGACTCGTCGGAGCCGTCGGGACACTCCTCCTCGCCGTCGCACTTCCACTGCTCGTGGATGCAGTGGCCATTGTCACAGGTGAAGTCACTGTCCGCACAGGTCTTCTTGGCTGCAGGGCAAGGAGAAGAGTGAGGGGCTGGGTGGGCACAGGAGGCTTTTCTAGGATGTACAGTCAGGTGGCTACCAGGTGACCAGAATGTGCTCAGGCTGCAAGCTGGACCACGTGACCTCCCACAGCCCCAGCAGGCCATGAGTGCCTCGCTGACCAAGAGGCGAGGACAGGAGAGAAAGGCTTATTTATGTCACACCAGGTGGGGACAGGTGACACCTGGTCCTGCTTTGCAAGTTCAGGTGTTCAAGTCCAACAAGGGTGACAGGATCCCTTCCCCTGTCACACCTCTCTCTTCCCTCAAGTCCAGTTCCGCTGTCACAGCCTCCAGGAAGCCCTCCCTGATCATTTACAGTAGCTGCCTTAGCCTCATCAGTCAGTTCTCAGTCTCTTGACCTGCCTTTCTTGCAGCCCTCAACCAGGGTGAATTCAAGGCCCCTTCTGTAAGCACCGGGGAGCTGCGGATAATAAACCATAAAAGCAAATGATCACTGTGTGCCAAGATTAATGAGGTGTGTTCTGTTTAGAGTGAGGGACAGAGGATCTACAGGCAAGACACCCAAATCAATCTGCCCCAAGGCGCTTACAGCCTGGAGGGGAGGCCTCCACACAGGGGGTTTGAATCCTAGCTCTGCCTCTTTTGTTACTTAACCTCTGAGCCTCTGTTTTCTTATCTATATAATGAGAAGGAAACAAAGCGCTCGGAGGAAGAGTAACAAGAAGTTACAATATATGAAAAACAGGCAACAGAGGCACACAGCAGTAAGTATTGCTGTTTTTATAGTTTGATGAGTCTTTTTTTTCCCATGAATTTTATTTATTTATTTGGTTGGGGGAGGTAATTAGATTTATTTATTCTTGGAGGAGGTACTGGGGATTGAACCCAGGACCTCATGCATTCTAAGCATGTGCTCCACCACTTGAGCTATACCCTCCCTCCTTGAGTCTTAATTAGAAGCAAAGGAAATGGGGTGTTCTGTGCCCTCACAGGGGACGTACGTAGCAGGCTAGGCTCTCACAGCTGGGAGCAGAATGGAACAAGAACGCAGAGCCAACGTGGTTTGCTTTTCTCCCTGTCCCTGCACTGGCCTGGTGCTCCTCCAGTGCAGAGACTGCGTCAGATTCAGCACAGGACCCAACTCGGGGTAGCGTTCAGTGGGGGCATTGAATCCAATGGAAACGCAGCCACCCAGCCTCTGCTCCCACACCTCCAGGACCAGGCTCACCTTCTCCCGGAAAGTCCTTCCCACTGGCCAGCCTGGGACTATGTAAATCCTCCCACAGGCCCTCTGTTCCCCTCTGGAGCCACCTGACTGCTCCTGACCCTGAGCAGCCTGACAGGGATCTGGGGACAGACACTAGGCCTCTAGAATCCATTTCATTTCTGCCTTTCTTTTCAGTGGAATCCTTGCAGCACATCTGCATTCTATGCTGAGTTTTCGTCACACTTTCCTTAGAAGAACACCTCTGCCCGTGTAGGCTAGGAGAGACCAGAGTAATCAGAGTCTACCTACAGATGGGAGCCTGAGGCCCAGAGAAAGTTTAGGGGTGGCCCAGGGACACTCAGAAAGGCAGGGATCAGAACCAGCTGGCTGGCCTCCCAGCCCAGGACCACCAGGCAGCCCTCCCTGAGCCCTGCACTGAGGGGTCATCGTTCGACATGGGAACAGATACCAATACGGTACCACCTTTTGGTAAATCACGGACTGTGATTATGGGAAAGTAAGTAGTTATGAACCACGGCACCTAGGGCACTTCCTAACACGAACACCAGAGTTCTCCTTCCACAAGAAGCTCGGCATCCGAAAAAGAAACAAATATTCCAATGCTATCTTTTCCCTGTTCTAACATTCTCCAAGTGCATTCTGCGTGCCAGTCTCTGTGCTAAGCACTTTACCAGGAAATCCCACAACAAAGGGCCTATTACATCCTCACTTGACACATGGGGAAATTCAGCCCCAGGGCATTAGTTACATGCCCAAGGTCACATCTAGGTGGGAGCAGGGCCATAATTTGACCTCACAGGCAGGCATCCCTCTTCCCCACCATGGGAATGCCCAAACAAAATGCCCAGGGGCATCAGATGTGGAAGAAAAAGGCCTAGAGTAAGTGGGAAAGTCCATGGAAGCTTCAGTTTGGCCCTCAGCAAGCTTGCATCTGTGCCCTGAGCACACCCAAGAGAAACCAGCCCGGCAGTCAGTACAAGCGCACAACCAGCAAACCCCAGGAGAAAAAGGCAGGTTTGACAAAGGTGACGGAGGGGCTCCGTCGCCGGGCTGGAGCCAGCCAGCCCCTCTCCAGGGACCATTTCCTCCCTGGTATTCTGGGATACTGGGAACAAGCTTGGCCTCCCAAGTGTGCCAAGTCCTGGCAGGCACCGGGCAAGGAGGCCAGAGCAACCACAAGCCCCATCACCATCCTGGAGGGCAGCCCTGAGGCCAGGAAATGGCAGCCTCAGGGACGCATGTCCCTTGATGGTGTTTTGGGGAACAGATTTGCTCACTGTCATGACCAGTTTGGACATTTTCCACCCTGGCTCTGCCCTGGGACCTTTCCCCCAATATCCCAGTGACTCCTCACAGCTATCCTGGCAGCTGGTGTTAATCCCACTTTACAGAAGAGGAAATTGAGGCGCAAAGGGGTGAAGGTGGTAGGTGGCAGAAACAGGATTTCAATTCCCTGCAGCAGTTGCCAGAGCTTGGGCTCTTCGTACTAAGTCCCATAGCCACCTCAGCATTGTCAAGCTATGAATGAGGACCTCAGGGAGGCAAATGGGTGTGACTACATCCCAGGGGCTGCAGGTCAAAGCAGTGTGGCAGATCAGCCCCAGCCCAGAGGTGCAGGCATGAAGGGCTCCCCTGGAACATGCCTAGAAGCATATATTAGAATAAACCTGGGCCTATGACAACCTGTGCTTTGCGAATGGGGAAACTGAGGCAGCATGGTCATTTTCAGGTTAGGGACTAGACTAAACCACCTTTGTGGGCCCTGTCTGAAGTGTAACCATGTGGAAGGATTTGGAAGTAGAGCTGAGCCTGAATCCTGGCATGGCCACATCTTCCCTAGGTGACCCTGGGCAAGTGCCTTCCTCTCTGGGCAAGCAGGGATGGTTGCTTTCTGAGGCAGCACTGCCACAAGGTCAAAAGGCAAAAAAGGATCTGAGCGAGCATCCTGGCATCAGGTTGTTCAGTGCAAAGAGCCCAATAGCCCCTCGTCAAGAGGCTACCTCCACCCTGCCAAGAGACGAGGGCTGGGCAGTCTTTTGAGGCTGTCAGAGCAAACCATGCCAGACCCCTACTCTCCTGGCCTTGGCAGCCTTGGCTCCAGCTCCCAGGGTGATCCCCAAGCTGGGCTCGAGGCCGTGGCTCTCTGTTTCCAGGGATTTATGTCCCTCAATGCCAGTTGCCCTTTGGACAATGCCCACCTCTGTGATTCTCTGTACTCCACAGCCCAGGAGCAGTAGTCTACAAGGTCTGCGACATCATAATCTGGTGCTATGGCAACAGATGGGCTGCCACAAAGGACGTGGGGTTCCCAAGGGTAGTGGGGAGGGGCCAATCCTGTGGCAGACTGGGAGAGAATGGGAAAACCAGGACAAAGGAAGTGGGAGCTGCTATTTCTAACGAGAACGCTGGCCGAGGATAGCGTCAGATGTTCACAGTTGATGCAACTCTGCTCTGCCACTTGTGGGCTGTGTGACCTTTTGCAAGTTACACAACGTCTCTGAATCTCTTTTTAAATCTACATTCAGGGGTAATATCCCTGCTTTACCACACAGGGTTGTTGTAGGAGCAAATGGGCTAAGGGTGGTGCCAGGGCTTTATGAACTAAAAAGCAGAAAAGTGCAAATCTGAGGCATGTGGACTCAGCAGCTCCAGCTGCTGTGTGTGTGACATTGGGCTCATCAGTCACCTGGGCCTCCCTTCTCATCTGGATGTGGAGGTGTGGTGCATCCTCAGCCCCTCTTTGTGCCCATAGTCTATGTTCTTGTGAAATTGTTATGATCACTCAGCACCTCCCAGCTTCTCCACCCCCAGAGGCGTCCTACCCCGAGACAATGTGCATCCTTCCTGCTGCTGTTCCCCACCCACGCTCATCCCGCAGCCCCAGTGCTGACAGGAGGCTTCAAAACAAAGATTAGTCAGGGCTGCCAGGTGGAGCTGCTCGGTGTGGCTTCTTCTTGGCAACCACAATGCTCCATCATGTCAGCGCCCAGGGCCTTGAAGTCTCCTCTGCCACCCTCCTGTTCCATAAGCCAGAAGTCAGGCTCAGGGAGAAGTGGCTGCTCAAAGGCACAGCACATGTCAGCGGGAGGGCTGCACCTGAACCTAGGTCCCACTGCGTGGCCAGAAAGCCAGGGGAGGGCCACCTGACCAGCCCAGGGGTCAGGGAAGGCTTCTTGGAGGAGGGGACCATGTTCAGGGAAGAGAGGTCAGCCAAGCCGTGGGAGTGAGGAGAACAATGAAGGGCCTTCCAGGGTGAGGGGTAACAGGGTGCAGGGTGTAGAGGAGCCAGTGGAATGGCCACTTGGGGCTGGGAGGAGGCAAGGGACAACGGACCTGGGAGCTCCACAAGGCCAGGGGCCAACTTGCCCCGCCTGGCACCAGGCTGCCCTCAGAGGCCCAGTGCAGGGGCCTGGCTTTCCCTGAGCTCACCCTGGGACTCACCCAGCCTCTGCTAAGCACAGGGCAGCCAACAAAACCCACTGCTCCAAGCTGCCCAGGCCTCCTCCAGTATTTGGTGGGGCCACGCACATGGGTGAAGAGGTCCTAGCAGAGGAAGAGAGAGGCAGAAGGCAGGACAGAGAGCAGGGGGACCATCCACCCCGATGTCTGGGATAAATATTTCCTCCTTGGAGATGAGGCCTACTGGCATACTAAGGGCCCTGAGAAGGCCTACAGTAAAGGTATCAGATTGATTTTGTTCCCTCCAGCCCTTTCCAGACTTATTTAGCCAAGGAACTCCTTTTTTGGATGCCATGTCTATTAATTTCCCAAGAAACAAGTGTCCAATGAGCCACACTCAATGAAACACTGCTGTTGTGTGAGCCTGTCATCCTATAGCTCAGAAGACAAGGCCCAGAGAGGGGAAGGACTGGCCTATGGTCACACAGCAGAGGCTGGCACCCAATCTTGTCTCTAGGCCAGCTCCACTAAGCCGTGAAAAACAGGAGAAGGCGTTCACAGAGCACTTGGCCCAGAACAAAGCTGAGGGGGCTCCAGTGGCGAGACACCAGTACTAAGAGCAGGGACGTGTCCAGAGGCAAGCTCAGGAGGGGGGAGGGGGGATTGATACCAGGCCACGTGGGACAAGGAGATGAGAGAGATGCAGACTCTGTCTGCCCTCAGGTTTCTGCAGACAAGTCATGGGCTCCAGGGAACCCTCTCTGAGGGTAGAGCAGAGACCCACAGGCAAGATGATTCCAGCTCAACCACCTGGGGCAGGTCTCTTCCCTCCCAGGGCAGTTGAGAATCTGAGAGAGCAAAGATGTAAAGCCCCCACCTTGGAACCAGCGCACAGAGGGGACTCATCCGTTCCCACTCCCTCTCCCAGGCCTGGACCAGCACTGAGCGGCCTGGCTCTGGCCCTGCAGCCCAGCCCTAAGGCAGCTGGGCCACTTGTAGCCGGGCTGGGGAGATGAAAGGGCTGCTCCCCGCTCAGTTACCCTTCTGCAGAGCTCACCAGGCCCTGGCGTTGCCAAGACGACCGCTACCAGCAGAAGGAAGATCCGGGGTGGGGGCAGGGGGCGTGCCAGCCCGCCCCTGGCCTACTAACCTGGCAGGCAGATTTAAATGACAGCCCAGGAAGCTACTATTAAACTGTCACCCCAGTCAACGGGACGACAGACCCGGAGTGTTCTCTGGCGGCAGCAACAACACAGCAGGAGTGAGAGGGGGAGGAGACGGTGGCCCAGAGCAACTTGCACCCCCTCCCAGGAGGCCCCATGTGCCTGCCTGTTCACCCGCGGCCAGAGCCACCCTCTCGGGGGCGGCAGGTCCTGGCACAGAGCTGCACAGCACAGGGCCCAGAAAACCGTAGTCTTTATTTTTAAGCAGAGGAATGTTTTTTCTAACTGAAACCCCAACAGATAAAATAGATTAAAATGGAGCTGCACTACTGGAAGCAGGGCAAGGGGGGGGAGCCCATCAGCTCTTTCCCTGATATTCCCTTAACAGCCCTGGTGGAGCCGTGAAACTCACAGCCCATCACCAGCTGCTCTAGGTTAAACTCCGACCCTGACCCCTCCCCAGATACATGATGTTCCTAAGAACCCTCAGTTTAAAGATCCCGTGAGTCTAACAGAACATTTAGAACAGCTTCCATGGGTTTATGGTTCTAACTCTCTAAGGACCCAAGGTTCCAAGACTGCACCATGCTGCTCTGCTCGCTGTCGGCCTCATGACGGACCTCCAGGACAGGTACTACGTGAGCCACGCATGTTGACAAGCTACGGACGGCCCCCAACCCCGATTCCATCCTGCAAGGGACTATGTCTCTGAGCCCACGCTGATAGTCAGACTCAAGGCTCTGGGTGGTGCCAGAAAGGCAACCCGTTCCCACAGTGTCCTGACACCCCCGGAACGTGGTGGGAGGGGCTCAGCTCCCGGCTTTGTGCTGCCCAGCGGGCTCCGGGGCTCAGGCCACCACCATCCATCAGCAGGTGACATCTGAGTCCGCTTTCGCTTCCACCCTCTCATCCCACCTGGGGAGAAAGAGGAAACAAGCAGCAGATGCTGGGGGGAGGGGGGATGTGAAGGGTTTGAGGGAGAAGAGGAAAGAATGAAGGGGGAGCGTGGGAGGAGCACTCTGGTGAGGGGGGCTGGATGGGAGGCAGTCACCAAGCTTCTTCCCAGAGGAGGGGCAGGCGCTCAGGTGGCAGCTGCAGGACGACACGGAGAGCGTCAGGGTCAGCACGGTGTCATGTGGCCATGGCAGAAGACATGGATGTTGCCCCATGAGCTGCCCATACCACCTTGTCCCAGATGAAGAGACGGGGTCTCCACGTGATCTTCAGCTGACCTCAGCTGGGGGCCCTCAGAGACAGCTCTATGAGGACAGGGAGGGAGCCCCAGAAAGGGGGAGCGACTTGAGAGAGATTTCGTGGCCCCCTCAAATTTGAACCCAGGCCCCCTTTCCCCTGGTTCATGGCTCTTTCCTCAATGTCCTCAGCCCGGGGGTGCACCTGCCCCCGTGCCTGCCAACATTTGCTTCATCTCAGGGTCCCCTCACACCGCCTCACACAGGGTCTGACACCAAGCAGGTGCTCAAAGAATACCTGTGGCCTCACACCTCTGACAGAGCATGTGACCTCTTCCCACTGGGCCATGCTTCATGCTCCAGAGGGTCACCTGGGGCTTCCCAAGCCGAATCCCTCTTCCAGTCCCCAGCATATCTCAGCTGCTCTCAGACACTGACCGACTCCGGCCCTGCTGTCACCAAGGAAGGTCCAAGCCCTCACTGGGGTATGTGGGACTCCCTGTAGCCACAGGGAAGATGCGTGTCTCCGAGGGACAGGCGACAAAGGGGTCTTCCTGTCGCAGTGATTTGTGGATGCAGGGGTATTGACCAAGTGACAGCTGTGAGGAGTAGGGGGATGGGGCTGGGGAGAGGTGGACGGGATCAGCAGGGGTCCCGGGCTGGTGCCTGTAAAAGGACAAGCAAATGCAAGGGGTGCTGCTCAGAGAAGCAGCAGCACAGAGAACACAGCCCATCCCCCGCCCATCTTCCAGGCTCAGGACTGCCCACCCCGGACCTGGGACCCCCACTTGGTGCTCGGATTTTAGGTCCCAAGGAAACAGCTAGAGAGAAACTCATGGTATCCTCAGAGTAGAAGCCTCTAGAAGGCAGAAAGCGTGGCTGGGAAACCCTCCATGACCTCCAGCCAGAGCCCTGCCTGGTTCCCTGCCTCACGCTGTCTCTCCACTCAGGCAAGAGCAGTCGGTTGGCCCAAGTGGGGACTCAGCCTCCTCTGACCTGGGGACATTCCTGTCTAACCCCAGTCAGGCCACCTGAGCAGAGGGGGACAGGGGGCCCACAACTCTGCATCTCACAGGCAGACCTCAGAGCATACCAGGACCCCCCCCCCACACTGCGGCCCGCCAGGCCCTGTTCTCCCATCACCAGCCCTGATGGGAAGAAGGATAGCTTTTCTGCCTCCACTTCTGCAGCTGAGGGAAAGGCTCCAGGTCTCATTCTAGTTGGGCTCTGCCACCAACAAGCCGGGTGATACCAGGCAGGACTCTCTGGGCTCTGTTGCTTCCACCGCACTTGAGTGAGAAACCCAGGGCTCCCTGGGCAGAACTCTGCAGTCGGGGGACAAGGAGACCAGGCCAGAGGGGCCTGAGAACCCATGAGGTGCAGACGCTGCCTCCGTCAGCAGCCTGCATCGGGTTTGCTAAAGGAGTAGGAGACAGGTGGTCAGTCTTTCCCACCCAGCAGCCTGGTGGCACAAGGGCGTGAATGATGGAGTGACGACCCTCACTTGTCTGGGGAAGGGCCAGTCCCCCACCCTCCCCAGGCAGTCAGGGCACTGGCCCCTGCAGTAATGTTCATGCAGCACCCTCTGCCTACGAGGCAGTGGCTGGACCCGGCTGCTTCCACCAATTAGGCTGGTAGGAGAAGCATTTCCGAGAGGAGCTCCATGGAGCCATCCTGGTGATAAATGGGCAGTGACACCCTGTTATTGGGAAATCCATCACCTGGGGCTGGGTGGGTCTGCAGCCCCTCTTGGGCACTCTCTGTGTGCTGGTCCTGGGCTTCTTGCCCCGGAGGCTGGTACCAGCTCTCTGCCACCCCCAGCCCCTCGCTGGCCATCCAGGGAGCCTCCGTGTGCCCAGCAGAAGGCCTGAAGGTTAGGGCATTGCTCTGTGAAGTGGCTGAGGCCTGTGCCCGGAAGGCTGCTGGCTTTTATTTGGAGAGAGACTAAGACTATTTCACTATGAATTGGGTTAGCATTGGGCTCTCTCCCACCCCTGGCCTGGGGTCCTGGCTCTACTGTGTGACGTTATATAAATCCCCTGCCTTCTCTGTGCCTGGTTCCTCCTCCACGACAGGACTGGATTGGACGAGATGATCTCTAAGTTCCTTTCCTTTTTAGGTTTGGTGCTACCATCACAAGGTCCAGAGTTAGGCTGGCAGAGGAAGGGATCCATGGCTTGGTCCCCAGGCCCTCCCAGTCTACCCCTCTGGCTCCAGGTGGGGGCTGGAAACCCACAGCCAGCAGCCACTGTCCTGCTGACGGCCTCTCCATCATCAGGAAGCCATCTTTCCTTGTACTGCTGAATTCCCATCTCCCCTAGAATATGTGCAAGTGTCTCAGCAGGGAGCTCAGGAACACTTCCAGCTAACTGCTCTCACCCACCCCCGGCTACCCCCACCCCTCACATCCACCCAGCAGTCATGGACAAACCATAGGCTTGCTCACCTGGTGTCTTCACTTATGCAGGAGGTGCTTCTCCCAGCTCCATCTGGCAAAACTCTCCCCACTCCTCAAGGCCAGCCCAAGCATCAGCTGTAGATGGTGTAAGACAACGCCCTCCACCTCCAACAAGGCCCAAAGGAGCGGAGCTGCTGCCGAGGCCCACCAGGGCCCAGAGCACCGAGGGCAGAACATTAGCAAACTCAATTCTCCACAGGATGCTTATTCTGCTGCCATATTTTTGGCAGGCCAGACCTGGGCAGTGCCTGCAGCAAGCCCTTCTAGGCTGCGCCCACCCTGGCTGTCACTGCCGAGCTGAAGGTCCGAAGCCCTGCTGGATAGCATTCATCTCCCTGCTGACAGCCTGGGGCGGCTCTGGGAGGCTCCACCAGACCAGAGCAAGCTCAGCGAGTCATTCCAACGGCTCAGCCGGCCCGCGGAGCCAGACTCAGGGAGAGGCAAACCTTCCCTTCCCATTGTAGCTGGGCCCTTGGCTGTGGAAAGGCCCTTCCAGGCTCGGCTTGGGGGAACCAGAAGGTTTGGTCTGGGTCTCAGAGCCCTGGGCACTACTGCAGGTTGCCCCTGGCCTCTGGAGTGACCTTGGGCCAGTCCCTTGCCCTCCCCATGCCTCAGTGTCCTCATCTGGATATCAGAGGAGAAAGAAGTCAGGTTTTCCACATGTACCATTCATGGGCCTGCCTTGGGAGCCCCACCAGGTGGAGGGCAGAAGGGACAGACGGGGGGTCACTCCAGGTGTGCGGGCAGGGCTGCGTGCTGCGAGCTGAAGGGTCGGCACCCACTTTTAGGAGGGCAGGCAGGTGTGCAGCTGTGCTGAGGACAGTAGAGCACGTGTGTGGCACTTAGCATGGGCGCTCCATGGAGAGAGGGTGAGGACAGCAGGGGCCACAGAGGAGCAGCAGCTCGGAGGTGGGAACTAGGGAGCTTTCCTGCTGGGACTCTGGAGGAGAGCTGGGTTGCTTTCTGGTGGAATGAGAGAGGACTGCGGGCAAATGGACAAGGGATGTGGCTCAGATGGGAAAGCTTCTGGGTTCCCTGAGGTGGGGTGGGGTGGCCAATGCAGGTGGGGCTCTGTGTGGAGGAGGCTCAGAAAGAGCCAAAGGGGGGCTGCAGGCAGAACACACTGGGAAGTCAGGAGCAGGCCATCTGGTCTAACCCTTGGCATTTCATAAATGAGGAAACTGAGGCCAGAGAAGGCCTGGGCCGGCTTGAGGCCACATTCTCTAGGCAGCCTCAGCGAAGCAATTTCACTCCCTCCTAAGACCCAGTCATGGAGCAGAATTGCAGCTTAAGAGGCTCATAAAATAGCCTTAGAATCACAGAACAGAATCTCCAGTTCCAGAAGAGTATCTTAGAATCTTAAAACACACAATATGAAATATTTAGACCCAGATGGCTCAATGTTAGGACCACAGGTTCACAGATTCTTTCCAACTGTGAAATTACAGAGAAAATCTTAAACTTACAGACAACAGAACCCTAGAAACTTCAAATCACAGAATCTGATCCAGGCACCAGGAGTGGCCAAGGCCTGTCCCTTCCCCCAATCAGTGCAGGAATCCTCTGTTCCCACCACTGACATATGGCCATTCCGCCCTCTTGAACGCTCTCAGCGACAGGGGACTCAGTCAGCTGTGACGGCTGGAGGCTGGACACGTTCCTTCCTCTTGAACAGGGAGGGAAATAAGTTCTCAACAGGAGATCCTCACTTCGTACAAATGGATTTTTCACCCCTCCTTGTTCTTTGGCTCTGGTCGGAAAGATTCCTAGGGAAGTGGAAAGGAGCCAAGAGCTGCCACCGAATGACTTTAACCGGCAGACAGGCTGGTAATGGGTTTCGGTGGGAAAAAAGAAGGAGAGGGGCGATTAATTCCAACTTGCTATGCGATAAAGGAAATTAAGGCATAATACAGAGGAGGCAGCAGTTCCATTAACCTGTGTGGAATACCAATTACTTCAGGCTTCTCAGAATTGCTGGAAATAGAGAGAAAACCCCCAAAGAGAATGTGATTGTGGCCCAGAGCTCCTCTGGATTAGGCTGTTTGTTTGCCCTGGCACCCTAATGATGGGAATGAGGGAAAATTCCCTGTTTCCTGGGAGATGGCTACCCAGAGTGGGGGAGAAAAGGCAGGCCCACGTGTTGCCACTGGACTGCTTGGCAAGTGCTCAGGGCGGAGGGGTCCCCAGCCCACTTATGGGAGAGCTTTGTGCAGGCGCTGATAGGGCCTCCCCTTAGTCCTGGGTTTGGGGAGGGAACCTGGGAGGACCACGCTTCTGATGACCCCTATTCCAACTGCAAAGTCTCAGGTCTCTGCTGCTGGAAGCCTAAAGACTCAAGTAGAGGGCCTACTGTGTGCCAAGAGCCCCACTAAATGCTGGCAAGCCCTGCCACTAGGTAAGATCTTCAGGGGGGCCCATTTCTCAGCTGCTAGTCCTGCTGACCCGGAGCCCAGAGCTCTGTCCTGGACCGCCCACCTCTCTGCAGCCAGCCATGGGGCCGACAGCGTGGGGAGAGTTAATGGCCATGGGGCCAGGGACTGCTATGAGGGCTGTGAGCCAGAACTGGGCAGAAGCAGTCGTGGCTGTGGGAGGTGAGCAGAGTGAGGGAGTAGGGCAGGTGCCCAGCAGAGCCTCACATCCTGCCGGCATTCTGGCCGAGACTCCTGCCACTTCTCAGAGCCTCTCAAACAGGGTGCCGTCACTCTAGGGCTCTGAGCCAGCAGAGTTCCCCCAACAAGACAGGTCCCACCACAGCTTGAATGAAAGGGAAGCCATCTCTGAAACAGCCTGCTCCATGAGTACGCCTACTGCCCCACGACAATTCCACCCTCCTCCACCTTTTCTTCAAGCAGACATTTCACCCAGCACAGACATTTGGAAGATGCTAGTCCGCTGCCCACTGTGGCCCTCCTCCCACGAGGAGCAGGCTGGGAACCAATGCTCACATCCTGGATTTGCCCCTTGCTGCTGTGTGACCTCAGGCAGGTTACTTGACCTCTCAGAGCCTCTAAAACTGTGATGCTGAATCATGACTTGCAGGGTAGCTGGCTGTAAGATAACTAATATATCAGTGCCCGACATTGTGATACAAGTTCCTCCCAACTTTTCTTTGTTGCTCCCCAACCCCCAGGCTCTGTACCTTGTAGGCCCTCAGGAAGTTTCTATTACAATTGTTAAAGGGCATCAGGAGGCCTGGCCTCTGTTGTCCTGGGCCTCCTGGTTCTTCTGAACTTGGTTTCTCCGTGTATAAAGTAGAAGGGCTGTTCCTTGGAGAAAAAGGTCCAGGTGGAGTTATCTCTAGGCAGCCAGCCAGGCTCACAGGACAAGCTATTTCAGAAGCAGTCTCCCCAGCTAATCCCCCCATGATTATAACCCTGAGCAGGTCAGAGCCAAGACTGGACCACCTAGACATACAGGCAGAGGGGAGGTTACAAGGAGATCCAGCCACCAGCATTCCCTGCCACCTCCATCCGTGCTCCACCCTTAAGCGTGGGCCTGAGCTCAGGGACAGCTGCATGGGGGAGGGGAGGGATGCTGGCCCATTTCTGGATGAATGATAAGCCTGTCCAAGGTCAAGTCCATGTGAAGCTGGGAGGCCAGGGTGCCTGGTGGGCACATCTTCCTCATTCTTTGGGGGTTCCCCCACTCTACTGGGAAGCTGTCCATAACCCTACATGGGATCTGAGGCCTGTTCTGGCCATAGCCTCATCATATCTTTCCCCATCAGCCTAGCAGCTCACTGGAGGCAGGATAAGATCTGCATGGCGGGCACCAAGGGGATGCTTAGGGAATGGGTGCTGGATGTATGAATGATGAATGAATAAATGAAAGAACACATGCAATCTGGAGGCCTGGGTCTTTTCTATCTATAAAGAATTTATAGCCCAAGATACAAACTATATTTACCATCTAGCATTCTGCATACATAGTAAAAACAATAATTAAAACACTGCTTTAAAAATCCTTCATTCATACATAATGCCTGGAGCCTCAGGGGATCCCAAGTTCTCTCCAGTTGGTTGGCACCCCTACCTCCTTCCCTCCAGGTACAGGAACCTTTCTCTGTCCCCTTTCTCTTTTTCCAAGGACATAGCAGTGCAATACCAAGGAGAACAGAGCCAGGGGCCAGGAGGCCTGGGTTCTGGTCCCAGGTGTACCCCTGAGCTGCTATGTGGCCTTAAGCAAGCCACTCACCCTCTCTGGGCCTTAGTGGCACCACCTATTGGATGAGAGGTGGGTCCCCCTGCTCTCTGAGCTCCCTTGTTGCTCTAGTTCATCACCATGAGCCACATGTAGGAGACTGGAGCTAGAAGACAATGCCAGTGCCCAGCACCCGGGCAGACGGTTCTGGAGAAAGATTCACAGTCTGCCAGGCTCGAGAGGGTACCAGCCTCTTTCAGAAGAGGCTGCCTGCCATCTCCTGCCTGCTCCTGAGGGAACCCTGATCATAGTGTGATGGCCATCCCTGGGCCAGGCCCTCATCTGTCCACTGAACCTTGAGGTTTACAAAGCCCTTAGCATGAACCTCCTCATCTAGTTCTTGCAACATCCATGAGACTCAGAGGGAGACAGGATGGGCCCAGGCCACACAGCAAGTCAGTGGACCCTCCATTGGCCCAGTGTTCTGCCCTGACACCATCACCCTGGGCCAGGCTAGCAGCCCGGCTGCCTCCTCCACACAATGGAAGGGTGCAGGATGTGCAGTGCAATCCTGCCCCTGCCCCTGCCCCCTGAGCAACCCTGAGAAATGGGGATGGTACCCTCTCAAGAGCCTCTGCCACAAAAATCCAACAGCATAAAAGATGCCTAAGGCACAAAGCCAGGGCAAGAGCCACTGGAGCAGAAGAAGCAGCACACAGGGAGCCCCAGAGCAGAGGCTCCAGCCCCAGCCTCTCCACATACTGGCTCTGTGCTTGGGCAGGTGGGGGTTTCCCCATCTGTCAAACAGGGGACAAGACTCCTGCCCTGCCCACCCACTGCAGGCCAGCTGCGCACTTGCCAAACTTACCCCATCCCACTTGTGCAAGGCCCACTCATCTGTGAGCATCACCTCAGCCAGGAGGGGTGGAGAGGCTGCCCCAACTCTGCACACAGCCCAGTTTGACTCACTGCCCCAAAAAAGCCAGGCCTGGGCACAGAAATGTGCTCAGGCAGACATGCAGACCTTCGGGCACACACAGCGCATGCACATGCAGATGGGCACACATACACACAAACACACTGCCTGCTTGCACACTCAGATGTGTACCACATACTGAACATACTCAGACACACATGTCATACCGTGCACATACCACTGCACATGGGCCACACAGCCACACATGCACAGGTGGCTTCTTACGCCGCTCACACACCACAGACAGATATGCATAGATTTTCCTGCTTCTCCTGTGACAGCCAGATGGTGGGCTTCTCCCAGAGGGCTACCATTTAATGCTCTAATTAATTTTTTAAAATTCTAGGTGCCCAGAGCCTGGGTTTGTTCCAAATGTCCCCACCATAGCCCAGTCCAAAACCAGGAGGTGAGCAGATCCTAGGGGGAGGGGTTATAGGGCCAGGGAGAGGGAGGGCCTCCCACTGCCCCCAGGAGAGGCTGTACTCTCACCTCGAGGGCTTGACACCTAGCCTAGCAACGGAGGGGTCTGGGCTCAAGGGTCAACTGCCCAGATGTGGTCCTGATCCTGGCTCTAAAAGCACCCCACGGCCCAGGACAGGGAGACAACCCCTCCCCCACAATGACAGCATCCCTGGCAGGGATGCCTGGCCCTGCCTGCACATTTTGGTCCCTGCAGAGGCCGCGGGGGCTCCTGTCAGACTGCACTGCAGGGGAAGGTGTTTACAGACACCAGGGTGGGTTCCAGGGCCCATGTTCAGATCAAAACTCACCCTTTATGAGCCCTACTGTGTGGCTCCAAGGCACTGGGAAGAAACAACAGGCAGAGCCAGAATAGTCCACTGCATGAGATGAATGAGGAAGGAAGATGATGGGCTGGCCCAGAGGGATCTGCAGTGCTCTCTGCTTCCCGCTTACACACCTCCAGTGAGGGGGAGCTCACTACGTCTCCAGGCAACCTGCTCTGACTGGACCAGGGCTCATTCCCACCCAGGTCTCCTGGTGAACCCCGGCCGTTCTCTGGGCCATGGTCCCTGGCACTTCAGGCTGGCAGGAGCCACACAGCACTTGCCCTCCAGGCCTTGGCTTTGCCTTTCCTGGGGGCACGTTCTTTGCTGCTGAGTGTTTGGGAAAGTACAGCAATAAATTTACCGCCTCACTTATGAGTAATTTGCTGTCAGGAGCTCAACGTAAGCAGAGGGCTGAATTAACGAGGCTTAATTAACATTAATGTTGTGACAGATCTCAACTAGAGTCGGGAAATCCCTCATCCTCGCCTGCCCAGGCCCTTGCCTGCCGCTTCCCAGCTTGTGGGGGAGGTGGCAGGTCCAGGGAGAGTGCGCAGAGCTGCTGACGGACGTGACTGGGGGCTGCCTCCTTCCCAGGATTAGGAGGGATTTGGGATCTGGGGGCTGGAGGTTTGCAGATCAGCACAGGAAGCCAGGAGCCTCTGCAACACCAATTCCAAAGGAGCTTTCAGGCTAAGCCCTTCGTCCCTGCCTGGCTCAGTGACAAAGGCATGGGCCCCTGAGTCTGAGAGACCAGGGTTCTCTGATGGGCCTTGGGTGTGTCACCTACCTCTCTATGCCTCACCATCCCCATCAGAAGAGGGACAAGACAAACCACCACCACCCCCTCAAACAGGACTGTCAGAGGGTTCCCGAGGTCATGCGGGGAGAGCAGAGGTGCTCCGAGATCTCCATCTCATCATGAGCATAAGAGCAAACGTCACTAAGTGATTACTGTGCACCATGCTCATCGTCTCATTTAATCCTCCTAATAGTCCTTCGAGGAAGAAACTACTCTAACCCCATTGTACAGATGAGGAAACCGAGGTCCTGAAAGGGGAGGTGATTTGCCCAAGGTCACACAGATAGTCAGCGGAGGTGAAGGGACCACAGTCACCCACTATGTTCACAGGAGAGCCCCTGGAAGGGTCTAAACAGCCAAGGTGAGGGGAAAGGCCAGGCAGTGGGGGCCATGCTGAGTGGGCAGTAACGTTGGTGGAATCAATCTGTGAATGATGGAGGAAGGGGAGACATGTGCCCTTTGGCAGTAGGTGTCCCATTAGAGAGGTACTTGATTTTCAAGCACTAAGACTTTATTAAGCTGCCCCACAAGGGCCCGGCCTGTGTCAGGCCCTGGGGAAGAGATAAATGCAGTGGCAGGTGCACCCCCTGCTCTCAGGTTTGGTCCCACCTTCTACTCTTCTCCATTCCCCCTGCTACTGGCACCCAGCCCAGCCCTGGCACGGGGCGGGGATGTGGTAATTTATCATTAATGATTGCCATTAGTAATATGAATGGGAGGACACCTCTGACCAGAACCAACTTTAAGGAGCAGCAGGAAGGAGGCCAACTCCCACACACCTATCCCAACACTTCGGGCCCCCAGCCATCACCCTGCACACATCTTAGATCACTGAACAGGACAGGCCGTGTTAAGGTCCTGAGGCTCCTCCTTGGAGCACCTGCAGGGGGACAGGAGGGGCTCAGGGCCCCAGGGCTCACCTGAGAGACTACCCAATTGGAGTCTTGGTGTCAAGAATGTGTCTGGGAATAGTGTAGGGGACAGGGAGGACAGAGGGTGGTACAGGGTCAGATCTACCACCAGAGCATGACCCCTCCTCAGCCCTGCCAAGCCCCACTTCCCCCCACGTCCTGCCCCAATGTCCTGTTCCAGGGGGCCTTCCTGCCCCCCGCCAGCCCACCCACGACTCTTGACTCAGACACTGGCCACCTGACCTTGGGTAAGCCTCTCATCACCTCTACCTACTTTCTCTCTGCATGACGGGGATAAAAACAGTATCTATCTTATGGGGCTGATGTGACTCTCGAGTGAGATACCACCTAGCACTGAGTAGCAGCTCAGTCAGTGCTGGCCGCGGTTACTGACTGCCCAGAGGTTAGTGGAGACCAGCCTTGTCAGGGGCCACTGAGGAGCCGGGTGGGTTCGGGGTTCTCTGGTCCCTACAGGGCTGCTCTATGGCAGGAGGATCAGCAGGGGAATCCGGACAGTCCCTAAAACAGGCCTGGGACCCACAGGGCCTCTCAGAACAGAATCAGAATGAACTGTTTCCAGAAATAGAAAGAACTGCTTTATAAAGAAGTGAGGTCTCCGTCCCAGGAAGTGTGCAAGCAAGAGATCCATCCATTTATTCAGCAAGCATTCACTGGGCACCTCCTCTGTGTTGGACCCTGTGTTGGGCTCTAGGGGTTGGGAAAGAGCACAAGACCCAACCCTGCCTAGAGAAACCCAGTCTAAAACAGCAAGAGATACTGAAGGTGCCAAACCCACCCCAGGCCAGGTCTGCCGACCCCTGCAAATGTGTCAGAGCCTAGAGAAAAAGCAAGAGGCCCTTTGCTATGAAGGGGGCTTGGGGAACACCCAGGGCAGCTCAATGAATGGCTCCTGCAGGCATGAGGCCGGGCCCCACTGCTCTGAGTCCCCCCTAGCCCCATGATCTCGAGGGCCTCCCAGTGCCCGTGCCCTCCTGGCCCTGGTCCACCTTGACCACAGCTCAGTGCCAGACCCACCACCCCCACCCACCCCAACATCCATTGAGGGGTAGGTAAGAGGTGTCCTTGGAGGGAGGGAGGGCCCTGCTGGAAGGAGGGAGTGGAGGAGAGAGGGGTGGCTGTCTCCACCTGGACAGGGGCAAGGGCACGGCCAGTCCCAGGGAGGTACTGGGCTCAACCCTTGCCCACTTTCCTGCCTGCCAGCATCCACAACCACCTCCTCTACAGTTCCTGGGGAGCAGGCTCCAAGGAGGCCCAGCAGCCAGGCCACCAGCTGCTACCCCCTCCCCATACAAACCCTAGCCACAAAGCAGCCTCCCCCCAGCTCTGCCCGCCTGCGGTGACAGCCTCTTGGCACCAGCTCTCCCCTTCCCTCCATCTGTCAGGAATCGGTGCAGACAGACTGTGAGAACCACAAGAGGAAGTAGCGACGCTGCTTGGACCCCCTCCCCCTGCCTCCCCAGCACTCCCCCTAACCCCACGTCCTCTCTCTCCCCACTGCCCCCTGTGTCTTCCTTTCCCTTCTGTCTGTCTCCATCTTTTCCTACTGATGAAGACACTGACCAAGTGGGAGTAGGGAGGGGAAGAGGACCAGCTAGCCTGTGACCCCCACTTACTGGTCATCACCACACAGCACGGCCACAGCACAGCCACCCATCAGTCTCCATCCCTTACCTTCTTCCCATACACTAAGGAGTTGGAAGACTGTGGGACTGTGGGCTCAGTGTCACCATCTGTACAACTGGTACAGCAAACCCTGCCAAACTCGCCTCCCAAAGGATACTAGGAGCCGGGTGGCAGTAAGTGGAAAGGGCTCTGTAAACTGTAGAGCTTTGTATGAGGCAAATGGCTGGTGTCCCCAGCTTCTCCTGTCTGATGTGGGAATGAAGATCCCACTGCCGCCTTCTTCCTTGGAGCAGTGAGGCCAGCATGGGACAAGAACAGACAGACAGTGCCTTGAGATTACAAAGGGCTGCAGGAATGCACAGGCAGGGCCGTCGAGGGAAGGATGCTCACCATATGAACATGAGGTGAGCAGGGCAGAGCTGGGAAACCAAGGCCCAGAGAGAGCTGTCACACAGCTCTGTCAGAGGCAGGATCGGAACATAGGCCAGGCCTCCTGGCCATGTCCACACCGGCAAACCAACCAGGACGCTCAGCCCTCGCTCCTCTAGAACTTCCAAGGGGTTCTGTGTCTCCTTGAAGTCTCCCAAAATGTGTGGAAGAAATCAGCTTTTTCTTTTTTTAGAGTAAGCCCTGCCCAGCTGGCAGCAGAACCCACAAGTAACGAGGAGGCCCTGTTGCAGAGCGGGGGGAGCAGCGGCAGGGGTGGGCAGGGTGCGGGCTCACAGGCCAAGTGTCTCACTGGATGTGGGACTTGCATTTTAAAACTAGGGCGGTTCCAAGCAAACCAGGACGAGCTGGTCACCCTGCGTGGGAGTAGGCACTTGGTAACGCCAAAGTGCTGGCAAACTCGGAGTGGGCCATTTCACAACAGAGAGCAAAACCCCATCATCCTTGACACCGGTGAAGCTTGGCCCAAGGGAGAGGATGTTCTTGTCTGGCTGTGGTCTAGGGGCCCCGTTGGGGCCATGTCTGACCCTAACTGCAGCACAGATGTGCCCGAGGAAAAGGGGAAGGGGACTTGGGTCCTCCACCCTCTTCACAGCCAAGGAAGCTTGAGGTTCAGAGAAGCCAACTGCCCAAGGTCATACTTCGAGTAAAGTGGCCAAGGCCTGCTTTTCCATCTTCACATCCTCTCCAGGTCCCGGCAGGGCACTGGCACCGAGCAGGCCTTCAGTGAATGTTGGAGCTCAGACTGAAGGCTCCAGTCCACACCAGGCACTTCTCTGGGGCTCACAGAAACACCCATGCCTGGCTGGCACGTGGTGCAGGAAAAACACAGTACGGGGTGGGAGGGGTGCTGGCTGTATGAACAGCCAGAAAGCCCCATCCGCTCTCCCTCCCACACCCCTCCCTTGCAGGCCCTGGCGAGGTCCCTCTGCTCCACACCCCTGAGGCCTGTGGTCCAGTGTGACCAGCAGTCTCTTAATCAGACCATCCCAGTGCAAAGTGACAAGGACAGAGATGGAGGGAAACACAGGGAAGGGGAAGCCCAGAGGAGGCCTGGTCCAGCTGGGTTGGGACGACTCCCTGGAAATGGAGACTCTTGAGACAAAGTTGGGTTGGACAAGCAGCTTCCAGGCAGAGGGAACCACATGACATCACCCTCATGTGGGGTGTGGCCGGAGCACAGAGCCGTGGGGTTTGGGGGGCAAGTGGATGGTGAGGTCTGGAGCGGGAGAGTTGCCAGGAGTGTTAGGTCTTGAAGGGCCCTGAATGTCAGTCAAGCAGACTATCCTGTGAGTGGTTGACAGCAAGCTCCGTGTGTTTGGAAGCACTCAGCTGCAGAGTGGAGAACAGACTGGAGGGAAAAAACAGAGATGAGGTCAGAGCTGCTGCTGTGGTCCAGGGAGGCTGTAGTGGGACGGGGAAGGGGCCTGGACTAGCAGGTGGGAAGGGAGGATCAGGCCTTGGCAGCCATTAGTGGTAAGGGAGACGGGGGCTGCGATGACTCCCAGGTTCCTAACTAAGGCCCAGGAGATGTCCACGCTTTGGACTAGTCTTGCAGGCAGAAGAGGTCCACGGACAGCCCCCCAGTGCCCATGTGCTGGACTGCAGGTCATCACAGGGTCTGGACACTGCCACCCTGCTGACCAGGAGACAAACTGCCTGCAAAGGTGTCACCTTTACCTCTGGGCATGGCACATCTGTCTCCAGCCCCTACTTCCCTAGGAGGTAGACTGCAGATACTGGAGGCAGCCAGTGTTTACAGAGCCCAAGAGAGTGCAGCCCACCAGGCCCCAAGAAGGGATAGGCCTTACCCAAGGCCACACAGCACATCAGCCATCACAGGCCAGGAAGGGATGCTGAGCAGGCTTGGGGTGAAGCTAGGGGCCAGTGTCCATGAGCAGAGGCCCCCGAAACAGAGCTGGGACCAGGATAGGGCTGGAGAGTCACAGGAGGCAGATTTGAGATTGAAAAGAAGACAGATTTTCTAACAGGAAGAGCTGTCCTAAGGACAGAATAAGCTATCAGGTTGGTTAATGAGCTCCCTGTCCCTGGAGGTATTTAAGCAGACCCTCTCCCCCTCCCCTCCCACCAACTCCAGTTTCTGGGGCTGCTGAGGAAATTCCTGCATTGGGATGGGGGTGAGGACCTTGCTTTGGCCAAACGAGGATGCTGCTCCCGCCCCCAGAGCCACAGCTCACTCATTCGTTCATTCCCTCAATACACAGTCACAAAGGCTTGCTCTGTGCCAGGCCGGGCACATCAAGCACTAAGGGCAGGTGAAGCAGAAGAAGAGAAACTTTCTCTCTCAAACTTCTCCACCTCCATCCAGGGGGGTGAGGCCAAAGCTGGGCAAGGAGAGAGGATGGAGGCCCTGGCTGCCCACACTCTGTGTCGCAGTTCTGTAGCCTCACTTCTAAGGGACCAAGTTCCTTTATCTTCCTGAGCACATTTGGGGCACAAGGCCAAGGGCTGGGCAGGGTCAGACACAATGCAACCTCCTCCTGTACCCACCCCTCCTGAAGGTCCCCAAGGCTCTGGGCTCATTTCCTAATGAGGTCCCTGGAAGGACTCTTCCTAATTAAATTAGGACAGTAAGTTATGGCCTGGGACCGCAGGGAAGATACAAGGACAAAAGAGACTTCTGGGGGACCCCTGAGCCCCTCCCATCCCACCCAGCAGTGCAGCAGCCCCACATGGGAGGGGGTTCCTGAAGGACAGATGGGAGATGGAGGTTCAGAGAAAGCGGTCAAAAAAAGTCCAGCAAACCTTGAATTGAGCACTGATCATGGCCAGGCACTGTTCTCAGTGCTTTTCATAAATTAACTCACATCATCTTCCAACCACCTAGAGGATTAGGTATTGACAGCTCCATTTTACAGATGAGGCAAGTGCTCAGAGCGGTGAAGTAACTTGCCTAGGGTCCCACAGCTAGGAAGCGGTGAAGTGTGGACTTGACCCCAGGCAGCCTGGATAGAGGCCTGTGTCACAGCAGATTCTCTCATGGATGAGGGGACACACGCAGGAGCAGTCAGAGGTAGGGAACCTGGGGGTGGGGGGTTCCTCCATGTCTATGGCTCCTACCTGGCCACACAGCAAGCAGAGGTTTGGAGTCAGACAAGGACAGGGGTCAGGGAATCTGAATTTCAAAACCAATCCAAAATGACTCAAATTCCTGATCCAGTCCTCATAGGTGACAAAATTGAGGCCCAGGGAGGGGCAGAGACTTGCCCAGGTCCCTCAGCAAGTCAGTGACAAGGTAAGGCTACCTGGTTCCTGGTGTGATGGGGCTGAGAGCCTGCGGTGGGGGGCGGGCCTGGCTCTCAACAGGGTTCAGTTAACCAAGAGCGACAAGGCCTTAGGCCTCTGTTCCCAGGAGCAGAACTCAGTGCAGAATCTGCAAGTGTGGGAGAGGCCAAAGGCCAGGGAGAGGGAGGGCGAGAGGTCTTGGAGAAGGGGTGGCAGAGAGAGCAGGGGCTCCGAGCACATGGCTGGCAGACTGCTGTGCCCTGGTGTAGCTCAGTTCCCGGTGTAGGAAGTACCAACTGGCTCCGTGGGACCCAATGAGGCTTCAGATACTGTACACAGGACAGGAATTGCTTACTACCCACATGCACAGAGCAGGAGTCTGGGGTTCAGGTTCAAGGGTCTTGCACTAGGCCCCCAACTAGGACGTGGAAGGACTGCAGTGGAAACCCGAGTCCGGCTGACACTGGGAGGCTAAACATGTCCCTTGTCCCTGCACCCCTGAGAAGCAGGTAGTTGTGCATGTTGGGGAAGGAGATGGGGGGAGACATGAGAGTGCCACAGACGCAGCAGATATAAAGCCAGTGACTATAGATATTAAAGAATCAGACTGGTCAGATGCAGCAAAAAAATTAACAGGAGGAAACCTCCAAGTGGATGGAGGTTCTGCTAATAAACAGTTGGTTCCTGCCCTGCATATATGGTTTAGGCCTTGTCCCCTGTGTGAGGAGGTGGATTTCACAGCCCCCGTTCCTTGCTCTGAGCCTCCTGGGCCTCAGGGAACAGGGGCAGCTCCTTGGATCCCCGTACCTGGGGCCTGGCCCTGGCAGAGCTCCTGTCAAAGCCCCGGTTCTCAGGGGGAAACAAAAGAACCCCAGAGAATTGGTCTGAGAGGGGCCTGGAGATGCCTGGCTCCCAATAAGCAGAGACCCCAAGACGGGCAGGGACCTACTGATGGCCTCTTGGCAAGGAAGGAGCAGTGGTAAAGCGGAGGTGGGCCTGGTCTCTGGGCTGCAGGCATTTATATCAACCTCTAGGTGGGGGTGAGTGGGTGCAGGCAGTGGGCTGTAGGCTGAGGCTTCAGGGTGGGGAAGAGGCTGCCATGGCAGGGCGCAGGCTGGGAACAGAGATTGCTGGCACTTCTCCAGCTACAAATAATTCCCCGCCACAAACAGCCCAGTGGGAGACTTTGGCTTTGGCTTGGCTGGTGTGGGAGGAAGAGCGTCACCCTGTCCCTGCAGCCTCTGTGCATCCAGAACAGTCACCTCCCTCCTCGTACACACCCCCTCTCTGAGCATGCACACTCTGTGCACACACACGTGTGCTGGTACACGTGGCTGAGAGATGTCTCTGAGGGTGACGGGGGCAGCAGATGGCAGCTCAGGGTCCAGGAAGTGGAGTGGGAGGGAGGCAGGAACACTGCCCTGAATATCCCTGGATTCATGCCACTAGGAAAGCCCACCCTTGGCCTCCAGCTATTCACTCCAGCAGCTTAACCTGGGCCTGGCGGGCCCTTCCTGTCTCTCATCAGCTGCCAACTCTCTGATGTTAAACGGGTGAACCAAGGCCCCTCCTAGATAACTATGCCAGGCCCAGTTGGTTAACCAGCTCTCCTTCTTTCTCTCTGCTTAACCAGCTCTCCCAGACCACCTAGGAAGCAGCCACCCCGGGGCCCCCAGTGCAGATGGCAGCAGGATGAAATGATTCCTACGGTCCCTCCTAACCTGAGAAGCTGCTGTTCTCCCAGGCAGCCAAGTCCTCCCAACTGGCCAGTTGACCCACATCTCTCCTCCTGCTATTTCAGCAGCTGCCCTCTTGCTGTGTCCTTGGTGAAGGAGGAAGAAAGCTATTGACGGTCCCTTCTACTTGGCTGTTCCCTCTGCAGGGATTATGGGCTTGGGAAGGGGGATGGAGATGCTCATTTTCAGGGCCAGGTTCTGGGCAGGACACTTTACATCAGCCAACACATCTCCCAGAGGTGGGCTCATTATTCCCATTTCAGAGACCAAGGATCTAAAGCTCAGAATACAAGACCCACACGAGGGACCCCGGCTAGTGGGTCACAGGGCTGGTGGCCTGACTTAATTGTTCTCCATCACTCTACTGCATCCAACCTCATCACCGACATAGGAAGGAGGGAAAGTGGCCCAAGGAACCTGGGCTTTAGGGCTGAGTTCTGGAAGTGGACCTTAAGAAGTCCAGCTACCCTCCATCGGTCTACCCAGAATCCACCCACAAGGCCAACTACGTTCCCACCAACACTCACCAGGCAGTAAGGAACTCGGGGTCCACAGGCTAGGACTGACCCTGAGCCCAGCACCAGGAAGAAAATATCTGCTCAGAGTGCTGGTTGTAGTGCAGGTGGAGCAAGGATCAATGGGTAAAAGAGAAATGAAGTTCAGAGAGGGAGAGCTACTCACCCAGGGTCACACAGCAAGTTAGAGGCAGAGGCAGAATGTTTATAATGCTGTGGAGGAGATGGATTCTACAAATATCTTGAGAAGAATGATGATAGGTTTTGTTCTCCTTTGTTTTCTTCAGTGGGGGTGGGGAGTCCTTGGGGCCAGAACACAGTTGTTCTTGCTCATTGTTTGCTTTGTGCGGCCTGGATCTGGCTACTTTGTCTGCCCCATGGGGCCAGGGATGAGGTGGCCCTGTGCTCAAGGAAGAGAGAGGTCCTGCAAGCTGCCCACCTGCTGGGAAGGGCCACGGGGAGATAGGGGAGCTGTGAGGCCGGAACACGTCTCCTTGAGGAAGAGCAGCAAGGCAAGGAAGAAAACACACACTCTCAGCCATGCTTTTCCTGGGAATTTGCCTTCAGGAAAGAATCAAACAAATGCACAAAGGCATAGTATGGATGTTGACCCCAGCACTGTGCAGAACAGGATAAAAACAGAACCAACTCAACAATCTATTAATAGGAGACTGTCATTAAATTATGGAAGATTCATGCAATAGAATACTACCCAGCCCTTTAAAACAATGATGTGAATCTACTGTTACTGACATGGAAAAACATGCATGATGTGGGGAGAAAACAACTGGTATCATGTTCAGTTTTGTTTTAAAGAAAAATGCACGTGTTCGTGTACAGCAGCTCGCATGCAGAGAATGTGAGGACATTCCCGGGAGGATGTGCAGCTCACATGGCAAGGTAACCAAGAGCGACTGCTATCTTCCTCTTTTCTGTTTTGTCTGTGTGTTTTGTTTTGTTTTTAATTACAGGGGTGAAATCACTTTTGTATAATCAGAAAAAGTGGAAAAATAAATGAAATCAATTGCAGTGAGTTTCAGCCCCATGCCCTCCCTGAACCTCACTTTCCTCATCAGGAAAATGGGGATGATAATGAACTCTTGCACCACCTCCCTCCCCGAATGGCTGTGATGCATAAACAAGAAAAGGCCATACTGTGGTTCTAACAGGCTGAGAGGGCAGGGAACTGAAACAGTCTCCAGAGGGGTGGGGAAAAAGTCCTTTGTGGCGCCTCAAGGCCAGTGACCAGGGGAGGGCAGTGGCCACATGAGCACTCCCGTGGACTCCCAGACTGGCAGACCCCAGGGAGGCTTTCGGCTGACTGTCCTATCATTTCCAAGAGGCAGATGTGTGAAGGCCACGAAAGGTCATGGGAACTGCGTGGACCTAGGAGCCCCAGGGCACTGCCTGTCTGGGTGACTCTCCCAGTCACCAGAGGGTGTTCTAAGCAGCCTGATAGTAAACTGGGTTACATACCCCCAAAGCAGCCAGCTTGTGGGCACCTGGCCTGGGTCCTGCCAGGGACACAGAGGTCAGACCACATGGAGGTCGAGGGTGGAGGCATGGAGCTCACAGTCAGGGCCCCCCCAGAACTACTCCAGCTGAGGAGCTATTCCTGGGGCCTGTGGCATACAGCAGCTTGTGAGAGGACCCAGGGTGAGCACGGCTGGTGATTAAAACTGCCACCCGGGGGGGGGGGCATGCTTGGGGGCACCCAGGGGCCAGAGATACTCAGGAGGGAGCCAGTACACCCACTGACAGGGGCTGGCAAAGAGGGACACCTGGAAAGGAAGGGAGGCCGTAGCACAGCCCTTGTGTCACCCACTCTCTAGTTGTGACTGGGATGTGTGAATGTGTATCTCTTCCTTTCAGCCATGTCAGACTGCAACCAGACAGGCGTGGCCCCATCCTGCCGCTGATCACAGGGCTGCCTGGGGCAAGTGACTTCACCCCTCAGAGCCTCAGCTCTTGGTGGTGTACAGTGATGACACTTCCAGGCACGGGCTGAGGGAGGTCTCGCGTGAGAAAGCCCGCAGCAGCGAGCACGCTCATGAACTCTTACTACAGTTAACAATATTATTTTAGATGAGTGCCCAGCAATCCGGGGGTGGGCAGCAGGGCCCAGGCAGGGGTCCCCATGTGGGAGCCCCGAGCCCTTTCTGTGCAAAAAGCCTGTGCCCGCCCTCAGCCTGAGAACACCTTGTTCCCTGGTCCCGCAGGGAAGTGTGAGTGGGCATGGCGGATTGGTGAGGCAGCAGGTGGGAGGCATACTGTTATGATCTCCCCAGGAACCAAGGATACCCTAATTCTGAGAAAGGGTCCCTGCTGACACCTGGAGCTAATGTCCAGCCATTAGGGCCTCCGTTTCACCTTCTGAAGCCCGGGGCCAGAAAAGCTCCCAAGTTTGCAAGGAGAGCACTGAGAAGCCTGCGTGCGTGGGGACAGCCCAGGCCCTGTGTGACTGTGGATGTCACCAGTGCCCTCTGGGTTTCAGGTGACCCAGCTCATGAGAGGTGGCCTAAGGTCCCTAAGGGATACCCAGTTCCCTTCTCCAGACTAATGAACCCCTCAAGGGCCTTCTCAGAAGCCCCTGGGTCCCCCACATCTGATCAATATCAGATTCTCTCCCTCAAAAGCAGGGTCCATTCATTCATTCACATGCCATCCCCAAATGCCTCCTCTGTGCCCAGTCCTGTGGTCATGTGGTCCCCCACCTCAAAGTGCTCAGACACTCCCCAGCAACCAGGAGCTCCCACAATGGGCTATGACAAGGGTGCACAAAGCCACGGGCATCCAGACACAGGAGAGGTTAAGTCACACCAGGAAGACAGGGTGGGCTTCAAGGAAGTGGCAATGCCCTGGGTTTTGAAGGATGGGTGGGAACAGAGAAGGACAATCCAAGCAGAGGGAAGGTATGTGTGAAGACCTAGGGCCAGGAAATTGCATGGTGGTCTGAGAAAGGAAGCCCAGACTTTGGATGACTCGGGCTCTTAGACCTTTCTGGAGGAAGGTTGGTAAATTGGGAATGACACTCCTTGAGGTCACCTGCATCAGAGATTATCACTGGGTCCTCATTTTCCCTATCTGTACAGTGGGGACAGAAATCAGCACCCCACAGGCAATGGCCAAAGGAGGCCCTTGGAAATTGTGGACGGTTACACTCAAGGGAGGCTGGACAAGGTGGGGCCTTATGTGTGGTCTCCAGAGAAGAGGGTTCCCCTCCAACAGAAACTTGTAGCCCAGGGTGGCATTACTGGATATTGCAGCCACTCACCCTCTTCCTCCACGCCCTCTGAGCCCCAGGCCCTCTGACCACAACAGGGTAGAAAGAGTTTGGAGAGGAAGACTTGAGGAAGAGTCCAGGATCCAGAGCTGACAGACTTGAAGCAAATCCTGGCTCCAGCACTTAAGCATCATGATATTGGCCAAGTCACTTCTCTTTGAGCCTCAGTTTCATCATCTTGAAAATGGAAATAGTAAGAAAACAGCCTTCACAGGGTTGTGAGCAGCAAAGCTAATGAATGCAGATTGTCCAACATGGTGCCAGGCATGAGGGTAAGTAGCCAATATCTTGTTAGTAGCAATTCCTTAGAGGGAGCTATTTATTTTGGAATCCCTCGTGCTCAGCACAAGGTTGGCAGAGCAGATAATACAGAGAAGGACCCGAGACCGAGGGAAGAACAGGGACATGTTGTGGGAGCTCAGGGACTGGGGGCGCAAGAGGACAAGAGGTCAGGGACGGCCACCTGGGGGAGGCAGCATCTCCACCAGGCCTTCAAGGACTGGGTGATCTGGGTGTGTGGGCATCGGCGGTGCAGGTGTCACTGGTGCTGCTTAGATCCAGGGCCCTAGGGCCTGGTGGCACAGCCCCCACAACTCGGCCCCACACCTCCCCAGGCCCAGGACTGGCTTCCTGCGGGTGGTGCTGGTCGGAGGGGATGACTGCTGACCCCGGGCCAGGAGACCTCCACTTGGTTAGATCCCTGGAGGGCAGCACAGAAAAGTACACGCTAGCCTGCTCCTCAGCCCGCTGGGTTCTCCCTCTCCTCACCCTGTCCCTGGGGGCGTCTCTCTGGCTTCACCCGCTGCTGCTATTTCCCCAAGGAAGGAAAACTGTCAAGTCAGCTGCCTGCAGACAACTGAGGAGAGGAAACCAACCAGCCCTGAGGCCCACTGTCCTGGAACCCCTAGCAGGCCTGAGAAAGCCCAAGGACTTTCCGGAGGGGAACTTGGTCTCAGGAGAACCCATGGGGAGGCCCATGCGAGAGTCTTCAGCAAAACACTCCCAAGGCCTGCCGAGGCCAGTCATAGAGGCACTGACTGGGGCCTAGGAAAGAGAAGCCTGGGGCCTTCTGGGCAGACCCACAGGGGCTCAATCCCAAGCACAGCCAGGAAGAAAGAAGTACAAGGCCAGACAGGTGGAAACCAGCCTTGGAACAAGCACACGGCCGGAGAGGAGCCTTCCTCTGCCCCTCCCAGGGCCCTAGGCCACTCATTCACTGAGACCAACCAGGCCTGTTTGATTCATTTCTTCCCTCAGGCCCCCCCTAGGTACCCATCTCCACTCCCAAGTCCACCTCAGGGTCAAATGGCCTTGGGGCCACCTCCACTGTGCCCAGGCAACCCTCTGGCTGAGGCAGGTCCCAGCTGTGGGAGCCTTCAGACCTCTGGATAAGCAAATCTGGGCAGGAGTGGGAAGAGGTCCTCAGCAGCCAGGTACCTAGAGAACCCAGTGAAACTCAATTGCCATTCACTGAACACCTACTGCTTACCAGGCACATTATCTCATTTAACCCTCACAGCATCTCTGGGAGGGAGAGACTATTACTACCTCCAAGGCCATTTAGCATGAAATCACAGCTGGGACAGAAAACCAGGAGTGTCTGATTCAAGGCCACACTGAGTTATTTCAACACAGGTCTCTAAGTCCCCTCTCTTGACTTCTGTATCTCAGCCCTGGGGACAGAGGATAGCAAAGAGGGCTTCCTGGAGGAGGTAATACTTGCATTGAAGATTCTGAGATGATAAAAGAAGGTAGCCAGGTGAGGGAGCAGAAAGAGCATTCCAGACAGACAGAAAGGCACGTGCAAAGATCTGGTGGTGAGAAGCAGTAGGAAGGTCAGAGTGTGACAGGAGTTTGGTGTTGCAGGCTCATAGGAAGAGCAGGAAGGGGCTGGAGGGCAGTGGGCAGCAGAAGCTGGTCATCAAGGGCCATATGCAGGGGAGTCTAAGCTGACTCTGTGCCATGGGTACATGGGAGCTTTGGGAAGACTCTGAAAGGTGGAGTTGCCTGGTCAGATGAGGAAACCGAGGTTCAGGGAAAGCAGCCCTGTCTGTCAGTTGACTCCAACCAAAAAAGAAAATGAGGCTGGGCCTGGTGTCAGGGGTGTGAGAACCGGGCTGTGGCATACTGAAGACCTGAAGCGGGCTGCAGCCTCAGCTGGGAGCTGTGGCTAAGATTTAATTATGTACAAGGATTCTTCCCAGCAGGCCTCAGCACTCCTGCAGCCTGGCCTCGCCCAGCTAATGAACTCTCAGCCATGGGAGACCTCGCTGCGGCCACTCTTTATTAAACCTGGAATGGGGGGGGGGGGCTGGGAGAACAGGGCCGCTTAAAGAAACTTGAACAAGATAGAGGAACCCAAGCACAAACTGGGCCACCTGTCTAAGCTGCCCAACCACAAAGAGAAACACAGAGGTCTTCCCAGAGCTGGAAGCAGAGCAGGGGTATAGGGGGAATGCCACCTCAAGATGGGGAAACAGAGGCCTAGGAGGACTTGCTGGAGGTCACTGGCTAGCTCTTGACACAACGCACATTCCATAGCTGGGTGCCTACTTTCACACCCCAGCAGTTTCACTTAAAAATCATACACCTTCGGGCCGGTAACTTAACCCCTCGGTGCCTTTGTAAAATGGGGATAATGCAGGCACTTCATAGAGTTGCCCAATTTTATAGAAGAATATGAGGTGATGTGTGTCAAATCTCAGCACAACTCCTGCTCCACGGCAAGTGCTAAGTAAGTGTTCACTGTTGTTGCTGTTACTACGCTAGGAGCAAAGGGCTGGCTGGAGACCAGAACCCCTTTCTCCGCCCCCAGACACTAAGGAGCAACAGGAAACTGGGGCCAAGGCGCCAGCTTGCCTACGTGACCCAGGTAGGGCCAGGAACCCCACCCTTTCCCCTGGCTGGGCTGTCCCTGGGCTTCCTTGGGCCTGGCCCTCCCGCTTCCAGCCCCTTCCTCCACTTTGAAGGCCCTTTGAGCTGGGAACTGAAGCCCCATGAGTCTTTCCCTTCCCCATCTCGCCAGTCTTTCCGTGTCTCCAAAGGGCCACATCCCATCTGCTGTGGCTAAGGATCAGGACTTACAAGGCCTTAGTTTGAGTTCCAGCTCCAACCCCAAGGAGCTGTATGACTTTGGGGGAGTCATTTCACTTCTCTGAACCCCAGCTCTTCCTCTATAATATGGGGACCACATCACCTGCTTTTAAATGGTAAGCCCTGAGGAAATGGTATTAGTTACCATCTTTCTAGGCCTGGCTTAGCTGTCGCTTCCTCCAGGAAGCCTTCCTTGGCTTCTTCCATATACAAGCTTCCCCGCCCCCAACCTCCATCAGCTGTCAGAATTCATGGTCTGCATTCTGGCCCCTTTGGAAGCTTGAACTCATTTTGCCTCACAAAGACTTACTTACATATTGTCATCCCCACTTTGCAGACCAAGAGGTACAGAGATGGGGTGGCTCAGGCCCTCTCACAGGGTGGAATGGTTGGAGTGGTCAAATATAAGGCATGGAGGCTGCTCAAGGAGGATGGTTCAAAGAAATGCAGCTTGGGCTGGTGGCCCAGAATGGAGGGAACTCCCCAGACAGGGAAGGAAGGAGTGACAAAAGACCATTTTCCAACTTCTAGCCCCACATAGCCACCCAAAGCTCCCACCCCTTTCTTCAAGATTTCCCTCTGGGGCTCCGAGGGGTCCCTTTCTAAAGATCTTGGTGGTATGAATTCCCTTCTCTTCACCAGCCCCACGTGAAGATTTTTTACATATATAATCTATGGTAGAAGAACAGTTACCCCCCATTTGGCAGATGAGGAAACAAGCTCAGAAAAGTCCTGACACTTAATATTAAGGGCAAGGCCACCAGCCTTTCCACTCCAAGCCCTCAGTGTCTGTTGCTTTTATTCACTAACTCTTTGCCTGTGACTCTACCTCATCTATCTCAGAATGAAAGCAGAAGCTCAGAGTGGCCATCAGAATGGTTCTGGTCCCATCCGGGGTCACCCAGCCATCTGCTACTTCACTCCCCCATCTTGCCCAGAGCCTGGCATGGAGATAAAAAAGCTTCCGAGTCACTCTCTTTGGGTCCTTCTACGCCACACTCCCCATCACAGCAGACAGTGCCACTGAGGTAGAAGGCAGGCAGACATCCTGACCGAATTCTGACACTCTCAGCTGTGTGACCTTGGGCAAATTACTCAACTTCTCTGAGCCAGTGTCCTTATCTACAAACAAGGATGACAAGAAACAACTTCTGCTCTTCATGGCCACCCTCAAAACTGTTGTTATACAAAGCCAGGGAGATAACGTAAAACCAGCCCAGAAATGCACCGTTTCCACTTCCTTACCTCATTGTCAGCACTCCCCACTGTATGGGAACCACAGAAGAACAATTCCCAGGGAAGAGACTCATTATATTTTACCTTGGCCCAGACATTTTCATAATTTCAATAGCACTGGGAAATGGTCAGGGTAATAATTAGGCTAAGAACTCTGCAGTCAGAGGCTTAAACTCAAGCCCCTACTTAGCAGCTCAACAGTTGTGGGGCCAGTAACAAATTCTCAGTGCCTCAGTTTTTTTAGTCTGTAAAATAGGACTGTTCTGAAGGTTTAAGGACTTTATGTAAGATAAGCACTTACCACAGTGCTTGGCACACAGCTAACAATCAGCAGTTATTAGTTTCATTACTTTCAATTACATTACTAGAACTAGTCCTCAAAACCCAACAGGATTCATTATCCCAAGTGATCAGGAGAGGAAACTGAGATAGGTGGTAAAAATGCACCCAATCACAGAGCCAAATCTGGGTTGCATCTGAGAATGAACCTGAAGTCTGACTGGCAAACCCAAAGGGAGGAAAAAAACAGAACTCAAAAGACAACGGCTGTCCAGGTGTCCCTCTTCCTCTCTTGCCACTGTGTGGAGCTGTAGGCCTGTCCACCTGTTGCCCTCATCCCACAGACCCTGTGCTGCCTGGCCCTGGGTGGGTCTGTCCTCCAAAGTGCCCAGTGCCTAGCATACAGCAGGCACTCAGTAAGGAGGAATGAATGACCACCTGAGACTATATTTTCTAGAGTCTTGTTTTTCTGTTCCTGGAAACTATACTCCTTCCACGATGGCAACTGCCTGCTAACCTCTGCAGGTCCTACAGACATCTGAAACCGCACGCACCTCAAGAAAGAACTCCCAAGGCAGTCGCACCCGGGTGTACAAACACCACACTCAGCAAAGGCAGCTGGCCACCTGCGCACTGCCAGGGGTTCACGCTTGGCCTCGGGATCCTCACACATCTTCCAGGAAACAAACGCTTCAAAGAAAGATGCCCTTCCTGCTCTGTGCCATGACTCATCCCCAAGCCAGGCTGGCAGGAGAACACGGTTGGCTAACCAAGGTGGCCCACAAAAAAAGTCTTCACTGTGACTAAGCAGAAAAGCAGCGAGCGCCAGCGCCCTCCCTGCACCTACTACCCACCGGATGCGCGCACGGGTGTGACTGAGGCGGGGCCAGGGCTGGGCCCCTGTGCCCAAGGCGCCAGAAAACTGCACCCCTTCCCGCTGCATGATTGGCCGCTCCAGCCACAGGGACCTATGGGGTGGTCCTCGCCCAGCCAATCAGGGGCCCCCGGGAGCCCAGTCATTCACAAAACCCAGCAGGAAGAGGAGCGAGGCTAGGCCCGGAGTCGTGTGGAACTTTGAAACACGCGCGCGTTCCGTGGGGCCAAAGCCGGAGTCCCGAAGGGCTCGATCTCAGAAAGCTAGACGCGTGCAGGGACGGTCGCATCGCCACCCACAGTTCCGAACCAGCAACCCGGGCGTGGCGGGTTTTCCTCCCGGGCCAAGCCGCGCCGGGCCCCGCCCCGGGCCCCATTAGGACTCGGAGACTGCCCAGATCCCCTGCCAGGTCCCTAAGAGCCACCCAGCCCGGAGGCTGGGGGATCCCGGGCTGGTTCTTAAGAGGTAAAGGTCCACGCAGGTGGCCTGGTGGAGGCTGCACCCACATAAGCGTTGAGCAAGGGGCTCCCCACTGTTCCTTCCCGCCCCAGCCGACCACTCACGGCAGTCGTCCTCGTCGCTGTTGTCCGAGCAGTCGTTATCCTCGTCGCATCTCCACACGGAGGGGATGCAGCGCTCGTTCCGGCACCGAAATTGGTCCTCTTCGCACTCCTTGACCGGTCCTGCATAGGGGAGAAGGGGCGTGAGCAGAATCCCCGGAAAATGAGGTCCTGGCCGCGGGGACCGGTCTACTGGAATGAGGGAAAGGGAGCAATGCTGGAGCCAACGACCCCGGGGCCTCGGGCACCCTCGATCCGGAGGGAGGGCAGGATGGTAAGGGTTCCTGGGATGGCATGCCCGTGGTACGGCGAGGCCAGGCACACAGTTTGTGTCACACGACTTAGGCATACACCCCATTCAGAACACTCAACCGCACACACGGCCCATAGTCAGAGATCCACGCAGACACAGCCCATTGGGAGTCCTCAAACACGCCGCGACACGCGCACTGGCGCTGCAGGCACATCCCCCTCGCACGCAGCCCCCTCTTTCTCTGCAAAGCGCAGGGGTCGCCGGAAACGCATTGTCAGGCGGGGAAGTCGCCAGGCTCCGCTCATCGCCGCCGTGGAGCGCGCGTGTCAAATAAATTCCAACGGCGAGAAAAACACGGCCCACTCGAAACCATCAGTGACCACCCCCAGCAAAGTTCCCGCCCCCTCCCGGGTCCCCACTGCGCCCATCCCCCAGGAGCAGGTGCCGGAGGGCAGAGCCCACCACTGAAGGAGCCACGGGGCCCGGGGTCCAGGGTAAACTAAGGGATAGCTGGGTCCGAAGAAGCATATCCCACCCGGGCGCCCCTCTGCCAGGCCCAGGTTCGGGGGCTCCGGCACAACCCACCGCCAGCCGCCGTGCCACGCTTTGTTGGCGGCTCCGGCGGCGCCTAGCCGGGCCGGAACCAGCCGCACGCACCTTGGCCGTCGCGCAGTGGATCCGCCGCCGCCGCGAGATGCTGGAGCCGCAGCAGAAGCAGAAGCAGCAGCGCCAGCGGCCGGAGCGCGCCCCGCTCGGGGCAGCCCATGGCGGGCCCCGGGCTCCGGCCGCCGCGCCCCGTGCACCCCGTGCCGCCGCCGCGCCTCAGCCCGCCGAGTCCTTGCCGCGGCGCCGGGGCTGCCGCTGCCCCCGCCGCCGCCGCCGCCGCCGCTGCCGCCCGCCCCGGCTCCTCGGCTGCATTTCAAGCAGGTTCCGTGACGCTCGGCGGCGGGGCGGGCTCAGGCTGGGCGCGCGGCCCCGGCCCTGGGCAGCCACCGCCGGAGCGCGCACCCCCTCCCGCTGCCGCCTCCGCCCCACGCTCCTCCCTCTGACGCCTCCTGTCCCTCCTCCCTCATGGCCGTGGTCCACTCCTCCCTCAGCCTGCGCTGGGTGACCCTGTTCAGGATCCGCTGCGCGCTGGGCTCTGCAGACGCTGGGATGAACCGGGGGAGGCCTCTACCCCTAGAGGTAGCAGATGGCCCAAGGGAAGCAGCACAGGCTGCCTGGAGGAGGTGACTGGCAGATAGGAGGCCGAGGGGTGCCTAAGAGTGAACCCGGACGGGAAGGGAGATGTTCCTCGGTACACAGACCTGTGCATGTGCATATGGCGCAGGGGTGGTAGTGCATAGGAACTGGGGTACTGCATATCAGAGAGAAGCTGTGGGAGCGGGAATGGACCTCTGGGCCGCTCCAGGGCTCCAACCTACGTATTGCACATCCGTGTAGCTGGTTAATGTGCCCACGTTTATCTATACATGTACTCTCATGTGACCACGACGAAGGATGTGAGGCAGGTGGCCTGGGCCTGGTGCACAGACTTGACTCATTCATCCTCATTCTGAACTCCATGGGGCCACGCAGAGGGACAAACAATCCTCTGAGGGACCTGCAGGGACAACAGGGTAGTCCTTGCTGTGATGGAGAAGGGTGGAGACTGTGGGGCCCTGCAGAAGGGATGCATCATCCCTATTAGTAGACAACACACACTCAGGGCTCCTGTCCGCCACCGCTGGTATGAATGAGAAGTCCCCCTCCTCCAGAAGGTCTCAGCCCCATCCCAACCGTGCCAGGGTGCAGGGTGCAAAGAGCAGACCTAGGGTCTGGGACTAGATTTTAGTCGCCTGCTGGTAAGCAAGGCCTAACCAGCACAGCCTTCTTTGGACATTGAGTTTTGAGGGCACTGGCCACTAAAAGAGACAGACTTGCAGGTGGCTAGGCCCAGTGTAGATCCACCTTCCTCTCCCTTCTTGCCCCTTCACCTCCATGGCAGAGGGACAGAAGAAGGGGCTTCAGGAGCTGTTAGTCCCAGGCCTAGAAGCCCCTCTGTCTCATCAGCAGTCCGATTACTGAGACTCATTTCTTCCCACAAAGAGCAGCCCCTTGGCGTGTATGTGGCCACCCCATGGGAGAGGGTTGCAGACCCCAGATAACCCAGCAGCTACTCTTTCCATTACCCCTTCTTCTTTTGTTCATTCATTCATTCATCCAACAAGCGTATCCCAGTCCTGCTTGGTGCCAACCCTGGGCCTAGGAGTGCCAAGGTGAATCAGACATGGTACCAGCCTGACTGGTGGGGAGATAGACCATCAGCAGACAGACAATGAAATGCAGATATGCTTTCAAGAAAAACTTATAGAGCACCTATGTGCTGGGCATTGCCCAGGGATACAGTGTAGAAATAGATGAAGTCCCTCTTTACTTTCCTGCATCTTACATCTTAGTTGAGAGAGACACACACAGAAGCAAGAAAATAAACAAAAATAATAATAATAATTTCAGATCATCATAACTGCTATAGAAAAAATAAAATAGGATGATTTGAGAGTGATGAGAGATAACTTTAGAGAGGTGATCAGAGGAGGCCTGTCTGAGGAGGTGATATTTCACTGAATGGCAGGAAGGAGCATGCTACAGATTGAATGTTTGTGTCCTTTCAAAATTCATATGTTAAAACCTAATCCCCATTGTGAGGGTATTTGCAGTTGAGGCCTTTGGGAGGCATTTAGGATGTGAATGGGCTTAGTGCCCTTATGAAAGAGGCCCTAGAGAGATTTCTGGCTCCTTCTGCCATGCGAGGACACAGCAAGAAGACAGTCATCTATGAGCCAGGAAGTGGGCTCTCACCAGACACCAAATCTGATGGCATCTTGATCTTTTAGTCCCTTGATTTTGGACTTCTTAGCATCCCAACAAATTTCTGGTGTCTAGAAGCCACCCAGTCTATGGTATTTTGTTACGGCAGCCCAAATGGGCTAAGATAGAGATCAGTTGGAAGGGCATTCTTGGCAAATGGAACAGCAGGACAGAGGCCTCGAGGTGGGCTGCAGCTTGATGATGAGAAGGTGGGTGCACCACATGAGGTCAAAGAGAGTCAGCGAGGTCCTGATCATAAGAGGGAAAGGAGTTTGGGTTTTTGTTCCAAGCACAACGGTGCCTGCTGTGACGGCAGAGTACCTGGCGCTCTGGAGCGCCGCCTGCAGCTGCAGCGGACCTCTCCAGCTCAGCCCCTCCTTCGCTCTGTAGTCTCAGGAAAGTCAATCCCCATCTGTGAGCCTCAGTTTCTCATCTGCAAAATGGGGGAGATGGGCAATTTCCAAGGTTCATTCTAGTTTTAAGATTGTATAGTTTGAAGTTCAGAGGCGGCAAGGTAGAGAGATTCAGAGAATGGGCCCTGGGTTAGACTGCCTGGGTTTAAGTCTGTTCCTTCCCTTCCTGGCTACGAGAACTTGGACAACTCACTTAACCCCTGTGGCTCAGTTTCTTTATCTGTAAAATGGGAATGATGACAGTACCTCACAGGGTTGTGAGGATTACATTAGATGAGATTATTTACGCACAGCACGCAGTGTACAGTAGGTACATAATAACTATTAGTCATGTTCTTTTATTCAAACATAATTCCCTCTTCAGAACCCCTGATAACTGCCTAATATTCAAAGAATAAAGACTGAGCTCAGGTATTCCTTGACCTCCCTCCAAAGCCAAGGTGGGAATCTTTGCTCATACTGTCCCAAACAGGACCAGCTGCCACTTCCTTGTCTCTCAAGAGCCGCCTCATTGAAGGTTCCCCAGGCTCCTCTCAGTCTCCACCCAGTCTGGGCCACTCCCCTTACTCCATAGTCAGCCTATGTGACCTTCCTGAGGCCAGGAACCAGCTCTCCTACATTTCTGGGTCCCTGGCATGGGACACATTTGATCAATGTTTTTTGTTGCCTTTACTCAGCTTTTCTATACCTAGAGGGACTATGTCTTATTCAGCCCTATTTTCAGAGGATAAATACAAGGCTTGGAATATGACAAGAATTAGATAAACGATGTGTAAATACTTGAAAAGATTAAAAGGAAAACCATATCAAGTAATAATAATAGCTAATATTTAGTTTACACTTGCTGGAGTGAGGAGGGGGTCAGGCCCCAGCTAGGTGTTTTAAATGCTTTAACTCATTTAGTCCTTGCAACACCCCCATGAGACAGGTTTTATGTTGATCCTTTCTTACAGATAAATGAACTAAGGAATGGGGAGGTCGTATTGCTAGTAAATGGGAGGGCCAGTGTTTGCACCCAGATGTCAAAACTGGGAATTTTTCAGGGCACATAAGTTGGTAAATTCCAGGGAGGGGCGAATGGAGAAAGCCCTTGGCACACATCAGACATCAAATGGACACTGAAAGTCCTGGTACAACTTCTGCTGCCCAAGTGAATTCTTGCCCTCACCCATCCTCTCTCTCTATCCTGGCTGACTGACGCATACAGGCCCTGCCCAGACCAGTGTTCCCAAAGAAAACCCTCAAATCCAACCACAGGTGCAATGAATTCCCCATGAGATAGAAACAGGTGACATTCTATCTGCTGTCAGCGTGGCACCTTGCCATTCCCAAGTCTTTGTGTCCTGCCTTCAGAGCCATCAGGGGCCCAGTGGCCCACCCCTTGCACATTCTACCCCTCTACCCTGTCCCCTAAGAGAGCCTCAGGCCTCTGCTGACTGACTTCTGTGCATCCTTTGGGCCTCAGCTCACATTCCTCATCCTCTGGGAAGCCCTCCAGCCCCCTCTGGCAAGGTCCTTCCTCCTCCTCTGGGCTTCCACAATACTGTGTGTCCCAATCTCTCTAATCACACTGGGCTATCTTTGTTGGATCCTCCATCCAATGGGAGATGCTCAAGTCAGAAACTGGGTCATCCTGGTCCTTGCTGTGTCCCCAGTGATAACTTGTTAAAGAGTAGTGTGCATTCTCTCCAGGGCCAGGGCCAGAGAGCATTCTGCACACACCCTCCCCCAGCCTGTTCTGGCTCTCGTGCTAGGTGAGGGGCACAAATGAACAAGCCTCCATCCCTCCCCTTGAGGATCTCTGGTCTTGGGGCAGACAGTGCTGGTGCAGGCTGATAAAAGTCCCGGAGAAGTGGCTGCCCAGGGGCATCAGATTCCATCCCCAGGTACCCAAGGCTGCACTACCCACCTAGCCAGGATCAGAGACCAGTGGCCCCAATCTAATCACAGCTGAGCTGCAAGGACGGCAGAGCTCTCCCACTGTCCACTACCTTCACTTTACAGAAGATATGTTGTACTGTGAGCCAACTGCCAGTTTCTCTTTGTCACTATCCCTCTGTATTCCTCTCTTTCCCTCTCTCTCTCTCCACAGTGTCTTCATTCCTGTAAAAGAGGAGTTCTAATTAGTTACGTGAACTTTATACAGATCCAAACTGCCATGGTTGAAATCACTTGTTAACTGTGTGGCCTGAGGCAAGTTCCTTGAACTCTCTGTGCCTGAATTTCCTCATCTATAAAATGGAAATGACACATCTCCTAGTATCAATTATCTAGTGCTGCATAAACAAGGTATCCCCAAACTTAAAAACTCAAAACAACAACAAACATTTATTATCCCTCGCAGTGTCTGTGGGTCAAGAATTTGGGAGCAACTTAGTTGGGTCACGATGTTGTCCAGGCTGTGATCTTCCAAAGGTTTGACTGGCCAGAGGGTCTGGGTGGGCTCACTCACCCGGCCGTCAGCAGCATAACTCAGTTTTTCATCACACAGATTTCTCTGTAGAATTGTTTGTTTGTCCTCACAACAGGGCAGCCAGCTTCCCCGACCCAAGAGGGAGAAAGAGAAAGCAAGGAGGAAGTCACAGTGTCTTTTATGGCCTAACTAGGGAGGGCACACTCCATCATTCCAGCAATATCCTGTTGGTCTCACCAGTCAGCCTTATTCCATGTGGGAAGCTCTATAAAGGAGTGTGGTGCCAGGAGGCAAAAGTCACTGTGGGAGACTGGCTGCCCTACTATCTCACAGGATTCATGAGGATGAAGTAAGTTAACATACATAAATTGTTCAGAAGAGTTATCTGTACATAGGACACCTTATACATGTCTTTGCTATTATGGTTATTGTTGTTGTTTCTGGTACATAGTCAGCACTCCTTAAGGATTATCTACAGTTTTCATGAAGATTATTTCTATTAGCTGCAGGGCCCCATTCATTAGGCAGAGGAAGACACCCAGGAACCGAGAGGGTGAAGGTGTTTCTGGGTTTCAGAGCGGAGCAAGACAAACCCAGCCTTGGCTTCTTGCCTCCTGGCCACATGCTCTCAGGAGAGCCATATCTGCCTCCTTCGCTGCCCTGTTGTGGGACACTGGCCAGGTCCCTTTCCGTCTCCGGGCCTGGGGTCCCCATCCCTAAGAGAGGGTTTGGATCAGGTCAGTATTTCCCATGACCCCGGGAATGACCGTCTCCATTTCACTTACCTCCTCTACTCTTATCCTAGTATTTTCCTTTAAATCCTTTCACTTAATAAACTTCGCTTCACCCCAAGCAATAATCTCCATGAAGTCGAAGGCTTGATGTGCTCATTGTATTTTCCAATACGCACAAAAATAAATGTGTGCTTATTCCAATAAACAATGCTCCTCGGTCCATCCAGATGCGTCTCGCTTCTCTCAGGGCCACTAGCTCTGTGTCCTCCGTGCAATCTGGGTGAAAGGATGGAGGGCAGGAGCCCTGACCGCTCTGTGTGGGACAACAGCCTCCTCAAGGTGACTTGGAGGTCTCCAGGCCCTGGGTGCCCGCCACCTGAGTCACAGGGCCTTCTAGGGGAGGCTCCGCAATTTTCCATTTACTTCTGTTCTGGTTTAGTTTTTATTTTATTTTTTCTTATCAGAGTTTTACTTCACACAGTTTAAAGAAATCAAATCGTTCCGCACGCTTGTTATAAGAAACTTAAGTCATTCGCTCCCCACCTCCATTTCCTTCTCCCCAGAAGCAAACACTTTCAACTCTTTTAGCTAATTCTTTTGGTATTGATTTCCCTATCATTAAATAACACACCTATTTCTATTTCCTGATCTTTCCATTTCAGGCAGTATCTTTTGACCCCTCACCTTGAAGACGAGGATTTAGCTCCCTCACCGCCCTCCCCCTGCCCGCCTAGACACGTACACACACAGACACCTCCACACTCACTCTCTGAGTAAATACGCACCCATCCTTCCAAAATGGTTGTGATTATTTCATTTTAAAAGAGGTTTTTAAATTTTTTAAATTATTTTTAATTGTGGTAAGATATACATAATAGAAAATTTACCATCTTAACCATTTTTAAGTGTACAGTTCAGTGGCATTAAATACATTCACACGGTTGCATAACCATCACCACCACCCGTCTCTAGAACTCTTTTCGTCTTGCAAACTGAAACACTGTACCCATTAAATAACTTCTCACTCTCCTTTGTCCTCAGCCCTCAGCAACCACATTCTACTTCCTGTCTCCATGAATTTAATTACTCTAGGTACCTCATGTAAGGGGAATTATGCAGTATTTGCCCTTTTATGATTGACTTACTTCACTTAGTACAATGTCTTCCATGTTCATCCCTGTTGTAGCATATTGTGGAATTTCTTTCCTTTTTAAGGGTGAATAATATTCCATTACACATATATTCCACATTTTGTTCATCCATTCATCTGCTAATGGACGTGGGGGTTGCATCCACTTCTTGGCTATTGGGAATAGTGCTGCTATGAACACAGGTGTACAAATATCTCTTCAAGTCCCTACTTTCAACTCTTTGGGGTGTATACCCAGAAATGGAATTGCTGGAGCCTATGGTAATTCCAATTTTAATTTTTTTGAGGAACTGCCATACAATTTTCTGTAGTAGTTGCACCATTTTACATCTCACCAACAGTGCACAAGGGTTCACAACCTTGCAAACACTTGTTATTTTCTGTTTTGTTTTGTTTTTTATAGTAGCTATCCTAACAGGTATGAGGTATCTCATTGTGGTTTGATTTGCATTTCCTCCATAGTGATGCTGAGCATCATTTCATGTACTTATTGGCCATTTGTATATCTTCTTAGGAGAAATGTCTGTTCAAGTCTTTGCCCATTTTTAAATTAGGTTGTCTGCTTTTTTGTTGGTGGTAGGTTGTAGGAGCTCTTTATGTATTCTGAATGGTAAGCCCTTACGCAGTACATGATTTGCAAACATTTTCTCCCATTCTGTGGGTAGCCTTTTCACTTTGTTGATTGTGTCCTTTGACACAGAGTTTTTATTTTTTGATGTAGTTTATTTTTTCTTTTGTTGCCTGTGCTTTGATGTCATATCTTGAAAGGATTTTTATGTGATCATAACAAAATAAATGCTATTCACATTATGCCATGATTAGCATTTTTTCCTGCATAACTGTTTTTTCCTGGAATTAGTGATGGATTTTTAAAATTTATTGTTTTATTTTTTGCTTCATTTCTTGTATTCATCCTTTATTCCCAAACTCTCCCACATTTGTGTAAATCTCCTCTTAATACAATCACCCATATTAAGTGTTCTACCAACTTGCTTGTCTGAGAAGTCACTGCAGATTTCTGACTCTCTGCTCTGGACTGGTCAGTGGCAAGGCTCTCATTGTGGGTCTCCCTTCCCCATCATCTGGAGGCTTCTCTGCAATTTTTTCCTGTGATGAGTCTCTTGCTTCCTACATCCCATGTCTTCCCTATACTCACTACTTCATTTGGAGGAACATCTGCTCATAGCTTTCTCAAAGGAGGTATTTGAGGTAACATTTTTGAGACCTTGCATTTCTAAAAGTGTCTCTCATTTAATTGATAGTTTGATGAGGTACATAGAATTCTAAGTTGGAAATAATTTTCCTTCTGAATCTTGAAGGCTCGCTCCACTGTCTTCTAGTTTCTGTTGGAAAGTCCAATGGCATTTTGTTTTCTAATCATTTATAGAACCCTGTTCTTTCTCTCTGGAAGCGTTTAGGTGCTTGTGATCTCAGTGTGTCTTAGAGGAAGTCTGTTTCCATTCATTGCGCAAGGCACACACTGGGCCCTTGTGTTCTGGAAACTCATCTTCAGTTTGGAGATTTTCTAAAACTACTGCTGTAACAATCTCCTCACCTCCATTTTCTGTTTTTTTCTTTTCGGGATCTCCTTAATTATTCCAATATTAGCCCTCCTGGACTGGTCTTCTACATTTCCTATATATTTTTTCACCTCTTTTTGTTCTCCACTCTGGAAAATTTCTTCAATCTTCTATAGAGTTTTTTGAGTCCTTTTTTTTTTTTTTTTTTGCTTATTCCTTTTATATTTCCAAGAACTCCTGTTTGTTAGCTGACTGTTCCTTTTCTTTAGTACCTTGTTCTTTTTTCATGGATGCAATATTTTCTCTGACTTCATTGAGGATGTTAACAATGTTTTGCTGTTGTTTCTGTTAAGGTGTTTATCACCGTGCATAGTCTCTGCTTGCTCCAAGCTAATTTTTTTTCTGATTGTTGAAGACGCTAGTCACAAAATGGGAGAATATATTACAGTACAAATAATGAACAAAGTATTACTACCCAGAATACATAATGAACTCTTACAAATCAATGAGACAAAGACAACTCAATTAAAAAAAATAGCAAAAGATATGAACAAGCATTCACTGCGGAGGAATTATGAATGGAAAATAAACCTGAAGAAAATATGCTCAACTATATGGTAATCAGGAAAAAGCAAATTAACATCACAATGAGATTTTTCTGCAGAAAAGGAATCTGACAGTGACAAGTATTGGTGAGGATACGAAGCAACAGGAATTCTCCTCTGCTCCCAATGCAGTGAAAATTGCTGCAACCACTTTGGAACTCGTGATTTCATCACTGAATGTAAACGCTAGAGAAACTCATGCAGACAAGCACCAGGAGACCTATACAAGAATGTTCATCGTAGAGCCATTTATAATGGCAAAAACCTGGAAACCAAGCTAATGTCCTTAAAAGGAAGATGACTTAATAAATAATGCCATCTCCATATAACAAAATCCTATACAGCAGTGGAAATGAGACCAACATAGCAGCTGCTGGCTGTGCAGGGGAATCAGAAACAACGCTGAGTGAGAAAAGCTTATTGCAGAAGACTCCGTACAACATAATCCAACATTCAGATGGCTCAGAAACAAGCAAAAATACACTATATTCTTCAGGTTTTCATTCAGATGTGATACAGATTTTTGGAGGTTTTTCTGTGTGTGTTCTGTTTTTGTTTTTTTACTGAGGAAATGATTCACATAAAATTCAAGATAGTGGTTACTTTAGTAAAGAAGGCAGGGGAATGGAATAAGGAAGAAGCCCACAGTATTAGTCATGCTCTCCTGTTTAAGTTGGGTTCAAAGGTGTTCACTATTGTGGTCCATACCCAGGGTGCCATACATCCAGTGTTCCCAGGACAGGTCTGATTTATACCTGTGGTTCCACATAATTATTCCTTGCAATCTCTTTTTTTCCTCAGAAAGTCCTGGTTTATGTAATAAAGTATATGACTAGACTGTTTATTTCTTATAAAAATGCAACATATGTCTCTTTTGTATAAATCTATTATTACATAATATATGTAATTTTTCATACCAGGGCCGTGGCCTGGCCATGGTCTAATGGATGTTTGTGGTTTGGCCCTGGCATCCTTCTGAAGCAGTCTGGGTATCTGCCCTCAGGGCCTCAGATGACCCCCTCTGGCCACTGTGATCTCCCAATACCCTAGTCCTCACTGCCCACCCTACCTCGGTCCCACCCTACCCTCCTCTCCACATGTCACACTGTGTGGGGTCACCCTCCAGAGTCCCTGAAACCTCACCTGCAATCCAGGGTCACTGACGTCCCGTCTGTGTCAGGCCCTGCACTGGGCAACATTGGGGACTCAGCCTAGGCCCTGCCCTAGTGGGAGAGGGAGACTGTGACAACCCAGAGGATCATAGCAGAGAGACAGTCCCAGGCTGTGGCACCACAGACAGAACATGGCCCAACCTGGAGACCCAGGGCGGGCTGCCTGAAGCTGAGTGAGCTGGGTGGAGAAGTGGGGGGAATGCTTGGGGCAGCAAGAATGTGGAGAGAGCCGTGGGCTGGAAAAGAGCAGGCTGGGCTCGGGGAAGGCAGTACATATTTCAGCCCAAGTAGAGTACAGGACACCAGACAACAGGGCCACGCAGCAACAGGAAGCAAGACTGGAAAGGGCACCTCCTGGGATCCTTGAATGCCAAGCTCAGGATCTTGCCTGTACCCTGAGGGCAGCAAGGAGACACTGTAAGAATCAGAGTGGGGCAAAGAGAACTGTGAAGCCAGGAAGAGTGGTATCAAATGAGGTTAAGAAGGAAACTGGGGAGAGAGAGTCAGAGAGACAGAAGGGGCCAAAGCAACAGAGAGATTTTGCTCTTCTGCTTAGTGTTGGAAGCCCACTCCCCTGACAGCCTTCTCTCCTCCATCCTGCATCCACCACCCACACGCCAATGCACACACTTGCTAAGAGACGGGAAGAGCTCAGGGGTCTTGTGTCCAGGCGCTGCTGTAGGACTCCCTGGGTTCAGATCCCAGCATTGCCCTGCATCCTACCTGTGTAACCTTGGGCAAGCGTCTCAGTCTCTCTGTGCCTCCAGCTTCCCACTCTGTAAAAGGAAGATGAGGAAAGTACCTGCCTCAATGAGATTTAATTGAATCATAAAGGGCCAGGAACAGGAACTAGTAACCTGTCAATGAGCATCCCTGTGATTTGGGCAGACAGCACCCCCTCCAAGACTGGAGATACAGCTGCAAAGAGGGAAGGTCTCTCGGCACAGCCTGGCCTTGTGGCTCAGGACCCCACCCAGGGCTGGTGAGTCCCTCCGCCGAATGAATGAGATTCCAGTCGCCCTTATAAATAAAGCCTTGAAGTCTCTTTCCCCTGCCCTTGCCTGTGGTGGGTGGGATGAGCATAATGACAAAATGACAGCACATTCCCTGAAGCAAATCTCCCCCCTTTACAGTTTACAGTTCCTGGTTGATCCTCACAGCAGCCCTGTGGGTGAAGAACCTTTGCCTCTACTTTCTAGGTGAGGACACCGAGGCTTAGAAAAGTGTGAAGCCTGCCCAAAGTCACAGAGTCAGGGTACATGACCAAGCTCAAGCCGCCTAACCTCCACTGCCCACAGCTGTGTGAATACAGACTCTCCGGACGCTGGAGCTGGAAGACCCTGGGAGAGGACATCTTGGATGTGGGATTTTATTGCCAGAGTTCTTTCTTCAATAAAACTCTATGTACAACCTAAAGATATAAAATCCATCAAAGAGGAATATATCAGCCATGCAATTCTGGGCTCTGCTGAGGTGACAAATAAACCCTGAAATCTCAATGGGTAGCACAGTGAATGTTTATTACTCTCTCTCACATGTATAATGTGGGTTAGTGGCTCCCTTGAGTATCTCTCCTCCACCTGATGACTCAGGGATCCTCGACCCTTCCCTCTCACAGTGCTGCTATATATAACGTAACTTCCATATGCTGTCACTGTGGGAAGCAAAGAGCAAAGAGTGTCACATTAGGGAATTAAAGCTGGGCCAGGAAACAGTGTACTTCACTTCTGTCCACACTCCCAGTTACCAGCCTTTGACACCTTGGCAAGTTAGGTGAGAAATGCAGTCTTGCTGTGGGTCCAGGAAGAAGAGATAAGACTGGCAAGCCTGTGGTCACACTGAGTGCTTTTACTGGAGGGCGGAGCCCTAGAGCCCCAAAGCTGGCAGCACTCTACCCAACACCCCTCACACAAATGGGGAACATATTTGAAAATTTCGTTACAGTCTAGCAACCCTGGGGGCCCAGGCCTGGGGCCGTTTCCTGCTTCCTCTAAACCCGAGCTCTGTCTGTTCCTGGCTGTCTTGCCTACTTCTTAAAGGCACTCAGCCTAGCATGAAGGTCTCTCAGCTATCAGCTTTTCCTGTTGTAATCTCTTAAACCCTCGGCGCCAGCTTCAGCCGTTCCCTTGCAGTGCCCAAGATAGCCTGAGACGCTATCCCGCTCCAGTCAGGTGCTTCAGGAGACTGGGATCCCACAGGAAGCTGCCAGGGCAGCTGCCTCTAGCTGGTAGCTGGGTCATAGCCAGCTAGGGCCCAGAAATGGGGCTGGGAGGACAGATAACCACTGTTTGCTTGATGTCCATGGCTTTCGGGCCTGGCGCCCCTCTCCTGGTATGTCAAGATGACCTCCCAGAGGCAGAAAGGCTGGGCTGCACCTCAGCAAAATCTACCTCACTGCCTCCCCAGACCCGGAAAAAGACCCCACCTCATCCTGGGGTCTCCTTGCTCCTGCTGCAGGGGTAGGGCTAAGGGACCTGGAGGGGTGGGATACAGGAGAGGAGAAAGCAGAGTATGGTCCCAGCTCCCAGGTCCCAGGATGTGCTGCAGGGTCCTAGGTCTAGGCTGGGTGAGGATGGAGCTGGGGGAGGCCTGGGTGATCGGGGGGAGGCCTGGGTGAGGGGGGAGAACAGGAGAGAAACACCTCCTTCCTCCGTGCATCAGCTGGGCCAGCCCTGCCTCAGGTTTCTAGGGAGATGGACAGTGCAGCTCCAGCATTGTTCTCACACTGTTGATTCTCTGTCCCGGTGGTTATGGCCTGTGTACCCAACTAGAACCCGGGGTAGGGCTGGAGTGGTGGGGGTGTGGCCGAGTCTGGGACAAGAATCCCTGGGACCTGCATCCTCATACTGGCTCTGCTGCTGACATGCTAATGATGGCGACTATGAGAGGAGCTCATGTGGGTTTGGAGACCAGCACGTGCCATCCTGCATGCGCTCTGTGTTCATAGGGTAGTAGGAAAAGGCAAGGACTCTGGAGCTAGGAGGCTTGAATTCAAATCCTGACTCTCCCACGCACTAGTTTGTGGCCTCAGGCATGTTACTTAACCTCCCTGTGCCTCAGTTTCCTGATCTCTAACAGGGAGACGATAATAGGAGCATTGATGCCTGCTGAAACCCCCAGCTGTGTGACCTGGGGAAAGATTGAGGTTTGGTCTCTGCAGCCATGAAACAAGACTTCATCAGGAGGAAATGGAAGGATGCACTCAAAACTCTGAGCCTGGTGCCTGGTGCAGGGCAAACACTTTTAACAAGTTATAAAAGATGAGCAAATGAGATTCAGAGAGGTTAAGAGGCTTGGCCAGGCTCACAGAGCCAATAAGTGACAGAGCTGGGATGACCTGAAACCCAGGCACCCCAATCCTGCTAGGCTGCCTCTCACTTGGCCTTGTTTTCCCCATCTGAAAGGCGAGAATTGGGGCCTGTGGGTGGGTCAGTGGGATGGAGGGCACTGGGTTCAGGCTGCAGGGTCGCAGCCTCCAGACACCAGCTGCAAACCTGGGAGGGGAGGGAGGAAGCCCAGAGGACCAAACCAGGTCCCCAGCCCTCTGCTCTCCCACCTCCCCTACCCAGAGACCCTCTCCTGAACCCATCCCACTCAGAACCAGCTTCATGGTGGCAGCCCCCATTGTAAGAAGTCACATGTCTCCCCATCCAAAAATCCTCTCCAAGCCACTCTCCCTGTGACCTGGGACAAGTCTTAACCTCTCCCAGCTTAGGGGTTCATATGTTCACCACTCGAGATCACTGCTGTGAAAGTGCCTGGCTTGCGAGTCGACAGTCAGTTGACTGAGCACCTGCTGCACACCAGGTTCTTTTCCAGGCACTTTACCTTCATTAGTCCAGTTAATTCTCCCACCAGCCCTGTAAGCAGCATACTGTTCCTGCTACCCCTTCGTCCCCAGGATGGAGAAGGTCCCACGTCACAGGGCCATGGTGAGGGACAAGTGAGATAAGGAAGAAGATTGCTGTGGACTGGCTGGGCACCTGGTCATTGCCACATACGTATTTGTTATTCTTCTTGGAACTTCAAAGTTTATAAAATGCCAGGACCTCCTCATGCTCCTCTGGGAAAGCAGAGGACAGGGAACAGTCATTATTGTTATCATTTTTACTGTTCATCCATTCGCTCATCAACCCAGCACACATCCATGATCAGACCTGGGCCAGGAGCTCTGGGGACCCTGAGGCAAGAGGCTGTGGGCTCCCAATGTGACTCAGGGGTAGAAGACCCACCGGCTTCCAGGAGCGACAGAGCCTAAAAGGACAGGAGAATGTGACTCAACCTAGTGGATTATTACCCTGCAAGGTGGGAACCCAGTGAGCCCAGATCTGATTTTTTGTGGGAAACTTCCTGATCTTTTATCTTTTAAATGCTGGCAACTAATTTGATTAAAAGAAACTACAGTACAGCCTGTGTCCTGCCCTTGGAATGTTCAAGCCCTCCAAGAAACTGAGGTCCAGAGATGTGAGGGAGCCTGCCCAAGGTCACACAGTTGCGGTAAGAGCTGGAATTCAGACCCAGGAGTCTGTATCCCCCTCAGCAGGTCTGGAACAGGTAGAGTTGGTGGAGTGGACTTAGTTCGTGAACCCTCCAGTGGGGATCGGCCAGCTGAAAAACGCCACTGGGACTGAAAGTGTCCTCCAGCTCCCTACCCCTCATGGGGCAACCTGTGGGGAGAGACTTTCCAGGCTGACTGACTGGACCTAGGGGCTGGCCAGGAAGAGCTGGTCCCAGAGGATGTCCATCCCTCCCGCTCCCCACTGCCAGTCAGTCCCTGCCTGGCCCAGGCCTCCTGCTCACCCTCTGAGTCCGATCTGGAGTCACCCCCAAATGTCCAGCCTGGGCCAAGTGCCCGCCCTCCCTGGCCTGACTAATTTTATGGCCTCCTCACTGTCCTCTCTGATCCCACCCTTCCCCCTGCAGTCCTTCCTCCCATCCAGCCAGAAGGGTCTTTCTAAACCCAGATGATGTGACCCTGTTTCTTCTCCACCTAGCATCCTGCCAGAGCTCCCACCCGCTCTAGCCCTCGGCCTGGCATTCAAGACCTGTCTCAGCTTCAGCCTTACTGCCTTTTCCCACCTCACCTCAAGACCGCATTCTAGGAATCCCGCATTCTGTGGTGCCTGCTTACCTCCCAGGCCCTTTCACACCTCCTAGCCTCTGCATATACTGCGACACCCCTCCTTTTATTCATTCTTGGTTTAACAAATATTTGAGGCTACTGCTCACAGGCACTGCTTAGGCACAGAGATATAAAAACAAACAAAAAGGACAAAACCCTCCTCCTCAGAGACCTTATATTCTAGTGGGAGACCAAGAAAATAAACATATAAGCAAATGGAAATGCATCAGATGGCAATAAGGATGATGCTCAGAGAACAAAGCAGAGACTGGGGACTGGAAGTGCTGAGGCGAGGAGGATGCAGGCATATTACACAGGGTGGCCAGGATGATCTCACTGGGCCCAGCCCAGGACCTTCCTACCTTGGGAGAAGCCTGTGTGTGCCTGGGAGTTTTTAGGGGGCTGAATCTGAGCCATTCTAGCAGGGCCTCTTGGAGAAGGTGTCCTGATGCTGACCTTGAAGGACAGGTGCTTACTACACAGGATGTGAGAGTCCCAATAGGAGGGATTCCTGATGGAGCCTGGGAGTTAATTCACTCCTGACCCATTGGATGCCAGGCAGCGGGCAACCCTCTCCCCAAGACTGGGCCTTGAACCAAGACTACTGGCCCAGGCACCTCACCCCCACCAACCCCTGTTCTTCTGGGTCAGGAACTGTGGGACTGAGCCGGTCAGGGAGAGCACGTCTGGCAGGAACATGGCCTGAGCAAAGGCCTGGAGCCCAGACTTTGCATGGCCTGTGGGGGGTTAGATGGACATGGCGGACACCAGGCTGGGCCTTCCAAGGGGCAACCCTGCCAGCCCTGCAAGCCAAGTTGGCCAAGGAGTGCAGTTTGCGCCCAAATTGCCACAGCCCACTCTGACTTTATTTATTAAGTTAATTAGTCTCATGCATCACCATGAGGGCTCAGAATTAGGCCGCTGCAGGGGCCGCTCGCTGGCTTCCTCCGCCGCAATTCTGCCTGTGTGCTTAGGTAGAACGGGCCTCGTGGTGCTTCTGTGCTGCTAATTTGTGCCTGAGGCCTCCGGGGATGGGGTGGTTCAGTTGCTATTTGCAGAAGGCCCCTGGGGCTTGGAAATCTGACCTAGAACAGTTTTTTATCCTTGGGTTCAGAACAAGCCCGCTGTCCCCATTCTACAGGTATGGAAGGCAAGGCCCACGGTTCCATAGCGAACCTGTGGTAGAGAACCCAGGCCTTCTGCGTCCCAGCTGGAGCACTTTCCACTGCCCGCTCCAGCTCAGGATTTTGTCAACAAGGCCTCCCAGGAGAGAGGACAATGTTCCCATCTGTCCACCAGCAGGAAAGGGAGAGGGAGGAGCAAACTGTGGGGGTAGGAAGGATCCCACAGACCCAGAGCCTGATGGGGAACTGGGCTTTTGCTCAGAAATATGTATAATGGGGATCAGGAGAAAAGCAGAGAGTCCTTGCCCTCCCTGAGTCCTTAGGAGGCACAAACCCCCTTATTTCCTCAGGGAGTTACATTACTGTTGGAAACAAGCATAAGTCTCAGTTTTGGGAATGACATAAAACATCGTATCTGTGGGAAAAGTCTAGAAAGAAACTCTTCAAATGTGGTCATCTTTCAGGAATATAGGGACTGAGATCCCCATCACAGAGGGCATGCAAGCAGAGGCTGGATTGTCCCCAGTGATGGCACCAGAGTCTGAATCTGAACCCCAGGCCACTGATTCATTCATTCATCTGCTCATTCAACAATCATTTATTTAGCACCTGCTAGTGGCAGGCCCTGTGCCAGGCACAGGGCTGTAGTGCTAAGTAGAGAGAGATGTGTGTCCCTGCCCGCGTGGAGCTGACAGGCTGGAGTAGAAAGCAGTGTCATGGTTTGAAGTATTCAAAGAAAAATGAGGCAGGTTAAGCAGGGTGGGGGCACTGTATCTGGGTGGTCAGCTGGCCTCTCTGAGAGGGACATCTGAGCAGACACCCACTTAAATGGAGGGAGGGTGCCTCCAAATACGTGGGAAGAGTGTCCAGGCACAGGGAACAGCCAGTGCAAAGCCATGTCTGTGCTGCCCCAACTCCCTCCCCACAGCCTCCATCCCAGCCTGGGTAGAAGATCCCTAGAGTGCCCCTGCCTTCCCTACCCAGACCCCACAGAATCTCCCCACACAGCCCCCAGCCCTGCTACCAGAGGAAGCTGGCAAGTTTGGGTGGCATCCTTGCTGAAAATAACCATGGAGATCCATGGAGAGCCCTCCCACTTTAGGACCTGGTTTCCCCAGTGTGTGGCAGTCAGAGCAGAAGGGATGCACAGGGTGATTTTAGGAGGTACATGGACAAACATCTTCTTTTCACAGTAGTGTATTTATTTTAAAACATATTTAGAAGAGAAATAACAAGCACATCAAACCTCTATTATTGCCAAGGACTCAAGGAGAAAAGTTTGTTTCAATTCAAAACAGAAGAGCACACACATGTAGAGAATGTCAGTAATTGTTCAATCTTGGAGAAGGATATAAGGTGTTCATTTTCTAGTCTTTCACCTCTTCTATGTCATGGAGGAATTTCAGAGTGCAAGGTTGGTGGGGTGAGAATAAAACTGAGGATTAGTGGGGGTCACTGTGCGAGCTGAGCAAGGGCCTGGCCAAGCTCCACGTGGCTGCAGGGAGGAGAATGGACCCGAAGAAGAACAGAGGTGAGGTCACTGCTGCTGCTGCAGTGGTCCAGGGTACTCGCAGTGGGATGGGGAAAGGATCTGTTTCCTTTGTTCTCAGTAACAGCACAGTGGTTACAAGCGCAGGCTTAGGAAACTGACTGCTTCTGCGTGGCTCTAGTCTGTGGCCTTCAACAAGTTCCTTAACCTGCCTCAGTGTCTCATCTAAAAACTGAGATAATAATAGTACCCACTGCCTCATCAGGTTGTCCTGAGGCTCTGGTGAGTTAATAGATGTAAGGCATCGGAAAGGTGCCCCACCCGAGGCCACGTTCCATAAATGCTCGCACCTCAGAAGACTCTAGGCAGGGCGCTGACGTGGTCACAGTGGACAACTGTTTGGTGTCTGGAGTTGGGCCTGCACTGGGGAGGGCTTCACGTCCTGCCTCCTGTTTTGCCCACAGATACACACACACACAGATCCCAGCCAATTCTGCACAAAATGCATTTAATAAGTCCATCAGATTTAGTAGTACTTCCATTGGGCTGTTAATTTTTTATTTTAATTTTTAAAATTTAATAACATTGTTTTGTTTTCATGGTTCATTTTTAAGATTAAAGTCTACTTTAGGCAAGTCATGCTGGTTTTATTCTCAGGAATAATGAAAAGTTTCCTTTTAAAATAAAGTTTAAGAGGAGAGTCAGTTGCTTTCTGAACTACCTTCACAATATTTCAGTGAATCTAAAACTATTCTAAAATTAAAAATTTATTTTAAAAACTCAGATTCAATTTTTTCAGCATTTTTACAGGAAAGCTGATTAAAGGGAAATATTAAATACTGGCTCTGGAGATTTGACGGGACTGATGGGTGGGAACCAGTTTGATCAGCCTGCTTTCCTCCCAACCCCGATCAACTGTGTCCACAGGGGAAGACCTTGGGGGCCAGGAGAGGGGAGAGGAGGAATTATGGGTGACAGAGCACAGAGCTCTTTGGGGCAGGCTTGTTGCCAGGGGAGTGGGTCTCTGCCAGGGTCCCTTCAGTGTCATAATCTCGCTGAGTCTAATGGCAGGTTCAGGAGTGGTGAAGCACCCTGGGACTAGCAATAGTGCCCTGCTCAGTCCATCGAGGTCTGAGGCTCTGGGAGAGTGCAACCTGGCCCAGCAGGGAGGGGGCTGGGGGACAAATTTGTTTCCTTTGTCCTCAGTAACAGCACAGCTGTTAAAAGTGCAGGCTTAGGAGCCTGAGTCCCTCTGCGTGGCTCTAGCCTGTGGCCTTGAACCAGTTCCATAACCTGCCTCAGTATCTCCATTTAAAAATTGAGATAATAACAGTACCTACTACCTCATCAGGTTGTCCTGAGGCTCTGAGGAGTTAACAGATGTAAGGCACCTCTTCTGTCTTCTTGAGCTCCTGCTGCTGCTTCCCAGGGGCTGAAGGAACCAGAAACCTGAGGCGAGGGTGCTCACCTGATGCAGTTGGTGGAGCAGAGGGATGTGTCTGCAGGGCAGACACAGCATATCCAGTTCAGTCCTGGGCAGGTGGAGGTAGGACGGTGGCTCTAGACCTTCAGGAGATTTGTGGAAAGAGCTGGGAGGTGGGGTCAGACCGCCCGTGCTTCATTCACACGTACTGTGTGATACTCCAGAGTCGCTTTCCTCTGTCCATCGCAGTAGTGAAGGCCGCCTCCAGGAATGCAGAGAAGCTGAAGTGGGTCCGTGCAGACTAGGGAAGTCAGGCACACAGTAGGCTTGCTGGTCAAAGCAGAATATCCTCTGTCCCTTCCAAGAGAGGACAGAGCCTCTCCCATCTCCCCCCTGCTCCACCAGCCCACCCCGCTCCTCACAGCCGCTCTGGGGGCTGTAATGTCCTCAGCATAGTTCATGGTTTGTCCTGCCACTGCCAGGCCTCTTTGCTGTCTCAAATCCCACCACAGTGCTTCTCCCCTCACCCACCCCATTTGAGGTACAGACCAGGAGCCTGAGGCTCAGAGAGGGGAGCAGCTAGTCCCAAGCCACACAATAAGTTAGTGGCAGGTCAGTGGATTTACTGGGGCCTGGATGGCCAGTTCATCAACAGGAAGGCCCTTTCCCCAGAACTGACCTAATTTTCTGGCCTGAGGGGCCTCCCCAGGAGGTGGGGGAATCGTGGTCAAGGTTTCCGGCTGTCTATAATTTTCCAGTCTAATTAAACACCTGCAAATCCATTTGCTACTAATGATATAGAGGGAGCCCCGGGGAATATTTGGAGGAAAAAACAAATCATTCAAATTGAAAGAATAAATAAACAAAATCCTGCAGAATTGTAGGTGCCATGGGAGTTTCAGTGATTTCAACACCTACCCATCTCCGTCAAGTCAACCCTGCCCGTTCATTTATGAATACTTGATGGACTCCTGGTCTTAAGTAAGAGGTTACAGAAGTACTATTAAGCTCCCCCTTCCTCCAACAGCCTCCCTGGGCCCATCAGGGAAAGCCCTGGTTCCAGTCCCTACCTATGCTGACTGCTATGTGGCCTTGGGTGCATGCCTGCCCTCTCTGGGCCCCAGTCTTTCTCATCTGTATGAGGGAATTGTGGTCCCTCTCCTGTTGTCCTCATCCTGCCAGTCCAGGAGATGAGGAAACACACAGACCCAGCCATTCCTGTCTCTCTCCCACCTCTGACAGCCCACCATGCTCCAGCCACACTGAACTCCCTGCCACTCCCCAAATAGACTTCTTGACATAGAGGTGTATCACTTAGATTTTGCTGTGTAACAAACCACCTCAATTCAGTAGCCAGTTTAAAACAATAACCATTTACAGATCAGCTGGGCTTACTGCTGCACTTGAGTCAGGACTTGCCTTTTGTGACAGATTGACTATGAAATTGGCCCTAGTGTTCCACCCTTGTCCCCATACCCATGTACCTTAAAGTGCGCCCCTCCCATAAAGAGTGGGAGGCTATTTTCCTACCCCTGGCTGCATGACTTGCTTTGATCACCAGATGTGGCAGAAGTGATGATGGGCCAGTTCTTAGCCTCTGCCTTAAGAGGACTTGCACATGTCCACTCGCTCTCTTGGACCCCCATCACTGCTGCCATGAGAACAACCTGGGCTAGCCTGCTGGAGCATGGATAACACCACAGGGAGAGACCCCAGCCATCCTCACCCAGGCCCACCTAGACCCAACAGCTCCAATCTACCAGGGTGAGCAGCTGTTCCAGTTTGTCCAGGATTGAGGGGCCACCTGGGATGTGGGTCTTTCAGTGCTATAACTGGGACAATCCCAAGCAAACCAGGATGGTTGGCCACCCTATAGCTGTTTCAGCAGCTGACTCAGGTGCAGGAATAAGCCTGCCTGAGATCAGAAGAACTAGCCAGCTGACCTGTAAATGCTTATTGTTTTAAACCAACTGCCAAATTTGGGAGGTGATTTGTTGCACAGTAAAAATCTAACTGGTGCATCATCTCCATCTTTGTGTGAAGAACTCAGAGTCGCTGCCCATGACTGTGCAGGCTGTGCCCTGCATAACTGCAGGAGGAGCCAGTCACAGAGACTACCTTGTGAATGACAGCACTTGGACTTGTGTGGGATAGAACCCTAGATAAACTTCAAGGCCCTAGTTCAAATGTCACCTCCTCTGTGAAGCCTTCCCATACTCCCCTGGATCTAATTTACTAGGGGAAAGGAGGCTTTGCACCAAAAAAAAGTACTGGTTTTGGAGTCAGGCCTGGTACCACTTATACCTGGGGCAAGTCACTTTAACTTCATCTGGAAAATTGGGATGACAAAAGATAACTACAGTCCTTTGGGATTGTTATGACGAGAGTGTGCACAATGACCAGCAGACAGTATGTACTAAGTCTGGATGTGTTTCATGAAAGAATGGAGCACAAGCTTTTTCCCTATAGACTTCTGAATTCGCTCCTTTCTGTCCCCACAGCTGATGGTCCTTCCCTGGCACTAAGAATTTCTTTCCCCCTAAAATGTTATCAGCTTCTCTCTGGCCTCCAGAGGATCAGTCTTGCTCTGTATTGTGCATAGGGGTGGGGGATCCAAAAGGACATTCATTTTTTAATTTTAATTTTTTAAATTATCATACAGAAAAATTACCTTTTATCTTTTGATGTGCACATGTATGGATTTGTATAACCATCCCCATAATCAGGACATGGAACAGTTCCACCACTTCAAGGGACTTTCTTTTCAAAATATATATTTTTTAATTTTAAAATTTTGGAATAGCTAATACATGTACTTTGTAAAAAAAAAAATAGATTTAAAAAGTATAAAAGTTACTTAGTGAGAACAGTCTCCTACCCCCATCACCCACCCCGACATGCAACCTCGAGTTTCTAGTGCCTCTGTCTAGAGATATTTTATGCTATGCAAGCAGAAATATGTAGAACTAACGCCCCTGCACACCCCAGTTTTATACAATTGGAGCCACATCTTTCTTTTCGTACTTCACATATTTTGGAGATTGTTTCATATTGGTAATAATTCTAGCCTACCCATAGATGGTACATTTACCATGTGCCATGCACTGGTCTAAATGCCTTAAGGCCAGTTTTTTTTTTAAACTCATTTATTGCTCAGCACAACATTTTGAAGTAGGTGACATTATTATTACTGCTACTAATCCCATTTCAGAGATAAGAAAGCTGAAGCACAGAGAGGTTAGATTAGGTAACTGGCCCAAGGTCAGTCCCACAGCCAGTAAGTGGCAGAGCTGGTGTTAGGACGCAGGCATTTGGGCTCCAGAGTCCATGCTCTAAGGGACCACATTGATCTACTTCCAGCAGCGTCATGGAATCCCATTCTATCCAGACACAGTCATTTATTTAACCAGCCTCCTCTTGATGGCCATTATTTGCCACTGTGAACAAGGCAGCACTGGATATCTCTGTCGTTCATCTTTCTGGACATGTGGAAATGTATCTGTTGAATTAATTTCTAGAAGTTGAATGTCTGGGTCACAGGGTATATGCAGTTTTATATTTGATAGATATCTCTAGGTTGTCTTCTAGAGAACTGTAGCAATTTATCCTCCCATCAACACTGCATGAGAGTGCTTGCTGCCCTGTGCTGTCACCAATACAGCACATTGTCACAAATTTTGGTTTATGACACTTAATAGGGGAAATGGTAACTTGATGTACTTTTTGCTGGCATTTCTCTTACTGCAACTGGGCATGGACATCTTTTTGTACATTTAGAAGTCACTTGTATATACTTTCTGTGAACCATCTGCCCATGTCCTGTGGCCATTTTTCTTTTGGATTATTGATGTTTAAAAAAAAATTGACATCTGGTCTCTCATATGTATATGATAGCTTATTCATTTTCTTTCCATTTTATTTGTGATATGTCCCTCTGATCAGACATGTTCAATTTTACTCATATTCATATTTTCTTCTATGGCTTCTGGGTTTGAATTATTTTGAGAAAGTCTTTCCCTTCCTCAAACTCAGAACCATGAAATAATTATCCATGTTTGCTTCAGTACTTTCATGGTTTCATTTGTTTACCTTTAAATCTTAGATTCATCCAAAATTAATATTGGTGTAAACAGTGGTATGTGGTTCCAACCTACTTTTTACCAGTTACCACAATATCACTTATTAAGTAATCAATTTTTACCCACTCATTTGAAATGACTTCTATATCAAATTAAAGTTTATGTGTTTGTGACTAATTCTGCATTCTTTTTTATCATCTTGCCAGCTATTCTTTTCGTGATTTTTTGGGGATACAATTTACATATAATAAAATACATAGATCTTAAGTGTTCAGTTCCCTAAATTTTGGCTGTCGTAGACAATGTATAACTACCACTCAAAACAAGAGAGAACATTTCTATCATCCAGAGATTCCCTCATGCCCCTTCCCAGTCAACCTCCACCCCCACCATCCCAGAGGCAGAAGCTTGAAGTTTTTTCTTCTTAGACTTGTTTTGCTTGTTCTAAAATTTCATATGAATGGAATTACACCCATAGAAGTATGCATGTGCTTAGATAAGGCTCCTTTCACTCAGCAAAATGCTTTTAAAATTCATCCAAGTTGTATCAATTGTTTCATCCTTTTGATTGCTGCACAACATCCCATTATGTGAATATTCCACAGTTTGTTTAGCCAGTCTCGTGTCCATAGACTCCTGGGCTGTTTCCAGTTTGGGACCACTGTGAATAGAGCTCTTATGAACATTCTTATAGAAATCTTTTGTGAATATATTTTTTTGCTTCTCTTGGGTGGAATTGCTAAGTCAGAAGGTAGCTGTATGTTTAGTTTTATAAGAAGCTACCAAACTTTTTTTAAAAAATGGTTAGTTACATACTACATCCCCACTAACAATGTATGAGATTTCCAGTTACTCCACAACCTTTCTAAGTTTGGTGTTGTCATTTTTTTTTTTTTAATTTTAACTCTTCCAGAGGGGGTGTAGTTGTATCTTACTGTGATTTAATTTGTATTTCCATGATGACTGACAGTGTCAAACATGTCTTCATTTGCTTTTGGGCCATTTGCATATCTCCTTTTGTGAAGTATCTGTTCAAATCCTTTGCTTGTTTTAAAGTTAGGTTGTTTGTCCTTTTTATTATTGACCTGTAGGAGTTCTTTACATATCCTAGATACCAATCCTTTGTCAGATGTGCATGCATGTTATGTAAGAATTTTCTACCAATCTGTGGCTTGCCTATTCATTTCCTCAATGATGTCTTTGATGGCAGAAGCTTTTAATTTCCAAGTCTAATTTATCAATCTTAATCTTATAGTTACTTTATGTTCTATTCAAGAAATCTTTGCTTACCTCTAAAGTCCCCCAAAATACTCTCCTATGTTTTCTCCTAGAAGCTTTATGGTTTTGGCATTTTCATTTAGGTCTATGGTCCATATCAAATTAATGTTTGTGTATGACATGGGATAAATGCTGGGTTTAATATTTTCTGTTATGTACATCCAGTTGTTCCCTGTGTTAGAAAGAAGTTCCTTCTCCAATGAATTGTTTTGGTGCCTTGGTGGAAACTCAAATGACCGTATATGTGAGGTCGCCTTCTGGGTTTTCTATTCTGTTTCTTCAATCTATTTGTCTATTCTTACACTGAAACCACATTGTCTTAATTACTATACCTTTAAAGTAAGTCTTGAAGCCAGCCACTGTTAATTCTTCAACCTTGTTCTTCATTTTAAAGATTGCTTTGGCTTTTCTAGATTCAAATTCTCATATGAGGTTTAGAAACAGTTTGTCAACTTCTGCATAATAGCCTACTGTGACTCTGATAGCGACTGTGCTGAATCTAGGGGTCAATTTGGGGAGAATGAACAACTTAATTATATCAGGTCTTCTAATCCAGGGCGCATCTCTCCATTTATTCAGTTCTTCTTTAAATTCTCTTAGCCATATTCTGTAGTTTTTAGATACAGGTTTACACATATTTTATTAGGTATATTCCTAGTATTTGAATTTTTATGACAATGCAGGTGGTATTTTTTGTTTCATTTTCTAATTTTTTGTGCTAATGTATAAATATAAAACTGATTTTTATAAACTCACTTAATCTCCTGCAACCTTGATAAATTTACTTATTAGTCCAGAAATTCTTTATAGATTCCATAGGGCTTTCTATGTAAACAATGTATCATCTGCGAATTCCAACAGTTTAACTTATTCCTTTCCAATCGTTATACATTTTCTTTCTTTTTCTTATTTTATTTCACTATCTAAAACTTCTAGTCCAATATCAAATAAAAGTGGTGAGAGTGGACATTCGCATCTCATTTCTGAACTTAGGAAAAACTTACTGTTTCACCATTAAGTATGATGTTAGCTATAGATTTTTTTAAAAGATGTCCACTATCATGTTGAGGAAGTTCCCTAGTTTGCTGACAGTTTTTATCATGAATAGATTTTTGAATTTTGTCATACAATTTTTCTACATCTGTTGGAATGGTCATGCGAGTTTTCTCCTTTATTCTGTTAATATGGTGAATGACAATCAATTTCTGTATGTTAAACTAACCTTGCATTCCTGGAATAAATCTCACTTGGTCATGATATGTTATTCTTTTAATATATTGTTGGATTCTATTCAGTAATATTTTGTTAAGGATTTTTACATATATATTCATTTGTCTGTGTTTTCTTTTCTTCTAGTATCTTTATCAGGCTTTCATATTAGGATTATGCTGGTTTCATAAAACAAGTTGGGAAGTGCACATACAATTTCTTCATTGATGATAAATTCAACATTCATTTCTGATTTTTAAAAGATCTATTTCCTGAAAGAGTTTGCATAGAATTGGTATTATTTCTTCCTTAAATGTTTGATAAAATTAACCAGTGAAGCCCATCTGGGCCTGTATTTTTCATTGTCAGAAGGATTTTTATTACAAATTTCATTTTAAAAATGGATATGGGCTATTTAGGTTTTCTATTTCTTCTTTTGTCAGTTTTGCTAGAGTTACATTTTTAAGGACTTTGTCCATTGCACCTAAGTTGTCAAAAATTATTTATAATGTTCCCCAGCTTTTCTTGTATGTTTTTCATGTAATCTTTAGAATCTGTCAATTTTCCCATGAGAAAGAGTGCTTCAAACCCAGTTCCTCTGTTTCTCGAGCACTCAGACTACACAGCATAGCTTTTCTTATAATTAAATGTGGTTATGTGATGGAGTTCTAGCCAATGGAATGTGAATGAAAGTGATGTGCATTACTTCTGGGACTGGCTTACAAAAACATCCCATGCTTAATCATTCATATTCCTCTGCCAGCTTCAGGCAGATGAGCTCAGTAACCTTGGAAACCATGTGTTGAAAATAGAAGTCTGATTGAGAAAGACGCACACATAGATGCCCACCAATCAGGAACATCTATTTTGGGCTTTATGTCAGCTAGAAATAAACATCCATCTTGTTCTAGCCATTATATACTCAGGGTTTGTTTGTTAAAGCAATTAGCCTACACTAATTAATATACACTCTAAGAACCCTATTTTTATTTTTACTGAAATCATTCTAAATGTATATATTAATGCAGGGAAAACTGATTTCTTTTTGCTATTTTCCTATACAAGAAAAAATTATCTCTTTCCATTTATTCCTGTTTTGTTTTAGGTGTTCAGTAGCATTTAAATTTTTTCATATAGATCTCGCATTTTTTTTATTAAATGTTTTGCTAGATATTTTATCTAATATATTTTGTCTTTTTTGCGATTTTCATAAATAGGATTTTTCCTTTAATTATCTTTTATAACTCATTGTTCATGTATAGAAAAGTTACTACATTTTACATTTTAATTTTGTACCCAGTTATCTTACTAAATTATCTTATTTGTAATAATTATTATATTTTTATAAATATTATTATTTTAGCACATCTTTGTCTTGCTCATGAATTTATTGGGAATGCTTCAAGTCGTTTATTGTTAGAGATACTGATGCATTTTGCCCTGATGTATATGATGCTATTACAAAGTATCCATCTATTTTTATCAAGAAGTTCTTAAAAATCAGGAATTAACATTGAATTTTAGCAAATGCTTTTTCAACATCTATACAAAAAATAACAATTTTCTTCCTCTTTTGATCTATTAATGACACGTAATATTACATTATTGATATTAATCTACAGTAGGAGGTTTTCTAAAATTGAATCATGCAAAGATTAGTGCTATTTTCTTAATGTGCTTCTGGATTCTCGATATTCCTGATTAGCCAGGGTTCTCCAGAGAAACAGAACCAATAGGGTTGTGTATGTGTGCAGAAAGAGTGAGACAGACCAACAGACAGATTTATTATAAGGAATTGGTTCATGCATTTGCAGAGGCAGAGAAGTCCAGAACCAGAAAAGCAGATGGTGTAGTCTGAGTCCAAAGACCTGAGAATAGGAGAGCTGATGGTGTAAGGTCCAGTTCTGGTCCAAGTCTGAAGGCAGGAGGATATCAGTGTCCCAACTCACAGTCCAGCAAAGACTTCCCCCTTCCTGAGCCCCTTGTTCTATTCAGGCTCTCAGTAGATTGTCTAAGACCCATCCACACAAGGGAGAGCAATCTGCTTTACTCAGTCTACTGATTCAAATGTTAATCTCATTCAGAATCACTCAGAATAATGCTTGACCAAATATCTCAGCACCCTGTGGCCCAGTCAAGTTGACAAATAAATGAACCATCACTCATAACTATTGTTTTTCTTAGGATAGTCACTCCCCCAGTATTTATGTGAGACTGATTTATTGTTTTCTGGGTTGTGCTTTGCTGTATTATGTTATTCATGTTAAACAGTCTTCATGGTTACAATGGGAAGCTTTCCTTCCTCTCTGCCCTAGAACAGTTTGCTTAGCATTGCACTGATCTGTTCCTTAAAGACTTAAAAGAAACCACCTGTAAAACCTTTAGAGTATGGTGGTTTTGGAGAACAGATCTTTAACAATGTCCTTTGTTTATTCTGGGCTATTTCGTCTTTTCAAGATTTTCTTTCCAAAAAGGCAAATTTGATCCTATCACACCCCTGCTTAGTCACCTGTGGTGACTGTTCCTCAAGGTAATCTAATAGTTGGTAAAAGGAAGTTTCTCTTTATAGAAATATTCCAGCTGAAAAATGATCATGGGATAATAGAATCAGAGTATCTCCATTCTGCAAGCCCTAATGAACTGATGGGTCTGGTCAGTGTCATTGATGACCGCTAATATCACAAAGAGTGCACAGACTGCGGGAAATCTGCCAACCCAGCCCAGTTCGGTGCTGCTCAGTGCTGTTAGTCCTCTCCCTCCACCTGGTGACCTGCTTCCTCATAGGTCTCAGCCCCAGCGCCCACCTTCCTCAGAGGGAAGCTTTCCTCAGCTCCAGGTGGGTCAGGGGTTCCTTGAGATTGCAGCCGGGTGTCCCTCAGTGGTACCGGAAGGTGGGGGCCATCACCTCTAGTCTGTGAGCTTCCTAACGGGTCTACCCCAGAATCCCCAGCTCCCTGCACAGGCCTATGGGTATTTGTAAGTGACTGAGTACATTTCTTCTGGCTAGGACATTTGGGGGTAGGGCTTGGAAGTCCCCTCCCACTCTGGCGTCCCTGGGACCCAGCAGGGAGAGCCCCCAGACCCAGCACTTCCCTCCACACTCACTCAGAACCCTACACCAGGCCTCCCTCCCTCTCTGGTTCCACACAGTGGGGCGGGATGGCCCCTTCCTCTCTGGGAAAAAGGTGAGGACTAAGGAAGATTAAGGTAATAAAGGGATTTCACAGAGAGCAGACATGAAACTCAGTGACAGGGGTGAGGATTAACAGATTAAGATCCAGGGCCAGGCTCCTGGCTCCAGACTCTAATCTTTGCTGATAAGTGCTGGCTTTAATTCGAGGAGTTTAAGAAGTACAACTCCTTCCACGCAGTCAGTCTGAAACAGATAATTGATATTATTCCCATTGTGCAGGTGAGAAACTGAGGCTTAGAGAGGTCAAAACTCTTAGAAGTGGCTAAGGTGCATTTAAACCCAATTCTGGCCCAAACTGCCTCCCAGGAGAACTGGGACCCCAAGCTGAGCCAGGTCTTTTCCCCATTTCATGGCACTTACTATCTAGTGATTGAGACACAGAAGAAATTCAGAGGAAAGAGAACTCATTGTGGGCTCAGGTAGTCAGGGGAGGCTTCCTAGAGGTGGTGGAGGAGAGACGCAGGAGCTGTCTTTCAAAGCTTAACACCACTCTCTTCAGACAAGGACAAGGGTAGCTGCCAGCTGTGAGCAGAGCTGCCTGAGCAAAGAGGTAGAGGAGGACTAGACATGGTGGACACAGAGCCTGGTGGAACTGAGGTCCTAGCAGGGCCCCCGAGTAGGCAGCAAACAGGTGGGAGTTCTGCCTCCATCATCTTGGCCAGGGGAGCTCTGGACAGGGGCAGCCTGGAGACCCTGGGGAAGGCCAGGAGCAGGCAGGAGCCTCCACTCTGGGCTGCAACAAGCAGGAACCGGCTCAGCTGCTCAAAGGCCATGGAACCAGACTTAGGTTTTCCAGGAATGCCCAAAGGAGATAATCACGGACCTGTTTCTGCAGAGCTTGCCCTGCCAACTAACTCCTGGCCCTTGGCCCAAGGGTCTGCAGAAATCTCACTTCCAGCAGTCAGCACCCCCACTGCTTCAGGTGGGAGCAGAGCCAGAAGCCCTTGGGTCTGTCATCTCTTGCTTGGACGCCTCACACTGCCTAGGTCCCAGGACTGAGTTACAGAAGGGAAGACAGTGACCAGCAAGTCCCCAAGGCATGCCCACTTGGCAGACAGGAACACTGAAGCTGGCAGTGAGAAGGGACTTACCCCAGTCTATGCAGCTAATGAGGGGAGTGGCAGGCCAAGAACATTGATCTATGATGGGTCTTTCAATTCCCTTTGGGGAGAGGAACAGTCATCGTGAGCAGGCACATGTCAGAGGCTTTCAGGGCAGGCATTATCATCCATCTTGACTAGGGTAACATTCAAGCTCAGAGAGGCTAAGGTCTCTGCCCAAGGGCACACAGCTAGACAGTGGGCAGGATACTTCTTTGCCAAACTTCAGTTTCCTCAACTGTACAAGGGGCCATCAGGCTGTGAGAGGGTCCCAAGGACCAAAGGATGGGCTCAGAAATCTCTCCACATTTGTCTGAAAGAACCAGCTCCAGACAAACAGGGTTCCAATGTCACCAGGCCTCGGCACCAGGCCAGAATCTCCCTGTCCCTGGGGAAAAGGCAAGGAGCAGACTTTTCCCTCCTGTATACACCTGTGCTCCTTAAAAGTCACCCCGAGCACTCAGTGGCTGCCCCTGGGCTTCAGTAAAACCTTTCTATCGCAAGATAGAAAAACAACCCCCACATGAATACCTGTGCCTCCCAATCATCCCCGCTCCCCTTGGCTAAGCTCACTTCACCAGGCCCCAGAAACGTGATCAGATGAGTCCCTGTCCTCAAGGAGTTCATATGCATGCAGGGCAGGTGGGGGGAGGTGATGTGCACGCGTGTGGATGAGGCTGGGGAGTGGATGGGGCCAGGGAGAGGAGGAGGAGAAGAGTAAGGAAAGAAACTGACAGTGACAACATAGGTGGATCAGCACCAGCGAACACAGGGGTGAGGAGTCACAAAGGAGGGAACCTTCCCAGCCTGGAAATCAGGGAAGATTTCTTGGAGAAGGGGACCCTGGAGGAGAAGAAAAGTAGGGGAAGGGCAACACAGCCAAAGGGAAGAACAGGAACAAAGGTAGAAAGATGTGGACCAGCCTGTTACATCTGGGGAACTGCAAGGAGTTTGGTGGAAGGTGTAGGTTGAAAAGCAGGGCAGGAGGAAGCAGACAGGTGGAATGAAAGAGCCCCAGGCCTAGAATTTGGAGTTTACTCAGTGAATGAGGGGAAGCCACCGAAGCTGAGTGTTTTTTTACAAAACGTTTTGTTACAGATGAATTTCAAATCTATATACGAGTAAAGAGAACAGGATAATTAACTCCTATGTGCATTATCTGCTCATGGCCAAGTTTGTTTCATTTTTACCTCCACTGTCACCTACCCCCACAAACTGGATTATTTAAAAGCAAACTGCAGTTAGTGTAACATTTAATACATTAAAATTTCAGAATAAAGCATTAAAAGATAAGGATTCTTAAAAAAAAAACATAAGTACAATTGTTATAGGCTGAATTTTGTCCCTTCAAAATTCGTATGTTGAAGTTCTAACTCCCAGGACCTCAGAATATGGACTGTATTGGTGATAGGGTCATTAAAGAGGTAATTACGGTAAAATGAGGTCACTGGAGTGACTCTAATCCAAAACGACTGGTGTCCTTATAGGAAGAGGAGATTAGGACAAAGACACATAGAGAGGGAAGAAGATTTGGAGACACAGGGGTAAAAGGGCCAGCTACAGACCAAGGAGAGAGTCCTCAGAAGAAACCAATCAGGTCGACACCATGATCTTGGACTTCCAGCCTCCAGGACTGTGAGAAAATAAATTTCTGTTTGTGTAAGCCCCCTAGCCTGAGCAAACTAGGGAAGACTGTGTAATATTTATTTATCTCTGGGCTCCTGCTCCCCAAAACTCATAACCCCAGTCTAATCATGAGAAAAACACCAGACAAATCCCAATGGAGGGACAGTGTTCAAAATACCTGACCTCAAAACTGTCAAAGTCATCAAAAACAAGGAAAGACTAAGAAACCGTCTCAGCCAAGAGGAGCCTAAGGAGCCAAGCAACTACACGTCATGTGGTGTCCTGGATGGGACCCTGGAACAGAAAAAGGATATTAAGAGAAAGCTAAGGGAATCTGAAGGAAGTGTGGGCTTTACTTAATAATGTACTCAATAATTAATTGCAACAAATGCACCATCCTGCTGAGAGATGTTAGTTACAGGGGAAGCTGGGTGTATGAGAACGCTCTGTACCACCTTCACAGTTTTTCTGGAAATTTAAAACTCTAAAATATAACATTTAGAAAAACAAGTATCACACAGGCACCCAGTGACCTCTGAGATTGGGTGCTTGCCTCCAGCTGAGCTGTCTCTCTCTGCTCTTCTCCAGGAACTTTCTGCTCCTGCAATATCTACCAGTTGAATTTTCTGGAAAGCACCACGGTGTTCAGTTCTCCAGGCTGTTGCAAACCACCCTTCTCTCTCTGGCTTGTCTTCTCCCCTCCTTTCCTGCAGAGTAGTTCCTCCTCAAGGTCAAAATCCAAGATAGAGAAGGCTTCCTCTGAAGAGCCCGCCTCCGCTTTTCTGACCTCCAGCCCCAGGCCAGCGTGGTGCCCAAGCTCAGGGACCTCCAGGGATTTCCTGAGAAGTTTCCCAAACTTCCCAGGCTTCCAACTGTATTCCTTGCCTGTGACTGCTGTGCCAAATTACCACAAACTGAGTGGCATGAAACAACAGAAATCTATTCTCTCCCATTGTGGAGGCCAGAAGTCCACAATCCAGGTGGTGGCAGGGCTCCACTACCTCGGGGGGGCTCTGAGGGGGTTCCCTCTTCGCCTCTTCTGGGGCCGCCAGCTTCCTTGGCTTGCGGCCACATCACTCCCATCTCCACCTCTGTCCTCGTATTAGCTTCTTCTCTATGCGTGTCTCTCTCCTTCCATCTCACTCGTACAAGGACACGTCATTGAATCTGGGGCCAATATGAATAATCCAGAATGAGCTCCTCACCTCAAAATCCTTAATTTCTACATCTACAAAGACCCTTTTTCCAAATAAGGCCAGACTTACAGGTCCTGGGGATTAGCCCACTACAGGGCCCAGTGTGGCTGGCTCCACAGGCTCCTACCTGGCTCCTTTGCACACAGGTTTCTCATTTTCATGGGTTTGTTCTTGCTCCTCCTTGCATTTTGGGGGGATGGGGCTCAAGAACTGGCCCCCAAGGCCATGCTGCTCACCACAGCAGTCTGTGGACTCTGGTGGGACTCAGGATCGCCCTGCTGGCTAGAATGTAAATGAGCCTGTGCAAGTGGGGTTGTCTAGGAGCAGACCCCAAGGGGAGTTTGATGTGAAGGATATTTACTAGGGATCAATACCTGGGGAAGGGAGGCGGCAAGAGCAGGATAAGGTAAGAGAGAAGCTGAAGGACGATGTGGTCCAACAGAGCTTCAGCCACTCCTGGAGTTGACATGGCTCATCTAAATTATCCGTGGTGGGCTGAAATGTCTGGACCTTTACCTCCTAGCCATGAGCAGTCACCAGTTTACCCTTCTGTGAAATGGGAGTAATGATAGCTCCTACCTCCTAGATTAGAAGGGTTAAAAGAAAGCCCTAGGCTCACAGCTGCCATCTACAGTGACCCCAGGCGGCAGTTCTTTAGATAAGGGGAAGCCCAGGTTCGAGAGGGCATGCAACTTCCAAGGCCACCCAGCAAGTAAGGGCAGAGCCAGGACTCAAACCCAGATACGCCTGATGTCAGTGCCTAAGCTCAAGGCAACTGGCCCAGCTGAACCCAGGAGCCCCACTCCCAGTGCCTCCCTCCACACGCAGCTCTTCCCCTCTGGCTTCTCTGCAGCCTGTGCCCTGTTTGTCTTCCTCGCAGCCCCTGTCCCATCGACCTCCCCTGCTCCAAACCTCAGAGAGGCTTCCAGTCCCCAGGGAACCCCACCAGGAGGCTGCCTTGCCTCCCTCCCCTCCCTAATCTCATGGCCAATGCTTCAGCCTCCCAGGACACCTCATGGTTCCCTGAGCGCCCCCGGGACCGGCTCTGCCTCCTTGCCTTTGCTCCTGCTCTTCCCATGCCCGGAATGCCCTCCCCTCATCTTGCCTTTCGAATTGGTGCACAGCAGCCCAGATGTCCCACTCAGACACTTCCTCTCCTCCTTCACGACATGGTTTTGACTGGCACACACCCCGTCCCCTGTCTCTGTCTCCCAGAGGAGTCAGTTTATATCTCAATCACAGCTCAGATGCTTTGGGTCTGGTGTGAATCTGTTTCCCCCAACTAACTAAAACTTCCAGAAGGGCAGAGAACTGCCTTTAGGTCTGACACAGCCAGCTGCATAGCTACTTCTTTTTTTCTGAACCTCAGTTTGCCTTCTGTAAAATAGAGCTAATGGCCCCAGCACATTGCCAGGCACAAAACAGGTGCTCAGTAAATGCTGGCTCTGAGCCTTCAGCCTGTACACAACCTTGCATCACCTGCAGGGCCTGCAAACTCTCTGCCCAGCCATCCCCTTTGCTTTCAATTGCATATTTTCTCCCCACAGTCTCTAGCCCTCAGTTTCTGCTCTGTTAACTGGGCTGTTATACAATTGATGCTGCAGATTATTGTGATGATGACATGAAAATGAAGCAGTGCTTTCTGGGGCCTGGCCCAGCAGAGGTTTGAGGGGAGTACTGCTTCCTTCTTTTCACTCTTCCAACTGGGAGCTGGCTGGGTCCTGATGTCTCTGCCTCCCACGTGGCATCAGCTGAAGGCATCCCTCCCAGGGCAGCAGCTGCTCATCCTTGGGGAGCAATTGCTGGGTTCTGGCGGGGGGGAGGGCGGTGCCAGCGACAAAGATCTGCTGCCTGCTGCCAGTCTGCTGCTGCCTGCTGACAGTCTGTCCTCTACCCCGCCCCCAGACCTCCACTCCTGCCTCCTCCCACAGTCCCCCCACAGGTCCAGCAGCCTGAGGCCCTGGGTTCAGCTTCCTCCAGATCCACTTTGAGGGGACAGAGCAGAGCTCACCACCAGGCTCTGGTGCCTTGCCAGGTCCTGCCAGTGTCTGGGTCTTGGGGAGTGGCCAGGGCCATCTTTGACCACCCAAGAACTTGGAAAATAAATCCTCTCCATCCCCACCCATGCATGATGTGATGGTTAAGAGTGTTGACCCTTAAGACAGACTTAGCCACTGTTAGCCACTATTGGCTGTGTCTTTGGGCAAGTTATTTAACCCTCTGTGCCTCTGTGTCCTCATCTGTAAAGTGGGATCATAGTATCGTGCTACAGGACTGTGTGTGGACTAAATGAGATATACATGTATAGCTCTTAGGGCAGCAGAGCCCCCAGAAAGCACTCTGTGAGGATGAGCTATTATTTATCTGTGTCCTGTGTGTGAGCAGGGTGAGGATGATGATCCCCATTGATAATAGGGAAACTGAGACCCAGGAAGGGGCCACAGCTTTCTAAGCTCACACAGCACCACGCACTGTGGCCAGGCCTCACTCCTGGCCCCCTCATTTCCTAGACCAGCACATCAACCACTGTACCAACTCTCTACCTCACAGTCCCCCGAGACTCAAATCTCCTCCTATGTGCTGAGCACTGGAGGGACTCGCCCCAGTCCATGTGGGGCCATGGGAGGAGGAGCATGGCGGTGCTTTACATCAAAGTTACAGATAATACACATAAAAAAAAATTACAGGTAAGATGGTGGAGGCTCTGAGAGGTCAGAACACTGGTCCAGGGTCACAGCTGGCACATGGCAGCCAGGTCTTGAACTTACTTGGTTTGAATCTTTTTTTCCTAAACTGCCTCCCAAACAAAGCTTTTCAGGGCTACCCTGAACAGAACCCACCAACTAGGCACCCACTTTTCCTGAGACTGACTTACAAAGAAACCCAAGGCTCAGGTGCCCATTCCCCAGCTGAGAATCCCCCATCCTCCCCATTACTCCCACCTAGGGCCACTGGGCCCTGCCCTGCCCCTTGCAGCCACCAGGCCACCCTGTCACCCACCTTAGAGCAGAGGGAGAATCTCGGCTTCGCCCAAAGAATGCTGCAGCTACTGAGGATAACAGAGGGCATGAGAGATACCAGCTTATGTTTTTCTCCTGGTATTTCTCCCCTCTCTTACCTCTTTTCAAACATGAGTTCCATTCTCCTGGCTCAGGGGAGGTTCATAGCAGGGCCCAAAGCGGAAGTTGTCCACCAGACATTTCTCTTCCTGGTTTGGATTTCAAAAGCTCATTGGGGAAAGTATGCTTGTGAGGGTCCCTCTGAGGGAAGATTGGGGAGAGGGAAGGAAAGACTGTCCCCAGTGGGAAAAGACAGCAGTCCTTACTGGGGACCCTGAAATAACAGGCCCTCGAGCAGGACCAGCTACATGGTTCCAGCCCCTCCAGAGACCTGAGAACCCACAAGGCTCAAGCCTGAGGGAGGCCTCAGAGCCAGGGCCCTGCCAGCACCAGGGGCTGGGATCAGTCCAACTGGGCAGTGACTGCTGTGGACCAACCCGTGTTTTAGCCTAAGCCACAAGGCCCTTCTTCTCACTACCTGGGGCAGATTAAGCTGATTCTTGGAAAAAACAGGAAGGTATTACTCATACACCTGGGCATGTAGACTTAACCTCTACCTCTACTCAGGGGTCAGCAGGCCATGTTTTACCTCACCTCCCACCTTCCGTGACCTGAGGGGGCTGTGCTGTTATCCTCCATGGAGAGAGGCAAGCCACCTACCTGAAGCCCCCTGCCCTGGTTAGAACCCCTGTACAGTCATGTGGAAGGACTCTGACATCCCACAGGCACACTTGGGTCCCAACTGTGACAACAATAGGCCCCTGAAAGGCCCAGCCTCTATTTCTGCCCCTAAATTAGAGGTGTTTCCTCAGGCAAGCAACCCATCCCTGTCCGAGGTCCTCCACTCCCCACAGGGCATCCTACACCCCACCCCTCCCTGCAGGCCGTTGCCGCAGGGTCTCCCCACCCCGATTCCTGCCTGTGTCGGGAACCCTTTCCCGTTTGGGGGGGCCTACGAGGGGCTCCCTCTGTCTTCTCAGCCTGTGACCCCGGCCTGTTCTCCCAGCTCCGTGGTTTGCCCGCGGTTGTTTGAGCCCAAGAGTAAGATGATCCCCAGGCCGCCGCCTCCCCCGCCCCGCCCCACCCGGCCCCGCCGCGCCGGCGCGTGTAATTAAGACGCTAATGCGGGCGCGGAACCACCTGCAGGGGGCGCGGGATGAACCCACACGGCCGGCGTAGGAGCCCTGAACCCTCCCCTTCAGCCCCCACCCAGTTATCAGCTTGGAGTTTCATCCCCGCCTCGCGGAAAGTCTCTTAAATAATTTATTCGGACGTTATCAGAAACCCGCTCCTGGCGCAGTGGGAAGCGCGTGAGTGAAGGAAGCCGCGGCCGGAATGACAAGCAGGGCAAGCAGGCGCCTCGGACTGGAAGCAGAGCAGTGCACCTGACCGCGAGGAGGGATGGTCCTGAATGCCGGGGGAGGGGGGAGCCGGGGCCTCTGATCCCAGGGCCTGTCAGGCTCACCTGTAACATGGCAGAGACACACCTGCTCTGTTCCTTTCTTAAGACAAAGAGAGACCCCCATGCGCCCCAGAAACAGAGGGTCCTGGTGCATGCAGCGTCCTCCCCTCCCCTTCTCCTCACCCCCCGCCCCTGTCTCTGCTAGCTAGACACTCTCAGCTGTGCCCCCAATCCGGCTCAGAGCTGGCACAGAGGACCTGCTTGGTCTCCGTCCCTCCCTCCCTTCTTTCTTTATCAATGCCAGGCATGAGTGTGAACACCCAGGGTACAGCAGTAAACAATACAAGGCCCTGTTCTTATCTGGCTTTGGAAATCAGAATGGACAACGAGCAAGTAAATTACTAAATGAAGTAATTGGTTGAGAAACAAAAAAAGGTGATGGAGTAGAGAGATCCAGGGTAGGGAGGCCACCTCAGATGCCAGGCCTGCCAGAGAGGGGGTGTTGAGCTGAGACTGAAGATGATGGGAAGATGTGGGGAGGGGAGTTTCAGACAAAGGGAACAGCAGGTGCTAATGCAGAAGGAGAAAGACATCAGAGAGAGGCCAGGGTGTTTTGCTCAGGGCCTTGTAGGCCAGGTGAGGAGTCTGATTTCTATTCTAAGTGTGATGGGAAGTCATTGGAGGATTTAGGGTAGAGGAGTGATACTCTGACCCTCTTAGCATGTCTGAAGAATGAATGAATGAGAGAATCAGTGACTGTGCATGTGGAGGGGTCTAGTCACACAGCTATGGCACTATTGTCATCACCACCACAGTGGTGAACACCATTGTGACTAAATTCACACACCTCCTTGATTATTTTCGTAGAATGCAGTCCTAGAAATGGTAATGGTATTCTTGGGGCCTGAGACACATGGTGTTACAGAGAGAGCTGGGAGAACGTGGGCAGCAGGACATCTGTCAGAAGGCTGCCCAGGGCCATGAGGTGGTGACCCTTAGACAGATAAGTGAGGCTGGCCCATCCCCTTGGCCCCTGCCCAGGGTAGACCTTCACTCTTCACTAGGGCCATGATAAAGATGCTCCAGGCAGCCTTATCACAAGGTGCCAGCTCTGTATTAGCATCCCTGAGGGCCAGCTTTCTGCCTTGGGCCTCTTCCTCCATCACCAATCTCTGTGCTGTATTATCCCCCAGTCACCCCCGCAGCTCACTTCTGTCCTCTTCCCAGGTCCTTGTCACCCTGGCCCTGGAGCTCCATTATGAGTGAGAAACTAGATGTCAGCTTGAGGTGGGGGCCCTCCTCCGTGAATACCTGCATCTGTTCCCCTTAGGGCCGTGCCTGTCACACCCACTGGCCTGAGGAGTTTGTCTGTTCCTCTCCACCTGTAGCCAAGCTGGATGAGGAGCAAGTGCTGGAGCCAGAGCAGGAGGATCCTGGATAGACAAGCATGGAGTCCCAGGCAGCCCCCAAGCCTGGGCTAGAGCCATGGCATCCATGTCCAGTTCTAGATCTGGAATGAATGATCAGCCTCCTGGCTCCTTAGTTGAGTCTCTGTTTCCTCATCTGTAAAATGGGAATAGTGATCATACCTCCCTTACAGAATTGAGATAATAACAGCAAATAAATAATAGCATGTCCTTGTTATTAGTAACTGTTGCAAGGTTAATAAAGAATGCTGTTGCAAACTGTCAGACGTGAGATAGAGTGAATTCTGAGGCTGTTGTGATTAGTATTGTCATTATTGTTTTAATCTGTCTACCCCATAGTGATTAGCTCTCCACAGACAACTGACCACCTTGTCTGAGGGTGGCCGGGCCTCACGCCACTTTGGGTTGTGCAGAGGGGAGGAGGGTCTCATTTGCTCTGAATGTAGCTCACTGACAGCCCGGCACACACACTGATCAAATATTTAGGTCCTCAGGAGCCCTGTCTGCAATATTAATGTGGCGAACCAGAGGCCGTGGCTGCAGCTGTGCCGGGGCTGGGGCTTCAATAATGGACGAGGGCCTCACCCGGAGAAACGTGAGCCGTTCTGGCTGTGAATAGGACAAAGACACCACAGGAAAATGTCTGAGATGAGCCCCCACTCCCCCTGCCTACAAACTCACACTCAGAACAAGTCCACTGCAGACGTCAACGTGGCATTTGGTAACAGATATCCAGAGCCTTTTTAAAAAAGTTTGTACAGCTTTACCCCTAGGTTTTCTGACATCTACACAAAGGAAATAATAACAAATACAGGGAAGGCTTTATATTTAAGAATATTCATTTATTATTTATAATAATAAAGAGTTAGAAATAGCCAAAATTCTAAACAATAAGGAATTAGGGAAATAATAGCATGTTCTCCGGCAAGAATATTCTGTAGCCAATTAAAAATTATGTTTACAAATAGTTTTAATGACATAGGGACAAGTTCATAATATAGTTAAGTGAAAGGAGCAGGATAAAAATGGCTGTATACAGTACTAACACAATTGGTAAGATAACTGTTTAAACTTGGGAAAATTTCTTCATCCTTCTGGGTCTCTGTTTACTTATCTGAAAAATAGATACAATACCTACTACATGGCTTGTTGGGGGAAAAAAATAAGATGACATTTGGAAATAGTTTAGGACAGAGTTTGGAGTAGACAAGCAATTCATGGTTCTTGCTGTAAAAACTTTAACAAAAGGGACTAGAGGGCACTATCCCAAAACATTAATTATAAGCTGTGTTCAAGTGGTAAAACCATGAGTAATTTTAATTTTCTTCTTTCTTGTCTGCTTTCCATACTTTTTATAACATAGTAGGTTACTTAGTGAGAACATTTCTAATGACTTTTATGTCACTCATTCAGCAAATATGTATTGAGTGCCTTCAGTGTGCCTAGCACAGATCTAGGCTTTGAGATCCATAGATAAAAGAGAGACAGAAATCCTGCCTGTCTTGCCTAAGCAGGGGAACAATGAACAATAGACACCACACATCAGTAATTCAAGGAACTGCTGAAAGGCACTATCTGCAGGTGAGGGAAGAAGATTGCGAGCGCTGTGGGGGAGGCAGGGTGCAGTGTTGGAGAGAGTGGTGGGTGTTCCAGGCAGAGGGAACAGCCAGGGCAAAGGCCCTGACATGGGAACAGACAGTTCCTAGTGCACTAGAAGGTCACTGTCCTTCCTAGGAAGCCAGTGACGTGGGAGCAGAGTGAGACAGGGGAAGGTGGAGGGAACCAGAGAGGGGACAGGGACAGGTAAGATGGGGCCTAAGGACCACAGTAAGGACTTTGGAGTTTTTTTTGCAGGAGTCAGCTTGGAACCATGCCAAGTTCTGAGCTGGGGAAGGGTGTGTGTGTGTGTGTGAATGATCCGATCTGGGTTTGATCAGGCCCATTCTCGACCCTGAGCTGAGAAAAATCTACAGGGGACACAGGTAGAAGCAGGGAGACCAATGGGCAGCTACTGTGACTTTCCAGCTGCGGGTGGGTGGTGGGGGCTCATCCAGAGCAGGAGGGTGGAGGATACTGGAATTTGAAGGAGGACCCCACAGATCTGATGGACTGGATGTGGGTGGAAGAGACAGAGTCTTCCCGGATGATCCCAAGCTTTCTGGCCTGAGCAACTAGAAGGAAAAGCTGTCCCTGCAGATGAATTAGGAGATGAGGAAGGAAATGAGTATATTTAAAACTAAAACAGAGCAGAGAGAGAGAGAAGTGTTTGATGTGCAAGGCTCCCGGGGTGAAAGGAGTCGGGGGAGGAATGGACCCCCGTTTGTGTGGATCTGGTGGGGAGGGCAGCCGGGGCCTGGTGAATAATGGAGGAGGCTGAGCCTTTGATGAGGAGAGGCTGCTGGCAGCTGAGGCGGGAAGCAGTTCTGTGCAGGCCACTCCGGGACCCCCAGGGGACCCCTTCCCCCGGTGGGCTTCCTGTGTTCCGGCAGGAGTGATGCTATGACCATTCTGGAAGCCCAGGGCCTCTCTAATACAACTTCCACCCAGGCAGGACTTCCCACCACAGCTTTCCTGCCAGATGGTCCCCTTGCATGGTGGGAGTGGAGGGAAGTCAGCCTTCTCTACTCTTCCTGCCTCCTCCCCTCCCCATCCCTGGGGATCCACCTAAGCTTCCTGGAGACCTTGCCCAGGTAAAGGTCTCTCCTGCCTATGACTAGGGGCCCAGTGAGGCCCAGACTGAAGAACCCAGGAGAACGCTGAGCTTCAGGGATGAGGCCTGACTCTGTATTTTGCTGTTAACTTGTGGCCTAATCTGTACCCTCCAAATCCCATCCCTTACTGTCTCCCATCCTTTCACCCCCCACCTCACCTATCTGTCTAGCTGTGTGTCCAAGACCCATCTAATTGTCCTCTGTTCCCCCATCTGCCCACCCCCACCTCAGACAGAGCAGATCTGAGTACTGGCTTGGCCACGTCTTAGCCTTGTGGCTGGGATATGCTCCCTGACCTCAATGGGTCTCAGTTTCCACCCCTGTAAAATGGGGCTATCAATCCCAATCTACCTAGCAGTGGTTGTGGGAGCATCACAGGATGCATTGTGAAACACCCAGTGCACATCTGGGAACAGCTGGCCCTGGGTGGGGGACATTTCCTTTCCCTCCTATCCTCCGCAGCCTCCTCTATGGCATCCCAGCCTCCCTGTCCTGGCCCTTTGCCCCACAGGGAGGCCCCCAGCACCTTCCTGCTCCTCACTAAAGCATGCCACAGCCAGGATGGAGGGAGATCAGCAGGGTGTAGAGGAGAGCGCCCTAGCCAGAGCTGGCCGCTGCTGCTTCTCCATCTGGAACATTCCATCCTGGAGCCCGCAAAGCACTGCCCAGGGCAGGAAGGGACCAGTGAAGGATTAGGATAAAGAAACTCGAGTCTCCTGGTAGAATTAGGCAGCAATTCACAGACGAGGGGAAAATATTTACTGAATTGTACTCTGGCAAGGAAAGGGTCTTTGTTGACAGTAGAATGCTCTAAAATGCAAGCATTGTTCTGACTGTGGTGACTTCTGTTTGTTTGGTCCTCAGGATAACACAATGAGGTGGGAGAAGCCATTGTACTCATTTTAAAGAGGAGAAACCAAGGTTCGGCTCCAGCCAGGCAGCCAGCACTGGTTGTTTCAGGGCACCTCGCCCACCTCCACCCTTGTCTCTACTGACATCTCCCCAGGGGAGCCCCACTGGCTGATGCGCTTGGCCCAGGCCGGGGCCAGGGTGTTGCAGCCCACCGGGGCTGCGGGTTCTCCAGGCCAGGCAGCCCCAGCCCTGCCTGCACTGAATGAAGATTGCACCTTGCAAATGTCACTCGTCCTGAGGCAGTGGCTTCCCTTGGACTGCCTCCTGCCTGAGTTCATGAAAAGCAATTTACTGTGTGTCAAGTGACCGCAGGAGATCTGAGGAAGGCCCGGCCCTGTGCCGCCTTGGGTGTCTGGCTGAGATAGTAGGCTGCCAAGCAGGCCTTTGATTAAAGCTGGGAAGGGATAGTGCCCACAGGCCAAGTATGCCAAGGACCAGAGACCTCCAAACAGTTCTGCAGACTCGAAGGGGCCCAGAGCCTCACCACAGTCACATTTGCCTGCAGGGCACCCTCCCCTCAATGCCTCAGCTCTAACTGCTGCGCCCGGAGCAGAGCTCCCGACACCTCCCAGAGCCACCAGCCCCACCCTCCGTGGGGCACCTCGCAGTGCCCAGTTCAGGGTACTGGCTGCGGCGGCCTCGAGTGCCAAACTGAGGGTTTTGGACTGAATGAGGCAGAACACGTCAGGAGGTGGGGTGGAGTCTACGCTGTTCTGCTGAGGACCTGGGTAGGTTTGGGAAGAGTTTGGGGAAATTCTCTAATGGTGAGTGAGGGAAGGGTTACTGAGGGGAGTAGGAAATGAGAGCCATCAGGGAGGCCAGACTCGGGCCTTCTCAGATCCCTGCATTGATGTTCTCTGTACCAGAAATAGAACCTATTCAGACATCCTTCCATCCATCCATCCATCCATCTACCCAGTACATACAGAATCCATCCTCTATGTCCTGTGAACCTTGCCTTAGAGGGCATCATAGATGGGCCCTGCATGGGGAGGAGGTCCCTGATCCTGTGTCAGGAAAATAACCATGATAACAACTGTCATGCTCAAAGTATTAACTGGATACTGTGAACTATGCTAAGTGTCAGACGCATATTCTCAGCATGGACTCCACACAACCACCCCATGAAGCAGATCTCATTAGCCCATTGACAAATGTGGGCACTGAGGCTGAGAGAGATTAGTGCTTCATCCAAGGACCCACCATTCATAGGGATGGGGTTAGGACTCAAATCCCAGTCCATGTGACCCCAAAGCCTGGGCTCCCAACTTGTTCTAATGCCCAACATGTGACGGGGCTTTGGAGAGAAGGGGTGTGGGATGGGCTGGTGTGCGTGTGCTTGATGCCTAATGCAGACCACGGGTCGGGTGCCCCCTCTACCAGACTCGCTCTCGTGCAGTCCCCAGGGCAGGGCCACGGGTGGGTGTGCAGGCTCCCATGGGAACCAGGCCAAGTCTTGAGAAAGACTCTTGGCATAACAGCGTGAAGTGGTTCTTCCAGCAGCCGGGTTCGGTGTTTCCCAGGTTGGCAGGAGGCAGACACGGCACATTAAAAATGACAGTGAGAAGCATAAATTACCAGGCACGGCTGCTTAGGTCTGTGCACTTTGTCCATAATTCTCTCTCCGTTCCGGCGTGATTAGAAATGAAATACTTGTAGGCTGTGCCCATTACCGTGTGTGGGCCTGGTGGCCTCCAGCTTATTTATCCTTCCTAATACACTTGGCAATTTACAGGCCCGCCAAAAAGCCACCTGCCACAACGCCTCCTGGATTTTTTCAGCTGAGGATCATCCCTCCTCCCTGCCTGCCGCGGGGCAGAAAACGCAGAAAGCCGAGCATTCTCTCACCGCTGTGGCCCAGGGAGGCAGGGCAGGGCAGGGCAGGGCAGTGCACCAGAAACTCTGGCTCAAGCTCTCGGCAGTCAGTTCCCTCTGTGTCTAAGAGCGAGGGGTCTGGAGATGAACATGCTGAGTGACCTTTGGCGCCTCCGAGCCTCTCTGAGTCTCCATTCTCCATCCAGGACTGGACTTGGTAACACGCACGCCAGCTCCATTCCCCCCGTGCGGCTGCCCGGCACAGGGTGCAGACACCAACTCTAGGGTGTCCCAGGTTCACAGGGAAAGACGCCTGTCTGATCGGTAACGTCAGCCATGGTCATTTGTTCGGTGATGCTACACATGCTACATATTTACGATTCCTAAGACGTGCCTCTGAGGGCCTTCCAGCTCCGAAATGGGGGCCTCTGTTGTGCTTCTCTGTGTATTGGAGGTGATAAGATTTCTCTGTTTGTAGACTGGAGGGTTAGGCCAGGAGAATAAAAGCTTCCTCTGTGCTCCTGTAGCATTTCGTACAGGCTACTGTTAGCTGGTGTGTGCCACATGCTAGACTGGGGGTATTTTGAGGATTGACATTTGATTTCTCTCCGGGCCCCTGGCATCCAGCATAGAGCTTGGTACAGAGTGGGCACCAGTGAATGTTTGTTGAAGGGATGGATAGATGAGTGAATAGATGGAAAATGAATGAATGAATGAATGAATGAATAAATACACGGAATTGTTCCAACCTCACAGAGTGTTAGTGAAGATGAACTCCATGTTGCTAAGGTCCTGGGAACGAGGAAGAAAAATGGAATGTGAAAGATAAGATGTCCAGAGTGCCCAGGGTGCTGAGCAGGAAGGACAAGGACACAGCAGAATGGGGAGGGAGTGTGTGTGGGCTGGCACCCCGTCTGGGCGATAAGCAGCCCGGGCTCCAGTAGAGTGCCAGCCAGGCAGTGGGCGCGGCCTCCCTCGGAGGGGAATGGGGACAGGACACAGGCACGGGTGCTACTGGCTTGTTGAGCAAACGGGATTGCCCTTGTTGCTTTCTCTACATAGTACATCTCCTGGTGACGCATTCATGCAGAACAGAGAGTAAACGGAAAAAGTAGAAAATCACTCCAAATCCCACCACGGCAAGATAACCACTGGTAAGATTTAGGTGAACCTTTTTCAGGCATCTGTGCACCTAAATACGCATGTATATATATTAAATATGAATACAAAGTTGCAAAATGAGACACTACTCTCCATGCTGTGCCATAACCTAATTTTGTCACTCAACAGCATGTTAGAACATATTCATCTGTGTCATAATTTTAAAAGTGAGGAAATTTTAGCTCAGTAATGTGAGGCCATTTGCCCACATGTATGTCTACCCTCAGGGTTCTCTCTCTGCCTGCCTTGTTGCCTTCCTCCTCTTTCCTCCCTCTCTCCCTCCTTCCTTCCTTCCTCCTCCCTCACTCCCTACTTAAAGGAATTAATTCACTGGAAGCACAGAAACACAGAATCATAAGTCTTGCCATCCAGTATGTAAATAGATGATGTTTAAATGCTGTTTTTCCTTGACTGTATACCCAAAAAGCAGTCTGCATGGAACGTGCAGTGCTGTTGTGATTACGTAGGTCTGTGTCTTTTCTTCTGAAAAGACCAAAGCCTTAATTGAAAGTGTAACAGTGCATCCCCATGGCTTTGGAGTTGGCAGGTGTGATGCAAGCAGGGGCTTGAAATGTGCTTGGCCAGGTGGAGTGGGGAATAGTAGGGGGACGGGTTGTGTTCCCCCCACTGCTAGGAAAAGAACATGTCCCACCTGGCCTGCCATCCTGGGATGAGGATGCGACCCACGGGGCAGAGCCACTCCAGACAATTCACAAACTTGTGAGCAAGAAACAAATGCTTATTGTCTTGCAGCACTGCGATTCCGAGGTTGCTTGTTCTGCAGCCGTGGCTGACTGATACATCAGGGATACACTGCCGAGTTACTCCAGCCTCAGGTCCCAGTTCCCTCCTCTAAAAAATAGAGATAGTGATGGCCTGCCAAATAGGGCTGCTGTGTAAGTCAGATGGGCTCCTAGCTGCACAGTTAGTAGTGGTCACGTCACCGTTAGCTGTTAGTGACGCATGACCTTAGAGTGAGGCTATTCAAATCACACCAGTGGGCTGTGAGATCAACTTAGTGCGTCACTGCTTGCATTTTCTTTTGATAGAACAGAAAGTCATCACAATACTCACAATTAGAAAGGGTAAACATTGTCTTGTAGGACCGTTGTTTTAAAGTGTGTATATAAAACAGATTTCTTTCTGTTGATCATAGTCAAAAGGATTGGAGAGCCTCCGCCTGAGCGAGGTCAGCCTGTTTCCGTCCCTGGAGGCTGGCCCCGTGTTGATGAGGCAGGAGCGGAGGTGGGGGGATGCCAAGGGCACCCCTACACTTGTGTGCCTCTCCCAGGCCCGCCCTCTTGTCACTGAGCCACCAGGCAGAGCACGCCCAGGACGAGGACAGCAGAAACCCAGAGGCTGCCCCGGGCTGGCCTCCTAAGCCCCTTTTTCTCGGCAGCCTGGGGGCATTCCCTGGGCAGGATTAACCAGACACACCTCGCCCTAGGTTCTTAGCTGCTCTCTCCCTGGCCCTCCTGTAGAGCACTTAGGTAGAGTCCAGAAGGGGCAGGATTTAGAGTCAGGACTGGAAGCGGATCCCAGCTTTGCCCATTGCTAACAGAGGAGATTAGGAAACATTCTCCCCTCCATGAAATGAGGCCGTGGGGCTCTTACCTAAAAGGGGTAAGATCCTGGATGAGACAGGTATCACTACGCCCATTTTTTCAACAAATATTTATTGAGCTCCTCCCTAGTTGTGGGAGGGGTCATGTCCAGCACACAGTAAGTGCATAATAAATGGCAGCCATTATCATCATCATTATTATTGTGTTGTTCCCAGCGTTTTTCTAGTTTTCATTTCATTCATTCATCCAGTTGTTTATTCTACAAACCCGTATTGAGTGCAGAATACTAGGGACATAGATGACCCAGGCTTGTCCCATGTCTCACCCCAGAGGCCAGCTCTGTGTTGACTGACCTCAAATGCAGTGACAGGTTTAGAGCTCTGAGTCTAGAACCTGACGGTCTGAGTCTGAATCCTAACTCCTCTACTTACAGCTGTGTAACCCTGGGCAAACAGTTTACCCAGCCCGCCTCCTCCATGAAATGGGGCCATTAGAAGTGCTCACGAGGTTGTCGCGTGGGCTCAGCAAGCATTCATGCAGGCCAAGCGCTCAGAGCGCTCTCTGACCCACAGGAAGCACACAGCAAGGGTCTGCTGGCTGCTACCACTACTCTCAAAGTTCAAGTATGTGACCTGGAAGGGACCCAGGAGACACTTCTAGCCCAGGGGTGGCAACACATTTCATCTCAAGTGCCAGTTGCCTGAAGTGCTGGGTTGAGAAGGATTATGAGACCAAATCTGGGCTCAGTGAACAAAGCCTTGAGTAACCAGAGATGACAGGATGGGTAAGGGAGGGGAGCATGAGGGTGCCAGGTTCGCATAGTTGCCGCCCCTGATCCAGCCTGAACGTCTGATTTTGCAGACAGGGACTAAGCCCCAGAGAGGGGAAGGGACACACCTGGGTCTGAGGTGGCATTTGAGCCAGGACTTTTGACTCAGTCCAAGGCTCCTGCTGACTTTCCTCCAGCCTCAGTGTTTTCCAGGGAGCATTGTCGCATCTTCCCTCCACCTCTGCTCTGCTGGGGTTCAGTAATTTGCACCAGGCTTAACTGGGCTTGGGAACATTTGAGGCGAAATACAGGCCTGTGGAGAGCGTTCGCTTGAATGGCACTTTTTGCAATGATGAATGTGCTTGTTTGGATTTGAATGAGACCGAATCAGCAGATACAGTATTGCGCTGGAAACTGAAGGGGTGGAGAACGCTCCTTTTTTTCCCTTGAAAAAGCATTTTTTTTTATACTGCAATTAAACAGCCCTTTGGGCTGATTTTGCTTCTCTGCTGCTGACATTGAAAAATGCCAAACAAAGATAGCAGCCCTGCTCTCCTTGAGATGTGCCCCCAGGGATGGAGAAGCAGCCGCTGTGTCTCTTGGGAAAACTGGGTGAGCGATGCCAGACACCGTTCTGGGAAATATGGCTTCCCATCCTGCATGCAAAAGGCCCCTGGGCTTCTGGGGAACCCCAGCCCAGCTGTCCCCATGAAGGACCACCAGCCTATGCTGCAAGTTGCCTGTTCTACCCCGGAACCCAGGAACGACCCTATTTGCTAAGGAGCCCAAAGTCTGTGTGCATCTGGGGGCCAGAGGTTTTGAGGGCTGGACGCGGCAGCCAGTCCTTATTGGGAGCTACTTCAGACCTGTAGGGGCTATTGACGTTTGAGGGTCACCCCGCATCTGAACCCCCTTCCACATGTTGGAGATCTCAAGATAGTTGAGATGCAGGGCCACACCTCCCACTTTGGAAACCGAGGCAGAACAGATGACCTCCTCTCCGCTCCCTGAAAGCTGGGCTGTGGGCTTAGCTCAGAACTCTGCTGGGACCTTGGATCCTGAAGGTGGGACACAAGCAGAAAGAACCATCAGGGATGGCAGCAAGAAAGCAAACCATGGCAGTTAAGAGTGTGGGCTCTGGAAATTGCCAGCCAGGTGGTATTCATCTATAGGCTGCTAATCTTGGGCAACTTGCTTCACCTTTCTATGCCTCGGCTTCCTCATCTATAAAATGAGTACATACAGGTAAAGCATTTGGCACGTGCTTGGACCTGGTGAGGGCTCAGTGAAGGTTAGCTGATGCTGCTACTTGTCATGGTGGTGACAACAGCGTACTGCCCACAGAGGCACAGTCTTCCCTGGGACTCCCAGCCGTGCTGCAGGGACACCCAAAGCAGACTGGTCCCAAGGCACAGTTGTGGATGGGGCCTCAGTAGCCTGGCCCCCTTGGCTCAAATCAATATCCTTTCAACAAGCCTCTTTTCTGCTCAGGTTGCTTAAGTGTATTTTTGTTGTCCTTAACTAAGACCTGAGGGTACAAGCCGTAATTAATCCATAGAATGGTTTAGAGGATTCTTCAGAATCCATCTGTGTGGCCACAGTTGCCTCGGATTAACAATGTAATATCTGTTATCTTTCTGACCCTCCATATGCCCCCTGGGAGGGGCAGGGCACCTTCTGTCTTCCATTTGCTGATAAGTACTTGCAGATTCACAAATGAGTTGAGGGACGTGAAGGCTCGTAGTAAACGGTGAAGAATTTTGCCACCAGTGGTTCTTATTTCAGCATAGTACCGCAGGATCCAGACCTCTGTTCAAACCCTGTTTCCTTCAGTTTCTTTGGACAAATCATCCCCCACCTCCTAGCCTTGATTTCCTCATCAGTAAAGTTGGAAGAACAACACCTGGAAAATTCCAAAAGAGGATACTATAATGCACCACAATGGGAGTGTTGGTTGGCGAGACAGTGGCAGACTTTACCCAAGAAATTGGGGGGAGGGGGGCAGGCACAAGATAGAGGTAGGAGATTAGAGGTACAAACTACTACGTATAAAATAAACTACAAGGATATATTGAACAGCACAGAGAATATAGCCATTTTTTTATAACTATAAATGGAGTATAATCTATCAAAATTTTGAATCACATGTTCTACGCTTTAATATAATACTGTAAAACAGTTATACCTCAAATAAAACAAAACTTGAGAACAAAAATATGTGATAATAGTGTGAAAACTCTAATAATGTATCACATCTTTTTTTCTTAAAAGATAGAACAAAACCCTAAACAGCACTGAGAAGCCAGCCCCAAAACAAAAATACCCCACCTTTTTTTTTTTTAAAACCAGGGACTTACACACCCTTATGCCTCTGGTAAAAATGGATTAGATTAGGTAACAACTGCAAAGCATTAAATTAAATTGAAAGAAAATTTGAAAAATAAGAACTTTTTAGTTTTTTCAGACTTCAGGGCAGGGGAGAGCTCTGGGCTTGGGGGCAGGGTGTGGGCATGGGAGCAGGAAAGACTGTGCTGGGCAGAGGGCCCACTTGGCTCCCCCCAGGATGGAAGGATGGCCTCTGTGTGGCTCTTGGCTTTGGGTGTACTCAGGCCACTCTGGGTCATTTCCCAGGACTGTATTTTCCTAGGAACTCATCAATTCTCAGGCTATCCCAGCTATGGAAGCTCCCCTGGATTTTTGTGAAGAGAAGGGTGGATGGGGATTGAGGTGTGTGTGTGTTGGGGTTGGGGTTCTATTAGCTAAGCAAATCACAGTGGTTAAAAGAAATATTTTTGGAGTTAGAGTGTCCAGGTTAGAATCCCAGTAATACTACTAACTTGCTGTGTGAACTTGTACAAGTTAATTCACCTCTCTGAGCTGTAATTTTCCAATCCATCTCTCATAGAGTTTAGGGATAGTCAGCTTTTAGCACTGAGTCTTAATAAATGATAGTAATTAGTATCACATTGTTGCTGAATTTATCTCATCAATCACCTCTTAACAGCATTCCCTTTATCTTCTACCCCAGGTCTCTACCAGCACCAGAGGGAAGGAAGGTCAGTTGGAGCAGAAGTTCAGCTAATGCCAGAACTTGGCCTGCTGTAGGCTCCCAGGCGAGGCCTTCTTGGAGTTCACCAGTATTTGGAGCAAACCACAGCCTGGCTCTGGTGCCCAAGACTGTGCCTGGTGCACAGACAGAACTCTCCAAGTAGGAGTTATAGTTATTACTATTTTGGGTACAGGGCCTCTTTCAGAAAGTGGATGAGTTTAATTATAGGAAAATTGTGAATAATGTGATCTTTTTCATTCCTGTAACTGTGACTTCCAGACACCTGCTCCATTCAAGAAAAAAATAGGTTTAATTTAAAAAATGCTTCTTCTGCAGTCCTTAATCATCACCTCATTGAAGTTTGTGATACAGAATGTCTTCCGTTGAGGAAGTGCATCAGAGTGATGGGGAAAGTCTGGGAGGGGAGGCAGAGCCCCTGATTTGGGAAGAGCATCAGGTCCTTTTACTTCACTGGAGCGGGGATTGTCCAGACTCAGGATAAGGGCAATGAAACTTGGCCACACCCATGACAGAGTATTTTGCATCCCTCACAGTGACATCTAGGGAAAGTTTAAAGTCCCTTGAAAGTGCTGATGTTAAAATGTTGAGTGAGAATCACAAATGATCCTGACTTCCTAAAAACTGACAAAATTTCTCACATAAGAAAAGACTGGAATTTCACTTCTATCTATCTAAGATGGAGCATCAGAGACTAGACTTACCCTCCCACCTGAACAGCTGAAACACTAGACAACATATATGAAATGATGGATTTTAGACACTGAACAACAGGAGGCGCAGGACAGTCACCCTGAGAGAGGAGAAACCCCTGAGGAGTGAGACTTTGATTGTCCCATCTGCCTGTCTGGCTCTGGTGCAGGAAGAAGGAACACAGGCAGAGCCTGCCCCCTGTGACCTGAAGAGAAAGAGCAAAAGTCTACAGAGCCAAGACAACAGGGTGCAGGGCAGAGTACCAGAGGAGGGGAAGCTGCCCAGAGAGAAAGTTCTGGAAATCTGCCTTGCTCATGCCTTCAGGTGAGAACTTATCAGGGCATGTGTGTGAGGAGATTATATGAGGCTGGGGAAGAGCCACTCAGAAGGAGCAGGAGACACAACATCCAGAGCTCATACAAGATAGGGAATCGATTGTGTTCCTACCAGCCGTGGATGCAAAATTCTTAACCAAATTTTACCAAATGGAATCCAACAATATATAAATAAATAACACATCATGACTAAGTGGATTTTATCCTAGGAATGTAAGATTAGTTTAATATTCAAAATGAATCAATGTAATTCACCATATTAACAGATTAAAAAAGAAAAGCGTATGATCATTTTAATAAAAGAAAAAAGTTTTGACAAAAATCTAGTCTCCAATTATAATAAAAATTGTTCTAGGCAAGCTAAGGATGGAAGGGAATTTTCTCATCCTGATAAAAGGCATCTACAAAATGCCTTCAGCTAATAGCATACTTAATGGTAAAACACTAAATGCTTTCTAGGAGAAAGCTGAATGCCATCCAAGATCAGGAACAAGGCAAGGATGTCCTCTCTGTCACTTCTCTTCAATATTATGCTGGAGGCTCTAGCCAGTGTGATAAGGCAAGAAAAACAAATAAGTGTCTACAGATTGAAAAGAAAGAAGTAAAACTTCTTTATTCACAGATGACATGCTCATTTGTGTTGAAAATCATACACCTCCTACAAAAAAGCTACCAGAAATAATAAGGGAGTTTAACAAGGCTGTAGGATGCAAGGCCAATATACAAGAATCAATTATATTTCTATATACTAGAAATAAACTATTGGAAATTGATATTTTAAAAGTAATATCATATTATAGCATCAAAAGTATGAAATTAAGACCTAAATAAAATGAGAAATAGACCATGTTCATGAATTACAAGACTCTATGTCATTAAGATGTCAGTTCTCCACACACTGATCTGTGAATTCAATACAATCTCAATCAAAACCTAGTGGGCTTTTTTGCAAGTGAGTGGAAATTGATAAACTGAGTCCAAAATTTATATGTAAATACAAAAGACCTGGAATAGCCAAAACAACTCTGAAAAAGAAGAATAAACTAGGAGCACATACACTACCTGATTGCAAGACTTATAAGCCTACAGTACTCAAGACAATGTGATATTGATATAAAAGCAGACAAATCAATGAGACAGACTAGTCTAGAGAAAGAAAAAGATCCAAGCATATATGGTCACTTGATTTTCAACAAAAGTGAAAGAATGCACTTTTCTGCAAATGGTGCTGGAACAATTATATGATCAAAATGATAAAAAAAAAAAAGAATCTTGGCCCTTATCTCACACCATATACAAAAATCAACCTGAAAAAGATCAGAGACCTAAATATGAGCTAAAACTTTAAAACTTCTAGAAGAAAACATAAGAGACATTCTTCATGACCTTGGGCTTCACAAAGATTTCTTAAATACAACACAGATACTAAAAATTACAAAAAAATCAATAAATTGGACTTTATCAAAATGATAAAGGCTTGTTCTTCAAAAGGATATGTTAAGGAAATGAAAAAGCAAACCAGCCAATGAAGGATAGATGAAGAATGAACCAGATTCAAGGGCATGAAGTGGGAGGGACTAAGGAAGAGAGATATGGGCAGATCTGAGAACATAGCAGGCAGCATCAAAGGCACTGGATGAGAAACTGGATTTGGGTGGTGGCAGGGGGAGGAAGACAAAGAAAGTGAAGATAAGCCACGGGGCCAGAGTCCTGCTATGTACCAAGACAGAGAGTACAAGGAGGAAGAGAGGGTACATGGGAAGACACCAGCTTCCAACTTTGCAAATGTGTAGTTTGGGTGCCTGTGGCATCCGGGGATGCGTCCAGTGGGCTGCTGGCCATGTGGGTCTGAGCAGGCACCATGGTGGTCAGCAGAGGGGAGTGTCTGGGAGCCCTGAGAGTGGAGACAGTGCCCAGGGAGGGGGACAGGGGAGCCGGGACCAGGTGCTGAGTTGTACCCACATTAAGGGAGAATGAAACACTAGAAACAGAGAAGGAAAGGGTTAGGAGATAACAACTCCAGAGAGCCCCACCAGAGTCATTGCCAGTCCCCTCATTAACCTGGCTGTCACCAGCCTAGGGGCAGGGACTGATTCATTCCCCAGTGTGTCCTCAGCACCAGCCTACACCCGGCATATGATGGGAGTTCAGTATCCCTTTGCTGGATGAATGAGTGAATGAAAAAGGAAAAAGCAGAAGGGCTGGTGGACAACAGATAGGAATTTGGTCCAATTTCTTACCAAAAAAAAAATCAGATTGGGACATTAGGACAGCAGGTTTCTTGTTCCTTGGGGTGGGCACTCTGTCTGGCACCTCTGAGAGGGCCTCCGATTCCAGGGCCAGAGTCCTCCCCCACTCCCCTTCTCTTCCGTATGCTGTCTCAAGTCCCAGCCAGGAAGGAGCTGGCAGGGAAACAGGCCACTGGCTTTCCTCTCCCTTTTCACAAGCCTGGGCCTCCCTTACCGTAGGTGCCCCTTGACGCCTGGCCCCAACTCCCCTGTCTTCCTCTCTCCATCCCTGGGCACCGTCTCCACTCTCAGGGCTCCCAGACGCTCCCCTCTGCTGACCACCACGGTACCTGCTCAGACCCACCAGACGAGTCCCCAGATACCACAGGCACCAAACCCACACATTTGTGAAGTTGGAAACTGGTGTCTTTCCAAGTACCTTCTCTTCCTTTTCGTACTCTCCGCCTCTGGGAATAGCAGGACCCTGGACTCCCTGACTCATCCACACTCCTCCTTCCCCCTCTCCCAACAAATCCAGTCACTCAGGGCATCCCATAGGTGATGCCTGCTAAGTTCTTCTTGGATCTGTCCACTTTTTTCTCCCTCTGACCTATCCAACTCCAGCCCCTCAGATCTGACTGGTTCCCTCTCATTCCCACCTAACTTCCTTTGGTTTAAACTTCCCTAATGTGTAGCAGACAGGAGATTTTTTTGTTGAAAGTGACCTAAACCTAACTCAAATTGGCTTGAACAAAAAATTGAATTTATTGGCTCATGTAACTAAAAAGTTCAGAGGTGGCTTCAGGCCTGGCTGAATCCAGAAGATCAAACGATGTCAATAGGACTTGGTCTTACTGGGTTGGCCTCACTTTCCCACATCAAGGCCAGCAGAAAGAGACTTCTTTCTTCCTTACACATCTAACAGAGCCTACTGACCAACTGGGTCCCATGGCTAATCCTAAACTTGTCACCAGGGCACTAGTGTGTGCACTGTTCTAACTGGGTATGTCTGGCTCACAAGCTCTTGTCTAAGGTTAGACGTGGGGTCAAGCACTATCCAAACCAATTGGACTGCAAGTAGGGGAAGGCAAGTTCCTCCAGGGAAATCAATGTCTCTGTCAGGATAGGTCCAATGGACATGAAACTGATGTCGCCCTCGCCTTAGACAGGAAAGCACTAGCAAAGGACAGGAAGCTGTTAAAAGGATTGCTGAGCAACAGCGGCATTAATTGTAGTCATTTACGTAACACATCTTCTGTTCCTCCCCAATTATCACTATGCACAATCACCGTCACACATGTGTTTAAGTAGGTGTGGGATGAACTTTGTTGTATGGAGTATTTGATGACAGCACTGAACTCTGCTGGTATGACGCTCATCTGTGCGGCACGTTCATTGTATGCTCCTGGGCAAGGCTGCCTGCTTTAGCTCTAAAATGACAGAGAAGAACCCCCTCCAGCCCCGCAGCACCCTCTGCTACCCCAGGGAGTGAGTTCTGGGCTAACCTTGGAACTAACTTCAGGATGAACCTGTCCGGAACCCTTGAGCTCAAGTCGGAGCCCAACCTGCCCAGTGCAGGTGTCCTGGGAGTGCAGCCTCAAGATTCTGACACCCTTTCTGGCAGGCAGATCACCTGGGAAATGAGGAGCCTGATGAGGAAACTGGCTGAGTGCACTCTAAGAAGTGGCTCTGGTGAATGTCCTGGGAACCTCTTCCAGTCAGCATCCCCCAGCCCTCACCCTGAGATTATCAGTCCTCTTCCTCAATAAATGGGACTTAGTTATCTTGGAAAAAGCTCCTCCTGGTAGGGGATTTTCAAGGACCTCTCACTGCAAAAGACAGGGACTTGTCAAGTGTCAGATGCAGAAAGCCTTGTCTGATCATGACTTATTGAAAACATCTGACCAGCTGGGCTTTAGGAAAAAGAGGAAGAGCAAGCACACTGGTTTTGAGTGTACCAAGGACATAATTCCTGGGTGAGCCTCATGGTAGAGTCCAAAGACGTCCTCTGTCCTGGGGCGCCCCCTGCTGTCCGAATCCATGAATGGCGTCCAGTAGCGCTCAGGCCTCCACTGTGAGGACAGGGAGACTCGGAGGGCAGACGTAGAATGGCTCTGCTCTTTGGGACTGAGAGCTTCCAGGTCCTCCAGGCAGTCCTCCCCGGCATGGGCAGGTAGCATCCCAGTGGAGGGGGCACCCAAATGCTGACCACAGAAATGTGTGTCTGACATTTTCTCCTCTCCCTCTTCAAAGGGCAAGGGTGGCAAGGGACGCCAGGCTCCAGGCTGGACCCACCACAGAATGACAGGGACTCTCTTCATTATCTGCCCATCTGCGAGATGGGGTTCACACATCCGCCGGCGACACAGGGTTGTCTGAGGCAGGGCATCACAGTTGTACATAATTCACCAAGTGCTTCTGTAAGTGTTAACTGAGACGGTGCTCACACCACACCCTGTGGGAGCCATGCTCCTCTTAAATGTGTTGATGTGGCTCAGGTGAACCCCCTACCATGAGAGCTTTTCTACACTGAAAGGCTATGATGTTGCTCTCCTGAGGCCCCCACTGCCTCGGGGGAGTTCCAAGCCCAAGGGGCTCTCAAGACTTCAAGACCTGGGACAGCCCTTACCAGCTGCCTCATTTATTATTCCCCAGAAAGAACCAATCGCTGTCCCCTCCACAACCTCCCTCTCCAATGCCCAGCTGCCTCATGGCTGCCCTGGCCTCACCAACTACCCCCTCCTCATCCCTGTCCCAGCTTAGCCTGAATATTACCTTGCCAGGAAGCCCTCTGACCTTCCATCAGGGCTGGCCAGTCCAGGGTTCTGTAGTCCAGGGATTCCCTCCATCCTGCCTGTCGTAATTGTCAGCAGCTGGCCCTGATACCCTCACCAGAGTGTGAACCCCTCCAGGGAGGGGCCCCATCCCCAGCACCGGCACAAGGCCTGGCACTCAGGACGGCTCAGCAGGGGCGTGGGGGTGAAGGAAGCAGGCGGTCCTCAGGAACCCAGCCAGGACAGCATCTGCCAGGCCGTCTCCTGGGTGGAGGCCACCCACCTTATCTGTGAGAGCTGTGGTTGGAGGTGTCCCTCCTGGGGGAGCTGTCTCTGGATTTATTCATTTGCACATGTGAGTGCCAGTGGGCCTGGGGCCTGGTCAGCGCTTCCCACTGGCTGCCCCTCCCCAGAGAGATACTGAAGGGACCCCTCCCACATGATCGTGAAGGCAGGGACTGGGACCCAGCAACGGCCAGGGGCTATACCCTTCATTCACTCATTCACTTATTTATTTTTCAGTGAACTTCAATCATCTGTGTTGATGTATAATTCACATGCAATATAGTTTACCCATTTAATATAGTTTGGGAAGTTTTGACAAAGTGTAACCACCACCCCACAAAACATAGGGCGTTTCCATCAGCCCCAGAAGTTCCCTGGGGACCATTTGCAACTGATCCCCTCCCCTCCCCCAGCCCTGGCCACATCGATCCCTCTAACTCTCTATCCCTGTAGCTTTGCCTTTTCCAGAATATCATGGAAATGGAATCATACAGTGTGTATCCTTCTGAGATTGGCTTCTTTCACTTAGTATATTGAATTTGAGATTCATCTCTGCTGTCGCATGTGTTGGTAGTTCCCTCCTACTTACTGAGTAGTGTTCTGTGATGAGGATGTACCACAGTTGGTTTAATCCAGGCCCCAGTTGACGGACACCCCCTTTATTTTTTAAGGAGAACAATTAAAGGTCCTAAAGAACTGTGTGGATGTGGTTCTGGGAGAAAAGAGGTGGCAGGGCTCCTTCCAGAGGGGACAGTCAGGAGAGGCCCCTCCCAACGGCTCCTCTAACCGGGTCACTGTCACCATTCCCAGCGGGGCTGTGGAAATGAGTTTTTCCTGGCTGCCTTCCCAGATCTGATCAAGAGCTTTCCCCAACCAAAGTCTTTTGAGCAGCGCATTCATCTAATTTTCTCTGTGTGGATGTTCTTTTTTCCAATGGGCAGGTATTAAAGGTTAGGGAGAAGCTGTATCCACTCTCCTGGATTATGCCAGCACCTCCTGAGTAGGGCAGAGAAAGTGGGGCATCAGCTGGGCCAGCCGACACGTGAGGACCCCTCCTGTCCAAATGGGAGGTGGCTTCTTTCCCTGGCATGGGCAGCTGTGGTGAGAAAGCCCCTCCATCCACAGCCTGGCCCCGTGGGAGTCAGGCCCATGAGGATGAGACAAAAAGACAGGATCAGAGAGACAGAGAGACACGGAGCCCTGGCTCTGGCCAGCTGTGCCCTCAACAAGAGCCTTCGCCTCACAGTTCTTAGCTGTAGGTGGAGCTAGCTCCCAGAAGACCGGAGTTCAAGGCCTAGCTTGGACCCATTGCAGGGCCTTGGTCAAGTTGTTTAGCTCCTCTGGACTTAATTTCCTCATCAGTAAAGTGTGAGGTCACTCAGATGATCTGTGAGCAGAAAAACAGAGTCACCCTTGTCTCCTGCTTGGCCCTGCCCTTACCCCTCTTATCCAAACCTCATTAAAATCGTCATAATATGCATTCTGTGCACACACTGGTTGAGTGCCCCCAGTCCTTTACCCTTTTAGGGATTAGGGAGCCAATATCCCGAAAATCAAAATCTTAGATGACTGATCCATTAACAAGAATACCCCACTATTGATTCTTCTTGTCTGCATCTCAACTCCCTCCCCCACTGCAACCCCGCATGCAAGACTTTGAGTGAAGGACTTACCCTCTCTATGCCTCAGTTTTCTCATCTGTAAAATAGAGATAACAACAGTACTAACCCCCATGAGGATTAAACAAGAAAGCCTTGAGAGATGGGAAGTGTTTCAAACATTGCCTAGCACAAGGTAAGCACTCAATATAGGCTTGCTGCTGTGATGGTGGTGGTGGTGGTGGTGGTGATGGTGGTGACAATAATGGTGGTTTTGCTGGTGATGGTGATGGTGGTAATAATAATGGTAGTTGTGGTGGTGATGGTGGTGATAATAATGGTGGTGATGGTGGTGATGATAGTGAGGAGTTTATCTTTCTGCAACCTGATCAGATCCAAGTTGGGGGCCTGTCCCATTGTCCAAATACCTACACCTTGGCTGCTGTGCGAGACTGGCGGACTGGCCACCAGCCATCATGCTGCTGTATCTTGACCTGTCATTGCCCTGGGTGCAGCCTCTGAGGGTACCCCACCTTCCGGCTGGTCGCTACCGCTGCAGGGAATGGCAGTGTTGACAGAATCAGGCCCTCCAAAATCAAAAGGACTGTGGGATGTATTCTAAAAGTTAAAAACTCAACTAACAAAACACGTTCTTTATGTCTTTCTCCCTCAATGTCATGCTCTCCTTTGCTCTGGATCAAGACTGATTTTCTTTCTTTTCAAACGCAGGGCTAAATCTCCTTTCAAATATGTATTTTGTTATACTGTGTTTATTGTTGCACTCCGCCCTCAAAATGCGTGTTCAAAACACTTTTCAAACAGTAAAAATTTGTTTGACTGTAAGAAATGAGAAAAGGCTTCCCTCCCCTGGGGGATCCCAAAACAATTTCTGGGAAGCTGGTGAGGCTGGATCTCGGGCTGGACTCAGGAATAAAAGAGACCTGAAAACTCTACGCCCGGCAGGTGTCTTGTTTTCTCTCCCATCCACACACGCAGGAGCCACGTCTTTCCTCCCAGGATCCTGGTTGCCAGGTAATACACGGTGCACAGGTTCTTGGAGAAGGTGTGAGGAATAACTCTTTTCTCCTCGTTACCAGCTGCGGAGGCACTACTTTGTCATGAACACCTCACACTTATTACCTCTCATCCTCACAACACCGACTCGTGGGTGTGACTAGCCTCATTTTACAGTTATTATCCTCATTTTGCAGAAAACAGGCTCAAAGCCCAAACACAAGTGGCCAAGTTACAACCACAGGCACGGACAGGGTGAGAACTCAGGAGAAGCTTGGATTCCAGAATCCACTGCAATTGAATAACTCTGTGCGGGAATGAATGACAGGATGATCTGCCTCTCCCTATCTGCTGTGTGCCTTTCCATTTTATGCCTCAACCCCTTGTGCCAAACCTTGTACACTCGACCTCATTAATAGATTTCTTAAACCTAGAATCTTCTTTGAACTTTTTTGGTATGCAGTTTGATGTTTTGGCATATGTGTAACCTCTGTGAAACCATCTCCCATCAAGAGAGCGAATTTATCGATCACCACCAAAAGTTACCTCGTGCCCCTTTGAAATTGCTTCCTCTTGGCCCCTTCCGGGCAGCCCCTTCCTCCAAGCAGCCACCAGTCTGTTTGCTGTCACCGTTGATTAGTTTGCACTTTCTAGAGTTTCCTGTGTTCTCTTGTTTTGTCTGGCTTCTTTCACTCAGAGTAATGATTTTGAGTTTCATCCATGGTGTGGTGTAAATCAGTGATTCTTTTCTTGGAATCTTCCTAGAATTCATTCTGTAATAAGCCCTACGTGGTCATGGCCTATTATTCTTTGAATACTCTTGGTCTGCTAATAGTTTATTTACAACGTAAGCATCTGTATTCCTTACTGAGGGTAGTCAACCAAAGTTTGGACCCAGAATAGACCCACCAGATAGCCAAGAGCAGCCTAGAAAAAACCTGGTAGACTCTTCAGGGCTCCAGCAAGGAGAATTCAGGGAATGACATGATTTCTTGAGCCTGTATCCGTGTGCAAACCCACGCGGCCCACGACGGGCACCAGTTAACAAGGGACAAGCTGTTGTCCCCTCCCTGGGCACAGAGTGGACTTGTGCTGAATTAACTGACCCATTTGGGGCTTCCTTAGAAGGAGGAAACAACCAGTCTTTTTTTTTTTCAACTTTACTGATTCCAGAGAGAATTCAGAAAGGTGAAAAGCCAAATAATTATTATAAAATGCTTGAAAAAAGCAGACCCAATCCATGACAAGTTTGGGAAAGAAAGCCATTGTGTGCTCACTGGAGCAAAGTAGAGACTCAGGATTTTTATAACAACTGAGAACATTCTTCCTGCTCATCACGTCTGAGAAAAAATGATGTCCTCTGGGCAGACACCTGAGCAAGGAGAGTGGGGTGGGAGAGGGGCCAGGATGAGGAGACGGGGACGTGAGGGGAGAGGGAGGCAGGGCAGAGAGACAAAAACCTGGGAGGACACGAGAGGGGCAGTGGGGAGAAAAGAGGGAAGAGACCAAGAGAGGGAGAGCAAAGAGGAAGAGAAAGATGTTAGGCATTTAAGCAAGCATCAGCTCAGGGAAGCCAGGCAGCATCCTCCCTGAGCCTTTAAGCAAAGTACCTGAGCTCTGAAGGCAGGAAGGCAGAGGCATAAGGGGCTGTGTTGAGCTGTGTTCTTCAAAAAGATATGTTCAAGTCCTACCTCCCAGTACCTGTGAATGGAATCTTATGTGGAAATAGGTTCTTTGTGGGTATAATCAATTGTGGTCATACTAGATTAGAGGAGGCCTCATAACAAGAGAGAAGTTAGACACAGACACACAGAGGAGAAGGCCACACGAAGACAGAGACAGAGATTGGAGCAACGTGTCTACAAGACGAGGACTGCTGACCATGGACAGAAGACACCACAAGCTGAAGAAGCAAAGAGGAACCTCTTGGAGAGCCTTCGGAGAGACAGTGTTGCCCGCCAACACCTTAATTTCAGACTTCTAGCCTCCAGAGAAAATCAATGTTGTTGTCTTAAGCCCCCCAGTGGTAATTGGGGGATGGTAACTGTGGTCACTGTTCCAGCAGCCCTGGGAAACCAGCACAGGGTCCCTATCAACTAAAGTACCAGCAGCCCCATTCAGCTACAGGCTGAACTGCATCCTCCCAGATTTGTGTGTTGAAGTCCTAACCCTCAGTACCTCAGAATATGACTGTATTTGGAGATAAAGTCTTTAAAGAAGTGATTGAGTTAAATGAGGGCATTAGGGTGAGCGCTAATCCACCTTATAAGAGGAGGGTATCTGGACACAGACATTTGGAGGGAAAACCTTGTGCAGACAGAAGGAGAAGGCAACATCCACAAACCAAGGACCGAAGAAACCAACCCTGCCCACAACTTGATCTCAGACTTCTAGCCTCCAGAACTGAGATACACTTCCGGTGTCGAACACACCCCATCTGTGGTACCTGGTGATGACAGTCCTAGCAAACAATACACCCCAAACCCTCAACGTCCATCAGCCCCATGGTGGGGCCAGCTGGAGCTCTTCCCGGCGGCTTCCCGGGCCAGCCTCGGTGGCTCAGGCTGGGGTGGGAGGCACTGAGCTGTGCGGGGGGCTCCACCTGGCACCTGGCCAGCCCTTTCAGGAACACAGTCCTCCTCTAGCGCCCCAGTAACCAGAGGCCACCCCAGAACAGCCCGACTTCTCAGGCTACTCCTGTACCAGGCTACCTGTAGTGCCCCGGCCTGGACCCCTCCTCCAGTGGCCCAGAGCTTCCACACGTGGCTTTGGACACCTCCTGGCCGCCAGCATGATGCGAAGGCTAGAGCTGGTGCACCACAAGGGGCAGGATAATAATGGTCACAAGTGGGGGCTTCCACACCTGGGTAAAATGTTTATATGCTTCAAGTCTGTCCCTAAGCCTTCATCTCCTGCCAGGTCTGGGAATTCATCTTTCAGAGCTGCCTGCTATAGAGTGGACTCATATTCCTGAGGAGAGTGTCAGAGCAGAAAGATTCAACTTCCTTGTGCATCGTTTTTGTTTTGTTTTGAACACCTGAGAAACCTAAGGCGCAGAGCGGGGAAGGGACTTGTCCCAGGTCACACAGCTATTTGGGGTTGAACTGAATGCAGAACATCTGGCTCCTGAAGCCAGCCAACCCCTCAGCTTGCTAAACACAAGTGCCTCATGAGCTCTCCGACAACCCACTTGGGTCACTATTTTTTCTGCCTAACAGTCATATTAAGATTTGGGGTGGGCGCAGTATTTTTTTTCCAACATTTAAAAGCACTTCAGCATCTTATTTATTACGGCAAAATCCAGTTCACATCCCTGTTAATAAAACAGTGATTCAACAAAGAGCTTTTATTACACAAATAAATTTCAGTAATAACTGCTCAACCAGACAACTCTGCAATTAAAAATAAAACTGTGCAGTAAAGAGAAATGCAACTCACAATAAACTAAGTTGTTCCCTCTCCCTGCCCTCCGTCCACCGGGGCTCCACAAAATTGCTTCCCAATTTCAAACCATTTGCTGGCACTAGGCTGTTTAGTACTGTTCTGTTCTCCAAATAATGGGACAATTTCATATTTTCAGCTCAGGACTGATTCTCCAACAGATAGTCACACATCCTTTCAATCCATGCCAACTAGATCCACCAAGAAAATAGAGACTGGCAATACTCAGCCCCACCAGCTTGTCAAAGGCAATAACCTCACTGCTTACATAGCCATGGAATATGTCTCTTTGCTTAACGTAATCCTGAGTTTTGATCTCATCACTGCCTAAGGTGAAAGCTCAGGGTGTAGGAACCCCATTGTATTAGTCTGTTCAGGGTGCCGTAACAAAACATCATAGACTGGGTGGCTTAAACGTCAGATGCTTCTTATTCTCCCACAGTTCTGGGGACTGTAAGTTCGAGATTGGGGTGCCAGGATGACCAGTTTCTGGAGAGGACTGTCTTCCTGGCTCACAGACAGCTGCTTTCTCATTGTGTCCTCCCTCACATGGCAGGGAGAGGAAGCAAGCTGTCTGATGTCTCTTCTTGTAAAGGCACTAATCCCTTCATGAAGGCTCCACCCTCCTGACCTCATCTAAATTTAATTATCTCCCAAAGGCCCCATCTCCAAATACCATCACTTCGCAGGTTAGGGCTTCAACATATGAATTTGGGAGGGGACATAATTCAGTCCACATACCCATCTACTAAAACAGCTGACTGGTTATTTGCAGAGTGCTCCTGTGCAAATCTGTGCTTGAATCATATTAGTGAGAATCCTTTTTTCTATTGCATGTCTCCCAGGCAAAAATGTTTTTTTTCCTCCAAGTAATTTCCCCTTCGTATGCTGGTGAGGACAATTGAAAAGGAATGAACTATGTTTGAATCCCATTTGTTATAAGCAAATGGAAGGGTTAATTGCTGTTCACAGCTCTGGAACTGCTCTTTTTAGCTGCAGAAGCTCTGAACTACTCCCAGTAGGAGACCCCAGGGATCTCCGATAATTTCCCCCTGATTATTGCTGTAATAATTCCTCACTCCTCCAACCTTTCTGTAGTTTATAGGTAACATAGCTCTTAAAGAAGTGAAGAAATTAGGCAAAGGCTTTTGATCATAAGTGCAGATAATGCACATCCTACAGACTCTCTTTTGTGGGGGGTTTTCTATACATAATGACACAGCTAATCTTTGCTTCTGCAGCATGTACATAAATATTAACCAAGATGACTGGCATATGGTGCTGTTATGTGTCTTTTAAGAAAATCTCTAGCCGAATCCAATATTTCCCATGTGGCACCTGATACACTGTGGGGGTGGGATATTTATAGAGCAGTAATAATGGTATTTGAAAACACTGTGATGTCTAAAGTCTTTATTTCCCTGCAAATTTCATCTAGAAGGCTGCATTTTGCAGACATAAGCTTCTGCCAGCCCTTCACGGGGATTGCTGGAGTGCTGAGCTTTGTTGGGATTCACAAATGGCCACTTTCCATTTTGAGCATCACTGCCTCGGAACCCTTCAGAAGGAAAGTCCCCTTCTCACGTGGGAAATATTTGTAGGTAGGGACTTGCCACCTGACTTGGCCTTCCACTTTAACAAAATTAAGTTTTGGATGCATCTCCCCTTCAAAACCTCAGTAGAGCCTCAGGCTACATGCAGTAGCTCATGAAATTGTCAAATCAAAGAATCTTAGGATCAGATGATCTGTGATCTAGGAGTGAACCTAGTTACCATTCTAACCAAATCTTCCCTTTTTTAAACCAAGGAGAACATTGGTTTGGTGACGGGGGTTTGGTAGAACAGGGGTCTTTTTGTTCCTATCCCAGTGCTTACTCATCACCCCTGGATTCTGGAGCTAATGCAATAATGCATCTTATCAGATTCAGTCCTATTCTGTTTCATTTTAAAATGTTTACAAACAAGCCCGCTGGGATAATAGCTCCACTTCTAAGGTGGCAATGCAGGAGCTGGATCTGGAAGGATGGTGAGGAGTCAGCCAGCTAAAGAAGGGGGCTGGGAAGGGAAGTAGGCCTGCCAGGCAGGAGACCTGCAGGGAGAGGGATCCAGGAAATCAGAGGGGTAGAGGGGGAGAACCTAAGCTAGAGTGATTGGCAGAGACCAGATCACAGAGGGCTATGATGTATTGTCAAAGCCAGGGCTAGATTCCACCAAGAAGATCAGGGGAGCACTGAAGGTCATGGATAGAGACAGATGTCTGACTTGCACAGACAACCCTTTCAGTGCAGAGGGAGGACTAGAGGAGGGCTCAGGCTGGGGGCAGGGTGCCGTGCAGGCAAGTGTAGGAGCCCAGACCAAAGGTGACTATGGCCTGAACTAGGGTGACCATGGGAACCAAGAGAAGGTAGGTCATCAAGACCTGTTCAGAAGAGAGAATAGACAGCCTGTGGGCAGGGAGAGAGGAACCAAGGTGACTCCCAGGTCTTAAGCTGGTACAGGAGGATGTGGTAGGTGGTGCCAGCAGCTTAGCCCAGGAACATAGAGGTTGAGATTTCCCAGGGAGAGTTGGAGCCAGGAGACGGGGGCTTGGACAGAGGGCTGAGAAGAGGAGTGAGGGCTTGAGATGGAGTTGGGTGGAATGGGGAGAATGACAGCTCTGAACATCCGGAAGTGCTGAGAGCCAGCAGCACTCAGCTGCCCAGGTAGACATGGAGGAGGGGAACCGTTGGGCTGTCCTGGGTCTGGTTTGCCAGGAGGGTGCAAGGAAGATCTAGGGCACAGGTATGAGGCTAGAGTCTGGGCCTGGTGAGAAGGGGGGATGGGCCAGGACCTGCTCATAGGCTATAAACTTTGTAGGATCTGAAGAAAGCAGTCAATGCTTGTGTCATTTAAGTCTCTAGACAGTAACTCTTGGTGCCACCATGACCCGTGTTCAAATTTCTAGGCGGCTCCCCAGTCAACAGGGGCCAGTCCACGAACAACTGCTTTAAGCAAGCATTTGTTGCTCCCCTTCCTTCCTGAGAGAGGCTGGCTGTGTCACTGGATCAGCAGGAGCAGCACATCTGATCAAGTGTTTCCCGGGGCAACCACACTTCAGGACACGCATGCCCAGGGCCGCGTGGAGAGCAGAAGGAGCACTGGACCAGGAGTCCAGGGATATCCCAACCTCTGCCACTGCCCTTGTTACCCCATCTGTGATGATCACTACGGTCCCTGCTGGCTCTCTGAAGCCATTAATGCCAACTATGAAAGGAGCATACACAACAGGAGAGGAATTTTGAGAGAAGCAGTCATAGGGCAGATTGCAAGCTCGCTCACAGGGCAAGCTAAGCAAACCCATGACGGAGTTTAGGGCCACATGTCAGGGCCTGGCTGGAGTTTGAATACTGTTGGAAAGCTCAGAGCAAGGAGATTTCCCCATGCACTCTGGAGCAAGGGAGGCCTTTCTCCCTGATGGCCATCTCTGTTTATGATCTTAGGACGGCCTCTTAAATGCCACACGGGCTGCCTCTTTAAAGATCTTGACAATAAACAAGTCCAGTAAATAGGACACCTGGAGTGTGCCAAGTGCCTTGCTGGGTGCTGTACCTGTGCACTTCTCAGCTTCAGAACCACCTCTGGAGGTGAGTATTACTGTCCCCACTTTTCCTATGAGGAAATTGAGGTTAGGATTGGTCAAGGACCTCACCCAGGTGGCTGTGCTGGAATCGGAACCCACAGCTGTCTGATCCAGATCTGTCTGCTTCACAGGGAGGCCCAGGGACCGTCAGTCTGTCCAGGCAGAAAAAAAGGATCACTGCTATTAGACCACAGAGGCTTCAGTGGATGCATGAGATGTTCAATTCACCCTGATGGGCCAGGGAGGTGCCCCCAAGAAACTTACAGTGTGAGCAGGACCTTACAGAAGTTTTAGGGAAACTGCTTTTATGGAGTTTAGGCTCTTGGGAGAGGCAAGCCTCTAAACAACCAGCAGCAGGGCCAGGCTTGCAGTTGCTGATAGACTGCCACCCTCCCCTAGAAACACGCCCCGCTGCGGCAGCGTCTGGGCGGTCTGACCACACACACATCTGCTGGCCGATCTGCTGCTGACAACAGGATGTGACAGATCAGCCGTAGGGTGTGCAAACTGACGTGTCTAGGAGGAGAGGCAGCGTTTGCTGTGGGGACGCCTCCTCTCCTCCTGTGGGCCCCCGGCGCCCGAGCGCGGACCTCCATCTGTGCTGGCATCGCTCATTACTAATGCAGCCTGGCAGGTGCTCTGCTGAGGGGGAGCGGGATGAGGGTCTGGCTGTAACCCTGACTCATTTTTGTGGCAGGAGATTGATGAGATGTTCGAGGGTGCCTGGATGTGCCCTGGTTCGCCGCCTTCAGGAAAGGATCAAGCTGGTGGAAACAAATTCAGTCATTCTGATTTAGGGACGGGCATCTTGAGGCCTTTCTCTTCCTTTTTGTGTCACTCATAGAGTCTTAAATCCTAAATTGCTTTTTATTCAAAACAAATTTATTTCTTAAGTATTGGCCCATTGTCATTTCAAAAACTTTACTCAGAGTTGAGTTTAAGGAGCTGGTCGGGTACCTTCTAACCACAACTTGGGCTTCAAAGTGCTGTGTACCACTGTATTCTGTTTTTAGAAGGATAGCTTTAATGTATACACTGTCTGACTGCCGTGCCTACTACAATTATGGTTATTATTATGTCTTGCTGATGTATCACAGTGGAACATGAGCTGTGCAGAAGAAGACAAACTGACACGTTCCCACCTGGCAGATTCAGAATCTAAATAGTTGTATTTAGATTTCAGTGATGGCATGAACTATGAAGAATTCTCTGATTCTGTGTGTGTGGTGTTTAGGAGTGGGGGGGGTGGTCACTAAAAATACTTCTAAAGAAAAAAGACCTTTTCCCAACAGTGCCAGTGGAGGTGATCTATAATCTAAAAGGAGGTAAGATGGGGGAAATAAGTGACTAAAAAATTAGGATATTGTAAGACTGAAAACGAGGCTTTGTTTGTAACATATTCACAAAGAGAATGTCAATTTTTCAGTAAAGGCTGCAATTACCAGAGTGACAGGCTTCTGGTTCTCATTCCTTAATACAGCAAATATTGATAAAGTGCCACCATGTACCAGATTCCAAGGATGCCAATTTTTAAAAATAATAGAAAACCCTTAATGTCAAAATCTATTGCTATACGTGTTACAATCACTCACTGATAAGACAAAATTCTTTTAAAAATTAGGAACATTAGATTTGTAAAGGTTAATATGTTTTTTTATTCATATCCTAGAACAGACCCTCATAAGGACAAACTGATTTTAAGAGTATAGTAAATGTGGAGGAATTCATCGTGTAGAATTAATCCTGGCTTTTGACGTCCTGGTGCATTTCCAATGTGGGCCACATACTCTTTGAAACCGGGGCTAAATAAGGGAGGGGTCCTGCACAGACAGATGGGGGTAAGGAGCTGGGTGAGAGCCTGGATAGACACGGTGGGCAAGGGAGCAGGTAGGCCTGGAAGCAAAACAAAATACAGGAAGAAGAGCAGGTTAGAGGTGCAGAACGGGTGAGCCAGCCAATATGACAGGGTCCTCTCAGGTGACGTTTACACATAGCTTTCCAGAGCCTCTATGGACAGTGACTGACTTCTGTCCAAACTCCCACAGTGAGGCTTGACTCAGAGTTCTGTGGCTTCCCAGCTGCATGACTTCATCATCTTAGTTTCTCGTGCTTCAATTTCTCATTTGTAAAATGGAGCCCTTTCTTGTGGGCCTGTTGTGAGGACGCAGTGAGTTAATCCATCTCAAGGGCCTGATACTGTGCTCAGAAAGTGTTAGCTATTATTATTCAGAGGAGTGAGTGGGTATTGTTCATTGTTTGAGTACATGACATCCAAATCTCTTTCTCTTGTGTGGGTCCTTGTAGGGGGCAGGGCTTACCCTGAACAAAGGAGGCAGAAGGTGGGCCTGGTGGCAGCCAAATGCATGCCCCCTCCTGGGATTTCAGTCCTGAGGGAGTCAGACAAAGGTTCAGACCATTTGCAGAGCTGGCGGCCATGAAGAAGGGGTGGCTGGGCCACCATGATGGGTAAGTTGGAACGACCTAGGCTGTCCAGCCTCCCTTGCTCCTGCCAACACTGCTCTTGCAATAAATTCCTTTTCTGCTGGGTTAGCCTGAGGTTGTCCTATGGTTTGCAGCAAGAACTCTGTGAGGAGCCATGCTCAGGGGTGTTGTCAAATACCACTGGCCCCCGAGACTGGGGGAGGGAGCACTGCCTTCTGGAAACCACACAGACCACGGAGAGAAGATAGCCCTAAAATCCACCAAGAACCCAGGATGACCTCAGAGCTGCCCATCAAGACCCCAGGACAGAAATCCTGAGGAGGGAGATCTTGGCAGAGTGCCCCAAAGGGCCGGAAGCATCATGGCAGAAGCCTCAGGAAGGCATGACTAGGAGAAACCTCTGAACTTGGAAACGGCAGGGGGCTGGGAAGCCTCGGGGGAGGGGAATGGGGAGATGAGCAAACATTTACTTGGGACCTAAACCGTGGCTTTTTGGTCTCTAATCCTTTATTACTGTTTTTCTGCCAACTGCTTCCTTGCAGGGAGCATGAGAGTTTTCTGCAAGTGGGGCAAGGGTATGTTTATCAGCTTGTTACAAATTACATGGTAAACACCATCCCCCTGGTTGAGGCAGTTACTGAGTCTCTTTGTTAGATTAATAAGATTACAACAATCTGGGCAGACTTTCAAGTGTTTATTTTCCAACCTTACTTCAGAGGGTGGTAGTAACATAGTACCGGGCCTTTCTGGATTCTGCGCAATTCTGTTCTAAGCGTTTCTCTCCACATATGGAGAGGAGGTCATTAATCCTCAACCTCTGACAATTTATAGTCAGTATCCTACAGCCCGTTTTGTGATCAACAAGTTAATGTTTATTTTAACACCTCCATGGTTGTCACCTTTGTCCCACAGATTTAAAGGTCAGAATGACTTTACTTCAGTTTGTAACTATATGCATTTCAGCAAAATTGACTTAAGGTCGAATTCTGTAACACAGCCCTATTTCCCTGTTGACTTGTATTGTTACATTATGGATGTGGCAGCTCCTTGGCAAAAACACGCCCCCTCTACCCTCAGTGCCATGGGGGAGGGTTCTGGGGGACGTGGGGGCACAGCGGGGTTCGGGGCTGGGGTGGCTCTCCTTGCAGCACTTTGGAACGTCCCATCACCTCTTGCCCTCCAGACTTGCGTGCTGCAAGGACTGTAGGGGAAGAAGGGGTGACCAAAAGCCATCTCTGCCTTCAAGGCGGTTCCCCGACACCCTAAGCAGTCTCATGCCCCCGGCCCAGGCACAGGGCTGCTCTTCACGAACTCGCCCTTAAGCCCTCAGCCTTCCCAGATTCCATGTTCATATTGTCTCAGGGCTCCCCGCCTGGTTTTAGACATGACTGCTTTCTTCCATAAGGTTTGTGCTCTTTCGGGACATTTCAAATGTCATCTTTATACCCTTCATGCTGAGCTTATGATGTACCAATTATTGGGAATTTAGTAAATGTTAAATGAGCAAATGGATTAATGAGTGGGAAAAAAATGAGTGAGTACGTTAATGGAGATACAAATAGTAATTAGCTTTATCTAAAGGAATTTCATACTCATCAGCTTATATGATCCTCAAGGCAAATTACAAAGGTAGTTAACTATTGTTTGAATTTCATAAAGAAGTTAAATTGTAACAATAATAATAACTCTAATGCCTGAGGACTGACTGTGTGTCAGGCACTCAAAAAACATGCTCTGTTAATCCTGAAACAACTGTGTAAAGTGAACAGTCATCTTTTACAGTTGGGGAAACTGAGTCTCAGAAACTTGTCCAAAGCCAGAGCCAGGATTGGAGCCCACATCTTGGGACTCCAAAACCTGTTTAATTTCTACTGGCAGAGGGTGAAGCCGATTCAGCCAGACAGAGGGAGTGTGAGCTGACTCTTGAAGGACTGAAGTGAAGATCAGTGAGGGATGGACACCCTGGTCAGGAGGACTGACATGGGCCAAGGATCAGTACCAGTGGCCAGGAAGGACCGAGCTATAACAGGCCTCAGGTGCTCTGGGGTAAGGTGCTTGGCTTTATTTTGTTCTCAGTGGTACCCATGTGGGTGGGCTGAATACTGCAGGGCCTGTGAAGTATTCTTCAGCGTTAGTGGAGGAAGAAACTGGAGACAACAAGACCAGTTACAGGCTATGGCAATAATTCGGATAAGCCATAAGGTGACTTTGCATGCACGGGTAGTGGAGTAGAAATACAAAGCGAGGAACAGATATGTGAGATGTTGAAAATATTTTCCATACCTCTCCCCTTCTCTGTTCTTAAGCAAAGAAATTTCTCCTATGAGAGACCCCCCCCATCTGTTGCTGGTTCAGGCCTCTGTGCCTTTGTACTTACTATTCCCTCCGCCTCAGTGCTTCCCCCCGACACACGCACACCTCCACCCACCTGCAGAACACCTATCAGCTTTCAAAACCTTGCTCAGATAGAAATCCTCCAAAAAGTGTTTCCTCACACCGCAAGAGTGATGGAGTTAACGATCCCATCTTTGTGCCACCTTTATACCTTGCACATCATTCTGTTGGGGAATCAATGCCAATGCAGTTTGTTTCCACATCTGCCTCTTTCGACAGACAGTGAACTCAATGGTTGGGACTATTCTCATCTTTGTGTTCCTGTGTGTAGGGCAATGCCTGACGCACGCTAAGCACGATGTTGAATGAATGAATGAACGCACACACACCTGAACGCATGAATGAGTAAACGAGTGAGTGAAGACGTTATTCTCCCCTTCTCTTCCAGCCATTAGTGATGTCCGAAAGAAGTAAGCTACACCTGTCATTCTTTCTCAGATGAGGTATTTTGTTTTAAAAAATGCTTTTCATTTAAGCTTTGTTTTTGTAAAATTAATGAGTGTCTCATTCAGCAAGTTTGAAACACCCAAAACAAGCAAAAAATGGTTGGGGGAAAGAGAAGGAAAGAAGAGGAGAGAAGGGAAGCCTGGTGGGGCCGCTGGCCTGCAGTTGCTGTTTCCCCTGCGCAACCAGACCTGGGGGCGGTCCTCTGTTACAAATGACCTCAGACAAAGGTTTCATTTCACTTCCTTCCATTAGCTCACAAGAGGAGCCAATAGCAAAAGACTTTGAAAATGGTGAGGCACGCCAGGAGAGAGACGTATTATTATTCTGCCTGGGTAGTCAAATACGGCCTTGGGAATAGAGTGCTAGCTTTCCACGCTCACCCAAAGAAAAAGATGACTTTAATGTTAAATGTATTCCTTTCACTTACTAAGACACATATTAATTAGGGAGAAGACATTTTACAAAATATAAACTTAAATCTGTTAATAAGCACAGATCTTCACAGAAAAGTAGGAAGTACGTGGAGACTAGCACCTACCCTCAGACGGGAAGCCATCTGTGACTTTAGAACAAGCATTTTTACTAACTGGAGGTGGTACACTGTTGTGAAATGCTAAACTAATACCACTAAACGTTATTATGGCTTCAAAAAGTAGTCACAAGCTTCAATAAGCACACTTTTATCTCAAGAACACACAATCTAAAGCCAAAATAGTTCGGTTTAATGTGCTCACCCCTATACATTGTTAGAAAGAGCAGTAGGAAGAGAAATCTGAAATTTGCCTGCTAATTCATTTGATGGCAGCCAACGTCTCCTATCTTCCTTGGCAAGAAGGCCATTTTTCTATGCTGTATTTTGCACACAGAAATCTGCATAAAGTGATTTGCATACCAAAAACACACTTGTAAAAGAAACTGTTTGCCTAGAAGCCAGGGAGGGATGGGGTTGCCACCGTTGGCTTCTGTACACACCACACCCCCAGGCTATTGGCTTTTCGTTTCCCTACACACTGCATTTCCCACAAAGGGCTATGTACTTGATGATGCATTAAAAATTAAAGCAAATCTATCCTGTCTATAACCAAGAACAACCATAACAACAGTATAACACAACACAGGCTAAATCTTTCCATGCTAATAGCCTTCAACTTTTTACTAAGGGGCTGGTAATAATAAGTGCTATAATCTATTGAGTTTTTATTTTACACCATATGTTTCACATGAATTATTGCTAGTTCTCACAGTCATCAAAGGTAGGTGCTGTGGTTCCTTGTTTTTCATATGAGGAAACTGAGGCTTGGGGAGGTAAGGTCACTTGTCAAAGCCATGAAAAGACGTTGGTGAAGCCAGGTTTGGAAGCCTGGTCTCATTGCTCAGCCCTTTCCTGCCACCGCCAGCCCCCACTGCCTGCCTCCCCCTAGTTTTGTCACAGACCATGGTTCCACTTCTGAGGGCCTAGTCTACCAGTCTAGGGTGGTGAGGAGTCATGCTGGGAGAGGTATACCACTTCGGTTTCCTGCCATTTTTTCTGACTGGAGCCTGGAAGCAGGACAGCCAGTCTCAAGGCTCAGAGAAGGTGCTCAGTAAACTAGCTCAGTGACAGACACGGGGTGGGGGGAATGGGCAATGGCCTGTGATTCAGGGGGTCTGTGGGGAGAGAGGCAGATTGGTCACTGCACAAAGAAGGTACATGGTTGTTGAGATGCAGTGGAACCCCCCCGCTCGGTGCCCCTGCGCCATCACCAATTCAGTGCCAGCCCAGCTGTATTCCTACAGACACAGACTGGTTTTGTGTGTGCTTAATTATCATGCTACTTACAGAGAATTTATCAGCAGCAAATCAGATGCTTAGTACATTTCTTAAGGAAAAAAAATTGGTAGTGGCTCTGAAATTTGCTCATCTGATGAAGCCTCTGGATTCTTCCAGTATGCAGCATTTGAAAGAAATCGGCCATTTTTGGAAAGTCAATGGGGGGAAAGTGCATAATAAAAAGACTGAGGATGACTACAAAAAAGGTTTATAAATATTTACCTTCTTTTAAGATGTCGCTTTGTGTGTTTTTATTTTTATTTTTCCACACCTGGTTTCTCTTTTTCAGGGCATGATAGCAAAATTTAGATCTAATCATATCCCATCATCCATGGATTGCCACTGTGCGGATTCCTGGCTTTGAGACTTCATTATGGATTAGTCACTGTTGGAAAGCAGTTTTCCTGACACTTTCAGGAATAAATTCCTTGTGATATGATCTATAGTACCTCTGCCTCATAGCAAGTTCCAGGTTCAAGCAAGTAATGTGACAACAAACTGCTCTGGAGGCAGACAAATGTGGTTTGAACCCTGGCTTTTTGTCTCTATGGTTTTACCTTACTGACTCAATCTCTCTGAGCCTCAGTTTCCTTGTTTGTTTAAAAGGGAAAAGAATATAAGGGTAGACCCTGGTTGCCTACCCAACAGCCATTTACCTCTTCTTCCTTGCTAACATTGACAACAAAAAATCTTGGTTTTGTTTGGGTCCCCATGTGCCTAATCCCTGCAGATGTGTCACATCGATCTAAGGCCCCCAGTCCTTTGTCAGTGATTGGTTTATGGGAGCTACAGGAGAACATGTGACCTAATTCTTGCCTTTGAGGCCAAAGGGGAAATCTGCCCCAAGCTTCTGAGAAAGATTTACCTCCCTGATAAGAGAGACACTGAAGAAAAAGCCCACCTGCCTTTTGCCTGCCTTGCTTCCTGATCTGGATACTGTTGCTGAGACGTGATGTTTGGTGTTGTGGCAGCCATCTTTTGAACATGAGGGGAGACATCACAGACACCCTACAGATGGCAGAGCGGAAGGACCGAAAGAACCTAGGTCTTTGGGGACAACACCTATCCATTGAACCAACCTTGGTCCACCTGTCTCCAGATCTCTTGTTAAAAATCAATGCCTTTATGGTTTAACCTGTTGTGTATTAGGGTTTATGTTGCTTGCAGCCAAAACATATACAAGTAACTTATACAAGTAACAAACTCACAAGATGGTTGTAAATAAACGATACCTTGTATATAATGTATTTGCCACAATACTTGGCACCATAAATGGTTGCTATAAATATTAGTAACAACATTTGTCAGACAAAGGTAATGATCTAAAAAGAGCAAAAGTTTCAAAACACAATACAGACAAATAAGATGAATGATACTGATTTAGCACAACAAAAATGCTTTATATTCTTGGTAAGGGAGACATTAAGGTATAAGACAATGATTACAGGGACAAATCCTCATATCTGGGAGTAAGATGTAACTACAGCCAGAAAGCGAATGCTATTAGAGATGAAAGGACTGTGGTTTTTGCCAGGTTTCCATCCACCCTCTTAAAAATGGACAATCGTCCTGTCAGCAGCTCTGATTCATGTCGGGAGACTAACAATTACGTGTATGTGAATTACCAGCCTCTCAAGGGGGCAGAGTTCTTTCAACCCACAAAAGCTCTTTTCAGAATACCTAATTTTACTAATATTTTCTGAAAACATGTTCTGTTTCTTTATGGCAGGAAAGATAGGCTGATATGCATATATTTAAAATATAATAATTTAGAAATACCATTTCCTTAGAAATAGCCCATCATTATGGAGTACTGTGTTAACTCACAGGACTACGTATAATTTAGATATGAAATCACCAACTTTTCAAGCAACCTACTAGAACACAATGTAATAAATCAGTAAAATAACATGTGAAAGTACCTGGCCTACAGAGGTAATGTCATATAGATATGCCATAAATAATCTTGGAGTAAAACAGATTTTTTTCCTTCACTCTATGTTTTGGCAAAGAGGCAGATGACAAGATTTCAAACTAACACTGAGGATTAAACACACACTAATAGTTACATCCATATCCATTTATGTCTTGGGTCTGTGTACATCCATCCAAAAGCCCTATACTTTCTACTGGTGTTCGATAAGCACTGATTTTCATTACTGATGGCCCAGGAGGCCTTACAAACCCCTACATTATTAATCATATTCAGCATATTTTAAAAGAGAAATTAATCAAGAATTGTAAACAAAAGGGGATTTTTAAATTCCTGAATGGTTTGGTTAACTGGGATTTTCCTGGATACTATAAACACACCTGCTTTTCTCAAAATCCATCTGCTCCTTTTCTTATGATAGAGGGCAAAATTGTTGGTGGCTCAACTCCCCACATTGTGAAGTGATTTTCCAAAATTAATGATCTCCTTATCATTAGAGATTAAGATATTCATTCCTTAGAGGCAATTTCCAGCCTTTACAACATGGTGGATGTTTTTTCCCTATTCATTTGTAAGAATTTACTATGACAACGTCACAGTCAGCAGTTTACTTTTGCAGCTGTAGTCTTAACTTGATTGAGGAAGACAGAGGTAAGGGCTGTACCTTAGGGAAGAAATAGATATTTAAGGTGCATTTTACAGTCTTATAATATTTTTATAACAGCTTTATTGAGATATAATTCACATACCATGAAATTCACCCTTTAAAAGTGTGTAATTCAGTGGTTTTTGCTGCATTCACAAAATTGTGCAACTATCACCACTAATTCCACAACATTTTCATCACTCCAAAAAGAAACCCTGTGCCCATTAGTAGCCACTCTCCATTCCTCCCTTCCGTCTCTCAACCCCTACCCTAGCTCCTGGCAACCACTAATCTACTTTCTATGGGTTTGACCACTCTGGACATTTCATATAAATGGAATCATACAACATGTGGCTATGTCTGGCTTCTTTCACTTAGCATAATGATTTCAAGGTTCATCCATGTTGTAGCATGTATTCTATTCCTCCATTTCTTGAATGGCAAATGGTACTTTAATCCTTTTTTTAAATGATGAAAACATTCCATTCTATGGGCTATACATTTTTTATTCATTCATCAGTTGATGGGCATTTGGGTTGTTTCCACTTTTGGGCTATTACGAATAAAGTATCTAATGATAGCTTTTTTTTTTAGATGAAATTCATTTAACACACAATTAGCCATTTAAAAGTATAAAATTAAGTGGCATTTAGTGTATTCACAATGTTCAACCACCACCTCTCTCTGCTTTCAGAACGTTTTCATCACCAGGAAAAAATACTCCATATTCATTAAATAAGCGCTTCCCAGTCCCTTCACCCCAACCCCAGGTCATCACTGATCTGCTTTCTGTTGCTATAAATTTGCCTATTTTTGATATATGATATAAAAGGAATCATACAATATGTGACAGTTTGTGTCTGACTGCTTTCACTTAGCATAATGTTTCTGACGTTCATCCAAGTTGTAACATGTATCAGTACTTCATTCCTTTTTATGGTTGAATAGTATTCCATTGTATGTATAGAGCACAATCTGTTTATCCATTCATCTGTTGATGGACATTTGGGTTGTTTCCACCTTTTGGCTTCTCATGGTATTTTAACATCCCACTTGTCATCATCCTGTCCAGGCTACCATTCTCTCACCAGGATTACAGCAGCATTTAAACTAACCTCTCCCCTTCCACTCCATTTCTTCCCACACAGCAGCTTGAAGGTCATTTTATGCTTAGTCCTTCACGGGTTTTCCAATGTCTCTAAGAACACTCTAAGTTCGAATCTTCAAGAACTACAGAGCCTGCAGTGACTGTCTTCCTAAATAGTTTTCCTATTACATTTCATACCACTCTGTGCAGCTGAAGGGCACCAGCCAAAGTGAACTTCTCTAATTCCTCAAAACCGTGATGAGTCTTTCTCTTTCTTCAGGGCAGGTGCACATACCGTGCCCACTGCCATGTTTCTTCTTCTCTTTGCAACTCTAACTCCTACATATCCTCTGGGTATCATCTCAAATGTCACTTCGATGTACAATCTTACAACACACTCTACTTCTTTGCAGCATTGGCATAATTGTAAATTATTTTTCCTATTAGGTTGTAAGCTCCACAAGGGCAGGGATCATGTATTATGCTCCTCATGAAAACCCTTCTGCTTAGCACAATGTTTGGCACATGGTAGATGTTGATCAATAGTGTTACAGCCTGGGACATGAGCATAATTACCAAACTGCCTCTAAACTTGTGGATACTCTATCACTGAAGGTCTCAAAATATGTTAACTAAAATGGATACCCACAAAAACAAATTTTACTTATAATTACATTGTTAGTACCCTCTCTACTCACCTCCCACCCAAATAGCAATCAGGAAAATAAGACAAAGCTTTCCAAATAATACTGAAATTTAAATTTCCTTTCAAACAGTTCTTTGTTTATGATTAAAAAATAACTGATCTTTAAGACCACATAAAACAAGTATGCTACAATTGAATGGTTGCCTATCAAAATGTGATCTTCTGACTTCAGTGATAATGCTTGCCTTTGAAAGGATCAAAAGAAAAACTTTCTAAAGACACACTTGCATAGCAAGGAAAAATGCATAACATTAATACTTTGATTCTTTCCAATCTTTACCAGTGTGGTTTAACACGTAAATATGGCCTTTGTTTTTCAAGATCTTACCTACTCTCTTTATTCACTTCTCAAAGGACAGATCAATAGATGAGATTACAGCTCCCTATCATGAAATTAATATCATACACTTGAAAAAGCTACTTTTAATCACCACCTGGGGGGAATGATAAAGAGCCTAAGCCGGTTTTTTTAGCTGTAGGAACTAAAGATTAGAGGGAAAAATTAGAGAATGTGATAGAATAAATTCTCCTGTTAAAACTGCAGTACCACATATTTTTTTAAAAATTAAAAACATAAATGTTTTTATGATCATCAGTCCCTTCAAGTTAGGACTGAGGAAATGACTTGGTGCAGGAAATGATTTAAATATTAAAATTAAATGTATTTAAGTATTTTGCAGTTTGATTACTTCTAAGTAATTAGGCCATAGGTTTTTCACAACTGAGACACATTACAAACTTTCCACTAGTGCAAAATTAGGAGTTTTATAGTATATACAAGTAGAAGATTTTAAAAACATATTTTTGAAGTACTATAAAGAGCAATTTATGAAAAGGATAGTCATTGGTTATGTCAAGGTACTGAGCTAGAGTAGTGAAAATGTGGGCTCTGATTCAGACTGTATCATTCATTAGCTTTATGAGCAAGTCACCTAGCTTCTGAGTCTTGTTTCTTTAAATAGAAAATGGACTAATTCAAGGATTGAGATTATGTGAAAACGAATATAAATGTCTAACAATACCAGATACACTGTGGCTTTTCTAACAGACATGCACAATTTCAGAGGGCTAATTACAGATGAGGTGAAACACTGACCAGAAGTTTAAATTGTTCCAAAGGAAGAGTAACTAGAAAAAAATGCCTAATGACTTTGGACTCATATCATCTTTCTTAAATTACATTTTATTCTTCATTGGTAGCTACCAAGGCCTATTTATTCAGACATTTGTAAACTATCACAAACAAAATAAGGCGAATAGAAATATAGGGACTGAATACAAAAACTGCTGACCCAAACAAAGCAAATCAATCCTCTCGACCATGCCCATGGCAGTCAGATTCATGCCAAACAGTTCTCCTTAGATTATCCTTGTCTAAACATTGTATATTACGGAATTATCTGGTGTCATCAACAGATCATGAAATACCACAGACCAGAACAAGGGGTCTCTTACTATCTTGAAACTCCATAGATTTTGCAGCAATTCCTTAAATTATGGTAGAAAATAATTTACTTAATAAATTGTTGACCAAAGAAATTTCCTACACACATTTATAAGACAACACTAATCAGAAGTTTATTTTTATTAAAATTTTGCAAAAACGGGGCAGGGGGAAGGTATAGCTCAGTGGTCAATTGAATGCTTAGCATGCACAAGGTCCTGGGCTCAATCCCCAGTGCCTCCATTTAAAAAAAACCTAATTACCTCCCTCCCCCAAAAAAATTTTGCAAAAAATAACCTGCACAATTTAGTGCCTCAAAATTTATCATCTGCCTTCCTTGAGAACTTTTCTTTTCAACAAATCTGGACACTAACTGCCTAAGAAAATTCAAACTGCCTTAAAAATACATAATCATCCTTTCTCTGTATCCTCCCTAACAAAAGAGAGGCACTAAATATAATTTCATTGCATCTCATTCACAAGTTCTGACTTTTTTTCCAAGCTCTTTTATTATCCAATCAAGACAGTTCAAACATACATGGACACTTTAAAACTTTTGTTAACCACTAAACATTTTACTATTACATAGTTAAAACATTAATATATTCTGAGTTTGTGACTTTTAATACAAGTTGTTAAGGCAATCATGTAACATTTTGGTAAACCATATCAAATATCATATTGAAGTTTACTTCTTATTCACATTCTACAAACATCTCTAATTCACAGAATTTCACTAATTTTAGAGTTTCCCGAATTAGAGATGTGAAGGCTACAGAAAACTGAAAAAGTGCCTTATAACCTCAATATATTTTATGAACCTCAAGTATTGTAAAGATTACTGAAAAATCTACCAAATGAAATGAATGGCATTTGTTACATTAAAACTGAAATTCACCTTCCAAAGTCACCAAAACCATTCCTTAATATCCAACCAAAAATTGTTGTAATTTGTAGGGTGGTGTGTGTGTGTGTGTGTGTGTGTGTGCGTGCGTGCGTGCGTGCGCTAAATGTCAGGGTGGTATAATCTTCTTTGGATGTACGGCTGTTAAAAGCTGAGTTGTACAAAAGAAATCTTTAGAGAACAGAGGCTTTTCTTTACATATTTATTCCCAGAGCCTGCCCTTCATCTCATTTTGGTTTTCCACACTGATCCAATTGTAGCACTTCCTGGAGCGAGCTATGTTCTAATCAGCAACATCAGGAAGAGAATCGGACAAAGCCAAATGAGAAAATGCAGATCTCATGTCATGCTCTTTGAAAACAGTGAAAGCTTTCTCAGCTATCAGGCAATATTAAGTCACAATTTAACTTTTAATAATTTTTACCTGTAATGGCCATGAACAGGAAATATGGAATGAGTCCTTCATCTATTCAAAGGTGCACGATTTCTATTGAGATGAGCACCATGTAGCAGAATTCTACTTTGTTCTCTGTCCTATATAGTTGCACTGACCTTAAAACCTCATTAGAAGGCTATTCAGTAGTGATGCTTGGGTATCTCCATGGAATGGTGAATCAAAGGACATACAACCTAGAGGCACTAAATCACCTACTTACTTCCTGTTAAGAATTTTTTCCTTATAATTGTTGAAAAGCTACTGAGTTAAAGCAACCATGCTGACTCCCCAAAGATAACGTCTCAAACCCCGAAATGAAACAGTTGCAATCCTCTTGAATTGCCAAAAAGAAAAAAAAAATCAATCACTTAAAGACAACTCGGACCGCATGTTAAGTCACCTCTCCAAAAACATTAACATCCTACATACTAGTTTTGTCCGAATCGCCCACCGGATCGAAATACTGGCAAGGGTGGCTGCAGGAGTCGTCCCATCCATACCTACTTCCTTTTCTTTAGGGATTCGGGAGCTTGAGGGACCGGAGGGCGAGGCAGCTTGAAATAGACCTTGACCGAGTCATAGATGAACCACTGCAGCGCAGTCAGGGTGCCAATCATGATGATGCGGGCGAACAGGCCCTTCCACACACCCCCGAACTCCAGTTTGTGGAGAACCGCGAAGGCTGTGCTGCCCTTCTCCTTGTTTAAAACGGACACGACGGAATCGGCGGGGTGGGACACGACGGCGCAGAAGACGCCAGCGATGTAGCCGGCCACGAAGGTCACAGCCAGCTGCTGGGCTTTGGTGCACTGGCTCTGGGGCTTGGGCACGACGTACTTGTAGAGCACCTCGACGGTACGCTCAAAGCAGGCGAACTTCATCATGGTGTAGGGGATCTGCCTCATCCAGAGCGGCGCCACGCCTTTGTAGAAGGCCCACAGGCCCTCTTCGCCGTACATTCTGGGGGCTGCGGCCCGGAGAGTGCGGGCGTAGCCCCGCTGCGTCTGAATGCGAACCTTCACCGCTTCCATCGGCGCCAGGGTCACGTCGGCGAAGAACTCGGCGCTGGCCGAGGCCGCCAGGTACAGGCTGGTTCTCCACTCGTAGGCCTTCTCCTGGCCCAGGAGCTGCGCATAGCGGATCTTGAAGACCTCGTAGAGGCCGAACTTGAAGAGGCCTTGCAGGGAGTAGCCCAGGAAGGTCGGGGCCCAGCCTCGGGCCAGGCCGCGCAGCCCATCGTCCCGCACCGTCACGCCGAAGCCGCTCAGGATGCCCCTGTACTTGCCGGGATCCACCTGCATGCGGCACTTGACCAGGTCCAGGGGCACGATGGCCGTGTGCGTCACCCCGCAGGTCAGCATCCCGCCCAGGCCGCACAGCAGCAGGTACTTCGTGGAGCCGTACTCATAGCCGGCTTCCTCCGTGGCCGCCGCCGCCCAGGGCCTGCCCTTGAGTAGGCCCGAGCTTCTCGCCTGCAGGGCTCGGTAACCGCCAGCGTCACACATGGCCAACACTTTCCCCAGCCGGAGCTCTTCCCTCCCTCAGCTGACGTGGAGCAGCGCGCATGTGTCTGAGCTTCCCGCGCGAGCCTGCCAACCAAACGGTCCGGGTGAGGGACGGGACCCGCCGGTGCCCCACAATGCTCTACTGGCGCCTGCGCAGCCGCTACCTGCGGGGCTGCTATGGGGTCGCCACCGGGCTCTTAAAGTTTAAGTCGGAGAACCCCCCGCCCCTCACCTCCAGGACCGCTCTTCGCTCCGCCCTCACGCCTTCGGGCGAATGGGCTTCTGGTGCCCGCAGGAACCCCGCCCCTCAGCCTTCCCCAGCCAATGGTCAGTGGTCCTTAGCTCTCACCTTGGTAAATCTTCCCGTGCTCAAAGCGGCTTGTGTCCAGTTCAGCGGCTTAGTTCTCTACAAAGATGCTAAAAAAATAAATCAGCAAGTACAAACATGAGTAAACACATGAATAGGCAAGTAAATAGATAAGGAGGTGAGTGAGAAGACGGAGAGTCGCCATGCACCGTTGCCTTCCTGAAAGGCCTTTCCTTAGTCTTCACTAAACTGTGCCCACTTATGGTAACGGTCAGTCATCTCCATGGCCCCAGAGTGTTCTATGGAGGCAATGGGCAGAGAGAACCAAGAACCTAGCATTGGAGGCCCAGCCTCTCAGCTTCCAGCCTTAACATTCTTATCTGGCAGATTGGGAGGGTATCTCCCCCAATACCCACACTCCACTCGTTTCCCTCCAGGAGTTGTGAGGGCTTAGGAATCATGGAGGTACTCACTAAATTGAGAGAAGGGTGCTGATTATTTTCATTCAGTAGGTGTTTTTTCATTGACTACTGAATTCCTGTCATGATTTTGGAGATTAGGAAAGTCAGTCAGAAGTCCTCTCTTTCTGTAGGGAGTGTGCAGTCTCACTGGCCTGGAAAATGAGAACTAAGTGACTCCACAGGTAAATCAGTAGCAGACATTCATTCATCAACCACTGTGTGCTGGGCCCTGTGCAGGGTTAGGGGTTTAACAAAGAGTCAGACATATTCTTGCTTACTTCTAAACAAGGAGATTAAAAAATCAGTATTGTGTGATAAGTATTATAACAGGAGTTTGATTAAAGTTCTGGATGAACAATGAGGGGCAACTAATTCTGCCTGATGACGTTAAGGAGACTTCCCAGAGAAGATGACAATGCAGCTAGCTCCTGAAGGATGAGTAGGAGTCAGCTATGTAAAGAAGAATGGGAAGGTAATTCCAGCTTAAGGGAAATATGAGTGCATGACCTATTAAGGAGAGGTGAGTAATTCAGCATGATAGAAACCAGCAAGGGTTGAGTCTGGAAAAATAGAATTGGGTCAAATTAGGGAAAACCTTAATACTTGTCTAGGACTTTGACTTTTATCCTGTAGGGAGGCTAGTGTTTCTTTAAGTGTGATCCATAGACCACCTGCATCAGAATTACCTGGAGTGCTTTATTTAAAATCCCAAACTGACACAACATTGTAAATCAACTAAACTTCAATTTTAAAAAATGAGAATACAAGGGTAAGACTATGCAATTTTAATAAGCTCCCTTGGGTGGATTGTTCATGAAACTTCACTAAAGTCTGAAAAACGCAATATGTGGATATTGGGAGGTCAAGAATTTTTTTTTAAAGATTCTCTGATTTACTGCTTATATCCTGAACTGGATGTGTACATAACTCTGAAAATTCATCAAGTTGTACACTGAAGTTTAGTGCTCATTACACACTTTAAGCATGTTACACCATAATTTTTAAAAAATTGGCTGGTATAGAATTCTAACCACAAACTAGGGAGGTTGGCCAAAGGGAGAGGAGAGGCAGATACAAGACTTCTCAATTAACAAGTCTTACTGAACTCCTGTCCTTATTGTTGTCTTATACTAGCGTTAAAATTAAACAAGGCCATTAGACTGAGGTGGCTTTAATGCCTTAGCAAATTCTGTAAGGAAGCTAAAACCTAAACTGTAATGCCTCAAGGCTAAGAAATCGAAACCAATTATAAACGGCCTAGTTGTGCCAAATAAGGCAAACACTTAAGCTACAGCCAGTCAAGTAACTTCCTTGTTTTGCTTTGACATCTCTATAAAAGTCTTTCCCCAGCTCCTGTCATTGGAGTGCTTCTAACTACTTCCTGTTTGGTGCTGACTGGAATGGATTTTTGCTCAAACACACTCTTAAAATTTTTAATATGCCTCAGTTTATCTTTTAACACCAGGAATTACAGTAATAAAGAGAAGACTGTCTTCTTGAGTCATAAGAAAACAATGAAGTGTTAAAATATTCCATGCTGACTCAATCAGGGCTTCCCAAAGTATGTTCCCAGGAATATTGGTCTACTTGAAAAAGGTCAGTGGTCCAAGAAGTTTGAAGGGCATTTCACACTAGAGTGTTCATTCTCAACTGAGGTGATATCATCCCCAAGGGGGTGAAAATTGGTTCTTAGGGGGCAAAAAAATCTTAGTACAATGGTTTGTGGCCTTCCAAAGCTCAACTCCACCCAACAAAATCTTACTCATTATTTAATTTCAGGTTGGGGAATGGGACTGGAGAGTGTCAGGGGGGATAGAAAAGGCCATTAGGAAAATGAAGTCTTAAAAGGCTCCTGGGGAAGGAAGGCCAATAATGAATAAGAAGTTGAGGAACACTAGAGCTTCCTCTTAAAGACTCCCATATTAAAGAGAAGTTCCATAGTAAAGAACTTCAACTTTGTTAACTTAGGGTTCCATAATCTTACTAGATCTGAGGACCCATATTTTATATAATATCTATTTACTTTTCACAGGCATAATTTTCCAGAGAGCATATTTTGGGAAATGCTGGACTCTATCACAAATGGAGTTTAGAAAAAATAAGGAGAAAAGAGGTCTAGAGTAAGAATAGTGCCTCCTGTTTACCCAGGCCCCTAGTTCCTTAAGATACAACTCAGATATTGCTAAAGAAAATGAACAAGTTGAAGAAACCAGTCTAGAAATCTTCAGGGCCAGAACTTTCTTAGACAGTTCAATGACTTTATTGAAACACAGCCATAAAATCAGAAACAACTGGAAGGAGCCTGTAAAAATATTTTGCCATTACAGAGCACACAGTCACCACTATTAAGTTTATCTCCTTGGCAATTATGTAATACAGGGCAACATTTCTGTCTTGAAATCATTACTACACATTTGCTGTGTTCTTCTGCTAACTTGAATTGAAAAGTAGACCTTTCCACAGGGCCAGATGTAGACTTTTATGTTTTCTTATTTGTTATACTTACAGAGAAGAAAGTTAAAATGTATTCATTCATTCAACAGATTTTTATTGTTTCTATTATGTGCCAGGCACATTTTAAATTAATATACCAAGCAGAACGTTAAGCCAATAGTGTCCTCAAACAGAATTTTCCTAAGTTCTAAAGCAGAATCACCGATGGCCCAGATACAAAAACAGCAAACCCTTCTTGGGCACCTGCTTTTTGCCAGGTTATTTAAATGTCCCTAATCCTTACAACAACTGTATAAGGTAGATATTCTTCCCATTTTTAGATATGAGTGGCAGACACTTTTCTACCCAAAAGCCAACTGCCTATTCCTCTTTACTACAGAACCTCTATTTGTTCAGGTGTCTGGCAGATATCCTTTGACCTCTACATCATATTTGCTCACTTTCCACTCATGACATTTTAATTTGCATGTAGGACATTTGATTTTCATCCATAAATACTTAGGCCCATTAGCAGTTTCTCCACTCCAATTACACAAATATTTATCTGTGCACGATGTCCCCACCCCTGTGTCCATGCCTTTGTGTGTGTCTTTCCACTTTCCTCTGCCAGTTCATGTCATCGTTCAGAATCAGGGGCAAAGTATGTATGCCAGAAAACGTTCCTTTATTAACCAACCTCTTTTGTGTTTTTCTGGTAATTACTGTTTCAGTAGTTTGCCAGACATTCATTTGTATTTAATCTGGACTGGCAAATTGCCATTTTAAAAAACTGTATAGGAAATACTTCAGACGAGACTGTAAGAACTCTGCTTACTTTGTTTAAGTATCAGCTCATGGTTCACTGTCCTATCCAGTCTCAGTGAGGGTTGGCCGACTCACTTATCAGTGAAAGTGAACTGGAGTAGTTGCTCGAATTATTTTCTAGCTTTAGCGTGTATAGTGAACTTAGGCAGGTAATCTCATCCCCCATCATGAATCTCTATATCCATCATAAACATTTGGAAAATAGTTTTTGGTATGTCATTTAAAAAAAAATCACATGAAGGACATTGGAATTAATAAATTTAAGTTCTTAGGAACAGAATGGGAGGGGGAATTCAATGTTTATTAAGCACTGCTGTGTGTCAGACACTGTATAATGGAAAAAGTCACATGCTTTGAGCAGAAATAAATTCTGAGTTCACCTTTGTTTCTAGCTGTGTGACCTTAGGCAAGTTATTTAGCCTCATTCTGAGCTTTATTTATTAATTTATTTTCAACATCTGTAATTAGGACAAATTATAGCTTTTTAGATTTGTTATAAGAAGAGATAATGTGCCCAAAATACCTGGCCCAGTGCCCTGGGCATTTGAGCATCCCATGAATGTCAATTCTGTTACTCACCCCTCTTTCCTGCCCTCCTTAATCCTCTCAGAACCCATATTTCTGTGATGCCACAATCTGCTCTTTCCTGTCTACTTGAGTGGATGATTTATTCAGTTTACTAAATTCCAACTGACTTACATGATTTAGGGCAGGAACGGAGGAAATCCTAAGTGGCAGAAACATGAACTTCTTTGACAGTGCCCCAGGACATGTCATGGTATTAGACAAGTAGAACAGAGATTGCTCACCTGTGGCACAAAAGCCAGGGCCACAGAAAGGAACGGGACTGAAGACTGGGCAGCCTTTCTCCTTTTCCAAACTGACCCTTTCAGCCTAGTGCCTTATTCAATTGAATTCTAGTGAAGGCTACCAACTCATTCCAGTTTGCCCCCAGGTTTTCCTAGTTGTAGCTCTGAAAGTCCAGTTTCCCCAGAACTGTCTCAGTCCCAGGCAAATCAGGACCATTGGTTACTGTACTTACAGGAGTCTGAGCTGTGCCAATGGCTTCCAGCCACTGCCAGCGTGCTGTGGTATAAGAATCACTGGCCTTGGAGCCAGGCACACCTGGGCCCAAATCCTGGCTTATTCCACTTCTGGCTATGATTCTTGTAAAAATCATGTTTCTTGAACCTCGGTTTCTATATAAACTTCATCCTATTCTTTCCTGAATTTGTAATAAACTTCATGTTATTATTAAATTAAATGCTAGCACAGTGCTTGCAATGTTATATGCCCTCAGTGAATGCTAGTTCTTTCTTTCCTGACTTCCATACACTTAAGAGGGTTTCATTATCCCCTGGAGTACCATGTCTCTAAAAATGTCTAAGATTCAGGGAAGGGGAGTAACCACTGGACAGCAGGGGACATTGTTGCCACTATTCCTCTCTACCTGTTTGCATCTTTGCAACCCTTTATCCTCACACCAAAGCAATGAAACTTTACTAAACCACTGATCAAAGATGGCTAAACTTTAAACCCACACTTGGCTTTAACTTATCTAAATGTGTCCCACATGCCTGCAATAATGTTTAGGGTATATCTGGACCATTTTAAATCTTGTACATTTAATTTATAATCCTCACTCCAAGAGGTTTGTGATGTGCCAGGGGGTCAAATGTTTATTCTTAGAATTATTTAACCCCAATCAACTAATTATTCTGATGAATTGTATACTTTTTCCCCCTTTTTGCTTGACCAGACTGGAAACATCGACAGGCATTTAACTGAGATTTATTTGTAAAACTGTGACATATTGGGAATTACGGAGTTCTTTAAACTGTCTCTTAAAATAAATATTTCTGATTTACCTGGCAAGTTAAAGAGGAAAAAGCAACCATCTCCTAACTCATTAAACTAAGAAAATCTAATCATGTTTAAAGAAAATGTGGTGGCAGGTAATAATCCCTATATGTGTAGATGAAAATAGTTCATAACAAATCTTCATGACTTGTTTGTTTATTTAGGGAATTATTTGTGCAAAGCAACATTAGTAATCCTAATGGTAATGATTGTTTACCTGTGGTGAATTTTGGGGGGGAGCACATATATCAAATAATTTTTAATTAAGTTTCTAGAGTTTTTAATAGTATAAAATGTCCAAAGAACTCCATTTACCAGCAGCATGTAAATAATCTACCCATGGGATCTTAGGAGAATCTGATGGACTATGTAACACAGTAATGGTGTAACTTTAGTATATGATGACACATTTCTTTCTTTCCTAGTTTACACAGCATTTTACTGGTAATTTATACCTAACAAGATAAACATGAAAATATTCCTATAAAAATAACAACAATGCATTTGAAGATTCAAAATGCAAACTAGAGTTTTATTAGACTCTGCTAGCTAACATACTCTGGTAGTCAGATAAATATTTCCAGTTCTAAAGCATGAGACAGTGTTTTGATTCCATTAGAAAGGCTCTAAATGACAAAGAGTGCATTCAAGTTACTGAAGGTAATGTAGCCAACATGAGGAAGGGATGTATGAAAGTGGTGTACTCCCCATGACAGGTTAAATTTGAGCTGCTGTTGAAAACCTGGTGTTCATAAGTGGAAGGAGGATTGAGCAGACAAATCTTTCAGGGCTATCCAACAGACATATACTGTGGGACATATATGTAATTTAAAATTTTCTGGTAGCCACACTTTTAAAAGTACAAGGCCACATTAAAAAATAATGTTAACTCAACACATCCAAAATCAAAATATTTCAAAATATAATATATAAAAGTATTGAGATATTTTACATTTTTTCATAGTATGTCTTTGAAATCTGGTGTGTATTTTATACTTTCTGCATATCCTAATTTGGACTAGCCACACTTCAAGTGTTCAATAGCCACATGGGGGTCATAGCTATGGTATTGGACAGCTTGCTCTTAATCTATGCTTGGAGAGCCTGATGCCACAAAAAGTTGTGCAGCTGAATCAAATCTTCTGGTTGGAGGTGGCCTTGGTTAAGTCAGAGATACCACTTCTCTCTCCTCATTCCTCATTCCCTTGCCCCTTCCTCCTCCTTGATATAGTGTAGTGGGTGCTAACCATGTGCTGGATACTCGCACTTTGCTGGATATTCTACATGCCTTGTCTCATTAATCCTGCAAGAATCAGAGATCTTATTTTATAGTTAAAGTAAATAAAATAAACGATGATAATATAGAGTAGTTGTTAAGATAGAGACTTGGAGGCTATTCATACATGTTTCTGACATTTCCTGTATACCTCACGAAAGAAATATCTTAATTTCTCTAAGCTTCAGATTTATCATTTGTCAAAAGAACAAAATAAAAGTACTCTTATATATGTTCTGTAGCTTATATGAGAACACATTGTCTATTTTGTATGTTTTACATTGCCTGCAAAGCTGTAAGCATTCGTTAAATCTTAGTATCATTGAATGAGACAAACTGTGGGACACTTTAGAATTTGCAGCAATTATAAAAATACTGTTACTACTGCTACTACTACTGAGGTGCAAAGAAGTTAAGTGACAGTCAAGGTAATGCAGCTAATAACTAGTGATCAGGTCTCAAGCTAGTCTGCCTGTCTCTAGAACAGTATTTCTTGCCATCTGTTTACAGTTATAATGTGGACTGATTTTGTACTGATTCTGTGACATAAAATGAAAAGGTCTCTTGAAAGAAATTCGCAATATCTGCTTGCCATTCTCATAGAAGCAGTATTCAGGGGAAAATTCTAGTGAGTTTTGTTTTTTAATAGGTATTTACTGTTCTAGAAACCAGACAAGGAACATACATAGAAAAAGGAAGCTTAAATTTAATTTTCTTTGCTCCTTTGTTCTTTCTCACTTTTACTAGGGAACAGTGCTTTATGTATATTGGCATTAAATTCATGCATGCTGTGTTAAACCAAATTTGCATCTTAACAAAGGACAGAGATATTAAAGCTATTAGCCCCTTTTTACGATATATTTATAGGGACATGTGCCTCTCATAAGACAAAAAACTTGAAATTTATGGAAATTTGATAGTACTATCAAAAGTACATATAATCAGTTACACACACTGAAAATTTGTGTGTGTAAAAATTTTTTTTCCCATCAAATTAGCAAGTCAAAACAAAACAAATGTCAGTGCTATTGGGTCTAGCAATGCCACTGTGAGCATGTCCTCTCTGCTCACATGTACTTCTCATCTGCTCCACAGAATTGTTTGTTCCAGTTTTTACCTACACAGCCTCTTCAACTGCTTTCCATTTGATTTCATCTCACTCTCCTCTCACTCCTTTGTTTTCCATCGCTGTTGCTGCTTTGTGCCTAGCCTGTTTAGGATTCCTAGGAGAAGTCACATGAACCAGTCAACAGGGACCCAGGGTTAGGAGGAACCCTGCCTAGTGTAGTGCTAGTTCAGGGGCATAACTGGTGTTGAGTGTGTGCCCCACCTGGAACAACTTCCCCAAAGAAAACCCCACTCTATTTTAATCTTGTGAGTCCTAGTTACTATTTGTTCCACTTTCTGTAAAAAAAAAAAAAAAAGAAAGAAAGAAAACCAAGGGCAGAAACTAGATGTCTGGATATGTGGATTCTAGTTTGGCCTAGCTCTACCACGTCACTTCCACTCCTTAGTCTTTGATAGTTACTGATCCCAACTTGGGTCCACTTGCCCACCGCACAGCAAAGCCAATTTACTGACACCAGGTTGTGGTGAAGGAAAGTACAGTGTTTATTTACAGGGCACCAAGCAAGGAGTACATGCTCAAAAGACCCAACTCCCTGATGGCTTTCAGGGAGAGGCTTTTAAAGGCAACATTTAGGGTGAGCATTGCAAAGGGCATGACTTTCTTCTGATTGGTTAGAGGTGAGGTAACAGGGTGGTGTTTCAGCAATTTTAACCATCAGCCTTCTGATTCCAACCAGCCTGGAGTCTAGTGGTCAGCATGCGATCACCATCCTCCACCCAGGTGGGGGTCTTAGTTCCAGTTCCTACAGAACAACTCAAAGATACATGTCAGATTGCTATGTATACCCCTTGAGGAGGAACTAGGACTCTGTTGTATTGCGGAACTATTGTTTTCAAACTAGTTTTCCTTTGTTTCTGTATTCCCTCACTTCCCTAATTAGTAACTGCTTGAATCTGCTCTTTGGAACTCAGAGAAGGCCTAGGAGACAAAAGCCTTTTCTTTACAAAAAATAGGAGGTGTGGAGGGAGCTTTTGTATCCAGGAGGGCCTTGCAGGGTCCTGCTCAGTTTCAATAGCGACTCTGATAATTTTCTCTAAGGACTCCCTCCACATGGTTACTGGTTAACCTCTACATCTCCTCTCTCTCCAGTCTCCTGCCTTCACTGTACTACAGCCACACTGCAGCCTTAAACGTGCTGTTCTCTCTGACTGGGACACACCTCTCCTGCTTCTGTGCCTGTTTAATTCCTACTTATCCTTTAGGCCTGAACTCAGGAATCAGCCCCTCAAGGAAGTCTTCCCTGATTTCTTGATCCAGGTTAGGACCCTTGTATGGGTTCCCATAGCATGCTGGATCTCCTCCGACTCCTTGGCTTTGTTTACTGTCTGGTTTGCCACCTAGAATGTATGCCTAAAGGTGAGGATCCTGCCTTTTTATTTACTTCTGTGTCCCTTATGCTTAGCACATAGTTGGCACTCAATAAATATTGGCTATGGTTGGAGAAAAGCAACTAAGCAGTGCATCCTAGGAAGTTTCCCCAGGTTGCTACCACCTTCACTTTCACCTCCCTTTGTCCCAAATGTAACGGGGTATGTAACAAGATGAACATTTCTATTAATTACCAACGCTTTCTTGGGGAGAGCACTGTTTGCTTAGAAAAAATATTCAGTTAGCACATATATGGTTAAGAACATGGACTCTGAGGATAGATTTCCTGGTTTTGAATCATGGCTCTGCCACTTAATGGCTGTAAAACCTTGAGTAAGATACCTAACTTCTCAAGACTTCAGTTTTGTCATGTGTAAAATGGGGGTGAAAATAATAGTAACTTAGAGGGTTGTTTTGAGGATTATATGAATTAATACACATAAAGGACTTAAGAATTCCTGGCACACAGAAACACTTCGTAAGTACTAGCTAGTATCATTACATTATTAAACCATCAGGGGTGGGGGCTGAGGTTAAGGAACCAAAGTTGATCCCCAAATTCTGCTTGTCAGGAGAGTGGTCCTACTCACTCCAGGCTTTCTGTTTTGTAGGATGTTTGGGAAAAGTTGCTGGATCCAAGTTGATTTACTATGCCAGTGAGAGAGGAGATAACTTTGACACTGGCAGGAGAGGGAGGCAAGATTCATTAGTACATCTAACAAATATTTACTGAATTCTATACTGTGCTAGACATAAAGGAAAGTAAGACAGTCACAGCTGTTACAGAGCTCTCAAAGAATCAAGAAAGCAGACAGAAAGTAGAGAGGCTGGCTCCTGGGGTGGGGAGAGAGGGGTGGCAGGGGTGGGGGAGACCAGAACAGTTTCTCTTCAGTAAGTGTGGCACAGGAGAGGAGGATCTTGAAAGAACAGAAATGCTAAGGCAGGATTTTTAAAGCATCTGCTATAGGATGTGTCATGTAAATCCTCCCTTCTATTCCCTACAAAATCTTCAATAAAGTTTTCATTGCTCACTAGAGAGAGAGCTTGAAGAAGATAGCAAGTATCTGGGTTATAGCTGCTAGGGAAAAGATGGTATAGGCAAAAAAAAAAAAAAAAAAAAAAAAAGCCCTTTCTTACTCTTGTGTGCTGCCAGTGAGGAAACATTATAGTGTATGCAATATTTAATGATTATAAACGGTACCCCGGTGCACTGAATAATACAAGGCTCTTTAAAATGAATATAAATTAACAGTATCAACAGCAACCATATCAACCAAAGAGAAGCATTATTCAAGGTAGGAAACTTGAAACTCCGAGGAGAAAGGGGCCATATCTGAAGCTGGAACTCAGATATGACCATCAACAAGCCCCTCTGCAGTTAATTAGTCAAACTGGTGATTCCTCAGCAATTATAACTTGTCATTTTATAAACTATTGTTTATGATGATGCAGACTTTCTTTTTTATTTTTTTGGTGTGGTGGGGTAATTAGGTTTATTACTTATTTTTAGAGGAGGTACTGGGGATTGAACCCAGCACCTTGTGCATGCCAAGCATGCACTCTACCATCTGAGCTATACCCTACCCCCCGCCCCCGACTTTCTTAAACATAAATGTCCAAAGGCTTAGGTGTGGGGAAGGAAGGGGCCCACTATGTACTTACTGCTTCCATCTTTCTTTGACTTCCAGTTTTTCACTTTTACATCTTACCATCTTTTTAAATAATAATTTAAAGAAATATACATACATATATATATATGTGTGTGTGTGTGTATATGTGTGTGTGTGTGTGTGTGTGGTATATATATATACCAGCAACCTAAGAAGTAATCAGTCATCAACCAAAATAAAACAAAACTAACAATTTGCCTGAATTTCCAAGAGTGAAATAAATAAAGCTCTGTTGGAATTTACCTACACAAATTGAGACTTTGGGGGGAAAAGAGAAATAAACTAGTCTTTTTTTTTCCTATTTGTTTACTGTATAAACCCTGGGGTTTCTGCATCGTATAATGTGACCACTGATTAAAAAGATATATGGTTGTTTATTAATGTTCTCAAAAGCACTATGCAAATTCATAACACCTTGGGTATATTTTTGCCCCTGAAAGTTATGAAGTAAATATGGAAGCATTTTGACGTTAAGGTTAAAATATGTTAATTCAACAGTTGTCTTTGAAGAGGATTTTCTTTTAAATCCTTAATAGGAAAACAAAGAGAACTTGGGTGGTCAAGAGTGAAATGTAAATGAGAGTAGTTTTCTTGTTTAGGCCTTATCAGCCCATGTCACCTGATGTTAAAATTTAAATTTGATAATGCAGAAAATGACCTTACAATTTGTAGTATCATGAAACAATGCAGCTTATGCCCCAGATTTTTTGGCAGTAGTACTGAAACTATGATTTTTAAGTAACATTTGCAAATGACAAGGTCAGTGAAAAAATTAGACATTCTGAATTGAGTGGAGTCAGAAAAAGAGCTTGCCTGCCCTTTTATCTATGTATGGGGCCATATTGTTTTTAAACATAAATTAAGATAGAAGAGCAAAGCAGAGACAAACCTAGATCTCTTTAAATGGATTTAAGTCACCAGTGAAATTCCTAAAGGGCCAAATAATACAGGAAGCAGATACTTTTGCCCTCTTATTAAGATGAGGAATATATTTAAAGCAGAAAAAGACTTTACAAACCTCTTTTCAGCTTTCCAGTATGTAAGCAGCCACAGAATGGCAACCATTTTCTATTGTCAGGCAGCTGGTGATAAATGCAAAGTACAGCTGCAGCTAGAGGCTCTGGGAGATCAAGGTGGACCCCAGGCCTTGGCTCTCAGCGTCTATCATTCTGCTACCAGAAAGAGAGAACTTCAGAGAAAGGGCAATTAAAAATACATAATTTTAGCTAGGTAATAACCATAACTACCTCCTTAAAGATAATGATTCATCCTACGATTATAAGGATTATACACTTTCAATTTAGGTGTTAGTGACCCTGTTTTTTTTTTCTTCTTCTTCTTTTGGACCTAAGGAGGGTGGGGAACAAAGACGTCAGGGTGTCACAAATTTCTATCAAACAAGAAAATGAACTAATTTAGTGGCCTTGGGAAACTATGAAGTTTGTGGCAGCTTTTCCCATGAATGGAGTCTTTTTACAGGGATAACTAAATTCATGGTACAGTTAAGCAATGATTCAAGGTCATGCTAAAATATCCTAAATCTGTTTTACTTTAAAGTATTCTAAGTATGCTTTACTTTGGAAGGCACCACCAATAGCAATACACCATCTTCCAGAAATGCATTTCTGTACCAACAAGACACTTAAGAAATCGGAATTACTATAAGGGCACACCCCTGAGCAACTATCATAGTGCACTGAGCTCCTAGGAATATTCTGGAAGCATCACTGTGAACGGCTGCCTCTCTGTAGGGGAAATAAATGAAATTCAGCAGAAGTAGCAGCTTTTGGAAGGAGAAACACGGTCTGTCTCTCAGAATGCTTTTCTACCACAAGGGGTTTACTGAGAGCTACGGTCCTCTGGCGCTTTAAGTCTCTGGACCGTTGAGTATCACTCCGCCTTTTTTGAAATTACAAAATACCTTCTATGGGATGGCGGGAATAGAAAGTTTGGGAATTAAATGCCTAAGACTTCAGATAACCCAGATGTCATATATGCAATAGCATTCCGTAAAGAACTTATTCAACTCAATCCCTTGCATATTTTTAACTAAGGCACAGAAACTCCAAATTTTGCACCCAAAACCAGGAGGGAAAATGCAAAGGTCTTGCTGCAGCTACTGGGACGCACTGAGAGCCACTTTGTTACAAGTGTATCCAATGTCCCCAGCACCAGGGACTTGTGGGGCGCTGCTCATCCCTGCTCCATTCGCTCCGCAGCTCCCAGAGGTGGCGGTTGTACTACGAAGGCAGACCTTGCCAAACTGGCCGACAACATGCTGCGCACCCCTAAGTGCTCGCGGTGCCGGAACCATGGCTTCCTGGTGCCCGTCAAGGGCCACGCGGGCAAATGCCGCTGGAAGCAGTGCACTTGCGAGAAGTGCTACCTGATCACCGAGCGCCAGAAGATCATGGCCGCGCAGAAGATGCTGAAGAAGCAGGCCTCCGAGGAGGAGCACGAGGTGGCCCTGTGCGCGCAGGGGCCCCAGCTGGCCTCCGGGGCCAGGGCCGCGGCCGCCGTCCCGGGCTCCAGCTTCCACTCGCTGCCTCTGCTTGCCGCTTCCGGAGACGGGCAGCCGGGCCCCGAGGGCCGCGCGGCCGCCTACTTCCCCGAGAGACCCCCGCGCGGTCCAAGCCCCCGCCCGAGCGCCTTCCATCCAGTTCTGGGCGGCCGCGGCCGCGGCCACGGCCACGTGGGGCCGAGCACACTAGCCGCCGCAGCCGTGCCCGGTTCTATGGAGGACGCAGGTCAGAGAGGCCCTGGCCGCCTGGAGCTGCGCAGGCCGCTTGCGGCCTGTGCCCAGCCCACCGTTTGCCGACTTCGGTAAGATTCCCGGGCCCCGCGCGGGGTCGGTTCCTCTGTGGGCTGCCGTCTCCCCGCTCCTCACGCTGGCGTCCCAGGCCAGCTCGGATCCAGCGGGGATGCGCCCTTGGGGTGGGGGTGGGGAAGTAGTTTTCTAGAGATAACCTTGCTTTGGTAAATCTTTCTTTGAATAGGCATTTGCGTTCCATGCCTTTTTGCAATAAGGTAAAAAGAGAGAAAAGAATGGGTGGTTCTGAGGGCTTTTAACATTTAGCTACACTTTCTGCCTTTCCATCTTGCAAGAAAAAAATGGCCCCCAGTGGGCTCAGCTGTGGCTCCTCCACGGAGACGCCCTAGGGAGAGGGGCCGGACTGCGCTTGCGCACGTCTTCCCGCCCTTTTCTTGGGCTGGAGGCTCCTCCCCAGGACGTCCCAGTGGGTGGGCTAGCGCAGCAAGACTGCGCCTGCGTACCATTCTTCCCTGCCTGTGCCCTAGAGGCCCCGCCCCTCAGCCACCCTCTGACCTACTAAGTCTGTGCAGCCCTTCCCGCCCTTTGCCAGGCGCTCCCTACAGGTGAGCAGTTATTCTATTGAGATGTCGTTGCCCGTCTTTTCTCCCCTCTGTCCACATGCATAAATTACATTGTTATCCCCTCCCTTCATATGCATGAATTACATTGTTCCCTATATCTTGCTCCTTTCACTATTACAGCTTAAAGTCACGTGTAGATTTGAGGCGTTTTAAAAGGAACTCTTTTTGGGTGCAGACACATATTTTTCTGGTTTTCCCTATGCCAGTGTGATAGAGCACAAGTCCTGAGTCAGCATGCTGAGGGGGCTGCTCACTCTGTAAACTTAGGCAAGCTCCTTCCTTCTGTTGGGGGTCTCTCCATATGCTAAGGGCATTGACCTGGATGCGCTGGGGCCGTTTCTGCCTTCCGGGACATTCTGGGAAAATCTAGGTCCCTAGGGAACTAGATAGGGAGGACAGATCTGAAACAGCAATCTTAGGAGATGGATACCTTTCCATGGACACAGGGCCTTTTTTTGTTCCATTTCTCGAAGGACAGGGACTGAGCACTTACATGTGTGCCAGATACTAGTGATGAAGAGGTAAGGGAGCGCAAGTCAGATCCCTTGACCTCAAGGATCCTATCCTTGTAAGAGGGACAGCACTGACCAAAAGAATCACACCGATTGATGTGTAGAACTCTAATAATCGATGGTTTAGATGTGATCTGAAGGAAGATTAGGAGCTGAGTACTGAGGATTTAAGGAGGCAAAGTGAGGTTAGGAGAAAAAGCCTTTCAAGCTGAGGGAGCAGCATCTGCAAAGGCCCTGAGGTGCAGGAGAAAGAAGCAGCCACTAGGTTATGGGACATCAGGAGGCTGGAGTGGAGGCAGGAGCCAGCCTGCATGGGGCTTTGTGGCTGTGCTGAGGACTTTTTCTAACAGCAGTGGGACGTGGTAGAAGGGTTTAAAAAGCAGGCAGGATCAAAAGCATAATGGATGTGGGAGTTCTCTGTAAATGGATATGAGTATTTATTATACTGCTACCTTTGGACAGTAATGTGCCCCCTTTTTTCCTAAATCCATGTGTCTTTAACATTTCCCTCATTGCTTGTCTTTTCAGGGCTGTCTCTGAGCATCAACTCAGATTATGTGGTGGGGTCTGAGTACCTGGAGAGAGAGCCTTCCAAGCTGTACCCCAGCTCCTCCAGCATGCACCCCTACCGCCCGTTCCCGCTGGGCTACCATGATGCATCCCTGACTCCAGGGGTACCCCTGCAACGGGGCTTCCGCCATGTGTCCTGCAGCCAATACCGTGGAGGAGGCTTGGTGAGTCCCATCCCCAACTTTTTTTCCAGGTTCCTCCTTATCCCAAATGCCCTCGCTGCTTTTACAGACCATCAGTCCCAGAAAGCCAATTGATATGTCCACTCGGTGCCAGGCCTGGAGCACAGGTCAGGGATGCAGTATTGACCTTGTACAGTGTGCACCTCTGGGAACACACACATGTAGACAAGTCTGTACATGTGTAGACAGGTCAGGCCTGGGCTGTGATGTGGGCTAAAGTCTCTGGGAGCTCAGGCAAGTAGGAATACAGATGCATCTCAGATGAGCCTGGGGAACAGCTGCATGGTGACGCTGGCCGAGTGACCACCAGCCTTGACTCCCAGAATGCTGGCGCTAGAAGGGCCCTTCATTTTGCTGGGAAGCAGCAAGGAAGTATTCTTTCCTGAAGCCACACGGTTGAGGGGAGAGCCAGGAGCAGACATAGGTCCTCTGCCCCAAAGTTATGACTCACTTGAGAGCAGAGGGCTTTCAGGAGGACGTGGCACTTAAGCTTAGTCATGAAGAATATGGAAACTTTCCCCAAACACCTGTCACCTTAGGAGACACTTGCTGAAAGAGCAAATGGAATTTAATTCTTTTATATAATCAGTGGTCAGTTACTAACTGGTGTGCTTTTGGAGCCTGGAGTTTTGAGCACTGGGTGTGTAAGAGTCAGGCCATCCCTGTTGTGTGAGATACGAGTTGGGGTGACCAGGTTTTGTGGCCTTGGTTACCAGCTCCTTCACCCTTTTCCATTTTGGCAACCCTTGAGGGCCAGCAGGACTGCAGGATAGTGAGAGGCCTGCGTGACCAGTCCTGACTTTAGCCCATAAGACTGGACCTGTCTGGGAGGTTGGTTCATACAGAGCTCAAGTCCATGGGAATGTAGACCATTGTTACCTTTACTCCCTCCCTCAGAGCTACAAGCCTAACCCTGGGTGTAGCAGAGGTGTTTCCCTTGGGTAGAGGGTGGAGAAAGTGAGGAGAGAGCAGGTTTCTTTGGTTTAATGTGGAAAGTGAGTAAGAAAAAGGATAAAATCTTGACATTTACGTAACAAGGTCATTAGCCACAGAGTGGCACACAGGGGCTGGATCCTACTCCTGCTTCAGCCTCAGCAGCCTCTCCTCTGTCTGTTCGAGATATTTTAAAGTTTTATTTAGAAAGCATTTTCAATTGATTCAAGGGAAAAAAGTTTGACCACCACTGGTCTTCATCATTTCCAGGGTGCCTACTGGCCCTTATGTGATCCTTTGAGGAGTGTGTTATTTCCTCAGTGTCCGGTAGAGGACGAAGGTGCAGAGAAGTTACGAATTTGTCCAGGATCCCAGAACTGTTGAAGGAGGGCCTGGGATTCAGCTTTCCCACCTGGTCAGTGACAGAGCCAAGACAGAGGACAGCAAACATGGCCCTTGATTCTCACCAACACCCCTGCCCTGCCTGAAATCTGTGGGTGCTGGTCCCCCCACTGCAGCCCAGGGAGAGCGCAGCATCTCTAGCCTCTACACAAAGAGAGGGGCCTTGGCCAAATGGAGCACACGCCCACCGTCTGCTCACACAGAAGCCTGGGGCCTGGCGTCCAGGGCAGTGCTCTGATTGACAGGCCTGCCAGACGGCCTTTGTTAAGAGTGTGATCTCAGTCAGTTTCTCTGGGCCTGAGCTGCCACCACAAGCCCCAGGCAGGAGCTGTGATCCAGGGAGAGACTTGGCTGAGCAGCTTGGAATTAAAGCGCTAATAATCCCCCTTCCCACCCCCTTCATGTCTGGATAGAGGATCAGGCATTTATTTGTGAAGCTGTTTCAAATCCAAGAGCCTGTGAATTGCTTTCCTCCTTGTCCTGCAGCTCCCTGCCCAGCCTCTGGGATAATCCCTGAGCCTTCTTCCGCCTTCTCTTCCTGTCCTGCCCTACCTGCTGCTTCTTTGCTTCCTCTTTTCCCCTCCCACAAAAGAGCACAGGCCTGAAATCAGACAGACCTGGAGGCCAATCCTACCTCCATTGTTTACTAACCACCTGACCTGGGGAGGTTACCTGACCTCTGAGGACTCACTCAGGTTTTAGTCTGTACACTGGTGCTAAGAGTCCTATCTCACAGGGCCGTTGACAGGTGCTAGCAATGAGGTGTGACTGCGTATAAAGTGTCTGGCACAGGGTCTGGGACATGGTAGGTACTCAAAAATGGGCTTTCTTCCCTTCCTTGTGGTCAAATTAAGTTAGGAAATGCTGGGTTAACCTAAGGAGAATTTTGCAGACTGCCTCAAGGCTTTAATATTACTCATGTGTTGACTCAGCAACGTGGGGGCAGTATGCAGCATTTCTCAAACTCCCTGGACAAAGAACACTTCTAAGATCACTTAAAAGCATCTGGTAGGATGCTCCGATTCTCTGGAACACAGCTTGTGGTGTGCTGCTCTGAAGTCTCTGGATGGAGAAGTGAACAATAGGAACTGCACCTGAAATTCATTATTTTCTATTACATTCACGTCTTTCTCAGCTAGGCTCTGAGCTGTGTAGTCATCATTCCCTCATTCCAGTCTTGGGGTCCTGTGGTGTGGGGTTAGCATCCATCTTCTGAAAAAGGAACAGAAACAGAGAAGGGGTAGATCGCAGAAGCCACTTTCCTGAGGTCACCCATCTTCCCTTGCTGCAGTAACAGCTTCACTACCCCCAGGTCTTCTGTCGTGTTGGAATGGGGACCCCACAGGCCCACCACGCTTGAGTCTAAGTCCTTACACTGTCAGAAGATGGGACGATAAGCATTTGGGATGCATCTGGACCTTCCCCCAGTGCAGAGCAGTGGAGTCAGGTCCACTTGGGATCCAGGCCTACCTCTGCCGCTCACCTTCATCTCCTGACGCTGTTTTTCATCATTACAGTGAGGATGGTAATAGAACCTCCCTCCTAGGGTCGTAAGGATGGAATGAGGTCGTGGACCGAGGCATATTCAGCAGGGCTGAGTCCATGTACCGGTGCGGCGTTCCCCAGGCTTACCTGAGATGTGCCTGTATTCCTTCTTGCCCTCAATCTTATGGCAGGTGTTTGGGCCGCACAGATGAACCTACTCCATGGGGATCCCCCCACGTGGGAGAATGAGACGTTGGGTCGGCCATCAGGCTAACCCTCTCCCCTCTGGCACTCTGCTGTGTGTGTCCCGCAGGTGGTGGAGCCAGCGGGAGACTTCCAGCCAAGCTACTACCCGCCGCCGCCGCCGCCGCCGCCGCCTCCTCCACCTCCTCCACCTCCTCCACCTCCTCCACCTCCACCGCAGGCGCCCCTGCCGCAGCCGCAGCCCCAGTTCCTCCCGCCGGGCTTCCTGTCGGCGCTGCACTTCCTCCCGCCGCCCCCACCGCCGCCTCCGCCGCCGCCCTTCTCGCTGACCATCCTGTCTGATACAGACAAGGAGAACACTGGTAAGTGAGCACCAGTCTTCCAGCTTCAGGGGGAGCCAGGAAGACTTCCTGGAGGACCGGGGTCCTAATAGGAAGTGGATGTGCAGAGAAGGGAAATTTAAAGTGTGCCCGACCCTGGGGTAAGCTCTTTCCTTACAGCCCTCCCGAAATTCCATGCCTGAACATCTCCGGGAGATGGGTCCCCATTCTCTGGTGAGGAACCCCATACAACCCTGGTTACATGGCCGAGCTCAGATTTCAACGGAATTATCCATCTGGCTCCAGGTCCAATGCTGAAGTCCTCACCTAACTGGTCCCAGTGGGCAGAGATGTGGAGGACGACATGCATGTGGTGTGTTCATAAGACCAGAGTGTCAGGCCTCTCTGGCTGGGGAAACAGCATGTGCTGACCCTGGAGCAGCAGCTAGAACCAGTTTGGGGCTGGTAGAGATGATCCCTCTCCTCTGCCCCAGGCCACTGGGGAGAGAACCAGGCCAGGGGCTAAGACCCTGGCCTTCACAGCTCTGCCACTGGTGCACTGGGTGACCCTGGGCACTCATACCTTCCTCCAGCCCTCAGTCTTCACACCTGTAAAATGGGCCCTGTCACAGGGTTACTGTGAGGGTCAACTGAAACTGAATGTGAAAATGCTCTGGGTTTTCTTTTGACGGCCCTTGCAGCTTTAAAGGTTCTAGGATTTTTTTCCCCTTTCAATCCTCCCTTGAGGCTCCTCAGGCAAAGAAACTAAGACCTGCTGCCCAATTGCTGTGTGTGTGACACCTAGATCTATTAGCCGGAGAGATGGTACAGTGTGGCTGGAAGCATGCTGGCCCTGGTGCAGGACAGCCTGGGTATAAGTCCTGGCTCCAGCATTTACCAACGGTGTGACCTTGGGTGGGTTCATTCACTCCTGAGTGCCTCAGTTTCAATATCTGCAAAAGTGGCTACTAAAGCCTCCTTACCTCACGAGGTTTTCCTGAGGATTAAACAGAACCTGAAATGATGAAGATTAGTAAAAATTAGTTCTCAGTTACTGTTTCACCTAATCCCCACACCAACCTGATGCTGCAAGGTAGGTATCACCTCCTTTGACGGGAGGAGAAGCTGAGATTCAGAGCTGGGAGAAGCTTACTTCCTGCTACCCAGCTTGTGACAAGCGGAGCCAGAGTGTCAACTTGGGTCTGTACCATGGTCAGGGCTAGAATTCCAGTCTCCTGACTCCTAGCAAATTAAAGGTGGGAATGGGAATAACTCATTCTCCGTAGGGACTGGGAATGATGAGAATGCCTTATGGGAAATTTACATTTGAAAACAGGTGATTTTCCCTCTTTCTCAGTCCAGCTCCTCTTCTTTTTCCCTCACAGATGACCAGGATGTGGAGGGGCCGGGTGAGCCCAGCCAGCTGTCATCTCAGGAGCAGTCCGACTAGGCCCAGGCCCGCTGGCCAGCAGAGTGGGGCATTGGGGGTGTTACAGCAATGATTTTCTTATCTCCGTTCAGTGATGTGTACTAAGGAAGGATAGTTTTAGGCATAAGATGGCAGTTAATTCCCATTTGAAGTCAGGAGGAAGGAGGGTGATTGCGACAGTTCTCTCAGTCATGAGTTGAGGGGTTGATGAGGAGCTCAGAGGATGAAATTACCAGGGCAGGGCCAAGACTCTGAGGAGTGGGGGGCTGGTGGAAGCTCACGTTTAGGAATGAATTGAACCAGCTCTGGGTTGTGCTTCTGTTATCAGACTCACTCCCAGAGGCAGCCTTTGATTTCTTCAGGTCCTGTTCCAGAACAGGGGGCACCATCTATTTCAGCCCGTGGTTCCCAGCTGGAGGGCGACATGGACATCAAGCACCCAGCACCTCCAGATGGCTGGTGCGAGCAGCCGCAGCCGGGACCAGGGCGCTGACAACAGGTTCTGCAGTGTCCTTCCTTGCTGCACTGTCCCCCATGGTCAGCCTGGCCCCTGCCCCTCATCCCTTCTCCAGGGCTCTGCCAGTAAGCATTCTGGCTGTTGGAACTGCTTCACTTCTGTCCCATAAAGTTTAAGCCATTAGAGGCCTCATTTTTGGTTTTAAAAAAAATCGATTAAAGTTTGACTATTTGGTGTTTTTACAGTGATTGCCAACTTTAAAAAGTAGGCTGCTCATAAGCACTGATGCAGTTCTCAGAGAATAGAATGGTGCTTCCAGGTCATCTGTGACATCAGCATTTTCTTCTCTGGGGACAGCTGACTGTTGAATAAAATGAGCAGTGGAAATCCTTGTGGAAGGTGTATTCTCTCTTCAAATCCTTGTGGAAGGCAGCTTTGGGTAGGGGAGTCAGGGGCTGGGTTCATGGCCTGTCTTCTCTGTACTTAGACAAGTCCCTCTCTTTACCTCAGTTATCAAGGGAGAGGCTTGGGCCAGGCTAGTAGGTTTTTATTTTTATTTATTTATTTAAAACTATCATTAATGTTGTTATTTTAAGCAGTAGAGACCTTTTAAGGAAATCTGACGCAGACACATTAGATATAAAGATTTCTTTTAGTTTCCCTTCCCCAACTCCTTTCATGGTCCCTGCAGAGTGACATGGTTTTAAAAAACAGAACTTGATCCCATTTCGCTGTTTTAGGGTCCTGGTTCTCTTCCCTTCATTTCACTTTCTCCTTTTAAAAAAACATCCAGTATCTGTACTGGATTCAGAGCCCGGCCATCAGCTCTGCCTGTGAGGAGCATGGAATCTCGTGGCACAAACAGACAAATAAATAGACAGTCCAATGGGAATGCTTTGGGGGCAGAGAGACATAAAGGGGCTTTGAGAGGGGTGGTCAGAGAAAGCCTTCTGGAGAAGTTGGGGCTTCACCTGCATCTTAAAGGGCAAGAATGAGTTAGGTGAAGACAGGCACTCCCAGTAGCGGGGGCAAAAAGAGGGTAGGAGACCTGGAGGGAAGGATTTGAAGGTGAGGATCCTGTTCTCTGTCTGGGAAGGACTAGCACCCAGGAAAGCAGGCTGACCTGCCTCCTGTCTTGCCTGTAGACCAGGGTGGCAGGAAGATCATTGAGAAGTGATAATCTAACTGTTCTCTCATCATCACTCTGGTGGCTGTGGGACCTGGGTCTGGGCCTGCACTGCAGGAAGGTATTGAAGTGGGACAGCCATGGGAATTTTTCAGTTACTGCTTTACAGTCACAGTGCTTTCAGCAAAGCCAAATCAGGCATGCTGAGGCCCACGTGTCAGCACTGACTTCAGTCTGGACCTGAGGATGCAGTGATTGTGGACTAGCCTGGCTTTGGGGCTGAAGCTATCAGCCATCCCAGTGCTAGCCGTTCCCTGGGCAGATGGGAGGAGACCTGGCTTCTGGTTCCACTTGGCCTCACTCACCCTGCCCTCACTGGACCCCTGATCTTCTGACAGTATGGCCAGGGGGGCTGGATCAGTGACCATACTTTTTCATCTCTTTGCTTTACCTTAGACTCCATACTTTGAAAGATGTTTCAGTCAAGCTGCATTAATCATAAAGCTGTTTTCCCATTTCTGATCAACTGAAATATGAGACAGTCTGTGACCACCTAAGCTCCACACCATTCCAGACCAATGTTCAATTTGCCTGTGGGGTTTGAGATGGGAAGGTCTGTCGTGCGGAAAGAGCAGAGTCCCGTTGTCCTGTGGGGCTCCATGTCCACAGGACTCCTGGAAGGGGAGGCAGTTCTGTAGGCCTGTGATCTGATGATTCTCCAGAGACTGGTCAGCATCTTTCCTGCAACCTTGAGCGTACCCCTGGGGCGGAAAGACCAACTGTGGGGCAGAGTGGGAACCTGCCTAGCTCCCTTCCCCTTGTGTGAACCCCAAGTTCCGAAAGCCTCAGCCTGTGCTTTCCTGTGAGTTCTTACCACAGTTACTTGCCCTGGTGGGGTCAGCAGACCCCTGCTCCCTGTAGCCTTTCCAGTTTAATCTGTGCTCCCTGAATGCCCTGTTCCTCCAGGCTGGCTTCCAAAAGCTTCAGCATGAGCACTGAAACACCAGATCCGCGCATGTTGCTGCCCTGCTCACATGCCTTCCATGCTCCCTAGTGCTTGAGACCAACACTCAACACAACAGGCCCGCCCATCTCTCCTGCCTCCTCCCTTAGGGGCTGGCCCATCCCATCTCTGGCAGGGGTGGAGAAAGCCAGGTCCAGGCAGGAAAGGATCCGGAGCAGAGAGACTGGCGGCCAGAGGCAGCACTTCCCAGCCAAAACAGCCAAGGCTTGGCTATGAGGTAGGAGAACATTCTGGAAGGCAGCAGGCTGGCATGCCCTGACGCCGAATGCACTGGCAGGGCGCCGCCAGGAGAGGGCGCGCAGGCAGCAGCTGTGGGTGTGGCCCGCGGAGGTAAGACCACCACAGCGGCGGGTCCTGTTGCCTAGCGACCGGCTTCCCTAGAACTGCGCAGGTGCATTGCGGCGCCTCCGCAAGCCCAGCTGGAGAAATAGGCTTGAAGCGCCCCACGGAGACCTGGGATGTCCCTGGGAAATGAAAATGATGAGCCTCTAGGCTGGGCTGTGTGATCACCAACCCTCTCAGCAATCATCTGTGCGCTGACCTGCCCGTGAAATAGATGCGTACTACTATCTTTGTTTTCAGAAACCAGTCCCAGCTCTAACCCCCGTGTCCCATGACATATCCCCCTGCTTTCTCTCCTTTTGCACTTTTGCACATGCTGAGCCTTCTGCCTAGACGCCTTCCAGGTTCACCTACTCATCTCCTACTTAGTCCCAGGGCCCCGTCCTCCAGGGCCCCTCAGCCTGGCTTAGGAGGCTCTGTAGGGCCTACCCAGCCCCTCTGTCACCCTCTATCACACTGACCCCCCCTGAGTAGGTGTCTCTCCCACAAGTCTGTGGGCTTTCTGGAGACACTGACAAGGTCCCATTTGTCTCTGTGTCCCCACTCCCAAGGTGAGCTCAGCGTTGGTGAGGACTGCAGTTATCCAATGCCTTTTGCAGAATGAATGGCTGAATTTTAGAGCCATTTAGTGCGTTATTGGGTGGAGGGTTGAGTTGCCCTGTCTCTATTCACTCACTGAAGCATCTTCTGCCTTACACTTGTGCTCTGTCTGCTCAGACATCACACAGGGGACCGAGTAACAGGGAGTCAGCCTTCACCAAAACTCTATTGTCTGCCAGGCACTGCCCCTCTACCCTCATTTAATCCTCACAAAAACCCAGGGAAGATGTACACTATCATCTCCATTTTACGAAAAAGAGTGAGGCACAGAGAGGGATAGTGATTTACCCAAAGTCACACAGCTTGTAAGTGGCCAAGAGTGTGTAGAGGGCAACATATATCCCTGGCACCAGTTACAGAATTGTTAATATCCCCTTTGCCCTGAATTACCATCTTGAGATTTTTTTTGAACATGGACCACCTGAATGCACCCTCATTTCTAGACAGATTCTGGCATAGCACAGGGAGAGCAGCCTGAGGACATTTGCCTCCTGAAACCACTGCCCACTCTACTCACTGACCCCAGCACACAAAGTCTCCTGAGAGAATGCTAAAACAGGCATCCTGGTGACCAGTGTGGGAAGGGCCCTCGGGGTCTTTGGGCAGAAGGCAATCAACATCTCTGTTTCTCAAGCTCCTGCGCTGGCCTGGGCTTCACCACAAGCCCCATTGTGCGAGCTGGGACTGACAGAACGCTCGTTCTTGTGGCCAGAGTGGAGCAAGGATGAGTGTCTTCTAAGGCTGCACCTCTAGGTTTTGGTCCCTCAAGCCCTACTGGAGGGAAGCCCTCCCACCATGACACCCCCAGTTTTCGTGGAGAGTGGGGTGGGGTGCTCTGCAGACCAAACACGCCCCTCTGTGCCTGCGCAGGGGACAAAATCCTCTCCCTGCTGCCCTGGGGATTCTCACAGCTCCTTCCACTCCTGGATGCTGTGGTCTTGGTGGGCCCAGGCCCAGGCCCCTCTCACTGGAGAGCTGCTCAGAGACCCTAGAATGAGCTGGGGCCTCTTTTTCTTGGCCAAGGGCCAGGGTCTTTGGGCCAAGCTCTTCCTTCTCGCCTCTTCCTAGCTGTGTGCTCTTGGTCACATCACATAAGGTTTCCAAGCCTCCCTTTACCCTCTGTAGCACTGGTTCAGGGTGTGCTAAGGCTACAGGGAGCTCTCACGTGAAATACACCTTTGATGACGCCTCTCATCTCACAGTGTATTGTACCTATGTGTTCAGAGGATTGAAGGCAGCGTCCTCTTTGAGACCATGTCAGGAGGCTAAGCTCTTAATTTCCTGGCCCTCCCACTGCTGGGCCCTGTACTGAGTGCTTTCCACATACTCTTTCTGTGAATTCTCACAGCGACTCCTCCAGGCAGACACCTAATACCCCTGTCTTACAGATGGCAAAACTGAGGCCCGCAGAGGTTAGCATCCTGCTCTTAGTCACACTGTCTATAAGTGGCAGAGCTGGGATCAAATCCGAGTTCCACTTGAGCCCAGAGCTAAGTTCCCAATCACATTTTCCTCTCCTGCTTCTCAGCAAGGGGGTCTTGTGAGTCTTGGGGAAGTCGTGGGCCCCCGGGACCTGCTGTTCAATTGCAGTCCCCCCAGCCCAGCTGTTTTCAAGGCATGTGGACAGGCTGAATACAAAGAGCTCCCTAGCTCAAGTCTTACACAAGGAAGAAAATCCTTAAACAAAATTCAAACCCTTTAATTTCATTTTGAAAATGAACAAAGAAGTATGCAGTCGTTTTTTTTTAAAAATGAGTACTAATAGTATATTAGAATTTAAATATACTATTTAAAAGGTAGACAGGAAAGTTATTAACAGTCGTGGTTTTAATTCAAATGTAATCTAGGAAACAGTTTTGATTTTAACTGGGATGATTTTCTTCATGCTCATTTCTTTCTTTTCATTTCTTTTTTCCCCCTCATTTCTTCATATTTTTGGTTTTGTTTTTAAATAAGTAATTAATTACGAATATAAGTAATACATGAAAATGCTAAACAATTTAAAAGTTTAAACCAGAAGCAAGTATTTTTTTCTCTACTTCTGTTAGCCATTCTCGTTTCTTTCTTCAGAGATGTCCCCTCTTTTTTCTGTCTCCTTCCAGAGGTGATTTGTACAAGCTTTTTTTTTTTTTTGGTTTAACTAAACTTTAATTTTGAGGTAATTATAGACTCACATGTAGTTGTAAGAAATAACCCAGAGAAATCTCACGTACCCTTTACCAGTTTCCCCCAATGATGCAATATTGCAACTAGAATAACTTTGTAACTTTGCTACAGTCCACTCAATTTATTCAGATTCAGTGTTACATTTACATTTGAGTTAATTTTTGTATAAGGTGTGATGATGAGGTTCACTTTTCTTTTGCCTATGGATGTCCAGTTGCTCCAGCACCATGTGTTGAAAAGGCTATCTTTCCTCCATCAAATTGTCTTTATACCTTTGTCAGAAATCAGCTGAGCCTATTTGTGTGAATCTAAGTTCTCTAATCTGCTCCATTGACCTGTTTTCTTTATTTTAAACACACAAACGATAGCATACAATCCACACTATTCTTCCACAGTTCTCTTTTCATTAACATCAGGTCAGGCCCAGCCTCCGAGCCTTTTTTGAGCCATAGTCCCCTTTGTCAGTCTGGCAAAGCCTGTGATCCCCTCTCAGAGCAGGGCTTTAAATGGATAAAATAAAACACCTAAGGTTACAGAGGAACCCGGTTATGTTTAATATACTTGTCAGAATAGAGAAATAACACTTGTGGTTTAGTAAGACACCTATTTCGTCACTAACACATTAAATAACAAAGTCTATCGGTGGATCGAGTCACTGTTAACAGTTTCTAAGCAGTGATATAACTGATATTTTGAGATACTTGCCACCACTGTAAAGTGATACGAGAAAATCTGTGATTTTTATCAGTGATCAAGTCACTGCTAATTCTGCTAGGGTTTACGGCCTGAACTCATATGGAAGGAAACGCTGAATGATAGTTAGGGGTTAGTGGAAATGAAGATGTGGTTCCCCCGCCCCCAGGGTTCTCAGAGCCCGTAATTCTCTTCAGGACTCCGGTGATGAACTTCTGCATCAGAGCTTGGAGCGCCCCCTGGCGGCATGCTCATGAAGTACTTCATTGCGCGGAGGCACCTCCGATTATGTGACCAGTGCTCTGCCACGAGACTTTTAGGTTGTTTCCAATCATTTGCTATTACTATTACTGCAACTTAATTTTTAAACGGTTTCTTCCGCTAAGGTTTTCTTTCCTTCTTCTCTTCACAGGGCCACCAAGCTGACCCCTTTGCATTCAGAGAGACCCTTTGCTGGTCACACAGACACAGCCAGTCTGCAGAGGGCATCTTAGCAGGCTCCAGCCCTCCTCTCCCTCCTTCTGGGCCCGTCCACCCTCCACACCATCAAGTCCTTTGCCCCTGCCCCTAAGCCCAGGCTGGGGATTCCACTCCAGCCCCAGTGAGCCAGCGGGGAAGGTGGGAAGGGGAGGGTTCCCCAAGCCACGCAGCATCCTGTGAGCAGATGTCCAGCTCCTCTGTGCCTTTGTGCTACGTTTAATTAACAGCAGATCGCAAGATGCTAACATTCTATCATGTCAGCTCTTGAATTTGAGCTAGCACAGGCATTGGCCTGTCAGTAATTAGCTGTTGGGTGGTGTCTTTTCTTCATCTTTTTTCTTTTTTTAATTGGAATCAGAACATCTTTCTTTCTTTCTTTCTTTCTTTCTTTCTTTCTTTCTTTCTTTCTTTCTTTCTTTCTTTCTTTCTTTCTTTCTTTCTTTCTTTCTTTCTTTCTTCCTTCCTTCCTTCCTTCCTTCCTTCCTTCCTTCCTTCCTTCCTTCCTTCCTTTTTTTTCGTGGTAGTAGATGCAGTCCATGGAACACTCTGTGGAATTGGCTGTTTTTCCACATTCATGGACAATTAATTTCCAGCTATAATCCAGTTACCCAGCAAACACTGATTTACCTGCCGACATTGTCAGCCATTTGCTGAAACGATTCCTCCTCCCACCCCCACCACTTGGGAAAACAAGAAATAATAACACGTCGTTCTGAAATGTGTGAAACATATCCAGTTTTAAAATCCTGGCCATTTCACTGTTGGCCTTTTATTAAGTCAGTGTTTTTGAACATCTGGCTTTGGATTTTTTTCGATTTACAGTGAATTCTTTTGCTAACACAGTATATTAATGTCAGTCATAGGGTGATGCCAACCACCATTTTAACATCAGCAATGGTCCGCGTTCTGTCCACAGAGCCAATAAGCATCTATTGGGTGCCTACGATGATCCAGGCCTTGTGCTGGACTCCTAGGATAAGATGGCTGTTCCCTCCCACATCCTGGCCCTAGCATCCTTATAACCTGATCTGAGCACTCACCCACATAAAACTCTTCTCTGGCTCCCCCACTGCTTAAAGGTCCAGCTCCCCAGGCTGGCCTACAGGCCGTTCACAACCCACAGTCCAGCTGACCATTCCAGAGTCTTCTATGCTTCTTTGTCCCCTTTGCACTAGAAATTTCACCAAACGCCTTGCTCACGCAACTTCTGCCTGGGCCACCCGTCCCCAGGGCCTCATCAGCGCCTCCATGGAACCTGCTCCGAGCCTCCCCAGGAAGCCTGGCCTTGTTTTCCTTTGATGCCAGGTGTGCCCTGCACTTCTCCCTCCAAGACTTTACTACAGTCACTTGCCTCTTCTGTGGGCTCATCGCCGGTAAGAATGACATCTGATTCACCCATCGAAGTCACCAGTGACAGCCTCGTGGCCAAATCCATTGATCAGTTCTCTGTCTTCTGCTCCCTTGACCTCCTGACACATTTCACACACATTTCTCTAGACTTCCGGGATGCTGATCTCCCCCGCCTGCCGCCTGCTCCCTCATCGATTGCTGCTCTCCCCCCTTCCCTGCCTACTTCCTCAGGCAGGTCCCGGACCCTCCTCTCTCCTCGTCAGTGCTCTTTCTCTGGAGTTGCTTGTCCAGCTCCACATCCTCATGCTCCATCTAGTGGCCCAGGCTCTGGCCACATGTCAGCTCTGACTACACAGCCTCTCTCCCTGCATGTCTAAAAGGTGTCCTGGCAGGAAACCGAAGTCAACCTGGAAGGTTCAAGATCAGATTAGAAAACAGTGTTCCCAGAGCGAGCGGGAGCCTGTGGAGATGAGTCTGCCATGTAGAGGCTGTGGTCAGGAAGGGATACAACTGCGGCAAAAAAAAGCCCAGGCCATAGAGGGAATTGGGTAGAAACAGCCCTACCTCACTCTCCTCCCACCCTCTGATCTCCTCTGGTACTCCCATTGGCCAAACCCAACCAGGTGCCGGAAGGCAAAGGGGCCAGGGGGTTGCCATTCACAAGGCTCTGGCTCGGCCCCTTGGGCACAGAATAGGGCAAGAGGGCAGAGAACTGGGGGGGACAGGCAGACAGAGAGTCACTATCACAGTCCACAGTTTCCCACCAACTGTCTTCAGAGGATATGCAGACATCCCTCCCCAACCTCAGTGGCTCTCCAGGTTCCAGGCACAGTTTTCTTTGCCCTGTTGTGCAGCAGAGCCCAGGTGACCCGTGGTAACAGGATCACCACTCAGGCCAGCACGGCCGTTCTTTGCCTATTGGTTCAGTAACAAGAGTGGCTCAAAGGGGCCAAAATGAAGCCCATGGCTGCATTTCCTAGTGGAAGCCCTTGAGAAATAGCACCCCTAAACCTGCTGTGCCCCAAGGCTGCTGTCGTAGTTTGGGTTTCTCAAAAATAGACCCCAAGGTGAGGGTAAGTGTAGAAGTGATTATGAAGGAGGAGCTCTTGGGGGAGACCATTTAGGGAGGGGGGACCAGAACGGGAAAGGGGCTGAAACCAGGGAGGATGCCATTCAGGTGAGCTCTCAGCCTCAGCCCGGGAGCTCTGGAGGGCACATCCTGCCTCAAAGTTATCTGGATGTGAGGCCAGACAACTGGGGTCTCACACTCCTTCATCCTCAGTCACTGGTTACAGGCTTCCCCGAGGGTGATGTAAATGCCCAGGCACCTCCAGCTGCCTGAGCCTGTGGGCCAGGCAGGCTCTGGAAGCCCAAGGGATGTTCTCTGAAAAGGACTCTGATGCGCCGGTTGGCAGCAAAAACATGCTGAACCCAGGAGGGGCCCAAACATGGAAAAAAGGAATCTGAGGGAATCTGGGCAGAGCTCCAGCGTGATCTGTTATGTTGCAGAGACGGGAAGCAAAAATTCCGTCACGTAGGTTATGGAGGTGTAACTGTGAGTGGGCTGTGGTGATGGTTGCACAACTGTGAGTATACTGAAAACCGTTGAATGGTAGGTACACTTTCAACAGGTGAGTGGTATGGCATGTGAATTATGTACAATAAAGCTGTTATTAAAAACAGGTGAGTGGGGATGCTCCTGCTGGGAGACAGCACCGTTCACTGGTCACTGATTAAGGCCCACGCCGCATCCTATGAGGCAGATCCCCTGTGTCCCAGGGTGCTAGCTCCCAGCCGGTGCTCTGACCGAGCCTTCAGCAGGCCAGTCTGCCACCCCCCCAGGCCAGCTGCTGGGGGCAAGCCCAGTGCCACATCCCTCTCCCTATTAACTGCATCTCTGGGTTGGAGGCAACATAGTGTGACACACCATGGCAACGGACAAAGCATTCTGTATGGCCACAGATGGTGGTGCTGGCAGAAGTATCCAGCAGAAAAGGCAAATCTATTTCCAGATTCCATGAAGATTAATTGATGCAGTCCTCATGATGGAAGGTAATCAACTTGCCAACATCGTGGTTTCATGAGGAGTGGTGCCATTTAGGCAGCATTGGCTAATGTGGTTGGCAGACTGGGCACTCAATGTGGGAGCAGCCAGATCAGCTTTGGTAAGGGGAAGTCCATATCGTTGAGCCTATGAAAAGCCTTCAGCCCTGCTGTTACGAGTGTTTGTGTCTTCCCCACATTCATACGTTGAAGCTCTCACCTCCAGTGTGGCTGTATTTGGATATGAGACTATTAAGGAAGTAATTAAGGTTAAATGAGGTCATAAGGGTGGGATCCTGATCCGATAGGAATAGTATTTATAAGAAGAGACGCCAGAGAGCTCCCTCTCTCTCTCTCCATGCATGCAGAGAGGTCATGTGAGCACACTGCAAGACGGCGCTGCCCACAGGCCAGGAGAAGAGACCCCAGAATGAAACCTACCTTGATGGCACCTTGGTCTTGGGCACCCCAGCCTCCAGAGCTGTGAGTGGTAGATTTTTGTTGTTTAAGCCAGCTAGTCTGTTACGGCAGCCCGAGAGACAAGACGAGATCTGCTCTCACCCTCACTTTGTTCATAAGCCCATCGAGCTGAGGAAAGAGACTACCTGACATCTGCAGAATGAGTCCTCTTGTTCCACTGGTTATTGGGGGCCTCCCCTGCAGGGGTTCCCCTCTGGTGCACATTTGCCTAGGAGGTGACTGTCTTCACACATGCCTATCTTGAGAGGTCCAGCCACATACCTACCTCCTGGTCACCAGTTTTCCAATCTTGTTCCTTCCAAAACCCTGAGCAGCCAGCTAACGCATAAACCTCTGCCCGTGGATCAGTGTAGATCCACACCTCGGGCTATCCCTCCTTTCTCTGAAGTGGGCAGCGGGTGCTGGTTGAGTCCTGCCCTTAGGAGCAGCTCCTTTCACCACTGTCTCTCAGGGCGCCGCTGAAGGGGGTTGTAATGCAGTCTCCATCCACTCTGGCTGGTAGTGACACACCACGCACAGCCATTTGTAAGTCAGGCTTCTAGTGGCTCCTCTTCTGCTAACTGGCCACAGATTCCCCAAAGGAGACGGCAGAGCCTGGCAGCAGGTTCCATGGGCATCTAAGTCAAATGTTGGCGTGATTTACTGTCGCCTCTGAACCTGCTGCAGCCCAGTGTCTTGTATGCATTTGTGCTAAATGTGGACATGCTGCTCACACTCAACTTTACGGTTAGGAGGAGCAGATAAAATCCAGTATGTTCATTTTCTATGATGGCATAACAAATCACTCCAAACTCAGTGGCTTAAAATAGCACCTGTTCATTATCTTGCAGTTTCTGGAGGTCAGAAGCTGGGTAACTGCATAATGGGCTCTCTGCTCAGGGTCTCACCAGGCTGAAATCAAGGTGTGGCCAAGCTGCAATGTCATCTGAGGCTCAGGGTTCTCTTCCAAGCTCATTCAGGTTGTTGGCAGAATTTGATTCCCTGGAGGTATAGGACTGGGGCCCCCGTCTTCTTGCTGGCTGTTGGTTGGAATCACTCTCAGCTCCTAGAGGCCACCCTCTGGTCCTAGGAATGCGGCAGCCTACCTCCTCAAAGCCAACGGGAGACTCTCTCTGCAGTCTGCTATGAGAGGGTATATGTAACGTAATCACAGGAGTAACTTCCCATCATATTTAGGCTCAAGGGGAGGGGATTCTACAGGACATGTATACCCAGTGGTGGGGCTCTTCGGCTCATTTTAGAATTCTGCCTTCACACCTGTCATACCGGGTCCCAGCAGGAAACAGCATGCTCAAATTAATATATTTTAAGGGGGCTCAATAAGGGAATTAACAAAAAGTTTTGGCAAAGAGTAGGAAACCACAAGGACAGTGCAGTCCCCAGAGAGCTCAGTTAGCACCCCTGGGGTGGCAGAGGGGTGAGGGGACAGAGCAGCTAGTGGGGCGTGCAAGGAAAGAGTCATGCAGAGAAGTCTGCTGTGATAGAGCAAGGACCTCTCTCAGGGACACCCCCCAGGAAGGGTGCTGGGAGAATAAATGCTCTGACCCCCCTCCCCTCTCCCCTCCAACCTTCTGCTGGGACTCCTCAGTGCTAAGCCCAGTCAGAAGTCAGAGGGCAAGGGAGCCTGTTGGTACATTCAGTCCACACAGGTCAGCCTCCAGGGCGCAGAGCAGGGGAGAAGACAGGGGTGGCGAGGGGGAGGCATCAGGAGGACATCCAGCCAGCACCTCAGGCCACATGGCCCTTTGGTGTCCCATGGCCGTGGGGTCCGGTCTCTCCCAGAGCCAGTAGCCAGACTGAGCTTCTTTTCTAATGCAACAGAGCTGTCAGTAGAGGAGAGCAAACTGGGCTCCCAAACCTCAGTGGTCTGCGCTGTGATTCTGTGGGGGCCATGCCAGGGACCCCACCCCACCCCAGTCTGCCCCAGTAACTCCAAGTCCTGTTGGATCTGCTGGGTCATAAGGCTGGGGCAGCAGGACGGCTTGTTCCATAGTCTGGACCAAATGCAGAGCCTGCTCTTACTTCAAGTCCATTCAAAACTGGCAGCTGTACCAGTTTCCCAGTAAACGAGTCAGAACTGCACCCCCAGGCGTTGTGTACACAACCTCCAAAACCCAAAGAGGCCCCTTCAGTGCCATGCCTGTTATAGCCATGTATTTCCTCATTCTAGAGGAAATAGCCCAGGTTCTATCTCCTCCCGCCCTCTGGTCTCCTAATGGAAGCCAGAGAGCAAAGGAGTCCAGAGAAGCTGTCCACAGAGGTCAGCCCCTCTGGACACAGAGCAGTGTGAGAAGGAATCTGTGAGTGTGAGATGCAAAGGGAGAGTAACCGGCCCCACATCTCAAACCGAACATGGAAAAACAGAGCTCTCAGCTTCATCAGCCACCGCTGACCCCAGCCCCTACATCACCTCCTGCCTGGTGGATGGCATTGGCCTCCTAACTGGGAGCCTTGCCTCCCCTCTCCTCCCCAGCTCTGACTCCATTTTCCTTAAACAACTAGAGTGATCCTTATAAAATATGGATTGAATCAGGTCGCTCCTCACCCCAAACCCTGCAGTGGCTCCCTTGTTCTTCCATTAAAACACCAACCCCTTGGCCTGGTTTCTGAGGCTCTGAATCAAATGGCCTTACCCGGGCTGGTACATGAGATACACTCATCGTTAGTTCATGCACAGCCCACTTTCATTTGCTTCCTTGTTTTTGTTTGTTTTTAACAATGTGATAAGCACCTGTGAATCCATTGCTCCAGACAAAAGCCAAGCTCTTGACAGTCTCCATCCAGCCATCTGGTCCCCAATTCTACTGTCACCTCCCCGACCCAGTGTAACCAGCCTCCCAGTGCCTCATTCACTAGCTTTCCTTTTTTTTTTTTTTTCTTTTTCATTTCATCACATCCATATGTTTTCTTAATTTTTTAAAGTTATTTTAGGGTGTAGTTTTGGGGGCTAACTTTTTTCACTGAATTTTATATTGCTCACACTTATCCACGTTGTTGTGGGCTGCAGCCCATTTGTTTTACCTGATATGTGATATTGTTGTGTGGCAGCCCAGGTTTCTCACACTGTCCCTCTTGCCGGCACTTGGTGTATGGGTTTGGCTGTGGGGAGCAGTGCTGCTGCAAACATCAATGCCCAGGCCCCTGCTGGTCTACCTGCTACCACTCTTCTCCTCACCCACTCTGGCCTCTTTGTACATACTCTGAGCTCACCCCTGCCCCAGGGCCTTTGCACCTGCTGTTTCCTCTTCCTGGAATGCTTTTGCTAGTCTGGCTCTTCTTCATCATTCCTATTTCAGTGTCATGTCACTGTCTCAGATGCCTGTCCTGGCCCGCCTGGGTCTGCAGCCCTCCCCTCCCAGGAACTATGCCCATGAGACCAAAATCTTCCTGGGGGACTCAAGAAGGGGCTGCTTTGGGTGTGGCTGGAGCACAGGGGTACAGGGGTAGGGTGAGAGATGGATCAGAGAAGTGGTTTGAGAGCAGATGTGGGAAGACCTCCAAAGTGTGTTAGGATCGGTGCCCCAGAAGAGGCCTAGTGCATCCTGGGTGCTTCCCGAGGTCTCTCAGGAGGGGCAGCTACCATATATGCTTGAATATAAGGAAAGTGGGTATTCTCCCAAATTTATCCCTCAGAAAAGAGAGGTTGCCTCATATTTGAGCCTTTCCACATTTTATGGGGCACTTGTACAATTACTTTATTTTGAAAAACCAAGTTCTGGTTAGGGAATGCACGTTAGACTGAAACAACCTCTGTGTTTTGGACACGTCTGAGGGTTACCTGTAAAACTGGTAGGCAAGAGACACGGAGAGTCTTATCACTGGCAGAGTCAGCATTCAGGGCTGTGACCGGACAACTGTGAGGGCTGCCTGGGGCCACACAGCCATGCTGTTTCCTTGGAAGGGTGGGGGGCTGCAGAGCTCAGTGGGCCCACCACCTTGTTCTTCAGAAGGGGAAACTGAGGCCTGAGGAGGTGAGTGGCTTCCCAAAGTGCAGAGCCAGGCCTAGAATGCAACGTCCCTGCTGCCTAGAGTGTTAGGCTTTTTTAGAACATTGTGCGTGGAGGACAACGTGTCAGGTACCAGGGACACAAACCTTTCTGCTTTCTTGACCTTGAAGGCAGGGATGATGTTGCTGGGGGAGCACCAGCTTTGGAGCCAGGAAATCTGAGTCCTAATTCCTGGCTTCGCCACTAACCAGCTGTGTGACCTTGGGTAAGGCTCCTCCCCTCTCTGAACCTCAGTTTCCTCCTTTGCTGAGTGGAGATGATAGCAGCAGCCTCTCCTAGGATGTTGTGAGGCTCTGGCTGCTGCAGAGTGGGGAGGAGGTTGTTCCCTGGAATGGGGGGGCCGTGATATGAAGGGGACGCTGGCAGGGGTGGGTGGAGGTCAAGGATCTGCGGAAATGAAGCTGTCGCCTCTCTCTCCAGTGGTACGAGGGCAGCGGGGTGTGAGCCTGCCTGAGGGTGTCTGCAGCGTGCAGACGAGCAGGGGCAGGAGGAGCAGGGCTGGCTGGCTGGGCCAGCTGCACTCACAGCCCTCTGCCCAGCAGGTCCAATGACTCTCACCATGGGAACATGTGTTTGCCACCACAGGCCTTGAATGCCTTATAAAACTCACAATTTGTTCAAAAGAATAAACAGCATGAAAGGGGATGCAGGAGCCTTCATCCAGGGCTGGCTGGGGGGAGGTGGGGTGGGTGGGTTGGGTCGGGGGGGGAGCTGCTCAGAGGCTGGTTTCCATTTAAACCAGATTTGGAGGCATCGGTTCTCAGCTCTGGGTCTGGGAAGTTCTGCCTCATGCTGACTGTGCTTGGCTCTGGCCTTGGCTGAAGGACACAGGGCCTCACTTTCTCCACCTGTGAAACAGGGACAACAGCAGGATTATTCCATACAGTATAGGATTAATATATGCAAATGCTTAGAACAGGGCCCAGGAATGATGAGCCATGATTCTCAGACATACGCATTCCGTGACATCCAGCAGGATCAGCACTGTGACAGAGGAAGCCTGGGGCCTTGGATAACTGGGGAGGCCTCTGAAGAGGCAGAGAGAGTTTCCCGGAGGAGGAGACACCAGTTTTCCAGATACAAATTGGGGACAGGTAGACAAATATGGGTCCTGGCAGAAAAGCAGCACATATAAAGGTTCTGAGGAACGAAAAAGGTTTTCATATTTGAGAAACTAAAAGAAATTCCCTGGTGCTGAGAGGGCCAGGGGCCAGGTCCCATGGGCTACCTTTAAAAAATGTGCCAAACCAGCCTGGGGCATCAGAGAAGGCCTCTTTAAGGGAGTGACACTCAGGCTTGAGGTTGAGGAATAAGAAGGAATTAGCATTGAGAGGAAAGGAGGGAACGGTGTTCCAGGCAGGGGGAACAGCATATGCAAAGACCTGGACACCCAAGAAAGCAAACTTGGTGGGTGGACCCGGATCAGCTGGGTGAGCAGAATGGACCAAGAGTGGACCAAAATGTGCCAAATGGATTTAAGAACAAGAGGGCATTAGAGTAAGTGTGAGGCAGGAAGGGAGAGAGACAAGTGAGTGTAAACTGGTCTTTTGAAAACTGGGCTCTGAAGGGGAGGACAGAAATAGAAAGTAGTTGGTGAGGGCATGGGGTCTCTGGGTGTGTGTGTTAAAATAAGCTGAGAACTTCTTTAAGTGCTGATGAGAAAAGAGCAGAAGAAAGAGGCTGCGGAGGGAGGAGGCAGAGGATAGGGGGTCGTTGGTAGGTTTAGGGGTCAGCTGTCACAAGAAGGCCATCTGATGGTCACAGAGAGCCATCAGTACTCCCTACTCTGGGAGTAGAAGGGGGCCTGTGTCTGGGGGTCCAGGAGGGCGGAGACAAAGGAGGTTTGCTGTGGGCTCCAGAAGAGTCTGTCACCAGCACCCAGACAGGACTGGCCTGTGGGGTCCTCAGTGTGAGCTTTGAACAGGTGGAGGGTGTGGAGCTGGGAGGGGCCCCGGGGGCAAGGAGGGGGCAGCACTGAGGCTGGATGTGAACTCCAGCTTGCCCTCAAGCTGCCCAGTGACCATCCTGGCAGTGTTGGGGGTCTGGGGCAAGAGGAGCAGCCAGGACTCAGGCTGTGGGGAGGGAGGACAGTGGAGACAGTGAGGGGAGAGGGAAGTAGCTGGGCCCTGGGCTGGGGGGTGAGAGTCGGGAACCAGCCAGTGCATGATGATGCGCCTTCCCCAGCACCTCCATGTCCGCTCCTTGGGCACGTAACACACCTTCTTGGCATCTCTAGTCCCCCTTGCTCTCCTGTGAGATGAGTGGGGGCGGTTAGTAGTCTCCAGGGTCCCTTCTGCTCTGATCTCCCCTGACAATTTGGTTTGGTTGTGTTCAGGAGCTTGTCCAAGGTTTTGCGGTGAATCCAAGGGGCATCCGGGCCTCTGGCTCTTTCCTGCACCCGGGATCACCCCCTGCAGCTGGTCAGGACCCCTGGGTCTCCTCCCACCAGCAATTCAGGCAGCAGGACTGCAAAATGCAGGTGGGGAAAAATGAGGGAGCGGCCACGAGAGGGCGCCAGGACTCAAGCCAACCAGCTGCTCCAGCACAGAGGGCTCCGTCTACCTGTATTTCGAAGGAGCTACGAGCTGCAATGAGAATTTGAAAGTTTGTCATGGGGTAGGGCTTCTCCTGTCCTGGAGAGGAGGCAGGAGCCCCGGCTCAATTCCCAGCTTTGCCAGAGACTTCAGGTATGTCCCTGCCAGTGCTCCCTGGGCCTGTTTTCCATTGGTCAGTGGTGGTGCCTTCTTCACTTGGGTGGGTGTGAGAAGTGGAGGGAGGTGGGCCCAACGGGAGCGGGCCCATCAACGCCTGTGCCTCCCCACACCCCCCTGCAGTGACTTGCGCCCTGCCCCACCCACCCACTGCCCCCGGAGGCCTCTGTTGGCGTTCTTGGTCTCGAGGCTGCCTCCTGGCTCTGTAGGGCTGGGACGTTTGCTGAGACGTTTCCACACTGGCCCGACTCTCCCAGCCCTCTGGGAAGGCAGGGCAGGAGTCCTGCCTCTGCTGGTATGGAAACTGAGGCACAAGGAATGGAATGCTTTCTAGGCCACCTGCCCAAAATGCCCACAGCAGGTGTGGCTGGGCCTTGGGCTCTGTTTCTTTCCTGCTCTTTGAGTAGCCAGGAGGCAGAAACCCCTGGGACCAGGGTTGGGGGCCACAAATAGACTCAGCAGCCCAGTAGAAGGCTGCCATGCTGGAGGAAGGGTACTGAGCCCTGGGACACAGGCTGCAAAGCTTAAAAGGCCTGAGAGGGGGCTCGGGAATCTACATTGTACCAGTGGCCCCAAGTGGCTCTGAACCAGGGGCCTGCAGATAACCTTATGGGACAGCACTCTGCAGGCGAGGGTAGCTTATCTGGGCACTGGGTTAGGTGCACCTCTGATCTCAGCAGTCACATATTCATTCCTGTCCTCGTCTGTTCAGCATTAACTGCCTCCCAGCCCAGGCAAGACACTGTGCCCAGGGCGCTCAGAGAGCCACCACACTGGGCCAGCTCCTGAGAGGCTCACAGCCTAGACGGGTGGATGCTTACCTACAGCAGACAGTGTCATGCAGCGTGACCAGTGCTGGGACCCGGAGAGCTCAAAGGAAGAGTGTTCCAGAGTGTATCAGACAGAGGAAACAGCATGACAGAGGCCTGGAAGCAAGAGGCAGTACTGAAAAGAATGAAGTCTGGCAGGAGAGGAGGGTGTGGCGGGAGGAGGACTGGGGCTCTGACACCAACGGGCCTGAGGCCTCATCAAGACCTTTGAACCTCTCACAGCCGGTCTATAGCTGTCCTTTTGCTCAAAAGCCTCCCACTGACCTGGGGGCTCCCGCTGCTGACTAACCGTGAGCCCAACCCTGGCAGCGACCCCTGCACTCCCAGAACCCCACACCTTACAGCTGAGCTGCCCCCATCTGGGAGGGCGGCTAGTGGGAGCTGAGGCTGCAAAAGTGGGGGGTGGGGATGGGGTGGAGCGGGGTGGGCGGTGGGGAGGGGTAGGCGGGGAGCATCTGATTTGTTTTAGAGCAAGAAGCTCTGGGCTGCTTTCTCAACTGCAGCATCAAAGGCTGCTTGGAAACGTGGACAGAATAAGGTAGAATATTATGGAAATTGTCTCCTCTGCTTTGTGCCCTGGGAATTTACGGTCATTGAGAAGAATTTCCCCTGGTCCCATATTTCCCCCTCTTTGAAAGTAAAGCTTTTGGATCAAATAAATACGAATTATGGTCATACGTTTCTTCTGAACTCAACTGGCTTCACCAGCCATAACATAAATGGACTGAACTTTTTACAAACTGTCCTTCCAGTGTTCGAGGGTTGAGCAGAGTTGCCTCTTGAGATTCCATGTGGTAATGTTCCAGTTTTCATCTTTCCCGTGACCATGGCTGGCAGTCATGGGTGCCCGAGAGCTGCCTGGCAGGGGGGACCCAACTCCTGTCCTATCTTGGCCATGCTAGAATCTTGGGCACCCGCTTAGACTTAGGGAGCATCAGTATCTTCACCTACCAAGAGGATTGATTATACCTACTGCTCATTCATTTTAATTTCTCTCAAAGTAATATAAACACATTTTTTCAAAAAATCAAAATAGTATCATTTGGGCTGAGAACAAAAATTGACAGTCCCCAAATTATCCCAGTCACAAAAAGCTTCAGTCCCAGTTCCACTTTCCAGAGGCAGCTACACTGAAATCCTGAAGCTCTTCCCTCTATATTCACTTCCATAGCAGTATAGTATTTTAGCTGCTGTTTCTCAACTCTTCACTGGGAGATACTTTCTGTTGGCTTCCTGGGGAGGGCGGTGATGACCTGGTTTTCTCCTGATGCTCCCACCACTTCCCTCTTCCCCAAACTCCCAGGAGTTATAGCACATAAATTTTCATTAAATAGATATTCGGGATTTTTGTTATTGTGACCATGTAAATATTTACTAATCCAAGTACTGTACTCTGACTAGTTTCTTTTTCTCATTCGTCTACTGTTTTCTGGAATTAATAATTACCTTGTTCCCTCACTTGTCTAGTTGTCTATGTTCCTATGGCTAACTCTTCCCAAATGCTCTGACAGCCACGTACACCACCTCTCTGGAGCACCGTCCCACTGCGAAGTGCATCAGAGCCTCCGGTCCATCCTCTGCGCCCTCCAGCCCTGCTGCGCAGCTGTCCGCCTGGCCTTGGCCCTGACCTCTCCTGCACTGGCTTCCTTGTTTGCAGGATCCCACGTCTTCCTCGTTCTTGGTTATTCCCTTAGTTTGGCGGAGCTTGTCCTCCAGGAACTTTTTGAAAAACAGTGGGTAGAAAATACTTTTTCCTGTAGTTCACGCCTGAAAATATCTTTATTTGACACTCATCCTTGATTATTAGTTTAGCTGGGCATAGAATTCTAGGTTGGAAATTATTTTCCTCCAGAATTTTTAAGACATGGCTCTACAGTTGCCCGTCCTCCAGTCTTGCTCTGAGGACTTTGATGACTCTCTGATTCCATCTCTTTGTATGGGGCTTTCTCGCTCTTTTTATCCTCCACTTCCTCGTTCTCTTTTTAGGATCCCTCCTTTGTCCTTCATCTTCAGAAGTTTTCAAATGACATGGTGGTGTCATTTGTGGTGAGGCTCTGTTTTCCGACTGCTGTACTGGGCTCTCTGTGAGCCATTTGGGAAATTTTTCTCATAATGCTTCTTTGATAACTTCCTTTCCTTCATTTTCTCTTTTCTCTCTTTCTGGAACTTTTATTAGTCAGATGTTGACTCCTGGGATTGATCTTCAAGCCTTCTCATTTATTTTTTCCTGCTGTCTATTTCTATATCTTTTTGCCTGCTCTCTGAGCGATTTCCTTAATGTTACCTTTCCACTTTTCTGTCCAGGGTTTCATTTCAGTTGTCTTGTTTCTTCCTTGTTTGAGTTTTGCTCTACTGGCTGGTTGTCTATTTCCTCCAGGTGTTTTTTGTCCCTGTTTATTCCTGGTGATCTTACAGGCACTAAAAAAAACGATGGGAAGCCATGTACCTGATTTCAGGATGGAGGGGCTGGGGACACAACTTGTTGGCTGTGGGCTTAATTGGGGTGATCTGGTAGCAAGTCACCTTTTTGGAGGAAGATTCTAGACCAATCACTCTATCTTCCTGTCCTGTGGGGGGCCCAGCTGCTTGGGTGTTTCTGGGTCAGGATCCTCCCTGGGTCTGTATCTCTGAAGAATGAACCTTCATCTCCTGGTCTCCTGGGAGAGGAAGGAAGTGGTAGGGGGAGGACTAGTTGCCTGGCTGTAGGGCTGGGAAGGGGGTACCAGGAAGTCCAACAGCTTCCGCACTGGCTTTCCACCAGCCCCCTTCTTTTTCGTCCACCCCTCGCCCCGACCTTCCTCAGCATCTGGTGCCTCTGAGTCCTGAGCGTTTCTGGGGCTCCGTGGGAGAACTTGTTCACGTCTGGCAGTGCCCCCTCTACGGACTTCTGCCCGGCTGTTTCAGTCTCCATGGCCCCTTCAGCCCTGTCTTCCACTGGCTCCTCTCCTGTTCCCACAGCCTTTCTTATTTCTGTCCTGTCCCCTTAATGGAGTTTTAGGAGGAGATGAGAGCTTATCAAAGCTCCCTCTTTCTCCCGTTTCACGCAGACCTTCCCTGAGTCAGGCAATCTGGGGAAGCCAGAGAAACATCATCCCATTGTAACGGTGAGTGTTTACTCCGTGCTTGCTCGGTTCCAAGAGCCCTCTCAATCCCATCATAATGTATTATCTCATGGGACTCTTGCTACCACCCTCTGAGGGCATTTGCAGATGTGCAGCTGGCCTCAGAGATGTCAGTGACTTGCCCAAGGTCACCCATTGAGACCACCCAGATTCCTCAGCCAGAGTCGGAGCCCTGGGTGGTCCTGGTGCACTGACCTCTCCAATCTCCCTCCCTCCCCACCCTACTCAGTGCTCTGCTCGGCTCACCCCTTGGTCTCTCTCCCACTTCCACACCTTTGCACAGGCTGTTCCTCTGGAGAAGGAACAAAAGGTGCTGGGAAAAATCTTGCTTGTAAGAGCAAAGACTACCCAGGCTCCCAGGGCAGCTGTAGAAGCCCCCAACTCAGCCCATCAGCCCTGGTGTCTGTAAGAGCGTGTTTCTTTGTGGTTTCTCTAGATTTTCAACCCTTTCCTTTAACCATTTTGGTTTGTATTAGAGGTTTGCTACAGCATGCACCTGGGATGTGCAATCTTCCCTGCAATTCCTTTTTTCATTCGAGGAGGGTTTTTTGTTTTGTTTTGTTTGCTTGTTTTATAATTAGTACCTAACCTGTGAGTTTTCTCTGAGGTGAGACAGCTGACCAAGCAAGGGACAGGATTCCATACTGATGAGAAATGCAGAGAAAGTGGGAAAAATAATAGATTAGTCATTTAGTGCTGCTGCCAAGACAGTCACTTAATTAGACTGCATGGATTCTGCCACCATTAAGAGGTTTATAAGGACAAATTCCACACACAGATGCTCTTTTTTTCAAAAATAATGGCCTTATTGAGATATGATTTACATACTATACAAGTCACCCATTTAAAGTGTACAATTCAATATTTTTTAGCATATTCACAGAATTGTGCAACCCTCATTATACAATTTTAGAACATTTTGATCACCCCCCACCAAAGAACCCCATACCTATTAGCAGTGACTCCCCAGAGCCCCTCAAGCTCTCATTCCAGGATGAGTACTCATCTATTTTCCATCTCTATGAATTTGCCCATTCTAGATATTTCATATAAATGGAATCATACACGTGTGGTATTTTGTGACTGGATTTCTTCACTTTTTCAAGGCTCACCCATGTTGCAGCAGTATTAATACTTTCTTTCTTTTTATGGCTGAATAATATTCCATTGCACTGATACACCACATTTTGTTTATCCATTCATCAGTTGATGGACATTCATCAGGTCGTTTCCTTTTTTTTTTTTTTGGCTGTTATGAAGAATGCTGCTATAAACATACAAGATTCACAGGATTCTGTGTGGACATGTTTTAATTTCTCCTGGGTTTTTACTCTATCTAAGAGTAGAATGACTAGATCATACGGTAACTCTGCCAAATGTTTTCCACAGCAGCTACACTATTACATTCCCACCAGCAGATATGAGGGGTCTTCTTTGTCCATATCCTCACTAATACGTGTTATTATCTGACTTTCTGATGACAGCCATCCTAGGGGGTGTGCAGTGGTATTCCGTTGTGGTTTTGATTTGCATTTCCCTGATGCCAATGATGTTGAGCACTTTTTCATGTACTTTTTGCCCATTTGTGGGTCTTCTTTGAAGCAATGTTGATTCAGATCTTTTGCCCATTTTAAAAATAGGTTATTTGTCTTTTTATTATTGAGCTGTAAAAGTTCTTTATGTATTCTAAAGTGTCTTATCCAATATATGATTTGCAAATATTTTCTCCCATTCTGTGGATTGTCTTTTCCCTTTTTTGATGATATCCTTTGAAGCACAAAATTTTTCATCTTAGTGGGGTGGGTTTCAGTTGTTATTATTGCTGTTTGTGCTTTTAAGGCCATATTTAAGAAACTATTGCCTAATCCAAGGTCATGAAGATTTATTCCTTTTTTTCCCTTGGTTTTATGGTCTTTAACTCTTTCATTTAGGTCTTTGATTTATTTTAAGTTAATTTTTTTATTTGATGTGAGGTAGGGGTCCAGCTTCATTCATTCGCATGTGGATATTCAGTTGTTTCAGCACCGTTTGTTGAAGAAACAATTCTTTGCCCATTTAATTGTTTTGGCATCCTTGTTGAAAATCAATTGATCAGAGATGTGATGCTCTCTTTTTGAGCCCTCAATTCTATTCCATTGATCTATACTCTATCATTTTGCCAGTACCGCACTGTCTTAATTACTAAAGCTTTGTAGTGAGTTTTGGAATTGGCAAGCGTGAGTCCTCCTGCTTTATTCTTCTTTCTCAGTAGTGTTTTGACAGTTCTGGGTTCCTTGAATTTCCATACGAATGTTATGAACAGACTGTCAGTTTCTGCAAAGAACCCAAGTGGATTCTGATAGGGATTGTGCTGAATCTGTAGATCGACTTGGGATGTATTGCTAGCTTGACAATATTAAGTCTCCTGACCAATGAACGTAGGCTGTCTTTCCATTTATGTAGGTCTTCTTTCATTTCTTTCTGAGTGTTTTGTAGTTTTCAGAGTGTAAGTTTTGTACTTTTATTACATTTGTTACTAAGTGTTTTATTCTTTTTATTGCTATTGTAAACATAATTTCCCCCCATAATTTCATTTTGGATTATTTATTGCAGATGCATAGAAATTCAATTCGTTTTCGTGTATTGATCTTGTATCCTGCAGCCTTGCTGGACTCATTTATTAGAATAGTTTTAGTATGGATTTCTTATGATTTTCTGTATACAAGATCATGTCATCTGCAAATAGAGATAGTTCTTTTCCAAATTGGATGCCTTTGATTTAATTTCTTTGCCCAGTTGCCCTGGCTAAAACCTCTAGCATTCTGTAGATGTTGGTTAGGTTTAATGGCTCATATTATTGTTCAAGTCTTCTGTTTCCTTGTTGATCTTCTGCCTAGTTAGTTGTTCCACGCATATGCGAAAAGGGGGCATTAAAGTCCCCAGCTATTATTGTTGAATTATCTATTTCTCCCACCAGTTCTCTCAGGTTTTGCTTCATGTATTTCGGGCTCTGCTGTTAGGAGCAATATATGTTCATAATTGTTTTAATTTCTTGATAGATTAACTTTTCATCACTATAAAATGAAACTTTTCATCACTCTTTCTCTCTATTGACATTAAAAAATTTTTATAACCTATTTTGGATAGACTTTTTTAGAAATCTTGGGGAGGGTAATAGCTTAGTGGTAGAGAGCACGTTCAGCATTCACAAGGTCCAGGGTTCAATCCCCAGTATTTCCATTTAAAAAAATAATAAAATTTTTTTAAAAAAGAAAATAAAAAAAACTTCATGACAACAACGCCTCCCACGGGCTCCTGCCAGTTCCAGAAAAGGAGAATGTCTCAGGAGCTACGTCTCGGGCTTTGTCTGCAGGTCGCTGTCTTTTCCTCTTCCCCCAGCAGGAGTTCCCAGACTCTACTTCCCTGTAAAATGAGTGGATTGGGATTCACAGCTGCTGAGATTTCTTTAGTCCTCTTTGGGTTTAAGCATTCTGTAACTAGTATTTATAATAAATATCATTTATTAAATGCTTACTGTGTATCTAGGACTTTATGTGTCTTATCTAATTTACACAACTACCAGTAAGGTACAGATCTTTGTCCTTATTTTCCAGATTAGGCAACAAAGGCTGACAAGGGCTGGAGAAAATTTAGAAACTAAGCAAGCAGAAGCAATAAACGTCACCACTGACCCCATCTCCCCAAAATAAACAGCTCTTAGCATTTGGAGGTACATCCTCCTAACTTTCTTCTAGACAGGGATATATTTTTAGAAAATTATTTTCACACCACATACACTTCCTTATTTCATGGCATCATGTTTCCAGAATATTGAGGGAAGAGTTTTCTCAAAGAGCTGAACAAAGACGAAAGAGGCTGCCTTGGCGGTGGCGAGCGCCTTGTCAGTGGGGGCTATGAGCACAGCACTGTTCACGCAGCGTGACCAGGGCTCTAGCGGGGGCTGTTTCTGAGCCCCACTGCCCCCTACCCCCACCCCGGACTGTGATGTTGTCCAGGGCTGGGACGGGCTGAGTCATCTCACTCCCCTGTGCCCAGCTCAGAGAGGACCTGGAGACGGTTTGATGAATTGATCAGCATGAGCCAAGGGACAGGAGGGAAATGAGAAACAGCTGAGTCTAAAATCTCTTTGGGCTGGATCTCTTGAGGGAAAGGAATTGTGACATAAGAAATCAAACCTATGTCCTGGCCTGGGTTCTACCCTCAGTGGCGAGTTCCTGCCTTTCCCTATGTGTAAAATGGGGGTTGAACTGATTTCCTTTCAAGCCCTTCTGAGATGGCCTTTGTGAAACTCTGGGCCTTGTTGACAGAAAGACCTGAGGACTTGGGATTCAAGACTTGTGGCCACCTCCCAAGGTGGGGCCTGACAGACATGCAGGGGTCACCAGCCAACCTGTGGGCACCCATGCAGTGGGTGGAAGGAAGACTTGAATGATGTGGCCTTTAGGGACTCCCTGTCATTGGGAGCTGAGCTGTCCCAAGAAAAACGGTCATGAAAAGAGTGACCAGCTTGGAGGGGCTGTGGGTATCCTGGAGTCCTGGCTGGGAGTTAGCCAACCTGTGAGTCCAGCATCCGCTTCTCTCCCACTGTCTAAGTGACCTGTGCTGGCCCCACTTCCCTCTGTCTTCCTTAGCTCTGAGCCCGAGGCCCCGTGTGCTCATCCAGAGCCTTTGCAGGCTGTCAACGTGTCTGTTGAGCATTCTCTATGCTCTAGTGCCGGGAGCTGCACTACTGAACAAGATGGCAAAGGCCAACTTGGAGAAAGTGGGACTCAGAGAAGAAGAGTGATCTACCTGGTCTGGCGCCTTGAGCTGGGGTACTTCTCTCTAGGTTGTTTGAAAAGTGAAGGAGTTAACATATGCCCAGGGGTTGACACACAGAAGGGGCTCAAAAAACTCCTGTTGTCATGAGCAAGGCCTTAAAGTTGAGGAGATGAAGGCAGACTCTTTCTTGGCCAATGAGAGGGAGGAGGTGGAATGGAGTGTAGATGTCTTGATCTTGGAGTGATGATCTTGCCATTGGACAGCCAGGCCCATCAGGTGGCAAGGTCACAATCTACCTCTGTTTCTGGCAACAGCAGGATTTTCTCTCCCTAATTAACAACATACTCAGGGAGATGCTAAAAGCAGTGCCTGTTCCTGGGTGTATGTCCAGTGGCCATCAAGAAGGCTACATGGAGGAAAGTCTATTTCAAGAGGACATTAAATGCATGGAGAGAAATTGAGAGAAGAGAGATTTGCAAGTGATGGGGTGCTGGGGATCTGAAACACCTTTACTGAAGCTACCTTGGATGGCTGTAAGAACGGTTGAAGCAGTTTCAAACTCTTTTTAGAAGAAAGTGATGTGTAATGAATTATTCAGTTGCTGCTCCCCTCCCCTCACCACTGTGGCTTTTCACTGTCATGCAGTACTACCATGTCTGATTCCTTATGTCTTCCTCAGCATGACCTTATGTGTAATCATAGTTTTTCATTTTTCGTTGAGGACCCTGAGGCTCAGAGAGAGCATGTGACTTGTCTAAGGCTGCACAGCCAGAATTTGAATGGAGGTCCCAGGCTCTGGGTAGACAGGCTGAGGTGTTCTGACCAGTATGGCTTCTGCACAAGACAGTCTGAAGTGATGAGAGCACTGCCCTGGAGCCCTGAGACCAGATCTACCACCAAGTAGTCATGTGTCCCCAGCCAAGTCAGGCCAGTTCCTGGGCCTCAGTTTCCCTACTTGTATCATGACTCTTAGTTTATTTATTTATTTTTATTATTTAAAAACATTTAGGGGGAGGGTAATTAGGTTTATTTATTTATTTAACGGAGGTACTGGGGATTGAACCCAGGACCCCATGCCTGCTACGTGCTCTACCACTGAGCTATGCCCTCCCCCATGACACTTAGTTTAGAGTTATGCTGAGAATGTGCAGGGCGTTTGTCTAGATGGGCAGTCTTCAAATGGAAAAAAGTAGTTACATTTATTGAGATCCTATTATGTGACTATCACCCCATTTAATCCACCCAGTAAGGGGGAGCCATCATGCCATTTTACAGAGTAGAACCCCACTCAGTGAGGTGACTTGCCCAGCACCCTAGTCTGAGCAGATCTGAGGACACCAGAATCCTGCTGTCAACGCTGCAGGCCTCACCATCTTTAGGGAGCCACAAACTTCCCAAACCTCAGTTTCTCCATCAATAAAAGTAGAATAGTGGTGCCAGTCGCCTTCCAGGCCTCTCTGGGAGCATGGAGGCACCTTGTAAAGCCAGACTCCATGGAGACGGCTGCACAACACGCAGCGCCTGCTAGGGAGGGACCGCGTCCAGGCCCCGGGGAGCCTGTGCTCCTGGCAGCCCGCCCTGCGCAGGACTGATGACTTCACCCAGCTCCCCCAGCACCGCTTTGCTTTCTAGCAGGAGACACCCACCCATGTCTCCTCTGGGGCTCAGGCCCCACCCCGCCCCTGGGCGCTGTCTCGGGTTGCCCACCATTTGGTGGTGGAGGCACGACTGACCCCAGCGAAAGCCTGGGTGAGGGCAAAGTGCCAAACTCCTGTGAAAGTGCCAGCTCGCCCAGGCACAGACCTTCCCAGACTGCATAGCAGGTCTCTTGTTCCCTTAGAGCTCTTGACTCTCCAGGAAACAGGAGAGCTGGGAGTGTTGTTCCCATTCTACAGATGAGAAAATGGAGGACCCCAGTGTGGGTCAGTGGCAGAGGCAGGCTGTAAACTGGAGTTGACTCTCAGCCTTGGGCTTTCATATCAACTGGGAATGTGCCCCTCACCCCAGGAGTTTGGGGACAGCAAAGTGCTGGGGCTCGGAGGTGGGCTGAGGGTGAGGGCTTTGCTGTCAGAAGGGCATGAGTCCAAAACCTGGTTTCTCCGTGTGTGATCCTGGGCCTTCATCTCTCTGGCCTTCAGTTTTCTCATCTGTGACATGGGGATAATAGAACCTTCTCTGCAGGGCTTGGAGATTAAACAGTTAATACGGGTAAAGAACTGATGGTGCCTGGCCTGTGGCAAGTGTAACCTCAGGACCAGCGTCCCCAGCCCCCGTGGGGCACCTGGGCTTCCTGAGGAGCTTTTCACATGTGGAAGGCCAGCTGCCCTCAGCTGATTCCACTGCTCAGAGGTGAGGTCAGCAAGTGAAGCTGTTGGAGGCTCTCAGATGGTCCTAATGTGCAGTCAACAGAGGAGACTGCTCTGCATCGAGCGTCGTGCAGACAGGTAAACTGAGTCTCTGAGCAGCAGAGTGACCCACGGGTCCTCTGGGCCCCTGTTCCTGCTGCTCTAAGACTCAGCTGCCCTCAGACAGCTCATTCCTGAGGGAGCCGCTGGGTGCACAGGCTGGTGGGGCTCTGGGCTCACTGCTGGGGACTTGCTGTGCTGTTTCAGACACAGCCTCTCCTTCTCTGGGACTTAATTTCTCCTCTTGTAAGTTACACCTATCCCTCACCTCCACACTTCAGGAGCAGAGATGGTGACTCTGTTGGGGCCAGTCTGACCTCAGAGCCTCAGTTTCCCTGTCTGGGAGGTGAGGGCATTGGTAGGGTGCTGCCCCGCCTGGAGCCTGGCTGCCCCCAGGCCTCCAAAGGCTGACAGAAGCTCAGTGCGCGGCCTGCAGCCCTGGGGCCAACATCGCCCTTTCCCCGCAGCCTCCAGACCAGGTTTAGTGTCCCGATGCATGGTCGCCTTGCTGGGGAATGTGAGGAAGTGGAGAGCAGAGGCCCCATCCTGCCTGCCCCTTCCTCATGTCCTGGGCGGGCAGCCCTGAACCTCTGAGAAAATATTTAGGCAGTGACCCAAGCCTTGGCCACCTGCTTTCCCTGCAAATGCGCAGTTAATCACCTGGACGTGCTCTGCCCTATGTCAGTCTCGGGAACAACGATGCTAGTCGCCGGCCCTGATGCTGCCTGTGTGGGTGTGAGACGGCAGCTGTCAGAGTCCTGAGTGGGCCTGAAAGGCCTTTAGAGGTTGTGCTTTTAACCACAGAAGAAAATAAATACTGAAGCACAGGACTGGGAGATTCCACTTCCGACAGAGGGGTGATCTGAGCTGATACCACACCCCTCCACCATCCGCACTCCAAACACATATAAACGCTGCATAAAATATTCCTGGGGAAAACTCCAACGAGCCACTGCCCCAGGCTTCTCCCACCAACACTCTTCTAGGCCCCCTCTCAGTCTTCCTCTGCTTCTTGGCCCCTGGACCACAGAGAATTAGGTGAGAGTGAGGGAGGAGGGATCACACACAGGAGAGTAAGGAGAGAGAGGAGAAAGCCTCCTTACCTGGAATCAGACCTTGCAGTTTAAAGAGAAAAGGAAAACCAATGATAAATGCTACAGAGGGTGTGGAGAAAAGGGAACCCTCCTACACTGTTGGTGGGAATGTAATTTGGTGCAGCCACTATGGAAAACAGTATGGAGATCCCTCAAAAGACTAAAAATAGACTTACCCTACGATCCAGCAATCCCACTCCTAGATATATATCCAGAGAAAATTCTAATTCAAAAAGGTACATGCATCCGTGTTCATAGCAGCACTGTATACAATAGCCAAGACATGGAAGCAAACTAATGTCCATCAACAGATGACTGTATAAAGGAGATATGGTGTGTCTATATAGAGAGAGACACACACAATGGAATACTACTCAGCCATAAAAGAGTGAAATAATGCCATTCGCAGTAACATGGATGGACCTAGAGATTATCACTCTAAGTGAAGTCAGGCAGAGAAAAAAATTATAATATCACTTAAATGTGGAACCAAAAAAAATGATACAAATAAACTTATTTACAAAACAGAAAGGGACTCACAGACATAGAAAACAAACTTATGGTTACCAAAGGGGAGAAAGAAGAGAGGGATAAATTGGGAATTTGGGATTAACAGATACAAGCTACTATATATAAAATAGATAAACAACAAGGTCCTACCATATAGCCAGCCCCTAGCAGGCCCACTACATTCAATATCTTGTAATAATTATAATGAAAAAGAATACGAAAAAGAATACACATATGTATAGCTGAATCACTGTGCTGTACACCAGAAACTAACACAACATTGTCAATCGACCATGTTTTAATTAATTAAATAAATAGTTAGTTAAAGAGAAAATGGAGGAAAAAGAGAAACAAAGGGAATGAACTGGGAGGAGTAGATAAAGGGAGGAAAGAGAATTGGCGGAGGAAGGAGGGAGAAAGGGGCACTGCAGAGGAATGGTGACACAGGGAGAAGGAAACGGGAGGGAGGAGAGATGAAGGCCAGAGGGACAGGGAGACGGAGGACAGAGGGCCCCGGATGGAGACACAGACCAGGCAGCTGGGGAATCCAGCCAAACTCAGCTTGGCCTGGGTAAAGGCTGGGGCTGTGGTGGCTGTCCAGAGAGGCTGGGCTGGAAGGACAGCATGGTTCCTGTCTCTGCAGGCCTGAGTGGCAGGCCTGAGCACTGTCCCTGCACCCTGGGTGCCCCCGGGCTGACTCAGCCTCATCCTCACCTGGAGGGTCTCCTCAGATGAGAAACAGCACTCCCTCCACCCGACCCTCAGCCCTCCCTGTGAGAGGGTGGGCAGCATTCATGCCTCCTGCAGCTCGGGGCAGGAATCACCGTGTGCTCTGGGATGGCGCAGACTCCTGTGGCAGAGTCGCTGGCACGTGGTCAGGGCTCAGGAGGGGCCGCAGGTCTCGGGGTTTTCTAAGCAAGGGATGAAGACAGCACTAGCTGGGAAGGGGCTCAGGTCCAGCCCCTAGCAGGCCCTGCCCAGGGGCCCCACCAGCTGCTGCACTCACCTTGGACCAGGAAGGTCCCTGCAGGCTCGGGGCATCAGGGCTGAGGGTCCCTGGAGGGTGCCGAGGAGAAGCGGAGGCTCTGAGGGGACCCCAGCAGGGGAGGGGAGTAATCATGTTGACAGCTCATGGTCGCTCAGGAAAGCTACGATTTGCCGGGCTGTACTGTGGGCCAGCTCTGGGCACCCACCTGGTCTCCAGCTCACTTGTCTGTCTTTTCTCTCTCTCTCTCCTTTGTTCCTTTTGCCTTTGTCTCCTTTTCTCCCTCTCTCTTTCTGAAACTAAATGGGATCCAACTGCCAGCTCCCTGTGTGTTCTCCTGCTCAAGACTCAGCCCTTTTCATTATTAATAGAAATATGTCCTCATTGTACAGCTTCATTCTGCTTATCTGGAGTGGATTAAGTGCTCACAATGACATGCAGTATTGATTCCTGAGCATCCCTGTTAAAGGAATTTTGCCATGTCCTAATTAGTTCCATAAAGCCAGTGGGGGATGGAACTGGGAGCAAGGGGACCCTGGGTGGGAGTCAGGCACCTTCGGTCCCCATCCCATATGCTGATGTGCTGAGTGACTTTGGGCCTGTTTCTCCCTGCTGGGGGCTTGGACTGGCCTTCCCTGGGAGGCTGGGGCTGGCAGAGGAGGTGGGAGCCAGGTCACTCTGAGTCTTCCACGGGTCAGAGGTGCGGTGGGTGAGAGCATGTGCTCTGGAGCCCGAGGCCCGGGTTTGGATCTTGGCCCTACCATCTGTGGGCTGTGCCGCGAGGGCAAGTGACTTAACATCACCGGCCCTCAGTCTCTGCGTCTGTAAGATGGGAGCTGTCAATCTGGCTCTGGCAGGAAACAGATGGTCCTCTCAGTCTGGGGCAGCTGAGGAGGGTTTAATGAAGGGACTCCATGCAAGGGTGTCAGCAGGATGTCAGGCAGACAAGGGACAATGCAGTGTCCTGACTTTCCTAAGAGTGTGAGCAATTCCAGGGCCAGTCCCTGCTTGAAAGAGAAGGATGGAGCCGTGTGAGAGGCCCTTGACCTTCAGTGGAAGACACAGCCTGCCAGGGACCCTCCCACTCTCCCTCCTGCCACGCTGGGGTCCTCACTGGCTGGAGCCAGCCAGGAGACAGTGAGAAGGGAGCACCGGAGATAGTCCCCACAGGTTGGCCCTGGACACAGAGCAGGTCAGGGAAGCACCTGGGGGTGAACAGGCATTGGTGAACTGAACTGGGAAGCACACGCAGGCCTGGTGCAGAGGGGCACTCACATGGTTACGCACCACCCCATCCTCCCTAGACTCTGGGGAGGGACCAGGCATACATCACAGGTTCTGTCCCCACCTGGCTGAGTGGCCTCTCTGAATCCCAGTCCCCTCTCTACAAAGAAGGAGTTGACTAGCGCTTTCCATCTAGCTTTGCCCAGCCAACCTGGCCACGTGGTACAAAGGGGTCTCCCTTTGACCTGGGTTTGAATCCTGGCTACTCCGCTCACCTAGAGGGGGATAAAAAGACCCTCCACAGGGCTGCTTCCAGAGTGGTGGTGGTGGTGGTGGGGAGGGCCCAGTATATAGGAGGTGTGTGGTAAACGTGACCTCTCTGGCTTTGTTTCACTTCAGCAGTGACACAGCGGGAATTCTCCTTGAGGATTTTTCTTTACCAGGTGACTTTCAAGGTGATATGGTGAGACTTGACACTGCCCACAGGCCTGGGTGGTGAGAAGGGATGCAGGCAGGGGAGGGGGGCAACCCCGTGGGAGGTGGGAGCCTTGGTGCCCTCAGAACTGGTCTCCTCGCCCCTCCCTTCTGGACCACTCAGGGTGGGTGGGGCTCTATGTACAAAGGATGCTCTCTGCAGCCCCGCCCGCCTGCAGGGACCCTGCCTCTGCCCCTTGCCTCCTGGAGGCTGTTCAGGCTCTGTCCTTGGAAGGCCTGCCCTGCCCTCCCCTGGCCTTCCCTGTTTACCCAAAGCCAGTGCCAGAATTGAAGCATATTTTTCCACCAGCTGAGGAGTCAGTGCAGAGAGCAAAGGTCTGGGTCATACTGGGATTCCAATTTCAGTCCCAGTCTTGGTCTGCTCGCCTGCCAATGGGGATGAGCCTGCCTTTCAGTGAGGTCCTGGGACCGGTGCCGGTGTCTGTTAGCACGTGGTGGGGGCCACGTGATGCCCCCACCCCCGCTGAAGGAATCGGAGGACGGAGCTGGTTTCCACACCCTGGCTCTGCTACGCACTCCTCTACCACTCTCCTGCTCTTGGCCTCTAGACTGAATTACAAAGCAGAACCAGGCCCCCAAGTCTCATTTCCAGTTTTTAATGTTTTTCTTGTAAAACCAAAAATATAAAACTGGCAGGGGAATGGAAAACAAATTCTGTACATTTTATATACACGAGGTCTGTGATTTCAAAACCATTGGGTAGAGAAAAGGAAGACACAGTCAAGGGATGTCACAGGTCACGGATCCTGACGGGCACCTCTGAGCGCCCAGCTGGGGCTCAGACGATCACTCCCGGTGAGCGCTGGACCCGCCGCAGAGCCGGCTGCTCAGGCTGGGTGCCCGGAGGCTGGGGACAGACAGTGGGTGGGCAAGGTAGCGTCCGTGGTGGAGGGCAGGCAGGTGTGGGCGGCATTCCTTCAGGTGTCTGTGTAGATGGAGGGGATGTGACTCAGGCAGTGGTCAAAGGCCCCATTGGGGAAGAAGCCACAGTCCTCGGGGCCACTGGACACGACGTCTTCAGATGGCTGCTGCGGCAGCGCTGCGGGGCACGGGGCCTCGGCCAGGGCCTCGTAGCCTGTGGGTGTCGGGGGGACAGGGTCCAGGCTGGAAAACTCAGGGGCTGTTTCTTGTCATCTTTCCCCAGCTCCCAGACCCCGCCCTCCCGCCTGGGGTCCCGCCTGGGGTCCCTCCTCACAGCGTCCCCTCAGCAGGGCCTGCGCCGAGCCCTCTGCTCCTCCAGCTAGGGGAGCTGGTAGGCGGGTGGGCAGGAAAGGGGCTTGGAAGGAGGCTCCCCTAGGCCTTGCAGCCCCAAGGCCTAGGGAGGCAGTTGAGGAGACAGGAAGCGGACAGTCCATCACCCAGTGCTGGACTGTGGGACAGAATGTGGCGGGGAGGAGAGGTCAGGGTGCAGACATCACAGCTTTTGCCCTCAGGAGCTGGCCCCCTCCTGGCAGAAGGACCCCAGCCCACCCCCACCCTTTCAGGTTTCTTTGCCTCAGTAAATATAAAATATCCAAAGAAGGGCACCAGCACTCCACTGGGCATTTACCAAAGGCTCATTTAAACTGTATCTCACTTAAGCTTCACAACAATCCTAGGAGGTGGGATTCATTATCCCATTTTACAGCTGAGAAGACAAGCTCAGAGAGGGCAAGACACTTGCCCCAGGTCACAGTAAGTGGGAGAACTGGGATCTGAACCCAGATCCATCTGGCTCTGAGACACCCGATTCTTCCATTGGACACACTGTCTCTGGGGTGGGGGCCCAAAACCTAGGATGGACCTGGTGAGGTCATTTTACCCAGTCTCAGCCCTAAGGGCTGCTGTCATGAATTCGTGTAGCCTGAGAGGTGGGTCTCGGTCCTCCTGTCTGTGTAGTGGGATCAGACCAAACTCCTCCTCAGGCCCCACGGCCCCACCTGGTTGGTCTGGATTCAGTCCTGTGAGTCTGTTCTCAGCTTGGCAGAGGAGGTGTGAGCAAAGGCGCTGGACGCTGGGCTGCCACTCAGACAGCAGAAGAGAGGGGGGGTCAAAAGAACCTCCTAACCCGGTGTACAGGCAAGGAAGCTGCCTCTCGCCTCTCCTCAGAGCTACTTATTTCAGGCCTTGCTGCCGAACCAAGAAATCCCATCTAGGGCTGGGTGGGGCCGGGAGGACGCGATGGCGAGAACCAGCAGTGCTGGGGACAGTGGCAGGTGCCTACTCGTGCACTGTGTGAGCAAACATGGAACATGCCCACCATCCCCGCACACCTGCGATCAGGCACACATCTGCCTCTGGCGCGTGTGTGTGACGTGTCCACTCACAGAGTATGTACACTGTACCCAAACACACAGCCACACACCTGCACACAAGCACGCTCATCTGAATTGGCCCAAACATGCTAATACACAACCATGCACACACACGTGTGCACACAAAGAGGGGGTCACGGGACGAGGACACACGAGTGCACAGACGGCATGAACACCAGCACAAGCACAATGTGAGCACACATGCAGACGTGAGCCCACGTGGCTGGTGAGCTCCTTACGCGCTTACAGGCTCACACTGCCTGGAGCCCACCGTGCTGGTCCTACATGCACGTGCGCACACAGACGTGCCCCGCAAACACATGCAGAAAGAAGACACGTGCAGACCCGGGAGTGTGTGTGTGAGCAGGAGCACATGGGCCCACACAGATGACCACAGGTTTGTGTGTGCCGGCTGTGGTGCGGCCTCATTGCTTGTCCCCGGTCCTTATCTCTCCCCACAGCTGCACACATCCAGAGCTACCCAAGCGGCCTCTGGGGCAGGGTCTGAGGCTCCCTGTTGTCTGGTACCCCACCATCCTGCCTGGGCCTTGTAGCTTCAGCTAGATCTGGGCCCTGAGGTGTAGGGTGGGCTTGGCTTGGGGAATTCTTTAATTAATTAATAGTTTGCTTTTTATTGAAGTAATAAACCATAATGGCTTGGGGAATTCTGGTACCACCCATCTGGTGCCTCCGCTCTGACCAGACCTGGCCCTGTGGCCTGAGCCTGATTTCACTCGGGTCGTGCACAGGCCTCCCCTCTCACTGGACTTCTCCACCTCATCCGGGGGCATTACCTGCGGAAGGCCCAGGGCCCTGAAGGGTTCATAGATGCAGCCTAAGGAACAAGCACAACCTCTAGACTCTGTCCCTTCCTAGCAGTGTGGCCTCTGTGGGCCTCGGTTTCCTCATCTGTTAAATGGGGATCAGTATTTGTCTCATTCCCCACTGTATCCCCAGGGTCTACAACTGGGCCTGGCACACAGTAGTTGCTCAATAAGTATTTAAAGGGAAACATCAGCTAGACTGGGAGCTCCTAGTCTGGTTCTCCTCTGTGAGTGTGGAAGGAACACCGACGCTGGGGTCAGGCGGGCTGCAAATCCTAACTCTGCAGGGTCCTGAGCCTTTAGCCCCTCCTCTGTAAAGTGGGGACGACCCTACCTCATCAGACTGTCCTAAGGCTGCGGGACAATATGTACAAAGCACATATTGGCCTTGGTGGGCACTCAGGGAGAGGAGGCATGCAGGTGGGCTTACCTGTGGCAGCTAAAGGGGCACTGAGGCTGTGGTAGCCATTGGGCCGCAGGGGGTTGAAACCATGGGCCTCCCCGGCTAGTCCATCCCCGCAGGCTGCCTGCTCGGCCGATCGGTAGCAGTCACCATAGGGGAAGCAGTTCTGGATGGAGTGGAAGCTGCCCTGGTAGCCTGCAGAGGGAGGCGGCAAGAGCTGCATTCAGAGCGGGAACGTGCCGGGGGCAGGGAGGGGACCGTCCCGGCTGTGCCGCTCAGTTCCCTCCACTGGGCCGTTGGCATGGTGGGGTGCATGAGAGAAGAGAGCCCCAGGGTGGAGAAGGTGCTGAGAGCCTAGTCCCCTTTCCCAGCTGTGCCCTGTCCTGGAGGAGGTTGGGCGAGGTGGTCTCACGTGGTCGACAGTGCTTGGAGGGAAGGGACCGTGGGCCCTCAACCCTCCTCCACTCAAGATACCCCATCACTCACTGTTCCTCCAAGTGGCAGGCCATTCCCACCCTAGCCCCGCCCGACGCTGTTCCCTTTGACGCCTTGTGATGGAACAAACTCTTCCTTACTCCTCAGGACTAATTTCCTCCAGGAAGTGCCCCCCACTAGGCATGTTAGGTCACCCGTCTCTCAGCTTCTCCCAGTGCCCACCATCATTCCAAGTGGAGACCAGGAGAGCAGGGCAGGGTCCCCTTACTCTTGGGAAGCCTGAGTGGGGGTCAGCAGGTGTATGTAGAGAGGGCCCCTCGGCGAGAGCTTACCTTGTGGGCTGGGCAGCGGCTGGGGTGGAGGGCTCTGGAAGGGCGGGTAGGGCGGCTTGCTGGGGAGGGTGGGGAAGGCCTGGCCCCCAGGAGAATGGCTCTGGGAGGAAGGTGGCAGTGGCGGTGGCCCAAGCCCCTTCAGTGGGCTGACCATGGGCGGGAGGAGGCCTGGTCCCAACCTGGAGAGAGCAGGGATGGCCATCAGCAGGAGGGGCCAGAGGTGTGACTGCCACTGCTTGTTCCCCTCCAGCAACAGAAAGCTCACTAGCTGACCTGCTCTAACGTACAACAACGCAGTTAGAAGACAAAGCTTTTATTTCTGATTAAGTTCAAACAGTAATTAAAATTTTAAGTCCTATAAGCTTTAGAGTCCAGAGGAACCCAGTAAAGAAAAACTTCTATCCCATATTTAGGACTGACAGTCAGCAAGGACCACTGGTTATAAGCACGACCTTTGGAGTCAACAGAACTGTGTTTAAAACCCCATCTGCTCTCACTGGCCATGTCACTTTGGGCAAAATGCTAAGGTCTCCGAGCCTTGGTTTCCTCACAGGGTTGCTGTGTTCTCCACGTGGCAACGCTACTGCAACTCTTACCCAGGCCCAAATACCAGCTACCCCCGCTGGGTCTGTGCACCCTAAGTGTGTGTGCCGCCCCCACCATCTGCAGGATGAGCCCAGGAACGGCCCCACTGAAAGCCGGGGGAGCTCCCTAGGAGAACACCCCACAGCACTAACCGCCACCGTTCACTCACGGAGTCTCTGTCTTGCCCCAGGCCCCATGAGAGATGTTCACAGATCAGAGACGTTGCCCAGGTTAGTCCCAGCCATACTGCACTGACCTCATGGGCTATGGTGAGAGTAAAATTAAGTAAAGCAATGTGGACAAAGCACCCAATATGATGTCAGATGCATTCTTAGCTACTAAGAGAATCATCATCATCATTATCAAGAAGGGAAGGAAAACTAGCAGTTAGGTCTGATGTCTAAGTTGGCCTTTATTCCCCTGCACAGTGTGCTTTTAGGGACCTTCTGTCTCCATCTCTTGCCATCTCTCCTCCACTTGCACACATCCTGTGATGGGGGACTCACCACCTCCCTTCATACAAGCCTGAAGGGGCACAGCCTGGAGCCCGTGCTCCCTGGAAGCTCATGTTCTGAAACGAGCCTGCAGCACTGCGAGCCGTGCAGTCACCCTGGACCAGGCTGAGCCAGAGTGGGCCATCTAACCAGACTGCACGTCACTGGACACCAAGTTCCTTCCTCATGATGCCTTCCTGAGCCTCTGAGGTCTATTCACAGAAACAAAAATAACCCTGGGGTCAGGGAGACATGGGGGCTTTTGGGATGGGGCTGAAGGCTCACGTCTGTGACGCATTTATGTGCATTAAAGAGAGAGGGAGAGTGAGGGCTCAGAGTCTTTCTTTTCTTGTTTGTATCAATGGATATGTTGGACCATCCATGTTAGGATACCCTACAAACTCAACGTCACAGCTACCGGTGGCCTTTTCAGGCTGGGCTTACTACCCTCACCACCCCTCTAAGACACGAGGAGGTGTTCAAGACACAACAGCGCCTCTCTCTGAGGGAAGCAGGACTGTCTCAAAATGGGGAAAGGAGACTTGGGGAGAGGTTGGAGGGCTTCACGTCTGCAGCTCTGCAGGGTCCCCATCCGGTCCCTCTAACCTGGGCGTCCTGTTGTCACTGCCCCTGTGATGACACCGCACTGTCATCAGTCCTACGTCTGGGACCCCCGCCACTGTGAGTGCGCTGAAGACAGCAGGAGGGGCTCTCTGTGCCAGGTCCTTGGTCCCTGCCAGCATCTACAATACACTGGAGGTACACGCCAGCCTTCTTAAGTTAATGAACTGAATCCCATCAAGGGTCCACGAATTATCATTATCATCACTGTTAATATTTTTAGAGACCTGTCTCACTGGGCCATCAGGTGGGTCTACAACTATGCTCTATAAACTGTGGAGGGCTGTGCACAAGCCATGTGTCCTCATAACCCGTTCTCCTGGCTGAGGCTGGGCCCAGGCATGGCCAGAGGGTGGGCCCTCCTCCTTCGAGCCTGCTGCATGGTCCCTGCCGGTCTTATGGCCACCCCATCCTGGCACCCACACCCCAGCTCTTCCCTGACTTCCTATCCGTCCCTCCCCTGGGAGCCCCTGCAGGGCAGGGCCTGGCCCCACCCTCTCAGTCACTCCATGCTCAGCACCAGGCCTGGCACACCGCAGACAGCTGATAAATACTAACAAATGGGTTTCTGAATCACTCAGCTACAAAACCCAGAGATTAACAGCACTGCAGACTTAAGGAGAACCAGATCTGATGGGGAAAAAACATGCATTTTCAAAGTTTGTTTTTCCTGTCTCTAACCTGCCATAAATTCACATTTGCCACCTTCACAGCCAGTGAAATTAAACAGAACACGACTCTCCACAGCAGACGTGAAGGCTGAGATTCTGCTGCTCTACCTGACGCTTTAAAAGGAGAAAAGCTCATCTGGAGCTCCTCTTCTGAGTCATGCAAATGATCCCTAAATCAAATATTTTTGCTTCAATTGGAACCTATAAAAATTAATATAAAACCTCACTGGCCTGGCAGACTAGGGCTTCATACCTTGCACAGGGCCAGGGAGAAAAAAAACCACCCTTTTGGGAGTCTTCTCTGAGCCAGGGTAAATAAATTTGGTCATGAAGTCAGGCCCTCTTAGCATATTTTTGAGTGAATCAGATAATCCTGTCAAGCTATTTAACGTCCCAGCAAACCACCGGGGAGCCGCGAGTGGCCTTCCCTGTTGACTTTGGCAGGAAGGGGAGGCTGAAGGCCTCCCCCCACCCTTCCTTGCCTCTTCTCAGCGGCTAAGAAAAGAAACCCATTCAAGCTGGGCCTGGGCCTGGTGTCAGGCATGAGAGCCCTTCTCGGGAACCCCGGGGGAGCCTGGGCGCCTGGCTGGTGGGGACGGCTCACGCCCTCGCTCCTGCAGGCGCGGGTGGCCAGTGGGGCTGGGGGTCCCGTCTTGGTCTTGTCATCACTCTGCTTCTCGCGGCAGGAATTCTTGACGGGCACTTATGTAGGCGGCAGGCAGGTGATGAATGAGGCGGAGCAGAGTGCACAGGCCTGCGTGGGGAAAGGCCTCTGTGGTTTATTTTTCTTTGGTCAGAGATGTTTTTGGGCTGGCTGGTGGGTGAGCAGGTGGCCTGAGGCGGTGGGTGCATGGGTGTGGGGGGCAGGGGGCTAGGTATACGGGACCTGTACCGGGTGACATGTACAACGTCAGGCACATGTAGCTGATCCTCACCCCTTCCTAGAGGAGGGTATTTTCATGCCCGTTTAACAGAAGAGGAAACTGAGGCCCGGGGAAGGGTTGGTTTTCCGGGTCCCACTTTGCACCTCATCAGGTGTCCTCTCTGTAGCTCTAGCTCCACTCACAACCAGTCTTCCCCGCTCCAGGAACACCCAGGGCACACCCTGCATACCCAGGGCCCGTCCAGCTTATTCATGTCACTAACGCCTTCTGGGCGTTCTTCATCCCTCCCTGCCAGCACTGGCTCAGGCTGCCAGCCACCCACCCCGGATCCTGCAGTCCAGCCCCACACTGCAGGCTGTGTATTCTCAACCCTAAACCTGACCTGCTCACCCTTCAGAGTCCTGTCACAGGTCCTGTGATCTGGCCCTGGTGACCTCTCTCCTGAGCTTGTCACCCCACATGAAGGTTCAGGTTTCCCAGAGCACACCAAGCTCTCACCATGCCTGCCTACGCTCTGGCTGCTCCTTCCACGCAATCTCTCCAATCAGCCAACTCCTACTTAACCTTGGAGGCCTGGCTTAACACCACCTCCAAGAAGCCTTCCTTGACAGCGTCCCCTAGCGCACTGGGTTCTTCTCTGAGCTTGCACATCCCCTTCCTTGAAGTGCTTCCTTCCCTGAGGGCACTTGCTCCGTGGTCAATCCCTGCAGGTCTGTCACAGTGAGCTTCATTCACCAGGGCTGAGGTCATCAGTGGTCCCAGCACTGGGCCCAGGGCCCTGCCCACATCAGGGACTCAATAATTGGACATCAAATGAATGGATGAGTGAGTAGCAGGAGGAGCCCAGTCAGGAGTCCTGGACAACAAGTTTGGTGATGAACTCAGGCTGGCAGCCCCAGGCACAGGCAGGCCAAGGCCAATGCTACTGCCCTGAGGAGGAAGGGCAGGGGGAGAGGGAAGGCGCTGGGGCCAGGCCTTGGGGGACAAGTTTGATCAAGTCCTGTTGACGGTAAGCAAAAGTGGCAGGGAGGGCAGGCGGTGGGGCTGCGAGGCCTCCCTCTGCCCGTTTGCAAGGGAAACAGACTTCCGAAGCATTAGGGCCCAGCAATTAGCACATTCGCCCTTTCCAGCCAATTAAGTGGTCACAAGGGGAACCACATGGAATGCAGGAGGAGGCCCCCCTCCCTGCAGTGATCCTGCAGCAAGGGCTCCTGGACAGCCCCAGCAGGCCGGGCAATGGTCACAGCCACAGTAGCCAGAAGTGGGGGCGAGGCCCCGGTGGGCATCTCTGGAGTGGGCAGTGGGCAGCCTGCTCACCAAATACATGGTGCAAACCAAAGAGCAGTCAGAGTGAGGCGCCCAAGGAGGCCTGGGTGTGGCAGCCCAGAATGCAGGGTCAGGTGAGGATAAAGCATCTTCCCAGGGCCGCCCGGACAGGGGAGGAGAGGGCGCAGGAGGCAAGGCATCAAGAAGCCCAGGTGCTAATATCATCCACATGGTAGGGTTACTATGAGGCACTGATGAAACTGTGCTCAGCGAGTGTTTGGTACACAGCACAGTACACTGTCAGTGCCGCATAATGTTGGCTATTTTTATTATCAGTAACAACCATTCAGTGTGTGGGGCACCTGCCCTCACCTGCCGCCCATGCAGGTGCCCACTTGCTATCCTGGAGGAGGACTGGCTTGCTGTACGTACCCATCCCTGGTGCTCTCAGCCGTGGGTAGAGGGGACAGATGGTGGTGGGAACTGGTGGTGGCATCCAGTGGGTGGTGTCTGGAAGGGACATCGTGCAGAGGGGGCAGGATGCCTGATGCCAGCCCATTATGGGGGGTGATGGAGCCAGGATACACGCCTGCAGGGAAGCAAAGAAATATCACTGGGCTTCAGCCACTCGCTAGACATGGCTGTGGATGCCCCAGGAGCTGTGTGCCTGCTTATGGAGAGAGAAAGACAAGAAGGGAAACCAGTGAGGCTGTATTCATAGGTTAGGAGTCCTAAAGGGGGAGACGATGGCCCCACTTTGCTCTGTTCATGCCGTGGCTGCTGGGCTGTGTTCAGGGCCGAGGTCTATGCAGAGAGCAGAGGTGGGCTGACGAGGGGCGTCAGAGGCCTGCAGTGGTCAGGCTGTGTGTGTGTGTGTGTGTGTGTGTGTTTACTGAGGCGAGGGTTGAATGCAGCAGGAGGGCTCAAATCCCTATTCTGGGAAAGAAGGGGCTCGCTCTGCATAGCTCCAGGAGGAGACAGAGACCTTGGGGTGAAGAGAAGCTTGAGAGAAGCAGACTCTAGCTCAGGGCTCAGAGCCGCTGCCGGGTAACAGGCTACCTTTGAGGAAATGAGCTGCCTATCCCCAGAGACATGCAAGCAGAGCCTGGATGTCCGCTGTGAGGGGTTCCAAAGAAAGGACGACTGTGCAAGCTGGCCTGGGAGACTCAGAAGGGATGCCATGGATGATCGTGTAGGCTGTACACTGCACAAGGGTCCTGACTGAGGAGAGGAGTTACCATGCTCTAGTCTTAGATTCTAAACCTCGAGAAGACACCTACAGGGTGACATCACCTTTTATCACCTTTTACTCCCAAGGGTCTTACCCTTGTTAAGAAAACAGGTGGACTAATGAGTCCAATGGGGACACTAGGTCAGTCAGATGTTGCTCCAGGGGCCCAATGGCGGGTCTGAGAGTAGTTACTGAGGTCAGTGCTTCCTTCACCAAGGAACCCCAATTAGAGGCGAGAATGAACTCCTACTCTGGGACTGGAGCCTGCGAGGGTCACAGCAAGGGTGGCAAATTTTTGATGTTCTTTATTTTATGGGGAAAAAATGAAGCCAATTTTGTATCCCCTCTTTAATCTGGCTATGTTGATTTGAATTTTAATAGAAACTCACATCATTTTCCCCGAAATCAACTCAAGTTGATGCCCTGGGAGGACTCCGTGGACCCCAGAGCCGCACCCAGAGCTGCACTGACACACTGCCCATTCTGACTGGTCAGCTGCTGTGCTCTGAGCATCACCCTAGTTATTATGAACCCAGACCCAACGCTCTTATCACCTCATAAGGACCATCTGAGAATACACCACGCTCTTTTCCTGGATGTGGTAAAGGAGGAACTTTTACCTTCTCAGGTGGTTGGGTTTCCAAGGCTAGCTCATCCTAGGCTGGCCCTTCTGGCCCAGGCTGCAATTCAGGGAGCTACTACCAGGAAATTGAGCAGGGATGGGGCAGGGATTGCAAGCTCAATGCCATAGGTGGCACAACTGGGAGTAAAATAAGTGAAATGGCAGGGGTTGCAATAGGGAGCAGTGGGGACTGTGGCACTACACAGTTTGTAGACCAAACAGTTTGCAACCCCTGGCCTAGAGTTAGAGCGACAAACATCCTATGGATGGGTTACATTAGGTGAAATTCTACTCTTACAATAACTGTGAATAATAGCTAATTAAGAATACACTATATGCCAAGCTCTTTTCCCACACTATCTAGTTTAAGCACGTCAACAACCGTCAACAGGGGGGATAAAATGATCCCATTTTAAGATGAAGAAACTAAGTCTTAAGAACTTCAATGATTCATCAAAAATCACGCAATGGGCAGCTATCAGGCCTTCCAAGTAACACCAGTGATACCAAGAGAAAATCCACTTAAAGCCAGGCCCAGGAAATGGCCAGGGGCTGCAGCTCAGGCTGTGGCCTGGATGTCTGGCTGTGGGCCTCTGCCCAGGCTTCACTGCGGGCTGGCTGTGAGACCCAGGCTCTGAATGGGCTCTTGAGAGCCCTCTGCCTCCTGCCCTAGTCCTTCCCCTTCCCTGTCTCGGGGACCTCTGCTCACATCCATCTGCTGCCTCCCTCAGCCACACACCCCTCCTGGCGTGGGCAGGGAGGCAATGGAGGGGACTTCTGTGGCGGGAGCCTGGCTCAGCACTGCTCATGGTTTGCTCCACTCACCACTCTCCATAGCACCTCCTCACCTGCCATCTTGAACCAATTTGGGGGCCTGACAGCTAGGAAGGCCTAGAATCCTGGTAAATCCTGCTCCCTCTCCCTCAGCCGTGCTGGCCTCATGCTTTTCACGTCCTCACTGCTGCCCAACATGTCACCTGGGTCAGCTGAAGGAGGCCTGCCAGATATGCTCCTGAAGAGAGCCGGTCTTTCCGGGCGAGAGACCAGCTGGCGGGAGCCTCCTCCAGTCAGATGACGAAGTTCAATGTTGTCCTCACCCCTCTGTTCTGGACTCTTCTGTCCACACTCGTTGAATCTGTCCCATTTTCTCCTGCCTTTGCCCTGCCCTGGTCCAGGTCCCTGTGTGTACAGCCCCCTAAGGATGAACACGTGGTGGGCGACTCGGTGTGCGAACCAGGCACGTTGAACACGTGAACAGATGGTGGGCGGGAACAAGGGAACCACTGCCTCTTGAGGAGCAGCGGGAGCGGGGCCGCCCTGGGGCCTGCCTGGCCTCTCCCCAGGATGCACTACTTCGGGCTGTAAATCAGCGTCATCAATCATCAGCCGTGAGCGCTTAACCTCTGGCCCTAACATCTGTTCCCAACCATGCCTCAGGCGTCTGCGGTAGGGTCTGCAGAACCTGGCAGCTGAATCCCAGGGGGACCTAGGACTCCTGGGTTTGCCTGGTGGGTCCTTCTTCTCCCCACTGCGCTGGAAGCAGCTGGAGGACAGGGACCAGCACAGAGCCTGGCACACAGCAGGTGCGCAGTACGGTGAGGTGTGGCACTGGCGGTTTGGTTAAGGACACAGCCTACAGCCAGACAGCCGGGGTTCAGACCTGCCTCTGCCATTTACTGGTTGTGGAGCCTCAGCAAAAAGTCACTTAAGTGCTCAAGGCCTCCATTTCCTCATCTGGAAAAGAGCACACTCACACGCACTTTATGAGGCTGACGAGAGGATTATGCCAGTTCACACGTACACGTGTAGTCCCTAGAACAGCTCCTGGTCAGTGAATGTTGGCTGTAGTGTTACTATGAGACAGATGAGTAAATAGTGACTCTTCTCCTTCACCATGAGCAACAATGATATGATAAAATTCCTCGTCACACCGGGTTTATACAAGTGATCACAATCACATCTGTTGTCACAGCAGGTCTGGGGTGGGGGAGAAACTGAGGCTCAAGGCAGGGGAGACACCACTCACTGTCAGAGCAGGCCTGCGCAGGCCTGGTATCGCCTGCCCCTCCCGCCCGTGACACTGCCTCAGTGACTTCATTCCTCATCTGTAGCCCGGGCTCACTGGGGATTGAATGAGATGATGTTTGTCAAGTGACTGGCCCAAACCGGTGTTCAAGAGATGGTTACTACTGGACCTGGCCCCTCTCCCCGGGACAAGCCCTGGGCTGGTATCTGGGAGATCAGGCTCCCAACCTGGATCTGTTGCTGACTTTTCGGATGGCCTTGGGTCAGTCCTTTTCCTGCCCAGACCTGAGTCCTCCAAGGATAAGAATGATGCGGCTGCAGGACCTCTGTCCCAGGGCAGCCTTTGCTCATCAGTCAAAGCCTTTCTTCCTGTTGAGCCTCAGAATCCTTCTCAACACAAGAGCTCCAGACACAAGAGCTGGGACTTGAGATGCAAACCTCATCCCTAGGCTGAGTCTCCCTAGGGTCCCTTCTCATTCTACTATTTCAGCAACTCTGATCCTGTGAGAGGCAGCCCATGGCAGAGGGGCCCCCTAGCTGGAGAGAGGTGGGTGTGGTCCCTCCTCCATGGGCCCATCCTGCTGGGATGTCCTCGCCCTTGTGAATCTGTTTGAGCACAGGCCCTAGAGAAAGGCAAGACACCTTCTCTTCCTGAGGCGGTTTAGTTAAGTGTTTTGACACAGTTTTAAATCTGCTACAGTTTTAAATCTGCTGCAGCTTTAACGTTGAGGGGAAAGAATTTTTTAAAAAACTAGAAAATAAAAAATGTTTAAAATGGTTGGAGTAATTCAAGAAATCCCGGAGGGTGGGAAGAACTTTCTGCTCTGATACTGTGGTTTCTTTGGGGGATAGGGTAGGGGCATAACACAAGTATTGTCAGCTGGAATCCACAGGACACACTACCCTTTTCTGGGCTGGATTCCCAAGCAGCCAGGAATCCCTGCTGGGGCCTGAGACCTGCTCCGTGGCCCGCGTCTGCTGGGAGGGACAGGCAGGCTGCCTCAGCTGGACCAAAGGCTCTGAGCGTCCAGATGGATGGGCTACAGGGTCCCAGGAGTTTGGGAGCAGGCGGGGGGCCCCATCTTATGATGAGCTGGAAGCAATTATGGCCAAGTTGCCCACCTTCTTGGAGTCTCAGTTTTCTCCACTGAAGCAAGGAGTCATGGTGGGGAGTACATGGGACTTTAAGTTAAGTTCCAGACTTGAACCCTGACATAGGTCATAGTGTAGGAGCTGTCTTAGTGAAGGGGAAGAGAGGGGAGGGGAGGCCGGCAAGGTGTGTACAGTGGCTTGGAGACAAGAGGGAACATGGGGTGTTCAGAGAACTGCATCCAATGTGCCAAGGTTGGGGCAGGAGGCCTGGGAGGAGAGCCTAGGCCCTGCGACGAGGTCTGGGAGATGAGGCTGAGAGGAGCTGGGGCTTCATTTCATGGCAATGGGGAGCCACAGAAGAGTGTGGAGGAATGTACACCTGGTCAGATGAGCTGCAGAGGCAATAAAGCCCCAAGTGGGGGGGTTACTTCCAGGAAGTGGTGCCCACATGGCCCCTGGTGCCCACAGAGCATGGCTGTCCTCCCACAGGGCTGGGTACCAGAAGGCACCATTCTGGGCTGGGCGCCTGGCCCTGTCCCCCCGCCTGCATACCTGGGAGCAGCTCCTGGCCCAGGGCGCGGCCACCCTTCCCGTCGCTGGCAGCCAGCTGTGTGGACGCGTGGAGCTGCTGCAGGGCCAGACACTCGGTCAGGACGTCGGCCTCGGCGTCGGGGCCTGTGTGCAGCTGGGGAGCGAGCAGAGGGAGAGAGGGTGTTAGCACAAGACCGCCTGTCCACGGGTGACCCCCAGCTGAAGGGATGGGGCAGGAAGGACAGTGGCCCCAGGACACGACCTCTCGCCTCTCTGCACCTCAATTTCCTCATCTGTAAAATGGAGCTAACTGGGTACATGGCTGAGCAGCAGATGTGAGACTGAACAGGCTGGGATTTTAATAGGGAGAGTGTGGCTATGAGAGACAGGGAGAGCTGTCAGACCGAGGGAAGGAGGTGGGGTAGGAGTTTGATGGAAGCTTCCCAGACTGAGAGTCTAGGGACCAAGAAGTCCCCAGTGAGCCAAAGTCCACTGGGAGTCAGGGGAGGGGGGTTCCCGAGTCTCCCAGGAAGGGGTCTTGCCTCACATCCCTGCCAGGCCTGCTGCTGGGTCACTGGCTGGGAGTGCCCACAGGAGGCACGGCCCCAGCACAGATGCTGAGGGGGCATCACAGTGTAGCAGCTGGGGCCTCCCAGGTGGCTGGAGGTCTGTGAGCAACATTCTCGGGGCTACCATGGGGTGACTGACACCGTGGGAGTAAGATACAGCAAGCCCGCTGTGAGTGTCTTTCCTTCCTCCCTTCCCACCAACATCTTTTTTCCTTCCTTGCACAAGGTGCAGCAGAAATAGTCCAGGGCTGGGGACAGAAGACCTGGGTTCAAATCCCACTCCACTTCTTCTTACTCCCTGTGTGACACTGGACAAAGGACCTCTCTGGCCCTCCCTTCACCTGCCTGTAATTAGCAACACTAACCAGCTCTCACACCAGACTGCTATTGAGGAGTGATAAGAGGAGGGGCATGGATGCTTGATGAAGGTGCTGTGTCAAGGGCTGGCTCACTCCTCTGGCCGAGTCCCCTAAAGTCACATGACAGCGGGCTTGCTGGGTCAATACTTGGCCTTGAGGTTGTTGGCTAAAAGCAAGCTGGGGCTGGCAAGTCTTTGATCAATAACCCTCAACTGTTTCTAAGGACAGACTTGAGTGTGACACCTCAGAACATCTTCACATCTCCAGATGGGGCCAGACTGGCATAGGGAGGGGCTGACTGGGGCCCTCGGGCACTGTGGGGGTCATTTAACTGGATGGGAAGGGCCCCTTCTCCCAGGGTAATCCCAAAGCCTGACTATCAGAGTACTAAAGATTGACTTATCCAAACCTTCATTTTATCTGGGACAAAACTGACCCAGAGAAGGCAACAGCCTTGTCCCATATCACACAGCAGCTGGGAGTCAGCCCTGAGGGTTTTTCCACCCTCCCAGGCTATCAGAGCCAACACCCAGGCTTGGGGAAGGCCTGCCCAGCCTCCCGATGGGCTCTCGGCTCCCTGACCCAGCAGCTGTTTTCCATGTAAATTAAGTTTCTGGCAAAAGAGGGCCAAGGCATGTTCTTGCAGACCGCAATGTCGATCGGATTAGGAGCAGCAGGAGAGGAGAATTAAGGAAGAAAAGCATTTCTAATTCTCTCTGAAACGCATCAGGGCTGCCAAGGAGCTGTCATAATACAAGGGTCGCTCTACGCAGAAAGATACATCATCCCCGATGGCTCTTAATGGATGCTTATTGTTGGGAAGTTTGCAGATCTGCGGCCCCAGGTCCCTGGGGCTCGGTGCGAGCCAAGCAAGGGGCCTGGGAAAACCAGGGCAGGATTCTGGTCCTTGGGCACCAGTCTGCTTGGGACAGAAGGCTCCCTGGCATGGGGCCTGGGCCATTCCCTGTCGCTGCCCAGGCCCCTCAACCTGAGAGCAGTGGAGGGAGCTCAGGCCCTGGAAGAAGATGGGTCAGGATGGGACTCTGGCTCTGTCACTCCCACCCTTTGTTAACTCTACGAGCCTCAGTTTCCACATCTCTAAAACGGGGTGAAAACTGCTCCATTCCCCATTCCTAGGGTTACAGTGAGGACTAGATGAGACATAGTCTGTGAAGCACTTCCTTCTCAGGGTGAACAGGATGTGGTGTGTTCCCTGGCGAGCTTACGGCACGCCCTCTGATCATGTTCCCTCTCTGCTCCACTGCCTCCAGTGGCTCCCACTGCCACCAGCAGCTCCCACTGCCTACACGATAAAGACCAGAGTCTTGAGCTGGGCTGTCCCCTCTCCACTGTCTTTCGCACTGAGGCCTGCTTGCCTCTCGCTCTCCATCTTTGCATACCCCCACTCCCTGGACCATAGCAGTCTGCATTCCCCAGCCTCTAGGCCTTTGTCTGCTTCATTCCCGCTGTGTCCACACTTCTTAGAATAGTGCTTGGAAAACAGTAGGTGCTCCACAAATCTTGCTGAACAAATTAATGAGCTTTTCCTCTCTGTCCTCCTCTGTCATACTGATGTCCCCAGATGGGCCCCTGGTGTTTCTCTTCCTCCTCAAACCTCCCTGGCACTCAGGCACCCCTGCTCCCATGGCCCCAATGGCCCTCGGGAGATGTGGGTTAAACCCAACAGGTAGGTTCTGCTCTCAGTTGCAGTCCCATCCCTCCTGCTGCGCTGGGTCCCTCAGCGGCTCACACGCCCCTGTCTAAGACAGTATCTGCTGCTTCCCCTGCAAACCTGCTTCTTTTTTAGATTCTCTGTCCTGCTGAAGAGGATCACCATCCATCCTGCCCCCAAAGTCTGACACTGGTGTTCCTTCTGCCAGTACCCCTGCCCAGCCGAGCAGTCATTAGACCCAGTCCCTCTCCCGCCACCTACCCTAAGTGGGGGCCCACTGTCTCTCCTGCTCCCAAGCAGTGGCCCCTCTGCCTTGAATTTTCTTCCAACCACCTCAATTCATTCACCACACAGCCCCTAGAGCTATCATTCAGGGTAACACGTCCCTCCTCTGCTTACAACCCCTTGATGATGGCACCCCCTGACGTCAGAACAGCCTCAGACTCAACAGGGGTTCAGCTGTCCTGTCACCCCGCCCTCCACTCTGTGCCTCGCTGCTCAGCCCTGAGACAGGCAGAGTGTCCACTGGTCCCCACACAGTGTTTCAAGCTTCAGTCGCTTTCTGGGGCACTGTCTTCACCTGCCCAACACTTACTCCTTCTTCAGGACTTAATGACAACATGCACCCACTTCCATTCTACACTTTGACTATGCGCCGAGTACTGTTCTAAACCCTTGACATGCATTTACTCATTTAATCCTCACGACAACAACCCTTTAAAGCGAGTCCTCTATTGCCCCCCCCGACAGAGGAACATGAACAAAGGAGTCAAGACATGTGCCCAAGGCCATGGGGCTCACTGCGGTGGGCCTGCAGTGCCCCCACCAGCCAGCCGCATGTCATTTTTCCCACCACCTTCTCATTCCCACCCTGGCAGGCTGAGCGCCTTCCCTCTGCCCAGACTATTCTCTGCATATTTCTACTGCAGTCTTTGCCATATTGTACCCAATTATCCGAACAGTAGCTTCGCCTCTTCTACCTTAAATGTGCTCAGAATACTTCTATGAGCCTACAGCTGGGCAAGATCATCTCACGCAAAGCCTGTTTCATAATGAAGTGTTGGCTAGCTCATGTAATGTACTTTATACCGTAGTGCAGGGGAGGAACAGGACAGCTGTCTGGGAACAGAATGGCTGTTAGTGTATCAGTTGTTCACCCTTGGGGCTGTTTTGTGGTCGTGCAGCTGACTCTGCCCCTACCCAGCATCACCAGGGAGGGTCTACCGCACATCGAGAGCCTGGAAAATGATCAACATTAAAAATTCGAAGTATGGATTTTGCTGAATTTGTTTTGCTTTCACACCATTGTAAAGGCGAACCATCGTAAGTCGAACCACCCACTGGGGACAGTCTTGACACTCAGGGGCTGGTGGGAGGCAGATAGAGGAGGAGAGACAGTGGCATCCTCAGGTGTGGAAGGCTGAATGCATGCAAGGGGTGTGGCTTGTACCTGTCTTGATGTTGGATGGGAGGCCAGGGGGCCAGGGGGCGTCTGCCGAGATGGGCCTGGGACAGAGCCGCTTACCTTCTTACGCACCTGCTGCTCTTTGGCTGAATGGGCCTTCACGTGCTTGCGGAGGGAGCTGGGGTCTGTGTAGCGCTTGGAGCAGCCAGGGATCTGGCAGGCGTAAGGCTTCTGTAACGTCAGAGGGCAGAGGTGGGGGTGAGTGAGGGGCCACCCGCCAGGCCCAAGCTCCCACTGTGTGGCCTGCAGTGTGGAGGACGACTGGACTGAAGGCCGGCTGCAGGCTCCTGCCCTGTCTCCCTTCCCACCCCTGACCAGGCGGGGTCTGACCCAGCCAGGCCTGCCCATGGATGAGGGGAAGGTGCCTGGTAGCGAAGGAGGGGGTTTGTGTCTCTATTCTACCCTCATGCTGGGACCTCAGGTAAGTCACAGCCCCCAGGCCCCACCAGTCTCACTTTTCTCCTCTGCAAAATGGGGCCAACTGAGTTTGAAGGATTCTCCCAGCAGTGACACTGGCCCTAAGAAAAGTACACCCTTTGTGGCCCCCAGCTGCAGAGAAGCAACAAGTGGATCAAGAGTAAAGTGAGGTGGTTGCCTCGGAGAGGAGGAGGGGAGAGGGGAAGAGAGGGAGACAGCACGAGGTGAGGGGGACACAAACATGGGGACGAGCTGGAGTAGGGCAGGGACCCAGGCTGGGAGCAACTGACCAAATCTTGCAATGGGTCCAAAGTCCCCAGACTAGTCCCCAGGCCACAAGAATCTCAGGTCCTCAAGCTGACAATCACGGGAGGCCAGAGGGGAACTGGATGTCAGACGCAGCCCCAGGGAGGCTGGGCGTCTGTGCTTTTTGTGTTCTTTCCCCTCGGGGCCCCCAATCACTCACCCAGAACATATCCTTGCCCACCGCCTCCCCTGGTTCCTGCCCGGACCACACCCCACTCTCTGTACTTCCAATCTCCCCTCATACTCATAGCCAGAGGGCCTTTTTCCCAGGCCTGGCCATGCTCGTACCTTCTAAGATACAGACTCCCTGGTGCCCTCAGATACAGGGAGTCTCTGGGTGCTGAAGGCCCTTTCTGACTTGGGCCCTGCCTGAGTCCTCAGCCCTCCTCCTGCCCCTGTGCCACCCGCCCAGGCCTCGTCACCTCCTCTCCAACTGCTCCTCGGGTCTTCTTCCCTCTGGCAGCGCTGTCCGCCTGCGCTGCTGGGTCTGTTGAGTGGTGAGTTTTTCTCAGGGGAGGGTCCCTCTGATTCATCTCAGGTCCCAGGGACTGGCCCAGGACAGGGGCTCTGTGGCTCTAACTGAATTCTGAGCACCCCGTAGATGCCTTCATAAACCTGGCTTGAAGACTCCAGCTGCTACCGGGGCTTGAAACCCCTGAGGCTCCCTTTTGGAATACATCTAGTGGTTCTGATTTCTCAGGGCCCTCTGGCCTCCAGCGACTGCAGGGGATGTGGCAGAGGGATGTCTGGAGGTGACGCGTGTGTCCCTGTCAGACACGCCCACTAGAACTGATCCCAAACCTCAAGGTGAGTCAGCCCTGCTGGACCTCGAAGAGGGCAGATGGGAAGAAAAAAGAGATGGCCATACCTTGGTGCTGCCTCGGAGAGCTGCCAGGTTAAAGAAACGGAGGAGAGCAAAAAGAGAGACAGAGCAGTGAGAGGCTGGCCTTGCTGAAAGGAAAGTGTGGGCGGGAGGGGGGAAGGCAGGCCTCAGACTTGCCCCCACACAACCACACGGAGACACAGACACACACACACACAGGACCCCTCTCTCATGCACCTGACCCCCACCAACACACACACACACGTGCACGCACACACACACACACACACACACACTTTTTCTCTCTCATGGGCCCTGCCCTGTCCTGTCCCAGTCCCTGTCCCTTGGGGACGCTGATACAAATCCGCACGCTTTTGTCAAAAAGCAAACAGAACTCCATGTGTGCAGGCGCACTTGCCTGGAAAGAGGGCATAAAGCTCATCTCTGTGTTTGTTTTTCCAGGGCCTGACGTGTGCAGAACATTCCTCCGGCCCGGCTCCCCCATGAGCCCTCAGGAAACCCTGTGGCTGTCCCAAGCAGCAGCCAAGCCTCAGGCCTAGAGTCACTGCACCGGCTCCAAAGCCTTGTTAATAGCCGGACACTCATGGCCGTGCTGTGAGGATGGAGTGCCTCACAGAGCCCTCCAGGTCCGTGCTCAAGAACAGCTCTTCACCTCCAAGCCCTCCTGATGTTCAGGCACTGTGCTCAGCACCTGCCACCCATGATCTACTTTCAGTCTCACACTCGTCTGGTGAGAAGCATCCCCACTTTGCAGATGAGGAAATTGAGGCTGATGCTTTGCCCAAGATCTCACAGTGAGGAAGAGTGTATTTGCCACTCTGTGAGGGTTCCCCCAGTCTTCTGCAGCCCTGAACCTTCCAGTGAAGTGGGCAACGGAGAGATTATCACCTCCCACCTTCCCTATAAGGAAGCTGAGGCCAGGGCAGTCTGTGGCCATCAGGACTCGAACCCCACATGGAGAGTGTGGGACACGACAGGATCTGGTCAGCATTTGGTCAGCGGTCACAGGCCAGGAAAGGAGGGACTCAAGTTTGCTGTGAAGACCCTGTGTTGGGCCCCCACCCCATCCATCGCTTCAGCTGATGCCCCCTTTCCTCTCTTGCGAGGTAGGTGTCTGAGGAAACTGAGGCCCAGAGAGGGCTGGGTGGTGCTCCTTGGACCTCGGGATCAGGTGAAGGGCTGGGCTGGAACCCAGGCTGGTTCTCTCCAGTCTGTCCCACCACTTTCGTGCCCATGGAGAGAATCCCACGTTCTCTGGTGCCAGAGGGGAGCTGAGGACACGACTGGGTCCCCTCTGCAAAACAAGGCCCAGCCTGTACGGCGCTGACCCGGTGGGCCTGAGCTCTGGGTGCTGGGAAAGCAGCCTAGCCATGCGGGGCCGCCTGTGGTGTTTCCATGGGGCTGGTGCGAGCCAGGCCTGGTCTTGGCGGCTGCACCTCCCAGGCTTCACCCGGACCTTCTGGGGAGATGCAGGCCTGAGATAACCCTATGGGCTCATTCTGGGCCTGACCTGACCCAGCCCTCAGAGTTCTGTTCACACACCAAGTGGGGGCCAGAGGCCTGTTGCTCTGGGGCTGGGTCCAGGAAATGCAATAAAAAGCAAGGAAGGGGGTAAGTCAGAGTAGGTGACCCCGAGATGCCTGGTGGGACATCCCCCAAGGCTTTGGGGAGGGTGCAGAGAGGCCTGGTGCTGTCGCAGCTGCCTAGTGGCCTCTGGGAGATGTAAACAGGGTGCTGGGGCACAAATCGTACCCCCAAGACCAGGACCCGGTGCCAAGGGCCCCGAGGGCTAGGCACGTGAGGAGGTAAGAAGTCAGAGGGATTCGTTAGCATGCCTCCTCATTTCATGTGCCCGACCCCGTGGCAGTGAAGCCTGAGAAGGGAGGGATGGGGACAGGGGGCAGGCTCAGGGTAGGGGCAGGGCTCTTCCCTCCTACTCTGTCCCCTCAGCTCTTCACTTCCCTAGGTGGCTGACACACCTGCAAGGGCACTGGACTTGGACTCGCGCAGACTGGGTTTCTGTCCCAGCTCCGCCACTTCCCGGCTGTGTGACAGTAAATGACTTCATCTCTCTGAGTCTGTTTCTGTATTTGCCCAACAGGGATAGGCTCCCACCTTGTGGTCTGTCACCAGGATTAAACTGGGGGAAGGTGTGTATGGTATTAGGGGAGAGGGGAGATGTGCAGAACCTTCTGCCCAGGGCCTGGCCTGGCCCCAAAACATGAATTCCCTGATATTTCTGCTATCCCCCTCCCTCACCTTTTTTGGGTGTTGGTTTTCCCATCTATGAAACCCCAGAGGGCCTCCAGCTCTGACCTCTGTTGTTTTTGTGGCCCTCCTGTTTCCTCATCTGTATGTCTGTGTACTAGACAGACTGGACTGGACAGATACTCAGGTCTCTCAGCACGCCCACCGCAGAGTTCCCCAAACATTTGCACAAAGAGCAGAGACACAGGCTGGGGGCCCACATGAGGATCTGGCTACAGACGAATCTCCTGTTGCACATGCAGGTTGGGGTTCTCCCAGGCTGAGTGCATCTCCTCACATAGGCGCTGTGACACTTGTGTGAGGCCCAGCTCTGAGTCAGCTCTGCCGGGTTTTCCAGCTGAGTGGGCAGTGAACCTCCCAGGACCCTGCTTTCCTCACCTGTCAAATGGGCTAGTGAGCCCCTGACTGGCAGGGTCAGTATGAGATTGTGGGAGACGATGTTGTAGGAAGCGCTCTGTTAATCGCTGAGGTCTGCATGCACAAGAGAGGACCCTTGTACTGACACTGTGACAGAGTTGTGTGTTATCACACTGTCTGACACAAACAAGGGAAAGAAGGTGGACACATAGGTATCTGGGGCCCAGGTCACTATTCCAGAGGCCAGGAGTTGGGCCCTGCTCACCTCAACTGCTCACCCACCGTCACCTTTCTCCACGGAGTGGGTGGGTGGAATGAGCAGGGAGGACCTGCTCTGGGGTGACTGACAGGCCCGGGGAGAGGATGCAGGATGGCGAGCCCACCCTCTCAGTGGGGATGTGCCTGGGCCAGCATCCCTGGGCTAAAACAGTAGTTCTCAACTAGGGGAGAGTTTAATACCTCCTCCCCAGGATTCCTGGCCATGTTGAAAGACCTTTTTGGTTGTCATAACTGGCAAGTGGGACATGGCTCCTATCTAGTGACTAGAGGCCAGGGATACTGCTAGACATCCTATAATGACAGTACTTTCCTCTCCCCACAATCATCCTGTCCAAAACGTCAACAGGGCTTGAGGATGAAGTCAGGGTTTCTGCGCGGGGCCGGCTGCCACCCTGCATTAGACAGGTGGGGGTAGTGTGCACGTCCTCCACCCACCACCCTCAGCCTCTGCCCTGGGCCCTACCGTGTCCAGGTGGGTGCGCTGGTGCTTGGCGCGGTCGCTGGAATTGCTGAAGGCCTTCTGACAGCCTGGGTGCTGGCACAGGTACGGCTTCTCGCCCGTGTGGCTCCGCAGGTGGATCTTGAGGTTCTCCAGTCGCGAGAAGGCCTTGCTGCAGCCTTCAAACTGCAGGAGAGGCCGGTGAGGGGTGCTCTGCAGCCCCTGGAAGGCCCACCACACAGCCTGGAAGTGGGCCCTAGCATCCTCTGCCCCCTCCCCCCCCGGTCCTGCCCAAGGCCTCCAGGTGTCCCCAGTTCAGCTCCCCATGAAGTGCTCAGGACCCAGACTCTATCTGGGAAGGCCTGATGTGTCCAGAACAAATGCACTCTTGACTTAGCAATCGCCCCTAGGGCTGAAGAAAAAAGTGGTCTTTTCATCTCTGGATCTGGATGGATCTGCCCCCCAGTGGCATCTGAAAATGACGTGCTGCCCTAACAGCAGCACAGCCCTGAGTGCACAAGATGCAGGGACACATCCAGTGCAGACAGCCCTGGATTTGGAACCCAAGACCTGGATCTGAGTTAGGCTCTGTCCCAGTGACGTTTGTGCAGTGCCCTTGACTTCTCTGTGCCTTGTATCCTTGCCTAGAAACTTGAGACTGTGTGGTCACCACTCAGGGCTAATATGAAGGCCCCCAAGGCGTAGGACACTGACTGTCAAAGGGCTCTGCCCACCTGGAATACAAGTATTGATGCTGACTGCTGTCAGAGCAATGACCACATTTGTAAACTCAGTGTCTTTGATTTATCATTTGGCTGTTTATCTGGGCAGTGGGCATGTGGTGGGTACAGCATAGACATGTGACTGATGCCCCTGATCCCGGCAGCCTCTGCCCAGCTCTGCCCTCTCTCCCCAGAATCCTCTAAGTTCAAACTCCCCCCTCCCTTCTCTACACAGCTACCTGAGGAGGCGCTGATGAAGGAATGGGACCGCACTGTTCCCACCTAAAGCCCTGAGGGCCTGGCTTTCAAACACCCAGCCCTCCACACCTTCCAGCCCCTCTTGACTCCCCACCAGAGATCCACAACAGCAAGGGTCTGCAAGGCAGTTTCAAGCCTTTGTTCACACAAGGCACTCAGCAAGGAATGCCCTATCTCGTACAGTCCACCCAATCCCCCTTCAGCCTCCAGAGCCCAGCCTGAATGCTGGCAGGCAGAGCATTCCCTGGTTCCGGTGTGGCTGGCTACTCCTTCCTGTTTCTCCCCGCTGTCTGGCCACCATTCCCACGGTGCTCGCCACGGGCGGGAGGAGGAACTGACACCGGCCCCACCTGCTCCGTCCGTCCTGGCGTGCTGCTGCGTGTTTCACCACACAACAACCGTGAAATGCGTGGCCTCACTGTCCCCACCTCAGAGACAGACGCTTCCTGGGGTGACCACAGGGCTGGAACAGGATGCAGACCACATCTAGCACCAAAGCCCAGGTGACTGCCATGCCTGCTGCCTTCCAGGGCAGGTGGGCAGGCGGAGGTGACCCTCGAGGAAGAAGAGATCAGAGGAGACCAGGCTCCCTCTCCTGAGCCATGGGTTCCATCCCCCAGGCCAGGGCAGACGTGATGACCCAGAGACAACACCGGTCGGGGGCAGGCTCCCTCTGCACCTCTCCCTTAAAGGCCTGGCCACAACTGCAGGCCGTGCTCTGCTGGGACTGGTCCAAGGCAAGCTGCCCACAGCTGGATTTTAGAAACTGTTCCGCTTCCTATTTCCAGATGTTGTGCCTTTTCTGTGCATTAAAACCAGAAGGAAATCCTGTTTAGGGAGTAAATAGGCCACAAGCGGCAACCCCCACCCCTTCTCCCTCCTGCATGGCTTTGTGCCAAGTTCACTAAAGTGAGGCGGAGCAGCGGCTGAAGAGCAGGCTGCCCCTGGGCCCCCAGCCAATCCCTTTGTTCCTCTCTGGCCGAGCCGCAAGGGTGGACATCTGAGGCGGGAGGCAATAACTCCTCGCGTGCTGCGTGATGTTCCTGACTTTGGGGGGCGGTCTGCCGGACTCCAGGGGTCCGTCTATCCTCTCCTCCCCACCAGGGTCTGTGCGCCTGTCTAGCCAACCCTCCGTCTCAGCGCAGTTGTTCCCACCCCCAGCCTTTGGGCTGTGCCCCTCCTGGGACACTTTCCTTTCCAACTCACTGACAATGCCATTCAGACATGTTTCAGAAGTCCAGGATCTGCAGCTTGGTGTTCACGGTCTTCCAACACGGCCCGACGCCTCTCCTGTCTGCATACACCCCACACGCTATGCCGTGTGGGAGTGATCAGCCCTAAACACGTAGGGGCCTTTCGTGCCCCCAGGCCTGCTTGCTGGGGCTGTTCCCTTGAAGGGACGCCTTTCCTTCCTTCGCTCACTAAGCAGACATCTACTCGTGGTGCTCAAGCACTACCTCCTCTGAGAAGCCTTTCCCAACACCCCCCCAGCTGCTCAGTCACACCCTGAGCTTGCAGCAAGAAGGTTTTCACTGCACATCCATTGCCCTGTCTTCATGTCTTCTTGAGAGTAGGGCTGGTATCTCATTCATGGAACAAAGGGTAGGTTAGAACTGTGATGCAATGGTGGTGAGAATAGGGGTGCTGGGGCCTAGGGGTGTACACATCTCCCTCCAATGTTCAATGAGGTACCCCATACCTGTGCAGGTGCCCTGCGCCCATCCTGCCCGCCCCCACCCCACGGGAACTTCCCTGAGCTGAGTCTCAGGCTGGGGTATAATAAGCAGCTGTCCAGGGCATCATGATGGGAGAACCGTCCCTCTAGGTAGAACCAGAGGTAGCAGCAGGTGGAGAAGGGGTGCTGCCCCATCAGGACAGGTCTGGGATGAGGATGCTGCAGGCACTCCCAGCAGAGCAATGCCCCTATCAGGGCCAGCATCCCAGACATGCCAAGGCCTTGAGGTCCCCCCCTTCACCAACCACACAGATGGGCTAACAGAGGCAGAGAGAAGAGGGCAGGGACGCTCATGGGTTCAGCTCCTGTGTGCTCACTCTGCTAGGCCTGGTACTGTCACTAGTGTGACCCAGCATCCTCTCCATGCCCTCAGGGCAAATATTCCTCCCCTGCTGTCGGGAGCTGAGGCCTGGGGGAAGCCAGCACAGTGGTTGCAGACATGGACCCTGGCGTGGGACGACCAGCTCTGTGTCTAGTCTGTTCCACTTCTGAGTGATCTGAGATGAGTCCCTTCAGCTCTTTGAGCCTCAGTCTCCTCATCTGTAAAGCTGGGTGAGTTCTACCAACCATGGGTAGGGGAGGTGGTTGCAAGGATTTCACAGTAAATGCTCAACATCGTCATTGTAGCTAGCATTTAAGATCACAGAGCGGGTAAGTAGCAGAGAGGCATTCTGCCTGGGGTGGCAAGTCCCTGGCCTGCTGCCCCTCTGCAGAGTTGGAAGAGGGTGTGTGTGCGATGTCCTACTCGGCGTGGTGGGCTCCCATGCCCCACCATGTCCCGTTTCTCCTTCTCACTCCTTAACCCCTCACCTCACTACCCATCTTCTTCCTCCAGCCTGATATCCACGCTAACCCACCCAACACACCCTGGGCTCTCCAGCCCTTGGCTCAGGCACATAAAGGAGGTGTCAGCCTGGGCATGTCTCGAAGGGCAGGTGCCTCAGCATCTCTTTTAATGGGGAGCTACCCTAGGGCTGTCCTGGCTCCACCTCTGAGGAGTAGGCACCCTGTTCAGGTCTGCTCCCCCTCCAACCCCACCACCTTTACCCTGGAGAGCCAGGACTGAGCAGGGTGGTGGACATAGAAATCCTCACCCTGGTATTCTGGCTGGTGTGACCTGGCCCCTGGCAGTGGCTTGGTGGTCTCTGCCCCCTCTAACTCTCACACCCACACTGTTGCATTTCAGCGTAAGAGTGGCCTGGGTGCAAATCCACACTTCCCAACTGGATGACCTTGGGCAAGTTCATTTAACTTCCTGGAGCCCATATTCCTTCACTGTAAATGGAGACATCACCTGGGCACATGGTGAGTGGGTGCTCCTGTGAACCACAAAGCACATGCAGCATCTGTGGCCCAGGACCCTGATGCCAACCGTGCCTACCCAGAGAATTACCAGGCACCTCTTACTCAGGATGATTTTGAAACACACCAGCTCACATAATGAAACACAACAGATTTATCTGGCCAGAAGCAAAGGCTCGCATGCCACGGGCAACAGAGAGAGTTGCTACTGTGGGTAAGGGGTACACAGGGGAGAAGGAACAGAAGGGACATCTAACAGTCTAGAAAAATGTAAGAATGGGTGTTAGGTTTTTCTTATTTACTTAGCATGGAAAAACATTAAAGTACGTACTGAGATGAAACTGGGGTGAATTCACAATGATGTAAGTGACTGGGTGACACCCTCTCAGTCACCTATTAGGGGCTGGGTGCTGTGTGTGTTTCATTTAATTATGACAGCACACTATTCTAGTGAGGCTCCATCCAAGCCCCACTCTGCAGAGGAGGAAAATGAGGCTCAGAAAGCTGACATCACAGGCTCCAGGCCACACAGCCAGTAAGGGCAGAGCTGGGATCTGATCTCAGGTCTGGCTGATGTGCAAGTCTGTCTGTATGTGTCCCTAACTGCTTTGGCCACTGCCTCAGGGACCCCTACACAAAGCACCAAAACCAGGCTATGGCACTTGGGAGCTATTACCGTGATTTCCAGCTGGGCTCACATCCTGGGTTCCTTCCCAGGCAAAGCCAGGCCCAGCCCTGGATGCAGAGCTGATGCTGGGAAAGGGAGGCGCCCTCCTCTCCCCTGGCGCCTCTGAAAGGAGATGCCACCACATAGACAGAAAAGCCGAGGCGATTCAGTGGAGAAGAGCGAGGCTGGCTGAGGCACGGAGTGCAGAGCCTTGAAAGGCCCAGTTCCCACATGTGGGGCATGTTACAGAAGAAGACTCAAATAACGGGGGAAAATACCCCGGGAACCGTGAAGCCGTAGACCATCTGGAGTTTTATAGTAACAGGCAGGGGAAAAGCAGAACCTAATTGAAAAAAGTCCACTGCAATCCATTACCGCTGCATGCAGCTCACAGAACCAAGGGCAGGAGATGAAAGATGGAGAGGAGCCGTCCCAGGAGCTGCGGAGGGGGCACCAAGCCCGAGGGCTCCTCAAACTCTGGCTGAGGGGCGGGGAGAGGGCACTGGGTCTGACGTCACAATCCAAAGGGCTGGGCTCACCTCACTCAGTAAGCTGCCCTCTCTGAGCCTTCCCTGCATGTGTGAAAGGGCTAAGTGAGGTCATTCTGGGCAGCCCCGGAATGGAGCCAGCTACTGCTGGGCACGCCTGTTCTCCTGCTCTGGGCCCTGAGGAAGGATCGGGCGCCCTGTTTTACACACGAGGTGTGGGACACTGCCACAAGCCAAAGGCCACGAAGCCAGGCAGACAGAAGTTTGTGCTGGGGCCCCACCACCAACAGCCATGTGCTCCAGCAAGTCTCGTGCCATCTCTACCTTCATCTTTCTCCTCTCTAAAATGGGGCCAGCGAAAACGGCTGCTAGAAATAAACAGGAGGACGCGCCCACCACAGGACCTGGCGCACAGCGGGTACCTAAGGAACGTCAAGTTTCCTCCCTGCAGCTGACGTGGTCCAGGGAGGAGGGAGGCCCCTTTTCTCATGCTCTGGCTAAGGATCTGGACACAAAGGGCAAGGAGGAGGTTTGGGGGAACAGGGCACATGGGCAGGGACAGGGGAGGAAATGCCTCCAGTTTTGGCATTTGACAGTGACTTGCTTCTAAACAAACACATTTCTGGTTTAAGGGTAAAATATATTGGGTTACAACAGTCTGGCAGGCCATTCGGGGATCAACTTCTCATTTTTGTACAAACTTTTACCCTACTTTACAACAATGACTTGGATGGGAGAGCTGCACGGTGCCAGATCCTTCTCTAAGATGTCAAATAATTCTGGGTTTGGCCAGCTTGAAAGGCCAGTCAGTTGGGAGCTGAGGTCCACTCCTCATCCCACACCCGGGGAAGGGGACTGTGCCCTGCAGTTACTGTTCTCTGAACCCCATGGGGTTTTCCACAGGGAAATCCTCAGAGCCTCGTGCTTCATGGGCCCCTAGGGGTAGGTGGAGGCAGGAAGGGGAGGGACAGATGTGGAGAGTCCTGGGAGGTGAGGCTGGAGGGCGCCAGCCTGGACTGTGCTCTGTGAGGCTGCGAGGGTCTGGTCCAGCTGCGGTACCCAGTGCCATCTGAGTGAATGAATGAATGGGCAGACAGGAGCAGGAGGGAGACTATGGCCATAACAGCAGCTGTCTCTCTGTGCACCGGGACTGGGCTAAACGCTCCCCAAACACCATCTCCCAGTCCCATTAGGCCAGCACAACAAGCCCCCTTGTTACAGAAGCAGAAATCGAGGCCTGGGGAGTTTATGTGAGAGAGACCCTAAGCTTAGGACTGACAGAGCCTGGGTTTGCCTCCAGCGCCCTCTGTGCCTGGGCCCTCTCCTGTCCTAGGCAGCCAGGCCCGAGAGGCACCAGGAGATCCAAAGCCAGCATGGGGATCTCTCTGCAGCTCTTGGCTCTCCAGGCCTTCACAACCATCTAGAGAAGCTGGCGGGCCAAGGGAGGGGTGGGGGCGCACAAAAGGCAGAGGGAGACTGGGCCAGGGGGCCTCCCTCCCCCTGCTCGTCAGATTGTGCCTGCCCTTGAGAGGAGATCTTCAAAGCTGGTGGGGTGGAGCTGTAGACCCCTGGTTTCTTCCTCATTAGGACTGCACTGGAGGCTCTGGGCTGGGCCCTTCTCCAGCAGGAAGTCCCCTTTCTGGGTGAAAAACGGATTCCTGTTCCTATCCAGCGAGGGCCAAAAGGGCTAGGCCATCTTTCCAGAGTTTGTGGAGCTCCCCAGAGTAGGAGTGGATGGTAGGGTTGAGTCAGCTCCCAGGGAGACAGTTGGGATGCAGGGAGCATCCTGTGCTTAGCTGTGGCACACTGTTTGAGGTGTGGAGAGAGGCTCGGCCAGGGGCCAGGGCCCAGCAAAAGGTACACTGAACAGAACGGCTGACACACACACACACCAAGCCACCAGCCACCAACCCAGAAATGTAGACACACACACACACACACACACACACACACACATACACACACACACACACATTCTGACACCTCTCCTGCCATCCGAGGCACACGTCAAAGACACAGAGCTGAGGACACCAACACACAGCACTGACACACACACACCTCCCACGCAGGGACTCGTGCCACAGACACAAAGGCCAGCACACACATACACTCACACATATACCCAAGAACACCCAAGCCCCAGACCCCACCACAGGCACAAACATACAAACTCCTCGGACTCCAGATACACTGACACGCAGCCCCACACACAGCACGAGCCAAAAGTGGCTCACATATCAGAACACAGATGGCCTCGTGGTGGTTTGTGGATGCACAGGGAGAGACACTCACCCGGAGGCAACATCCAGCAAAGGCTTCCAAGAAGTCAGTGGACAAAGACATCCTCACACCAACATCTCGACACCCATCACAGCCAGATGTACGGATGGTCATGCTCCCACAAGTCTCCACAAGGCTCCAGGCAGCCCAGGGAGCAGTGCTGAGGCTGCATGTGGGAAGAGCCGCTTAGCAACTGTACCTCCTGACTTTCCCGTGGCAGCTGGACCGGCTTGGCTTTGGGGAGGATACACATGGCCGGAGAGAACATGACAGGGCCACAGGTCACCTCTAGCCCAGTGCGCACGCCCCCTCCCAGCTCCAGCCACAGGCCTTTGCCCATGCAATGTCCTCTGCCTGTCCAGCCCTCCCTGCCCTTCCAGGCTTAGCTCAAGCCTCAGCCCTCTTCCCCGCTTATGCCAGGGCTTCCCTAATCCTCCCTGTTCCTGCCCGTCGCTGAGTGCCCGGGACCTCGTTCTGCCTGATCACCACCTTGGTGCTGAGGCCAGGACTGCCTGTCTCTCACTGCTCGCCCTCCGTGCAAGCACCGCACACTCCCAGGGCCTTTCTGGTGCCTGCCTGGCCTCTAGGAGCTCACCCCCAGGACGGGAGAGCCACTCTGTCTCCACAGCCGAATGAGAAGCAGAAGCACCTGGTCTATTTGCTGAGACGACACCTTTCTAGGTGGGTCAACATCCTTCTAGGTGGGTCAACATCTGCTCCTAAGACCTGGGGGTGAGGCAGGTGAGCGCTGCTCCAGGAGAAGGGAGAGGGGCTGTGGTGAACGAAAAGGTTCTCTCTGGCCCCAACCCTCCCCCAAATAAGCTAGTGCCTACAGCCGGGGCAGGACATCTCCCCACACCAGCACAGCCTGGGGCTCAGGTCCAATTCCTTCTCTTCCTGGCCCCTGTGAGCCTCAGTGTGCTCCCCACAAAATGGGGTGACACTTTTGGCCCCAGAAACCTATTATGGACATCAGGGTGTGGCTGTGGTACAGGGCACAGGACAGGTGCTCATAAAATGTGAGTCCTCCTTTAGGTTCCTCTCCTGAATTCCAAGAAGAAACAGCAGGGGATGGGTCTATGATGTGAAAAACATTAAAGTCTGAAGGCCCAATTCCAGCCCTGGCTCTGTCACAGGTAATGTGTGACCTTAAACCAGTCACTTTCCTTCCTTGGGCTTAACTACGCCAGGGCCACCTACCCAGGACTGGTGAGTGCACAGGTGGCAGCTGCATTAATTAATGGGCCCACTCCATTCTGGGGTTACCTGGGGAGAAAGGAGATCCAAAACAGTCCACCCACTGCCTGAAAAAAACCTCACGTGGGGTCAGCAGGACTCCTGGCACAGGTACAACATGCAAAGTTCCCGCCTGGGACTGTTGGCAGGGGGGGAGCAACCTGTCCCGTGTGCACCTGGGGCTCAGATCCTACCAGGAACGTGCCATGAGGCTCTAGGTCCTTTGGGAGGGTGGAGGGCTGGGCCAGGCCACTGGTGTGTGTCGCTCTGAGGTATCAGGGGCTCATGGAGGTCATGGCGGGGGTGTGGAGTCACGGATCCTACTGGAAAGGAGGTGAGCGATTCCCAGGTGCTCAGGAACAGAGCCAGGTGACTGCATGTTTATTGGGGCTGCTTGGAAGGTGCAAGATGGTTCCTAAATCACCTTCAGGGACATCCAACGAGTCTCAATTAGGTTGGACCTGACACCTGGGGCCCAGTGGGATAGATGGGCCAGCTGACCTGCCTCAGCATTGTCACCACTCTCCCACCCAGCTGCCCACATGGATCCACTGTGTGGCCCTGTGATGGCAACTTAGGCCCACACCCTGAACAGGGCCATGTGGCCCTACATCGCATGCTCCTACCACTGATCGAACCCAGTGCCTAGATTCACAAATAACGATGGATGGAAGGAACGGTGACAGCCCGGCTCTCATACTGCAGCTGTGAAGGAAGGTCAATTGCCATTAGGAACCAATTACACAAACAAAAAAAAACCCAAATGATATTCAAGCTATGGAAGGGATGAGAAGCTGGGAAGAGAAAGGGGCTAACCTTTCCAGTGGTCAAGTGCCTCAGTCTGTAGAACACCTCTCCTCCTTGGTCCCACCAGCATCACAGCAACCCCAAGAGAGGCAGGACCAGGGCTCGCAGGCTCACTCTGGGGCTCCTCAGCAGTTGGGAACCACTGCTGCTGTCACCCAACCCCCAACTGCCCCACTGTGTGGGGGACATCCAGCTGTAAGCTGGGCACCTGGTCAGTTCAGCCACAGAGAAGTCCCCTGGGCCAGATGTCCTAGGAAAGTCCCTTTCCCTGCTGGGCCTCAGTTCACATCTGTCAAATGGGTATGTAACACAGGCACATACCCTACCCAAGTGTCTCAGGGAGGAGATAACTTAGCAGACAGCAGAAAAGACAGGAGTGAGTTCCCGGCTTTTGGGTTTCAAAATCCCAGGCCTTGGGGCCAAACAGAAAGAACTCTGGGGACCGAGATGAGTCATGCACAGTTAATATTTCAAATGATTTTCTTCCATAAACCCATCTGAGAGTGCCCAGCACAGGGTCTGGCACACAGTGGGCTTGCGTGAATATCTGTTAATGAATGAAGGAAGGAAGCAACTAACGAGCCTTGAGGGAATCGTGGGGCAGGGCAGGAGCCCCCCAAATTAGTGGAGGCCAGGAGAGGCTTAGTGGGGAGGAAGAGCAAAGCTTCCTGTGTTCCCACCCCTGGAAGATGCTCCGGCTAGGAAAGGGACACTGGAGGGGAAGAAGGACATGGGAGGTGGCAGGGTTCCCTCAAAGTGGGGAGGCTCAGAGCTCTGCCCTTTCACTCCGGGGCCAGGCTCCAGCATGCTGCCAGCACCCATAGCTAGGCTGTGGGACCTGAGGCAGGGCTCCTCCCTGGCGGGGCCAAGGGCAGGGCTCTGGCTATCTCAGGAGGTCCCTACCCAGCATGAGGGTGGAGATGTTGAGTCCGAGCTGGCCCAGGGGCAGCCTTTCAGATGGACAGACATAGGTGGGCTCTGGTCAAAGATGGGGTGAGATGCTAGATGGCTCAGCAGGTGCCAGCATGAGAAATAACTCTGAGGATCCCTTGATTCAGTGTAAGCCCCCGGCACCTCACAACTGAGATGCAACTAAGAGAAAAGATGGGCAATGCTCTGTGAACTACCTGAGATTTGCTACCTAGCATTATGGAGGGAGTTCTACCTAGCAGAACAGGGAGGGAGTTCAAGGAAAAATTTAAGTTAAATTTTTTTCTGTTGCACTCATTTGTGAACTTTAGGTTCAGACCTGACATAGATTTGCAGATACTAACTACTGTATATAAAATAGATAAACTAGTTTCTACTGTATAGCACAGGCAACCATATTCAATATCTTGTAGTATTTATAGCGAAAAAGAATATTTGTGTGTGTGTGTGTGTATGGCGGAAACATTATGCTGTACACCAGAAATTGACGCAACATTATAAACTGACTATACTTCAATTAAAAACAAACAAAAAAATAAAATAGAGATCATTGTCTGTCCCCCTCACAGGGATGTGGAAAAGGCAGAAGGGAGGAAAACCGACCCTGAAGGGTGTACCTCCGAGTCAGCGGGGGCAGCATCCTTTCTGTGCACTGCTGTCTGTGCTCATCAGGGCACCCGGGACAGAGGGTGATCCTTCACCCTCTTTCCCAAACAGCATGGCCCAGGGCACCCAGGGAGCAGAGGCGGCAGCAGGACTGAACCCAGGGCTGTCTGGTGTCAAAGCCCTGTCCCTGTCCTCACATTGCAGTCAACAAAAAGCCGAGTGTTCTGTAGATTTATGAAACACTAGGCCATGGGGAAGAAATGACTAGAAACGAAGAATTAAATGTTTCACATCACCAGAAAATAACAATATTAGCAAGCACAGCCACCACACCACTTAAGATCCCCTGAAAATGTTTACTTCTTTAAAACTCAAATTCTCCAGCTGGAGAGACAACACAGGTTAGAAAGCTCTGGAAGGCTCTGCGCTTCCCACCACTCACCTGCACCTGGAGGGGGAGAGGAGGGGTCTGAAAGGGAAGTGTGCCTTCTGCTGGGCCAGGCAGGCATCCCACTCTCATGGGAACCTTCTGTCCCTCGAGCAAGGGAGAAATACCCTGTGGTCGCCACACGGAAGAACGAGCAAGTAAACTGAAAAAAATTACAACCATATGATAAAGCAGGAAGGGGTCCTTATGGAGGAACACGCTGCGAGGCACTTCGCTGAGAACCAAGGGGGTGGCAGGAGGGGCGTCCCAGGGAGCTGGGCCCCGCCCAGATGCCTGGCTGTGCAGTCCGGCTCAGGCGGGACACCTGGAACTCATTAGCATTATGTCAGGAATAATGTAAAATTAAAACATTTAGCTCTGGCTTCTAAAATTAAGGAGGACAAAAAGAGAAGGATGCCATTGTGCTGAGCCACTCAGCTATGACTTGGGCACCAATAATTTACAGAGAAAAAAAATCACTGCCTTGCACTTGGGCCCAGCCGGGCCCTTGAGCTGCCAGCGGGAGCTGAGGACTGAGAGCAGAGTCTGCAGCTCTGTCCTGGGGGAAGGACGTTGGGAGCCTGGGTGGGGCTGGTGCCCAGGCACAGGTGAGGCCTTCTCCCCACGGCAGTAGTGCCAGATATATGCCAGTCCTGCCACTGTCCTCACTAGCTTTCTGTCTCCATCCTGGCCAGCGCCCCCAAATCCACCATCTCCCTGTAGCCAGAAGGACTCCTAAATTGTAAGCCTGACCCCATCATTGCTCAAAACTCACTGATGGCTCCCTACTGCTTTCAGGATACAACCCAAGGCCCTCAGCCTGGCATTTTCAGCCTCCCATCATCTGCATCTGGGGGCCTTCCAGTTGTGGCTGGCTCCCCAAGCTCCCTTCTCCCTCTCTAGTCTCCACTAACACTGACTACTTGGGCTCTTGGAACGTTATACCTCTGTACTTTCGCATATGCTGTTTCCTCAGCCTGGAGTTCCCTCGGGTGCCTGGGCTCAGCTCCAATGGTGGTTCCTCTGCAGAGGCTCTGGGCTCTGGGGCAGATACTGGGCCAGACTCCTCTCTGGGTCCACCTTGGACCAGGGGTAAAAGGAAGCTGGCTGGGCTGGGCTGCGTGGGGACCTGAGATTCACACAATGTCAGGACTGGCTTGGAGGCCCCTTGGAGGCCCCCATGTTACAGGTGGGGACATTGCAACAGCCCAGAGAGGGCATGGCTGCCCTGAATCCTTAGGGCATGCTCATTCTGGACTACTCTGAAGTCATTCAGGCCCAAGTTCAAATCCTGACTCTGCTCCCACTCTGTGACGGGCGCAAACCACCTAACCTCTCTGAGGCTCAGCAACTTTGCTGTCATTGTGAGGATGGAAACGATGGGGCCGTGGAGCGTCAGCCCAGGCGCTGCTCCAACACCACCCACTGCCACCAGTGGCCCCAGTGCAGACAGAGAAACTGAGGTCCGAGGACAGGGAGTCAGTAACAGGATGGAGATGAAGGCTCCTGGCTCCAGGAGGCAATCTGGGCAGAGTTCACAAAGCCTGACTTGTCTAGGAGCAGAAGAGAGCAGACTGGCTCTTCATTCATTTCTTCACTCAGTCGTTCACTCGGCTAAGTGCACATAGCTAAGTGTCCAAAATGCACTTTGGTGAAGGAAGCAAGCTACCAAACAGCAAGTCTCGTGTGATGCCGTCCTAGTAAAGAGTATGATCATCACATACGCAGAGGGAAGTCTGAAAAAACACTCTTGACATGTTGAACAGTGGTTATTTACGAGGGCTCTAGTTAGGGGTAACTTTTCCTTTTTTCTTTATACTTTACTCTCCACTTTCTACCTGATACATTATACTCTTGCTTTATATTTTATACTACTTTGTTTTTGTTAAAGTTTTTTTTAAAGTCACAGTGGCCAGTATGGTACTTCCATAGACAGGTTAGGTTGCAGAACTAGACTTCTTTCTTAATTCTGCATGTGGCTTTGGGTGAGCTGTCCTGCACAACAGGACCTGGGGGTGCTCACACCTTCAATGTGGAGCCAGAAAAGATCTGAGTCAGGGCTGGACCTGACACTTGCTCCTGTCCTATGTGATGTGGGTGAAGGACTTCCCTCTGAACTCAGTTTCCACATAAATACAACATGATGACCTCCAGAGGGGATCTGAGGATCAAGGAAGATGTGGATGGCAACCAACTTTCAAAACAGCTGGGGACACAGCCCATGATGACAGCTGTGTGCCTGCATCAGGAGCCCAGGCCACCCCATGGGATGCACAGAGGGCTGCCTCCTCCCTGGGAGACATCGCCAAGCTGTTTCACACTTGGTGACCAGCGATGACTGAGGAGTCTCAGGAGATGGAGTGGCCGGCTCAGGTAAACAGTGGACACAAATGAGCTCACTCCTAGAGCAGAGGATACACTGGCAGGTCCAAGCCACAGGACTGCATGGGGGGCGGCAAGGCTGAATTTCACTTCCCTGCATCAGGGAGGAGTGAACGCTCCTTCAACACCCTTTTCTGCAGCCTCAGCCGAATGTCTGGGGATACGTCTTTGAGCCATCTGGATGGGCTGCGGGCTTGGGAGCAGGCAGTACTGGGTTGCTGACTGGCTCCTGCCCTCAGGCATGTTACTGAGCCTCTTTGGTCCAGAGTTGTCTTCTGGAAAACAGTTAACATTCATCCCTTGTAGGTTTATTGTAAGCGCTGAATGAGATAAGAGACTGCATGGGATCTACTATTCCTTACGCCTGCATGTGAACCAATAATTATCTTGAAATTAAAAGTTTAATGTCTAAAATCTATTAAGTTATGTAAAAAAGCCCAAGTGCTCACCAGGCGATTAATAGATAAATGATAATGGTACATCTATACAAGTGAATAGTATTCAGCCATAAAAATGGAATGAAATACTGATACATTCTACAACATGGATAAACTCAGAAAACATTATGGTGAGTGAAAGAAGCCAGACAGAAAATACCAAACACCACATGTTGTGTGATTCCATTTATATGAAACGCCCAGAATACGCAAATCCATAGAGACAGAAAGTAGATAAGTGGCTGCCAGGGGCTGGGTGGAGGCAAGGATGTCAGTGACTGCTAACAGTACAGGGTTTCCTTTCTGGGTGACGAAAACGTTCTGGAATTAGATAGTGACAATGGCTTCACAATGTTGTAAACATCTTCAACACACTGATTTGTACACTTTAAAAGGATGAATCTTATGGTGAGTTATATCTCAATAAAACTTCAAAATATTGAAAAAGAGAGAGATGGCAGGGTCTTCCTCCTCTGGGTATGGACAGCCTCCTGCACCCCCAGCACTATTGCATGCTAGGGATGGGTGTCATTCTCCACGCAGCCTGCACTGATGTGCCTCTGCTCCTGTCACCTTCTACTCAGAGTATCCTTCTCCTGCCACTTCACCAGGCAAAATCCTGCTCATCCCACAAGCTTCAACTCATATGCTACCTCTTCCAGGGAGCTTTCCTTGATTCCCTTACTATTAGGGCTAGGTTCCCCTGGGGTCCCACAGCCCTATCCTTCCCTCGTCACAGCCTCTAGGACTCAGGATTGTAACTGTCAGTCTCATGTCCCTCTCTTTTCCCACTGGGGGTGTGAGTCATACACAGGATGGTGCTGGTCCCACCAACTGGCCTCTCACCCAAGGCCCAGCAGTGGCCTGTACTCATAGCAGGGGCTTGGGGCATGTTCGCTGACTGAAACAATCTGCTCAATCTAGGTTAGCCATCTGTGTCCTATCCCACCTTTAGGTAAAGAGAGAAAGGCTCTTTTTAAAATCACAGGTCTGATTGGAAGGGGTGTTAGACTAAATCTACCCCTTTTACAGATGTGGAGACTGAGGCTGGGGAAAGAGAAGAGACTGGCTTAAGGCTGCCCAGCAAGTCAGTGGTGAAACTAAGACAGGGAGCCTGGACTGCAGACTTCCAGCCCAGTGCTCCCTGACCTTTGGCCTTGGGGCTACCCTCCTCCTCACATCCAGAAAAAAGGCAGTAGCTCCAGGCTCAACATGGGCTGGAGGTGGTAACAACAGTGGGTCCTCCTCTGAGGCCCCTCCATCTCCTGCTGCATCCACTGAGAACTAGCTCTTGGCTCCTGGGACCCGGGCTCTACTCCACCTCCACCACCTGCTCCTGCCTTTAACGGATGGAAGGTGTTGCTTATCTCTGTGGGGTCCCATTTCTCAGGCCCTGATCCCCAACCCTGGACACACCCTGCCCCCAGAACTTCACCCACAGCAGAGCCCTCCACTGGGCCCAGCAGGCCCACGCAAGCTGAGATCCTAAGGGCCCTGCTTAGAGTGTATTTGCTAACCGCATGCAGCACGATGAGTTTTCATCATCTTTGGAACGACTGTACATTCTGGAACACAAACTCGGTGAACCGGGCTCAGACTGGGTCTGACAAATTCTATTTGTCCGCCTTTCCCTTTGTGTGAGCCAAGCCGGGCTGCCAGGGATCACCAGGGCAGAATGATGGTAATTTCTCATCAGAAATGTGCTTCATAAAGTCCATTTCCATTTTCTTCAAGGAGCCAGGAGCAGCACAGAGAGCTCCGACTTGAAACTTTGTGAGGGAGCAGCAGGGAGGATTTTTTTTTTTAATAAATCTATGCTTATTGTGTTTTTCCATGTTTTCGGCAACAAGCATATAAAACTCTTACAAATAGTTATTTTTAAAAGCTCCAATCCAGGAGCATGGGATATCTTTCCTTCATCAATGGTTTATAGTTTTCCATGTATAAGTCTTTCACCTCCTTGGTTAGATTTATTCCTAGGTATTTTATTACTTTGGGTGCTATTTTAAAAGGGACTGTTCCTTTACTTTCTGTTTCTGTTAATTCGTCGTTAGTGTAAAGAAATGCAACTGATTTTTGAACATTAATCTTGTAACCTGCTACCCTGCTGAATTCTTCGATTAGTTCTAGTAGTTTTTGTGTGGACCTTTTAGGGTTTTCTATATAAAAACTCAAGGACAGAATCCTCCTGCTGGCCTGTCTCTCTCGTTGCTTCTTTGCATGGGGGTGGTTTGAGCTGAATGTGGACTGAATCTCTCCCCTCCAGCTGCTGAGCTCTAACTGGACCCTGGGCCAGCTTGTTTATCCTTCTCAACAGCTCCCCGTTTAAAGACAACTCCTGCCCAAGGCCACCGCAGAGTCCCTGGCGGACCTGAATGCAAAAATGCACTTCCCCTTTCCCAGTGTACCACCTCCCCTCTCTGGGCCTCACTCAACCATCTGTAAGATACAAGGTGGCAGGGCGGGGACTGAAGATGATGTCACAGGTCCCTCTGGCTCTGGCATGTCACACCTTGTGTGCACCTGAAGGCGGGGCTAAGGGCTGAGTCCAAGGGCCTCCCTGCTCACACAAACATTGGACTTCGACCTTTGCAACAAAAGGCCCCGTCTCTGCACATCCCTAATGGGGAAACTGGGGTCTGCGTGCAGCACTGAGTGTTTATCTGCCAGACCTTTAGTGTGCTGCCATTGGTACTGCCATGTCCATCGTGAGGGGTGTGTGTGGGGAGACTCTCATGGCAGTAAGGGGAAGGGGAGGAGGGCCACACACGACATGTGGACACCTGCTCTGGGCCACACACTTAAACCCACGACTTCCACTCAATCTGTGACAGCGTTCAACTTGTGACAACACCGTCAGGCAAATGCTATCCCAGCTCAGGCTCCCACACATGGCCACACTGCCTTTCACCGCAACCACAACTCTGGGTCTGGCTTTCGGGGACAGGCCTATAGGAGTCTGGAAGTTGCTGACCTGCTCTGGCAAGGTGAGGATTAGCCTCTGCCCTGTGAAAGCAAACCAGGAGGAATGTCGTGGGTGGGCCAGGTTTCCTGGTTAATGTGTGTCTGCTTCCTGCGGTCTTCTGTGAGCCTTTAGTAAAGTCTTTTTTTTTTTTTTTAACAGCTCTGTTAAGATGTAGTTCACATAACCATAAAATCAATCCATTTGAAGTACACAATTCAGTGGTTTTGAAGTATATTCACAGACTTGTGCAACTATTACCACAATTTTAGAACATTTTCATCACCCCAAAAAGGAACCCTATACCTATTAGCAGTCATTCCTTCCTCTCTGTAACCCCTGGCAACCACTAATCTACCTTCCATTTCTGTAGCTTTGCCTATTTTGGACATTTCATGTAAGTAGAATCACACAATATGTGGTCTTTTGTGACTGGCTTCTTTTGCTCATATAATGTTTTCATGGTTCATTCATGTCATAGCATGTGTCAGAGCTCCATTCTTTTTTGTGGCTAAGTAATATTCCCTTATATGGACGCACCACACTTATTCATCAGTTGATGGACACTGAGGTTGTTTCCACTTTTTGACTATCATGAATAATGCTGCTATGAACATCCATGTTCAAGGTTTTGTGAAGACCTATGCTTTCTTTTATTTGGGGTATATATCCAGGAGCAGATTTGTTAGATCATATGGTAATTCTACATTTAACTGTCTAAGGAACTGCCAGACTGGTTCCCAAAGCAGCTGTACCATTCTGCATTCCCATCATCAGGGTATGAGGGTTCCAATCTGTCCATGTCCTTGTCAGCACATGTTATTACCCATCTTTTTCATTAAAGCCATCCAAGTGGGTGTGAAACAGTATCTCACTATGGTTCTGATTTGCAGCTTCCTGATGGCAAATGATGCTGAGTGTCTCTTCATGTGCTTTTGGCCATCCATGTATCTTCTTTGGAGAAATGTCTATTCAAGTCCTTTGCCCATTTTTTACTCAGGTTATTTATCTTTTTTATTATTGAATTGTAGGAGTTCTTAACATATGCTGGGTGCAAGACCCTTATCAGAAACATGATTGCAAAAGTAAAGTCATTTTGGAGCTAAACAAAGAACAGCTAACATTTATTGAGGGCTTACTGTGTGCTGGGCCCTGTTGCAAGCGCTTTACATGTAGTAAGCATTTTAATTCCCGCAACAAGTCTTTATTGTTATTGTTGGTATTATCCCCATATTACAGATGAGTAAACAGAGTCACAGATCAGTATCCTACTCACGTCACCCATCAAGGAAGGGGCAAAGCGGAAGCTCTGGGGCTTTAAGGGAAGGTTATGGCCCACCCTTTGGCCATGGCACCAACTGCGAAGTGGTGCCTCACTGGACTGATATGGGGCAGAGCAGCAAGGGACCCCTAAAGGAGGACTCAACTCTGGGACAGGAGCCAGGGCCACCAGGCTGAGCCCACCTCCAAGGTTTTCTGTCTCCTTCGCCAACCTTGGGGAACCTGGGTTCAATTTAATTCAGGAAGGATTCTGTTTCCTTTAGCAGTGCCTGCTCAAATTGGGTGAAGACTGCAGACTTTGGCTCAGGAACTGACCCACTGCAAATCATGGGTGATGTTTTCAGCCATTAGCATCGGAGGGAGCCCAAGCCCAGCCCATTAACACATTAGCAAGTGAGCTTCCCTGGCTTTTCTCAGCAGTAGGCCTGGGCAGGAAAGAGGTGTTGCGGGGGTTGGGGGGGATGACACAGGGCTCAGAGGGGAGAAAGTCTTGCCCCAGGGGCTGGATGGCTAGCTGTGCCTGTGCACAGAAGAGCCAGGTTCCAGTGCCCTTTGACATCTTGGTTCTGGGTACCCACCCAGGCTGGAGATCAGACAAGCTTTATGCAAGAAGATGGTTAATGAAACATTCCTGTAACAAAATATGAATAGTGGAAGAAAAGGAACAACCTAGAGATCCAACAATAGGAGAAAAGCTGAGTAAACGACCGCAACGCTCACGATGGACTAAAGGCGCCTGTGAAAAACAGTGACAATGGTGGGCCTGGAATCACAGGAAATTGCTCAGCCAGCGTTACATTTATCAGTGCTCGTTATTGTTAAGAATCCTCTCAACAACCGCATTGGGAACCTGAGGCACAGAGATGTAAGGAAGCTCTGAGATGAGGCCCACACTGGTCCATGACTCGGACCCTGCTCACTCTAAAATCCCTGTAATGAATTTGAAATCACTCCTGTTGAGCACTTCCTACGTGCCAGACATTGTACTAAGCACCATGTCATACATGGACAGGAACAGGACCAAAGAAAACATTCCACTGTGGTGGTTTGAGTCATCTGTTCTTTTTGGTTTTGCAAAATTTCTAGCCTATGATTATGTCACACTTGCACAAAGAAATTCAAAACACCCGCCTCTCGAGGATGCAGTGAAGCCTCTGGACTTCACGAGGCAGTGCTTTGGGAACTGTGGTGATCCACCTATACTTGGCACCCTGTCCCCATGTCCCCAGGTCCCCAGGATGGAGGCTTTCACAGCTGGCGGAGAAGCCCAGGGCGGGGAGGAGGAGCCTCAGGCCTCTTTCTCCCTCCCCTCTAGTCTGGTGTCCTCATCTGTCAAACAGGGTAACAACCTCTGCCCTGCTGCCTCCCTGGGTGCTGGGAGGATGCCAGGTCAAACAGTCGCTCTACTGCAGGCGGCTCAGGGCCCTGGAGGACCGACACAAAGCCTCATGAAGGGGTGCCCTTCTCAGGGACCCTGTGAGTACCTGAGAGCACTGCTGGCAGTACTGTCCCTACTAGGGCCTCGTCCATTTGTGAGCCCTGCAGTCACGCCTGCTCCACCTCTTCTGCCCTCTACCTGCAGAATCAAGTCTCCGTTCCTTGGCCTGACACTCAAAGTCCCCGCGTCACACCCACGCCTCTCTTCCTACTGCTCTCCCTCCCCCTTCGCACTATTGCTTTCTCTGGATGCACAGGGTGATCTGTTTCCTGGTCCTTCTGCCTAGGAAGTCCGCCAGCACCAGTGCTCTCCTCACCACTCCACTCCAGGCCCTGCTCAGTCTCACTCCCAGATGCCCCCTCCAACGCCTTACATGGACCCCGACTTCAGGGGGAAGAAGTGAGGGCTACAGGCTTCTTGGGTTCAAATCCTAGCCTGGGCTGGGCCAGGAGACTCATCTCTCCCAGTCAGCGTGAGCTCTGCTTCCACACCCTACACCCAACACACACACACACACTCAATGCACATCCAACATCCCACCACACACCTAAATACACATACACAAACCCAGCGCCAACATACATTCCCTTACCTAATACACACGCACACAGCAGATTCTCAAATACACTCCTCCAAACATGTGCGCCTTGACCACACGCACACCCAACACAGTCAATGCCCAATGTAACGCCATACACCGGACACACACACACATTGCATGTACGACACACATCCACTCAACCACAGTCTCAAACCACTCCCCTCAGTGTAACCACAACCCCCAAACTCAAACTCCAACCCGTACCCCACACATACATACACACACTCACTCAGCCTAGCCACCCACACATACACGCACATCTACTGGAGGAGTGTGAGAGTGTGTTACATGTGTGTTGGGTGTGGTACTGGGTGTCTGGGTATGCTGTGGGTGTTGATGTGTAGGGCACAAGGGTGTGCAATGGGTATATGCAACATCCTCCCCAACCACATCCTCCCCAACCACATCCTCAATATGCACGTACCTAACTGCTAAACACCCCCATCCCACACCAATCCCCCCACATCCAACTCCAATCCCAAGCATGAGCTCTACAACCATACACATTCAGTCACGCTGCAAACAACCAGAGTACACTCCACGCAGACCTACTCACACAAACACACATACTCAGGTATAGCCAACTACACACATACAAACTCTCACAGACCCCTTGCCCACGCCCAAGGATGGAACCCCGGGGCTCTCCCCATCTGCTCCCCAGACCTCATCATACACCCTAACCCTAAACTTCCATGTGTGAAGAGCAGTCCGCACGGGGGTGGAACCAGGCAAGGACCCCGTGAGCCTACACGCCAGCCCCGTGCACGTGCCGGCTTGGTGCGGAGGGACCCAAGTGTCGGGGACGGGCAGCCCCACCTGGCCTTCCTTCTCAGGTCCCTGGCCTTGTTCCTGCCTGCTCCGGGGGTTTATTCTTCCCTTGCTCATTGATGATTAAAATACTTTTAAGCCGATCACAAAGATTGTTGTCTTTGTCCTCTTTTCTTTTTTCTAAAATCCCAAACCAACAGATGCGTTTGGGGACCCTCTGATTTTCCTCCAGGGTGATTTACGTGACCACAACCAGTTCTTGCGGAAGAAAAGCAAACATTTCCATGGCCTAATAGAAACATCCCCTCTGCTGTCCATCCTCTCAGCCCACTCAGCTCATTCCCTCCTGCTGGGAGGCCAGGGGCCGGGGAAGGATCTGGCTGGACCATGGGCCACAGCCCCACGTGAGACTACCTCTGTGAGAGTTTTCTATTTTTATTTTTATCATCAACTCTCAAGGAGGGAGTCGGGCAGATGTAGACAAACTACCTCAGCTACAGAATAGGAGACTCCCATTTATTTAATCAGCCCCTTTAAATAGTTAACCCTGGAGAAGGGGTAGGTACTAGTGTTGTTTCCATTTCACATATGAAGAAACTGAGCTTAGAGGTAGTAAGTAACTCGTTAAGTCCTCAGTGGGTGTCAGGCCCCAATCAAGGCAAAACGGGACTGGTATACCAGCTGATTGCACAGCTGAAGCAAGGGACCGCTAACCTTCTCTGCCCTTCTTAAGACACTGGCTGGTCTGGCAGCTACAGCCAACCCCACCCCTGGAAGGCTTGGTGAACACAGATTGTGCTTCAGATCTGGGATACACCAGGAAAGCACAGCCAGGGCTGGAGGGACCTGTGGGGTTACCTCATCCACCTTCCCCCAGGATAGGAATCTACTCCATGGCCCCCTGCCAGGGACCATCCCCTTTGGCTAACACATCTGCTGAGATGGTGCCCCTACCTGAGGCAGCCTTTACGTAACCATCCACTACCTCTCCAACCAACCGTGAGCCATCTATCCACAAACTCACCTATCCAATGTTGAGTGCCTACAAAATGCTGGGTACTATTCTAGCTGGTGGGGACACAGTAGTGAACAAGACACACATGGCTTCTGCCCTTGTGCAGGTTAACATGCTAGTGGGGTGACACCGATACTGGCAAAGCAGGTAAATAAATAATGTCAGATCATGTGATTGCTATGAGAAAAAGCACTTGGCCTAGTGATGGGAAGGATGTGTCCAGGGTAAGCCTCTCTGAAGAGGTGGCATCTAACTTGAGATTTCAAGAATGAAGGAGCCAGGCACACTAAGCTTTAGGGACAAAGAATCCCAGGTAGGAGGAAAAGCCAGTGCAAAGGCCCAGAGGTAGGAAAAGAGGTAGAGTAAGGAGGCCAGTGTGGCTGGAGTAGGGTGGGCAAGGGAAAGGGTGGCCAGAGAGGTCCAGAGAAGCAGGTGGACATGGCTTGTTGGCCAGAACAAGAGTGTGGCCAGTGTTCTAGCAGACAGGGATTCCTGAGATGGAGTAGCATCACCCTCTCTGGGTGGCCCTAAAGAGAAAAGAGGACACTGGGCCTACCCTAAGTCTGGCTCAAGGACCCCGTCAGTGCTGCCTCCCAGCACAGAGAACACTATCAGGCACCCATAAGGCCATAAGAGTCTGTCTTGCATTCCTGGACATAACATCTCACCTTTGGTTACCTGCCTGTATGGGACCTTCACATTTGCAGACCCATCTGAGCATCCTCCAAACAAGGGAGGGAGGGGCAGTCATGACAACTTCTTTTCGACAGATGAGGAAACTGAGGCACAAAGAAGCAGAACTATCATCTGAGGTCACACAATGAGTAGGATGTAAATCTGTATGTATCCCAAAGAAAGGACCCCTTTGGAGGACCCCAACAACCCAACCACAGCACTGTGGGGTAACCCTTGGATAACTTGGATAACTGAGGTAGTGGCAGACACTAGGGGCCAGGCACAGTGCCAGGCTATTTACATAAATTAGCTTATAAAATTAGTAAGCCAAAGCTCAGAGACGGTAAGTGACCTGCCTAAGGTCACGCAGCAAATCTGAAGAGGAGTCAGGACTTAACTCAAGTCTGGCACCATAGGACTAATTAAGCAGTTCATTAGTTCAGGCAAGTTTCTTCTGCTGTTGATTTGGATTCAGGTTTGAGTCTGTTGGTGACAGGGACACTGGGGAAGGGAGGGTGTAGGTAAGGAGGCAGCGACACAGGCCCTGCCAATCCTGACCTATTACCAGGCTGCAGTGGCCAGCTGTGAGAAGCTGCGGGACACTCCAGCAGAACTGAAGGGGCCTGGATGAGGGCGTGCAGGTGAGCATGTGCGTGCATGTGGGCACCAAGTCACCCCATCCCAGTGGGATTGGCTATGCTGTCCAGCTTCAGGACTGTCTGAGCAATGAAAGCCCTCAACTCTGAAACAAGGCATGCTGGGAAGCTGCACTCAGTCAAAAGAATATACTCTCAGGCTCTCAGGGAGGAGAGCACTACACTGTAGACCATATTCATCCACCACTCACAGCCAGTGTGACCACCTCCGGGACAGCAGCCTGGAGCCCAGGGTGGTGTGTACCCAGCACAGGAGGAGTGCAGGGCCAGTGCCACAGACTCGCTCACCTCCTAAACCCCAGGGCTGGGACTGGAAACAGGGTATATCTGTTCGGCACACTTGTGCCTTATTTGCCAGACACCCTGGATATTACACTTTATATCAAGTCCCCAGAACGGCTCCAGTGGCAGGTGTTATCATCATGGTCCCCATTTTACAGATGAACAAACTGACGCACACAGCATTATGGAACATGCCCCATTCACTCAGATGGAAAGCACTGTCTGCCTTCTGTATCCACAGGGGTTCTGTACCTGTGGATTCAACCAACTGCACATCTGTGGTGTGGAACCCACGGATACAGAAGGTCTACTGCACTAGGCCATTTTATATAAAGACTTGAGAATCCACAGACTGGTATCTATGGGGGTTTGGGGGGGGGCCCCTATGACAGGAATGACTGTAGTAGCAACTAGGATTTGACTCAGGCAGCCTGGCAGGAGAGAGAGGTTTAGAAGTCTGAGCACTTGGTGACCAACTAGATGTAGGGAAGGAGGAAACATCCAGAAAGCCCCTTGGGGTTGTGGAGGAATAGGGTGGGGGTGGCAGCTGGTACCCAGATACAGAGCAACCACACTCCATGGCTAAGGATGGGAAGGACCGACCCTCTCAGCCCATCAGGTGGGCCTTGAAATAGACACAGGGTAGATCACATGGTACCATCCAGCAGCTTCCATGAAGTATCTTGTCACTCCAATAACATTTCTGAATACCTCTCCTAATTTACTTCCTGTAAAATCAGAAGGACTAGGTAAATATATATCTTTTTTTAAATGAAGCACGTTATAGTACCTAGATGGTTTTTATCAAGTTCTTTCCAGTCTCTTGCAAATTTCTGATTTCTAAATAATTCCTTATCCATTCCATATGCCCTTCTGAAGTCATTGTTAACAGAACAGCAGAAAACACATAAATAATCTGCCCTTTCGCATGAGCTTATGGTTGACTCCAGTTACTGCCAATCAAACATCCTTAGGAGAGCCCCAAATCAAAGCAGGATGGAACCACTGATTAGATGGGGAATGGGGCTCTGGATAGTAAGGGATGGGGCCAGCAGGGGCTGCAGCACAGGCCTGCAGTGGGCACTGCTTGTCAGGCTGGAAGGGTGCACTGTCAAATGCACAAGATGAGTAAGCAATGTGATGGGAGCCCGGGCTTCGGACGTGTAGGGCGGGGAGGCAGAGGGACACCCTTGTCCTCAGGGTCAAGACCAATCGTCTTAACGTGGCATAAGGGTCTGGTTCTCAGCCCCATGTGAGTCTCTCCTTTTGCTAATCCTCCCACAGCATGCCCAGCTCCAGCCCATCTCAGCCCCCTGCAGCTGACCACCCTGACAGGCACACGAGAGAGCTCTGTCTGTCTGTCTGTCTGTCTCTCTCACACACGCGCGCACACACACACAGACGCGCGCGCCCCTTTGCCCCACCATTCCCTCTCCTGGAACAGCCATTTTCCTCCTTTGGCTAACACCTCCTTATCCTTCAAGGTTCTACTCAAGTGGTTCCTCCTCTAGGAAGCCCTCCTTGACTTCCCAGGCCAGGTTCCCACAGCCAAATTCTCAGTCCTGGACACTCAGCAATACGAAGGATTTTAAACCAGACTTTGCTGTAGGCAGGGACCACTTCCTCAATGGACATACAGCAAATCCAACACAAAGCTGGGGAAGCTCACAGCCCATCAGGGAAGCCAGACAAAGGAATGCTAGCTCTGCTCAGTGCCTAGGGAGTGGCTGTGTCTCAGTATGAAGGGAGCAGAAGGACCCCATAGGTCACCAGGCCCACTCCTGCTCGGTGATTGAATTCCCTGGCATTACCCAGCCTATTCCCTACCTCAGTGATGGGAGCTCACACCCTACTTGCAGGGAAGGGGTTCCACCTATGGACAGTTCTGATCAGGAGAAACTTGTCCACATGCTGACTTGATATCATCTTCCCTCCAATACGGATCAGTCGGCCCTCCCCCACCCCGTGAGGGCAGAAGTTGCAGTGAGGAGGATGGGGTGGGGCACAGAGGAGACTGGAGACAAGGTCTGGTTGGCTTAAGAACACACCAGCATACCTGGCTTTATCATGCCTTCACCAAGTACTGTTGAGGGCCTGCTATGAGTCCAGCACTGTGCTAGGCACTGGGGCAGTCATACACATAGTAGGTGCTTTAAGAAGACCTTGGCCACAGCCTGCTCAGTAGAATGCTCAGATTCAGCCCATGATGCTGATGAGTCTTTGGGCTCACTCCAGGGTGGAGCATCCACCCAGCCCGTGACTCCAGGCCCTGCTGCCTGAAGGACCACAGGCAACAGACCACACTCTGCTGCCTGTCCTTGCTCTGGCTCCTGCCCCTACTTGGCAGCCAGGCAGGGTATCAGGGAAGGGATTTTTGTTTATTTCAGGAACTCTAAGGTACAGGTCATTACTGAGCATCTACCGTGTGCCAGGAACTGTGACGGGTTCTCCACAGCTGGTACCCAGTTTGATTCCCACAAAGTGGTGTCTGTTATTCAAGTCCTATCTTGCCACACTAGTTAAGTTACAGATGAAGAGATTTAGGATCAGAGAGGCTAGACCACTTGTCCAAGGTCACACAGCAAGGAATGGAGAGCCAGGATTGAAGCCAGGTCCTTCCTTCCAATAATCTCCTAGGGTCACTTTAACATGCAGCTAGGCCACAGGGGCCCCGGCCTTGCAGGTAAGCTGAGCAGCAGGGAAGTAAATGTATTTATAAATGGTGCATGAATTTACAAGCCTCCAGCTATAATTTCATCATAACCCAGGCCCTGGAAAGTCTGCATAATCCTGAAAGGCGCTGGGTTTCAGCTAAAAGAGGGCTGTGACTGCTAATTGGAGCCTTGGCCTATGCTGTAAATCAGACCAAAGTGTGGGCACCTAAATGCAATCTTTTTTCAAACACGCACTGTATGTCTTTACATTATTGTTGGCCAACCAGGGCCTTAAATAGTTTCTGTGTGACCGAGTTCATAAATCTGCCCTCACTGCATGGCTGGCAAATGCTGCTGGAGAGGAGACCATGCTCCCAAGGTAAACAGTTGGCTGGCAGCTGCTTCCAGGCTTGCCCAAAACTAGAGCAACGGGCCTGGGGTGGGGGCCCAGCCCACTCTTGCGAAGCCTCAGAACATGCTGGGCTTGGCAGAGGTTGAAGGGAGCCAATGGGCCCAGCAGTCTATGGAGCTGTCACCCCAAGATGTGGGGCCAAAGGAGCTCAGGCCCATGGGAGCCAGAGTGTTCCAGTTAGGTGGAACAGGCCAGCAAACAGAGCACGTTTAGAGGCCAGCCAGGGAAACTGGAGGGAACTCACCCTCACCACAAACCTACAGCATGCAAATCTCTCCACACTCCTGGGAGGGTGGCTTGCCTAGCCCCATTTTAGAGGTTGGGAGACTGAGGCTCATAGAGGTTATGCCATTTATCCACAGAGCCAGCAAGTTGGAGAAGCCACAGTTTGGATCCAGGGCTGCTTGGTTCCAAAGCCATTTTCCATGTTACACATGAGGAAAGGACTTGGGGCAGGCAGGTAACAGAGATCCTATTTACCAAACCAAAAATCTATCCATCAGGAATGACAAATACAAGTGTTGTTATGAGGGCAATGCAACAGAGCATCTGAATGTGGGATGACGCCAGAACATGACACCAGGGGATGGAGTGAGCTTCCCAGAGATGAACCAGAGGCTTAAAAAGATGCTGTAGGTGGGGTTCATGCACAGTGCTGTAGAGAAGAACCACTGTTCATCCCTGCCATCAGCTACTGCTGTGTGCCGGGCCCCTGCCAGGTGACAAAGAGCCAAGAAGAATCAGTGCCTGCCTTCAAGCAGCTCTGACACTCAAGGAGCTAAGTGGTAAACAGAACACAGGGCACCTAGAATTCTACTGCACACAGAAATGAGACACAGAAGGAACTAGGGACATCAGAGAAGGACAACCCTTCCAGGGAAACAGCTGGGACCACACCTCGGTGGTGACTCATGATTCATGGAAACACTCCTGCACACATATCGCACCCCTCTGCTCAGAGATGAGCAGGCTGAGATCCTGCGGCCAGCACCCCAGATCACGAGCTGAGCTGGCTCGAGATCAGCCAGCAAGAACCTGTCAGAGCCACAACCCTACCCCTTCTCCTGAGTCCCAGCCCCTCACTGCACCACACGACCCCTCAACCAATAGGCAGGCATCCCACCTGACTCCCACTCCCTCAGACCTGTTATACCCACAGGGATGTTCATTTCTTTCTCCTCCAACAATGTAACAATAGTGATAGCAGTAACAGTGAGGCAGGTGAACCTTAACCACTTGAAATCTCAATTTTCTCCCAAAGGTGATTGGCAGAACCAGATCTGTTGGAGGGTTAAATAAAATATGCATGTAAAGCACTCAGCATTGTAAAAGATCAACAAAATATCAATAGCTAATTCTTAAACTAACACGTGTACAGGTGCTTTGCCATTTGTGAGTTCCTATGATTCTTGAAAAACTTGTAGGGTAGTTGTTGTTACTAGTGTTATTATTACTACTGGTGACCATTTTACAGATGAGGAAACTGAGGTTTTGCTTCCGGGTCCCTTCCACTGCAAAATAACCAGATTATGCATAGTTTTTGCTGAGTTGCTTGTATCCTAGAAGGTAAGGAAGCTCTCAGAGGCTTGGGGAGAAGCAAAAGGAAGAAGTCATGAGCTAAAACTAGACAAGTGAGGGTCAGGGCTGCTCTGAAGCAGGTGCTGACATCAGGACTACAGCAAAGTGTGAGGGCTTGGGGACCCGAGCAGGGTTCAGGGCGACCTGGTTCTGAGTGCTCCTGGCTCCTGGGTTTCCTCTAGGGAGGAAAGCATTGTTCATCTCAGGCCTCTGGAGCACCCAGAGACAAAGATACCCATGGCTTCGCACTGAAAATTACCCAGCACACAAGGGGACCAGAAGAGGGAGAACCTGGAGAAACAAAGAACCACAAAATTAGGCACCCCTCAATCCAGGATTTCAAAATTTAGAACTCTCAGACCTAGAATACAAATGATTATGGGTGAAATGTTTACCCATAAATAAAGGATGGAATCACAAAATACAGCCAAGTAATAAGAGACTATCAAAAATAACCAGTGAGATTTGAAAAGGAAGAAACAATTTCTAGACATTAAAAATGTAATTGTTAAAATAAATTTTTTAAAACCAAAATGGGTAAAACAGCAGATTAGACACAGCTGAGCTGGAAAAGCTGAAGAAATTCCAGGGAATTTAGATCAGAGAGACAAACAGCTGGAAAATAAGAGATTTGGGGGCCAGAGTTAAAAGGCACAGTATACCCTTACCAAAGTCTCAAAAGCAAAGAAGAAAAAGTGGAAAAGAGGGAATATTTGAAAAGATAATGGCTGAGAATTTTCAAGAGCTACAAGGAGGAAAAAAATAAAGAAATTCACACTTACTTACAGGGTAATGAGAATTCAGAGTACCAAAGTAGAAGGCCTTAACATAGAAAATAATGGAGAGAAAAAACAGACAACCCACAAAAGAATGACAATTACATCAATAGTCATCTCTACAACAAAATGGAGGCCAGAGGCAGTGAAATAATTATTTTTAAAGTACTGACAGAAAATAACTGCCAACCTAGAATGGGTACTTCAAAAACTATCTTTCAAAATGAGGGTGAAAGAAAAGACATTTTCAGATAAACAAATGAGACAGATTTATTTGAGGAAGTTCTAAAGGATGAACTTTGAGAAGAAAGAAAATGATTTCAGAAGGAAGGTCTAAGATACACAAGACTGATCAAGGGCAAATATGCAGAGCTAAACAAACACTGTTTTATAAGACAACAATGCTCTCTAACTGTGGAGTTGAGACAAGGACAGAACTGGAACACTGCACAACAGCAGTAACAAGTTTGGATGCAGTGATTAGAGATGGTTTTCTAAGGTTCTTGTTAGACGTCTAGAGTGTATAACTTCCAAACCAGTAGAGAGGGCTAAAAGTAATGATAATAAAAAAAAATTCTCTTAATCTATCAAAAAAGCAAAATATACAACAGCAAAAACTAGGCCAAAACAAACAAATAAAAAAGAAGCATAGAAATAGCCATAGAAAGCAAAATGTAAGATATCAGAAACATGTCCAAATATGTTAATAATCATAATAACTGAAAATGGACTAAACTTGAGAACACATCAGAATGAACTAAAGAAACAAAATAAACCACATTTCCCACTTTTTCTCCCATTGTAATTTGCTGCAATCTACCACTGTAATTTGCTAATTACAGTAAACACACCTAGAGCTTAAGGACGTGAAAAAGTTGAAAGTTAAAGGACAGAAAAAGATATACTACATAAATGCTATCCAAAACAAAGCTGGTATAGCCATATTGATATTAGATAAAGTAGAATTTAAACCCAAAAATATTAGGGATGGAGTTATCTAATGATAAAAGTTTTAAACTTCTAGGAACCTAATGATGTTGCAAATAATGATAGAAATGCAAAGCCTACCATCTTGGTGGGAGATTTCAACACTTTTAATTATTAACAGGTCAAATAAAAAAGTTAGTAAAGTTATAGAAATTTTGAATAATACAAGACTTTTGATCTATTGAACACAAGCAGAGCATACGCATTTTCCTCAAGCACATGGAACATTTACAAAAAACTGTCATAACTGCAGTCATAATGGGTGATATCATATAAATAAATGTTCTCCAACTAGAGTAAAATTAAATTACAAGTCAATAACAAAAAGGGAAATATATTTCCCTATGTTTGGAAAATCAAAGACTTACTGGGTCAATCAAAGCATCATAATGAATATTTAAAATACTTACTTAGAACTGAACAATAATGCCAGTCCTGCATATAAAAAACTCTGAGATGCAGAAAAAGTAACATTAAAAACTTATTTTGCAAATAATTATACTAGTAAAAGAGAAGGTCTGAAAATTAAAGTGCTCGGCAATCCATTTTAGAAATTAGAAAAGGGATAGCAAAATAAACTAAAAAAATAAAAGGAAGAAGATAATAAATAAAAAAGCAGAAAAGAATAAAATAGAAAACAAGGATACAATAGAGAGAACCAACAAAGCCAGCAATTAGTTCTTGGAACAAGTAATAACAGAGACAAACCTCTGGTGAAATGAATTAAGAAAAAAAGAGAAGGCACACAAAAGGCATAATATTCGGGATAAAAAGGGAGACATAACTACAGATCCAGCAAAGATTTAAAAAATAAAAGAGAACACTATAACCAATTTTATGCCAATAAATTTGAAAACATATACAAAATGGACAAATTCCTAGGGGTAGGGGAACTGACTTCAGAAGAAATAAAAAGTCTTAATTAGAACTATTAAGTTCTATGACAACTAAGATAATTGAAACAGCAGTTTAAAATCCTCCCACAAAGATAACACCAGACTCAGTTTTATAAGCAAGTTTTACCAAACATTCAAAGAACATATAATTCCAATCTTACAGAAATTCATCAAGATAGAAAAAAGAGGACTACTCCTCAACTCAGTCCATGAGGCCAATAAAATCCTGATACCAAAGTCAAATGAGAAAAACATGTGAAAGGAGAACTATAGGCAAACATCACTCGGTTAATAAAGATTTAAAATTTTTGAATTAAGTGATAGAAAGAAAACACATCATAATCAAGTTGAATGAATTCTAAGAATGTAAGATTGATTTAACATGGGAAAAATCTATAAATTTAGCTCACCATATTTACAAACTGAAGTAAACTATATGTATGATAACCTCAATAGAGTAAATAGATTTAAAAAGACCACTGATAAAATTCAATGCTCATATATTCTGAAATTCTTCACAAATTAGGAATAAAAAGGAATGTCTTTAACAAAACAAGGATATCCCCTCCCACCACTCCTTTTCAACATCATTCTGGAAGTCTGAGCTAATGCAGTAAGACAAGAAAAGGAAATAAAATAAATATAGACTAGGAAGGAAGAAATAAAACTATCTTTTTTTTTTACAGACGACATGGCTGTCTATGTAGAAAATCCAAAAGAATTAATGAAAAGTATTGGAACTAAGAAGTGATTATAGCAAAGTTGTAGTGTGTAAGGTTAACATACTAAAGTCAATCACTTTCTTATATGCAAGCATAAAACAAATGGAATTGAAATTAAAAACACAATAGAATTTATATTAGCACCCCCCATCCCAGAATGAAATACTTAGGCATAAATCTAAATATGTACAAGATCTATATTGAGGAAAACTACAAAAGCATGATGAAAGAAATCAAAGAACTAAATAAATTGAGAGATATTCCATGTTTATGGATAAGAAGACAATAATGTCAAGAAGCCAGTTCTTCCCAACTTAATAGATTGAACACAATCCCAGTCTAAATTCCAGCAACTTATTTTGTGGATATTCATAAACCTATTCTAAAGTTTATACAGTGGGGCAAAATACTCATAACAACCAACACAATATTGAAGGAGAATAACAAAGTTGGAGAACTGACACGACCTGACTTGAAGACTAGCTCTAAATATAGTAATCAAGACAATGTAGTATTGGTGAAAGAACAGACAAAATAGATCAGTAGAACAGAACAGACAGTCCAGAAATATACCCCCATAAATCTAATCATCTGATCTTTGACAAAGGAGAAAAGGTAATAAATACAATGGCAAAAAGACAGTCTTTTCAAGAAACGATGTTGAAACAACTAGACATCCACTTGCAATAATATAAAATCCAGACACAGATCTTACATCCTTCACAAAAATTAACTCTAAGTGGATCATAGATCTAAACATAAAATGCAACACTATAGAACTCCCAAGAATATAACATAGACAATCTTGGTGACCTTGCATTTGGCAATGATTTTTAGATACAACACCAAAGGCATGATCCATGAAAGAAATAACTGATAAATTGGACGTCACTAAAATTTAAAACTTCTGCCCTGCAAAAGACATTGTCAAGAGTATGAGAAGACAAGTCACAGACTGAGAGAAAATACTTGCAAAAGACATATCTGACAAAGGACTATTACCCTGGTTAAAAATGGGCAAAAGATCTAAACAGAGACCTCACCAGAAGAGATACACAGATGGCAAATAAGCATATGAAAAGATGCTCCACACCTTATGTCATTAGGGAATTGCAAGTTAAAACAATAATGGACACCACTACATATCTATTGGAATGGCTAAAATCCAAAACACTGACAACACCAAATGCTGGAGAGGATGTGGAGTAACGGGAACACTAATTCACTGCGGATAAAAATGCAAAATGGCACAGCCACTTTGGAAGACATTTTGACAGCTTCTTACAAAACTGATAAATATACTCTTACCATATGATCCAGAAATTTTGCTCCTGGTACTTATTCAAATGAGTTGAAAACTTATGTATACACAAAACCATGCACATGTAGAGACAAACTACACAGAATAGATGAACAATAAGGTCTTACTGTATAGCACAGGGAACTATATTCAATAATTTGCAATAACCTATAATAAGAAAGAATATGAGAAATAATATATATGTATAACTGAATCACTATGCTGTATATCAGCAAATAACATAACATTGTAAATCAACTATACATCAATTAAAAAAAAAATGCACATGGATGTTTTCGGAAACCTTATTCGTATCTCCCCAGACTTAGAAGCAACCAAGATGTCCTTCAGTAGATAAATGGGTAAACTGTGGATAAAATATTATTCAATTCTAAAAAGAAATGAGTTATCAAGCCATGAAAAGACATGGAGGAAACTAAAATGCATATGACTAAGTAGAAGAGGCCAATCTGAAAAGGCTATACATTGTATGATTCCAACTGTATGACATTCTAGAAAAGGAAAAATTATGAAAATCAGTGGTTGCTTGGGGTTAGGAGGTGGGGAGGGATAAACAGGCATAGCAGAGAATATTTAGGGCAGTGAAACTATTCTGTCTGATACTACAATGGTGGATATATGTCATTATACATTTTTTAAACTTACAAATGTACAATACCAAGAGTAAACTTCAGTGTGAACTATGAACTTGGAGGGATAAGGTGAATCAGCATAGATTCACTGGTTGTAACAAATGTACCACTCTAGTCCAGGATGCTGATAGTGGGGGAGGCTGTGGGTGAGAGTGGTGAACAAGGTGGGGACCCTCTGCAGTTTCCACTCAATTTTTTTGTGAATGTAAAACTGCCCTAAAAATAAAACTTTTTAAAAAAAGGAATGGCTTTTATCTGATAGAAGGTAATTACAGAAATCCTTTAGGAAGCATTATACGTAATGGTAAAACATTAGAAAACTTTTAAATCAGCAGCAAGAAAAGAATGGCCACCACCGTTGTTTCTTTTCAAAGAGATAGAAGTATGAAGATTGAAAAGGAAGAAATAAAATCATCATTATTCACATATATGAGAGTCTGTACAGAAATCCCCAAAGAATCTACATAAAAATTAATAGAACTAATAAGAGAATGTGTTAAGATAGCTGGGTATAAAATAAATACACTCAAAGCAATTGTATTTCTATTCTTCAGGAACAAACAAAAAAGATAATGTAAAAAGAGATATAATTCACACTAGCAACAAAAAAAGAAGCCTATGAATAAATACTTAAGAGAAATATATGCAATATGCGTATGGAGAAACATATAAAATCTTGCAGAAAATCATTAACAAAGAATATGTTTATAGACAGGAAGAATAAACATCATTTCTCCCAATTGATCTCTAAAGTAAATGCAATTCCAATAAAAAAAAGTCATGTTTTTGAAATTTTAAAGTTGATTCTAAAACACACTTGGAAGAGTAAAGTTCCAAGAACAGCCAAAGAACGCTTGAAAAAGACTGGAGTGGCAGTGGGGGGTGGACTTTCCTATTAGATATTAGCAAAGATTTCTTACAAAACTATGGTAATTAAAATAGTGTAATACTGGTACAGGGTTGAAAAAAATGACTAATGAAACACCAGAAACAGATTTATAAATGTACAGAAACTGACATATGATAGGGTGGTACTGCACATCATTGGAGAAAGGATGGGCAGTTTGATGAACAGCTACCTAGATGGAAAAAAAATTAAACTGGGTCCCTAACCTCACATCATACACTCTAACTCCAATGTCTTAAAACCTTAAATGAAAGTAAAACTTTGAAAACTTAAAAATAAATCCTCCCACTAGGATACAACAGAGTTTACTTGTGACATCAAGGTAGAGAAGGATTCATTTTAAGAATAGATGTAAACAATTCAAGGAAAGACTGATCAATTCACTTGTTAAAATTAAGACCTTCTATTCAACAAACACACCATCAAGAAAGAGAAAATGTGAGTCACCAACTAGCAGAAAATATCAAGAATTCCTATAAATAAATCAGAAAAAGACTAACCAATAGAAAAATAGGCAAAGGATATTCAAGGCATTTCACAGAAGAGGAAACATTAACAGCCTACCAATGATCACGTGGTGCATAACCTCATTAGCAATCAGCTACATGAAAATTAAGACCACCACCACTTCACGCCCACCAGACTGACAAAGTTCTGAAATACTTTTGAGGCTATGGAACAACAGAATTTCTATTTACCGTGAGTGGGAGGTAAACTGGTACAACCACTTCTGAAAACCATTTGGTGCCATTCTCACATTTTCTCAGAAATGCCATTTCTAGGCACACACTCTACAGACACTCTCCCATTTGTCTGAAAAGACACATAAGGAGAACTGTTCACAGCAGCACTGTGAACTAACAGAAAACGGAAACCCAAATGTCCATCAACAAGAAAATGATTCAAGCTTGGATTATTCACACAATATAATGCACAGTAGTGAGAATGCATGATTTACAGCTACACACAATAATATGGATACAATCAAACATAATACTAAGCGAAAATATGGCAAAGACCACATATAGTATGGGACTATTTTTATAACGCTTCAAACCAAGCAAAACTAAATAATACATTGTTTATAGATATATATATGTGATGAAACCAGGTTAAGAAAAGCAGAGAATGCTGAACAGAAAATGATTGTGGTTCCAGAAATTCATGTTCATTTTGCTATGCTTTATTATTTACACATACTTGCATGTATTCTTTTCAATGTACCAAATACACAATTTTCAAAAATGTAAACATGAGTCAGGGCTCTGGGGCTAAACAGTGCTAGTCCAAATCCTGGTGTCTCTACTTCCTAATGTGTAATCTCCTTGGCAAATCTCCTCCCTTTCTGAAGTTTTTGTTTCCTTGTCTATAAAATAGGTAAAGTGACACCTCCCTCCTGGGGTGTTGGGAGTCAATCCTAACTTAGCACAGTATCATATATTAAGCACTAAGTAAGGGTTTGCCATTTTGATTATGACTCTTAATAACAATAATAATAAACATTGGCAGTGGCAGGGCAGAGACCCAGGCCACCCCCATCTCCCCACCTAGCACTCCTTCTGTGCTGCCCTTTCCACCTGGTGTCCCCAGACCCCCACGGGCTGCAGCAGGGTGACTCTTTCCCATCTTGTCAGAGGAGCAACTGATCCAGGCAGCACCATGGCCAAGAGCCCATGCAATCAGGGGACGTTTACATTTCTGGTGGATTAAAATCCTCAGCCAGCACTGTGGTGGCCTCCGGGCCTTAGTGATTAATAACCTGGCCTAGTGCTAAGAGCTCTCAGAGGATGGCTGGCAGGGAATAGGCAGGATGGCACAGGCACCTCTTGGATGCACATGAGCTCTAGGGACAGAAACGAGCCTCTTCTAGGACCTGGCCAGCACCATCGCCTGGAGCAGGGGCAAGGGAAGGGGGCCAGCAGCTCAAGTCCTCCTGCTTAGGGATGCCGGTCCCACTCTGAGCTGTGCCTCTGCTTGCCGCAGGGACCTAGGCAAGCTGCTTCATCACTTGGGCTTCCATCTCTCATTTGCGAAACAGCACCTGACCCAAGCATGTTGCTTAGAACAGTGCCCAGCAGTGGAAGGGCTCCATCACTGTAGCTACTGCTATTCCTTTGGGGACCCAGTCTCAAGGGTGACCATTAGTTTGTGGGTCCTGGAACTCAGCCCGGATTATGTTTGACTCAGGGCCCAGACCAAGGCCTGAGAAAGGACAAGAAGCTTCAGGGACTGTTGCTGAGTTAAACTGCCAAGTGGCAGGCCAGCCTCTGCTCCCACACTTCCCTCCACTAGGGGAGCTTCCTGCCTGCTACTGAGTCCTTCCTGGTACTAAGCTGAGTCCGCTTCCTGACAGCTCTGAGTTTTGCAAATGTGGGAAGGACAGCGGGGAGGAGAAGCTCCCCCAACTCCCTTTGTACCCCCTCTCCAGGGCCCGAATCCAGCTGCCTTTCTCAGTGGTACTTCTGCTGGCACCCTGACCAGGAGGAATGACACCTTCCTCAGGCTCGTAGGACCCCCATGCACAGACACATGCTGTGTGGACACACAGAGAGAGATGCAGACACACACAGCAGATACGCACAAACCAACCCACTCACAGGAACACACGGAACACCCTGACCCCTGGAGACACATCCAACAATACAAACATGCCCATAAATAAGAACACGCATGCCTGTGAGTACACCGCCCCCACAAGCACATGAAGATACAGTGATAGGCACCCAGAGCCAGGAAAACACCCTGAAACACAGGCCCTCAGAACCCCAGAAACTGGGGAGCCAGGGTCAGAGCCCGCTAGGGAAGGAAGGCTCCGTGCTTTCCTAGAAATGGAATTGATTTACCCTGAACACGTCCCTGTGGGCAGCTCAGGCTGATGCTGGAGACCACAGGTCTCCCCCTGGTTTCTCAGCAAGCCTGGCATCTGAGGGGCTTTTTAAGAGACGGCATAAACAGACATTCAGGGCCTAATCTCTTCTCTATTCCATGGCATACAAATTCCATGCACAAACTGTAGGACAATGACAATTAGAGCAGCAATTGCCTTGGGCCAATTTTAACTGGTGCCAACAGAGACCCCACTGCTCCCCACACCATCCCCGCAGCCTGCTCCAGGGGCTCCAGACAGCGGGACGCTGTGATCCCGGACAGGGCCTCTTCCACCCCGAGACCATCTGCACTTCTGACCTCTACTTTTGTGTTCTGGCTCTGAGTTGCTTTGAGGTGTGTGAGACCCTGGCGGAGCATAGCTCTGAGCCTCAGTTTCCTCAGATGTCGCTGGGCCTTTGGTAAGCTTCCCCTGCAACTTCTGCACCCGGACTGCCTTTCTCCCAGTTCCCATTCACCTCTCCCATTCACCCCAGCAGGTTACCCATTGCCAGCATATTCCAAGGACCCAATCAGATGGTTGAGTGAATGAATGAACCCCCTCCCCACCCTGGAAGACAGGAATCGTTACCACCACTCGTGTTAGACCCTCCCTCCCAGTCTCCCCTGGGAGACCACTGTACACAAATCCTCCTCTCAGGGTCTGCTTCTGGGACACCCACCTAAGTACCATTTTACAGATGAGGAGATGGAAGCTTCAGAAAGGTAAAGTAACTCTCTCAATGTCACACAGCACAGCTGCTCTTGAGAGTTAGTTCTGGGGAGGCAACCCCCTGACTCCTCTGGCTGGGAGGCTGGCGAGGTCCCGATGTTTGCTGGTCCCTAGTATGTACGGGTAAAGGAAGCAGCCCTACTTTGCCCTTGTGTCCAAGCCACAGTCATGGTTCCAGCCGTACCATTAACAAGGGGCACTGGGATCCCCGCCTAGCCGTGGGGTCTAGATGTGAATACGTTTAAGAGGAGGCCCAAGTTCAGCCAGGGTTTGACCACAGGCCGGCTGGAGGGGGGACATCCAGTCAGCCCAAAGCTCAGGCTCCTTCAGAGGGACCTTCTCCACAAATGGTGCAATCAGTCCAGGGGCAGAGCCGTGGCCCCCTGGGGACCTGACGTCTTGTCAGGGGCCCTCACTGGACACCCTGGCCCAGCAAAGAAGATTCTTGGGCCAAGTTGGAAAACTGCTTGCAAGCACACTGCTCTCCAGCAGCCTATATAAATCTGGAGGAAAGGGGTTATTGAGTCCTGGGAAACTGCAACCAAAGACACTAACTCTGTTCTTGGAAAAGCCTCTAGAATTAAGTCATTAGCTGTTAATTAACACAAGTGGCACAGAGATTTTAGTTGATGGCATGAACATGTGCATGCTGGCCCCCAAGAGGCACAGGAAACACACATACATCTATATTCACATGCACCTCATGCCCCTCCTGCTCCAACCCACCCTTGGGTTTCTGCTGCTCTGTGGACAGGGCTCGAGCTCCTCCATCTGACATACAAGGTCCTCTGTTAGCAGCCCAGGTCACCTCTCCATCACTCCATCACTGAGCCATTCCCAGCTCTCACCTCCAGGCCTTTTCTTACACTGTTCCCTCTCCTTGGGACACTCTTCTCATCCCCTTCCACCTAGATAACTCTTACCCAGCTTTTCTCTGGAGGCCTCCCCACTCTAGATTAAATCCTCTCCTCTGAGTTCCCATTGATTTTCCTCGAGGTGGTCTATCATGGGGTTTAACTCAGATTCCAAGTCTGCCCCACCTCTAGACGGTGAGCATCTCCAGAGCAGGACAAAGCAGAGCACAGAGCAGCCTCTCCTGAATTCTCTCTCAGATCCAATCGTTTCTGTAGCTGCAGGTGTGCTGATCTGACTGGCTGCCCAGTTTCCCAATATTAAAGAATCCTTAGGGTAGAAAGTGAAAGTGTGAACAGGAAGGACCTTTATGCCTCCCACAAAGGAGGGGGAAATCCTCAGCAAGCTGGACAGTGGGATGCCCTCCTCAGCTCTGGCCCTAGAATGAGAGGCAGCCCAGAGGCCAAGGATCCTGGCATGATGTCTGGACAGTCTGTTGTCCCTGGAGAAGCAGGTCTAGGTTCCCCGCCTCTAGGACTCTGGGGTCCTGGGATCCTCCCTGTCCCCAAAGTCTGCTCCTTTTTCCTTAGATAAGCGGTCTGAGGTCACAAGGGTCTGCCAACAAGTTCTTGGTCGGGGGGAGGGAGGGGATGCAGGGCTCATTATGGCCAGAGCTGGTTTCTGCTGCTTGTAAGTAAGTAGCCTGGCAGGTGGCTGTTTCTCTCCTCTGCCACCTCCCCGACCCAGGCTTCACCATCTCATCTCCTGGCCCACACTAGTGCCCTTTCTCACCTCCTCCATGGTGCTATTCTGCTCCCCTAGCCCTAGGCTGACAGCTTCTCCTCCCACTGGGCCCCATCACCCCCTTAGCACTCCTCAAGGCATGTGTCTCAGTGTTACCCTCTTCTGTTTAGGGCCTACAGAGTCCACTAGGCTACGAACCTCTTGAGCAAGGGGCTGAATCTGCCCAAGTAATAGACTGAACCGTGAAGACTGTAGAGAGAGGCCCGCTTGCCACAGAAGTCAGGTCCCGCTGTGTGATTGGGGTCAATTACTTAGATTCTCTGAGTCCCAGATTCCTCATCTGTAAAGTGAGAATGCCAAACCTCAGAGGGCTACTGTCAGACAGACTGACAGTATGACACAGACTACAGAGCACAGAGAAGTTACCTTCATTGCCAGTATCTACTTGGCCCTGGCTTTTCTCAAAGAACATTAGCAAAGTTATTTGTGAAAACAAGATCGATAGCTTTGCTTAGTGACTCTGTGTAATCGTCAGTGATCTGCACAGCCCTCCTCCAGTGATCAGCTCGCGTGACTCTCACCAAGGCCGCATAAAGACCTGCGATCCAGACAAAACTGGCCCCTGCCCACACGCTGGCTGCTCTGCTCCCTTTCCCAAATGGTAAGAATTCTACAATTCAGCAACTTGCCTTCTTTGCCTTGGCTTCCAGGAATCCCTAGTAAATACCAGCTTCGATCACAATAACTAAGTGAACTTATTAGGGTTTTCATGTCTTTATGTCCTTCTCTGTAATCTATGTCAGTTTAACTACATGCACATCTTTTGTTGTAAACCAGAGTTCTTAATGAAAGACAAGAACTCAACGACGAGGAATAAAATGGCCTAGAACAGGAGGGGACAGAGTAGAACATCACAGCAGGATTTTCTGGTGTTTCCTCCACGTATCTGTCTTCACAGAGGATGAAACTGAAGCCTAGAGGAGGGGATACGGAAGGCGAGGCCTGGATTGAACCTCAAGTGCTCCCAGCCTTTGCAGGCCTTGCTACAGGCTGCCTTGTCCACTAGGCACAGCACACAAAGTACACAGTGTCCACAATACTTTTAGGGACACATGAACACGTTGTAATTTAATTTAAAATCAGAAGAAAAAAGGAACTTCTTTTAGGTCAAAGAAAAAGTTTTAATACATAATATTAATATGCTGTCTTTAAGCCAATGCCATCATAAAATGAAATTTTTAATATTTTTTATGGAGGAAGAGGCTGAAGCCAGAAGTGCTGGGGTCGGCGAGTGTTGTGACAAGGCCCTGCTGGCTTTACCCATCTCACCCACGAGTCTGGGAAACTCCTACCTCCCACCTGCTGGCTTCCTGGGGGCCCAGGCCTTCTCATGCTTCCGTCTCAGACAGGATCCAAAAGGGAGCATTTCCACAAAGATTCCAGTGGGAAGTGGGGCCTTGCCAGGTGAATCTAATTTATACCCTGCAGTAAGCACCTCAGACAGCTCTTGAAAGGCTGAAACCACTGTCTGGTTGCAGGAGGGGGAACCCTTGACTGATTTTGCCAACCAGTTGTCAGGATGAAGTTCTTGGGTTCACAATGTGGAGACAATTAAAGGGCTGGTGCTTTGAAGGCACGAGCCGCGAACATCCTGACAGAGGTGTTGACTGCAAGCAGCAGGCCCTCTGCTCCTCTCTCCTCAGGACCACACCTCGACATCCCCCAGCCAAGGAGCTGGACTTACTGTGGGGGCAGCAGGAGGAGGGAGCAGAGCCAGCCCGACAAACACCATCACATCTGGGGCACAAGCAGCAACAGAACTCAAAGGAGAGGGGTGACATGGGGATAGCCTGCCCTGGGTATCACCATTAACCCGCTGTGTGACCCCAGGAATCACCACTGACCTGCTGTGTGCCCCTTTGCTGGTCACCCTGCCTTACCAGGTCCCTTCTTGTCCTCACTGGGAAGATGGGGCAATGGTGCCAAAAATATAAGGTTGTCGTGGTGATGATATGGGGTGATGAGCAGATGAGGCAAGATTATCATTTCCACTAAACAGAAAAGGAAACTGAGACCAGAACAAGGGAATAGCTTGCCCAGCCAAGGTCATGGTGAATATGGGATCAGAACTGGATCCCAGAAGACTTGAAGGCAGGACCCAGTTCTTCCTGAGGAGTTGTTATGCTTTCAGGCTTCCCTGGATTCAAATCCCGACTCCCATTCCTGCTGGCTGTGGGACCTCCCCACATGCTCTCTTCTGCCTGGTGTTTGTTGTCATGGACCGCAGAGGACTCCACCCTGAACTGGTTCTCTCACCTGTGTTCAGGGAAGGAGCCCCAGGCAGCTGCCCCCCAACCCCTCCTTTCCTTTGACCCCCACATGCCTCCCCAACCTGTGAGGTCACTGGCTCCCTGCACACAGAAGCCAGGGAAGTGGGGCACAAGTATGCCTCGGGCTCCTGGTGCTCACTCCCAATATAGCAACACCTATCCCAGCCCCTGGTGTAGGTTAAGTGGAAGGGCCCATGCGAAACCCAGATTACGTTTGATTGTTTTTGAGAAGTTGCAGTAACTAAGATGCCTTGTCAGGGGTCCTCTAGACTGAGCTCAATGAAAACAGGGAGCGAGCAGCTCATGCTTGATTACAGAAAATAGCGCTGACACAGAGGGTATCCTGGAGCAGCAGGCCAGAGATGGGAATCCCAGTACTTAATGTCCCTCAGCCTCAGTCTCCTCATCCATAAAATGGGACAGTAATGACATCAAAAGACTCATCAAGAAAATAGAGGCCGACAGGCTTTATCTGCTATCTGGAGGAGAGCACATTCCCAACAAACGCAACTTCCCCTCTCTCCTCCCACTTTAAAGTAGCTGCTTTGGGGCAGTTTAATCATTTCCCCTGTTGCATTCTTGGTTGTAATAGTCTTTTTGTTGTCAATTAACGCAAAATTGTACTCTCGCTCTACCTCTGGGTCCATGGTCATAAAGAGAGGATCTGTGGAGACTGAATTAATGATGAACAGCTGCAGCAGCAGCAGCTAATTACAGAGCATCCACTATGCGGAAGGCTTGACTGTAAATTTCTCTGCAAGCCCCAGAAACAGCGTGGGAACCTGGACAGGAATTCTTCCTCTCTGGGCCTCAGTTTCCAAATCCACAAACAGGATTGAACCAGATGGCTTCTAGCTCTTGGCTGGGTCTGACATTCCATGAGCTGGAAGACTTGGGGTGCAGACTTTCCTTTACCCTGATACTACAAATCAAGGAGGGAGGGAAGTCAGGGTTGGGGGTGAGGCAGAAGGAGGGAGCCAACATGTGCTGAGCACCAACTGTGCACTGGGCACTGTGCTGGGCTCTCTGGACACACTACCTGTCTAGCCCAACCCAGAAATGCCTCTCCGACAGCAATCCATGCAATCCTCACCACAGCCCTGTGAGTGTGTTGCAAAATCCCTTCCCAGCACACCCCATCACTTCTGCTCCACTGAGTCAGACTCTCCTCTCAGTCACATTTAGCAAATAGTTGTCAATCACACGATGTGTGTCAGAAACTGTCTGAGACCCTGGAGATGCAACAAGGAACAAAACATAAAAAGTTCTAGATAGACTTCACGGAGCTTAGTGGAGTGAACAGATCACAGGTAAACACACAATGCTGGGTAGCATGAGAGGCAGAGTGGCTGAAGGTACTACTTTAGACAGGTGGTCACGGAAGGCCTCCTGGAGGAGGTGACATGGACCTCTATGAAAGCCTTCATGGGCCTGAGTGAAGGGAGACGGGGTTGGAGCAAGAGCATTCTGGGCAGAGGGAAGAGCCATGCAGAGAGTCTGAGGTAGGAATTAACTTGGTATGTGTGAGCCAAGGAGGAACCAGGAGCTAGTGCGGCTGGAGCAGAGCAAGAGAGAAAAGCACGGAAGGAACTGAGGTCAGAGAGCTCAGCAGGGACCCATACCTGCCCCTTCCTTGTCCATCTCCTTCTTCTCCCCTGGGCCCTGCCAGAAATGCAGAAAGATAACTGTCTGAGTTCAAAGGATCTTAAGGATCCTGGAGTCAAAGCCTTCTATTTTGTAGAGAAAACTGAGGCCCCAAAGAGGCCTGGTGACTTTCCTAGAGCCACAAGGCAGTCTTATGCAGAGCTGGGGAGGGAAACGAGCTCTAACCCCTGGCGCACACGGTCTCTGCCCAGACTGGCTGAGTCAGGGTCAAGAAACTCAAGGACTTGGAACTGATCAAAGTTCACACATGCCAAGAAACTGAGGCCCAAGGCCAGGTGGCTGTGTGTGCATGAAGAAGGTGAGGGGTGGGGACAGGCACAGGGGCTGCAGACTTGTGCTGGCGCTCATCCGAGTGGGCCTTCGCACAAGTCAGGCTTCCTCCAGGCTTAACACCTACAGCCACCTATCACCATGCTCTTCTAACGCACACGAGGAGCTGTGATGTCTGAAACCCACCGCTGGTTACAGTCTCCCTGGAGCCTGAGGGGCAGGGCTGCCTGAACCCGATCCGGCCAGGAGGGAAGGTGATTCTGACACTTGTGGACTGCATAAGCCACCAGCCATCTGCCCTGCGTGACCTCCAGTGGGCCATCCTCCAGCCCTGGGCCTCAGGCCCCCATCTGTCAAAGGTGCTTGCAGGGCTTGGGAGCAGCATCAGACAAGATGCCCTTGAAGGTTCTTCCCCAGTGCAAACACAACACAAGCCAGAGTCCTCCAGAATTTGGGAGGCAGCGATGGTACAGATGGAGGCAATGTATGTCAGCTCTCATCCGGGGCCTGGCACATAGTAGGTACTCAAGAGATAGCGACTCTGCACAGCGGAAAGGGCTGGGAGGCAAAGGGATCTGAGCTTTAGTTCTTTTTCTCTGTGATCTCAATGAGCCAAACCCTCTCTACAGACCTGTTTCCACATCGGCAAGAGTGCAAACAGAGGCTTTAGGATTTGTGGCCTCCAGGAACCATCTCCTCTTGTCCTGGATGGCTGGGGAGAGGAATGGGAGGAGGCAGAGGGGGATGGGAGAGGAGAGAGATCTTGAGGAAGTACTAGATGCACAGCAGACTCAACCTTTCTTGACTTCCAATTGCGATCATGTTCACTGACAACTAAACCTGGGCAGAAATGACCCCATAGGACAAACTGACTCCCCAAATGAGGGGCTCAGCAGATTCCAGGAAACAAAGATTTGTGGCTAAATAGGGGTGCAGAAGGCAACTGTGGGCAGTAGGGAGACGACAGAGCAGGGAGCCAGGGGCAGGAGGTGGATTCCCAGACGTGACACCTGGCCAGGCAGCTTCTACTCTGTGGATTTCGGTGCGCCTGTCATAAACCAGGGATCCTGCCGCTGCCCTGTGCGTTCCCTGAGCACGGGAACTACCCAACAAAACTCCGCACCCCGGGGCCCGGTCATGCCCTGGGAAGCTACACATGTTCCTTTCAGCTCAAAAATCCTATGCTTTCTGACTCAGTAAAACAAAGAGGCTGGTGGGTGGTCCATCAGCCGAACACTCACTGGGTGCTCGCCTTCCTCCGTGCCCAGCAGAGACCTCCCGGGCTTGCCCCAAGGAATGCAGAACCCAAAGAGGCCCCCAGCCCACCTGTCCTACTTCCAGGAAATGCACAGCCCAGGACTCCCGTGCATGACTGCTCTCTGGGCCTTATGCCCCCAGCAGGGCAGACTTAGCAAGCGAGGCTGAGGAGGTGCCATGTGGACGAGGCAAGAGCAGGCTGCTCTCCATCAGGCGGCCACTTTCCAGCCATTTGGAAATCGCCACTTGCAAAGCTGTGGAGTCTCAGTGATGGGCTCTCATTTTATCATTACCCACGTCAGAAGAATGCATCTTGAGGAGGCAGCACTGCACGAGTCAGCGCCGTAATCACTTACAGACCGCAGAGGCCCCAGTCCTGGCAGCAGAGGAAGATTTATTGTGGGGATGGACGGAAAACAAAGAACAGTTGTGCAAACTTTACGGAGCTACATTATGGGAAATGCCTTTCCCGTTTCCCACTGGTAAATGTGCTGAACGCTGCTTCCAAAGGCCGACTGAGCTCCGTTTAACCAATCAGGTGCAGACACTGCCCGGCATGGCTCGCTGGGCTGAGCCAGCCTGTCTGTGGTGCCCAGGCCCTGGCTGGCAGCCAGGCCCTGCTGTCGGCTCTGGTGGGAAGAAGGCCTCCTTCCTGGACCTCTACGTCCTCATCTGCCTGCTTGCGTCAGGGGGACCTGCTGCTCCCCTTCAGATGTACCTGCCACACCACCAACATTCTAAATGTTAATGCTGATTGTGTTACTCTCTTGCTCAAAACCCTTCCACCACTCTCTCCCTTGCCCTCAGGGTACAGCCTAAGCTCCTCATATTGGACTTCGACACTCTTAAAGGTCCAACTCCATGTCTGCTCCCAGCCCCCATGCACAGAACGCACTCCAACCATAAGAGGACACCTATGCTCCCCGCAAGTGTCAAGACTGTCACGTCTTTTGTATGTACTGTTCCCTTTCCTTTAAATGCCTTTCCTCGTGGTCTGCCCCTGGAAAGCTCCTAACCTCCCTTCAAAGCCTAGCTCTCATGACATCCTGGGGAAGTCTTCTCCGCCCTCTGTGTCTCTGCAGCATGTGGTTAATTTCCTCGCCATCAGACCATTCCTCATTTGATGCCGTACCCCCTGCTTCTAGCATCGAACCTGGCACAGCATGGGTATCAAAAAAGCCGAGCTAAAAAACTGGGGGAAGACAACACAGCTGAGCCCAAGATACCCTTGTGAGGAAGGGAACAGGCAAGCCCAGTGTCCAGAGTCTTGGAGCGTCCGAGGAGACTGAGGCCATAGAGGTGTGGTGTGGCCCATCACCCACTTAACAGACGAGGCCAGGACGCTGAGGGCCGTCACTGTAGCAGTCCAAGGGAGGCGCGTGAAGTCGGCTCAGATGACCCATCTGCCATCCAGTGGAGACAGAGCCTATTAACGCTCGTGAAGTTTACCATTTCCAGGATGTCCCTCTTAGAAAACATGTTCTGGACGCTTTCTTCGAGTCACTGTTGATTTTATCTGACTTTTTCATTCCAATAAAATCAAAAGCTTTTTCTCCTTTTCTTAGTTTAAATTCAATTCAGAGGGTTGTTTTTTTTATCCTTAATTTTTTTCATATTCCATAAAGCAGTGTTGAGTTCACAAAACTTGGCCAGTGTTCCTGTACCCTCGAGTTTAGTGCTCTTAGGAATTCTCATGTCTACGAGAGCTCGGGTTTGATGACTCAGAAAAAAAAAAAAAAAAAGGGGGAACAAGGACTCCTGTTTTCAAGCATGGAGTATTTTGCCAGGCATGAGGTAAGTGCTCCATATACATGATCTCATTTAATTCTCACAACACTCTCCCTTTTACACAGACAGGAAACTGAGGCTCAAAGACCACGTGACCTGTTTGAGGTCTCATGGCTGGTTAAGGGGCAGAGCGAGGATTTGAACCCTAGTAGTTATCCTATGTATTTACCCATTGGTCCACCCTGGCTCACCAATTCTTGGCTCAGAATTTAAACGAGATGGGGGGCGGGGAGTCAGGGAGGGAGAGGAGGTAGGGCCGGGGATGGGGAGGCGAACAGGAGTAGAGTGGGTAGGGGTGGATGGGAGGGGGTGGGGGATGGAGTAAGGTCGGCTGTGGAGCAGGGAAGGAGGAGGCCAGGAGAGCTGTAGAAAGAGGCCAAAAGGCCAAGAACTGCATTTTGGGAGCATGTGACTAGAAAGTTGTGTGCCTGATGGGAAACCCACCTGGGAGGAATGCGCCCTTGAGGGTGACTGTGTATTCCGGGCCCAGTTATAGGCAGGAGTGCTGGACTAGGAGTCAGGCATTCAACTTTGATCCCCTCTGCAGGGCACTCTGCAGTTTGTGGAGCACAGAAACTCTTCTGGGGTGAGCACCACAAGCCCAATTTCACAGATGCATAAATGGAGGCTTAGAAGTGAAGTGACTTATTCAAGGTTGCACAGCCAGTGAGCAGCAGAGCTGGGAGGAGTCTCTATCTCCATCTCTCCCCACTTCCTCTGGCTTTTCCTTTCCCAGCAAGTCATTTCTGTCTGGGGCCTCAGTTTCTCCTCTGTACAGTGAAGAGAGGGGATCCTCAGGGCTCTGAGTTAATCACAAAGCTGAAGTTTACAGAGTCTCTCCTTATGAAGATCCCTGTGTTTGATTTTTTTTAAACTAGGGAAGAGAGGAAGGCATTCAGTGTAAGCAAAGATCTGTGAAGCTGAAACCTTGGCTTCAAGAGGGGAAAGGGCATTAGCATTTGTTGGGCCCCCAGGGAACACAGAGTGTTAGGCATTAATCCCATTTCACAGTTCAGAAAACTGAGGCTCAGCACGGCCAAGTGACCCATCCGAGGTCACACAGCCCATCCATGGCAGAGCTGGGACTTACAACAACCTTTTCTGTTCCTCTGGGGACACTCTTGACTACATGGCCACTATGCATTTCAGACTCTCCTTTTTCTCCTTTCCTAATGCAGACTACCCAGGGCAGTCAGAACCATTTGTTGGGCACTTACTGTGTGCCAGGCACTGCACAAGCATCTGGGATATGGTACCTCATCAAAGCCTCACCATAGTCCTATTCCTTCTGCTTTACAGGTGAGGCTTGCTTTAGAGGCTTACTATCAAAATGTATGGAGGTTCCTTAAAAAACTAAAAATAGAGTTACCATATGATCCAGCAATCCCACTCCTGGGCATATATCCAGAAAAGATGAAAACTCTAATTCAAAAAGATACATATATCCCAATGTTCATTGCAGCACTATTTCCAATAGCCAAGACACAAAAGCAACCTAAATGTCTATCAACAGATGACTGGATAAAGAAGATGTGGTATATGTATAGATATATATACAATGGGATATTACTAAGCCATAAAAAAGAATGAAATTTTTGCAGCAACATGGATGGACCTGGAGATTATCATACTAAGGGAAGTAAGTCAGAGTAAGACAAATATCATATGATATCACTTAAATGTGGAATCTAAAAAAAAAAAAACATAGAAAGGAACTTATTTACAAAACAGAACTATACTCACCTACATAGAAAACAGACTCATGGTTACCAAAGAGGGAAGGGAAGGGGAGAGATAAATTTGGAGTTTGGGATTAACAGGTACACATTACTACATATAAAATAGGTAAACAACAAAGACCTACAATATAGCACAGGGAACTATATTCAATATCTCGTAATAACCTATTTCAGAAAATAATCTGAAAAATAATACATATTTAATGTATATATATGTATAATTGAATCACTTTGCTGTACACCTGAAACACAGTAAATCAACTACACTTCAATAAAAAAAGAAAAGTTAAAAAGAAAACAGAGGCTTGCAGAAGTCAAGCTACTTGCACACAATCACAGGCTGATTGGTGGCAAAGCCAGGTTTCAAGTTAAGGCTTTCCTGCAGGAAAACTTCACGCACCAGATTAGTGGGTGAACATGACCATCTTTAAGGTCCCTCTAATCTTGCGACTTCACAGGAAACTGCTCTGGAAGATAGTGTCCAGGCAAATTCACATAGCCTCGGAACAGAGAGGTCAGATGGCCACCAGGGCAGAGCCTTTGTACCAGGGGGTAGGCTCAACTCCTTTGCTTCCAAGGCAACGCCAGGTGTCAAATGGCATGTGGTCCCCAAGACACTCGTCCACACCAGGAATACGATTATAAATGGAGCAACATGTGCTGGGAGAGCAGGAGGCATGGAGAAAGGGGGCACTGAGGAGGGGACACTGGACTGGGCTGTGCAGGATGGTTAGGAGTTTGTTGGGCCAGAAAAGGCAGTCTAGACATAGGTACCAGCAAAAGCCAAGGCCCAGAGGAGGGAAAGAAGCTGGAATGCGGACTCACTAGGAATTCGGGAGGGGAGGAAGCTTCAGGGCAGGGAGGAACAAAGTAGAATAGACATCCCAGGCCTACTGTTAACTCACTGGGTGATGCTGGGCTACTGAGGCCCCCTCTCTGGCCTTCACCTTACCCATCTAACCATGAGTAGAAACAAGAACTGACATGGTCCCAGTAGGCGTTGTTAATGAGGGCACATCTGGATGCCAACTTGATGGCTGCCTTTGCCCAGAAAGGTTTTCCTACCCAGACCCTCTCCACCCCCTGCAAGAAGAACAAGGTAAGGCTCAGGCCCCCATTTCCAAAGTGGGTGGACTTGGCGAGCTGAGCTGGTTGGACCAGCTTGGCCTCTCTGGGCTCATGCACAGCAGAATCCTCCACGGCAGGGGGGTTTAAACCATGTTCCATTTTACAGCTTTTTAACCTCATCAGAAACCCTAGCCTCCAGAAAGGAAGATATTGTTTTCAAGTGACTTACTTATTTTAAAGAAGGTGAAATGTCTTATTTTTCATCCCACAGTGCTCTCCTCTCTAATACAGAACAAAAGACCCATCATGTTAGCAGGGCAGGGGACCTGCAGGCTCTCAAGGTGATGGGGCGCTGGCCTGGGAAACCTAGTTAAAGCAGACATCAATCCGTTTCCCTGCTTCACCAGGGCTCTGAGAGCCCAGACTGGCTTTGATTCCCTTCTATGACCCCATAGCCCACCAGGGCCTAGCACACAGGAGGCACGTTTGCTCAGTGTCAGCTTGCCGAATGAGTTTCAGATCTGGATGTTCTCTCGACATTTGTAAGCAGACTGATGATTCTCTGCCTGGGAGGTGGCTTGGGGTCATGGCTAGCACACAGTCTCAAATTTGACCCCATGATGCAGTTGGGGCCTGAACTTCGGCATGAACTGGACTATCCTTCCCTCATCTGTAAAATGGGGATAATTCCAGTCTCCAGAAATGTTCTAAGCACTGAAATCATGCATGAGTGGAAGCCCTAAATACTGAAAAACACCCAGTGAGTATTTCAGTAATGTTCCTGTACCCCTTGACTGACTTGGACGAGGTTATGCAGTCAGGCTCAGACCCTCAGCTCCTGGCTCCCCTCCCTCCCTCCGTCCTCCAGCAATAAGATCACAAGATTCAAGGGTAGCATCCCTCCCACGGCACCAGAAGTCTAGCATCACACCATGTCTCTGGACCCCAAGCTCCCAGCACTAGGGCAGGCACACAGGGGAGCCTGCCCCTCGGGTAAGGGAAGTGCTTCAGGGAAGGATGCTTCCCTCATTTGAGGGTCACTTTCCCACAGTGTAATGTTCCCCAGCTTTTGGTTACCAGTCCCTTCAGGAAACCCCCTGCTCGCTGAAGCTGCCCCATTTCCTGTGTGATCCTGGCTCCCCATCTTCTCAGGGTCTGTCTTCCCCATGCCCCTTCCATACATGATGAGGATGGACTGGTAAACCAGCCTGAAACAGACATTTCTAACTCCCTAGTAATCCCTGGGATGAGTCTGAGATGTTGGGATGAGTCAGCAGTGTCAGCTGGCCTAGGAATACGTGCAACCCACGAGGCTGGTCTCAGGACATGGGTTTGGGGGAAGAAGTAGATGCCCCGGACCCCACCCACTATGATATGAGAAGCACAGAGGACTGTATTCTGCTGAAAGGAGAACCTGGGCAAAGGCTGCTAGGTGGAGGGCAGCATGGCCCGTGGGATGGTCCAGGCAGCTGCACCAGGTGATACAGAGCAGGCCACTGCATCTGTGAACGTCAGTTTCTTCTTCTGGGCATGGTAATCCATGGCTAGGCATAGTTTGTCTCCAAATGCCTTAGGTCTCTTCTCCCTCAGGACTTCCCATGAGATACAATCCCAAGACCCCTGGTCAAGCCTCTCTGATGTATGTCCCTGGTCTCAGGTCCACTGGTACCTGGGATAGACTGCAGAGGTGTAGGGGATGGGGACCAGTGGCCAGTGTGGCTGCAGCTGCCAGAGGAACCCAGACAGGAAGGATGTAAGTAGCCTCGAGGCTCCAGCTGTGCATCAGGACTGAGCCAGCAGGGACAAGAGCCTCCTCCCTGTGCCTCTGCCCCAACTCCTCTCCTAGCTTCAGTCACACTGAACAGACACCATCTGACACCGAGCAGGTGCTCTGCATCGCTGGCAGACACCTGACAAGGCCACCAGCATGAGTGACAGCCCTGCCCACCTCACCAACAGCAGAGGTCAAGTCCAGGCTCTACTAACTAACTGGCTCTTTTGAGCCTCAGGGTCCTCATTTGTAAAACAGCCATAAATGATCTTGTCCTAATTCATAGTTACTGGATGAATCTCCTAAGATGATCAGTGTAAAGAGTGTGACTGGGAAGAAGAGAATTAACTAAGCACTTCCTTAAATCATCTCCTTTAACCTTTATAACAACAGTCCAAAAAGGCAGGTACTATGATTGCCCCATTTTACAGTCGAGTATGCTATTGCTCAGAGAGGCTAAGCCACCTGCCTGAGGTCACACAGCTGGTAGGTGGCAGGGCCCCAGGTCAGTGTAACTCACTCTAGGGCTTTCACGTGTCTTTCACACAAACCTTCCATGCTGTGCTCACAGCTTTGGTCAAGCTCATCACAAAAGTCAGGGGTTGCTGTCATGATTATTTCATAAAACCCAGGGATATGAGTTTTCCTTTTTCACTCAGCCTGTCTTTTTCTCAACGTGGGGAAAAGCAAACTCACAGTCTGCTAATTTCTGCAGTCTCAGACAATCAGAATTCCAACTGTCTGGGAGAGCCAACCTAAGAAAGCAAGAAATTAATCTTTTCAAAGTTAACGTCTTCGAGGCGTCGCGTCAGTATTTGGGTTGGACGTAACCTTGCTATCGTAACGCAGATGAAACCCCCAATTTAATAAGGCTAAGACAACTCCGACAACGTAAGAAACATAACAGGATATTGCAAAGAGATTAGGGAGCTTCCTCTGGATGGCGTGGACGGGCCGTGGAGAGGGCAGGGTGGGAGGCGGTGCAGTTCACCCCGGGGGGCCAGCAAGGCGAGTCCCAGTCCCCAGCTTGGCCCGAACGGCCTGGGCAGAGGAGAGCTGGGCTCCTCGAAGCTCGTCCAGGCCGGCCTGGTGTGGGAGCAGAGGCTCCGCAGGCTAAATGCGAACCAGCTGCGAAGACGGGAGCGTTACAGTTGGACGGGGCGGGAAAGGCTTACCTCATGAAAGAACTGTGGAAACGGCTGCTGGAAAGATAATAAAAGGATTAACTGCTATTTTAGTGGGCCATTTACTCTTCAATCAAAGTGTCTCATCTATTTCCTGTTCTCCAGAGACTCCGGGTCCAAAATTCCTTTGTCTATTACAGCACATGGTAGCAGAGGCCTGTCATGAGAAATTAATAATTTTACAGGGAAGGGAGATTTTACTTATCTGGGTGCGGGCTAGGGCCCGCCCCTTCCCCTGGGTTACCTACTGCGCCAGCCTCACAGGAAGGGGAAGCATGCCCACGGCCGGCAAGGCGGAGCTCACAGATCTCTGCTACCATCTCCAGAGGACAGCACGGTAGTGCCCCAGGACCCCCGAGAATAATCAGTTTAACAGGAGATGATATACACAAACAAGAGCATCAGTTTAGAAAGCGGTGGGTTCAACTCCCACTCCAATGGTTACTAGCTGGGTAACCTTGGGCAAGTTATTTTTATTGTTGTTCCTATTATTACTATCATGAGTATGAGCCTCTATTGTTACTGTTGTTGTTATTTGTCTCTAACTAGCTGTGTGACCTGGAACAAATTATGAATGTCTCTGAGCCTTAGTTTCCTCATCTGCAAAGTGGTGATTAATAGTATCTGCCCCATAGGGTTGTTACGAGGACCACATGCAGCATGAGGACCACAGGACTAACAGCCCCCCAACACAGTCAGCACTCATGAGCTACTTGCTGTAATTACTACCCCAATCCTAAACCCCCAAAGAGGCAAGATGAAGTGTTCTCATAGTAGCAAGTGGAAGGCCAGCTGGACCCTGTTGAGTCTTTGTTTCTTCATCTGTAAAAACCGTGTTTTACAAGACTCTTATAAAGATTAAATGCAACCACAGGCGAGTACAGACATGGCTTGAACATCACCTCCTCCATGAAGCCTTGCTAGGCCTCTTCTCTCTGGGCCGAGGCAAACTCCATCCCAGACCCTGTCACTGGTCTCCACACCCATCTTCCACCCATCCCTAACTGTGACTGCCCCCAGGCAAAGACTTCGGCAGGTCCAGGTCTGGGTCCCTAGAGCCAAGCATGAGCCAGGCATGAGCCAGGCATGAGCCAGGTGTAAGCCAGTGTCCTGTGGACTCTGCTGAACCAAAGAGATCCTGGCAGGCTGGCCCAGGAGAAGAAACCCTACAGAGAGATCCCGAGACTGCTCTGAGTGATCTGAGCCTCTCTGACCCCTCAGTGGGCCTCCATTTCTCAACCAGGAAAATGGGCAGGGAAGGTCCAGATCACCTCCAAGGTTCCTCATGCCTAACACAGAAATTCCAGGATGCTGTGATTCCACATGGGAGCCCGAGTGCTAGAAGGCCACCAAGCACACCATGCCGGTGTTCAGGCCAGGCGGTCTTCATGAGGGCTCCACAGACACTAGTGGGGTCACCCCAGGAGAGAGGATGTAAAGGAGAACTACAGCTCAGCGGCTGTCCACAGCAGGATCTCAGAGAGAGGTGGGACCCGTCTGTCCAGGAGTCTTGCCCTATAATGTCTGCTGGGCATCAACTCCTAGACAAGTCATGTGTCAACACCCCAAGTGAACTGGGGCATCACCAGGGACTGGCCCAGCCACCAGCTCTCCCTCCAGCACAGCCTTGGCCCAAAGGCACATGATACAGCTCACCTTCTCAGCCTGCTCACTCTAGCCTCTCCCCATGACACCGGCACACCAGCCACAGGATCCATCGTGCTTCCTTTCTTTGGCAGAGGCTGTTCCCTGCCCCTCACTTGTCTATAAAGTGAATTCCTTCTCATCCTCAAGACTCAGCCTCCTTAAAGCTGAATAAGCTGGTTCAGTGGGTGCCCAGCTTACAGCTCCACAAGCAGATGGGCCCCATGGGCCAACAGCTGGTCCCAGGAGGGTGGAGTTGATGCTGCTGGTTGCTGATATTTCCTGCCCCCTCCCCGGCCCTGCAAACACTGCTCTGGGCTTTGAGCAGAACAGAGGTGTACCTCTCCCCCAGCTGCACCCCTCCCCAGCCTGAGTTCTCCATGAGGCAGGGCCCATTGACAGTGGTAAGACATGAGTGTAGAACTCTTCCTTGGCTCTGACACTGGCCCTGCAGACCAGACACGCTGCTTCCTTCCTCTGACTTACCCGTGCTATCCAGGGCCTTATCAGCTAATGTCTGGCCCTACCCCAAGGACTGCCCTGGGGACCCGCAGCTCTCAAGTCAGATGCCTGTGAGGACTCAGTGCTCCCTGGAGGAAACCAAGCCTGTGGCTGCCCCCAGAAGGCCCAGGGAGCCTCCCTGGGAAGGACTTCAGATGAAGATCCAGCACTAGGGGAAAGTATGTGCCCCATGACTCACTTGGCCATCAGCACTGGGACACTCAGCTTCTGTATGTAAGAGAGAAGGCTGGCTGAGCCCCTCTGACTCAGAGCACGTGTCACCACCTGAATGAGTGTGTGCGACACCAGGCCATGGAGGGTGGAGGATGGGGCACCTGGCAAGTCCGAGGTGCCCTCTGCCGAGGTTCCCAGTTACAGGGCACTGACCCTTGTGACCAGTGGCCACATCTACAGCATTGGTCCTTCCTTCGTCAAGTACAGGGGATCCCAGCCAGCCCCCGGTGAGGAGCCCAGGCAGACCTCTCCCAGGGCAGCAAGGTGGGGGCCGCTCTGCCTGGGCAGCGGGGGAACTCACCATGCACTTGTTGGGCTTCTCGCCTGAGTGCACCCTCATGTGGATGAGCAGCTTGTAGCGGGCGTTGAAGGGCTTGTAGCGGCGCACACAGCCTGCCCAGAAGCAGGTGAAGTCCTCGCCCTTGCGCTGGTCGATGTGGCTCTTCTCGATGTGCCGCACCAGCTCCTCCTGCTGCTCATAGGCTGCACAGCAGTCCACCCAACGGCACGCCTGCCGCCCGGCCACCACCCTGCCCGCCAAGCCCAGCCCCAGGCCTCCAAGGCTGGGGCCAGGCGGCAACTGAGACAGGGGGTAGGGGGGCGGCAGGCCCTGCTGGTGAGGCCCGAAGAGCTCTGAGAACTCGTCCGCAGGCTCCTGCTTCAGGAAGCCGGCCTTCCGGCAGGTGTCCAATTGCAAACTACCCTCGTGGCTCTCGGTGGATGCAGGGGTGGGCCGGGCACGTTTGGGAGGAACCCCCAGGTCTCCCGGCAGAGGGGGGCTCCGGAGTCCGTTGACACAGGTGACCAGAGCTGTCTGGGAGGAGCGGATGATGGAGGTGACATCGGAGGAGGCGCACGGTGAGGCAGAGATGGAGGAGGTGGGAGGTAGGCCCAGGAGGCAGCAGCGCTTCAGGCCACCCTCGGCGAGGTGGGCCTCAGGTTGGGGGCCCAGGCCAGAGCTGGGTTCACTGCCCAGAAGGTAACAGGAAGGTGCAGGGGTGGCAAGGCCTCGGCCCGGGAGGTCCAGGTCCGTGTGCAGGCCCGTGGCGGGCGGGGCCCGGCAGTGGGCGGACAGGGGCGCACGAGATTCTGTCATGGCCCGGTAGTCGGGCAGGGACTCCTGCTTGATGTGCTGTGTGGCCGGAAGGCTGCCGTTCACATATGTGGCCTGGGGCCTGGGCGACCTGGAAGACAGTGCCAGAGAGGTCGTGAGAGGATGGGCAGTCCACAGTGGGGAGGCCCAGGCAGGGGAAAGCGGGGAGTCTGAGGACAGAGGGGTGGAGAAGCCCAGAGCAGGAAAGAGAGGCTGAGGGCTGGCAGCAGAGAGACCAGGACTCTGGGCAACTCTGGTTGTCTGGGCAGAAGAAGAGTGTGAAGGGAAAAGAAGAGAGCGAGGAAGAGGAGGGGGCTGGGGAGAGGTTCGAGAGAGTGGGAGGTCTGAAAACATGAATGTGCCCAGGAGAACGCCAGCAAGGAGCACAGGTCATCCTTTTGCCAAATCCAGACCAGCCTCTCCAGCCCAAGCGCCATCCACCCTGCCTCCAAGGCCTCCCTGGGTCTGCCCTGCCCCTCTCCCCATGACCTTCCAGTGAACTGTGAAGGAAGAAGGCTGAGGATGGCTCTTTGAGGGATACCAAGTCCATTTTGCTTTAAACTCTGCTTACTTGTCCCTTCAATCTTGTAATTTTTCTTAATTTCTAAAAAAGTTAACTTTGCTATGTTTTACCCCAAGCAATCTGTCTTTTCCACTATGAACATCAGTGGGTGGGGGTTTGAATCACAGTCACAGGGGGGCATCCTAGGAATAACTGAGAAAAAGCTTCTTGGTGTGGCAGGGGGGGCGGGGGAAGGTGTCCCAGGATTTCAAACCCAGACACCGTGAGTGCACAATATGCATCTCTCGGGGAAGCCATGGCCAGGCAGGCCAGGCGAGGCAGCAAGAGACCTGGGTTTGAGGCCACACTCAGCCACTCCTGGCCATGCAAACCTTGGCAAGGTGCTTTGGGCCATTCTCTGCACCTCAACATCTAATGGTTTGCCTCCTGAGGGTGGGGATGGTGTGATGGGCAGAGCCCGGATCCCCAGGATGCTGTCATCACCACACATGTGGCACATGCCTTCCTAAAGGGGCCTCTCCCAAATGAGGGACAAGTAAGTGCAGGTAGAGATACCAGGGCCTGCTGGTCACCAGAGTACTCTGAGAAGAGGAGAGGCCAGCAAGGTGACACTGAACTCAGGGTCAGAGAAGCCCTAATGGCTGACTGAGCAGAACAAAAAGCCTGCTTATGAGCCCAAAGTCTGACGAAGACACCCCATGCATCCAAAAACCTCTCCCCATCTGAGCCTCAGTTTCTTCACCTGTGAAATGAGGACTAACCCTCCCGACTCAGAGGCGGGCGACCAGGATCAAGGGAGGAAACAGATGCTATGACAGCCCTCTGGAAAGAGGAGGCCAGGTGAGTGGTGCCAACACCACTGCCGTGATCACCACCGCTGTCCTGAGGCTCTCTGCAGCAGGGCTTTTGGGGCCATCCCCTGTCCCTCTGCTTTCAGTGTGGCCCTGCAGCCCCAGCCCCTCCCTCTCAGGCTCCCTGCAGAAATTGTGGCATCCTCAGCTCCAGCCGTGAGGTGGAGGGGAGGGGACAGGACAGGGGAGAAGCAAAGTTAGAGCCCAGAGCCCTCAGAGAGCATAGGCTCCAACCGCATCACTACCGAGAGGGCGCATGGCTTGCCCGCAGTCACAAGGAGCAAACCAGCGACAGGGTTGGAACCAGAACCCAGGCACCCCATCTCCCTCCCAGGTGTGTGCAGTTCTCATGTGCAGAAACCTGGAGTTTTGCCTGGATAGGAGTCTGGGGAAGGGGCTCTTCTGTTTGGTTTTCAGCTACACTTGAACAGTTCTCCACCTCACTCACCAGAGACCTTTCTTCCCTCCCAGGAACTCTGCTGCCCAGAGTGCGGTCACGGGGTAGAATCGGAAGGAGCAAATGCATCGCCCCACCTCCAGGGTGGGGGCGCTGGGCCCACCATCGCCAGCAGCGAGCTCCAAGTAGCTTCTAGATCTGATTTTAAGTTATGATTTTGAGGAGCTTAAAAAGAAATAAAAGCACAGCTGCTCCTTGCAAGGTCGTGCTCCTGACCTGGTGGAGGTGGGCACAGGCAGGGGAGGGCAGCCAGGTAAGCGTCTATTTGGAGCAATCGCTTTAAAACTAGTGTCAGGTTAAAGCACCAATACCAGGAGAAGAGAGCAGCTGTGTGTTCTGCGATGGAGCTACCTGAATAATCACCAGCAAGACCCTGGATGGCATCCAGTGGGGAGGGGGCAGCTCAGGCCTTAGTGTCCCCTGGCTCGGGATGCCAGCTGTCTCTGTGAGGCCAGGCAGTGGTTCTGGCCCTGCTCTGTCGTGGAGCCCTGTGTGCCTTGGGCCATCCCCATCACATCTCTAGAAACTGTGAGCTTAGATTCCTGGACAGAGTGAACCACTCCAGGCGCTTTCCCAGACCAGTCTCATGAATCCTAGCAGTACAACAATTTGCGGTATCTGCTGAATGCATATGGCCAAGTTCTTCCAGGGAGAGACCACCATCTGTTTCACACTGATGAAAACTGAAGCAACTGGCCCGAGCCCTCAAAGGCTGGTAGCGCTAGAGCAGGAATCTGAACTTGGATCTGGCTGAATCACAGGGAGCAGCAAGAACGGGGAGGCTCTGAACACAAGGCGATCCAGTGGGAAGGGGAAGGCACAGGATCCGACTGGGTGTGGGATGGGGGCTGAGACAGACCCTCTTTGTCTTTAGGAAACGGAGGGAGTTTGGAAGAGCCAGATCAGTAGTAGAGGTGGCAGCAACTCAGACTGATGCTGGCATAGGGTTCTGGGTATAGACTCTCCTGTGCCCTAACTGTCAAAATGACATTCAAAATGACAAAGGATATTTCTGATCGTCTCTACCCAAAAAAACACCCAATTGCTTAGCTTTCATAGCTTCTACCCTGAGATAGAAAGAATTTCACTGGAGAAACTGGATGCTGCCAGGGAAGCCTCAGTAAATAATCAAGCAGATACATGCATTTGACTATTACCAAACAATGACAACTCAGAGTCCTTACTCCTTGTTACACACGTACTTGTATCCCCTTAAAGCCTATAGGTTGAAGCCCTAACCCCAGTGTGACTGGATTTGGAGGTAGGGCCTTTAGGGAGGTAATTAAGGTTAAGTGAGGTCATAGGGTGGGTGGGACCCTAATCCAATAGGACTGGTGTCCTTTCAAGAAGAGGAAAAGATACCCAGTGGTGTGCACACAGAGAAGGGACCACGTGAGGACACAGAGAGAAGGAGCCGTCTACGAGCCAAGGAGAGCGGTCTCAAGGAGAATGCAAACTTGCAGATGCCTTGATCTCTTCTAGCCTCCAGTACTATGAGGACATAAATGTCTGTTGTTTAAGTCACCCAGTCTGAGGTGTTTTGTTACGGCAGCTTGAGCAGACTGATAACACTCCTATAAATCAGAAGTCTCAGTAATATCAAAGAGGGTCATGGGGAGTCCACATTCTCAAAGAAAAACTGTTGAACGTGGGAAGAATAAGTATCCTGCTAATTAGTAATATCTCCAGCTGTGGGGCTCCCGCTGGAAAGTAAACTCCATCAGGGAGATCTCTGCTTCCTTCACCAAGGCACCCACCCCGGCACCAACCACTGTGCCTGGCACAGAGTCGGTGCCTGATAAATGACTGGAAAGGGAATGAATAGCAAATACGCAACTGGGCCAGTTTTTAGAATCTCTGGTCTGTGAAACAGCCTCTAGACCTGCAGCCCCAGGCAACAGGTGAGAGCCCTGGGGCCAAGTGGGTGGGTGCAGAGGCCGGTCTGTGGCTGGGCAAACCAGGGCACAGAGGCACGTCTGGGACCCAGGGAGAAGCCACAAGAGGCAGAGTTCAGCTCATATGCAATCTGACAGAACATCTGTCCAGAGGTGGATGTCACCGGAAATGTGCAAGCACTGACTGATGGTTACCTGGCAGAGCTGTGTGGGACAACGGCTTCCTGGGGCAGGAGACACCTGTGGGGAAGAACCCCTCTTTGCTCCAGGAGCCATTCAGGGCTTGACACTACAGTGTGTATGAACCCTGAGCTGGGTTTTCCCTCTCCAAGCTCTTCCCTATCCTCTGAATCTTCCTCTTCTGAAATGACTGATTCTCTGTAACAGCCAGACACACCTCAGTAAAACCATTTGTCTCTCATGAGGCCTGCAGTGCTGCGGTGTGGAGTCTAGACCAGGCAGTCATCCATGTGCTACTGGGCTCTGCCTGGTCTCTGGCCCTCCCGTGCCTCAGTTTCCCTATGTGTCCCACAAGTCAGGTAGACCAGGTGAGGTGTAGAGGCCCCCTAAGTCCCTGGGCTCCCGGAGCATCCACAGAAGGCAGCTGATGCGTGGGAACGAAGCACATACCTGCTGGGGTGGGGGAAATGCAGCAGCCTCTCACAGGCTAGGGGGTGGCTCCGTGGCGGTGGGCTTCCTGCAGGGAGAAACAGGCCCTGGCGGCAGGTGGGGCCAGGGCCCTCCGCAAGGTCCAGGTCCAGCAGGCTCTTCTCCGAGCCTGGGGTGCAGAGGCCGTAGCTCCCATTCACTACGAAGAGAAAGACAGGAAGAGGAGATGAGGTGAGTGGGGACGGTCTGCAGAGGGCATAGGCAGAGGGCAGTCACTGGGGTACCATGTGGGACAGAGCTCCACTGAGCAACACTAACTGAACCCCTGCTGCGTCCGAGGCCACGGGAACACCTATTAATTTCCATAATCACCAGCGCGATCAGTAATAAAACCCCCAATTCTCAGATGCAGATGCTGAGCTCTAGTGGGTAAATGACCTTCACACAAACACAGAGCACTCCGACAGACCAGACACTATCCCAGGTGTGGGACACATGGTGAGTGAGACACATAAACTCCTATCTCTTGGAGCTTGCGATCTATGACCCTCACACCGACCACCTAACACTCATTTGACAAGGTGCACGGCCTTGCCTAGGGCTGGCTGCCCAGCAGGCTGGGTGAATGTTACTGACGTCTGGAGGTCAAGGAGCAGGTGCTCACTAAACAGCATTTTTTCTTGTTATCTCTGAAGCTCAACCCACGTTGTTTTCCAAACTGCGTTACCCCCATAAAAACACAGTCCACAGTCATTCACATCTCTGCGTCCTCCACGACCTTTCACAGGCTAACTGCCATATGTGCCTACCATAAGCAGATGTGCCTCAGTTAGTCTTGAAATCTGCACAAAGCCCTTAAAAACAACATAAAGTATAATAAAAATGTTAGGCATGATGGGTATAAGCTACGTGCCCTCTCTGGGCCTCAGTTTTCTCATCTACAGTGTGATGAGAAAACTAACTTCTTCGGCTTTCTGTCCAATCACTTGGCAGGGTTATGCTAAGGAGGAAAGGGCATGGGCTTTGGGGCCTGATGAGCTGAAGTGAGCCCTTCTGCCCCCCACCAAGTCTGTGACTCTAGCAAGTCCCTCCTTGAGGCCCACACTCCCCGAGGCCGGTCCCCGTGTGAACCACGGACAGCCACGCCGGTTCTCCAGAGATGCTGCGAAGTTCTGAGAGCTGAGGTGCAGAGCCCCCAGCACAGTGCAGGCACCTAGCCAGCAGTGCACCGGAGTGGAAATCACTCTTATTGTCAAATGGCACTTTGAAAAGTGTAAAGTGTCCCATGGATGTAATAAAACATTAAGAGGCCTAAGGATTGTCCGCTTCAGGGCTGATCGTGAGCCGGTGTCGGCTCTCTTCTCATCTTAATGGTTTACCTTGCTCAGCGTGAGAACAAGGACAACAGAAGTGCCCTTTGCTGAGCAGTACGTGCCGGCCCCGACTCCACTGTCTCATCGGAGCCTCCCACTGCCCTTGCAGGGAGAGAGAAGCATTATCCTCACTGTACAGAGGAGAAAGCCGAGGCTCAGGAGGGCTAAACTACTTGCTCAAGATCACACAGCTAGTAAAAGTTTGGCCTGGATTTCTGGCTCAGGTCATTCAGACCCAAACCCCATGTCTTAATCTCTATGTAATTAAAAAGTGGCCTCTTAGAGAGACAGAAGCCCAACCTCATCCTCCAGGATCCAGCTCCCCTAACCCTAACTCTAGCCCCCTCCCCCAACCCCAGGCAGCATCTTCACAGAAGGCCATGCAGCGCTAAGCCTCCTTGTGCCCAAAGCTCTGGACAGGCACCAGGCGTTCACCTGCCGAGCACTGCAGTCTGCACACGAGGCTGCAATGCTCTCAAGGTCCTAGGGCAAGTGACAAGTCTCCAGACAAGTGTCCCTCTGGTCACCCTCCCAGGCCAAGCACTGGGCCAGTGTCCTGCTGTGAGGAACACTGGCTCCCACTGGCTTTGGCTGCTGCTTGGCCAGCCCCTCATAAGCTTATTTTTTAATAACTTGGTTGTTTTTTAATTAAAAAGAAATCCCCGGTAACAAATATGAATGGTCTGAGTTAATGAGAGCAGGCTGCTGCTCATTTAAGTCTGTCTCTGCTTGGCGGTCTCTGCCTTTTTCAAATCGCTTCTGCTTGAGATTTTACTGTCCCACTGAGGCAAACCCTGGGACTGGGCCTCAGCAAACTGTGGCTAATTTTATGACCATTAATAGCATTTGGAGCAAAGAGAGCTTAATTATCATATGGGGCTGTCCTGTCAGGGTCTTTCTCCCAGAGTCTGTGGGTCAGGGAGGCGGCTCCAAGTTTCTTCTAAGGACCCACCAGGCCCGCTGGGGACCCCTGGGTTACCTACCCCTCCTTCACATAGGAGGAGGCGAGGAGAGATGGAAGGCAGAGCCCCGTAAAGGCACAGGGGAGCCCAGCATGTATCAAGCTCTGTTCATCAAGCCTGACCTATTCGATCACCAGGCACATTTGATTCTTTTAAGTGTCCATCCCTGTGAGGCAGTTCATTACAGCCATTTTCCAGATGAGAAAAGTTGAGGTGTGGAGAAATTAGGTGCCTCCCGCCAGGCTCTAAGGTCCATAAGAGGCAGGGACACAATTCAAACCCAGATCTCCCAGACTTCAAAGCCCAAGTCTCATCCTGCTGCTTCTCAGCCAACTGACGAACATCCAGGGACCTCCAAGCAAGCATCCCCACCCTTGACTCCAGTGAAGATCATGTTAGGGAGCCTGCGGGGCTCCATTGTCTCAATGACTCCTAAACTTTGGTCTTTAAAAAACAACCCTGCCAGGTGGTAAGACCACTCCATCTCAGGCAAGCACTCGAAGGCTCAGAGAAGATTAGGGGGTTACCCAAGGTCACACACAGAGTAAGGGGCTGGGTTGAGATGCAAACCCCATCACCTCCGGGGGAAGAAACAATCATTACTGGACAAATGATTGGAGCCTATTGGTGGCTTCTCCGCTGGACACAGTAAGAGGTTTTCCTACAATAAATAGGCAGTTTTGGGAGGGAAGGAGGAAAGAGTCCTTCAGGTCACAGTTTGGCACTGCCCAGGGCTTCAAGACCACTCAAGCCCTCATCTTGTGTGAACCTCACAGCATCCTGATGAAAGCACTGGCCTCCCCACCTCACAGACGGACATGAGCACCAGAGCTGGCCAGTGGCCACCCAAGGTCACATGGCAATTGCTGGTCTAGCCAGGGCAGAACCCAGGTCTCCCCAGACCCATGCCAGACCCTGCCCTGGGCCACCTGCTTTCTCCGAGACTGGAAATTAAACCAGCAGCTGTGTCCCAGAGATGCTGTCACCACTGGAAAGATGTGGCTACTGTCACTCTGCAACCCCAGGCCCTCCCATTGCCTTCCTGCCTGTTGGCATTTTGCCTCCCTGTCCCCAAGGGTGTCACAGGATCCACCCTTGCTTACTCTCTGTCTCCAAGGAGCAAGAATAGAGACTTCCTCTGGGGAGGCAGGGAAGTGAGAGGGGCTCTGCTGCCCTGAGGCAGGCTGGGGGTGCCCTGGGAAGAGGTCTGCACCCAGCAGCCATGTCTCCCTCTGTGCCACATGGAGCCAAGAGCAGACCTTGGACCTAGCTCTTCCCACATAAATGAAGCTTATTTAGAGGCTGGGAGGGTGAAATGGTCCTCTGTTCATTTTCACAAATTGGTGAGAAAACTGAGAATGTTGGGGTTGGGACTGACTGGCCATCTATTTCATTAACAGATGAAAAAACTGAGGCTCAGAGAAGGAAAGGTACTGCCTTGGTCACATAGTAAATCTGTAGCAGAACCTGGACTGGCACCCCTGGGGCAAGAGTTTGGTTTAGTTTCCTCTTCAAGCCTCAGTTTTCTCATCTTTAAACTAGGGTTAACTCCTCACAAGGCTGTGGTGACAATTAAGTGAGATTATGAACACAATGCATTTGGCGTGGGGCCTAGCTCACATAAGCATTTGAAAAGTGATGGTAATGATAATTCCTTCTTCTATGGACCCTCGGGTTCAGGATGGGGTCGGAAGGCAGGGTCCTGTTATGAGAAGTATTCTATCCCCAGGAAGGTCAGGTCAGATGACCCTGAGGTCAGACTCAGAAAGACAAGCCCCAAGGTTTAGAGGTCACCAACTATAGGACTGGTCAACCTGAATGAGGTCACAGCCAGCAAATCTAAAGCAAACGGGCTCCAGTTACACACCACAGAGCTGTGCAAATTACCGTAATGACTTGGCTAGAAAGTGGTACCACATATAAGGTGACTCCCCACAAGAATTTTAATTTACACTGAAAACTGCCAAGTCTGTATGAGAGGGACAATGATGTATTCATTCAGCATCCCAGCTGCTGCCTCCTTGCTGTCCCAGGAGCAGCCAGTGGCCAAGTCAAGGAAGGCCTACATGACAACAGTTCCTCATTCATGGACAAGCAGACTTCTAGTGCCCACTAGGTGCCAAGCTGGTGACGGGGTTCTGCAGTTTACAGTCCACAGGTTGTTTCACAGCCATTACCTATGAGCTTCGCTACAATACTCAGAAGTTGGCTGGGCAGGCTCAGAGGAGGCAAGCAGTTTGCCAAGGTCACACAGCAACTGTAGGGCTCAGACAACAGACTTTCTCTGTAACAGTCAAGACAGTATGTATTTTAAGCTTTGTAGGTCATACAATGTCAGCCACAAGTACTTGACTCTGTTGTTATACTGTGGAAAGCAACCACGGACAATGTGTAAATAGGTGATTGCACTGTGTTCCAACAAAACCTTATTGAGAAAAAAGCTTACTGGTTCTTGGGCTGTAACACGCCAACCCCAATCTAATGCAGGTGTTAGACATGAGCTTTGCAGTTAGAAAGACTTTCTTGCATTCGTAAAACGTGGAGAATTTTACAGCTGGCGCTGATGACGTGAAAACCATTGTCAGCTCTGACTGCAGGGCCGGCCCCTGGTAGGTGGAGGTACCCCCGGCCTGGCTTGGGGGCCCTCACAGCCCGGGCTCACCTCGGCCGTACACTCGCAATCCCACGACGCTTTGTTGCTGCACTGCACATGCCCTTGCCCTCCAGTCAGGGCGCCTGACATCTCCCAGGCCCCTCTGGGCCCTCAGAGTTCAGCAGAAGTGCAACTCCTTCTGGAATGTTCCATGGTCCCCCCTGCCCTCCCCAAGCTCCCCTACCTCTGCAGACAGCAGTCCCTGAGAATAGCTGCCAATTAGGGTGCATCTGCGAAATACTCAACACGTTTGATCTCTAAATCTCCACATCACCACCACAAGGTGGGGACTGTAACACTCCGCACTGCCACCCTGATGCTGTGCTGTTAGAGCCTTGCTTCCTCAAGAATCTGTGAAATCCTTCAGGACAAGGGTCTTGGAGCTCCAGAGTTGCTGAAAGCAGTGCATCCTAAGACATGATCTTGTCCAACTTACTTTACATACAGAAGAGAAAACAGGGGTCTGGATGGGGGAGAGGCTGGTCCTACTCACAGAGCAAGCAAGTTCTCACGACACCTGGGGTCCATCGGGGATATTCCCCTTACTCCTAGCACACGGTTAGACCCGCAGTAGGTGCTTAGAAACACTGGGAAGGGGGGCAGGAATGACTGTCCAAATTCACTTTTGTGGCTACTATATGTCAGACACTGACTTAGGGAAACAGAACAAGCTTTTGTCACTCACACACACACACACACACACACACACACACCCCTAGGTTGAAGCCTTAGCTCCACCAATAACTTTCTGGCTGCTTGACCCTAGATGAGCTACCTTACTCTTTTGAGCCACAGTTCCTTCATCTGTAAAATGGGGATAAGAATCTCAGCTCCAGGGGGTGGCTGTGAGAATTAAATGGGTAAGACATGCAGAGGTGTGGTACCTGGTACAGTCAGCACTTTAGTAAAGTTCCCTCTCCTGCTTTCATGATAGGCAGGGGACACAGTCACAGCCTCCCTGGGGTGACATGCCTCCAGCAACAGTAGCTTACTTTCTGAGGCAGTGACACCAGTGGCCACAGAAGGCAGCCTCAGGTTAACAGGGTTTTGAGTCTCAGCCTGGGCTCTCCAGGCCCCCCTCTCTGAGCCTCAGCTTTCCCCTCTGAGTAGTGGGAGTGCCAGGCCCAAGCAGGAGGGGCACTAGAGACCCCAGAAAGCTGGGGACACTGGGCCCAGGGAGGGTGAGTGCTGGGCCTCTAAGGACACTCGGCAAAGGCTGAACCTGTCACGTCTGCACTCCAGGGCCCCTTCTGCCTTGGTGCTGCCCCGTCATGCCCTCTCTTCCCTCCTCACCAAACCCAAAGGCCCGGCAACCAGCAGGAAGTGAGGGCTTCCGAAAGAGGAGAAGCAGGAGGACAGCCAAACTTTTTCTCCAGTCTCCACAGCCCGGCGGGGTGGGCTGCTCGGCCTGGAGCTGTCTTGGGGTGTCACAGGCTCCATCAGGGGGCCTGTAACCTAGGCAGGGCCTCTGGAGCTACAGAGCCTGATGCTCAAGGCCTCACGCCGGGCTTATGGCCTCCCCTTTAAAGCTAAGCCAGATTTACAGGGACTCAGGCCAGTAAAATCTGAGCAGGCTCACCTTGGGACGGCGTCGCAGAGAACGAGCCTGCAGGTCTGTCGCATCCAGGGCCAGGAAATGAGTAGCCCAAGGTTGGTTACACACTTGGGTGCAGGTATGTAAGTATATAAGCACATGTATGGGCCAAGTTTCCCTGCACATTCTCTTACTGCTACCTAATTAGCACCTATTGTTGTAGAAAAAAATTAGAAAATGTACCAAGGCAACAATTAGAAAAGATACCACATACAAAGCTACAAACCAGAGAGCCACAGCAGACACACAGGATGGCAGATAAACCTCTGCGGTGTTTCCCTAAGCACCTATATATTTTTTGAGAGAAATAAGGCTGATATTATTTTCTTGTACTCTACTTTTTTCATTAGGTAACATATCATGAATAGTTAAGTTTATGGAGTGCCCGTTATGTGCCTGGCACAGTACTAGGCTCTTTACATGCCAGAACTACTAACGCCATTTTCGAGGAAGAGTAAGTGGCCTGCCCAAGGTCATGCAGCTGGTGAATGGTGGAATTAAGATGCAAGCCCAGCTCTCTCAGCCTGGGAAGGCAGTGCTGACCAGACATGACTTCACACCATTAAGGGAGTCAATGCAGCTGATTACTTCCCCATTCTATTAGTCTGCTTGGGCTGCCATAACAAAATACCATATCCTGGGTGACTTAAACAACAGAAGTGTATTTTCTTACAGTTCTGGAGTCTGGAAGTCCATGATCAAGGTTCCTGCCGATTTGGTTTCTGGTGAGGGCTCTCTTCCCGGCTTAAAGAGAGCCACCTTCTCACTGAGTCCCTCCTACGGCCTTTCCTTACTGCATACATGGAGAGAGACAGAGAGCATGCACATGCTCTGGTATCTCTTCTCATAAGGACACTAATCCTATTGGATCAGGGCCCCACCCTTATGACCTCATTTAACCTTAATTTCTCCCTTAGAGGCCCCGTCTCCAAATACATCCACTCTGGAGGTTGGGGCTTCAACATATGAATTTGGGGAGGGACACAAACATCCAGTCCATAACAACTAGTATTTGTTCCCTCCTTTATTGTCCCTCCCAGGGTCTCGTATTTCCATTGTCTATCAATGGGGCTTGAGAAGGAGACATGGGAGAGCATAGCAGATGAGAGTGCCAATTCTGGAGCCTAACTGACTAGGTTTGAATCCTGGTTTTGCCATTTATTAGTTGTGACCTTGTCTAAGTCAAGTGACTTAACTGCTCTATGCCACAGTTTATGAAGTTAAAATGGGTTCATATACCACATGTAAAGTACCCAGAAGAGTACACCTGGCACACAGTAGGCATTCTGTTAGTGTCTGCTCTCATTGTTGTTCTTATTAACTATATTCCAGGGCAGGCTGCAGAAGTCTGAACCGATCAGCATGGTCTCATCTCCCCAGCCCACAATGCCACAGTGATGGTCTCAGAGAGCTATGTAATGCAAGTTGGTTTAATTAGACAGAGGCCTGGAACTTCCGTTTGACACTGGGGAAAGAGCAGCCTCCACTCCCCTACATGCAAAACTGTCCATTGTGGAAAATTAGCAGACAGTACTTCTGCCCGTTATCTATCTTTCTGGGGCAACAATGTATGTTAGACATTTTCACCACGTTTTATAACTCTCTTATGCTCTTTTCTGAATTTTCCATCCTTTTTTAACTTTCATGCTTCAGCTAGATATTGCCTACTAAACTATTTTCCAATTTATGAATCTTTTCTTTAACTGCATCTAATCTATTAAATCCACCTTTTGAGTTCTTAGATTTTTTTGTACTTTTTAGTTTAAATTTTTCCATTTGATTAATTTTTATAGCTTTCAGATACCTGTTGAAATTCTTTATTTGGTAATCTATCTCCTTGAACACAGTAATCACAGTTATTTTATTTTTTCCTTTTTTTAAAAAAATGGCAGAGTGGGGATTGAACCCAGGACCTTGTGCATGCTAAGCATACGGTTTACCACTAAACTATACCCCCACCCCATCACAGTTATTTTAGATTCTGTGCCCAAAAAACCTAATATGTGAACCACCTGTGAGTCTGTTTTTGTCATGTTTTTCCCCCTCTTGGTCCTGCCTCCTGGTATCTCTGGTAATTTCTGACTGAATGTGCAACATTGTGTATGAAATTTCTACAGGCTCCAGATGATGTCTTCCTCCAGAGAGAATTTTCTTCTGCTTTTCAAAGGCAGCTAAAAGAGAGGAAGATCATCTTTATCCAGTCCAGAATTTCACTGTTTTGAAGCTCGGCTTTAGGCTTGGTGAAAGTTACTCTCCTTCTCCTAGGATGCGGCCCTTCAGGGGCCCCAGCTGGGAGCTTGGGATGCCAGGGCTCCTCCTCCCTGGTTGACACTGAACTTCATAAGCTCCCAGAACTTGAGGCTGTTGAAAGTTTTGCTTAGTTCCTCAGCCTCTTAACTGCCGTGCTGTTGAACTCTCAGCCACATAGCCCATGCCGCTTAAGAACCAACAAATATCTTGGAAGGAAAAGTAATACTGAACATTCAGCTCACTTTCTGTCACTTTCTACCTCCATGGAATTTTGGCCCCTCAAGATCTGCCTATCTTGGCGGCCCTAAACTCCAGTTTTTGTATCTCTAGCACTTTAAGACTGCAGAAAGCCCTGTTCAGCTCTCCAACTCCTCATCCTACACTTGCAATCTGGCAAATGCCTGAGAGGAAGAAGTGTTCCACAGTCAGATTCACCTCAGCATATTTCCCTTCTCTACAGGGTGTTGATCCCTCAAGTCCTGGCCATCTTGGTAGTTCTTTGATACTTTCAAACAGTTGGATTTTACATTTTATTCTGAGGGAAGGTTAGTCTGATACAAGCCTATTTGCTATAAACAGATTCAAAAAGCCCCTTCCAACATATAATTTTAATGATTGCATAGTGTTCCATACACGTTTGTACATACTTTAATCTATCCTCCATAGTTAGGATTAAGATTCTTTAAAAAGATTAAAACTAGAAACAATCATGAAATGAATGTCCTTATAGACTTGTCTTCATGTCCATCCATATTTACAGTCTTAGAATAAATTCCTAGATGTGAGATTGCTGAGTCAAAGGACATGAAAAATCTTCAAGAATTCTGCTATGCACTGTTCAAACTGCTCTCCAAAAGGAATATATCAATTTGTCAGCAGTACAGGAAAGCACCTGTTTCCTTGCATTCTCACTACTCTGGGTATTCTCATTTTTTTTTAATCGGTTAATGTAGCAATTCAGGGTCATTTATAATTGAAAAGAATATAATAGAAAAGAGAGAGCCTGCATATCCAATAATACAAAAATGGTTACATAAACTACAGTAAAGTTACTCAGCAGAAATTTTATGTAGCTATTAAACATAATAAAATCCCACCATAATGCAATAAATGTGGTCCAAAAACTTCAATTCCTTAAAAATGCAGAGCTCTGTTATCCTACAGTTAAGTTTAAAATGCTAGTTTTTTGGTTTTTCCAGTTAATATGTGGGAAAAAAATGTTTTCATTTATTAGACATGTCAGAAACAGTCCACTTATCACAAAGTACACACTACACAAGGAACTGAGTAAGCCTCTCAAATGCTCATGACACAATCACTTCCTAAACCCACCAAACTTCAGAGACGAGAAGCACTCTTTCTGTACAGAGGGTGGACAGAGGACAGGAGCAACTGCCAATGGCCAATTGTGTTTTATATGAAGCCATCTAATCACAAGGCATCTCATCATGGATTTTACTGCATTTACTAAAGGTTTTAATTACAAGGGAAAATATTTGTAAGAATTATCTGAAATGAAAAAGAAGATTCCAGGGGGAGGGTATAGCTTAGTGGTAGAATGTGTGCTTAGCGTGCACAAGGTCCTGGGTTCAATCCCCAGTACCTCCTTCAAAAAATAAACAAATAAAACTAACTACCTCCCCCCACAAAATTAAAAAAAAAAAAGAAAAGAAGATTCAAAATTCCATACACATAAAAATAACTTGAACAGTAAATAAGATGAAAAATAAATCAAACACTTATAATGCATTCATTCATCTAAGATATGTATATTGAATGTCTACTCTGGGCCAGAACCAGGCACCTGGCACAGGAATGCAGTGATGAACAAGAAAGGAAAATCTCTTTTTTCATGGTGTTTGCATTCTGATTAGAGAGAAGACAATTTCAAAAGTAAACTACATAAATATATATCAAGTAGGGATAAATGTGAATTACAGTAAAGGTAAGAAGCTAGAAATTGTGGAGAAATGGGGACAATCAGGGCAGGGCTCTGAGGGGCTGACATCTGCATAGAGGCCTGAGTGAGGGAAGGAGGGAGCCATGGGGACACCTGGGGGAAGAGCATTCACACAGAGGGAGCAGCAGGTACAAAGGCCCTGAGGTAGGAGTGTTCTCCAGGGTAGGAACACAAGAAGGCCAGGTGTGGCTGGAGCCTAGCGAGCAAAGGTAAGAGAAGCAGGTGATGAGGAAGCCGGGCCTGACTGGTAGGGTCTTGAGGGTCCTGGGGAGGCTCTGGGTTTTATATGATGTAGCAAGAAGCCTGGAGAGCGAGAGCAGGAGCCACCAGACTTAATGGTGTGGAAGGATATCTGAGTTTTGTATTGAAAAGACTTGAGAATTAGAAGAGTAGCTGCAGGGAGAGTGGTGGCTTTATCATAGGAGTGCTTTTGAAAACCTCCATTCTTTTTTGGGGCGAGTACATCATTATTCTGATTTCTGATTGTAATGGTGGTAACATGACAAAACTCACAGAACTGTTCACACACACGCACTCTTAGTGAATTCTACTGTACGTAAGCGTTAAAATATTTTAAAATCTCTGTATTACTTATTTCAAAATATTTCATGTTTTTTCAGTAATTTTAAAAAGCTGGGCCAAAATCCATCCTTGAGAAGAGACCAAAGACAGAGCTGAGATAGACTGCTCCCCCTAACTCGGCACAGACCATCCTCCAGCACACACGTCTGTGAACAGGCCCCTGCCCTCCCAGCCCACCGCCAGCAATTCCAGGGTGGGAGAGTGTGGGTACTCCCAGATGCTGGCCCAGAGGACCCCTGGAACCCTTTCTCTTAAAGGCTTGCAGAAGAGGACAGCCCTAAGAAGACAGCTGCCTTCACATAAGGTAAGACAGCTGACAGGAGGAGGTGCAGCCCAGCGAGTCCTCAGGACCCAGAGTCCTCTCCTCGGGCTGGGTCTGCTGGAGCCTCTGACCTCTCCCCGCTTGCCTCTCCAAGACTGCAACAGGCAGTCTCCTAGCCTCCTCCTCCTCTCAGGTCCTTCCCTGGAAAGGTGGCACCCACACTAGGTATAATTGATTGCTAGAGTCCTCAGGCGCGCGCGCACACACACACACACACACACAACCAGGTTCCAGGTTCAGTAAGGAGAAAGCAAAGCAGAAGCAGAAGAATGCACGGGAAGTATTTAGCATATTTAACTATTTCCCAGGGGTGGGGCTAAGGTGGTCTAGCAAAAAATCTCTGATATTCCTTAAAATTCTCAGATTCCGTATTTCATCACACTGAGCTATTATGGCTCCAAAATTTAAGATTAGGGATTTCCATGCATCTGGGATTCTAAAATTCCATGATTCTCTCATTCTGAGATGATGTAATTTTTTAAAGCTAAGCATTTAAATTACTGTGCTTCTAAGATTCTATGATGTTATGGATCAGACATAAGAAGATTCTCTGATTTTGAGGCTGCAAAACCCCATGCTTCTCAGCTCGGAAGGCCTACCACTTCCTAGGGTGCCTTGAACCCCACATGAGCCCCTGCCTGGCCCAAATCATCAGGGAGTAATAGTTATGGTCACCAAAAACCCTTTGTTTTTGTCCAAGCCCAAAACAGCCAGGAAAGTAATGGGATGACAAGAAATCCAGAGGAAATGGCTGTTGAAATCTATAAAATCTTCTCAAAGACAAACATATTCCATCTGTGATTTTTCAGTAAATACATGACCATAATGTTTATTTCAGGCATATATTTATTTCATGTTTGGCCTTCTTTTTGACTCCCTCCCCTTAAATCAAGCTAATTTGTTAACTCCTGTGTCCATGTCATTTTTTTTCCTTCTAACCAACAAAATGTCCCCCCAAACTGCTAAAAATTATGTAAAACAAGAAGGAAGACATAAAGGCAATGGGGAGAAATAAATGCCCAGCTCCAGGCAGCTGCGGGTGGGTCAGGGCATGTGAGATGCCAGCACCTTAAAGTCCCTCCCTCCATCTCAGGTCTCTTGGGGAAGGATCAGTTATTCTGAGAAGATACCACCAACTTGTGGAAGACGCCTGGACCTTCAGGAAAGGATACATTCAGAGATGCAGCACAGAGCAGACAGTGGGAACAGTTCCCTGTACCTCAGAAAGGCTCAGAGTTTCTAGACTCTTGGGAAAGGCTGGCAAAGTCTACTGAAGAAGTCATAGAAGTAGCTTTGGTTTCTGAAAAACCCCCTCTCCTGGGCCCCAGAGCTGAAACCACTCAGCTCCCAGGGCCCCTCCTCCATGAAGCCCTCCCTGACCAGTCATATCCCACAAGGCTTTCTTCTCTTCCCCCCTGCCATCCCTGAGGACCTCCAGCCAGTGCTCCAGTCTATACCCTCACCCACCAGGGTACGAGGCGCCCTCCCTCAGCCATCACTGTAACAGGGGTTCTCAGAGTGGAGATTCCACCCCAGGGAGCACACTGAAAATCACTGGGGGTGGACATTTGGTGTCACAATGACTGGGAGTCACTGTCATTTAGTGCGGAGGAGCCAGGGATGGCCAACTCACTGCTAAGGGTGGGTCAGCCTCACACTAACTACCTGAATATGTTGCCAGATACTCAAAATATCTGTAAACAAGCAACTTGGGCATCTAAGTCGGGAACACAGCCCCATTTTGCACATAAACACAAAGTACTTTTTTCATGATTTTAACATACACTGAATTTTCCAGGAATGGAACTACCATGTGCATGGAGGAAAGACTGTACTGTGTTTTGTTTGGAACTTGACCAACTGTTCACCATTTCAGAGAATCACGTCACCCTCAGTCACTCTGCTTGTGACATGTGCGTATCTGCAGCCATCAGGTCCGGTCAGGGATGCAATGCACAGGTGCGAGGGACTGATGCTTCCATGGGGAGCATACATTACTTAGGAGTTTCTTCCCTTTCATTTCTTCCTTATGATACAATCAAAACACGATATGGGATTTTTAAGGACTATGGTGCTGGCGAGTTTCATTCTCTATGAATTTCATTTCCGGAGAGTAAAGGAGGTAGTACAATGAAGGCCCTGTTAGGAAACGGAAGCACTGAGAGCCACTGACCAGGCCGACTCCTGGTTTTCCAGATGGGAAAAGGGAGGTCTCCTCCAAAGGCACACAGTGAGGGGCGTACAGGAGGGTCGCAGGCAGGTGACTCTCCCAGGCCTGGGAGCAGAGACTGGGGCTTGAGACCTTGGGGCCAAGCCCACCTCCCCGCCTCCTCCACCCCCCACCTTCCCCTTCACCTGCTGTATCTCCTGACTCAGCCCCTTCCTCTCCCTCAGTCCCCATCCCCCGCACTTAACAGCTCTCAGTCCCTTTCCTCCCCAGCTTCACCGTCTGCACCCCAGTTCAAACCACCACCAACTTTCACCACTCCACTGAGGCCAGGGTTATTTTTCCAAAGCACAAGCAACCATCCGGTCTTCCCCCTGCTCCTAACCCTCCATGGCTCCCACTATTCACAAGATACCCTCTGACAGCCTAAGGCAGGCAAATCAGACCCTCTACCTCCTGTTTGTTCCCATCGTCCAACCCCTCTCCTGCTGGTTCCCAACACACCGGCAGCCTCCAGCTGTGCCCAGCTGCTCACAGCTCCCCAGACCTGCCCTTGCCATCCCCCCACTGAGCACCCTTCACTACTCCCTCTGCGCTACCTCAGCCCCGTGTGTCCCTCGATCAGAGCTCTCCTCGCACTGTGTGTGGCTCACGTGTAAGTGTGTCAAATGACAGTTTGAAGGACAAATGCAGAGAAGACTGCGTCAGGGTAGAGCTGAGCAAGGCTTGAGTGACACTCGAACCTCTGCTGCTGGGAAAGAGAGACCCAGAAGGAGACAGAAGCCTTTTCTCTAAGACACAGGCCCCTGGTGAGGGGCGGGGGGCGGCCAGACTGCAGACCCCACTCCAGCCATCAAGGCTTTACTGGCTGAAACCCACTGATTTCCCTGGAGAGGTGGGGAGTGGAAACATAAGGAATATTTCCAAAAACATGTTTGCGGGAACATGAAGCAGCATCCAGCAGTGTTTTCACTCCAAACAAGAGCAGGTCTCAGAGAGCGGCGGAGAGACTGCAGGTTCAGTCTTCAGACGGGACAGCCCGGCCCATGCAGGACCACACTGCCCTGACTCCTGAGGCTGCAAGGGAGGGTGTCCATGAAGACACAGCTGATGGGGCAGCCCATTCGGGAACACACCATCAACATGTGTTGCAGAGGTTAGAAAGCCTGCCCACAAGGTCACATTTCACCTCCATGAGGAGGGAGCCAGGTTCGCATCCAAAAGAAACCAATCAGTGCTCGTGTGTTTGGTCCAGTATCCCCCGCACTCAGTCCTGACTTTCTTCTTATACTTCAGGTCAAGAGTTTGGGGAAAGGCCCCCCACAGGAAGGGAAGCAGAGCCCAGCATTCTAGGCTTCCCAGAGGACTCACTGCAACCTCTGGCCTCAGCTTCCTTTGCTGTAAAACAAAGGAAGTGGACTGGAGGTGCCTCTAAATGTCTCTTCTAGCCCCAGAGAGCCATCATGAATCCCATCAAGAGGCCTTAGGACCCAGAGAGTGGACTGGTCTTGAAGAAGACCCTGACTTCTCCCTCCTCAGGACCCCAGCATTTGGGGCCCCTCACTACCTGACAGGCCTGCCATTTCCCAAAGGAATGTAAATCTTCCTCTGGAATGGGCTGAAGACAATACCTACCCACCTTTACCCTGAGCTCCTATGTGTGCCAGACCTGCACACTGAGACAAAGAGATGAGCTAAACACTGGTACCTCCCTCGGGAGCTCACAGTCCGATGAGCAACATGGACCCTTAAATAGAAAGAAGACTCTGGGATGATCAATGCCAGTACTGAAATCCTGCTGCTCTTCCCCTCAGTAAGGACGAGGAAACATACCTGCCTTCCCTTATCCTTCCTCCAGCATCATCACTGCCTCCATGAAGCCTCCTTTGATTCTGCCACCCTCTCTTCATGTGGCTGGCTGCTCCCTGAACTCTGGGGATCACTCCCCCATAGCCCTCACCATGTGATGTAAGTGTTGTGTCCACACTTTGGAGGACAGAGTACTGTGCTAAATGTTTCATCCAAGCCTCTCAGCAGTCTTGCTAGATAGACCAATTAGCCCTTTTTACAGATGAGGAAACTGAAGCCCAGGAAGGTGAAATGACTTCTCCTGAATTAACACACCTAGAAAGAAACAGACCTGGGTTTCAATCCCAAGGCTGGTGATTCCAGACTGCAGTCCTCAGCCAGGGGGACAGAGATCATCCCACATCTCACCCACAGAGCTACCCATAGGCCCAGGGAGGCCATTCCCCAGGGGGAAGTGCACACACACTGAGGAATATCCCTCCATCATTCTATTGCAAGATGCCAGGGCTAACATGGCCCTGAAAGACAATCTAATCTCAGCCTCCCATTTTACATAAAAGGGAAACTGAGGCCCACAGAGAGCAAGGGGCTTGTCCAAATTTATACCCCTGTGGCCAAGTCAGGACCAGACCCAGTTCTCTGGAGCCTCCATCAGGCATTCACTCCATGGTACCTCTCTGTTACCTTTTAAAGGCAGCTGGAGAGGGTAACACTCTCCACATCCTGGCAGAGATGGGACCTTTATAGGGACAACTTGGTTGACGACTGTATCTTAAAGCTTCTTCCATAAGCTCTGCCAGGCAAGGGTCAATCGAGAGATAAGAAAACTGAGTCTGGGAGGTGATGAGGGCTGTACCCAGACTCAAGCCAGTCTGTCTGGGGTAAAGCCCTGGCCGTCTCCAGGATGCAGGGCTGCTGGCCTCCACGACGTGGTACTTCATGTGCCCACAGATGAGCTCATCAGTCCTTACTGAGGCCCGTGGCTAGCACTGACCTGCATTCCTCATGCCAGCTCAGTGCCTAGCATCTTTTCCTCAGACCAGCCGTGACGTCACAGTACACCATCCTAACGGATGTGTCTGGTTAAAGGATGGGGTGAATAGAAAACAGGCCGGAAGGCCTCCTGGGCTCAGGGCATGATTTCCCCAAAGCCCTCCTGCTTTCTTCTCCCTCATCTCATTGCCAGGTTTCGCCGGGTGAGCTGTGGCAGCTCACTGCCAGGCGTGGGGACCCCGTCAGCGGGCCGGCCATGAATGAGTGCAGTGTTTAGGACCAGTCAACAAGATGGATGTTGTTTCGTTTCGGCTCCGCACACCGTAAACATTCTGTGGCAGACGCAGCTCCAGGTGGCTCGCTGGCTCGCACTCGGCAGCTGGGCCAGCCTGCAAAGGCCCATTAACATGGACATAAACAAGGAGGGGTGGGGGATGGAAGGCGGGAGGCCACTGGGGTCTGTCCCACTTTCAGAGACCAGAACACAAAGGCAGAAATCCAGGAGCCAGGCTGGAGGCAGAGGCAGCCAGGTGGAGAGGAACGAGGACCCGCCTGGTTCCAGTCCTCGCGCTGAAACCAACACTGTGTGACCTTCATTTTGACAAAACTCACACCTTCTCCAGGACTCAGTCTTTTCACCTGGAGAAACAGGAAAGGGGTCCCCTTTCGGCTGCAAATTCTTGATGAAGGAGCTGACTGCACCAGCAGCTACTTGAAGACAAGGACTATATCCAATCCATTTGGGCCCAGTGGTTAATAGCGTGGGATTTAGGGACAGACAACTTACCTGGTCTGAAACCCGACTTTGCCATTCACCCACTGGTGTGCTCTTGGCCAGGGAACCTAACCCCTCTGAGCCTCCTTTATCTGTAAAATGCAAATAGTCACACTGGTTGCACAGGCCTGTGGGTGAGAGTCAAATGAGACAACGCCCACGGGTGCTTCACTCAGCCCAGCATTCAGTCAATAAAGGCCACTCTCATTCTGTTATGACTTGCGTGCCCCAAATCTTACACAGCCTTGCCCAGAGCAGACCCTCAGGATGAAGCAGGTAGCCAAGGCTGGGGGATGACCAGGTCTTCTGGATTCTCTCCTCCAGGTCCAAGATAATCTCTGGATCCCTGACCAAGTGCTCAGCCTGCCAGGCGCCCATGTGGGCCTCACAGCCTGGCCCCAGAAATCAAGCCCCAGGCCCGTGTGGGAGGCAGTCCAACTTGACGAATATCAGTTCTCAAGTGCCAGTTGGCCGAAAATCCATGTGTCAAATGACCAATTCATCAAAAGCCAATTAGCCACAAATTACTTCGCCAAGTGGCTACATTCCCAAATTACCCAAGCAGTTACCCAAAACTTATTTATTTTAACCATCTATAAAGATGACATCCATTTGTGTTGGAGAAGATGGTTTTAGTTTTAGTTAATAAGTTTTCATTTTGTGCTTCGAGCAGCATTTGAAAAAATATTAAGCTGGTCAGAATCACAGATCATGGGTTGGTTTAAGTCCTGTTATTTAGTATTTACTACACAGTGTATTTTGTTATCAGTGATCAAATTGTCAATGTTTCACACAGGAAATCTTGAAGTCACACTGTGCAGTAGGTTGAATGGTGGCTCCTGAAAAGGCAGGTCCATGTCAAATCTCTGGAACCTGGGAATGTGACCTTATTTGGAAAACAGATGTTTGCAGAGGTATTGAAGTTAAGGACATCGAGATGAGGAGATTATCCTGGTGGGGCTTAAATCCAATGAGAAGTGTCCAGACGAGAAAAGACACAGGAGGAGACAACATGACCATGGGGACAGAGACTAGGGCCACGTGGCCACAAGTCACAGAATGCCAACAGCCACCAGAAGCTGGAATAGGCAAAGAACACATTCTCCCCTCCAGCCTCTGGGGCCCACACCTCGATGCCAGACTCCTCCACAACTGTGAGCCAATAAACTGCTGCTGTGTTTCTAAGCACCAAGTTGTGGTAATTTGTTACTGCAGCCTCAGGAAACGAGTGCACATTTCTTGTGTCATTATTTAATGCCATTTTCTATTTTGCCTACTTTTATCTTTTTCTTGGTAGCGGGGGATTCTCTTGCTAATTTCTCAAGAAACTTAACTTTAGTTTGTCTGTTTCTAGAAATTAACACACATGGTGATAGGACTGTTTATGCTATTCTTAGTTTATTACTTTATGTATTTTGTAGCATTTTTTTATGGTTTACAAACTTCTTTTGCTCTTCCTTTACAGTTTCATATTTATGGTTAGAGAGTATCAAGTTTGACATCTATGCTTTCCTTAAAAAATTAATGAATCAAATCCAGCAATATATAAAAAGGATATTTCATCAAGTGAGGTTTATCCTCAGAATGCAAGGTTCTAGATTAATCAACATAACTCACTAAATCAAAAGCATAAAGGAGAGGAGCCTTATGATCAGCTCAACTGATGCAGGAAAAGCAACACTCATTCATCATAAAAATTCTCAGCACGCTAAGAAGAGAAAAGAATTTCCTCAATGTAATAAAGTACATCAGTGATAAACTATAGCTAACATCATGCTTCATGGTGGAAAACTGAATGCTTTTTCCTAAGACTGGGAATAAAGTCAGAATGTCCATACTCACTACTCCTATTCAACACCTTAGAGGTCCTGGCTAGTGCAATTAGAGAAGGAAAGATGGCATGAAAATAGGAAAAGTAGAAGCATAACTCTATTCTCAGATGACATGACTGTTTACATGGAAATTCCTAAGAGATCTCCAAAAACAAAAACACAGAAAGAATAAATTAATTTAGCAATGTCACAGGATAAAAGATTAACATATAAAAATCAATTATAATTCCACATACTAGAGGAATTAATGAGGAAATAGAATTTAAAAAGTAATCCTACATACAATAACATAAAAATATTCTTAGGATCAAAGTTAAAGAAGGTTGTGTAAGATCTTTACACTGAAAATTATGAACACTGCTAAGAGAAAGTAAAGACCTAAATTAATGGGGAGAAATACTATGTTCATGGATGGAAGATTCAATATTGTTAAGATGTCAATTCTACCCGAGTTGATCTATACATTTAATGTCACCCCAATCAAAGTTCCAGATGGCTTTTTGGCAAAACTTGACTACTTAATTCTGAAATATACACTAAAATATTAAGGTCCTAAATAGCCAAAACAATGTTGAAAGTGAAGAACAAAGTTGGGGGACTCACACTATTTGATTCAAGACTTTCTATAAAGCTACAGTCATCAGGACAGTGTGGTGTTGGCATAAAAATAGACCCATACACATAGATCAATGGAACAAACAGAAAACCCACAAATAACCCACACTAATATGGTCAATTGATTTTTCCCGAAGGTGCCAAGACAAATGAGGGAAAGAAGTCTCTTCAACAAATGTTGATAAAACGATTGGATAACTATGGAAAAGATGAACTTTGATCTTTATCTCACACTACACAAAAATTAATTCACAATGCACGATCAACCTAAACGTAAAGCTAAAACTATAAAATGTCTATAAGAGGACACACCTTGAGACAGGTCTCTTAGAACACAAGAAACAGGAAATATAAAAGAAAAAGTTGACAAACTGGAGTTACTCAAAATTTAAAATCTTTGTTCTTTGAAAAACACCATTTAGAAAATGAAAAGGGAAGGCAGAGAATGGGAGCAAATATTCCCTATACATATATCTAACAACACTTGTATCCTGAATATATAAAGAACTCTCACAACTCAATAACAAAAGGACTAACACCCTAACTGAAAAATGGACAAAGGACCTGAATAGACTTCTCAAAAGAAGATGTGCACATAGGAAGATCCAAAGATGCTCTACATCTTTAGTCATCAGGAAATTAAAATAAAACCAGAGGTCTATAGCAACACTGGCTTGTTGGAACATGGGCAACTGGACACCCACTGAAGGGCTGATGATCACTGCTGTAACAGAGGGCTGTCTTCTCACTGGCCAGTTCTGAAGAGAAAACAAAATGCAAGTCTGGCTTCTGGCTGCTCTGGGTCTGGATGATATACTTGGCTTCATTGGTAGGGATCTCCTTTCCTTTCTTCCGAGCAGGAAGAAGTCAGAAAAACCTTCTTGAGGAAATGACTCTTGAGCTAAATGCTGAAAAATAAATTTCCAAGGACACAGGGCAAGAAGAGCATCAAAAGTGCAAGGATCAGCATCCAGCAAGAGACATGCAAGAGCAGGAGGTATTGGGAGCTTTCAGGATTCCAGAGCTGGGACGAGGAAGCCCAGGAAGTAAGACAAGCAGGGGCTGGGGCAGGGGGGCCTGGTGGGCCGCTCCGCCAACCTTGAACTTTATCCCCTATCATGATGGAGTCATAGATCCTATCACTTAGCCCAGGTCTGAACCAAATCCCAATATGCAAACTGTACTATCCATTCATTCTTCACTGAATCAGTATTCATTCAACAAACACTACACCCCTACTGTTGGCATTCTTGTCCCCAGTCTAGAGAGCATCCCGCATCCCCAGCCCTGGCTCTTTCTCTGGCTATACAGTGACTCTAGAGTGGGTTCCTACTATGTGCCAGGAGCTGCGCCCAAAGCTACAAGAGCAAAATCTTATTTAAACCTCATGCTTTCTCCATTTTACAGATAAAGAAATGAGAGGCTCAGAGAAGAGACTGATTCATACCTCGGCCTGATTCCCAAACCCCCATTTAGATTGATCCATCCGTGCAGAAACAGTGCCCAAGTACAGGCTGCAGTCAGGCCCTAAGAGTGGCACAGGGTCCAGGTGTTCACAGTGCTGCCTTGAGGAACTCACACCTGTCCGCCCTTGACTGCCTCTCCCAGCAGAGGTGGAGCCACTACCCTTATAGAGGCAGGGGCCAGCCCCCAGGTGCCCAGGCTGAGTGACCTTGGAGCTGTAGGGAGGGCACTGACTTGGTCTCACTGACCACCCTCTCCAGCCACTCATGACGAGAGATGCTCTGTCCCTTTGCCTCCTGGTGGAACCACCAGGCCCAGAGTGGGGGAAGCTCTCGGGAATGAGAGGACAGGGCATGGTGCCATGGTCCAGCCTCCTCCACTCCAAGCCCACGTCTCTCATTGGTGTGACCAGATCCCAGCCAAACACTGAAGTTCCCAGTCCTACAGCTAGTGGGGTTACTAGTCTGGCTAGAAGCAAGTCAAACAAACCGTAGACACAACTCATAACTTCCCCAGGAAGCAGCTCCCCATGCCTCTCTCTGGAGCCCCTGCCAAGTCTGTCCTCCACAGCCAGGCAGTCACAGGCTCTGCGCACTGCCACTGCACCCCAGGAACCCCCATTCCTGCTCCAAACTCTCTTCAGTGGCCCCCATTCCCCAGGCCCAATGGTCCCTAGTCTGCATCCAGAGGATCCTTGCCTGAGCTAAGTTCTCTGCCTCTTATCAGCCCCTCACTGCTCTCCTCCAGCCAGACTTAATGCTGTGGACTGAAGGTCTGCATGCCCTAAATTCACATGTTGAAACCCTACCCACAGTGTGATATTAGAGCTGGGGCCTTTGGGAGGTGATTAGGGTTAGATGGAATCTTGAGGGTAGAGCCCTCAGGAATGGGATCAGTGCCCTTTAAAGAGCCACGAGAGAGCATGCTTTCCCCCGCCCTCCCATGCATGAGAACACAGTGAGAAGGTGGCCATCCATGAACCAGGAAATGGGTCCTCAGCAGACACTGAACTTGCCGGCACCCTGACCTCAGGCTTCCCAGCCTCCCGAACTGTGAGAAACAAATGTTTGCTGTATTTTTGTTAGAGCAGCCTGATCTAAGGTTTGTCCTCAAGCACACCTCAGGAGCTTTGCTTTTCTAGTCTCTCTGGCCTCTCCTCTTCCAGGTCTGTGCAGCTCCTTGTTTCCACTCATGTCTCAGAGCAAAAGCCACCTCATCTGGGAGGCCTTCCCTGACACTCTGGGAGCCTCACCCTCACACCCTCCACTTTGACATCTTTGTAGCAGTCATCATTATTTAAAAGCATCTTGTTTATTTGCTCGTGTATTTATTTCCTGCTCTCTGAGGGCACGGACTTGATCTGTTTTGAGCACCACCTAGATCTGAGAATAAGAGGAATTCAACAACTATCTGTCACATACATGAATCCCACAAAGCCCAGACGAAATGATGCCGCCTCAGTGCAACCTTCCTGGTCCCCTTCGCTCGGATCCCTCAGAGGCTCAGACCTCACCATCCCCTCCCTCATCTCCCACCCCCACCCCCATGCCCAAAGGCAGGGCCGTGGCTAATTCATCTCTGCATCTGGCACCCAATACAGGGACCAGTACGCTGAATGAACGCATTTTCACTGAATAAATAAATGAATGCAATTCAACTTCCCACCTGCGAAAAATGTGGAAGAGCTTTGTAAACTATAGAGTGTGGTGGGCACTCATGCGTGCACGTACACACACACACTCTCCAGGGCCTGACAGGTCACAGGGTCTTACCACATGTCTGCTGGACCAAATTCTAGGCAGTCCTGCCTCTGCGCTAACTCCAGGCCACAACTACAGCCACTCACGGGCACTGTGCAACCCAGACCACAGGTGGCATGAGTCGGACAACTCATTATCTGAGTGGCCAGGAGGCAGAGGTTAAGCAAAGCACAGAGCTGAGTGCTCCATAGTCACAGAGGGGGTGCAGGGAGCCGCCTGTACATGTGAGCAGCAGATGGTCAGCCCCAGCCGATCGGGAGGGTTCTGTTTCAGTGACAATTCATTTTCAGTAATTATCCCTCTCTCCATTAAAGTCACCTAAGGCAGCCCTTGTGGGCACAGCAGACCTCTTCCCTGGGAGAACTTTCAAGTTATTTGCACTTTTGGAGATGCGTAGAATTAAAAGCAGATGTGCCAAATTGAGCCTCCTGCTTGCTGCTCCGTCGCTGACTTTTTTTCCTGCTGGCCCACTGCAAATGTTTTTAAAATGGGACCACAGTACTAGACATGTCAAACAGCTGAATTCAAGGTAGAGGAGGCTGCCAGTAGAGAAGACGGATGAAATTTAAAATCCCTTTCGACAGATTAACTAGAGACACTTTGAAGCCATAAATCATGCAGACAGTCTAGAAGAAGCTAATAATGGATTTCGGTTTTATTCGTATATTTATTATCTCGAAGAGATAGCAGAACGCTGGGCCAACCCTCCTGGCTGGGAAATCCACTGGGACTTCCTATGGCTGATTACCAACCAGAGAGGAGGTGGGACAGGAAGGGAGGAGGGACATAAGAACTGGCATTAGTTATGTGCCTGCTGTGGACCAGGAACTGAGCTTGACATGACTTGTTTTGTTTAAGCCAACCATGTGAAGAAGACAATACTGACCCCATTTTATGGATGAGGACTGTAAGCTGCTCCAATGCGACTTGCTCCAAGCCACATAGCCTGGCCTCCCTGACTCTAAAGCTCTGCTCCTTTCAACTAACAGAATGTAGGAAGACAGACAGCCCAACGTGAGAGAAAGACAGACACGGAGGGCGTGAGCTCCTGCAGCCTAAGGGGCCAGTGCCCCAGGTGATCTGTGCCCTTTTCCACAGCTGGTCCTTCAGCCGTGCTGTGTCCTCTGACTGGGGTACCTTCAGTGGTCACTTCCGGAGCTCACGATCATGCCAGGTCCTGGCTTGGGTCTCTTCCCTCAAGAGCCCTGACTTACAGCATTTTTGTATTTGTCTTATTTATTCCCAGATACCTTGCCTTAAATAAATATGAACTTATCCATCCCTGTATCCTCCCTTGGCCACCCAGGAGCTGCTCAGTGCTGTTTTTATCATTCCCTGATGTTCCAGCACCCTGAACACCAGTATAACATCTACCAAGGCAGGGGGATGGCCAGGGCAAGAAGCCAATATTCATGGAGCACCTCACACATTTTTGGTGCCCACTGTGTACCAGCACCAGGAATAGAGTCATAAACCAGACACAGTGTCCACATGGAGCTTACACCTTAGTATTGGGCACTTCATATACCAATTTACCCTACTGACCCAAGGGGAGGGATAATTACCCCCACCCACCAGACAAGGAACCTGAGGCTCAGAAGGTGAAACAACTTGGCCACATCAAGTGGCACATGTACCAGGCTACCCGCTGCCACACCACTCCCCTGCCACGGACCTTCCGTGCACCACCAAAGCCCTGCCCTGCTCGCCAACTTAGCAGGTCTAAGCGCAGTCAAGTGTGTGTTGAGCATCAGGCAGCCAGGGGTGCAGAGTGCAGGGTGGGTCTTGGGGAGGGAAGGAAATGTGAGCTATCTTGATTGTGGTGGTGGTTCCATGGGTGTCTACATCCATCAAAATTCATCAAATTGTACATCTGAAATATGTGTAGTTTACTGTACAACAATTATACCACAATAAAGATGTTAAAATAAAAAGTGCAGGATGCGGGGGACAGGATGGATTTAATGACCAAAGGCTCAAATACAGGGACAAACAACACCCTGAGAGGTCAGAAGGGACGGCCCTCGGGGAAGGCTCTCAGGGCAGAGGACAGAGTCCCGGCTCGCAATGGGCCCCAAACTCTGTGGCACATCAGAATCACCTGGGGGACTTTCGAAAAATATATCTGGGCCCTGCCTTAGATAAAGCAAATGAGAATCTCGAGGCACGTGGTCCGGGAAGCTGTCCTTTCACGAGTGCCCCAGTGGATCCTGCTGAGCCGACCCGCGGCCAGCCTGGGGCCAGCCCCACCTAGTGTCTGACCACCAACTTCAAAAGAAAGTCTCCGGCTTTGGCCTGGCCCATTCAAAGCCCTTCACAGCCTGGCTCCAAACCACCTCTCTGGTCTGATCTGCCATGACTGCACACACGTAAACACACACTCATCATATAGTCACACAGTCCAGGACTAGCAGCTATTCACCATTCCCCTGATAAACCCTGAGTGTGCACCAGCCCGTGCTGGTGCTTCATACTCTTCTTCGTACTCTTCATACTCTTCCCTCTCCTGAAATGCCTTTCTACCCACTTCCACCAGGGGAACTCATTCCTACTTACCCTTCAAGGCCCAGCTCAAGTGTTTCCTCCTTGAAGCCCTCCTAGATCTCCTCTGTGCTTCACAGCCCCATGCAGTAGCCCCCACTAGGCCCCAGCCGTCCCCACCGCTGGCTGGCTGGCTGGCTTCTTGGGGCCTCTCTCCAGTTCTCCCTCCAGCCTGACTTCCTGGCCCAGCACCTGGCTCAGAACTGTGCCCTGGAAACGAACGCAGCATGAAGGGGCCTCGGAGAACAGGCTGTGACCCAGAAATAAAGAGGGGAAGGGGAGGCATCGCTGGGCTCCTTGTTCCACTGTCCCAACCCCGCTGCAGACACACTGGCCCCCTCGTGCAGACCTCACTTCCCGTGAGAGGCCTCCCCTGCTCCATCCGCCCCCGACCCCACTGCCCCGGCCCCATCACTCACCAGCCCCTCATCCCCTCCTCTTCCTTCTCAGCTCACACCATTACCCACACAGCACCCTAGCTGCTCACTGTCTGTCTGCCCCATCTGAACACAAGCTGCACGAGGGCAGGACTCTCTCTGGACTCAGTATCTGCTAAATCAAGTGGTTTCTGGAGAGCCTTCCTGATCATTCCTGCACGCACAGGCCTTGAGACAGTCAACCTAGACCGTTCAATATGTGAGCCCTGGGTTTTCCCTTCCTATCCTACTGGACATGTTCATCTGTGGTGAATTTTAAGGGGAAAAAATCTTCAAAAATTGTTTTAAATTCCATAACCCTATCTGTCAGATAGCTTAGATTTTTAGAATTGTGATAAAATACGTAAAACATAAAATTCACCATCTTAACCATTGTTAAGTGTGCAGTTCAGAGTTATTAAATACATTCACACTGTTGTGCAGCCATCACCACCACCCAGCCCCGTAACTTTTTTCATCTTATAAATCTGAAAACTCTGTACTTATTAAACAATAACTCCCCCTTATCCTGTCCCCCAGCCCCTGGCCACCGCATCCTATTTCTTTCTCTATGATTCTGACTACTCTATAAGTACCTCATATAAGTAGAGTCATACAGTATCTATCTTTTTGTGACTGGCTCATTTCACTTAGTATAATATCCTCAAGGTTCATCCATATTGTAGCATGTGTCAGAATTTCCTTCCTGTTTAAGGCTGCATAATATTCCATTGTATGTATGTACTGCATTTTGGTAATCCACACTTGGGTTGCTTCCTCAGACTGCTTAGGTTTTAAATCTTTCATTTTCTTTACTACATCTATGTGTGTGACTGTATCTGTGCATATATACATACACACATATTTAACATCTTACTACATATTGACATTTGTTTAGTATTTGTTACACTAGATATCAAATCATGAGCATTTTTTTCTCTTGTCACTAAGGAGTCCTCCAAAGCCCCTTTGAGTGGCTGCAGTCGTATTTCACCATGGGATTCACCATAACTTATTTAGTTATTCTGTTGTTAGACATTTAGGTTGTTTCCAGTTTTTTGCGATTATAAATAATGCTGTGATGAGCACCCTTGAACATAAATCACTGTCTGCAACACTTCCTCGGGACAACTTCCAAGAAGAGGAATTCCTGGGTCAAAGGGATTGAATATTTTCCAGGCTCATAGAACATACGGTCAAATTTGCCCTCCAGAAATGCTGTCCCCATTTACACCCCCACCAGTGACTGGTGAGAGGGCCAGTGCCATTGCACATTGCAGCAACAAGCAATAGGGTTTCCTTTATCTTCGCTAATTTGCAAGACTGAAATCAGACTTCATTTTTATTTGGCTTTTATTACTAGTGGGGACAAATATTTGAACATACTTTTTGGCTCTCCATATTTCTTTTGTCAAATGCCTGTTCCTATCCTTTCTCCATTTTTCTTACTCTTTTGGGAGAGTTTTTCTTAGGTATTAAATATATCAGGCTTACATATTTTCTCATTTTGCTTATTGCCTTTTATTATTGTTTATAAATTTTTACACATAAAAATGTTCTAAATTTTCACGTAGTCTAATCCAACAGTCTTTAGCTGAGATCACTTCCATGGGCTTTAAGTAAAGCTAGTCCTTTTCCAACCAGACATAAGATAAATATTTCCCTATAATACCTTCTAATTTTTTGTGTGGTTTCATTTTTCACACTTAACTCCTTAATCCATCTGGAATGTATTTTGCAGGATAATGTAGGTGAGGATTTAACTTTATTTTTTTCCCCAAATAGTTAACCAATTGTCCCCATCTGTGTTATTTTTTTCCAGATCCTTATGGCAGAGTTTCTACCATCTCCCTTAGTAGCACCACAGCGTAATAATCACAAATATCATATGTTTCACTTACACTTTACAAAGTATTATTCATTTATCATTCATTCATCACGTTTCTGTTGAGCGCCTGCTATGCACTAGGGACTATTCTAAGTGCTGGGAATCTAGCAGTGAATAAAACAGATAATAATCTCTGCTCTCATGGAGCACACCTTCCAAAGGGGGATGTAAAATAAAATAAGTAAATGATACAGAATGGAAGTGATAATGAGAAAAATGAAACAGGAAGAGGGATAGAGAGTATCTGAGAGAAGGATGCACTTCTACATAAGATGCTCAGGCAAGGTCTCACTGAGAAGTGTCACTCAGATAAAGACCTGATGCAGCTGAGGGACTGAGCCATGTGGATGTCTGGCTGCAGAGGGAGGACATCCAGGCAAGGGAAACAGCCAGTGCCAAGGCCCTGAGGCAGCAAGAGACCTAACACATTCCAGGATTAGCAAGAAGCCAGCATGACTAGAGTGGAGTAAGCCTGGGGGCACAAAGGAGGAACTGAGGCCAGAGGAACAAGGGTGTGTGTGTGTGTATGTGTGTATCATGTAGGGCCTCCCAGGCCTTTGTGCAGATCTTGCTTTACCCCCACATCTGGCTGAGATGAGGAATTTGGATGAATTTTAAGCAGAAGAGCAATGTCGCTAATGTTTTAACAAACACAGAGTCTGTCAACCTCAGCGCTGCTGACATTTGAGACCGGATAATTCTCTGCTCTGGGAGGCTGCCCTGTGCACTGCAGGATGTTTAGCAGCATCCCCAGTAGTTCACAATCGTGCACTTGCATGCACACTACACATACACACACACCCAGCTGTGACAATTAAAAATGTCATTGCCAAATGCTCCCTGGGGGGCAACACACCCCTAGTTGAGAACCCCTACTTTAACAGGACCACTCTGGCCGTCATGCTGATGGGGCAAAGGCAGAGACAGAGAACCCAATGAAGAGGCTACTGCAATCAATTAGTCTGAGGTGATGGTGGCTTCAACCAGGGTGGTGAGAAGTGGCTGGATTCCTGATACACTAGGAGTGTAGAGGCACCAGGATTTACTGACAGATCAGCTGTGGAGAGCGAAAGAAAGGGAAGAGTCAAGGACGACACCAGGTGTTGATCCTGAAGCTCTACAAGGACAGAGCTGCCATTTACCAAGATGATGAGAGGAGAAGGGCCAAGTCTGGGGAGATTGTCAAGAGCTCAGTTTCAGTCATGGACGTTTGAGACACGTAATAGACATGCCAGCTGGGGACACTGAAGAGCAACTGGATTGACAAGTCTGCAGCTTAGCATCCAGATCAGGGCCCAAGACATAACTTGAGACCAACAGCAGGTTGATGGTGTTTGAAACGTAGTGAGACGGGATGAGCCCACCAAGGGACGGAAGCATCAACAGAAAAGCAAGCAGTCCGAAGAAAACTCCAGGTCCAGATGGCTTTTCCAGTGACTTCTACCCCACATTCAAGGAAGTTCTAATCTTATACTCAATCTTCCAGGAACTAGAAGAAGAGGGAATATTCCATAATTCATTGTACAAGGCTAGGAAAACCCTGATATCAAACCTCAAAACAGACAGTATGAAAAAAAGGAAAAGCCCAAGTTAATTTTATTCATGGACATAGATGGGGAAATTCTAAATAAAATATTAACAAATTGAATCCAGCAGCACATAAATGGGAAAACCACATGATGACCAGGTATATCTAAGGAATTCAAAGTTGGTTTATCATTTCATGTTATTCACCACATTAATAGATTTAAAACCAAAACAATGTGAGCATCTCAGTAACTGCAGAAAAAGTATTTGATAAAATTCAACATCTATTCATGATTTTAAAAGAAAACTGCTAGCCAATCTGGAAAAGCAAGGAACTTCCTTAATATGGTAAAGAGTATTTACAAAAAGCTAACCATAAATTTCAGTTAGTGGTAAGATGCTTAAAGACCTCCCGTTGAAGCAGATGAGGGTGCCCTCCATCCTTGACTTCCATCCTCCATCCTCCATTCCTACTACATTACACGGTGTATTCTATATAATAATTTGATATACTCTGGAGGTCCCAGCCAAAATGAAAAGGCAAGAAAAATAAATTAAAAGGCTTAGGATATATGAATACAGCTGACATCCACACCCAGGTCTCTCTGATCCTAGCCCACACAGAGCACTCCCACCCAGTGTTTTGGTGTTTGGTTTTGGGGGGTTTTGTTTTTGTTTTTTTCTTTATGCCAAAGCAGCTGCTTTGCACGGCCTTCTGCTGGGGGCACTGGGGACATAAAGAGGCACAAGAAGACCCCACTCCTCCCTGGTGAGCTGACAATGGCCACAAAGAGCAGTGGGAGCAAGAAGGTGCCTGACCCAGCCTGATCCAGTAAGATCAGGAGAGGCTTCCAGGAGGAGGCAGCTTCTAAACTGAGTTACAGAATATGAGTGGGTGTTAGTGTCTGAGCACTCACCATGTGTCAACCATGGATGGACAGACATGTGCCAAACACGCAGAGAAGAGACAGAGATTCTAAAATAGGACATGTGTGAGCAGAGGACGTGGGCATGAAAGAACGTGGAGTTTCGGGGGGCCTGGCGGGAGGACCCAATGCCAGGACACTGACTGACATGCACGGGAAAAGCTGGCCCCTATGTGCCGGACCCCAGAGGTTGGATGTTATCCTGAGCGCGGGAGAGAGTCAGGATCCAGTTTAGCTTAGAGAGATCACTCTGGTGGGTGTGGAGAAGGATCCATGACCATGGTGGTAACCGTAGTGCTATGTTCAAGGCAGGGCCCAACCCACAAGAGGCAGTGTACGTGGGAAGGGACCAGGAGGGGCATCTCTAGGGAAAGGGGGTTCCTTGTTTCTTTTCATTTTGATTGATAATAACTACAGGCCTGCTTGGTGATGGACACCAAAATCCAAAGGCAAGAATGCCCGCCAGCTCGTTAACCATCACAGCAACTATGCTGGGCACTGGTTGCAGGAAGGAAAAACTGAGCAAAGCAGATATTGGCCCAGAAGGACAGATTTCGTCCAGGTCAGCTCAGGCCCAGTTGGTCAGGAGTCTAGGTCCCTCCCTCAGCTGACAAATGAGGCTGAGACCTGCACAGGGTTAATCAGGGGCCACTGCAGAGTCAGAGTCTAGAAGTGGCCATGCCAGCCCTGAACCTGGCCTGTCCCCCTCTTTCCCCAGCCCAGCTGCCTCCCAACCCCAGCAGGCCGCTGAGCCAGCACAGAGCAATGGCACAGACCGGGCAGTCTGGGAGCAGGGGGTCCTGTGTCCACGTCCCAACAGCACTCCATCGCATGGCCCTGGCCAGCTCCCCTCACTGCCGCCTTGGGCCAGATGGCAATCAGTAAGTTCCTTTCCACCCCTAAAATTTCACACACCCAGAGGCCAACAGAGGGACAAACAGACGGAGCCAATGGACATAAAATCAGGGGTGAGCATGGAGGGAGTGGGCAGGGAGGGAGTGGGCATGGAGGGAGTGGGCAGGGAGGGAGTGGGCAGGGAGGCAACTGGGAGCAGTGGGGCCTGACCAGGCAGCTAGAAAACAGAGGCAGCAAGACCTCTTCGGTCTTGGGGAGGGGGCTGCTGGGGTCGGGGGCTGCCTTGACTTATCAGAAGAGCTCAGGCAAGTCACGCCCCCACCCTTGGGGCCCAGACTTCCTCATCCACAAACCGGGGACAGGGGTTAAAGGGCGGAGGGAGTGAGCTGGACCAGCTGCTTTGAAGGCCTTTCAACTTCGCACTGACAGCACAAGCCTGAATATCAAAGGACTGAAATGGATCTGCCACTGGGAACTGTGTGACTTTGAGCACATCCTTAGTCTCTCTAACCTCAGTTTCCTCATCTGTAAAATAGGGACAGTAACACCCCCCGAGTAGGGTGTTCTAGAGACTGAACTACACTGGGTGACGCAGAGGAGCCACCCGACGATGACCGCGCTCTCCAGCGTGACCCAGAGGGAGGGTATGGTCTGCGGGCTCCCCAGGCCCCCGCTGCCTCTCGAAGCTGCACCAGGCCTGCTGCGCCTGCCAGGCTGCTGGGGGAGGCTCTCAGCCACTGCCGGGCCTCTTCGCCTCATTCAGAGGCGTTTTCTTCGGTCCTGGTGGGCTTCTCTACTTCCCGCTCCCCTCGGCCCACAAGGTGGCAACTGTGAGAAGCCTGTCCCTCTCCTCTGGGCTGGCAGGAGGCATCCTATAAATCAATCAATAAATTCCAAGCAGATGCGCACAAGCTGTTTTGGTTGGAACCCTGACTCTTTCCTACCGTTGCCGTGAAACCAGACTCTCTCAGGTGATTCACAATTTGACGGGGCCGGGCCTGGATCCACCAGAGGGTGACGATAATATTTTCTTTCCTGTCTTACCTCGGAGACAGGGTGGGGTTTTTTTCCAGCCCTCTCTCCTGGGCCGACAGCAAACCCAGGTTTACTCAGCGCATATTTATAGACCCTCGGGCTCGGGGGAGCCAGTAACAAGGACGGCCACTCTGCGGTGCGGCGTCCCGGTGTGCAGACGCCTTCCCCCACAGGACTCTGTTTTCCTCCAGTGCTCCACGAGGCTCTGCCTGAGGAAACCAGCAGGGGGTGGCTGTGGCTCTGCTCCTGACGGTCCTGGGTTCAAGCTCCATGTCTGACACTTCGCTGAGCTTCAGTTTATATTGTTGTTTTGTAAACAACTTTACAAATTGTAGTAAGGTGAGATTTAAATGAAAATAATATACATGAATAGCTTACCCAGGACCCAGCACATCTTAGATATTCAACAGATTGTCACTATTAGTATGAATAATATTCTGAGTGCTCAGGGAAGGGACACGCTGGCTCTGACAAGGTCAAAGTGTCGACCTTGTCATACTATGTCACACACTATGTCATAGAGTGGAGTCCAGCCGCCAGCTCCAGCCAGTTCTACTGGACTGCCTGACCCCTCCTCCTGCACAGGGGGCACCAGGGCAGCCAGTCAAGGAGAAGAAAAGGAAAGGAAGCTACAGCATAGTGCATGCCTGTGTGCTGGCCCCGTCCCAGGAAGCAGGGATGTGACACCCAGATGTCGGAGAAGCGGTGCCTGCCCAGCACCAATCAGCCGGTTCCCCGGGCGGCCAGGCAAACACCAGCTCCCTTTATGAACAATGCCCAGCAAGAGGGGGAAATATCTGAGCCTGCATCTAGAACAAGTTAATGATTCAACTGCTTTTTGTTGTAACCAAATAGAAGGAATATAAAAAGGCCATGCATCTGGTTTAAAAACAGGCCAGTTCCTTCACACCATTTCTAGCTAAAATCCTGACCTGCCCCTCTGGTGGTCTCAGCTTTTCATCTGAAGGCAGGATTTCTGCGGTCCCCAGGTCCCTGCCCTTCTGCGGGGCCTCTACCTGAGCCTGCCTGTCGGATGCTGTGTGTGGGATCTAACCACCACAGCAGTTTACCAAGCACCTGCTATGTGTGGGCAGCAGGCTGAGCACTTACCTGGGTTATCTGTCTGTCTGTCTCCTCCCCACAGCCCTACGAGGTGGTGAGTACCAGCACTGGGCCCACTACACAGAGGAGGAAGGTTAGCAGGCAGAAAAGTTAAGTAACTGACCTAAAATCATCAAAGAGGTCAAGGCAGGATTTCAAACCCAGGCAGTTTGTCCCCTGAGCCACTCTGCTGTCCCTACTATCTTCCCCTACACACACACACACACAACTATGCTGCTGAGGCAGCTCCCAGAGTCTAGGCTTGGCTGAGATTCATAGCAGGACTGTGACCTTATAATCTCTGAGCCTCAGTTTCCCCATCTGTAAAATGGGAATAACACCTACCTCCATAGGGTTGTCCTAGAGATTAAACTATACTAGATGACATACAGTTGCAGAGATGAATCAGACATTGACTCCCTGCCCTTGGGAGTTAATGGGACAGCCGAACACAGGTGAATTATGACAAGATGCAGGCAGCACAGGTCTCATCCTGGCCCTCGAGGCCATCCTCAGTCTGGCCTCTGCCCATCTCTCACTGTTACCTGCTCTCAGTACAGCTACTCCCAACCTCCCACAGAGCAGCCTGGCTCTTTGCTAACTCTAGGCCTCTGCTCTCTGGACCCCTTCTGCCCAAAATATCTTTCCTCACTCATTTCCTTGGCAAACTCCTACTCATCCTTCAGGACTCAGTTTAGCAGCCACCTCCTCCAGGAAGCCTTTTCTGACTACTAGAAGTTAGGCTGGTGCTTCTTCTGGCTCTGGCTGCTCCTGGCCTCTCTCAATCTCAGCTCTGCTCCCTGCTGGTTGACACAGCTGCTACGTGCTCTCCTCTACTAGGCTCTGGGCTCTTCCAGGGCTAACATTGTGTCTGTTCACCTGGGGTCTCTAGCAGAGGGGCTGGCCCAGAGCAGGTGTTCAGTGGCAGAAATAAGTCAGTATCTCAACAGATGGATGAGGCAGGTATGGTGGCCGGACACCTCCCTGAAGACCCGGCTCTGCGCCTCTCCCACTGGGAAGTCCTCTCTGTGCCCTGACAGCATTCTGTCCATCACCTCCCTTACGCTTCTCCTTTAGGACACCTGTACTGACCCATTCTTTGGGCTGGGCTCAGGGAACACGGAGATGAACCAGAGGGGCTCAGGAGGGACTGCAGCTCATAGGTGAAAGTGTCACACTGGGTTCCCCCAGCAACCACCAGGACCAGGAGGGTGGGGGTTGTGACATCCCAGGGGCCACCTGCTTAGCCACCATGGCAGGGCCAAGTCAGGCAGGCAGGCTGGGCTGCCAGAGCTGACTCCACAAAGAGATAAAAGCCTGGGAAACAAGAACACGCAAAGGAGGGCAAGGAAAAGGGAGAAGGAAAAAAATAATAAAAAAGGGTTCTTTCGGTATTTGTTTTCAAAGCCACTGACGAAAACCAGATTTGAAATTTGGGGGAAAAAAGGGATTTGGGCCTTTCAAATTCCACTCTCCACTAATTGACTGCAGTTTCCTTTGAAAGAGCCCCCAGCTTTTCTGAACAATCAGCGGCCCAGCTGGGACTCGACAACCAGCGGCATCCAGGCCTCCTGGCTCCAGAGGGTCGCTGTGACTGTGTGAGCTTTGGACAAACAGACAATGGGGCACTGGGACCCTCAAAATGAACACTCAGAGCCAGACCCTGTGTGCCATGGAAAGTCATCAGGCCAGGACTCAAACCCATGTCTCTCTGACCCCAGTGCCTGTCATTCTGCCGTTTTGATGCCTGCCTCTCAAGGTGCTTATGGCTTATCAGAGGCAATAGGGAGCCACAGCAGGTTCAAGCACAAGACTCCTGGAGGGTAGGTTTTCTAAGTGGAGAAGGAAACTGCCAGATCCAACATCCTCAGGGCTCTGAGAATGAAATCTGTCCCGGCAGTAGGCGCCCACCCCATCACACACATCCCCAGCGCCATCCCCCACCCCCACTCAGCCAGAGGAACTGTTCATGTTCTCTATTCTCCTCTGCCCGACAGAGTCAGAAATGCCTCTCAACTCAAGCCCTGTTAATTCGCCTGCCTGTCTCCTTGCCTGACCTGGGAGCATTTGGCCAACTGCTCTTTGGCGGGGGGCAGCTCAGAAACAAATACCCCTACTCCCATCTTGCACTTGGAGAAATCCAAACCCAAACGCCCCAGAATCCCAGCACGCCAGCCCTGGGAAAATCCAGGGGCCTCACCTGATGGCAGCTCAGACCATAAACCCCTCCGGTGTGACACTCTCTGACTCACGTCTCACACAAAGGTCCAGAGGGGCAGGAGGACTTGACACACAGTCAATCACAGAGTTGGCAGGATCTCAACCCAGACCTGGCTATGAACCCTGCTGCCTTTCCCCTGGTTCAGCCCATCTATCTAGACAAAGAGCCTAACTTGCCTTCCTGAGCCATTATCCCCAAAGGATCTATGAGCAGCAAAACCATAACATCCTGGAAATGTCAGTTTTCCTTCCATGAATGAAAAGGGCCAACAGCCTTCAGCAGAAGCTGGCTTCCAGCTTTCACATATGCTAATCCCTCTGCCTGGAAAGCCCTCCCTCTCAGAGAACTCACTCTCTTACTAGGAGGTTTGCTCCAGTGCTCGCCTCCTCCAGGATGTGCTCCTTGACCCTTCTCCTGTGCTCCTGTGCTGTCCTTGCTGTCCTCTCTCTGGTGCCCTGTTCTGCAGTGTGGAACAGCTCTGCCCATCTGCTGATGCCCACGCACCAGCTCCTCTAGGGCAGGAATGTCCCAGTGCCCACAGTAGAAGCTGCCGTGTTGTCTGCGGAATGAGGAAGGCAGAGAGCGGCAGTGGAGCCCAAGCACTCCAGGAAGGGCCCTGGGTGCAAATCCTGACTCCATCACCCACCAACTATGTGACCTTGTGAAACATACTTCCCCTCTCTGGGCCTTGGGCACCTCACCTGAAAAAATACGAGTGACAAAGTCTGCCCTAAGGGGTTGTCACACAGATAAAATGAGCTGAGGGTATGAAGGCACTTCATGAATTATGGAGCTTTAAACAGATAAGGACAGTGGGAGGGGCAGTGATGACGAGGGGGCAATGGGGACAGGCAACCTCAGTGGTGGAGTGAGGGTGATGTTCCTAACATGTCCTCCTGACACATGTCCACCTCTCCTCCAGCCTCTTGGGAAAGAACAGTCAGCCTGCCTATCTGTGCTGGAAGGAAAGGGGGAGGTTAATAAGTACTGAGCACTTGCTCTGTGCTGGGAACTGTCACAGACAGCACCTCAGTCTCACGCTTAGGGCAATCCCATCCCAGAGCCTGTCCTTTCTGTGCCTCCCACCCTAGGCTGAGTCTAAAGCTCTCCTTGACCAAGTGTCCACCCTACCCTCAGGTGCTGCCAGGCATATAGCCTCACCCAGGCCTGCTCCTGCTGACCTCAGGGGCCCAGCGGACCCAGAGCCCCTCGGGCCAGGCCATACCCACCCTGATGACTCCCCAGGCAGTGTGCCGCCCTGCTTCTGTTCCCCATTACGAGCAAGGATCAGTGTCTATCAAATAAATCAGGCTTATGAAATCTGATGAACAAAGATTCTAACGGTGGGATGCTGTAATTATAAACATCAGCAGCTAAGCAATCTGCGATTAGGGGAGCCACCTGGCTTTGATAGGGGGGACGAGTGGCAGAGCAGCTCAGTTTAGATTGTTCCAGACACTGCAGGCAGGAGGAGCCGGGGTCCTCTGCTCCAACCTGCCAGCACACTGCTGGGGAGCTTCAGGTTGCTTCATGGCACATGAGGCCGTCTACCACCAGACCCGGCCAACTTCTCCAAACCCCGCCTTTGCAGTACTCCACTGGAACTGGGACTTCTCACCGCTATCCACATACACCACACCTTTTCACATTTCCAGCCCTTTGCAAAGATTATCTATGTGCCAATGAAGTCCCATCCATCCTGTAACACCCAGCTTAAATGCCACCTCCTCCAGGAAGCCTTCTGAGCATCCCACTCAGTAAAGCATTCCCTCCCCTTGCTATAAAACTTGTCTCTCCAGCCTCACATGAGCTAAGCTCCATCTTTTCTCTTGTCTTTGCGCATGCCATTCCCTCTGCCTTCCCTCTGCAGCTATAACTCCAACTCACCTTTCTTGTCTCAGATTAGACATCATCTCTTCTGGGAAGCCCTCCGCGATCTGCTGCCAGGCTGCCTTGGGTGCTGCCTGGCCCCCCAGCTCCCTATACTTGCTCCTCAACCCATGCTGTAATAGTCAGTTTGCATGTTTGTGGCCTGTCCTGACCTAGAAGCTCTCTGTCCCTAGTGTCCAGCAAAGACCTGGAGCCCAGTAGGTGCTCAGAGAATGTATGCTGAAGAACTGTGTTCACTTGCTATCCCACAGCCAAGGGGCAGGACACACTGAGACCCACAGACTGTGGTCTGAGTCCCCTGAATCCTGTCGTCTCAGACTGACAAGACCCAGCTCCTAGTGACTGAACAAATGAAACCACCAAGGGCTGCCAGGACCCAAGAGCAGAGAGCTTCATATGGAAGGAATCAAGAGGACTGAGGAATAAAGTATCAGTTGGAAAAGACACTTTATTATCCAGATCATAAACCTGATTTACACTCAGGTTTCTTCTTTTCAGAAGCTCTGTAAAGTTTTACCTTTGCCCCAGCAAGCCTTGAGAACAAACCTTCAGAGCAACAGGAAACTGCCCATTATGACTGGGGAGGAGAAGGGGGCTCCCAGAGGCTCCTGCCCTCCCCATAACCCTGTAGGTCAAGTCACTTGAACCAAGGGCAATGGATGGGGCCCAGCTGGGGGCCCAGAAACCTGGGTTCTAGTACAGACTTTGCCATGCACAGGGGTGTGGCTTTACAAGCCACACCCTGGTCTGGGCCTCAGTCTCCCCATCTGTACAATGGCGACAGGGACGGAGGAGGTTAGCCAGATCTACCACTGACCTTCAAGGGCGCGGCATAACACGGCAGCTGTGGGTTCGATTCTTACCAGCCTTGTGGCTTGGACACTTCGCACATTTCTAACATGAAGGGACTGTGTCAGGACGGCACCTACCAAAGGCTGCCATGAGCACTATGGGGTAATGTTGGAGAAGGGTGTAGACCAGCGTGAGCCCCTTCTTTCTGCTCCCAGGGGTCTTCTCCCACCACCCTCAGCTGGCAGATGCTGACAAGTGGAAACGAGGCCCTTCCAAAGCCGCTGTCCAAATTCATCCCTCCAGCAAGCCAGGAGGGACATGGTGCTACCTCCACATTAGAGAGGAAGGAAATGGCGCCTGAGAGGGGCCTTAACCTGCCTGTAATTCCATGAGCTGGGGCCCAGCCCTGGACCCCCAGTGTCAAGCCCAGTGTTCTTTCCCTGATAGAGAATGCTCTAGGCCAACTTGTTTTGCACAGGGGCAAAGTGGAGGAGGGGGCAAGGATTCATCTTAGGGTCAACTCAATATATTGGAAGATGTGCCTAGAAGACACCATTTATTCAGCTGACTTGTCTCTGTTTCTGTCCCACCCCAGCCCAATCACTAGCTCCCACTGCAGTCAGGCTGCCTGGACACCCTTCCCTGCAGAGCGCTGGGCCGCCCCCCTCACTCTACTGAGGCCTACGCTCAGAGGCCACCGCCCCAGAGTCTGGCCCTGTGCACCTGAAACAGCACCCCTACCCTCTCAGTCCCCAGCCTCTCACCCTGCCTTTTTTATAAATCACCATATGTCACCCTCAGGCACAATATCCTTTTTCTTTTCTTCAACAAATATTTACTGAGTACCCATGATGTACCAAAAGCTGCTGTGTATGTTTGGGAAATGATGGTGAACCAAACAAACAGCCCTACCCTCCGGGAGCTTACATACCAGAAGGCACATTATAAATAATAAACAAGATAAACACACTAAAGGTATATAGGCTGTTAGAATGTGAAGTTATTTGGAAAAAAAAATTGAGCAAAGTAGTAAGATCAGGCATGACTGTGTGGGATGAGAGGGCATTTTAAACAGGGTGTTGAGGTGGACACAATGGAGAAAGGGAGGAGTTGACCCAGCAGTTACCTGGCAGAAGGGCGTGCCACGCCAAGGGAACAGACAGTGCAGAGGCCCTGAGGAGGGAGTGTGGTTGGCTGGAGTGAAGATGTAAGGAGAGAAGTAAACGATGTTGTGGTCAGAGGGGTCCCGGGCCCAGGGTCACACTGCAGGCCACCGTGAGGACTCAGGCTCCTGCTCTGAGTGAAATGGGGAGTCACTTCATAACAGCATGTGTCAATAGCAGAGAAGAGACAGAGCTGACTCAGACAGGATCACTCAGGCTGCTGTGTTGAGGGCAGACTGTCTCGCTTGTTTGTCAGTTTATTGTTTGTCTCCTCCACAAAAATATGAGATCCGTGAGGGCAGCACCTGACCTTAATTGGTCACCATCATCTCCTCAGTGCCCAGGCAAGGCTTGGAGCATACAGCGGCTCAGTAAATGTCTGTGAAATGACTGACTGACCAGACAAACAAACAAGCACTCCAGCCACACCTGCCTCCGGCTACTCCTCACATGTGCCAAATGCACTCTGGCCTCAAGGCCTTTGCACTCACTGTGCACTCTCCCTGGAACACTCTTCCCCAGATAGCTTTATGGTTTATTCCCACAATTTGGATCTTTACTCAAATGTCACATGAACACTGAGGCCTTTCCTGGACATGCTATCTAAGAGGGGTGTGCCAAGTACCCCTCTCCAACACCTCTCTCTTCCCTGTTCATTTTTTCTCTGTTGCACTTGTTACCAAATGACATACTGCGTAGTTTCCTTTATTACTGTCTATCTCCATCCATTAGAAAATGGGCTGCTGGGAGACAGAGACTTTTTTTCTATTTTACTCACTGATTGATGCCCAGTGTCTAGGACAGTTGCTAACACATAGCAGGAGCCCAAGAAATGCTTGCTGAATGAGTGAGTGATTCCTCTTGCCTGCTCCCTTGTCCACCCTCAGTGAGCAGAGTGCCCAGCCAGGGCAACAGGAGATGGTGAGGACCCCTCTGTCCAACAGCAAGACCCCCCATTAACCAATGGCCCGGAGGCAGAGGCCAGAGCAGAAGGGCTGTACCATTCCGTGGCAAGTTGTTTCATAAAGTTATCTCATGGTAACCACACAAGCTAAGTGTCCTCATTTCTGCTTTACTCAAGAGGAAAAACTGAAGCTCAGAGTAGCTAAGCAACTTTCCCAGAATCATAGAATTTAGGAGATGGCAGAGCTGGGATTAGAACCCAAGTCTATTTGAGCCTTCCAGTTCCTATTCAATCCAAGTTTTAATTACCTGCCAGGTCTTGCCTGACCCGGTGCTTGGTCCTGAGGAATGCAGCAGTGAACAAGCAGGCTGAGGGAGAGGTAAAGAGTATTTCATGCAGGGAACAGCAAGTGTAAAGGCCCAGAGGTGAGTGCTTCACTCTGGATGGACACCTATTAAGAGAAGGCTGAAACAGGAGGTAGGAGTTAGATGACCCAAGGCCTTCTTCATGAGTTAGGAAGCTGGGACCACAAGGAAACTCAAGTCAAGACTGGAAAACAATCCAAATACTGGAAACAACCTGAATACGGACCAACTGGAGTGGTTAATAACCGTGGTATATTCATTCAATGGAACATTACACAGCAGTGAAAATGAATTGACTAGAGGCACCTGCAATGACATGATGCTGATTTAAAAAGTGACTCTCAGAATATAGAATAAAGTTTGAATTCAACTAAAACTAAATAATATATTATTTAGGCACACATATGTATGTGATAAGAACTTTTTTTGGATAAAACTCTGTTAAAGAAGAAGAATAAACAAAATTGCTTCAGGCAGGGATGAAGGAAATAAAATATATAAGAATTAAAATAAAGAAATAAAAGTGCTATTCACAGAGGACAAAAAGAATCTAGAAACAAATGATCAACATTCATAAGTGAACTTGACAAGATCAGTACACACAGGGTGAATACTCAAAAATCAATTGTGTGTCTATCTGCAATAAGCAGGAAAGGAAATTTTTTAGATAGTATTTACAATAACATCAAAAACATCAAACAGCTATGGAAAAAAACTAACATAATATGTGCAAGACCTCCACACAGAAAACTACAAAACATCATTGAGAGAAATTAAGGCTTAAGAGGAAATATCACACTCATGCATCAAAAGATCCCAAACATAAATTTGGAAATTCTAAATTTATCTTCCCCAATTTATCTAGAGTCAATGCAATCTAAATCAAACTCCCAGCAGGTTCTTTTTGTGTGTGGAAATCACCAAGCTGATTTTAAAATTTATTTTAAAGTCCAGTCAAGAACAGCCAGGGTAATCTTGAAGAACAAAGTGGAGGACCTTCCACGACTAGATATCAAGCTTCACTGTAAAACTGTAGCAATTGAGACTGTGATTGGCACAAAGATTAACAAACAGACCAATGGAAAAGAGACAATGCAGAAACAGACCCACTTGCAGAACTGATGTGCAGCAAAGGAGAGTGGAGAAAGGACAGGGCATTTGATAAAAGCTGCTGACTCAATCGGATTTCTATACTTAAAAAATGTAACTTGACCGCTACCACACACTATACACAAAAATAAAATCCAGATGGATTATAGCTCTAAAGACAAGGTGTAAAGCAGCTAAACTTCAAGAAGAAAATACAGGAGGTTATTTTCACAATTTGAGGTAGGCAAAGATTTCTTAACTAGGACTTAATAAGCACTAACCATAATAATAATGATTGAAATGAATAAGAATATGAAGATATGTGCAGCCCAATGTTCATAGCAGCACTACATACAATAGCCAAGACATGGAAACAACCTAAATGTCCACTGACAGATGACTGGATAAAGAAGATGTGGTATATTTATACGATGGAATACTACTCATCCATAAAAAAGAATAAAATAATGCCATTTGCAGCAACATGGATGGACTTAGAGATCATCATTCCAAGTGAAGTAAGCCAGAAAGAGAAAGAAAAATACCATATGATATCACTCATATGTGGAATCTAAAAAAAAAAGAAAAGAAAAAAAGTACCCTATGAACTCATCTACAAAATAGAAACAGACTCGCAGACATAGTAAACAATCTTATGGTTACCAGGGAAAGGGGGTGGGAAGGGATAAATTTGGGAGTTTGAGATTTACAATGTTGGCCACTATATATAAAAATAGATTTTTAAAAAGTTTCTTCTGTATAGCACAGGGAACTACATTCAATATCTTGTAATAACCTTTAAGGAAAAAGAATATGAAAACAAATATTATGTGTATGCATAACTGGGACATTGTGATGCACACCAGAAACTGACACATTGTAACTGACTATATTTCAATTTTTAAAAATCCTTAAAAAAAAAAACCCATTGCTAAATTAGACTGTTTTAAAATGAAGAGCCTCTATTCATTGAAAGGCACCATGAGGGGAGGGTATAGCTCAGTGGTAGAGCACGTGCCTAGCAAGCACAAGGTCCTGGGTTCAATCTCCAGTATCTCTGTTAAAAATAAGTACGTAAATAAAAATCCAATTACCTCCCCCACCAAAATAAAAAAATAATCATAAACAAGTAAATCTTAAAAAAAGAAACTCTTACAATAAACAAACAAAAAAAAAAGAAAGAAAGGTACGACGAAGAGACAAAAAGGACAAGCAGATTGGGAAAAACATTTGTAGCCCACCTGACTAATAGAGGGCTTAGATCCAGAATAAAGATCTTCTACACATAAAACAGCAAATAATCTTCCCCTCAAAATGTTTTAAGGACAGCGGGAAGGTATAGCTGAGGGGCAGAGCACACGGTTAGCATGCATGAGGTCCTGGGTTCAATCCCCAGTACCTCCGTTAAAAAATTAAAAATAAAAAAAGAGTAAACCTAATTACCTTCCCCCTAAAAAAAGCTTAAAATAATAATAGTTATACTAAATTTAAAAAGTAAAATAAATTTTAAGGACATGAATAGGCTTCACAAAAGAGAATAGTCAATGGTCAAAAAAACATATGAAGTACCAGGACTATGACACTTCTTAAAAGATAAAAAACACAAATGTTTTAGATTATCTTAGAGATGATCATACTAAGTGAAGCAAGTCAGACAGAGAAGGACAAATAGTATATGATATCACATGGATGGAATCTAAAAAAAAGGAAAGAAATGAACTTATTTACAAAACAGGAACAGACTCACAGACACAGAAAACAAACTTACGGTTACCAAAGGGTAAAGGATGGGTTGGGATAAATTAGGAGTTTGGGATTAACGAATACACACTACTATATATAAAATAGATAAACAGCAAAGTCCTACTGTAGAGCACAGGGAATCATATTTAATATCTTGTAGTAACCTACAATGAAAAATAATCTAAAAAATAATACACACACACACACACACACACACACACATATATATATATATATAACTGAAACACTTTGCTGTACACCAGAAACTAACACAACATGGTAAATCAAAGATACTTCAATTAAAAAAGTGAATAAATAAATTTAAAAAAACATATGAAATAGTGCTTAATATAATTTGTCATAAGGAAAATGCAAATCAAAGCCACAGTAAGATAACACCACACCCATCAGAATGGCTAAAATTGAAAAGACAGGCAACACTAAGTGTTAGCCAGGGTGATAAGCACTGGGAACTCTCTTTGCTGGCGGTAGAGTTAAAATGGTGCGGTCACTTTGGAAAACCCTACAGCATCACGTACTAAGAGTGAACACAACTGAACCCTACAGCTCAGCAATTCCATTCCAGGAACACACACAACAGAAGAGCAAATGCAGATGCATCATAACACAGGTACACCTGTATCCATAGTAATGTTAGTCACAAACCAGAAACAATCCAAATTTTCACCGGCACTGGAAGAGATCAATAACCTCTAATACTGCACATCAGTGAAAATCAATAAACCAGAGCTACACAACAACATGAGCAGATTTCAGAAATGTGTTGTTGGGACAAAGAAGCCAGACACAAGAGCCTATGTATGCTATGACCCCAGCTACATAAAGTTCCCAACCAAGCAAAAAAAAACCAGGCTGCAGTGCTGGGAGGCAGCCTGTGGTCACCCGGGGCAGGAGGTGCTGGGAGGAGGTGTGAGCGGGCTCTCTGGGGTGACAGTGATATTCTATTTCCTGACCTATGTAATTACTGATCTCCCAGTTATGTCCTTATTGTGACTGATAGTCATCAAACTGTACACATGATTTGTGCACTTTTCTATAGAGAAGATTTACTTCAATATAAACAAAATTAAAATAGAACTGCAGGAACAAAATTCAGTAAAGTGATGACCTCCAGTCTGAAGGGAAACCAGAAAGGGGAGAGCACAGAAGTAAAGGTATTTTCTTATTAGTGGTCAAATGAGGGGGGAGGGTAGAGGAGGAGGAGAGGGAGGGGGAGGGAGAGAAGTGGCCACATGAATGCACCGAAGATGACAGTGACACAAACTAACAATGGCACTTAATCCAATTCTATGCATTTAAGATTAAAAACATATAAATACATAAAAGGACCACACTCCAGGAAGAGATTACTGGAATCAGAACACACCACCTATTTCATGGGATCATGAGACAAATAAGTGGTGTCATGCTCTGTTAAAGCTAGGATAAAACGAATATTTTTTTGATTTGTATTCAGCATCTAGAACAAGGCAGATGTCCAATAAACAATGACTGAATGAACAGACAGACGTTCTCTTAAAATAATTAAGTCCTGGGGATGTAATGTACAGCATGGTGACTACAGTTGATACTGTATTATATATTTGAAAGTTGCTAAGAGAGTAGATCTTAAAAGTTCTTACCACAAGAAAAAGAATCTGTAACTATGGGAGGTGATGACGTTAACTAAACTTATTGTGGTGATCATTTTGCAATATATACCTGTATCAAATCATCATGTTGTACACCTTAAACTTACACAATGTTATATGGCAGCTGTATCTCAGTAAAACTGGAAAAAAGAGATGGATGAACAAACAAATAGGTAAAGCAGGACCTGACCCTCAACGTTTGTCTCCCCTGGTCCATCCACCAGCATCCTCTCCCCATGCTTATGGTTTTTTTTGGCTGGCACTGGCTTAAAGAGTGCAGCCTCCACTCAAACCCCCTGGCCACCCTTTCCCCAGCATCGCACACTGGCCCAGCAAGCCCTGCATGTTGGGCCAAATAAGGTAACAATTTCCTTTCAGCCCTATGGCGTTTCTCAAATGTTAGTCCATTTTTTCACAGCGTGAAAGACCCAGAGTCTTTTTTAACAGTCCAGTCCTGGGATGGATCTGTCACCACGACAGTAAAAAATAAAAATTAAAAAAAAGAAAAAAGTTTAAGTGCATCGTGTGCTTATAATAAATAGTTTGCACAAAATTATTCATTCCACATATGGGCAGAGCGAGGCCTTTAATGTGCATATTGTTTGTGGAGAGCCCATAACCCAGGCTGTTACTGGGCAGAATGTGGAAGTCGTTTTCTACTATTAAACAAGGGAAACAAGGTTCTCATTTTAAAATTAATTCAATGAAAACTATTAAGCAGTTGGCCGTGAATGCCTCAGTATTTTTTCCAAACTGATACTAATAAGGGCTCCTGCTCCTAGCCCTGCCTAAACAAAAACACAAAATTAACCACATAATTTCCAAGAACACTTTCCCAGTGGTGTTGTTGCTATTCTGAAACACATAACCCAGAGTAGGCAGATCCACCCAGAACCAAGACCCATGTCCCCGTGACGCTGTCTTCGGGTGGTCTGGGTGGGGCAGCGGCCTCGTGGGTGCCACGGGGCTGGTGGACAGAGTGCTGGTCTCTCTTTGTTCAACCCTCTGTGACTGCGTGGGGCACACGAGGTCCTGGGCTATCCCGGAGTACTAAGGGGTGGATGAGACAAACACAAGTCCCCAAGGCCTCTCCAGGGACACGCGGTCAGAGCAAGTGTTGACAGTGCACCCACTGCAGGACAGCTGGTGACTGGGGAAGACTGCAGGACCGGAAGTCAGACAGACACAGATTAAATCTCAACTGTGCCACACCCTAGCTCCATGGTCTCAGTGTCTTCACCTGTAAAACCGGGCTGTTTTATGAACCTGACAGGTCCTTGTCCTTGTTCAAAAAGAATCCAGCACACACTTGGAATGCCACTGGGGGTCTTCTGATGTGGGGCCATCTCACGCCTTCTGAGCCAACTCTGTGCAGAGGATGCAAAGACTAGAATTGGTGGCTGCTCCCGGTGGAGAGCCAGGTCATTGAAGCAGGAGGCATGGCGTGCTGTGGGAGCTCAGGGGCAGGGAGGCTGGGATCGGAGGCCCAGGAGTGAGTCCCACATGTGCCATTCCTGAGGGGCTGTCCTCAGCTGCTGGCCACTCGGACCAGTGCTGGCCAGGAAAGGGGGTGGCAGGATGACAAGCCAGGATGACACTACCAAGGACCCTCTGGGAGCCCCAAACCCACCTGGGGTGGGTGGTTTACATGTGCATGTCCCCCAGGCCCTGTGACCATCAGCCACCAGACAGCAAGGACAGTGTCTGACTCATCTCTGAGTCCTCAGTGCCAGGCTGGGAACAGACCAAAACTCACTGAAGGTTTTCAATGAGCCCCTCAAAGACATCTTCCACAGGCGTCCTGCGGTTCAGGAGGGAGGGCATCCTGGGTGGAAGCACTGATTCTTGTGAAATACACACCTCCCATGTTGCCTCTCTTAAAACTGAGGTGTTGCAGAGGGGCCCAGATTCTGGGACGAGTCCGAGGAGACATGAGGACCAGCTAAGGTCTCCAAAAAGAAGGAGGGGGCATCATCGAGCCCACATCCTCCACATCCTCCACCTCCACATCCTCACTTGTAAGTGAGGCAGCAATCCTATCTCCCAGGGCTGCCAAGAGGATCAGTGACCTAACAGAAGGGAACGAGGAGTGCTGGACACACGCGGGGCTCACTGCCTCTCTTTTCAGCTGTCTGTCTCCATCTCCCAAGAGATTCTGACTGTGCACCTACTGTGGGCAAGGCTCTGTGGCCAGGTGGATGAGTCCAGGCTGGAGGTCAGCCTGGAGGTGAGCATGGGTTCTGAACATCGCCAAGGCTAGAAGAGGGGAGAGGAAGAAAAGGCGGCTGTGGACACGGTCCTGCCTCGAATGGGAGCTTAGTAAACATTGGACTGATGGACAGATGGAAGGATGGACATATGGCTGAGGACGAAGAAATGAACGAAGGAATGAGCAGGACTCAAACCTCTAGTTTTTGGTCCCTCCTACTCCCATGGAGGCAGTTTGCTGTGCCCTGTCCCCCAAAACCCACACCGAGACCCACATTCTTCCGGTCACCCTATGGAAAGGCCTGTAGACGGCGTGCATCATGGCCTGAAGACCCTGCCCACGTGTCTGCCTCCCACTGTGTCCCTATTTGTCTCTCTCTGGACATCTCTCTGTTCTTTCTGTCTCTGGCTTTTTCTGTCCCATTCTGCTTTTCTCAGTAAGTGGGTATCTTTCTCCATTTTTTTCGGTGTCTGCCTCTCTTTTTGGCTTCTCTCTCTCTCTCTTCTCTTCCCTTTTCTTCTCACCTTCCCTCTGCCCCACTGCCCATCTGTCTTCCCAATTCCCCTGTGAAACCCCAGCTTCCAGCCGGCACAGGTGTGTCTGCAGATGTTTTATCCAGGGAGACACTGCTTGTAAGCAGTGAGAGAGGATAAGGGTGAGGCAGACATCCCTGTTGAAAGGGGGCATGACTTGAAGCCCTGGGTCACAAGCAGGGGGACACCGGCATCCCTGCCATGCCCCACCCTATCAGTGCATCCCACCACCTCCCACCCCTGGCTCTCCCTTGGCCCAGCCCTCCTGGCTACCAGCAGCAGGCGAGGAGGACAGAGAATACCTAAAGCAAAGGTCCCCACCTGGATCAAGTCCTAATGAGACCATTGGGCTTAGTTTTCACTAAGGGGCTCCCAGCCAAAGTACTGCCACCCTGACCAGAAGCAGGGGGATCTTTCTGTGAGGGACATCACCAAATCCCACCTGGCTTGCGGCTGAGACCAAGAGATGCAGGAGCCCTCAGCACAACAGTCAAGACAACGCTGGTCACCTGCACACATGGGCCAGAACTTCACAATTTCCAAGGTTCTGACACCTATCCATCCACTCGACAAGATACTTACTAAGGACTGCTCTGTGCCAGGCACAGTTCTGGGTCCTGAACCTAGACAGAATGGGAGCAAGGTGGACAAAAGCCTCTGCCCACGTAGAACAGACATTCTAGTGGAGGATACGGACCACAAGCAACACAGGTAATCAGAGCACAGAGGAGGGTGATGCTGGAGGTGCCATCACTGTGAGAGGAGCCTTTTTGGGGGGCTAGAGTATCCCCAGCTTGGTTTTGATCACAATAAATCTGGGGAGCTGCCTGGCAACCATGTAGAGATGCAGGAAAGGCGGCTAGAGGTATACGTCTGAGCTCCAGGGGAAGGGCTGGGCTGGGCATACGCATTCGGGAGTCATCAACACATGGATGTTCTTCAAAGCCACAGCCTGGATGAGATCACGGAGAAAGAGAAAAAGGTCAGAGAGATGAGTTGGACCCAGGGAAGGGGCCAGAAGAAGCAGAGGGGTGGGAGATCAGGAGAGGAGGGCAGTGGGCACTAGTACATGCTGCTGATGGCAGAGGGACTGAGAGATGACGGTGGCCTGGGCAACACTGAGGCCGCTGGGACCTCTATGGGAGCAGCTTCAGCTCACTTGTGGACATGACAGCCGAGCTCAGGCCCAGGGAGAACAGAAGAGAAACAGGTCAAAAAAGCACAGCTGACTCTTGTAAGGAACTTTGCTCTAAAGGAAAGAATCACGGTGGTATCTGAAGAGGGAAGTGGGTCGAGAGGCTTGTTTTGCTCTGTAAGACGGCAGAAATAACAGCTTGCTTATGTGGGGGTGGGAATGACTCAGCAGAAAGGAAGAGCTGACGCTGCAGGAGCAGGGGGACTGCTGGGGCCGCGTCCTTGAGCAGGTGAGGGGCACCTAGCGTGTGGTCCCTTTGACACCCACACTCCCTGCAGGCTGGCGGGCAGGGGGCCTGTCCTCATTTTTCAGATGAGGACACTGAGGCTGAAAACAGCTAACCTGCACTTCCCCAACAGTCACCCTGGAATTTCCTTCCTTCCTCACCTGCCCCCTGCCTAAAAACCTCCTCTACCCGCCACCCTGGCCCAGGCGGGGCAGGAATCTGCATTTTGGCCTCCTCGTTGGAAGTTTCTCCTGCACACTAAAGTATGACAATCAGTGCTCTAGGCCAGTAGTTGTCAAACTTTTTTTTTAAATCATGTATCCCTATCAGGATAAAATGTATTCATTCATTTCTAAATCATAGACAAAAACTACTATTCACATACATATTATCAAAAGCACCCTACCGTGTGCTAGGTATGCAGCCTTGGGTAAGTTACCCAAGTAACCTCTCTGCACCTCAGTTTCCTATCCATAAAATGGGAGATAATGAGCCCCACCTCATATGGTGGCTGTGAAGACCACATGAGTTAAAAACACATGCAGTGCTCAGAGCAGTGCCTGACACACAGGATCATCATCATTTCACCAAAAATGTCATAAATATAAATCACATTCAAATATTTCTCCCCTACCCCATAGATGGTGCCCCACCTTAGCGGTCACTGGTCCACACCGTCAGGTCCCCAGGGACAAGGATCATGTGTTTAGTCATCCCTTTATTTCCAATGCCTTGCAGAGGGCCCGGCACACACCAAATGGCAATAAACTGTTGCTGGAATAAAGACCCACCATTGTTGAGGCCTGACCGTGAGCCATACGTCACTTAATCCCTGCAACAACCACTGAGGTGGAGATCAATATTCCATTTACAATGGGAGAGACTGAGGCTCCGAAGGGTAAAGTGATTGGTCTAAGGTCACACAGCAAGTTACAGCAGAGCAGGGCCCACAATGGGACGCCTGGATGCCTAGTGCCCTGGCTTGTAGTGCCCTGTCCCCATCAAAAGGAGTGCAGCCAGAAAACACCACAAGGTCTAGCTGCTGGGGGGGCCAAGGTTGGCTCTCAGCTTGAATGTCCCTATCCCCAGCAGAAGAGGAAGGATTCACTGGGCAAATGCACACACCCCTCACAATGAGCAGAAGCACCGAGGACTACGGAGCCTGGGTGTAGGCAGCAAAGGCCGGAGCAGGCAGAGACCCTAACCTGGCAGCCCCACCCCCCAGAGCTGAGCCTGGCCTGAGCCAGAGACGCATCGCTGCCATTTGGGAATCCGCACCTTCCCTTCACCTCACATCTCCCTCCCGGCCAAGCTGTGGATCAGCCTGTGAGGCTGCATTAACGGATTTCTGAAATGTCACCAAGAACAAAGCTCCCCTTTCTGCCAGCCCCTAGTATTTACAAGCAAGCACAAATCTGTGAGAAAATTCAATTGAACGCAGATGGCAGGAAATTCCTCTAAAATGACAGTGGCCAAATTCAAACCACAAGACATGAAAATAACCCAACATACTAGACATGAAGAACATATCTTATAGACTTCTCCTCGTGCGATTTGCAATCTGTGATTGATTACCAAGAAGACAGACTGCAGATTTATTGGACTTCTGTAGAACACGGATTCCATTTGCAACAATTAAACCTTCCGTGGTTGAGAACGGGGTCGGAGGGGGCTGGAGGGAGATGGTGAAGTTAAGGAATGCGGTGTGAGGCTGATAAAGGCTGATGTTAGCACCCATCAGGCTGGGCTTCGGGTACCGGCTGTCTGGGCGTGCTGGTGCATCCGAAACCCAGGCACGGGTCATTGCGTTGGAGGTCCAGCTTGTGGCAATGGGTTGGGGACAGAGGTGTGTTGACAGGCTTCCAAAGGGACGAGTATTTGCAAATCTGCTGACCCTCTGGGTACACGTGGCCAGACTAGAGGGATCCTTACACTGGCAGTGGTCCTGGAGGTGCTAAGGGGAGAGAGGACAATAGAATCAGTGAGCTGAGAGAGAGTAATACTGTTTCTCCCCATGCCTTGGACAAAACAGGCATCACTAATAGATCACATCATCTCTTTCCTGCTCAGCTCAGAATCCTGCTCAACACAGTTCTCCGGGCAGCACAAGCAAGTGAGCAAAGCTGGAGTAAGTGGAAAGCTGTTGGCCAGCCCTGGGCTCCAGCACTGGGGGGTCTCGGGGCATGTGCTGGGCCTGGAGCACGGGTGGTGTGCTCAGGCACTGAAGCAAACAGGTGTGCTTTAAACTCTTAATAATCTTGATATATGCTAGTAAGCTCCAGGCTCAAGTGTGTACGATGGTTCAGTAGTTGAGGTGTATGTTAATAGGTCAGAGGTTCAAATCTGTGCTACAGATTTAAGTTTCTTTGTCAAGTGGCTGACACCCAGCATCTGTAGGATTCCACCTCCCAGTCCTCAGAGGAGCTCAAATCTCTCTCTCCGAGGGAGACGGGGGAGGGAGGTTGCATGTGGATTAAAGACAGCAAAACTCTCCGACAGTCCTCCCACTGAGGGGTGGGGCTGTGTCCCCTCTCTGAATCTGGGCTGGCTCGTGCTTGCCCTGACAAATGGAGCATGGAAGTGATGCTGGGTCTGTTTGTGGGCCTGACTTTCTAAGGACTGGCGGCTTCCCTCATGATCTCCTGGAGCCCTAAACCGCCATAGAAGAGGTCTGACCTCCCCTGCTGGAGGCACCCCATGGAGACTGCATGGAGAGACACAAGAGCCTAGCTGAGCCCAGCCTCCTAGCCACACTCAGCCATGTGCCAGCATATGATCAGTCTCTTCTGGACGCTCTAATCAGACCAGCTGCCAACTGAATACCACTGAAGTGATCCCAGTCTGATGTCAGGTGGAGCAGAAGGATCACCTAGAAAAGCCCTGCCCCAAACCCCCACCCCACAAAACTGTGAGGCATAGTGAAATGTCTGGTGATTTAAACCACTAAGTTTTAGGGTAGTTCATGTGAGTCATCCATCTTCACCCGCGTCCTCCCCATCCTCACTGTTCTCTCCGTTTCATCCTTCTCCTCATCACCTCAGCCTGGACAATTACCCTGGCCTGGCCTCCCAGCTTCCCATCTGGTCCCCTACTAGCCAGATCCCTCTGGCTCCAATGACCTGGCTAAGCTGAGGCCCTGATCATGTCCACCCTTTCTGCTGCTGGTGCTCAAAGCCCACACCTGGCCCATCACTCCCCTCCCCACCTCTAGGCTTGCCGTTCCCCAGATGAAGCACACTCTCGAAAGGCCCCGTGCTGTTGCACAAGCTGTTCCCTCTGCCTAATGCCTGCTCCCTGTAGTCTCCGGGCAAACATTCATCCTCCAGTGCCCAGCTCAAATTCAGGGCATTTGTTGGCTCCCTCTAGGATTCTTCAGCCTTCACTATCCTGTAGTGTTATTATCCACTTAACATTCATTATAAAGCTTGAGAACAGGAAGAAGCTCTTGGGTTTTTGTCTGCTCAGGGTTAACATGGCACCTGGCATAGAGTCCAACAGAGTTTTTATTGAATAAGTTAATAAATGCATGATGCAGGAAGTTCAGTACACGTCCCAGTCCCAACCTGTCTACAGGATAGGAAAACATGGCAAGTTGAATTCCAACAAAGGAGTCCAACAAGCAGCACAGCAGAGATAATGGTTTAAGTCAAAGACGGGAGAGGCCACTGGGGCCCAACAGCCAGAGGGGGCTTCCTGGAAGAGAAGGACCATGCGGGTGTCCTTGTTCCTCCTTCCGGAGCTCCCCCAGAGAGTCATCTGGACTGAGGCTGCCCCTGCCATTCCCACTGGCTGCACTCGCCTGACCGTACCATGGGCTCTGCTCACGTGCCCCCCTCACTGCTGCATCCACAGTGCCCAGCCAGGGGAGTTGGGGACAAGCTGACCACTATCGTAACTGGGTTGCCGGTCTCTCCTCCCTTCAGAGACAGGGACCAGCACGGGGCCCCACCCAGAGCAAGCATGAAGAGGCTAGCTGTTGAAAGGAATGAGGGGGAGGTTAGGGAGGCACTGTGGGAGGAGGGAGGACAGAGAAACCTGGGGACATACCAAGGAGCCACGGGGTGCTGACCTGCAAGCCTGAAGTTTTCCCTCTGTGACCTGGGACAGTGGCAGGTTAGTGCATAGTGCCTGGCACAGAGCAGTGATGCCCGTTAAACAGGGGATCACTGGGGGATGATCCCGGGCCTTGAGGGCCGCTTGGTGCTCTGACCCTGGCAAAGGCCTCTGGAAGAAGAAGGCCCAGAAGAGGGAAGGAAACATTTCTAAAGCAGGAGCCAAGTGCCAGGCCCCAGGCTTGGCTGTCACACTCGGACAGGGAGCACTGGAAGAGGGAAACCAGGGCAACGGGCAGCAGAGAAACACTCGGATGGCTTGGTTCCACATGAAGGAGAGCTGTCCAGCACTGGGATGGGCTGACAAGACAGGTAGTGAGCCGCCCATCACAAGATGTTTGGCAACTGGGTATTCTCTTAGGATAGAGAAGGTCAGGGCTGGAGAGTCTTTCAATCTTCCTCATTATGCACATGGAGAAGCTCGGAGGCTTGCTCAAGCTTACACAGTGAGTTAATATCAGAGCTAGACTGGCTCCTTACTCTCAGTCAAGACACCACTCCACACAGACCCTCCTCAGCCAGCGCAGAGCCACTGATGCCTCTGAGGGGGCCTACAGGCAAACTCCTCCCCCAGACACCCCCCAGGCCCCTTCCCACTGATGCCGAATCCTAACCCCAGGGCTCTGCCTGCAGCACCGAGAAGGCTGTGCCAGCCTGGGAAAGCTATTCAGTTACTCTGGGCCTCAGTTTGCTCATCTGCAAAATGGAAATAGTAATAGGTCCCACCACAAAGCGTTTGTATGAGGATTAACAAGAAGAGATAAAAAGCACCCAGTACAGGCCCACTATGTTGCAAAGGTTCAATAAATGTCAATTGTTTACTTTTTTTTAACCATTTGAGGCACTGGAACAGCAAGGACCCAGTCCGCTCCCTTCCTGCTGAGTGGCCTTAGGAAGGCCTCTTTCCCTCTCTGAGTCTCTTTGCCTCGTCGAAAGTCAGCAGCCTGGGTAAGTGATCGCAAAAGTCCTGGCCAGCTCAAAAGTTCTTCACGTCTCTTTTAGGTTTTCCCAGACATTCTCTGAGCTGGGGAGCCATTTCATTAGTGCAGGAGAAGCCTGGCCCCTTCTCCAGACACCCCAGGTGGAGGAACATCCGAAGGGCATTAGGGCCTTCCTTAGGAGGCCAGGGAGCCACTGCCTTGTTCCTATCTTCCAGACCTCCGGCAACTCTCTCTTGGCTCACTTCAAATGCACCTCTGCCCCCGCCCAATGCCTCTGTCACCAGTCATCCCCCCTTCACAGGTCATCCTCCCTTCGCAGGAAGGAAGGGGCTGGTTTCTCATGAATGCGGGAAGAGCTAACATTTATTCAGCACCTACTCTGGGCCATGTTAGGCACCAGGCCTGTCACCTCTGTAATTTCACCTAATTGCCACAGTCACTCCAGGATGGGGATAGCACACTCCATTTGTACCTGAGGAAGTCAGCTCAGAGAGGGGAAGTGACTGGCCCCTGATCACACTGACCCTGGTCACACCAGCAGGAAAGAGACTGGACCTCAAGCACACATTCTGCCTTCAGGTACCTTCCTGGGACCCCAGGCTGAGTAAGGAGAGGGAGAGAGCTTAGACACAGTCTCCGTGAATCTGACCTCTGGCCTGGCATGGGGAAGTGGGGAGGGCTTGTGCTGGCCTGGAGTGGGGCAGGGAGAGGGGCAGCAAGCGTGGCCCTAGGAGCTGCATGCAGATTCGGACCCCTGAGCTGAGCCAGCCTAGACATTCCTCCCTCTCATCTTCTCATCTGGCTGGTTGGGGGAGGTGGGCGCTGTCTGTGATGCTCAGGTTTACAGGAATGTGTGCCCCCAGGGCTCAGTGGAGAGAATCGACTACAAAGAGAGCAGTCCACCGGCAAGCCCAAGCTGGGCAGGGTGGACCACAGCTGGCAGCCACAGCGGGATTCCCTGGGGAGGCGGCCCCTGGGGAGTGGGGGCTGAATGTGCATTGGCAGACCGGTGTCTGAATGTCTTATGACCTGTCCATTGAGTGGCCGTGGGCAGTACCCTTCCACAGGTGGTAGGATTGAGCAAGGAGATATATGTGTATGTTTGCATACATGTATGAATATTTCAGTGCTACCTGGCTCATAGAACACAATCAGGAGAGGTGCAAAGTGAGAAATGTTAACAGTTCTTGGGAATCAGGGACAAAGGCTGAGGTCCCTGCCTGTTGGAAAGATAAGAAAGCAAATGGTTGGTGACAGAAAGATGCCTGAGGACTGCAGAAGCCCAGAAAAGGCCCGTCACCCAGTCAGGGAAGTCAGAGAAGGCCTCCTGAAGAGGAGGGGTTGGTATTTGTGCTGCGCAGGAGGATGGGGGTGAGGAGACTGAGGGCAGAGAGGCAAAGGAACGGCTAAAGAGGCAGGCCAGGCCCACCATGATGGCTTGTTTGCTCAGCTATGCATTTGGACTTTTTCCTGAAACAAAATTCCCAGAAAAGCCTAATCTGCTTTTATCAAAAACAATCCCGCAACACTGAAAACTCCCCAAATGCCTGGTCCTCTGAGCTCCCTCAGACTACACACAGGCCACACAGTTGCAGGGCCCTTAAAGAGGAGGGGCTGGAGAGGACATGACTGAGCTTCTGGGCCCCAGAGGGACCTTAAAGACCTTCTGATTCAAGAAGACCTAGGGTTCTGACTTGTCAGGGCCAAGCAGAGCTGAGACCCCCAGACGCCCAACCCAAGGCTCCTTCTCACTCCACTCCCCACGTGGTCTCGGTTCTGACCCCTCTCTAGGGCAGCCCCAGGATGTGCCCTAATGGGGGACAAGATAGGCAGGGACAGTGAGACAGACACAACACAAAGATGAGGACCATGCTGGGGGGAGCCTGGATATCATCTGGTCATCTGAAAGGTCATTCAGCCAGGGCTGCACATCAGACCAAACCAAACCTTGTTGCAGACAAACCTCCTGTCCTGATATCTCAACCAGGCTGTGCACTGCCAGATCAGCTAGAACCAGTGGGAGGGATGGAGAACCATGGGTTGGGGGACAGACCTCTGCTCAATTCAGGTAGTGAGCTTCCTGTCCCTGGAGGTATGTAATCAAGTGGCTAAGCTGCTGCTACAGAAGGGATGCCTGCCCTGTATGGAAGGCTCAACTGAAAATAAAGACCCCATAAATCCCCCATTCTACCACGTTAAGTCCTAGCGTCACAAACTGGGACACCTCAAGCAAGTCACTGGGATTCTCGGGCCCTCAGACTTCCTTGTCAAACAAGATGTTCAATTCCTGGTTGACAAGCCTTCTGAGGAGCCATAGTGAGGGCCCAAGTTGAGCTTGGACGTGAGGGCGCTTGACAAAGCACAAAGCACTATAAAAATGTGCAGCGTTATTATCATTTGAAACAGACTTTCAGAGGAGTGGGCCCCTCAGGACCTGAGAGAAATGCATCCTTTCCTTCTATTGGAACCATGTGTTCCCAATGAGGTAATGGAGGAGAAAGCACTTTGTAAAATGTAAATCCCCACGCAAATGGTAGTTGTTATCATTGCCATTATCCTGATGATGATGGTGGTGGTGGTGGTGATGATCGCTGTTCTCCCATCTCCTGCCGCGGAGACCGTAAGCGGCCAAAACCGAATCAACCCACAGGTCCTGAAGGCAGACCTGTCACCTGTGGAGCCATCAGACTCCTGGTTTGGAAGTGGCTGAGAAGCAGTTTCTGACAGGCCTGGCCAACCCTAGAAGGGCCTCCGCATCTCCATGGGATGCCCCACAGGTACCCTGGATTCAGCTAGGCTCCCAACCACGCCATCCCCAACCTGCTCCTCCTTTCCCACCTCCAGATACCCAGGCCGCATCCTAGATGTCTCCCTTTGCCCCAGTCCCCCATCTGATCAGCCACCAATAGTAATGACAGCTAATGTTTACCGAGCGCCACATAGGTGCGAAGACTCCTCCAAGCCTATCTCCCTGAACCCATAAAGAAAAGACTGTTAACACCCCCATTTTATAGATGAGGCAACTGAGGCACAGGAAGGTAAGTGACCTGCCCGAGGTCACAGAGCTGGTAAATACTGGGGCCAAGGTTTGGACGCAGGCAACGTGCAGCCAACAAACTGCCTCTTCCATCTTCTGAATGTCTCTCACATCTCCACTCTGCTCCGTCGCCACTGCCACCGCCCTAGTCCAGGCCACCAGCACCTCTCATCTCAGCCCATGTGACCACTAGTATGCCACACCCAGGGTGAGTAACTCAAGGGCTTGGACCTGTCTGGTTCTTTCCTAGGCTTCTAAATCCTGGCACAGGACTGGTCCCAAAGCATCAGTGAGCCAGCATCAGCGAGCCCTGAATACACTGAACCAAGCCAAACCCATTCAGGAGGCCCGAGGGCTACTGAGGCTAATGCGGGGGCTGCAGGAAGCAAGTGGATGGCTCGTGGGTGCCAGGTATGGGCGGAGTGCTTTCTGTGCCTCATCCCATTTCATACACGTGAGGACCCCTCCAGGTACAACTGTGCCACTGGACAGATCCAAGTGCCTTCTGCTCTATCAGCTGGACTGCAGAGGTGAGCGATGGGCAGGATTTCAGATGGGAGATGAGGCTGACCTCTGAGCCCCCACCTCACCACCCTTCACTGTGCTGAGCCTCAGTTTCCTTGTCTGTCCCATGGGGCGAGCACCCCTTCTCGGCAGGGTGATCGGGCAGCTGGAGGAGTGAACATCAGTGAACGGCCGGCACAGCTCTGGTACGTAGCTGGAGCTGGAGAAATGCTGGCTGACCACACTCTACGGAGGTCTCTCTCAGGGGAGGGTGCCTGGAGCCAGGGGTCAGAAGGACAAAACGTTCTGGGCTAAGCAGTGGCTCTCTCTGGGCCAGCGGCCGGGCGGCCCCAGACACTGCCCTTTACAAGAAGCCATGATTTATGAGCTCAGGTCGGAGGAAAAGCCTCCTCTGATGTGGCTCCAGACACCTATCAAAGGATCCGGGAGAGCAGCACAAGACTAATCCGGGTGGCCCCATCCCAGGTCGGCCCTCCCTTCCCACTCACTTCCCTTTTGCCTTCTCCTGTATAACTGATTGGGAAGCCAGCAGGGAACCCAGCTCAGACAAGGAGGGGCAACCCAGAGTGTGCCCTTCACCAAGTTGAGCCCCAGCCAGCCAGAGTCTGAAATAACCTAATGGAGTCCACCAGGTTTCCATTCCAGGGGAGAGCCCAGCTCAGTGGAGATTCTGGTGTGCAGCCAGTGGAAGGTTCTGAGCAGAGAAGTGACATCACTGAGCTTATGTCAGAACAGGATTCTGGCTACAGGGAGTCCAGGGTGAAAGAAGGGGCACCAGAGGGGAGCTAACTACAATAATCCAGGAGAGAATGATGGTGGTGTAGGCCAGGATGATGGGAGGGAAAGGACAGGATGCAAAGGATCAGATTCTGCCTATGTGGTCAAGGTAGACCCAACAAGATTTGAGGATGAATTTGATGTAGGATGAGGGAGAGAGAAGGGGGCTCCAAGGCTTTTGGTCTGAGCAACTAGCAGGAAAATAGGGGAGGCTGGGGTGTTATCAGGAGCTCAGCTCTGGATGTGCTAAGTCTGAGCCATCTATAAGACATCCATTTGAAAAATGAGGTAGTCTGGCGTTCAGGGGCAAGGTCCAAGCTGGATGTATAAATGTGGGATTCACCCGATGCTATTCAAAGCCATGGGCGTGGAGGAGATCACCAAGGGAGCAAACGCAGGCAGAGACGAGAAGCCTGGAGCACAAGAACATTTCTACGCCAGGAGCAAAGGTGAGTGAGGAGCTGCCAGGGAAAGAGAAGGAGAGTCAGGAGGTGTCCTGGAAGCAGACGAAGACATTGTTTCAAGGAGGAGGGAGTGAGCAGCTGTGTCAGATGTTGCAGAAAGGTCCACTAGGATGAGGCATCAGAACCAACCCTTGGATCCAGCAACGTGGCGGCACAAAAACAAAAGAGACACAGGGAGGGCTAACTAGAGTGCCATGGTCACACAGCCGGGCTCTGAGGCTGGGTGAGCTGGCCGGAGGGACTCCGGTCTCACGCACGCTGCTCTGCTCTGCATTCCTGTGATGTACGCACGGCCACCCGCTTACTGAGCACCTGCCGTGCGCCAGGGCTAGCGCTTCACAAACACCACCCAGACAGCACTGCATCTCCCTCCGCTGGCTGCAGGTCAGGTGCGAGCTCCCTTCCTCACAAATCAGGAAACCTGGGCCTGGAGTTGGCCAGAGGTGAGACCAGCATTTTGAACCCAGGCCAGGGTGCCTCCGATGCCTGTGCCCTTAACTGACAGCTTCCTGGATGGCATTTCAGGTCCCAATGGATCAGACACTGTTCAGACAGGGACTGGGCCAAACACTCTGACTTGGGGGCTCTAAATCCCACTGGTTGACAGAGTCCAAACACGGTGGGCAGCTCTTGGGGTCCCTACAGTCTGGCCTGCCTCCTCTCCAGGTTTACCTCTGTCCTGCCTCCCACCCCACTGCAGTCATTCCTGGGGAGCCAAATACTGGTCTGGCAGACTTAAAGCCCAGCACAGACAGGCTGGGAGTCCAGGCAAGCCACTGGATAGTAACAATAATCATGTACACTGCCCCTCATCCCACCCCCATGTCCTCTACAGTGCTTTACCAAATCCCTTCCCCGCTGCTAATCTTGGGCCAGGCTGGGAAGCCAAAGGGCTGGGGTGACTCTGCCTCCCTCTCAGTGCCTCCATCATGATGGCCCTGCCTCCACCGACGGGCTTACCCTGCCCCGGAGCCAGGGACCAGCCCTCTCCCAGGAGGTGGCTCCGTTTTGCCTTGATTCTCGGAACACATCACCTCCTTTCACGCACCTGGTGAACGTTTAGTGTGCGGCTCACCCCCATATGACTTCATCTGTTCATTCTCTTCGAGGAACCTCCTTCTTCTGGTGTCTGAGCCTTGAGGCTCGGTTTCTCACTGAGCAAATGTGGATAATGATAATGTACACTTCTCAGTGCTATATCAAGTATAAAAGAGATTAAAAGTGCTAGAAGCACTTTGGGAATGGTAAAGCACTGTTCATCTGTGTGTGCCACCCCTGTGAGCCCAGCGGCACCAGCCCATGCATAACACCATTCTGTCCTCTCCAGATGTGACGCTCATCAACCCACAACTCTCCCTAAACATGAGCGCCCTGATGGCCAGGATCCCATGCAAAACACCTCTCTGGCCCTTGCTGCTGCACAGCCACTGCAGTGTTCATACTGCTGCCACGGCTCTGGAGGGAGGCCTCGTTACTCCCATGCTACAGATGAAAAAACTGAGGCCCACATCAGGGCAGTGCATCCCTGGGGCCACCCAGCCACCTGTGAGTGGAGCTCTGCTGTGGTTAAGGCCCCGTCATCTCTCCTGGCCCCTGGTCTTGCTGGTCTGGCCCGGTGATCCGTTCTCAATCCTGATACCCAAGCAAAGCTTCAAAACAGCTTCTCACCTGTCTTTTCCAGATTCACAAGCCTCCAGTGGTTCTTTACCGTCCTTGGGTAAAAATCTAACTCATCACCATGGCCGCCGTGGCCCCACCGAGCTCTGTGGCCTCATCTCCCTCCACTTCCACCTCTTCCCTGTCTGCACCTGCATCACAGTGTCCTGTCCACAGGGTCACACAGAGAAACAACAATCCAGTCCACTGATTAAACTCTTTTCAGTCACAGTAAGTTTCTCAGCCTCAGAACTCCCAGTATTCTGGGCCAGAGAATTCATAGCTATGGGGTCTGTGCATTGTAGGATGTTAAGTGCCACCTGAAAGCTAGCATCCAGTCTGCACCCCCTCTGTTACCCACCCCGCACTTCTGAAAGGTAGGCTACCCTTTACACAGTGTTTCTGTATCCACCGTCTCCTTTGACCCTCTCACACCCTCTGAGACACCCCACGTTGTAGATGAGGAAACTGAGGCACAGATCAGCAAAGTGAACTGTCCAGGGCCACAAAGCTGTTCAGGGGAAGAACCAGGACTCAGCCTGGATATTCTCCCAGATGGTCTTCAGCTAAAACTAGCCCTCCTTGCTCAGTGCTTCCAGAGCCATTCATCTGGCCTCCTCTTGTTTGCTCCCAACAGCCTTGAATGTGTCCTCTCTGCCTGGACCTGTGCGCGAGTCCTTACTGTCCTGGAGGAGCTCTAGGTGAGAGGCATGGACAGAGAACTGAACTGAAGTGTCATGGGGGCTACAATGGAGGACCCACAGGGATGGGTGGAGTGCGAGCAGGGCTCCAAGTTCTCCTCCCTGGGGGCACCCCTCTGTATACCCAGCTACCAACACAGGACCTGGATCCCAGCAGGTGCTCAGTAAGGGGCAGATGGGAGAAAGGGAGAAAGGAAAGACAAAGGGAGGGAGGGAAGATTGTTTCCTATCAGGTAAGACTGGGTGATGACTGATTCCCCCCAAACACATACCTGGGCCGGGCTGGGCACTAACTAGTCACTCATCTCACAGGTAGTTCCTGAGCATCTACTTGGTGTCCAGCAGCGTGCTGGTGCAGGATGTACCGTGGAAAACAACCCCGGGCTTCCCTCCGTCCCGGCCCCTCCCACCACAGGTCACTGCCTGGTAAGTATCTGCTCCATGTAGACTGAGAGCTCCTGGAGAGCAGAGGCTGGGGTCTACCCCCTCCCTGGGCCCCACACCCAGCACTCAGCACCAGGCTGACCCTGAGGGACCGTTTGCTGGTGGAACTGAACAAACGGCGCCTCCTAGGATTGGGTGAGGGGTCCCGCCTTGGCCAGCCCACCTTGCAGCCTAGCAGTGCTGTTTCGTCAAACTAGCGCAGACACCAGGACAACACGTGGAGCTGACTGGTCTGGCTTTTTATCTGCTTGTATCTAAGGGACCCAAAGCATAAAACCACAGCAGCTCAGCAGCCGTAGCTGTAGCCCAGGTGGGAATCCTACTTCTGGACGGGACCTCTCTCTGGATCTGACACTCACCCAGCTCTGACCCAGGAGGCTCAGCTGACAAGAACTGAGCTCCCCCAGCCCAAACCCACACCTCCAGTGAGGGGAGGGGCATCCCAAGTCACACCACGGACCAGAGGAATAACTCAGGTGGCCTGAGGCTTTTCAAATGAGGCAACAACACTTCAGACTATAAATCCCCCAAAACACTCCTCCCCAAAGCTGCAATGCGATGCCTCCTTCTCCCTCCCCGCACCTCCTTATCTCAAACCAAAAGGACCGTAACTAGGGAGTCAGTGTGATTTATCCCCACCAGGAACACGTCTGACAGTGAAAGGGGGCTCTTTTAATAATTACACTAGGATGAGAAGTGTAATACTGGGCAAACTCTACAAGTGCCTTGGGCCCAGATGTAAAAAATGGGAGAACGCGTCTCATTTGGAACTAGTTATTGCTAGAGTGTTATCCGTGAAGCGTTAAAAAAAAAAAAAAACTAACAGAACAGGAAGATAGAAACCTGTCTTAATAGCAGAAGTAGAAGGTTTTGAGGGATGGAGATGTTTGTGTACACTGAATTCACAAGTTGAGATCTCAAGCTGCATTTCCTGGAAATGTTCAGGTGTAAAACTCTCCTCCCAGGCCCAGCTAGTCAGCTGGGATCCCCAGCTCAGCTCCTGGCAGCAAATTCTAAAAGCAGCTTGGGTACCCTACTTTCTGAGAAGGATACCCAGGGCTGACAGCCCCAGGGATGTGGTTCCCGGATAAGAGGGCTTGCTGGCCTCCAATGCCTGAGGTCTCACAGAGCAGAATCAGCATCACTCAATATAAGAATCGTCTTGAAAGTAGAGAGCTCCCTATCACTAGGAGTATTCAGGGCAGACCGGAAACCTTCCATCAGGAATTTTTTAGAGAGACAGGCTGGTGAATTTCATGTATGCTGTGGGAAATGGAACTTTGATTTACTGAGCACCATTTTAAATATATATTATTTCATGGAATCTTCATAGTACAGATGAGGAAACCGAGGCTTAGGAAGGTAAAATGGTTTGCTCAAGCTCTCAAAGATGGCTGAGGTAGGGCAGAAATTCAAACCCAGATCTGCCCAACTCCAAAGCTCCTTCCCCTCACTCCTGACCTGCAAGTTCTTAAATATTTCCTTCATTATCAAGAATAGACTCTGAGTCTTCATTCAGACTTCCCCCTACTGTGGGATGAGGAAATTCTCAACATCTCCATCTGTGGCACAGGGAACACAGCAGGTCCTGGCCAAGCTGGCAGTGGTCCATCTCCAGGGGAGGCCAAGGCCGGTGGGGTCAAGCCCTGCCTCCAGGCAGCCCTGAAGCCATCCTGCCTAGCCATTCCCACTACTGCAGGTGCTAAAATGGATCAGATCCCTAGGGCACATCCTAAGCATTCCCAGGGCCTCTGTGTGTGTCTGAGAGTGGAACTAGGAAGCAGTGTGGGGCAGTGGACAGAACACTGGATGAGGAATCAGGAGGAAGTCTGGCCTCCATCACCCTGGGCAAGACACTCCATCTTTCTGAGCCCTGCTTTCCTTTGTGCAAAATGGAACCATTCCATCCACCTGGCCCAAATCAGAGCTGCATGCAGTTCTGCCTGCAACACCCCCCTCACTCTCCTGTCTGTGAACTCCTACACATCCTTCAAGGCCCAGCCAATGTCACCTACTCTGTGAAGCCTTCCCTGATGACCTCCTGTCCCTGGGCCCAAAGTGAGTTACTCTGTTCCTCTCTAGTACTCAGAACATCCCCTATCCTTGGACTATTTATGTCACTGTGGGCCTTGGAGCAGGTGCTGTGTGCCTCCGACTGCAGTCTGGTGAGCTGCATTGACAAGGCCTCTCTGCCAGCCCAAAAGCATTCTGCCAGCAGCATTCGCAGATCTCTGTGAAGTCTTCCTGCAGCCTCTGAGAGCAGATTGTCTTCCTGCTCCTCTCACCACACCCCTCTCGCCCACAAGCCTCTATTTTCTCTCTCCTTCCTATGCCCCCCAGTACCTAGCTCAGGGCTGGGCACATAATAGGACCATGCCTCCCCAAATGGATTTGTGCTCAGCAGCTGAGCGCCCTGGAGCTGCTGTGGCCTTACCCTTCCTCTCCGCAGGGACTGGTCGCCTGGCTCTCGGCCACTCCTCACCCCACCCACCAGGCTGAGGCAGTGCAGGGCCCTTCCCCAGGCCCAGCCTGGCCAGACTGCCCCCAGGTCTTTGCCCAGCCAGGTCACTCCAGTTCGGGTGCATTATTTTCTGAGCTGGCGAGCACGTCATGTTCCCCACAATCTCATGCCTATAAAGGCCAGAGAGGCGCCAGTGGTCATGGAAGCCTCGTTCCAGTCTGGGTCCCCATGAGGCCCCCTCCATCTCCCTGAGCCCATGCTCAGTTTAGGAACCTAAGTGTTAATGTCTTTAATCTCCTGTCCACACCGGTCCCCACACAATTTTTTTTATTAGTGGAACACTGAAGTAGTTTAGAGATATAGTGGTAATAAAATTACTCTGAAAGGGCCTGGATTAACATTAAGGCCACTTGCCCAGGGAAAACCCAGCCCCAGATACAAGGGAAAAACAAAATAAATCCATGTCTCCAGTTAGACTGTGTTGAGAAAATGAGCCAAAAGGGTTTTATAGAGAGGCAGCACAGTGCAGGGGAGACCTGGCTTTAGGCCTTGACTCTTTGTTTATCAATCATGTGGTCTTAGGAAAGTCACCTTCTCCAGGAAGCCTTCCCTGATCCTCTCCCTACCCTTCACTGGCCCCTGGCTATGGGCACCTCCAACTTCCTTCCAGTTAGGGACACTCAGCTCAGGGCCTGGGGTAGAGAAGCACCGAGTGGGTTTCTGTTGGATGGGCAGATGGATAGATGGATAGAACAAAAGAACAAAGTTCAACTCTCTGGGGCCTATTTTTCATCTTGAGAAGAAGAATTAAGCCTCCCTCCACTATACCCTTAATGCCAAGCACAATGCCTGGTACAAGGTAGATGCTAATGGCTGAATGAAGGCAGGAATGAATGGAAACCTGAGTGGCCCGGCTCCTCAGGGCAGTGGTGAGGATCAGGTGAGATGGGGCTGAAAACACTGCAAATGCCCATGTGAGGGTGGTTTGGACTGGGGCTACCCAAAGTGTGGGCCACAGTCCAGTGGTAGCATCGCTTGGGAACATGCTAGAAATGCAAATTCCCAGGCCTCACCCCGACCTACTGAAACAGATTCTCTAGGGATGGGGCCCAGGAATCTGGATCTTAACAAGCCTGTCAGCTGATTTTTCTGCACAAGAAGGTTTGAGAAACACTGGTTTCCATCATAGGTCCAAGTTACTCAAGTTCTCTTCCACCCCTGAAATATAAAGACAATACATGTGAATGTGCTCAGGAGAGCTGCAGGCACACTGCTGTCACTGAATGCCGACATCGACATCGGGAGGCCCTGGGAGGGACACAGGCGCAGCAGACACAGCCCATCTTGCTGTCTGGAGTTCGTTCTCCAGAGCTCAGGCTCGGGATAAAGGCATGTTATACCCGAGGCAGGTGTACTGACATGCTCAGCTATATGGCTAAGGTCACGTGAGTGAAACCTCACAGCTGACCCACAGGCTCGTGGGATTGAGCCGAAGCTGCCCCCATAAAGGATGCTAGGAACCTACAGGAACCTGCAAAGTCCATCTTCTACCAGAAGGAAACTGAGGCCAGAGAGAGGCAAGACTGGCCTGAGGTCACTGGCCGGGACACAGGCTTCTAGGGAGATCTGCAGAAGATTTCAAGCAAAATGTCCACTACAGGACCCCTCATTCATCTCTGCCCAAGAGCAGTGGAGACAGGCTGCCTGCACACAATAGGGGCCAACTCAGTACTCCCAGTTCGCTCCTGGCCGGGAACCTTACATGGGCTGACAATCAAGGTGAGGAGCCCTAGTGTTTCACTTAGCGACAGTCGGTTCTCTTTGGCCTCCTGCTTTGCTGGACTGGGGTTAAAGGTGGGGGTCCCAATAACTCCAGCAACCTGGAATTCCTCCTCAAAGCAGCCTCTTTTCCCAACTCCGATTCTTAAACTCACATTCATTCATTGAGTCATTCGAATATCATTCTCTGAGCACCTTCTGTGTCCCAAGCTCCACGTAGATGGCTTTAATCCCAGCAAGGACAAGAAAATCATTCATGTGGGATTATTATTGTCCTTTTAGAGATGAGGCTCAGAGAGGTTACACGATCTGCCTGTGGTTGCACAGCATGAGAGATGCAGAGTAGGTCCTAAGTAGGTGACACCAAAGCTCATGCTCTGCCCATGTTCTTGCTGCTTCCTTGAACTGCATTTGTGCCTGGCTTAACCCCATATTAAGTTCCAGGTCAGGCAAGTCACAGCCTCATCTGAGTGAGCCTAGATGCCCCAAAGCCAGCGGGGAAAATATCACTCATCTCCCGGATCTGTCTGGAGAAATCTAATCAGAAGATGAGAACAAGGAGATGTACAAACAAGCGGAGCCCTTGCCTGGTCACCTCTCACCGCTGGCTGCAAGGCGCAGCCACAGGTAAGGGACATCTCCTCATTCCAACAGAGGGTTCGAGCTGCGCAACTAGGCACACTGCAACAAAGCCCGCACTTGAACCCTGGTCTTCTGGCTCCTGGGCCAGGGCCCCTTCCATCAGGGCTCACTGGCCTGTCATCTCTTCTCCAAACCTCCACCCACAACCAGTCCCTGGCACAGGGCCCTCCCACCCTGCCCCATTCCACCTCCTCTCCCTACCTGGCCCTGAGAGTCCAGCCTGGAGCCAGCAGCCACAGGACCCAGTCCAAGAACCCCCAGACAAAAGCAGAAGGGGAAAAAGAGGCACAGTTAAGATGTAAAACTTCTTGAACAGACGTTCTTTTATTGTAAGGGGGAAACTGTAGACTTGGTTCACAGCTCAAGGAAAAAAAATTAATCCTTGGGTTCGGTTTCGGATTCAGCACATTAGCACCATTTGCTCCGGTTTAGGCTTTGAGGTTTTGGTCAAGTCTGTGGGAAGCAACAATTGGGGATACCTCATTCCACAGGCCCCAAGACGTCAGCCTTAACGGCTCCACTGGAGGGACAGGGAAAAAGACAAAACCATTCAGGCAGGAGTGCTGGTTCTCCTTAAAGCTCAGAGAGTAGTCAGTCCAGGCCTGGATTAAGAAGCATCCTCCTCGCCCAGCTCCATCTCCTCCTCCAGCCAGGCTGAGTGCTGGACCAGCCCCCTGACCACTAGCAGAAGAGCCCAGCATCACCCCCTCCCCAACAAGCTGGCATAGCCACTCAGCTTGGAACTCAGAGCCTGAGCGTCCCAGCTACAAGCCTTCAGCCCACCCTGGTCTTCCCAATGATCCTTCCACCTCCCTGCTGCACTGGGGCCCCTGCGAGCAGGTCCCATGCCAAGCACAGGCCCTCAGTCAGAAGTCACCCTGGGTGACCCACTAGGCTTGTCATAGACACGTTCTTTAAGGAAAATCAGGCTGAAATAAGCAAGGTACCCAGTCCTTCTCCAACCCTTGGGCTGAGCCTTCCAGTTCCAATGTTTGTGTCCTGGGGCTGGAAGCGCCATCCATTCCTACCTCCCCCAGAGTACCCTGTAGCACCCTCTAGGGCCTGACCATGGCTGTATCCCCGTCCTCAGCCTCACTGAAGAGCAAGAGCTTTAATAACCACTTGAAGTCATTAAACTTTCTCTCTCACTCCTGCCTCATACCAGAAGGCACATGGGCTTTGGACAAACATGCCTCCAAATCCCACTTACCAGTCATGCAAACTTGAGCAGGCCCTCTGGCCTCCCTGAGCCTTATCTGCAAAATGCAAACATCAGTAATACCTATTTTGGATGGACCTAGAGATTACCATATTAAGTGAAGTAAGTTAGACAGAGAAAAGACAAATATCATGTAATATCACTTACATGTGGAAATCTAAAAAATAAAACTGACATAAATGAACTTATTTATGAAACAGAAATTGACTCAGACATAGAAAGCAAAACTATGGTTACCAAAGGGGAAAGTAGAGGTTTGGGGATAAATTAGGAGTCAGGGATTAACACGTACACATCACTATACATAAAATAGGTAAACAAGGACTTATTGTATAGCACAGGGAACTGTATCCAAAATCTTGTAATAAAAGATAACGGAAGAATCTAGAAAAGAATAGATACATATATATACAACTAAATCACTCTGCTGTACACCTGAAACACAACATTGTAAATTAACTGTACTTCAATTTTAAAAATGGTTTTAAAAAATGCCTATTTTGCAGGGTCTCAATATCAATAATACCTATCTTGCTCATCGGGTGGTGAGCGACCCCATGATTCCCGACTGTGCTCCCCACCAGGCCAGGCCCTGGAGGCACTCGGCCACCCCTTCCCAGGAATCCACACCACATACCAGCACTACACCCCGCGGGGGCGCGTCTGTCATCAGGAATCCTGCTGCAGAGTTGTCTTCAGAACACTTAATGATTACACCAAGCGAAGCAACTGGCACATAGTAGGTGCCCAAGACACCCCAGTTCTCCCTCCTCCCATCCCCACTCCCAAGGCACAGTTCCTTGTTTGTCCCTATGAGGACAGAGCACACCGCTACCCACAGCTCCTAATCACAAACACACGCTGGGGTTCAACAAGCTTCCCGCTGGGGCTGACAGCTCCATCACCAGGGTGCAGCGTGTGGATGAGCTGTCCTGGGAGCTGCTGATTGCTGAAACTGCTTTTCACCAATGAACAAGACTGGTGGCCCCGCAGTCTCCTTCCTCGCAGGACATGCGGTCGTCCCTGTCTCCCAGGTGAGAAAACGAGGGCACAAAGCAGCCAAGTGACTCGCCAAAGTCTCACAAAGTCTCAGAGCCCGCGGCGGCCGAGCTGGGGCTGGGCTTCAGGCACTGGCTCCAAGCTGGCGGTGGAGAAACACCCCACCAGCGACAGCCCGGCCTCACCAACACCTCAGCGTGTTCCCAGAAGTTCCGCTCCCCGGCCTGGCCGTCCAACGCGTGACGGCCGACCAGAGGAAAAACAGCCCAGTTTAGAAGGCAATAAAAATGTGTTTTTTCTTGCTAAACAAATTAGTTTACATCTGGTGATGTACAAATAAATAGAGGGGCCTCGGCCAGGCCCAGACCAGACATCTCCCAGGGCCTGGGCCCCGCTCTGACTGGATCTGGCCCCCGGGCGCCACATAGAGGACCCTCACTTCTCACTGGTTCTCACGCCATCCCTGGGGTCTGCTACACCCCTCACTGTCTCTGCCTCTGTGGTCACCTCACGAACCGCCCAGTCCTTCTCCCCCTGCCCCAGAGGAGGAGCAAGGCCTCCGATGGTTGCTCCTACCTCCCTCCTGTAAGGTTTGGGGCCTCAGTCTTCTCATGTGTAAAATGGGGATCATGATGTCTTCCTGGAAGAGCTGCCGTGAGAACTAAAGCACCTGATGTCCCCACCATAGTGCCTGGCACTTAGGAAACGGCCCCAAATGTGGGACTCCACACTGTCCCCCGGCACTGGCCAGTCCTCAGGAAACATGCTGGCTGTGGACAGCCGGAAGCTCAACCAAATCTGTCCTCCTACAGTCCTCATTCCTGACTGTGCTCCCCACCAGACCAGGCCCTGGAGATGGTCAGCCACCCTTTCCTCGGGATCCACACCACGTACCAGCACTACACCCAAAGGGAGCCCGTCTGTCCTCAGGAACCTTGCTGCAGAGTTGTCTTCAAAGCACAAAGACCGCCCTTCAGTTCTGGCAGCTAGCAGGCTGCTCCCCCCACCACAGGGAAGAAGAAACTGAGATCTGGCGAGGTGCGATTGTTTGCCCAGCATCATGCAGAAAGCCTGGTCTCTAGACTCCCAGCCCCTAGTATTTTCCAGTTCACATCAGTGAGAAAGAGCTGGTACCTGCCACCTTCAGCTGTGATGGGCAGGTCACTGCAGGACGCACTGATGGCACATCAGCCCACAGCCTGTCCAAGCGCTAACACCCCCACCAGTGCCCAGTACCCTTGAGACCTAATGGCTCCTGCTGCCAGAGCCCCTCCTTTAAACGGAACGCCACTGAGGGTGTGATGCTCCACCCCTGGTGCGATCAGCAGGGACACAGACAGGACCAGCTGGGGGCGCAGCAGGTGTGAAGCCTCTGGGCCTGGGGACGCGAGTCCCGCCCTCTCTGGACCTCAGTCTCCTTAACTGTAAAAGGAGAGCACAGGACAGGATGACCCCCGGGGCCCCATCCTGGCCAGAAACTCTGACTTACTTGGACCCAACTCTCTACCCCACTTCGGCTATAAAGTGGGGTGTGTCTGTGGTCCTGGTAATGAGTGTGAGCCTACCACCAAGCCTGGCTGCTCCTTCCCTGGTGATCTCTCCTAAGCCTGGGAGGTCATCCCCCACCTCCTTGTATTCCTCCCACAAACCCAGGTCCAAAGCTGGCCTCTTGGCTACTGCTGCCCCTTGAGCTCTTAGATACAGCGGGTGATCTGGGAGGGATCACCACACTTTATCTCCCACCACTACTTCCAGGTAACCTGGGCCCCTGGTGGGAAGGGGATCGGGTCCACCAGGAGGGGGGAGGGAGGCAGCAGCTACGAATGCCTCCAGCAGCAGCTGGATGACTGTGGGAGCTGGGCCTGCAATTAAAATAAACCCCCAAACAGCCTTAAAATAACTACAAGGCATTTCAAGAAGATTGTATTGTTGAATTTACTGTTTGTTTACTGAGACAATCTGAGTTGGGTTTCAGATGAAAGTAGGAGGGAGACCAGATGTGAGGCTGAACGTCTGACCTGCAGCATCTGCTGCCCCGGCAGGAGCCCTGGCATGCTTGGGGAGAAGGGGCCGCCCAGAGTAAGACAGTGAAGACCCAGAGACCCAGACTCCTGCCCCAAACCGCAGGCTCTCCAGCCTTTCCCATCCAGGGCCCAGAAAGCCAGCGTTCTACTTCCATTTGTCAACTTCCCCACTGACGCAGACGGCTACTTATAGGCGAAGTGTCCCAGAAAGAAGTCTGGCCTTCAGAATCACAGAGATGCAAGTTCAAATGCCAGCTGTGCAAGCCTGGACAAGTCACTGTGCTGCCCTGAGCTGATCTCCTCCGCCATAAAGTACACGCCCACTCCCTGCACTTCTGTGTGAGGAGGGAACTAGAGGAGGTCTGGAAAAGCCCTGGCCCAGAGCTGGCCACCGGGGCTCCGTGCCGGCATCGCCAGCCCACTCACTTCTCTACCCCTCCCTCCAGCTTGTCCATCTTTTCTTGTAAAGAGGGACACCCAGGATGCCCACCTGAAGCAGCCTGGCCACATTCTGTGAACTCCTCAAAGTCAGGTACAGGTCAGACTCTCTCTCCATCCAGGAGACTGGGGATGTCCCCAGTCCCAGCCCAGACCTGGACACAGAGCCATGGCCCCAGATATCTGTTGCATGCAGAAGGGAGAAGGCAGAGAGGGAGGGAGCTTCCACTCACTCCAGGAAGGGTCTGACAGGCACAGATGGTCCATCAGGTCTCAGTTAATAGCTTTTAAATCTTCTCATATCAGTTAGAACATTTGTCCTTAATGTCCTCACAAGGAAAGGCAAGGAGAGAGATCTCCATCACGTAGATGCCATCACAGGAACACTGAGGCCCAAGACAGATTAGGAAAACTTACTTCCCTGTCCATGAATCCCTGTTCTTTGGCAAGACATGGCCTCTATCTGTGTCATGAGCACTGGCACCAGTACCAGACTGGGACACTGCAGGGGAAGGGGACAGCCACAGACCTCTGCTACTGACAGGGCTGTGTCACACTGGGCAAGATACTTAACCTCTCTGAGTCTCAGGTTCCTTCTTACTAAATAGACATAATAAAAACCCCTCACTTCCTGAGCAGTAAATAAAATAATGGAAGAAAGGGTATTCTGTGAACTGTAAACAGCATAGAAGCCTGAGGGGTTATAATCAGAGATGGTTTCAAAACTCACATGGTCAGGAAACAAATCAATCCTATTTGGGGAAGGGTTAGATATAGGCAAGTGTGTGTCATGCTCCGATATACTGAGTGAATGAAAAAAACAAGTGATATTCCCAAATCAAAGTTGTTCAGACCATCTGAATGTGTGCTAAGACTAATCCACCGTAATAATTAAGCAGTAGGAAAAAAACATCAAATCCAATCCCACTGCTGTTTAAATGAGCAGGGTGAGACGTCTGAAGACTTGGAATTGAGGGTGGGCAAGAGCCTTACCCCTTACCATACCCAAGGCGAACTTCTCCAAAAGAGGGCACACAGGTTCACCACCATCTGACACTTCCGCCCTGCAGCAGACGTTGGCCCCATCATCCTAACCCTGGACACAGCTGGGTAAACGATTCCTGGGCCTTGGGCCCGACTGCTCTGATACCATCTGCTGGTGTCAGAGGGAGGCGTGCAGGCCCCTCTTCCCCAGCCTTGGTTCCATGCAAGCCTCAAGTCTCCTAAATTAAGTCAAAAAGGAAAACTAAAGCACTCATCCAGCTGCCCTGGGATCTACACTTACACCGGGAGAGCAGGGCTTCCTGCTGAGTTCGTGGCTGTAGGAAGGTGTGTGAAGGGACGAGGATGGGCATGTGGCATGCTCTGTATTAGAACCAGGAACGCAGCCTGGGGCAAAGACCATTGAAGCAGAGCTGCATGGCCTCGTCGCCTCTTGTTTGGGCTGTTGCGACAGCCTCTTTACTGCTCCAGAGATGATGCCAAGTCAGGTGGAATACGCTGGTCAGAGCTGAGGAGGGGCCTGGATGTCACCTGGACCCAAAAAGAGACTTGGGAGAATTCCTGTAAAACCGTGAGCAAATAGGACAGAAATGGATGCCGCCAGCCTGGACCAACGTCTCCAATAAAAAGCAGCCAAGAAAGAGAATATGCACATTCTCTCTGCTGACCAAGTGAGGGGCTGGACTTCCTGAAACGTCCAGAGCTCCGGAAGGCTGACTGCTTTTTGAGGACTACCAAGGAGGAGTGGGCAGAAGGGCCTGGGCCCACCAGTCACCACTGTCCCACGAACGTGTGGAGTGCCTGCTCTGCTCCAGACATAGCCCTGCTCTGGCTCTGGGGGAGCTTACGATGGACACCCCACCTTCTCCTAAACAGCTCAGAGGCTAAGAGATGTGCCCCAGGTCACATGGCTGGTAGGTGGCAGAGCTGGGACTCAAAATTGTTTTCTGATCTCCCATCATCCCCTTCCGTGGAGCCACAAGCACTCAGTCAGCTGTCTGTTCCTTCTCTCAGGGACCTTCCCTGACTGTTCCCCCCTGACCCTGCTGGCCCCCACCACACACAGACACACACATGCACACACACTCCTGTGCTGAGTTTATTCTACACTAACTTAAACCACTTTGTCGGCTACTTTGCAAGTGTTCTTAATCTTTCAACTAATTCATCGGCTCTTGGAGAATAAAGGAAATTTGAAATTGCTAGGCTGCCTGCAATAAACTCTTGGCATCTGGCCGGCGGGGGCCATTCCAGGCAGATCCGGCACCAACCCTGCACAGATGCTTCCTGTTGTAAAGGTGGGGAGCCTCTCTCCTTCGCCACAGCCCCTTCAACGACCCTGATGGGGGTACCCACTCTGCAGCCGTTCATTCTCTTCTTGAGCTGTGCAGCTAATAGTCACCAGCAGAGCTGACACCTGGCGGCGGGCCCTGGGCTGGGCCAGGGGATGAGAAGTGAGTCAGGCACAAGTCCCCGAGTCCCTGCACGAGGGGCTCATAGTCTACTCTGGACGGCCCAGGCCTACACACCTCTCACCCTGTAGATGTGACTCAAATAAACTGCATGTAATCAAAACAGGGCCTTCCTCTGCAGGTTACCTTTCAACATGTGTCCCCATAAGGAATGGTGGGGCACAAGCGGATGCCAAGGGCCTGGGCGGTGACCCCGAGTGCTGGTGCCGCAGGTTGGTAACTTTTCACCTGGGTGGATTTGGCATCACTTATTAGAATACATCCACTCCTGTGAACTGATTCTTCATAAGTAATAACTGCAGAGCCAGGGAGGGCAGGCAAGGAGGAAACAAGTTAGGAGAGGCCCTTTTATCAATGGTTAATCTATGAGGTCTTTTACCAAAAAAAAAAAAAAAAAAAGAAGTGCAGCAGTAATGCATTAAATCATACTATCGAAGAGTAGGAAGGGTCCTCAAAGATCATTTCAGACAACCCTGCCATTTTACAGATGGAGAGACTGAGGCCCAGAAAAGAGAAGGGGATACCTAAGGCCTCACAGAGAAGCAGGGCCAGGACCTGGGCAGGAAGCCAGGTGTAGTGTCCAACAGAAAGGCTAAACCTAGCTTCATTAGTCCAGACTGCCCCTGCCTCCCGGGGAGAGGTCCTCATGGCTGGAGGAGGATGTTGGCCGACCCAAAGAAACTCACAGCTAGTGAGCTTCCCAGCAAAGTGCCACAATGAGGTAGAGTTGTTACAGGGAGGGTCCCTGGAAACTTGGACCACCTTGAGACCCAGGCCAGCTCCACTGACGCCTCTTCCTCTCCTCCCAAAGGTCCCAGATACCCTGCCCGTCTTTCCTTTGAACTTATATTCAACAAGTATTTTTTCTGGGCCTACCATGTGCCAGACACTGTGGACATACTGAGGAGCTAAACAGATGCCCCTGCCTTGAGCTTTAGTACCTAAGGGCTAAAGTAACCAAAAAATCACACAAAAACAAATACAGAATAAACTCTGTTAGTGGCATGAAGGGTGTGGACAGAGAGTGATGAGAACACAGGAGAGAAGTCAAGGAAGGCTTCCCTGCAGAAGTGGCATTTAAACAGAGGCATAAATCATGAACAAGTATTAAGTAAGTAAAGGCTGCAGCAGAGGAAAGGAGAACATTCCAGGTCATGGGAACAGCCTGTGCAAAGCCCTGAGGCAGAGGGAATCGTGCTTTGGAGGGGAAAGAAAGAGAGCTAGTGTGGCTGGAGTACAGACAATGAGGGGCCAGCAACAGAGAAATGAAGTCACTGGGGCAGTCGAGCCAGATCTCACAGGACCCTGTGGGCCAAAGGGCGAAACGTAGATGCTGTTCTGAAAACAGTAGCAAACTAGTAAAGCCTTAGGCAAGTTGAGGGTACACGACAGGATCACATCTGTGTTATAAAAGGTCACCCTGACTACGGAGTGGGAAACGGCCTAGAGGGGAGACATAGAGCACAGCTGGGAGGTCACTGAGTTGGAAAGGCTTGGACTGGGGTGGTGACAATGGAGATGGAGACATGTGGACACACTCAAGAGAGACCCAGGAGGTTATGACAACAGAGCTTGCAAGTAGGGAGTGGGGAGCTGCCATCAAGAATTCCAAGGTGTTGGTGGTGGTACCCTGCACTGACCAGGGACACAAGGTGAGGATCAGATGCACTCAGTCCAGGCACGTGGAATCTTGGGTCCCACTTCCTCACTCCCCGACCTGCACTGCTGGTGTACGCCACTAACGCCTCTGAGCATAAGTGTGGGGCCTCTCCTGAGCATTTATACCCATTAAATCCCTTACGACAGTCCTCACACCTGGGGGATGTGGCTATCACCCAGGCAGGAAGTCTCCAGTGCCTGAGCCCCTCACCAAAGACTCCCTTTCAGTGAGCTGTGGTACCCAGTGACTGAGAGCAGAAACCATGGGTCAAGCCCCGGGTTCAAGCCCCCGTTCTGCTTCTCATTTCCAGCACGACCCTAGGTGTATTACTCTACCTCTGTGGGCCCCATCTGTGAAATGAGGATATGATGGTACCACCTGCCACAGAGAATCCCCATGTTGATCAAATGAGAGTATCGTACAAGTCAGCCAGCACCGTGTCTGCCTCATAGTGCACAAAGGATGTCCATCATCCTGGCCAGAGCAAATCTTCGTTTCCAGCACTAGCAGAAGGCCTGGCCCAGGGCAGCTGTGTGGAGCAAAGGAACGCCCCAGGTGCCCAGTAATGCCTGTCCAGTGATGAGTGTTATGGTCCTGAAGTGGGTACACAGTGTGGGGGTGGGGCAGGGGTGCTCGAGCATACACAGGTAGTCATTGCCGGGGCTGCTGCGGGAGAGATTCGGGCAGTGGGAGAGCCTGGGTTAGGAGGAGGAGGGCTTTGTACTGTCCTTTCCAGGCCTAAGCTCCAGTGACCCTCCCCACCCACCAGCCTGCCGGAGCAAGGACAATTTTATGGAGATCAGTTTCTTAATCAACCTTATTCTGCTGGGGCTTAGATCTGAATCCTTTCCCCAAATTGGACATTTATGGGGCTGGAGGAGGGACAGACGAGCAGAATGGATGAAGTGTCCACATTCCAGCTCGGAGGTTAAGGGCTTTTGTGTTCCTTCCTTCTAAACCCCAAACGTTTCCAGCCAGGCCTGGGGGCATCCATGTCTCCCTCGGATGGGCGTCCCCCCTCCCAGACCTCTGTAGTCCAGCTCCTCCTCCCATCTCCGGGGGGAGCCAGGCTGCCTGAACTCAGAGCATCCCCAGGGCTCACACAGTAGACGGCACACTGTAGGTGTAGGTTTGTGGAGTGTGCAAACCGAGCTCAGCCTGATTTCAGGCTAGTGCAGCCATGCTCCCTCTTACTCCTAGGCTGAAGTGGCCTTTCTGTGATCAGGACCAGCCCAGGCCCCTGCACAGGGACCAGTACAGGTAAGCCTCACTTGGCACCGCGAGGTGAAGCAGCTACTGGAGGTCAGATCCACCAAGAGAGCTGGTTGTGCAGAGGGATCCCATTCTGACTGCAGAAGAAACTCAGGTGTCTCCTGAAACACAGTTTCTGTCACTACCCCAAATCAAGAATCTTCAGAGGCTTCTCAATGTCTAGACGGTCAAGCCCATGCTCCTCAAATCAATAACCACATTCCCCTTTTCCCTTCCAGGGCATCTCCTTCACACACTCAAGCACAGCAGAGCCAACAGCCTGTCCTCGGCGGGGCAGCAGGTGAGGGAGCTCCTGAGGATGCCACCCCATGAGCACTTCTCAGAAGTCCTGGACGACGCCCACCGCAGGCCAGCCAAGCTGCCCTTGCTTTGCTCTCCTCTAGCTGTGTGGTTTCAGGGACTTGGCTCCACCCAGATCAGTGAACACAGCCTGACATCTGCTCGGTGCCTGGTCCCAAGCTGGACACATGGGACATAGAGAGGCATGTTGCCATCGAGGGATTCACGGTCAGGAGGATATGGGGGGGCACACATGGACACAGATGATGACAACCCTGAGTGATGGGGGTTGTGGGGACCCAGAGGCGACACCCGACCTGGGCTGTGGGTCGGGGAAGGCTTCCTGGAGGAGGTGCGAGCAAGTTGTCCTGGAGGGAAACATTAGACAGACGAGGGTGAGGGAGGCATTCAAAATAGCAGGAAGGTCAGGAGCAAGCTCACCGAAGACAGCACGGTGAGTGCTCTGCCAACACCAGCAGTCCCCAGGCAGAGGCTGCGGGAGGAGACAGGCCACAGAGAGGGGGACTTGCACCCGTGCCCCTGCCACCTTCACTCCCCTCAGGCCCGCGGACATACCATTCCTTGTGGCCGCCCCGCCGCGGAGCGCTGCGCCCCCAGAGCGCCGTGGTGTCTGCGCTGCCGGTGCGATCTGTTATTATCCCCCGTCAGTGCTGCCGGCCTGTGTACATTCCTCGGTAATGAGTCTGACCCTCCTCAGCCATGTTTAATCAGAGCCTAATCGACCCCGGCTTTGATCTGCTTCATTTTCTGCAAAAACCCCAGTACCTGATTTTTACAATCTGATTAGCAGGGCTGGCTCTCCGAAGCCAAAATTACCCAGAGTTGCAGAGATCCCTGCTGAGTTCTTTGTGTTTTTCCCCTCTCTTCCAACAAGTTATTTCCTGAGACAACTGTCACTTCCCCACTTGCCCGGGACTGTCTCCCTCACCCCAATCTTTCACATGCAGTCAGTCACCAAGTCCCAAATAGCAGGCCCTTGTCCATCCCCCCGTCTCCGCTGGCTTCGGCCTCGGCCATGGTTATCAGAGTTATCCTGGTCTGGACCTCCTGCCCCTGCCTCGCCCCTCCAACCCACACCACAGCCAGATCTGATCAGAGCCACTGATGTCCCCATCCGTCTTGCCTCAGGAACCGCTCCCTGCTGACCCCTCCAGCCTGATCTGTGACCTCCCACCCATCTCATCCACAGGCTCTGTCAGAAACACGCCCTCCCCTACACTGGACCCTTCATCTAGTCCACATCTCCCTATCGTTCACACACCCTGTTCAGGCTCACTCCTGCACCAGGCTGCTGGCTGTCTCCTCTCCGGTCCCGGGTCCCAGGGGCTTCCCTCTGCCTCCCAGCCGCCTCACCTACTGTCACTGTTTCCTCCATTTCTCCCACCAGACTGTGAGCCCCTCCAGGCAGGGTCTGTCTCCTAGTCTCCACTGTTTCCCTGGGAACTAGAGCAATGCTGGACATGCAACCAGGAACTCACGAAATCCTCACTGAATGAATGAATGGAGATCCTGTTACGGTGGCAGCGCACTGGTGGTCAAAGCCTGGCTCCTTCTTACCCATCAGTTCCACAGAGCACACTTCTCCCCTCCCCGGCTCAGCCCCATTCTATTTTCCACCAGCTCTAATGCCTCCCAGACAGAGGACACTGTTGTCATCTACAGTGCTGTCTCTTTCTTCCAAAGGGGAAAAGAAGAGCAGATGGGAAGGGAGCAAGACCCCTCACAAGCAGAGGCAAATGGTCATGCGTGGTCCCGGCCAGACCCTCAGCTGGATGCACAAGGCACAGACGGACCCGGCCCTCTTCTTCTCCCTGGGAAGCTCAAAGCCTGCTGGGGAACGAGAGAGGGGAGCAGATAAATGAGCATACGGGGTGAAGAGTGCTTGCACCTAGTCACAGTAACTGACTGCCTGAAAGAGATGGGAAGGAGTCAAAGGGGGAATGTCTGAGCTGGGTCTTGAGCAACAAACAGGAGCTCTCCAGGCAAGGAAAGGCCCAAAAGCATGAGAGCACATGGTGTGTTCCGAGGATGGAAAAAGTTCAGGGTGGCCAGAATGGAGTAGGGGTGAAGCAGTGAGCTTACCGGGGCTGGATCATGAAGAGTCTTGGGGAGGCTGGACCAGGTCCTGCAGGATCACTGATTCTTTCACAAATTGAACTTCCTGACGGAGCTGAGCCCTTCCCTTGCCTTGATGTGCAAAGGATCCCAGAACTGTGCATAGGAGGCCCCTGAGACCTATTCCAATGCCAGGACTTTTCCTATGGGGGCACAGGCTCAGAGAAGCCAAGTGACTTAGCTGGGGTCACACTGCCTGTGAGGGGCAGAGCCTGGGCTGGAAGTCAGCATTTCCAGAATTAAGGGAAGATGTTCACGGGGTGGAGGCAGATGAGTAAGGGGAGGTGAGAGCCGGACCCAGAGCCAGGCAGGAAAGCTGGACTTGGAAGGGAAGCTAGGCTCACCTCTTCTACAGACGTGGGAGGGAAATGGGCCCAGCTTGCATCACCTTTCACGCCTCCAAGCCCACTCACCTGCTCTCTCAGACATGGCAGAAGGAAAGAAAGTGAGGTCTCCTGAGGTCTTCCCATGGGGTTCTTTCACTAATTACTTAGCCCCAGCCATTATAAGGAGACTCTGAGGCAACATCTACCACCTGGTGCAATCATCCAGCCCCGCTTTTACCAAAATTCACAGCACTAAGCCCCTGTGTGAACCTTTGCATGGTTTCATCCTCCCAGGAACACCTCGTGGGAGACACCACTACAACCCTGTTACCTGCACCCCAATCACAGGCCAAGCAACTTCCCAAAGGTCGCCCAGCTGGAGTGTATGTTTGTTTATTCTCTTCCTCAATCCATAAAGTTTGCTCAACAAATAGTGGATCCACCCAAATAAGAAGTAACATCACTGGACTAAAGCCCCACTTCCCACCACCAGCCCAAGGGTCTTTCTTACACCATCTGGCCACCTCCTCTGCATGGTGAGCACAGTGAGGCAGAGATGCTGGCTACAGGTGAGGAAACAGTCACAGAGGTGAACTAGACCACCTTGGACCGCACAGCCTGATCTCGAGCCTGGAGGACCCCAGCCTCCCCCCGCTTCCTTGTGCCATTAGGACCACTGTCAAGGCTGAGGGACTGGGAGCCATCCCACTGGGACCAGAGTGTCCCCACTGCCAGATAAGCAGCGTTTCCTGCACAGCCAGCTTGGCCCTATGTGTGGCAGGAGGCGCCCGCCCCGCCCTAGTTCACAGGGAGCCCCTCATCAGACTCTCATTAGGCTCTGTTTTCTCTGCAAACATCTCCACGGGCCCGGCGCCCCTCCTGTGCCCAGGAATGCGACCATGGGCTCATGGGGGATAAATCTGTCTGAGTCTGTATTTTGATTAGTCCCTACAACACGTGCTCTGCGCTCTTAGCAAGGGGAAGGTGGGGAAGAGGGAAGAGGTGGGAGGGGAGAAGGCTCTCTTGCTGAAGCCAGGGAGCCAGGCACCAGGGACTGCTGTGTGGCCCCCAGTCTTCCTCCCATGTGTGCTCTCCCTCCTATTACCACTGCTAAAGCCCTTTTCATTCTTTAACACCCAGTGTAAATGCACCCTCCTCCATGAAGTCTTCCCAGGTTCACCCCAACTGGGGATGACACCTTTCTTCCCCGTGCTTCCTCCCTGGTCTGACGCTTGCTTTCCCCACAAGACCATAAGCTCCTCAAGAGCAGGCCCTCAGCACCCTAAGCGTCATGTTCCACAGTGAAGAAAACCGTGCTCATGAGAAAGTCAATAAATAAATGTTCTCACGCTGACAGGTTTCACATTATTACTGAATGGTGGGGAATTCACTTGATGAGCACCCTGAGGACTCCAGAGGGGCACCTGCTGGCAGAGCTTTCGAAGGCCCAGGAATTGGGCAGATGTGGCACCAGCCACACCCCCAGGTCAGGGGCCAACTCTATGCCAGGCATCGACGGAGGACAAAACAGAGTCATGGTAATTCTATAAAAGGCAGCACTGCCTTTGGCTCTAACACCACTCTGTGCGTAACTGAGCACTTCCTCTCAGTTGTTTGCTTATCTCCACAGACACCACCCCTGTGAGATGAGGGAGGTTAAGATACCATCTCAAAGTCACAGTTTATCCATTCCTTGAATCACTCATTCAACGCAGCGAAATGGAAAGTCAGATACAGAGGAAGGAGAGGGGGTGGTGGGAGTACCAAGGGGCCACCACCCCAGTTAGAGGGAAGGCAGGCTCAGGGAAGTCTCCGCATAGGTGACATAGGAATGGAATTTTGAGAAGCATGTAGGAAATAAGCAAAAACACAGAAAAGGGCAGCCCAGGCAGAGGGAACAGCCCAGTCAGAGGGAACAGCCCAGGCAGAGGGAACAGCCCAGGCAAAGGGAACAGCATAGGCAAAGGCACAGCGATCTGAGGAAAGAGCACATGATTCAGCGTGGCTGGAGTAAAGACAGCAACACAGACAAGGCAGAGTGTGGCAGGTGCAGTGTGGCAGTTGCAGTGTGCCAGGCCATTCCTCATCCCCAGGGGAGGGGGCAGAAGGAGCATCCTGCAGAGTCAGGCCAGGCCAGGAGGTGTGGACATTAGCAGGAGCAAGGGACGGATGGCGGGCTCCTGTCTCTCCAGGCATCCAATCTCTTCTGAAATGAAGTGTTCTTGTGCCCTGCACTGGGCCTGGCTCCCTCTGGGTGCCCTGGCCCTAAGTCACCCTGTGTGGTCATTATCTCACACCAGGCTGCCTGACCCCTCAGCTATGAGCTTCCCAAGACAGGCCTGGATCTGGTTTGTCTCTGAGTCCCCAACACTTTGAGCAGTGGCCAGAAGGGACAGAGAACAGGAATCAAACAGTGTCAGGGCCAGCTGAGGCCTGAACCATGTGTTGTAATAAAGACGTCAGGCAGGTGAGCCTCATCCACTCAGCCCCCACTCAATACCACAGCAGAGCACCTCCAGGGACAGAGGCAGGGATGGGCTGTGTCTGTCCTCTCACCACCCCGGACTCCAGTTCCCCCAACAGCACCATGATGGGGAAGGGGTGTTATCCAAGGCCCTCTGCAGGTCTGTGATGCAGGACACGGCTGGGACAGCTTCGGCAGGTCTCATGTGGTCTCCTGCCAGAATCAGACATCAAATACCCTCTGCCTGAACAGACATGCCAAAACCTGGGACGGAGGAAGGACCCTTTAACAGAGTAAGCTTGTCTTAGGCTCAGCTTCTACATCTTGAAAGGAACATGGTAAAACTAGTGAGAGACGGCAGAGCAGCTCACATTGTACAGCAGTGTTCCGTGTGCCTAGGCTGTCTCTTTTCCCTTTTCACTCGGTGAGGCAGCAGGACAGGGATGATTAACCCCTTTTTACAGCTAAGGAAATGAGTCAGAAGGCAGCACACTCAGCCTCGGCCTTAACAGGCAGAGATGGCAAGAGAGGGCATTCCGGCAGAGGGACTGGTGTCAGCAGGGACACTGGTGACAGTGCACAGGCTGTCCCAGTGTGTAGCTGGAGCAAGAATAATAAAAACCAGGTGCCACTCTGGCCACACTGCATGAATTTAGACATTTCATTCTTATGACAACTCCCTGAGGTGGGTATAATTATTCCCCCTTTTTACAGATGAAGAAACACAAAGATGAAGTACTTTTCCCCAGGATGCCCAGCTAGCAGGGGCAAGAGCGAGAACGATGCACATCCAGGCTCCAGATGCCTCCTGAAAAGAACGGGAGCCTGTGAAAGGGCTCTATTCAGCTCCTCGCCCTTAATTCATATTTGATGAGCAAACAAGTGGATGCATGAATGGAGAGTCTCGGCGTCACTCCCCACCTGTAACCTTAGCTCCCCGCCCTGCAGCCCCCCTCACTGGGTGGGACCACTTACCTCCCCCAGCACAGCGCACTCACCCCTGCTTAGGCTCTGAGACCCAACCAGTCGCCAGGGAGGATTTTAAGAGACCCAGAGTGAGGCGCTCAGGGTGGCTTACTGGTCCTGCTCTGACCTCGGCCCCATCTCTCTGGGAAAGGCCACTGTGCCCTCACCATCCATGCCATCGTCAGGCTGGCTCTGGTCTTGCCTCCACCCCCTAGCTGTGCACCCCTGCTTCTGCCCCCTCAGTCCGATTTCCTGGTCGACCCCCTCTGCAGTCCCCATCCAGCTTGTGGATCCCCACATACCCTCAGTTTCACCATTTCTCACAACCAACTTCTAATCAAAGCTCTCTAAGAACTGACTCTCACCCACTCAGGCCAGGGTCCCTCACCTCCACCCAGACCGGGCCCACCCTCTCCATCCCTCCACCTGGAGTCCCTGGGCCCAGGCTTAGCCCCTCTCAATACCTGCTGCCTGTTACATCACTCCCTCTACCCACCATGGGAGCTGGAGGTGGACCTAAATCAGCATTCCTCAAGTCTGGCCTTTGCCTCTGTCCACAGAATCTTATTTAAAATGCAGATTTCTGATCCACCCTGGACTCCATGAGTCAGAACCACCAAGAAAGAAGCCTGGGAAGACCCCTGGGCCCAGGGTCCCAAATGCACACAAGCTCAGAGGAGCTGAGGGACCTGCTCACCCACACCCCATCTCCCTGAACTCCCTCCTCCCTCACCCCTCCACTCCCACACCTCCCACCTCCCCTCTAGCTTTTCCACTGGTCACTCCCTGCAGCCGACTCAGCCAGGATCAAACCATGCATGAGCCAAGTTCCAGGTGTGCTTAGAAAGGGTCCTTTATGTTGGCACAGCCCCACCTTATCGAACTTCCAGTTTCTCCAAATGGCCTCTATATTCCCCTCATGGTCAATCCCAACCTCCCTTTTCCCGGCACCCCAATCCAGAGCCACATCCACCAGCATGACCAGGTTCCGCGTTCAAACCAGCCCCACCCGACGTCTGCATCCCTGAAGGCAGAGATGATTTCTATTCTGATGATTCTAGTCTCACACATATGAGGGTGAGAGGGTGGGGAGATTTCCATCTCACACAACCTGACCTGGGGACACTATTTGGAAGCCCCAGGCCTGGTCTGCAGCCTAGCCTACAATCCTGCCCTCCTCAATACCTCACCTCCTCCAACTGCCTCCTGTTTTCTTAGCACAAACTTTCTTTTTCTTTTCATCTAAGCTCTCTTTTCCCCTCAACTAAAGAGGAAAGGATTTGAAAAGTTATTTTTTTAATGCCATAAAACAAGTCCCTTTTTGAGCTAACCACACCTCATAATGAGGCTTAAACCCACTGCCAGATTAATCATGCCAGAGCCCAGCTCTCTGTCACACCCTTGCTCAAAAACCCTCCATGGCTCTCCATTGCCTGAAGGATAAAAGTACTCGGCACAACCATAAAATAGCAAGTGGGATCCAATGTACTTGGGATGTGTGTGGAAAGAATAGAGTAATAATGTGAAGAATGCAACAATAACAATAAAAATATAATCTAACAATTATTGAGCACTTACTACGTGCTCCACACGTATTACAACATCTTACTTCCATTACCTCACAGGGTTATAATAACGCGCACAACAAGGCTGCCAGGTGGGTGCTATTACTGTCCACGCTTTAGGGTTAGAGGTCGCAGTGAGGAACAGGGCTGAGAGGGGAAGTTCGAGAAATCCAGGCCATCGCAGTTGCAGCCTTCTTTTTCCCCACTGGGTGGGAAGCATACACTGGCCTGGGAAACCCTGCAGGCCCAGGTCTCTGGATAGACACTGCCACCCTGAGAAAACCCCCAGCTCTTCCTGGAACCCACCGCTGCATTCCTGTGTTCTAGCCAGAGATGCCCAATCTTTGCCGGCTGCACTGACCCATTTGTCAGCCTGGCCCTAGATTGTCCCCCCAGGGGTCTGTCCTCCCCAGAAAACAGCTCGAGAGCCAGGCTCTGACTTCCACATTCACCCCGATTCTTTTAAGAGAAGACAGGTGCACAGCACTTCACAGTGTACAAACCGCTTCATCTGGACCTCACATCAACCCAGGGAGATGAGCAGGGTACAGTATGAGGCCATTACCCAGACAAGGAAATAACTGTGCCGCTCAGAATGTTCCAGGCGCTGTTTAATAATTTAATCCTCCCTCTGAGATTACCATTATCCCCCTTTACAGATAAGAAAACTGAGGCACAGAGAAGGGAAGTGGCTTACATAGCCTCATGTCAAATTAGTGGCATCAATGACCAGACAGGCCTTGAACCAGGTCTCCCTGCGCAGTCAGTGCCTGGAGGCCACCAGCACAGCCAAATGAACCTCAAAGGCCAGAGGAGTCTGATGTATCTCCCTGCTGCTATTGACCATCCAAAACCTACTGGACACCAAACGCGTGTGGCAGGCCTCTGGCCAACCACTTAGGCTGGTTTTCACCAGCCCCCACGGCGGGAAGCCAGAACCACTAAGTCTGATTCTGGTGTGTTCACCCAGAGCCCCCAACCCCATGCTGGTCCCCCAGCACCTCAGCCAAAGCCGCCCACCCCTCCCCCCAGCCTCTCATCCCCACCCACTGGTCCAAGTTTCCATTCCCTCAGCAGCATGAGCTCAGTGGGAAGGCAATCTGATTACAAGCAGTCCCGGCCTCAGGGTCGCCAAGGGTGTGGGTGCCATCCAGGGCATTACGCAGGCGCTGGGGGGAGACAGCACAGGGAGCCTTGGACTTGGAGGCGAGGCTCCACCGCCATCACAGTGGGCAGCTTCCTGAGCCTGAGGTTTCCAAACTTTATCACTGTGGTCTTACCTAACTCTCCAATGGCTATGTGGCTCAATGTGACCATGGACGTGAACGTGCTTTGGAAAACAGACAATACAGTTCAAACACGAGGGGACTAACAGTTTTATTCAACTGGACAAGCTTTCCCTGAGTGTCCCAGGCCCAATGAAGGGCAATGAGGACCCAGGGAGGAACAAACACAGTCCCAGCCCCCATGATCTACTGCCTGGTCAGGGAGATGGACAGTGAACAGGTGATCACCACACAGGTGGGTCAGAGCTGTGCAAAGGGATGCTCAGGGACCTGCAGGGGCCCCGAGAAGGAGCCCAAACCCAGCCTGGGGGTCAAGGAAGGTCTCCTCAGGTCTTGAAATGAGTTTTAAAAGACCAACAGGAGCTAGTCAAATAAAGCAGGAGGCAAGAGCCCTCTAGGCAGAGAGAAGGGAGTAGGGGAAAGTGCGGACACAGAGGGAGTAGGGTGCTTTCAGGGTAAGGAGAGCTGGGGCTGGAGGAGGAGGTGACAGATAGATGACATAGCAAAGGACGTGGCACACAGTAGGCGCCTGTCCCCACACTCCCTCATGGACTCAGGTCCAAGCTTAGGACTCCAAACTCCCTTTCTGCAAGCCGGCCCTCCCTGGCCTGGACCCCATCTGCCTTCCCTTCTCCGTGGGTAGGGACCCAGTGTTCCAAAAGAGCCCCACTGACCTGATCTTCTGGGCTCCAAACTGGCACCAGCCATTAATTAAGATCATGCCGAGGAGAGACTGGTGAGGCAGGAGCACCACCCAGGGAGAAAGCCCAGGCTGGACAGATGCTGCAGGACCCCGTCTCTGCCTTGTAATGGCTGTGTGACCTTGGGCAAGTTGCTCCGGGGCTCAGACCCCAGATTTGCGGTAAAAGGAGTCAGTGTGGACAAGATGACACAAGGCTTCAGCATTGTCCTGCATGCACCATTAAGTGTTCAAGAGAGGGAGCTAAATTCTCACTGTCCTAGTAAACTGAGGTTGTCTCCCAAACTCCGGGCCAGAGGGTTACTGGATGAGCATGAAATGCTGTGCGGGCAACAGCCCTGCTGCAGAGGGCAGCCGCGGTCGTGGGGCAGGGACAGGGCGAGGGCAGCCTCAGTGGAAGGCAGTTCAGGGCCGTTCTGCGAAAATTACTGGCTCTCTCTCATACCCTACAGGACAGAGCAGGGCCAGGGGGCGAGTGGTTCCTAAAGTCAGTGAAAATGTGACAACCCACATTAGGTCCATATCTGTTTAAAAAGCCTGCTATGTGGTCTGCAGGGGTCAGTGGGACACAGGAAAGCCCCAGGCTATGTTGCCCTCTGCTAGACTTCAGCCACATCCCCAGCGAGGTGACCTCCCACCTGTAAAGCATGAGTTAGAAGCCCTCAAGGTCACAAAAAGTCCACCGAGATGTGTGCAGAACAAGAAGGGTAGGTGAAGGGTGGGGGAGCAGGGTGAGGGAGGGAGTAGAGATCAAGGAGAGGTCCATCAGGGCTGGCTGAATGGACACCTTCCAGACAGAAAGTGGCCACCAAGGTAGGGTGACAGCCAACAAAGGTCGTCTCCCCTAGCAAGCTCATTCTTCCTGGTCCCTCAGAACTCCCTCTGGCACCTGCATAGGAAGCCTTCCCCTGTCCCCCAGCCAGGACGAGGTCCCACCTGGCCACTCTGCACATCATTGGGGTGACTTGCCGGTCTTCACCATCCAGCTGGGAGCTCCCTGAGGGCAGGAAGCCTGTCTAAGGCTGGCATGGAGCCTGCATCAGGGAGTAAACCGCCCAGCACAGTGGAGGGATCGGGCTGAGCCAGGGCCACTGCCCTGTGTGTGGGGTGTGGGGTTGGAACTGGGCCTTTGAGCAGGGCTCCCATAGGCAAGAGCTTGGAGCCTGGAGTCAGAACAGAGGAGGGGAAGCAGCCTAGAGAAGCCTGTGGTCCTGGGGCCCATTAACTGGCACTTATTGAGCACCTACTGAATACTAGGGTATTCTGTTCACATACAGTGCCTCATTTAGCTGTAGCAACTACCCCAGAGATGAAAACTTCCCATCTGTAAAATGGGAGATGAAGCAATGCAGCCAAGTTCACCCATCTTAAGAGAGTCTCAGGTCTGACTTAGGATCCTTTCCTCAGCCCCCCTTGACCTCTGTACCTGGTATCAGCAGACAGAAGGAGGGCCAAACCCACTATCAGGAGGCTGCACTCCAAGTACAGAGATGCCTGAAATGCAAGACTCCCCAGGGCTACTTGGATCCCAGCAGTAACCCTCGCTTTACAAGGTGGGACCATTCTGAGGGTTTTCCTCCCCTCAGGGAGCCGGCAAGCTCCAAGTGGCTAATGCTGTGCTCTGCAGAGGGTTGAGTTTAATAAAACTAGAAGCAGCTAATGGCTAACAATAAAAAATAATATTTTTCCTTCAAGCAATTAAATTGTAATATAGAGCTCACTAATTCCTTCCTGTTCTTTCCCATGGGATCTCAGATCAAGCACCAGGAGAAATAAATTATGTGTCGCTATTCCCCACTTAAAACCTAAGTTTTAAAGAATCTGTGGGAGAAAAACTGCCTCCTTCATTAAGGCAGAAATCTCTGAGGATTTTTATGATGGTTTCATTACAAGTTACTTTTCTGCAAATGCAAGACCCACGACCCACCCCCATCTTAAAGACTGATTAACTCACCTCTTGCCCCTTCTCCAAAGAACCACAGTGCATAAAAATGAAGGGTAGCGGAGCACAGCTAGAAGCTCTCCATAGCTCCCTGTGTCCACAGGGAAACAAAACTCCCCTCCCTGCCTCCCCATCTTGTCCTGGCACACAAGGCCCTCCTACCCTATTTCTCTCTGTTCTGAACTCATTGCTGCTCCTCACACATGCCCTCTGCTCTCCCACCTCTGTGCCTCTGCCCACACTGAGAGTGCTGCCTGAATTCCCTTCCCACCAATGCTCCATTCCCGAGCTGGAGCAGGCGGTCCCCTCTTGGAACTCCTGCAGCATTCTGTCTTGTCAAGACCTTCTTTTGGCCTTGGGTGACAGCCTCCTGGGAGAGCCACCTTGGACTAGGAACAGAACACCTTCAACATGGCATCACCATGCAACTGACTCATCTCTGTACGCCCCTCCACTGTGCCTAGCATGGTGCCCAGGATTTTATTGGAGGTGCATGCTGATCCACTGTGTGAATTAATAAATGAACTTAGTAACCACTGAGGCCCATTTCCCTCAAGACCAGGAAGGGAACTGGGAGGAGGCAGCACAAGGACCCTCTGGACACTAACCAGGTAGTGGGAGGGACAGTCACACAGATACAACCCTAAGAATAATGCAATGACTGGCTCTCTAAGCAAAGTAGGGGAAAGACACCACCTGAAATCCCTCAATGTCTCCCTGGCCTACCAGGTAGTTTGGACTCCCTTACCTTGGCATTCAAGGCCCTTTGTGAGCAGGTTACCAGCCTCATCACCCTATTTCCCACTTCTTAATCTAGTCACCTTACACATGCAATTGCTCCCCACCACTCTGCCTAAGAAATTCCTGTTCATCCTTCAAAACACAGTTCACTGTCGCCTCCCTGATCCCTCCCTCCTCTGGGTGGGCCAGTGTCTGTTCTTGAGCTGCCTCCACCCGGGCTGTGAGCATTCCCAAGATAGGCTCAGAGGATCGAATCCACTCAAAGCAAAGGGCTCGCTCCTACAAAGGGCTCAGTGAGCATCAGTGGAGCTGAACTAAACAGAAACTCGGAGGAAGAAAGAGGAACAGTTCTGCTGGAAGGACCTACCCATCCTCCATGCGAATGTTTACTTAGCATTATTCTGTGCCAGACATGTTTTTTCTCCCCCTTATATATATATATATATAATATATATATTTTTTTTATTGAAGTATAGTCAGTTTACAATGTTTTGTCAATTTCTGGTGTACAGCACAATACTTCAGTCATACAGGAACACATATATATTCGTTTTCATATTCTTTTTCACCAGATTTACTAGTAATTTACTACCAGATATTGCATATAGTTCCCATGCTATACAGTATGAACTTGCTGTTTATGTATTTTATGTATATTACAGACAGTGTTCTAAATGCTTTGCCAGTATCATCTCACTTCATCCTAACAACAACCTATGAGATAGATGCTACTACTGTTATTTCACAGATGAGGGAGTGGAGGTGTAAAGAGATTAAGAAACTTGCTGAGGTCACAGAGCCCATCAGAGGCGGATCTGGGTTCAGAGGCAGTGCTTCTAACCACTGCAGCCAATACCTCTCTGAAATACAAGATCTGGTGGGGCCAGATCAGAGTTATTGTAGCAACCAAATCCCTTACCCCTTATGTTTGAAACCCTCCCTGTCTCCACATCCGTTTTCTGACGTCTGCCCTCCTCTGCCCCGGAGAGGCCTTCTACGCTGCCCAGGCCGACATTCCGAGGACTCCCCACCACACCCACTCCATAGCCCCAGACCAGACAGCAAACAAACAGGACACGATTAAAGAACCAAGCAGAAAATCCCATAAACTCTCCCAGGAGCACGCCCCTCCCGCCTGCCCCGGTGTGGGATGTCTGAGTTGGGGAACGACCTCAGCCCGCAGCTCTGAAGACAAGTGCGACGACGGGCGAGGGCCCCATGGGACGCACTCCAGAAGATGACGGGGAAGGAGTTCCAGACGGTGCTTTTCCACCCGAAGACTTCCGAGTCCCTGATGCCACAGAGCAGGAACAGGAGCCAACTCGGCTAGTGCTTCAAGGTCTCCTCGGCTCCCCGAAGGCAGCTTTTGGCCTGAGCCTGTGAGGTTTCCCCGTTACCCAGGGCTCTCCTCCACTCAGGGTCTGACAATGCCAAGCGGCAAGGTCACGAGCTGTCTGCAGGCCGTCCTCCACCCCAAGTCCTGTGCAGGCACCACTGCCTCTGGGCACCAGCCCCACTTCCCCTCCACCTGGCTCCCCATTCAGTGACAAGACACTGTGAGCCACAAAGACCAAACCACTGTCCAGTCGCTGCCACCTGGACACAGGTAGACAGATGCTGCCGCCAAAACAGTCCCTTCCTGAAAGCACAACATCGAGAGCTTCCCAGCCAGGAGTGCCCGCCAGACCTGCTGTCATCACGGGGCTGCTCATATTCCCTCCCCTGTTTCTCTGCCAGGCTCCATTCCCTGAACGCCCAGCCCCTTCCACAGGCACGCCATCTCACAGTTTACGAGCCCTTCGACCTCAATGATCTCATTGGATTCCTGCCATAGCCCTGCGTGGGCAGCGTCCTGATCTCTTTCTACTAGAGGAGGAGGTGACAACACTTCAGAGTCAAGTGACTCACCCAAGGTCCCACAACTGCTAACGACCATCACAGTCATAAATGGAGCCACCTAAGAGTAATGGCAGTTGTGCTTGCCACAAGCCTCGTGCTCCACATTTTACACCCGTTATTGTTTTTAGTGCCTTGTTGTGGTCTACTCGGGCTGCCGTAACATAATGCCATAGACTGGGTGGCTTAAACAACAAATGTTTATTTCTTACCATCTGGAGGCTGGAAGTCTGAGATCAGGGTGGCACGGGGTCAGTTTCTAGTGAGGGCTCTCTTCCTGGTTTGTAGATGGCCACCTTCTCGATGTGTCCTCATATGTCAGAGAGAGAGAGAGACAGAGCTCTCTGGTGTCTATTCCTATAAAAGCACTAATCCCATCATGAACCCCATTCTCATGAATTAGGTTTAGATGAGGCCCCATCTAAATACATCACACTGGGAGGTGGGGTGCTTAGGGCTTCAACATATGAATTGGAGAGGGGCATTATTCAGTCCATAGCATGCCTACTACAACCTGTGTTTACTAAAGAGGACACTGAAGCACAGAAAGGTTGAGTCATCTGCAAAAGTTCACTCAGCCAGAGAAGAGCTAGGATTCCAATCTAGGCCTCCCTGACCTAGAGCCGGGACTCTGAGCTGGGCAGCCTCTGTCAGGTGATGGCAGAGCCCAGCTACATGCTCACCCAGAGCCTCGGCCCCACCACTGTCCTACGCTACCCCAAACGTTCTGGAACACAGACAGTGCACAAGGCACTTGACCTGGAGGAACTGACGCACAATGGAGAACTCAGGTGCTCCTGCTCTCAATACTTATCCCAGGCTACCACCGTCCTCGTCTCCCCCTTACAACAGGCTTACACCACTGATCCTGTCCTCCTCATTTTCAGGTTAGGAAACTGAGGCCCAGAGGAAGGGGTGGGAATGGGAAAATGCAAGGCTCAGCGGCTCCAAAGCTGTGGTTTCTTCCCAAGATATCATCTATGAAGTGTTTACTTCTCGGCCCAGACAGCCTGCCAAGGGGGAAGGGGATGGAGAGCCCGCTGAGCAATGGCTTGGCTGCACCAGGTGTTACTGCCCAGAGCACACAGCGAGATGTGTCCTTAGAGGAGGGGGACGGGTCAGATCAGGGAGGAGTTCTGCTTTTCTTATTTGTTTTTTAAAAATTGAGATGTAATCTTTCTTTTTTTTAAAGTGTTACTAAAACTTTTAAAGTATACTCTTGATGGTTTTAGTATATTTGCACACTCACCACTTTTATCTAACTCCAGCACATTTTCATCAACCCCAAAAGAAACGCATACCTGCTAGCTGTCACTCCCTGTTTTTCACTCCCTTCAGCCCCTGGCAACCACTAACCTACTTTCTATCTCTAGAGATTTGCCTATTGTGGGCATTTCCTATAAATGGAATCATACAGTGTGGGGTCTTCTGTGTCTGGCTCCTTTCACTGAGCATAACGTTTTCAAGGTTCATCCATGTTGTAGCATAATCAGCACTACATACTTGTGGCTTGATCTCTCCATCAGTAAAACAGGATTGATAACACCTGCTTTATTCCTGCCACAACTCTGTTACAGTGGGGGAATAATATTCTATTGAGCAGATAGGTGACATTTTGTTCATCCACCCATCAGCTGATGGGCATTTTGGGTTGTTTCTATTTTTTGGCTATGATGACATTGCTATTAATATCTGCATACAAGTTTTGTCTAGATGTATGTTTTCTGCCTCCTAAGTCAAAAAAGACAAGGCTGGGAACACACTTTGGAAACTAAAGGACTGCACCACCATTAGCAATTAATTACTTTACCAGAAAACCCAGCTTCCTCTGCAGTCAGCCCAGTGCCCTGGCCCTGGACATAATGCCCAGCAAACAGTTGGCATTTAACAAATGTTTATAGGAAGCAGGCAGGCTTCACGCATTTTTCCGCCCCTGCATTTGCTCCCAGAGTTGACTTCTACCTCAAATCTCTTTCCATCAAGGCCAGCAGGGTGTTACACGGTCAAGATAGGACAGGCGCTAGACCCCTGTCCTGGCTCCAAGGTCGGTGCTCCTCCCCTTGCCAGGCGGCCTCCCCAGGAGGATACCAAGGCTCTTTCCTCACCTGTAAAAGGGGGTGATAACAGCACCTGCTTCATAGGGTTATGGTGAAGATTAAGTGAGTGAACACAAAGAAAGAGCTTAGAACAGGGCCAGGCACAGGATGAATGTACAGCACCCGTCAGCACAAGGGAGCTTTCCCCTGCACTTGCCCTCTCTGCCCTGCCAAAGTGTGGGGAGCACAGACCCGAGGCCTGCGGGGGGGCGGGTGGCAGGGCTTCCCGGCTAGGGCAGGAGCAGGAGAGAGAGAGGCTGACCCCAAGCCACAAGGCAGTGGGCCAGCTTTCTGCTCACCCGCCCACCCTGAGTCACACTCACCGTCCAGGACCAGGGCGCCCCTGCTGGCAACCCCAGGTAGCAGCGTGCAAGGGTGGGGGCTGTTCTCCACTCGGCTGTCTGCCCTGAATGATTAATAAGGAACAATTGTGTCAGCAAGGGACCGTCTGCCTTGGAACGTCAGCCACAGAAGATTCTGGCCATGTTCTCTGCGTGGCCATAAAACCCTAAGCAAAGAGCCAGCCCTGACCAGTCTGCTAAAGCCCTCCCACAGCCCTGGGGATCCTGTCCTCAGAAGCCCAGCCTGCCCGCAGGGCTTATGGGGGGAGGAGCACCGGAGACCACGACAGCGAGGCTGAGGGCTCAAGTCTTTCAGCAGACCGTCTCTCGCTTTGAAGTCTGCCGGACCCAGAAGGGAACTCCTGCTCTGCCACTCTCCAGCACGGGAAGATGACTTCGCCTGCCAGCCTCAGCCACATTCAACGCAAAAGGCAATCCCAACCCTCCTGGCAGGGTCCTTGTGGCAGCTGATGTTATTGTGCACTGACCCTGTGCCCTCCTCTGTTCTGAGCTCTTTCTGCATACTAGCTCACTTTACCTTCACCACCACCCTAGGAAGTGGACACCATTAGGATCCCCATTTACAGAGGACACAAGACAGAGAGGTGTTTGAGAGACATGTATGCAAGGTGCCTGGTACAGGCTCTGGCATCCAGAGCTGCTCAAAGCATAAGTCCTCACTCCTCGAGTGGATGGCGGCAGGGTTTGGAGTCCCTGAAAGTAATAGCACAGCCCTCGTCCCAAAGAGGCCACAGAGTCAACTGGTCCCCACACAGCCCGCAAAACAAACTTCCCGGCCCTGGGGTGCCCAGAGACAGGGGAGGTTCTGTGGATTCTGCCTGTGCAGGCGGAAGGCTTTCCAGTTCCCCACTTTAAAACAGGGTGCTGGATGGGCCAATCTCTGCCACAGACCCTTCGTGGCCTCCAGATTCTGTAACCATGGCCAGGGAGATGCAGGGCACGAAAGTACTCTGGATCCCTCCAAACCGCACACGTTTAAGCCTCTTAGATTTTCCAATTTTAATCAAGCCTACCCCAGAGCAACATTCTTCAATAAGGGGGGATTTGTTTAGCTTGTTCTGAGAATCAGCATTACCTACTGAAGAAACAAAACCCTTCTCCCCTGGTCCCACTTGTGCATTTAAGACCGTACGTGGCCTTCAAAAGTCCTTCTCTCTCCACTTATTAAAAATGTCTACTCGTGCCAGAGGGTGCAGAACACGGAGCCTTCTCCCAGGATCAACGTGCTCACCTTGTGTAACAACTCCTTTAACTGCATCCTACCTGCTCACTGTTGTCAGCACTACTTTTGAGCCACTGTAACAAAGTTGTAGCAGGAATAAAGCAGGTATTACCAATCCTGTTTTACTGATGGAGAGATCAAAGCACAGAGAGGATAAGTAACTTGCCCAACGACACACAGAGCTAGCAGTAGAGTTGTTCCCCTGTTGGTACCCAGAGCTTTTAATTCAGTGGACTCTCCATCTTTCACTCAGCCTCACCAGCCTAAGCCGGGATGAGGGGGTGGGGAGAGGAAGGGGATGGGAGGGAGAGGGGGAAGGGGGGCTCCCATTTAGGATAGAGGGAACTAGAGGAGCTTCCGGCTTAACGCATCACTCCAACTCTGGGAGTCCAGGGTCTCTCCAAGAATGGAGCATTGGGGTGGGGATAGAGCAGGCCTGTCCTGCAGTGGGACAGACCTCAGCTTAGCTTCTGGTTCTGTGAGACTTGGTAGCCCCCAAATCTTGAGCAGGTCACTTCCCTCCCAGAAATGCCTCATAATGAGAGAGATGACAGCCACCCCAGTTGAGCGCTGCAAGGTTAAAGGAGGCGATGCTCTGTGAAACCTTCCAGGTGAAGCATGATCATTGCTATTATTTTATATATAGGGTCTGCCGTTTTCCAAGTGCTTCCATAGGCACTTCTCATAGGAGGCAGAAAAGGGACTGCTTTCCCCATTTTGCAGATAAGTAAAGGGAGGCCAGGGGAGGGGGAATGAGGAGGGGGAGCTTGGACTCACACCTGCTCCCTGCACACACCTAATAGGGCACGGGGCAATAAACGAAGGAGGCTTTGGCTCCTGAGGACCCTTCCTAGGCCCCGTGCTGCCTCCTGGGAAGATCTGGCAGATTCTAACCTGGTGTCGGCCTCAGTCCAGAACCTTCACATCTACTATGGTATCGGACTCCCTAACAACTATCTATCATATAAGGACACCGAGGCCCAGAGGGAGAAAGCTACTTGCCCAAGACACCCAGCTGGCAAGTGGCAAGGCCAGAAGGTGAGTCCAAGTTGGCTGCTTCCAGAGCCAGCCTCACCACAACCCCAGATTCCCTCCTTAGACCTGCATCTCTATGAAAATGAGATGTACAATCTCCAGGGAAATGGCAGATAATGATCCATAAGGACTTACACAGAGAGGAAGTCAACGTTTTCAAAAGTGAGCTTTTCTATTATGAGATGTGGAGGGGGCTGGCATCCTTCCTTCTCTCCTCTGTCCTACAAAGCAGCTAAGCTAGTTAGAGGTCCTAAAAAGAAATTTTAAATATAAAAATATCCAATCTTGTTCTCCTTAGCTCTCAGATCACCTGCCGCCAGGTATTCAGAAAAGGAAAAAAAAAAAGTGAGTGTTCTGGCTGTGCTCAGTCCCATGGGTCGGCAGCACCCTCTGACCCTATCCTTCTGAAGCAACAGGAGGCAGAAGTAGGGAGGGAGCAGGAGGGAGGGCGAGAGAAGGATGGGGTGGGGTAGGGAAAGCCTTCCATCCCAAGCTGTTTCCACTTTTTATATTTACCCAAATCCTTTAATTGACCTCCATGGAAAGACTCCCGATTAGGCTAATCCTGCCTACCGAGCTTTCCCATTAATGCTCCTGGGAAGTCTCAGGAAGGCCAAGGGAATACCCCACGTCCCAGTGCAGGAGTCAGCAGGCAGGACCTTGCTGGCCATCTGCTGCCCAGCACAGCCCCATCGGAGCAGCCTGGACAGCACTAGGAAAGGCTGTGGAACCTGAAGGCCTGGGTTCCAGCTGCAGTCTCCTACTGGCAGTGACCTTGGCAAGTTAGCCTCTGTGCACCTCCATTCAAGTGACAATAACACTGGCTCATGTACTATGGAGCACAGACAGTAATGGTATTATTCACCCCATTTTATGGGTGAAGCAATGGTATTATTCACCCCATTTTATGGTGACAGTGAATGGCAGAGCCAGGATCTGAAAGCAGTCCCAACGGGCTGCAGACAACACTCTCAACCCCGTGCCATTCAGATGCCCCTTCAGCAAGGTGACAACCTCAGAGTTGCTGCGAGGTTCAGCTAGACTCTGCAGGAAACCACTTCTGAGACAGAGCCTGGCACACAGTAGGTGCTCCTAGAAGGAGCGTTCTTTCTCTTCCCTCTTCCCCAGGCAGTTGAGAGCAAGAGGGGCTCCTCATATCCATTTTTTCAGACCTCTATGCAGTCTAGCTCCCTAGCTGGAAGTCACTACAAACAGGTTCCACCCTACCAAAGGGACTGCCTGCCACCTTCCGCATTTCCTGCAGCCAGCTGAGGGGGCGACTCCACCATCCAGGCCCCATCAGGGACTGCCTCCTTCTCTCTGAACCTGGCCTTTCAAAGGGGCTTTCATTTATAGGGCTTTAATGTCTCACATGATTTAATCGGAAACACGTGCCTTGTAAATATCATCTGTCATGTTCCATTAGGTTCACAGGGAAAAGTACAAGTCAATAAACAAAGGTTGCAGCATAAATCTACCTTGAACACATAATACCTCAAATAAGAAAATCAAAACATGTGTGGCCTCTGACCTATGGAGTTTCATGAGCGGGAACTCTGGGTATAGTCAGGAACATTTCTAAATGTTCATAATTAATAGGGAGGCTGGAGCTGGTCCTGTGCAGAAGGCAAGTGCATGCAGCACCCTTCAACAAAAGAATCTGCGTCTGCAGCACCTGCTAAATCACAAAGCATTCCTAGTTGGACCAAAAACTGGCCATCTCCACTGCAAAAGACTGAGAGCCCACGAAGCTTCTTTTTTTAAAGGAAGGAATGTTTCTCCCCATTTTCTTCATACAGAAGATGCAGGAGAGAAAGATAGGATACCTTCCCTCTTCCCTTTCAATCCCCTTCCTCCCTGGCATTCTCCCAGGCTGTTTAGAGATCCCTGAAATGGAGACGGTGGAAAGAGGATGAGGCCTGGGGAGTCAAAGAACCTTGGGTTCGAGTCCCAGCTCTGATATTTAGGACCGAGTGGCTGCTGCCAGCGTCTTGTCTGACCCTCATCTAATACAAAAGCAGTTAATTACAATATGTTCTGTTCCAGTGTTCCTGCTATTAAATGCATCAAAACCATTTATTAACTTTTTCCTCAAAAAGAAACGAAAAAGTCATCTTTGATGAGGTACTGGACAAAGACAGGGCTCATGTACCCCTAACACATGCCCTACTCAGGACTGGTGCTTCCAGACACACACGTCCATCCACTCCCCCGACTGAGGCTTTCCCCAGAGCTTTGAAAGGAAAGCAAAAGCTTAAGGCAGCTTGATAGAGTAGGAAGACTCAGTTTTCTCATCTGCAAAATGGGGATAGCACCTCCTCCCTCACAAGATTGTTACAAGGCTTATTACTCAAGATGGTATATTCAACAATGCCACCATAAAACATGTCTCTCCTACTAATTAAATTCATAGATCCCAGAGTCATGGTCTAAAAGACTGAACAGCTCATCTCATCCCAACTCTTAATTTTGTGGTTCTGGGCTGGGGGCTCAGAGTGGATGAGGCACTGGCTTTACCCAGCAAGTTTAGAGAGGCCAAGGCTGGATCCGGGAATCGATGGCACTGAGGATTATGTGGCACCTTGTCTGCATATTTCAGCGGGTCCCACAGTACTGTGGCCTCCTAGGCTGAACCTGGCCTCCCTTCCCTGGGAAGTCCTCCCCCGCCACGCCTCTGACCGCCTGGAATCCCTGCTGTACAGATGCACTCCAGTTTGGAACACAGCACACATATGCACAGAGCCTGGGAGTTGTATCTTTGCCCAGACTTGTCTCTCTGCCAACTAGACTAGAAACTCCCCCGGGGAGCCTCGCCCACACCCGGCACACAGAGGCACTCACTTCATTCATTCACTATCTGCCTCCCTGACTAGAATGCAAACTCCACAAGGTCAAGGATTGTCTGTCTTATTCACCACAGTATCCCAAGCGTGCAGAAAAGTGTCAGGTACACAGCAGGCACTCAATAACTACTGAATACGTGGATTTGTTAAAGAAATGAAAGGATGATCCCTGTCTTGAGCTTCCATGTATTACAAAATGTCAGAGCTGGAAGGGACTTTAAAATCAAACCCCAGGAACTCCACTGACCCAGGACATATACCAGACTAGTACTCCAGAATCTAACATAGGGCTCATACATACATACTGGGGTCTTGGAAATATATTTGTTGATGGTATGAAGGTGAATAGTTGGGTGGCTAAGTGGGGAGCAGGATAGTTGGTTCTTCCTGACAGTTAGATGGCTTCATGGTTGGTTATACAGATGGGTGGGTGAGTAGTAGGTGGGGGAACAGATGGTTAGATGGATGGACACATGAATGGTAAATGGATAAATGGACATGTAGGTGGAAGGGAAAAGAAAGACGGAAGGGAAAGACGCATTCAGATTTACTGTCTGATCTGATTCATCTTTAAAGGAAGGTCAAGAAGTTTATAGTCTCCTTGATGTCAAAGACAGAAAGCCACACCTACCTCCAATGAATCCTCACAGAGGCAATTCTGATTCACCTCATGTAAAACACTGATGAGTGATCATACAGGGAGGCATGAAGATGGATGTGGGGCTGGGTGGGCAAAAGAACAGTGGATATCTGAAAGTCTTCATGTCAGGGCAATGGTGGCTGGGCAGATGCAGAGGCACCTGGGAGTACCCAGAGATGTACACAAGGATAGGAGGGGAGTATGTGGACAGAAGAACAGGGAGTTTGGACAGGGGACGTACAAGGCACAGAGATTTATATCTATGTCGCCATTTTCCTGGGATGGCATACTGCCCACACCCCTCCATCCAGCCCTAAAGGAGTGGGGAAGCTCTGACATCCACTCTGCAAACCCCCACCGGGACAAGCCATTCATCTCAGAGGAGGGCACCTTCTTGCTGAAGCTCCAGAGCTCTGGGTGCTGCCCTCTGCTCACCCAAGCCCCCTAAACCATGCCTCTCCTCCAGCAGGCGCTCTGAATCATAGTCCACGGTAAGGTGTCGTCCCGACCAGACTATAAACGAAATAAACAGCCACGCAGCCTTTTGCATTTCGCACATTTGGGTTGTGTGTGGCCAAGAGGCTATGGACTCTCACTGCAAGTGGCAGGAACCCCGGGAAGCTGTGAGCTACGGCGGCCCTGGTCATACAACATTTCAAGTCCTCTAGCGTGCTTTATCTCGTTTCATCTTCACAAGCCTCCAAGGCAAAATGAAGAAACCAAAGTTCCGAGAGGTGAAAGGCACTTGCCCAAGGTCGTACAGTGAGAGGACCGTCCCACTGACTCCAAGTCCCATGCTCTGTTGCTGAAACTTGCCTTCGAGGCTCTGTTAACACTCCTTGTGGGGACAACACCACCTATATCACGGGGAGAGTGAGAGAGCCTAAACAAGCTCTCCACCATTAGCGAACGCCTAGAACAGTCCCTCCCACCCTTCCCCTGCCGGGTCCGGGAAGAACTGCCTGAGCTGGTCCTGCAGGGCCTGTCCCCGGCGCTGTGAAGCCCGACACAGTGCCAGTCATGCTCGTGCAAATGTGGTGCCTCCCCACAGACCCCCAGCACATGTGGGAAGCCGGTGCCAGGCACCCTCCCACGCATGTGAATGTTCCTAAACAGAGTAATTAGAGTGGTGTTTAGGTAACTTTTACACAGGCCCCCTAATCAGAATCACATGTGGGATGGAGTCAGCGATGGTGGCTGAGCTAGAGGAGGCTGGTCAGCCTCCTCCCCCTGCACAACTGCCACCTCTTCCGCCTTCCCCTAAGCCGTGTTTCCCTGACTACACACGCCCCCCCACCTCCCACCCCAAGACCAAAACTACCCACACCCTATTACAGGCCCACAGGAAAACACTGTGGGACCAGAGCCAAGCCACTCACCGGTAGTTCTGCAATCACAGCATGACGTACACAAAGCCAGACTCAGAATGGACCTTAAAGACCCTCCACTAGAACGCAACAGGTGAGGAAACTAAGAGAAGACTTGCTCACCCAAGGCTACCCAAGGAATTACTGGTGTGATCTTCCCCAAAACCAGGTGTGACCAGGTCCTTCCCCTGCTCAAAAACCTCCCATGACTTCCTGTCACTCTAAGGATAAAGCTCGAGTCTTTCTGCCTACCCTCCAGGTGGGCAGAGCAGTGGGCCCTGGAATCCACATCTCAGTTCAGAGCCCCGCTCTGTCCCTGACCTCTCAGAGCCTTAGTTTCCTGTGTGTTAAATGCAGCCCACAATAGGGAAGTGAACTATTTCATTAACCCAGTGGGAAGCACTTAGTTCCATACCTGGCCTGCAGTGTGACCTTGATAAGTAGCAGTCATTCCACAAGCAAACACATTCCTAAAAGAGCACCAGCTGTAGAATCCAGTCTGAAAACCATGATTTTCAGTCCCATCCTTCCTCTTATTTGCTGTGTGATCTTAAACTAGTTACTTGGTGTCTCTGGGCTTCAGTTTCCCCACCCATCTCTTGAGAAGACAGGACCTGATGGATGATCTCTAAAGGTCTATGCTGATACACTGGCCTGTGGATCTGGGGTCCGGCAGGTCCTGGGAAGTAGCAATCACGGCCCCAGCCCCATCCTCATCTTTAGTGGATTATTTAAGACCCAGCACAACTTGAGTCCATTTTCCATTTTCAGTTTCATTCTGGCCACTTTCAGCCAATCTCCTGCAACACCTAATTCCTCCCCAGTGCCCAACACACTGGGCTGTCTCTCACCAGGCCTTTACACAGTCTTGGCTGGCACGGTGCTTCCTCAGTTTTGATGTGCGAATGAATCACCGGGAATCCTGTTAGAAAGGAGATTCTGGTTCAGCAGGTCTGGGGTGGGGCTGAGAGCCTGCATTTCTAAGCTCCAAGGTGATACTGATGCTGCTGGTCTACAAATCACACTTTGAATTGCAAGGGCCTAGAATGCCTCTCCCTCCTCACCCTTCAAGGCCTGGCTCAAGCAACCCCTCCGCTGAGACGCCTGCACCTGCAGCAGGAGTCATAAAGCCCATGCAGACCTCCTGTGTGTGGACTGATGATCAGCACCCAGCGATGCTCACAACAAGAAGCTTCCCCACCCATGTCCCAGCAAGGCCCCTGGGAGGGCAGGGCATGTCCCCGTGCCCAGCACAGGATTTGCACAGGGGGAGGAGCAAGGGCAATCTTCAACTGAGTAAGATTGTGGGTGGTAGGGTTGTTCCCAGATCTGCCCACAGGGGCTGGTTTCTAGGTGGTTCAGATGCAGAGAAGAGCCCCCACTGGCCATGGACCACGACACAGATTCTTTTTTAACAAAACCACCAAAGGAGCACTTGTCAGAAACAGCAGGTAACCGGGAACCTAAATGTGAATATGGACCCAGAAAGGCAGAGAAGGAAAAAACACAGGCGGTGAGCCAGAGAGAAGTGGATAGAAAGACACAGAAGGATCCAGAGGGAAAGAAAAGGAAAGTCAACGTGGAGACAGTATAAAGGGAGATGCCAAAAAGGAGGGAAATAGAATTGAAAACAGAAAGAAGAGGGGACCACGTATAGAGAGAGACAAAGAGACCACATGCTCAAGAGCAAGAGAGACGGAGAGGAGAGAGGTGGGAAGCAGAGAATTCTGAAAGGAGGGGCAGGGCGGCCCCTAAGACTGTAGCCAGCTCATTCTGGAAGACACGAATCCACAGGGTATACAGCAGCTTCTCACCAAAGGACGCCTGGTCCCCTGAGGGCTTCGGCCTCTTCACACCAGGATGGGCTTTGGGGCATGTGTCTGGACCTGGCAAGTCCCAGGACTCCCCATTTCCCTCTACCTCCCCAACCCATCCCCCACCCTCCCCCATAAAGTTACTAAATGAAGAAAGAAACTGGAAACAGCAATTTGGATTTTTTTTTTTTTTTTTTGGTCTAAAGACAAAGTCCAAAACTAGTAGGAAACTGAGCTAAGCCCAACAAAACAGAGGCATCACAAGCTCCACAAATGGTCAGCAAGTCACTCATCTCTGAGACTCAGCTTCTTTAGGGGCAAAATCACCAGTAGCCTCACAAGAGTGTTGAAAAATTAAACAAGTTATGTAAACTTAAGCAGAGCCCCCTGCTACAGCACACAGTCAGTGCTTCATAAATGGTCACTGCATTTGAAGTGCAGAATGGAATACACAAATATTCTCTTTATTAGATTTTTTTTAAAGCCCTTTCCTACCCTGTTTCTCCTCTGAGCCTCACAGAAGCCTGGGCATGCATTATTGCCCCATTTCACAGAAGAGAAAACTAAGAGATCTTACACCACAGCCCCAGTGCTCAAGACAGTATGAGAATTCAGGTCCACAATGGCCCCCCACCTTTTCTACTCTATCAGCTGCAGGTAGCATCAAAACTAAGGCCCGCAATACTACCCAAAGCAATCTACAGATTTAATGCGATCCCTATCAAATTACCCATGACATTTTTCACATAACTAGAACAAATAATCCTTAAGTTTATATGGAATCACAAAAGACTCAGAATTGCAAAAGCAATACTTAGGAAAAATAACAAAGCTGGAGACATAACCCTCCCAGACTTCAGACAATACTACAAAGATACAGTAATCAAAACAGCATGGTATTGGCACGACACCAGATATACGAATCAATGGAACAGAATAGAGAGCTCAGAAATAAATCCACACTCCTATGGTCAATTAATCTTTGAGAAATGAAGCAAGAACATACAATGGAGAAAAGTCTCTTCAGCAAGTGGTGTCAGGAAAGCTTGACCGCTGTGTGTAAATCAATGAAGTCAGAACACTCCCTCACACCATACACAAAAATAAACTCAAAATGGCTTAAAGACTTAAACATAAGACAGGACACCATAAATCTCCTAGAAGAGAACATAGGCAAAACACTCTCTGACATAAATTGTAGCAATGTTTTCCTAGGTCAGTCTCCCAAGGCAACAGAAATAAAAGCAAAAAATAAACAAACAGGACCTAATCAAACTTATGAGCTTTTGTACAGCAAAGGAAACCATAAACAAAACAAAAAGACAATCTACGGAATGGGAGAAATTATTTGCAAACCATGTGACTGACAAGGGCTTCATTTCCAGAATACACAAATAGCTCAACCCAATAACAGAAAAAACAAACAACCCAATCAAAAAAATGGGCAGAAGACCTAAACAGACATTTCTCCAAAGGAGACATACAAATGGTCAATAGGCATATGAAAACATGCTCAACATCGCTAATTATCAGAGAAATGCAAATCGAAACTACAATGAGGTATCACCTCACAGTGGTCAGAATGGCCATCATTAAAAAGTTCACAAGCAATAAATGCTGTAGAGGGTTGTAGAAAAGGGAACCCTCCTACATTGTTGGTGAGAATGTAGTTTGGTGCAGCCACTTTGGAAAACAGTATGGAGGTTCCTTAAAAAACTGAACACATAGTTACCATATGATCCAGAAACCCCACTCCTGGGCATGTATCCAGAGAAAACTTTAAATTGAAAAGATACATGCACCCAGTGTTCAGAGCAGCACTATTTTCAAAAGCCAAGACATAAAAGCAACCTAGATTTCCATCAACAGATGACTGGATAAAGAAAATGTGTGTGTGTGTGTGTGTGTGTGTGTGTGTGCGCGCGCGCGCGTGTGTGTGAATACTACTCAGCCATAAAAAAAGAATGAAATAATACCATTTGCAAGAACAGGGATGAATCTAGAGATCATACTATGTGAAGTCAGTCAGAAAGAGAAAGACAAATACCATTTGATACAACCTACATGTGGATTCTAAAAAGTAATACAAATGAACTAATTTACAAAACAGAGAAAGAGACTCAGACATAAAAAACAAGTTTACGGTTACCAGGGGGAAAGCGGAGGGGAGGGATAAATGAGGAGTTTGGGATTAGCAGATACAAACTACTATATATAAAATGAACAACAAGGTCCTACTGTCTAGCACAGGGAACTATATTCAATATCTTACAATAATCTATAATGAAAAAGAATACATGTATGTATAACTGAATCACTATGCTGTACACCAGAAACTAACACAGCATTGTAAATCAACTATGCTTAAATTAAAAAACAAAAAACAAACAAACAAACAAAAACCTAAGGCCTATACAAGATAAACACGAAATGCATTTTTTTCCTACAAGAAGTGACCAAGCCTCTACGGAAGCTGTCCCAGGCCCCGTGCAGAGATGGGCCCAGAGGTGGATGAAGTGTGGCCCTGCCTCCCTGGGAGACGAACATCACAGCGTGACCACTGCCAAGATGGACAGGAGTGATGGGAGGGCACCCCAATTGCCTGTTCTAGGCCCTGTGAGGTCCCTGCTTCTCCTGCAGTTTTCATTCTTGACAGTCAAGGATGACTGTGACCAAGAAAACATTGAGTCACAACAAGCGCTCAGATGAAAATCCAAGAGTAAAATAACCCAAAGGAACTGGGTGGTCAGGGAAGGCCTCTTTGAGAGGTGACCCTAAAGGAGACACCTGCATCCATTCACCGTGCGAAGATGAGCTAGAAAAGCAAGCCAGGCAGAGGGAACAGGCCGTGCAAAGGCCCTAATGAGAGGACAAGCTTACTGTGCTCCACGGACAGGAGGGTCCATGTGGCAGAGTGCAGTGAGGGAGGCAAGGAGCGCTGCAGAGGATGAGGACCGACATCACAACAGCCTCAGAAGCCAGGACAGGAGAACAGAAAATGGAAGGAGTGCTTTCAGCAGAGAAGTGTTGTGGTACGATTTACATGCTAAGTCATGTACTTAGCACTGGACTACAGAGAGGTGAGGGTGGCAGCAGGGAGCCCAATGAGGTGACTCCTGCAACTCCCAGGAGAGGGCTGCCGGGGAGTGGGCTGGACCCGGTGGTGGAGGCGCAGGGCTGAGCCCGGAGCCCAGCGACACCAGAACTTGGGCACTGCAGGTGGAGAACCGACAAGGGCAGTGAAAAGGGGTGGCCAGAGCAGGGAGGAGGCCGGGGAGAACCAGGAGCAGTCACTGCCCTGATGCTGCGGTGCAGGTGCTGAGATGGAGACAGACATCCGGCCACGCGGAGGCCCCGGGGACCCCAAGCCTGGAGGTGACGGAAGAATGGCTGAAAACCGAGGCAACTCCTTGAGGAAGTTTCAGCCTCAGCAGAAGCAGAGAAGTGGAGCTGGAGCAGGAGCAGGAGGCGGCCTGAGCTCAAGGAAGCAGTGTGGGCTCTGAGTTTTAGGCTGAAAGGTTCTGGAGCAGTTTGTACGCTCCCTCTAGAGAGGGAGACTCACGCTGCAGGTGAGGGAACCACAGAAGCGAAGTCTCCCAGGAAAAAAGAGAGAAGGGAGGACAAGAACATGTGAGGACAGTGTAGCCTCGACAGGAGCCAGGGCCCCGCGAGCACACCTGGGAGGAGCGGGAGGAGGGCTGCGGGGAGGCTGGACCGCTCAGCACCCTGTTTCCTCCAGCGCCATCCAGCAGGGAGGCTGTTTGCAAGAAGTGAGCCTAAGGACAGACTCTAAGCCAAGCAAGGAGGGCAGCGAGCACACCAGGGGCCGTGGGCAGTGAAAAGGCCACAGGGTTAGCAGAAGAGAGGTCTTCACAAGGTCAGGTCATTGTCACCAGCATGTGAGGAAAGCCCCAACCTGAAAGAATGAGACCAAACAACAACAAATGGAAATCCACAAGCAGAAAACAGGAACATGGAATAGGAGAAAAGGTGGTTTAAAATCCTACAATCTCCGCAGAGAGGTATGATAGCATATCGCATCCATAACCAGAGACAAAATGCACGAAAAGGAACCGTGAGAGACCCTGAAAGTGCTTCTGCAAACTAAAAATCACTAAAAGTTTTAAATAAGATGGGAAAGTCAAAGAAATCCTCAGCAAACAGATCAAAAAGACAAAGAGCCAGATGGTAAAGAAAGGTAAGGAAATCAGAGGATCTATACAGAAAGCAAAACATGCAGTTAGTGGGATTTCCAGGCAAAGACAACAGAGGAAGGGTATGGGAAAATTGTCCAACGACTGATACATAAAAATGACTGGAACTGAAGGTCCTGGATCTCCAAAAACAAAGGGCTCACCAGGTACCTGGGCCAATTAATGGGGAAAAAAACCCACATGAAGGCACATCAGTGGAAAATTTCAGAACATCAGGGATGAAGAGGATAACCTGAAAGCTTCTAGAAAATAGACTAGGGGAGAGATGGGGAGAACCTACGTGAACTTTCAGGAATCAGCGTGCCACTGACTTAGCAGCAGCAGTGAGCAGAACTGGGAGACAATGGGAAACTATCATCAAAATTCTTAGCAGGATCAGCTCTGAAGGCAGACAGCCTGAGTCCAAACCCTGGCCCTGCCACTTACTAGCTGTGTTGACCATGGCCAAGTTACTTACCCTCAGTTTCCTCACCTGTAAAATGGGAATAATAATAGTCTAACACCTACTTCAATGGATTGCTGTATGAATTAATTGAAGTAGAGCACTTAGAACTATGCCTGGCACATGGCAATAAGCACTTAACAGGTTAGTCTTCTTATTAAAGTTCTCCAGCCAAGCTACTAGTCAGGAATGAGACACTTTTCAGACAAACACCCTTACTTACCTTTCTTACAAAGTCATTGGAGGATGGGCTCCAGCAAACTATGGGGTTAAACCAAGAAAAAGGAAAACACAATGCAAAGGACATTTGCCCTTTCTTTTGGGTGCTCAGAATCTGAACACCTTTCTTCTACTGGGAAAATTACTCACCTTATAAAGTTAAAAAATTCCACTCTACACCAACATACACACACACACACTGAAAATGCACACAGGAGCTGAAAATTTCAGACCCCTCACAGACTTTGTATTTGCTCAATGTCACACTATCACAACCACACTGTAAAACAGTAGTCCCCCAAACTCCTTCCCTAATTTTTTCCCAAAGTACGTACCTTCACTTTGGTAAACTCTGTATTTAATTTGTTTATTTGATCATTGTATCTTCTGCCCTCTAAAATGTAAGTGCAGAAACTATTGCCTGTTTGCTTATTTTCCCAGGATCTACAAGAGTGCCTAGCTCACAGCAGATGCTTAATAGAAATTTGTGGAGTGAAGAAATGATGTGTTTTCCCAGCCTCCCTTGCAGCCGAGGCACGGGCACATGACCTTCGTTCTGCCAATTAGAAGCATCCACTTGAGGGATGGCTCAAATCCATCTGCAGTGACAAAAACAAGGGGTCAACGACAGCCGGTGACCAGGGACAGTGGCTCTGCCGCCAATCTCTGGCACCCACTGTTTTCACTGCACAGCTCTGTGGCAGGATTTAGGGTAAGGTTCTTGGGGATGTAGCTTCCAAAGCTTACTAAGAAATTCTGAGAGCCACCCAGCATCCTTTTAATAAAATCTCTTCTGCTTAAACCAGCCAGAGTATATAATACAAATGTGGGGCAGGAGTGAGGGACTCCAACATCGGAGAGCATCAGTGAGAAGTCCCAGGAGGCCAGCTGTGCGGAAGTGCTCCCTGCTTCTCCAGGGTGCAGGAGAAATGGACCTAAGATAACCTGCCGCATTTGAGCATTCAGGGAAGTATGATGGACAGATGTTTGACAAAACTGGAATATTTGTTTGTTATTTTGTTTGACAAAATTGATAGAATATTTGGGGGGAAATGGTAATAGATACATAAATACACAACTAAGCAAATGAGAAAAAGAGGTCTTATTTAACCCCAGGAAAACAAAATGTTGTACCCCAAAGGAAAAGTTCCCACAGCGTGTGACTTAATTCAACATCCTGTTTCAAATGTAACCAACTATGCTGAAAAAGTAGACTCCAGAGGGTGCTACAGAAACAATTTCTAATTCCAACCCCCTGGCCACCCCACCCCCACCGGGTCTTTTAAAATCCAATCTGCAGACTTGTTCCCCATCCCTATGCCCCACCCCTGTGAAATCTCCAGAAGTTCCCTTAACTCTTTGGATCATTCTTAGGTCATAAAACATCTTCCAGACACTTTTAGTCCCAAGAACAGTCTCAGTTTAGTAATTAAGATGTCCTGTCCAGATTAATAATCTCAACTCTGAGCTTCATTTATAGTCAAGCTCCTCCCCTCCCCAACTCCACCCTGCCTCCAGCCCTGAGCAGGGTGGAGGGGCGGTGTCGCCATTGCCCTTACTCTGTCTACTGGAGTAGCAGGAAGGGGCTCCCTTGCTGGGTACAGTGGGGGCTCTCTGGACTTGGATGTTCAGTGTCCACTCATGTGGGTTCCCGGGAGAAATCTGCTGTTTGGGAGACACCCTCCACCCCACTGTGTCCCATGGGAAACATCCAGTCTCTCTCACCTCTGTCTGGCAAGATGCCCTTGTGGGCAGGGTGGGTCAGTCTGAAAATGACCACCAGCCAGAACCCCTGGAACACAACCCTCTGCCCATGATAACAATCATGCAGCCGCCTCTCTTCTCTCTGCCACATGGCAGCCACTCCAACCACAGCTTTCATCTTCAAGACCTTCAGGCACAGATAAACACAACATTCCTCCAACTATGGGGCTGTGCCCTGCCCTCTGAGGGAGCCTCTCAGAGCCCCTCTCATTCGAGTCTTGGTGAGGAGAAAGCAATCATCCCCTCCCTGCCCGCCTGGCATGGGGGAGGAAGTGTCACGACTTTCTCAACAACTCTCTCCAAGGAAATCCTCTCTCTCTCTCCTCTTCCATCTCAACCCTTTTACACCCTCAAGGTGTGTGCCGAGTAAGGATCTCAAAACCAGAGTTTAGTTTAGGTACCTGAAGTCCCCCTTTAGAAGCCAGTAAAGTCCCACTTTAGAAGGTAGCAGCCAATGCCTATTGTCAACACCTACTGTCTTGGGCTCAGCCAGAACCAAGCCAGCAAAGTCCTGGCAGTGGCATCCTGCTACACCCAGCCCCACCGGTGCAGCCAGAGCAGAAGCGAGGGGAGGGCCAGTGCGAGTGGGATAAGAACTGGGTGGAGGGCGGTTCAGAGAGCTAAACCCTCACCCATCATACAAGAAGCCAGCAGACAGGGAGTACAGCTGATCCAGAAACAGCAGCATAAATCCCACACAGAGGCTGCGCAGCCTGGTGGTTAAGGCTTTGCCACTCACCAGCTGTGTAACCTTGGACAAGTCACTTCCCTCCTCTGGGTCTGTTTCTTCCTCTGAAAATCGGAGATAATAACAGTAACTCCTTCATAGAGTTGTTGGGAGAATCAAAGGAATTGCACTTGTAATGTGCTTAGAGCATGACTGGACCGTGACAATAAGCACCATTTTAGCCATTATTGTTTTTATTTTCGTCACTGAAGAAAATACCGGAAAATGACAACTAGTTGAAGGCAGGGCCACTGTGTTGCTCAAGCCCACGGAGCACCATCCACATAGATGGGGATCAGCGGAGCCCCCTGGAGGTGGGCACCCCAGCAGCCCTGGCTGAAGGCAGCTGCCTCTCAGGCGTGTGACAGTGAAAGCAAGGGGACTGACTCTCTTTAAAATCTCACGGTATTAGATTGATTTTTAAAACTACGTACAGCATTATTTTGCTGAAAACAAAAATTTATTTTTAGAATTTTGTTTTGTTTTAAATATCAATTTTATTTATTTATTTTGGGGGGGTAATTAGGTTTATTTATTTAATGGAGGTACTAAGGATTGAACCCAGGACCCTGTGGCCCCATGCATGCACACTCTACCATTGTGCTATACCCTCCTCCCCTATTTTTAGAAATGTTAATAAAACAAGCTCCCAAAAGAGTAATAATAGCAAACAACAGGACTTGGCAAAAGACAAAAAGAAAAGCAATGAAGGAAATGACGAAGGAAAATACTGAAAAGAAGATTACATAAAAAATTTTTATTTTTATTTCAAACTCATCATAAATACCTTGTTTCGACAGTGGACTCAAAAAATATTAGCAACAAATATGATGAACAAAATGTTACCAGTCTTAACTTACTGAGCACTTTAAAATACGTAAAGTTTTAAATTTTATAAGTAAAATATTCAGACCCCAACATAGGAGCTATGAACACACAGTATATGTTCCACTACACTAAAAATCAAATAAATGTAAAAGGAAACGATAACCAGATGTCAGTGCCACTTTCCAATTAGGAAATTACTTTGGAAACACGGGTGAAGATGCAGAAGAGTAAGTTCTCTATGACTCTGCCTGCAATTGTGAAAATTCATGCAACCTTCTAAAAAGCTATTTGGTAATATGTGAGTCAAATGTTACTAGCCTCTGCCCAGTGATTTGCAATTCTGGGAATCTATCCTAAGAAAACAATTAGAGATGCAAACGAAGATTACTGCATAAAGATAGGCACTGCAGCATTATCTATGCTAAGGGGAAAGGTGAAAAATCCTAAGCATCATGCACATGCAAGTAATATATATACATATTTGTATGTGCATCCGTTATCTCTGAGAGGCTAGACAAAAATGGGGCAGGGGGCGTTACTAGTTGCCTCCAGCAAAGGGAACAAGGAAACTGGGGACAGGAGGAAAAGAGAAGAGGAGGGCTCTTCCTAAGAGCCCTTTTTGGGCCTTCTGAATTTTGATTTATTTATTTGCTTATTTTGTTGGGGGAGGGTAATTAGGTTTATTTATTTCTTTATTTTTAGAGGAGGTACTGGGGGTTGAACCCAGGACCTTGTGCATGCTAAGCATGCACTCTACCATTTGAGCTATACCCTCCCTCTGGGTTCTTCTGAATTTTGAACCATTTTCATGTAACGCCTATTCAAAATAACTTAACAAATTTAATAAAATGTGATACATTTTTGAATGTTTATAGAGAATTTTAACAGCATGGAAAGGTTTATTATGTTAGAATGGTAAGTTTAAAAATATGTACACAGACTTCATTATGATCTTAATGATAACAAAAAATATTAATCTACAGATAAGCATAGAAAAAAGACTGAAAATATACTAAAATGTAAGTGGTAGTCATTGCTGGGGGTGAGATTATGAGCAAATATTATTTCCATCTTTAAAGGCTTTTATAGTTCCCAAATTTTCTACAGTAAGTATATACGACTGACATCAGCAGGAAAAATAAAGGTTATTAAATTAAACGATCTTTAAAGGGTCAGCCACTTACCAAAGAAGGATTAGGAATAAGATCAAGTAATTTGGAGAAAGTCAGGAACCCATCGTGTCTAAGCGGCTATGCAGGATCCCATCTGTAAAGCTCTGAGCGTGATTCCAGCTGCAGAGATGTGCCCGCATGAACCATCTGCCCTCTCTGGGCTGCTTGCTGGGAGAATCAGCACAACACACCCATTAGGATCTGGCCATTCAAAGGCCCCCTTTCCAGGAAGCCTAGCTTGTGAGCTCTCTGCATCCCCAGCAGAAGCCAGAACTGGTAACCAGCGTGCTGGCCCCACCTCCAAGCTGGTATGTCCATCTGCTGCCCTCTCGACAGTATGTTCCCCAAAGCAGAGGCCAAGCTTGCATTAAGCCTGCTTCTCCAGGGCCTAATAGAGAGCCTGGCCTACAATAGGGCTCCAGGAAACGTTTGCCAAACAAATGAATAAATTAAGGAATGGTATTCTAGACTAGCACTGTCCAATCGAATTTTGTGTGGTAATGGAAATGTTCTATATTTGCTGCCCAATATGGTAATCACTAGTCTCATGGGTCTACTGAGCACTGAAATGTGGCTAGTAGATGGAGGAGCTCATTTTTTTATTTTACTGTATTGTAATTAATTTAAATTTACATAGCTGTAAGTTCTTCCAATAAGAACACTTACATCACAGGGTAACTGTAAGATTACACAAGATGATCCATTAAAAAAAAAAAAAGTTGATCTAGAGTCTTGCAGTGCTTGACAGATGACCACTGCCAGATATTGAAAATGAGGGGGAGGAGGAAGAGGAGGAGGGCCTCTAGCAGTCCCTGAGCCCCCACCTATTTGGCCAATATCACACAATGGGAATTTACCTGTCTCCATCACTCCCTTGCAAAGAGATCTGCTGTATTCTGAGTGTACAGCAGCCAGAGCCATTGAGAGAATGAAAGACTGGGGTAAGTGAAAAGGGACAGGTGTGGGGCTGGCACAGGAGAGACTCCAAAGATGTTGCAAAACAAAAACTCTGGACTTTTTATTGCCAGAGACAGGGAGAGAGGGTTTTCCCTCCCAAGAGGAAAGCTTAGACAAGCGGGAATTGACAAAAGGTTCAGGAAAAGGGCTGGCAAAAGTGTCCCCAAGCCCAGGCTGTGTAACCTGCATGGGCTCCCCAAACTGTGCCCTGAAGAAGGATGCGCTACACACCTGTGTTCCTGCCCGACCTCAGAGGCCCAGCAGTCAGCACTACCACATTCCCTGCCCCCGGACCTCACTGATTCTCACCCTAGCCTTGCTAGAGAAGCTACATATTTCCATTTTACAAGCTGGCAAACCAAGGCTCCATGAGATTGTCCAAGGTCACAACGTTCAGACTGGCTGGAGTTTAGGAGTCTGCTTAGGACAGTGAGCCAGGTGATGAGGTGGTGAAGTGAGGTCTGGGGGCCCAGCCAGGCTGGGAGGGAAACTGCAGACACTCACCCACTGCCCCCCCCTGCCCCTCCCTCCTCGCTGACTGCGAACTCCATGCAGGGGAGGGCTCTGTCTCTTTGCCCACCACAGTGTCCCAGGGCTCAACCCAATTCCTGGGACACAGTAGCCATTCAACACATATTGATGAATGAACCAATCAACAACCAAACCCAGATGCAGCCCTTCCGTTTTCAGGATACTCCGCCACATGCCATCCCATATGCTCCTGACAACTGACCGGGCAGAGATCACTGTCCAAGGCTGGGACATGGAAAGCCACTTTGGGTTGCTGTCCTAAAAATATGCATGAGGAACTCAGCAGGAGGCCACACCTTGACTGCAGAAGGACAGATTAATTCTGCTGGGGTCCTGCGTTCATTCTCTTCCCTGGTCTTCCCACACTCCCTCTGCAAATCAGAAAAGTGTTCATTATAGACCCTGCTCCAAGGAGCCCACAGTTTCATCGGGAAGGGAGCATCTATAATACCTGACTGTTCAATGGGAGAAAAGTGACAAAAGGCAGTGGAAGATGAAGGAGGGAAATGGTTGGAGGAGGCAGTTTCTTGACCATGACGAATGGGGAAGATTGGACCCAAGGCCAACAGGAAGAGTTCGAGAGGACCTGAGGAAGCCCCAGAGAGGTGGCAAGGTGTGAGAAAGGGTAGGGTCTTGGAGTCAGGCCTCCAGCTGCCACGTACCAGCTCTAGAACCTTAAGCAGGTCATTTAGCCTCTGTGGGTCTCAGTTTTTCTCATCTGTAAAGTGGGGATGATGACACTCATCTCCTAAGAAATGAATGGCTTCTGCTCATAGCAGGGCTCAACAAATGGCAGTCATCACAGTGCCGCAGAGACCTGCAAGCACGGGGACGTAGGAACAGAACAGGAATGGCATCGGGAGATGAGGAAGTAGAATCCACGTAATTCAGCTGGATAGTAGAGTCTGAATGCAACTTCCAACCCAGTAACCCAGGGATGGGGGAGGGAGGTCTGAGCTTCCTGACCCACCCCATAAACACCTCCCTCCTGCCAGACACCAGAGCCACCACAGGTGAGTGTGTCGGACTGACCCCAGGACCTGTCAGAGTTGCACTGAAGCAGCCCACACCCACCTGAGCAAGGGAGGTAGACAGCTCCTAATCTTCCCCCAACCCTCAGTGAAGCCATGATACCAGCCACTCAGACCTGTGTCCTCCAGTGCTGGGATTATGACCCACTCTCTATAACTCCAAATTCCTTATTCTTTTTTGGAGGAAAGTAATTAGGTTTACTCGTTTATTTTTTTAATGAAGGTACGGGGGATTGAATCCAGGACCTCGTGCATGCTAAGCACACACTCTATCACTGAGTTATATATACCCTACCCCTACTCCCCAAAGTCCTTATTCTTTAATTTCTCCAGAAAAAGAAAAAAGAAGAAAACAAAACAAAACAAAACAAAACACCAGAGGTAAGGGGATGGGGTACTGCAGTGGAGGGGAGAAACAGCATCAGACCAAGTCAGGCTTGGGGACCTAGGCCCAGCTCTGTCACTCGGGAAGAGCAGTAACAACAGCTCACCTTGTCACATACCTACTATGTGCCAGCCCCAGAGCTAGGTGCTTGAGAGACTTTTCACCTGAATCCCCACATCAATTCCATGAGATAGGCGTTGTCTTCATTTTACAAATGAGGAGAACTGGAGCTCAGAGTCCAATAAACTTTCCCAAGGTCCAGCAAATCGTATAGTCAGGATCTGAACCCAGTTCTGACTCCAAAAGCCACTTTTGCACAAGCAACATGGCCTCTCTGACTCTTAGTCTTCCCATCGGTTCATAAGGGGATTGAACAAATAATAATGATTTGGGCAGAGCATTACAGTTTACAAAACTCAAACCACAAAGGTACCCAGAGAGGGGCCAGGAAGTCAACAAAATCCCCCCAGGGGCCTATCTAAGCCTATCCTGGAATGGAGATCTGGGGTGTATACACCAATCTCTACCCCAGCAGGGATGTCAAGAGCGGGCTCCTGGCTCTCATTTCCAAGGTGGTTCTTTTTCTTTTTTTTTTAATTGAAGTATAATCAGTTATAATGTGTCAATTTCTGGTGTACAGCATAATGTCTCAGTCATGCATATACATACATATATTCATTTTCATATTCTTTTTCATTAAAGGTATGACAAACTATTGAATATAGTTCTCTGTGCCATACAGAAGAAATTTGTTTTTTATCTATTTTTATATATAGTGGTTAACATTTGCGAATCTCAAACAAGAAATCTGGGTCAGATATGTTGTAACCACCAATATCTGCTCTTTAAACCACAAGATGACACATTAAAGCAGCTAGGACTTTGCCTAGAAGGGAGGGCAGGTGTGTCACTAAGAGTTCCCACGATCTGGGCCAGTGGTTCCAGGACAGCCATCAGGCCACCAGCTCCTCCATCTGGCCCATTGCCTGGCAGCGGCCAAGAAAGGTCTGTGATAAATGAAGCCGATTCCTCCCAAAAAGGAGAGGAATGGGAGGCCCAGAGAGGTGAGAAGGCTTGCCCAATGTCAAGTCAGAGCAGGGCAGACCATGTTGTGAAGAGTCCCAAGATGGTGTGGGAAAGAGAAAAGGGCTCTGCACGTGAGAACTCCTTGTGCATTTACTGGAGTCCCACATGTGCTGAGAGCTTACTGTGGGTTCCATCTTGTAAGAAAAACAAAGACCTAAAACTCAGCTTCTCCCTTCCAGACTACAAGCTCCTAGAGGGTAGAAACTGGGTTGGACTCCATTCTCAACCTTCCTTGACACCCACTTTGAGCCAGGCCCTGAGCTAGGCACATGGGGTGCAGAAATAATGAGACACTGCCCCACCCTCAAGGACACATAAGTAAACGGAAAATTGTCAGAGTGTGACCTGTGCTACAGCAAAAGGATAAGGGTTGTGGGTGCCAGAGCTCTAGCATAACCGGAAGAGGTGGCACCTGAGCTGGGTCTTAAGAATAAGTAGGAGTCAGGTTGGTGAAAAGGAAGAGGAGGAAGGCCCTTCGAAGAGGTTCTGTTTACCAAACATTTACATGGTAGCAATGACAATAATAATCTCAACTTTAACTGAGCATCTTACCATGTGCCAATCTCTATATTTAAGCACTTACACGTATATTAACTCATTTCATCCCTGTAACAGCCTTTTGAGACCATTACTATTATTATCCCCATTTTAAAGATAAGAATATGGAGGCCCAAAGAACCTAATAACTTGCCCAAGATCCCCAAGTTAGTACCCAGAACCAGAATTCAAACCTAGTGGTCCAGTACCATGCCTACGGCCTCAATTAGCACCCTATATGCTTCTCAGATACATACATTGTGCCAGATCTGGTACTGGATGCAAGGGTACGAAGATGAATATTTGAGTATTAACTATTTTACATTCCAAAAATGATTTAAGGAGGCACAAAATTGAATAAAAAGAAGCTCAGAGTGTGTAATGACAGAAGGACAAGTAAAGAGAAAATTCCAGGTCTGAAGCCGCATACGGAGAAGTCCTGCACTGTTAAAGGACAAGCAAACAGGCACCCAGAAGAGATGGAACTGGACCGGCCACGATGCCTTGAATGCCAAATCAAGGGGCTCGTATTTTTTCCACCAGTCGCCGATCTACAAGCCAAGCTGTAATTTCAGGAGAGAGCTTTAAAGCATGTACCAAAGATTGTCTGTAGAACAAATCAATGTCTCTACGATATATGAGTGGTTGATAAAATACAAATCTATTTTAAAGATCTCTGAAAAGCCCTAGGTATCTTCTCCACCAACAGATACTACAAATATAACCACTATCATGTGGACAAGGGATAGAAATTTTTGTCCTTGTATTATGAAAACTCGGTTACCTCTGCTGTCAGGGATGGGAAGTAACAAAAAGGTTTTAAACAAGGAATTCTTTGGATTCTGGGTCTGGGATTTTTGCCCTCAACCCACTCTATACCCCCACCTCTCCAGCTGGAAATCAACCATCTGAAGGCCCAAGGATGAGCCTAGCCCAGCGAGAAGCTCCAATGCAGAGATATTCTCACAAAGAGAGCTACGTAAGTACAAATGACTGTTTGATCAATCATTGGGCCTCAGCGTGGGATTTGGTTAGAATTAAAGCCATCTGGTGGGGGTGGGGGGGAGGTGGATGGGGGAGGAGACAAGCAGGCGGGAAAATGTCCCACCCCCTCCCCCAAAAAGCATTGTTAAAATATAACAGGGGGAAAAACAGTAAAGCCTCTGCTGTTATTTCAGCCTAAGCCACTTAATCCTTCAGCACATAAAGCAACTTATTTTATGACCTTTTCCCTTTAAAAAGTAAATCAGAAGACGCTGCCTTGAATTCAGATATCTCTGAAACACACTACTCATCCCTCCCAGTGAAATATCCTGTTTCATAAACCTTCTTCGAGATACTTGAAACTGCAGATCACTAAATGCCTAGCTTTAGGCATCTGACATTCCAGAGAATTAATATTTAAACTTATTATAGGAAAAAAGAATTGAGTTTGGTTGAAGCATGAAATATTTAATAGTGTCTCCAAATTAGAAACCCTATTTTGTTTCGCACTGGAAATGCCAACGTTATTACCTGGGCTTTGCACTCAAATAAGATAAAATGCAAAGGCGGTCTTGAGATTAAACACACAATTACGGCTGTTTTCTCCAGAGAGAAGGGGAGCGAGACAGGTTTGGGGAGTGGAAGCGATTGAGTTTCATTTTTACGATACACTTAAAATTATATTATCATTCTCTGCCTTGAGGGTTGGATTTGAGAGGGCTGAAGCTACTTAACCACCGAAAACTGTGTCAAGATCGGTGAATCCACAGAGGCCTATTCACCAGCTCGGGGAAACCTTCTACGTCTCGGAATGGGCCCGCTGCTGGGCGAAACCCGGGAACTTTCTTTTCTCGCTAGGACAAAAGTATTAAGTGGTTTGGGATAAAAATTAAGCTTCAATTGACACAGTGGATCCTGGCAGCCTCTGCTGGCACGTGTAATTTATTTACAGGGTTGGAAAGTCGGCAAAATACATCATCAACTCTTACACAAACTTCTACTAGGTATTAAATACCCAAGCCTCAGAGAAGTAATTCATATAGTCCAGCAACGTTCCAAAATAAACCCAATCTCCAGCCCTCCAGAGAGCTTAAAACAGCAAGTGGGATCTGTATTTTTAAAGTTGGGTTTAAAATATTCCCTGGCTTCTTGTTAAAGCCTTATTTGCCATCTAACCTGTTATTTAAAAACAAAAACAACAATATCTAAAAGTGATCTGGTTGCTAAAAAGACACAAATAGGAAGAGGCTGGGCCACCGTGCAATCAGGCCATCCCTGAGACTTATTCCTACTCTCCCTTTCAGCCCCAGTGTCAATATCCAAAGGCAAAGAAGCCTTGGGCAATAAAGACTCCTACAATTTCAACTTTAGAAGCAGTATGATCCCTCGAGGCTGCGCACACTCACGCACATTCTCCCGCGTGCAAGCCCACAGACACAACCTTCCAGAGGGGGTTGTATGGCTCATTCATCATTTGACACAAAAAATTCATTTCCCACAAACTCTCAAGTCCGCTCTTATCCCTGGCCTGTTCTCTCTCCCAAGGCTTTCTTCATCCCACCAAGCATTTAATAAGAAATAATTATTTAATAGATCCTGAGCCATCATGCCCAGTGAAGCATGCATTCTACACACCAGGCATGGTGGGATCATGAGGAATTCTCTTCAAACAGATGTCTTCAAAAGCTGTGGAAAGGAGACAGCAGCCGGAGACTGGGCAAGGAATCCCCCCAAACTGCCTGAGGCTCAAATACGGACTTGAACCTGTAACCTGTGGAAGGGCAGGGCAGGGGGTGCCGCTGCTTCTGAGAAGGGGCTGCTTTTAGGGGGGCCCTCCATAGTCCTAGAGAGGCCTTGCCCGAGGACCCCATCTCACAACTGGGAACCAGTGTCCTTCCCCCTAATTTCTGCAGCAGAGTAATGGGCAGAGCCCTAACAGAGACAGAGTCTCCCCTTAAAAATCACACTTTGGCCTGTTAGCTGAGACTCAGAAGGCTGCTCCGGGGACTGGTTGTCTGGACCAACCTGTGGCCTTCTGCTGCCTCCCCCATGGTTCAGGGCACACTCTTCAGCCACAGTGACCCCTTGCCACTGCTTGGGTTTTAAAGACAGTCTAAAGCACAGGCTTTACAGTCAGACAGAGCTAGGTTCAAATTCCAGGCCCAACAACCTACCACCTATACAGTGAGTTGCTGTGAATTAAATAGCGAGCTCATTATTTGGACATATCACTTAACCTTTCCAAGTCTCATTTCCCCCCTCTGTAAAATTAGAATAATACCTTCCTTCCTCAGAGGGTTATTGGGCATCAAATGCAATCACGGCAATAGAGCAGCAAAGAGTAGGTGCTCGATAAAGGTTAGCTGACCTCCCTCCCTCTTCTGGTTCCTTCTGTGGTCAGCTTCAGGGGTCAAGAGTTCCAAGGAGAGATCAAGTCCAGAAACTGACCTCTTTCCATACCCTAGATCCTTCCCAACCATTCCAGCCGAGTTCATGTGGAATCCTGGAGCATCAAAGCAGAAGGGACAATGCATCATCCCATCGAACTGCTTCCCATTTTACAGATGAGGAAAACGAGACTCAAATCCAAGGGCATGGCCAACGTGCACTGAGGCTGTACAATGGCGCATGTGTTTGCTCCAGACAGGCCCAACCATAACCACCAAATAAATTCAGGCCATACAGGAAATGCATTATTCAGTGAGCGGACTGAAGGTCTCCTCTCAGCGCATCTGACTCAAATGCTGACTTTAAAACACAGCTCGTAATGCTAACACAATCCTCCTCGATCCACCGGAAACCTTCTGAAGGAATAACCCTTTGGAGTTCAGTGGAAGACGGGGAAAAGAAGAAAACAGATGCTTCAAGGGACTTTAAACTCAAAGACCACTGGGTTAGGGTGGTATTTTCTCCACCCCACCCCACCCCAGGCCTCTGTTTTCTTTCAGTTTGTTATAAATAAGGCTTTAGGAGACCAAAGCAGCCACAAAACTCACTCCCCACTCCTTTCTGCTTTCCTTAACTCAGTAACTCAGCTATCAGTCCCGGACTTTGCTTCTAATGCTGAAAGCGTTTTTTTTTTTTTCCCCTCATTGTAAACTATTAATTCGGGCAACGGCTGTTGATAAACAAGAAGTCCGTTTTTAAACTGCTAGAATCATTAGCACAGGAAAGGCGAGCAGCACAAATATTTCAGGAGTTTGCTCTTTTTTCCTGGCCCTGGTATTACAGCTGGGCTTTCTGCATGTTGCAGTTGAATTTTTCAAAGCCCATGGCAGAACTTGTTTCATTTCTTCTCCCTCTTGAATCGAATGTCTTTGTTTCTTTAATTGCAAAAATAAACTACCCCCTACTAAAAGAAACAACACAAGTCTCTAAGTCCAAACTAAATGCAACTAAAATCTGTATTAGGAAAAAAAATTAGCAAACCACTCATTATAATTTAACTTTCAATAATCATCATATACATAAGGTACGGTTGTATCTCCACATCAGCTTCAAAACAAGGACTATTTTTGCAGGAAAAAACTGAGAAAAGGAAGGGAAATGATCCTCTCTATGCAAAATCCATGTTAGCGACAGTCGCTGGTCAATTTACAAATAAAGTTGGTATTTGTTTGTTGTTGTTGTTTTTTTTTTTCTAATTCTTTCCAAAAGAAGGATTGAAAACCCTATTTCAAACTTTAGTTTCTCCCCTTTTCTAGGATGCTGGCCAAACTCCACAAAATAAAACCAAAGAAAATGATGATAATTATGGAACATTCAGAACAAAGAATATATTTTTTTAAATGATTCATTGTGCACTTATGCCCGTAATGGGATTTTAACGCACTATAAAAATAAGTGTGCCGGCTCACTTAGCTTCTCACGCAAATGTAGCACAGGGAGATGAGTAACTCAAAGATGGGGAGAGTTTTTGTTTTTGTTTTTTTCAGAAGTATGAAGGAAAACCACGGCATATAAAGTAACCTATATTTTTTAATCACAGACAGAGCAACACAGTTTATCCATATGACTGCACAGCTAAGACAGTCCTGAGACCTCAGCCCAGCTGGGCACGACAGGTAAGCGACTCAAACAACTCAGCCTACATGAAGCTACGATGTCATGCGATGGTCCCTTTCCATTTTGCACGCCAAGTCTTAGCAGCTTCTACAGAGCTTGGGACGCAGGAAGTGAAGAGAAGTTCTAGCTACACAAGACTGTTAGGGAATCTTTGGGAATAATATTTCCACTACATGTCTATAGAAGATTTGTCAGATACATAATTCTTAAAACTGTAGACGCAACATGTTGCTATCTCATCTGTGTCCTCACACACATACATGCTTCTCTTTGTCTCACTGAGCCTGACATTTGGCCAGCAGGTTTTTCTCCCCCTTATTTGAAACCTCAAGCACTGAAAAAATTTGGATCTGATTATTTCCGGATCACAGGACCAGCACTTTAAAATGGATGAAATGCAAGCAAATTGCCCACTAGAGCCGGAGGGGGTAGATGCTTTCAAAATAACTCATACCTTTCTATTACGGATGCGCTAGGCCCTCCAAGGCCTCCCCAGAATATCACGGTGGCATCTGATTCAAATGAAGAAACTCTACCAGGTAATGTCACCAAAACCGTCCTGTCTTACTCTCCACCACCACCAGCCCCTAATGCCCCTACACACAATCTACAATAGCTTTCTTTTTTGTTTTCCTTTTTAAGCAAAAAATATATATATGCTAGCTTCTTTTTTTAAAAGTTGCAAGATTGACTACTTTTTAGCATTTATTGCCACGTGTTGACGGTTGTTTACTGATGGCAGAGTCCAAATTTGTTATTATTATCAGCCTCCTTTTTATTGCCAGGACGTATCCCATCTCAGCACACGGTGAAAAGGGCCCAGTGAGTCGCTGAGAATTAAATAGTGAGCTCATTATCTGGTTTGGTCTGGAAGCAGCAATTCTGGTCAAATGGAATCATCTGGTAAACTAAGCTGTTTCCTAACGATGGCACAGAGGCTAGTGACCAACTGTTGAAGATTTGACACAGAAGAAATACTAAAAGCAAAAATATGTTAGATTTTCTGAGAATGTTCAGGAGACCATCATGAACTCCAGCTCTCAGCTGCCAACACACACACGGTTCAAAGTACAAGTCGTGGACCCAGAATCAAAATTTGGAACAGGAAGCCTTAGAAGCTGCAACTTACTGTCTGTAGCTTCGAGCACATCCTTGAACTTTAATGCCTTCATCTATAAAATGGGAATCACAGTAATAAGGGCCAGTAGCTGCCCGGTAATTTACAGACTGCAAAGCGCTTCTCCATCTGTCCCCTCAGAACAGCTCACAAGGTAGGCAGAGCTCAGCTGGAGTGGGGGCAGATGAGGGAATGTGCGGGGACACACACTGAAAACTGCAAAGCACTGTGCACAGAGGATGAGCATCACTGGGACATCGCCACAAAGCTGACCGGCTCCATCAAGCCCAGATGTTTACCTTCTTTCTTTGTCAGGACTTTCAAAAGCAGAACATCGAGTGTTTAATAATAAGAAAGAAAAAAATGCAGCATCTGGTAATTTGGCCTTTTTAGCTGTTTGGAATCTAGATAAACGGGACTCTGCCATAAACAGATTGTGATTCTTATTGTAAATGATGACAACGTTAGTCCATGACGTTGCACCGTTCCCAGTGCCTCCTAATTCTAGAGCTGGAAACACAGAGGACCCCAACATTACAGATCGCTGCTGGATTCAAGAGCTTACTCCCTTCCTCGGCTTAGGGTCTGCCCGAAGCAGAAGGCAGATCACCTGAAACCTGATTCCAAACCAAGCAATATTGTCTTCTCTCCGGTCACTGGGCAGCAGTGGCCACAAAAGACCTGAAGCTTGGCTCCTCTCAGCTTCCCCTGGCTAGTGCACCAGAGTTAAAGTGCTTAAAGTCAACATTTAAAAAAATCAAATCTCTCTCCCTCCGCACACTACGCTCTTTATCTCAAGTATCACTGACCCTAACATGGTGCCCTGCAGTGACCCCTTCTACCTTTCACGTTTATGAAGCATTCTTACAACAATAGTTTCATTTTCCCTTGGGAGGTAAGCATTATTACCACTCGTGCAAATAAAAAACCAGAGGTTGATAAAGTTAAACACATTACAAAAGTAATCCCCAAAATAACCAGGCACTGACACGGCCCTTTCACACTCCAACGCTAACTCTCTCCTCAGTCTTTCCAAGTAAGCCTCACGGTAGATTTACAAATGAGGAAACTAAGGCTCAAAGAGTGAAATAAATTTCCTCAGGTCCCACAGATCCTAGGTGGCAGAGTCTTGCAATTTCCAGCACAGTTAATAAATATTTTTCAATTGGTTTTCTTATCTGTCTGTTTCCAATAAGCCTGAGACTTAAGCTAGACACCAAACATTCAAAGGGTTACAAAGTCTAGGAAATATTTGGGTGGGAATAGGGGAAGTAAGAAGGTTTCCTTTATGGCCTTTTTAAGAAGGCTGCCCAGCTCTGGTTTTGTCTCAGACCACTGGGGGGCCTGACTGTGGGGAAGAATTTGCCTAGAGGGACAGAGCCCAGGTCCATCAGCAATGGGCTGGCCAGAGACCCACACCCAGCAGGCTTCAGTTTCCTCATCTTTTAAATGGGTGTGACAAATCCTACCCCAACAGCCACATTGGAGGCTGTGAAGAAAAGTTAGAAGCCTCTTACAAAAAGCTTAGTCAGTACAACCATCTTAAGGCACAAAGAAAGAGGTGCTTCCTCCCATTCTTTTATCCTCCTCTGCCCTTTCCAAATACAATCCTGATTGAAAGACCTCATATTTCAGACATTGGGTGTTTATGGATAAAAATAATTGGGATCTGGGGGAATGGAAGTAGGAAGGTGGTACACAGAGCAATCTAGATGAAAAGTCTCTAACCACCGCTTGGAACAAAGGCTGTGTTTGGCAAAGTCATTCACTAGGTCTGCAGAGAACTGGATCTTCAGTTGACAGCTATTTTTTTTAAATAGAAAATGTTTCAGGAGGGTATCTGTTTAAGGGAGAATTGTTTATGGAGGGGGGCAAGCGAGGGAGCTCAGGGCAGCAAATATTATTCATGTCTTACTGCACAGCCATCCTCTCTCCCTAGTAAATGAGAACCTTGCGTGTGTGTTCCAGCAATAATACTCTAAAGGCATTTTTTCTATATCTGTCCTTTAAAAAGAAAACCTCTACCTCTTGGACAAGAGACTGACATTTAAAACAACTAGACAATGCTCTCCTACAAAGTCAGGTGTTTTCATTAAAAAGAAAAAAAACTGCATTTATTTCATTTGACCAGTCTTTGAATTGAGGAGTTGTTCCTCCCCCTCCCCCAGAAGGAGTTCTCATCTCTAAAAGCAAGCCGCCCTACCTTTTCTAAGTTGCTGCAGCTAATTGATGCTAAAGCAGTGAAGCTTACAGAGCCATAAAACAAACATTTTGTCCTCCTTAATAATCAGCTGGAAATAGAACCAAGAGATCCCAAATACTAAAATAATAAAATCCCAAAGCTTTAGTTTCTCCCAGGAGAAAGAAGGCGACACAGTACTTCAACAATTTCCCCAATTTCTGGTTAATTATCTGTCAGCGTGAAACTTATAAATAATGGCTCAATAATAATTAACTGCGATGAGAAGAGCATGTTCATGAGAATCCAGCCTCATAGCTGACTTTGACCCATTAATTACACTGCAGCCTGTACCTTACACCCAAGAGCCTCACTGGATAGAGGAAGGGTACTGCAAACCAACTTTTGACCAAAGACTATCCTTCTGAAGCATCAAGTACAGAACAGCCATTGTTAAAGTCAGGACTTGACTCAGGCTAGATTATAGATTCATAAAACGTTCCATCAGGAATCCAGAAATCATCTGGTATAATTAATTCCTTACTTGACAGATGGGGAAACTGAGGTCCCAAGAGGGGAGGGTCTTGCTGAAGTCTTCTGGTTTTTGTTACTGAGGGAGACTGGAATACTTCAAAGTATGCCTTTTGTAGGCTCAGAGATAGACATACTCGAGTTGCTACTCACCCTAATTTATAATAGGATTTTGACAAGTTTCACACAACTTTTATCAGAAACATACAGAAGCAAAATTATGTAATCTGAGCTTTCTATACACACATCTCCCCTAAAATAGGCTTACTGAGTTTAAATTAGATGCTTCCTTAACAGTCATGGTTTCAGAATGACCAGCGAGTCGCAAACAACTAGAGAGAAACTGATGAACTCAGGACAAAGTTCTACCAAGTTCCTGGGAGGATTCTGACAAAGGCCTGCGATGGAAACGTCAGGCAGCTCGAGTCCCTCCACACACGCCGCCAGGCACGTTGGCGGGGGCAGACTTACCCTTCCCGGCGGCGGCGGCGGCGGAGGCCTTGGACGGACCGTAGTCTCGGGGGCTCCGGGGCCGAAGGAGGTCGTGGGCGCGCGGTGGCGCGGGAGGCCGGGGCAGCAAGTCACGCGGACCTCCATCCCCGCACCCCCCGCCGCTCACGGTGACCCTGAAGGCCATGTGCGGGCCAAGGCCAGCGGGCCCCCGGATGGGACCAGGAGCGCCGGGGGCCTCCTTTGGCCTCTTGTCTGAGTGCGCCTCGGCCACCTCGCAGTGCATGGCGCCGGGGCGGGGCGCACCGTTGGAGGTCGCTCAGGGTTCCTGGGGAGGGGAGAAAGCACAAGCGCGTCAGAACGAGCGGAGCGGTCCCCTTCTAGTCCCGGGGCCGAGATTTGAGCAGGTCACCATCCTCGGTTTACTCGTCGTCTCTAAAACGGGTTAGCGCCACCACACTCCCCTAACCTGAGAAACCTACCTGATCCACGTAAAAGCCCCTTCCAGGGCGCAGGAGCGGCTGGCACGTCTTTCCCTGGCTTGTGGAAGACTCGGCCACCCAATCAGCCTCCACCGCCCTCTTTGGACGAATGGGGAAACTGAGGCCCCGAGAAGAGAGAGCGCCTGTGCGCGTCACCCAGTGAGAGACGGAGAGTGCAGCAACCAGAGATTCCTCGGGCAGGGCTCTGGCGAAGCCGCAGAGACTGCTCCGGTCGGGTCACGGGCTGCACGCCTCACCTCGTGGGCGCTGTGAGAACCAGTTGCGCACAGGGACCGCGGACTGCGCACACACGGGCCAGGGCGCAGACCCTCTTTGATTCCCCACCCCCCACCCCCCAAGCCCTGAAAGTGGGAGTCGGAGGATGGACGCTCACTCGTGCGACTCCAACCCATTACAGGCACTAAGACACGCACACTCCCACGCGCAGTTGAGAAAATGAACCAATCGCGCGTGCAAACTCGCACAAAGTCAGTAGCCCATGCACGTCAGCTTCCACGCACACCACGCACGCTGCAAATGCACACTTGGGGACACGGCGTGTCACACATACTACCCTCATTCACCCGCTCAGACTCTCAGCAACACTAACAGCCGCAGTCTCATACTCCACATGCGCGCGCGCTGGGTGCCCTCCACAGAGCCTCGGGCCTTCCATCACCCCTCCTGGAAAAGGGCCCCGGGCCCCCAGTCTCTCTTTTCCCCTCGCGTTGCCCGCACCATCCCAAAACTCCTCAATTACAACGTCCCTGGGACACCAGCCTCGGATGTCGGGCCGGGCGACCGCCCCCTTCCCGGCTGCCGGCCGAACCCCATCTCACCTCTCCCCGGCTCACCTCGTTCGGACCGCTGCAACTCGCTCGCGGGGCGCAAGGCTCCGCGCGCCTCCACTGGCGCCGCAGCCCCCACAGCCGCCGCGTCCAGCGGGGCGGCACCCCGGGGCGGGGGCGGGGCCGAGGCCTACCTGACAGCCGCTCCAGCCACTGGCTCGCTGCGGCCGCCCCGCCGAGGCCAATCGCGGCGCGAGGGAGGGGCCTCCGCGCCTTGGGGTCGGGGCCAGCCGGGCGCTAGGCTGGGCTGAGGGTTTGACAGGCGGCGGCCGGTGGCAGCCGGCGGTGCTCCGTGCTGCCCGGTCCCCCTCCGCGGCTGCCGATCATGGCGGGGCGGCTGCCGCGGGCGGGAGAGCCTGGGCACGGTCTCCGGGGCTGGGCCGGCCAGGGTAGCGGAGCCCACTGGGTGTCAGGAGAGCCGACCCCAACCTGGCTCTTCTTTCCCAGTGGCCTTTACCAGTGGCTGAGGTAGGACCCTTCCTCTGTCAGGTTCAGTTTTCTCCCCGTCAGATGGGACCAGACAATCCTGCTAACGTGGAGGCAGTGGATGTGAAAGTGCTTTCAAATTTTCCTGCAGAATCCAACCCGCTCACTCCGGAGCTCCCACACATTTCACAGCGGTCTGCAGCGAAGTTGGGCCCCGAACCCAGAGCTTTCGAATCACTTTTCTTATGTTTTTGCAGTGTTTTTCACCGAAAAGAAACCAGGCTAGAGGGTCTCATTCCTAAGTTAAAAGACAAACAAAAATAGATACTTGGATCGCAACTAAAAAATAATCCAATTGAATCTGTGAATCTGTCTGGGGTTAGGGTCCCAACACCCCAATTTTTCGCTACCTCCCACAAGATCCCTACAGCCCTGGGGGCTGAGACCCACTCCTCCAAGTTCCTCCAGGGTCTGGATCCTGTTCCCCTGTATTCTGAGCTCCCCTCACAGACAGCAGTGTCCCAGCGAGCTCTGCCCAATGGACGAAGAACAAGACTTCTGGGAGACTGGAAACGGTAGCTCAGTTTCCTTCCATGAGCCTCAGTTTACTCCAGTGTAAAATGGGGCTATTCACCCAGGCCAGGCCTATCTTCCAAGGCTATTGGAGGCCCCAGCCAGGCCCTTAAGATGGTCCCTGCATTTCGTGTTGGCCTGCGCCACTCTACACTGTTGGCTGGTGAACTGGGCCCACTCCGAGGGCCCTGCCTGGCTCCCCAGTCTGTAGAGAGGGGTCTGGTCTCTTTGACCTTGGTCTCTAATTGAAAAATGTATGTGGAGCCCCTCCCTACTACACAGTAGGCAAGGTCTCACAACACAGGGTAAGAGACCTCAAGCAGCATCCTCGGATTCTTGGAAAACCAGGATTTTAGAATTACAGAATCCTAAAATCTGATTTCCTATCATTGATTAAATATAGCATCTTCCAGTTAGAGAGCCATCATGGTGAGAAGGACCTGGAGATTTAGTTAGACCCACCCCTACGTTCAGAGGTGAGAGGATGTGACTGGCCCACAGTGGCAGAGCCGGCCCTGGAATCCAGGCTTCCTGACTCCCAGTCCAGTGCTCTTCTTCCTATACCAGCCATCATGCCCCTAATAGGTACAGGATGTCAGCCAACCCCACCCATTACACACAGGCCAAGGGCAATGGGCTGCATAGGGCATCACAAGGGTCTTGCCTCCATCCAGGGGTTTGGACTGGAGATTACTGCTGCTTTTATGGCAGGAGGGTAAGAGGTAAAAAAGAGTAGGAGTAGCTCACCAACCCGTCCAGTGCACCACCAAGTGATCCTCCCTCATCCCCTCACTCTTCTGTAGGGGTATAAGCATATATTTAGCAAATGCTTGAGCCAAAAATAGACATCTCGAAGTTTAGGGTCTCCTGTGTCCTGGAGACATGAGGAAGGAGAAGGAATAGAGGTAATGGCTGTTTCACTGCTTCCCCTACCTCCATTTCTTGCTGCAAAAGAAGAATTAACATTCACTGGTGAACTGACTAGGTGCCGTGTACTATGGCTGACAGTCTCCATAGGTAATTTCATTTAATCCTGACAACTCTGAGAAAAAGAGGTTATCCTTCCCATTTTATAGGTGAGAGAATAAAAGCTCAAAAGTAAGTGAGTTACCAAAGTTCTCACAATCAAAAGTGCTGCCTCCCATATATCTACAGCCAACTGATTTTTGATATGAGCACCAAAACCACTCACTGAGGAAAGAATAGTCTCTTCAACAAATGGTGCTATGACAACTGGATATCTACATGCAAAAGAATAAAGTTGGACCCCTATCTCAAACCATATACAAAAAGCGGCTCAAAATGGATCAATATCCTAATATAGGAGCTGAAACCATAAAACATTTAGAAGAAAACATAGGGGTAATCTTTGTGACCTTGGATTTGGCAATGGATTCTTAGATGTGACACCAAAAACACAAGCATCAAAAGAAAAATTAAATTGGACTTCATCAAAATTAAAACCTTTTGTGCATCAAAGGACATTATGAGGATAGTGAAAAGACAACCTATAGAATGGGAGAAAAATATTTGCAAATCATACAACTGAGAAGACTCTAGTATCTAGAATATATAAAGAACTCTTACAATTCAACAACAACGAAAAACCCAATCCAAAAAATGGGCAAAGGGCTTGAATAGATACCTCAGCAAAGAAGATATACAAATACAAATGGCCAACAAGTACATACATGAAAAGATGCTCAACATTATTAGTCACTAGGGAATGCAAATCAGAACCACAGTGAGATGTCACTTCATACTAATTAGGATGTCTACAATTTAAAAATTAAAAACAAAAATAACAGAAATAACAAGTGTTGGCAAAGATGTAGAGAAAGTGGAACCCTCATACATTGCTGGTGGGAATGTAAAATGGTTCGGCCATTGTGGAAAACAGTTTGACAATTCTTCAAAAAAAGTTAAACATGGAATTACCATATGATCCAGCAATTCTACTTCTAGATATACACCCAAAAAAAACACTGTTGTAGAAACAATCCAATATTCATCAATGGATGAGTGTATAAACACATTGTGAATATATATATTCATAAAACAAGAAATGAAGTACTGAAAAATGCTACAATGTGGATAAACCTCAATAACATTATGCTAAGTGAAGGAAGCCAGACATAAAAGGTCACTTATTGGATGGTTCCACATATGTGAAATATCCAGAATAGGAAAATCCATAGAGACAGAAAGCAGATTAGTGGTTGACAGGGGTTGGGGGGCGGGACCAATGCAGAGTATCTGCTTAATGGGTATGGGTATATATTTCCTTCTGAGGTAATGAAGAAATGTTGAAACTGGGTAGAAGTGGTGGTTTACTAACTACATTGTGAATGTACTAAATGCCACTGAATTGTTCACTTTTATATGGCTAATTTATGTTATATGAATTTCACTGAAATTAAAAATTTTAATTGAATTGAAATTAAAAAATTGCCCACCGGAATTTAAAGCCTGGGCTTTCTTCATGCATTTCAGGACTTTCGTTAGGGGCAGTCCACAAGGGCTTCTACAATGGTTGTAGCTCTAGCACGATCAAGCTGAGGGACATGAGAGGTCACCATCCCAGGTTCTTGATACTACACCTGTCAAATAAAGGTGAAAACACCTGGCCCACCAGAGCTTCCGTGGAGACTCAATGAGAAGGTGGAAAAAGATAAAATCAACCAGAAAATGAAAAGTGATGATGATGATGATTAATGAAATACCCAACTTACTTCTCCTACCATTTCTAGAATTTGTCTTATAACTTGAAGATGCTCTTTTAAAAACCAAATAAAACAAACCCTGGAGAATCCCAATGTGAAACACAGTCACAAAGGGCCAGTGAGGATGTTTTACATAAAAACTCACATATGATTAGAGAATAAAAACCACTTAAACTAGGAATAGGAAAAAAAAACTTCCTTAACTAGGTAAGGGCATCAACAAAAACAACAGAACAAAACCTACAGCTAACATCACACATATACAGAGCCTGAATGCTTTCCCTCTAAGATCAAGAACATGGTAAGGGTATCTAACTTCAGTATTCCTATTCAACACTGTACTAGAAGTCCCAGCAAATGCAGTAAGGCAAGAAAAAATAAATAGAAAGGTGTACAAGCTGGAAAGGAAAAAATAAAACTGTTGACAGGCAACATGATCATCTATGCAGAAAATTTCATGGAATCTACTAAAATAAAAAAGCTCCTAGAACTAATAAATGAGTTTATTGAGATTGCAAGATATACTTTAATTTAAAAAAATCCATTGTATTTATATATACTAGCAATAAACAATTAGAAATGAAGTTTTTAAATGTCATTTAAAATAGCACTGAAAAATTATATACTTAGATATTAATCTAACAAAACATGTGCAGAATCTATATGCTGAAAACCACAAAATTCTGACAAAAGAAATTAAAGAAGATGTAAATAAAAGAAGAGGTATATCGTGTTCATGGTTTGGAAGATTCAGTTTTGTTAAGATGTCACCTCTCCCTAAATTAATCTTAGATTCAGTATAACTTCAATCAAGATCCCAGTAGGATTTTAAAATAGAAATCAGCAATCTGATTCTATAATTTATTTGGAAAGGAACTAGAATAGCCAAAACAATTTTGAAAAAGGAGAACAAAATTGAAGGACTCACTTCTTGATTCTAAAACTCACTATAAAGCTACAGGAATCATGACAGTATGGTATTATACATGTCAATCAATGGAACCCACATATGGGTTTCTATTCTATGGAACCCACGTATGGCCATATGCTTTTGTCAGAGGTACAAAAGCAATTCAGTGGGAGAAGATAGTCTTTTAACAAACAGTGCTGGAACAGCTACACATACATTTGTAAAAAATGAATCACCTGTACTTCACACCCTATGCTCCAAATGGACCAAAATGCAAAGCTACAACTTCTAAAAGAAAACACACAGAAAATCTTTGTGATCTAGGTTAGGTAAAAAAAGTAATTAGACAATGATGTCAAAAGCACAATCCATAAAATAAAAATTTTTAAGTGGGACTTTATCAAACATAAAAAATTTTTGCTCTGCAAAAGATTCTGGCTATGAAGAGAATGAAAAGACAAGCCAGAGACTGGGAGAAAATACTTGCAAATCATTTAGCCAACAAATGACTTGTATTCTGAATATATAAAGACCTCTTACAACTTAATAGAAAGAAAACAATCAAACATTCTAAATGGGGAAAAGATTTGAACAAATATTTCACCAAAGAAAATACGCAGATAGAAAGTAAGCACATGAAAAAATGCTCATCGTTATGGAATGCAAAGTATAAGCATGTTGAGATACCACTACACACCTTTAGAATGGTTAAAATTTAAAAACAAGACAAAAAGCTAACAATATCAAATGCTGGCAAGGGTATGGAGCAACTGGAACACTCATACATTGCGGGTAGTATTATTGTCATATTATTCCATTCCAGGGGATTTCCCACAGTTTATCATTTCTGCAACTGGGAGACATTTGGTTTCCCATTTTTGAGGATTACAAATAAAGCTGTTAAAATCTTCATGGACAGGTATTGATGTACGTAACAACATGGATGAATCTCAAATGCGTTACACTAAGTAAAAGAAGCCAGACTCAAAATACTACAGACTGTATGATTCTATTTATGTGACATTCTGGAAATGGCAAAACTATAGAGAACAGATCAGTGGTTGCCAGGAGTTAAGGATGGAGAGCTCCTGAAAAATCTGACTGCAAAGGAATGAGGAAATTTGGGAGAGGAAGGGTCAGTGAGAAAACTGTTCTGTATCTTATTGTGGAGATGTTTACACAACTCTGTGCTTTTGTCAAAATTTGTAGATCTGTACACTGTGAATTTACTGCATGTAAATTTAAAACAAAGAGTCAAGTTGATTACTCCTAAAAGTAGTCTCTTCTGAATGAAGCTTCAGTTTCATCAGACACTCTTTAGAAATAGAAACTGTTAAACGGCTTGGGAAGCCAAGTTCTACTAAACTCGTTTCCTCCCCGTCTCCCTCTCCTTTCTCTACTCCTTATCCTATGTTTTCTCTTACATGAATGATGGCACCACCAAGAGGGGACCCTACGGGTTAACCTAGAGTCCCTTCTCTCTCTCCATCCACAGACTCCGAGGCCCGTGACTCCTACCCACCATGCACCTTCTGTAAGTGTACTTTCTCTCCATCTCCAAAGCTGTGGCCCTTGCCAGCCTCATCATCTCTAGCGTGAACCATGGACCAGCTTCTCACCTGGGTCTCCCTGCCTCCATCCTAGTCCCTCCAGTCCATCCTCCTCCCTGCAACCAGAGTGGTCTTTCTAAATCACTGACCCAACCAAGTTGTTCTCCCAGTTTAAAGCCTTCTGAGTGCCCCTGGCTCTTTGGAGGTAAGAATTGTTTTATTTGCCTCTGTAGCCCTAGTACCAAGCCCAGCACCTGCTGTCCCTGCACACTCAGTGAATGATGGTTGAATAAATGCATAAGTTAATGAAGGAGTTATTAAAGATGTGCAGGTGCTCCAGAAACTCATTCAGAGAGGTCAGAAGACAATGGCTAAGAGTGCAAAGAGGAAGCACCAAGGTTTGTATCCCAATCTCTGTCCTCGTCCAACAATATTGATTGAGTACCTACCATGTCTCAGGCAGTGTCCTAGTGCCAGAGGTTCAGGGAGCTTCCTGCTGGTGAAGGACAACAAGTACTCAACTAACTGTACAAACAAATGCATGCTTACAAACAAGGATAAGGCCTGAAAGGAGAAATAAATGCTCATAGAAATGCTAGGAGAGGATGTGAAGTGGGGAGGAGGGAAGGGGGCTTGACAGAATCTGCAGGATCAAGGAAGTCTTCCCTAAGGAGGTGATGATTAAACTAGAATCTAAGAGGATAAGAAGTTACTGGTCATAGAGTTGAGAACCAAGATTCCTTCCAGGCAGCAAAAGAAGGGCAGCGTGGTTGGAGCCCAGAGTGAGGGAAGGGAAGGCACCAGATGAGACTGGGAAAGGGAAAGGGCTGGATCCAAAATCAATGAAGAACTTTGGGTTGGAGACTGACATGATCAGACCTGTTCTGAAAATATCATTCTAGCTGTTGTGCGGAAAATGCATTAAGAAAGGAGCGAGTGTGGATGCTGGAAAAATAGTCAGGATAAACCCCAAAGAGAGATGCTGAGGAGCCCTGGCTCTGGTGCCAGGAGTTGGCAGAGATGGGGAGAGGTGGCTGGAATGCAGCTTCATTGAGAAAGTAAACTTGACAAGCATGGTGATCGAGTGAAGGGAGTGAAGAGAAAGGAGAGGCTGCGTGTCTGGAAAAATAGCAGTTTTAGAGTTTGGAACTTTCCGCTGGGTGGCCCAAGGCATTCTTCATCCTTAATGGTGGTTTCTGGAAGCAAAGATGTCACAATTAACAGACTGCTAAGTTATACGTCTTCTTCACTCTCATTACTATGCAAATACATTTCCATAAAAACTTTAGTTGGTTTTTAGCACATCACTGTATTTGCAGGGAAAACAGAGTCAGACTTAAAATGCACATCAAACGCTGCTAATGAGGACAATAAGAATCGACAGTTTGAAAACTTATGAGGGACAATATGGGTTATCCATTTAGGAGAAGGGGCCTGTTATTTATGGAAGCACAGTGTAGAATGCCCTGTGGCAGCTTTTTTTAAATAAATTACTGCAGATGACACTACAAACATGTTTTCAACTCAGATGATGACCTACGAAGAGAGCAGTATTGGCTCTTATCACAGATGAGGAAGTTGAGACCTAAATAAATTAAGTGACTTGCCCGAGGTCTCAGCTAGCAAGTGGCAGATTCATGGTTCAGCCCTAGGTCTGCTTGATCCTAAATACCATGATCTTTCCACCGTGCCACTGTTACCTCATCTCCAGCTGAACCGGAACGTTCTCTGTCACCTGACCTTTCTTTTCTGTTCATCCAGAATGCCTTTGTGCCTGACCACTTTCACTTGGACCCATCCAGATCTAGAAGGCTCACCTCAAATAGTCCCTTCTCCACATAACCTGCTTCTCCCAACCAAACACCAACACACAAAGCCCCTCTTAGAGTACTTGCTTTCTGTCTTATGACATACCTGTCTGTGTACTTACTGTATTCCCAACAATAAATTGCAGGCCCTAGCAGGCACACACTTTCCATGTGTATGAGAGATAATCAGTAGTGTGTGGATTTGAACACATGTACTAAATTGTTTGAATAGGTCAAAAAGTTGGCAAATGAGGCTACAGCAATGTATATATGGAGTAAGGAATGAGATAGTTGATTATTCACATTTTTATTAATTAAATTCTTTCATTTATTCAAATAAGTATCAAGTTCATCCAGTACACACTAGTATTATGTAACTCACATGCTTATTTTTGAGTCAGTATTAAAATCATCTATATCTATAAACAGAAAGCATTCTGAGAAATAGAAGAATGGAACTATATTCATGAATAGGTTTTAAGTGAATCTTTCAAATACAAAAATCAATTTTGAGACATTTGATAGACATCTTGTATAATCTTTTCTTCTAAGGCTTTTTATCTCTTTTATGAAAACTATACTTACCTTACTATGTGATGAACTCACTCATGCAATGTTACAGTTAGAAGGGAACTCAAAAAACATTCAGTCCAATTCTTCTATTTTGCAGTTGAAAGAGAGGTTTGGTGATGAAATCTTGGCTCAAAGGCACACAGTTAGATAGTCCCAGAGATAAGACTAGACTTCATTTCTTCCAAAATCAAACTTGCAACTCTAGAGAAGAGACTGCTGGCAGCCTACTTTACTATTAATTCAGAGCCCCAGTAACAGAACCCCAATTTTATTTAGGGGTTACACACAACCTCTAAAGGACCTTTCCCAGACTCCCTCGTAGCCAGATGTGGTCATGTGACTATGCTTCAGCCAATGAGATGCAAGGGTAACTGTGTGGACTTTTAGGAAGTCTCCTTAAAAGGGAGGGGATATACCATTCTCCCTCCTCTTTTTCCCTCCTGTTGCCTGGAATGCAGATATAATGGCTGTAGTTCTAGCAGCCATGTGGGACCATGAGGATGAGGAGAACACCTTGGGGACACCTAAGTAGAGAACTAGAATGAGCCTAAAGCCCTGATAACCTCAGGAATTCACTCTGAGACAGCCTCTTTCTGGATCTTCTTTTATGTGAAAAAATAAAAGAATACATTTCTATGTTACTTAAGCTACCACTACTTTGAGTTTTTCAGTTATATGCAGCCAAACTTAACTAACCCATCTTACTTGCCCCACTAGAAAACCCATTCCTCTCCCATCTCAGTAAATGGCAATTTCGGTCTACCAACTGCTCAGGCCAAAAACCTTGGGGACAATATGAGTGACTTATTTTGTTTCGTACCCCACAACCATTCCACCAGCAATTCTCATCAACTCTTTCTTTGTAATAAACCCAGACCTGTCTTTTTCTCATTGCTCTCACTGCTGTCATCTGGCCACAGTTACTACAATTGACCCTTGAACAACACAGGGCTCAGAGGGGCTGACCCTCTGTAGGGAAATCCGCATAGTACTTAACAGTCAGCCACAGATTCAACCGACCACTGACTGTATAGCACTGTCGCACAGTCAGTGAAAAAAGCCTGCACGTTAGTGGACCTGTACTTTGCATTGCTTGAACCTGCATTGCTCAAGAGTCAACTGTATCCTTTTTCACCTGGTTTACAGCATCAGCTTCCTAACTAGTCTCCTTGCTTTCATTCTTATTTGCCACCCCTTCTCCCCAGTCAGCTTCCAAAGAAGAGCCAGATTTAATTTTTTTAACGTCATTGGGCCCATGTAACTCCTTTGCTCAGAACTTCCCAGCGGCTGCTCCTGACTCAGAGTCAGAGCAAAGTCCTTGTTGTAGCCGACCAGGCCTGACAGGATCTGGTCCCCTCCCACATCTTGGACCTCACCTACCACTCTTCCCCTCACCCGCTGAACCCCACCACCCTGTCCCCGTCACTATCCCTTGAACTTATCAGGCGTGCTCTGGTCTGCAGGTCCACTGCTTTTTGGAACTCTTCCCCCAGATATCCACGTATTATCTCTCTTACCTCATTCAGGCTTCTGGCCAAACATCACTTTATCAGGAAGGCTTTCCCTGGTCACCCTATCTAAAACAGAATCCCACCCCACTATCTCCTATCTACTTGTTCTCCAGCGAACTCCCACCACATGACGTTTGTTTATGTTCACTGTCTATCTCCCCCCTCCCCCCACCTCCCACCCTTGAGTTTTGCTACTCTGAGCAACTTGCTATCCCTGGGAAAACTTGTTAAATCCTTGCTGGCAACAAAAATAAGCCAGTTCCATCTTACTAGTTTATTAAGACGATCTATAAGGGTAATATGGTTTTCTGTTCTAATAATAACTATTATTATAGTTAACAGCATCCACAAAACATTTAAAAAATTGAAATAAGAATGATGGACAGCAGTACGCCAGGCCAATTTGTAAGACTGACTCCAGAACCAAATGTCCTTTTATAGCAGCCCAGAAGATACAAAGTCTTTTCTCACTGTTCTCATATGACCTCTTCAGTGAGAACGGGGGGGGGGGGGGGGTCAAACTGACCCCTCATTATCTGCTGATGAACACAGCTGTCCTCTCATAACTCTCTAGCTTTATGGAAAATCCTGATGGTGTATTAATGTCTTAAAACATGAATAAATAAAAGCCCACAAAAACAGATTTATCTTTTCATTCACAAACAGCTCATTTCTTGTCAAAGTTAGGAAGCTTTCCATTGGACTTATAAACTGAAATAAGAAATCTTTTTAGTAAACTATGCACTAAATAGGTCTTAACACTGAGACATTTTTGGAGACATTGTATTACTATTATTTGTTTTCATGTGAAGAAGGAACAAAGCCTGACAGAACATCATAGTTCAATCTTCAAAGAAGACCAAAAAGGCAAGTCTAGCTTCTTCAAGAAAATAATGGGCTGAAATTTGCAAAGGAAAAACAGCAAGCTCTTTCTAAGGTTTGGCCTCAAAAATACAAATTCCTCGCATACATTCTTGATGACTGGTACTTCAACCTGCTAAAATATTCCTTTTTGTTAAAAAAAAGAAAAAAAAAAAAAAAAAAAGACAGGTCCCAAGAAAATTAAGACCCTGGCTTTGAAAGCAGCTCTCTCTGCATCTGAATCCTATCTGTCCCTGGGCTAACCCTCGCACTTCTCCTGGCCTCAGGCTTCTCTTCTGGAAAACCGAGGAAAACTTCACAACCACCTGGAAGATCTTTGGCTATTAAAGATAATAGAGTACAGAGTGTGGAGCACAGGGTCCAGCTCCTAGTAAGTGTTCAATAAATGTCATCCTCCATAAGCAACTATCTCCAGAAGCCCACTCAAGCCATCAGCACTTTTAAATAAAACATATAATTTTTTTAGAACATTTGGAAAATATAGAAAAGTATGAACAGAAATCTCCCACCAGCACTGTAAGAATAAAATTTTCCTCAAACAAGAGATAAGTGGTGTGGACCATAGACAATTTTTCCTCTAACAACTTTGAAATAGTGACCTCTGCTGGCCATTGGAAAACATGAGCTTTCCAACCAACTCTCACGATTGAGCAAGAGTTGAGTCAGCCAGGCTTGGTCTCTCCCTGTCCCTGCAACAAAAACCAGGTGTTGCATTACAAGGGACAGAAATCGTCACAAGGGTTACCACGATGTAATTGGGATGTTAACAAAATTAAAGGCTGGCCTTTCCACTTGCTCATCCACCCAGAAGATTCTTTTTTTTTTTCAAACCTCGTGGTCTCCTATTTTTAAAATGTCATAATTGCATGCAAATGTTACAGCCGAAAAACAACGCAAGGGGCATTAAAAATCAATCTTCCATGTAAGCCTCAGATTTTCCAGCATGAAGATCCAAAAGCAGAAGTGGTGACAAATGTGTAGAAAACAGAGTGAAAAAGTCAGAATGCATCATTAAGAATATTACAACAAAAGGAAAAAAAAAATCTTTGGGAACACATGTCTGATTCAGCTGGGGTGAACAGCCAGCTACAAAGAAAGCTTTAAAAAATCCTGCAAACCTCTTACAGATATGACCCAGAAATCCAATTAGGAAGCAGTCACGACCCTTTTCTGCAGGCAGAAACATGCCTGATGGAAGAGGCTGCCCGAGACTGGCTGGGATATTTAGACATGAAACACATTCCCAACTCTTAAGGTATGAAATAAAACAGAGGTTGCAAACTGGCAGCCATAGGGCTATGTGGTTTGATTTGGCACTTACTCTATCTTTTTTTAATGAATGAGTTTCGAACACTTTTTCTAAATGGAGATTTCACAGCAAAATCTGAATCTCTGCCTTCTTGAAAACAAATGGGGAAATCTAGACATACCAGGCAAGCATTCTCCCATAGCAACAATCAACCAGGGCCAAGCAGCAGCCATTCCTTTAGATGGGGCACATGCTCTCCGGCTTGCTGTGTTCCCCATCCTGGTAGCCTTACTCATCACATGCCTTGTCTGGCTTTGGTAAGCTCTTGAGTCTGAGACCCTAGGTTTCTAAACACCCTAAAGCACTGATGATGAACTGAATTCAGTTAAAACAATTATCAACCATGTGCAAGTTCCTTTAACAGGCATTGGGGAATATAAATAGTAAGACCTGATCCTTGAACCTAAAGAACTCACAGATCACCATTTCCAGTGAGACCAAGTAAGTTGGTTAATTATAATATATTATGACATGTGCTTTGAAAGGTATAGAAGTAGTAAAGACAAAAGTGATTAAATTCACTTTCTAGCTTTTTGAGATGCTGCTCAGCCCGCTGATGTCCTGCCTTTCTTCTTTCCTAATATATACATTTAAGGGTATAAATTTCCCTCTACTCATGGCATTAGCTATGTCTCACAAGTTTCAACAAGCGCTTTCACTCCTTTAAATCATTTTTCTAATTTTCTAATCACCCATAATTTTCTGGGGGCAATTTTGAAGTATATTTCTTAATTTCCAAACATATGGAATAGTCTCATTATCATTTTTAATTGATCTCTATCTTAATTGCCTTACAAATATACTCTGAATCATTTGAATCCCTTGATATTTGTTGAAACTTGCTTTATGGATCAACATATGGCCAGATTTGTAAATGTTCACTGTGACCTTGAAGAGAATGCCTGTTCACTTGTCAGGTGCAGTGTTCCTTGTGCCCATCAGGTCGTTTGCTGATTGTGTCATTCAAATATTCTACATCCTTACTGATTACTAAAATCTACTCATTCTATCGATTACTGAGAGAGGTGTGTAAAGACTCTTGCGATAATTGTGGATTTATCTGTTTCTCCTTATAAGAGGTTGTCAGTTCCTGTTTTGTGTATTTTTTATTAAGGTATAACATACATAAAGTACATACATCTTACATACACAGTTCAATGAAGTTTTAACATGTATGTGCCCACATAATCAAAGTCAAGACACAGAACACTCCCAGCACCTCAGGCTTTCCTCTGCCCTAAGTCAATATGCTACTCCTCTCTCCATTATTATTCTGACCGAGGGTGATAACACAGTTTTACCTGTTCTTGAAAGGCATAAAAATGCAATCATACAGTACATATTCCTTTGTGTCTGGCTCATTTTTCTTAATATGATGTCTTTGAGCTTCATTCATGCTGTTACACATAGCAGTAGTCCATTCTTTTGATTTCCATGTAAAACTGCACTGCAAAAGTATAGCACAATTTATCCATTCTACTATCAACAGACATTTGAATTGTCTCCAACTTGGAGCTATTGTGAAAAATTCTGCTATAAATATCCTTGTAAACATGACTTCGGTGAGCACATGCACTCATTTCTCTTGGGCATGTAACAATTCATGGAACTGACAGGGCCCAAGTTTGGCATGTTTAGAGTTTAGACAGTGCCCGTTTGTTCACTCCTTCCAGCAACTAGGAGTTTTAGTTGCTCCACATCCCCATCAACACCTGTCGTTGTTAGTCTTTTTAACCTTTCCGATGGGTGTGTATTGGTATCTCAGTACAGTTTAAATTTGTATTTCCCTAATAACTAATGGCACTGAATACCTACTTTCTCTTATAAGCCATTTGAATATCCTCCTTTTTGAAGTGCCTGTTAATCTTTTGCCCATATTGTTTTAACATGCTTTGAGATCATGTTATTAGCTGCATTAACATTTAGAACTGTTACCTTTCTCATGCATTGAATCTTTTATTATTTTGAAGGGCCCTTCTTCATCTTAGTAAGGCTTTTTGCCTTATACGTTGTCAGAAATTAATACAAGTATACCCGCTTTCTTTTAGTGTTTGCATATTTGTCTTTCCTTTTCTTTTACTTTCAACATTTCTGTCCTTGTTTTAGAAGTGGCTCTTGTTGACAGCAAATAGTTCAACTTTGTCTTTTTGTTTAATGATCTTTGGTTTTTGATTGGAACATTTAGTTCATGTATATGTAACTGCAGATACTTTGGGTTTAAATCTACACCTTACTGTGTGCATCTTCTTCGTCCTGCTTATTCCAGATTTCTTTTTCCCTCTTACCTATTTTCTGTTATTTTTTGTTATTCCATTCTTTCCCTGTCTTAGCTTGAAACTTTCACATTCTTTTAGAGGTTATCCTTGTGTTACAATGCACATTTTTAATATATCAGAGTTTACCGTTGGCACTTTTACTCTATTCCCAATGTAAAGACCTTAAAGTCTCAGATGCTGATTTCTTTGCCATTTTGTGTGTACTTTAATTTTCTATATATTTAAAACCCCATCAGACATTGTATCGTAAGTCAATAGTCATATTTACCTTTTTCGTTGTTCTTAATTTCTTTCTGCTTCTCTGACTATCCTTCTTTCTTCTCCTAGAAAACACTACTTTTATAAACTAAGTTCCTTGTAGTGTAACTTGTTCATGAAATTTCTCAGCTTTTGTCTGAAAATGTTTTGAATTTTCCCACCATTTTTTTAGATTAATGCTGGATATGGAATTCTAGGTTAGTGAATTTCTTTCTTTCTTTTTTCTTTTTTTGTTAATGGAGGTACTGGGGATTGAACCCAGGGCCTCATGCATGCTAATATGTGCTCTACCACTGGGCTATATGCCCCTCCCCCCAGGTTAGTAAATTTCTTAAAGCACTTTAAAACTTCCATTCCATTCCTTCCATTGTTTTTGTTGAAATATTAGCTAATGTCTAACTCATTTGAATGTGGTCTATTTTTCTCTCCTGGTTACTTTGAACAATTTGTCTTCGGTCTTTAGTACTTTTACTATGATGTACCTCAGTGTACATTCTTTTTATTTACCTGTTCAGGGTTCATAGAGCTTTCTCCATATGTGGTTTGCTATTTATCAATTTTAGAAAGTTCTTTGCAGTTAAATCTTCAGAATTGTTTCTGTTCCATCACCTCTCCATTCCAGGATTCCAATTACATTGACAAACTTTCTCATTATACCACCTCTGTCTTAATCTGTCTTCTATATTTTAATTTTTTTTTTATTTTCCATGCTTTATCGTGGATAATTTCTTCTAATCTACCTTGTAAGTCATTTTTTTCAGTTACATCTAATCTGCAGGTAAACCCATCCAGTGACCTCTTAATTTTAGTTATTCTGTTTCTTTTGTTATTCTCATTCATGTTGTCTTGTCTCTTCCTGTGACTGGTTATTTTTAATTGTGTGCAGACATTGTATTTACAAACTTGTTTGTAGAAATAACTGAGGGCCAGGTTGTTGTTTTCCTAGGGAGGATTTATGATAGCTTCTCCAAGGACCTAGAAACACTAGCAAACACAGATTACTGCAACTAAATTTAATGAGGATTCTAACTCAATTAGAGTGCAATCTACTTCCTCTTCACCCTTCTTCTAAGGGTCTCTTTGGGGTTCCAACCCAAAGCAAGGGTACTTACCAGCCCCTCTTTCCAGGCCCTGAACCCTGAATTCTGTCCCCTGTGTTGGGAGGCTCTGGAGCCTGCCCCTACCTGCCACTCTATCCTGACCAACAAAGGTGAGTTCTCAGAAACCAGGCTGGCATTGCATGACCCTGTCCTTGAAGCCTAATTAGACCTTTGAACACTTGATCCACTTAGGCTAATTTCTTTCTAATGGGAATTTGGTTGGCATTCAGGAACAGCTGGTTGGGGGAGGGTGATAGCTCAGTGGCAGAGTGCATGCTTAGCATGCACAAGGCCCTGGGTTCAATCCCCAGTACCTCTACTCAAAAACAGAAACAAAAACAAAACAAAACAAAAAACAAATAAAAAAAACATAACTGGTCAGTCTATATTATGTGTAAATTCAGGAGCTAGAGGGCAGACAGAGAGAGTGGTAGAAAGCCACTAGGTGGGAGAGAATAAAGCTTTGAGGCACAAAGCAGAGAAGAACCATTTAGAAACCCTGAGAGCTTTCCAGGTTCTTCATGGGGCCCAGAAGCAAATCTATACTTGTGCTCATTGAGATTCCTATGCTCTTAGGAGTCAACTCCTCTCCTTATGCTTAAGCTAAGTAGAAGTGAAAACTGTGTCTTTGCCACTAAGAAACATAATACAGTTAGGAGGAACTAGTGTTTCAGATTCTTTGAAGACCATTGTTACTAATAAATTGAGAGATTAAAAAGGGTAAGTCAATCACAAGTCAACTATCTTCAAAAGACTGTCAAATAAAAGCCTGTGATTTAGAGGTCATCTTCCAATGTTTCTCTGCCACAGACATCCCCCGGTTCTTCCAGAACTTTCTTACCATCAGGATCACTTGCAAGGCACACTCAACAGCATCTGGTAAGACTTGTGTGCAGAGAGAACATGAGGAACTGAAGACAAGGTTGGGCTACACGGCTCCTGCAAAATAATGCAAGTGACAAAAGGGGCTGGAATCAGGACGCCTAAGGAGATGCTGCACGTCAGGCAGGCTAGGAATGGAAAAGATGCTCATCAACAGCCAAACAGCAAGACACACCAGTTTCGTACATTAGTAGAGAAAAGGTCTTTGCAAGCAAGGGTTACCTCCACTTACTTCTCTCACACAAGGCAGTGAGCTCTTCTGAGGGCAAGGTCTATGATTTTGTACCACCAGTGCCTATCACGGGCCTGGTATACAGCAGGTAGTGAGTAAATGCTGAATGAGTAAATGGATGAATCAGAATTTTACAAAAACAGGTCTACAACGGTCTACCACACCTTGTCTTAAACTCCTGAGGCTAGATATTTCAGAATAAAGAATTTTTCAGATTTTTAGAAAGGTAATAATGATGTATGTTACATAACGCTCCCCTAGGGTCTGGGACAGCACCTCATAATCAAACATACTACACTGAATGTAAACACAGTCATACTATGTGGAATACATTAGGTCTACAAATAGCTAATATCAGATAAGGTCAGGTTTAGCTGCCAAACATATTTTGTTACCAAACTTTCCAATTAAAAAAACCTTTGGATTTCAGAATTATAGAAGTTCCACTAAAGATGAAAACTAAAGTAACCTTAAAAAGGACTGCTAATTTTCACTTATATATTGGGAAGCTATTGTTAGTGTAAGAGATAAGTTTAACTGATTCAACACAGAAAGTATTGAAGAAAATGACTTGTAAGATAGGTCAGAAGAAACTATCCAGAATAAAGCATGGAAAGTCAAAAATACTAAATTAGGTAAGACAGATTAAGACACAGGTGATACATGGAGAAAGTGTAACTGGAATCCTGGAAGGAGAGGGAGCATAATCTACAAGGGGACAGATTTGTAATCAGTTAAGTTACACTTCAACGTGATACAGTCCAAAAAAGAATGACAGAGCACTGAAAAAACACAATGAAATCCATCTGGGGGTATGTGGGAAAGCTAAAGCTCATCGCGAAAAATAGGAAGTTTACCAAGACAGAAATTCAGGCAAAGGGGAACAAAATGGACACGAGCACATAATGGTGTGAGAGAGCAACACATGTCAAACCCCTGCTGCAATTTCAAGGTAAGCGTACGAACACCTGAATATTTCTCAGCATTCCAACACTACCTATGGGATCTAGCCGTACTCTTCAAGCTTCCCAACAGATGAATCAGATGGAAGAACTCTACCTCACAGCAAGTCGTAGTTCATATGCTTCAGGCACTCATCTGAGAGAACACCACTTATGAGAAAATCCACTAGACCCGTGGTTCCCAAAGTGTGGTCTCCTGATGAGCAGCACTCATACTGTCTGGACATTTGTTAGAAATACAGACTCGTGGGCCCCATCCCAGACTTACGGAATCCGAAACTCTGGATGTGAGGCCCAGTAATCTGTGCTTCAACAAGTTTTCTAAGTGATTCTGATGCGTGTTAAATTTGGTAACTCCTGATGTAGGATAAGCCATTCTCACAGTGTGATTTCTCAGAACACTGCTTGGAATTTGTTACAAACTACATCTCTTGGGAACCAGTCCAGACCGCCTGAAGCGGAATCTGCACCAAAGGGGAACCCAGACTCCGCACCTCTAACAAGCACTCTCTGTGAGTCTGGTGTTTCTGAGTCCAAGTTTCAAACGCCACTGCGTTAGATGATAGACTCCTGGAGGGCAAGGGCTGTCTTGTTCATGGTCAATTTGTCTCTAACAGCTGGCCATAACAGATATTCAGTGAATATTTCTGAATGATTAGCTAGCTCTCCATCAACATGCACAGCACCACAGCAACTGCCAAGGCTGCTCAGGGCCATGACTGAGAATTCTTAAAGGGGTATGTGCTTACCTAGCCCTCTTCCTACCCCCTCCAAAAAATAACAATTTTACTTATTTTTAAATGGTGGTCAGCAGCTTGTTAAGAAATAGCTGGATTATTAACTGACAAATTAAAGTCATCTTGGCTTTAAAACTATTTGGTTGTAAAGAAAGATGACTGAACTGGGAGAGCAAAAGAGGAAGCTGAGGGCCTTACTTAGTATAGTACCTCAATTATCTTGAGGTGAAGTTTAGACTAATTTAAGTAAAGCTGACAGACATAACTGTTAGTTTGGGGGAATATGATTCATTAGAAATGCTATTCTGGCAAGAAAAAAAGCTCTTACCACCTGCATCCTTTGCTTAATTTTGGAAGAAAGATAGGCAGGACAACAAAGAGACTTTTAGAATTCAGACTCCTTAGAGTTACCATTAAACACAGATCACCCACTAGATTAGTCCAGTTAGGGGCAAAAGCTGATTTCTCAAAAAATTAAACCTTTTCAGGTTCTATAAGCAACAACTCTGAGATAATCGAAGTGACTAAGGAAACACACACACACATACCAGATACTAAGTAACTGACCCCACAGATATACATATTTCAGTAGTTTCATTTGAAAAACCTGTCAATTTATTTTTCTACCCAATTCAGTGTCAGTGATACACAAAAGAATATACACAGATTACCATATTTACAGGAAGACATACAATTACCAAGGAATAAATCCAGCAAAATAACAAATTGTTGCTTATCCATGTCTGTTCAACTACACAAGTTTGTTTGTTTGTTTGTTTGTACTCTAGAACAGTTTGAAATGTTGCAGAAAAATGTGTTACAGCTCAGTGGTGACAGCAGCCTGGATCCGGGCGAGAGATCAAGCAGCACGGGGAGAGTTGGAGAACTCAGGTTTATTACGCCAGCAGGCCCAGAGGAGTTAACACTCTAAGCTCTGGACCCTGTCTGTAGGTTTACACAGGCCTTTATAGGCTGCCAGTTTTACACTTTGCAACGTCATATGCAAATAAAGTATAACAGAAATTGACCAACCAGGAACAAGCTTTGTAGAACTAGACCAATCAGGAGTGAGAGAAATAACCAATCAGGAGTAAGGGGAATGGACCAATCAGGAGTGAGAGAAATAACCTATCAGGAGTGAGCTCCATGCAAATGAAGTACTACAAACAGACCAATCAGAAGTTAGGGAAGTGGACCAGTCAGGAGTGAAGGAAATAACCAATCAGAAGTGAGCTCAGGGAACCAATAGAATTTTAGGGGTAAGTAAGCCATTTCAGAGGCAAAAAGTGAGATAGAGCCTCTGGGCCAGGGAACCGGATGGTGCCAGCATGAGAGTAGTGGCCCTGCTTGGGGGTCCTGCCAGTCTTTTTATGGGGCTTCCCACCTCAGCCAGTTCTCCAGGAATGAAGTTATGTGGATTTATACCTTCTGTGAGGGTCAAGAAAACATTTTACAAGAGCTGATACAATCGTGTTTTGTACTGACAGTCAGAAAACAGCTTTTAAAGAACATTCTCTAGTTTTCAGGCCAATGGGTTCACAGGCAGGGTGTGACCTCATTAAAGGAAATGCTTGTCTCCTCCTGCTGGCCTTCCTAAGAGCCTCCTCCTTGTACAAAGGCGAAAGGGCTCTCTTTAATAGCAGGTGATTGAGCCATGCCCTACTCCCAACAGATGGTGTGGAGATTAACAACACACAACTGACTTCCTTATCTACTAAATACAATCCAGATTTGGGGAGGCAGTTTCCAAATTTGCACCAGGCAGACATTGTGTGAAGTGTGTATCCAGCACAGTCTCTTGAGAAAAAATAGGGATGAACACCTTAGAAATTTTCACATTGCTCCTCAAATGTGTTTGACCAAAGTATATGGGAAATGACAAAAACCTAAACTTAGCCAGATGTTTTATCCAAGTAAGTCACAGTTTAAAGGATTCATCCCACTGTCAGCCTCAGGAATCCAATGGGTTAAATACCACAATTCTTTAATGGAAGCATAAGGTTAAGAGTCCTTTTCCCCCCAAATGCCTCAGCCATGGGCAGCACAGAGCATGGAATTATAAAAAGCTCAATGGCTTTAAAACATGAAACTCAACAGTTCTCAGTCAACCTAGCATAATTTTCTTGTTATCTGTAAGTAACTTCCACATTCGAATTTCAATGTTTACATTCAAAAGAGAGATCAACTCCACTTCAGACCAAAGGGGAAAAAAAAATACCCAACAAAAAAAGGCAACAGCCTAGATACTCTAAGCACTTGACCAGGGAAATGCCTCATAAAGACACTTTGAAGGCCAGCAGGATTCATTTATGATTTGGCATGTACTGGTTGAAGGGGCAACAAATAAATCAAGATATAATACATCAAGTAATCAGACAAATGGTAGACATATATACCACATTAAAGAATCACAGACAATAACTACTGCGCTGACTTTAAAGAAAAACTTGGGGGACACTGGAGGGAAAATGCAATAGAAAAAGAATTACTAGGGAGCATTTCAGTCCAAAGCTAGTCCAGTGAATATCTACCATTAAGATTTCCAATCTTTCATCTCCAAAGAAGTTGATCTAATAAATTATAAAATTACCTCACTTACTTTGGGGACATACAACCTACTTCTAAGGACAGTAATCCCTCTGACGTTTCGGTTTCACTTGCTAGTTGATGACTAAGTCGCTTCTGGCTGTAAAGATCTTCCTAATATGTTTCAACTAGCCAGTTAACATGGCATGGGTTGCACCCTCTGTGAGGCCAAATCAGCTTTACAAAACAACCTGATCTAATGAAGATGAGGGTGGGGAACAAAGGGAAAGTTTCCTGGTTTCTCTCGGAAAACTTCTCTCATTTGAAACATTTAGTTTTGTTCCAGAAAAAGAAAGCAAAACTAGTTGGGGAAATACCCATATACTTATTGTTTACTAGCATGATACAAAATAAATTCATAGAGGTCAGTCAATTGTCTTTCAAAAACCAAATGTGAATGTTTAATTTGTAACTTAAGAACTGAATTTTTCCACATTCTTTTATACAGAGTTAGCATCTGTAAATTGAGTTTTTTTTTTGGACAATCATGCAAATTTAATTTGTTCCTGGAAACAAAAACACAACCTAACAGATTAACAAAATATGTCCTTTATACAATATTTTTTGTGACTTTTCCCCCACTGTTACCCTTTTTATCCTTCAGTAAACAGAACCTACTCCAAAAAAGTTTATGTATTTTGAGTTTACAGAGAGCTAAACTCTCAGAACAATTAGGAAGGAAGACTGGATCAAGTTAAACTATTTTACCTTCTGAACTGGCTCTACTCCTCCCAAAAGTAAATTTTATACATTTTCTAGTTATTATTATTAAGCTATATAAGCTACAAACATTTCTAGTGCCATAGATACTTCTGTAAAATCGAATATTTTATTATACCACACACACAAAAAGCAATCGGTACAGAAAAAGCAGTTTCCAGTTATTCTGTTGAGAATTTCTTTCCATGATTTCTCCCATTAAAGTATAATTTTCAAAGCAACCACCACGACAAAGGAAGCATCTAATTAATCCATTTTCTTCTGATCCAAGAATGCTGAACATTTACTGTCCCATCTGTAGTTGTATCAGCAGTGTAATGAACACAGTTTATATTACTTAACTATTCTTTGAACTCCAAGAACTGTTGAAGTCTTTTCTGATGTTCTGCAGATGCTTGCACAGCACTAAATGAAACATAAATTCAAAGCATAAGCTTTATTTTACATTAAGCATATTAAGTGAACCACAGAACACAGAGTCAATATTTTTCAAAACAATTAAAAACGAATAGAAATCTTCACTTATTTAGTACTTCTGAAAAAAAGCTGGATGAAAACCCTCCTTAATCTAACGAGGAGGGCGGCTTGCCTTCAGTAATAGCATGCCTCTACCTTCTAAAAGACCAAAGCAAATTAAGACTGACAAGTGAAGGCATTGATTTTAACCTGCTCTGCTACGGAACCTGCTGTGCAGAGTTCCCGGCCTTGCAGTAGATTTTCTGGATTTTATTACTTTATTTAAACCAGATCCAACATTATCTTTGAGTTGTGGAGTATTTGAATTGCCTTTTATATAAAACCCTTTAAACTAAAATGTTTGGTTAAAACACAATAGACCCCACTAACCATTTTCAAAGGTAGCCGCTTGCTGGAGTAGGCTTACTTTCCCTTTGAACGTAAGCTACATCTTGGATGGGGAAACAGTTCTCTCCCATCCTTGCCCCCACAAAAACACAGCACCTCAATAAAACTAGGGCAAATGTGTACTGAAACTAGTATAAAATTCCCTTTTAAACTTTTCAGCAAAAATTCAATACAATGAAAGATTCTCGTTTTTCAGTTGTTGAAAGCAATATATCAACTTACTGAATCATAAAATTCCAGGTGACTGAAGGTCATCACTTTGAAAAGTGTCAAGAGTCTTACTATAATAATTTTGCTACAAATCATCCTCAAATGCCTTATGCAAACCTATCTCTGCTTTCTTTCTTTTTTTTTTTTTTTTTTATCCAAAATGTGTTTATTGGGACGGTTTCCCATTCATCTTGATTCAGGGTTCTTTTAGTGCTGCTTCTGTCTGAAGGAGCATCCTTCTGTAAGCCTTGCTTTTCCTCCTGTAGGCTGGCAGAGGACAGTAGAGCAACCAACACACAAAACTACTGTTTGTGCATGGCTAAAGATGGTGGTGATTTTATAGCATCCTGGGCATTTCACATCCATGAAATAGGAGTTGGGGCTCTGCACCAGGCGCTTCTTCTTGTGTTTCCTCTTCTCCTCTTCTGGAGAGCGATGAAGTAGATCCTTTGCGAGAGGCATGTTCTCGTGGGGAGGTCGTCACCGCCGGAAAGGGTATCTCTGCTTTCTTAAACCAGGTAGCTGTCTCTAACTGAACCACCTCAAGTGTACTTCACTGTTCTGATTCACTTTAGGTACCAGGGAGGCTGTCACCTGTAACTAAATAGCTCTGAACTCTCTCAAATGCCAAGTCTGCAGCATTTCTAGTGACTCTGCCCTCTGCTAGCAGGCCCTGTACCATCTCTTACTATTGTTAGTCCTCCTGGCTCTAATAGCAGTCTTCCCCTCAAATTTTAATCCATTATAGGCTGGAAAAACCAGTATATCAAAGTTGCCTGAATTAAGAGTAAACAGGTATTAAATGAGTGTTTCCAATGAGCAACTGGGCTGTGTTAATTTTCATGCCTCAAGAGTTTTACTTCATTTATACCTGGTTTTCAGAGGTGGAGCTAAGTCTAAATTCTGGTTCTGCAACTTACTACCTGCATAATTTAGGGCAAGTTACTTAAATCATTACATAAATTGCCCACAACTACAGATAGTCAATGGTGTGACCAGACATAAATCCAAATGTTGTTATTCCAAATCCAACATTTCTATGCTACCATTCTCTCCTACATTTGTACAAAATAGTCTCTAATGACCTGATCAGCTTTGGTACATATATAAAACATGGCTCTTAGACAAAAGAAACTAAGGCAGAGTTTCATTCTCATAATTTTTTAAATTATTTATCTTTCTTATCTAAAACAAAAATTAGTTTTTCCCCTTTCTCCCTATTTTTGCTGTACAATTAACATACATCATATCTATCTCAGTATTTAAATTTATTGAGTGTTTTCTGAGAGTACCCTACATGGTAGTTTACATCTTAGAAGCAGTCTAGTGCTGTACAGGGTAAGAAGGTAGATTTTTTTTTTCCCTTTGGTGCTCTACGCCTGCCTGTGCTCGTGCTCAGTGGTGCTGAGAGAAGGTGGTGGGATTCTAAGAGCAAGAAAGACCTGATTTTAGGTCCATGTTCTAACACTGACTAGACTGCGCTATTAGGCAAGTTCTTAACCTCTTTTTCCATGTCTGTACAATTATGATAATTTCCACAACTCATAAGCTCTTTGAGAGAGGTAAATGAAAAAACTATATATACAGTGCTGAGTGTATTGTCCAGAACAGCACTGCCCAACAGAACTTTCTACAACGATGGAAATGTTTTTACCTAAGCTGTCCAATATGGCAGTCACTAGTCATATGCAGTTACTGATGACTTGAAATGTGGCCAGTGTAACTGACAAGCTGGATTTTTAACTTCATTTAACTTTAAATTTAAACAGCCTTACGTAATTATCATATTGGAGGGTGCAGATTTAGAAGGCACTCAATAGATTTTTTTGTTTGTTTTTAAACATGTGAATAAACTTCCTAAGGACAGAGGATTATCCACAACTCTTTTGTATTCCACACAGAACCAAAGTGTTCCACAGAAACTTGCTTCTACTGCTGCTGCCGTATGCATGTATGTATGTATATATATATGTATGAATGCCTTAAGTATTTGCCTTATGTAAGTAAAAGGAAATACACTACTGTTTCTAAAAGCAGGTGGCATGACTAAATTCTAAACTATTTATTGATAGCATACAGAAAAAGCAGAGCAATCTCTTATATCTTTTAAAGTTCATTCATAATTATGATAAACATTATTTAGTTAGTAAAACTAGTCTCCCTTACCATGCCTTGCTAGATAATTTCATAAGAAGAAAGCAGTAAACATCAATGATACTAAATATAAACAGGTTTGGCATTTGTGGTTTTCTTTCTGGTTCCATTTCTGAAGGTGTTGTGATCTGTCACTGTTTTTCCAGCATGATTCACAAAGCACCAAGGATTCATTTACGGAATACTCTACTCACCCTGTCTTAGTTTACTGGCCAAGATGTAATAACAGAATTATTTTTAATATGCTTTTCTGGGGAGGTATTCATTTTGCCTTTTTTCTGTCTGAAGGATGTTTTAGTATTTTAAAAATATATATATAATTACATTTGCTGCCTTTATAATTTTCTACCCTTTTTAAAATCCATTTAAAAGAAGGCCTCAAACTTTTATGATAGGCTTAATTTTAAAATGTGAATATTAAATCTAAATCCAAGCTGTTAATTCCCAGTAGAAATCACGAAAGTCCCCAAAGAATACTTTCAACATGTAAGCCTTTACAATTCTCAAACCTATCTCTCAGGGGAACTCCTGAGAGTGGATTACCATGAAACAAAAACAAGTAAACTTACTTCAGATGTTCACCAAACGTAGTAGTTATTCTATAGATGGCAGTTTTTAGTGATGCTCTAAAGGCAAATCTCAACGTTTTATAAGAAGTGTCCACTAGGCTTCCTGAAATCCGAGGTGGTTTACTGGAAGCATGAGGAAGTTTGAAGTACTTGTCAACTGCCTACATCAAGAAAGAAAGAAAAGATGTTAGTTCAGACTATCAAGAAAGCCAACTTAGTCCAAAGAATTAAGGAGATTTAATTTCAGATGGATGGACAGACAGACAGAGATATATACATACACAGACACACAATAAAATATTTGTTTTGGATCATAGTCAAAACGGTTTGAAAACCAGTGCAGAAGAGGTGCTGCCACTTCAGCAGTTTCCAGGGAAAAGTCCAGGTCTGTCCTCTAAAAGAGTCGCACTTCAACAGCCCCGAATATGCAAAGTTGGGGAGTGAAACACAGATATTCTACCCTGCTTATGATGTATGACAGGTAAGAATACCTATGTTGTAAATCTCAGCTCCAAAAAAGACCAAAAGTTTATACTTAACATAAATAATTTACCAAACTAACTTACCTGCCTTTACAATTCTAGATGATAAAGTATCTATGAGCAAGAATAGGTGGGGAGAGGGAATTCACAAGTGGAACTGATTTTATTTATACTTGATAGTATAAGAGATTTAAGCATAACTTTTAAAGGCCAAAGATAAAATAATTTTTAAATGATAGAACTATATTAAGAGAAGGGAGAAGACTGAGAAGTGTAAGTGTGTTAATCTACAGCAAGATAATGTCTAAAGTGACAAGAAATAAGTATAAGTCTACTATTTAGTTATGGATGTAACCACCAAAAGTACTTAAGACTGTAGTTATAATGATTTCTACCATATTTTTAATTTCAGGTACTCTCTTACATAATTTGAGGGATCCTTTTCATTTCAGCATCCTATTTTTGTTTCAAGGATGTAATACCCTCTCTTATTTCTGAGGATTTCAATAATTTTTACTATGTTTTGGGGTTTTTGTTTTATAGTTTCTTCCAAGCTACTTTTTCCCTCTTAGCTTCTTTTGGTCTCTATCTTCTGTATTAGAGACTTTCCCCCCAAATCTAGTGATCCTTAGCTCATGACTGAGAGTGAGACCTCCTAAAGAGTTGACCAAAACCTCTGAGTACATAACTGGAGATTACCGACAACTGCTCTGAGTACACAGGTGGAGGTTACTGACAACAGGCTTCACAATAGGTGTTCTATGTGGATATTTTGGGGCGAGTGCTCACCTCAGCAATTTGGTTTGGTGAGGGTTCCCAGACAGCAGTCTTCCAGTACCCTGTCTGGAGGGCCTGGTCCCCAGTGCTCAGGGGAGCCAAGTGGGGAACAAAGCTAATCGAGCAGCTCCCTTTGCTTTTAGCAGAGTACCCACAGCTGTGGACTCTCCCAGTCCAGAGGCCAGGTGTTTTACCCTCTCTAGAGGATAAATTGTGACTTTCACTGGAATGAGGGAGAAACACCACCGAGGAGAATCTAGGCCTCTACCTGATTTTCAGACAGCTCTTTGGCCAGACGTCCCTACACTCTTGGTTCCAGGGGTACTTGGTGCTTGCCTCACTACCAACTTCACATCTGCCCCTGGAATCTGCTAAGTTAGTTATCAACAGCCATCTGCTCTCCAGCTTTGAAAACTTTGTTGCTGTTGTCTCCTCTCCTATTTATGGATTTATGTCTTTTTAAAAGTTCTTTTACTATAGTTTAGCAGAGTTTGGGGCAGGAACAAGATATGATGCGTGTGTTCAGTCTGCCAGGATAACTTCAAGTCCAATCATTTATTCTTTCAACAGTAACTTATAAGAGTGTTTTCCAAGACTGGGATATATACTTGAGATAATTTTAGTCAGTATAGAAGTGGTATTCAGTGACATACTTAAACAACATGAAATAACACTGAATCATAATGGGAAAGTTACTTCCTTTGCAATTTTCTTGCAAACCTTCTGATTAACCCTTAGTACACCAGGAAAAATAGTCATCATCATTTATACCTGGGTCCAATGGACCTTTCTGATAGTTTAAAGTCTTTTTACAAAAAATTTACAGAAATAAGAATGACAGGATAATGTATAACTTCATGGAAATTTAAGTAAGATTATAAAACATATTTCCAGGTTTTTAAGACACATACATCTGAAACAGGCCGTATCTTTTGAATGCAACAAGCTGCTTAATAGCTTTCATGAATAAACCTGGAATATACCCATTCTGTATTATCGATTTCACATTATGAAAATATACCTCCAAAAGGTTCTAGCTTAGCATTACTTCTGGCTCTTTTTCTTGCATTTGCACCATTAAAATATAGTATTTTTTAAAACTTTTGACAGCTCATAATTTTGTTGAAGAGTTCAGCCATTTTCTTTGAACCATAATTGTGCAAAACATTTTCATTGTTAGTTTTATAAAGACAAATTGAAACGATCAATCAAATATAAAATATTTTACTGTATGTGACTTTTTTTCATCTTAACATCATCTGTTTCCTTCCAATCACCTCTGAATACACTTTTGTATACCTTCAACATGTATCCACTTATGATCTGAATAAAGAAAATTTTGGTGCGCAAATATCACAGAAGATGAAGGAATACTGTCATGTCTACTTTTAGCAAAATGGGATGATTTAGGTTCTTATTATAAAATATTGTGGGACAAAGTGGTTCCTCTTGAATGACTTACTAGTTGAGAATATCACACGTACTTCCTTTTTCTCCTTAAAAAATACATTGTTCTGCAGACTCACAGACATAAAAAACACACCTATAGTTACCGGGGAGTAAAGGGGGTGGGAAGTGATAAATTGGGAGTTCGAGATTTGCAGATGCTAACTACTATATATAAGATAAACAACAAGTTTCTACTGTATAGCACAGGGAACTATATTCAATATCTTATAGTAACCTATACTGAAAAAGAATATGAAAAGGAATATATATATGTATGACTGAAACATGCTGTACACCATATATTGACATAACATTGTAAACTGACTATACTTCAATTAAAAAAATAGTTTAAAAGAATTGTTCTGTCGTCAGTTCCTGAGTTTGAGGAAATATATTTAGAATACTATCATTTGAAATCCCTCTTACATGATCAATTTCACCATCATCATTAAAGTCTAGAGCTGCAGTATGCAATGTGGTATAAGACATATGTAGCTATTGAGCACTTGAAATGTGGCAGGTCTAATTGAGATATGCTATAATAATGAAAAATACACATCAGATTTTGAAGACATAGCATAAAAAATATAAAATATCTCGTTAGTAATTTTGTATCAATTATATGATAAAATCGTACTTCTTTAAACAGAGTTGGACAAAGTATATTATTAGTTAACCTCACCTGTATTTTTTTAATATAACTACTAGAAAATGTGAAGTTACATATGTAGATTGCATTATATTCCTATAAGACAGAGCTTGTCTAGAGTGCTATCTCTTTACATTCATCTTCTGATTTACCTGAATAATTATTTAACATATTGGCAATTTTCTTTCATTTACCATCATCGGTAGAAACTTTTAAAAATCTGAATGACTCTTGAAATGTTCTAGGTGTGCAGATAATTTGATCTTTCCTCTTCATTATTTATTCTCATTTCTCTTCCTTGTCCCTCAGTAGCAGTCCTCCCGGCTGATTCCCAACTGTAATGGTAAGTCATTAGTGCTTCACTGTTAACTGTGATGATCACTGAGAGCTTTCAATCATTCATCCTCAACAAGCTAAGAACATGTCTATTCCTATAATATTAGGAATTTTTTTCTTCTTTTAATCAATAATGGATTTGGAATTTCATCAAAACCTATTTGGGCATTTTGGTATTTCCTTTCCCAATAAATTATACTTTCTAATATTAAAAAAAAAACTGAATTAGCAACTGCATTCAATGAAAGCTTAAAAAAAACTATAAAAGATGTGTGTTCATACTACTTACATATCTTCTGTTAAAAGATGATGCAATACTATATGATTTCATCATTCTTGTTTTCTCATTGGTCTTTTTTTTTTTTTTTTTTTTACCACAACTGGAGTAATGGATGAGTAATGATGAAATAATCCCTAGGATGATCAACTAGCAAACTGTTTCAAGATACTGGGAATGTAAAATCACTAGAATTCCATAATACATCTTAAATTTTAAAAGGATCCAAAGGGTAACTGCAAAAGAATGAATTTTGTTTTTCCGTTGTTCTTGCAAAGATTTCTAAAAAAGAATAAAATTCATAAAATATCAATCCTTACAAATAACTGGAACAGCTCCAAAAACAAAGGCAAAAAATAAATGGGGTCTAACAGCCCCTAATGGTATAAAACTTACATTGGGGAGAAAAGCCTCACTTTGGAGCTAAACTGTCCTTAGCACATCTCTAATTCTCTCTAATCTCCTTTTGTAGCAAAGGATAAGCAGGCTTCAGGTTTACGGACTTCAGCAAACAGTATCAAGTTAGAACCTAAAATTATTGTCTTTTCTCTCTTTAACTGTCTTATCCTCAATACCGAAATCCAAAAAGCCCTGATCTGGCAGTAAAACCTGACCTAGGCTGACATAGGCTATTTATGTTCTTTACCCTACTTACACAAATATTCAGATTATTTCACTGGAGAAAAGTATTACAGTATCTGATTAAGGGATCCCACCTCAGATAGTAATAAGACTGTTATGTAGTGGATGATACGTATACCACGTTACATTCTGAAAATTCCAAAAGACTCCACAATTTTGAAATATATCCTAGGGTCTGAGATAAGGTACTCTAGACCTATATTCTTTTTTTTTTTTAATGTTTTTTATTGACTTATAATTTTACAATGTTGTGTCAAATTCCAGTGTAGAGCACAATTTTTCAGTTATACATGAACATATATTCATTGTCACATTTTTTTTCTGTGCTATAGACCTATATTCTATTTGCTGCAAGTCAAATTAGTTTTCCTTTTATAATACTGATATAAAGTTTCCTTTTAAATAAGTTTAAGTTAAATATGAATGACTTAAAATACTAAGTAAATAATAATTCATTCAGGTAGTATATAAATATGACTAAAATTATGACAATAGTATGTGGTAATAAACAGCTATGGCAAAAACTATGAAGGCAGTGTGTGAATAACTTAAATCTAGGAAACACTGATTTACAGTATTTAATGATGTGCCCCATGGTTAGGAAAACTGATGTACTTAATCAGATGAGAGATTAAACAAGTATTTATTGAGCAAATCACCACTCATGGTTCTTGCCCCAAAGACTCAGATCACACAACTGGGATCTCAAATATGTAGTTAAGAATTATCTGGCCCTAACAGAAGCCTTAAAAGGGGCTGTACTATGGAAACAGGCACTTTTATGCTTATACTTATATAAGTATATACCCATTTATACTTATATGCCATCATATATGCACAAAGACTATATAAGGAGAAAACCCCGGCTGTTCTCCCCTGAATATTTACCTATCAGTGTCATTAATAAATGTCCACTGTGCAGATCCTTGAAAGTCGTTAGTCTCAAGGATTCTACTTACAACCTAGTTAAAACAAAAGTTTACTCCACCAAAGCCAGAGTCCCAAACAAATGCTAAAGACAAGATCAGACTTTGTTATTGGAAATCAGGACTTTGGGCAGAGTTTCTCAACCTGAGTACTACTGACATTCTGGACTGGATAACTCTTTCTTGTGGGGACTGACCTGTGCTTTACAGGCTGTTTAGCAGCATCCCTGGCCTCCACACAGTAGATGCCAGTATCACTCCCCTAGTTGTGAGAATCAAAATGTCTCCTGACATTGTCAAATGTCAACTAGGGAGCAAATTCACCCCTGGTTGAGAACCACTGCTATAGAATAATAACAATATTAGATGATGATAATGATAGCTAAATGACAGACTGCAGTTATCATGTGCCAGGAACTGAGTTAACTGTCATATAGATATTATTTCATTTAAATAATAAAACAATTTGCCAACAAAGCCATACATGATAACCACTCGTTTTATTCTGTTTAATTAAATGTTTTTATAATAGTACCTATTTATTGCATATCTAACACTTGCCAAGAACTATTCTAGACTCTTTACAGATACCATCTCTAACCTTCATAATGACCCTGTAAGATATTATTTCCATTTTACAGATGAAGACACTGATCTCAGAAAACTTTAATAAATTGCCCTCAGTCACCCAGAAAGTAATGGAGCCTGGGCATCTGTCTGACACTGTCATCTAGACTACTTGCTTACAGTGTTGACAACAATACTCTAAAAAAATCTTTAAAGATCTTTTCTGCTGTACAATGTAAGAGTTCTGTCATACAATGTAGTAATATGACATCGAAGTAATAAGAGCTAACATCTGCTCAGCACTTAATATGCGCCAGGTGCCCTGAGTGCTTTATGGAGGTGATCTCATTCATTCTTCACAACCCTATAAAGTAGTGTTATCATCATCCCCATTTTCCAGATACAGAAACAGATGTTTAGAGATTACCATAATATCATTATTACCATATTACCATGGTGCACTCCCTCCCTCATTTTATAATTTCTGAAGTGGAGATGTATCTTCTAATTAACAGCATCTTACAGTCAATGAAATATGGTAAATGTCTTTTCCAAGTTCACACAGCTAAGAGTAGTAAGAGCTGGGATTCAGACACAGGTAGATCTGGCTCTAGATCTCACACTTTGGCCCTCCGACATGCTGCCATTCTGTCTTAAGAAAGGAGGTTAGGAAATGCATGCCCCTGCCAAGCCCTCACAGACGTAATCTGATACAGTGGACAGCAAAGAACTTGGGGTCTCAAAGCCTTGTTTTCAAATTTACTCAACCATTTATCAGGCATGATCTTGAATAAGTCATACCAATAGATAGTCTTTTTGAGAGACTCAATCACTCAAAACTAGCCTTATTCTAACCTTATGGGATTGTTACAAAGATTATAAGAAAAGTACTTCTTTTGGAGTACTACATAAATATTTGGTAAAGTAGCATAGGATTCTAAAGAAACAAAGAACTGACTGTGACTTGTAGATGAGTATTGATCAAGAGTCTCTGGGCCTTCAAATCCACAGTTCTGGCACCCAAGAATATTCCTTTCCTTTTCCCCATTCTTCCTGCTAACTTCTGCATCACTTCCTCAGGGAAGCCTTTCATGACATCAAACCCCTATTTTCAGTCCCCCATTCACAACATTAACTTAGATTTGCCTATGTTCTCTGATAATCCTGTATTTTTGCACACTGCAGCACTTATTACAATTGTAGTTATTTGTACAATTTTGTTTTATAGTCTGTAAGTTCCTGGAGGGCAGGAACCATTTTGCCTTTTCTCATTCTATATGTCAGCACATGGTAACCATTTGATAATTAATATTCACTGGATGAATGGATCTGTGAGTGGCATGAAGGTCAACTTCAACATTTCAAGTGTATCAAAATTTGACCTTCAGATGATGAGGCAAAAAATATAATAGAGCTGATATCCTACATCAAGGTGAGACTGACTTTTCAAAGAATAGAAGGCTTTCTGAAAAATCTGAAACATACTCTTGAAAACAAAAAGATTTTGGAGCTGGATGGTAGTTGATGGTTATATAAGAATGTGACTGTACTTAATGACACAGAACTACACACTAGAAGATTTAAAATAATAAATTTTATCTATATTTTACCACAATTAAAAAATTTTTTAATTAAAAAAAACTTCCATTTTGATCCCCAACCTTCTGCAATATAGGAACGCTTTTTAAACACCATACATACACACACACACAGTGGAATTCCACAAGATAGTAGTTATTCTCCATCCACTTATGGAGGGAATAAATAATTACCATGAACTCAAATAATGCTTTCAAATGAATTTATATTTTAATTAACTAAAACAGTACGTAGAAACCTCTGAAAAATAGCTGTAAATATGTTAGACAAACATTAATTATTCAAACAGCAATGTATGTGTGGATTCATGACTCCATTATAATACTTGTAACATCCCCGGATAGCCTGGCCCACTATCAGGAACAACTGTCCTAGAATATCCAGCCCTCCACTCCTTGCCCTCTGAATGGTTCGAAAAGAGAAGGCTCCCCCTTTCCTTTCATATTTTGTCTTTAATGATACACAGGGAAATGGCTGATGTTATTGATAGTGAAAAGTGAAATAAAGAAACCAAACAGTTCCATACAAATGTTCCTTAGTAACATTCAGAAGCCTGTATTTTATAACTTGTCTTAAATTAGAGATACTTAGAATTACAGATACTTTGTTAAGAGCAAATATCCCTCCTACATCAAAGAACATAAAATCAAAAACATACAGCAGGGTTCCTATGCATCACATCACATCACATCCCTGCCTCTCAAAATGAAAGGGCTTTAGACCACTTTAATTAAAGCATTATATCAGAATCATCACTCAATTCAGGCTCCAGAACAGAAGTCTTCACCCACTGAAGCAATCCAGTAATCATCCAACAAGCATTTAGTAAGTACCTGTCATTTGCCAGGCACCATGTCAGATGCTAGGAATACAGAGACAAGACAAGATCCCTGCCTCTATTCCGACTAGTAGAGATGATAAAAGTAAACAATTAAAATGCAGCATCATAGGGTGATGAAATTGGGATTACAGGGCAGAGTCGCAGAAAAATGTGTTCCAGGCAAAGAAGGAAAGAAAAGCATCATGTATAGAGTTAAAGTTAGGTTAAGAAAATAAAATATACTTGGGGGAAAAAACTGAATAGTACATGGTGGTTATCAGAGAAGATTGCTCATGGGAAGAATAGGATAGTGGCTGAAGTCAGAAATAAGGATCTCTGTTAAGAGTTAACAGGGGCAAAAGGCTTTAGTAATAATTCAGGTCAGGAATGTCAAGGGCCTGAAGTAAGGCGGAGGCAGGAAGGATGGGTGGTTGATACAGGACTCATCCCTCAGAGTTTTGCCCCATGGACATGGCAACAAGGAGTTGAAGGAATTAGTAATAAAATGGTTGAAGTGACAGCCTGTGAGGTCTAAGCTGGACACAGAAAGACATATATGTAGCTAGGAGGGGGCTGAAAGACAAAGGAAGTGAAAATATTGGCAAAAACAAAGAAAGTGCACGGAAGAAGTGAGAGCATGGAGGCAGTGTTTGGAGCAAGGGCTTTTACGTGGTCCCACAGACCTATTAGAATTCAGGGGGTATAAACTTCGGGATAAAAATTCCATGTCTATCTTTACTAAAACTAAGCATTTATTTCAATTATGAATGTATGTTGCAAGTCACAACAGCATTAGCAGTTCCTGTGACTTTGTCACCAATATCTTCATATCACATTACTATTACACCTATCATGAATTACCATTCATCATAACACTACAAAATGATGAGTCACTAGACTCACTGACAGGTCTTATTTAGTGCATTAATTAGAAAGCACACATTTTTGAGGGGTTGGGGGTATAGCTCAGTGGTAGAGCGCATGCTTAGCATGCATGAGGTCCTGTATTCAATTCCTAGTTATTGACCAAAAAAAAGAAAGAAAAAAAAGCACACATTACTGTATCACAAATTTAACACTTTCATAGCTATATTCTAATATAACTGATTTATTTCCTTTCTAATCCTAAAGACTTTATTTTATATATTTAAAAACATTATTCTGAGAAAAAGTCCATGGACTTCATAAGACTGCCAAAGGGATCTTTGGCACAAAAACATTTAAAAGATTCTGGCTTAGAGGGTAGAATCCTGGAATTTTAAGCTCTGGAAGTGGAGAATTCAGGGAATGAGGAGGTCCGGATGACAGTCGCAGGCTGAGACTGATGGGTATATAAAAGAGTGGCGAAGAGGAGGAAGCCAAAGAACTGTGCAGCCAAGCGGGACAAATAATCATGTGGACACTGAATCACTCATAATCAGCCTCAGGATATGGGGTGGGAAAAACTGAAAGGCAGTTTGCAAAATCTGATGACTGCAGAGCATGACCAAAAGGCCAACTGTGATGTGGCCTAGGAGAGAACAGATGCCACAAGCCTCACAGGAGAAGGAATTTTTACACCTAGAAACCAAGTACCAAGTCATTGGTGCTGTTCTTTTTTCCTTTTATCTCTTCCCAGCTCTCAAAAATATGCCTCTGCCTCTTTCTACTCTGCCCCTCAAAAGTATTCTCCATCCAACTCCTCTGTTTCAAAGTAAATAGGGACTGACCTTTCAACAAATCTGTAATTCTTACCTTTCTAATCAAAGGTAGGAATGACCACAACCAAATAAACAGATTGCTTTCCTTGTCATACCTACACATAACCAACTATTAAAGAAGTTTTAAACCTTCTATAAAGAAGAATTAAAACTTTTGATGGTGGAGAGGTGAGAAGAAAGTAATTTGGGTGAAGGATATCGCTAGGGCAGTGTGATCCTTGTGAAATCAATTCAGTTTCAACCGGCATTTTTAGAAAATGAAATAGAATGGAAAAACATCAGAATTCATAGCACATAGTAAAAGGTAAGCACTGTTCTAAGAACCCTTCGTTTCTGTCACACACACACATACACACACACACCCTTATATTCTGAGTCAAATGTAAACGTAATACAGGTCTTGGTTCAAAGTTTGAAAGCCACAGTTCTAAGGGCAGAGCCATCCTCTCTGAAGAGAACCTTATATGACAATAAAAAGGCCAGGATAAAATGGTAGATAAGTTCAGAAGGAATAAAGGATGTGGATCTTCTGCTTTCCCTGGGGTCTACCACCCTGCTAATGCCCTGCAATCAGCTCAGTTTCAAGTCTCAACTCTGCCACCTTGACTTGTTGAGTTACTGCGTTACCAAACCTCTCTCGTGTGTAAGATAGGGCCAAAATACCTCCATCTTACTTCACAAGATAGTTTTGAGGATCAAAAAGATAAAAAGATATTAAATCACTCTGTAGACTATAAAGCAGTGTACTGTTGTTTTATTTTAAACTACACAGTCAGAATTTTAAAAAAGCAAACTATGCTATGAATATCTCAAATCATGATTATCCTATTGTGTGGTTAGATAAGACAAATATTAGAAGTTGTGGGGAAATAGTAGGAAATTATTTCTTTAGAGAAAAGTAGCTGGGAAAGAACACAATAAAAATATCCACTTGTGCATACAAGTCTCAAGTAACATATATGAGAAAGTGGGCACAAAGAGGACTCAAAGCAAAAACAAAAAAAAGGTCATTGGTTTTGATGAGACTTTCTAAGAGGTAAAATGAATTGAGATTTGAAGAAAGGAACAGTGAAGCCTGTTTTCTCTTCATATCTTAAACTGCTTCCCAAGACCAAAAGATGTATCAATTGTTAGCTTTCAAGCCTAGTTCAGTAACCCCTCCTCCAGAAAACCTACTACACATACCCAAGTCCTACCTCTAAATGCCTCTAGACCTCAGTGTTTATATTGCTCATCTGCCAGACAACTAATATTACAAGGCAGTGTAAAACATGTCACCCAACATGAAGTTAAGAAAGGCAGTCTAGTGGAAAATAAGAAGCATGCTTTATTTTTCTTCCTTTAAGTCTAGGACTAAAGAGACCTAAACTTTCAGTTTAGGTTTAAACCTATGCACCCAGACTGGTGGCAGGAATCCACTGGCCTCAGATCCATCTTATGCCTCTGGCCGATAGGCAACTTCTTATCTGCATGGGTAACAACTACAGGCCACTTTCAGTAGCTACAAATTGTGTAAGGTTGCAAATTTTTATCACTGAACAGAATTCCAATATCCTAAATAATCTGATTAATACCAGATGTATATCCTACAGGTTTGGTATACTTCTCCTGTTGTAATAAAATTATTATTTATAAATGAATTAAAGTTTATCTTCTAAGTCTCTCCTAGATTATAATGTCCTAAAGATGAGAATAGTACCATTATTTTGACTTCCAACATATGTTTTGTTACTCAATGTGATATACAAGAAACAAACTGAAAAGGCTGGGCAGAGAGAGGGGACAAGACCTCTGCCTCCACCCAACCTTCATACTACCTACCTCTTGCAGCGTCAACAAAGTATTAAGAATAGCTGGTAGTGTAGTCTGGACAACTCCAAATCTATCTTCCGTAAATGATGCTGCTACTAAGTGAGACAGACCTCAAGGGGAAAGAAGAAAAAAGTTAAAAGTGAATCAAAATTAGGCAAATCTACTTGCAGTACATCTATTTGAGAAAGGGTTACCATTCTGAATATATTAAAAAAAAAACCTTCTACATAAAAAAGAGGGAGTAATACAATAGAAAAATAGGCAAAGATTAGAAGAGGAATTGAAAAGGTGCACAGCTGCAGCAGTCTTGAATAAGATGACATTCTCTGCCTTAAGTTCTAGTAGGAAAAGAATTTTTTAAATAATAGTGTGCTTGGTAGCACTAAGAAAACAAAGTCTGATAAGGAAACGGAGGGACAGTTGTGAGGATACTTTTGGTATCCTCCTAAAAGATACCTAAGAAAAATGATCTATACAAAACAAAGAAATAAAAATGTATCTGAAAATTCAAAGATTGAGATCAAAGTCCAGAACTGATCTTTCATGGATTATACTTCAATATTTAACTGATAAATAAAATCATAGTTGCAGTTCACTGAGATTGCTTACCTTCTAATGCCCAAATATGCATTTGGGCATCTGAAAAAACAGCCTGAATGGAGGCCTCTGGGTGCTACAAATACAACAAAAACATTTAAGTAAGTTCCCCTGAAATGATAATTTCATCTAATCAATTGTATTTATACTATAGCAATAAAAAATACACAGTTGCCTCTCAAGAATTAAAACTTGAAATTCTTACACAATGATTTAACTGCAATAAAGCATTCTGCTACCAACTTACTACATGACTTGCCAACTTTCCAAAACTCTGTGTGCCTCAGTTTCTCATTTAAAGAGTTACATACACTCAAACCCCCTCAGAGGATTATGAACACTTAAATTGTTATGAACGCTTTTTTTTTTAAAAACAAAAGAACTTCTAAATACGTATTACCTCTCTCAAATTGTCTACCCTCAGCCCCACTCCAAAGAAAAACCTCCCAACCTTCCTTAATACAGCAAGGTCAAGTAGTGTGGAGCAATAACTGGCCCGTGTAAGTGCTGGATTTCATAATGCACCCAATGAAGCCTGTTAAGTACAACAGCATGTTACATTTCCCAACATTAAACAGCAGTGTCTACAACTCCTTATCATACAATAGGTCCATCTGCAAAATAAGAAATCAAAAGTAGCCGTTCGCTTCCAAGGGAAAAGATCTTGCTCAGCGTCTGCTCTGCCACTTACTGGCTACGTGTCCTTAGGCTATCTACCTGAGCCCTCTGAGCCTCAGGTTTCCTTATGTGTAAAATGAGGACAAAGACATCTCACAGGGATGCTGTTCAAATTAAATGAGGGAACTTGAGTGAAAAGAGCATGGCATACATAAGACAAAAGAGTGAGTTTTTCCCCCATTCTTCCCAAACAAAGCTCTGAAGTAAAACTTCAGATAACCCCTCTTCCTCTTGGTGGAAGACAAGACACCTTCCTCGGGGGTCTGATAGTTTTCCCAGAACTCTAATGGATGGCCTAAGGTAGATTATTTTTGGTAAACATAGTTGCTAGTTGGGTGGATCTTCCCTGCCATCACAGTGAAAAAAGTTCCAAGAAATTGAAAGGATTCTCTGTTATGTGTATCTGTATTCTATCGAGTTACTCAGATCTCTCTCTCCATCCATCAGAGTATGACTCCCACAGGATAAAAATGAGAAAAAATGAGAAATGTATGCCAATGCAGACTTTCACTTGCAGGCATTAACTGAGTGTATTATAGTTAATACTGCAATATTTGCAGAAAGAGAGAAGCTAGATTAAAATAATTAAAACAAAAATTCTCCCTCCTACATGTGGGCAAAGGTTTTGCTCATCAAAAGATTAATTAGTACACAACAGCTGTAGCAGTGAAAATAGGAATAAATCTTCAGCTACCATTGAAACTGACTCTCCTATAGCAGCTGGAGCAGCTGACAGACAAGTTGGAAAGTCATTTAGTTTGTGGCCTGAATTACAACTTTTATCCAATACAAGTTTAACACCTGCAGTCTAACCTAGTTATCTCTCTTCTGAACACTAAACTGGCCACTAAGATTTTGCAGAAAGGAACTGCATATCAGCACAAAGCTGCCTGCAGCCAAGAGACTCAGGAGGCCAACTAGAGCCAAGCCTCAGGAAGCCAGAGGTGAGATGTGTGTCTAGAACAGCTATCGTTAAAACAGAGGTTTAGTGAAGCATGATGCAAAGCTGTTTGGCTTGCTATGATCAAGCTAAATATTTAGAAGTCCCATCTGCTACTTTATTTTTTATTTTGTTTCCTCTCCCCCTATTCCCAATTCCAAAGAATGCTACACATTCTTACCTTACTGAAAAAATACATTATCAGCACCCGTTTTGATAAGAAATTCTTAATCTGAGTAGGAAAAAAAAAAGAATTAACACATGCATAGTCTTCAATTCTACCCAAATATGATTATTATGCATTTCCAGGTTCTTCCTGACACTAACTTAAATGAAACACTTTACAACTTACAGGGAAAGAACAGTATTTACAGTAAACCACATAAGTAAATACTTTTGTACTATAAATTGGATAGGCAAGATGAGCCATCTAACCTAAGCTGCATTCCCACGTACACATGTCTAACCCTCAAAGTAGAGCCCTGTCAGAATAAAAGGAACTCTAAGTGGTTCTGGCGATACTCTCTAAGACCAAATTCTTTCTCAATTCTCTACAACTGTCTTACCCTTTAACCTCTTAATGCCAAAAAAGAGTGTTTCCCCTACTAAAAAAAAAGATCTTTAAGACATGAAGTGGTTTTCTACTGGTTGACATTTACAAGGAAAACAATTTTCCTAATATTAAGCTAAAAGCTACATAACCCAACTGACTTCAAAGTAAATTCATGACACAGCAGTACTTACAGCACATAGAGCCTGAAGTTTTGTAAAATGCCTTCAGTTCTTCTCTATTAATCATTCAATCCACAAACATGTTATTTCTCCCATCTTAAATAATAAAATCCTCCCTTGATCCCTCAACTCCCCCCAGCTATCACATTTCTCTACTCCCCTTATAGCAAAACTTCTTGAAAGATCCAGCTTTTCTTCTGGCTTCCAGTTCCTCTCCCAATCTCTCCTGAACCCATGCCAATCAGGTGTTCATCCCCACTACTCCATCCAATAGCTCTTGTCAAGGACTCAATGACCGCCACAGTTCATTCTTAGTTTGAATTCCACGCTACCTATCAGCAACATCGGACACTCGCTTCTCTTTGAAACGCCCTTTTCTTGGTTCTTTCTCACCTCAATGGTGCTTGGCCTCCTCCTCATCTCCCAGACCCTTAGTCATTAGAGGATCTGCATTTCTTTTCTTCTATATCTACAATCCCCAAGAGTTTTCAAGGAATCTCATGGCTTTAAATACTGTCTATACTCTGATGACTTCCAAATTTTCATTTCTAGCCTAGATCTTCCCCCTGGACTCCAGATACATGTCTAATTTCTTATTCAGTATTTTCACTTTATTGTCTAGTAAGTATCTCAAAATTGACATGCCTAAAATCAAACTCGTGATTTCCCCACCTCATCTCTATCAAATCTCCTCTTCCAGAATCATCAGTATATTGCAACTCTATAAATTGCAACTATATTATTTCAGGCCCTCGGGCCAAAAACTTCAGAATCAACATTGACTCTTTCACACCACAATCAAACCATAAACAAATCCTATTATAACTACCTTGAAAATATTCAGACCCTGATCACATTTTATAGTCTCCACAACCATTCTGGTCACAGATACAATCATCTCCCACTAGATTACTTCAATAGCTTTACTACTGTCTCTGCTTTCACTACTGCCCTCCGAGGATCTAGTCTCAAACAGCAGCAGTTTCAAAATTAAGGTTACATCATGTTATTCTTGTGGGTAACACTACACAGTGGCTACCCATCTCTTAAAGAGAAAATGTCAATCTTTACATTGGCTAGTGGGCCTATGAGCTCTGGGTGCCGGCTACCTCTTTTGATCTCACCACCCACCTACCACTCTCCCCTCACTCGGCTCTGGCCACACGAGTGTCCCTGCTGTTCCTCACGCAAGCCAAGCAGATACCACCTGAGGGCCTTTGCATTTTGCTGCTCCCTGCCCTCCCTTCAGGTCTCCAATCAAGAGTCACCCTATCAATGAAACTTCCCCTGATCACCCCACATAAAATGGTACTCGTTTCCTCCAGCTGCTCTTTCATTTTCCTGCTCTATTTTTCTATTTAGCACCAAAGACATCAAATTTCTTCCCCTTTAAGACATGTATTTTTCATAGTTTGAACATGACATATCAGGATGCATATAGTCAACAGCATGTCATGGTTTAACTGGCAAGATTTTCTAAAAAAAATAGTATATAAAATAAGTCTTACAATTAATAGTATACCCCTTGGAAAAACTCCAGAATTAGGGACACTGACTCTCCCACATTTGAAAATCCACATATCACTTATAGTTGGTCCTCTATACCCATAGTTCCACATCAGTGGATTCAACCAGCTGTGACTGTGAAATGCAACAGTATTTACTATTAAAAAAAAATCTGCATACAAGTGGACACACAGTTCAAACCCATGTAGTTCAAGGACCAACTGCATTTTTTATATTCAAAGAAATATAGTACAATACACATGCTTGCTCATCTCTTTCCCTTCACTAGAATGTTAAATATATGGTCAGGGACTTTTATTTGCTGTTTTCCCACTACCTAAAACCACACCCTGTATATATAAAGAACTCAATAAACATCTCAAGTGAAAGAATTCACAGTTCAAAGGCACTGAATTAGGTTAAGCCATATGAAATTGCAAATTGTAAAACTAAAACCTGGTCAAATACGGGCAATTTCACGTGGGTCAACTTAACACAAAGCAACCCCAAAAGTCCTATTTATTCTTGATGGCTCACTCATGTGCAATCCTTGATGCTCTCAATGTTATTTGTAAATATGAATCCTACACCCATAACATCCTACCTGTTCACGTTTATTCTGAATCCATGAATATATCACATTGGGCTGTCTCACTGTCTTACCCTCAGCACTAACAGAGGTAGATGGAGAAGGATTAGAAAATTCAGTCATTTGCTGATCTACAAAAAAAAAACCAAGAAGTAAAAACTTATACGATCTGATTCTCTGTAGTATGACATTTCAAATTTTGGAAAATAAACAGTCCTCACCGGAAGCTGAAGTCCATAATCTTGGCCCTCTTCTTATTAGATGAGGACTCTGAGGTGACCCATAGCAAGTGTTTACATCAAAAATTCCAGCCATCCGATTCACTACACCAGAGCCAAATGGGGTTGCCAGGGGACTTGGAACATCAGGTGTTGATAATTTTGAGGAAAGCAGCGATGTCTTAATTAACGATGGCACTGAAAGCCGAGGCACCTGGCTAGATTTAGGGGTCTGAAAAGTAGTTTCTTCTGTAAAAGAACAGATCCAGTGCTGAAGAGGTAACCTGATTCAAGCAGGCCAGCGTGGGGGTTCTCAAATTCTACACGCCTCAATTGTTTGTTTAACTCATTTAAACAAGGCTCAGCAGACTGTTCTCATGTAGGTTTACATTCTCAACATCCAGGTTTCACTACTGCAACCCGGTGACCTCTCAATCAATGAGCTTTATACATCTTTTTCTGTTGGACTGGTACAGCCTCTCTTGTTTTTTCCCCTAAACAGGTTATCTTCATCTTCAAGGTCAGTTTCTCTAACTTTAAGCTATTTTAAGTGAACCTACCAATTCATATTTTATTTTTAAATGGCAACAACTTTATTGCATTAGAATATGCCCAGTGTTAACTGAATGTTCTTACTGGAACTATTACTTGGCTAAATCAAATCTATAGTGTGAAAATGTACAGAAAGAGAGCATGAACCTTATCCCATTTTCCCCAGAGTTCCTTCAAGTCAACAAAAGTCACATCAGAGACAAATTTGCTCAGGATATCTACAAATCTGATCTATAAACAGCTTCTTCAAAAATAATCTTACAATTCTACCAAATTATAGAGCCTCTTATACAAAAACAAAAGAACATTTTTCCTGCCACTCCAGTACAAGACACAAAGACAAATAAATTATACGAGTACTCTATCTTCTTAATGAAACTGGTATTAAAAAAAAACTGGCAAAAGATATCAACCAATTAAAGTACAATATTTTCATTATATGACATTAAGGGTTAATGGCAATAGGAAATATTTGAAGAATCAATTTAAAATTTAAGACTGGGGTTCTTAAGTTTCGCAATTATCCTTCAAAATTAGAGGCAAATTTTGACTGAGTGATGGGATATGACAACAATTTAAAATAATGAATAATCCATTTTTGGTCAGACCAAGGCGCTCCCCCAGCTCAGGATTATAATGATCTAACATGCTAATTTGATATAACTATAGCTATTCAAAATTCTCTAAGGGCTCCACAGAATAAAATTCAACTCCTCTTCTTAACATACAAGATCTCCTTTTATTATCAAACATCATCCTACCAATTCAGACTCCTTTTTGACAGGTTTCCTTTTAGCAGTTATACTGGCTATCTGTGTGCCTCCCATGAAAGGATCAGTTCCAAGAGTGCTTTTTCATCTTTGATCCTTTGGCTTCTAGCATAGTACTTGGTATATACTAGGCATTCAATAAATACCTGTTGAATAAATACATGCTAATCTGAATGTTGATAACATATGAAACACTCTAGAATCTTTTAAAATCATTGAACTTATCTAAATTGTTTTTCTTTACTAATCTCTTTGTTTTTGGTCTATGACCCCACCAGAGTAATGAAGTCAAAGACAGAGATGTGTTTGCTTTGGCCCATATAGTGATTTTTTTAAAATACCAAGATTAGTTGTCAATGTTTAAAAAGCAGATTTTCCCAAAAATTTCTTCAGGCTTCTCTTTAAAAGAAAACCAAGATCAGAAGTTCAGATACTGGGTCCAAATTTCCCCCCTGGGAACAACGTACTGAAGCTAATCCACGACTTTCCATTTCAGATGAAGTCTGCGCTCTCAAGTTTACCACAGTCCTCACCCAGCCAGTTTTGCCCATTTTCATTAAATGCCTGGCTCCAAAAGGCATCAGAACATTAAGTCCTTTTATCACTATTACATTCCTATGTATCTTCTCCTTAAGGGGTTTGCTGAAATAGCAAAGGTTCTTCCGCCTGTACTTCTTCCTCTCAGCTTTCACCTTGCAAACATTATATTTAGCAATCTTAAAACAATGAATGTGATGGCCCTGCCCCCAAATCACTGAGTCATTTCAGTTGCTCCTCTCTGGGCACTGTCCAGCAACTTTTTGTCTCTGGGATACTGCAACCGTAACAGTAGCTGAAGCCTTCTATTTGATGACCAACATTTTGTTAGTCTTTGTACCACTACTACCACCACCACCACTAATCACCCTTGACTTAATTTTTCCAATCTATAATGATACCCAAGCCTTTTTCTTGGCTCAGTACAATATCTCATATATTAGATCAATTTTCCCCTAAAATATGTACTTCATACTCATATATATATTCTTAAATTAACTACTATTATCTTTCTTAGAAAATGACTATAAATGCTTTCCCCTCTCTTAGCAGTACGAGGAGTTACCTGGAGAATTCAGTTTCTTAGGTTCCACTGGGTATGATGAAGACATCACTCTCCCATTTGTAGCAGCAGCTTCTTGGTAGAGCACAAGTTTCTGAGTCATATCATTTAAAAGATTCAAACACTCCCTTGAAATGGCTGTCCAATTGTGGGGATGTCCACCTACAAGGTCCAAATATCAGCTTTTAAAATGTAGATAATCTTATATAGTCTCTTCTCAAAATGGGGAAAAAAATTAAGACATGCTTTATTCATTAAATAGTATTATATTGTATACCTTGCATCAGGGCCCATTTTTCTCAGTTGAGCTACTATTTATACTTATGCCATCTAATATACAGCAGGAATTCAATAAATATTTGGATGAAATAATTTTCCTAAAAGTCTACAAGCAAAAATTTGCTATTTTACCATTAAAAAACTACTCTCAAATTGTTAAAATAAAGCCAAACATTGGAGCACAGTTTGAGTGAAAAAGACCCAGGTTACTCCACCAGCAGTACTGAGCAGACTGAAGACTAAGACAATGAACGTGTCTAATGAGATGTATCCCATGGTCCCTAGTGACCCCTAACCTGTTGTGTCTGACCCACTGTGCTTCCACATATTTTCACTTGCAAAAGAGCCCCTACTTGCTATTATACCTATAGAAGTGACATGTTATTTGATAGTGATCATACTTTATACTTGGAGAGTTTACTATCTGTTAGCTTATTATTTAACTTAAACTACTATGATCCAGATTCCCTTAATTTGGGGGGAGGGTACAGTTCAGGGGTAGCGTGTGTGCCTAGCATGCACTGGGTTCAATCCTCAGTACCTCCATTAAAATAAATAAACAAAAGCCTAACTACCTCCCCCCAAAACAAAATAAATGAATAAATAAATAACTAAATAATCTTTAAAAAATCCCTTAATTCTCATTTTCTTTTGATTTTTCTAAGACATTTATCTCCTACAGCTGTCATATAAAAATCAACTGTGCTTCACTGTGTTTTGAGAATAGCAAAGGAGTCCACTGAAAACTGGTTTCTCCAGCCTGGGTGCCAGAGAATCATTCTCTCTTCACTTAGGCTCCTCCTTAAATATTTCCCCCATTTACAACTCAAGAGGAATACCATTCAACCTGAAAACAAACAAAATACTCCATCAATAGGCCCCAGGATGTTTTATACTGCTGTAACTCAGGACCACTACGGAACTATGCAATGGTCCAGTTACCTTTTTTTCCTTCTAGTTTTAAAATATAATTGACATATAGCACTGTATAAGTTTAAGGTGTATGGCATAATGAAATGGTTATCACAATAAGTTCAGTGAACATCCATCATCTCTAATAGATACAAAATTAAAGAAATAGAAAAAAATGTATTTCCTTGTAGTTACACGGATGAGAATTGTGATGAGAATTCTCAGGATTTACTCTCTTAACAATTTTCATATGTAACACACAGCAGTGTTAATTATATTTATCATGTCATACATTACATCCTTAGTACTTCTTTATCTCATAACTGGGAGTTTGTAACTTTCGACTGCTTTCATCTAACCCCCCCTCCCTCAACCCTTGCCTCTGGTAGCCATAAATCAGGTCTCTTTCTCTATGACCAGTTAACACTTTAATATATGTTCTCTGGCAGAGAACATGCCACTCAGTTACAGTTTACTTAAATATCTGGCGAAAACATTTAGTGTACACAGAATTCCTAACTGAACCTAAGTCTGCTAGAAAGGTATTGCTGCAGATAATTTCCCACAGCATTGGCCCTGGGTTTTTCATGCTACCAAAAGGAGAGCAGCTCCACTTATTTATATTTTTATATAACTGGATTTCATTTCCATGTAACTACAGTTTCATTTTATAAGTGGGAACTGGCAAGTAGGACAAAATAATGAAGAGCTGATTAGAGAGATGTAAAGCTACACAGGTTCTCTGTCCCCACCGACGGCTGGGCAGGAAGGCTTTCCCTCCGGGAACAAGGCAGAGCACCACTGGCACATCTGCAGTCTTGAGCCTGACAAGTGCTTGAGCTGCCAGCAGTATCCTTGGTCACCATTAAATCTAGTTCCTTTTCACTTTTTGTTTTTTTAAAGGCAGGCAAAGTAGCATGGCAGGAGGAGGGAGCTCTGCCGTTGGAGTCAAATGACAGAATTTTTTATTCCAACTCTGACATTATTTTATTAAGCCACTTAATCTCTCTGAGACTTAGGCCCTCCATCTACGGATTAGACCACTTGAATTTTAAGGCCCCCTCGTAGCATTAAAACTTCTAGGATTCTTAAAATGTATTTTTCCACTCTAAAACTGTCAACTTACCTCATAATTTCTCCAGGTGAAGGGAATGAGGGCGCTGAAGGAAATACTATAAAAGTTTAAAAATACTTTTCCTGGAAATGTAATTTTTAACCACAGCAATGCAAATACTTTGCATAAGATTTAAATCAATATGTAATATTTTAATAAATACACCTCTCTCACTAAAAACTTTAAGTGGAACACTTTCTGCATATACATCCGATTACTTTTAGCAATACCTGGTTGGCTAAGGCTAAAAACTTCCTGTCTTCGTGAAGGAGAATACTGAGAAAGCAACATCAGGTCCTGCAAGGCCAAATACTAAAAGGAAAAAAATACACATTATTTAAATTTTTAACCTCTATATAAAACCTTATTTATGAATTAGGCTCAACATTATATATCTAAGGGGAAATTAGTTGCAATTTTTCAAGAAGGGAATACTTTCCACCATAATCTGCCTTTCTAGACTTTCAGAACTTTCTTGCCTTTATCCTCTGCAGGCTACTCCACTCACCTCGTAGGCTCCAGCTACTAGGAACTACAGAACTCTCTGTGTTCCTTCTCACTTAGTGATGGGAAACTTGAAACATCACATCCTCCTGGAACTTCCCTGCCCTCCCGCACAAAAACATACACTCACACAGCTCTCAATCGTGGCATTTAACATAATTTATTGTAATTGCCTGCTTTCTCATCTTATCTGGTTCCACCCACTAAACTGTGAGGCGGGAACAATGTCTTGCTCATTACCACATCTAGAGGTAACACCTAGCACACAGTAGATAGACAGCATATGCTGTATTTTTTTTTAACTGAAAATCCTCATTTTGTTCTCTGGCAAACTGCTTCGCTCATTATTCAAGACACCAACCTTTCCATGAAGGTTTGTTTTGGTCCCAAGCAGAATAAGTGGTTCCCACTGCATTTACCACAGTAAATGTTCCTCATTTTGTATATCTGCCCTTTCGACTAGGCTGTGCTACATCTTATTCATCATTATACCCTAAGCAACTAGCAGTGACTGACACCTGCCCAGTAAATAAAGATTTCTTGAATAACCAAATGAGTAACTGATATTTTTGTTTATCTAATAAATCAGTCATGATTGATATTTAAAGCTATTCAGAACATCAGTGGGTCATTTTCTTTTTAGTTTATAACTTTTCTAGAATGTAATCCAAACTCTGGGTTCTATTTTCCTTTAATTCTTTTTTAAGTACTATGACTTCTTAACAGATCACATATATCGTAGTTCTACTTTAAAAATTCAAAATGCAATTTAAATCAAAACAATTTATTCCTACTTAGGTTGATTTATACTTACTGCAACTTCTTTAGACTCTTTTGATTAAAATTTGTTTTAGGATCATTGTCATTGTTCATATTTTAAGAGAGTTCACTGAGTATGTGCACACTATCAAGCACTTCCTTTGATCATGACAGCCAAAAATACTACATGAGTGAAAATGTGTCTTAATCCAATGATTAAAAAAAGAATCACCGTGACGTCAGAGCACAGAGGAAGCGGCTATTTCTACACTCAGTGCTCAGAACAGTGGGCACTAAGAATGGTTTGTAGCTGGGCAGTACGATTTTCTTCTTTCATAGAGTAAGGCTCGTTGTGAGGATTAAATGAGATGTATGAGCACGTGGCAAGCTTCGGGCACAGTGGGACTGACTCAGAGAGGGTCTCCTTCATTCAGTAGTCTGTCTGGGGGAGACTTTGTAGAAGAAAGCGTTGGGCAGGTGTGACCTGCTTCCCTGCCTGAGAGCCGCTGAGCCAGTATCAGCGGCCTGTGTCCTGTCCAGACCTGTTACTCCCTGTGCGGGGTCTGGAGCCACCTGGTCCATGAGCACTTATGCTGTGAGGACCCTTGACAAGGAGCAGGAGACAGTTTGGTCATTCTGGAAGGAGTACCAAAGGGTCACTCCTGGCATTTGCCCTGTGGGTGAGGCAGAGGTCAGGCCCCTGTGTGGAGCCCCTCGATGGGCCAACCATAACCCTATATATGATCATCCAGACCAGGGCCCTAGGGGGCAGAGGGGGCTGTGGCCCCTGTCAGGTGGAGGGCTCAGTTTGCTGTTGAGGGTCAAACAAAAGTTGTAGGTGACTGGATCTCAACCAGGGTGCCCCTCCCAGGGCATGTGGCAGTGGGCAGGAGGGAGGGGTCCCCATGCTGGCAGGGCTGAGGTTGACAAACCTGCTGCAGAAAAACATGGTTTGGGGGGATTCACTGATGAGATTCCTTGTCTCAGGAAAAAAAAAAAAAACCAACAATCAGTAGTGCTTGGTTTTGCTACCATGAGGAGTTTGTGAAAAGCTAATGCATATGATCATTATATTTCATGCTTGAAATATTTTTATACCTGTTCTGAATAAAGCCCAGCTTATACAAATATATTGCAATACATACTTGCATTTTAGTCATTTGGAATGAATGAAAACTGAAAGAGTAAACAGCATTCACTGTAGCATGTAGGTGTTTTTAACAATACTTTTTACATTATTAGAATATTTTAGGCCCTCAAAAATGTATCTAAATACTTAAATATGCTAAACATTAAGTCTATTCCACAAAATAGTTTAGAGATGACTGTGTAGAGACACAAAATGCATAGTTTTGATACCTTTATGATGAGGGGAGGACTACTGTTTAAAACTTTCGGGAGGCATTCATCTGACTCTTCTGAAAATGGTGGCTGAACAGGGAACAAATGAGCCTATCAAATAAAATAAAAAATAAAGACTATGAAAATTATTATTTTCATGACTTAATTACATTCAGTAAATTAGCACTTGAAATTTATTACAAGGAAGACAATACAACCAAATTAACATCATTAGCGTTCCCTGCAAAAATATGCTGCATTAAAATTATAAACATCCAAATACACTACTTTTTAAGATATTACTTTTCCGATTTTACTAGATCTCTGGCTTCCAACAATAGAAACAAATTTAAGAAACAAAGATTGTCTGAAGCCGCTGAAGGATATAAACATACAGAGATGGTAAAATAAAACAGAAACACTTCATTTTCTAAGTTACAAACATCTGGGTGATAAAAACAATGCAATTCCCATTCATTTCAAATCATTTCTTGGAGACGTACAGGTATAGCTCAGTGGTAAAGTTCATGCTTGGCATGTGCAAGGTCCTATGTTCAATCCCCAGTACCTCCATTAAAAAAAAAATTAGAATTTTAAAAATTAAAAAAATTTATTATAAAAATCATTTCTTCAATATGAATTTTTTAACTTTCCTTCAAAGAACAAGTATTTTATTGCCTTATATTTAAATATTTTAATAGTCTCTATCAATAGCACTGTAAAATTAATTTAAAATTCAAATTGATATGCTCAGTGGAGAAACGGAAACCTTCAGAAGAGAATTACACTATAGACAAAGCACAGTCAGTACCACTAACAATTCATTTAGTTTAGCTTCCAACCATTAAGAATACTAACACTGTTCCTCAGAAAAAAGTACAAATAAATGATGGTTATAAATGATACATCTCTTAAGAGGTCTGAGAAGAAAGACCAAAACCCAACTTCTCAAAATGGCTTTGGGCACAACAGCATGCTAATCAGTGCTCTACTAAAAATAAGTCTGTGTACTCCAAAACAGAAAAGTATTGATCCAAAACTCAATACTAACCTCTGTGGCATAAATTTTGAAGAGTATCCATGAGATGTACCAAGTCATCAGGAGAAAGACACCACATAGCCAGACATGGTAGAGTAATGAGAGATTCAGGAGGCCGCTCACAGTGTCAAGAGGCCTATGAAACTGCCTATGAAAGCAGAAATTACTATTTAATCCTGTGGGAAAAATACAATCTAAGCATTTAACAGACCTGGGACCCCACACAGAAACAAATCCTATTTCTAGATAATAATGGTGATAGATTCCTCTCCTTTTGTACCCTATAGAGTTCTTTCACTAATACCGTCTTATAAAGTGCACAAGGGAGTCTTAAAGGAAGCGTAGACCTAAACTAGCTCTCAGTTTGTTGCATTCCAAATCTTCACGTCATTTTCTACAGAGGAAAAAGCCTCCCCCAGAGGCTGGGTAAAATTTTATTATTGTTGTTTTGTAGTTTGTTGCTTAAAAACCATTTGACATGACTAGCACCTCTCCTGGACAGGATTTCAACTCTATCTGTATACCTTATAAACCGTTTCATAGTAGATAAGAGTACAAAGTACTATCTACACATAACAAACTTTTAAAATAATTTAAAAAACTGTTAGAATGCTAAATAAAGTGAACTCATGTGATCTTACCAAAACCTTGAATAGATCAATTTGCAAAGTCATCATAATCCTATAATCATACACTTTGCAATTGTGAAAACAGGATTAGAACCTCTGACTCTATTATTTGTAAATGTTGTGAATTTGTTAACAACTTGATCCAATCTACCCTTAGTTTCCTCATCAATATAATGGTGGCATATTCTCTTCATTCTATCTCTCAGGGTTTTTATGACATTTAAAACAGTTTGTTAGGAGTGCCCAGCATAGTACTTGACATTCCCTGGGGCTGGGTGGGGGGAGGTGAGTGTGCAATAAATAAAGCTTTTTTTCAGTTTTTAAATAAATATTACTGAGGGCCCTGGCATATATTAAGGCCAGAATACCAGGCACTTCCATACAAACAAAACATTTTTTAAATGAAAGGAGGAAAAAAATTAAACATTATGTTAACTTTCTATTAAATATCATTATTATTTTTCTATTTGACCCGGTTTAAAACCTGGACTAATATAACATAGTAAGTGACCCACGAATTTGGTTTCATATCTAAGACATTAAGCAGAAAACAAAACTAAATTTTACCTAGAAAATTTTAAAAGTCAGGAACTGAAATCTACACTGTAGCAACCATAATATCTCAAACACCAGTAGTGTCAATATTCCCACTCCCCAGAAGTGGTAGTAGTTAAGTTCAAATATGACACAAATTACACAAATTACAGTGGAATAAGCAATAATTAGAAGAACAAATACTAATAGAGAAGTTTATACTTATATACCAAATAAAGATTAAAGCTTTACCTATGAACAAAGTGCATGGGGACTAACTAGAACAACACATCCCACTTCTGCCACTCCATTGCTATTTATGACTGTCAGCAGGTCACGTCCACCCCATTGCTACTATGGCTGTCAACGGGTCACGTGACTCTACTCAAATCTGGTTTCTTCACAGGGAAAATTAGAGTGACACCACAGTACTGTGCTTATATACCACAACATAGCATAAAATGATTATTGAGGAGAAAAACTGAAGACAGGTATAGCCATGCAACTCAAGAAGTCCACTTATATTAAAGCTGTATCTAACAAAAAATGAATTATCATTCTTATTTCTGGGGAAAGGAATTGGCTGACTAGAGACCGGGGCCAACAGATTTATTGTATACCCTTTTATATACCACTGGAATTTTAAATTATGTGAATTATGTGTATTCAAAAATGAATACTTCTTAAAAAATTTAAATGCTAAATCTAAATAAAACATCTGGAAAGTAGCAAACATCTAAAAGAATGGAGACAATTTAAAGAGTTAAAATTAGACCTTTCATGTATCACTTACTCATCTAACTGAAGGTCCATAGCAGTGCTAATCCAAGCTTTGGGAATATGGCCTGAAAGAAAAAAATACTATGCTATGATTACAAAACGTTAACAAAACAAATCTTAATCGTGCTTTGGAATATGAGGTTGATGAGATGGCCAAGTTGACACCAAGACCTCAGTCAAAATGCTAGACTGTTTGATTAGGTGTGAGCAGGAAAAAAAAGAGAATTAATTTCTAAATACAGGCAGTCTTTGCTTTGCACAGATCTAAAACGTACATATTTCAGTTACCATGGTTTAGTTAAAACACCAATCCCCGAACGACACAATTCAAATTTCAGCTGTATGCAACTGAATATAGTACTTCTAGCTTTTCAGTATACAATCAGTGTGTAGATAAGAGACGGACATCCTTTCTTTCAAAGTCTGTTGGTGACTGGTCACTCACATCTGTTATTTAGTTCTGGCACAGAGCGCAAAGCAGGTAGTTGTGTTGCTCCTTGTCTCCCATGATAAATTCACATGACGTTTTACAAAAATGAACAACCAAAAGAGGAAACTGGCCAAAAGGACCAAAGTGCAACAAAGAAATGAAAAGCAGTAACACTGGAAATGAAATCTGAATGAAACATAGCTGGAATTACAGAAGAAATAGCTAAGCATGGATATACTGACACAGCTGCTATGTCAACCCAAAAGTACAACAGGGAAAACAGCCAGGCTAACTATAGTAGGTTAATAAAAGCAACAAAGTGTTAACGTTGGAATGACAATTATAAAAGCTATGCAGAAAAATGGATTACATAAACTAAAAGTAAAAAAGTGGACAACAAAATGATCTATACACAAATAGAACAATTTTCTAAAGTTATTCCATAGAGAAAGGTAGAATCAGAAAATGTTAGTCTGAAAACAGTATTTTAGGATGTTGGATTCTGTTTATATTAATATGTGTTGCTATTTAGATTAGTGTTTTCCATTCAACATGTACTGTTCATTATATTAAATAAGCTATATTTTTGTGCTTAAAATTCATGTTAACAAATTCTACAAAGTTTCCTCAGCAACAAATTTCTACTGTATTAGTAACAAGTCACAAAAAGTTATAAAAAGAAATATGTTATTTAGAGAGAAATTACCAAATGACAAACAATGTATTCTTTTTTTTTTAAAGGACACATTTTTTTAACATTGTGAAAAAGACATTACAAAATTTACCATCTTAACCATTTTCAAGTGTACATACACTCTATGGCACCCTGTTGTACAAGAGATCTTCAGAACTTCTCCATCTTGCAAAGCTGAAACTCTATATGCACTGAACTCCCTTTTCTCCCCTCCCCCAAGACCCGGGCAACCACTATTCTACTTTCTGTTTCTAAGAGTCTGACTACTTGTGATTACTCATATAAGTAGAATCATGTAGTATTAGCATTTACCTTTTTGTGACTGGCTTATTTCACTTAGTATAATGTCCTTAAGGTTCATCCATGTTGTAGCATGTGACAGGATTTCTGTCTTTTTTAAGGTCGAATATTATTCCACTGTATGAATATACTACACTTTATTTAACAATACGCTCCCTTAACTAAATATGCTTGAACATTTGAATCTAAATCTAAACATTTAATCTAAACAATGATTCAGCTGGGCTAATCACACACCTACAACTGTAGGAAACATTCAAATACAATCCAGAATGACTTTGTAACTGATATTTTCAGAGCTGTGAGCTAATACATACCCTGTACCAAAAACAGAAATTCTTACCAAGAAAATAATAGACAATGCAGAAATTTCTAAGCAGGAACAGAGACTCCACACAACTGTGCTTAACCAGCAGAAGCAGAGACCTCCTGAAGCGCAAAAACTTGTACTGCTGTGGAGAGAAAACACCAGAATCAAACGGCACGTTCCGACAGAGCCTCTGCTTTACTCCAAGGCAAGCATGTAGCTCTACTGGTCCACATGTAAAACACAACAGTGCCATCATAAAAAGATAAAGTTTATTCCAGAGGTAAAAAATTAACTATTTCTGATGTTAAAGTATTTACTATTTACATTATACAACATCTCATTGATAGATCAGAAATAAGAAAATTAACAATATCAATCTATACTTATAGTAGGGACTATGGATATGGAGTAAGTACAAAAAAACAATAATTACAATAGCAGCTCACATTCTTTGGATGCTCCCCACATACCAGGTACTGTTCTAAACACTTAATATGCATTAATCTGTTTAAACCTCACAACAACCCCATGAAGGAGGTTCTATTATTATCCCATCTTACAGATGAGAAAACCAAGGCACAGAAAGGTTAAGTAACTTAATCAGTGTTACCAGCTAGGAAACAAAAATCTGTGATTTTAATGCAGGCAGGCTAGCTTCAGAGCCTACAATCTTCAAGATGACATATACTGCCTCTATACAAAAATTTTTCACATGCTGTTGGCAGTGAAGAAGACATTAGCCTAAGAATCAGGAGACCTGAGTTCTAGTGCTTCCTCCTTCCGTACAACAGTAATTCTTGTCTCCTATCTAATTATCTGTGAAATAAGAAGACTGACCCAGCTAAGTAGTTCCTTAATGCGTACCTTCCAATGCTAACAATCTAACAGAAGAGAATCAAATGAGAAAAAATATGAAATGTTTTCCTGAAAAAACTACACTTCTTGTGAAACAAGGGTCGCCTGCCCCAAAAATATATTAGTGGAAAATATATTTTTAAATTATTGGAAAGAATCTAAAAAAACCTAAGGAACCAAATATGAACTTCTCAAATTCTGGTCGTCTTTTGTGTTTATATTAGGGCTGATCCTTCTTTCAGGATTTCAGAAGCCAAAGAACAGCCAAGTACTCAAGCAGAGGTTACATCTTCATACCATGTCTGCATATTCCTGCGGTATCTTACAAAAAGCAGCCCGTGTGAATACTTAATCACTAACCATACAGCTTGAAGTAGTCTGGTTTATTCAGGTATCTTCAAAGTCCACATGTGAAGCTGCACTGTTCCTGCAGTCACTGGGTGCTCCACCACCTCACCTCAACCCCCCAATAAAAAGGGAGTGGTTCCTATACTATTCCTACTGCAGCTCTCACCTCAACCATTACTCACAAGGGTCCAAGAGGCTAGCGAAGCAGGCAGGCATTTCAGCAGCTATGCAGAGAATTGCTAATACACCCTCTTTTTGCTCCCAAGTTGAAGTGTTTTTCAATTCCCTGCTGGGTTCTTCTGTGATCTGGCTATAAGTTATCCTTTACTTATTCAAATATTTACTATGTGCCAGGCTCTATAAATCTCATTTCATTTAATACTTTCAAATAGTCTTGTTGGCCAAAATTTGCCAAGTCTATCTTGGCATTCATCCATTTCTTTGTCCCCTACTCCATGCCAGCGTTCTGCTTTTCCCTGTCAGTCTGTCATTAAGAATTTGATAAGGGAAATAGAACTGGTTTTTGTAGCACAGGCAAGTTTAAAGAAAAAACCTAATGTACTAATGGCAAATTTGTTCAAATTACTGGATTCTTAAGAAGATCTAATTTTTCATATTGTTAAATGAAAAAAGTAGTTACTGAATAATATGTACAATATAAAACTATTTACAAAAATCCCACCCCACAAAATACATAAGGTTACAGCTACTACATATACAAATGTACAGTAAATGTACAGTAAAGGGTCTAGAAGAATACACAAGAATGAATCTAAGATTTTATCAAAAGAAATTACAAAAAATTTAGTAGTCAAATTTTACAAATGCAACATTACACAGCAGAAACAATAATTTATCAGCACTGTCAATTCTTGGACTCTTCATGTTCACTCTCTTACACATCTGTGATGTTAAATGGGTGGTTACTTTCCACTGAGGTTCATGGAGGAACAAGGTACTGGGAGTATCTCATTTTTCTCCAGTATTTTCTTTTCTTCTATATTCTCTATGTTCTTAATTTTGTGTGGATCAAAGATGTTTCCCCATGGATATTTCTGTATGGGATTTTTCTCCTTGTGAGATTTTGAGGTGGCAAAGCTAACACTCTGCTTTTAATTCATCTTCATATGATATGAAGAACTTCTAAACAGGACTCTCTTTTCATACACTCACAGCCTACAGGGAGGTAAGGGCCAGATTCTTTTCCGTGAGCACTATCTCCTTAGAGTGGGTGAATTTTCATCAGATTGTTCTCAAGGATGCAAAAGGCATGTGAAAACTTTAGTTAAACCAGGGGAACTTTAACCTGTCACTCTCATACTTACAGTCTCACGAGACATCACTTATTTACACATCCCTCTTTCCCTACTGGACTGGGTGCTAGTGAGAAGGGGCTCGTTCTAACAGTTTTGCTCCAAATCTCAGTCCTCAGTGTGGCATAGGGTGGGGATGAAACCAATAATAGCACAGTTAAGAATAGTGGCAACAGGCTAGGGAGAGCCTTGATGCCACTGGAGAAATCTCAACCCGTCTTTCTCTCTCCTGCCAGAGGAGGTGGTTCTGAGTTCCAGAGAGTCTGGAGTTCCTACCAAATTAGTAGATTTTAAAAAAACCTAAGTGAAAGATAGTTTAAACTATCCCACTCAAACCAGTCAAAACTGTTCTATTTATACACATTTACTTATTCAAATATTTACTATGTGCCAGGCTCTATAAATCTTATCTCATTTAATAATTTCAAAGAATGCCTTGTTCTGAAAAGGATTTGAGACAGTAACTGACATATTCTATACTTACTTGTACATCCTCAAGTTCATGAGGGTCTTAGGTTCAAAAAGAAGCTGGCAGCTGCACAGAGGTACTCTGCATGAATGTCATCATCATCCTCCCCCAGCCCTGCTAGGTCACAGCAACTGCCACTACCTAGCAGGGAGGGAAAGAGTGGAGCAAAGTGGTATTCTGAGAGTGGCAGCAGGAAGGGCAACCACAGCTCTCAAACATACACTGCAGTCTCATGAAGACAAAGCTGTCCTCTCCAAATGGCATTCTGAGGGTCTCAGTCCTAAGTTTTGCTGATCAAATCTTGAATTAATCAGACGAGGCCAGTTATACACCCACATATCAAAGCAATTTTAACTCTGCCAAATTCTGACATAGGTAATGCTCAAATGATGGCTTACCTGTATGATGGGAAATGGAAGATAGTTCATGTTGTTAATAAAATACAGGAGGCTATAGCTATAGCCCATAAATGCTCCAGCCAGCAGGAAAAAAAGGTGATACTCATTTAAGCAGGTTTGTGCAGCAGGGCTACCTAAGCTGAAGGGAAAAACTCAGGTTATTAATTCAAGTCAGGGACATATACCACTATTTTAGGCACAATACCTACTGAAGGCAAAGCTTTGACTTAATTACTTAAAAAATGCTTCAAATTCTAACAAAATGGTTTGTTTTAGGTTAAGTACCGGCAAAAGATTAACAAAATCCTTTTCCCTGATGCATGAGAATTTGATCTTTAGTTTAATTCTCTAGTTCTGTCCCTCTGGAAAAGGGTAAGGATGTCCCCTGTGACAGTAAGCAATGGTGTTTACAAGTTGGTAAACTGCATCTGGTCTGAGAAGAACTCTAAATAAAGGCTATAGACTTGACAGAGCTGCCATAACTTTGGGCTTCTCTTTGTGTCATCCCTTGTAACTAGGCGATCCCCCATGGGGATGCTTTCACTAAAAATTTAACACATTAGGAAAAAAACCTGCCTTATATAATAGTAACTGAGGGACAAAAGGAAATCAAATATTCAGTAGTACTTATGAACAATGTCTTAAAGTCACTGGATAATAAGGAAATTAAGATTACTCCAGTAATCTTTTTTTAATTTTTAAAGTCAGAATATCAACCTGAAATTTGTATCAATGCCATCTGCTCAAGAACCGTATATTTCAAAATTATAAGGTACTCTACTGAAGGTAGTTTTAATTATTTAAAATTTTTTCTCTATTCTCTCATACTACCCTTCCTTCAAATCCCAACCTAAATGCCACCTCCTCTGAGAAGCCATGTATGGATCCCTGCCTGCTCTCTGAACTCCCACAGGTTTTATCTGTACATCTTACTTTCTTCCTATTACATTCTATTTCTCCTATTACATCCGTTTGTGTCCATGTCTTAATTCCCTCTTCTGTTCTCAGCTCTCAAGGAGCTTATAGTCTATGTGTGAATTATTCTAGTAAATGCAACAGTGGGGGGAGGGTATAAAGAATGCTCAGTGGTAGAGTGTGTGCTTAGCATGCACGAGGTCCTGGGTTCAATCCCCAGTACTTTTGTTTATAAACAAACAAACAAACAAACCTAATTACCACCCCCCAAAAAGGTCTTTAAAAAAAAAGAAAAAAATATTTTTTTAAACTATAGAAAAAACAATCCAACAGCATCCAGCATAGCACCTGCACAGAATAAACGGTTTTTAAAAACTGCTGAATTCAACAAACATAAAACATCAAAAACATATGACATAAATAAATAAGCACTTTTTATAGAAGTCTGGAAAGTAAAGAATGTCAATAAATTATTAATGTATACAGGTCACTTTTGGCTTAATAACTAAACAAAGACCCTTAGAAAAATATATTCACTATTACCTCTCAGTACCAGCGCAGGGAACCACAAGAAAACTGTATTGACCCTTGGTTATCACTGCAGCACACCAAGCCATCATCATTCCCATTGCAGCGTGAATAAAGGAGTGCATGAGCTGCTGAGGATGAATGATCTTCCCGATCAGTGCCAGTCTGGAGCAGGGAATGGAAGGCACGACTGCAAACAAAACACACGACTGTGGCTTCATAACCTACCTGTAGCTTCTGAAGTTAGAGGACCTAAACTATTCCCTCTCATCCTTGCACAGATACCCTTTGCCGCAGGAAGAAACCCACAGTCAATATAAAACACGCCACAAAAAAAATTCTGTTAAAAATTCTTAGTTAAGATAATTTGAAAAGACTGAATACAGATGCACACAGAAAAAGAAAAACCAAAGAATCTAGAGAGATGAAACCTAAGGATAGTATGATTAACATTTTTCAATTTTTTTTAATTAAAATTTCCTGATAGCTCAAATAGTGCCTATCCTGGCACTTCTCCCAGTGCCATAGAAGAATAAATAATAATAATTTTAAGATATTGCTTGCCCTCCAGTAAGTTATCTTTATTTCAACATTTTAAATTGTCAACATATAATTCATCTGTGAAAAATAAACCACAAACTAGGTAAGTAATGACAACACTGAAGAGTAAAATAAATGCTTGCGTGGGAATTTCTAATACCTCTCTGATACCCCAAAAAAGTTTTCTGGAAGTGAGCTGGGGTGGCAAGTGTGGCATGTTGACCTTTGGAAACAGGTGGCACAGGGTTCCCTGGCCTATCTATGTATGTATTCTTTTAATACACTCCAAGTAAAGAGACTGCGGGGAGGTGGAAAATTAAGCATGAAGGGAAAGAGGTCAGGAGCTTTACAATTTGGGGAAGAGGCTGCTATCACCTTTCTCTCCCCACCAGAAATCCCCACGAGGCCTACTGATGGCACAACTGACTTATACTCTGAACATACCAAACAAACCTTCTCATGTCAGTTAAGCCTTTTTATATGCTGTACCTTCTCCCTAGAACACCATTTTCCTTTTTCGTCTATTTAATACAACTCATCCTTCAAGGCATGGTTCAAGCATCATCTCCAGGAAGCTCCCCATGCTGGGGTAAATGGTGCTCCTATATACTCCCATACTATCCAGTGTATTATTATAGTAATCTATAAAGAATGCTTGTTGAAGGAATGAGCCAAAGTGACTAGTCAGGTGTTAATAATGACTAGCTGGAGAGTCCTAGTCCGGCATCTATATCCAGATGACCCAGGTACACTGGACAGTGTGAAAAAAAGACATGCTGTAAACCAAAGAGATCTGTATACAGCTTGAACAGAAAAAGAGACCCATCACCCAGGAGTAAGAAAGCAAAGAAAAAAGATGTATTAAAAAAAAACAGAGAATGATTTGAAATTTTATACCATACCTAATAAGGAACTACTAAAGAGCTTTAAAAGAGGAATGATGTTATAGTAAAAATAAGAAGTACAGAAAGTGCTTCTTATTATACCTTAAGGACAGACTCAAGGAATCCAAAAAGGCAGGAAGAGTAAGGAGAGAAACTGAAAAAAAAAATAAAAAGCTCTAAAATCTAACAAGTGATTCTCCCAAGGCAAAACATATCATTTTAATTTTGTTGGAAAATCACAGGATTACAGGCTGTACTATTTGAAAAGGACCTTAGAAACCACCTGGTCCTGGTCTCCTATCCTATAAAGTAGTTATTTTTATACTATATCTGCTGAATCACAAAGTTAACACCAGCCGTGAACTGTTAAAATGTCTCAATTTTTTGTGTATGATAAAATACACATTAAAAATGTTTACCATTTTAACCATTTTAAGTATATAGCTCTGTGGCATAGGTACACTCACACTGCTGTGCAATCATCACTACCATCTTTCTCCAGACTTTACCATTTTCCCCTGGACCCGTTAAACAATTCTCTGTTCCCTCTTCCCTCCACCCCCGGCAAACACCATTCTACTTAGTGTCTCTATGAATTTGACTACTCTAGATACCTCATAATATAAGTGGAATCATACAATATTTGTCCTAAGAATTCCAATTATTTTTTAAAAACAGAGAAAGTATATACATACTCATATACAAAATGCATTGAGTCTGCCCTTAGTAAAATAAATTCAGATATTTTGAAGATGGTTAATATTTGAAAACTCACCTGTATAGAACTCCACATTGAAAATACTTATTATTACTATTACCACTGACAGCAGCAGAAGGTAAAAGATTATATAGGAACTATATAGATCACTGAGGGAATCTAAAACACAAGAGAGATGAATTAGTAAGTTCATTCAGTCATATAGTCGTATTTAGTACGCCACAATAGAAAAGGGGCTTGAACTACAACTATTATTTTAATTTTAAAAGTTATCTTTTCTTTAAGAATTTACTTCTAGACTGCTGACAGGTCCTATAGGGCATCAACTCAAGAACTAGTGTGAGTTATTCTAAGCTCCAGGTCCTTTAAAATTATACTAGAATTTCTTTCAGATGACCCAGATGTTAACATCAGACAAAATAACACCATATGCAAACATACTTCATCATGTGAAACAGAGAAGTACCACATTTAGTAATATACCAACAAAGTTTCTTTTTAAAATGTAAATATTTTTCATATCTCTTCTTAATAAATGCAATTAGTCCCTATAGCTAAAAAACTTAACACTTCTAGAAATAGCATAATCCATAAATTATCCAAATAAGCTGAATAAAAAACAAAAAAAATCATGATATCCTTCTGAAATATTAATATATTCACATTTTAGAGTGGTTCAACAATTAATATTCCATTTAAAAAATATGACAAAGTTTAAAACATGTGCCTAAAAACATGAACAAGAGAAAAATAATAACACATGCTTGTTGAATAGACTGACATAACAAAACCAAGTATTTTGAAAATTTTAATTCACTGACCAAAATTATTGAAAAATATTTATTGAGCATCCACAGTTAAACTCAAGCATTATATTGAGCTAAAAGAGTGAAAGAATTGTTTTCATGTGACGAAATAAGTAAGGAAAGACTACAATGTCCCTGTAAAGACTAGTGAAGCAAAAGTTGAAGAGGACAAGTAACATCTGATGAGAAAATGGCATAAATCAAGCTCAACCTGGAGAGAAAGTGTTACTAGGATTAAAGAAACCTTGGCCATGAAATGGCATACAGTTTTTATCTCAAGTGCCAATTCTGAACAATTAGTAATGGCTCTAGATTGAATATTCTGAGGTTCCAACTAGACAGCAAAGATCATATGAGTGAAGCAGGCATAAGCAAGGTGGTTACAGAAATACTTGCCATCCTGGTGCTGGCTTATGGCTTAATTTCACCTGACCTGTGGGACACACCCAAGAAGTGATTGCAAAGTCTCAACAAAAAACTTAAATCACTTTAATTCTCTAGCAGCAACCTCTCTCCAAAGACCTAAGATCTAACTCCTTGAAAACTGGCATTTTCTTCAGAAAAATTAAATTAACAACATACTTTCCACTTTCCAAAGCAAAAGAAATTTACTGTTACTGTTCTTGAGAGGGGGGAAGAAAAAGAATTTTCAAGAGTATTTGTGCTTCTTAGCCTCAGGCAAGACTTTTAAAGACTTCAAAACCTACTCTGGGAACATTTCTTTTTATTTTTTTAAGTCTAGTATGGCAGAGTGGAAAAACATAGGCTCTGATGTCAGAGACCAATGTTCAAATCCTGGTCACTAGCTGTGTCTCTGCCCAGACTTACAACCTAAGACTCAGTTTCCTCATTTAAGTAGGGATAATTCCCCATTATTACACAAGGTTGAAGGAAGGATAGGAAGTAATATACTTAAGTGCTTAGCATGGTGCCTGGCACACAGTAGTAGCAATAACTAGTAGCAATAATTGGTAGTTATAGTTTAATGAATTTATTAATTTTATTTTGTCTCCGAGGATTTTGAGAAACGTTAGCCTGCTCCAATCTTTTCCTCCTCTTCAATCTTTGAACTTAACTCCATGTTCCTTAGTCACTCCTCCTTTTCTCTGTTCTCATTTTTTTCTCATTAGCCACAATATAAAAATGAAGTATTCTTAATTGTAGACAGGTTTTCTAAAAAGCCTGAACCCAGGACCTCATGTATGCTAAGCATGTGCTCTACCACTGAGCTATCCCTCACTACCCATCTACAATTTTTAAAGAGATAAAAAGGAACTTCTCTTCCTTAAAAGGACAGTCTTCTGAAGCTGCTAAAAAGAAAAGAAAAACAAATAAACAAAATTAAGTTCTCATTTATGTGGTCTCCTAATGATCTTTCTGTTCATGTGATTGTATATAGTCTCTGACAAGTTTACTAATCTTATTGTGTAGTGAAAAGTTCTATGTTAGGAAGGGAATGCCTTAAGAGCACCTCAAAGTGAATGTCCTGCTGTTGTCAATACAGTAATTAAAATAAATTGTTTAAACCATAACACAATTTTTATGTTGAGAAATGTGTCCTGTAAATTTGTTTTCCCCAAACTGAATACCACTTACCAGACAGCCACTGTATAGGATGAAATAAATCAATGCTGCTGAAGATTACAAATACCGTGGTACAGATGGGCAGAAGCAGCACAGACCAGACAATACTTGTAACTATCCTCCAGCCCAAAACCTATAATTAAACAAAACCACTCAATCATGAAGTCAGTTAAACTATTTCAGTTATTTCAGTTATGCAAATCCTATCTTTTCATACAGAATGTTAATCACTAATATTTACACCCAGATCACACAGTCCATGAAGCTATATATAGACTCCAATGGTTACTATTAATAACATTACATACCAGTACAGAATCTAGTCACATTAGTGAACTGATGCTTGTATTAGTTCAGTCAGATGTCACACTAAGTATCACACTTTAGGGGGGTGAGGGAGGTCTACTTAGTTTTACAACTGTATTTCACAGCACTTACACTTGTCTCTCTAGGTTTGATTGATATGTCAAAATCTGAAAGCGCTATACATTCTATGGGAAACATCTGTATACTCTAATTGTGTTTACAATTATTAGATATGCACTGTTTATTGGGCCACTACTGCGTTGTATTCATGCCAGAATCACCAGTGCCTACTATATAAGAGGCACAAGATTTACTGTTGAATAAGTGATTCAAGAAGAGATTCTGAGGGGATTAGAGCACGAAAGTGACAATTAGATTTATATTTTGGGAGATAAAACACCCTTGTGGTTGTAAGGTGGCTATGATGAAGATGGATCAGAAGGGACAAGACCCAGAAAGGAGACAAACAGGAAGCAGTCCATCTCGACTGCTCAAGCCAAACATTATAGTCAGTGTTTAAATGAAGGCAGTGGCAATGAGAAAGTTAAAAAAAAATGCAGCCACATTTCTGAGATACAATCTACAGGACATCGATGACTGATAATACAGGTGGTAAAGCACAGGTAAGACTTAAGTAACTTGGGATACAGGTAGATGGCAGTGCCGCTGCGGTAGAAGCACTGTCTTAAGAAAGATCTTACTCCTATTTCTCTCTGCCGTCCAACGAATGGATGCAGAACTGCTGACTGAACTTCAACAAGGAAGTACCTCATCTCAGTCCCACAGTGCATACAATTCTCTAACTTGACAAAGTACCTGTCCTGCTTACCTAGTCCCCGAGTCCAGTCTCTGCTAAGGCCATGCCATTCTTTCCGACTCTGGACACTCTTTCCCGCTTCTTAGCCCAAGTAATCAACAAGTTATTATAAACTTTGCAACTAGGAGGTACACCATCTTTGCATACAACTCTTCCCCATTCCCTGCCCCAATTCCCGTGCAGGTCATCCCTCCCGCTTGGACCAGCTTCCACTCAGGACCCCTCTCTCACGCCGTAACAAATCTGTACTTGAGACTCTTGGCACATCCACACCCTGTAACCAGCTTCCATTCAGGGTGCCCCCCACAACCCTGAAAACAGTCTCACTCCACGAGTTCCCCACGCTACATTCGAGCCCGCCCCTCCCCCGCCCAGCGCGCACGCGCGACCAACGCCCGCCAGCCCAGCCTGACCCCCGCAGCAGCCGAGCGCCTTCAATAGTGCACACAGCACTCACGCGCCACAAGATGTCCCGCGACCCGCTGGCGCAGGGCCGACTCGCAGCCGTGGCCATGCTGATGGCGGCCCCTACTCTGAGGGGTGCAGGACACAGTGAGCCCGCCCGCCACCGCAGTTCAAAGGGAGGAAGGCCCCCGAAGGCCCCCATTGGGGCTGCCTCAAACGCTGCCTGAGCGAAGCCCGGCCTAGGCCCCAACACATTCCTTCGGGGTTTCGTCTGGACAGGCCCAAAGGGCCGGAATTGCCCCGCAGACCCGACCCCCAAAGGGTGCTGAGACTCCAGGGTCCTCCCTCTGGAGTCCAAAAGGTCTCTCCGAAGCAGGGTCCACCCAGGCGCCAGAAATTGGGGGCGGCGCTGCATGCTGGGAATTGAAGTCTCGACGACCCTCTGGAAGAAAGGAGAAGCGTTGCATTCTGGGACTCGGAGTTACAGTGTACAGCATGCTGGGAATCGAAGTCTTCCCGGACGCTCCTTGTGGCATGCTGGGAATCGTAGTCTTTTATAAAGCCTCTATTACTCAGTGTTGATTGATCAGAATTCTGTAATTAGGAAGACCTGGCAAGATGATTTGCCTTCATTTCTACCTGTCTTACTTTATCGACCGCCTTAAAGGGAAATCAAAGCATGTTGTGGTCGTGTCCACAAAAGTACTAATTTTACTGAAATGAAAAAATCTCTTTCACTGTAGCTGCATTTGGTTTCATAAAATCTGCTTTCTAGTTCCAACTCTGCCAACTTGCTAAGTGGAATATCTTGACCCTCCCTGAGCCTCCGTTTTTTCATCTATAAAATTAGGATAAAAATGAAGATGGCATCCTAGGATGTTGTGAATATGTAATAAAATGCTGTACAAATATTGGTTGTCATTAATTTCCTGCCAGTGAGTTAAAAAAGGCTTTTCACCAACCTAAGTCCCACTTAATGAATCCTTCTCTGATTGCATTAGGCCCCAGTGAGCTCCCTGGAGGCATATTGCTAACACCTTTTAATACTCAATTACATACCACATTCAGTACTCTAGAAAGACAGATTCAGTGATTTACTGACTCTAAAGAAACTCAGCCTAGTGAGAGAAATTTTGATCACATGTATTGCTCTGCAGTGTCTGCTAAACATGGTTTCCTGGGTTGTTTTAAGATTACATCATATTCACTTCCAAAAATATTTAATATCAATCAAATCTGAGGTATTGCAGGACTGGAAATTCAAAGGTAGATCAAGTCTCTGCCACGAAGAAACCTATCTGGTGGTGGAGAAAGATTATAAAGAACTATTTAAAATAAGTATCCATAAACACACCTCTGGTTATTTGCGATCAGATCACCTTGTTTAGTTCCTTTGGTAAAGACTAGTAGTTGTCTATGCCAGTAACTATGCTCCCCTTCTTTTTTGTAGTAGAGCTCCTAGCCCCCATTTATAACTGGGCATGTGGCTACATTTCCCAGGCTCTCTTGCAACTAAGGGGAGCCAGGTGGTGGAGTTCAGGCCAATAAAATATCATCAAAGTATTGCATGATAGCTTCCTAAAAATGACCCTTAAAAGAGAGCTAGTACACTTTCTTTGCCCCTTCTTAATCCCTTCCTCCATCCAGCTGTATGGAACTTGGTTGTGTTTCCTGCCATATTGAACCACAGGAAGAGGGTCACACTCTAGACAAAATCAATTACTGAGATAAAAGGAGACAATTACTTGGAGCAATCATACGTTCTTGAGCTACCTGTCTTTACCTCTTGAGTTCATTTATACAAGAGAGACATTTATTGTTTAACCCACTTCTATTTTTATAGACTTATCACAATCTGAAATCATCCTGTGTAACTACTTATTTATTATCTGTCTTCCCAGTAGTCTACAGTCTTCATGAGAGTAGGGACTTTGTCTATCTTGTTAATCATTGTTTCCAAAATACCCATATTATTAGTAGGTAGTCAATAAGTGTTTGCTAAATTAACAAAAGAATGAATGAATGAATGGAAGCAAGTAACTGCATCAGAGAGTGTCTGATTCAGTACAAAAGACTTTGTGATTTATATCAAAGAGGGATTTAATTCAGAGAATGGATAACAAAAGTATTGGAAGGGCTAAAAGAGCATAGGGGAGAAAGAACAGGTTTGTAGTTGCAAAAAGGAGAAAGGATTTATTACCCAAATATAAGGAAGATGCTATTCCCTCTGCCTTAGTGCTCATTAGCCCACATGCAGTGCTGAGCTGCTGGGGTTATTTCCACTGCTGCTTTTATAACCACACCATGACTGTTGAGCAAGAATGAAGGAGCTAGTACCCTGCAGCTATTGAAACCCCCTCAAGTGCCCACAACCATCTGCAGTTGCTCTCTGAGCCTTAGTTTCTTCATCAGTAATAAAAAAAAAAGTTCAAGATGCTGTATTAAATGAGATTTTGTCTGCCACACAGTAGACTTTCAATATATGATAAATATTATTAGTAAAAAGTTATAGGCTTTGGAGTTAAATAAACATGGGTGTGAACACCTGCTCTACCACTTAGCTGTTTGATCTTGGGAAAGTCACTTTATGTTTCTTAGCTTATGTCAAAAAAAAGCATCCCTATAGACTACAAAGGCATACCAGAAAGACACACACACTAAATAGATGGAACTATAACCTAATCCTCCAAAATGGAATAAAATTAAGAAAATGATACAAAATGTGAAAGAACAATAATAACTAGTACTAGAAAAACTCAGGATTATGATATAGAACACCAGGAAGAAATAGAAAAGAAAAGAAAAATCACTATAGAAATGAAGGTTGAACTAGAAGGAACTCAAGAGCAAAGAAACACAAGATTAATGCCATAACAAAGGGATGACTTTTTTTAATCAAAAAGGAATAAAGAGAGAAACAAAAAGGAATTTTTAAAAGCAATAAATAGGGAAGATAGGCAAACAAGATCTAACATATGAATAATGGGACACCCTGAAGACTCTGCACTCTCATTTTTAACCACCACCCTCTCCCAACAAGGTACAAGGATGTGAGAATTACCTTTTGTTCTCAAATTTTCCTAATACTTTCAAATAAGCCATAATTTTCCTAAAGTTTTCATTTCAAAATCTTCATATTGTATAGTCCTAGGTATCTTATATAAATGCCTGATAAATATTAGAGGGTGAATGGCAAATAACCCTTCTCTCTCCCCATCTGTACTGTGTTCATTGTCAAATCCAGTCCTTTGAAGAGAGAAGGCTGCTGACTCTTGATAAAATGTGATTAGCTATTTCCAAAGGCAAATAAAAGACATTTATTTTAAAAGACAGCTCCTTGGACATCCAAAGTCTCTTGTGCAACAGTATTTTGATGAGTCTAGCAAAAAATAAATAAAAACACATGATATTTCCTAAGGGGGCATGGAAAACACGTATTCCCTAGGATAAACATAAGTCTTTTCTTTTTTTTTTTAACCAAACTCAAGCCTTGGGGAAGAATTAGAAAGGTTCACCAAATTGAAAATGAGGCCAAGGCTCCTCCTCCTTCCTTTGATAGCCCCTCTCTGGAGCCACGCTGCATCTCTTCATGGCTGTGTAGTGGATCAGATTTCAAAGTAAAGAGCAATGAAGAGAGAGGAAGATCCTTGAGGGAAAACCCACACAGTACAAACAAAGAATGTAATCCAGGCTTCAGAAATGCCCCCCCCCCCTTTTAAACCAGTGGTTTACAAAGTCTGATTTAACCTTCTGTTGGTAACACAGAGACAGTAAATCAAAATCTATGGGTTAAGTTGAGGCTACTTGGTGCTTTGTTTCCAAGGATATGAGGAAGAGGCAGGTTCAAAGGTAGGAGAAGTTCCTGGTAAGCAGCAGGTAAAGGCGTTAGAGTCCGACAGATACAGAGTAGAATCCTAGCTCCCTGCTTAATAGTGGGTTAGTGTGAGCAAGGAACTCAACCTCTTAGTGCACAAGTTTCCTCAGCTGTAAAAAGCGGGATACTAGTGTACACTGTTCTTTCTTTCTATCTACCTAGCTAAATGCAGCCACATTACCCACCTTCAGATAATGTGGTGGTCATCAATACTGCTCACCAAGCATTTCAGCTCTCTTGTTTTCTAGGCATATAGTAGGATTGCACCTCATAACCTTCTTTGAAGTTAGGTACGGCTGTGTGACACTTCTGGCCAACGAACTGGGAGCAGAAGTGACAAGTGTCACTTACAGGTAGAAGATTTAATTGCTACTGTGAGACCGTTCAGAGCTCTTTACCTCTGGCACATAGTGACCAACAATATATGAATTGGTGCTCGATCTGTCAACCCAGAGGCCTGAGTGACTACAACGAACAGAGTGTCCCTGCCAATTTGTGATGAACTTGTAACATGAGCAAGAAATAAAACTTCATTGTTTTAAACTGCTGATATTTTGGAGTTGTTTGTTATTGAAGAACAATCTAACCTATCCCAAATGGTATAAATGGTGAGTCAGTAAATGCAGTTACTTGAAGAGGGCTTGAAAATGCCTTGAAAAACTTGGTGTGTGTTTTATGTATTACCTTATTAATTTACTCCACCAGAATTTACTTAGCAATGAGTATGTGCCAGGCACTGTGCTGGGCCGGGGGAGTGCCCATTGGAGCAGAGTATCTGCTATCAGGACTTTCCTGTCTAGGATACGAGGCCCTATCTTTAGACATTCACTGTCCTAAAACATATTCTCACTGAATACACTGATAGAACTGGTTATCAGTTTTTAGTTTATAAGTTTTTCTTGGAAAAAGGATGAGGACAGGTCTAAGAAACTAAAGCCTATCTACTTACAGACTTCTCACTTCCTCCCCAACACATCTTGTTTTTTTCTCCTTCATGCCTCTACTTAAGCTGGACTCTCATGTCTTCAAATGCTATGTCTTCCATGAAGCCTTTCCTGTTGAAGCTCTCTTTCTTCTGAAGATCCTATAACCCCACCATTCAGTGGATACGTCCTGCCTTGAGTAGCACAGTAGAGAAAGAGCAAACCTTGGAGCCAGACAATCCTACATTCAAGCCCTAGCTTTGCTGAGAAGGCTAGACATCTTGCTTTGGTTGAACACTTATTATATATTGGACACTGCAAGTCATATCACATGATTCAGAAATGGCTCACACTTGCCTTCAAGGTGAATGATATATATTACACATGTGTATATACATATATATATATACACACACATATATATATATGCTCCCAGGCACTCAAGTATACATACATATATAGTCTTTTACAGAGAAAGCCAAGCAGAGAGAGGTAAAGTGAAGCAAAGATTCACACTCATATCTATTTGAACATTTCAACTCTTTTATATGGTTTTTCACTGTACAGCCGATTTGCTTGCTCACTCCCTTTTCTCTTTTAATATTTACAAAGATTTGTGCTTTTGCCTTAATCATTTCCCTTATATAACATCTTTAACTCCCTCTATTTAGGGAGAGCAGTTATTGTCGATTATTTCCCTCTTATGAAAACACTGACATTGATTAGCAACTTCTTCCTTCTTCCCTCTTTTCCAGCACCTGGTTTGAAGTAATATTCTGTTACTCTTAGTTAATAACTATAAGGCAATCAGCAAGTTTGCCCATTGTAAATGTTCTCCTGTTCTCTTTTTACTTTTGTTAGTTATACTGTATATTTATTTTAAGGGCACATAACCATTATAAACAATATTCTCTCCCTTATAACCATCATTCATTCTTAGTTCTACAAATAAATATATATTAAGTGCTCTCCACCTGCTACATCAATGTCTCACCGGTCTGGTTGTCTGAGGTGTGTTCCCTAGAAGATGTCTCAGAAAGTTCCCACAAGGAATATTCCCTGTGTTCTTCCATGTTGGGAATATTAAATCTGTGGCTTTCACACCTGAAAGTCAGTTTGGCTGGATGTTAAATCCTTTCCTTTGTCTGGTGCCTTAGATATGTTGTTACTCTATAGTCTTCTGATGTCAAGTACTGTTATCAAGTCTGATGGCAATCTGATTTTCTTTCCCTTATAAGTGAATTTGTCTTTTAGCCTGGATGCCCCCAGTATTTTTTTTTAATTCACTATTTTTACTAGAATATGTCTCAGTGCTGATCTTCCGAGTAGCTTCCCCAGGAATAAGGTATGCTTTTTCTGTACTCAGCATTGAGTCTTTTAAATTTTTTTCAGGAAAGCTTTTTTTTAATTACAGTTTTTAAATAATATTTCTATTCCATTGCCTCATTTTTTCCCCTCTTTCAAAGACATGTATAATAGTTTTAGATACTCTTGCCAGCTTCTATATTTGTCATTTTTCTCTTGAATTCTCAGATTTTTCTTTACTCATTCTAGAATTTAAATTTTTTCCTTCTTTTCACTTTTTATTCCCTTAAGGCATTATCCATTGTGCAAAAGCTATGTTCCTCTGATATTCCTTCTAGTTCAGTCTTCATTTGTGAAATTAGTTTTCCCTTTTATTTCCAATTCTTTCCTGAGTTTGATTACCTAATTTCTACTTTCTAATTCTGACTTGTGATTTTTTTTCATATCTTATACTATTTCCTTAAACTACTTTAGCTCATTTTGAAATATTAAGTTACAGTTTTTATCTGGTTTTGTGGGCATGTCTTTCTGGAATGCATTCATTTCATTAGGGATGTTTTTCTGCTCCTTGTTCTCATTTTTCTTATAATAACTTCATTAGAGATTTGACTGCAGTCCTTTCTGTTGCTCATTTTTATATAAAATTAGTTTTCCTGCACATTTAGTTGGAGGGGTGAGTTAGGATAGCTTTGCTAAATCCAAGGCCCTATGATTCCTTTTCTGTGTTTTCATGAAGTGTTCAAAAGTATGGCTTCATAATTTCTGAGATCTCCTGGCTCTGTTCCCCTCCCCCATTCTCATCTGGACTTCCCTTTCCTTTGCCCCAAATTTCCCTGGCCTACCCTATTTCTAATCTATTCTCCACAGTTTCTAGTCTGGTGTCCTGGAAAGATACTTTGGCTGGTTTTGAGGGTTCACAGGATCTGGGCTGCTCCAGCTTCTTCAGACCTCACTCTGGGCCCCCTTGCACTCATCAGCTGGAGACTTGGTCATACAACCACCCACCCATCAGTTCCTGCTGCTGATCTCCTATTGGTCCATGTACTTTCCAGGGAGCACCTGTTGTCTATTTTGAGGTTCTCTTATTTTCATATTTCTTAGGCACTCTTTGCTTCCCTCTGCTTCTTTCCACAAAAATGCTGATAACACAATTCTTTGAGCTGCCAGTGGTTTCCACCTACATGAATTTTGGGGTTTGGGTTGCTATCTTGTCACCCAGTTTTGTTATAGATATCCAAAGGTTTTTGGTTTTGCTAGCCCAGTTACTCTGTTTATTATTTTTTTATGGGAGAATTCAGGAAGATTATAAAATGTCACTCCTGTATTCCCAGAATTCTTTTCTCTCAATCCTTTATACAGTGCCAACCAGTGAAATCAAACAGATGATGGACAAATCACCACCCACTAACTTTTCTAAAAGTAGAGGATTCCAAGATGTAATAGTTATCCATCCAAAACCCATTTTGGTTTCACTTGGGATGGCAGTGTGCCCAGCTAAAGAGCATTTCCCAGCCTCCCTTGCAGCTAGAGATGATCCTGTGATCCAGTTCTGACCAATCAGATATAAACATAAGACAGCAGTGGGGCTGTGGAGAAAGCCCATCAAAAGACAGATCAGTTCAACTGGCCAACTCCTTTTGCCCTTTGCCATCTTCCTGCCCATCAGAAGCTGAGCTGCCAGGTGTCTGTGTAGGGTAGTGAAAATGAAACTAACAATCAAAGCTTTACTCATCTACTGTGACAGTATAAGCAAGAGACTAAACAGGAGAAAGTGCTGGCCCCCCTAATGTCCCATTTTTCTCCCTGGAACAGTGCCAGGCAAGAGTCAGGTGGATAAGTGCAGATGCCAGGATTGTATCACTGCTGGAGGATCCCTAACCAAAATGCTCCTGCCATGTTGCAGACCCAGGAGGCTGGGAGGAGGGGGGCAGGGCGAGGAGTAGAAAAGTACTACGTACTGAGTCAGCATTCAAGGAGGACACATTTCAAGGCCCCTTCTTTGCCCTTCTACCCCAATAAGTAGGTCTCTGCAGAGGCACCTAACAGAGGCCATGGCTAGGGCCTCCCCTTCTCTCCAAAAGGAGCCTGGGCTAAGGCTGGGTGATGGTAGGGGTGGGGCCAAAATCCTTGACTGCAACTTCCCTCAGAGAGCGCAGTGCATGGGCTGTGTACCTGTCTGGTGTGGGCCTTCCCAGGAGGCCCATGGGTAAAGCTTTGTAACTGCCTATGGTTGGGCCTGAAATCTCACAGATAGGTTTTTGACTTAGAGCTGGACTCCTCACTGCCTACACTTTGCTGGAGAAAGAAGCACACATCTTGGGACCAGAGGATGACAAATTTATGCTAAAGACTGTTGAGCAGAAGAACATTAAAAGATAGAAGGCAGATTCCCTGATGGCCTCATGAAGCAGCCGTGTTAACCCGGGACTATCCCTAAACTTCCATTTACGTGAGAAAAATGAAACTGCTAGTTTGTTTAAACCACTGCTTTTCCAGGTTCTTTTACAGCTGAATGCAATTCATAATGCTACATGGGGGTCCCAAGAGCAGTGGCTTCCGAAAGGGTGAGGCTGGTTGGTTTGTGAAGTTTTCACTGATACTTGGTAAGTGAGAAAGAATGCACAACGTAGTTGGGTTTTCATAAGCTAAATTTATTCAAATTTTTAGTACTGAGATTATGCCCTTCCAGATTATTAGATATTACGATGTCCTCTCTTTCATGAGATGTTGGTGCTAATTTATGATGCTGGTTGTGTCTAAAATCCTTACTTAAAAATTAAATTATGACCACTGTATCATAAAATCTCTAAACATATTTTTGGAAAAATGTACCAGTCATACCACACTTAAAAATATTTAGAAGTAACTAATTTCCCCTTCAAGTTCAGATAATTATATGTGCCTGGGGGGAAAAAAATGACTGTTTTCCTCTACTTGAACACTTACAGCACTTCTGTGACCAGATGTGTGTATTTTCCACACTAAACAATTTTGATACTGTCTAAAATTAGTGCAGAACCTGTGGGTCAACAAGATTGTCCCCTACTTCAAATGCCAATTGCAAGCAGTGGGTCCCCAGTTTACCCATGACTTCTGTCTGACTTGGCTACAAATTGGAGGGTCCCACAACCCCTTCTTTGGGTTTGACAATCTGTTCACAGAATCCAGGAAAACAGTTAATCTACCATTGCTGATTAATTACAAAGAGCATTTTAAAAGACACAAATGAAAGGACAGAGGAAGAGATACATACGGTGAGGTCTGGAAGGGTCCCATGTGGAGGAGCTGGTGCCCATCTGGAGTTGAGGGTGTGCCACCTTCCCAGCACATGGATGTATTCACCAAACCAGAAGGTCTCTGAACCCCGTTCCTTTGGGGTTTTATGGGGGTTTCATCACATAGGTATGATTGATTAGTAACCCTATTTCCAGCCCCTCACTTCTCTCCAGAGAATGGGAGGTGGGGATGAAATTTTCAAGCTTCTAATCATGGCTTGATCTTTCTGGTGACCAGCTCCGTCCAGGAGTTCCCAAGAGTCTCCTAACTAGATCCAAAAATACTCTAGTCCCCAGGAAATTCCAAGGAATTTAGGAACTCTGTCAGATACTCCTGTCACTCAGGAGATGACAAGGGTCTTAGGGGTTCTGTGTCAGGAACTGGGGCAGAAACCGGTTTATATATATTTCTTATTATTTCACAATATGCTTCTGTTCTTCAGTAGGAGAAAAATTCTGTCACTTTTGGTAAGAGATAGGAAGGGGAGGTTGCAGATGGCTTGCACAGGGGAATTCACAGGATCCACATGTATAAGAATCACTGTCTTGGGCAGTAGGAGTTAAGTATTAAGGAAAGAGTGAGCTGGGGCACCAGTTCAGACTGGAAAGTATGAATACCAAGTTCTTTGAAGAGCCCTTGAAGACAAAAGAAATATTTAGCTGGAGAAGACTCAGGGGATATCGAACAGCTGTTTTCAAAGACCTGAAGTTAACAAAAGGAAAGAAGTTCAGACCTGGTCTGAGGGCCCAGGGTTAGCGCTTGAACCACCCAGTGAAAGCTGCAGAGACGCTTCTAAGAGCAAGAGCAGTTCAGGGGGAAATGGCTGCCTTGGAGAGGCTGAGGCTGGTCATCCCTTAGCAGTGATCACTGGACTATAGAATCCACAGGAACCGGGGTTTTTTTCTGTTTTGTTCGCTGCCCGAGTACCTAGAATGGTGATCAGCAGCACATTGTAGGTGCATAATATGTATTTGTTGAATAAGTTAATGGGGGTGATATTCAGCATTTGATGGGAGGTTTGCCAAGGTGACGTTAAGCTCACTGTAGCCTGGATTTGTGTGCATCTTCCTTTATCTGTGTGGTCAGCCTTTTAAGTCCAAATATGTCTTCGTAGTTGTGTCAGAAATACACAGGGAACTCCTGTCCTGAAGAGGACAACAGACACAGTGGGGAATCAGCAATCCTGAGCTGGCAGAAACTCAGCCTCCAAGATGGTGTGCATTTTGAATAAAAAGTGTAGCAGAGTATCTCTGAGGTATCACTGGTTTCTCCCTTTTAAGCACTCTAGCCAAGAAGCCCTGCCACCTTGAAGAGGTACTCAGAGGGCCCTAAAAGAATTTTCTAAAATCTGTATGTCAAAATAGGTTATAAGTAAGCAAGTTCTTTAAACCTACTGTTCCGTACTTAGAGGGGAAAAAATTCTGATGTCCATTTTAACCCCCACACCCCAAGTCCTAGCACATTAAATCAGACTCCCAGCAGCCTCCAGCAGGCTGAAGATAAAACATCAGGGAAGAACCTGAAATCAAAGTCACAAAGGACAAACACAGACATAATGTGAGGTATTTATTTTGCAACCCTTAGGTTCAGTTGGCCAGTATCGGATCACCAAAGACACATTTTCAGGCTCCCAATGAATCCCAACCAAAGTTCACATTGTTTGGCCACTTGAGGATGCAAAAGGGAGCAGAGGATCACCTAGGTAATCCATACACACTCCAGAGAAAAGATATCCGAGTAAGGACAGATCCATTTCAGGGATGAAGGGCGAACCTGGAGCGAAGCACACCACGTGACTGTGAGAGGCGAGTGCAGGGCACTGGAGCAGCCGACACCTGCCCCATACTTCACTCCAGATCAGCGCACAGTCACAATGACAATGCACAGGTGAGAAAGAACAGCTGAAGGACACGTGTACTCAACGATATTTAACTTCTGTTTGTTAAACAGGTGACTAGGCTTCAGTGTGGGCACCGTCCCGATGTTGCGGGCTGGGACCATTCATTCCATCATTCTCCTGCTGGCTTTGGTCACTCTGCTTCCCTGTTGTGGAAGCCCATGTCCAAAAGAACCACACCAAAACCCCTCAAATAGAACTGAAAAACAAAAAGAGTAACTTTCAAGGTAAAGATTCCCCCATACAGAAAGGATTCAGAGCTGTAAGTTCAACACCAGAGAAGTCTGCTGCCACCAGCTCCCCAAACCTAGAGACTTGAGCCCTGATTTAGATGCCCTTGGAAGACTCACTGTTGGAGGGGAGATGACAATTTTTAAAGTTTTCCTCTATTTCTTTGGAAACCCAGTGACTTTCTCTGACACAGATCCCAAAGCTACCTTCCCCCACCCTCCTTTCTCTCTTCTTTGTGACTGCCCTGTGTTTGGTGCTAGAGGAGGAAAGATAAAAGTAAATATGGAGGGACATAAAAACAATTGGGAACAGGAGAGCTGTTTGTAGGTTCTTGAAACATAAGGTTATACAGGGGACACTGGCAGGATATGAGGTAGGGCAGATAGATTAGGGGTAGATCTTGGAAATCCAGGGAGTTTGGATTTACTTCTTTAGACAATAGGAGGACAAAAAACAAAAAACAACCTTTTTACATAGAAGAGTGACACAGTCAAAGGCGCAACTAGATTTATACACTTTCACGGACCCCCTATAGCTACATATAGGATGGTTTGGAAGGAGGAAAAGAAAAGAGACAGAGAATCCCATCAAGTTATTCCCACAGTCCAAATGTGAGATGATTGGGTCCTGAATGCTGGGTATGGTACTAATAGGACAGATTTAAGAAGTATTTCAGAGGTAGAGTAGACAAGTCTTCTGACAGGTAAAACATGGACGATAAGAGGGAGGAATCTGCACTGATGGAAGTTCCCAGCTTGGGTAACTAGGTAGATTTCTTAATTTAGCTAACAAATAGTGACGGAGGACTCACGTGCCAGGGACTGGGTACAGTGATGAATGAGGCAGATATGGTCCCAACTCTCAAGAAACTTACAGTCTAGCAGGGGAAAGTACAGGGGAAACAAATACATAAAACATTCTTTATGTAATTATAGCTGTGAGATACCATGAGAGGGTATGATAAAGAATCTAACTTAGTCTGAAGTCAGGGTGGTGTGGATGGTAGTGCCATTCACAGAGACAGGAAAATATAAGGAGGCTCCAGCTGTTGTGGGGATGAGTTTAGTTTTGAACATAATGAATTTGAGGCATCTGTCTGTAAACCTAGTTGAGGATTTGTAAGAGATGAGACCTTGGAAAGAGAGGCTAGAGATATGGTCAAGTCCAGGGGAGATTAAAGAAGGGGTTCCTAATGCATGGCCTTCCCCCTAAGAGAACGAGCCAGGCCTCCGTGGCGACCTCATCAGGGGAAGTGTCACAACATGACGTCAGCATCTGAGCACCCCAGGAAGGTGAACCTGAGGCCGGGGATGTGTGTCTTCATCTACTGGCTCCAGAAAAGGGAAAAAATGCCAACAAAATATCTGTGAAAAGTGGTTGGAGGGTGGATGCTGTAATCTGCTGGAGTGGAGGAACCTAAAGTCCTGATTGGCTGCCTGGTAAACATCGCTCCAGTTTCTAAACTGCTAAATAAAGTTAGGGACAAACCAGCGCACAGGGCAGGCACTAAAGGTTTTATTTTCATAAATATGTATTCTGTTTCTCTCTCGTCTTTCTAGCTGTCTGGTCCAAATTAATGTCAAGACTGGAGGAGGACATGAAGGCAGAAAAATTCCCTTTCCTGCTGCCAACTTTTCATAGGTGGCCTGCAGGGCAGAGGCTGGGAATTCCTGGGGCTTAGGCTGAGGGTAGCAAGGAAGATGATACCATCCTTTGTGTCAGATTTGGTCCATGATCTCACCATCAGCCAGGACTCCCTCACCTCTTCCAGGCCTGAGACCTGACTCCTGGCCACTGCTAGCTCCCCACCTTGGTGGCCCCCTGTGGCACAGGCATGCTCTGCTTCCTTCCTGGCCCCCTCCCTGCATCCAAGCCTGGACAATGTCACCACTGTCTGACCTGGAGTGTTTCAACCAGAAGTTCCCAAAGTAACGATTCTCTCTTTAATTTAGTAAGGCCTGCTAGTCTGTGTGATGCAGGAGATATAAAATTGGGGTGCAAAATCAGGGAAAGTAAGGACCTATCTCCACTGTTCACCAGTAGCCCAGCATCTAGCACAGACTGGGTCTTCAATGAATAAACAAGAATTTCCAAGTAAGTTGGCAAAATATCCCAGGAAAGTTTTGAGTGCCGCATGGTATGTATATAATCCTCACTTGTTGAAATCAAGCTTTCTCCAAATGCCTGCTGAGTGCTGGGCCTATATTGGTAAATAAATCTCAAAGAACTCTCAGTCTATCAGGTTACAGTTAATAAGAAAATTGCCATAAGAGAGAAACAAACAAAGAGCTGTAGCAGAGCCCAGAGAAGTAAGTAAGGAATATTACCTGGAGAAGTAAAGCCAAACTTCACCAAGAAGAAAGTATCTCAAGTGGGTCCTGAAGAATAAACAGGAAGTTCCCAAGCAGACAAGGGAAAGAAAAGGGCATTCTAAACTTAAAAAAAAAAAACAAACCCTCGAAGATTTTAAAGTAACATTTCCAGGCATTAGTGGTAGTGTTGGTACTGTTACTGCTAGATCACTGGGAGTGCACAGTGGGGTAAAACAGATCAGTATGTGATAGCCCAATTCTCTCACTGATGATGTCACTGAGAAGTGAGATGCTCAGTAGAGGAGAAAGGAGATACGAAAATAAGATAAAAGCAGTTTTGTAAGAACCCTGTAGTACAAAATAGGAATTGAAAGTATCAGTAGGAACTGAAAATATACTGTTCTTTAAAAAAAAAGCAAGCAAACAACAATCATATTTCCTATCTCTGAGAACTGAAATTCAGGCCTGAAAATGATGACCAATTGCAGTGACTACCACTAGCATCCAGACTGTGACTCGGAAATACTATTTCCCCACTGAATGGAACCAAGACTCTTTAGAGAAATGGCTCAGTCTGGGTCTGGGACAGGGAAAGTCCAAAATGAGCCCAGAACATTTGGCCATAACAGATAGCAAGGCAGTTATCAGAAACTCCTATGACTGTGCCAACAGGACTAAGGGGCCAACCTGAAGAGGTTCCCCATGGCTAAATATAGGACAATTTGAGCATCAGTAAGCATAATATTTGCAATGAGCTGAAGCTAACTGGTCATCGCTGCAAAGTGCTAGTAAGCCAACTACAATTTTGGAAGTAGGTAAATAAAGAGGAAAAAAAATCATTTACCTTGCTTTTCTTACATAAACTATGCCACCGGACACCCAGGTAGAGGAAGGGAAATTCCTAACAAAGAAATATTCTAGTTCATAGAAGGGAAGATAGAAGTGAAATATCACCATTTTGAAACCCCTAATGAATTGATGGGTCTAGATGTGGCTTATTAATGGCTGCTAATATAAAAAAGGCAGAGAGATAATAAGAATATTAGTTTATGGATAGAAGAACTTAACAGCACATATCAAGTAGTCTTGCCGAAAGAAAAAAGTCAAATCTGAATCTGATCAAACCTTTTAGATACAACCATCAACTCAAAGAAAACAGAGGACAGAGCTACCTGTTAAATGATACCATGGAGGTACAGTCAGCAAAATCCAGACAGTGAAAAACTATAGGTTAAATGATTTTTCAACAAGTAAATGGCAAAGGGAAAGAGAAAGAGAAAGATGGAGTAGGACTCTCTAATTTAAAAAGCATTTAAGACAATCTAAATGTCCTTTGACAGATGACTGGATAAGGAAGTTGTGGTATATTTATACAATGGAATACTACTCAGTCATAAAAAAGAATAAAATAATGTCATTTGCAGCAAAATGGGTAGACCTGAAGATTGTCATTCTAAGTGAAGTAAGCCAGAAAGAGAAAGAAAAATACGATACGCTATCACTCATATGTGGAATCTAAAAAAAAAGACAAATGGACTTATTTACAAAATATAAACAGATTCACAGACATAGAAAACAAACTAGTGGGGGAAGGCGGTAGGAAGGGATAAATTGGGAGATCGAGATTTGCAGATACTAACTAATATATATAAAATAGATAAACAACAAGTTTATACTGTATAGCACAGGGAACTATATTCAATATCTTATAGTAACTTATGGTGAAAAATATGAAAATGAATATATATATGTTCATGTATGACTGAAGCATTATGCTGTACACCAGAAATTGACATAATATTGTAAACTGACTATACTTCAATAAAAATATATATACAAAAAAAAGAGATACATCACTGAACTGCAATATGAAATTCAAACACTGAAATATATTTGATATTAAAGAGTTACAATTTTTTAGATGTGCTTATGGTATTTTGGTTTGGTTTTGAACAGAGTATCTCTCATAGACACAGAATTTTAAGTATTTATGGATGAAATAATAGGACGCTCTAGATTTGCTTAGAGAATACAGGGGAAAGATGTGGGGTGTAGGTGAGTATGTGGATGCAACAAGACTGGCCATGAGTTGATGACTGCTGAAAGTGAGTGAGGGGAGGGGCACACGGGGCTTCATTACACCATTCACTCTACTTTTGCCTAGGTTTAAAATTTTCCACTAAATAAGTCGAATAAGAGAATGAAAAGTTATTGGGTTGACCCACTTGCCCTCCCAGGTTCCCCTAATTTTCCTGAAAGAAAAGGAACAAAGAAGAAAAACTGAGAAGGAAATAGCCTAGGAACTGAAGATGGATTCTCTGGGCAGGGAGATTTCAGACATGTTATGGGAAAGAATGAGGGGCTGTAGAGAAAAGTGTTCGCTGTGGTGTAGAGTCATGCAGCTGGATGCTGTGTTAAAGGGGATTATAGCATTGAGCCAAAGCTGATTTCAGAATAAAAGAACTGATGTGTATAAACCTAGTAAAAACATTTGCAGCTTTGGTTTATAAAACGAACTCTTGACATGAGGGAGTGAAAGGATAATTGCATATAAACCCTGTCTATCAAGTCAGGAGGGTTTTAATTACACAGGAGTCCCCGGAAGCCCTTGGCTCATCTCCTATTAAAGCCCTTAGCATGCTGCAGTATAATTATCTGTTGGCTGCCCTCCTCCTTCTTGGGACAGGGCCACTCACCACGGCCCTGGGAAGACAGCCCCAACCTGGATGTGGCCCTTTAGATATTCCATCCCTCAAGCCAAAGTTAGACTCCCTAGATTCCCCAGGGTCTTGGCTCAGAGAAGAAATGGCACTGGCCCTCCAGCTGTAAGTTAATACAAAACAGGAAAGAAAGAAGGAAGGAAGGAAGGAAAGAAGAAAGCAGATGTTCTTTATAATATCTCAGTGGCTTATGTAGGGATAGCTTCCCTGATGATAAGTAATTGGAGGCTCCCCAATGATCCTGAGGTCCCAGGGAGAGAAGCGGTAATGCTCCCCCAGTAATCCCTTCCAGGCGGAGTCCTCCAATGCGCAGATTTACAAGAGGAAGGTTATCTTTGAGATTAGAAGCCATTCTTTTTCAGTGAAAGCTGGGAGCCCAGAGATTACAGTGGGAGGCACAGCCAGCTCATAAATCTGCAGTGCTCGGGGCTCTGGACAGCCCCTCTCATTGGCAAAGCAATTGATGCTTCTGCCAGGGAGGCTCCAAAGAAACTGTTTATCACTATCTCATTTAGAGACTTGACACCCAAATGGAGACACTCACATCCAAGGTTATAGACCTGAGCAAAGCTCAGAGGTATCGAATCTGTGTAAATCAGGATGGAAGGTCTGCAAGGGCCCTGAGGGCCAGGCTCTTCCCAGATGTCAGCTTCTGACTCTCCGAAGGTTTACAGCACCTGGGACACTTGGTCTGAAGCCTTCATAACCAAAATGTATGAAAGGAACTAAAGTCTCAGCTCCAGAACAGGCTGAGAAAGCCCCTCTTCAGGTCGATGTCAGGTGTTCCGAGGCAACGCAGAGAGCCAGGCGACCCTGGCCACTGGGTCCTCCACCTCTGTCCCTCCACAGCTGAGCTCAGATTTTCTGGTTCTGGTTGATGTGAGCCTATAGTGCATCACCATGTCCCAGTGAAGAGCCTCAGTCTTCAGCTTCCCAAAAGCCACAGGGAGTTGACTAATCTTCTCGGGAAAATGGGCAACAGTTTGCTTCTGCTCAACCTTCAGGACCTGGATCAAGCAAGACCCCCTGTGAAGCCTTTGCCCAGGCCAAATGAGTCAGTGTGTCTATGCTTCCACAGCGTCCATCAACTCAGAACTTGGCTGTGGCACTTCTCACACAGCCTGGCCCTTATCTGGTGAGTTGTTTCACGCAGGGACCAAGGCACCAATATTGAGGTAGACTGTATCTGATTTTCTAGGTCCCCAGTGCCTGGCCCAAGAGACCATAAAGTGGCCTCAAATAAACACTAAGCGAGAGTAAATGATGATCTAGGACTCAGTGTGAGCCAAGGCACCTCTGGTAAAAGCCCACATCCTAACTCTTGCCTTAATCTTTCAAAGTCATCTCCACTCACTCAACATTAACGAAGCACACGCTCAACATTAACGAAGCACACGCTCTATCTGTGCTAGGAGGGCAATGGGCCCAGCGCCAGGGAGTTCAAGTGAAATAAGAGTCCCTTCCCTACGGACCTCAGTCCAAGAACCATCCTGCCTTAGGCCTTCTCTGCTAACGGTCAATAGAGTTCTTTTGCAGGATAAGCTGGACAAATGTGCAGATAATTAAACTGTGATGCAGATAAGCTACCACATGCTCATTCTAAAGCACTGGGCTCCAAAAACTATCCACTGAGGTAGTGAAAAGAAAATATTTGACCTTCTATTAATATTTATTTTTCATCAAAAAATAAGAAGTTCAGCTTTAATAGTTCCTGTATAGACTGACAACAGTCTGTGTAAATACTTCAAATATACACATATCACTACAGGTGTGTGCTTGTGGCAGACAGACTCTAAAATGGCCTCCATACCCCATATGTGTACAGCAAACCATCACGAGCTACACTTCAAATGTCTTAAAATTTTACTTGTCAATTACATCTCAGTAAAGCTAAAAAATAAAATAAAAATAAAAACGGCCTTCAAAGATCCCTGCCTCCAGATATCCATGCCCTGGTGTGTCCCCACGCCCCAACTGTGGGCAAGACTTGTGACTAGATTCTGATCAAAAGAATACGGCAAAGGTGATGGATGTCATTTCCACGACTTCATTACTTTGACAGTAACTTCCATCTTCCTAACAGACTCTCTGTTGATTATCTCCATTTCTGGCTTTGATGAAGTAAGTCATCATAGGAGGGGACTACGTGGCAAGGAACTGAGGGCAGCCTCTAGGTGACAATTAGAAAGGAGGCCGTCAGTCTAACAGGCCACAAAGAACTGAATCCTGCCAACAACCGTGTGAGCTTGGAAGAAGATCCTCTCCAGCCCAGCTTTCAGATGACACCCCAGCCCAGGCAACACTTGGAGTGCAGCCTGTGAGAGTCTGAAGGAGAGAACTAAGGTAAGCTTTGCCCAGGTTCCTGATTCACAGAAATGGTGAGATAATAAATGTGTGTTGTGTGAGCTGCTAAATGTGTGGCACTCTTGTTAGGCAGCAATAGATAATGAATACAGTCCTCATATTCTTAACTGACGGGTTGCATAATCAAAGAAGTGTGGAGGCCTCTGAACTAGAGCATCTGTAGGCCAGCAAAGGAGGGCCTCCACACCCCACAAAAAGCTAGAAGCAAGCAAAGGAGCCTGCAAGTTCTCATGGCAAAAAAACCAACAGTCTAAAAAGTGGGAAAGTGGAAAAACCTCAGGAATTGGTTCCCCAAGACCTGGGTTCGAGTCCCAGTTCTGCCTTTAAGAGGGAGGGGATCTGAGTCAACTCAAACTTACTAAGCCTAGCTCCCTCATTCATACAATTGGAACAAGAAGGATGGTATGAGTGGCCAATGAGAGTAAAGTGGACAGTGTTTTGTGAAATGGACAATGATATACACATTAGTTTGCCACCAAACCTGCGGTGGCCCTGGGCAGGGCACTGTCCTCTCTTGGCCTCAGCTTCCTCACTGTAAAAAGAGGAGGGACACACATCCCATCTCCAAGGGCTCTAACCTTCTTTGATTCCAGCATCACGTCCCATGTGAAGAAAGGAAGAGGGGAAGGTGGGCTGTGACATGTATAGTGGCTCCCTAGTCATGCCATTGGCCAGGACTGTCTTACCAACAGGGCCACTAGAGGGGCCTGTTTGACCCATCACATTTTGTCACCTTGCAGGCCAGCAACCTAAATCCCTCAACTAAGAGGCAAAATCTCCACCTGTCTTAGAAAAAGGAAATAAAGGGTCACAGTAAAGTCAGTGAGAACTGCCAAATTCCAACACAAATTACTGACCCACACTCGGAGGGGCAGCAGCTTGATTCTATTACCGAGCACCTTAACGATGTGCAGGAGCTTTTATAGACATGATCTCTAATCTTCACCACAATCTTATAAACACACGCATACCTTGTTTTATTGTGCTTCACAGATATTGTTGCTTTTTGCAGATTGAAGGTCTGTGACAACCCCTGCACTGAGCAAGTCTATTGAGACCATTTTCCTAAAAGCATTCGCTCACTTCTTGTTTCTGTGTCACATTTTGGTAATTCTCTCAGGATTTCAAACTTTTTCATTACTACTGTATTTGTTATGATGATCTCTGATCTTTGATGTTACATCTACGACTCACTGAAGGCTCAGAAGATGGTTAGTATCTTTTAGCAATCAAGTATTTTTTAATTAAGGTATGTGCATTGTTTTTTCAGACATATTGCTGTTGCATACTCAATAGGCTACAGTATAGCGTAAATATAACTTTTATATGCACTTGGAAACCAAAAAATTCACGTGACTTGCTTTATTGCAATATTTGCTTTACTGCAGTAGTCTGGAACTGAACCCACAATATCTCGGAGGTATGCTTGTAGACTGTATCATCCTTATTTCACAGATAAGTTAACTGAGGCCTAGAGAGTAAGCCCCTTGCCCTGGGCACACTGCTAACACATCGTAGAGCAGGGATTTAATTTTAATTCTATTTGACTCTAAAGTCCCTGGTCTTTGCATCACTCTCCATTGCTCTGGGGGACAGCAGCTTGGGCAGAAAGGTCAGCCCATGATTACAAAATAAAGGTTCTTGGCCCACAAGGAGATCATGTGCAGAGTGTGGCTTCATTCATTCATTCCACAAACATTTACTGAGCACCAACTGTATACCAGGTCATGTAGTGGGCAATGAAGAAATAGAGAAACACTCATTCCTTGTTATCATGGGGCTGAGTCTAGCTGGGGAGACACCCTAGGACAAACAGGATTAATGGATGAATAAATGAGTGAACAAATGGACAGGTAGATGGACACATGGACTGTGAACGACTGGTGTTTCAAGCACCACTAGTAAAGTGATGTGCAATATAGGGTGTGGTGGGATCCCCAGGTACGTGGTGACTGCTAGAAGGGAAGGAACAGTTCAGACAACTGGCTTGGCAAGTGCAAAGGCAGGTTGTGTTCCAGTGACAGCAAGCAGTTCAGCACGGCTGCAGGCTCAGTGCACTGAGGTGGTGGCACAAGGCAGGCGAGAGAGCAGCCGTGGAGGAAGTGGTACTCTTCCTTTACTCTGACCCCCTGAGCTAACCACCGATAGCGGAATCATCAAAGAGGCCCTGAGAACAAATCCGGCATGAGAACTGGGAAGCTTCAGAGAAATGCATGAGTAATTCTAGAGGGGTCACGCTCAGGGTCTGAGGCCAGCCTGAGAAGTCACAGAGAAACTGAGAAAAACCACCAGACTGTAGTCACATGGAACAAACCCATAATATGCTGCTGGGAAGGGGGCAGGGAGGAGAGGTGAGGAGACGCTTGGGACCAAAAGGCAGGAAGCTCCTCTGACCAAAGAATCTAAAGTTCATGTTGCCCAAGAGTATAAAGCCAGATGAAGTGGATTTCCCAACTGAAGCCTTGGCAAGAGGGACACCCAAACACGGACCGTCATGTGCATACACACCACACTGAACTATGCAGATGGATAAAAGAGTCTGGCCATCTCAGTTCTCGATGCTGACAGCAACAGCACAGATGCACCTGCCCGTTTTTACTGTACCTCACAGTGAGAAGATGAAAATATAAAGTCTCACTTTCTTCCTTAGTGGGACTTGGCTGCTGCAACTGTCTGGTTTGGAGCAGCTGTGGTTGCTGGGAGGTGGTCCATCTCTGGTGCATCAAAGAAGTAGGCCTGCAAGAAAAAGAGATCCACAAGAGGGGTTAAAAATAATGGCCCAGGTAAGTCCTAGACTCCATGCTAACAGTACCTCTGGGCTCTTGCGGCCCCTACGTTTCCCCCACCACACTGGTCATCACACTGAACTGTCTCTGTTTCTGTCTGTCTCTTACTCGACTGTGAGTGCCTTTTTAAATTTCGCTACCATTTACCGAGCACTTACACTTAATCTTCATAGCAACCCGGTGAGGATGTTATCATTACCCTCATCTGACAGATGAAGACAGTGAGGCTCAGAGAGGCTGTCATTCAATCAGGTGCACAAGACTAATGAGTGGTACAGCCAGGACTCAACGCTGGGTCTTTCCGACACCAAAGCTCAAGCTGTTGATTGCTACGCTGTACAGTCTCTCCTCCGGAGATCGTGTCCTTCTTGTCCCTGTGTCACCAGCCCCTCAAGCAGGGCCTGGCACACGGTGTAAACAATCAATACTTAATGAACTGAGCGATGACAGACTGCCGCTAAACCAGCCGGCTTCTATAAAGACCTTTAGAAGAAAGTGCTGGGCAGGCCTTACCTCATAATTCCCCAGCTTGGAAATGAAAGGTTTGGTAAGTGCTTCCACTCACCATCTACAATTTAACTGTCAAAAATCAGAAGGAGGTGGATGGAAAACATCAGGGGAGATCTTCCCACCTGTCTCGGGGTCTGAGAAGCCTACCTTTAGCCCAGGAAAGCACCAGTCTCACTAGCCCTGAACATGGGTTGTTCAAAGGACAGTTGAACCTGTTAACAAATCAGGGCCCACTGCCTGTGCCTGACTCACCCTTGGAGCTGGGGCTTCTGGAAGGTAAAAAAAAACAAAAAGCCACCAAGTTAAGAACCATCTTACCAGCTCTGCTCTCTATCAGCCGGAAGAGGGCACCAACACAACACGCTGGAGTTTCCCTGACATAATTCCTATTTCGCGTTAACTCTTCAATAGTCTGTTTCAAAAAGTTTCTAGCTGCAGACTCTCTCTAGTTTGTCACATCCCCAGAGCAATTCTATTCGTTTTAAAAGCCTTCCTCCCCAAGGCCCACTGTGGCAGCTGTTTTCTGAGGAAGGGAAAGAACGGTCCCTAACTTGAGCAGGGGCAGGGGGCCCCTCCAGTCGGCTTGCAGGTGCACTAAGCCAAGGAGCCCCCAGGATGCAGAAATGAAGACTCTCTTCCAGGCTCCTGGAGGAAACCCTTATCAGACAGCATGAACCAAGAGGCCCAGGTTCTAAACGTGGCGCCGCTAGTAACTCACACTGTGACTTTGGACAAGTCTTATCTGTAAAATGAAAGGATTGGAAAAAGAATTTTTTTATATATTCCTATAATTTCTAAGTTATATTTCTATGATTCATTAATTCCACAAAAACTAGGACAGAGACCCTCTACTAGCGGCAGTAACCACCTCAAACACAGGCTGGTACATCTCCAAACATGCTGGCCATGGATGCACCTAGTGCCTCCTTAGTCATCCCTGCCAGGTGTGTTCCAGGACCAGCATAGAGATGGGGTACAGGTACAGGCGCCGAGGGGCCCTCAGCAGGTGCAGGGCTGCCATACGCTTCACTGCACTAAGGCCAAAGCACCAATCCGTGTTCCCCAAGAGGGAGTGAGAAGGCCAAGCTGTCTGGTTCAGCCACTGCTGCTCAGCTCAAATAACTCCCCTGCCATTTCCTCTCCCTGCCTTTCCAATGATAATAACTGTATGTAGCATTCATTCTCACAACAGTAAGATGCTTACTTTTTCTAAATGAGGAGGTGAACTAACAGAAGCAGGGAGTGATGGAGCTGAGACTAGAACCCGACTCCTAATGTCTGCTTCTGCCTTCTTGCATCGTGCATCTCCTCAGGAAGAGAAAGGAGGAGGCAAACTCCCGTGGGGAGCAAAACCCCAGGCATAGTAGGGCCCTGGCTAAACAGACAGTTCCTTTCCTCGAGAAGAGGAAACTGTGCCTCCCATTGCAGGTCCTACACCTGCAATGACCTCCCGGCTCCACCATCCAACTGGCCCCACTCCTCTGAGCCCCTTAGAACTGAACAGAACAAGGTCTTACCTCCTGTCCTCCTTCTCTCCTCCAACTTCTCAACAAGGTATAATATATATATGTGGGTAAGAAGTTCAGGAGGGAGCTGGGAAGACACCAGGGAGAGGCACCAGTGAAAGGGCATTGTCTCTAGCGTTGTGACCTGGGACTGCTGTTACTGGGGCACAAGGAGGAACAGGCAGCAGATTGGCCCTGACAGCTTCTGATGACACACAGCTCTTTGAATAATTTCTTTACATCTGAAGAAACTGTCACAGTATATGAGGGGCTTTCACAGCCATTTCATTGAGTCTCACAAAACCCCTGAAACATCAATCCCCCTGACATGAGGAAACCAGGTGCTGAGAGCTATGTCACCAGCCCAGGCTCTCAGGGCTAAGCGGTTCCAGCCCCGTACATTTTCTACTTTATCATCATGCACTCGTTTAGAAAGTTCCTGAGTAGCAAGATGGGCAGGTAAACCCTAACTTCAGTGTCATTTACCCCCAAAGGGAGTAGTGGGCATAAGAGGTCAAAGAGCCCGGCCCCAGGTACCAAGTGAAATGAGTTAATGATAATAGCAAGATACCTCCCTGCTCCGTAGCCCAATTTGCCTTGCTCCTCTCCACCCTCTACAGAGCTGAACAGGGCAATGCCTTGTCTCCTGCCTCCTTCTCTTCACCAACTTCTCAAACAGGTATATAATAGGACAAAAATTCAAAAGAGAGATGGGAAGATGCCAGTGAGAGGAAAGAACACTAACTCAGCACACAGAAGGGTCAAAGGAGGGTCAGAGCAGCAATTCTAGGGATCAGCCCAGAGATTCCAAGTGCCAAACATTAAGAGTGTCACTCTGCTGAGTCCTGTGTCTCAAGGGGTTAAAGCTTAGGCACATGTAAAAGGCATGGCAACTAGGTCTGTGTTTCAGAACTAGGCAAAGACAAAAACTGTTTTAAATGTTGTTCATCTTAAAAATAACTCCTTTTCCTATTTTGACTTCATTCTCACCTATGAAATACTAATTCCAAAACTCTTTCTACTTATGTGCAGAAAACCAGCAAAGCCATCCAGGGGGGGAACTCCACTAGCCCTCACTCCCCAGCCCCACGTGTAGACACTCATCCATCCCTACTTACTCCAGCCAGACACTAAATCTCAACCAAACTTCAGAAATTAGGTAAAGTCAGAGACAATCAAATTCTCATGACTTCACTACTTCTCATATAGGAGAGTCTATTTAAAATGATATTTATTTCATGGAGCCTTTTTTTTTCAAGTACGTGTTGCTTGGTATCACTTTTGTTTTGTTTGTGGAGGAAGGGTAATTAGGTTTATTTATTTATTTATCTTTTTATTTTATTTTATTTTAAATGGAGGTACTGGGGGAGTGGTATAGCTCAGTGGTAGAGCCCGTGCCTAACATGCATGAGGTCCTGGGTTCAGTCCCCAGTACCGCCATTAAAATAAACAAATAAGTAAATAAATGTAATTATTTCTCCCTCCAAAAAAACCAAATAAATGGAGGTACTGGGGATAGAACCCAGGACCTCGTGCATGCCAAGCATGGGATCCACCACTGAGCTATATCCCTCTCCACCATGGAGCCAGTTTTTAAACAACCATTGTGTCTAACAGCTTGAGGTCTTAGCATGTGCATCTAAAGTGCACCAGAAGAGCATGGGAAGGAGACCATACCAAGCAGCCCACAGAAAGCAGCATGTGAAGCAACACAATTGTCACAACGGTGGCCAACGCGATGCGTCGGTTGTCCTCACGAACAGCTGGCCAAAATGTCATTGCCAAGACAGAGCCTGAGATGCCCAGGGCAATCGTGACTAGAATCCAACGGACGGCTTTCTGGGGGATGATCCACAGTATCTGAAAGAAAAGGAGGGCAGGGAGGGTTTGGGGGAGGCATTCAGAGAGGCATCTGTTCATTCCAGGCGGGTGAATTCATAAGGGCCCAGGAGCCAGTCAGCAGCTGAGCCTTCACTGCACTCTGGTGTCCCAGGACTGCCTGGAGAAATGCAACCAGCAGCGTGCAGACGGAGGAGAACGCTTTCCCAACAAAGGGCTGGAGATCCAAGGAAGGATGTGGCTAAACTTCTAAATTCAAGGGGTACTTCTCAGGCATGCATTGGTGTTAGGTTGGAAGTAGTGACACTGGTTGAATTTTCCACCACCAATTTTCCAAGAACAGGGCCTCACTCAGAATAAGCGTGGTACTTACTGCCGTGGGAATGTAAATGAAGAGTGAATAGCCATAGACGCACACGATCTCCAAAAATGAATAGGAGACAATGTTCATGACTTTGCTGTTTCTCCACACGAGGAAACCCCAGAGTGCGAGAGGAACCAGCCAGGCATAGGCATAGATGATTGTGGCTGCGATGGACACTGAGGGCCAGAAGACACAAGTTTTAATCCCACCATGCCTTTAACACACTGTCACGGCACTTCCATACCTGATACCTACCGGACTTACTCCCTAACACGTCCATCTGCCTCACTGGATCAGGGGATCGTATCTTCCTGGTCTTCACAGCCCCTGAGCCCGGCTGGTACCGTTCCCAGCATGCAGTAGGCGCTCTGTAAGTGTGCTGAATTGATGCACCTTTAGCATCTGTCTTTGTGGTGATGACAGCAGTCTGTCCTATAGTTTTTGCAATTCACTTAATAACTAACAACTAACTGGTATTAAACAACTGAATGATGCAAATGAAATACTTCCGAGGGCCAACACTACAAGTGTTCAAATATACTGAGCATTTCAATCAAATAAAAGCCAACTATCCCCTTGGAAGAACATGTCCTCTTTCCTAATATAACAAGAGCTGACACTGATTCCTTTAGCAAATTTATTAAAATGCTCTGGGTACAGATTTAACTTGCTCTGCATGCTATTTAGAGTTCCTTCTGTCTCTAAAATAAAGAGTTCCAGCTCATTGATGAACTGCTTAGAATATTCTCCAGTTCCACTTTCTTCTTTAAATAATTCTGTCTCTGTGGTAGAAATGCTACTTAGCGGTCCTCAGAACAGCAATGTTCAGTAATATTACAGTCCCTCCCTCCTCCTCCTTCAACAGCAGCGGGCCCTGGAGGATTTGTGCTCCGTCTTCTAGAGTGGAGGGTCATAAAGTGTGGCTCAGCCCACGGCACCAGCCCTACCGACATGAAAATCAGCAGGTGATTCACTAAACACTCTTGGCAAGAACAAAGGCACTGCTAGTAATTACAGTCAGACTCTGGCTAAGATATGTGATTGTCCAAAACATTTTCAGCTCCCAGAGCAGTTTTTTTCACATTGGGAACTCCCTCATTAAGCCAAATGTAATTTTGCTGATATACTGTCTTTTTCTTGGGTAACTAAAGGAAGGGGAAGGGAATTGCTACCATGGCTACAGCCATCCACTGGGTGTCACACGTTACACTGAGTGCTTTCCTGAGAGGTAACATTGGATAATAGTCAGAGCTGCAGACTCTCTATGCAGACTCCGTGGATTCTAATCCTAGCTCTGCCATTTATAGCTGAGTAAACCTGGGTCATAAGTCACTTAACCTTCTTGCCTTGGTTTCCTCATCTGTGAAATGGGAATAATAATGGCATACTACCTTATAAGATTATGAGAGCCAAATGAGTAAAAAACAGGTTTATTTAGAATACTGATTAATAAATAATAAATGTCCAATCAAGAATGAGCTTTTAATATTGCTAACTGATATATAAATACATTATTTCATATAATCTGTATCTTCATTTTAAAGATGAGGAAACAAGGTTCAGAGAGCTAAGTGGTTTGGTCAAGGTCAAATAATTAAGTGATGGAAGTCGGATCTGACCTTGGATGTGTGACCTATCTTCTTTACATAAAATGGAAAAATGTTTATTGATTGAGTCAATGTCTATCTTACTGGTACATACATCCCATGATTCCCTGATACTGGGATGCCCAGCTGGACAGGATAAGAGCAGACAAAGGCAACCCCTACCCCTACCCCACGCTCCCACACCCTCAGGCGGTGTGATTCACTCCTCTGTCAATAAACCTACACATACCTCTGATATAGAAATTAACACATACCATTTATTACAGCAATATCTACTTATCTGGCCTTCTTTATTTAACCATTGAGCTACGTGAAGGCAGACTTGATAGCTCATGGATAACATTTATTGAATTAAATTTAAACCAAGGTCACTTGATAAATGGAGTTGGGACTGAATCCAGGTCTGACTTCATAATGGATAAGGAGAAGAAGGGAAAATGGTCATGGAAGGTAGAGGGGAGGAAAAGAAGGCAGGCTACATAGACACACACACATGCACAGATAAATACATACCTCCACATACACACGTATATGTGTACATACATATACTGCAATAGTTAATTTTACTGAACTCTTTTTGTACATGGCAGTATACTAACCTCTTTACATGTATCACCTTTTTATTCCTATAGTAGACCTATAATATAGGTATTCTTATTCCCATTTCACTAATAAGGAATCTGAGGCCAAGAGAGATAAAATAATTAGCCCAACAAGGTAGTCAGTGGTGGAGCTGGAGCCTGAAGCCAGTGGCCTGGTTCTGGAGCCCAGGCCCTGACACAGCCTCTCAGCAGGAGAGCAGGCAGGGAGGGAGGGAGGCTGGGAGGGAGAGTGGAGAAAGCCGCACAGGTCAATCTCCTGCAGAGCCAAACACCTTCACTTTGGGGTGGCTGTCATCTGCAAGTCCCTAAAAGCTGTTTTTTGTTTTTGTTTTTCTCTAACTATCCAATACGGCCACAAGAAAGAAATTTTTCAAACAAAAATGTCATCCACGAGCCCATCACCGGGACACGTTCATTTCTGCACTTCCCCTTCTATGCCCTGACCATTTGAAGACTTCTCTTTAACAAAGTTGCTAACAGCACTGGCAGAAGTTTGGATTACCAGTTTTTCACGTTGCTCTTGGTGCTTCATAATTAGTGGCTACAGACCCAGCTAGCTGAGTCATCATGCCTCCAATAACAATGCCCCTATTGTTTCCAACATTTGGATAATGCAAATAATGCTGCGATAGAGACTTTCATGCCCAGTGCTTTTTAATTATTTTGTACACTTTTCTTTGGATAAATTTTGATTGCTATTGGACCTTGCCTTAGTTTTCCAGAAGAGTATACAGAGTCACAGTATTGTGAATGTGCTTAATGCTGCTGAACTGCATGCACACTTAAAAATGGTTAAAATGATACATTTTAGGTTCTATATATTTTACCACAATAAATAATAAAAAGACTACATGGATTTATATAGATGGATAGTTAATTTTGAGACGGTAGGTATGTTTGAACCCTTAAATACAGAAAGCAAGGGCTGCAGGACCTACAGACAGGGGTCCAAGAACTCAGTAGGTAAAAGGAACTCACGGTTACCAATTGACAGCATTCCAAATGAGTCAAGCCATTCACCAACCTTTTCGGAATTCGGGCACATAATGGTATGTCTTCTCTCCCAGATGGATTAAGAAGTTGGAAAGATTCCCGCTAATTGCTATGGCAAAGACCAGTGTGGCACATATCCAAAAGGGGCCTGCAAAGGAAACCAGAAAATTCAGACAAGAAAATAAAGAATCAGTTTTTAGACTCTTATAGACTAATTTCTTATCTCCCTCACCCTATTCATGTAAGCAAGGGGAAAATGAATTTTAGATAAAATGAGTACTCGTTTAAGTGGGAATTTTCTTTTTTAAAGGGTCAAGCATACAACTCAGTAATTAGCTGCCTTCAAGATGGAGGGCATTGAAATGCACAGACCAAACACCTTCCACAATTAGGTGAATGAAGACACTGACTTGTTTATAGCTCCTTTTATTGGAGGATCATCCAAACAAATTCACAGACATTTTGTTAAACCTTCATCATCAGGATACAGGAAGCAAAGGTTACTTCTGTTACGTAAGTGTCAAATGTTGTTGCCAGAGAAAAATAATGTAAATCACATAGGTCCTTCTGCTGTCTAAACGGAATAGTTAGAGCAAGCAGAACACTTTAGCAAATAGATAATTTAATCTAACAAATCACAACAGCGTGTGTGTGTATGTTCAAGGTTTTACTTATCTTTTTTCTCAGTGTTCAAAGGCACAAAAGGGAATCTAGAGAAAAGTAAACTTCCTTCCCTCCCTGTTCCCTAGCTATGCACTTCCCTCCTGAGCTCACCACTGTAACCAGTTTCTGGTGAATCCTGCCAGAGATTTCTTTCTTTCTTTTTTTTTTTAAATTTAAGTATAGTCAATTACAATGTGCCACTTTCTGGTATGCAGCATAATGTCCCAGTCATACATACATACTGCCAGAGATTTCTGTACAAATATAAGCAAATGCCTATTTGCTTAGAGTAGTTTGTATCTCCTAATCCCCTATCCCTGTCTGGCTCCTCCTCCCTTCCCTCTCCCCACTGGTAACTACTAGTTTGTTCTCTAAATCTCTGAGTCGGTTGCTTTGTTATATTCACTAGTTTGTCTTATTTTTTGGATTCCACCTATAAGTGATATCATATAGTATTTGTCTTTCTCTATCTGACTTACTTTACTTAGCATAATGACCTCCAAGTCCATCTACGCTGTTGTAAGTGGGACTTCCACCTTTTTAGTTTGACAACTCTCAGCCTCCGTTTCCTTATACGGAAAACAGGGATAATGGCACTTAATTTATAGCCTTGTTGAAAGAGTGTATGGAGGGATTGGCACATAGTAGATTTTCATGAATTCCTTTTCCTCTTATAATCAACATGGATAATTGCTCTCATACTCCACGTTTAGGACTGAGCAGATATATATTACTGAACCCCACTGAGCATCAGCTTCCCTAATTGAAAACTGGAGATAATAATACCTACTCCAAAGGCTGTTGCAAGAATGAAATGCACTCATGCACACCAAGTCTTTGGTAAAGCACCTGCACACAGAGGCACTCAGAGCCGCTGGCTCTCTTCTCCCCTCAAACACAGCGGCCACCGCTGTCGGAGCCCTTTCCCTCAGGAGAAATGCGTGGACCTTTGACCCCTTCTCAGACAGCAGGGAGGTCAGAACAAGAGGCATCCCCTGGCCCATCCTCTTGCAGAAGTCCAAGGGGAGGCCAGCCTGTCTGAGGGCAGAGCTAGAACTCAGCACATCAACGAGTAAGTGTGAGACTGTCTCCTCCACGCTCACCCCTACCACCAACTCCTCTAAAATGAAAATCAACAATCTCCTCTTACACAGAGTGACCTAATCTGCCTCCAGTTTGTGATGTCGTTTGAAGACTATACTACTTGTGAATATATAATTGCATTTTCTCCAAAATTCTTTGCAAGGGTTGCTACTGAAGCTCAGCAGAATCAAATAAAATGCGGCATGTCCTGCCAACGGTGCGCTTCTCCAACTTTCCAGGCAATCTGCACACTCACCTGAGTTCAGCTGGGACATGGAAAAGAATCAAAACGGCACGACACGTACCATAGAGATCTGGATTGCTGCGGATATATAACCTCACAAAGTTTTTTCCTGGTATTGGCAAAAGAGACCCTTTTATTCTGTCAAAGACCTGGAAAACAGCATAGCAGTAAGTCTACTGAAGATTTTTTTAAAAAGTTTAATAAATTTAACTACTATAAAATTGAAACTCATTTATTAGAGCTTTAATTATTTATTTAGTATTTTTATTATTTTATTTAGTATTTTCAAATGCTAACAACCCTTTACTTTTGAAGACTATATCCAGTAACAAAAGCTTTCACATTACTTGATTGTTTAACTATAGAAGAAACAGGTCTCCACTACACATCCAAGGAAAAGGGAAATTGGTTGACAAACCTGGTAAGTGTCTACATCAAAGAATGTTTGGTAGTATTCAAACGTCCAGAAAGGGGAGCTTTTCTTCTGTCCAGCAAGTAGCTGTCAGAGGTAAAAGAAAACATAATGAACACAGAAGTAATTTCCTTATTCTAACTACCCAGAGAGAGAGAAGGTCTAATAGAAAATCAAGATGTATGAAAAACCAAACTTTTTTGCCCTCATCATTCAATTTTGCCATAGCCCCGCCTAATTCTCAGCTTGACATAAAACAAGCATCAGTTTTGAAGCCACACCAAAAGGGGTTAAATCCTGGTCCCTCTACTAGAGCATGCCTTCATCAAATCACTAGACTCATCTCAGTCTTTCTTATCCAAAAAGTATAGCTAACAAGAGCTACTTGATAGGATTACAGGTAGGATTAGCTTAATTATTATGTACAATAACATATATATGTGTGTACACACACACAAACGTATACCTACAGAAGGCAGTCAGTGTAAATATCTTCTCCTCCTTCAGCTCCTCAACATCTTCACTGCTATCACCACCTGACTTCTCGAAAATCTGATATACTGACCCACCCTAAAGTACGAAAACCTTAAACCATACTGCTCTGACAAAAGAACCCAAATTTCAATTTAGAAGAGGCACACTAGGAGGGCCATGCCTGCCCCAAGAGCACAGGCTCTTTCCAGCAGAATGCACGCCCCATGCCAGGAATTGTGAGTGCCATCTTCAGATATCTGAAGAGGATTCACACAGAAAAAGTAAAGATGGACCCTGAGGAGCTATGCAGGACCAGAGAAGGTACTACAGGCAGGTATTTTGTATTCATTATAAAGGAAGATTTTCCACAATTAAAGTTGTCCAGCAGTGGCAGTGGCTGCTTTACATGGTAATGAGCAGCCTGCTCCTGGAGGTATTCAAGTGCTGTCGTTCCTTCTTTTTTTTTTTTAATTTATTTTTGCTTATTTGGGGGGGTAATTAGGTTTTTTAGTTTCTTTGTTTTAGAGGACGTAGTGGGAATTGAAAGCAGGACCTTGTGCAGAGGAGGTACTGAGAATTGAACCCAGGACCTTGTGCATGCTAAGCGTGTGCTTTACCACTTGAGCTATACCCTCCCTGCCAAGTGCTGTCTTTCTGACATACCTTGAACAGCATTAATCTCTTGGGAGGGCAACTGAAATAGAGGAAACTGAAGGTTCTTTCCAACTCTAATATTGCAAGACATTGAACACCTGAGACTCATGTTCCATAAGCTAAGTCAAGGAATTCTGTTACTATCATAGAATATTGGTAAACCCCTCCAGATTCCCAGACAACACTGAGCTAATGGATACACTTTGATGCCTACTGTTGCTCAGTGTGATGATTAATTTTATGTGTCGACTTGCCTGGGCCATGGTGCCCAGGTGTTTGGTCAAACATTGTTCTAGATGTTTCTGTGAGGGTGTTCTTGGATGAGCTTTACATTTAAATTGGTGGACTTGAGTAAAGCAGATTGTACCTCCATAATGTGGGTGGGCCACAGCCAATCAGGTGAAGGCCTGACTAGCACCAAAGGCTGACCTCCTGAGCAACAGAGACTTCTTCAGCTGACTGCCTTCAGACCTCATCTGCAACATCAGCTCTTCCTGGTTCCACAGCAAAATGCCTTTGGACTCAAAGTCTGTTTCCCTAATCTCTAGCCTGCCAGCATCCTCCATCAGATTTTGACCTTGCCAAGCATCCATGATCATGCAAACCGATGTTAAAAAAATGAATCTCTTTCTTTACATATACACATTCTACTGATCGATTTCTCTAGAGAGTCCTAATGAAAACACTCAACTATCCTAAAAATCATTCCTATATCCTGAGGGTGCCAACAACTTTAACAAGCATTTAACATATACTAGCTCTAGTACAGAGGGACTCAGATTGTCTCAGTTTAAAGTTCCATCTGCACCTGCCAGTTGTGTGCCCTGGGGCAAGTCACTTAAACTCTGTGCCTCCGGTTTCTCTTTTGTAAAATGAAGATAAGAATAGTTTCTTGCATATAGTGTTGTTTTGACAATTAAATGAGATGATCCAAGTAAGGAACTTTAAGTGGTATCTAGCAGCTATTAAACACTGAACAAATATTAGCTATTGTGATAATAATGATGACAACAGTCAACATACTATTTCTTCTATTCCAGATGAGGAAATCCAGGCTTAGGGAAGTTAAAGTACCTGACCTAAGGCTACAGAGCTATTACTCCTGGCCACACCAGGATTCAAACCCAGGCTCCTAATTCTGAACTCTTGCCACAAGATCTAGTCTATAATGGTATTTAATTTGGCATAAATTTTGGTACCTATTTTGATATTTCATGGAGTACCACAAAGAGCACTTGGCACTCCACTATTTCATAAGCTTGTGAACACACTGCTATAAATTGAGCACTCTTCTAGTGAATTATAATCATGTCATGATCCATTTATAAAGTATTACTAGAAATACTATTTTTCTGGAACACACCAGCAGTGCACATGAAAGTAAATCTTTGTGATCAAAAACAGCTCTGATATTCAAAATGCAATCAGATGCAGAAACCTAGATCTCTGTATAGAATTTCCCCTCTCCCTCCTTCACCCCCTTACCACCAAGTCCTACTCAGCCCATCCCCTAAACACTTGTGTTCAGCTCTACTTCAGGCTTCATCCCTTCTAGTCTAGACCACTTCAGCAGTCTCCTACCTGGTCTTCTGGCCTCCAGTCCATCTCCCTCCAATTTACACTCCACAGGGCCACTATATCTTAAACATCTTTACACATATCTGGCCATATTGTTTAAAATATTTCAATGGCTCCCAATAGTTTTCAGAATACAATTCATACTCATTGGGTTGAGTCCTTGCCTATTTGTAAGCCTCATTTCCTGTCTCCACCTATATTTTGCTCCCAATGTATATGAAGATGGGAGATGTGCTGTCTGTACCATGTTCTTTCCTGTCTCTGTGACTTTACCACCCGTTCCTCTGCTCCCACAATCCCAGTGTGCTCCCCTTGGATAACAACAGTCCGTTTGTTGCCTGTTTCTCCCCCAAGACAGAGGCCACACATGATTTACCTTTGTGTTGTCACTGCTTGGCACTCTACCTGGCACACAGGAGACAGTGAATAAATGCATGAACAAGGTTTGTTAAAAGTTAAAAGAAAACAATTTCAAAGGCAAGTTCAAACCTCAGTTTTGTCAGAGTCATCATTTCCTAGTAACTCATCATCCTCTTCTCTCCCTGAGCCTCTTGGGGGTCCTGGCTGATGTTTTGGGGTTTCACCAGGATCCTCGATGCTTATTGTAGTGGCATCTGGGTTTGCTGCTAGAGAAGTGGTTGCATCACCAAATTCTGAAACCAGTTAGAGCACAAGGGCATCAGGGACCTTATCCACACTGGAAATGGTCTACTTTTAATTTAGAGACAAGCTGTTACAGTCTCAGCTGGCTGCAGACCCTATGAGACAAATGGCGAAAGGCTCTAAAAAAATATCATCTAAAAATCAAGCTGACATAGAAAAACGAGTATGAAGACAACAGGATTTGAAGTCAGACCTGGATTTTAGTCCTGGCTCAGTTACTTACTAAGTATTCAAGCTTGAGTGTGTAACTTAAGCTCTATAAGCTTCAGTGTTCTAATCTTCACAATGGAGAGAATAATATTTATTTTAAGGAATTTTGGGAAGGTTAGGAATATTATTACCTAAGTAAAGTCCTTAGCAGAGTGCCTGGCCCATAGCAAGTAACCAATCTAACCTCCTCTTCTTTGAATCAAGTTCAAAAAAATTTAATGGAAGTTATTTTTTCCAATAAGCCCCATGTAATCACTATAGAGAATATGGGGATGAAAATGAAAGTAGAAACCACAGACTGAAAAATCACTCTCAGTCCCACCCACATAAAGGCAAACACTGTTAACTTTTGGTATATTTCTTTTTTTCTATATAGTAAGATTCATACCAGTGATGGTCATTTATTCATTTAACAAGAATTCACTGTATGCCTACAATGTGCCAAGTACTGATTGAAGATGTGATAGTACCATGTAAACAATTTTGTATCCTGCTTTGTCTACTGGGGATTATATAAGAATTTTTTCATATTATATTAGTCTTTACAATGATTGTTACGTGGCTACACAATAGTCCTATGGCTGGGGATAGGGAGAGTAGGACAGAGACACCACCGTAAGTTAACACAATTATTCCACTGTTACTGGATGTTTGGGGTGTTGCTCACTTTTCCTTAGTACAAAGAACACTGTGAGGCATATCTGTGTAGAGGCAGCTTTTTGGGTTATTGCCTTAGCATGAACACTATCCATGCGATCACTAGGTCACAGGGTGCAAATCATTTTTAAGGCTCTGGAGCCATATTGCTAAACTGCTCTCCAAAAGAACCTCACCTAGGCATGTCCACAGGGAATGACTGTGAATTCCTGTCTCTGGGCATCCTAACAAGCTTTATTTAGTTGCTCTGAGATAAAATTCAGGGCAGCTCTGGAATTTGGCAGGACTAAGGAAGGGTAACAGCAGGACGCTGTTATTACACTGCAAGCATGGCAGCAGGATGGGGCTCCTGGATTGCCTTTCAGCCCTGCACATGGTTTTGTGGAGAGAACTAAAGTGACTGAAATTAATGAGGTGGCTGATATGTAGCAATTACTCAAGCTTCATTCAGTCTCCAATGTTTTGGTTGTTAAAGCAGCATGAGGCTCTGGAGTGAGATGGGCCTTTAAGATAAGACTCTAGCACTCCATGACCTTGGGCAAATTACTCCATATCTCTGAGTCTCTGTTTCAGCTATAAAATATAGATAATACTTATCCCACAAAGAGATTCTGAGAGTGATATGAGATAATAATAAATATTGTTATTGCTATAATTTATTGACTAGATAGGACACTGACATTTAAAAAGAATGGCTATAGCTTTGCCTGGGGAATCAGGCCAAGGATGATATACTTGTCTCATATTTAAAAAGCAGTATTTTACCAGGGAGAAGGGTATTCCAGAAGGAGGAACAGAGAGTGTCACTTTAGAGGCACCAGGTCCAAAGAGGTTCAAGCAGGATGATAACTCATCTAGTTGACAGGATTAGGAAAGGCTACTTGGAGATGCTGAGAAGATGAGAAGGATGGCCAGAAGCAGTGGGGATCACATTTCATGCAAAGGTAATGGGATGAGCAAGACCCAGAAGACAGAAGACGTGTCCTGGGTTTGAGGAACATCAGATGGCATAGTTTGATTGTAATGTAGAACGTGTGTACCTCTCACAGGATGACTGTTCACACATTCTGCTCTATATGAGTTATTCTTGTCCATCTCAGCTCCTTGAGGGCAAGATTGGTGCGTTTCTTATTTCTGTCACCAACATTATCTGCTTCTATATCCTGGCATATCCTATGTTGTTCCTTTCCTGACACAATGTCTCCCACCTGCAGAGTCCCTCCACTTTTTCATCTAACACTACCATTCTTCCTCGGAGAAGCCTTCTATGACCCCCACAGCATCCTGTGTTCTTTTCTAGAGAGCAAAGTCTCTTCACACAGTTTATAAATTCCTGTGTGATTTGGCTCCTGCCTCCTCTCTAATCTCACCTTGTGACAGCCTCCCCCACCATCTGTGCTCTGGTACACAGGCCTTCTTTTAATTCCTTGGGAAAAAAATGAAACGAACTTCCTCCCTCCTCAGGTACTCGGCACGTGCTGTTCTCTACACTCGAACTTTCTTGCACTGTACTCCTAGATAGGATGACCTAGGAAGGCCTCTGGAATGAAGTGAGATTTGAACAGAGAGAAGGAACAAGCCATGTGGTTATCTGGAGTAAGATGTCCCAAACAGAAGCATGGCACAAAAGCTCTAAGCTTCGAGTACCTGGTGTCTAGAAGGGACAGTGATGAGGTCCATGTGGACAGGTGGAGAGGAAGGGCTACAGTAGCAGATAAAAGCAGAGGCAGTGGAGGGCTGGGTCATGTAAGGCTTCCTACACCCCAAAAGGGCTCTGCCTTTCACTCCTAGTGAGATGTGAGCCACTCGAAGGTTTTGAACGAATGACATGATCTTATAGTTTTAAAAGACTACTCTGGTTGCAAAATACAGACTGTAGCGGGGGCAAGAGTGGATGCAGGAAGACCAGAAGGAAGGTCAGGGCTATAATTCAGACATGAGGTGATGGTGACCTTGAGCATGGTGGGAAAGTGGTAGATGTGGTGAGAAGTGATCAGATGCTGGATGTATTCTGAAGCTGGAGCTGACAGTATTTGCTGGTGAAGTGGATTTCTCTTTAAACATCATATCTCTTCCTTAGATAATATTAAGATACTGTAGGTTGTGAACGTAGGATGCCTGAGTTCAAATCCTGCTTTACCACTTATTATAACCTTTAGGCAAATGACTTAACTTTTCTGTGCCTCAGTTTCCTGATTGGTAAAATAGAATAAAATAACTATTTCATAAAGCTGACATAAGGATTAAATGAGTTAATATTTGTAAAAGCACTTAGAACAGGGTCCCTATCACTCATTTAGTAAGGGCAATGCATGTGTTTACAAGACAAATGAGCATTCATCAGTCCTTAGTCTAGGTCAGGCTCTGGGTTATAAGTTACCAACTTTTCTGCCAGCACTTTCATAGTTTGTAGACATATATTTAAGTGATCATTTAACAAACGAATGTCTCCCTCACTAGACTGAGAGCTTCATAAGGGAAGAAACTGACTGTTCACTCTTCTACCCTGATAACTAGAACAACTGCCTGGTTCATGGTCACCATGGGATACCTATTGAATCAGTGAAGGAATGACCTGATCACATTTCATCATAATTATCCTTTCACACTTTTATCTACTCCAGCTGTGTAAAAAACTTCTCCTTTATCTTTTTATCTCCTGTGTCTAGTAGAGTTCTAAACACAAAATAAGTGCTCAATAAATGTGCTGAACTAAAGCAGGAACTCTATAAACATCTTCTGTAATCACTACATTAAATTTATGTTGTTACCAATCTTAGGACGGGCTATTTGGCAAGAAAGAACAGCTGATGTGGACACATGGAATAACCTGAGTCCGGCAAACATTCCTTTACCAAGACGTCCAAAACAATCTTCTTTAATGTATGTGCCAGTACAGCAATGGATATCTGTTGCTGTGACTGCAGAAATATTGATCATAAAAGGTGGGCACCCAACTGATGTACCTTCAAACTGTAAGTCATCTACAGCTGCCATTCAGCCAATGGGTCTTCTCCCAATTATCAGGAAGAAAATTTGCAAAGGTCTAGAAAGGAAAAACAAATAAACTTCATTGGATACCATAACCAAATATCTGCAAACAAATCTTATTTCAGCATTTAAAATGGTACTGCTTTCCCTTGCCTCCTTTTTTTAGTGGGATTTGATACATTTATATAAAGATAACCATTTAACATCAGATATCATGAAAACTGTCATAAAGAAACTAACCTGAGGGGTGGGTGTCCATTGGTTCCATCCAAGCTCACTCACTGTGCGACTGTTTAAGGGCCAAATGTAGCCTGGCGATGGAAGGACAGGGAAGGAGAGGCTGGGGGTTGAGAGGTGGCTGAGGGCAGTGAATAGCAAAGGCAGTTCAGCCTAGCCAGTGGTTAAGGGCACAGGCTCTGGGGTCAGACAGACCTGGGTGTGACTCCCGATTCTGCTGCTTCTCGCTGTGTGCCTATGAGCTCCTCAGGGCCTCAGTTTCCTTATCTGTAAAATGGGTTCATACTCGCACCTACTCACATGGTGTTGGGTGCCATTAAATGAGACAGTGAGTGTAAGGCGCTTAGTGTACAGCCAAGCAGTTCAGTAGGCGCTGGAGTGATAGGGACCCTGCAGCCTTGGGGCACCCTGAGCCCAGAATGGTCTAGGAAAGAGCTGCCCAAGAAGCGGAGGCAGTGTTTTAGGAGAAGCTGGGCTGCAGCGGCCGAGTGCCAGGAAATCCCGGGCTCCCTCAGTCCCGGGCCGACCTCGCAGACCCAGCTGCCTCACCTCGCGGGGGCTCGGCGTCCAGTCGGTCCGGTCCCGGGAGGCCTCGGGCCTCAGGTTCTCCACGCAGGTTCTGGTCCGGACGAGTTGCCGGAAACCGGAGATCCGGGGGGCAGAACTTCACCACCTCCTCCGGGCAGAGCCCCGCCTCCTTAAAGAGACAGCGGCTCCCAGAGATGCTGCTTCCGGGGACCTCAGCGGGCAGCGGCATCCGGAGCTCGCTCCCTACGCCGCCCCTCCGGAGGGCGAGGCTCCGGCTCTTAAAGAGACAGGCGCCGCCCGGTGGAGCGGCGGGGACGCAGAGAGGGTCTGCCTTTTCTCGCCTTTCTCCGGTGGGTGGGGCGCAGAGAATTCTCTAGAGAGTTTGTTTATACCTTTTGTTATTGAAATATAAAATAGCGTAACGAAAGAGGATTGTGAAAAGGAAAAAAAAAGTCATCAATTTCATTCATTTTTGGCCATTAAAATTTAATTAACCAGAGAAGGAGTGAACCAATCAGTAATTTTCTGAGTTTGTGAATGATGCTATCTGTTAGTAGGGACACCCCCGTAAGTCTGGTAATTTGTTCCTTCACTCCCACTACGGGCTTCTTTATGCCCTTGGGGCGGTGAGGGGCGGGTAGGCATTGACTTCCTCCCTGTGCCACCTTGACTACAGCAGGGGCTCAGTAAACAAGGGTGCCGTTGCACTGTGTGACCTGATGAGAAACGTTTTGCCCTGCCTCCAGTCTTTGCTTGGTTAACATCTACACATCCTCCGAGATTTCAGTACCATTTCCTCCTCGTAGGGAAAGCCTCCCTTCGCCTCCCAGGACTCCCTTTACTCTTGTAGTCTCCTGTGCTAACATCGTATTGTTTGCTCATCTTTGCAGGCCTGTGAGTGCTTCCGAGGAGACGGATCAGGAATAGGGCCGCCCAGGGCTGGGCCCACAATAGTTGCTCACTGAAGGCTTATCAGTACAGTGATCAAGTTCTGGCTGTTTAAGCAGCATAAGCCAAATTCACTGCCCACCCAAGGTGGAACCTGTGACTTTGGCCTCACCACAATGGGACCCTTATAGACAATTGGAATGACTTACATCTGACTCATAATTATACACACACGCACACACATACACACAGAGTGTATTTATTGAATGGAAATCGTAATCAGGCTTTATACATGCAAAATCTCTAATTCTCAGAACAATCTAGCAAACTTGAGGTGATTATCCCCATTTTATAAACAGAAAGCTTAATTTAGTGTATGTGCAGGGTACTTTGGTTAAACATGTACCAGGAATGAATTGCAACTCACAAATTCAGGTGTACTAGTGTATTAACCACTTCTTATGTCCGATGTCAGATCCTCTTCGCTTCACCTGCCACTTTTTTCACCACCACTCATCTTATTCTGGCTTCAGCAGGTATAACCTAGGTGAGCTTCACCTCAAGTCCATACCTCAGGCTTCTCACTTTCTGCATCAGGGTTTGTGTCTTGATTCCTTGGGATCATGGGACTGCTGGGATGGTTCAGCACTGGGGCAGGTGCAACCCAGAAATGCAGAAGTGGGGAGCAGTTAATGCCTCATGGGACAAATCTTTGACCAATAGAGTCAACAACTGATGAATACCTGCTTCTCTCTTTTTCCCCTCAGATAGACTCTCCTCAGGTATTTCTTACAGCTTTCAAACTGTCTTGCAGGATCAAACAACCAAATGCCTTTGGAAGTAGTCAATTTGATAGTGCATCCTTGCAATGGCTCTCCTTCCTTCCCTGCTTTACAGCTCCCATCCTTCACTCCTGATCCTTGAACTCACACTTGCCAATAAAGTACTCACATGAGGTGAGGAACCCACACTAAGGCATGTTGGTACCAAGAATAGTCCCAGAAAGTAGCCCCCAGGATGGATTTTGGAACTGGACTGCTCATCAATCAGATGGCAACAACAACCCCATTGCTAGTGATAAGTGTGTAGGTGTTGGGGGGAGGTGATAACACCCAGACTATATATTTCTCCTCTTCGAAACAGAACTGAAAGTTATACTGATATATTAATTATAATGATATGTAAGTTTTGGCTCAAAATGAGACAAGAATCAAAGATAACTATACTGGTCTAACTAAAACAGTGATTCTCAACAGGGGACTATTTTGCTCCCAGGGGATACTTGGCAATGCCTGAAGACATTTTTGATTGTCACAACTTGTGGGACACTATGGGCCGGGGAGCTTCTAAACTTCCTACAACATGCAAAATAGGGGTAGGGGAATAGCTCAGTGGTAGAGAACATGCTTAGTGTGCACCAGGTCCTGGGCTCAATCCCCAGTACTGTCATAAAAATAAACAAATAAAAATAAAATAAAGACAAATAATTGTTTTTAAAATGTTAAAAAAAAAAATAAAAAGAAAGTCCCAACAACATGCAAGATAGCTCCTCAAAACAAAGAATTATCTAGTCCAAAACGTCAGTGCTATCAAGGTTGAAAAACTCTGAGCTCAAATGTTCAGGTTTCCTTAACTTATCTGCCAAATATAGAAGGGAAGGTGAGTCCATCTGATGATACTAATTAGACCTCTACTGCCGTGGGGGGAAATGAGCTGATGAGAGATAGAACCCACCCCACCCCACCTAGAGAGAATGGGGGAAGAATGAGGAGGGAGGGGAAGCCAAGGAGCAAGCCTTGCTTTGATGGACAGGGATGGGGTGGGGTGGGGGGTGAAGGGGACAGTCTGAAAAGCATGAGCCTTGGATAGATGCTGCATGTGATTCTGCTGGAGTCCTCTGGCTTTCTGCAGAGAGGAAAGCTGGCAACCACACAGCTAAGCCGCGCTCCAGAAAGTGTCTCCAACACTCCCGAGTGACACCCATCCTAGGGAGAAGGCTGTTGGTGCTGTGGGAGCATCTCACTGGCTCCGGGGGTTGCAAATGAGGGATGGGCAGTAGGTACTGCTTTACTCTTTTTCTTTTGGAGTCTCTAACAAACAAGCCTCTTTTCCTTTTTTTTTTTTCTTAATGTGTCTGCTAGTGTTAAGGGCTAAGGTTGTTTGAAACCCAAATGTGGGGCCAGAGCCATCCTGCAACAAACAGGACACAAAATTCATGTATGCCATATCCTGCAAAAATTATAAAATTTGTAGGCAAACCACATACATTTTAAAAGACAAAACAGGAGGCTTCAAAGACTTTGAAAACTCAGTGGGCTAGTCTCAGATACTCAGCAGTTACAGGTATTTGGGAATACAAGGTTGAGAAGTGTGACGTCGGGCCCTTTCCCTTAGCTCGGCCTGCATTCTGTTCATGCCCTGTCTGGTAGAAAGAGGTTAAGTGATTCGGCTTTGGTCATTCAGTGAGTGGAGCCAGGCCAGTGGTGTGCTAGAATATGCTCAATGAGAGCTGGTTGTCAAATTTTCAGGAATTCTGTGAGCCAGTTATTGAAACCTAACCATTATTAAAAATTAAATTATATCAATTTACAATTATGTAAATTTTATTAACAATTAAATAACTTATATTAACAATAGAGGTAATCATATTCAAAACATCACTTCCTCAATATTTCCCTACATTTCACTATCATCTGTGCTCTTGAGATGATGCCTGTTTTTACACACACAGTGTGCTTCTGAGGGCCTCTTCCCAACTCCACAAACACAGTGACATCACTTTGGTAGCTTAAAATCAGCAATTTGGAATTATTTACAACACAGAAATTAGAAAATGCTACATGTCTAGGGTTGATGTTTTTGCTTTGTTTGCTGTCTGGACTGAGGCGGACAATCTTTTTCTATAAAGGCCAGAATAGTAAATATTTTTAGCTGTGTGGACCACACAGTCTGTTGCAACTACTCAACTCTGCTGTTGTAGTACAAAAGCAGACATAGGCAAATGTATAAATGAATGGTCTGTGGTCCAATAAAACTTTATTTACAAAAATAGGCAGAGGGCCAGATTTGGCTCATAAGCCATGGTTTGCTGACCCCTGATCTAGGTTTAAGAAAATAATGAAGAAAATATTAAAGTGCAGATTAAATATAAAAGTATGTGTTATGACTATAGTTGTAGTATTGTGAATAACACAAAAAATTGAGGCAGTATTCTTTCAGTATTCAAAAACAAGTTCCTCACATCATGAACAAATAGTGAAATTTTGACATATATCTTCATTTTTTTCACTTTCATCTTCCTCCTTAACTTAAAGGAAAATTATTAACCAACATTCATGTCCAAACTGTCCTGTTCAGCAATTGCAAACATAGGTGAGCTACAGAAGCAAGAGTTTGGCAAAAATCAGTGAAAGCATCCTGTAAGAATCAACTGGCTATGTGGAATTAGCAATAAGGAATATTGGGTATTTTACTACTCTTGTAAATTGTTTACTGCATACTCTGTATAGCAGTAAAATGTATAATAAACTTACATATGGATATAGGTATATATTTTCCCCCCAGAGACCCAGTGACAATCTAGGAGAAAAGCTAGATAACCTTGAATTTGGTGATGACTTTTAGATAAAACACCAAAGTCACAATTCATGAAAAAAGAGTTAAGTTGGACTTCATTAAAATTAAAAACTTCTGCTCTGAAAAAAACATGGTCAAGAGACCGAGAAGACAAGCTACAGACCGGGAGAAAATATTTTGCAAAAGACATAGCTGATGGAGAACTATTGTCTAAAGTAAACAAAGAGCTCTTAAAACTCAATAACGAAAAAACGAACAATCTGATTTTAAAATGAGCAAAAGATTGGAACAGACATTTCACCAAAGAAAATATACAGATGGCAAATAAATATAAAAAAGATGCTCAACAACATATGTCATTAGGGAACTGCAAATTAAAACAAATGAGATACCACTACATACCTCTTCAAATGGCCAAAATTCAGAACACAGACTATATCAAACACTGGTGAGGACGTGGAACAACAGGAACTCTTATTCCTTGATGGTGGAAATATAAAATGGTGCATCCAGTTTGGAAGATAATTTGGCAATTTCTTACAACACTAATCATACTCTTAACATAAGATCCAGTAATTGTGTTCCTTGGTATTTACTCAAATGGGTTGAAAACTTAAGTCCATGAAAAAACACAGATGTTTATGGCAGCTGTCTTAGTCCATTCAGGCTGCAGAATATAACAGAATACCATAGACTGGCTAGATTATAAACAACAGAAATTTACTTCTCACAGTTTCGGAGGCGGGGAAGTCCAAGATCAAGGTACCAGTAGGTTCAGTGTCTAGTAAGTGTTCACTTCCTAGTGTCTAGATAGCCATCTTGTTGCATCCTGACACAGTGAAGGGGTAAGGGCTCTCTCTGGGGTCTCTCTTATAAGGGCACTAATCCTATTCATTAGGGCTCCACCCTAACTACCTAATCACCACACGAAGACCTCACTTCCAAATACCATCCTTAGGGATTATGTTTCAACATATGAATTTGGGGGGGACACAAACATTGAGTCTATAGCAGCAGCTTTATTCGTAACTGCCAAAATTTGGAAGCAACCAAGATGTAAGTGAATAGATAAATAAACTATGGTACATCCAGACAATGGAATATTATTCAATGCTAAAAAGAAATAAGCTATCAGTTCATGAGAAGACATGGAGGTTTCTTAAATGTGTATTACTAAGTGAAAGAAGCCAATCTGAAATGGCTACATACTGTATGATTCCAACTGTATGATACTCTGAAAAGGTAAAACTATGGAAATATCAAAAAGATGAATGGTTACCAGGGGAGAGGGAGGGATGAACAGGTGGCGCACAGAGGATTTTAGGGCAAGACTATCCTTTAAGATACCATAATGGTGGACGCATACCTTACAGATTTGTCAAAACCCACAGATTGTATAATACCAAGACTGAACTCTATGTAAGCTATGGAATTTTAGTGACAATGATTTGTTAATGCAGGTTCATCAGTTGTAACAAATGCACCACTCTGGTGGGATACGGATAGTGTGGGAGGCTGTGCATGTGTTGGGGCAGGAGGTACATGGGAACTCCCTGTACTTTTTGCTTAATTTGGCTGTGAACCTAAAACTGCTTGGGGGGAAAAAGCCTACTTAAAACAAACAGATGACAATAAGAAAAAACAAGTGAAACGAGGGATCTAGGATTGCTTTGTACCTGGCATATATACACAAGGGGTTATTACAGCTTGAAGAGACAGGTGCTTGTCCTTTGCAGACCCAGCAGGCGGCATTTACATTGAGATGCTCAGAAACAGAACATCTTTTGGAGCTGTTTTTTCTTTCTCTAAATAAGGTCAGTGTGCTAGAGGCCACGACTGACACCTTTTTGAAGGTGGCAGCTACTTTCATGTCATCCTTCCCTCTATCCGAACACACAGGTATGTAAATGCCTTGGGGAAGGGGGTGCACTTTAAAGCTTTGTGAATTAACTCCTTAGAGATTATTAACAGAACTGGCCTGAGGCTACTTCCACTCTCTGGATTTCAGTTTTCCGGCTTAAAAAAGAAAGTGGTTTTAGATGTTTTCTAAACCTCTTTCCAGCTCTGAGCTTCTATGATTTTTTCAGTTTCTCCAGCTGAGCCTTACTATCTCTGGATAGTAGTTCTTTGGACGTGTGGTTCCTTCCACCAGGACCACTGTCCCCACTTGCCTGATTTACTGCTTGCTCTTCTGTCTTTCTGGTTTCAGCACAGACATCACTTCCTTGGGGATGTCCTCTTGACCTCTCTAAACAGAATCAGCTGCCCTTTCTCCATGCTCCCATGGCCCCCACTCATCCTCTGTCTCTGTGTTTAACATACTAAATGGTAATTTTCTGTTTACTTGTCTCTTCCCCACTCTACACTACACCCCACTGAGAGCAGAGAGTGTTGTATTTATCACTCTACCCCTAGTGCTAAGGGAGGCGCAGTCCCAAATTTCCTTGGGGATGTCCCCAGCTCTGTCTCTGCCTGGGGAGCTTCCAGACCCAAGTCCTCTGGGGAGGGCTCTGCCTCCATAAACACTCAACCACCAGCTAGAAGCTGTGAGTGGGAAAAACATCTTTCATAGTTAAAGAACAACTTACATTATTAAAAGAATAATTAACATTAGTGTTCACTTGTAACAGAGCCTTTCTAAGGAGCCCCAGAGTCCTTTTAGGTGTGATCTTTTAAAGTCTTTATTTTTAAAAACTTATCAGAAGGAGAAACTTCAGAAGATCTGAAGTTTCCCAGTCCAAATATCTCTCAAAAGTGAAGACAAAGACTCAGAAACAATCATTAGAACAGACCTTTAGCCACTGGTTTGGAATTTTCCATTCCATTGACAGGAAGGCAAATACCTTCTGTCCTGACACCTTCCTCCTGTCCGGGTTGGCTACCGCGACCCTGCACCTTTGTCCAGCTCCGCCCCGTGTCACCTGGCGGTGGCCTCTCTGCCCACTGGCCTCAGAGCCAGCCCTGGCTGTGCCGAGATGGGGCTGTCCCTGCCAGGGCTATGGCTGAAGAGGCTCTGGGTGCTCTTTCAGGTGGCCCTGCACGTGGCCCTGGGCAAAGTGCTCCTGACACTGTTCCCCGGGAGAGTCAAGCAGGACATCCTGGCCATGAGTCAGAGGACTGGCATGGCCCAGAACCCCCACTTCTCCTATGAAAACTGGATCCCCACCTTCTTCAGCATCCAGTATTTCTGGTTCATCCTGAAGGTCCGTTGGCAGCGACTGGAGGACACGACCGAGCAAGGGGGTCTGGCCCCAGACTGCCCCGTGGTCCGCCTGTCAGGACAGAGGTGCAACATCTGGGACTTCATGCAAGGTCAGGGGGCTGAATCAAGCTTGAGGGGTGCTTGAGGAGGGTGGGCATGTGGGTTGAACAGGGCTGAATTCTACTACTCCAGCTGCTCCTGCTTCATGTCTTCTTCCTGCTTCCTGAAATGAGGATTTTTCCTGGGTTCTGTTTTTCTGAGTGGCATCACCACCTTCCCAGGCACTCAAACCACAGAGCAGGCACACTGGCCTTCAGCGCCTCCAGCAGCGCTCTTAACGCACAGTCCCTTCGTCTGGGCTGCTCTTCGCCCGCCTCTGCCTGGTCTACTCCTGTTCACCCTTCAGACTTCCGCTCAGTGACACTTCCTGAGATAAGGCAACCCCAGCTTCCCTGGACTAGGTTCCCCCCTCTTGTAGGCTTAACATCCTAAACTTTTCTTGATCACACATGTCCTGGTTTGGAATTATGTATGGGTATTTGATTAATGTCTGTCACCTTCACCAGCCTGCAAGCTCCGTGCAGGAGGAGACCCTGGCTCTCACCCAGCATCCCCCTGGCTGCCGCTGCTCATAGAAATTGCTCAGTAAATATTTGTTGAAGAGCTCTCTCTCTCTCTTCCAGGCAAACCAGCTCTATCTGTTTGGGCTCTAAAAGGACTCTCTGGGTCAGTTTTCTCTTTCTGTCCTCACAGCTGCTCTTCCTGCCAGGTTTTCCTTCTCCCTTCTTGTGAGTGGCTCTTCCCTCCCAACTTGTGAGTGGCTGCCAGATTACCCTTCCACAAGCACATCCCTGGCCAACAGGCACCCCAGCTCGGCAACCTCCAGCCACCCCAAACCCCTGCATTTGGGATGAAGCACAGGCTCAGCCTTGTGTCTTCCCTGAGCTGACTCTACTTTTGCATCCCAACTTCACCTGTAGGCTTCCCCTTGTGCCACTGCCTCCAGATGAGCTGCTGGTTCTTGGGCATCCCATGTGCTCTCCCTTCTCTTTGCCTTTGCTGATGTTGTTGGCTGTTCCCCTCTGTCACCAACATTCCAAGTCCCCCTCATCACCACAGTGCACAAATGACCTCTGTTTTCTCAATAAGCATTCACTAAGTGACCACTGATAATAAGAGCAATGAGAAAAACAACAAACCTTCCTGTGTGTCTGCCTCATGCCAAGAACTGTGATGCAACCAGGCCAATTTGCTGAATTTTGATCATCTAGCGACCAGTTCCATGAAAGCCAAACTTGCCTCGTGGCCAGTTGACAGGATTTGCTTGCTTATTTTAACTGTTCACTTTCTAGTGGGTCAGTTACATTTTAAAGACAGTTCTATTTGTCTCTGCTCCCTGCTGCTGTACTTGAAACTGAAGAAATGGAGAGAGAAGGGGTCTGAGAGAAAAAAGAAAACTCTAGTTTGTAAAATGGAGTTGGCTTTCAGTCCACTGGCCCAGAGTCCCTGAAATAACAGGTACTGATGATATCAACACAACTGGAAGATTTCATAACTGAGAGAGGAAGATGGTATAGTGGGAGAGAGAACCAGAAAGTCCTGGAAGAAGTAAGGTTGGGTAGGAAGGTGGTCAGGCGAAGGCTTCCTGGAGAAGAGGATAGTGAGCTGGTTGTCCAGGGACCTCAGGCTTGGGATGGGTGAGGACGAGGGGAGTGGTGAACAGAGCAGGAAGGAGGGGAAGAGCAGCAGAGGTCAGAGATGTAGAGGGACATCAATCAGTTTGGCCAGAGTAGGGTATGGGAGGCATGCAGGGATGAAGGATGAAGCTGGAAACATCACTAGGGATCAGAGCTTGCGGGGCTTTAGGTGTCTTAGCAAAGAGGGTAGCCTTTATCCTGAATGTACTGGTGAGTTCCAGAAGGGCTTTCAAGCAGGTAGTAAACATGATCAGTTCTGCTTCTTAGAAAGACATCCTGGAAGTGCTTTGGAAACACACCAGTCCACTAAATAGCTCTGCTGTATGCTTTAGGTATGAATCTGGGAACTCATTTTAGAGCCACAAACTGGAAGGTCTGGAAGATTCTTTACAGATAATCTAAAGCAACGCTTTCACTTTTCAGATGCAAAGGCCCTGAGAGGTAAAGGACTTGCTCAGAGTCACACAGAGCGTTCTTATGGTCAGAACCAGAACCTGAGCCCTCTGACTCTCAGCTAGTCTACTTTCTGTTACTGGGTAAAACAACAGAAGCTCAGAGAAATTCTCAGGCACCTCTTATCCTTTGAATGTACACGCACATGCACACACAGGACAGACACATGCTCTCAGACACACACACACCGCCAAACACTGATTAACTGACGTGGTAGAAGGCAAGTCTGGATGATTTGTTTTCTCCGTACCTGGCAGTTAGTCTGAAACTGGATTTATTTCAGCCCCCATTAAAAATCTTCTAAAATCTCCCCAAGTATATTTATGAGGGGTCATCTAGTAACTATAAATGGGCTTTCTCTGGTGGGAGAGCCTGGTGTGGAGGTTAATTTACTAGTTTGAGGATCAACCTGTAAATTAACCAATGATGGCTTCAAATCTAGAGCTACTACAGAGCTGTTTTCCCATTTATACAAACAAGTTGGACTTGACAGTGTTTGCCTGATGTTCTTGAAATGGTGTTCTCTGCACTGTGGCCTCTGGATGTGGCATAGTGCCAGCCCCCAGCACAGCCACCCCCTCAACACTTGTCCTTCCTCTCTCTGCTACCAGGAAAGCAGGGAACTAAGTTTAAACTTTGCACTCAAGCCTGATTGTTGCATCTAGCCACACTATAAATAATTAAACAAATGGCTCTGTTTCTTCCAAGGTCCTAATCAGTGGATGTTGAAATGTTTTATCCAATTAGAAACAATATTCCAGACAGCTAATATTTAGCACTGGTCCTGACCTTAAATTCCCTTGGTTCTTATCTAAAGGGTGACTCCCTGGGGTCACTGGAGGCCAGTGGCCAGCGACTTGGCCATAACTGATCTCTGAGCCTCCCCTGCTGAGGTCTGGGCATTCCTGTCACATGGGTGAGGATGCAACCAACAGGCACTGAGTTTCTCTCCTAGGGCCTCCTCTGAGGAAACCTGTGGGACAAGGACAAGGAGAACTTTGTATGTCCAGAGAAATTGGCCTGCTTTCTCCTCATGTACTGAAAAATAAAGAATATATAAGCAATTGTGTTTCTCCTTTTACTTGGCCACCTGGAATCTCAGAGTCAAATATTAGCTCAGGTGTAAAGAATGCTTGGCATCTATTCTATGCCTCCCGGAGGGGCATGATTTAAAAAATTTTTTGTTTAAAATTTTATTATACATGTAAGCTGCTTCAAATCCTTTGCAGAACAAGGTGAAGGAATAACTAACCAAACAAACCACAAGCAAGTTAAGATGCCCTGAACTCCCCTCCATCAACAAGTCCTATCAGTTCCACCTTTTCCCCTTCTCCACTGCACACACACTAGCTCAGACTCCCATTGTCTCTCATGTGGATTTATACAAGTCCCCCTAACTGCTTCGGCCCCACTTCCATTCTCACCCTCAGTCCTTTCTTCATTGAGTAGTGATCTTCAGGTGGAAACTGATCATTTTTCATCACACAGCCTATTGTAGTAGTCAGAGTTCTGGCTTGCAAGTAACAGAAACTCACTCTGGTTTTCTTAGCCACACATATATACATGTATAAAGGAATGTATTAGAAAGATGATGCAGTCTCCCCAGAATCAACCACAGCCGCTGGGCTTGGACCATCCTGTAGCATCAACAGTTGGGCCTGGAAACTGCTGTCACCGTGGTTGCCATGGGAATCCATCACCACTGTAGGACTCCACCATCTCTGATGAGGCACGACCATTGAGCTGTGGATGAATTCTACCATCTCAGTAACTCCAGGATCAAAGAGTTAGGAGGGTCTTTTTTTTTTTTTTTCTTTTTTTTTTTTTGGTGGGAAGGTCCAGTCAGCCCAGCCTGGGTCACTCACTGCCTATGCCCTGGCTTCTGGGAGCAAAGAACAGACATGGCCCTGATGTCTTCCACAGAGCAAGGCTGGGCACACAGCTACATCAACAGTACACAGAATAGGGAATTCCAAGTGGGAAGGCGGGTAAGAGGTTGGGCAGCCAAAATTGCAACCAATATCCACCATCCTTGTTTTATGTGTCCATAATGTCCCCTTGTACTTGGGAGAAAACCCAGGTTCTTTACTAAGGTCCCCATTGTGGGGTCCCCTCCTCTGCCCACCTCTTCACAGCTCAGGGAGGAGATGAGCACTAAGAACATAAGAACTTACATTCATTGAGCACCTATTATGGGCAAGCACTGTTTTAAGCCCTTATCTGTTTTAACTTATTTAAATCTCAGAACAATCCTAAAAGGTAAACATTGCTATTATGTCCATTTGTGGATGAGGAAATGGTGGTACTTTGAACGGAAAGAGCACCAAGTTGAGAACATAGAAACCAGAGTGTTAATTTTAACTCCTGCTGTGTGACAAGGAGCAAGTTTATAAATCGGGGGAAAAATCACCCACCTTGCAGCACATGAATCATATCAATGAGAGGATCAATGCGTGCCTGCCTTATGAACTGCATGAAAGGGACTCTCCTTGTCATCATTTTAATGATCACCCAGCGACTGCAAATGGTCCACTGAGACCATCTGATGGAATCCCCTCACTTTTGAGAGGAGCAAACTGGCTCCAGCCTCTGCTAAGCCTGCTCTCTAGCATTCCACCTCCAACCGTGCCCTGCATCCATCTTAGAGGGGAAATAAAGGTCATAAGAAATGAATTCAGGAGTGAAGATGATGCTTGCAAACGAAATGCTGTGTGTAGGTTATTGGTTGATGATGGTTCCATTTGTTTTAGGTAACAGGCCATTGGTGCTGAATTTTGGAAGTTGCACCTGACCTTCATTTATTTTCAAATTTGACCAGTTCAAGAGACTTATTGAAGATTTTAATTCCATAGCAGATTTTCTCATCATTTACATTGAAGAAGCACATGCATCAGGTAAAAAACATTCCCTCCCTCCAGCTCTTCCATCCCTCTTTCTCCCCTTTGCTCAAGGTTGAGGGTGGGGAGAAAAAAAGGAGAGAGAGGGAAAAATGGGAAAACTGAGAATTTAAAGAGGTTTAAAGAGCTCGCCCAAGAAACACAGCTGAGTATGTCAGGGAAGGCTTCCTGGAGGAGATGGTGTTAAGAGCAGTAGTTCTCAAGAGAGGGTGGTTTTGGTCCCACAGGGGACATTTGGCAATGTCTGAGACATTTTTGGTTGTCACAGATTGAAGGTGGGAGGATGCTACTGACATCTAGTGAGTAGAGGCCAGAGACGCTGCTCAACCCCTCACAACACACAGGGCAGCCTCCACAACAAAGAATTATCTAGCCCAAATTGTCAATAGTGCCAATGTTGGGAAGTCCTCTATCTGGGACCCTCGGTAAAAAGGGGGGCGGAGGAGGTATTTAGCTTGCAGGAAGTATGTGCCATGCCTGTGGGTCCTTCTGCCCGGCCTTTCTCTTATAGATGGCTGGGCTTTTAAGAATAACGTGGACATCAAGAATCACCAGAATCTCCAGGACCGCCTGCGGGCAGCCCACCTGCTGCTGGACAGAAGCCCCCAGTGCCCTGTGGTGGTGGACACAATGAAGAACCAGAGCAGCCAGCTCTACGCGGCGCTGCCCGAGAGGCTCTATGTGCTCCAGGAAGGCAGGATCCTGTATAAGGTGGTGTGGTGGGAAGGGGACCCAGGGAGGGCAAGGGCAGAGAGGGCTTGTATCAGGCAGACCAGATTCAAATCACTGCCCGGTCATTTATCAGCCACATGACTACAGGCAAGTCTTTCCCCTTCCTGGAGCTTCCATTTCCTTTTCTGCAAAATGGAGATGTTGGCCCCCACCTCAGAGGGAATGAAATAATGTATAAGAAAGTCCCTAGCATTTGGGTCAGAGCTGTAGCTTCCTGGCTACCTTCTGAACCCAGAAGACTGGCCCTGCCCTGGTTTGGTTTGAAGCTGAGAGACAGAGACTGTTGCTTCCTTTTCATAAACAATGCTCAGAGAAGGAAATTGACTTGCCCAAGGTCACACTGCACAGGCTCTGATTTCAATTCTAGAAGCCTCTGGATGGGATGGGCCAAAAGCGGGAGGGCCTCAAGCTACTGATCTCAGAGGGAGGCCTGAACCTGGGAGGAGGTGTAGACGCCAGCAAAGAACAAACTCTGCAGTTTGGAGCTGGAAATACTGAAGCAGGAATTTGAGGCAGGAATTCGAGGCAGGAATTGAGTCTAGGCTTCCTTTCTGGTGGTCGTGTCCCCCTTCAAGGCTTCAGCCTGGTCAGGGTGAGGGAGGTAAGCACAGCCTCTGACCCATGGGCACCATTAGCCTCCCCTGAGAGGACAGAAATGAAGTTTTATAGCTGCTGAAGGGATTTCGAGCCTTGGAGAGCACAGGAAGCCCAGCCATGTGGATACTCCTCTGCCCACGGGTCAAGCAGGTCCTAGTCATGCAGGGGAAACAAGCAACAACCTGCAGATGAACCCTCAGGGTGCTAAGGGTCACAGCACGAGGATTCGGTACTCCCTCCTTTCTCCCCCCTGTGACATGGCAGTAAGGTGGCACAGTTGAGACAAGCTTGGTACTGAGTCCTAACCTGGGTTAGGTCCTGTGCAAGTACCAGAAGCACAAGCAGGAGTTTAAAATGGCCCACACCTACTTCAAGGTGCTCACAGTCGGGGATAAGGAAGACAGGTGTCCCAGGTGCTGTGAGATGCGGAGCAGGGGTCGGCATATCTGTTCTATAAAGGACCAGAGAGTAAATACTTTCATCTTTGTGGGCCAAATTACCCCTGTCAAAACAATTCAGTTCTGCTGTTACAGCACAGAAGGGTGTGAGGCATCAGGACACACTTGGCTCTCAGACTGTAAATTTTCTGAACCCTGGGGAAGGGCAGGCTTCTCAGAGAAGGTGACAACGGCTTAGGCCTTAAGGGGTATGGAGGCAGCCACATGAGCATAGTGAGTGAATACCATTGCAAATATGGGGAAGAGGGTGAGCAGAGGCACTGAGGCATGTTAGGGCAGGATGCGAATGGAGAATTGGGGGCTTGCTGGTTAACAGGGGCTCATTCAGGCCCAGGGAGTTTGTCCTACATCTTAGGGCAAAAAGGAACCACTGAAGAGTTTTGAGCAGGGGAAAGGCATGATCAGATCTGTACTTTAGAAAGATCACTGCCTGTTGGGTAAAGAATGGACTGGAGGGGGCAGGGACTTGGGACTGGAGGTGAAGAGGGTTGAACTGAGGCCTTGGGATTGGAGAGGCAGAGGTGGTTCTGATGCAGAATGGGCAGAAGTTGACGTGAGCGGTGGAGAGGAAGATAAGGCCAGTCTGAAGGTCCAATTGTGAAAGAGAAGCTTATTGGTATAGAGCCTTTTTTCCTTTGGAAAACTATTCACTTTACTCACTCTGGTTTTCCTCCTACTTCTCTCTCCAGTCTTCCCATTAAATGTTGGTGCCACTCCACACACTGTCCCTGGGTGTACTCATCCACTTCCCAGGCGTCTGCCCTTGACTCCACCATCCTGAAAACTCCCACATACATATCACCAGCCCAAACCTCTCAACTCAGCTCCAGACCGACATATTCCTGCAAGTCGGGAATCTAACAATGCTGATTCATTTCTCTTGCAGGGTAAACCTGGTCCATGGAACTACCATCCAGAGGAAGTGCGTGCTGTTCTGGAAAAGCTCCACAGTTAATCTGGACAGATTCCCCCTGTTACAACAGGAGGGCTCCTCAAGGCTTGACTCGCCCCCTGACCCCATCACAGTTGATGTTTACGTCTTGATCTGTGTCCCCAGCTGTGAGCCCAGATTTTTCTGATCTAAGCAAACAACTGTTACAATGAGAAAATGAAGCCACAAGAAAGCTGGGTGTTAAGGTACAACTCCACACTGCCCCTGCGGTAGCAGACCATGTTCATTGTATGTTCATTTCATTCTTGCCAAAAGATTTAAAACAGAGGGTGGTGCTGGTGATGAGGGGTGGGTTTCCATAGTAATATATCTTCAATTCTACTGTAGAAGAAGAGAGTACTCACTTTACCATCTTTGAATTTATTTCATAGAAATCTGGCTCTCTGAACCTGGGAATCTTCCACCATCTTCCCTTATCAAAAGTCACTTGTGGGAAGGACTGGCTTCCTGAAAACATTATAACTTTGACCAAACTAGGATAACAGGCACCTCAAAGCTGTCATTCAGTTTTACAGACGCTCGTATTTGAAATTCTGTTTCTCTGATTTCTTCACAAGTCTCTTAACTGTCATTTGTGTTAGATGACATCAGACTAATGGATAACCACTGGTATTGATCTGTTTTAACTCTGCTTCTTTTCATATTTGTTTATGACGGCCACAGCCTAAAGTACACACAGCTGTGGCTCGATTTGAAAGAAAATGTTTTAAGATGCAGCAAGCTAATACAGAATGATTAAAACGTATCAGGCTATTTTGGTGGCTTCAGTGTCATCTTTACATTGTCTTTGCTAATTAGTGTCAGCCTGTTCTATGTTTTATGATAGACCAATGTAATCTCTTCAGCAAAAATACCATATGCTGGAATGCCCTCCTTTGGTGGAAAGAACACTTGGTCTCTATGTATTACTATACTAACAATGTTTTGCCTTGTGAACTGCTAGAGAACAGTCATGTTGGAATCAAACTGCATTTACAACATGGCATAAAAGCATGGGCTTGGGAGATATTTTTCTAACATGAAAACACCTTCTCCTTGGCTCTGCCTTATTTGTTACAATGGTATTATTAATGTTGCTATTTTACTCTTTTAAAAATTGTTATTATTGATCATCTATCAGGCACAAGCACTTTCAGATATGTAATCTTATTTAATTTCTATATATTTCAAAGAGGAGATTATTAGCCCCATTTTACAGATGAGGAAAACAAGGCTTGGAGTTAAGTAACTTGTGGAAGGTCTGGGAAGGTTATCTCCAACTTCAAACCAGAGTCCCAGCTCTGCTCCCTGCTGGCTGTGTGACTGTGGTTAAGCTGCTTTGGTATATTAAACTATGAAACAGTATATCAGCAGTGCCTACCCTACAGAGGATTGTGAGTAAAGCACTCTGAACTGTGCCTGGCTTGGAGAAAATGCCATCAAAGTGCTGGCTGTTATTGTTACCAACATTATTGTTCCCCAACTGCCTCCTTGGGTCCCCTTTTTAGGGGCTAGCGGATGGAAAAAAGACAGGACAGTAGGAACACTGAATAAGGATTCTTCATCCTACCAAAACGACTGACCAATACTGGTGTGAGTTTGTGAGGGTACACTGAGAACGAACAGCTGTGAAATGGTGGGGCTAAAGCACAGCTGAGCACTGTTCTTCCAAAGTACTAAATTCCACAAAAGGAGGCAGAGTATGAGGCCATGCACCTCTGAATCACTTCTCGAATGATCCTTCAATTCATGTCTATAAATGCACAGAAACCTCTCAGTTTTAAATAATAGTAGCTGGAACTGAGGAGTTTTCAGAAAGCTAAATTGATCCCAAACATTCCAATTCAATTCTCTTCAATGTAATGCTTCAGGGATTAACTGAGAACTGATTCTTTTCTGGTTTCTGAGTGATGCAAAGATGGACAAAGTCCAGCAGCTTAACCTCCTGGGGTGGAGGTGGGGGACATACACTGCAATATAACTGATTCAAGGTGGAATACTATGGCTTAGAGCTGAGGTAAAGACTAAATGCTTAGAGAGCACAGAGGAGACAGCAATCCCTCTGAGCTGGATGGGTCTGGGAAAACTTTATGGAGGTGATGGCCTCTGGGCTTCATCTTCAAATATGCCTAGTACATCCATAATCTGGAAGCCTGGAAAGCATGGGAAGGGAGAAGGTCATTTAAGTGGTCTAAATAACACAGGCAAAGGTGGAAAAAAAGAACCTGCCCAGCAGACTGCAAGAGGTTTGAACGCAATTCTGATTCATGATGAAGAAAGGGATTTTCTCTTTGAAGGTGACCTCTCTGGGTCTCGGTATCAAGAATGAACCAATTCTGCTTGGCTAACATTGCAAAGTATGACTAAGAGAAAGAAGCTTCTTAATATGTCCTGTCCCACTCCGAACACAGTTTGCATTCAGAACATCAACTCATTTATGTTGTTTTGTTTTTTGGAAGGGGAGGTAACTGGGTTTATTTATTCATTTTTAATGGAGGTACTGGGGATTGAACCCAGGGCCTTGTGCATGCCAAGTACATACTCTACCACTGAGCTATACCCTCTCCCAGAATATTTGAAGAAGATGCACAACATGTCTGTCTGCTCTCGACAAGAGGGTTTACCTTTAGTTCACCTCTTCTCTAAGGGTGATGCCCTTTGTGGTACCTGGCTTTATGTGGGGCTCTGCGCCTATGCCCATTCTGGCTTATACAAGACATTGCCTTATGTGCCTGGCAGGAGGTGCAGGAAACCCAGACTCTGACTGTCAGGAATTGGCAGATGCCCCCAGAATGGCCCAGTGACTTGAATGCTTGATCACCTCCCCAGAGTCAGGCTCTCAATTTGTTCCTGGCCACAGACAATTTTGTTTCTGGTAAGCTCAGCCATTAATTTCAAAAGATGTATTAAAATGTTTTATCCAGGACTGTTAGGTATTCAACTGAGGAAGGATTCCAGGATACCTAATTGGCTGTAAAGATGACATCACTGAAAGTCTCAAGTATGCAGTTTTTTGAAGAAGGGCACACGGATCCTGTAGCTCTTTGAAGTCTTATGTGCTTGCAAACAACCAGCTACCTGTCTTTAAGCCTGAAGGATACCTGGTTGGGTTTCAGTCCCTTTACCTCAGAGATTTGTGGACACCACTGTTGTCTAGCAGTCATGAGAGGAAAAGTCTGAGGCCAGCCTAATTTATTTTCCCTAGATTTTAATTGCTTTTATTCTGTCTGAAAGCCTGTCCAATTCTTTCTTCATATTTGAAGTTCAGTAACTTCCCCAAGACATAGTCCAGGGTTGATTGTTCTACATCAAAATTTCTTTGGAATACTGCTATGGTCTGAATGTTTGTGTCCTCTCAAAATTCACATGTTAAATCTTTAAGCCCAATGTCATAGTGTAAGGAGGTGGGGCTTTTGGGAAGTGACTAGGTCTTGAGGGTGGAGTCATCATGGATGGGATGGGTGCTCTTATAATAGAGGCTCCAGTGAGCTGGCTTGCCCTCTTCCACCATCCAAGGACTCAAGAAGTCTGTAACCCTGGAATAAAGCCCCCAACCAACCTTGCTGACATCTTGATTTCAGAGTTCAGCCTCCAGAACTGTAAGAAACAAATTTCCATTGTCTACAGGCCACCTAGGCTATGGTATTCTTGTTATAGTGGCCCAAACTAAGGTAAATAAAATATCCTCTTTTGATCTTAAGACTTCTTTTTTTTATTTTAACTTTGCCTTCTTTTTTATTGAAGTACAGTCAGTTTACAATGTTGTGCCAATTTCTGGTGTACGGCATAATGTTTCCATCATACATGTACATACACATACTCGTTTTCACATTCCTCTTCATTATAGATTACAAGATATTGAATATAGTTCCCTCTGCTATACAGTAGAAACTTGTTGTTTATCTATTTTATATATAGTAATTAGCATCTACAAATCTCGAACTCCCAATTTATCCCTTCCCACCCTCTTCCCCCCTGGTAACCATAAGTTTGTTCTCTATGTCTGTGAATCTGTTTCTGTTTTGTAAATAAGTTTATTTGTCCCTTTTTTTTTCCAGATTCCACATATAAGCAATATCATATAGTATTTTCTTTTCTCTTTCTGGCTTACTTCACTTAGAATGATGATCTCCAGGTCCACCCATGTTGCTGCAAATGGCATTATTTTATTCTTTCTTAAGGCTGAGTAGTATTCCATTGTATAAATACACCACAACTTCTTTATCCATTCACCTGTTGATGGACATTTAAGTTGTTTCCTTGTCTTGGCTATTGTAAATAGTGCTGCTGTGAACAATGGGGTGCATGTGTCTTTTTGAGTTATAGTTTTCTCAGAATATGTCCAGGAGTGGGATTGCTGGATCATATGGTAAGTCTATTTTTAGTTTTTTAAGGAACTTCCATTCCTGTCCTCCATAGTGGCTGCACCAATTTACATTCCCACCAACAGTGTAGGAGGGTTCCTTTTTCAGCACACTCTCTCCAGCATTTATCATTTGTAGACTTTTTAATGATGGCCATTCTGACTAGTATGAGGTAATACCTCATTGTAGCTTTGATTTCATTTCTCTGATAATTTGAGCATCTTTTCATGTGCTTATTGGCCATCTGTATGTCTTCTTTGGAGAGATGTCTATCTAGGTCTTCTGCCCATTTTTTTTATTGTATTGCATGTTTTCTGACATTAAGCTGTATGGGCTGTTTGTATACTTTGGAAATTAGTCCCTTGTCAATTCCATCATTTGCAAATATTTTCTCCCATCCTGTGGGTTGTCTTTTTGTTTTGTTGATGATATCCTTAGCTGTGCAAAAGCTTTTAAGTTTAATTAGGTCCCATTTGTTTATTTTTCTTTTATTTCCATTACTCTAGGAGCTGGCTTGAAAAAAAAATTGCCATGATTTATGTCAAAGAGTGTTCTGCCTATGTTTTCCTCTAGGAGTTATATAAGGACTTCTTATTTTTAAATTTCAGTGACATTTTCTTCTGTTGCCTTGAACTTCATTTCTGTGGCATTAGTTTACTCAGAAACTATAATTATTGGTGTGTTGTAGCCCCTTTTCTTCCATGACTGTATCTTCTCTATAACTATTTAAAAAATCTTTGTTCTTTTGGATTCTAAGTTGTGATTTTTCTCTTCTCTTCTCTGATCCTGATTCTCCCTAATTTGGGTTTATTATTGTTCCAGAAATGGCTTGTTGGTTCTCACTCTTTTCCACTCTCCTCTGGATTTTAGGGAGCTAGAAGCCTGAACCTTGCATCCTAGTTAGGTTCTGCCCATGGGAAGCACTGGTAGAGATTAGAAGGCAGGTGGAAGGGGGAAGCCCTTCTCCATGTCTGGCTGTAGGGAGTGCAGGAGACTGTGCGTTGTAGCTGCTTCAGGACCACCAGCCATGAGGTGGAGTGGCTTCTGTTCAGAGGCAGTGATGGTGCGTCCACTGGTCAACAAACAGTGTGGCCCATGGGTTCCAGCACTGGGTTACTTTCCTGTCTCCTGTTTGTTTTCCCAGCCTTTTCAACGCTTTCTTTGTAACAAATTCCCTGTGTTATTTCTCTCACAGCTTTAACTATATATCTAGATTGATTACAGTTTTCCTAACTGAACACTGACTGCTGCAAGTACTACCATCATTCCTTTGCTTCTTATGTGGCTTTCACCTCGGATACAGTTAACACTCTTATTTTTCTCTTCCATTTCTTTTCTTAGCTCTGCCAACTCACTTTTCATCTTGTGTCTCATTTTTTCTTTAAATCTTTGTATCTCTTCTTTGAGCTCCTTTTGTCTTTTTGAGAGATAGCTATGGGTCTCCATTCTTGATGTGTTCTTTGTGTAATTTCTCTTGCAACAAATGTTCTGTAACTGCCCTATTTTTCTGTTTCCCCCTCCCCTGCATCTTTCTGTTTTACAGTTTCTAGTCATAGGTCCCTATAGCACAGTGGCTCTCAACTTTAGCATGTGTCAAAATCACCTGGAGGGCTTGCTGAATCACAGATTGATGGGTCCCACCCCTAGAGTTTCTGACTCAGTGGATCTGGGGCTGGATTAGGGAATTTGCATTTCTAACAAGTTCTCAGATGAGGAAGAGGAGGATGCTGTTCCAGGGACCCCACTTTGAGAACTACTGCTCTATAGTTGCTATTAGTTTTCTGCTGAGATCCCCTTTCCAAGCCAATGCAACCATCTGCCAGCCGCTCTAAGTGTTGGCTGTTAATGGCTCACAGGTGTCCCTTTGCCTGAGCATTGCCCTAAGTGACAGGAGCTTTATTACCCAGCAATGCCTGAGAGTTTGTTCCCCCGAGGGTGGCCCATGGCCAATTACTGATGGATTTGGCAACACGAAGACCTGGTCCCTTGCCTCAAGGTTGGGGAGCATACCTCTCTGGTGATATTCATGCTCCAGAGCTCCCCATGGGATGAGGCTGAGGCCAGACTTCATCTGAAGCCATCTCTGATTAACTTTCTCCCCTGACCTATCCTGCTTCCTGAGAGCACTCCCTCAGTAAATCACTCTTACAAGAATTCCTCTCTAAAGCTCTATTTTTCGAAACCCTGATCTAAAGCAATCCCCTTCCAGGTCTTTTCTGATTACTCTTCTTTAATAGGGCTTGTTATTTGCTGAAACAAGTATAGAAGGATGAAGAGTAAGCTGGGGCAATCTGCAACTTTGATTTAGATTAGTTGTCTTAAATACCCTCATTAAGTTTATTATTTCCTTTGTGATAGGACTCCTAGAAATCCTCTTCAGTCACACTGGTTTGGTTACCTTCTCACCACCTGCTATGGACTTAATTATGCACCCCCCGTTCATATTTTTTGTTTTTATTTATTTGTTTTTGTTTTAGGGGGAGGTAATTTGGTTTGTTTGTTTCATTGGTTGGTTGGTTTTTGATGGAGGTACTGGGGATTGAACCCAGGACCTCATGCATGCTAAGCACATGCTATACCCTTCCCCGACTCCCAATTCATATGTTGAAACCCTAAGCCCCAATGTGACTGTATTTGGAGACAGGACATATAAGGACATAATTAAGGTTATATGAGTTCATAAGGGATGGGGCCCTGATACCATAGAATTAATGTCCTTTAAGAAGAGACACCAGGGAGCACTCTCTCTCTCTCCCTCTATTTGCACAAAGAAGAGGTTATGAGAGCACAGAGCAAGACAATGGCCACCTACAAGCCAGGAAGAGACATTACACCAGAAATCCAGCAGGCTGGCACCTTAATCTTGGACTTTCAGCCTTCAGAACTGTGAGAAAATAAGGCCTGTTGTTTAAGTCACTCAGTCCACGGTATTTTGTTACGGCAGCCTGAGCTACCTAGCACACCCTCCTTCACCATGCTTTCCCTCCAGCAGTCTCCTCCGGTGTATCTTGCCTGGTTTCTCCTTCAGCTCAATCTCCCCTGCCTTTGAATGATTAACCTGAGCCCTATGGGAACCCACCTAAAGCCACCTGTAGACCAAGACTGCTTCAATCTAGTCAAAGGATTGTTGGATAAGACTTTCAGAACTGTGACATGTTTAAGAAAATGTCTAGCTCTGGGAGAGCATGTCATTCTCAGCTTCTACCTTCACCAAATCCTGATTTCACTGTATTTAGTGAGTATGCTTCCCAGTTAGACGGTTGTAACTACTTTCTTGAAGAGAAAACTTTTTTCTTTCTCTTTATAATCTTTTTTATTGTAAATAATAACTTTTGAGAGAGGGGAGTAAAAATTCCTTCTCTCCACTATCTTTAACCACAAGTAACCATTCTATGTTTATATGTGATTTGTATAAAGTATGATATATGATGTCTGTATGTATCACACTTACTAATCTATGGATGCATAGACTTTTCCAGTTTCCCATCTTGTAAAAACAACATTGCTAGAAGTCTTTGTCCATTTGTCACTTATCTGATTGTTAGAATAGATTCCTAGAAATGGAATCTCTGCCTCAAAGGCTATACATGTGTTTAAAACTTTGATGTAGTCTGCCATGTACTAGTTTTTAGAAGGCTTGCTACCAGGGTCAAGCTACAAAGGGCTGTTGGAACAACACCTAGAAGGTAAAGTTCCCAAAAGATGCCTGAGATGTAACACAACGCAATGCTTTTTTTCACAAGTCTGTATAAACAAGTGATAGACACAATTTTCATCTATATAATATGTCGTTGCCTTGCTTGAGTACATAGTTAAAAGGTTACTAGATTTTTTATTTTTCAATCCATCCCTTTTAAAAAAATTCTGATTGGTTGTTTAACTTTATGCAAGATATTGTGATAAGCACTGGCTCAGAGTAAGTGATCCAAAAATGTATACATCATTAGCTAGCTTTATTAAAAACTCCTCAAGGATTTTACAGTATAAAGAGATACACAGACATGCAAATAAATGAACAAAATTAATTTATTTAATCAACAAATATTTATGGAAAATCTACTATGAGCCAGGCACTGTTCTAAGTCCTGAGGATACAGTCATGAGCAAAAGCAAAAAAACTCCCTGCCCGGTGGAACTTACACTCTAGTGAAGGAGAGAGACAATAAACATGATAATATAGGAAAAATAAGACGAAATAGATAGTGATAAGCAGGGCTGTCCCTAAAAGGGCATGGGAGCCAAGGGCAATTCATTCAATTGAGCCCCCTATCCAAGATATTCACACTGAAAGGAGGCTGTACTGCCTCATCTTTCACGGCATGCTTGGGATATCATTAAAGGAAAAAGAATCCAAGTTGAATTTTAGTGGTAGTGAGAAAAGAGGAGTAAGGTACAAGAACCCCTGAAGCACAGGACACAGGGTGGCTACATCTACTGCCTCATCCCAGGGTTGGGGGTCGCGGCTGGTGGTGAGGGTAGGGAGACACTATAACTTTAGATACAGTGAGGAAGGCCTCACTGCAAAGCAGATTTTAAGTAAGGATCCAAAGTCAATGAGGCAGCTAGCTGTATAGCTACCTAAGGAAAGGGCCTTCCAGGCAGATGAATTAGCAAATTCAAAGGTCTGGATCACACAGCACAGTGGCAGTCAGGAATCAGCGGACAGGTGGAGAAAAGGCCAAATGAGGGGGCTAGGGGAAGGCAACTGGGACAAGTGAGACTTTTAAAAAATGATGGGCTTCAGCAGTGAAAAACAAAAGATAAAGCCACGTGTTATTAAACCTATTGCTTGAAACTGAGAATGGTTTTATCAAGTGAAAATGAGTTTTTAAAGCCTAAAAAATGAAGGTTAAGGAATGCTGTTTTCAAATATCATAAAGGGGTATTACAGGCACTACACTGAGAACTTGTTCTCTGCATCCACAGAAGACAGAAACAGAGAAGACTTAAAGATAATTTACTAGGCCTGTGCCAAAGAGATCAATCAGATAACCTCTGGAGATCCCTTCCAGCAATCTGTAAGCCTTAACACAGTGTTTCTTACACGAAGAATTATTGACATTCCAGTTTAGGAAGCTGGCAAAAAGAAAATCTTCAGCTTTTCATTTTATTGAACATGAACACAATTGCTCTAAGTCACTTTCCTTCTCAAAAACCTTAAATGGCTCCAGTGTTACGGGAAAATATTGAAAGCATTAAAAGCTCTCTGTGATCTGGCTGTAATGTACGGTTTTGGTCTTACCCTTTGCCCTAGTCAGACTTATGTATTCACCACTCCTCAAATACGTTTTATGAGAGTACTCACTCACCCTCATGTATTTGACGGCACCAATGTCACTCTTGAAGGACCTTTTCTACTCTCCTCCATTGATCTAAAACCTACCTTTCCGAGAGTAAATTTGTGCAACAAATCTTGGTAAGCAAATTATCAGAAAGTATTAAAAGACTTAAAACTGTTCCTAACTTTGACTAATTTCCTGCTGGGAATCTCTTCTAAAAAAAATCATATGAGAGGGAGGAAAAGATTTACACATAAAGATATCCTCCATAGCATTATTTATTTTAAATTTTCTATTATGAAGAATTTCAAGCATATAAAAAAGTAGAGAGACTAGTACAAAGAAGCCCCATATATCCATAACCCAGATCCAATAAATTACTACTGTATTTGCTTCAACTCACATTTTTTTCCTTTAAAAAATATGCTCAAGTATTTTAAAGCAAATCCCAGATATCATGTTATTTTTACCTTACATACATACATACGCATTTTTACCTTACATTTTTTACATTTTTACCTTACATGCATACATACATACGCATCTCTGAAAAATATAGGCCTTTTCTTACATAAGCTTGATGCCAGTATTTCACACCTAGCAAAATGAACAATGATACCCAGCCCATAAGCAGATTTCCCCAATTATCTTTAAAATGTCTTTTTCAGTTGGTTTGTTCAAATCAGCATCCAAATAAGATCCACACATGGCATGTGTTTATTGGGGATCTTACATTTCCTTGAATCTAGAATGGAACCACTTCCTTAACTGATTAACATTTTTCATGTCACTGAATTGTTGAAGAAACCAGACCACTTGTCCTGTAGGATAAGCCACATTCTAGATTTCTCTGTATATCAGTCAGGATAGGCCAGGTTATGCTAGGGTAACAAGCAATTCCAAAATTTCATTGGTTTAAACAATGAAGCTTTATTTCTCCTTCTATATGTCTACCACAGACTGACTGGGAGCTCTGCTACCTGCTATCATCAGTCTTACTCCCAGAGGTAGAACGATGAAGTAGTTAAACTATGTAGAACATCACGGCTGGTCACTAGGGGAGAGAGAAAAGGGCTTTGAAGGGTCTCTTGTAAGCAATTAAATGCTCAGCCTAGAGGTCAACTACCTTTCATCTCATTGGCCAAAACTGATCACATGGCCCTACCCAAACAAAGAAGGCCAGGAATTATATCTTACCATGGGCAGGGAAGGCAGAGATCTGGGCATTTCAGTGAGCTGCATTAATGGCTACAAGTCTACTTGCTTCCTTGTGGTGTCATTTTACTTGTTCCTCTCTCCCTTGAATTTCCTGAAAATGAAAGATAACTCTAGAACTTGATTTGACTCAGGCTCAGTAATTTTGCAAGAACACTTCATGGGTTGGTCTATGTGCTTCATATTGCATCACATTAGGAGGCATACAGTGTTTAATTATAGTAGATTCTAGCAGTAATAGCCACTACTCTCTGCCTCCACCCCCAATGTAGTCACACCTCCTTGTATCCATGCCCTAGGTGGACCCCTCTTGTTCTGACTCTGGGCTTGGCCATATGACATGATTTGGGAAAAGCACGATGATAGCAAATACAATGTGAGCAAAGACTCAAAGTGTTTTGCACATTGTGGCTATTCCTCTCTTGCCACTCTAGAATGCTGAGATTGGTAAGCAAGTTATCAGAAAGTATCATGTGATTATGAAAGCTGACAAGTCCAAAATTTGTAGAGTTGGTCAGAGACCCAGGGAAGAGCTGAGGTAGCAGTACAAGCCAGAAGGCCCATCTGCTGGCAGAATTCTTTCTTGCCCAGGAGAGATCAGTCTTTTTTTTTATTAAGGTCGTCAACTGATGGATGAGGCCTGTCCACATTATGGAGGGCAGTCTGCTTTACTCAATCTCCACCAAGGTAAATGTTAATCTCATTCAAAAAATACCCACAAAGAAACATCCAGAATAATGCTTGAGCAAATATCTGGGCACTGTGACCCAGTCAATATGACACATAAATTTAACAATCACATATATATTTCACTAAGGCTGTGTTGTGGGGTGAACTGTATCTCTAAAAAGATATGTTGAAGTCTTAACCCCTGGTACCTGTGAATGTGACCTTACTTGGAAACAGGGTCATTGCAGATGTAATTAGTTAAGATGAGGTCATACTGGAGTAGGTTGGGCCCTTAATTCGATATGACTGGAGTCCCTAAGAAGAGGAGAGGACACACAGAAACAAATATATGCATCGAGGGAAGATGATGTGAAGACACACAGAGTGAATGCCATATGATGACGGAGGCAGAAATTGGAGCTATGGTGCCACAAGTCAAGGAATGCCGAGATGCCACCAAAGCCAGAAGCTAAGAGAAAGGCATGGAATGTATTCTCCCTCAGAAACTCCAATAGGAACAAACCCTGCCAATACCTTGACTTCCAACTTCTAGCCTTCAGAACTGTGAGAGAATAAATTTCTATTGTTTTAAGCCACCAAGTTTGTGGTACTTTATTATAGCAGCCCTAAGAAGCGAATATAGACTGCATAGATAAAATACTATGTTCTAATGTCATTTTTCCTGTGTGTTTATCAATTTGTAATAAAGTTAGGTTCACACATTTCTGTTTGTTTTCAATATTTTGAAATTGCTTAATTTTTTAACTTTTTGACTAAATATATGTTTTCAAATTCAAGCTATATGGTAAGATACATTCAAAGAAGTTTTATTTCCCTCCAAGCTGTCCTATCCTGTTCCTAACCTCCCCAAAGTATAAAGAAAATCAAATAATATCAACATTAGTTATCTCTGGGAAGTAAGATTATGTGTTTCCTAACTCTTCTCCGAGGTCTTCAAATGAGGACAAAATAAAATTAAAAGAAAAAAATAAGCTAAAGCTCAAGTTTTATGACCTCAATGAAACCTTCTCATAAAAGACTTTCTCTTTCTTGAAATTGTACATTGTTTACTGTCCACATTGTTCACTTAGCCCTTTGCATCAATCAATCAATCAATTAAAAAATTAATGTACTGACATCTGAAGGACACCATGTTAGATGTTGTGGGGACACAAGGTATTATCAGCTGAGTTTTCATGTATAGTCATTTCCTTGATTAAATTGAATGCTGAAGTAAAAGTTTTCTTATAGCCCACATGTTGGCCATCACTACTGACTGATGAACCAAATTCCTACAAAATGTTACAGAGAAAATAAATAAAAACTGAAACAGATTGATACAAATCCCTTTAATAACGACAGCTTCATGTTTCAATAAATATATTATTAAAATTGTGCAAGAGGATTTTGTTATAATTGTTAAGAAAGATTTGAGACTGCTATTCCCTCTGCAGAAACGCTATGCACAGATGCAAAATGATCAAAGGCTGATACAATAATGAATCTCAAGTAAGTGGCGTGGCCATCACGTGCCTGTAGGGGAAAGATCAATACAGATGCTTTTATCAATCCTAGTTAACCATTAAACAAGCAGTGAGCAGAAGGGTTTGATGCAAGAATAATATTCTAAATTGTAATGATTTATGAGATACAATATTCAGAAGAGAAATCAGCCACATATAACAGTACAGTTATTCTGATGTGTATCAGCCAAATATCAGCCTTGGTTTGATGAAGACTAGCAGGTGGAGCTAAAAATTATGCTGTACAATTCTGATTAATTTTTAAAAATGCTTTTCTAAAGTATTTTTATGCTAAGAGATTTCATTTGTTGGATGATGCCTCAGAATACACTACTCTGAAACATTACTATATTTTTATATTTACATAATTTTTCTGAAAAGCAATTTGACTATATATATATAACTATAAATATGTCTATACCCATGGACCCAGTAATTCCATTCCTTGAAATTTAATTTTAGAAAATAACTTAAAAGGTGGATATCATAGTAGCAGCAACAGGCATAAGATGTCCCTGTAGCATTAACTATAATGACAGAGGGAGGAAAAAGGAAATTAGTTAACATTTGCCTATCTGTATACATTTAATTTTAAAATTATAATTTATGAAGCTTGTGATATAATATTAAATTTTTAAAAGATACAAAAAATTTCACACATACTATAATAACATGTGATGCGTATGGTCAATAACTAGAAGAAAATAAGTACAGTAAAAGCTGCTGTGCCAGGGTACAAAAACTATGGGTGATTTCCAGCCTTCCATTCCCCCTTACTCTTCTCCAAATGCTCTATAGTGGTGCAATCCTCCCTGATCCACAGTGAGTTCTGAAACAAAATACTTAGCAGAGGCTTACTAATCATAACCTACTGGTAAAGATGGAGAAAACAGGAAGATAAAATTCCTTCTTCTGGTCCCCAGTGGCCTCCCCAGTCATTAGGCACATTTGGGTGGTGGAGAAGATAATTAATAGGATTCAAAAACTCCTGCAGAATCTTTTGAAACACTGATTTCATAGCTGCCAGTATGTTGTGAAGAAGGAAACTTAATGGACAAGGTACCTTTAACCCTCATTTAGAGAAACTTTAATTGAATAAGCACTACTACCTAAAAAAATACATATTCAGTTGTTTCACTTTTGTGTGTTTGTCTAAAACAGGGGCCTGACAAACTAGCAGGAACAGAGAAACTCCTGATGAGGCAGCAGCTTCCTCATCAACAGGCATTCATTCCACTTGACAAGCAAAGCCCAATGGAATGTTGTCAGAAAACGCTGGTTCTCTTTTCACCTCATCTCTCTTTGGCTTATTTGTTGCTGATCCTATGCTCCAGTTCCCCTTATCTGAATCTCCCTTGTCCTTTCATGCTTAAATTAACATCTAATTTTGGCATCTCGACTTTTTTTAATTCCTATTTTAAAAGCCTACAGAATCAAATGAAAGAAAGGAAAGCAATACTTCAAAATAAATGAATGAACAACATAAAACAAAAACAAATAAGTGAATTCTGTTCTATCCTTGCTGTCATTCTGTTTATGACAGATAAGAGCCTAGTTGATGAATGCTACATTAGATTATACTATTACTGAGAATAACTTTCTCTCTTGGTTGATTAGATACAGAACCTATAATATTATGAAGGTATTTACTAACTATATGACTATGGAGATAGGTTTAAAATTTAAATACATTGTACTGGCTAAAGATGATGTTTATCTCTTCAAAGTATATTTACTTACCACAATTTCTTCATTTTGAAGCTGCCCCTCTGTGTGTACTAGATCTAAAACACAAATTTAACGGAAAGGAGTTAGAGCTCAAAACACATGAGGAAAGCTATGGAAATTTATGTTAAGCAAAACATGATACCTGGTAAACTATAATTAGACCAGATTTACCAGTGATTTGGGGTTATGATTCAACATAAAAATAGAGACATTTGATATGAAAGATATAAAAGATAAAGTATTTATGAGCTACAAAATATTTCTAGTGAGTATAAATAAAAGTAAGTGTAAATTATAGTAAAGGAATATAAAGCAAAGAATTGATAAAATGTGAAAATCCTTTTCAAGGATCAAGCTACTGAGTAATGCAGGCCTGAAAGGAGCCATCTTACCATTCTCGTGGTTACTCATGGCTCAGTTTCTCACAATGAATTTTTACTATGATGCTGAATTATGCCACCTGTGAACTGATCTTTCCTGGCATCCAGCTTTAGAAAACTTTTACTTATGTACTTTTAGGACAGATTAACTTATTCAATCATGAATTAATTATAACAAACATTCTTTTGGGAATATGAAATAGTTAGCTGATATAATAGACAGACATTATTTAGAAATTAATTTTATTTGTATCAAAATAGCATACATATTTTAAAAGGCATGTAGCACAAAATAGGAAGTCTCTAGGAAGTAAAATTATGTATGACTTTCCTTCTGTTTCCTAACCTTTCCCTGAGGTAATGAAAAATATTAAGTCCCTGCTTGACCCCTTTTTCCTCCAATCCTGCCCCCTAGAGGTAAATGTTTTCAACTGTTTAATCTGTTTTTCCTGGAATTATATGTTTTACATTCTTTTTCTTGATTTATCGATTTTTTACTGACTTTATATTATGGTATGTGAAAATTTAGGCCTCTTGGACCAATATCCTCTTCTTTCTCCTCCTGCAAATTTTCCCTCCTGCCATTGCCTCAGTTTTGAAATCAATACTTTATGGGTACATTACTGTCTATATAAATGTTATTTACTGCTGAAATAAGTAATAAATTATGACACATTTTCTTTCTTATGCAACCCCTCCTCTACCAGAAGTTAAAACAACCTCATATCATTTGCTTAGTTTTTTCAATTATGAAAAATTGGAAAATCTCAAATATACATAAAAGACAGGATATAATGCCTATATATATATACCCATCATCTTGAATTTACAATTATTAACATTTCACCATACCTGATTCATCTAATTTTTTGCTAAAGTATTTTAAAGCAAGTCCAAGACATCACATTTCACCTTTAAATATTTGATTATCCATCTCTAAATAAGAGTATTTTCTTACATAACCACAATACCATTATTATACTAACATTAAAAAATGCTTTAATATCATAATACTCAGTCTGTATTCAAATTTCCCCATTGTACCCCAAAATGTCTTCTTCTAGTTGGTTTATTAAAATCAGAATTAAGTCTCTCTTAGTCTTGAACTGCCTTCTCTCCCACACACAGAGTTTTTTCCATGCCACTGACTTATTGAAAAGAACAGGTCAGTTGTCCTGTAAAATGTCCCAAATTTTCTCATATTGCCTCCTTGTGGTTTCATTTAATTTGTTCTCTATCCTCTGTTTTATGTAGATTAGAATTAGAGCTAAAGGCTTGATTATATTCAGGGTTTAAGGCCTTCATCATATGTCTGGTGATTTCTGGCTCTTTGTTTCTTATGAAAAGATCATCTGAAAACTGTTCACGAGCTGGACTTGTTGACTACTGGACTTTGAAAGGGAGACCAGGAAATGAGCTAGCCTTTGTCAGCATACACAGATCTTTCTTCTGGGACCATTCAGTTTCTCCAAAGATGAATCCTCCAATCTCCTGGCTGGAGCTCTATTCCTAGTGGCTACAATAAACAGCAGAACACAGGAAGAAGGCTAGAGTTCCCACCATTCAATATGCAGGCTTCCACTTACATCCGTTTTCCACTCCATGTCTCACTTACTCTCTCTCTACTATGCCTACTATGCCTGGGTTTTTCTAGGCTCTAAATATGTCACAAGAAGCATTTAAGTCCTCTTTTTTCACCAAAATGCAGCCCGACTGGAAATACAGAATAAAGGACAATTCTCTACTCCCTCATGATCAGAACAATGCTGGTGAAACAAGCACATACCTCTCTCAACCCACTGCTCAAAATCAACTGGCTCTTTAGAAGTGCTCTTTTCAATCCTCAAGGTCCGCACTGACATTGTAAATAAACAAAATAAATAAAGTGTTAATTATTTACCTGACTCTATTTTGCTGTCCCTATATTCCCTTTTTCCTCTGTCTGAGAGGGTCAGGCATTGGTGGGACTGCACAAAGTACTGGGATCAGGAACACTACGTTCTGAAAATCACTCTGTGTAACTGCACTCTGACAAATGTTTGCAAGCATATATAACACAAAGCTAATAGAAACTTTCTGAATTTGGTATCATCCGGATTTGGGGGGGGTAAATAATAATAATAATAGCAATAATAATAATAATACTATTATTGGTCTTGGTCATAAAACTTTATGGAGAAACTACTATGAGTCAGACATATTCATTCATTCACTCTTGACTTCAATCTTACTTTACTGATGAGGAGAAGGCTTAAAGAAACTAGGCAACTTAGAAAGTCAGGTGAAGTGTTCAATGATATACAGCTAGTAAGTGCCAGAACTGGAATTCAATTAACTCCAGACCCTTTACAATTAATGACAGAAGAGAGAATGCAGTCATCTTCCTTCTGCACTGGTTTTTCTCCTTTACCCCTAACCCAGCTCCCCTCACCTCAAATCCATTCTTCCCCTTCCCTGTTCTGTGCCTTGAGGGGAGGGCCCCTGGGAACAGCATCGTCTGGACTCACTTGCCCACTGGCTACTAGTCAGATTTGGCCAATTGGAGGTACTGGGAGGAAAGTGAAGGGTTGTGGGGAAGTGAGATCAGGTTGTATTTTCTCCACTCCCTTCCCTCTTCAGTATCATGTCTTTGACAGAAGTTACGTGCCTTCATGATTACAGCCCCTGTTGGGCAGGCCCTTATCCACAGGCTCCAGCTCTCGCCGGGCTCCAGTAATACTATTTCCTTCCCTTGGCCCAGGGGAGGTAATGGCTTACTGCTGTAGCCAGTTTCTTGGTGTCTCACCATCCCTAGTTTGTTCCCTTAACCCAGGCCATAAATAGTCCCATCAATAAAGTCTCTTCATTTGAGCCACGTGGGATGTATCCTGTTTCCTGCTATGATTTTGTCTGACACACTTTATCCTTAAATAAACATATGACAAGATTAGGATAATGTTCTAGTGGGAGATACTTCTCCTAAATCCCTCAAAAAATACCATTATTAATAAAAGAATCAAAATTATCTAATGTAAATAATCAGGGTTATCAGATTTCCAGAAAGATTTTGACAGAGAACCCCTAGCCAAAAGAATCTGGAATAAAGACATCAAGGAACCTAGTGTTCTGGCAAGCTGGCTTCTTATGTTCATAACAGGGTCTTTTGCCAAAAGCATTTACATAGTAAATTGCATGGAAATTATTATGTGCTTTGGAAGGGTTTCAAATGTGCAGTTTCAGAGAGGTTAATTGTGCTCAAGGCAGTTAACCCATATTCCCCACCCATCACCCCCAGCAATAAAACTGGATTCCATGCTGTAAAAAAAAATTATAGTGTTTTGCCAAAAGTTTACATATGTGCCCTCTGCCTCTGGAAAAACTGAAAGATGTTGAAAATTAATACATGATTTGCTTACCAAAGTAACTCTGGATTACAAGCCTTTCAATCCTTACGTGTTTGTGAAAACAAATAATGAACTCTTGGGGAAACATTCCTGTGGTGGTCCAAAATGTTTCTGGATTTCTATTGTTAATTTTAAAGAAAAAGAGAAAAGAATAACCATCTGTTTTCAAATGTTTACTCACAAAATTCTAGTGAACAAATTAAAAAAAAAAAAGACCACTAGAGTCTTGCAACCCCATCCTAACTGTTCATTCTGCCTCTAATCTCTCCCCAACTTAAATAATTCTTTACTACTAACCAGATATATTTTTTTAAACATAGAACTTATGTCACTCTTCTCTATAAGCCTGCAGTGACCCCTTATTGCCTATAAATCTAAACTCCTTAGTATGGCATATATGACCGTCTACAATCTGGTCCCATCATGATATCATCTCTCATTACTGCAGTCGCACTGGACCGATTAAAATTCTGCAAACACGTCATGCTGGCTCATGCCTCTGTGTCTTACTTTATGAGGTTCTCTTGACCGAAGAAGCCCTTCTTCCCTTGCAAAAGTTTATTCACTTTTTGGTCCTATCTCTCCAACCCAACAAATTAGAATCACTTTCTCCCTCTTTTGCACTCACCTCACACACAGCATTTTATGGTTCCTGCTACACACTCTTTGTCCAGTTACTTTCTCTTACTCACCCTTATATCCCCAGGAACTATCACAATGGCTGACTCATAGTATGTTTTGAAAAAGATGTTTGTTGGAAAAAAATTAAAATACGCACTCAATGTTAGTCATATACTATATAAAATTCTATATATATGTACATATATAGTATTGACTACAGAGACAATCATTTCTATTTTAATTATATAAGATTTTTCTCTTTTGGAGGTAAAATTTACCTATAGTGAAATTTCTCCTAGGTGTGCAATTCAATGAGTTTTGATAAATGTATATGCTTATGTAACCAATATCTCAGGTAATCAATACCCTAATCAAGATAAAGAACATTTCCATCACTCTACAAACTTCCTTTCATTCCTTCCAAACAATCCTTACCTCCTTTAGGAAACCACTGCTCTAACATGATAGACTATGCTATAATTTGCTTATTCATTTTTTTGTTTGATATTTTTGTTGAATATTTGGATTGCTTCTAATTTTTTACTATTATGAATAAAGCTTCTATAAACATTCTTGTACATGTGTTTTGTGGCTGTTTAAATTTCTCTTGGATAATTACTAGGAGTGGAACTGCCAAGTCATAAGGTAGAGAAGTATGTTTAGTTTTATAAGAAAATGTCAGATTTCCAAAGTGGTTGTGCCATTTTCCCTTCCTAACAGACATGTGAGAGTTCTAGTTGTTCCCCATCCATGCCAACATTTGCTGTTACCGGGCTTTTTAATTTTCGCCCATTCTAGTGGATATGAAATAGTGTCCGACTATGGTATTAATTTGCATTTACTTGATGACAAATGATGCTAAGCCCTTTCTTCATGTGCTTTTTGGCCATTCATATATTTTCTTTTGTAAAATGTCTGTTAAGTATTTTTCTCATTTTTAAAAAAGCTCTTTGTATTTTTACTATATATTTGTAGGAGTTCTTTGTCAGACTTTCGTATTATATTTTCTCCCAGTGTGCAGTTTGTCTTTTCATTTTCTTAATTGTGTCTTTCAATGAGTATTAGGTTTATTTTTGGCAAAGTACAGTTTTATTACTTTTTTCTTTTATGCTTAGTGATATTTGTGTCCTCATTAAGAAATCTTTGTTTTTCTTGTTGTCATGAAAGCACTTTCTTATGTTTTCTTTTAGAAGCTTAAATATTTTAGCTCTGAATTGAACTGATCCATTTTGAATTAATTTTTGTGGTTAGTATGAGGTAGAGGTTGAGATTCATTTTTTTCCCACTTGTTTACTCAGTCATTTCAGCACCATATGTTAGACAGACTTTCCTTTCCTATTGAATTACCTTTGTATCTTTTTCTAAAAGTAAAGCACTATATATGGGTGCATGTTTTTCTGCTCGCTCCAGTTTATTCCATTGATCTGTTTCTGTACCCTTAGCCTTTTATAGAAAATTAACTGACTTTATATGTGTGGGTCTATTTCTGGGCTCTCTACTGTTCCATTGATTGATTTATCTTGACAAAAATGCCATGCTGTTTTGATTACTGTATATTTATTTTAAATCTTGAAATCAGATAATGTAAGTGTTCCAACTTTTTTTTTTTAAGATTAGTTTGACCAGAGTAGGTCTTGGTATTTCCATACAATTTTCAGAACCAACATGTTCTAAAATTCTATTGAGATTATACTGAATCATTGTACTGGTCATTTTAGGGAGAAATTGTCATTTTAACACCATTGAGTTTTCCAACCATGAATGCAGTATATCTTTTCATTTATTTAGTTCTTTAATTTCTCTCAGCAACATTTTATAGTTTTGAGTGAAGGTCTGGCATGTCTTATTAAATTTATTCTTAACTATCTTGTGTTTTAAATGCTATTGTAAATGGGATTTTAAAATTTTCATTTTCCAAATGTTTCTTGCTAGTGTATAGTAATACAATTGATTTTTGTGAATTGACCTTGTTAAATTTACTTAGTTCTAGCAGGGTTTTTTTGTTTGTTTGTTTTTTTGTTTTAGATTCATTAGGGTTATGTAGATTTATATAATCTGTGAACAGAACAGAGACAACTTTTTTTTAGTGGCCAATAGCTCCTTTTTTATACACACACACACACACCCCTGGAGAAACTGAAACCCAAATAAATATGAACAGTTCAAAAGGATACTTGGGTTTTTTTTTTTTAAACTAAACAATCTATAGACTTTATTTAAATATCACCAGTGCTCCCATTAGAGTTCTTTATAGCAGAATGACAACCAAGTTCTTGAAGGATTCAGTTCTGGATTACATGTTGCATTTGATGGTCTTCTCTCAAAAGGATACTTGGTTACAAGCTACATGTAAAGGGGACTCATTCCAAAACTTATTTTCCTGGTTGCCATCTGGAATAGGAAGACTCTTGGGGGAAATATTACAAGGGTAATCTCTTCCTGAAGAATTGATATTCCAATATTATAAAATGTCCCCTTTATCTCTGATAATACTCCTTATATTTTACCTTGATATGAATATAGACATAGCCACTCACTCACTCATGCTTACAGTTCATAGGGTGCATCTCTTTTCATGCTTTATTTTCAACCTATTTATGACTTCATGTTTAAAGTGCACCTCCTGCAGACAGCGTACACCTGGGTCTCACGTTTTGACCCAGTCTGACACTCTCTGGCAATTAACTGAAGTGTTTAGAACTGACATTTAATATAATTATTGATAGGGTTGGATTTAAGTCCTCCTATTCATTTTCTGTTTGTCCCTCCCATATATTTATTCTTGTCTCATTTCTCCTTTCCTATCCACTTTTGAGTAAATAAAAAAAAATTTTTAATTCCTTAAATTCCTTTATTAGTTCTTTAAGTGTATATCTTTTCTTAGTGGTTGCTCTCAAGGTTATAGAACCTCATGACAGTCAATTTACATTGAACTCTACTTTTGTGTCATTGTTTTAATATATTTTAAACCCATATATATTATAAATCCCACAATACAACATGTTGTTTCCTCATTAAGTGGTTAGCTGTCTTCCAAAATAATGAAAAGAAGAGAAAAGATACTCATATTTACACCAAATATTTCCAATGCACATACTTTCTTCCTGAACACTTGAATTTCCATCTAGTATTATATCACTTCAACCTGTGGAACTTTCTCTAGCATTTCCTGTGATGTAGGTCTCTTTCTTATATCCTCATTTTTTAATGATATTTTAGCTAGATACAGAATTCTGTGTTTATAGGGGGTTTTTTTTGGTTTTGTTTTGTCTTCCTTTTTCCCCAGCATTTTAAACATATTGTTCCACTGTCCCCTGGATTCCACTGCTTGTGATGCAAAGTTGGCTGTCACTGGTATCATTGTTCCCCTGTACTGTAACGTATTTTTTTGCTCCAGTTGTTTAAAAATTTTTTTCTTTATCTTTGTTTTTCAGTGATTTGTCTATGATACAGTCTCTTTTCTTTTACAGTTTCTTAGATCTGTAAGTTAGTATTCTTTAATGAAATTGGGGAAACGAAATATGCTATATCCACCCAATGGAATTTTATTTGTCAATAAAAAGGAATGAAGTACTGATATGTGCTACAACATGAAGAGCCCTGAAAACATGTAAGTGAAAGAAGCCAGTCCAAAGACCACATATGTATGATTCCAATGATATAAAATGTCTGGATAAGCAAATCTATAGGGACAGAAAGTTGATTGGTGGTTGCCTAGGGCTAGTGGGGATAGAGGGTGACTGTGAAGGGGTTTGAAGTTTCTTTTTGGGGTGGTGAAATATTTTAAAATGGATTGTGTATAATACGGTTGCAAAATGCTGAATGTGCTGGAAGCCACTGAACTGTACACCTTAAATGCGTGAACTGTATGGTATGTGAATAAAATGCCAATAAAGCTGTTACAAAAAAGAAAAAAAAAGAATCCAGGTCTCCTAACTCACAATTCTTGATTTTTTAATACTATGCTTAATATTTCATAACTTACTTTTTATTTATATTTATATAGTTAAAATTTTTATTTATTTAAATAAATTTACGATTTTTACTTGCCCTATGTTTTTTATTGGGTGCTTGTAATGAACATGACCAATATAATAACACCAAAGATATGTAGAAATGTACTTGGATTTTAAAATAATACATAACTGAATCCCCATAATTAAGTATAATGAAGTCATCAAAATAGTAATTTCCTTTTAAATAAGGCCTTATAGCTATTGACTGTTTAACATCTATTATCTCAAGTGATAATAAAAAAAGTCATGCGATTTTTTCCCCACAACTCTGAGGTAGTCAGGGAAGGTGGTATTATCCCCATTTTTCAGACCAGGAAACTAAGGCTCAAAGAATAACAAATATATTCTTAGCCCAGGTAACACATATAGTCCCCTTACCCAGGAATTATAACTGTAAATCTATCATTCTTCTACAATGTGCCAAAGGGACCGATTCTCTCTCCTTCCTTTTTCTCTTAACTAATTTTTTTCTTACGTACAATTTTTTTCCTTTTTCATTGACATGTTAAATACCAGAGGGCAAAAGTAGAGTCAAGAGGAAGTAAAAATATAATCACCTTTAAAAATTCTATTTCTGAGGAAATAAAGAATTGGGAACACTGTCCATTGGGGCAAATTTATAGCACTATTTTGTCCAAATAATTCTATAGTTACTTCCATTTAGACAAACCTACTTATGAACAGAGAATAAATGTTAATATCTACTATATACAGTCTAATTGTATTTGTTGGAAATGCATATGAATTAAAAGTCTCTGATGTACTCTGTTCAGTTATCAGGTTAGTAACTACTTTTATTCCATATAGTTTTCTGTACTAAGGATTTTTGTCTAATGTAAAAAATATTATGTACTTATTTATTAATATGGACTGATAGAGTCTAAAATAGTATCTGTTACATATAACAGCCAATGTTAATGATCTAAAAACATATTCCCTTGAAACAAAGGTCACCAGAGGTGTGCAAGGTAAATTGATCTTGCCTTGCAAATTTGATCTATCTCCAATCAGAGACAAGGAGTATTTTCAGAAAGATCTCTATTTCTGGCAAACAATTTAAGGCAAATCTCTATAGATGTGTGATCCTCATAAAAGCCCCCACATTTATATCTCTACTATAAGGCAGAGTGGAATAAACATCTATTACCTGAATTTCAGGAACTAAAAAGCTAAGAAGGAGTAAGAGGCACAGATGTTAAGTTTTTTATTCAAACCTTGAGTTATTATAGTTTAGTACAAAGACCCTAAACTGGTAGTTAGAAAGTAATAGAGGTGTATACTAAATTCTACTGGAACCCAACAAAAAGATAAGCTAATCCTATCTAAGGAAAAGGAACAGATGTCAGAGAGGAGATAACAGCTGGGCTTAATGGGAACAGGTCGAGTTGCTAGAATTTTATCCAGATACATGGACTTCACAATAGAACACAAAGAACCACAAGATCCATTTTACAACTGGCTCTGCCTTCAGTAGTTAAAACTAGTACTTGACCTCTTTAGACCTCTCTTACCACAAGTCTAAATGAAAGGTTTAGATCAGATGAACTCAAAAGTCCTTCCAGCTCTAAAATTATATGATTCTATAAGTCAAGCGCAGGTCACTGTACAAATACCAAGAAAGAGAACTCAAGAGAGTAATAAAATAGCCAGGACTATTGGGGAAAAAAAAAAGTTCTTCCTGGATGGACTTGGAGGGTATTTGATTCGTGAAATAAGTCAAACAGAGAAAGACAATTACTGCATATCATTTATATGTGGAATCTAAAAAATAAAACAAACTAGTGAATATAGTAAAAAGAAACAGACTTACACATAAAGAGAACAAACCAGTGGTTAGTAGTTGGGGGAGGAAAGGGGAGGAGCAAGATAGGGCTAAGGGACTAAAAGGTACAAACTACTATGTATAAAATAAATAAGCCACAAGGAATATTGTACAGCAGACAGAATATAGCCAATATTTTATAATAACTATGAATGGAGTATAAGCTTTAAAAATTGTGAATCACTACATACCTGAAACTTAAAACACAGTATCGTAAATCAACTATACTTCAACTTTTTAAAAAAGTTCTTCCATTAACTACTTTTTCTTGGAATTTAAAAGTTTGAGAATGATATCTATCTCTACGTAGAATAAGCTCTAACACAGTGAAGAGTGGTAACTGGAATGATATCAAGAAGCTGAAGACCAAACGATGCAAGTAGATAGAAGAAAGTAAAGCATTCAGTTCAGCAAAGATGTTGCTTAGACCAGAAAGAAAATAGGCAGTAGACAGGAAGTTGTAATGTTTAGATTCCTATTTACCAAGAAAACCTTGGAATAAAACCATAACCAGATATTAAAATGTGTACATCCATAAAATGAGGTAACCATTGTTTGAAGTTTTGCCTTGTTAGACCACATTTTAAAAAGCTATTTTAGTTTAAGAATTATCAAGAAAAGGATTAAAAACCTAAATATACACAACTGAATTAGTTCCAGAGATGGTACTAAAGTGGGTATTGTCAGGTAATCTAGTTCACCATTTATTAAACTGTTTAACCCTGCTAGTTATTGTACATGTAAAACATGTACTCTCAGTACTCAGGGGGTTCACTAACCTAATATTAAGACTTTAAGGAAGAAAGAATAGTAACTCTTACCCATCAATTATATTTTCAGGTGGATGTTTTTCATCACTTGATGTCGCTAAAATCACTTCAGTTCCTTCAGAGCTTAAACAAAGATCAACTTTTCTCATCTTTAAGTACTTAACCTGCAAGTAAAACAAAACAAAATGACAACAAATGCAACTTTTTTATTCTCTGAACTTTATCTGAGAAAAGGAAGAGGGAGAAAGCCTGTTGCCTAGCACACAAATTAACAACCAAGCTATTCAACAAGTGGGAGGGACTCTGACATGTTTATTGACATAAGTAAGCTTCTGACCTCTCCCAGGGATAATTCGTAAGATATGAATATTTTCACTACTCCATAAAACAACTCCCTGACTACTCTCATTGACATAGCTTTTCTGCTTTCAAGATGAAAAACCCTCAATAATTATACAGAAGTCAGCTAAAGTGACATGAATTAGTGGGTAAATCTTAAAAAGGGATTTATAATGTTCTATTTCTGAAATTTTAAAAAATGCAGAGCATAAAAACAGATGCTTTGTAACTGTTTAACCATATGCTTATCAACTGAAGTACCAAACAATATTATTTAAATCTTAAAAGACATCTTATCATCATTTTTTTTTGAGTAGAAATGTGAAATAAGAGAAAAGACACCTTTTCACTTATTTTTAAATTCTAAATCAGTCACTTGTTTCACGAACTTAGACATTTCTGTTGTAGAGTAATATTTTAAGTTTCATGAAAGGCCTGAAAAGACATTGTTGAGCTCAACTATGAACCCTGGAGGGTAAACCAGAAGGAAGAATACAGAAGATTATATCAGAACTCACCCTCCTATTTAATCTGCAGGTGATAGGACACAAACCAATATACAGATGCAAAGTGACTAGGAAAGCTGTGTCAACAAAGAATTAAAAGATGAAGAATGCCTGGAAAAGGGAGAAAGCCTTTGAACATACTTCATACCTTGTCCCAAGTCTAACTTTTTAAAAAACTAAAACTATTTCAAATAAACAAACAAGGTACAGCAAATACTACATATATTAAACAACCATGTACCCACTTCCCACATTTGAAAAATCTTAACATTTTGCCATACCGACTCAAACTTTTTTTTTTTTTTAAGAAGTAAGTAGCCCCTCACTGACTAACTCCATTCCCTTCCTTGCCCGGTGGTAACAGCTATTCTGAAACTGATGAATATCCTTACTGACTACATTTTTATACTTTTACCATATGTGTATCAATATGTACTGTTCTTTTAAAACTTAGATGTTTTCATAATATATATATCCCTTGCTACTTGCTTTTTTCATTCAGTATTATATTTTCAAGATTATTATATTGATACATGTAAATCTACTTTATTCATTTAAACTGCTGTAAGGTATTTCCCATTTCTCTGATGATGGATATTTAGGTCTATTTCCAATTTTTTGCTATTACAAACAAATTTGCAATGCATATCTTTGTGTATGTGCACATGTGGGAGAAAGTCTTTATAATAAATAGGATCTTTCCTTGTGGAAGTAAAACTGCAGAAACCTAGAATCAGTGTATTTCCACGTCAATAATTGATCAACTTGATCTCTAAATTAAAACAATTTACATTACCATCAGCAGTGTATGAGAATTTCTGCTTCCTCATATTGTCACCAACTTGGTATTGTTAGACATTCTGGCTTTAGTCAACTGCGTTGGTGTGAAATGTTCAGTAAGGTTTTAATTTGTATTTCCATGATTACTAGTGAGACTGAATACCTTTTCATGTTTATAAAAGGTCATTCAGGCCTCTTCAGTTATTTGCTTTTTCTTATTCTTCACTCATTTTCTATTGCGTGCTTTTTTCCCCCTTATGTCCTTTTCTTTTTGATCTGTAAAAATTTTTAAGCAAAATATTCTGGATACAAATCCTTTGTTATATGCATTGCAAATCTCTTCTATTCTATGACTTGATTTTTCTTTCTAACTTTATTTTTTTGTGCAAGAGCTTCTCCCCCACCACACACACTTCCTTTTTTGGTTTTGAACTGTAACATATATACAGAAAAGAACACACATCGTAAGTATACAAGGCAATAAATATTCACAAGGTAAACATTCAGGTAACCACCACCCAGGTAAAGAAACAGACTATCACCAGCATTTGAGAAGCCTTTTTTATGGCCCCTCCTAGTCACCACCCTCCCCTCCTTCCCACAGGTAGCATGGTCCTTATTTCTAATGCTACAGATTCTTTTTACCTGAACTTTATATACATGGGATCATATAGTTTGCATTCATTTGCATCTGGCTTCTTTCACTCATCATTACATGTTTGAGATTTATCCATGTCGTTGTGTGTGGCAGAGTTGAAGCACAACTAAGTAATCCAGCCCCAACCCAGCTCAACTCCTAATAAGATCAATGAAATCAACCCTTAAGTGGAGCTTCACAGGAAACTGGATGTGAGCTAAAAAGCAAGGGAAGATTTCTATGGTCTCAGGCACTTAGATCCCAAAGCCCTGATAAAGGAAGGAACTGATTTTACTCTTAAATATGTGAAATCAGAGATAAACTGAAACTATTTAAATAAAACTACAACTCAACACAATCCCTAGATGGACTGAAGTAATTTTTCTCCTTAGCCTAGCTACCAGACAAAGAAAATGGTGTGTTTTCTCTGGGAAAAAACATTACCTACTTACTTCAGCATCTATTGTTCTTTTAAACACAATGGGCAACACACAAAGTCATGTGAGTAGCACAGGGAATTATAGCCATTATATTTTAATAACTTTTAGTGGAGTATAATCTATAAAAACACCAAATCACTATGCTGTACACCTAAAGTTAATATAATATTGTAAATCAACTATATTCCAATAAAAATTTTAAAAATAAAACTTAAAAAAATTAAATACTAAAAAAAAAGTCATTTCAAGCAGATCTATAGATGACCAAGGTGATGGAATTATAAATTGGTTAGAGAATTTAGTGCAAAGATGCACAAAATGGGTGAAGAGAAAGGGAATTTTAGCAGAGAAATGGAAACTATAAAACAATGGAAATCCTAGAACTGAAAAATATCATATCTGAAATAAAGAATTCATTAGATTGGACACAACACAAGAAAAGGTCAGTGACCTTAAAGATAGGTCAATAGAAATGATCCAAAATGAAATAGATGAAAACAGATGATAATGAAAATAAAAGAACAGAACATCAGATACCTACAAAACAATTATCAAACTAGTCTGAAATACATGTAATTAGAATCCCAGAAGGAGAGGAGAAAGAGAACAGTGTAGAAGAAAAATTTTAGTACATTGTAGCTAAAAATCTTCCAAAATAAACCCAAAGATCCAAGAACTTTAGTGAACAATAGCTGGATAAATACAAAGAAGATCGCACCTAGGCACATCTTAGTCAACTGCTGAAAATTAAAGAAAAGAGTGAAAATTAAAATCAGTCTAGCAAAAACCACCTTATACGTAGGAAAACAACAAGGAGAATCAAAACTGAATTCTCATCATTAACAATGGAAGCTAAAAGACAATGGAATGATGTTTTTGTGCTGAAAGAAAAAATATAGAATTCTATATCCAGCAAAAATATCCTTTAAAAATGAAGGCAAAATAAAGACATTTTCAAGCAAACAAGAACTGAAAGTATTTGTTACCAGTAAGACCCACAGTACAAAAATATTAAAGGCAAGTACTTAAGGCTGAAGGGATACGACTCCAAGTTGAATCCTGGATCTATGGGAATGAATGAAGACCACTGGAAATGGTAAATACATTGCTAACATAAGAGAATTTTCTTAAAATTTCTTTAAAAGACTACTGACTAAAGAAGCAGCCACTAAAAAACATAAAGAGTTACAGGAAAAAGGCTGACAGAGAAGAAAAATTAGAATACCATAAAAATACTTGATTAATCTGAAAGAAGGTAGAAAAGAAAAAAAGAAGACAGAACAAACAAAACAAACAGCAAGAAGATAGATTTAAATACAAACACAAAGATTATTCCGTTAAATATTAGTAAACTAAACACTACACTATCGGACTGAACTTAAAAAAAAAAAAAAACTAGGTACTCTTTCAAGAGACACTCTAAATATTAAAGTAGAAGGCTAGATAAGATAGAATAAATCTTAGTATCTGGTAAGGTAAAATCTCCTACTTAACTTTCAAATTTTGTTTGTTTCTATGCTTCATACCTTGATTATTACAAACAGTTTTGTTAAATTATAGTAAAACGTTTTTTGAGATGTTGATTATAATTCAATTCTATTATAGATTAATTTGGAGAGAACTGACATGTTTATGACAATGAGTTCCCCAATTCATGGATCTGGCATATCTCTTCATTAATTTAACACTTCTTAAGTTTTAGTTTCCTACAAATACATCATCACCTCTTTTATCATATTCACTCTTAGATCCCTTATGGTTTCCATTGCTACTGTAAATGGGATCTTTAAAAAACTAACGTTATTAAAAAATCTTATTCTTCATCACACAAGGAATATTTCTAACATTTCACCATTAAACGTGATGCTCACTGAAGGTTTTGTTAGCCACTGTCCATGGTGTTACCCTTCACTTCAGATTGTTGGGGTTTTTTTCTTTTAAGTATGAATGAGCACTGAATTTTATCAAATGCTCTTCTAAAATTTATTATGGTGATTATACAGATTTTTCTACAGGTTGTTAACGTGATTAATTAAATCAAGATTTTCTAATGTTACAGCATCCCTAGTTTGTAGCACAAACTCTGTCAAAACGTCCGAAGTGTTTTAGTGTTTTTATCCTTAGCTGGATTCAGTTTGCTAGTATTTTTAGAAATTTTGCAAATATATTTCTAAGTGAGATTGGCCTGTAATTTTTCTTTGTTATTTAGTCCATGACTGGTTTTGGAATTTAGACTGTACTCCCAACATAAAGAAGTTGGAGAGTTTCCCCTAATTTTCTATTCGTATATGATGGGGGTTATTTGATTCTATAAGCCTAGGAAAGTGTTTGTAGATTTGTAGTGTAGATTTTTGACTATTTCAAGTCAAATAGTTCTCTTTAGGCTTTCTACACCTTGAGTTAATTCTGAAATTCATATTTTGAGAAAATAATCTACTTCTTCTAAGTTTTTATATTTACTGGCATGAAGTTCATGTTCTATTATAACTTTAAAATCTAGTATTGATAGTGTTAAAAGCCATGATCAAGAAAAAAGGCACATATTCTAATATGTTTTTATTTTGCCTTTTTTCTTGCCAATCTTACCATAGCTTTTAACACTATTGATACCAGAGAACTGGTGTTATCAACATTGATAACCTTTAGTTTGAAAAGAAGAAATACGGTGAATTCCTAGAAATACAGATTGATGTACTGGGATGTTATTTATCAACAAAATTATAAAATTACTAAATTTCATTATTATTAAAAGTATAGCCTTGAAAATCTAAACAAGAAATTAGTAAAACTGGAAAGCAACAATAACATTAGTTTACAAGTTATACCTAACCTACACATTTCTTTTTGTTTGCTTGATAGAGTTACTACCTATTAGGGACATGACAACAAAACTTGAGACAAAGCATCTCAAGATACCCTGTGGACTAGATGAAGAAATGTGGGAAAGGTGATAGGCAGCACTTTAGGTAGCCATTTATAATTCTTAGAATGACTATACTCAAAGAATGATGATTAATGGGACAAAAAGGACTGTGGAAGACCTCTATCCTTATTCCATTCAATATTTTTATTAATTAAGGATGGAAAAAGTATGTTTATCAATTTAGCAGACGACACAAAGCTGGGATGTCAGCTAATAATGCTACATGACAGAAAATATGCTAGAGCACACAAAAAGATCTGAACAAGCTAGAAAAACAGGTTGCAATGAATAAGATATTTAATAAGGATAACAGTCAAGGCCAGTCAAGGATACTCAGACTTAAATCAATCACACAAGCAATGGTCTAGATCAGGGACTGGCAAAATCCTGCCCATGAGCCAAATGTAGACTGCCACCTATCTTTGTATGGCCCATAAGCTAATAACAGTTTTTACATTTTAAATATTTTTCAATATCAAAATATCTTGTGGCACATGAAAATTATATGAAATATGAAACTCACAGCTAAGTGTCTATGAATAGTTTTACTGGAAATGGTTACGCTTATTCATATATTGTCCATGTGCTACCGTGACAGAGTTGAATAGCTGTGGCAGACTATAAGGCTCATAAAGCCTAAAATATTCATTATCTGGAAAAAGTCTGCCAACCCTTCTATGTGTAAAACGTAGAGGATTAGTTGACTGCAAAATCACTGTAAGGCAAGAGTGTACAGTATCTGCCCCCAAAGGTAAAAGAATGTTATTTTATATTAATAGAATTAAGAAGGTACTATATTCTATCAAAATTTTTGAAAACCAACTAAGGCACTATGCTAGTAAGGCAAAGATACCATGTAATAGTCTTTGACTATGTAAACCTAAGACAAAGAGGTTGACTAAGACTTGGTTTTTGCCTTAAAGCTCAGAGTCAAGGAAGATGGACAAGCATAAAACCAATAATTTAGTATGTTATGTGCTAACAATGTGATCCACATCTAGAATACTGTATTCCATTCTAGGTACTATATTTTAAGTAGAACATGATCAGACTTAACATTGTTCAGAGGAGAGCAAAAAGTTCATGATGGTCTATAAGTCATGTTATGTGGAGGAAGTTGAGAGAATTTTGTTTCAAAAAGAGGTAATTCAGTGAGAGAAATGTGACTAAAGGTTTTAATATTACAAGTCTTCACAAATGGAAAAAGGCTTAGAACTTTTCTTTTACAACTCCAAGAGGGAGAACTGGACTCAACAAATATGAATTTTAAGCAGGAAGACATCATAGATATAAGAACTTTCTAGCAAAGTAAAGATTTTTTAACCTTTTCCATCCTTGAAAGTGTCCAAGAAGACTAGGTGATAACCTTTGGAGAAAACTAAAGAAAGAATTCTTGAACTGGGGTTCTTTTAGACTGAATCAAATTCTAGGAAAGGTAGATTGGGAACAGATAATGAAGAAACCTGAAAGTCAGGCAAAGACGGTAGGCTTTAGCCTGTAGTCCAGCGGTTCTCCATTGGAATGGGGCTGATTCAGCCCCTTCCCCAAGGGACATTTGTCAATGTCTGGAGACAGTTTGGCTGTCACACTTGGGGTGGGGAGGTGATGCTTTTGGCATCTTGTGGGCATTTTAGGATGCTGCTAAACATCCCACAATGCATAGGACAGTCTGCCACAACAATTATCTGACCGAAAAATGTGTATGGTGCAGAGATGGAAAAATCCTGTGGTAATCTATTTGGGAGTGGAAATATGAAGGTTGGAGACTTAAGCAGAGAACTTCTTTTTTTTAAAAGTGTTGTATTTTAGGGAAATATATCTAGCATTGATGTGTAGTAGATGAATAAGGAAGAGAATGTATTCTCCAGATAGTCAGTTCTTTTCTTACCTCACATTCTTATCACCTAAGTTGTCTGAAGGAAGCAAACATGTACTTTAATACAAAACTCATTTCATACCTCCTAAAGCCACCAATATCCTTCCTTTTTCCTGTAGTGGGTGGAATTATCTACATAACATAACTGGGGTTCACTTTGAGGTTCCTTTGTTGTGGTTAATGAAAAAGATGCAAATCAATCCAAAAGAAACCCAAAAACAACTCAGCAGTTAGGTTGTTTCTGCAACTCCAAAACGCAGATTTGGGATGTAGCCTATTCCCCATCCTGGGACACCTTACTTAATTCACGTGTGTTCACTTGGGGCCTCAGTTCATCAGAGGTGCTCTAAGGTGCCATCCTTTGCAATTTTTAAGGTCCCTGACCCTGGACTTCCCTGATGCCTTATCCTGTCCTCTAAACCCAGTGCCAGTTACCCACCCTTTCACCTCCAGTTCATATGTCCCTTCTTTCCGAAAACCCCTCTGCGCCAAATCTTCAGCTTCCTTTCTCCCTGACTAGCCCCCTGCCTCTGGTACTCCTACAACTATACTCCTCAAACCCTCTCCCACATCATCATCCACTTGGTACTTTTGTGTAAATTAGAACACGTCCATCCTGTCTCCCCAGTGCCAGGTGCTTTAGCTTGGTATTACTTGAAAGGCAACCAGCCCTGATACCGCCTTTTCACCTCCATCCCAAACCCCTCTCCTCAGTTTAAGGCCATTTCCAGACCTCCAAGGGCCCTAAATACTCATACTTTTGGACGCCCCGCCCCAAGTTACACAAACTATATTAAATGAATCAACGTCAAATGTAATTCTTAAATATACGGGTTACGTTCCAGTTGATTTGTTACATTTTGATAGATTTATTAATTTCGATTTGCAATTGATTTTCTCTTTTTGGGGTCAAAACATTATTTCAGGCCTCCAAAAAGTTCGTGAGCTGTCACTAGTGTCTCTAGGACTCCGGGGAAAGAACAGACCTGCACCACACATCCCCCACCCCACCCCCCTCACGAGCCTCCCCTCACGAGCCGCTCCTCCGCGCCCTCCCACCGTCCGCCTCCGCGCCGCGGGTCTCCTCACAATCCCCGCCACGCTCGCTCGCTCCCTCCTCCACCAGCATCACCCTCGGTCGGCCTCGCCCGACCAGGCTCCCACCTCCCCCGGTGCGGGCTGAGCCCGCCGGGCCGCCTCGCTCGCCTAGGCCTCCAGTTAGCTCCAACGGCGAGGACAGTCGGGCCTCGGGATTTCCCTACAGCCCCGCGCCCCAACCCCGCCCCCTTCCCTCTCCGCAGGCCTTGGAGGAGTTCCCGGAGCCTTCTACTCCCGGCTCTTCGCTCCACCCCGCCCGCAGGCTCCGCCCTGTCCCGCCCCGTTCTGTGCCGCGGCCTGGGTCCCAGCCGCGTCCCGCTCCGTCCAGGCCGCCTCTGAGTTCCCGGGCGCGCAAACCTCCTCTTTCAGCTCTACGATCCACCCCTCCCGTAGGCCCACCCCAGACCACGCCCCGTACCCTTCTTTACTTTGCGGGCTGAGCACCGTAGCCCCGCCCAAAGGCCTTTCCCTAGGCAAGCATCTGAGCGTGGTCTGCCTACCCTCCCCCAGCTCAGCTCAAATTCTAGGGCCTGTAAGACCCACGAGACCCGCCCTCGAGAGAGCACGCACGCGCAGTCCCCACCTCTCCGAGCTCCAAGCCCTCCACCCTCAGGTCGCCAGCCCTAGGCCCGGCCCCGCCTCTAGGTCCGGCCCCGCCCCTCATGCCGGGTCTCGCGCAAGCGCGCCTCCCCTGCCCAGTGTTACCCCCGCCCCTGTCGGCCCCCGCGGTCCCACGGCGCCAGGTCGCCCCCAGCCCCCTCCCTCCTCCCGCCCACTTTCTGTCTCACCCTCCCTAGCTTTGTGCCGGGGGCGCGGAGCTGCTTCCCCCCTCAGCCGCGCCGCGGGAGGAGGGAGCCGCCACCGAGGAGCTGCTGCTGGCTGCCCCAGGCAGGGGCACAGGTAGGTGGCGGCCGCGGGCCGGGCCGCTCACGGAGCCCAGAGCTGCGAGTGGGGGCGGGTGCCGGGTTTGAGGAAAGGGTGGAATGGGGGAGGGGAAGACCGAGGGGGACGGGGTTGGGGTGTGGTTGGGTGAAAGGTGTGAGGATGAGGATACAGGGGTGACGGAGATGAGTTTAAGGGTGGAGTTAGGGTGCTGGGATAGGGTGTGGGGTGTGAGAATTGGGGTCGGAGGCCTGGGTGGGAAAAGGGAGCGGGATTAGCTTGGGTGGGCTTGGGGAGGGGCTTGAGTGGGAATTTACGGATACGGAGAATTGCAGTACTGGGGAGGGGGGAAAGGGAATGGGATTTGAGGAGTGTGAGGAGAAAAGGATCTAGGATTGGAACAGAAGAAGGGGTGGGGTTTTGGGGGTGGGAAAGAAAGAAGTTGGGGCTTTGGATTGTGAAGTTGGGCATAGTGAGGCGTGAAGGAAAGAGATTTTGAGGATTGAGGATAGAAAACAAGGAAAAAGATGGAGAGATTTGGGTCCTAGCAGAAGGAATCCCAGAGAATGGGAGGAATGGAAGAATACATGGTGAAGGACACATGGGGCTTAGAGTGGGTGGGGGTGCAGTAGAGTGGGGAAGGAAGGAGAGACAGGTGCTGGTGGGATTGGATCTGGGGGTCATGGAAGGATTGGAAGGGCAGGAGGCTTGAGAGATGGGGTGGCAGGGGAGCTGGGAGTGAGTGAAGGGAGGGGGTTAGAATTTTTGGTGTGGAGATTGGATTTTGTATGAGAAAATCTAGAATTGGCAGATAGCAAAACTGAATGTTAGGATGTAGGAGAGGTTGGCATGTTCCAGGAAGAAAGTAGGGACCTAGGTATGGATGAGAAGGCAGGTAAGAAGGTGCAAGTTATGAGAGAAAAAGATAATGAGTTGAAAATTGAATAATGGTGACACAGAACAATAAGGTTAGGATTGTTAGTTGCTTATTGGTGGTTTGGAACTAGTTTCTGTTCAGGGTTTTATGTTAGAACTTTTCTCAAGAATTCTGCATTTTCAAATAAAGCAAGGGTGTCTGCAGCCTTGGGATGAAGGCCACGGGTTGACAGATGTTCTCCTGGTGTATGGATGTGGGTAATTTCTGCCATGGCAGAAGGAAGAAGGGAGGCCTCAATGTAGCTCTGTCTTGGCTGTGTTCCCACTGACTCTTTCCTCAGATGTCCACTGTTTTTTAATCTCCTCCCTCTCTCACTGCCCCCTCTCCCCCCAGCTTGAGCCAGTAATACCAGAGGGATCAAACAGGTGGGTGAGATTAGTTTTTAACATTTTTTTTTATCCTTAAGGCTGATGTCATATTTTTATTCTTGAGAGACAGCATCATGCAGTGGAAAGAGCTTGAGCTCTGGAGTAACTAACAGCCTTGAGATTGAATTCTGGCTCTGCCCCATACTAGTTCTGTCCCTTAAGTGAGCTGCTTTACATCTCTGAGCCTCTTCATCTGTTAAATGACAGTCCTGACCTCATAGGATTGTTGAGGATCACATGAAGTAATTTAATATAGTACCTAGTACAGTGCTTAGCAACTGGTAGGTGCTTAATAAATGGTAGCTATCACATCTACTATCATTATCGTCATATTTTGATTATGATTTATTATTCCCAGGGGATTGTTAACTTGCTTTACCTAGTAAAGTTAGGTGTTTTCTTCTCTTTTCAAATTAGACCACCATAGACTCACCTCAAAATTTTAATCCTGTTGTCTCAATCCCTGCCTCCCTCCTCCCAGTCCACTTAACTGGATAGTCATGATTCTTGCTTGGTAAACTGGCTTCAAGATCTAAAGAGCTGTCATGTTTAGTTATCTATTATTTTATCTTGCTTCTTATTCAAAGGGGCTGTAGAGAAGTGAGTTTTTAATGTAGTAAGGTAAGATTTTATTCAATTGATGATGACATGCTTCATGGTAACTTTGGCTCATTTGTGGTGACCAAATACCAGAACATGCACTATTGTAATAGTTCCTATGAGATTATATAAAACTGCCCCTCTGGAGACAGGCTGGGAGGCTATCAGAATGCCCTGTTACTCTGTTGCTCTAGTATAAAATATAGCTAACGCAGATCTCCACTGGACATTGTTATTCTGGGAGATAACTTTCCAGTTTGTATAGAATTTTTGCTGTGACATAGAACAGGCCCCGTCCCCTGAGGGGCTCCTTTGTAATAGACCACTCTGTACAACAGCCAGGCACAAGCAAAGCCAAGTTACAGAAACTTTGTGTGAAATTTTCTTGCCTTTATGATTCTTTAACCTTGAAAGGCTTAAACATTAATTCAATTCTTAGATCATCTTATAGTACCTCACAAACTCTCAGAAGCTCCTAATTGGGAGAATGCAAGATGCACAGATTTAGTAGTGGAAGTCAAACGTCACCAGGATTTCTTGAACCCTGATCAGTTTCTCAAGTACCATAGTTGAAAGACAGAGAGCCCTTGGGGCTTCTGGACAGATGATGCGAGTTTACTCTTCAGGAAAGATGAGATTTTTTTTTTCATCATTTAGAAGGAGAACTAGCATTTGATGAGTAATTTAAAGATAAAATTTAGCCAGAATGGTGCCTTTTTGGAAACTGATCCATGGAAGCAGAAGCTGCCAGAATCTTGGGCAGCCTGGGTTCACATCCTCATCCTGGTCCCAAGCTGCTTGTGCCCTCTGCTGGATGGAATCAGACTTTTCTGATTTTCACCAGAAGTGGTCATCCATTCATCCATTTGTCTATTTCACTCCAAAGTTTATAGAAGGGACTATTGGGATGAGTGTTAGGTGTAATTCAGATGGGCAGACCCTATTTCACTGCCAGGGAGCTTATAGTATGCGGATTCCTTATATGTTATCTCCCATAGAATTTGCCTTACTGCATTTAAATTCAAGTCATTCTTGTTTGGGTCCATGCCGGTGTCCGCTTTCTGACCTACAGGTAGAGTAGGGCTCTGAATGTCCAAATCCAGAAATACAGACCAAAGGGGATCTGCTTTATCTCCTCATCAAGATTAAAAGTCTGAGGTTGAAGGGGCCAGATGCTTACCCTACTGGAAGAAAAGCTTAGAACTGGTAAAATATCTCCTTTGTAGCAGGCACTGAATACTGGCAAGAGTATGAGTTATGAGAACTGGCACTGTGACAGGATTTTTTTTCTGGTTTTTAGTTTTTTCTTTCCCTCCCTGGTAGTACCAGTAGCAATATACTCCCATCATCCTCTGCTTCTACCACCTGCAGAAGGGTCTGGCAAGTGGGGGAGGAGCCTGCAGCTGTTGCCTGGAAGGGGAGCTGGCTCCTAGCAACAGTATCAGCAGGCCCTGCAGCTCAGAGCACTGTCTGTCCCTTTGAGGTCTTACCCTTCTCATTCAGTTCAACAAATATCTGTTGTGGGCTTACTCATTCTAGGCACTATGTTGGGCCTGGGAAAGAGAGATGAATCAAATAAATGTCATGCCTTCAAAGAGCTCACAGCTCTGGGAACATTAGCAAGTGAACAGAGAGTACGTAGTGCTAAGTGCTATGTAGAAGGAGACACTGGTGCTCTGGGAAAACCAGACAGGCATGTGTGCTAGTGCATGGGTTAGGAAGTTTTCCCAGGAGAGTGGGCTTACTGTTAATGATGAGTAGGTATTAGCTAGGTCAAGGAAGCAGAGAAGGATGTTCCAGTCTAAGGAGCAGGATATGCAAAGGCCAGTGGGACAGGAGAGCACAGCCAACTTACCTGGGTAGTATGAGGTGGCCAGAGAGTAGGGCAGAAGGCGATAGCAAGAAAGGGTGAAGCTCTCAGGCTAGGCAGGACCCCTTTTTCTGATGTGCTTTTACATACATAATTATCCTCAGGAGAAACATGGATCTTACTGATGCCCACAAATAGGATCTCTGTTTGATCTCCGGAGACTCAGCGTTTTTGACCATTGACTTCATTGATGACACTTGACTGGCTCCAGAGCTACATCCTAGCCCTGCAGTGATGTTGAAGAATGTGAATTGGTTCACTCGAAAAGTCAATCAGAGTCTTTTAGGGATAATAGCAGCTTTTTGACCTATATTAGATTAAATTTTATCTTAAAACTGTAACAATGATAATCATACACTTTCATTTTATTTAATGTAGTAACTTCTCAAGTATTTTGAAATCTCACAGTTCCTCAGGATCTCATGGTACCTCAGGAAAACAAGTATTTATTCCAATTAGTGCTTAGGCACAAAATGTTACCCGCATGATTGCATAAATACCCTGCTATTTTTGATATTTTACCTTACCTCAAAAGTGCCAACTAACAGAAGAAGTTGAACCATAAGTGCTAACTAAAAGCTATTCTAGCCCTTTGTGCTTCCAAGGGCTAGAATAGCTTTTAGTTATGTCTTGTCATAGAGATCTTTATTTGTAGATCCCCAAAACTCTGTTGCTTGTGATCTGTGTAAAGTTTGGCAAACAAACTTTAGTTCCACAAGTATCTGTTCAGGGGCTATTAATTATGTGCCAGAGCGCTATGTTGGGGGGGATGAATTAAACATGGTCCCTCCTGTCAAGAAGCTCAGATTAATGGAACACCCCCAGAAATAAATCAGTAGCAGAACTGTCAGCCAAATGCAATAAAGTAATGTGTGGATGGTGCCAAGGTGGCAAGGGAGTTACTGGTTTCTCGTCTTTGTTCTGTGTGTAAACATGTTTTAAAAAAACAGTAAATTCTATATGCACTTTTTGTAACTTGCAAATCAATAAAAAGTTTACAGTTTTAATGACTACATAACATTTCATGGTGTAGATGTAGCATCATTTATTTAATAACACCCCTGTTGGACATTTAGGTTGTTTTCCATTGTTTTGCTAATATCGACTATGCTGCCGTGACTTTCCTTATAGGTGACTCTTTGATCACTTCTGTGCTAACTTCCTCAGGGTGAATTTTAGAAATGAGTTTTGAGCTGGCTTTTGAAAGATGAATGAGTTCACCAGATGGACTAGGAAAGGGCATTCCAGGTTGAGGTAATAGAGGCAACCTCCAGTGCCAGAGTTCACAGGCAACTGGTAAGCTTTGATTCCCCAAAGCAGCCACAGGGTCTCCTGGTAGGCTCATAAAACTCTGGGCACAGCAAGATGAAGTTACACATTACAAATGGCATTTTAATTGGAATTGTTTCCCTTGTGGCTTGATTTTACAGTCGCAACCAAGGCAATGTCTTACTGCCTCAACTCAGAAAACCACCTGGATCCAGGGCCCATCTATGTGCGAGAAAATGGGCAGCTGCACATGGTCAATCTGGCCTTAGATGGTGTCAGGAGTAGCCTGCAGAGGCCAAAGCCTTTCAGACTGTTTCCCAAAGGCTTTTCTGTGGAGCTTTGCATGAACAGGGAAGATGATACTGCACAGAAGGAGAAGACTGATCATTTCATCTTCACATACACCCGGGAGGGGAACCTTCGGTACTCTGCCAAATCCCTCTTCAGCCTCGTCCTGGGCTTCATCTCTGACAACGTCGATCACATTGATTCCCTTATTGGCTTTCCTGAGCAGATTGCCGAAAAGCTGTTCTCTGCTGCTGAAGCCAGGCAGAAGTTCACAGAGCCAGGTGCAGGGCTGAGGGCTTTACAGAAATTTACTGAAGCCTACGGAAGTCTGGTGCTTTGCTCCTTGTGTTTGCGAAACAGGTAGGTGTTCTGATTATGACAGTGAGTATTTTGTTGGGTGTGTGAATTCTGTCACACTCTGGGGCTTAGTGGGCTTGGGGGCTTTCTCCATCAAACAGCACTTCAATTTAGAATTTCCAAACACAAAGTGGAGGCCATTTTGAGAAAAATCACTGTCCTTCTTTCCCCCAGCCCTCCAAGACAGCACTTAGCTTTATTTTGGAAACACCTTGCAAGGATTAGTTGATTGCCACAGCTCCTCCATTAGGTAAAAAATACTCTTCTACTAACTTTTCTAGTAAGAGAAAATAGAAAAGATGTGATCTGCCAAATATCTCAGTATGCTCTCAGAGATTGGAAGATTAGTAACCAGAGTTCTTGTCTCTGTTCCAGTTTTCAGACCTCTAGATACTGAGCATTAGATAAAGGCAACTTTAGAAGGATAAATGATTAAAATTTCAAGTATGTTAAAGTTTGGAAATTTTCTAGTAAGATCCCAACACTAAAACCAAGATCTGTCTATTTTAAACAGAGCAGATGTGACTTGCCTTTGCTCATATCCTTTTATTGATTTACTTAAAATTTTCATACCACTATCATGTAAAATAACTTTCAAGGCACTGATTAATTAAAAAGAAAAACTTTTAAAAAAAATACATACAAAAGAATTTAAACACAAATGCTGAATGGTATAAAGTGAAACATAAGCCTCCCTCCCGTCTCTCTCCTATTTCCCTTCCTCAGGGGCAACTACTGTTATCAGTTTCTTTTATATCATTCTGGAGATAATTCTGTTCATATTCTTGCGTGTATAGCTTTCCCCTTTGTTATACAAATGGCAGCACACTGCTCTCATACTGTTAGGCATTTTGCTCTCTTCACATATTTTGAAAATCATTTACCATCAATATTTGTAGGTTTCTTAAATAGCTGTATAGTATACCATTATATGAACTTTTTTGTAATTAGAAAATGTGAAAGGCAGCTTACTATTAAAGTGCGTAATCAATGTGACTATTAAAACAAGGCTAACCAAAAGGCATGTAATAAAAGAAGAGAAACTTATACCAGAAAACATAAGCTCATATGCTTAAAGAATAAAGAAGAACAATATTTAATCAGCTTATTGAATTAATTTTTCACCCCAAGCCAAATACGGTACTTTAAAAAGAAAAGACATAAACCCACACCGATAATTGTATAGGTATAACTGTGGACTTGTGAACTGAGTAGGCACCTTATGAAAGCTCTGTCTCTGTGCTGGGGTCTCAGTCATGGCTGGGGTGGGGGTTGATGCCAGTGGAAAAGAAAAGAATTACTTTGTGTAAATGAAAACATCAAGCAGTATTTCATTGAAGCTCAGACAATTAAAATACATTTTATGCCTTCATTTTTTATTCCAAGTTATTTATGTTCATTGTAGACAAATTAGAACAATGAAAAATAAGTTATGATGTATACTTTGTTTTAAAATCATTTTATAAAGGCAAATGCATACCATTCGAGAAACATATAGAACTGTAATATTAAAAAATTTATAGTCCCATCATTCATGCTTATCATTTCCAAATATATATCTTTATACGTTTGGGAATATACTCAATCTATAATTTGTAATCTTTTTTTCCTCCATCTACCATTATTATAGCTTAACTATTTCTCATAATAGTGAAAGTACTTTTTGTCTATTTGTGATGTCTGCATACTATTCCAGTGGTCAGATTGGATGAAAATAGCACTTTTGATGAGCACATCAATTAATGTAGCATTTCTGAAAAACAGCTTGGCAGTGTGTATCAAGAGCCTTAAAAATATCCGTATCATTTGTTTGACCCATTAATTCCACTTGTTAAGAATATATTCTAATTTCCAATGTAATCAGATATGGGAACAAATATTTTTACATTAAGGGTGTTCGTTACGGTACTATTATAGTAGTGAAAACATGAAAGTTGAATATCCAGCAATAGGAAATTAATTAAGCAAATTATGGTATATTCATATAATGAAATACTATATAGTTATTAATATATCCACAGGTCATTTAAGGTGATGTGGTAAAATGTTCATTATATAATAAATGAAAAAATAATTGAAATTGTATTTAATCTCAATTCTGTTTGTAAAAAAAATAGGAAATTTTATATGGATTACATATATGGGGGAAGGAAGAGAAGCCCACGGAAATGTAGTTTAGATAGTGGGATTGAAATTGGTTTTAATTTTCTAGATTTTCTTAAAATGTTCTCCAAGGAACATGTATTACTTTTATAGTTAGAAAAGCATAAGAAAACATTTTAAATGTAGTCTTTTAGCTCATATTTTATTGCAACAATTCCAGACTTTGCTGCCTTATTCAGATATAAGATTTTCAATTGTGATTAAAAACTTCCCTTCTCCTTTTGAATCCCCAAAGGAAAATAGGAAGAGGGCAGGAGGTTTGGGTTTGCATTTGCAATCCCCAGCTGAAACTGCAGCAGTAAAGGTTTTACCAGCACAAAAGGGTTTAGATCATGGGAAAAGAGCTTGAGAATATAATTGAAAAATAAGATAATCGAGTAGGTGCAGGCACTTCCTGTTCAGGGTTGGGTCGCAAAGCTGCCAGCCACAAGGAGAAGCCAGTGTCTTTGCAGCTGGGTTCCAGTCCTATAGGACTGTCTGCCCTCTGTGTTTTCCTTAAAATATCACCCTGTGTAACTGAATTATAATAGCAACCATTTAATGAGGGCCTATGAGATGCTGTGTATTTTTGGAATATTGTTTCTAATTTTCTTAATAATCCCTAAAGGAAGTAATCATCAGCCCTGTTTTCCAGCTGGAGAAATTGAGGCTCACAGAGGTTAAGTAACAATCACAATCTACACAAGTAAATTCTTACAATCACACAAGTAGTTAGGGTTGTTAGAATCCAAATTCAGGCATTAAATTCTGGCATTAAAATACCTGGGCTCCCTCTGCTGCTTCTCCACTACACTAGTCTGAACTTTTTAAGTAGCACATTGGAAGACTAATATTGAATAAGACCCTAGAGCTTTGATTATGTCCTTGATAAGCATCTAGTAGTGGCCTGTGGCCTCACGTGTTGGTTTCTCCACCTTGGCTTTTATAATGTTTGTCACATTATACATTGTTATGTCCTGTGCAGATAACCTTTGTTTCAGAATTACGAAAAATCTTTGGTTAACTGATCAAAGGATGTGTGTTTTCCTTTCTCTGATTGCCAGTAATCTCCCAAATCCCCATTAACCCACTTCAATTCTGTGATTGGAAGATGGAAAACAGCAGCTTTATTTACAGTGCAGTTGAAGTATGTCTGAGTAAATAGAGCTAATTTGTGTACCCAGCTGAGCTCGGTCACTAGGCAGCTTAGAGGGGGTATCAGTACCACAGGCCATCTGTACCCAGCAGTCAGGCCAGCGATCAGCTTCAGTACATCATCTAACTCTGATTGAAAGTAGGAAGAAAAGAGATCTGACCCTCCTCTTGCCCTTGGATTATTCAACCCTGTTTTTGATTATTACCATCCTGGTGACAGAAGAGAAATGTGAACACTGAAGTATAACCTCACTGATCCTACCATGCCCTCTTGCTGTGGAAACCTCTAGACATCCATGAGGAAAGTGGATGAGAAAGGCACGCTCTTGCCACAAGCCAGTTTCCCTGTTCTTTTAGGGTCCTCTCCTGTTTCCTGTCACATCTAACCCTTTTCATTTTTTGTCACTGACATCATATGAAATAGATGGACAACTAGAAAGCAGGGTGGAGGCCACAGCCTGGGCTGTGCAACGCTTTTTTGATCTTTTCCTCTCCAGAGGCGTCCCTGATATCTCCTGATAGCAGTTTGGCAGGGTGCCCCGGTGTAATTAAAGTGTTTGTGCTTACAGCTTTGTCTTCATAACCAGTCTAGTATAGAGTGAGTCCTCGTAGTAGTCTTGCTGCACAAACTTTTGGCATAAAGTTAGCAGGGTAACAGTGGCACAGGAGAGGGGGCAGCTACTCAAATTTGTGTTTGAATAGAAAAGATAAAATCTGATCTGCCAAATGTATCTTGGTATGTTCTTGGGGATGTGCGAGTTAGAACCCAAAATTCTTGACCTGTTCCAGTTTTCAAACCACTGCTTATTGAGCATTATGTAAAAATCAGCCTTAAAAGAATAAGTGATTAAATTTGAGTATCCTAAAGTTTGTAAATCCTCTGATAAAAGTCTCAACACCAAGGTCTGTCTGACTTCTAACAAAGCAGATATTTTCTCTTGTGTCTTGCCTTTGCTCATATGTTTTTATTTATTTAAAGTTTTAATTCCACCATCATGTAAAAAGATTTTCAAGGCATTTACTGTTAAAAAATTCAGCCTGTGCCTATGTAGTAATCAGTGAGGTCTGCTTGTTATACATAGTACCTTGTCCTGATGGAATGTTGATGTATCACAAAGTCCCAAATGGTGATGTGTTAAAAGAAGGAAAACAAAAGCTATTGATTGCTCTCTACACCTGACAGATACCTGGTGATTTCAGAAAAACTTGAGGAGATTAAGTCTTTCCGGGAGCTGACCTGTCTGGATCTTTCCTGTTGCAAGCTTGGAGATGAGCATGAGCTTCTGGAACATCTCACCAATGAGGCCCTGTCTAGGTATTGTTCTGCCACTACTCAATGAATTGTTTTTTTTGTTTTTTTTTTTAAAGGATGATCCATAGGATTATCTTGAAGAATGTTGGTTACTTCCCAGTCATGTGTTTATTTGCTGATTTTTCCTTCCTGAAACATTTTCAAATTCCATTTACTTGATACAAGCACTGTAGATTGGAGAGCTCTTAGGAAAGAAGTCAGTAGGTTCATTTACCTAAATAACCTTTATTTCAACATATAGTGCTTAAGGCTACCTGGGCTGAAAAATGATTTTGCCATTTAATTGTCCAGTCCTGGTTTATTCTAGCAAGATATGAGAAGTTATACAATTTTTTATAGTCATTATCTTTTCGTATTTTAACTATCAGTAAACTATAAACTATTTAAAAAGTGAACTATTAAAAGACAGCCAAATAAATCCTTTTCAAGAACCATAATTTAAAGCAGTTCATACCATTTCATACCATTCACAAATAATCCAGCTGACCTCAGTCTGGCCAGCAGAGGGAGAAGGCCAGATGGATTCCTTTGTGGTTTCATAAACACCCAGAGGGATAACAGCAGCTACAAACCTGAGTCTAACCTGCTTCCTGGGGCCTGCCTAGGACAGCGACACCTATGTACTGCCCTGTACAAGAGTATTTTTGTATGAGGTTAGTAAAGGCTCAGAGTTCTTGTGTATGGGTCAGTGAAGCACGTTAATACACCAAGTTTCAGTTTAGCTGAATGGATTGGGATATGGCTCTACTTTATAAGCCCAATCTGAAAATCTGGATTTATAAAGCTAATTAGAATGAAAAGATTGTGCTTTGCGTAAAGAATTCTGATAGGAGTTCTTTAGCAGAGTTTCCTGATAAATTTAAAGTGGTTTTGATTTTCGCACAGCATTTGTCTGAAATGCAGCTTTTGTGTTAAACAAGGTGTACTAATCTCCTTAGTGAAATCCCTGTTTGTCTCATTCCACCATATACCTCCAGTGCCCTCTGCCATCTGAGATTAGTACTACATGACACTTGGATCTGAGTTAACTCTCACTTAGTAACTGAAATAGCACCAAAAAATCTTTAACTCTGTTAAATGCATCAGGTGTGAAATAGCAGGGGGTGGAGGATATATTTTTAAATGAAGTTTATGAAAGCATGTTCTCATACCTGGACTTTCTCAAATGCTAAGTAATTTATATATGGTCTTTGTTTCTCTAGTGTAACTCAGCTCCACCTGAAGGATAATTGTTTATCTGATGCCGGGGTGCGGAAAATGACAGCACCAGTTCGAGTGATGAAAAGAGGCCTTGAAAATCTAACGTTATTAGACTTATCTTGTAAGTTTTATTAGAAGTTATAGATGGTTAATGTTGAAAGAGTGGACTTAGAAATCATCTAAGTCTTCCCCTTCATTTGAGAGGTAATAAAATTGAGGGGAGGTGATTTTCTTAGGTGCCACAAGTTGGTAGTAGAACAAGACTAAAGCCAGAGGCTCTTGATTGCTGGCTAAATACCTTTCCTGGCATGCTGCCACCTCTCTAGGAGAGGAAAAGCCCTTACGAATTCATCCACACCACTCACTCTCTGCAGACAGGGCAGCCTTTCATCACATTCACAGCATATAGAGAGGATATTTGGCTCATCTTTACTTTCTTTGGGTTGCTGGTTAATAGTGTCTGTCATCTAGGCCTCTTTTAACAATAATTGCTTGATGAAAATCTGGATAAATTCACAATTTTAATAACTTAGGTTGAACTAGATATTGACTCCAGTAGTAGAAAGATAGTAAGGATCATTTACGATTTAATTGAACATCCACTGAATACATGACAGGATGGTATAGTGTCGAAAGAATAGGAGCAGGGTTTGAGGTCAGAGGACGGACACTCTTTGCTCTGCCGATTGTGTGCCCTTGGGCATGTTATTTAGCCTCTCTGAGCCTTGGTTTTGGCTTCTGTAAAATGAAGATAATAATGAATACCCCTCCTCCCTACCTCCCAGGGCAGTGTATTTGTTCAACAAATATTTTTTGAGCATCTCCAGTGTGTCAGGCATTGTGCTCATAGTCTTGAGGACTCAGTGCTAAATGCAGTACTCCTGATATGAAGGTAATATGTAAGAAAGGATTCTGGGGAAAAAAAAATGCAAGTTAGTAAGACATTAATAGGCTTTGTGTCTAAGTACCCTTGAAAATATTTTTAAAATAAATCTATTACTTTGGAGGTGAAATGGCTATGAACAAAGTCTAATACACTATTTTAATACTTGTTTACATATACTGTTTGCATATGGTTCCAAATTAAACCCTTTGGAATAACTACCTGGTTTTTCTGCTAACCCCCAACTCCTAAAAAGTTAGAGCTATAAAGCATCTTCTAGTGTGGCTCCTTTATATTACAGACAGGAAAGATAAGATCTCTGTATTTAATTTACTCTGAGAAGTTGGAACATTCAGTGTTTCATATTTTATCATTGGCTTTTTTTCCTGAGCTTACTGTTGGCATTCTAGCAATACTTATACTGTAACAGAATATAACTTATGTTTTGACATCTAGGTAACCCTGAGATCACAGATGCAGGAATTGGGTACCTCTTTTCTTTTAGAAAACTAAACTGCTTAGATATCTCTGGGACGGGACTCAAGGTAAAACTTTTGCTTCCTTCTCTTACTTTTCCAAACTCACATTTTGTTATTTTGCTTCTGCTAATTGGCATTTAGAAGGACTGGTATTTATGATGGTGTTTATTTCCTGCTGAGAGCAAGTTAAGAGTTGACCAGATGAGTGTGCATTTGTGTTCTGCTTTTCCCTTACTAGGACATCAAAGCTGTCAAACACAAGCTTCAGACCCACATAGGCCTTGTTCACTCCAAAGTGCCTTTGAAGGAATTTGATCATAGTAACTGCAAGACAGAAGGCTGGGCTGACCAGGTAATGCAAATTTTTCTCCCCTACAGTTAATGTGGCTTTTCATTTTAATTCCAAGTGTCTTATTCAACACTTGAACGAATGTTAACACTCTTGGTATCCTTGGCTGAATTGTCATCCTCAGTCAAATCAGAGACACCGATGGCTTGTAACTGACCCAGTTACTTAAGGAAATGTATTAGATGCCAGTCCTTAAATCCCATGGTCTAGTCACTATTGAACCTAGAAGAAAATGCCTTCTTATAAATAACTCAGAAAATAAGTGAATTCTTGCTTGCTATGCAAAAAAGCAGTGTGACCCAACTTCAGAAGGACAGATTCTCTTAGCAGTGTGTATATACTGGAAGAAGAATAATTCACACTGGTAAGAACTCAAATTGGACTCTTTCCCTTTTGGGGGCACAAATTTAACTCTCAGAGCCTTAATGAGGAACTGTCTCTTTTATCCTGAGCCCTCCCATTTTCAACTCCTTGGCTGAACTTCCTTTGACTGTCTCTCATCTTCTTGATGGACTTTCTTAAGTTGGTAAAGTACACAGACTTAAGTAGGAAGTCAGAAGGTAACCACGTAGCAGAGCATCAGTAGATGCCAGCTTGCCTGTGGCTGGTGCCTTTCTCCTTCAGATAGTTTAAACCAATGTTACTGGTGGAGGCCGAGAGGACCCACCACACCAGACTGTTTTATTCTGGATCCCTCTTGGGCTCCAAGCTATAATACACGATGGTGGACCTATCTGACTACCTCATTGTACCATCACCTCCCTATAGATTAGCAAGAAGGGGTGCTGGTGAATCGATATTTCAGAAGCACTTTAAAGTTTGTCTGGAAAAATGCATACTGAAATCGTTGTAACAGTTCATTGGCAGACAAAGTTTGTAGCACTGGATGAATCCTAGATACATCCAGTAGATTTGAGGCAAGTGTGGGATGATCACACAAGGGCTTGATGTGGTTTGGTTATGGCAGCAGGTGACATGGTGGGAAAAGCGTAGGCTGTGGAGTCAGGGACCTGGGTTCGGGATCCTGGCCCAGCAGCCCAGGAGCTGTATAAGTTAAGGCAGCTTTTCTGTTTATTCATCTGGAAAATGCAGAAACCAGGACTTCTCTTGCAGAGGTTGGTAAGGACGAAGTAAATACCTAGGAGCCCGGACCGAAAGTAAGTTGGGTTCCAAGCAGGTTCACACCGTGCAGCCTCAGCTGGGCCCTGAGGACTGGCAGCAGTGTTTTATCTATCTCTTGTTAATTCCTTGTTGAAACTGTTTCGGGCTGACTCTGTTCTCCTGCCTCATTCTCACAGGTGGCACAGGAAAATAAGGCCATCTGTAAGAGTTCCTTTACTTCCCTAAATCTGTCTTAAAATTTCTCCACTTCTGCAACCATGTCCCACTTCCCGCCTGTCTAAGGGAACAGATGTGGCACTTTATTCCACTGATAAACCCTTTAGTATTTTTCTTTTTTTCATTTCTATTCCCTAAGATCTCCAGCTTCCTCTGTGATACTTTACTAATAATTATTTCCCTCTACTGCCCCACCACTACGTCTTCAGTCTCACCCTCTGTTGGCTATTTATTTCTGTGTATAAACATAAATCACTCTTATTCTCACATGTTCTTCATCCCTTGTTGCAACTGTGAATTGTTTTCTATTCTTATCTTCCCACCTCCTCACTGCCTACTCAGTTCTTAATCCCTTGTAATCTAGTTCTGGCCCCCAGGGCTCTACTGAAGGTGGCACGTGATCTCATTCTTCACCCTCCTCAGCTTTCCTGCTATATTGAGATAAACATGCAGCCTTCTGGTTTTTCTCTCTGGGCCTTCCTGCTGACTCTCCCCTAACTTTCTCACTTCTCCCTTTAGCTCTTGCTGATTCCTCACTGCCTCCTTTCCTCTCCTCTTCTGTCTCCACTCACCCTCCTGGTTATCTGAACTGTTCTTGGAGACTTTGTTGTCCCTGTGAGGATGATTTCGGCTTCTTTCACACCTTAGACCCGTTCCTAAATATTATCCATAAATCTCTGCCAGGCATCTCAAATTCAGCTTGTTCAGAACCAAACTCATTTTCTTCATCCCCATCCCCAGACAGCTCTTCCTGTTGACATTCTTATTTCTGTGAGTGGAAGCACAGTTTTCCTTATTGCCTCCCCAGCCACCAGATGCGGTTCATCTTCACATTCTCTTAGATCTGTCCCCATTTTCCAGAGTCAGGGAGGTACCACAGAAGAGATGACAACTCATAATTACTGAGTGCTTCCTGTATGCCAGACGCTGCCAGGCCCTTCACGTAGTATGTTCTCTCATTTAGTCCTCACCACAGTCCGATGGTGTGTGTACTGTTACTAATCCCTGTTTTACAGATGAAGAAATTGAGACTCACAAATTAAATCACTTGTCAGGGGTCCCCTGGCTAGTAATTGATAGAGCAGCTCTGGAACTATGTTCTTAAACTGCGTGTTGTTCTGCCTCTGTGTCCTGGAAATGTTTTTTTCTTGACTGACTTTATGATCATTTCATTGCATACCATAAAGAGAAATGTTAAATTTAAAGTTCCTATACTTGTGGTGTATGTGAAGTAATGGTTTGCTTTATTTTTTTTATGTGTAGTTTATACTCAGCCAGATTTCCAAAAGAATTTGTAATAGCTTGTAATAAAAATAACACTACTAGCAATTTTTTAAAAATGCAAACTGATCATGAAGTGTTGTGAGAATGTGGAAACGTGGGCATTTTACACACATACGAGAGTTCGAGTTACAGTTGGTATAGTTTAAGGCATGAAAGTGAGTCTAGGAATGTGTGAAAAGTATTGCAACTAAGGTTTTAAACTTTAGTTTAAGGATATGCAGTTTTTTTTCCTAGATTGGAATAGAGATGAAAATAGGGAGTCAGCTTTATAGATTTTTTTCTGAGTAATGCAGGGACATATATCCAACATGTTTGTTGTCTGACCAAGTCCTGCATTAAAACAGAAAATCCAGACTTGACTTGGTTCTTATTCTCGTCACCATCATCTGAAGTAAGATTTCCACAGGGGTTTGTGTTTATGGAAAGGGAATGGGGGAACAAGGAAGGCTTGAAATTAAAAGCTTGAGATTTTGTTCTAATTCAAGTCTTTCCAAATACATTTTAGATTGTTCTGCAGTGGGAGCGTGTGACTTCGGAAGCTGTGAAGCCACGAGAAACCTCGGAGCCTCAAACAGCAGCTCAGCACTTCTGTGAGAAATTCCTTTTCCTTTGGAGTTTTTTGCCCTTAGGTTATTTGCATACTTAAAGCACTTTCCCATCTTCACTCAATGGGAAAATTAATTATGATAGTATTGACTTAATTAGATCACTGAGACTGGTATTTGCTCAACATAGCTTACAGTGTAAGTTCACACTTAGCTTTAAACACCAGCACCAGGAAAATATCTTGGTAAATGTATGTATGTTTGTACATAATATGTTTATTTATTTACATTCCATTTTGTTCCAGAAAAGATTTGCAGTGGTGCAGAAGTAGATAGAATACAGAACATTAAAAGTGTAGCAAAAAGGTAGAAGTGTCCATCAGCAGATGAATAGATAAACAAAATGTATTTACGGAATACATTGTTGGAACTAATGTTGGAACATTAGTCAGCCTTAAAAGGGAAGGAAATTTTAACACATGATATAACACAGGTGAAATTTAGAGACATTATGCTAAGTGAAATAAGCTAGGCAAAAAAAAAAAAAAAAAGTGAGTCTTCTTATGAGGTTCCTAGAGTAGTCAGGTTCCTAGAGACAGAAAGTAGAATGGTGGTTGCCAGAGGGAGAGGTAGGAGGGAGTTATTGTTTAACAGGTACAAAGTTTCAGTTTTACCACACTGAAGAAGCTGTGGAGATGAATGGTGGTGATGTTTGCACAACAATGTGAATGTACTTAATGCCACAGAACTCTACACTTAAAAATTGTTAAAATGGTAAATTTATGTTACATATATTTTACCATAATTTTTTTTGAAAGGAGTTAAAGGATGAAATCAAAGTGAAGGAAAAATACAGGTTAAAACAATAAGAAAAATTCAGGGGTTATCAAAAAATACAGAAGAAGGTTGTACCTTTTGCTAGAGTTGTGCCACAGATTTGGTTCTTAAAAGGCAAAGTCCAGATTTTGAATAATAATAGCTTACATTTTTTGAGTTCATATTCACATCACCCTTATGAAATAGATTTTATATCCCTATAAAAATGAGAAACCTGAACCTCAGACAAGTCATTTGCCCAAGATCACTTATCCAGGAAGTGGCAGTTGTGGGGTTTGAATCCAAATCTGTGCTACTCCTGTGTGAGTACATGCCTTCACCCTGTGCTGGTGCACATGCTGTAAGATACTTTACAGGGCACTCAGACGGGAATAAAATCAACCCAAACCTCACCCTGTTTGGGCTTCTGTTGTTTCACTTGGATCATCTTTCTGGTTGTAGGCAGGCATTAGTAGCCGGCATAGTAAGCTCATTGCCCTTCCCTCTGTCACTCTTACAGATGGGAAACGGGCTCGTACAGAAGCCCCAGTGACGTGTCCCCTGGCAGACACCCATGTGAACTCTTCTGAGAAACTCCAGTTCTATAAAGAGAAAGCCCCAGACTGCCATGGGCCATTGTTGAAACGTGAAGCCATCTCAAGCCAGGAGTCAAAGAAGAGCAAGAAGAGAGCTTTTGAGGAGCCAGAGAAGGAACAGAGCAACTCTTCACAGTCTTCAAAGCAGAAATATGTATGTCTAGCTGTTGAAGACTGGGACTTACTAAATTCCTATTGATGGGCAGATATAAATTGATCTTTTCCCCCCAACTCTAACGTATGAGGAAAGGGGGCTGATGATGTTTTCCTTTTTGTTTGAATTTACCTATGGCATTAGCATAGCAAGTGGATATTTCTACTTTTGTGGTGGGGGAGGGGAATGCTATGGAAGTATGTAATAATTTCTAATGTATATTTTCAATACATAGTAATTTTTTCAAATAAACGTTTTTTGCTGTCCTTAGGTTCTACTTGTGAAATATGGGGCCACAGGAAGTAACACCTTGGTTTGGTTTGGAAGACCATGTGAACTAACAGGGCAGCTTAGCATTACTCCAATTTGGCCCAGCCAATAGGATCAATATATATACACATATATATAGATATATACATATATATATCTATCTATATATATACCTATGTCTGTACAGCTACTATTATTGAATGCTTCCTATGTGCCATGCTCTAACCTCACAACAATGAAAGGTGGATGTTAGCCCCACTTTAGATGAAGTTAAAAAAACTCAGCCTCAAGTTAAATGAGTTGTTTAAGGTCTAAAGCTTATCAGAACAAGAATTTATAATCCTTTCTGTCCAGCTCTGAAGCCCACACTGTTACATTGCCTTCTTAAATAATAGTTACCATTCAGTAGAATCTCAGCTAGTAAGTCTATTAAGTAAACCACCAAGAATCTTCACAGTAGTCCTGCCAGGTATGGACTTTTGCCTCCATTTGACAGAAGACCAAGGACTTGCCTTACTTAGATAAGTCATTCTCAAGCTTCATTGTGCATGCAAGTCACCTGGGGATCTTGTTAAAATGTAGATTCTGATTCAGTAGATCTGGAGTGGGGGTTGACATTCAACATTTCTAACAGGTTTCCAGATGATACCAGTGCTTCTAATTTGTGGACTACACTTTGAGTAGCAAGGCTCTTGATCTTCACTGTCTGATACAGTAGCCCCTACTCAGATGTGGCCACTGGACACTTGAAATGTCGCTAGTCCAAATTGAGATGTGCTATAAAATACACACTAGATCTCAGATATCAAAGTACAAAGGTATGAATGAAAAATAATCTCCATTTTTAAGTATTGATTACATGTTAAAATGGTCATTTGGGGGTTAAAAATATTAATTTCACCTGTTTTTATTTTTCTAACGTGGCTACTAGAAAATTTACTTTGCTTGCATTTGTGATTTGCATTATATTTCTGTTGGATGGTGCTGCTCTAGACCATATTCCATCCGTAAAAGACAAGCAAAAGCAAGACTTACTGGCAATTAAAAGGAATGGAGAGAATACCTCAAGGGATTAAAAACATTAGTGTGACAGGCCTGACATTTGGACATGCTCTAGAGCTTAACCAGGATGTTAATAAAAGTAGATCTTGGATCTGATACGTGTTCTATTCACTATTCAGAGCTAGGCAAGGTGCTACCTTTGTAAAGGTGGCCTGTTGCCCAGGATCATACCCAAAGCTCTGATTTCTGAAATTTATCAAATGAAAAAGGCAGATTCAGTGCAGATTGTTTTGTGTTGTAGTAGAGCTTTAATGTCATTTGGGGGAATAGTAGCACACTCTGCCAAATTCCTAGTACAAGTAAATAGCCTTACATGTCAAACCTAGCTTATATCGTTAGTCAAACCTGAATCTAATTTGATCACCCCCCACTGTCACCACCCTCTTGTTGCCATGGTGCAATGCTATGTCAGAAAGCGGCATCTGGAGTTATTCTTCAAACATCCCACCTGTTCTGATCATTTTGCAGGGCAAATCTTCCTTCAGAGCAACTTCTGACTACTTCTCTTTTATAAACAGTGTACTTTTGAAGCTAAGATTTCATTTTCCTAATCCTTTTTTTTCTTTCAGGGTTCTCAATTTCCTCTGCTGGTGATTTCTGTAAACACATATTTCTTGTTTGATCTGAACAAGTTATTGTAGTCATTCAAATAGTTATGAAAGTTTAGTCCTTATTTTAATGATTGAAACAAATAGTGAAGGTCAAGAATTTAAGACCAGTGTAAAATAGTGTGGTAACTTGTGTGTGTGTTTAACCTACGTGTAAGATTAGCTTTTTTAAAATCACAATCCCTTGTTTCTTCTTAGAATTCAGTTACTGAGTCATTATGAGCTGTGGACAAGTGACTCAATTCTGCTAATCCTCAGTTTACCTCTTTAAAACTAGGCCACCCTCCCTACATAATGCTTGTAAGAATGAATAAATCAGTATTTCTCAGAAGTATGGTCTATGGACCCCTGCCCCAGAGTTCCCTGGGGTATTCGCTAAAATGAAAATATTTGTATCTCACCCATATTTACTGAATCAGAATCTTTTAGTTTGTTAGAATTACATGATAGTCTGACATTAGGCCAAGTTTTCTTTTCATATATATATATTTTTTTTTTAATGCTGATCTATTCATTTATTCATTTGAAAAAATGTCCATTGAACATTTAACATGTGCCAAATGCTAGGTCTTCAGCAGTGAACAAAAGATAATATTTGCCTTCAAGGAGCTCACATTCAAGGCACGTGAGAGACATGTAAGTATATAGGACAGTAAGTCAACAAGCTAAGTTCACATAGTGATAAAGTCGAGCAGGTAATAAGATACTGGGGAGTGGAGATGGAGACAGTTAGATTTTTTAATTAATTTAGGGGATCACAGAAGACCTCTCTGAGGAAGAGACGTCTGAGCTGAGAAGTATGACAAGAAGGAGCTAATCATGCAAATATCTAGTAAAAAGGGTCTGAGGAATGGAAGAAAACAAGTACAAAGCCTGAGATGGCAAATGTTTGGCACATTCTAGGGACAGAAAGAAAAAAAGAGTGAAGGCCAGGTGGCTTGTGCATAGTGAAGAGGTGGGAAAAGTGAGTTTAGGAGAGAGAAGTGGCAGATCACCTAGGCCTTGTGGATCATGGAATTTGAATTTTACTTCAGTTAACAGAAAGCCATTGATTAAGCATAAATCACACGTCATCTGATTTATATTTTGAAGAGCGAACCCTTGCTGCTTGATGGGCCCAGTGTGTGGCGCGTGGATCATAGTGGGAGCAAGAGTAGAGCAGGGGGTCCATCAGCACCGTTAAAGTCCAAGTGAGAGATGGTGGCAGTAGCGTTAGTAATGATGATAAGAGGTTGGATACAGGGGCTACTTGGGGGTAGAACTGATGCTTATGCATTTGGTGCTGGGGAGTAAAGTCAAAGATAAATTCTTCCTAAGGTTTTGCCTGAGCAACTGAATGAATGGGGACATACAGGAGAGGAGCAAGCTTGCGGCGGGTGGGGAAATCAAGAGTGCTATTTCAGACAAGTTTGAGAGGCCTCATGAGATGCACAAATAAGCGATCAGACACATCAGTCTGGGCTCAGGGGAGTGGTCAGGACTGAAGATATAAATAAAGTTGGGGTTCTACAGTACAAAGTTGATATTTGGAGCCCATGACTGTATGAAATTACCTAGGAAGAGTGTATATAGAAAAGAGAGGTGGCCTCGGGCCTTCCCACACTTACTATCAAATGAAAGAGGAATGGATGTTGAAGTCAGAGATAAAACCAGGAGAGTATAAGCCTAGAAGTGAAAATGTTGAGAAGGGAGTAGTGAAGTGTGTTGAATGCTTCAGACTGGATGAGGACAGATAATTTGGCAAGTAGGAGGTTCCCTATCCTATGTAAAGAGTATAAATTCCAAATGCTTATGGTAACTGGGTTCTTGGGGTCAAGGAGTATTTTCGTTCATTTTTTTATTCAAACATGCAAAAGTAGAATAGAACAAATCCTCATATACTCGTTATTAATTGTGATAGGCTGAATAATGGCCCCCCAAAGACGTCCAAGTCATAACCCCTGGAATATGTTACTTTACATGGTAACAGGGGCTTTGAAGATGTGATCAAATTAAAGATCTTGAGATGGGGAGGTTATCCTGAATCATCCAGAAGGGCCCAATATAATCATAAGGGTCCTTCTAAGAGGGAGGCAGGAAGATCAGACTCAAAAGTAGATGTAGTAGGGGAGGGTATAGCTCAGTGGTAAAGTGCATGCTTAGCATACACGGGGTTCAATCCCTAGTACCTCTGTTAAAGTGAAACAAATAAATAAACCTGATTATCTACCCCCTCAAAACACACACACACACACACACACACACACACACACACACACACACACACACCAAAAATTAATTTAAAAAAAAAAAAGCAGATGTGATGATGGACCCAAGAGGTTGGAGAGATGCAATGAAGGATCCACAAGCCAAGGAATACAGGTGGCCTCTAGATGCTGAAAAAGGCAGGGAAATGGATTCTTTCCCAGACAGACAGAAAATACATGAGAATGAGAAGGCATGAGAAGTGTTAAAGAGAAGGAATTAGCTCTCCCAGTCATGGAAGTGCTTGAGACATTTGCCATCTTCAGTCTTGTAGAGTTAGTGTGCAGCTTTTTTCTGGTCTTGAGATTCTCACCACTGCCTTTTTAGTGTTAAACTTAGCTTTGATCTTCTAGAGTCCTGTAAGTAATATCGTGTCAGAATAAATAGAACATCTTACCAGAAGGCCTTGCTCTGTTTCTAGACCTTCCACTGAAGATCTTCTCATACCTTTGGTCTGGGAATAACATGAAGGCCTGGCTTTGGAATACATTTATAAGAGAATACTCTGGCAACATGCTGTATAACTTCTGGGAAGTAAAGAGCAGTGACATAGCTTTTCTGGCCACCTTTAACCATATGTCTTTTGCCATCTTTTTTTTTTTTTTAATTTATCCTAAAACCTAAGTGAATAGTTCTTAATATACCAGGTGTTGAGCCCTTGCTTTACTTGTACTCTCTCAATAGGGGAAGAGAAATTACATGCTGGAATTCCTAGATTGGCCTCACCTGGCTGAATTTTGACATCCTGCTTTTATGGTCTTACTCTGAGTATCTGTAGCAAAAACTCCCCTTCTGTTTCTGCTTCAGCCTCGTGTTCCTGTCTCAGTTCTCAAAGATGATTCTTTGGGTTCTGAAGGATCAGCTCTAGACTAGGAGTCAGAAAACCCAAGCTCTAGTCCATTTCTGTCACTTACCAGCAAATCTATTCCCTTCTCTGGGCCTTGATTTCCTCATCTGTGAAAGAATATAATAAACACACTTGCTTGATAGGATTGTTACAGGAATTAAATGATACAATGTGAGTGAAAGTGCTTTAAACCATAGAGTTTCTTTGTAGAATCTTACAACATTATCACAGCTCTTCATTTTATAGATGCGGAAACTAGGGCTTAGAGAGAGGAGGCTTATTCATTATGATGGTTAATTTTATGTGTCCAGTTGGCTAGGCTGTGGTGCCCAGTTGTGTGGTCAAACACCAGTCCAGGTGTCACTGTGAAAGTATTTTGTAGATGTGATTAACAGTTAAACCAGTAGGTTTAACCAGGTTTTGAATAAAACAGATTACTCTCCCTGATGTGGGTGACCCTCATCCAATCAGCTGTAGGCGTAAGAGAAAAGATTGAGATCCCTAGAATGAATTTTCTCGCTCTCAGTACGTACGTACACACACACACACACACACACCCACACCCTATTGGTTTTGTTTCTCTGGAGAACCCTTACTAATACATTCATTCTTTTGCTCATATGGCAAACAATTATTGGGCACCTACTGTGGGGTCTGTTAGAGCAAATAAGACAGGGTCCCTGCCCTCAAGTAGAGAGCAGACAAGTCACTTCCCAAGTACAGCTTAGTGTGGTCAGTACTCTGATTTGGGTGTACTTTGAGAGCTTTGGGACCACAGTGAAGGAATGCAAAAATGGGTAACCAAGAGCTGTAAGGCAGGAAATGCTTCCTAAAAGAATGATGCTTGAGTGAGTTTTGAAGGATGAATATGAATTAGCAAATCAAAGAGGGGGCCACCCATCTTGGACCCTATGGAGGATGGAAAAGAGTGGCAGCGTTTCCACATGCGAGGCCCCTAGAAGTTCTGGAGCAGTGGGAGTTGCAGAGAGCTGAGTGATGAAACTAGAGCAGTCGGCAGGGACCATTTAGGGGGAAGCCTTGATCCTGAAAATCACAGGGAACCACACAGGGGATTAAAGCAGGATGACGGAGATCTGTGTTTTAGAAAAATGTCTCTGGCTACTAGGCGACCAGGAGCAGCAGTCCAGTGAGGAGCCAAGGGAGGCCTGAGGTAAGGTGCAGGGATGCAGCAGAGGGATGGCAGTGTGATGTGATCACTCACTCAGTACATATTTGTTGAGCATCTGTTACGAGCCAGGCACTCTGCTGTGGGGATCCATGGGGAACACAGACCCTGCTGCTGTGGAGCTTGGTAGTGGAACTGAAAGGATTTGGTGTTGACCTATGGGAGAGGAGTGGTCAAAGACGACTTCAAGTTTTCTTGCCTGAAATAAGTAACCACTGAGATGGCAGCACTGGAGCAGGAACAAGTTTGGGAGTCAGATGAGTTCAGTTTGGGGTTTGTATACAGAGTCTGAAGTGGTAACACAAGATGAAACTCCTGGAGACTACTGATCTGTTAGTCTGAGGGGCAAGAGAGCTATAGGCCTGGGAGAAAGATTGGGAAGAAGCTGGGGGGTGAGGGATGGGTTTGGGGAATGAAGTCATGCAGGAAGAACAGACTTCAGGTTAAGGACCTGGAATTGTTGGCAAAACGTTGTGTGTTTGGATCAGGTGGGTTCCGCCATCCTGTGGAGTAGATCCATAGCTGTCATAACATTCTCAAAGGGGAGAAAATATGTGCCCCATCCCCAATTATGAACCACTGAGATAAAATGGGGTGAGCAGATGGCTAAAAATGGAGCCCCAGGGAATGGCAACATTTAAAGTGAATCAGAGGAAGAGGCACCTGAGAAGAAATGGTCTAAGAAGGAGGAAACCAGAACAGCGTACTATTATGGAAACCAAGAGAGGGGAGTGTTCCAAGACAGTGGAGGTGCTCTGCCATACCCCCAGAGCAAAGAGGACAGGGAAAACAGATCGTTACAAGCAATTTGATTTGGAGTTGACAAGATAGCTAGAGAAGAGGCTGACATAGAAGGAAGCTGTTTTAATATCAGAAGAACCATGACATGATGTGTTACAAGGAACAAACCAGAAGAGAGGGAAAGCCATCTCTGGCCACCAGGGCTCCAGGCTGCATCAGTCCTCACTCTTTAGGAAAGCAGTGGCCATTCCAACTCAACAGCGGCTAATAAGGAACAAGAGGAAGCCAACTGACAAGCAAGTGAAGGCAGCCCTGAGCAGCTCTGCATGTAGGCTTGTTCAGAAGACTCAAAACCTTAATCCCAGGAGGAACAGCCAGTGACCTGGGAGCTGTGCAGCTTGAGAAGCCTCAGGGGAAGATGGTTAACTGTTTTCAGAGGAAAGACTTTTCTGGGGCAGAGGGAACAGATATGCTTCATGGTTCCAGAACTAATTAGAGAGAGATTTGATTTGGTAGCAGAAGAAAATGTCTAAACTTGCAGCTATTAAGAGAGGTAGTAAGCTCCTCTTCTTCAGAAGTGTGCAAATAGAAGCTGGGTGATTATTTGGCAAGGGTGGTACACAGACAATGCAAACATCAGGTGAGGTTTGGATTAGATGACCTTTCCAGGCTTGGGATCTCTAACACTTATCAGATTTCCCTGGTCATCTCAAAAGTTTTTGTGAAATGGTCAAAAAGAGTGTTTTAATTCATTTTATTAAAAAATTATGCCACATAATGCTCATGAGGTTCAGAACATACAGGGATAACAAGATAGCTAGTGTTGTAGCACTTGGAAGGGAAATTACTGCCTTAGAGTTTGGATCAGTGGTCCCCTGAAGTTCCCAAATGTCACTCAAGGAGCCTGTAAAAAAACGCAGGTAAACTCTACCCCTCCATTCTAATTCTGAAACAAAGAGTTTTTGTTTATAAACCAACAAAGTAGGTAAAATGGAATCATAAAAAATAATTCAAAAGAAATCAGAGAAAAGGAAAAAGAAGGAAGAACAAATGGGGCAAATAGAAAACAAATAACAATATGATTTCAATCCTATCAATAATCACAATAAATGTAATGTAAATGGTCTAATATCCCAATTAAAATGCAGAGGAGACTGAGAGATTGAATAAAAAAGCAAGACTAAAAAAAAAAAAAAAAAGGAAGACAACTCAATGCTGACTAAAAGAAGCACATTTTAAATATAAATATACAAATAGGCTAAAAGTAAAAAGATGGAAAAATGCACCATGATGACATTAATTAAAAACAAAACTAGTGTTGCTAAATTAAAATCAGACAAACAGATTTTAGAACAAGGAATACTACCAGATATAAAGAAGATCAATTAATAATGGTAAATGGGTCAGTTCATCAAGGTGATATAACAATCCTAAATGTTTATATATCTAATAACAAAGCTTCAAAATGCATGAAGCAAAAGCTAATAAACCTGCAAGGAAAAATAGACAAATCCACAATTCTAGTAGGAGATTTCAATACCCCTCTGTCAATAACTGACAGAACAAGTAGGCAGAAAATCAGCAAGCATACAGTAGACTTGAGCAGTGCTATGCACTAACCTGGTTTATAGAATCTCACAGCAGCAGAATACACATTCCTCTCAACTACACACAGAATGGTGTATTTCTAGCAAGATCAACAAAGAAAGAAAGAGAAAAGACATCAGTAAAAGTGTTAAACCTCCAGCTACACTGATCAGGAAAAAAAGAGTGCAGACACCAATCACCAATATCAGGAATGAGAGAGGCAGTATTACAGGTTCTACAGCTGTTAAAAGGATGATAACGGAGCATGACAACCAACTTTGTGCCAATAAATTCAACAACTTTCAAGAAATTGATAAATTCCTTGAAAGACATTATGAAAGTTCACTCAAGAAGAAACAGATAATCTGAATATTCGTGTATCTATTAAAGAAGTTCAATCTGTAGTTCAAAACCTTCCCACAAAGAAAATTCCAAGCCCAGATGGCTCCACTAATGAATTTTACCAAACATTTAAGAAAGAAGGAATATCAAGTCTACACAAACTGTTCCAGAAAACTGAAGAGAAAGGAACAATCCCTACCCATTCTGTGAGGCTAGCATTACTCTCACAAAGACATTACAAGAAAAGAAAAATGCAGGCCAATATCCCTCATGGACACAGATGCAAAAAGTCTGAATATAATTTTAGCAAACTGAATCTAACAATATATATAAAAAGGATAATACATTGCAATCCAGGAGGATTTATCACAGAAAAGCAGGATTAATTTAACATTTGAAAATCAACTTATATAATTCATCACATTAACAAACAAATAAAACATACATTATCCCAATAGACACAGAAAGCAGTTGACAAAATTTGACATCAATTCTGATAGAAACTTTCAACAAAGTAGGAATAGAAGGAAACATCCTCAACTTGATAAAGGCCATCTATAAAAACCCACAGCTAACATCATCCTTAATGGTGAGAGACTGACTGCTTTCTCTTCAAGATCAGGAACAAGGCAAGTATGTCTAGTCTCACCACTTCTAGTCAACATTGTAAATGGCCACTGAAGTAAGAGAAGAAATAAAAGGCATCTAGATTGGAAAGAAAGAAATAAAACTGTCTTTATTCATATACGATATGATTATATGTGTAGAAAATCTGATGAAATCTATGAAAAAAGGAAATCTACTAGAATTAATAAGTGACTTTAGCAAAGTTAAATGATTACATATTGATGTACAAAAATTAACTGTATTTTAATATATTAACAATGAAATACGGGGAGCTAAAATTTAAAAATACCACTTTCCATAAAAAATATGAAATACTTAGCGGTAAATCAGACAAAGGAAGTACAAACTTTTACACTATATTATAACATTACTGAAAACTATATTATGACATTGCTAAGAAAACTAAAGGAGAACTAATGAAAGGAAAGAGCTAATGTAATCATAGATGAGAAGACTCAAAATGGTTAAGATGTCAGTTTTCCCCAAACTTGATCTGTAGTTTCAATGTAATCTCAATCAAATTCCAGCAGAACTTTTCTATAGAAATCAGCGAACTGATTCTAAAATTCATGTGGAAAGGCAAAGAATCTAGAAGAGCCAAAACAGCTTCGAAAAAGAACAAAGTAGGAAGAACTAACACTACCTGATTTCAAGGCTTACTATAGAGCAACAGGAATCAAGACAATGTGGTATTGGCATCAAGACTGACAAATAGATCAGTGGAACAAACAGACCATAAATATATGAATTACTGGTTTTTGACAGAGATGCAATGGCATTTCAATAGAGAAAGGATTGACTTTTCAACAAATAGTGCCTGAACAACTGGATTCCATGCGTAAAAACAAAACAAAAATTTTTGATTCATTCCTTGCCCCATATATAAAAAAAATTAATTCAAAGTGAATCATATACATAATTATAAAATCTAAAACACTGAGATTGCCTCAGAACTGGAGAAGTCAGGACAGATGTTCAACTCTGTGAAAGGACTCTGAAAGCACTCATGGACTTCCCTAATGCCTCTTCTTCCAGCTGTATTATGGACAGGATAGCTGTTCCAAATGGGAAATACTGACACTATAAGCAGTGTGTCTACGTTATACTTACAGTTCTATCCAGTTCTGTCTAGGTCACAGCAGAATTCCCTTCAGCAGTTTCACACTGAATATCTGATTCCAAAACAGAGTAGTTCAACATGGAGGACAAGGCACTGGACACTCCTGGATTCTTTTTCTAGGCTTTAAAATGCTTCACTGAACAAGTCTAGTTGCTCAATTTCTTTGCTGGAATCTCATCACTAGTTAAATGAATTCAGCAGTATTAGCTTCAAAGTGATATTGTGAAGCTCACTTAATGAATGTCTTATTTATAAATCCTTACAAAGAATTGTTTTACCTCAAACCTTCAGGATGAAACCAAATTGAACTTGAATCTTTTTGTGTTAATGGCTTTTCAAAGAGTCTCTTTTTCTCCCAGTGGAGAAATCAGCATAAACACTATTGGAATTTATCTAAACAGAAGAATGGGGCGTTTTTATCATTCCACAATAAAATGGAATTTTTCTTGGAAAGGAAAAAAAAAGGCCTAAAACAATAAACCTTCCAGAAGAACATATAGGATAAAGTCTTTGTGACCTTGGGTCAAGCAATTGCATAAATACACCAAAAGCAAGATCCATAAAAGAAAAAATTTGATAAATTGGACTTCATCAAAATGAAAAACATTTGCTTTTTGATAGACACTGTTGAAAGAATTAAAAGATAAGCCACAGACCGGGAGAAATATTTGCAAATCTTACATCTGATAATGAGTGTGTATTTATAATATGTAAAGAACTCTCATAATCCAATAATGAAAAAAACAATCAATTAATAAATTTTAAAAGATTTGAACAACTCTTCACCAAGAAAGATAGATGGATAGCAAATAAGCATATGAAAATGCTCAATATCATTAGTCATTAGAGAAATGGAAAATAAAACCACAATGAGATGCTACCACACACCTATTAGAATAGCTAAAATTAAAAAGACTGAACATACCAAATGTTGGCAAGAATATAGAGCAACCAAAATCTCATACTCCAGTGGTGGGAATGTAAAGTGACACAAACCACTTTGGAAAACAAGTGGTATCATAAAAGTTAAACATACACCCACCACAGACAGCCATTCTACTTTCCAAGATAAATGGAAACGTATGTCTATATAAAGACTTGTACATAAATGTTCAGAGCAGCTTCATTTGTAATAACCCAAACTGGGAATAACCTAATATCTATTAGCAAATGAATGGACAAGTAAAGAGTGCATCTCTTCAGCCTGGAATTCACAAATTATGGTACATTCATACAATGGAATACTACTTAGCAATAAAAAGGACTGACTATGGACATGTTACTACATGGATAAATCTAATAATAGTTATTCTGAGGGAAAGAAGCTAAGGAGACCAAAAAAGAAAAAAATATATATGCTGTAAGATTCCACTTATGTAACAGTCTAACATTCTAGAAAAGTGCCAACTAACTTGTACTGATAGAAAATAAATTAGTGGTGATTTGAGAATGGGAGTGAGGATCAGGGAGGGGTGCAAGTGAGGGATTACCAAGGGGCACAAGGATTCTTAAGGATGATGGACATGAAAGTATGTGTCAAAACTTATGAAAGTGTATATTTTAAATATGTGTAGTTTATTGTTTGTCAATTATACTTCATAAAGCTGTTTAAAAATACTCACTATACACTTAAGACCTGTGCATTTCACTGAATGTAAATTACAACTCAATAAATATTAAAAAAAAAAGACTCAGAGAAATCACTTCTACCTGGCCTGGAGTTGCTGAGTGGCCCTCAGAATCCCAGTGACAGCCACCATGCAGTGCCACTCTGGGCTGGTCCCTTCCCTCTCTGCCTCTCAGGGAAGCAGTATCTTCCTATCAAAAGCCTGGCTGGGTTCTGAGCTCCTTACCTGCTCTGATGTCTGTGGTTCAGTGAGTCCTAGGATGAACTGAGAGTCCCAGACAAACAGTGATGGCAGAAGGTTAAACCCCACCAGACTTCTAGCCCAAACCCTGGGGGCAAGGCTGAGCCACTTTAAATTCCATTCATCTATCCCTGTGTGTTTGCACAGCAAAGAACCTGTTGTATTTAAGGTACTGATCTTAGAGCCGGGGCCAGGGAGGCTGGAAGATGGCAAATATTGACGCTGGCTGCCTGGGTTCTTGCTGCAGGTTGTGGCATTAAATCCCCCGCTGTGCTGATGTGAACCAGGGGAGGGGCCTGGCTGGCCGCCCTGGGCTCTGTGTCTTTCTGGACCCAGCTTATGGAATGCTGTTTGGGAGGCTGCTACATACAACACCTGCTTCTTTCTGAAAGAAGAACCAAATAAACCAGAAAAGAACAAACACCATTCTTCTGCCAGAACCAGCCACCTCCCGTTTACAGGCTGTTGCCCCCTGTCTTGGGCTCCAGCTTCCTCTTCTAGGGAGTCCTGGCTGAGAAAGAATGAGCCGTCAAGGAGTGGGGATGGTGGGTTCTGGATCCAGGCCTATCAAGGTTTGACCCAGGCTCCACTGGAAGCATTCAAGCAGAGGCTGAAAAACTTTAAAGCAGGAGAGGCAATTCCTACTCAGAGATAATGGTATGTAGACCCCACTAGACAATCTCGAAGGCTCCTTCCTGCTCTTGTGTACTTGGATTCATAGCTCACATGCAGGGTTATCAGTCCCATTCCAACCAGCCTCCCACTCTGGCCTGGGTGACCCACTCAGGGTCCAGGACAGGAATATTCGTCGGACCAATCAGAGCAGTGCTGCACGTGATCCTGGCAGAGGCGCCTTGGAATACAGCTGCAATATCTGAAGACAGTCGAGGGGCAACGCCACCACCCAGGGCTGCAGAGCGGGCACGTACTCACTGAGGAGACAAGAGCCGGCAGAAGAGCCGCTGCTGTGTCCTGGAATGCCCCATGCACCAGGGCACTCCCTGAAACCTACCATTGCCTCCCAGAGCCCCACCCTGCCTGACATGGGTTGACTGTATACCTTATTTTCCTGCAGAAGAGAGAAACTAGACTCCCCAGCTCATAGGCTGTGTAACCTCAAGCAAGTCTCTCACCCTGTCTGAGCCTCAGTTTCCTCATCTGCTCAAGGCTGTTGTTAAGGAAGTCAGGCAAAGTGCCAGGCCCACGGTTAGTGTTCAGATATTAACGGGTGCACGTTGTCTCCCCCAGCCCGTCCTCCTCTATCATCCGGACTCAGCCTTACCTGACTGCTGTTGACTTCCTGGGGGCGCCTCACAAAGTTCCCTCCTTTGCCCTGGACCCTGGGCCTCCAACATTCTTCCCTGCACATTCAGCCTTCACCTGCTGAAACCCTGTCCATTTTTTAAGTCCTGCTTCAATACTGCCTCTTCTAAATCTCCCTTGATTCTTACTCCATCCATACCACCCCTTACAAAAAGAAACCTCCCCAGGTCCCCAGCACTTCCTTTTAGCATCATCATGATATGAGTCCTGGGGTTAGGATGTATGTTCGACTTACAATCTCCCAGCAGAACCTGGCACCCGGCCAGCCCCCAGTAGTGCTCAGAACATGTTTGTGGGTTGAACACCGGGGAAGACATTGGAAGGAAACTCTGAGGTAGTGAAAGAACTCTAGTTTTAGAGTCAGGAGACCTGGGTTTACACCCAAGCTCCCTTCTTCTCACTCATTGTATCCCTTCTCCCCAGTCTCTCTGGCCTCAGTTTGCCTACATATAAATTGGGGCCAGTGATTCCTGCCCTATATCCCTTGTAGGGTTGTTGAGTGGTGCAGAGATGAGGGAAGCCCAGGTTCAAACCCCAGTTTTACCATGCTCATACTCCTCACAAGACTGTGCTCTGGGCCTCAGTTTCCTCATCTGTGCCCTTGAAGGTAAATTCCCCACCACAGAAGAACAACCCTCCAGAAAGAGCCACTTGGGGTGGTAGTGAGCACCTTGCCGCTCGAGACACTCAAGCAGGAGTGGAAAACTTCTTCCTAGGTTGCAAGAAGGGAATGCAGGGGGAACCGCGGAGATTCTCTGGTCAACTTCTGCCCTATGGCCAATGCCTGGCCACCTGCCCCAGCCCAGCCTGCGCCCAGACCCCCACCTGGGCTCAGTTCGTCTGAGCAGTCCCCGCAGTTGTTGATCCCATCACACTTTTGGTCGGAGTAGATCCAGGATGCGGGGTCTCCACAGCGCTCCACGAGGAAGCTGGGGAGGCTCTGGGGCACATCTCCTACAGAGGGACAGATGAGGCATGGAGGAAGTCCACATCTGGCTACCACTGTCCAGGGCTACCTGGAGGTGGATTGTCTTAGCCACCCTGGCAGCTGTCAAACTTGGGGTCATTACACATCCATGCCAGGAAGGGCACAAGGAGAAGGTTTCTTGGGAAGAGGTCAGCCCAAGGGGACAGAAGGGTCCTTTCCTTGTACACCCAAAAGGATGCTCAGAGCCGCCTTGCCTTTCCGCACTCCCTCCCTCCCTCCTCTTGCACCTGCCTTCCCACTCCACACCATTGCTTGCACTATTCTTCCCTCCAGAAATGTCCTCCTTGACACCTGTCCAAAACCATTCCACCTACAAGTCCAGGTTCAAGTTCTTTCACCTCCAGGAAGCCTCCTCTGACTAGAACATAACAGGAATAAATATGAAGTCTTGCACTTGGGCCCCAGAACTCGGGTGATGTGGGTTCACATGCTTTGTGAGAGGGAGTCAGAGCACCCTTGCGGAAAGTGAGTTCTGTATTAGGCAGCAGTGTGATAGGGCTACCAGAAATTAACACAAACTCAGGCCACATCACTAGAGGTATAACCCAGACCGGGAAGGGGAAAAGCCTTTGTTCCTTGGACTGACCAGAGCCAGCCAGAATTGTCATGGATGCTTCTGGAACCAGTCCAGGGAGAGGGACATGGGCAGTTGGTATGGGTTCTGTGGAGTGCCGGTGGAGTGGAAGACCAGTCACAAGGGAGTGACTGGGAGTTCAGAGGGTGGCCGGGGGAAGAGGACACTTATGGTGGGCAGGAAAGCAATCTCAGAATCCATGCAGCACCATCATTGTGGGAAGCAGATGAAAATGTGGCTCATGGTGGGCAGAGGCTGATGAAAGGGCAGAGCTGGGACCAGTCAAGGATACAACTAGCAGGGAGGCAGCTCCAGAGTCAGTACAAGGGAGACACTCCCAGGGAAAAACCAGGCAATGATGAGAGCAGCTGCCTCAAATTGCAGTGAGCTCCCCACCTGCCAGGAGTATGCAAGTAGAGGCTGGGTGGCAGGGGGGATTTGGGCATGAGCCAGGACATGGACTAGATGAATTGTAAGATCTCTTCTGGTCTTGAGGGCCCAGGATGCAATGACCCTCCCATAAGCTACCCCACCCCACCCACTCCAACCCACTGGGCTTTCCTGCTCCTCTATGCAAAGTGCTATACTCCTCTTTCTTGAGAACTGTCAGGTCCCTAAAGTCTGAGACTTGACCTTCCCATTCATTCATTCATTCATTTCATCATTTATTCAGTAAATCATTCTGGATACCTCTCTGTGCAGTACCCTGTGCCAAGCACTGGGCCCCAAGAGCAAACTGACTAGGTTTGCTCCAGAGGAGTTCACAGTCTGATGGGGGTGGCAAACATGCCCATGAGAGCAACAACCAATATGACCAGGGCTGGAACACAGAAAATCACAGAGGCTGTGAGAGGCCAAAGGAGGGACTTTAATCTAATTTGGGAGTCAGGGGAGGCTTCCTGGAGTGGGTAACACTTGACCTCTGCCTTAACGGTTGAATACAGCTTCTCTGGGCATGGTGAGGCCCAGAGTGAAGGCTTTCCCTAGTGTGGGCGCAGATGTGTGCGTGTGACTGGGACAGAATGGGGGCGGGTGTTTCTGGCAGTGAGCACCCTGTAAGCAGAGGCCTGAGAACATGAGGAGGCCTGGTATATTCAAGGTGGTCAGGCTTCAGGATGGCCGCAGGGGGAGCTGGAGTTGGGGGCAAATCCAAAGGGGCCCTGGAGTAGGTACTCACGGCACAAGGCCTCCTCCTCATCCTCGCCGTGGGCACAGGTGCGGACGCCGTCACAGACCCTGCTGGCCGGGACGCAGCTCCTCCGGTCATGGCACAGGAAGCCTGTCCTGTTCATCAGTGTCACACAGGCCTGGGCCCCTAAGTGGGCAGGGTGAGCCCCAGAGGGGTCAAGGGTGGTGCTCACTAGAGCATTACCAAGTTCTCCCCGCTGAGCCCCACCCCAAGCTGTGGTGAGCTGCTGGGGCCGTGGGGAGGACACTGGGCTTGGCACCAGAGATGGGGTCCAAGCCCCAGCTCTACTTCTTGCCAGCTGTGTGACCATCGTGAGATGACCTGACCTTTCTGTGCCTCAGTTTCCTTGTCTGCAAAATGGGGATCATAGAACACTCCGCCAGGGAGATGATTACATAAGGGCCTGTGTGAATAACCCTAGAATGTAGAATGTGCAGGGTAAGTCGTGGTTCCCGCCTTTACTGAAAGCTTACTGATCATCTCATGGGAAGTGCCTGAAGACAGCTCCAGTCAATGAAGTGGCTTTCAAGATGGGGCTCCTGGTGCAGATGAGGATGTCAGAAGCAATATACTGGGGCCGGCCAGGGACCATTATGCCAGAATCCCTTACATTTGCAGGTTGCAAAGCACTTTCACATTTTTTATTGTATTGTTTCCCTAAACACCCCTGGGAAGTGTCATTATTCGACCTATTTTATAGATGAGAAAAGTAAGACTGAGAGAGGTGCAGCAGGCCCAGTCACACAGCTAATAACCCAGGCCTGCTGCCGTGGCTCCTTCCCGAGGCCGGGCCGCATTCCCAGTGTCCAGGAATGGTGGGAGCCATCTGACTGTGTCCATCCTGCTGAGAGATTTTCCTTCCATCTCACAGGGGGAACGCCCAGCCCTAGGGCTGCCCAAAGAATCAGAGGAGAGAAACTGGTAGAGGAGCTGGGACGTCAGGCGCCACAGACTGTGCACGTGTGTGCACATGCCTGCGTGCAGGTTGGAGATGGGAGCAAGTTTGTGCCTGTGTGTTTGTGCACATGTGAACCACGTCTCATCTCCTGGAACTGCCTCAGCCAACATGAAGGGTCGATCCTCAGAGACACTCGCACTGTCACACACACATACATACACACATCGACACACTCTCACATACACAAATAAGCCCACATACGGGCACACACTCTCACACAGATGTATATCTGCATGCAGACACATGCACACACACCAAGACACATACACACTCACAGACACACACACACAGGCAACTTCTCACGTGTTCACATCTACCCTCAGTGCCCATGTTCCCGTGCAGGCATGTAGGGTACTGTGGACTGTGCCCCCTACCCTCACCTTTCCCCCTCACACCCTCGCCTGGCTACAGAGCCTTCTCTCAGAAAGGTAGCCCTGGTGACTCCCCGTCCCCAGCTTAATGCCTTCTCACGGCTCTCCGGATGGTGACCTCCCTCTCTTGTGTAGCCTTTGAGGCCCTGGGCCCCTGCCCCACCTGCTGCTCCTGCCCTTCCGGTCCATTGGCCTTCTCTTTACATTTCCTCCCACCCCAGGGACTCAGCACATGGTGTTCTTTGTGTCTGAACGCTTTTCCTGCCACCTCCTCTACTAAACAATCCTACTTTCCCTTCCTACCTCAGCCCCCTTTCATTTCTCAAGGTGCCCATCCTGACTCCTAGACTGGGTCAGAGCCCCTGCTCCAGACTTACAGAGCCCCATTACCCATGGCTTAATGTGCTTATTGGATTAACGTCTGTGTCATTCTCCAAACTGTTAGCTCCATGGGGCAGGTTCAGTGTTGGGGCTCACCATGAAGCTGGACCTCAAGAATGTGTCGGACATGTCCCTGTCCTCTGTGGTGAAGGCAGACACACAGATGGACAGCACCACTCAGGGCAACTAGGCTGGGGAAGAGGAAGTATGAGATCTATGCGAGCTCTCAAACCAGGCAGGCAGGCAGAGAAGGCTTCCTGGAGGAGGTGGCAACAGAGCCAGGACTCTCAATAGCTCATGTTATAGATATGCAAATGGAGGCTCCGAACTGTGTATATGTCAGTGTCTGTGTATGTGTCCACAGGAGGAATTGTCCAAAAGTCACTTCGTGGAGAAGCCAGGCAGGGTCAGGTTTCCCCCATCTCTCTGAGCCCCCCAACCCCTCTGAGCAAGTTTGACCCCACCCTCTTGCCCACCCTGACCTGGCGTGCGTGGTGGGGGTCCAAGGATGGCGACCAGGGCAATCAGGGCTGCAAGAGTTGCCAGCAGGAGCAGCAGGAAGGCTGAGAGGAAGGCTCCTCGGTGTGAGCAGCAGAGAGGGCTGCAGTCTGCTGTGTGGGTGGGAAACCAGTGATGCAGCAGCCAGTGCTGGGGCCCGGGACCACTCCCCCCACCGTCCTGACCCTTACAAGCGGCCCCTCCTCACTGGCGTCTTGGGGGCAGGACAGGATTCCCTGGAGGAGAGGGCTCCCAAGCCCACCATGGTTCTCTCAGCTCTGCCTGTGGGCCCACCCCTACCAAACGCCAGTCCCTGGCCCAGGTCTAGTAGCTGGGGCATGGCAGTCGGGGTGAGTGTCCCAGGTCTCTGCTCTACCCCTCACCACCACCACCACCCACTGTCCTTCCATGAGGCTGTCTCCTCAGGAGGCAAGGAGAGATGGACACCTGCTTATTGAGCCCCTACCATGGGACAGGAACTAAAGCAGGCTCTTCATAGACATTATTTTTATTTTTCAAGACAATATTTATTTTACAGATGAGGAAACTGAGGCTCAGAGAAACTGAGGCTCCAGGTGACCTCATGAGGAGCCGGGATGTGAATCTGCACCTGTATGCCGCCAAAACCAGTGCCCTTTCCATGATGCGAACTGATTGTTCATTCTGAAGCCACTAGGATGCTGGTTGGAATTCCAGTTCCACCACTTCCCAGCTGGGCCAAATTGAGAAGCCACTTTACTTCTCTGTGCTTGTTTCCTCATGTGAAAAATGGGGATAATAATCCTGCCTTAGAGTTGTCAAGAAGATTGACTAGGTACTATACTAGTAAGTGCTATAAAGGTTTTAGCTACTATTAGTGTTTTTTGAGCACCTACTACGTGCAATTCTACATCTTAAATACTGTGGAAATGACGGTGATAGGTGATGTCCTCCTCCATCAACTTACTTTTCCCTTTTAATTTTTGCTTGCTTGTGAAATAATGAAAGAAAGTTTTATTAAGGACCTACTAGGTGCCCTGCTCTATAGAGGATACAAATGCAGTCACAGCTCAGACCCTTGCCCTCCAAAACTTGCAGTTGCACTTAGAAGACAAGGTGTGGACAGGTGAAAAGAAGAGTATGGGCACACCTGCTGTCCTCTGGGGCACAGTTATCTCTGAGAGGTGGGCAGGAGTAGAAGACAAGGTGTGGACAGGTGAAAAGAAGAGTATGGGCACACCTGCTGTCCTCTGGGGCACAGTTATCTCTGAGAGGTGGGCAGGAGTGTGTCTGATGCATCTGTGTCCTCAGCCTCCAGCCCAGAGGCAGGCACACCACAGGTGCTTTGTGAATACTCTGACCTAGAGATCCAGGAGACAGGGGAAGGCCCCAATTCAGGTCAGTAAAGGTTGTTTTCATACAGTCCACTCGCATGTCCAGAGCTGCCTACTCTGTGCTCACCTGTAGTCAGACCTGTGCCTGTCCTCCTGCAGCTCACGGAGCGAGGTGGCAAGTGTGGTTAAGGTAGTGTGAATAAGGTATGACAGGTATTTAGATGCGTGAAGGGGGTGGGATTTCCACAGGCCGGTGAGGGGAAGGGGTGAGGAGAGGGCATCCCAGGTAGAGAGCCCAGGAGGAGGAGAGGCCTGGATGGCACGTGGGGACAGCAGGTGGCCTGGTGTGGCTGGAGCCTGGGATGGGTGTGCGTTGGAAAGGGAGACGACGGCAGGAGATGCCACATAAATCTAAAACCCTTATTCCCTGCAGCCTTTGTCAGTGGCTCCCTTGTAAACTCTGGTAACCAGGGAGACAGCAAACGGGAAGCCCAGCAGGGAGAGGCGTCCGGTGCCAAGCAGCTGCTCCTCAAATATTTGCGCATCACAGACCGCAGGCGGGTGGGGTCACGGGAGAGATTCGGGTCCACGCCTAGGTGAAGGCTGCCCTTCAAAGCCAGGAAGCCCTTAGGTGCCCATTCCCTGAAACAGGCAGGAAAAGGAGGCCCTTGTTCCACACCCTGCCCGCAGTGAGTCAGGCTTGACATAAACAAACGTCAGTGTGGAGCAACTAAGGCCCTGGGACTCGGCAGCCGGAGGGAACCCAGTTCGAATTTGATCCCTGCCTCCTGCCTCCTGCCTCCTGCCTCCTGCCTCCTGCCTCCAGTCTGTGTGGGATCCCTGCTTGGCCGAGCCACCCAGCCTCCCTGTGCCTCAGCTGCCTCATCTGTCCTTGCCCCCCAACAGGAGCCCCCTGAGAGAGGTCCCCGGGGTTGAAGGAGGCCCCACAGTGCCGGGCACATAATAGGGGCTTGATTCTTGGTAGTTATTACCAGTAGCTACCTAAATGATCAAATGAGGGCCAAATAGGGCACACAATAAGTGCTCAATAAATGTGTTCCTTCCTTTATTCCATAAAGGTAAAGCAAAATGTCCTGGTCACATGGTGAGCCAGTGGCAGAGAGCAGGTGCTAAGTAAGTATGTGATCCTGCCTACTTTATCCCATGGAAGTAAAGAGAATGACTCAGGTCACCCCCTGAGCCAGGGATTTGACTCCAGAGCTCTTTCCTCTGTAGGTTACAGGGGGCCCACTCTATGTGTATGTAGTGCATACAGTAGGTGCTCAACATGTGCTTGTGCATGGAGAGAATGAACAACCCTATTAAGCACAGGGTTGTCAGCTTGGCTGGCCAGGAAACTGGGGGTGGACGACTTTGACAAGGAGGCAGAGGTCTGAGAGACAGTGGGAGCCTCAGGGAGCCCCCTTTGTGTCTCCATGGCAACTGCCCAGCTTCAAGGGACCCCTGCCCCAGGCCCTCCGTCCTTTACCTTCCCCTGCAGGGAGGGCTTCGGTTCCAGCAGCAGCATTGCCATTGCCATCCACCTGCCCAAGAGAACAGAGTGAGGGAGGCTGAGGTGAGGTGAGGTCCCGAGGAGTCAGACTGAAGAGTTTTTCAGAAGCATCACCACTTGGGGGGAGCCACTGGCCCTCCCACTCCAGCATGTTGAACACCCCAGACTCATCATGCCTATTTCACTTTTCCACACCTTTGCCTGCACTGTGCCCTCTGCCTGGAATGCCTTTTCCTCCACCGTCCACTTGGCAAACATTCATCCCTCAAACCAGCTCAGGCTCCTCTCCTCCTCGGAGAGGTTTTCCCTGATGCCCCCTCCCATCATGTCTGTCATTCCCTCCTGGGACCCCTGTCCTCTCCTAGCACTCTCCGCCTGATTTGTGTACTTGGTTCACCTGTTGGGACCCCCTCCCACCTGGTAGAGAGTCTCCAGGGTGGTGGGGGAGCTGAGTCATCTCAGTGTCTCCCCTTTCCTGCCCACTCCCTAGCCCGGAGTTGGTGTCCGCAGGTCTGGAGCCGTCTCAGGGCAGCTCTTACCTGAGGGAAGACCTTGTTCATGTCTCCAGCTCCTCCGGCTCTAGCTCCCAGCTCCCAGCTCCCAGCTCCCAGGTCTAGTCTCCGGGCTCTGAGCATATGTAGAGGACTCAGCGCAGGTTCCCTGCCTTGTCACCAGGGGCAGCCAGGACGCAGGATGGCAGGAGGCCTGGCCTGGCCGCACCCTCCCTGTGGGCAGTCCCCTCTCAAGCAGCCTCCCACATAGAGGGAAGGACAGGAGGGCCCTGCTCCTGCCTGGCCCTCCCCACTCTGCAGTCTGACAGCCACATTCCAAGACTGGAATTCTTATCCCCACGTTACAGGCGAAGAGCCCAACGTTCAGAGACAGAGAAACTGCACTCAAGTCACACAGTGGAGACTTGGGGGAATGTTTAGAACCCAGGAACTTTTCAGAGTGTGATTTTTCCTATATATCAGTGAGGAGACTGGAAGATCTCAGGCCCCCAAGCTGCATGAAGATTCAGGCAGAAATACCCAGAATTAACGTTCCAGTGGCTAAAAAACAGGGGTCATTTTTTCATCGAAGTTTGTTCAATGAAACACATAATCTAGATGGAAAGACTATGCATCTTCCACTAAAATTAGAAAGCAAATATAATTTCAAATTATTTTCTTTTAAAAAGTGGCCATGCACATTTTTATTTTTCCAGAGATGGTGCCTGTGATGAGGGAAGGTTGGGTGCAGGTGGCTTACCTGAATAACCCCTTCTCCTTTGGACATGAGATCAGCAAATCTCAGCTTGAGTCAGACAGACCTGGGTTTTTATCCCAATTCTGCCAAATTAATACCTACCTAATCTAAGGTGGCAAGGCACAGCCTTTCTAAGTTCCTCATCTGAAGAACGGGGACAGGAATATTTATCTTAAAGAGCTGTGGTTAGAATGAAGACTTCCCATAGTGTTCTGCACCTTTGGAGGGTACAATATTGTTTCTGGATGCTTTGATTTGTTTATAATTACAAAGGGATCTGCTTGTGGGCTGGGACTGCTTCTTAGCCAGGGCCCAACTCTGGGTTGGACAATGCTAAGTGGGCACCACAACTAGACTGGCCCAGAGACCTGAGAAACTGGCTCCCAGACCTGCCTAAAGGGGAGGCCCAGTCCCTGCCTCAGCTTTTATCACTCCTCCCCTATGCCTTACATAACTCTGAGCACCCTGGCTGGCTGCCTCTCCTTTCTGAGATTCAGCTTCCTCAATTCTAAAATGGAGATGTTAACCCTCACCCAGTTTTCCTAGAGGATGTTGCAGGGACCCACCTAAGGTGATAGTGTGAGTGCTATAAAGAGCTTTGCAAAAGTCATAGGGAATCAATAGACAAACTTTATTGTGAAATATCTAAGTAGACACTATTACAAGGTAGTATTATAATAATGCTTAGTGCAGATGGTCCAAACTTTACTGACGTTTACATACTTAAGCATTATGAAATTATCAGCTGTGGGGCTCCAGTAATGACTGCACGATGTAGTATATATCTTGAGGTAACATTATCAAGAGCTTTTGTTGAAACCTCTCAATTCTAATCAGTTGCTGATTTCTTTCCACACAAGCCTTGAATTATTGCTGCAGTGTTGCAAAACAATGCAAGTATAAAAAGCACACAAGAAACAGTAAAATAAGCCCAAATAATTTAGAACTGAACAAGCAAACAAAAATACTTAACTCTTAAAATGACAAAGTAAAATTTGATAACCTCTACCAGGGGTTCAGTAAACATAGATGAGAAAAAATTTTTTCATTAACTGCTAGCTGAAATATAGCATTTCCTTCAATTATGAACACAGGTAACAATCGATAGTACTATTAGCAGTACCTGTGTCTTTATTGCCAATAGAAATCAGACATGTAGACATCATATTGCAGTTGTTGCAGATATTTTGAAATAAAATTTGAAATTACTTTGAAATTCCAGTAGTTTTAGAACCACCACTCGGCCTTATTTTATGTGTTAATAAAGAAGTACATATATGTATATATGTAAAATTTTTAAAATACCTTGACTGTATTTTAATATAATTGGTTTCCTTTGCAATACTTCATATTTAGTTTTATGCATGTGAAAACATTATTCTGAGGAGTCCATAGGCTTCACCAGATTACCAAAAACGTCCATGGCATGAAAAAAGGTTAAGAACACCTGCTTGAAACAAGTAACTCATGAACATCACAGGAAGAGAATAGTTAATAGTGAAATAAGTAAAGTTGACTTCAACAATTACCCATTTCAGAAAAGGTATACAAACTGTACTTCAGAAATCAATTATTGCAAGGAGTTGGAAAATCCACACTAATTGTACAACCTAGCTTCCCACAGAAGTCTGCATTTCCCACTACCTCAATCTTTTATCTCTGTCACGGTATATACACCTCCTAGTCTAGAAAAAGTAGTCAAGGAAAGAATATTTAAAAAGGTAGCTCATTCTGATTATACTCCTATGGAAACATGACATGCTTAGCAACTGGAAACCTGGTGGGAGGGGCCCAGGAGAACACCAGGTTACTAGAGGCTGGGTTGGCAAACCTATAATTTGAGGGCGGTGATAAGTTGACCTAGCATTGTAGTTTAAAAATTTAGCCCAATGTAAAGACTGGTAAGAAGCTTGGGATCCATAAGGCACTCTTCCCAGTTCGCTTGGCAACACTCAAACTGTGACTAGGACCCAACGACTAAGCTTACCACCCAAACAATAATTTGGAAGGACAGAGAGCCTTGTAGGCAAGAGCTCAAAAATAAATGTGAGATAAAATGAAATAGGATTATTGGACATTAAAGAAAAAAAACAAAAACCTTGGGAAGGGAATGGAATTTCCCATTTTGGTGTGGCTGGATAAACACATAATTTAATAGAGCCTGGAGGTTACTGTAGAGCTAAGATACTGGCCAGCCTCTGGACTTGCCCCTCTGGTCTATCCTGCACATTGTTGTCAAGTGCATTATTCTAAAGCACTGTAACTCTCTTGCTTAAAACTTTTCCATGCTTTCCACCTTTCTCAGGACCAAGTCCAGGTTTATTTTAATAATGTCTTTTTATTATGTGGTCTGCCCAGCCCCACGTATTGCAATGCTTTTTTATGCTCTATCACAGAATGCTAAACAATTTTCAATTCCTTACCTTCTTGTCTCTAGGTCTTTGAGAATACTGTCCCCACTGGCTGGAATACTGCTCCCTATATTTTGCTTTTTTTTTTAATGGAGGTACTGGGGATTGAATTCAGGACCTCGTGCATGCTAAGCATGTGCTCTTCTACTGAGTTATTACTACCTGTCCTGCTCCCTGTATTTTGTTTCGCTTTCCTTTTTTTCTCCAGGTTTAAGCTTGGATATCACTTCCTCCCAGAACCTAAGGGATTCTCCTATGTACTCCCATAGTACTGTATGCTTACCTGTCATAGCACTTATCATATTAATAATAGTGTCTCCTTCAGGTATTGAGCAACGAGAGTTGGGCACTGGGTCTTGTTTGTTGCAGTCCCATCACCTAGCATTAGGCCTGGCACTCAGCCTTACTGGCTGAGTGGTTGTTGAATGGTTAAACTGTGGATCTGTTTATAGGAGAGCTGTCATGTTGTGATGGTGATGGGGACTCTGAGAATGTTTTTACAGATAGCTCCAAAGGTGAGCGGGGCTGATTAACTTTATCAGAAAAGGTCTAGAATCCTCTAGATCAATGATTTCCCTACATGTGGTCTTCAGATACTTAAATCCACAAAATTATATTGGAATTATTTTATATTATTTAAAAAATTGTAATGGGAATGGCACATTTACCTGATAACTAATAACAAGGGATAAAGTTGTTTACTTCTGGCTGGAACATCAGCTCAGAGTAAAAATACCAGGTTTCATATGCTAATCAGCAGCTCAGACTGGCTGATAATGCATCACAGGAATGCAGGAACTTAGGAGCACACTGCAGAGGCTGGGTTGGCAAACCTAGAATTTGAGGACAATGGTCTACCGATCTCTTATCTAAGATTGACAGAGCAGATAATCTGGTAATTTCTGTCATACAAAAAATATATTATATGTAGGAATCCATGAAGTTTTGTGAAAAGACTGGGAATCTCGAGCCTAGATCATTCATTGATTCCTACCTTCTTTGTAATTGCCTGAATCACTTTCTCTTAGACCAGAGACCTGAACCAAGAAGAACCTTAGGTGTTTGGGAGGTTTGATCCAGAGATTCCAGGGTCTTGATAACTTGCCTAAGACCAAAGCAAACTTCTCAATAAGATATTGTGTGGTAGGAAAGAAGGTGATACCTATTTTAATGGAAACAAGTGAAGTTGGGCCCATCCAAGAAGGGCTAAACTGTTACTTTAGAAGAGGACAGTTTTGTTGCTTTTGTTGGAATTTTCAAGCCAAATATTTTCACACTGTATACATTTGTGGGGGTAAATTTTTTTTTTTTTTAAAGCGAAATGCTTTTTGAAAATGTCAGTCTGGTTAATCTTGCTAAAATAAAAAGGCAGGACACAAATATTTGAGTGCCTCCTAAATAATAGGAATGACTGGGTATTTCCACATACAAGGACAATAGGGGAAAGTTTGTCTAAACTTGTATCAGTACTTTCAAAAGGAATGAGGGTATCTCAGGGGTACCTCATTTGGGAAGCAAAGAGAAACAAAACCCAGGGAAGGTGGGAGAATATAGGACAATTACAGAATTGCTCCCTCTTACTGCAATATTCTTTTGTATTATTTTATATAAAGCAGACCTTTCTTAACAGTGAGCTCTCGACTCCTATAAATCTGCAGTATTTTGAACATCCCCCTCAGTTTGCCTCACTGGGTGCATTACAATTAAACCCATGCCTATTTAATGAACGTAAGTATGTACCATGGGTGGCAAATAAGAAAACTGAGTTTTTTTTTTTTAAGGTAACTCCAATCCATTCTTCATGTTTTATAACTGTTTTCTCACAAAAAATTAGAGACTCCTTGACAACTGCTTAGTAATTCCTCCTCTCTTCCCCATCTAGATATGTTCACAAACTTAAAAAAAATTTTTTTTTAAATGAAGTATAGTCAATTTACAATGCTGTGTTAGTTTCTGGTTCACAAACTTTCTATCTTCCAAATCTAGACAAACTACTATTCAAAAAATGGAAACCTATATTTTGTGACCAAAGCCTTACTTGATTAGTTGTATTTTCTTTTGACTCAGAGAAAGCTGATGACTAGGCTGAAGGTAAGTATGTGACTCACTCTTTAGACTAAACAGGACTGGTACTGTTTAGTTACCAGTAATGCCCCTGTGAGTGACGAAAGTATTGGTTTGCAAAGTCATTTAACATTTCATGGTGTAAAGACACTGAATCATGTTAAGACTGTGGTGTTCCATGTTACCTGATGTCACTCATTTTTGTACCTGTATTATTGCAGGTAAAGGAATGATAACAGTTTTTGCCAAGTGAAATCTATACTTAATTCTGCATCTCAAGAGTCTAATTCTTCCTGTCAAAATGAAAAGTTTTCTCTGAAAAAATCTTTAACTTATACTTGATATGCTTTCTAACAGAGAAAAATAGTTTTTTGGAAAGATTTATCGAACCAAAAAACCTATATAGCCTGTGCAAAATAACATAAAATGCACTTATGAGAGGACATTTTTGCTTCAATTTGCTCCCTGATCATCATATAGCAATAAACAGACACAGAACATTTCCTAATTATTTTCTGGGTTAGGAAGGGGTGAGAAGGAAGACCTGGAAAATCAGGAGTATATTAATTCAAGTTTCAGCACATAATTATTCAAATAAAATTTTAATGACTTCGGTTCAATACAACTGAAAATGTAGTGTAGTAAAGGGCATTTTCTGTTAAATTTCAAATTACAAATTGTGGGCCATTTCTGAGCAGAAGCATTATATTCTACTGAGTATTCAGCTTATTAACTAAGGTGATTGACAGTATAATGGTAGGAGGAGGGGAAGAACACTGGTCAGCTCAAAGAATTTGGCTAAGAAAGGAAAACAAACAAAACCAATGCAAATAAAAATTAAAATAGCTACAGATATTAGTAAAATAAAAATACAATCCCAAATAGCCATCTCTTAAATTACTAGAAAAAAATTACAGGTAAAGTTACAGCAAATACAGTCTTCACGATTTGGGTAACTTTATTTGCATTTAATAGTGATTTTTAAGCCCTATATCCAATGTAACCATTTTTAAAAGCACTATGAGGAATGGAAATTTAGATGTCTATTACACTTCTTTTTAAAAAACACTTAAATTTCCGAATAAGCAAGATTCACTTTTGTAGGTAGAGGCCCTGCTTCTTCGTGATCTTCGGTTTTAGATCTAACAACCACAAGAGAAGAAGCTGGATATCTGTTTAGCTTTTGTTCATTTACAAATTCCAAGTCACCATAGATACTCAGCTTCTGCAAAAGACAATCAATGAACATTAGCAATCTGGATAATTAGGAATCTCCCCAAGTAAGTCTTCAAATTACAATTTAATCTGTGGGTATTTGGTTAAAAACAATTTCTGTAAACATCTGAAAAATGAAGAATGCTTTTACTCAAAGTGTTATAGATATGTGATTCGGTTCCCAGCAGATGGCCAAAAAAAAAACTTTTCCACATGTCCCAACTTAAAATATTTATAAGTGTAACAACTGAGAAAAACTGCACAGGCTTCAACAGCGTAAGTGTGGTCATACCAAGAACACAGATCCTGGATGTTTGATGCTTTAAGTGATTAATTCCTTTAAGATTTTAGCTCTCCAACAAAGTGGTCAAATGATTTGGGGTAAGTTTCTCTGCTACCAAATGTTCTAAATTAACATATCTGGAAAATGGTATGTGCTATTTTAAAAGGTTGTGAGTAGAACAAAGAATATACATGAAACACTTTAACACTGATAGAAAGGTCTTTATAAACATATAAAAGCTCAAATTATTACTATCATATCCAAGAAGATAATAAAACAAAAGAATAGAAGCATAAAACAGAATCAGTGCAAAGGTCATAAAACTCACTGATAATCATAATGTCTAATATCTTTTGAAAGTAGGTCTAGTTAGATATAGGTCTGTCTCCAAAAGGTAGAAAAGAAAAGTAAAAGTTTTTACTAAGAAATGGGATAGATTTTGTTGTTAATTCATACGGCAATAAATCTCTGAATCTGTAAGCTAAAAACAGAAGGGATGACATTGACAGGGCAACTGACTAGATCAGAAAGACAGAACCACAGAGAAGAATTTGATGTTGGAAAGGTGCTTTTAAAAGATGCTGAATAAAGAGCAACTTCAAAAGTTAAAGTATCTATCAATACTGATATGTGCTACAACATAGACGAATCTTGAAAACATTATGCCAAGTGTAAAAGGTGTCACAAGAGACCACATATAATGGTTGTCTACAGCTAGGGTGGTGGTGGAGATGCTTGGGAGAAAAATAGGGAATGGCTATGAGTGAGTATGAATTTCCTTTTTGGGGTAATGAAAATGTTGTAAAAGTGATTGTCATGACTTTTCAGATGTGGTCTGCTGCCTACTACTTCAAGGCAATGATGATCCTGCAATAAGGAGGTGGCCCAGTACCTGACACTTACCAAGTAAGAGAATATTTTCCAGACAAATTTAATGGTTGGTGGACTGGACATGGATCTGATATACTGTGGCCTCCTTAAAACCCAGAATTAACGTGATAATTTGCTCTGGGGCACTATGAAAAACTTTCACAACTCTACGTAACAACATTTAAAGACCTTAAAACAGCAACTGGGAACTGTTTAAATGATTTCAAACATCTATAATGGAATAAGCTATCTAGAAGAACAGGGAGAAAGAGTAAAATTTGTGCAGAGAAATGGATGGGAGTATATGGATAACCTCTAACTAGATGTCTAGTGATTTTGTGGCTACTTTATATTCTCAAATTATCAATCAAATAAAGAGTACAAAAGAAGTATTTTCAAAAACGGTAATGGGAAGTTTACCAGCTCAGTATCCTTCATGAAAAAAAGAATTACTTAAGGAGGTAATCCAGCAAAAGTAAAGAGGAATCCAAGAAAAAAAACAACATGCAAGATACAGTAGTAATTGAGACGACTCAGAAAAATGGGATGAAAGCTAGAACAAAACAAAACAAAAGGTCCCATTAAGCAGAGATATTTGGAAGATTCTCCTGGGAAAACTTTAGGTAATTCAGGTTTGTATTTGCTTTTATGTCACTCTAATCAGAATCTTAAAATTTTAAATTTAACATTGCCAAAATGTTAAGTGGTTCTACAAGTCTTCTTTTGTATATATCACCTTAGAAACTGATGTCAATGGGTTTTTTTCAGTCTCAGAGATCTAGGGTGAAGAGAAACACTGTACTCAAAACAGCCAATATACATGGTGGTTAGTACCATAGAAAATTGGGAAATGACTCTTGTGCTGCAAACCTGTAATTCTCATGTGTGTCAGTTCCCATGTGTGTGATTAAAACCACCAAATCTTCTCTTATTCTATTAGTAGAAAGGCTTTGTTTTTCCAGTTAGACAAACAAGGCATTTAAAAAAGTAAATCATATGGCTCAGTCTTCAAATGGTCTAAGGGTTAAAATTAAATTTACCTCAGAGGGAACATACTGCTCCACAGCTGTAGCAACAGTCGCACAGCAAATCCAGAGCAACACCATCACGGAGAGGACAAGAGTTGTGGTTAAAATCCACCCGGAGTTACTGAAAAAAAAAAAAAAAAAAAAAAAAAAAATCAACAGTCATGTTAAAATTTCATAATATAAAAAATAGGTTCTAAATAAAGGTAATCAACCTATATACTTAGTTTAATAATATAATTAAAACTTTATGTATACTACCTTTAAAACTATTTGAATAACTTACTTATAGAAGGAAGTATTATAAGAGCTATTATATTAGGGTGGTTATGGTGTCTTTTCCTTCATTTCTCAAGTTTCTATAACATGGCTATGTAACTTTTATAAATTAAAAAATTAGACATACTAGCTTTTTGCTAAATATATAAAATTAAAGCACACTATTAAAAATATTTTTAAATTACTAAATGAGATAAGGCAAACGAAAGTGTCCTACAAACTGTACACTGTTATACAAATGTCATACATTATTTTTGCAAGGTGTTATGATAATACTTGCTTTAAGAAAACCCAATATCCCAAAGAATTAAGGTACAGAATAGGTTCATTATGAAATGATCATTTGTTTTATAAAAGGATTCACAACAAGCTTCCAGAAGTTAGCTTCTCTAGTATATTTCAAACATTCAACTTGCCACAATTTACTTGTATTTCAGTTTACAAGAGTCTATCTATTATGAGGCATTCTGTATCCATTACAGCATATCTGAAAAAGAGATAGTTATGTTTTTCTTATGATTAAAATATCTTAGGGCAGAAGGACAGTTACAAGAATCAGCAAGTTTTTTTCATAATTGACCTATTGTTTGCCAAACTATAGTTTAAGATTCAAAGAACAAGCAAAAGTCAAGCTATTTTTTAAATGTTAGATTTAAAAGAGTAACATAAAATCTAGTAACATAATGTTAAAGAGCAATAAGTCGCCAACAAGATGACAGGTAGTGCAGTACTGAGAATAAATTGTAATTTAAGATTAGGTAATTATTTAGGTTTCATAAAACTACCAACTGCAACAAAAATCCTAAAATACTGAGAGAAAAACTGCACTTTTTTTGTACAAGGTCAAAGCAGGTTTAGAAATGAAAGGAAGGGAAAATTTAAATTCTCATTTTCTTACCCAGTCTTTAAAAACTCTGTTCAGTAAAAGGCATTAATTTTTAGGTTTTAATATAACCCTACTGGTATCTGATAAAACCTGTCAAGAAACTATTTCTACCATAAGAAATTTCAGGAAGCACGTGGTCTGAACGACTGCAGTGTTACACACTTGAGATAAAACAGTCCACTAGAGTATACACACACTTGTTCACCTCTCCACTCAAGTGCTTGGCCTGTATCTGACACAGTAGATAATTATCACTAAGTGCATGGCCTAGTGTCTGTCTCTTTCTCATTTTTTTTTTTTTGGAAGGGATGGGGTAGAGGTCGAATGGCTGCTGGGGGAGGATTCACACCAGAATTCCTTGGAGGAGTAGAAGTATGCATACTTTGATAAAATCCTCCTCACCCTCAGAAGGCTTGCTATTCCTTCTCAGGAGGGGCATAAGGTACCTATTACCCCCACCTGCCCACTTGCCTTTGCCATCCTTAAGAATCCTCAGCATGAAGACAACACTTAGAACATGAAACTCTCCTTAATCTATAGCCCTTACCTACCTCCCCTAGACTCCAGTGTGCCCATGTAGATAAAAACAAAAATCCAACCCCCAAATCATTCAGACACACAGATCCCTTGGTATCCCTGGGGCATTGGTTTCAGGACTGCTTCCCTCTCCCATACCAAAATCTGAGGGTGCTCAATTTCCTTATATAAAGTCGTGTAGTATTTGCATGTAACATCCTGCACATCTTCCTGTACTTTAAATCATCTCTAAATTACTTATAATATCTAATAAAATGTAAATGCTATGTAAATATACAGCTGACCCTTGAACAACATGGCTTTGAACTGTGTGTGTCCATGTTATCGGTAAATTTTTTTCAATAAATATACAGTCAGCCTTCCAACTAAATTAATTAAAGCTTAATCAAAATGTCTGGAGAAGCACAAATCTTAACATAAATCAAGGAATCCCAAAAAGAACAAGAATGCTTTTGTGCCATGAGAAAAAACTACCTGCTTGGGTTTTATTAAAGTAGTATTTGTATGACTTTTAAACAAACTAAAACATCAAAAAGTACAACTTTGGTAGGGAAAAGAAAAAAAGTTTTCTACTTTTAGCAGCTAATATAACAAAAAGGACTGAATCTCCCTGATACAAGCCAGATTTTATCTCCTATATACATAAGTGAAGACAAATACATACAGAGAAAGGCATCTTAAAAATCCATCACTTTCTCCATCTTCAAGATAATTCCTGTGTGCTTGTGAACTTCTCATTTGCAGATCTGCTGAAATAACAAGGTACAAGTTTATGATATCCTATATTCCAAAAGCTAGTCTCAAATGACTGTTTCTAGATATATACACTGTACAGATATCCAGCTGTTTTTGTAAGTGTAATGTGATATATTTTATAATGAATAGAAGTTCCTCTGGCACATTAAAAATCCAGTGGATATTATGACACTATGAATTTCGTATTTTATTTTCAAATTCTTATTGACAATGATGCTTTCTGTATAATTATATGTTTGAATGTAATAATAGAATTTGATTTGCTCAAACCTAAAGATGATTTCGTGTTATATTATTATCCATCCACCAAAATAATTAGAAAGTTAATGAAATCATATCTAAAATATGGTATGAGCTAGTATCTTCTAAAAGGTAAGCAGAGCTTTAGCTTGATGTTTATATTCCTGTAAGTTAAAATTCACTTCTAATATAGAAATAAAAATAAAATAAAAACATATTTTCAGAGTAGTTCCACTGTTTGGTTACTTTATTGGGAAATACCCAATACAGAATATTTCATTAGTTCATATTCAAAACATCCTTCAAAGCATAATGTCTTCAAAGCAAAGAACCAGAATAGTTCTCAAAGTGTGGTCCCCAGACCAGCAGCATCAACAAAATCTGGGAACCTTTTAGAAATGCAAATTCTCAGATCCTCTCCCAGAACTGGTAAATTGGAAACTTTGGAGGTGGGGCTCAGAAATCTGTTTTAACAAGCTCTCCAGATCCTAATGCACATTAAAGTTTGAGAACCACAGTTTTAGAAATTATTTGTTCACCTTCCAATAGTGTAAAAACAACAATACAACCAATTCTACCAACTGCCAGATTTAACTGCTAATGTTTTTAACCCCAAGCTACTTAAAATAAAACTTACAGGACATTTTGCTTAATGACGATTCTTTCAAATTTGTAGGCTCCTGCTCCAACTGTGGTGCATACTGGATTTCTGGCTTAGACTAAAACAATAATGAAAGCAATTAAGTCATTTGTAATTCTTAAGCTTTTTCAGTAGTGAGTTCTATAACACATCATCTCTATAAACATTCAAAATGAGAAAAAGTAACAGAAGTATGGTATAAAAAATAAAACACGTTAACCACAATATATTTTAACTGCACCTGTTAAACATTAGACCCAATGCCTTGCAAAGAAACAGATTTCTAGCATCATCAAGTATTTAGTTTAATTTCCTGACAACATAAAAAAAGGAAAAAAGAAAAAAAAAAAAACCAAAGAAGGACAATATACAACATAGTGCATTAAATATCATACCCTGCAAAACTGAGTTCTAATTCTGGTTGATCAGGAATAATTTAGCACACTGCCAAAATTTCTGGCTAAACACATATTATGTCTATTTTTTCTCATCTGAAGCATCCCATTCTTCCCTAAGTATGAGTAATTCATAAATTGCAGCTCAACACTCCATACTTTGTATCTCCAATATAGCACTGATTCTCTGGAGTAGGGGTTTCTAATCACACGTAAATTGACACAAAGAAACAGAGCTAATCTCACATTTAGTCAGGAATGGAGGGCTCCACTCTGAGAATAAACTTAAGCTTTAACTTAAGTAGCTTTCAGACACAGAACTTACTTAAGAATTTTAAGAGAGAAAATTCCTTCTGTGTTTTACTTATTAACAAATTAAGTACAGGGGACGCAAGACTCAGGATGATGCTAAAAATCACATATGAGCCCTATAGTAAGCCACTCAGTTTGGCAATAATAATTAAAAGGTTACTTTAATTATTACCTGAGAGAAAGTGCCTCAACCTAAATCTGAGGAATTTAACAACACAAATTAAAAGGAAGAGCAGCATGGTAGGGTGGTATATGAGCCTTGGAGCTAAAGTAACCCAAGTTTGAAGCCTAATTCTGTTACTTACTGGCAGGGTGACCTTAAACAAGTTGGACTCAAAGTTTCTTCATCAATAAAATAAGTGATAATACAACCTCATGAAGTTGTTTGAAGATTTGAGATAATACATATAAATGCCTGATACAGATGAACCTTCAAGAAATAGCAGCTATTATTATCACATCACATGGTAAATAATGAAGAAGGAGAAAAGTTACTTGTCTAGGAGGCAACAGGCTTCTTCGACAAGCTCTCTTTTTTAAGAGTTATGAGGAAAAGCACTACTAACAACAAAAAATCATGTCATATTGCTTTTCTCTAATATCTATATGTGATATAAATACACACCATTATTTATATTCAAAGTATATTAATTCTGATCTCTCATATCTAGAGGTTTCATTTTATCAATTTAACCACTCTAAAACTCAGAAGACTCAGAATTCTTTTTAGATAAGGAACAATAGGCTTTAAATAGGTTTCCAACGGGCAGAGAGAAGGATTAATCACATTGAGTCCTGATGCCCAGTGTTTTAACTAATTGATTTGATGATAGGCCAACTAATTATTTGATGATAAATATTTGTAAGGGACTAAGTACATGCCTCTATGCTAAGTCATTCATTTAAGACATATAAATTCACTACTGTTGGTATTTAAATTAATCCATGAAGCACAGTCATCACCTGGAAGATAACTATTTTCCCATCATCAGCTTGAAGATAAAAAGTCCACGAAGAGGTTATGAAGCTCTGTGCAGAATCCATCACATCACTCCAGAATGACCTTACCAGAGTTAGAGGGAAGAGTAGATGTATTTTTGGCATCAGGGACATGAGCTTAAAAAAAAATAATCATGAGAAATATTATTTTTATATATGTTTATTCAAGACAGCAATATAATGAAATCCTTATTGGAATAGGCTATAAAACATTGATTCTACCATAATCATTAGCATTAAACTCTTTGTTATCTATGCAAATTAACTATGAGAAAAACTTAAAACCCCAGGATCCTTTAATTTGCCACCAAACACACTTATAAGCTACGTCACCTCTATCACAATAATAGGCTTTTGAATTAGGTCCACAAATGTGGAGAATCTTAAGGTTTGATTAAATAAGGATTAGCCTCGAGAGGTAGATGGGGTAGGGACAAATTATACTATTCTCATCTTTAATGCTTTCGTGTAAAATAAATCATGCTATAATGAACATCAATAGAAAAAAGGGGAAAAACATCCATCAAAAGAATATATGCCCAAAAAAGGAATATGTGCATAAAATGTGAGACATCTGATAACAGGGCAGTGAGGAAAGTATTTATGGGCTGACTATATATAGTAAGCTACTGAGGAGCTTTTTACATTAATTGGTGTCACTTCCCCTCCAATTCTGACTTCTTGACTTATTTAGCAGCAGTGGGCCCCTCTAAAGCACAAGTGTGGGAAACCATTTGCTAAACTCTAGGAATAGCTTTGGTTCTGCTTTATTTCAAAAGAGAGGCAATATGGGATATTGAGAGAAGAGTTTTTAAAATCAAGAGATCTGTATTCATGATCCAATTTTCCCACTTACTAGCTGTGAAATCTTTCATTGATTAGTTCACTGACAAGTATTCACTGAGATTATAAATTTTAAGAGATCAGGAACTATGTGTGTTTTATTTATCAATGTATATCTGTTTAATATATATAGGACAGAGGTGAAACATAGGATGATCCGTGTGTGTGGGCAGAGGCACCTACCCTGAACTGGCGTGAGAGGTGAAGGCTTCACAAAGGAAATGACATCTGCCCTGAGTCAAGAGGATTCACTGGGCAGACAGGGAGTAGAAGGAACAGAGGCATGCAATAACATCATATTACAAAAATAAAGAACTGTTCAGTATGTACACAATTAAGAGAAAAGGAAATAAAACTGGGTCTTAAAAATTAGAAAATATGTTGAACATTACTCATAATAGAAACAAATTCCTAGTAAAAATTACATCATCTGTAAATAAAAATGTTATTTTGTTTTCAATATTAAAAAAAAGAGAAACACAAATTAAAACTGTAATACAAGTAGTACATTCCCAAGGACTTGGGGGAGGAGGAAAGAAGAGCGACTGCTAATGGGTATGAGATTTCTTTTTTAGATGATGAAAATGTTCTGAATTAGTGATGATGGTTGCACAGTTTGTAAATATACTAAAAACTACTATGCTGAATACTTTAGAAGGGTGAATTTTATAGTATGAATTTTATCTTTATTTTAAAAACTGCTACAGATTCCATGGAGTGCAGTTTGCTCTATTTCTCAAAATTAAAAATGCATGTACCTCTTAACTCAGCAATTCTACTGTGATTTTATTCTATAGATATAAATGTGAAAAATACGCAACATCATTTATGAATAAAAAAATTAGGAACAACCTACATGTCCACAAATAAGGGACTGCTTATTACAATGAAACATTATGGATGTAGTGAAAAAATGAGTAGACATTCTTCACTTATATGTGTATTTTAAAAAAGAAAGAATACATATATCCTTGTATTTACATAAAATACCTCTGCATTGGTAATCCTTGCTACATTAATGGAGGAAAATTGGCTAAGAGATACAGGGGTAGGAAACTTCTTGTTATAGCTGATCCTTTAACAATGCAGGGGTTAGGGGTGCCAACCCTCCAGGCTGTCGAAAATCTGTGTGTATACACAGATTATAGCCGTCCCTCGATATTGGTGATTCCACATCTGAGAATCCACCCAATTGTGGATCATGTAGTACGGTAGTACTATTTATTAAAAAATAACCAATTGTAAGTGGACCCATGCAGTTCAAATCCATGTTTTTCAAGGGTTAACTGTATACTTTTTTTTACCTTTTGAGTTCTGTACCATGTGGCTGTATTTCCTATGCCAAAATTAATAAAATTAAAAAACTTTTCTGAGTATGTTTGGATAGAGCATGAGGGGTGAGGAATTATAAGAGATGACACAGAAGAGGTACTTAGGCAGGCTGTGATAAGTAGTTTAGGGACTTAAACCTGTATATAATGGGGAGCTATTGTAGTATATAAGATAGGAGAATGACATGATGACATTTCCATTTAGAAAATAAACATCTGGACACAGACTAAAGGATGGACTAGAGGGGGCTGAAGTGGGAAAACAGATTGGAAGTTAAGTAATACAGATGAGAAATGATGATTATCTGAATTAAGGCAATGGGAGATGGATTAAAAAAAAGAGGAACTCTCAATTGCTCTGAGTCTCAGTTTTTTCATATGCAAAATGGGGATAATACTGTTACTGGACTGAGGAAAAAATGAGACAATTGGTGTGAACAGACTTCTTAACAGAAAAGCATTATACAAAAGTAATTATTGAAAGAGAAAGAAAAATGCCATATGATGTTGCTTATATGTGGAATCTCAAAAAAAAAAAAAGGACATAAATAAACTTACCTACAAAACAGAAACAGACTCACAGACATAGAGAACAAATTTATCATTACCAGAGATTAAACGGGGTGGGAAAGAATAAACTGGGAATTCAAAAATTGCACCTCTTGGGGAGTGATGGAAATGTTAGCCATCTTGAATGTGGTAGTGGTTTCAGTGGTGTATGCATCTATCAAAATTCATCAAAGCGTACATCTGAAATATGTGTAGTTTACTGTACAGGAACCGTACCACAATAAAGGTGTTTAAAAAAAAGAGAAAAAAGTAATCATTCAATTGACTTTTTAATTTGCAATCATAATTTGTTTGTCTAAGACTAATTATAAAATATAACACTAAAATAGGGTCAAGTGGACAATAAACATTTTGATACAAGTCAGTGTAATCTAAGCAGGCATTTCTGAAAGGCAGAATTGTTTCATACTTGTTCCTGTCTCAATTCAGCAAATGGCAGCTGATTCTGGCAACCAAGATGGCAAGCATATTGCTCATCAGATTGGGAATATGCTTCTGTACATGCTGTAAGAGAAAAACAGTCAAATTACAAGAAAAAAAGAGAAAGAAAGAAAAGGGAGAGGATAGAAAAGAAGGAGTTTGGCATTTTACAAAGAAATTTCTTATACTTAAAAAGTATTATATCAATATGAATTTCCACATTTGGTAATAGTAGCAAATGTGTTATTTTAATAAAACTCAGTATCTTCCCACAAGTCAAATGTTTCAGGTATAAATCTATTAATTACACACTGAGGCTCTGGCCATATGATAACATTCATATGAGGTGATCCTCATAGCTAAGGTGTGCATAATGGAAAAAACATTGGACTGGCATCCTGAATTTTGGCTCCATCATTTGTTGGCTGTATATGTGACCTGGGCGTAGCTGTTTAACCTCTCTGACTATTGATTTCTATGTGTCTAAAACTGAAATACCACCACTTACTTCATGGGGTTGAACAAATATACTTAAGTAATTTACACAAATAATGATATTATTGTTACGAACTAGATCACTTAGTTGAGAAGCAAGGGTATTCACATGGCAAGGAAAAATAAAACAAAGCGATCAATTTAACATCCTAAATTCTGAGAAAACTGAACTTAAAAAGTGTTTGTAGAAGGATTTTCTTCATTTAGTTCACTAGAGCCATTTCTTTCTTTATCACTATAACAATTTTATTTTTTCCACTCAGTCATACATTTGTAACATACTTCTCAAAGGTGCTAGATAATAAACTAAACAACATTATGCACATATAAAGATGTCCAGTTAGGAGACTGAGCCATAAAAAATAGGTTATGATATCACAGAGGCTAGATGTGTGTAGTGGCATAGTGATAAGGAGGAAGGTACCTCCTGCTACACTGAATAAACAGTGTAATGTAATGAATGGAGAAAATTCCATTATAGTTCTTTAAAAAGCTAAATGTCAGTTCTGTCTTGATTACAGGTTTCTTTTATTAAACACATCACTTTTGGCAAAAGGTAAGAATAGTAGTTTAAAATATGATCAAGACTCTGGTTACTTCTTTTATTGGCATGATCCACAAAGAATACACTATTAAATACTGAGTCAAAGGCTTGATTCAGTAAAAAAGCTTGGTGCTAAGTCAACTAGCCTATGATCGAAAGGCTTAGGAAAACTATCCTGTTCATTGAAAAGATAGTGATGAATTATGAGAAGGGCAATTACTAATGCATTTGTATAAACCAAATGCTTGGTGAAACAAAGGTGTCTTATCCATAGTACAAAATTAACATTGTCTCAACAAAGAGATGAAATTTAAAGCCCAAGAAATTTCTAGCAGCGGATACCAAAGCTTTAACTTCAAAATAATCAAAATATGCTGGATGACTAGCTTAAATAGTATGCTTGTCATTTTCTGAGGAAAATACATAAAAAGAAGAACATAACTTGAAGAAAACACCAATGTTATACACTGCTGATGTCATTAGCATAGCATCTTACCAGATTCACATTCCAATTTGGTCCGATTTAAATCAGCTCCATCATCCACAAACTGACAAATTGAAAAAAGCCTGCAACCTCTCTGACATGCGTACAACTCCTCTTCCTAGGGAGTGCAAAAACAGGAAGGATTACCCTAAAATAATATTTTTACCTCAGGGAAAAAAAAAGGTCAAAAAGAAAGCAAAGTTAGTAGGACTTATTATAAATTGTCCAAGAAAAGTTTTATAGCTGAAAGAAAGAAATGATAGAAGCCAGGTAATACTTAAGACCTTTGCCATATAAAGAAGTTTTAGTTTCTTAGTTTAAAAGTCATATCCAAGAAACCTAGTGGGTAAAAATATCACCCCTTTCCCATATTCCATGGTCAAATTTTGGTGGTGGGAAATCTGAACATAAAAATAACAGTGACATAATCAGAACTTCAATAGAGATGCAAGTAAGTGAACAAGTACCCTAGGACGAGTAGTGTACTTCTGCCACATATTTATACAGATCATCAGGCTTGTCAGGAAAAGTATCATGACTAGCTTCACATGTCAAATAGTGCCATAAAGGCCCTCAAAAGGTAGGTACACTATCTATAAAAATGCTTAAATTACTTTTTAAATTTGGTTTACTTGAACTGAAAACACAGACAAGGGCAACATGTGATATATGGGAAAGGCCATTGGAATCAGCCAGATCTGTATTAAAACCTTGTAGGTCACTGACTTTGCACAAGTTATTTTACCTATCTAAATCTCAGTTTTCTCATCATAAAAGGAAGTAATAGCTATAAATTATCTCCAATCCCTCAATAATGCTAGAAAATCACTATTCCTAGCACAGAGCCCAGGACATAGAAGGTGCTCTGTAAAGAGTAGTAGTGTTAATCATAATAATTTTTAAAATAGAAAACAACAGTTATAGGTATCATTGTATATATATGAGAGATCAAGATAGGAAAGATTCCTCGCTGCTGGAAAATGTTAGCTGCTTAATAAGACTAATGACAATGTCTTCAACATTTCTTTTCTTTTATGAAATGTATTATAGTATTTGAAACAGACCAGGACATGTCAGGGAGCCCCTTCAACTTACTGTGTACAAACTGGCTGGTACCTAATAAGGAAGGAAACAGTATGTGCATATACCAGTTAGCAACCAATGGAATACTAAGGTATACATTTCTTTCTGGCAGGGTTAGTAAAATGTGTGCAGCAGGAACAATCCATTAAGAAGAGATGGTTGCAGTTTAATATTAAACAAGCTTTATTATACAACTTTGAAAAGTAGCACATTTTTGGACTTCATTTCTAGCTGCATTTATTGTTATGGTGAAATTGAAAGAGTTTTAACAATTAAGATAAATTTCATACCTGAGTAGCTTTTGCAGGCTTTGTAAAACAGTGGAAGAATTCTCTTATGTCTTTGGAGAACCACATATTTTCTTATATTGCACAGAGGAAGCATGAGCTCATTAACATGAGCTGTACTGCATGCCATTTCATTTTTTAATGTTTTCTTTTGTTAAACCAATCCAATAAGCCCTCTAGTACCATTTTCAGTTTATTTATTATCTTTTTTTATTTTGGGGGAGGTAATTGGGTTTTTATTTGTTTACTTATTTTTAATGGAGGTGCTGGGGATTGAACCCAGGACCTTGTGCTTGCTAGGCACACTCTACTACTGAGCTATACCCTCCCCTTCTAGTACCATTTTCAGAAGCAAGTATAGCACTGGTGAAAGAGCCTAGGTTCAGGAATAAGCCCTGGTTAGAGGATCATCCTCACCACTTATTCTGCACAACCTTGGGCAAGGGACAATCTCTCTAAGCCTCAGTTTCCTTAGTTGTAAAACAGTGACAATACTCTTATGTCAATCTTGAATGTGATGAGGATTATATTATATTATTTTATATCCATAACATCATTAATATGCTGCACTATCTAATAAATAGACATTACATTAATAATATATTTAATAAGCACCCACAATGTGCCAGGCACTGTGCTAAAAATTAATGTATAATACAACATCTGGCACAGAGTAGGCAATCAATTAGCAGCTATCAAGAATCATATCCTGGGGGCGGTGGTATAGCTCAGTGGTAGAGCACATATTTAGCATGCACAAGGTCCTGGGTTCAATCCCCAGTACCTCCATTAAAATAAGTAAATCAATAAATGTTAAAAAAGAAACATTAGCTTATAAATAAATGTTAAAAAAAGAAATGTTAGCTATTTTAAAAAAGAATCATATCCTTATTCCAAGTGTTTCATATTCTAGATATTATTATTCTAAGTAAATATTTCATGTCGTATGTATCCAAAGTGACTGGCAAGCTTACATAAAATATGCTTCCTCTAATTTAGAGTACAAGGAAATGGTGCTCCTCACCAAACTGAACACCAACTAAATAATTAGAAGGAACCTTAACAAACCTTCCTTAAAGAAGGAACCCTACTATACACGGATTTTACATGTATTTTCTTGTCCTCAGGTAAGTCTAGCTAACTATTCTTCCTTATTCAGCACTATGAATATACTACATGTACCAAATTGGTTTTATGATATATAACAGAAAAAATAACTATCTGTTGCCATGTATTAGGCATTGTGCTAAGAGTGCCATGTATATTACCTTTTATACTCACACTTGCTCTGTAAGGTATGAGGTTTTTGTTTTTTTACATTTGACAAAATGAAGTCACAAGAAATTAAGTGATCAGCAAGGACACAAAGATAGTAAAAGTGGAGCTGGGAATGGAACCCAAGTTTGTATGGTTCTAGTGCCATGTTAAAAACTGACCAGGCTAGCTCAAATTATCTCTGTTACTAACACAACTTATTTGGATCCAGACAAATTATGCAGCTGTGCATGAGGAAAGTTGAAAGGTAAAATACAATAATTTAAAAATATCTTCTTACAAATAGGTAAAGTATTCTCCATTCTTGCAACAAATAATTAATTCTCAGAGTCATTAAAATGAGATTTCTATCTGCCAGTTACAAATACCAGACAAGAGAGGCTATGCAAGCTTGTAAATTCATCTAATTTCTTGTAACACACACTGCTTTTTCCTCAACAGCCAAGCAAAATAATCTAAAGGAGGACCAAAAGAAATCAGTGAGATGAGTAAATTAAATGTTTTTAGTACTAAAACTTTATTAATAGAAGGCAGCGCAGTGTAGCCAGTTTTAGGACTGAATTTCTACTACTACACTACTTCTTGCCTATGTGACCTTGGGCAAGTCACTTAACTTTTCAGAGCCTTGATTTCCTGAATTGTAAAACCCTACTTCGCAGAATGAAAATTAGGGATAATTAGTGTAAATCTCCCATCTTCCTGGCTAACAGAGAGCAGTCAATAAATTTTAAGTCTAGGACACAGAGGGAGCCAAATGATTTTTAGTTCCTGGTAAGAAAAGCTTTAATGAGTAAGTAAAAACGACTTATGGCTATCACATCGATTGTTAGAAAGTAATGGATATTATTAAAGTACTTAAAGAATCCAGAAATGTTTGTCCTTTTGAATTGTTTAATTATTCTCCCAGCATATTATTCAAATAACTACAAATTTGCTAGGAAAATCTAAAAAAAAAAAAATAATAAAAAAAAAAGGGACCCCCGCCACCCACCCACATCCAAATACTAGAATGATACAAAGTCTCTGCCCAGTTCCAGGTCAAATCAATGTTAGTTTCCTCATACAATCCTCTTAATGATGAGAGGTTTATAAGAAGAGAAGAAAATAACGGTTTTAGGGACAGTACGCATTGATGAAGTGTGGAAGGCAGAATTCCTCATTTCTCTCTTTTGATTGCTATACCAGTCTTTTAATGAAAATATGATAATCTCTCTTTCCACACTTTTTCTTGAAAATTGATCTTCAAGCAATGTAAAATCCAGCAGTAAACAGACATATGGGAAGTGATAGCATTTAGAACTTTTCATTTCAAAAGCTTGAAAGCACTTGCCAGTAGGAAACATCCTCAAACTATCCTCGTAATCACTGTAGTCTGAGAGAACAAAGAGGGCTAGCCAAACGGTTAAGCAAACAGCACAGGGAAGATGAAGAAAAAACAAGAACAAAAGGACAAGCAACCTCAGCAAAAACTCTTTTAAAGAAAGGCAGTGGAGGAAGGGTGCATATACCCAAATTATATACGCGGAAGGGTGGAGTCTCAAGCAATTTAGAACTCTGAGTAAACAGTGGTTAAAAGTTGCAAAAACAACTTGAGAAGTGGAATTGAATTAAAGGAAAGGCAGCACCTGCGGGCGGACAGGGAGTAGAGGTAGGGTCACTTCTCTCCGCAAGCTATGATCCCCTGCAAGGGGCGGTCTCATTTCTTTCCCACTCCAGGAATTCGCTGTCTTCTGCTGCACTTAATGTAAGTTCTCTGGATGCAGAAACCTAAGTGCTTCTTCTCTAAGCCGTCCCAGTCCCAGTGTGCAACGCACGCCTTGCACACAGTAATTCAACACAGGCTTTGGAAAGCCCTTTCTGTGCGTCTCCCAACTCCTCGAGCTGACTTAATACATTTCGTACTATAATGCAATTGTCTACCTGTCTGAATCCAGGAACGCTCCCAGCCTAGAGGCGCCCGGGGAATAGAGATTAAGAATAAACCTTTTGTGGGCTGCCGCACCTGCTCTTACCCCCGCTGTCCCTGACGACCCTGAAAGGTGAGGACCCCGCATTAATCATCCGGATCCTGCTCCCGCCTCCAAGCGTTCATCTCCCCTGCTGCCCCGCAAGTCTCCAAAGAAAAGGGGTCGTGTCTAGCTTATTTTTGTGTTTCCGAGCCTATTAGAGGTTAGGTGCAGCATAAACTTCCGGTAATTACAGCAAGAGCGGGGTGCAGTTGGATTAGGGAAGAAACAGAAGCTACACAGATGGGAGACAGCAGTTGAAGGGTGGATTCAACATCCAGGCTCCCAGAGCGGACAGGGGTGCGGGAGAACGGAGAGATGGGCAGCCAGGGGAGGGTTGTAGCCCGGTTCGGACGGGCCCTACCTTGGGGTAGGTGTGCAAGGGGTAGGTCAACTGACAGGCCCGGTGGCAAGACGCCGTATCACCCAAGACCGAGTCAAACGCTTCAGCCGAAGCGGTTCCAGAGCCTACAGCCAAGGCCATGGTCAGCAGCAGCAGCGGAGAGAGCCCCAGTTGGGCCCTGACCCAGAGGCTCCCCTTCGGCGCCGCCATTTTGTTTGCCTCTGTCACAGCTGCTCTGCTTGCTGTTTTCTTTTCAGGGTTTCCTACTCCTTCCGGGACCATCCCCTTCCCCGCCCCGCGGGGCCGCCGCTTCCGCCTCCGCTGTCTCCTCAGCTCCGCCCTGACCCGCCCAAACTGCCGCCTCCTGCCCCACCTCCAGGTCTACGAACTTCTAGGTTGGCGAGAGGAGGTGGCTCCAACCATCGCGAGCACTAGAGCAAAGCGACTCCTTCCCTCCGCGGGGCGCGCTGGGGCATGTAGTTCTCTGCAGGCGGGAGGCGCACGGTGGGTCGGGAAAGTTGGCCTCGGAGAACTACAGCCGCTCTGGGCGCGCAGAAGCTCGCTCCTTCGCGGTGCATCCTGGGGGATGTGGTTTACTTCTCCACCCCCCCCACCCCCCACCTCAGTTGGCTCCGGAGCTCTGCTGAGGAGTTGAACCTCTTCCGAAAAACTACCGTCCCGGAAGGAAGCCTCTGTTTAGTTCTGATCCCCAAGGTCCAGGCTTGGGTCCTCAGAGGGTGCGTTCTGGAGAGGCCCCAGCTGCTGGCCGGGCTGCTTTTCCTGGTGGGTCTCCCATGACACCATTGTTAGTAAGCTTCCTCTCCCTGGGTTGCTGAGTGCTGAGGGCAGGGGAAGATGGTGCTTCCCTTTGCTCGGGGATCCAGAGCACGACAGTCGTGGTTAGGGTCCTTTGACCACCGAGCAGACTGGTTGTTGTGAAGACCCTGCTGAGATCTGGAGGAGGTTCTTGGTTGCTGGTTACTAGGGGAACTCTTAGGGTTGTGGCCATGGTGGGGTAGTTGTTTAAGAGAGCTTCATTGAACCCAGGTGACCTCTAACGCTGCCGCAATCCAACCAAACAAGCTTTAGAAGTCACCAGGTTCAATGCCTGGCCCAGTATTGGAATCCCTTCCACAGCGTGCACTTCGGAAAGCTAAGGACCTCCTGATTCAGGAAGTAGACCGATCATTTTGTATAGTTTCAGTTTTTAGGAAGATATTTCTTTTTCAAGGGAAAAATCTTCCTGTAAATTCCACCTAAGAGTCCTAACAATTCAGGAATGTTTCCAGAGTGTATAGAACCCAATTGGGTCACTTTAGGGAATACACATTGCAGAAGTTTTAATGACGTTTTAGAATCTGCCCTCTTTCTTGAGCAGAACTCGGTGCAAACACGTGAAAGTAGTTGGAGTCCCCTAACAATGGATAAATTCGTCATTCGAACGCCCAGAATCCAGAATAGTCCTCAGAAGAAAGGTCCTGGAGGAAAGATTTACAAGCAGGCCACAATTGAATCTCTGAAGGTGAGAGGGGATCTGGGGATGGAGAAAATGTCCGAAGGACTATGATGGCAAGGAGGTCTGGAGGAATTGTACTATAGAAGACCTGAGTTATTTCTTACTGTACTTCTTTCTTAAAGTGTTCCTGACCATTCTTAATTTGTTTCCTCCATATCCTGTTTATCAATTCCCACACTTTCATTACACCTTTCTAATTACTTTGGCTTTGTGATATGTTTTGCTAGCTGATAGGATAAACCCCCTAAGTTGTTATTTTGCAGAATTTTCTTGCCTATTAAATGGAATGTTAAAGTACCAAATATGATTCTGTGTACCCTGTACAAACTCAGTAAGGGTAGGTAATGGTACTGTACCCTCATAGCTTATTGGCCAGAACTGTATCACGTGGCCTTCACAGCTACAGCTAACGAACTGGAAAAGAGATTGTTTAAATGAACTTGTTGCAACCTCAAACTGTCTGGTTTCCGTCTGCAAGGAAGAGGCAAGGAATAGATAGACAATAGACAACCAACAATGAATCAAAGAATAGACGTACCCAATTCATGGTAATTATTCTCTAAAACCAAACAAAAAACTGCCTGTAATTAGTTCACTTTGTCTTCTTGAACCTCTTTTCCTGCATTACTGACTTTTCCTTTTTTCAGTTCCCTTTATTGGTTCCTCTTTCTCCACTAGACTCCTAATGTTCATGGTCCCCAGAGCTCTGTCACTTTTTTTGTATTTGTCCAGGGTGATCTTATTCATCTTAAGGTTTCCCATGCTGATGGCTGCCAAACTTGCACCTCCAGCCTAGATCTATGAAGGTGAGAGTGGAATCTGGGGCTAGAGAAAATGTGCAAAAGACTGTAATAGCAGGGTGGCCTTCTGAGTACTTGACTTACGTACTCGGTTGGACTTCTCTTCTGGATGTGCCGCAGGCTTACCAGACCCAGGTCAGGAAGCAGCGAAGGGGAGTATAAACAGAAGCCCTGGGTTCTAGGCCCTACTGGGCAGCTGGGTGACCTCTAGCAAGTCATTTCCTTCTCTGGGATCTCACTTTGTCCTCATTTAGAAAATGTGGGGCTTGAACTGTATCAGTGTTTCTTCAAAGGAACACTAGTCATTTGGGGCAAGATAGTTCTTCATCATTTGGAACTGTCCTGTGAGTTGTACAGAGTTTAACGTTGCTGGCCCTCAGACACTAAATGCCAATAGCAGCTCCCATTGTGATAACCAAAAATGCCCTCACATATTTACAGGCCGCCCTTGGTTTGAGGCCTACTGAACTCTAGATGATCTTTAAAATCTTTCCTAGTCTTGCAGTTTTGTGACTTCCTGGAACACATCCAGGTTTTCTAACTGTTTTGTCAGATATCTATGGATAATTGTACACAGTCGTGATTCTCAGTGAGGAGTGGTGGTGGGCAGGATTGTGGTACCAGACTGTCTGGAAGAAAAAGAGGATAGTAGTAATTGAACTACGTATACAATCACATACAAATACCCAGATTCTAATATACCTCCTGGTGTAATATGTACCCGCTTCTGCCTTCGATGTCCCCTTGTCAGCCCCAGTTGAGAGTAACTATGTGTGGTGATGAGAATAAGTCATGTGAATATTATGGAATCAGAAAAAACAATAGACATGGAATAACATTCTCCTTAAATGCAGTAGCTTTTCTTCCAAACCTGTGTTGTATTCTCCTGTATTTACTTTTATATCCATATACCAAGTAACTGGTTCCTTAATTCTTTTCTTGTATGTCCAGTTTTCAATTCTATCTCCTAAAAATCCTTTTTGCCCTTACATCTCCTACTTTAAATTCAAAATCTTGTTATTTCTCATTTAGTGCAGTGCCAAGGTCTGTTAACTTGTCTCCCTGCCCTTGGCATCCCCTGTCATTCCAACCTCCACACTTAAGCCACAGAAACAAGTCTTAAAAAAAGAAAGAATTTACTCAGGTCACCTCCCTGCCTGAGGAAACCACTTCCCTCAGTTGTTTCAAATTACCTGTTGGTTTCTTACATGGCACCCGAGGCCTTTTGTGACCTGACACCTGACTGCCCATCCCATGCTACTCCTTATTCATATTCCATCCAATGTCAACTACTCACAATTTCCCAAAGATGTTGTGCTCTTTCATACCCCTGTACCTTTGCATATGCTGTCTTGCTTGCCTGGAATGGCCTTTTTCTCTTGTCTTGCAGGCAATATAGTATAGTAATTGAGAACACAGACTCTGGAGCCAAACTGCCTGTGTTAAATTCCCAGCTCTGCTGCTTCCTACTTGTGTGATCTTGGGCAAGTTAACCTCTCTGTGTCGTACTTCATCTGTAAAGTGGGATTAATAATAATACCTATTTTATAAGGTAGTTATGAAGTTTGAGTGAGTCACTATATGTAAAGTGCTTGGAACAGAGCCTGGCAAATACTAAGTACTGTGCAAGTGTTTGCTGTTATCAGCTACTTTATGAAATCCTCTTTGTTTTTATCACCTAGCCAAGAGTCCCCTACTATGAGGCCTTTCCTGACCACCCTCTTTCCCCCAGATACAGAGCCAATCTAACCACTCCCTTCTCCAAGCCATCCCTGTATCTTCACTTGCCCCATCATTACACTTACTAGTGCTATATAATGTGTTCCCTTACATGGCTGTGTCCTGCTCACTCAGCTTCTTGAAAGACAATGTTGTATTGATTTTGTGGCCCCAGTACCTGGCATGGGGCTTGGCATATAGAAGGCCATGGTACATTTTTCTGAATGACCAAATGAACTAAAACTAAAAGCCTTGGCATGGCATATGGGACCCTTTCTGTCCTGCCCATCTCACCTCAGCTCTTGTAGCTTCCCACCCACAGTAATGCATTCCAGCCACACCCCATTTCTTGCTGTTCTCTGTGTAAGTTCTTCTCTTTCATGTCTCCAGGGCTTTGACTTGATGCTGGTCCCCTTTCCTGCATCTTTTGCAGAGTGAATTCCTATTCTTTGTCAAGCCACTCAAGTGAATCTCGTAAGTTTTATAAGTACAGGGACCTTGGACATTTTATTTACCTCTCTACCTTTGGACCTGTCACAGTGGTTGGCACATATTAAGTGGTCAATAAATTTTTGTTAAATAAGTGAATATTGAAATGCTTTCTGGGTCTTTTGTGGAGAATTAATCTCTCCTTCTTCAGTACTCTTTTAGCACTTGATTCAAATATCTGTTGTAGCACTTACCTTACTGTATTGTAATTATCTGATTACCTGTTGTTTCTCCAGTCTATTATGAACTGTCAGGACTGGGACTGTAGTTCTTATTCTGCTCCAAGACCTAACATAGTACCTGCTACATTGTATGTAAATATTTATTTATTTATTTATTTTAACTTTTGTTTTTAATTGAGTTAGTCAGTTTACAATGTTGTGTCGATTTCCAGTGTAGAGCACAATTTTTGAGTTGTACATGAACATACATGTTTTCGTTGTCACATTCTTTTTCACTGTGAGCTACCGCAAGATCTTGTATATATTTCCCTGTGCTATACAGTATAATCTTGTTTATCTATTCTACATATGCCTGTCAGTATCTACAAATTTTGAACTCCCAGTCTGTCCCTTCCCATCCCCCCCCCCCCAAATTTATTGAACAAATAATAATCATTATTTGGTGATGCCCTTGCTGGATTTGGATCGTAAACTATTCTACAAATGTTACTGTGAAACAACTTTATGCTTAGTACTATGCTAGGTGCTCTAGGGAACATAAGAGAAATTTAAAATCAAAGTATGAGCCCTCATAGGACTTCCTATTAGGGGATCATATCATAAGAAATTAATAATGATGCAAAATTATATGTGCTCCATTACAAAATTGTTGTTTAGACAATAAGGGTTAAAAGTTAGGAGAGAGCTCAGCATCTGTTTCAGTGGTCAGAGCACCTTAAAGGGGACGGGAAGATCTGGCTGGGCAGAGGGAAGCAGTGCCTTATAACCATTCAGTACATGATACTTGCTGTTCTCTTTCTTTTATGCATGCACACACACCTACTTTCCTGTGTACACAATGACAAATTAAAAACAAGTTGAATTTAATGTGAATTCTGGAGAGTTAAATAGGTCCACTTTCTGCTAAGTGACTATTCCCACACACCAGCATCGTATTTTAATGCCAAGAATCTGCTGAATGTTCAAGCTTCAATTTCCTCATCAGTAACATAAGAAATAACAGTATCTAACCTGCAGGGTTGTTATGAGGGCTAAATAAATAAATGCATTGTCTTTGGCACATAATAAAAACTAATAGATAGTTTCCTATTTTCATGTATGGAAAAAGAGAGCCTTGTGTAGTGAAACTAGAGCTGAGAATGATGATGATGATGTGATGGTGATGATGATAGTAACAATAATGATTATAGTTACATTTATTGAGCCCATTCCTATCAGCCAGGCATTATGCTAAGTGCTTTATATATATTAACTGTTTAAATTCTAATAATAACTCTGTAAAATGGATGCTTTTATCATTTATATTTTATGAAGAATATAAGGCACATAAAGATTAAGTAGCTTGTTGAAGGTCATGAAGCTATCAGTGGCAGAGTTGGGATTTGAATTCCACAGTCTGTCCCCTATAGGGTGAACTAAAAAAAGTGGAGGTTTCTGAATGCCAGTGAAGGAAGTATAAAAATCTTGGAATATTAGGACCATTGTACTTTTGTTATCAGCATATTACAAGTAATTTTGCCATAGCCTTATCACATTCAATAAAAGTGATACTCAGTAGAGCTCATATAGCGTACGTTTAAATAGTAAAGGTTAATTTGGTTAATCTCTTCTTACTCCCTAAGGGAAAGTGATTTCTTCTGTTGATTGTTGCGATAGAAGATTTTTTTAAATTAGAGGATTCTGAAATATGCTGATTATTTTAGATTCTGCACTTAAGAATGCTCTATAAATCTTTCCTGCCTTTGTAGGATTGACTGGCCAATATGTTGCTCCTGCCCCCACCCATGGAATGGTGCCCATGTTATTGCTTATAAGTGAATCATCTTCCCTAATTGGTTTTATCAAACCTGATATCGCAGCCGTCCACAACTGTAAGACCAGATGGTATTTTGGAGAGCACCCCCTTTTTTTGGCAATAACTGTTCCAATCACTCATAGTAGCTTCCCTTTTGGTATTTTGTGTCCACTTCCCTTTTTCCTCTAAATAATTCAGAGAAGAACTTGAAATATCTGTTTTGGGGCCCATATTTGGACAGAATTAAGGAAACATTCTTTGTATGTATATGGAATTCTTCTGCTCTGGAACTGACTGCTTTATTTTTCTGTTTTTGCCCTAACATTTCATGTTTGAGGACTGTACTGTACTTAGTCCTCAAGGGTAGAAATAGCTTTGTACAATTATACTTGCTGTGCACTGCAGATAGAGAGACAAGAAATTGTTCTGGCCCTCAAGTTGTTCATAGTCTAGTGAAGAAGACAGCCTTGTTGATGACCTTTTGCAGAAAGCACAGATGTGATAATTGAAGTCTATGCAGATTACAGAGGGACTCAAGAGGGAATCTGGCCAAATGTGATTGGAGAGAGGCTAGAAAGGCTTCATACAGGAGGTGATACTTGAAGAATCTTTAAAAATAAATAGGTGTTTGTCATGTGGTTGAGGCAAAGAAAGAGCATCCCAGGCAGAGGGTGTGAAATGCTGTGATTCATTTAGGCAGCTTCAAATAGTTTGGTATATGTTGAGCCAATGGTGAGGCTGAAAAGGATATCAGAAGCCAAGTCATATAGGACCTTTTATGCCATTTATTTATTTAATGAAGGTACTGATGATTGAACCCAGGACCCGTACATGCTAGGCACACACTTTACCACTGAGCTGTACCCTCCCCCCTACATAGTTTACTTGTAACCCTACAAGTAGACCTTTTTTGTTTTTCTGATTTTCTTTAAAACTCTTTAGTGTCATATTCAACACACACAAAAAATAACAAAGTTAAGGTGAGTTTAAAATTATGTTACCTGAATTGTGACTGCCCGAAGTTTAAATTCTAAATGAATCCAACTCTTGCTAAGACAGTGAATTTCAGGAAGTAAGGATGGCTCATATAGTACCATATGCTGGAATGATCTGATATAGACCCCTGAACTTCAGTCCAGCCATGTAGAAATGCTGGATAAAAAGTCTCCGATACAGAGCTGAGCTCGAAAACAAGAAAGATAAACGTTCAGGTGCCAGGAAGAAAGAAGAAATGAAAACCCAGAGCTGTAAGTGGGAGCTGAAGATACAGACATACCTTGGAGATAATTGCAGGTTTGGTTCCAGACCACTGCAATAAAGCAAATTATTTGGTTTCCCAGTGTATATAAAAGTGTTTACACTATACTATAGTCTATTAAGTATACAATAGCATTATTTATAGACATAAAAATGTATGTATCTTAATTAAAAAATTCTTCATTGCTAAAAAATGCTAACCATCATCTGAGCCTTCAGAGAGTTGTAATCTTTTTGCTAGCGAAGGGTCTTGCCTCCACGTTGATGATTGCTGACTGATCAGGGTAGTGGTTGCTGGAGGTAGGGGTGTCTGTGGCATTTTCTTAAAATAAGACAGTGAAGTTTGCCCCATGGATTGATCCTTTCTTTCATGAATGATTTCTCTGTAGTGTGAAGTGCTGTTTGATAGCATTTTACTCACAGGAGAACTTTTTTCAAAATCAGTCAATCCTACCAAACTCTGCGACTGCTTTATCAACTAAGTTTATGTAATCTAAATCCTTCATTATAATTCCAACAGTCTTCACAGCATCTTCACCAGGAGTAGATTCCATCTCAAGGAACCTCTCTCTTTGCTCATCCATAAGAAGTAACTCCTTATCCATTTAATCATGAGATTACAGCAATTCAGTCACATCCTCAGGCTCCACTTCTAATTCTAGTTCTTTTGTACTTTCTTCCACATCTGCAGTTACTTCCTTTGCTGAAGCCTTGAACTCCTTAAAGTCATCCATGAGAGTTGGAATTAACTTCTTCCAGACTCTGGTTAATGTTGATATTTTGACTTTCCCATGAATCATGAATGTTCTTAATTGTATCTAGAATGATGAATTCTTTCCAGAATGTTTTCAGTTTACTTTGCCATCAGAGGAATCACTATCTATGGCAGCTATAGCCTTATGAAATGTATCGCTAATGTATTTCTAGATGTATGTATCCTAGAAAACTATTTCCAGGACTTGAAGGTCAAAATTACTCCTTGACCTATGGGCAGCAGGATGGATGTTGTGTCAGCAGGCATGAAAACAGCATTAATCTCACTGTACATTTCCATCAGAGCTCTTGGGTGACCAGGTGTATTGTCAATATGCAGTGATATTTTGAAAGGAATCTTTTATCTAAACAGTAGGTCTCAAGTATTCAGTAAACCATGTTGTAAACAAATGTGCTGTCATTCAGGCTTTGTTGTTCAACGTGTAGAGCCCAGACAGAGTAGATTTCTCATGATTATTAAGGGCCCTAGGATTTTTAAAATGATAAATGAGCATTGGCTTCAGCTTAAAGTTACCATTTGCATTAGCCTCAGCAAGAGAATCAGTCAGTCCTTTGAAGCTTTGAAGCCAGGCATTGACTTCTCTCTAGCTATGCAAGCCTTGGTATCATCTTCTACCAATATGAGGCTGTCTCATCTACATTGAAAATCTGTTGTTTAGTGTAGCCACCTTCATTAATTATCTTAGTTAGATCTTCTGAATAACTCGCTATAACGTCTACATCAGCACTTGCTGTTTTATCTTGCACTTTTCTGTTATGGAAATGGTGTCTTCCCCTAAACCTCATGAACCAACCTCTGCTAGCTTCAGACTTTTCTTCTGCAGTTTCCTTACCTCTCTCAGCCTTCACAGTAGTGAAGAGAGTTAGGGCCTTGATCTAGATCAGGCTTTGGCATAAGGGAATGTTGTAATTAGTTTGACTTTGACTGATGCAGACCACTAAAACTTCTCCGTGTAGCAATAAGGCTGTTTTGCTTTCTTATCATTTGTGTGTTCACTGGAGTAGCACTTTTAATTTCCCTCAGGATCTTTTCCTTTGCATTTATGACTTGGCTAACTGTTTGGTACAAGACACCCAGCTTTTGGCCTATCTTGGCTTTTGACTTGCCTGCCTTACTAAGCTTAATCATGTCTAGCTTTTGATTTAAAATGAGAGACATGCTCCTCTTCCTTTCATTTGAACACTTAGGGGCCATTGTAGGGATGTTAATTGACCTAATTTCAATATTGTTGGGTCTCAGGGAAAAGGGAGGCCCAAGGAGATGGAAAGAGATGGAAAGAGATGGTGGAGCAGTCAGAACATTTATCAGTAAAGGTTACTGTCTTATATGGGCATGGTTTATGGCACCCAAAAACAATTACAATAGTAACATCAAAGAACACTTGATCACAGATCATAACAAATATAATAATATTGGAAAAAGTTTGAAATATTACAGGAATTACCAAAATGTGACATAGAGACATGAAGTAAGCAAATGATGTTGGAAAAATGGCATCTGTAGGGTTGCCACAAACCTTTGATTTGTTTGAAAAAAAAAAAAAAAAAAAAGAAGAAAGCAGTATCTTTGCACCAAAGGAAACTATAAACAAAATGAAAAGACATCCTATGGACTGGGAGAAGTTATTTGCAAACAATGTGACCGACAAAGCTTAACCCCCAGAACATACAAATAGCTCATACAACTCAATAACAAAAAACAACCCAATCAAAAATGAGCAGAAGACCTAAACAGACATTTCTCCAGTGAAGACATACAGACAGCCCTTAGGGACATGAAAAAATGCTCAATATTGTTAATTATTAGGGAAATGCAAATCAAAACTACAATGAGATATCACCTCACACCAGCCAGAATGGCCATCGTTAAAAAGTCCACAAAAAAAAATGCTGGAGAGGGTATGGAGAAAAGGGAACCCTCCTACACTGTTGATGGGAAGGTAGTTTGGTGCAGCCCTAGGGAAAACAGTATGGAGGTTACTTAAAAAGCTAAAAATAGAATTACCATATGACCCAGCAATCCTACTCCTGGGCATGTATCTAGAGAATGTATTCTAATTCGAAAAGATACATGCACCCCAATATTCACAGCAGCACTACTTATAATGGCCAAGATATGGAAGCAACCTTAATGTCTATTGACAGATAATTAAATAAAGAAGTTGTGGTATATATATACACACACATACACACACACGATGGAATACCATTCAGCCATAAAGAATGAAATTATGCCATTTGCAGCAACATGGATGGATCTAGAGGTTATCATACTAAGTGAAGTAAGTCAGAGAAAGACAAATACCATATGATATGACTTATATGTAGAATCTAAAAAAAAATGACCCAAATGAACTTATTTACAAAACAGAAAGGGATTCACAGACATAGAAAACAAACTTATAGTTATCAAAGGCAAAAGTTGTGGGGGGATAAATTAGAAGTTTGGGATCAGCAGGTAACACTATATACAGAATAGATAAACAACGAAGTCCTGCTGTATAGCACAGGGAGCTATATTTAATAACTTGTAATAGCTGTAATGAAAAAGTATATCTATATACGTATATATAAAACTTCATCACTATACTGTACACCAGAAACTAACACAACATTGTAAATCAACTATACTTTAAAAAATGCAGTATCTGCAAAGTGCAATAAAATGAAACACAATAAAATGAGATATGCTTGTACATAGTTCTACGGAAGCTAGTGTTTAGGGGCTGGGGTTTTGGGGCCAATATGGGGATGACAGATAAGGCCTTAGGCTAATACCCGCCACGTGAAGTTGGGAGTCAACACAGGGCTACCATGTTTGTGAAAAATGAACTAGAAAAATTCCATACCCTAGTCCAAGGAGTCAGCATGAAGATTGTAATCATCTCAGGGTTTGGGTGGAAAAAGAGTTGACAGTAATAAATTAGAATCTCACACTTATTACTGTGCGTGTGTGTGTGTGTGTGTGTGTGTGTGTGTGTGTGTGTGTGAGTATTCATACCACCTGCAAAGCTGAAAAATTAACATAAAAACTGGCCCAGAATCAGAGAAATCCAAAGGCGTTGGCAAAGGCAAAGGTGAGATTTCTCTGTTAAGACAACTCACAACTTAAGAGTACACAGGACTCCCATGGAAAATGGTCTCCATTAAAGATGAATTTGTGGTCAAAAGTTATAAAACTCTATGAGAAAATAGATTACCAGGAGGGAGAATGACCAGATTTAAGTAATAGAATTTCTACCCCAAAAAGTGGAGATAAGAGAACAGTCTGAAAGAGACCTTAAATATGTCTAAAATGTTCACAGAGATAAAGGAATAGAAACAATAATAGAAGAACAGGATAGTACGAAAAGAAAACAGGCAGATTTAGAGGAAAAAACAAAAACAATCTGTCCATTTGTCCAATGAAAAAGCATATTTGTTGACAAACACATTCAACAAGTTAAAAGTGAATAAGCCATAGCTACAGAGAGAAATACTGAATTGGAAGTTAGAAGAAATCACTTAAAATGCATCCAGAGAAAGAGAGAGAAATATGACAGAAAGGTTAAGAGATTTGAAGGACAGGCAAAGGGGTCATGGGGTTTCTAATAGGGGTTTCTAAAATAGAGACTTGTGAGGAGGGTACTGGTATAGATTTCACTGAGTATGTATCTTAACAATTGTAGGGGCAAACACTAAAATGATAGAATATATAACTTCCAAACCATAAAGAAAAACGAGATTAAGGAAAACTCAGGCTGTTAAAAGATGAGAAAGGAAAAAAAGCAAAGAGAAAGTATGTCCAGTATATCAGTAATCATAATAAATGCAAATGGATTAAACATGCCTATTAAAAGAGAGATTCTCAGATTGGGTGGGGAAGGGGAGCAAAATAAAGCAGCCATAGGCTATTAATGCATAATGACCCAGAAAAGTTGAAAGCAAAGGGATGGAAGACATGTGAATATATAATAGGCAGCAGTTCATCGAAGCAATGCTTATAATAGGAAAAATATGAGGGGGAAAATCCCTAAATATTCCTAAGGGAAAACATTTTAAAATTCTGAGGCATTTGTATTTAAACATAATGGAACACTCTCCAGTACTATTAAAATGGATTAGCTGGGTTTATATGTTTCAGTCTGGATAAATCAAGAAAAATATATCGAGTGAAAAAAGCAAGTTGCAGAATGATAAATTCACACCTTCCTACTGAAAATATCCCCTACCTGGCTTCATTTGTTTATTTTTCATACCATATAACGCTAATACTATTCTACATGGTAACAGATTGTAAAAAAGGACTCTGCTTCAATTTTAGCTAATGCTTCTGAAGGCTGAGAACAAAGCAGTAAGTATAACATGGTGTTCCCAAATGTGATTCTAGACTATCTACGCAGAACTTGTGAGGCCAGTGCATGAAGAGCAGTTTTGCAGTCCTGAACCCATCACCTGCCTTAGGCAATAAAGAGAGTAGAAGTTAAAGGAAGAGAGGAGAGAGAATTCCTTTGGATAAAGTGGGAGGGCTGTGGTATTTTCACTTGGAGAACTTGACCTCAGTTCCTGGAGTTGGTGGACACAGAGACCAGACCTGTGCCTGAAAAGAAAAGGGACATCTTATGTCTCAGGAAGAAGGGGCTACATTGGGAACCACTCAGAGTTTTTCAGGGTGAAGATTTGGGCGACAGAGAGTCTGTATGAAGCAGGTGGTGGGAAACCGGAGGCAGGTTAGGGTGGGCTGTGAGTGGCTGCTGGAATGGGCCTTGCCAGTGCTGTGGGAACCGCAGGTGAGCGCTGAGCCATGGGAGCTCTCCATGGAGCCACAGAAGCACCTCATGAAAGTCAGCTTTTAAATGTCTGCCAAGTCTAGAGAGCACTGAAACCTGATTAGCGTAGCATCACAACCAAAAATAAGACTTTTCCTGTCCCTTTCTGCTCTTCTTTTCCCAGTTTTGAACCTAGGAGTGTCAGAGACCAAAGCAAATAAGCAGATGGGGGAGGAGGAAAAGCAAAAATGGGGAAATAGACACCCCTTTCTCCCACCATGGGCAGCTAGGCTAGACCCTGGCCAGAGAGAGAGTTGAGACTTTTTTGAAGTTGCTTTTTATTGAACTATACACACACAAATCATGAGTATACATCTTAACAGATTTTCACAAAGAATACATCTGTGTCACCAGTATCCAGATCAGGAAACAGCATTTACCAGGAATCCCTGGCCCCCTCCCAGCCTCTAACCGGACCACCTGCCCAGGGTAATAATGATACAAGACCAAAAAAATTTTTTTGTGATTCTAAAAGCAACTTTGTTTTCTGTCTCTCAGTTTACTTTTTAAAAAATTCTTAGTTGAAATAATTTCAAAACTACAGTACAAAGGCCTTCCTCTTCCCTTTCACTCAGATTCCTTAATTGTTAATATTTTACACTTAATGGAAAGATAAATGTCAATTTTAAGATGGTAGTTTCTTCTAGAAATGGAAAGAAGGGAATGATGGGTGAAGAATGTAAGGAGACTTGAACTTTACAGTGTTTTTTTATTCTATGTGAAATGGCGAAATGTTAACTTTTTTCCACTATAAATAATGAGTTACTCTCCCTCTTTATATGTTTGAAGTTTTAAAAAATTCTCCAAACTAGAGAGGTTTGAGTTTTACCATCTAGGAAGTAGAGAGCTGTTGAAGTGTGCTTTTTATTGTTGAAATAAATATGTCTTTATGACTTCTCCACTCTCTGTCCATGCCTATGAATTAAGACACTTAAGTGAGCTATAGGTTGATTCACCTCAGCATCGTTTTTCTTTTTTTCCCCTACTTATTGCCTCTCAGTGCTAAGTGCCCAGTGGTGTATGACATGGTAAGATTAAAACTTGCACTTTTCCTAATAGATGTAACTCTCTTCCTGACTTGCAGTAAGTAGGAGCTGCTTTTAAGCAATTACCCATCATTTGGGGCCATCACACATACTGTGCTCTGGTTCAGGTCATAATCAATAATTCATATGTCAATAGGAGCCCCATTAGCTCAGGTGAAGGCAGATGTCTTTCTAATGAAAATGTTCCATTTTCCAAATGACTTTTCTTTTTCCCAGAGAGTTGTGGTTATAGAAGACATAAAAAGATGGAAAACTATGTTGGAGCTTCCTCATCAAACCAAAGAGAATTTAGTGGAAGCCTTACAAGAATTAAAGAAGAAACTACCCTCCAGGGAAGTGTTAAAATCAACAAGGATAGGTACGTTCCTTCCAAATTCTGTGAGAAATGCTTATGTTTTGTCTCCTCCCTTCTCCTTTCCTCCTTCCCCCAAAACATTGTTATCTATCACATCAGTGCTTCTCAAGCTATCTGTTGTGAGAGACCATTGTTTAACAAATTCTCCATTGGTTTCAGACTAATACTTTATAATATAATAAAAATTACCAGAAAAATGAAATTAAAATATACAAAATACAAGCCCCACTTAAAAAAAATTAGATTCAACAGATGAAGAATTACTTTGTCAAACTTCTATAAAAGTTTCTAAATGCTTATAACCTCAGTTCCTGTACTTACTGCACTATCACAGGCATGATCTGTGGATAACATTTTGAGTGTGCTTGATAATGGTTGTGCAAAAATGAAGACATGGTTCATGACCTCAAGGAACTTAGGATTTGGTGGAGAAACAAGCATGTAGACCAATGGGAGTAGTAAAATAGTATAGGTTATAAATAAAAACATAAAAATAACGTCCGTGGTACCATTCTGATCTGTACAGGGTATATGCAGTACAGAGGACAGAGTGGTCACTTACATCTGGGGAATTCACAAAAGGTGACATTTCAGTTAAGTCTTGAAGGAGACCTAGCTTTTCTGTCTTGAGTAGAAATAACTTCCAAAGCATGGTTAATAATAACAAATGATAGCAACATTTGCTGCTACATCATTTATTACAGCATTGGAGATATTTAGAAGGTAAGTCAGGAACTTCGTGGAATTGCCGTTTTAGTACAGTACGCAACTGTGAATAATATGGGAGGCAGGGCCAACATGTGTTCCTCAAGCTGCTCCCAGGTCCCCAGGGAGTCTAGGGTAGTCTTTCACAGCTGCTGTTCTTGCCCTCACCAGTGCAGCCATTGCCTTCTCTGCCTCCCCTTGACCTCTTGTTCATGAGAAGCAGGAGAGAGAGCAGCTTCAGACTGGTGCTAACAGCTGGCAAGAGCTGTGTGAAACCCCCAGAGGGCCCCCCAAGAGTCTTGAAAGTTGCACCCCTGTAATATAAACCAGAATCTGAGAAAATTGGATGCTTAAAGAACATAAAACCCTATCATTACAGCCAAGGAGATTCTCCCATCTGCTGCTGGATTTTCTCTTTATAGGTTGTGATCACTAGAGGGCAATAAGACCATTCATATCAGCAGATAAGATATTTCCACCAGTAGAGGGTACTAGTGATTAATGTCTTATGGCATGTATGCATGTACGTATGTATATGGATATGTTCATATTTCGGCACACCACAAATACCACTTATAATCAGATGTTAAATGTCAACATAATAGGCTGGAATTGTCCTTACAAATACAGAACAGATGATAATTTTTTAAAAAATCATTTCTTTTTGTCCTTTGAGTATAATTGTGAATGTGCTTCCAAGAATGGGTGTGTCTAATATTCAGAGGTTGCAATTCAAGGATGATAATGAAACCACAACAAGGGGATGTGACTTAAGAGGAGCTGGAAACCATCCAACTTGAATCTTGACCCTACCCCAAGCCTTGCCTAAACCTGAGGTTGTGTGGAATATAAGAGTTCCTTGGTTCCTTTGTAGTTATGCCACTTGCTGGGCTGAAGATTCATTTGGATCATTACCTTAGAATGTTTACTTTCTTCCGCCTCCTGCCTGTCCCTATCCTGTGGGCTGTAAGGGACAAATATTTACTGAGTACCTTCTTTGTGCTAGGAACTGTGCGGGCATAATAATGAAGGAGATAGATACTGTCTGTACCTTGTTGGAGCTTGCAGTCTAATGGAAGAACAGAAAATTTAACAGAACTTTATCATACAATGTGATGAGTGCTCTGATGATGGGGAGAAGTTAACCCAACGAGTATATGTGTTGGGAGTAGAGAAAATGTTAAAGATTGTGTCAGGCAGGGGTACATTATATAAGCTGTACAGAGGGCTGGAGATGGGAGAGAACATGGTGCAATGCAGAAACTAAAAGAAGTTTGGTATATTTGAAATGTAATAAGCTAGAGAGAGTGTGGCAAGAAGTGAAGCTGGAGAGAGAGTCTGGACCAGATGGAAAAGTCTCTTTGTAAGCCATTCAAAATGTTTGGTGTTAGCATACATAATAGTTACCTGTCCCTGTGTAAAAATTAACACCAAATTTAGCAGCTTAGGTATTGTTATCTCACACAGGTTTTCTGAGGGTCAGAAATCTGGGAGCTGCTTGTCTTGATACTTCTGGCTCATGGTCTCTTAAGAGGTTGCAGTCAAGCTGTTGGCTGGGGCTGTAGTCATTTGAAAGCTTGTCCAGGGCTTGCAGATCTGCTTATAATGGCTCATTTACGGGATTCCTGGTAGGAGTCCTCAGTTTCTCATCACCTGGATCTCTCTGTAGGGCTGCTCATGACATGGCAGCTGACTTTCCCCAGAACAAGTGATCCAAGAGAGAATAACCAAGATGGAAGCTACAGTGTCTTTTATTACCAAATCTTGGAAATGGCATACTGTCACTTCTGTTATATTCTGTTGATCACACAGACCAAGCTGGGTACAGTTTGGGAGACACATGGGTTATGAATACCAAGAGGTGAAGATCACTGGGGGTTGACTTGTAGACTGGCTATCACAGCATATGTTTCTTTTTATTTGACCTAGATGTATTCTACTTCCTGGACTTGCAGATTTATGTTCATCTGTAGAAATTCTGTAGCCATTATTACTTCAAAACCATCCCTCTTTAATTCTCTCTATTCCTTTGTTCTGGGATTCTACCATTAGAAGTATGTTAGACCTTTTATTTTCCACACCCCTTAGCTGGTAAGTCTCCTTGTCTCTCAGAGAATTCTGGGCAATTTCTTCAGATACGTATCTTTTAGGTCACCCATTCTCTTTTCAGTTGACTAATTTGCTATTTCACCCATTCATTGAGTTCTTTCTTTCAAAAACTACTTTTTATTTTTACAAGTTTTCTTTTTCTTCTGCATCTGTCTCTTTTCAATTTTGTGTGTGTGTGTGCATATTTGTGATTCGTGTCTTTTATTTCTTTAAACATTTAATGTGTAGTTCTTCTGTATTCATCTGACTATATTTGTAGTTTTTAGGGTTTAAATCTGTTGTTTATTGTTTATTTCTATTGACTATCATGGTGCTTACCTTCCTATGTGCTTTTTGATTTTTAATTGTGAGCTCATTATTTTCTTTCATTCTTTGGGAATCCTGTGGAATTAAATTGGAGACGCTTCCCTGTAGAGGGGACTAGCTTATTGTTTCACTTTGTGCCAGTAGTTGAGGGCCACTTCTGACCTGAAATACTTTAACATACCTCTTAAGGATCCCAGCTTAGAATCAGTCCCAGGATTTGCTCTCCCACTTCACCACTAACCCAAAGCTAAGTATTTCAGTAGTGTTGCTATTAACATCAGCCCTTAAGATAACCCCATTCCTTTAGCCTCTGCTTTCTTTTTTTGAGGTTTTTTTTTTTTTTTATCCAGAATCTAGTTATATTGCAGTGAGAGGGTAGTTTTAATCTACTAGAAAACCTGAGATCCTAAAGATAAGTGGCTGTTATTGAAGGGTTTTTGAATGGAGGAGTGACATATTCATATTTGCATTTTAGAAAAATGTGTCTGTCTCCCATGTGGGAAAAGTGTTGGAGAAAAGCAAACCTAGAGGCATGAAGCCCAGTTAGGAAGCTACTAAAACTTCTAGATGAGAAATGAGGGTGGCCTGGCTGAGGTAGTAGTCATGAGGATGGAGAAATGTGGTTGAAATCAAGACACATAAATGCAGTAAAATCTAGCAAACCTGAGAGTTGATTGGATGTTGGGAATGAAGATAAAAGAGTGAAGGCAGAGGCCCAGAGTTCTGATACGGGCAAGTAGGTGGATGGCAACACCACTCATTAAGATAGGGAGCAGCAGGTTTGGAGGTGGAGAAATAGTAAGTTCAGTTTTAGACTTGCTGTGCTTGACACACTGTGGGACATCCAGAAATGTTCAACAGGATGTTGGATGTACAAAGCTAAAAGTGAGGAGGGACTCGAAATGTATACTTGAGAGTCATCATCAGTATTTAGTTAGAAACTGAGGCAATTGCCCAAGGAAAGTCTGTAAGAAAAGCAAAGAGCCAAGTCCCAAATCCTGAAGCACACCAATATATGAGAGACTTGTAGGAGACTGAGAAGGTGTGACCAGAGAACGCTGTCATGGGATGGGAAGGAGTGCTTCTAAGGGGCGATTGCTCAGCAGTGTCCATCGCTGTTAAAGGGCCAAATAAGCTAATTCTAAAAATTGCACATTGGATTTTGCAAAGTAAGGTCATTAGCAATTTTGGTAGGGACAGTTTCAAAGGCACAGTAAAGGACAGAAGCTTGCGGAGTGAGTTAAGGAAATGAAACTGAAAATAGTCAACTCTTTCGAGAAGTTTGGTATTGAAACAAAAAAAAGATGGCAGTATCAGAAAAGGAATATGGGATTGAAGAAAGTTCTAATTTTTAAAGCAGGAGAGAATCTAACTTGTTGAATGATAGGTTCTTGGGAGACCCTAGCAGAGAGAATGGATTGACTGGAGATGAGGATGCCAAGATACCTCTCATTTTGTTGCTACCCTTACCCTCTTTACTGGCTCTTTCTTTCTGCCTTCAGATGCACTTAAATCTTCTTGAATCGTCTGCCATCTTTTCCAAACACCTGTTTCTCTTCTTCCTTTTATAGCCAAATTCCTTTAAAAATGATTGATAATCACAACCCCGTTTCTGCCCCTCTCACTCCTTCATTAAATTATTTCCATTCTGGCTTCTCCCACAACCACTGTTCTTCTCTCTCAAGACACTAGTGATTTTATTCTATCCAATCCAATAGTCTTATTTCAGTTCTCATCTTCCCAGAACTGTGAATTTGAGACCAGTGATTATTTTCTTTTCTGTTGACATAAATGACAGTGAACTTGTTGCCAATTCTTTATTTATTTTTTAAATGTTTATTTCCTTCATAGCCCTTATCTGAGTTTGTAATTACTTATTTATTTACTTAGTTATTGTTTACTTACTATACAGTGACTCCGTGCCAGTAGGACCATACAAAATATTTTATTCACCAGTGCATTTCAAGCATTAGTGTGGCAGATAGCAGAAGCTCAGGATATATTCATCAAATGAATGAAAGTTTGTATTCTATGTCTGTGAGTCTGTTTCTGTTTTGTATTTATGTTTTGTTTGTTTGTTTGTTTGTTTTTAGATTCCACATATGAGCGATCTCATATGGTTGCCAAGGGGGCGGGGGTTGGGAAGGGATAGACTGGGATTTCAGAATGTAGAATAGATAAACAAGGTTATACGGTATAGCACAGGGAAATATATACAAGATCTTATGGTAGCTCACAGAGAAAAAAATGTGACAATGAATTATATGTATGTTCACGTATAACAAAAATTGTGCTCTACACTGAAATTTGACACAACATTGTAAAATGATTATAAATCGATAAAAATGTTTTAAAAAATGAATGAAAGTGACAAGGTCAAATAAGAGTTTCTCCATGTGTTTCTAGCTTTCTATATTCCCGTTTCTGGCCTTTCTCTCTTTCTTCCATCTTTGTTGCCTGTCCTCTCACAGAGGGTACTTTTCCTTAAAGCTCAGACCTCAGTCTTTTGCTGCTGCCTTCAAGCACTTAGCCAGAGAGGCTGTCCACTTCTCCAGCTTAACTGAGGCTTTAATTCAAATAACTCTTGGATATGTATCTACCATCCTGATCCATTTCTGAAACTTAGATTTTTAGAAATGTTAAAATTTACATTGCTACTGTTTTCTTAAAATCTTACTAATTTAATAGATAAGGATAGCATCTTGTTTTCCTTTGCTGAATCAAATGAATTATTTTCTATATGTTTATTGGCATTTTATCTCCTTTTTGGTGAATTGTTGTGTTGTTTGTTCATTTACTGTTAAAATCTTGTAATTTTTGTTACCTACTTGGTAACTTTATAAATGTCAGTGTCATAAACTTTTAAATACATTTAGCTATCTAAATTTATAATCATGGAAATTCAGTCTCAGAGCGATGAAGTGACTTATCCAGGGCCACATAGTGAGTTTAGTACCAGATATGTAATGAGAACCCAGGTCTCTTGGGGCCATGTTCTTTTTTGGCTAGCAGACTGACATTATGCCCTGCACCCCAGCCATATGTGCCTTTATTTTATTGGATCATCTCTGTGGGTTCTACCATCTGCTCAGGATCACCTCTTTTAAATCAGAATTTAGTGCCTTTTCTTGTGTACTTCCAATGGGAGTTTTATCCTCGTATTCCCATTTTAGTCAGTGTTTGCTTTGACATATATAGTCTTTAGGTGAAAATGTCCAGCAGGCAGTTGGAGAAGTAGGGCTGAAGGTCATATGAAAGATTTAGACTAAAAATATGTATTTGGAAGACATTTGCCTGGAAGCGTTTGCTTAAAATCATTTAAGTGGATGAATTCTCTTAGTAAAAGAAAAGATTAAAGGGCTGAAGGATTGAGCCTGGGAGAATATCCATGGTGGGGAAGTGGGAAGAGGAAGAGGACCTAGTAAAGAGGCAGAGGGAGTGTAATTAGAGAGAGGGGAACCGGGGCAGTGCAGTGATGTGCAGGCTAAGGAGGAGAGTGTTTTGAGAGGCAGGAGATGTGAGGGGTCTTACTGTTCCCAAGTGGTCTGGGAAGTAGAGGGCCAGCTGGGCACAAGCCTTTGGACCTTAATAGGGCCTCTGTGACTGGATATCTTTATTATAAAGGAAACCAGTGGGCGAGGGGTATCGAGTAAATGGCTAATGAGGCAGTATTGTTAGTAGGCCTTGCACTCTCAACCTTGTAGGCAAGCATGCTCCACTTTTGCAATACTGTAGATATACATATTCTGGGGAAAGTGTTAAGTTAATCACATTGATCTGGTTTTCATTTACGATTGATCAACAACAGAAAACCCTATACTTACAAAGTGCTTTCACATCTACGGCTTCATTTGATCCATATAACAATTCTATAAGGTAAATATTATTTTCTCATTTTACAAATGGGAACACTGAGGCTTAGAGAATTTAAATAACTTGTTCCAGGTAAGAAAATCAGATAATAAGTGACAAAGCTAAGATATTTTTATGCCATGTCAGACCACCTCCTGAAACCCAGAGATGCACCTTTGTCCGTGGCGAGCTCTTATTTGTCCTTCAAGACCCACATGAAATGTAGTCTTCTATGTGAAGCTCAAGATGTTTGTTGAATGAATAAATGAGTTGGATGAATGAGAATGTGATTTGATTTGCCCAAGTTCACAGGATATGCTAGTAGCAAAGACATTTCACATGGCCTTCTAATTTCAGTTGTCCCACAGGTTCCCATTGCTTCAGCAATCCTGAACTACTGGTAGGCTCCTGTATTCATTTTCTGTGAATAATGCCATAACAAATTGCCAGAAAATTAGTGGCTTAATAAAACACAGATTTATTAGCTTACATTTCTTTAGTTTAGAAGCTTAGTACAGGTCTCAATGAGCTAAAATCAAGGTGTCAGCAGGGCTACACTCCTTTCTGGAGATTCTTGGGGAGAATCTGTCCTCTTCCTTTTTCTAGTTTCTAGAAGCCACCTGTGGCTTGTGATTCCCTTCCTCTGTCTCCAGAGCTGGCAACGGTGGGTCAAATTCTTCTCACACCTTATCTCTCTGACCCACTCTTCTGTCCTTCTGCTTTTAAGGACTTGTGTGATTAGATTGGGTTCACCTAGGTAATCCAGGTTCTCCTCCACATTCTCGGGGTCCTCAACCTTGATCACATCTGCAAAGTCCCTTTTTCCATGTAAGGTAACATATTCAGATTTGAAGATTAGGTCATGGATATTTTTAGGAACCATTTTTTTGCCTGAAATTATACCATGCTCTTTTGGGTTCTATGCTTTTCACTCTACTGCTTGTGTGAGTCTTGTCTCCTTGCGTCATTGTCAAGACTCAAGAATTGGCCTTTTTCCTGGTGTTCTCTGGCCATTTGCCAGTTGAATTGACTTCTCTGTCCTTTTGGCCCTCCCTGGGATTCCCTTTTCAATACTATCTTAGGACCTGTAACACTTTGGTTTATTCGTTTTTGTTTTGGTGTCTTCTCCTGTGCTTAGACCTATCTGGAGCTCTTTGAGTAAAGCACTGTGTCTTGTTCAACATCCTATCCCAAGGTCTAGCACAGGGCCTGGTACTTACCAAGTATTTGGTAATTTTTGTTAAATGAGCAAAATACTGCTTTCTGCAGGAAATTTGTCTTAACAATGTGCTGGGCTGCAGAAACCCCCTGCTCTTAAACTCTGGGGACTTGACCTGGATCGTAAGACCAGTCAGTGGCACTGCTTGCTTTAAAACATAAACTTCATGGAGCAAATAATGACTTTTTGCAGATCATTAACTTCCTTGATGTAGCTACTGACCAACTTGTGACCTTGGAGAAAGGTCATGGAGTCTCATTTTTTTCATCTGAATCAGGAGGAGATAGGACTGTATGATCACAAGAGGCAAGAGTGTAGGGTTAAAGCTTGAGCTCTGGAGCCAAAATGCCTACGTTTGAAACCCTGCTTCTTACTTGCATGTCCTCCACAAGTTCCTTAACCTCTTAGTTCCTCAGGTTCTTTACCTGTCAAATGGAGAATTGTAATAGCACCTACCTCACAGGGTTGTTCTGAGAATTCATTGGGTTAAATGTAAAGCATTGAGTGCAGTGGCTAACTGTCATTATTACTGTTATCATGAAATTCCCTTTCTGATCTGAAGTTTATGATTTTGTCTTGTATTTCTGGAATAGGGTTCCCTAGGCCCCTCTCTTCTCTTTTACTGCCCCAGACTGAATGCCTTCCCTGCTGTTACCCTCTTGCTGGCAAATCTTGTGTCCCCCAGCACTCCCTTACAGCCCTGTGCTTCTTGGGGTAGTTTCGCTGGTGTTGGGAGAGTCCCTGTGGGGCTCCAGTGGGAGTATTTGTGGGGTGTACTGCCCCCTACAGACCAGGAGCAGTGATTTCTCCTGCCCTGGCCTGAGAGTAGAAGTCTTCTGCCCTTTGGCCACCTCTCGGGACCTGTGCTCTTTTGATTTGGCACTATCAAGAAGGTGAGTAACATTTTCTCAAAAGAACTTTATTGATCACTCCCTGTGTGCCAGTCTCTAATAACAGAGAAGTACAGGGTATTAGGGGGTTAAGTGTGCAGGCTCTGGAGTCAGGCTGCTTATGCTCAGATCCTGGTTTCCACGTTTAATAGCTGTGAGATCTTGGGCAAATTGCTTTGCTGTGAGCTTCAGTTTCTCACTTGTGAAAAGAGCTAAATAATATTTAACTCATTGTTTAGTTATAAAAATTAAATGGGGGTAATACCTATATCATCTGGAGTAGTAAGCGGGAAGAATTCTTAGCAGCGGGTAAGAATTAGAAAGTTTTCATTTCCCCATCACCTTTGGATTCAGTTCTTTACAGTATAGGTCCATTATTTTGTTTGTGATTGTGTGATTTTTCCCAATCAACTGCATCCATATTCAAATATAGTACAAAACCAATTTGGAAGCCAAATGTAAATTGTTGGCTATTTTTAAATTTGATTGAGTTAGTTCAGCAAACATTTCTTGATTGTTTTGTGCTAGGCACTGTGCTGGGAGCTGGGAATGTAACTTGGAGTGAGGTATGGGGTTCTGCCCTCAAGATGTTTACATCAAGTTTAGAAGGGAAAGTAGACATTAAGCCTTCTAGGCAGAGGAAACAGTGTGAGCTAAGGTGCAGAAATAAAAGAAGGCCAGACAGCCTGTCCAACAACAAGGACATGCAAGCTGCTCTCCATGGCTGGAACTTCGCACGTGGAGGCAAAGGAGTAGGCGAGCTGGGAGTGAGGGGAGGGAGGAAACGGAGAGACATGGTATAGCCAAAGAGGTTCCAGGTCATTGAGAGCTTGTATCTATACTTAGAAATTAATTTGAGGACTGTGGAGAGAGCCATTGAAGGGCTTCTGCTAAGGGAATGATGTGATCAAGTTATGTTTTGAAAGGTTATTTTGACTTCAGTATAGAGGGTGAATTGGAGAAGACCAGCCTGGGGACAAAGATTGGTTAGTAAGTCACTGCAGTAGACCTGTGGAGAGGTGATAAGGAGCTGAAACAGGGCAGCAGTGAGAGGGAAGAGGGAAATCAGAAACAGGAAAAGATACAAGAAATGTTAAGGAGCCTAAAATGATGAGTGAATGCTGGTGCCATGTGTGACAAGAAATATAGGAGGAGGGACTGAGGAGAATAATAATGAGTTCCGTTTTCCATTTTAGAAATCTTGAGCCAGAGGTGCTTGCAAAATAAGCAGGTGGAAATGTCCAGTAGGGGACTGGATATTTGGGTCTTGTGCTCAGTGAGAGCCTTTGGGCTAGAGGTACACATTTGAGAGTCATATGCGTGCAGATGGTAGTTGGACCACAGGAGTGGGTAAAATTACTCAGGGAAAACAAGTAGGGAAAGAGGAGAAGAGGCCATGGACAATGCCCAGCTGGAGTTCACAGGTAATTAAAGGTTGGGCAAGGCATATACAGCCAGCAGAAGAGATGCAGAAGGAAGAGGAGAACCAGTAAAAGGTGGTGTCTCAAAAAGCCGTAGAAGAGAATATTTCAGAAGGAGGGAGGCAGCAGTGTCAGATGCCACAGAGGGATCAGGTCATGTCATGATGGAAAAGGTCCATTGGATTCTACAAATAGAATGACTCTGTTTGAGGGACTTCTGCATCTTCATTTCTCATATAAAGCTGGATCAACAGTACCTTTCTTGGGGAGAGAAAAGGATAAGGTGGGGAACACATGTAGGGAAGGATCTCTATTCCAAAGAAACCTGAATGCCTATAGCACTCTAGTATAGCATAGCTATACTATATACTGTTAGGACTGCTTACAGCTTGAGCCAGCCCATGAGATTGTGAGCTGAACTGCATAGACACACGCAGTCCCACTACTCAGAGGAGACCTCTGTTAATAATTTCATTATAAATTCTTTTAGACTCTTTTTCTCCACATATAAACAAATATATGTGTTTATATATATACACAGATGTAATTTTTAAAATAAATATTGGCTTACACTGTGCATGCTCTTCTGAGAACCTGAATAAAGTAATCATCTTTCCATGTTAACTACAAGTAGAGCTATTGCCGTCTTTAATAGCTGCAAAGTATTCATTGTTTGAATGGAATGTAATTCATTTAACAAGTCAGGCCCTTAATGATGAGCATGTAGGTTGTTTCTAGCTTTTTGCTGCTGTACACAGCATTGTAATGAGTATTTTTATACACAGATCTTTGCACACTTTGTCAGGGTGAGTGTAGGTTAAATTCCAGTGACTGTGTCTTACCTACCTCTGTACCTCAGCACCAGGCGTTAAGTAGCTACTCAGTAAAAGTATTAAAATACTCTGAATTTAGGTCTTTGAAGTCCTGCAGTGTCTCATTTATCTCTGTATTTTTAGCATCACAAGAGTGACCAACAGCACCAAAAATTGTTTTCAGAATGTATAACCTCAAGGATATGGAGAACTCCACCTAGAAAAGGAAAGTGTTGAGTAGTGACTTTAGCTTTTAAGTGGCACGTGTTTCAGAAGCACCTCACTAAGCATCACCAGCTAGGAAGCGCCTTGAGACATTTCTAATGAGGGCTCTGCATTGCTCCTCTTCCCCCTGCTCCTTGTGATGAGGGTGGATGTACTCCTTTCCCTGGGCAGTGGAAAGACTAGATCAAAATTCTTGGTAGATAATTGGTTCGAGAGAGAAGTTAAAGACTCTTGTCTTCCCTTCAAAGTTACATTTCTTTCTCACCTCCCAGTTGCTCTTCACAGAACCTTTGGAGCAGGGGCAGTTTTTTGTTCAGCCCCGCATGACTAGTGCCTGGCATAGTACCTTCTGGCTGTCGCGACTGCCTTTAGAATAGGCCGACATCTGAGAAGTTGTAGAAGCGAGATCTCTCAGGCATAGTCGTTTGAGCTGGTATGGGGACATTCATAATGGTCCAGCATTTGACATACCATCATAGGCTGTCTTACAGTACAACCTCTAATAAAACTAGGCTGTCCCGAGCCCCTGGTAATAAAGTTGTTTACCTTTATACCAAGAAAGTTGGGAAGGCACCAAAATCCGCATGTGGCGTGTGCCCAGGCCGACTTCGAGGAGTTCGTGCGACTCCTAAAGTTCTTAAGAGACTGTCTAAAACAAAAAACATGTCGGCCGGGTCATGGTGACTCCATGTGTGCTGAATGTGTCGGTGACAGGATCAAGCGTGCTTTCCTTATTGCGGAACAGAAAATCATTCTGAACGTGTTGCAAGCACAAGCACAGAGTCAGAAAGCTAAATTAAAAAAAAAAGTGAAGCTTTTTTAAGTAATAAAGAAGTGAAGAAGCCTTGTTCTGTTAATTTCTGTTGTGATTTGTTAGTGTACAGGTTTGGTTTCTGTGGTAACTAGAGACCCCCGTGATTTTAGTTGATTACTTTTTCTTAAGTAATTGGAGGTCAGTGATTGCTAGAATTTTTTGATGGCAGCTCTAGACAACAGTAAAATAGGGACCTTAATATATTTTCTCTTAGGAACTATGTTGTATTGTTCCTGATACCCCTTAATAATGCAAAAGTATATAAAGGATTTTAATAAAAGCTCATTCTTACAGTGATAAAAAAAAAAAAAGAGAGTAGGCCTTCCGTAGATAAGTAGGGAGTAAACAAGCAAGTGTTGAGCTGTGCAGTTGGCGTAATCTGAGAAATTTTCTAAATGTTTTGACCATTTTCCCAAATTTAAATCCTTTTCCACTTCCTTTTGTTCACTGGTGCCTCTTTTATTATGTATTAAAATTTGTATATAATACGGTTTGTTCCTGAGCTTCATTTATTCCATAAATTCTACCCATCTATTTTTTTGGTGCCAGTCCATATAATTTTAGTTGCTTTTTATATGTTCTGATATTTTGTAAGTCTAGTTATAGCTCATAATTTCTTTTTTTAATAGTATTTTATAGTCTTACCCATTCATTTTTCTAAAATAAGTCTTAAGAAATTTGAATGTATTCTAATAAAAACAGTGTATTGAGATTTTTTATTATAATTACATTAATACTGCAAATTTCTCTATTGGCACCTCTGTACTGGTCTTTCCATCATATAGTATAGTATATTTTTCCCCTTTCATTCAGATTTTCTATTATATATTTTAGTAGAAATACATGTATTTCTTCATCTGGATTTCTCATTTCCCAACATTTACCAAACACCCATTCCCCCAACCCCCACCTTCTGTCACTGTGCTTTCTGCTGGCAGTACAAAAATGAACACAGCTCTTTCCCTCAAGGAGCTCTCTTTGGTGGGCAAGAGAGAGAACTGATCAGATAATTAAAACTAATTATAATAGTTACTGTGATGAACAGAAGCACGAGGTACTAAGAAAGCATAGAGGAGAGGTCCCAAATAAGACTGGGGGCTATTAAGGAAGACTTCCTGGAGGAGGGCACTCCTGAAGTGAGTGCTAAAGGCAGAATGGAAGTTAACCGAATGAAGAGGGAAGAAAAAGTATTCCAGGCAGACAAAATATTCATTGGAGTATATGTTCAAAAGAAAAGAGGCAAGACAAATATTGAAGTGTTTTAGGAGCTGTAAGTAGCTGGGGTATCTGATGACAGTGGGATAATAGCTGGAAATGAAGCTAGAAAGTACACAGGAGGGTGGCAGATTGTGAATGTACTTATGTGACAAGATGAGAGTTTGAATATAGGATTGAAGGATTTAACTGAAGGAGTGTAACGGTCAGATTTATGTTTTAGAAAAGACATCCCTAGAAGAGAAAATAAAGTTAAATAGAGGCCACTCTGGCTGCTGTGTGGAAGATGGCATTAAGGGTTCCAAACTTAGGCTGAGAGGCCAGTCAGGGAGCTGCTCGAGTTATCTGGAGGCAACATGTGCTAAGGCAAGGGCTTTGGTGATGAGGACCGAGGAAAGGAGCAGTTCCAGAGCTGCTAAGGAGATAGGTAGATACACAAACAGTACTCGGGCATACATACAAACTCTCTTCCTCTTTTTCCATTTTTATTGTGCAAATCTCAAACATTCCCAGAAGTAAAGAGAATAGTACATACCCCCATGAGCCTTTCGTCCACATTGAGTATCTATTAAGATTTGGTCCCATTCATTTTATATTTCCCTTTATTTTGTGTTTTTGCACTGTTACTGAAGTATTTTAAAGTAGAATCTCATCCTTTTGTCATTTCAGCTCTACATACTTCAATTTACATCTCTAAAAAAACTGGATATTTTCTAACATAACCACAATCACATTATCATGCTTAACAAAGTCAGCAGTAAATTCCTTGGTGTAACTTAATAACTAGTATATATTCATATTCCTTGTTTATCTCAAAATATCTTTTAATTGGTTTGTTCCAATCAGGATTTGGATCACGTATCACATTTCATAGTTTGGACTCAAAAGACTCTTTTAATCTATAGCAATCCATAACCTTACTCCCTTTAAAAATATATGCCATTGACGATTGAAGATACCAGGTGTGCTGTCCTGTAGAATGTCCCACATTCTGGCCTTGTCTCTTTTCTCATACTATAATTTAACTTATTCCTCTGTCTTTCATATTTTCTATAAACTGGAGGTTAGCTTTGAATGACTAGTTGGGTTATGGTTCATCTTTTCCTTGGGAGGAGGGTGCAAGACTACTTCATGGGTAGGGCTGTGAAGTGTTACTTCTATCTGGTAGTCCCACTCTTAAGGATGCTATGATTGATCAGTGGAGGTGATGACAGCTCATCCCTCCATTGTAAATTTTCCCATCAACTTTTCATTGAGTTCATCCACTATTGATTGTCACCTGAATGAATTATTTTATCATGGGCTATAAATTTTTTTTTAATTCTGTCAATCATCACTTTATTAGCTGAATAGAGAACATTCCCTCAATAACTAGGGCTGTTTGGTTGTCCTAAAATACAATATGTACTGAAAAGACAAGATAAATGCTTAATTCATTTTCTTTTATTGTACTTTTTGGATTAAGGAGTTGGTACCTTAGCTGTTCCTTTTTTAAGTATCTATTGATCATGCTTCTGTTTTATGATTTATTGCATTGGCTAGTCCAGTGATTCTCCCCCAGTGATTATCTTGTTATCTCAGCCTTAAAGAAACAGGTTTTCATGTGCACAAGAGCCTTTACATCCTTCGGTATGTGAATGATTTTCTAAGTACCACACGTCAGTCCTCCAGTCCCGTACTTTTCAGAAGACAGAACAACCTGTCCTTTGGTTCCTCTTCTCTTGTTCCAGGTCACACTGTGAACAAGATGTGTCAACACTCAGATTCAGAAGTGGCTTGTCTTGCCAGAGAAGTTTACACTGAGTGGAAAACTTTCATTGAAAAACATGTGGATAAACCTTCTATAGAAGTCCGAAGTGATTCCAAAACCGAGGCACTTAGGAAAAACGCCCAGAAATTACTCTCAGAAGCCTTGGAATTAGAGGTAATGGCCTACTTGGAATGTGATTACTAGGTGCTCTCGGTTAAATGATCTTTACATTTTCACAAGGAAATTTCATAGTCTTAAGTGCTAGTCTTCTGGTTTTTGTTTGTTTTAGTGATTCTGGATTTGTAAGCATTCTGGGAGACAGTATTGTATGAAGACTGAAGGCTTTGGAACTAGCAAGACATGGATTAAAATCCTGGGTCTAGTATGCACTGGGTATGACACCTTAGGCAAATCTTTTAACATATCAGAGGCTATTTTTTTATCCATAAAATGAAGATAATTCCTACCACCTAAAATTATTGGAAAGATTAAATGAACCATATACACAAAGGAATAGTATAGTGCCTGGCGGTTAGAAGTCACTTAATGAATGTTGGTTCCTTCTCTTTTAAAATTCTTCCCATTCCTGCTGAAGGAGAAGGTCTGAGATGGACTCTGTTACAGAATATCAATGGCAAAATAAATAGCTGTCTTTTGAAAAGACTCTACTTCCCCATTTTTTGTCAGCTCCCATACTCTTTATTCTAATGCATATAATCAGTTGCCTAGACATAATCCCTGTCATCTTTGTGGCCAATAGTAAGATGATGTTAGTGGGTTGCGGTACACATGCTAGAAGAAGAATTTTTTACTCATTAGTAGTATTAGTCATCATCATCAAACAAATCTTACAGATCAGTTAATATTCTGGAAAAATCAGACTTATAACATCCACATTTTTTCTTCTTTTCAGAGTATTCCTAATAAAGTATCCTTAAAGAATAATTTAATGTTATTAGCAGAAGAAGCAATTCAGAAGTCTGGTTTAAATACTAGATCTGTTATTGCATTTTCTGAAAAACATTTTAACCTTTCTATCTCAATCATGCATCTACAAAAGAAAGGCAAATGGACTTGTGGTATAATATGTACTTTTTAAGAATAAAGTTTTGGGCTTTTTAATACCAATTTATGATAGAAAATGAAAAAAATACAGAAAGGAAAAATAAGATCACCATTGAACCTACCATCCGGACATAATCTTTTTAACGTTTTGGTGCATTTCCTGTTTGGTAAATTATTACAGCTCTTTAAATGAATACTGGGCTAGTTATGATTATCCCAGATTTATTAAGAGCCAATTATGTGCCAGTTGTTCCATAAGATATTTTTATTGATTATTTAAGTAATATTGCAGAAAATTGATGATTATTTACATTTATGTTGTAGTTTTAATCTTGATCAATATCAGTCAGTGTCATTTTGTATACACTTTTCTACATATCTATTTTTTACATTTATAATTTTTAATGTCTATTTGATAGGTCAGTGAATTAATATACTCTAAGTTTGCTTAACTTTTCCTAAAGGAAGTATTAATACGAATATTAAACCCTTGGAAGAGAGGAAAAAATATGAAAGTTGTAAGTCTAATTTTCCAGAGTATCGATTAGCCAACAAGACTTGCTATTTGATATTTTAAATAAAGTTTATTTTTAAAATAAACCAAAATTATTGCAGAAACATAGAGTGTGGGTCTACAATATGTAGTTAATGTGGTGGTAAATACCAGTTCCCTGTGGTATCTTTTTAAGTAAATGATAACGAAGCTATGCTTGTGAGGATTAATGAGCAGTTTGCCTGCTATATTAAACACCATAATAATTATCCTTTTAGTTTATCCATTAATTATCCTTTAAATGGCACATTAAGTGGTAAGCACTCAAGTGTCACAAAGCAAAGTTAAAAAAGTGATACATTTGTTAGTGCTTTCCAGTGTAATTGGAAAAAATATCAGATTAAGTATAGTTGAATGGTTTTGTTCCCAAAGAGTAAATTTTAAAAATTAAAAGTGTGCATCTTACCATCTTCCTTGGCCAAAGAAAATCAGTCTGTTTTCCTTGGATAAATAGCATTTGATTGCATTTTTATCAGTTTGGTATGTCAAAAAATATAAATACAAACACTTTTACATAAAGTTAACTCTTAGCACCCATCATCATCTGAAACATTTTCATATTAGAGTAGATCAGTGAACCATCTAATGCACTGTCTAGTCTCTGACAGTAACCAATGTTGAGTGCATTCAAATCAGACATCAGATCTCCATAAATGTACTTTATCAGGCAGTAGTAAACCACTGGGTAAGTTATTGGCCCAGTGACTAAAAAGCCTTTGCAATTTGATCTTAGCATGTGTTTTTTCAAATCCACTCATTATATTTTTATAGAAAATAATGTTTCCATGTTATTTGTTTTGGTCATATCCTTTAGTAGTGAAAGCCACATATGAAGAATACACACACACAGCCAAAAAGTACATCTCTGTATTACTCTATAGATCTTGCTTTCCAGATTCATGGATTATTTCCTTGTTCTTGGAATAATGGAATAGATGAATAAAAACTCCATTGTTGAGACCTACGTTCCATTCCCCTTTACTTTTTCTCCCTTCTGGGTCTTCTTTGTTCTTCCCTGTCTTTTAGATCTTTCCTCATATGAACGTCCCCTGTGGTGTCATTCTCTTACTTCCCCTTCCTCATTATCCACTCTCCTTCCTACCTCACGGCCTGTGATCATTTTCCTATTATGTCATTAAAAAAAATGAATCTGATTCTCAAAGTGAGCCTGTTATCATTAAGCGTTATGAAACACTGGCTGGTTGGCCCAGTTGGTTGTCAGATGGTGCTAATGAGATCCAGGTCAGGGGTATATCCCCATATGGGACTGTTAGTTTTTTCTTTGTTTAATGGCCTCAGACTGCACCTCTGGCTTTGACCAGCTCTTTCATAAATGTATTCAAGTGGTCAAAAAGGAGTGTGGGTATATATGTACAAATCCAGTCATGCTATTAGAAAACTCATACGAAGTTTGATTCTAGTGAATATTCAGCTCCACAAATGTTTATTTCTACTGCTACTAGTGCCAGGGGAGAATGCAGACATAAATGAGTTCCAGTCCCTATGCTAAGAAAGCTTACTGTCTCCTGACTAAGCTCCTGTAAATGACTGACTAAATGCGCGTCAGGATGAAATATGTCTGAAATAGTAGTACCAGCAAGTGGTGTAGACACGAAAACGACAGAACAGTGAAATCTGATGGAAGAACCTGGGAAAGTTTTGTGGAAAAGACAGCAGTTGAACTGACCTTTGTGAGAGTGGTTGGATTGTGCTAACTCGGAAATGCATATAAAATAGAAACATATTTCATATTTTATCTGCCATGTATAGATTGTTATTGAAAGAGCAGGAAAGGAGGGAAGTGTACACAGGGAAAGAGGAAATTCACTTAACAGATATTTACAACGTGCCATAACCTGTGCTAGGCATTGGGAATTGAGAAATGGATCCAAGGTGGTATCAGCCCTAGAGTGGCTCAAGTCTGCTGAGGGAGATAGGCAAATAAATAGTTACAGTGTGGTGTGGGAAGTTCTGCACTTAGGGTAAACACATGAAAAAGAACGTCTTTCCTTGCTTTTAAAGAGCTTACAGATATGGCAGACATCACTAATTGATTTTGGCACCATTTCTTCTGGGTCCAGAATCCTTGACAAAAGACAGCTCTAGGTGGATGTGTTTTATATCTTCTCCAGTTATAGTCAATTCATCCAGGATTGGCCGACTGAATAACACACACTTGACTCACAGGTACAAATAGATAAGGAAGGCAGATCAAATTCTCTGTCTCTGAGAAACTGAACTAGGAAATACCAAGAAACAACAGTGGAAGTTTTGAAACAGAAGGGATATTATTGGAGGAGTTATAAGGAAGCAGAAGCTATAGGTAGAGATGTGTAGAATAGGCAGCGAGAAGAAGGCAGTTAAAATCGGTAGGTGGTAAGGCAAATGGAGAGGAGCAAAACATGTGAGAAAGAGACACAGGGAAAGGGTATGGTTCGCAGATAAATCCCTAGGTTTCTTACAGTATTCCTGTTCCCATCCACACACATGTATCTCATAGCAAAACCTCTTTTTCTCAGGGTCTCAGTAAGACTGGTCCTTTCACCCAAAAGGGCTTACCTGAATCACCAGGTTAGAACCCATTGGGAAGGGGGACTCTCAACTTGGGTAGGTTTGGATTATCCAAAGGCAATTAGTTCTAAGATAGGCACTCATCACTTTGTGCAATGAACTTGTTATACACAAGGGTACATGATGAATTATTTTCCCATATGATTTGCATTTTCATATTACTAATGTTTTCCTTCATTTCTTCATCCTGATTGGCCTTCATTTAACATGAGGCATGCATGAGAATTGTTAGCTACCTGCTTCCTGTTCCCATCACATGGCTGGTAGAGCACCTATTCCGCTGCCCCATGGTCATCTGTGTACATGCCTCTCCTAGGCTGTGAGTTCTTAGAGGGTAAGGGGTCAGGTCTTTTTGCTTGGGTGTCTCTGATACCCAGATCGGACCAGACTCAGAGTAGCAATTCAATAACCATTTGCTGAATCAAGTATGAATAAGCATCCAGTTATGTACATTTCAGGGCACTCTCAAGGTTCTTTTATACATATATTACAATTTGATGGAATGGCCATGACCTGTTTTTGCAATGCACACATACCCTTCCTCCCTTAACAACCATGCCCCTCAAGAAAAAAAAAAAAGACTTTTTTCTTGCCTGTTATAGTAAGTGACTCTCTAAGCAATCAGTGATTAAACATCCTCACGCTGGAATGAGGAGCCCCACACTGCAGGAAGGAGCCTCTCTGGAAGTATGGCTGGACAAATGCTGGGCAGACAGCCAGCCACCCTTCTAGCCTTGTAAAGTGGTCTGGTACCAGGGCTGCCTCAGGCTGGGGGCCAGTTCAGGGCCAACCTAGGAGGCCATGGAAAGTTCGAGGAGTCTTGGTTCTAGAGAGCCATGGCACCAAGTTTGCTCACTCCAGCACAAGCCTTGGAGACAGTGTCAGTCATCAGGACTACAAACGTCCCTGGATGTGTTTTGTCTCTTACACGTAGGCAGACATCTGGGCCTGGATAGTCATTCTCTCTCTGTGTTTCTTTCTCTCTCTCTTTCTCTCAGTCCTGTTCTGTTCCCTGCTTGGTCCTAGTTTCTTCCAAGTTTCTTTATTCATTTGGTCTGTTGGTCTCTCTCTTTTGTTAGGACGTTTTGTCAAATGTCAATTGATCCTTTTTTATTTTGGTGCAGAGTTTTCCTAAACTTTTCTTTTTTTAAAGTGTAAGTACAGTACATATATGGAAAAGCACACAAAAGGTCTATGTGCACCTCACTGAATTTATCACCAAGCAAATGCCCACTTCACCTGGCCAGAGCCTACTCATTCTCCAGGTCTCACATCCGAACACATTTCCTCTGGAGGCCAGGCGCTGCCCTCCTGAGTTGGGTCCCTTTGATGTAGCTCTGCACCCCAGCACTGGCTCCTGTCCCCTTTCCTAGCACTTGGTACACTTACAGTCCCTGCTCACCGTCTGTCTCCAAGTGGCCCATGCTCTCTGTGGAGTCAGAAACTGTTGACTTTGTTCACTGCTTTTTCCTCAGCCTGAGCACGAGCACGAAGTAAGTGCTGAGTAGGTATGTGAATGGGTGGAGGGGGGTGGGGGGAAGGGAAGGAGTGAAGGGAAAAAAGGAAGTAAGAGAGAAATTTGTTTCCTATTTTTAAGGAACTCACTCTCAGGGAAGACAGCTCCAGAAGTAGATCATTATGTTATGAAAATGACTAAGGGAAGCTCAGGATGTTGTGGCAGACCCAAGGAGAACTTTCAGTCCTTTGAACTAGGGTTTGCTTTTTTGCTTTTTGTTTTTTAGCTAAGCTTGGAATCTAATAAGAGTGTGTTTCCTAGGGAACGTGTGCCTTGCTGAGGGAACACGTACCTGCACATCGTAGTGTGTGGAAGCAGCTGAGCTTGCTCAGACTGGGCTCGGTTGGGACCAGGAAGGCGAATAGTGAGGGATGTGCCTGGAAAGGAAGGAAGTGAGGGGCTTCCTGAACAGCAAGCCAGTCTGGCCTGGATCCAGATCATGCAGACAAAGTCCCAGACCTGTCCTGCTTTGATTAGGCCTGTGACTTCAGGAGGGCATGGGCTTGAGCCAGACCACCCCAGAATTGCTACAGGTCCCATCCTGTAGGCCCGTTCTGCTTAGCTGACCCTGCAGGGGTCTTTCCAGACTCAGCTGGTCTCTCAAAAGGTTAAAGGGACAGTGAGTATGGTGAGAGGGAAGAAACTTGAATATTGGAGTCAGGGGCTCAGGGTCAGAATCCCAACTCTGCCTCTCAGTAGTTATAAGATCTTGAACATCTCTTTACCTTTGAACCTGTTTCCTCATCTGTAAAATGAGATCATAGGAGTTGTGAGCATTAAATGTGAAAAGTGATTTATAAACTGCTTTACACACATATTAGGATCCAGGCTCAGTGATTCTAAAATACTGTAAGGGGTTAAAAGGTACTTCGAAAACAAACAAACAAAAGTATAAACTGTTATACTGATTTATTATCCTTGGTCTTCGTTTCCTGGTTGGTAAAATACAGGGCCCAGTACCTACTGCTTGGTTCAGGCCAGTTTCCTGTTATAATGGCAAATATTACCACCCGGCAGGGGTTGTGAATGAGGTCCCTGTCACATAACACATGGCCTTGTTCTTTAATTGCCAGGGTGGAATTAATTTGCTCTTCCTGTTTCTCTTGTGACAGGAAGTAGATGTCCTTGAATTTCAGTTGATTAATGGAGGCCTCTGAGCAGAGTGCTCCAGCCTCTCTCGCCTTTAATCCTTATGCAATGCAAGGCCCTAATTTGATAATTTTGCTGTTTTTTTAGATGGATCACCTACTGGTTGAAAATATTGAACGGGAGACGTTTCATCTCTGTTCCCGCCTCATTAACGGGCCGTACCGGCGGACGGTGAGAGCCCTGGTCTTCACATTAAAGCATCGAGCTGAAATCCGGGCCCAGGTGAAGAACGGCATGCTGCCAGTCGGCACGTTTGTACAGACCCACAAAAAGTGACCTGAGGATGGTTCCAGCCCTGGGCTGGGCAGAAAGGAAAATGGGCCTCTCTACCATTCAAAGATTCTTTTGAGTTTGGGTGATGGCTGATGCTGGCTGTGTTAAATTTTCCCGTGGTGCCATTCCTTCAGACTGAGGATGCAAACAGCCCAGGAGACAGGCCTGCAGGAAGTGCTTCATTAGCTGCAGTACGCTGGTGCCGCCTAACAGCACGTGCACTGGCTGTCACTGGGAAGCGCAGTACGGTTGCCATCACCCAACACAGTGAAAGGGTGATGGATTTCACTGTGAATATGCGAAGGACACCTCTAAAGTTCCCTGTGTCAGGCAGATGAAGTTACTACTTTATTTCGCCACCCTGCAGGTAACTGAAACTCAATTACTGCTGCTGCTCACTCGGTTCCATCCCCCTGAGTTTAGATAGCTCCAGTGCCTCTCAGAACTCCCCTGTCTGTTCTCTTTCCTCTACCCCAGGGGTGAGCCTGCCAGAGCCCACCAACTACCCCTTCTTTCCAGAACTCACTTATCTGAACATTTCAGCTCTCCCTGGAAGACCTTCTCCGTTGGTCTCCGGAGCCCCCATGCTGAGGCTTCTAATGAGGAACTGGCCTGAAGCATCTCCCCACCTTGGGATTTATTTGAATATGTTGGCTCTCTTGGTTTAGGGCTGTAGAAGATACATAATGAAATTTCTCTTAAAATGAATTAGTGTAAGAGAAAAATTATATACACATGTATTTAAAAATGAAATACATCTATCTAGACTTGCTTGAACAACTACATAAGTGATAGTAGCTTTTTTTAAAAATGATAATAACGTGGGACTTTTTGTCTCTAAAAGCAAAGGTATGGCTTGTTCATTGAAAAGTGTTTTGGGTTGAGAAAGAGCATAGTTGATGAAAATAAAGAATGATTGAACAGGAGTTTGAGGGAGATAGCAAGACCCGAAGGTTTTTTCAGGTGAGGGGAGACTAGAGCGTTTGTGATCTGAAAAGAAGGAGCCAACAGAGATTTAAAATCAAAAAAAAAAAAAAAAAAAAAAAAAGGGAAAGATTTAAAATTAAAAAAAGAGAGATGGATTAAAAAGCAAGGACAGAAGGAAAGGGACTAGCTTTGTTTACCTTCTATGTGCTAGATACTTTTTCTAAGGTAATTTCTTAGCATTTACATTCATCTTCATATAGTTTTTAAAAATCCTGTTGAATTATCTCACCTGTTGTGTTAGTAGATATTGTTTTGGTTTTTTAGATTTCTTCTTTTATTCAGCAACCATTTGTTGGGCACCCGTTCCCAGCAGCCTTGCGGGTACCTAGCAGGAGCTACAGATGAGACCCTGAGGCTCACCAAGCAGGAGTCTCTTGTCAGTTTCCCTCTGCTCATAACTACGGGAGCTAGAGTAATAATTGTACACATGCCATATGCTCAGCATTGATGTAGACATTTGAAAAAATAATAATGCCCAACTAAAGGTGAGAATAGTGAGGCTCACAATGGTTTGGTAACTTACTCAAGGTTCACAGACAGTGAATAGCAGATCTTAGATTCAGAACCTAGGTCTGTGTGAGTGTATGTAGTCTTCCTGCTTGATTTCATCCACTCTCATGGTTTCAGGCATCTTTTTACATGCTGATGACACTCCAGTTTATATCTTCAGCCTATCCCTGCCCTCCAAGTTTCAGCCAGTATTTCCTAGATGTCCCATGGGCATCTCAGATGCAACATGTCTTCTCTCACCTGACAGTACTGGCAACCCAGACACTCCAAATAGCAACCCTGGGGTCAGCCTAGACCCCTCACTCCCATCCTCACTCAACCAAGTCCTAATGGGTTTACTTCTCAAATATACTCAGTACCTCTTGCCTCTTCTCCATCTCTAATACCACTTCAGGACTTTCTCTTGCCCACATGACTACATGGCCTCCTAGCTGGTCTCTCTGCCTCCAGTCTTAACCCCTTCCAGTTCACCTCTCTATATGAGAAACAAAGTGACATCAAAACTGGAAATCCTGTCATGTCACTCCTGCTCTGAGCATTTTCACCTGCTGTTTTCTCCCTCTGGAGTGTTGCTCTCTACCTAATTCCTTTTGCTGCCTCTACCATGATACCTTGTGTACTGTTCTAGTCATATCCACCTGTTCTGTGGTTATGCTTTTGACTCTTATCTCCCCACTAGATTGTAAGTTCCTTGAAGTCAGAAATCTGTCTTACTCATCAGGGTATCTTCAGTGCCTTGGAGAGTGCTTGTCCTTGTCCCATGCTAGGACCCAATATATATTTGTGGAATTAATGGATGTCCAGGTGTCTGGGCTCTTCCTGCTTCCACCGGTTTCCCATATAATCCATTATCCACAGAATAGCCAGAATGAGCCTTTTAAAATGTGAGACAAATCATGTATCTTATCTGCTCAAAACCTTCTGCCTCACTCAGAGCAAAATCCTTTACCATGTCCTACAAAGCCCCATGTGATCTGGCTCCTTATTTTGACCTCATTTCCAAACATTTTCCCCCCTTTATCACACCTCTGTGGTCCCTCTGGCTTCCTTACTGTTCTGAACACACATCCCAGGCATGCTTCTGCCTCAGGGCCTTTGCATATATGCTTTCCCCTCATTGCAATGCTCTTTCCACAGGTATCTGCATGGTACTGTCCTCACTTGATTCAGGTCTTTGTTTGCCTTATCAGAAAGCGCTACACTGACTACCCTAAATAAAACAGCATTCCCTCCCAATGACTTTTTTTTTTCATTTTTCAGTTTTATTAGGTAGAATTGTTACAATTTGCACACATATAATATATTGCATATAAATACATATACACAATATACTGCACGTTTGTTTTTAGTTTACATACATGTACTGATCATTGTTTCCAAGAGCAGTTTAGAGCTTTAGCTTTTCAAACTTATGTAGTTATCAAAGGAATAAAGCCAACCACAAAATAAGAATCAACAGAATGCAGTAATCCAATCATAAAAAGGACAGTCAGAAGTTCTTACACATATTCAAGAGATCAATCATATGAGTTATAAATAATAAGTAGTTCATTTGTGTCCTGTTTTTTAGATTCCACATATAAGTCATATCATATGGCATTTTTCTTTCTGTTTCCAGCCCGCTTCACTTAAGAGTGACGATCTCCAGTTCCATCCATGTTGCTGCAAATGGCATTGTTTTATTCTTTTTATTCCATTGTGTATACACACACACACACACACCACATCGTCTTTATCCAGTCATCTGTTGTTGGACATTTAGGTTGTTTCCATGTCTTGGCTATTGTAAGTAGTGCTGCTGTGAACATTGGGGTGCATGTGTCTTTTTGAATTAAGTTTCGCCCTGGATATATGCCTAGGAGTGGGATTGCTGGATCATATAGTAAGTCTATTTTTAGATTTTTGAGGAATCTCCATACTGATTTCCATAGTGGCTGCACCAAACTACATTCCCACCAGCAGTGTAGGAGGGTTCACTTTTTCTCCACACCCTCTCCAACATTTATCATTTGTGGACTTTTGAATGATGGCCATTCTGACTGGTGTGAGGTGATACCTCATTGTAGTTTTGGCTTGTATTTCTGTGATAATTAGTGATACTGAGCATTTTTTCACACGCCTATTGGCCATTCATATGTCTTCTTTGGAGAATTGCTTGTTTAGGTCTTCTGCCTATTTTTGGATTGGGTTGTTTGTTTTTTTCTTGTTAAGTTGTATGGGCTATTTATATATTCTGGAGATTAAGCCCTTGTCAGTCTCATCTTTTGCAAATATTTTCTCCCATTCCATAGGTTGTCTTTTTGTTTTGCTTACGGTTTCCTTTGCTGTGCAAAAGCTTGTAAGTTTAATTAGGTCCTATTTGTTTATTGCATGTGTCTTTCTGAATTTGATTTTTCTCCGGTTATATGCTCAGCAGTGGGATAGCTGGATCACATGGTAAGTCTGTTTTTAGTTTTTTAAGGAACCTCCATAGTCCAACTACTTTTTAATACTCTATCCTGCTTCATTTTTCTTCAGAGTATTTATCACCCGTTGATACAGTTACGAATTTAATATAATTTATATATATTGTGTGTCACCCACCTTCAAGAACTTAAGCTTCATGGGAGCAGTCTTTGTTTTGTTCCCTGATATATCTCTAGTAACCACAAGAGAGCTAGATCTCTATAACTAAATAGTTGATGGCTAGTTGTGGATATACAGGAACGGCATCTAATCAATCAGGGAATGCTTCTCGGAGGAGGTAATACCTGTGTGCAGTCTTCAAGGACAGAAGTAGTTAATTGGTGGTTGAAGTATGTGCCTGGCAGAAAAAGCAAAGTATGGAAAGACTCAGTACTGTGAGATACCTGACTGGTATGGCTGGAGGGGAGGACACACGGAGGAAAGTAGCTGGAGATGAGACAGAAGAGGAAGGCAAGGACCAGGATCAACTTTGAAGGGTCTTTTGAGCATAGGTTGAAGGCATTTGGACTGAAGGAATGCAGGAACTGGTTAGTTTTTTGGTTAATGGGCTGTGTAGAAGAGAAGCTGGAGGAAGGAGAGAAAACGGAAGTAGGAAGCTTCATTTGTAAACAACCAGAGGGTTCTGCTAACTTAGGAACCCAGAGTAAGTTGAAAACAAATTGCTCTCTGGCTGAAAGGCTTCAATGGTGATAGTTGGAAAGTGAAATGATTGCAGAGATGTGCTTTGGAGATTTGGAAAGCAGGCTGTGTTATTTGTGGCTGTTTTCTTCTTGATGCATGTGCAGAATTTCCATGAACGCTAATGGAGGTATTCTGAGTGCTTGCTGAAGGGAAGGAGACTTGCAGACATCCATCTAAGCTTCCCCACCCACTAAGAAGCACCCCTGAGCTCCAGCCTCTTAAAAATGAAAGGGTCAGCTCATGAAATGAGGTGAGAGAAGTTCCTGGGAGCTCTGAGTTGCCTGTAAGTCTCGGCATGAATGTGTCTTCTAAGTGTGTTCAGTTGCTAGAGGAAATTTGGGAGAGTAAATACCATTAGAATCTGCTCCAGCAGCTTATTGATCCTTTTCTTGTGGTGGTTGTATTGGAGGTCTTGGTCTTTTGGGTAGGGACCAGGTCAGTTTTCATTCACTCAGCAAACAAATGTTGCCCAGCTGCTCTGTTCCAGGAACTAGACTGGCACTGGGGAAACTGCAGTAAATGAGATATAATTTCCATCATTCAGGAACTCTTAGTCTGGTGGGAAGACAGACACTTAGGAAAATAATTAACGTATAGCATATTGTTTACTGTAGATATTTATTTAAAGTGTTGAGAAAGTGGAGAAAGCAGTGATTAACACCATTCTAAGGGAAGGAAAGTCTTTACACAGGGTTAATGTTTGAACTAAGTCTGAAAGATAGTTAGGAGTTCTTAGCAGAGGGGTCAGTATGTGTGCAAAAGCACAGAGATGTAAAGTGCATGGCTTGTTTTAGTAAAGGCAAGTTATATGGGTAGTGGAAGCATAAAGGTCTTAGGAATGGAGAGAAATGGGGCAAAAAGGTAGCCAGGACCCTGGAGGCCTTGTGAGGGAACTTGGACTTTGGCCTTCAGATCTTGGGAGGCCGTGAGAATTTTCTGAGGAGGTGAGGGGGCTCATAAGATGTGTGTTTTAAAAAGATAAAAGTGTTCCTGCATAGACAGATATTTAAGGAAAAAATTATAAACAAACAAACAAAACCCCCTACAGTTTGAGGCAAAGGAAAGAAACACCTGAGATTCAGTAAATTAGAGATTTTTTTTTTTGACAAATGAAGTTTAAAGTTGACCAAACAGATACCATTAGAGTCCCAAGTGTGAAAAATGGCAGGAAGCTCCTCTAATGCGGTTACTGTGTTCAGTGGTGAAGGAACAGGCAGCTGGCCTTTTTTCATTTATAGAATATCAGGTCTTTAAACTTGTGCCTGTCAACCTCGGTTTTCTTTTGCTGCAGCCTCAGGCCTCAGAGCCTCACTCTGAGATTTGTAATGTATTTTGGATGCGTTTATCACAGCCAGATGGGGCGAGGGCTCAGTTTGTTACTGCCCATTATTGCTATGGAAGGAAGTGCATCCACAAAACAAGGCTCTGGAGCTTCAGTTCGTTTGGTGACACTGCCTTGGTTTCAGTAGAGAGATGGTTTGATTGGATGACACTGTATTTTCTTTTAAACCAACCAAAATAATACAATTGCTGTCAGGAATAGGCTTACCCATAAGCTAAGGAGTTTGGTTTAAAGATCCAAGGAGACTGCGATGTCCAATCAAATGCTCCTTTTTATCTTGTTAAAATCATTGATATTGATTCAGTGTATATTTATTGAGTTCTCATGTGCCAGGTTCAGGGGTAAAGAAGATAGTCTCTGGCCCCAGGAAGCTCACAGTCTAGTGAAGGAGACAGATAAACTGTTTTTTAAAAGTCAAGCATTCTGAATTATGGGCATTCAAAGAAGAGGAAATAAGCCAATAAACATATTAGAAGATGCTCAACCTCACTGGTAGTCAAGGAATGGCAAAGATGAATGCCATCCTTAAAGACTTACAGGGTGCAGGGATAGTGATCCCCATTACCTCTCTATTTAGTTCACTGATCTGGCCCCTACAAAAATCAGATGGATTCTGGAAGATGACAGTGGACCACAGCAGAGTCAACCAAGTGGTAATTCTAGTTGTAGATGTGGCATCTTTCCTGGAGTGCATTAACATCTTCTCAAATACATGGTATGTAGCCACTGATCCAGTCATTGTTTTTTTTTTTTTTTCCCTTGCCTATCAGAAAGGAAGACCAGAGTTCATATTCACCTGGAATAGATGAAAGTATACATTTACAGTCTTGTCCAGGGCTGTTAACTTTCCCGCCCTCTCACAACCTAGTCTGAAAAGACCTGTACTGCCTAGATATCTTGCAGAACATCACACTGCATTAAAGGCATCAGCTAATTAGACCAGGTGAGCAAGAAACAGCAAGTGTATTGGAAGCCTTAGTGAGACACATGCATTGCGGAGAGTAGGAGAAAACACTATGAAGATTCAGGGGCCTGACATATCAGGGAAATTTTTAGGGGCCAGTCATCTGGGATTTGCCGGGTACATTCCCTCCAAAGTAAAAGACAAAGTATTATACCTCCTCCTCCCCCAGTAGGAAGGAAGCACAATGCCTGGTAGGCCCCTGGGTTTTAGAGGCAGCATGTTTCATACCCGGGAATACTGCTTCCTCCCATATACTGGATAACACAGAGGCTGCCTGTTTGGATGGGGCCCCAGAGTGGGAAAGGGCTCAGCAGCAGGTCCAGGCTATAGTACAAGTAACCTTGGTGTGTGGACCGTATGATCTGGTGGGACTCATGGTCTCTGAGGGATCTGTAGTGGGGAAAGATGCCTATGGAGTTTATGACAAGCCTAGTAGGAGAAGCACAATCTAGACCCCTGGGGTTCTGGAGCAAGGCCCTGCCATCTGCAGCCAGGAATGACACACTTTTCAGAATACAGCCACTGATTTGCTGAAGGGTTCTGGTAGAGACGGGTCATCTGACCACAGATGGTCAAGTTGGCCACGCAACCAAAGCTGCTCACCGTGGGCTGGATTCTGTCAGATCCACCAAGTCATAAGGTCAGACAAGGCCGGCAGCAGTTTATCACAAGATAGACATGGTACAGCTGAGCCAAAGCGCAAAAGGCTACATGAGCAGGTGGCCCAGACATATGTCACCCAGCACCTTTGCACCAGTGCCTCTCCCTCACCTCACCTATGGATGCTTAGGGAGCTCCTTGTATCCAGCTGGAAAAAAAACCCAAAATTTGTTCATGAGTGGGTCAGCTCAGTATGTGTGAGCAAGCCAAAAATACACTGTTGCTGCACTATAGGCCCCATGCAGGGGCGTCCTTGAAAGGCAGTAGAGGAGGAAATCCCTTCGACGGGCAGAGCTGTGAATAGTACATATAGTCACCTACTTCTTGTGCAAAGAAAAGGGGCCCAAGGTTAGCATATCCGTGGGTCTCATGGGCAGCAGTGTATGATTTGGCTGGTTGATCAGGGACCTGGAAGGATAAGATTAGAAAACCAGGAATAGGGATATCTGGGGTGAAGTCATATGGACAGACCTATGGAAGTGGGCACCAAGTGTGTATTCCATGTTAACACCCACTGGAGAGTGAAGCACTGAACAACCCTGTATATGCAGCTGGCATTAGCCAGCCTCTAAAGCCACCCCAGAGCTGGCACAAGGGGTGCACATGAACAGAGTAACCACGACGGCATGGAGGGAGGGTAAGTGTGTGCCGAATAGCATGCGTTCCCAGTCACCAAGACTGACTGAGCTATTGCTGATGCTGAGTGTTCAACCTGCAAGTTACAAAGACCAACTCTGAGTCTCAGATATGTCTCCATCCCTTGAGGAAAACCACCAGCCACTTGACAAGTTGGTTGTATTAAACCCCTTCCACCCTGGAAAGAGCTGCGATTCATTTTCACTGAAATAGACATACATCCTAGATATTGCTTTGCTTGTAGGGCTTCATCCTGCACAACTCTCCAAGGGTTTACAGAGTGTTTAATCTACTGGCATGGGATCCCCTATGAGTCTACAGCAGTGGGCACATGGCCACCTACTGCCCTATCCTTAAGCTGCCAGCTTGGAACTAACTGTAGAAGGCACAGCTGAGGCACCAGCTCAGAAACAACACTCCGTGAGGATAGGGTGCCATCCTCCAGGATGCAGCACATATTCTAAATCAAAGACCATTCTACAGTGCTTTGTCTCCAACAGGTAGAATTCATGGGTCCAGGAACCAAAGGATGAAGTAAGAGTGGTCTCACGCTTACCATCACTCCAGGAAAGCATTTGTTCTTTCTATCCCCCCAGTTTTAAGTTCCCAAAGAGGCAGCACTTCAGCCAGGAGAAACACCAAGATGACTATTGAACTTTTAGCTATGTCTTCCAGCCAGACACTTTGAGCTCCTTGTGTCCAGGTACCAGCAGGCAAGAAGTGGAGTCACCTGACCATCAGGAGGAAATAAGGCTGCTGTTAAGCACTGGAGCAGGGAGATATATCTTTGGTACCCAGTTGATTCATTTGGAAACCTCTCAGTACTCCCTTGCTCAATACTTACAGTCAGTAGACAAGTGCAGGGGCCACAGCCTGAGAAGGATCAGGCGACCACAGGTTCAGACCTCTCAGGACAGAGCATCTAGATCATGCTACCACGGAGGTCACTGAGACCAACTAGCTGAGGGTAAGGGGACTCTAGAATGGATAAAAGAAGAGGGAGACGATGAGTATCATTTGTGACCTCAAGACTAGTCACAGTGGTGGGGGTTGCAGTTTGTCCCACTAAGTTTTCTCTGTAAGTTTTCCCCAGGAAGAGAGGCCACCAGAATCCCAGAAGACCTGCTCCCAGAACTTAAAGTTTAGCTGGATGGCACAAGGTGCAGGCTCTAGTGGATGCTGTTCTGCACTGCCCAGACCTCCCACCCCTATGCCTGAGACACCTATTCCCCCTCAACTGAAGAGCGTTACCTCATCCCAGCTCATACCCCTTTCCCAGGGCAGGTTGATTCAGGGTTAGAAAGACCTATTTCCTTTGCCCTGACTCAGCACAACTCTGAAGGACCAGCCCAGCTTCACAGCTCTAGGTGGCATTGGCTGAGGTCTTCCTATTGTGTCACTCGTCACATCTGCCTAATCTTGTTCCTTTCCCACCCACCACCCAAAAGCAATCCCTAATAAACTCCCTATATGCTAATTGCCATCTCAGAGTCCCCTCCCCAGGGAACTGGACCTGTAACATAGCTCTTCTAGTTGTTGGTGACAACTCTTAGAGCATGGGTTAGCAAACTTTTTAAAAAAGGGAATAAAGATTTTAGGCTTTGCAAGCCATATGGTCCTTGTCACAGCTACTCAACTCTGCCTTTGTTGTGCTAAAGCAGCCATATATGGTATATAAATGAATGAGTATTGCTGTGTTCCAATAAACTTTATTTACAAAAGCAACTAGTGGGCTGCATTTGGTCCATGGGCCTTAGTTTGCCAACCCCTGCTCTAGAGAAATTTTTACATTTGCACAGAGTAGGCATGTGCAAAGATTTTAATTGCAGTATGGTTTGTAATAAAATCTTAGAAGCAAGCTAAAAACAATTAGAAAAAGAATGGTTAAATAAATCGTGGTACTTAGAGATTTTTGAAATACTATACAGCAGATAAAAAACAAATTTAAGGAGAGGGTATATAGCTCAGTGGTTGAGTACCTTCTTAGCGTGCATGAAGTCCTGGGTTCAATCCCCAGTTCCTCCATTAAGATAAATAAATAAATAAACCTAATTACCTCCCCCCACCAAAAAAAAAGAACAAGTTTAGATCTCTTGTAACAGCACTGCCCAATAGAAATATAATATGAGTCCTATGGGTAATTTAAAATTTTTCAGTAGACACATCAAAAATATAAAAAGAAACAGATGAAATGGATAATATATTTTGAACTCTATACACCCAAAATATTATCACTTCAACATACAATCAAAATAAAAATTATTAACGAGATAGTTTACATTCTTTTTTTGGTGCCGAGTCTGAGATCTGATGTGTGCTTTACACTTACAGCACATCTCAGTTTGGGCTGCGTGTAGGCGATCCCCATACTTACAATGGTTTGTCTTAAGATTTTATGACTTAACGATGGTATGAAAGAGATACATACTTTTCCTGGGCTAGTGAGGTGCGGTAGACCTTCTCTCGTGATACTGGGCAGTGGCAGCAGCCGCAGCTCCCAGTCAGCCCTGTGACCACGAGGGTGAACAAGATACCCTTATAACCATTCTGCACCCAGACAACCATTTTGTTTTTCACTTTTGGTACATTATTCAATAAATTACATGAGTTATTCAACACTTTATTATAAAAAAGCCTTTGTGTGAGGTGACTTTGCCCAACTGTAGGTTCATGTCAGTGTTCTGAGCACGTTTAAGGTAGGCAAGGCTTAGGTATAATGTTGGTAGGTTAGATGTATCAAGATTCATCAGGATGTAACCCCATTGTAAGTCGGGAAGATCTACATTTTCAAGTGCTTAATAGCCACATGGGGCTGGTGGCTACTGTACTGGACAGCACAGATCTGTAAATACTGACATGGGAACACCACTGAGACATATTTAGTGAAAAAGGAAAGTTACAGAATAATATATACAGTCTGAAACATTTATGTAAAGGGAAAAAAACCCTATTTCTATAGGAATATATTGGGGAAAAGAGAAAAAAGAATATATAGATATGTACCCATAACTTTAACTAAGCTCCAGACTTCATTCAGACTTCACCAGTTTTCCCCCTCATGGCCTTTCTCTGTTTCAGAATTCAGTCCAGGCTTGAGCTGTATTTAGTCATGATGCTTCTCCAGTGTCCTCTGCTCTGTGATGGTTTCTCAGTCTTTCCCATGACCTTGACAGTCTTGAGCAGTGCCGGCCAGGTATTTTGTCTAATGTCCCTAAATTTGGCTTTGTCCAATGGTTTCCTCATGAATCAACTGGGATCAAGGGTTTGGGGGAAGAATACCACCGAGGCGAGGTGCCCTTCTCGTCCTGTCACTTCACGGGGTACATGAGAGCCTCATAACTTACCACTGGTGATGTTAACCTTGACTGCTTGGCTAAGGTGGTGTCTGCCAGGTTTCCCCACTGTAAAGTTACTACTTTTCCCTTTTCATACCCTATCCTTGGAGGCAAGTCACTAAGTCCAGACTCTACTCAAAGGTGATGGGAATTAAACAATGCTTACATTGTTTGGAATTCTTCCCTAAAGAAGATTTGTCCATTCTCCCCTATTTATTATTTATTTGACATCAGTGTGGACTCACTCACATATTTATTTTATACTTTGGGTTGTAATCTTATCTGATTTTTTTTTTCACAGTGAATATCAGCCCATGTATTGTGTTTTTTGTTTTTTTTTTTAATACAGAAAACATACAGCCATGCTGTGTGAGAAACAAATTCTTTGACTGGCAAGATTTTTTCCTCCACAGCACTTCATGACTGCCTTTGACTAAGGCAGTCATTGGCTTACTGCTGTTCAACTGACAACTCTAGACAAGCTATTTCAACTCTCTGAGACTCAGTTTCCACATCTGAATAAGGGGATGTTTCAGGAGATGGTGTCAGGGGTGAAGAAGGAGATGACTTGGTATGTTTACAGGTGTACAGGTATTTTGTTGCCCATTAATAGACTTCTAAGTTCTTCATGATGAAGGTTATCTTTTCTTATTTATGTTGGAAAATGAAACCGGAGCTAATAGCCTTTGAGAACATTGTGTAAACATAATTAATATTTATATCCCCGTCACAACCCCAAATAGTCTTCCTTCTGTGCTCTTTCATCTCTCTAAGTGGGATATGGTTTTCCTGTTCTTCCTCAGCCTTTTCTTCCATGGCTGAAATCCACCCCGAGGCCTGGCATTCAAGGCCCTTGCGTGTTGCTGGACCCTTTGGCCTCATTCTTGTGCCTCTCATCTGCCTATAACTGTGGCCACACTGACATCCTTATCACCCAACAAAAATGCTTTCTGAGTCTGCCCCTCTATGCCAGGCCCTCAGGGCCCCAGGCCACAGATCTGAACCAGATAGGGGCTTTGTATCAGAGCTCACACTCTAGTGGGGGGACTGAGTTGTTGATCCATAGCAATCTAACGTATTAGAGGGATGAATGGAGGACTGTGGGAGCATTGTGGAGGGAAGGCTAACTGTGCTTGTGGAGTGGCCAGGTCTGGAGATAATCAGACAGGCTTTGCAAAGATGCTAATTTTGGAGCTGGGCTTTGACGGGTGTATAGGAGCTTACCAGGCAATGAATGGGAAAAGTGGTATTCCAGGCACAAGGAAAGGAAGCACAAGCCAGAGAAATGTCAAAGAACAGGGAACAATAATGAGAGTCGTGTGGCTGGAACCAAAGTACAGGAATAGGAAGAATGGCCTGGGGTGAGGCTAGAGAATGAGGTGGGGGCCAGTCTGTGAGGGCCCTGAATTCTGGACTGGGAGTTTCTACTTGGGGAAATTGAAAGGTTTTGAGATAAGGAGATATACCTAGGTAAAACGACAGGTACAGTATCCGTGGCTAACTGCGTGGGTGACTGTTCATCAGTACAGGCTGAGCACCTGGAGCACATCAGACACTGTTTCCCCTCCACCTGAATGCAAGCTCAGGCAGGGACTGTGTCTGATTCATTTCTGTGTCCCCAGCACAGAGTCTGGTACAGAGCAAGAGCTCAGTACACAGGCACTGGATGAGTGGAATTGGAAGACCAGGGGAGACCCCAGCCTGGGTCGTGCCTATATCACCGTGCAGGACCACGGCCAAACCCTCTCTCAGCCATGGGTTTCTCTTGATTCTGAAGTTTGTGCTGGTCCATAAACCTCTCTACATGCAAAAGTCCCGTCCCCTCCTACCTGATGCAGAGAGCAAGGCTCCCTGAGGACACACTAAAGGTTGGATTGCTTCCGAGCCAGACAATGCATGGCCCACGGGAGGTTCACTTCAGAGGTACACAGCCCACATGGCCATCAGGGACATGATTTGAGGCCAGCCCACAAGGGAAAACGCTTGTAGCATTGCCATGGGGGTCTCTGGGTCAGTACTTGAGCTGATCAAATATCTGGATTGTTAAAATGTATTATTTTGGAGAGGCTGTGTGGCAGAGGAAGATCAAAATAATCAAAGTCCCAGCCGTCATGGAGTGGGCGCCTGCTGCATGTTAGAGGCTGTGCTAGGTCTGCCGTGCTCTCACTCACATTGTTACCTCTAAAGTGTAACCCTGATCCTCCTCCCCATCCCCAGTGCCAGAGCCTCTTCCCTCGTCTCCTTGGGGGCACTCTTGTCCTTCCTGCACTTGGTCTCCACCCAGCAGCCAGAGTGAATGTCTGAAACGTCTGCAGCTTGTACCACTCAAAGCCCTCCCATGGCTCCCATCACACAAAGTCCTCACAGCGACCTAAAGGGTCCCACATGTCCTGACGTCTAGTACCATCTCCATCTTGTCTCCCTCCCCCAGCTCCAGTGCTCTGGTCTCTGTGCCTCAAGCTCGCTGGCCAGGTGGCCCTTCCCTGGGGCGTTTGCATCTGCTGTTCCCTCTGCCAGGCACGCTCGGCTGGGTGATTCACTTTCTCAGGGAGGCCTTCCCTAGCCACCCCTTCCAGTTGGGCCACTGTCTGACACATCAGTGTTTTTTCCTTCATGGGATTTAATCCATCCAAACTTACCTAGTCTTTTATATTTACTTGTGTTGATTTTTGTTTTTGTCTCTCCCACCAGAGCACATGCTCCTCATAGGAGCAGAGACCTTGTCCGTGTCCCTTCCACAGGTCCCCCATGCCTGGCCCGGTGCTGGGCCCCAAACAGGGCCCAGTACGTGTGTGCTCAGTGAATGGCAGCTCCAGGCTGGCCTGCGAGGGCCCATGCAGCCCCGCGGTGCGACAGCGCTACCCGGGAAGAGCTCAGCCCTAGTGGGACTGACAGATGGTGCAGAGCCCAGAGCAGAGGCACTGCTTTTATTAGTCTGAGTTGCTTTTGCTGGGAATAGGATTAGCATAAATACCGCCCTGGGCAAGTGGATAAGGAAAAGCTCTGTTAGTTACAGCGGCGATTGCTTCCCTGCCACACTCCAGGGCTCACCCTCCACAGCTCTCATTTGCTGGGTGAGTCCAAGGCGTGGCTGAGGGTCCTGCACAGAGAGGTCAAGTGGGCCAGGTGTGGAAGTCACACACAGAATCCTTCTCCATCCCCTCCTCGCTCTTCCCCTCCAGTCCCCTGCCACACTGACCTCCAGAATGACCTCTCTAACCCAACCTTCCTGCACCAGGCAGAAAGCCTTTTACTGGCCGCCATTGTCCCCAGATGAAGCCAAGCGCCTTATAAGGATGAAGATGAAGATGTGATGATGGCAGCTCCTGCAGAACTCTCACAACCCTCCTAACAGACCTGCAAGGCAGACCAGCCTCATTGTCCTCATTTGTCAAGTGAAAATCTGGTGGCTCAGAGTGGTTCCATGACTCCCTTGAGGTTACTCCACCAGTGAGTGGCAGAGACAGGTGCCAAGCCCAGGGCCGTGGACTGATGGTTCAACACGCATTCAAGGCCCCTCTGAGCAGCCAGCCTCCCCCCTCAGCGAAGCTGCCACGATCCTCCAGGTGCCCGGGTGTCAGCCTCGCCTGCCTCATCAAGGAGCCCAGTCAAAGGCCGGCATTTACCCCGTGAAACTCCCGTTTCCTGGCTAAGAAGCCTCCCTTGTTCCTCTTCGTCTCTCAGCTCGCCCCGTTGTCTTCCAAGTGCATCCTCGTTCCTCAAACAGGCAGTGACCTTTCTCAGCCCCTGTCTTTGCACCTGATGTTCCCTCTGTCTGGGAGACTCCTGCCATTCTTCATCAGTTCCTCCTATAGTCCCTGGGACAGGTGCCTGACACAGTAAGTTTTCAGTGTTGTCATCACTACTGTATGGACCATTGTGCAGAGTGATCCAGGGCCCAGGCTCTGGAGCCAAACCATGGCTTAAATCCTGGCTCAGCCACCAACTAGCTGAATGATGCTGGGCAAGTTACTTAATATCTCTGTGCTATGAGATATGTTCTCAACTACCTCATGAGGGTACCTTCTGGCACCGTTGTGAGGTGTAAATAAAACACGTAGAACACTAAGCACAGGGCCTGGCCCAGAGTAAGCACTCAGTGTTAGGTCTCACTGTTATTATCTGCTGTTTGTATTCAGCGTTGCCTGCCCTCTCCCAACCCCTGTGCTGGGCACACCAGGCGGACTCAGACACGAGTCCGGCCTTAGAATCCACGGGAGGAAAGAGGCGGGTAAGCACTCCATGACACTGCATTCTTCTGACCAAGTCACTGTTTTGCTTAAATCATCCTGTGCTCATGGGCTACGAGGAGCAAACAGCATTCTGCAACCATTCCTGGCCTGCCAGCGGCGGCCTGGGTCCTCGTGCCCCCATCCTGTTGAGTGTCTAATCCATGGAGAACAGCTTTGTCAGCTCCCCTCTCTCCAGGTTAACCCCCAGAGCCAGGAAGGAGTGAGCTGCAGTACAATTTATCTCCCTGGGCTGCTTCCCCAGCTGAGATTTACAGGCTGTGCCTGTCACAGTGACCCTGCAGGCTCAATTACAGATCTGCTTCTAGGCTAGGTGGGGGCAGGAACCTGCCTAGATTTGCCAAGTGGCCCTGAGGGAGAGCCACAGGACCTGTCAAACCTGGGACCTCAGAGAGCTTGGGACCCATTCAGCTGCCTTGCTTGTCACACATGAGGAAACTGAAGCCAGAAATGGGGAGGTAGTCAAAGCTGCCACCAGGGAAAATGGGCCCAGTGTGAAGACTAATGTGGGCCCCTGAGGAGCTTATTATACATGAGTGTGTGACTTCATTATTACCCAGATAGCTTTCTTTTTATGTAACAAAAATATTTACTTTGGAAACATGCTTTGAAACTTAAACGTAAAGCTAAAACATTGCACTTCCATAAACAAAGACCATACCCTGTCCACACAAATATGTTAAGAATGTATTGGATGTAGCCCAAATATTGCCCAGCTTCACTGACCTGCGATGACAAAGTGGAGTCCCATTTTTGTCCAAAAGACAATGATTCTGAGCCTCCTTCTACATAAGCAGTAACCTACCCTTCTCAAAAGGCCCTCCAGTTATTCCTGGGAATCCCCGAAAGTAGCCACAAACCAGCCTGTCGGTGGCTGTCACCATGAGTTGTCTGCCTATCCTTCAACAGCTCGGGCTCCTTGTTCATCGATACCCTGAACTAGTGACGTCCTTGAAGGGAGGGCCACTGCTGCCACTGTTAATGGTGCCTGCTGTGGGGACAGTGTCAGGGCTTACAAGTGCCCCACACTGCCTTTGCTCTGGATGTGACCAGCCATTGGGGCTGGGCCCCTGGGGAGGGATCCTTGACACGCAGTCCTACCAAGTGCAGGGAGTGGGTCCCCCTTGTGGATTGAAAGCTTCCCAGATAAGAGTCCTTGGTCAGGCTACCTCCCCTCTGAACCTGAGCCATCTCAACAGTGACAAAGAGGTGATAATGCCCACTTGAAAGGGTTGTCAGGAGGATCACATGAGGTCTATAGACATGAAGCCTGGCACATAGTAGGTGTTCAGTAAATGACAGTTATTATTATTATACTGCCTGAGGCCAGGTTCCTCCAGGAACAGACCTTGAAACAAGGATTTGAGACAAGAGGAAGCACCTGTAGACATGTTGGAAGATAAGACAGGAAGGGTAAGAAGGGTAAGAAGGTACTCTCAAGCAAGTTTCTGATAACCAAGAATTCCACCACGGAATTCTGGATAGTGTAGAATGTGTCTCAAAGTTGTCCCAGTCAAGGGGTGAGGGAGCTGGGGTGTGTATCTGCCAGTCACCGGCTGGAATCTGCTGTGTTGTTCTGTGTCTGCATTGGTTTCTATACAGCAGTTTGGCGCTCTAGAATGTCAGGGCATTAGGCAGGCAGTCAAGTTAATCCATGGTAGAGACAAGAAATAGCCCTGGAGGAGAGGAGCCCCTAGCCTGCGGTCACTCAGCAAGGAAATAGACAAGCCAGACCCAAAGCCCTGGCATCCTCACTGTTACCTCAGAGCTCCCATCACCGATATGGGTGTCTCCTCCAGGCTAGTAGGCAGGTGGGGTGGGGGTCCTGTGAGCCATTTGAATGCAAGGCCAGTCCTCCTGACTTAGGTGCTCCTGGGCTCTCTCAGCCTCTCCCAGATGCCTTCCCTCTTCCCATCTGATGTGCCAGGGGCTTATGAAAAATCTCAGCTTTGGAGAAGGGAAAGAAAACTATTACGGAGTCCTGGAAACTCTGATGGAGCAGTTGGAAATTTCTAGTTATGCCTTCTCTACCTGCCTCCTTCCCAGGGCCACTTAAAAACAGGGGAACATCAGAGTTCCCCAAGGTAGGGAGCCCTTCCCTCAACAGAGCCAAGGGACCTGAGTCACAGCCCCAAGTGAGGGGCTCCTGGGGAGGGTCTGGGGTGTGGGGGTGCAGCTAATGAAGATACAGTGGAGTCACTGCAGATTCTCCAAGAGCGGCCATTCAAATGCTTGAAAGGGGAGGGGACTCAGCAAGTCACTCAGTGGAATCCTGGCTTCCTGACCAGGGCCTCTGCTGACCAGATGAGCCCTTGTAGCTCACCTGCCCTCTCCGCTCCAAGCACCTCTCCTCTAAGGGCTCTCCAGACTACCCTGACTTTGTCCCATTGCAAGTCTGACTCCATACTCACTGGGCATTGACCCTGGCTTCCAGCTTCACCACGGCTCTCCTCATTCCCAGATGTAAATCAGGGCTGTTGGTTCTTACCCAGAATGATGACTGCAATGCTGGCACCACTGACCACTTCATCCTGGAAACCCATTCCTCTTGTTTTTTTCCAATAACATAGTCTCCTGGTTTCTCTTCCTAGGTCTTGGGATTTGTGGACCCTTTCATTCACTCAGCTAGGATTTACATGGCTACTTTTATCTGTTTTCTTTGTGCTTGGGCCTGGTGACTCAGTGGTGAGCCAGATGGTCAGGACCCACCTTCCAGAGCACACAGTATAACCAAACCCTCAGGGTCCTGTTCTGAGCACCCTTCCATCTCCCACCTCCCCACTCCCTCCTGTTAATCTCAGCTACAGGCTGATGACTGTCAAACCCCAATCTTCTGCTCAGACCTTATTCCCAAGTTCCAGACCCACACCTCAAACCTCTTGGAGGACATTTACGTCTAATGGTCCACAAGCAACTCAGGCTTGCAAGGTCCAAACCAAAGTCATGATCTTCTCCTCGAACTTCTCCTCCCCTATGGCTTGTTTCACAGGCGATGAACTGGGGAGACATCTTTCACTCCTCCCTCCAGCACTTTAAAACTATCTGCCCTCTAAAGAGATGCAGCCCTTCTGTCTTTCCATGGTCAGCGCCCTAGGCCTGCATCACTGGCACAGCCCAGCCAATCTTCCTTATCCAGGCTTGTCCCCTCCAAACCATTGCGTGGACATGGCTAGAGGGGTGAAAAGTAAACCTAAACAGCCCAAATGTTCATCAACAGATAAATGGATAAACAATTTGTGGGAAATTCAACCGGCCCTCTGTACCCACAGGTTCCTCATCGATGGAGTCAACCAACTGTGGGTGGAAAATATTCAGGAAAAATTAATTCCAGAAGTTTCCAAAAAGCAAAACTCAAATTTGTTGAGGGCTGGCAACTATTTACATAATACTTCCACTGTATTTACAAATATTTACATTGCATTAGATGTTATAGGTTCTAGAAATGATTTAAAGTATATAGGAGGAAAAAAAGCATATATGAAGCATGAAAAAAATAATTAAGACAAAAAATAAAATATACAGGAGGACGTGCATGGGTTATATGCAAATACTGCACCATTGTATATGAGGGACTTGAGCATCTACGCATTTTGGTATCCACAGAGGTCCTGGAACCAGTCCCTGCAGATATCAGTGGACCACTATACACACAATGGAATTTATTCGTCCATAAAGGGAATGAAGTATTGAAAGATGCTACAACACTGATGAACCTCAAAAACATTAAGCCAAGGGAAAGAAGCCAGACACAAAAAGCTTCTTATCATATGATTCCATAAATGAAATGTCCAGAATAGATAAATCCATAAAGACAGAATGCAGGTTGATTGTTGCCAGAGGGTGGGGGAAGGGAGAATGGGGGAAAATGGCTTAATGGATAAGGGGTTTTACTTTGGAGTCATGAAAATGCTTGGGATTCGAATGTTGGTTGCACAACGTTGTGAATGTACTAAATGCCACTGAATTGTTCACTTTAAAATGGTTAATTTTATGTTATGTGATTTCACCTCAATAAATTATTTTTTTAAATATCACCTCACACTCATCAGGATGGCTCATATCCAAAAAAAATAAAAAGTAAAATTAAGTGTTGGCAAGGATGTGGAGAAATTGGAACCTTGTGCACTGTTGGTGGGAATGTAAAACGGTACAGCTGCTGTGAAAAACAATACGATGATTCTTCAAAACATTAAAATTAGAATTGCCAAATGACCCAGCAATTTTACTTCTGCATATATACCCAAAAGAATTGAAATCAGAGTCTTGAAGAGATATGTGTACACCCATGTTCATAGCAGCATGATTCACAATTGCCAAAATGTGGAAACAACCCACACGTCCATGGATGGATGAATGGATAAACAAAATGTGGTGTATACATACAATAGAATATTATTCAGCCTTAAAAAAAGAAGGAAATTCTGCAGTATGCTACAACATGGAAGAAACTTGAGGACATTATGCAAAGTGAAGTAAACTTGAGAACATTATGCAAAAAGACAAATATTGTATGATTCTACTTATATCAGGTACTTAGAGTAGCCAAAACCACAGAGACAGAAAGCCGAATGGTGGTGGCCGGGGGCTGGAGGAAGGAAAGAATAGGGAGTTCTTGTTTAATGGGTACAGAGTTTCAGATTTAAAAGATGAAAAGAGTTGGGGGGATGGATGGTGGGGATGGCTGCACAACAACGTGAAAGAACCTAATGCCAATGAACTGCGCACTTAAAAATGGCCAAGATGGTAAATTTTTATGTGATGTGTATTTTACCACAATAAACATTTTTTTTAAGTAAATCTGACCTTGTCAGTACCTTTTCAGTTTCCTGTAAGGGCCCCATTTTTCTTAGGATTCAGTTCCAGCCCCACAGTTCAGCACCCAAGGTCCTCTATGACCCGTCTCCCCACCCACTTCTCAGGCCCTCCGTCCTGCTGCTCCTCCCACACATTCCTTATTCCATACACCAGTTATAGTTGGTCATACAAGCCAACCATTTCCTCTAATGCTCTGGGCCCCTGCACGTGCTATTCCTTCTGTCTGGGACACTTCTCCCCACTTCTTCTCCAGGCTCATGCTTCATCATTTAAAAGTATGCTTTGGGATTATTTTCTCTAGGGAGACTTTTTCTTGCTTCCCCAGTCCCTGGTCCAGGGCCTCTGGGCTCCCCTCCATCATAAGACACTCTGATGTCACAGAGTATCATCTGTTTATGTCTGTCCCCTCTCCCCCCAGGTTGTGAGCTGCAGGAGAAGTCTGACAGGTTTTGCTCATCTCTGTGCATCTCTGAGTCAGCAGAGAAGAAAGGGAGAATGTCAGCGTGGAGATTACTGAGGCGGTAAGCTCTCGTGTTGGGTGTGTGAGACAAGAACAGAGGAAGGTAGAGATGAAGGGCAGGGTGTACAGAAGACGGAGCGACCCCGTCCCTGCCACTGAGCCCCGGAAGCTTCTTGGAGGTAGGGGCGTTTGAGAGGGCAGCATTTCTGCAGACAGAGATGGAGGTCCTCAAAGAGCCAAGATGGGAACCCGCTTGGCACGGAGGAGGAGCAGAGAGCAGGAGTCATCTTAGAGCACTGATTCTTCAAAAACCTTTCAGAGCTGCAGAAGCCTCCTCACAAATGAAGTCATATAAGGAACTCCAACCCATGAAACAAATACAAGCGGAACTACTCTGGTTGAAGTAGATGTGAGAATTAGGTTGAAAACCTTATTCCGTCCCCAACACACACACCATCCCCATCATCACACCTCATCATCACAACTCTCACATATGCAAATATCACCACACACACACCACTCACACACACACACACACACACACACACATCATTACATACACTTCATCATCATTCTCTGCCGAGCACAGAAAAAACCAGCAGCACAGTGGGTACAGGTAGAGCAATGGATAGAAGTGTGATTCTGAGAGTGATGGGAGCTGGTCATCAGGGCCCTGTGGACAAGATTGAGGAGGTCCAACTTCATCCTGAGGCCAGTGGGGAGCCACGCAGGGCCCTGAGCAGGAAGACCCCCAGCTGTAGTCTGAGGATGGAGTAGAGGGGCCTGAGACAGCCATGGCCAGCCTGCCCAGACAGAGTCCCCGAAGGACAGAAATGGCTCCCTCACAGTCCCTCTAGTGCAGGGTAGGTAAGAATGCGTGTCCCCAGATGAGCACGGCAAGAGTTCTGAGGACCTAGAACCTGGAACCAAGCCCAAGCCAACGTCCTTTCTCATCCTTAAGCCGAGTCCAGACTCCATGGTCTGACCATGGTGTGGATGAACTCAGGGCAATGGCTGGAGGCAGAGAGGCCAGGGGAGGCTAGTGTTAAGTGTAGTGTCAGTGAGGATGAGAGAGACAGGAGCAGACTGCAGAGATGGTGGCACATGGAATTGACAGGCTGGATGGGGAGGTGAAGGAGAGGGAGGGATCAAAGATGAGCCCCAGGTGTCTGTCAGGGTGACCAGTGGGTGGTAATGCCGCTCACTGAGATAGGAACACAGGAGGAGGAGGAGGCCCCGGGAACATAAGGATTCCATTTGAGGCTTCGGGGGTGGCTGTGCCTGTGGGACAGCCTGGAGCTGTTGTCATTCAGAGCAGCAGATGACAGGACTGAACCCAGGACAGAGGTCTGGGTGGAGCCCCAGAGTGGGAGTCAACAAATACCCGGGAGATGGTAACAAAACTCCCAGGAGAGAAGAGATTGTCCAAGAACCTGCTGGGTGAAGGCACAGAGGCCCCTTTCCACCCTTCAGACTAAGCCAGGCTCCGGGGAAATTGTCTCCACTCCACTGGCTGTTTCCCCTTTGACACACTCGCTCATCTAGGGGACTAATGACTCCAGTTTGCCCAGGACTCCTGTGATTTTAAAACCGAAGGTCCCACATCCTGGGGACCCCCTCAGTCCTGGCAAACCTAGGCAAGCCAGGACAACTGGTCACCTTGCGCATACCCCAGTTTTAAGGATAAGGTCAGTGTCTGTCTTCCCTAGTCACAGTAACAGGATTTAAGAGTCAGGGGAAAGAGGATGCCAGAAGGATTGGGTACTGGTTTAGGAAGTTGGAGAAAACCCTCCAGGAGGCATTTCAATCTTTTTCCTGCTGGGAAACTAGCACAACCCAGATGTCATGGCTCAGTTCAGGCTCCCGGGGTGGTTTGTCCTTCCAAGTCCCCGAGGCCACTCTTTCCCCCTCATCATCAACTGTCCTCCCCAAGGAGGCCAGCAGCTTCCTGGTGAGGCCACGGAACCCTCCTTGCAGCCCCACAAGGTGGCGCTGTGCCCCATACCAGCCTAGGCCTCTGTCAGGGGTCAGAGGGGCTTCCAGAGCCTCACGCCAACCCTCTGGGCCAGCTCCCCACTCGCAGGCCTTGGGCCCTCAGGAACCGTCTGGTTGAGGAAGACACCTGGACGCACCTCCCATGCACGCAGGAGTTCTTGCTCACCAGGCGTGTATATGCTCACAACACTCCCACCCACACAGGCCCTCAAACACCCCAAACCCCACATCCCTGCAAGAACATGCTGGGCAGAGCCAGGAGGGACCTCAGGGAGCACTATTTCTGGTCCCCTCTAGAGACAGAGCACACACACGTGCACACAGAGGAACACCCCTGTATGTGAACGCACACTCCTGCAGTCAGGTGCCCCTCCCCTAGCTTCCTTCTCAGCCTCTCTTTCTCCACAACCCACACCATGACGCCCTCACAGCCCTTTGGTGAGAATCAAATGAGATGCTGGAAGAGATGGGGTTTCACAGAGCAATGCAGGTTGGGCACGCTTGAGGGTGTAGCAGGGGCGCTGTTAGACACACACTTATGTTTGCAAATGCACCTGCACACGCAGCAACATGCAGCCCCCCGCACCTGCGCCCCAGCCACACGTGAGGGAAATCCTGCGCAGCCACATCGTGAAGTCAGCCCAGGGCCTCCTCACGCACACCAGCTCGCCCTGCTGCTCAGAACTGCAGCCCTAGTCTGGACACCCGGCACCCAGCAGGCCCCTCCCTTCCAGGGTCCCTTTCAGCTTTGAAATGGAGCTAGCAAAGAGGACTAGTGTCCAGGCAGGGTTACCCCAAACCTCCAGACTGGCCCCCAGCCAGCCTCAGTTTCAGCTCTGGATGGAAATATGCTCTTCTGACCCTCTCCCACTGCCAGCCCTGCTTCCAGCTCCCATTCCACTGGCTGTGTGACCTCAGGCAAGGCCTTCCCCTCTCTGGTCCCTCCCCTGTTCCCTGAGCCTTGATTGTCCTCTATTAGACCTTACAGGGGCTTGGGAGTCCTGATGAAAAACTTGGCAGTGAGGGACACACTGGTCTGGAGGGCTCAACCCACCTACATCCTTACTACCTTTCTGCCCCTGACCTTGGGCACCCTGAGGAACATCTCTGGGGGTGACACTGTTATTAAGGATCCGGCACAGGGCCTGGTTTGCCAGAGGTAGGCGGGAAATCTTTGCTTCCTCGTGACAAGGAATCATCACTTTGTGGCAGGGATCATGTACACAGGGGCAACTGTAAACAAAAAATGTCCACAATCCTGATAGAGCTGGAGGTACCTAAGGACAGGGAGCTGCATCCCAGAGGCTCAGAGCCCACCTGACTCCTTCCCACCCCACCTGCCCTCAGCCTAGCACCGGGCCCTGCTGGGGGTAAGCGAGCCCTGGGGAGGAGGGGTGACTAGGAGCACGGGGCTGTGGCCTGGGTGCCCATGCTGTGCACATCTGTATCCGCGTGTGTGTGTGTGCATGCACACACACACTTGTGCAGGAGGGCATCTTTCCACGTGCCTGAGAGCATGTGCAGAATCTCTCAGATGAGCCTATGGCTTGGATTTGAATCCCAGAGACATTCCTGGGCTTTGTGACTTTGCCCAAGTTACTTCACCTCTCTGTGCCTCTGGTGCCTCATTTATAAAATGGAGATTAAGATAATAATAAAAATTAAGTAGTAACACAGGCCTCAAGGGATTAAAGAGAGGCTCCATGTAGAAAGCAGTCAGCCAAGCCCCTGGTGGCACAAGGGTGGTGCTCAAAAACTGTTAGCTGCTACTTTATACACTGTGGGCTCATTCAGTTACTCATATTTATTCATTCACTGACTCCATCTCCATACCAGGCCAGGCCTGTGCTGAAGGCTGAGGACACAGAGACGAACTAGACAGGGTCTTCGACCTCCAGGAGCTTCCAGAGTGACATGGAGACAGATCTGAGCACTGACAATGACAGCAGAGCAGATGTTGAGAGAGGCAGCTGGGAGACAGAGGGAGGGAGAATGGGGCCCCTGTGATGGAGGGGTGCCACCCCCACACCCCCACATCCCCTGTGCCCTGCCCCCCTGGAGGATTCCCTGCTCCCAAGCTGTCCACCTGCTTTCTTACCTCCAGGCCTTTGCTCACGCCGTCTCCCCGCGCCTGACTGCCTGGTGAATGCCGGGCATCTTTGAAGGACTCAACCTCAGTGGCACCTCCTCTGTCACACTCAGACCAAATGGCTCCTGGTTTTACCCACCACACTCATCAGAGACGAGTTGCTGCGGGGCCAGCACGGGCAGCCTCCAGGGGCTGCTTGTTTCTAACCTCAGATCCGTCATCAACTCACAGTGTGATACAGCCCATCACTGCACTTCTCAGGCCTCAGGTTCCCCCTCTGTATAAAATGGGCAACACCACCTTTTCAGGACAGGTGTGAGGATCAAAGGAAAGACTGTTAGGGGAAAGCACTTTGCAAACTGTGAAGTGCTGGGCACCCGTCCAGGGGAGTTTTCATTCAAACAGCTTCCTTCCCTCTCCTGGGTGTCAGCCAAGAGGTGTGTACACTCCACAGGCTTGGGCTGCCAATACCTGGAGCTCAGGTGTAGGGCAGTGTCTGTTTGGGGTTTGTTTGTGTTTGATTTCAAAGTCAGGGAAACTCCCTCAGCCAGGTGATGGGGTGGGGCCTGGTCAACAGAGTTGCCAGGGGAATCCCGAGGGTTGGGGCCCTGATCGTACCCTCCATGGCAATCAGGTGGAAACACCCCAAAAGGAGAAATGAGATTGTGCTGCAAGGCACAGTGTGTCCTTGGAGTCAGGCGACCTGAGTGTGATTTGGCTCCTCTGGGTGACCGAGGCCAGTCACCTTCTCTCCAGGCCTCAGCTCCAAAGCTAGTGCACAGGATTTATGACCTGGGGAGCCCTTTAGAGTCCATGGGTCCTGGTAGCACCAAATGCTGACGTGATCGCCCAGGCCTTGGAGCTGCTGTGTGGGAAGAACCTTGACAGCCAGGAACTACCCTGCCTGCTTTCTGGCCTGTCACCTCCACTTTCTCCTCCCACTCTGTGCTGTCCCACCTGGCGAACTTGGGGTTCCCTTGAGGCTCCCAAATTTCTAATTTCCAGCAGTGCTCTGCCTGAAATGCCCTTCCTTCCCCTTCTCTCTCCCCTTTCACCTGTTTAATGCCTCCTCATCCCCCAAGACCCTGCCCAGGCATCACTGTCTCCAGGGGGCCCTTCTGCTTCCAGGCAGCTTGGGGCTCTTCTGGCCTCAGTGCTCACCCACTTTGTGTCACTGTTGGTTTAGGAGCAGGTCTACCCACACCACTCACATTCTTTGTCTCCCCAACACCCATAAGTTCAGGGCCAGGCACCCAAAGGCATGAATGAATACCCCTAAAAGGTCCTCTTGGCACAAACAGCAGGGAGACCACCTGGGAGAATCCAAGTGGTTTTGGTTTCATGAAAAGAGTCCCCAGAGGAGCTGAGTTCTTTGGTGAATCTCAGCTTTCCTGTCTGTAAAATGGGGGTGGTCGTGATGATTAGACTGGGTGATGCACCTGTGTGCCTGGGGGCTCAGTGAGTGGCAGGCCACGGTGGTCATGAGTTCCTGGGAGGCTTCACTGGGAGTAGCATTTGACCAGGCACCCGTGATGAGGCAGCTGTTTGTTGGGGCCTCTCTGGGACCTCAGGAGCCCCAATCATTTTGCAGCTTCAGGCCAGGACTGGTCAATACTTACCAAGTTGGTCTCTGCAGTAGGCAGTGGGCGCAGAAGCATTAGTGCTGCCGGACTCTGAAACTAGACCCCCTGATGTGAGGCCTGGCTGCACCACTAACTAGTGATAGGACTGTGGGTGAGACACCCACCCTCTCTGCCTGAACTCCTGTCCCGAGAGACCTAAACAAGCTGATATGCATGAAGTGTCTCGAACAATTCCTGCTGTCGGTATTAGCCTTCACCTCATGAGAGCTATAAGCTGTGACCTCAAGCAAGTTACTCAACACTTCGGGGCCTCAGTTTTCTCGTCTGTGAAATGGGACTCATCACAGAACTCGTACCTCACAGCATTATTACAAGGATCAAGTGAACTAATTTACAGAAAGGGCTTAGATTCTTAGAGTAACACCAGGCACAAAAAGTGCTCAATATTAACATCTAACATGCATTTTGTTACAGCTACAAACGTGAGTTACAGTTGTTACCTGTTATTCTCATTGACTGCCCTCACTTGCTCTATTGTAAGTTCTGGGCTCTCCAGATGGATCTAGTGCTTGGGTTGAATCCTGCCTCCATTGTTTCTTAGGGGGAATAGTTGTAGTTACTGCTTAGAGAATTAAATGAGAAAGTAAATGCAAAAAATAAATCTAGAAACATGCCTAGCATAGAGTAAATTTCAGTTAATGTTTCTACAATTATTCCCAATTTACAGATGAAGAAATTGAGACTTGGAGAGGTTATGGAAAGCTAGTGGCAGAGTCTAGCTGGGACCCCTACTCCCAAATCCAACTCCTGATATCATCTCTGCCTCATTACTCTCTGGACCCCAGCATCTTGGCTGGAATCCTGGCTCCTGATAGGTGCTGGGAAGTGCCTCTTGGAGAAGACCCAGAGAATTGGTGGATTGTCAGACCAACGTTACTTGGCCAGGAAGTGGCAGAGACAGACATGAACCCAGGATTCATTTCACTGTGCCAAGCTGGTTTACTCCCAAACAGTAAGCGTGGTGCCAACAGATCAAAAGCCTTTCCACGTGGTGGACTGTGCCCCAGAAGACATCAATGACATCAAAGAACGGCCACTTGGCCCTCTTGGTCAAGTGGGCTTCACTCTGAAGCTAAGGTCGCAGGGGCTGCTTCCATCGTTATTCTGAGAGCAGCAGCTGGTGTCATCCAGGTGCCCTAAATAGCAACTTCCCAGCCTGCCTTCCCAGCCCCTGCCCCCAGCCCTCTTCCTCTCTCCCAGTCGTGGCATGCTCTTTCATGCCTCTTTGCTTTAGCACATGCAGTTCCCTGTGCCTGGTTGCCATTCCCTCCCCTCTGCCTGATGAGCCTCCTGTGGCATGAGTCATCCCTCTGGGCTCCTCTAGCACTTACACAAGTCGAATCAGTAAGTTTAATCCTGACTTGTTCCCAAGAGCCTTTGAGAAGAAAGGACTTTATTTCTGTGCTAGTGGCTCCAGATCCACTGTCACTCCTCCCCATCCTGCTCCATGCCCATCCCTCTGGGCTCAGCCAATGAGGTGCCAACCCTCCTGAAGACCGGAGGGCTGTTTCCCCTGGCTGGCTGTGTCCTTCCAGGAAGCAGGAGTCTCTGCTCCTCACCTTCAAGCCAGAGGACGGTAAGGAGCCCCACTGTTAACTAGCCCTATGTTCTGCACTCTCCCCTGTGGTTTCTGTGCACTCTGTGTGCCCCTTTGTAAACAGCCCCTTTATTAAACTTGCTTCAGATTCCTGAATTCAGTGGGCTATCTGCTGGTTCCCGCAGATCCCAGCATCAGGGACCCTTTGAGCACTGTGAGCCTTAGAGCTGGCTCATCCCCTCAGACTTGAGCTCCTGAAGGGAGGGGCCGTGTCCCAGCCAGTCTGCATCTCTGCACAGCACCCGGAAGACACAGGAGCTGTCCTTGACTCAGAATGCACAAAAGTACCAATACTGCTGCACACGTGAGGTTGAATGAATGCAGTTGGAAACCATCCACTCATTCCCTCTTTCGTTCACTCATTCAACCACAACTGCTCCCTGGCGGTCATGCGTGCCAGGCTCTGGCAGGGGTGGACAAGGAGAAGACAGCCTTCATGGGGCTGCTGTCGCAGTCAGGGGAAGCGAGCACAAACAGGCAAAAGCAAGCGCACACCTCACACCACCTCAGAGGAGATTCATTCTATGAATGAGGCAAAGCAAAGCAGAGGGGCACAAAGCGACAGGGGCGAGGATGCGGCTTTAGACACCTGTCGGGGGACACTGGGCAGAGAAAGATAGTAAGGAGCCAGATCAGGGGATTCTCAGTGCAAGGACACTCCACACAGGGGGACCAGGAGCTAGACAGGCTGGGGTGGGAATAGCCTTGGTCTATCGAAGATCCGCAGGGAAGCTGGGAGGCCAGGGCAGCTGCAGCGCAGGGGAGACGCCTGGGGACGGGTGAGGACTTGTTTTCCTGTAAGGACCCTTCCAGCTCTGGGAAGTGAGACAGCCTCAGGGAAGCCCCTGCCTGAGCCAGGGCTCGCCAGGTACCAACTCCCGAGTGGTTGAGATGGAGGCCCTGTTTAGAGCGCACTCCCTTTTTCTCTCAGTCCTCAAGTGACCTCGTGAGGGGGGTCCTTCTATCCTCATTCCACACGTGAGGGAAATGAGGCTCAGAGAGGTTAAGCCACCTGCCCAAGGTCACAGAGAGTCAGAGAAAGGACTGGAAATGAACTCAGGTCTGTCTGACCTGCAGACCAGACAAGATTTTCCCAGGGCCACCCCAGCCATTTGCCAAGGGCTTCTTCATCACTAACATTGGCCCCACAGGGACAGGCTGGCCAGAGGACCCAAAGCTCCTGGCTGGGGGAAGGCACATCCCAAGGTCACATGGCCAAAAGCGAGAGAGCTGGGGTTCAAGCCTGGCTCTTTCCACAGCCCCCTACCCTCTGAAAATGGGAAACGGTAGGTGAGCAGGACCGCTGCACCATGCCCCCAGGGTCCCACAATCTCCCAGGGCCAGGGTGGCTAATGGGTATCATTCCAGCCCTTTCACTTCTAGTGACACTGTGCTGTCATAAAGACTGTCATTTCCTGCGGTGCACGCAGGATAATCAACGTGCTGGCTGCCCAGAGGGCTGGAATTGGCAGTGTCTGAGCACATCTTCTTTCTCTACCATTCCAGTCCCCTCCCAGTCAGACACAGCCCTCATGTTTGAAAGCATTGGTCTGGGGTCCCAAGAGGCCCCTGCTCACTGCATAGTACCCCCAGCTCAGGGAAGAACTGTCTCTCTCAGACTAGTTTCAACATGTTATAGCCATGTGACTTTGGGCATGGCACTTTCCTCTCAAATCTCAGTTTCCTCATCTGCAAAATGGGGGCAATTTATATCTGCCTCACAAGGTGGCTTAAAATGAGAGGACACATCTTGAAAAAAAATGAGAGGACACGTCTTAAACCTCTTTCACATATGGGTGCTTCAGTAGCTGTGACAGTGATGGTGCCGGGGGTGGCAGTGATGCTCGTCATGTTTTGAAAACAGAGCAACTGAGGCCAGAGAGGAGAATGGACTCCCTCAAGGTCACACAGCAAGTCGTGTGACAAAGCGGGGCCTAGAACTTGGGTTTCTAGGCCAGAGTGTTTGCCTGGGCTCCTCGGTCAATGGTAATGAGTGAGTTTTGTTGATTTCTTCTGTGTGTGGCCTGTCATGCATGATCTCATTTAGTTCCCACAACAGGCTGATGCAGGACGTGCTATTATTTTCCCTACTTTGTAGGTGACAAGGCTGAGCTCAAACAGATGATATTACCCGCCCAAGTCACACAGCTCGCAGGCTGTGGAGCCCGAGTTTGCTCTGGGGTGGTCCGTCTCCAGAGCCACAGCTCCGGTCCCTGTGCTGGGGCCCTTGAAGATCATCAGCTGAGAGTGGCAGTCCAGGCCCCCAACTCTGTGCACACACAGCTACACACCTGGAGCTGATGGCCATAGGCTGGGCTGTCGTCTCCCCCATCTGATGAGCTGACAAGGACAGGTAAGCTTGGGTCCAGCTGCCACCCCAAAACCAAGCCCATGTTTCCTGGAGGGAAGGACCCCAAGGGCGTCCTCAGAGAGTGTGTGGTGTGTGTGCAGTCCTGCCCAGACAGGGAAACTGAGACCCAGGGAGTTTGCGAGGTGTTCACAACTCAGGCTGCTGAAGGTAGCCTGACTCAGGGGCTGGAGGAGTCTGAGAGCAAGAAGGTGAGTGGGAGAGAAAGAGGCTGGGGAGTCTGCTCCAAACATCCCAGAGTCTCCTGCTGGCATGTGACCCTGATAGACCTCTAATTCATCAGGTGTCTGCACCTTCACAGCAAGCTAGAAACTGTGGTCCCATTTTGCAGGTAGGGATATAAAGGCTCATAGAATTGAAGTGGCTTGCTCAGGCTCTCCCAATCGAGTGTGGACTTGAACCCAGTTCTCCCAATGTCCAGGCTGCTCTTTTTTCCTTGCTTAATTCATTTCTTGCTTTATCGGCTCTTTTCTCTCTAGTTCTCTTCTCTGAGAGTTACCAACTCATCTGCCCTCCCTGTCCCTGATTTGGCTACACTCAACTGTAAGCATTTTGAAGGCAGGAATCTCCTTTGACCTGCTCACTTTTGTGTGTCTGGCACCTATCACAGCAATGTGCACAAGGCTGGAAGTCAGTCAGTGTTTGTTGGATTGTTGAAGGAACTGTAATTGGACTACAATTTTTTAAATTGCCAGTGGTCGGCATGGTCAATTAGGAGATTTCTGTTATTATGAAAGGACTCACTTGAGTGATTCATTATGCAAATGTAAAGGTGAACAGGGGAAAGTGATGTATTATAAATGTATTTTTTGTTTATTTTTCATTAGCAAGATTGCTCCACTTCTTGGTATATAGGGCTCTAGGGAGGGCTGGGCCAATTCACGTAAGGATGCCAGAAGTCTCACTGGGAATCGAACCCCTGCTCACTGTGGTGTAAACTTAGAAAAATGTGGGTGGATTGGAGTAGATCTGAACAGAAGGAGGTAGCTCTGACTGCAGTCTAGTGGCAGGAGAAGGTCCAGAGGGCTCCAAGGAGAACTCATCTGGAGGAGAAGAATGGGCTCAGAATCAGGGGTGAGGACAGAGACACATGGCACTTCAATCAGCTTTTCAGTCAAGGATCATGATATATTTAAGGAAAAACACCAACACGAAAGAGACAACAGTCCTCAGCCCCTCAGCCTCCAGCCTCACCACTGAGCACAGTGTGTGCCCGCCTGTGCTTTACACTCTAGGCGTCTGGCCCATCAAGGCATCGTCACCCAGGTGGACGGGCATCCACCAGGATGCACACTGCCAGTCGTCAACAGCGACACCATGTGGCAGGGGCCAAAACAACAGCTCTGGGTGGGGTTTCAGCTCCCTTTTCTGTTCCTGGAGTTTGGAGACAGGACTGGCCTGCTTTAGATGAAGTCCTCAGGATTCCTGGGTCAGTTCAGGAGAGTAGAAGCCCCCGGATGATACTGAACTTCCTGCTAATGAAGGCTTAGGATGAGCAATTAATTGGAAAATTAGGAGGCACCTTGTTTGTACCTTGAGTTGGTAAAGCATTCATACAAGTTACAGAACAAGTCAGTTTTATCAACTCTGTGACCAACTATCTTTGCTGACAAGTAACACACACAGGGGAGTTCTTTTAATAGGAGAAAATCTTTAAAACTAACAACAACAACTGCACACACATGCTCGGCATGCCGTAGCTTACAAAACTCTTATCCATTCATGCTCTTCTCTGAGCCTCACACCAGCCCTGTGAGATAAGCAGGGCAGAAAAAAGATTCCCCAGGAAACTGTGACTCAGAGGGGGATAGTGACTTGCCCACGGTCACCAAGTCAACAAGACCTGGTCCCGCCCCTGTGGTGGGGTCCCCAAGCTGCCTCCCAGGGATGCCAGATGCCAGGTCCCTACCCTCCCTGCTTACAGCAGCATCAGGACCACGATGGCAATGACCATGAGGACTCCAGCCAGGATGCAAAGTCCTAGGAAGACGATATCACTGGTGTCCTGGGCCACCATGGCCACGGGGCCCTCCAGTGCCTCTGCCTCGTCCCTGGGTGGTGCTTCCTGAAGGTGCTCGGCCGTGGCAGCATAGGGCCCAAGCCAGTCGGAGCCGGACAGCAGGTGGACAGAGGCCTCCTTGCGCCGTGGCTCGCAGCGGACCTCGTACTCGTGGATGTCCTCCTGCCCAGCAGCTGAGAAGTCGATGTACAGCATGCTGACGATCACTGAGGTGTTATTTCTTCTCTGTGGGGGTCATGGGCACTTGCTGACACCTGAAGGGGCCAGGGTTGACCCTGTTCCCTTAGAACCATGGGGACTCAGTGCCAAGGGGCCAGACCCCAAGGAGCCTGGGTTCCAGTCCCAGCTTGGCTACTGACTCCCTTCCCACTTGGAGCCTCAGTGTCCCCACCTGTAGAAGGGGCACTATGAGGGTGTCTGGAAGGACAATATCAGATTTGATGGGTCAGTGTTTGCTCTGGCTTCAAGGAGGCGGTTTCTATGAAAGATAGTAATGGTAGTAACAGGGACATTTGCCGTCTTCCAGGCTCTGCCTTTTAAGTGCATTATCTTGTTTAATTCTTACAACCACCCTCTCTTATTGGTACCATTAATATCCCCATTTTATAGACGAGGAAACTGAGGCCCAGAGGTTAAATCCTTGTCTGAGGTCATACAGCACACAAGTGACAAGGAACATATTCTCATCCAGATCTACCTGATTCTTAATTGTGCTCTTGGCCATCACGCCTCACTCAAACCAAAGATTGCAGAACCAAAGGGGACTTTTGGGGCATCTAGTTCAGTCTCCCTTCCTTGGCAGTTTACAGCTGTGGCTACTGAGGCCTGGCAAAGGCAATAATTTGCCCAAAGCTAGGTCCAGAAGCCAAGTCTCCTCCCCTAGTTAGAAGCTCTGTCCCTGATGTTACGTGACTTTCCCTCTGGAACCTGTTTGCCCAGTTATGTCTGCAGCAATTATGTGTCCCTGCTATTGAGTCCCTCGCCAGCCCAGTGGCACCACCTGGGGTTGGGAAGAGCTGTTGAGGAGTGAGATGTGGGAGCCTACCCCACTGCTGCCTTCCCCATCCTCACAGATGAAAGAGGCAGGAGTCAAGATGCCCTGAGATGGGGGGGGGTGTTTAGGCCGGGGACTGAGGGACAGAGCTTTGATGGGCAGTCTGGTGTGGTCTGGAGTGGGGGCTGCAGTGATGCCGGGCTCACCCCACCCACCCCCGCACATCTCCCGACATCTGCAGCAGCTGTTACACTTCTTAGGCCCCCCCAACTGCCCCTGTCTAGTGGTGGCCCTTCTGAGATGAGGTTTTTCTAAAAATCAAAGCTGTCTAGAACAGCGCAAGCTGGCGTGAGCAGCAGGGAGCTGCCATCACTGGACACTGCGTGACCCTGCGGGGAAAGGGAGTAAAGGGGAGTCACAAATCTGGAGTTTCATGGACCACGTGAACTTGTGGGTCTCTCCCAACTCTATGCATCCAAAAGGCTCTGATCCCATGTCCCCAAAGGAGCCTTCTGCATTGTGCCCTCAGCCTCTGTGCCACCACACTCTGAAGTGGACTGGTGTCCTGGATTTTGGTGACACAGGCTCAGGAAAAGAAAGACAGGACCTGAGAGTGGAAGGTGACCCAGTGAAAGGGCCAAAGTAAATCTTCATAATAAAGAAGGCAGGAAAAAAAATCACTTAAAACAGGTGTACAGGAAAGTTTTAGGAGTTTTTGATGAGTGAGAGACTTGAGGAGGAAAGAAAGGCCACACAAATGTGGCGTTCTGGTTATGAAATGAAATCTCTGGGGTTTTTATGGGATGCACAAAGAGGTTGTCATGACTTTTGGCCATTTGAGCTGTGCATCCTTAAACAACTCAATGTAGAGACTGGTCCTCGTGGGTCTAGGACTTACAAGGGTTACACTAAGAGTCCAGGAGTCTAAGGTTCTCAGCTGTTACATCTCCATGATATTGATACCAAGATTCTATGATTCTGCGGCTCCAAGTTCTAGTGGAGGTTCTGAGACCTTGAGTGTCTATTGAGTTCTTCATTCTAGATTTCATGAGCCACTGCTTCTGGGATTCTCCATCATTTTATGACTCGAGGGAATGTGCTTCTGACCTGAAGAAAACCCCTGGGGGATTTGGGGCATGGAGTAGAGGTGAGGGCAGGTTATCTTGGCAGCCAAGACTGACCTCCACTTCTCCTCTACTCAGGTCAAAAGGATGGTGGCTGCCAGGGGGCTGGGGAAGCCAAGGGTGGATTGGTGGGGTCGGAGGGATACAGTCAGCTACTGTTGGGTGGTGGGGGAGTACAGTTTGCTGGAAAGCACGTGATTTCTGCAAAGCCAGCCTGCTGATTCCCCAGGTATCAAGGCTGGGGTGTTCTCCCCAACAGAGGCCACTGTGCCTTCTCCTCCCTTCCCCTTCCCAACCTGTCCCTAAGAATACAAACATCCAGGGTGCCTGGGCCACTGCCCAGGGACTCTGAGGGCCCCAAGCCTGAGTTCGAGGCCTCCAAATTACAAGGATGGTAGAAAAACTTAATTTGTATGCCTCACTGCCTTTGGAGGGAGGTGGAACCTATCTCTTGAAGGGCCCTTTTGTTTTGCAGAGCCCAGGGATGGATCTGGATCACAAGGTTGGGGAGGGTGTGGGCAGGAGGCAGCAGCACTCAAACAGCTCTGCGTGTTAGAGGGGTGGGGACTGGGTGGCCCTGGGGAGCTCCAGGGATGAGGGTGGACAGCAGGAAGGCCTCCAGGAACAGTCAGCCCACAGGGCCTTGCGCGAGGGGCCTCCAGTAGGGGCTTTCAGTTGTCGCCAGGTTGAGGAGCAGGACCACCCTTCTCCATCTCCCCGACTTGAGTTCTCTGTTTTGTCTACACTGGGCAAGTTTGTTGAGGTAGAGCCAAGAGGCACTGAGTTCCGCACCCAGGCTTGTGCAGTGCCCCGAGCCAGAAGCTGAGTTCTGCGGCCTGGCAAGTGCCTCTCTTCAGGGGTCAGAGCCCCTCCCTCGTGCCTGCCCTCCTCCCCCAGCCCCTACCTGAGACTCAGTGCCGCAGGTGTCAAAGCGGGCCTGGATCCGGAAGTTGCTGCCGACTTCCTGGGCGGCGCAGCTCCGGCTGCCCAGGTAGACTTTGGTCCGTTCTAGCGGGGCCAGCGCCTGTGCAGAGATCAGGATCTGGAAGTCCGTGCGGGAGCAGCTCACGTTCATGGGCACCACTGGGGACGGATGGGAGGGAGGACCTGGAGGCCTTGAGGTCAGACTATCTGACCCCCACCCTCTCCAAGCCCCCCACAAAGTGTGATGGATGGGAAAACAGGCCCAGAGAGAGGACAGCTCTGAGGCAGTCCTACGAGGATGTTTTACATGCATTAGTCCATTTAAATCCATCAGACTCTGAGCTCCAGGGCAGGCACCATGCCTGCTTCTCAGTGTCTGTTGAGCCCAGCATAGAGCTTCGCAGATGCAGTGAATGCTGAATAAATGATTGAATGAATGAATGAGTTTTTTTTTAAATAGAGGTACTGGGGATTGAACCCAGGACCTTGTGCATGCTAAGCGTGCACTCTACCACTGAGCTATACCCCTTCCTGAATAAATATTCTTAACCATAATAAGCTACCATCTGCTGATCATGTTTGTCACATACCAGGTAATTCATTCAATCATTTGACAAGTATTTATGACCTACTCAAACAACCAGATACAGAAACAGTAAGGAAAACCCCCCCCCACAAATACCTAGCTTCTTGGAGCTTACATTCTAGCTGGGTAAAGAGGCAATAAGTATGTAAAATACACCCAAGTGTCAGGGTAGACTGAAGGGAAATCAAGCAGGTGAGAGCAGAATGTGTGTGGTTGGGGAGTGGCGGGTGGAGATTTCAAAAGGATGGTGAAGGCAGCCTCGCTCTCTTCCTCATGATGACCCCATGACATGGACATGACTAAACCCATTTTACAGTTTTGAAGACCGACGCTCTGAGAGGTGAAGGTGTCTACGGTGGCCGAGCTGGGATTTTAACCACTGAGTCGGTAAGATTCCAAAATTCCTGGTCTCTCCACCCTACGTGGCGGCCCCCATCACCCGTTCCCAGCCAGGATGGTGTGACTCTAAGGGTCTGGGATTGGCGAGCATGTGTGTGCGCATGCGTGTGTGTATGGCGCAGTGCTTGCTGGGGCAGGGGTGAGTGCAGGGGAAAGGAAGGGGGTGGCTGGCGGGAGGAAAAGGAAGGAGCTGACAGGCAGAGGCCTGGAACTCTCAACCCCTCTCCGGGAAATGCCTCAGACATATTTCAGCCGCTGGTGTCTGGGCAGTCGGGGATTTATGGGCCCGCCGTCTCCCACAATGATCTTGGTGGCGCTGAACTGTGTGTCACCCCTGATTGACGCTGAGCCGGCCTCCAGCCGGGAGGCCGCCTGCCGCCTGGGCCAGCATCTGGAGCCTGGCCCAGCACGAGTGCCTTGTCTGACCCTGGGCTCCCACAGGCATTGGGGAGGGAGGTGAGGCGGGTTGGAGTCGGGGCTTCTGCCACTGGAACAGGAGCCAGGAGTGGAGCTGCCCCGCCCTCAGGCTCTGGAGGCACCAAAAGGCGAAGGGGCTCGTCCAAGATCACTCAGAGCTGCGAGAGGACCCAGGCCCAGAAACAAGACCACCAGAGCTAAAGGGACTTTACAGAATCTTCACGGAGCCAATATCCTCATTTTACAGGTGGAAAAACTGAGACCTGCAGAAAGAAAGCAGCTTGCCAGCCAGCGGTGGCAGAGCCCACTGCACCTGGCTCTCCAAGTGCACTCTGTAAAGGGGGTCACTGTCATGGAGGGGCAGTTCTCCAGGTCTGCGGATGGAGCCGACTGAGGCCCACAGAGGCAAGGTCTGTCCAAGTCACCTCTCTGATGCTAGCTTGCTGCAGCTCTACGATTTCCTCCCCATCCCTGGCCCCCCAATCATCTTTTGAATACAGAACAGGCCGAAGACACATGAAGGAAAGGAAAGCACCCTCAGCAAGGATGCTCTCGGAGCCAGGCATTGTGACCTGTGTTATCTCATTTCCTCTTAACGACCGCCTATCTAGGGCATTCATCACCCTCTCCTACAGGTGAGCCCTGTTGGATGGTCAGTACATGGATGTGGCCCTGGTCTGTCTGACCTCAGCCCTGGGCCCCCTCCTCAGGTCCTGCTCAGCCACACAAGAAGGCAGGGACTAGCCTTGGCTGTGCCAGCCACTGCCCATGTGACAGCAGTGAAGTCCTTTCCTCTCTCTGCACCTCTGTTTCTGTACCTGCACAATGAGAGGTTCTAGCCTGGTCAGGCAGAGGGCAAAATGGGTCCAGGGCACAGGCTTTCTGGGCCCATAGCCCAGGGAAGGGGGATAAGAGAGACAGGATAGATGCTGTCTGCTAGTAAACCTAACTGGCACTATGGTGATGGAAAAGCTGAGTGCCAACTTCCCCAGCAAACTCTACAGCTAGGCATGGCCATATGACCAAGTTCAAAATAATGAGACCAAGAAGAAATCTTTTGAAGGCTTCTGAAATGCTTTTGCTTTCCTGATAAAGGGCCATCTGTGGCTGGCACCTCCCTTCCCCTCTTCCAACCTTGAACATGGACATGATGTCTGGAGTTGTGGCAGCCATTTTGCAGTTATAAGGCCCAGAGACTCTCAGACAGACCAGCTAGGACACTGTTGAATCCCTGAACTGACACAGCAGCTGCCTAGTTCTAGACTTCTAGTTATGTAAGAAAAACAAAGGCCATTTTTTCAAACCACTGTCAGTCAGGGTTTATGACTGTACTAGCAAGGTTGGTCAGCAGCTCTGTGGTTATACCAATCATTTACCATTAACAGTGTTAGTACATTTTTAATATTACCCCTAGATATAGAAGATCAACCATAGTACAAGAGAGGCCAAGGGTCCACAGGGGAAGGAGATAGGTGAGGAGGAGTTATGAATCATGAAGGTGGAAAAATAAGGCACTGTAATAGTAGAAATAGGCAAGGGTCATATTGGTATGATCTCAAAGGACCCAGGGCAGGAGTTGGCAGTGGTGCAGCCACCCAGGAAGTTGGAGGAGACTAGTTGGTGGGATGGAGGAAGGAGGAGACCTGGGACCCTGGCCTCAACTTCCCCCACCAGCATACCCACATCCTGAACCCCAGCTGACCTCCAATGTAGGCCACAGAGAAGCCCCTGTGGGTGGAACTGCGGTCCGTGTGCAGCAGAAGCAGGAGCTGATTGTGGCTTGAGGTGACTGGTGGCGGCAGGTGGTGGCCACACCAATTCCCCAGCAGGGGCGCCTCCTCACTGGCCCCATCGAAGGCCACCAGATGGTCGAAGTCACAGGTCCTGGTCAGACTGTTGGGCTCCTCCAGTTCCAGGTCCAGGAAGAACAGCTTGACCCGGTAGCCAGGAGGCAGGCGGATGGTCCAGTGGCACCGGATGTTGTTGGGGTAGGAGCTGGGGTACTGTGGGCTGGAGAAGTTGCCCCGCATAGCCGTGTACACCTCCTGGCATTCTCCTGGTTTAGGGAGAGTGGGACAGAAGAGGCAGTGGTGAGAAGGGTGGAGACTGTCACCTTCTGCAGCTACGGCTCAGGGTAGCAGGTACTGTAGGGGTCTTAAAACCACCCTGGCAGGTTGTGATCACCATGGCCAGCAAACCAGACAACTGATTCCAGAACCTGCTTCAAACTGAAACCAGCTAAAAGCTGGGACTCTCATTGCAGCAGGCAATCATTTCATGAGTGTTGGCCTTAATAGGAATTCAATAACAATGTCTAACACCTATCTTTGGAGTTGAGTCCAAACTTGGACTTGACAGACAAGGTGGTTCGTGACCTGACCTTGCCCTTTTTCTCAGTGCTTCTCATCCAAAACTACTTTCCAGCCTCACCAAACCCTCTCTGTCCTCCATGCCTTTGCACATGCTGATCCCTCTGCTTGGAATACCCTTCCCTTCCTTCTGCCACTGGCTAACTTCTTCAAAGCACTGTTCAATTCTCTCCTCCTCCAGGAAGTCATCCACAATTCTTACTGTTAGCATAGATCACCATGGGTTGTAACTGTCTGTTTCCTTCTCCATCTCCTCCACTAGACAGTTTCATTCCCAAGGGTTCATTTATTCATTTGTACAAACAAGAATTGAATACCTTCCATGTGACAGGTACAAAGGTAAGCCCATAGGAACTCTCAGTCAGCCAGAGGAGATCAACATGCAACCACATACGGAAGTGGTGAGTGTTAGATCACTGCTATGAAAATACTTCTCCAAGAAATTGAAGGAAGGGATTAATTCTGAGTGAATCAGGGTGTCTTCACAGAGGAGGTGTCATGCTTGTGCCTTGGCATCGGCCAGGCAGGGACAGGAGTGCTAGAGCATTCCAGGCAGAGAAAGAGCAGGAAGCTCAAGTCCCAGAAGCAGAAAAGTATGACCCCTTCCTGCCCTCTGCAATCATAACGGGGAGGCAGGAGCCCAGCATGCACAGGGTAGTCAGGGTGTAGCTCCAGCCCTCCTACCTGAGAAGTAGTAGGCCTTGAAGCCCCGGCCTCCGATGTTAAAGTCAGACTTGAAGACCACCTGCAGCTCGTGGCCCAGCGACACAAGCGTGGGGGGCCTGGCGCTGCCGCAGTAGTGATGCTCGTGGGCGGGGCCAGGCCCCCCAAGCACAGCCACGTAGTCGTACATGCACTGCTCACTGCCCTCCACCTGGAAGTCCACGAACACTAGCTTGATGGTCGCGGGGCCGGCAGCCCGGATCACCCAGCGGCACTCCACATTGTTGGGGTAGTTGTTAGGGTACTCAGGGCTGGTGAGGACCCCCGACAGGCCCGTCAGGACGCCACCACACACATCTGCAAGGGAACCTGCTTGAACTGATCCTTTCTCCCTCCCCACAACTCCCCACCCCCTCCCTTGGGAACATGCCACTCCCATAGGTATTCACAGGAACCTCGTCACCACCCACTGAGCACTTGGTAAGAGGTAGGCACAGGCCTGGAGCTTGGCACCAAAGCCATCATTTTTAAACCCATCACCATAACCCTGTGAGGAATGTGCAGTGCTTTTCCCCATTTTACAGTTGATAAAATGGAGGCAGAGAGAAGTTAAGTTACTTACCTGTGTGAGTTTGGATTCACCCACAGACCCCAAGACAAGGATTTGAGCCCAAGGAGTTTATTTGGGAGGGACGGGGACCATAGGTGGGCAGTGAGGGACTGAGGAGGGGGAGTAGGGCATTCATACAATTCTGAGGAGTCCAGGCTGAGGGCTGCTGGAGTAGAGGTGAGTGTCCCAAGCTTTGGGAAAAGCCCTCAAGCGAAGAGACATGGAGATTGGCAGGAGCCTTTGCAATGGCAAAGCCCAAGGGACAGACCCTGACAACAGGTCACTCAGCTAGTAGCAGGGAAGGCAGGATTTGACTAACTGCAGAGTCTGTTAGTACTTGACCTTGTGAGTCTCACTGTCCTCTCCAACCAGGCCAGTGGGGCCCAGGGGCTGAGGTACCTGAGACCAGGAATGTTATCAAATCTCCCTAACAGATGAGGAAACTGAGTCTTAGAGGGAGGATCTGATGAAGAAGAGATGGGCTTAAGTCTGATGACAGGTGTCCTCTCTGCTCTGTCTTTTATTGCTGTGTGATCCCAGGCAAGTAACCCAGGCTCTCTGAGCCTCTTAGGAATATTAGAAATCATAAGACCTATCCAGCCTGACCCACCAGGCTCAAACTATACACATATATTCTTTTTCAGATTCTTTTCCATTATGGTTTATTACAAGATATTGAATATGGTTCCTTGGGCTGTATAGGAGAACCTTGTTGTTTATCTGTTTTATATATAGTAGTTAGTATCTGCTAATCTCAAACTCCTAATTTATACTTCCCCACCCTTTTCCTCTTTGGTAACCATAGGTTTTTTTTTCCTGTCTGTGAGTCAGTTTCTGTTTTGTAAATAACTTCGTTTGTATCATTTTTTACATTCCACATATAAGTCATATCATATATTTGTCTTTCTCTGACTTCACTTAGTATGATAACCTCTAGGTCCATTCATGTTGCTGCAAATGGCATTATTTTATTCTTTTTTTTATGGCTGAGTAGTATTTCATTGTATAAATATACCACATCTATTTTATCCAGTCATCTGTTGATGGACATTTAGGTTACTTCCATGTCTTGGCTATTGCTAATAGTAGCATTCTACCATTCTATGCCTCGAAAGTCAGTGGCAGCTGATCCCACCTGAGCCCCCCAGCCCCACTGATTGCTGTTGGTGAACGCTGGGCATCAGGAGCCTCTGTGGTACCTATTGCTTGAGCCGCCATGAAGAAGGTCTTTTGTTTTGGCCTTGGGAGAAGGGAGAAGGTTTGAGTCTGTGCAGAGAAGCCTGAAGCAGGAGGATGGAGTCAAGGAGAAAGGCAAGGAGGGCAAAGCCTCTGCTCCCCTCACTGGGCTGAGGGGCAGGCTTTAAGCCTGGCTAGTGGAGGGAGGGTTGGGGATCCACGATCCAAGAGGTGAGGTCAGTAAAATCTTTGGAAAGGAGTGGTCACCGGCTTCACACAGACCCTCATGCACCTTCCAATCCCAAAGATAGGATGGGGAGGGAAGGGAATCCTGTGCCCAGGACACGATGAGATGCCACAGAGGGAGCAGCAGCGGCCACATGGTGTCCCTTCCTGTGTCCTGATGCCATGCTTGGGACAAGAAGGACAAGAATAGGAGTGCATGAGAGGCCTCATTCCTGAGCACAGGGATAATCTCTGGAGGCTCCCAGGATAATGGAGGGAGATGTGGGGAGTGTTGCCATGAAGGTGGGAACACAACTACCAACACTGCGGACAGAAGTTACCTTTGCCCCTGGAGCTACAAGAGCAGGGGTATCCAGGTTGCAGGCTCCAGGAGCAGCCTACCTGCTAAGCTGCTGAGACCCTGCCCATCTCATCTTAGCCCCACTGCCCTCCCCTATCTCCACCTATCTCCACCCAGGGCCACCCTCTCCACTGCCGAGTCCCCCTTGCCTTTCTGGTAGCCGGCAGAAAAGCCACGGCTGGCCACATGCTTGTCTGAGTGGAAGACCACAGACATGACATGCCATGAGGAGGTGAAGGGCGGCGGGAGCACCTGGCCACAGAACCTCCCCAGCAGGTTGCCCTGGTCCCCAGAGGCCCCGTTGTAGATCTCCAGGAAGTCAAAGCCGCAGGTGTCATGGTACTCCAGGTCGAAGGCGTGGAAGGTAAGCAGCACGGAGGAGCCCTCGGCCACCACAATCAGCCAGCTGCACTCTGTGTTGTAGGGGTACAGGCTGGGGAAGTTAGGGCTGGAGAAGTTTCCGGAAGGTGCTGAGAGCACACCCCCACATTTGACACCTGGGGCAGGAGAGAAGAATGGCTCAGAGTCAGCGCTGGGCTCTTGGGTGGTAGCCGAGCTCCAATACAGGGTCTTTGGGAGGAAATGAGAGAGCATGAGGCCATGGCCCTAAATCCACTCATTTATTCATGTATTTGTTCACTTATTTACTTAGTCTTCAGACACTTACCAAGCATTCTTTTATTCATTCAACAAATATTGTTTGAGTGCTAGGCATTGTTCTAAGTGCTGGAGTTACAGCAGGAAAAAACAGACAAAAATTCTGGTAGGGAAGATAGACAATAAACATAATAAGGAAATTATAGAGCATATTACATAGGGTAAGTGCTCTGGAGAAAAATAAAGCAAGGAAAGGAGACAGGAAGTGTCAGGAGGGCCTATAATTTTCAATAAAATAGGTACTATATACTCGGCCTAGATATGTTCAATAGGGAATTCAAAAATTAAAAATAATAATACCCCTCATCCTGAGTGAAAATGTGCACAGTCTGTTACAAAGCTAAAAACGCATTCTTATATGTACATATTTGCTTATATTTTGAAAAAGAAAACAATGGAAGGAAACTAATAAAAATGAGTCTCTGTCACGGGAAGAAGCAGAGGGGAGGAAGCAGGAGTGACTGCTGGACCTCTTTCAATGCAACTCATTTTGTAATTTTGACTTTATAATCATGAGTAATTTTTAATATAATTTTTAAATTATTGAAAAAAATCTTTAAATAACCCCTAAATATGTCAAACTAAAACAAATAAGCTTAACTACATGTCAAGCTGGAGGCTCATTCACGTGGGAAAAAGTGATTTCAAATATGTTGAAATACACTGTTTTGACTGTACATTCCTGGTAGAGTAGATCCCGAGGATAAAATGAACCACAGAGAAATATTAAACTACATGCAGTAGGCTTATTATTAATAGTGATAGTAAATACTGTTATTTTACAGTATTTTGTATATTGGAATAAAGGAAGTATGTTAATGTCAATAGAAACTAAGATACTCAGGATGAGAGAAGGGCAATACAAATATAAAATTTAAAAATTAAATAGAACTCTTGTGATCCTTAATTTGAATAGGAAACAGTATGAATTTAAGATTTATTTTTTTATTGCTAATTTCCTAACTCTGTCCACTAAAAAGCCTAAAAGCAATGATATTCCAGTAGTATTCTGCACTTCCTGGCCTTAGATGAGGATCATTATGTCCAACTAAAATGAACCAGAACCCCTTAGAGAAATAGTCTAGGACAGGAAATATACAAAATATACTTGGGACACTTGTCACACCAGCAAGTAAAGGAGCTATCAAAGATGGCTGAGATTGTGTCAAAACACACAGGGACCTGCTTGAAGGGGCTCCCACTGGCTAAAGAGGGTAAAATTTGAACATCAAAAAAGAATTATTGCAGTGGGTTGAAACACATCAAATACATAAAAATTTATGAATTCATAACGTGACTCAAAAGAAATTAGAAAGAAACTTATTGATTTCTTTTAGAGGTTGCTGGGGCACAAACTCACTTTTTTTCTTGATAGATGGAGAATTAAGCATCTATTTGTGTATATATATGTATGAAATACTATATATATATATTTGAAATACATATATATATGAAATACTTTATATATTTCAGGATAACCAACTGATGATGAAGGAAAATTGTTATTTATAGAAGACTACAGAAAGAATAACAACATTAGAAAAACATAACTTTGCAAACCTTAATGAAATAATCATCATCAGGTTTGTTCTAATCACTGAATAAAAGGGTAAATGTTGAGAAGTAAACTTAGATGGTTGGGTAGACAGGTATTCTCTGTAAAATTCTTTCAACTTTGCTCATGTTTGAACATTTTTATAATTTTAAAAATACCAAAAAGGTTACCTTCATAGGAACTTTACAATGGATGGATCAGGCTAACAACCCCTGAATCCACTGACTAATCCTAACATCAAAGTGGAACACTGGAAAATATGTGCCCTGATGTAACCCACACTCACTACCTATGACAGTGTCTTGGAGAAAAAAAGAACCTGAATCTAATGGAATCTGCCTACCTACTTGCTGGGGCCAGCACTGTTAGGGGAGGGACAGGATTCACGGGGGAGGTGATGTTTGAGTTTGGCTAGAAGCAACAAGATTTTGTTGGGAAAGATTTGGAGGGAGGAAATGACATGAAAAAAGGCTCCGACTCACAATCACTTAGCCTCCCCAAGCCTCAGTCATGCATCTGTGAAATGGGGACAGTGACTTGCTAGGCATCTGTGAGCTCAGATGAGAGAAAGTGTGCAGGGCTACAGGTTGCGCACCCAGTCCACATTAGGACTCCCTGCCTGGCCCCGGGGGCAGGCCAGGGTGGGAGTGGTGTCCAATTCATGCCTTTATGGCAAGAGGACAGAGGGACATCCTGTCCAGTGCCTGTCCTTGTCCTTCCTCCAGCCCTGCCCACTGGATGGGAAAAGCTGTGAGAGGGTTGGAGCAGAACTCCTGTGGCGCGGGAGGCCCTGGGTGCCAGCACAAGAGAAGACCTTGTCCCCCAGGACTCAGCCAGGCACCCTGACCCCCAGGGTCACCCCAAAGCCACTGAAGCCCTGGTAGCTAGAAATGGGAACAGCTGACTTCTCCCACTACCCAGGCACGGGGTGAGATGCCTGGCTGCCCAGCCCATCTCTGCCACCAACTAGGTGACTGCTAAGTTACGTTTCCTTCCTGAGCTCCACTTAAGGAAGACAAGGCACTGAGAGCTTGCCTACCCCATGCACACCCCTTAAAAAAGACGAGTGAAATGATATCGCTGTGGCTTCTCAGATAGGCACACAGTGCTCAGAAGGCTGGAGCAGCACAAAGTGACCCAGGATCAGGGTATAAGCAGAGTTCAAAGAGGTGCAAGGAGGAAGCTTGTGAGGCTGATGAAGGAATGTGGAAGGCTTCCTGGAGGAGGTGGTGTTTGACCTGAGCTTGATGGATGAGCCAGATGTTCTCAGGTGCAAAAAGAGAAAAGGGACCTTACCTTGCAGGCAGAGGACACAGAGGGTGAAAGCGCTGAGGGTGAAGCCTCTCCAGAAGGAAGTGTAATCTTCTGCCAGGGTATGGGATGCCCAAGGCATACTGCAAACCGAGGCTGAATGTTATATAGAGATTGAGGCCTGAACTGGGAGGGCACTGAATGCCTCTCTAAGGAACTTTGATTTCACTTGGCTGGCAGTGGCGAAGTACAGCAGGCTCTCAGTAGGAAAATAAAGACTTCTTCCAGCAATAAACCTTTAATCATTCCCTGAGCCATTTCTTTTGCCCTTGGTAGCCATGCAGCCTTGGACAGGTTGCTTAACCTCTCTCTCCCTCAGTTTCCTCATCTGCAAAACGGGATACTAATACCTACCATGAAGTTTGTTGTGGAGATTAAATGTATTTATACATGGAAAGCACCTAGCACATAGCAGGTACTCAATAAATACAGTCTTCCGTCATCTCAGAAGCTATACATCCTCAACTCAGCCAACTCCCCCCAAAAGGGTCTCCTGCTTTCTCACATTGAGACCTCTTGAGATCCCACTGCCATCTGTCACCCTTCTGCCCCCTCCCAGTTCCTGCCTGTCCCCAGAAGCTCTTACCTTTCATGGCTTGGGCCTTGGTGTCTGGGCCCAGCAGTGTCACTGCCAGCAGCAGATAGAACCCCAGCTCTGCTAGCATCTCCTCCCCAGGAGCCCCACAGGTCTACAGAGCTCAGGCCAGGCCAGGACCTGAGGGTCTGGAGCAGGGGAAAGAGAGGTGAGGCTGAAAGGGCCTCCAAGTTAATGGTGGCGTGAATAATTCATCAGCCCCTTGAATTAGTAAGCTGATCTCCAGGTACTTCCTTCACTCCACCCTAAGGTGACGGATCTAGTGTCACCAGGTTGACACGTCCTGAGATCTGCACTGGCCACACTGGTGGGGAAGGGAAGACATTGAAGGTTGGAAGGGAATTTGGTGGTGGAGAAAGGGCATGAGTTTTTGGGCTAGGCTGATCTGGGATTCACCCTCAGTCAGCCTCTCACTTACCAGGTGACCTTGAACAAGTCATCCAACTGACTTGTTCATCTGTCCAGAGGGGCCATTCAGCCCTGCCTACAGGGATGAAATGAAACGTGTTAACATATGCTAAAGCACACAGTCAGCACTTCCTACAGGTTTCCTGGATTATCCCATCCATGGGGGAGCCCAAGGGAGCCTCTAATTAACAGGACGAGTGGGCCAGGCATCCCTCAGACACGCTTGGGTGAGCTCAGAGGGAGAGCGAAGGAGGCGGCTGTGGACAGCTGATGGGGGTCTCTTTCGGGGAAGAAGGCCGCAGGAAGAGCAGAACGGGAAAAACACACTGGACAACTCCTAGTACAGTCACGGGTCTGGGCCACACTGTGAACTCTGGCCAAGAATAGTAAATGTTCACTTTTTGATTGGCTTGAACATCCCCATGCGCCAGACCCTGTGAGATGAGCTGGGCCGCAGACATGCCCTCTGGGGCTCTGTGTCCAGCCGGAAACAGGACCTTTCTGTTTCCTCGGGGAACACTGTTTGATTCATTCTAGCCCAGAGCTCATTTCCTAAGCTCCTTCTCTGTGCAGAGCCCGCACCAGGCACGGCGCATCTGAGGTGAACGCGGCACGTTCCTGCCTCCCAGTGAGGAGCCTGGGTTCTGGTTTGAGAGACAAGTTCTAAATTCCAGCTGCACCGCTCCCTGCCAGCTGTGGGAGCTTCTCCAAGGCCCAGCCTCCTGGACTACGGAATGAGAGCAGCGTAGTGGCCTGCAGTCTGCCGTGAGGCTTAGACAAGGTAACATTCGAGAAGTTCCAGCCAGTGCCTGGCTCTGTGCAGAGGAGCGAGGGTGATTTGTATTGACCTCTGAGGACCTCAGACATCCACCTGCTAGACCACGTGTTGCCTCTGGTCCATCCTTTTGTCAGGAAGTCCCCAGGGAGCCCTTGCTGCCAGCACGGGAGGGAGGCCACCTGGAAGGTGTTCAGCAAAGAGCATCGGGAACGGTCAGGCCTGAGGGACTGACTTACCTGTGCGGCCTGATGGGCAGGAACAGAAAGGTCCCACGTCCTGGGCAGTCTGAGGGGACTGGAGCTTTCATTAAACACCTACTGTGTGTATGAGAGAGGGTGCTACCCCAGTGCCTGCTGAATTCTGGGCGTGACGCTGAGCTTCCCAGACCTGCAGTTGTGTCCTCCCCGATTTCAGAGGGACATCCTGGACCCCTCATCTTGCAGAAGAGGAATTTGAAGCTCAAAGGGTCTGAGCCACTGTCATCGGTTGAGTGACTCCACAAGAAGACCTTGTGACAGGGATTCGAGAGTCAGGAGTTCATATGGGAGGTGATCCCAGGAAGCAAAGTCTGGGGAGTGGGGTAGCGAGACAGGGATGAGAAGCTGACTCAGGGTGTGTTAACTCAAAGTTTACACTGTGGGCAACCGGGGCTCCACCACCACGGGCACCTGGGAGACAGTGTTCCGCTGCGGGACAGGGAAGCAGTGTTTGTCCAACTGCCAGCTGCCTCTGGGTGACCACTGCTCAAGGCCGTCCTCTCCCAGGCATTTCCAACCTGCCTGTGAATGCCCCGAAGTCCAGGAGTTGCAGCAGAAGCTGTCTGCAAGCCTGGGAATGGCGAATGCAGGATGTGGACGGGGTCACGACAGCATCCCCTGAGCCATCAGTAACATGAGTACCGCCTTTACTGAGACTATGCCTAGACTGGCTATCCCCTGAACCCTCACCTCTGAGGTGTTCCTCCCACTCCCGGAACAACCACCTCTCTTCCTGCCCTCCCATGACACTCCGGTCTCCCTTCCCTGCTGTTCTAACCCCTAGCTCGCATACTTCTTGCCCCAGCTTCCCCCTTGGGCTTAGATTCCACGGTCAGGGTCATCCTGCTCTCCTTTCATGACATCTGCGGGACATGCCCAGCTGGCCACATTTTCCTCCGGGTTGTCTGAGCCTCTGGGCGCCCCTGGGCAGAGTCCCATCACCCTGTAGTCAGCACCAGCACCGTTGCTCATGGTCTCCATCCTCGTCTAGGGTCTCAGCTCCGCCCCCCACACTTTCTGTGTTTCTCTAGGTGGCTTTTTGATTCCCCACAGACATCATTCCAGATGGTCACCAGTCTCCTGGAGACAGTGCATCCGCCCGCCCCCTACTCCCACAGAAGACCCCACCCTCGCCTGCGGAGAGAAAAAGGCAAACCGTCGTGCAGGAGCCCCTTCACCTTACAGCCCTCACCCTGCTCGTGCACCCCTCCCTCAGCCTCAGCCGGGAAAGGAGTCCCACGTCCTGCCAGAGGCCAATCCCTCCACCTGGGCCCCGGAGCCCAGCCCTCCTGCTGTCTTGGGGCTTTTCCGCAGCTCACTCACCACACGCATCCGCGGCCTCTCTTGCCTGGCTGGCATTCTCATCCACAGTTAAGCACCTGCAGTTCTCCTCATCATGGGGTGGCTGGGGGTACCTTTTCCATGAGCCTGTGTTTCCCTCCACTCTCACCCTACCCGTCTGTTGGCTTTCATAGCCAGGCTTCTTGAAAGCAGTGACTTTCTCCACCCCGCCCCTCTTCCAAGGTCTGCAGGGCTGCATTCTCCCACTAGAGTTAGACTACTTGTGTCCTGGTCACCCACAACTTTCTGGTCACTAAATCCCACCCGTGTTCTCTTTCTCTTAAATAAACCATATGCATTCAAATCCGTCTCAGGGTCTTCTTCTAGGAGAGCCCAAACTAAGACACACACCCACTCCTTGAACATCACTGGCAAGAGGAGAAGGTTACTCTGGTTGACTTAGCATGACTCATCCCAGAAGAGCAGTCTACCACGATGTACCGGGATTTGGTTAGCAAGAGCAGGGCAAGGATGCTGTTGGGCTGGCAACTGATGGAGCCCCTCAGGTCCCTTAAAATCCACAGCCCTCAGCTAAACTTTCATTGGTTCCCCCCAAACTTGCTTCTCTTTGATGTTTCCTATTCCAGGTGGCGGCACAACCAACCCACCAAGCCAGACATGCAGGAGCTGCCTTGACATCCCTTCCCCTCGTCCCTACATCCGTGCTCACACTTGAGCTTGGTCACCGCTCTACGCTCTGAGATAACTTCCAAAGCCATCATGACCCTCTCCCCATCTCTCTCTCTCAATTTCTACAGTAGTCTCCTCATCTCACGGGGTTGCCTGTCTCTGCTTTTGCCAGCTCTCTGCCCACCCCAACCGCTTTCTACTCTCATCTTTCTAAAATGCTAATCTGACTATGTCAGCTCTCTGCTCAGGATAAAATCTAAAGTCCTCTGCTTGACATTCATACCTCTTCAGGACGGCTCCCCCACGCCCACCCTAACACAAATGCACAGAGCACATCTCAGATGTTGTCCCCATCCTGAGCATCACATCCCAGCCACCCGGCATCTCTCACTTCTCATACGCTGTGCCCTGAGCCTCGATTGCCTTTCTTTCTGCCCTATCTTCCCTTGACAGACTCTTACTCATCCTTCAAAACATTGTCACCTCCTCCAGGGAGTTGTCCTGACCTCTCCCCAAGCTGGGAGGGTATCCCACCCTGGGCTCACCCCTAGCACAGAGAGGACCACCTGTGGTCTGGCTGCCTGACTTTTCCTGTGAATACCCTCTGCCTTCTTTCATCCCAGTGCCCAGCACAGGGCTTCGCCCAGAGCACATCCTCTCCTCGTCTCCTTCCCCACTGCATGTCCTCCCCCAAATACATCCTAGTTACTCAGCAGCCATTCAGGGAACTGCTCAAGGACACACAGCTAGGAAGTGTCCTTGTTGATTTGAGCTTATGTTTGTCCGTGTCCAAAGCGTGTACTTTTAACCCCGCCCAGTGGAGTGGCAGGGTGGTGGGGTGCGGTGATTAAGCATGGAGCCCCTACAACAAAGACCATAGGGGTTCTAAGTGCAATTCTGGTAGTTACCAGCCATGTGACCTTGGACAAGTCACTCTGCCTCTGGAGTCCTCTTTCCTCACCTGTGAACTGCCTGCCAGGTACTGCGAGGGTGGATGGAATAGAACCTGTGGCAGGTGAAGTGGCTGGCACACAGTGTGCTTGGAATGCATGTCTTCCCCTATCCTGCCTTCCATTTCTGTGAATTCTAAAAGTTATACAGACCTGAAGTCTTGCACGTGTCTTTCTGACTCGTCTCTCCTTGAAGTCACCTCCGAGTGGGACCCTTCCCCTGCCTGGCTGCCCCTCCCTCCAATCATCAGCCTGCCCTGGGCGGCTCTCCCGGTCCCAGGGGAGGGAGTGGATGAGAAACAAAGGCTACCACCGCCACCCCGCAGGGTCACTGGGAGTGCCTGAGCCACTCACAGGGCAGTCACCCTGGGCACCAGGGGGGCCTTCCAGTGCCTTGCTTTGCAGACTCTCACGGCCGAGACCTGAAGACCCACCTCAAACTTCCAGGGGTGTCTTGGCGTAGAGATGACCCCCCTTCCCCCAGCCGGCTCCGGAGCATCTGAGAGCTGGTGGGCACAGGGCTGTCCCTGCAGGGGCATTATAAGTATGTCTTGGGGGACTGCTGCCTGTTTCTGTCACTGTGCACACTTGTCCGTCCCTGGGTGCAACTGTGTCATCACCTGGTCATGCTGTTTCCTTGGGCACACAAGCCCATTTTAGTGTCTGTGCCTGGAGCACCAAGTACATTAGTGTCTCTGTGCATTTCTGAGTATGAATCTGCCCTTTTGTGAATGCATCCAGTGCCATGTACTCATGTACGTTCCTTTGCACACACGCCCATCTCTGTGTACAGGTGGGCCGCACGTCCTTCAGCCTCTGCGTGTACATGTGTCTCTCTCTGTGAACATGGATATCTATATAGACCTGCATGTACCAGCTCTCTCTCTGGATGTATACAAAGATTTGTGTACATCTGTGTCTGAGTGCAAATGTCATAGCTGTGGGTGCACGTGACCATCTCAGGGGACACATGCCTCTTCACACACATACCTCGACACATCTTTATAAGCGCACAGCTATTTCCATGGGTACACAACTAACTGCTAATGCACAGGTCTGTGTTTTAGTGTAAAACTGTGCACTCTGGGTGTGCACATCTCTGCTGGGGTGTTCATAGCTCTGAGTATATTTGCTCGCGTAGCTCTGGTGTGCACGTCTATAACTGTGGCTCCTCCATTAGCCAGTTTTGTTTGCACATCTGCATTCTGTCCCTCTGCCTGGGTACAGGGATGGTGCCCATGGGACAGCAAGGGTGCTGCTTAATGCCTCCCTTCCCCACAAAGGTCTGAGCTGACAAAAGGGGGTGTGGCAGGGGGCAGAGAGGCTGTTACCCCTGGGATTCCTGGCTGGGTCCCAGGGAGTCACATCTCTCCCTTGACCGGGGCCCTGGGGACTTAGGGGAGCTTCCCATGAGTAGAGGCCCAGTGGCAGGGCCACTTGGGGAGCACGCACACCCTCTGCTGCCGGAGCCACAACCCAGATTTCCTCTGCTGGGGCCCGATAGAAAGGCACGGGTCAGCGTCGTGTGAATGAGTGTGTGTCTGATGCAGGAGGAGAAGGAGAAAAAGGCAGGAATACAGAGAGAACAGCCAGGAGAGCGAGGTGAAGGGTCAGGAGCGAGGTGAAAGGTCAGGAGAAAGGTGGGAAGCTGAAGACAGGGAGGCAGGAGGCAGGCCCTTGTGGAGCCAAGGCCAGTGGTGGGCTGGAGTGGAGTTCTGGGGACATCAGAAGGGGACTTGTGGGGACTTTCTGGCTTCTCACATCCCTGGGACCCACACACCAGGCCAGGGCCGGGGCTGTGCCACGAGGAGGAAGCTGCACCCTCCTCCTCTCTCCTGTCTCTCCGAGTCTGTGTTTCCTCTCACAGCCACTCTGCTCCGTCCCCGTTCCCAAAGGCTGGGTGCAAAGACCACACGCCAGGAGTGCCATCCCAGAAGACCAGATATGCCAAAGACGGGTTTCCCAAGAGACCCTCGACAAAGGTGTGACCTTCACAGCCTCTGGCTCCTGAGCCAAGGGAAAGAACGTGAGGAGGGGGCCCAGATCGGTGCCATTCGTGGGGCCCATCCAGCTCTGGGGTCTTCCATCCCATATCTCGCTGAACCCCCCAATCCTACAGGGAAGGGATACTGTCCCCACATCAAAGACAAGGAAATTAAGACCCAACGTGGCAAGGGGGCTGTCCCGGAGCTGGGACTATGCAGTGTGGGCTCTCACAGTCCTGGGACAGGGTGAGAGCTAGGGGGCAGGCAGAGAACAGCCCCCAGCAGTGCTGGGTCACTGCTATTATGCACGGTTTAGGGGAAAGAGCCACAGGTTTTGGTTTGAATCTCCCTGGGTTTGGGCCTGCATTTCATGTCTGACAGGCTCTGCGACATCTGACAAGTCACTCACCTCCCCCTAAAGCTGTTTGTGAAGGGGCTTCTAATCCTGCCTCACCTCCTGGGCTGCTGTGAGGACTACATACAAGATGCCAGAGGTGAAAAAGGGCTTTGTAAGCTGTGAAGAGCTGTGCATGGCAAGGTCTGGGTGTTTACAGGTGGATAAATGATACAGTAACAACTCGAGATGGGCGTTTGGCTGAGCACCTCACTAGATCACTGCATTTAATCCTCATACCACCCTCTGAGCAGGTACCAACATTGCCCTTTGCATAGATGAAGAAACTCGTGCCGGGACAGCCCAGGATCACACATCGTGTAAGTGGCAGAAACCCAGGACTGTAGGGCTGCAAGACCGGTGCTCTGAGCCACCAGGTGGGGCCACGAGGGAAGCCTGACAGGAGAGGATTTAGAGGATTAGAGGGCCTGGAGGCAGAGGGGTGGGAGAGGCACACAAAAGAAGCCTCCTCCAGGCCCAGGGTCTCCCCTCCCTCCACTTTGAGGGCCAATTAATCCTGCTCCTTCTGCCCAGCTGAGACATTTAACAAGCCAAGGCACGTTAGAGGAAGTACACAGTTACACAAGGGGCAACTGCCCTGGTATCCTTCCCTGCCTCCGGAGAGGCTGCAGGACTGGCTGTCCCAGGACTGTGACCTCCTAGGGAGTTGCTGGGAGTGTTTTACTGCCTCCTCTTTCCCCTCTGAACCCTCCTGTCTTCACCCCTTCCTTCCTGCCCACCACACCCAGTCCTCACCAGCTCCCCCAAGCTGCTCACACCCAGAGCTCAGGCACTAAGGACAGCTCAGCATGGGAGCCTTCTGGAGGCTGCCTTACACGGCATACCAACCCTAAAACCTCCCTGCCCCACAACAGAGCAGCTATTGAGCTACTACTGTTTGCCAGGCACATTCATATCCAGCCACATCCAAGCTTTGTGACCTTGGGTAAGCCTCCCACTCTGTGCCTCAGTTTCCTCATCTGTAAAATAAGAAAAATGAGTTAATACCTGCAAAAGGTTTAGAAGAAGAGTATATGGCCTATAGTAAGCTCTATATATTCATTTAAATTCATTAATTTAAACAAAGTTAAAAATCTTTATAACATCTTTGCAAAGGATTATCAGCTCCATTTCAGCGTTTGGTAATCAGGGCTCAGAGAGAATTGCTTTTTTTAGTTCATTTATTCAACAAGCATTCAATGAGCACCTACTATGTGCCAGGCCAATGCACCCTACTTTGTATACTTTATCCCACTCAATTCCACAGCCCTGTGAGGAGGTGTTAGTGTCCCCCACATTTCCAAACACCCCTTGGGGGAGCAGTACTACCCTGGTGGAGACCCCGGCTGTTTACTGTCTGTGATCACTAGGAGAGCAGAAATCTGTATTTCATCTCTGTTATATTTCAGCCCATGGCGCAGATTAAGTGCTTGATAAACATCTGTTAAGAGAAGGAATAAACTACCTCTAATTCACACATGAGGAAACTGAAGTTCAGAGAAGCAGGTGATTTGCCCAAGATGGCACAGCCGTTCCGTGGCAGCACTGAGACTTGAACTTATGTCTGACCAGTTCAAAAGCCTGTGTTCTTACCATGACACTGATTCTACCCACATGGAGGGCTATTTGCTGGGAAGAAGAAGAGATCTGAGCTCAGTGCAGACTCGGGGCTCAAGGATAGCAGAGCTGGGGGCCAAGGCCCCTGTTGCCTTCTTTATTGGAAGCCCTGGCTCCTTCCTGCTTCCAACCTATTCTCCTGTGTTTCAGGCCACCGGCCATCCGGTTCAGAGGAGCAACGCTCCCTCGTTAAGTCCTCCATTGAGAACGAGGACCAGCCGAACTTCAGAAAGGGTGGAAGTTGCCACACTCAGCTTCTGGGGCCTCCTGGCTGCTCGTAGGCTCATGTGGGAGCTCAAGGTGAGAGGGAAGGGCTTCGAGTGGAGGGTGGGCCAGGGTTTGGGGCTATCAGAGAGGCAAGGGGGGGTGCGTGGGGTGCTTCAGAAGGCAAGTGCAACCCCCCTTCCTACCCATTTTCTTCTGGCCATGGAAACTGAGGCCCAGGGAAGGCAAATGGACAAGACAGAGCCCCACACTCACGAGTGTGCACTGTGTACCAGGCTGAGTGCCAGGCTCTTTCATATTTGTTGTAATGGCATCTGTGCCCCACCTCCCGGGAGACTGTGAACACCTCCAAAGTCAGGGTCCTCAAGAACCCAGCAAAGTCTGCACACAGGTGGGTGTTCAGAAATGTTTGCTGAATACATGAATGAGTTATTTTGTCCTCAGGATAACCTGGTGCCATTGAGGAAACTGAGGGTCAGTAAGGAGGAAATTGACAACAGCATCAAATGCAGCTGAAAAATGATCTCTGGACACCAGGGACCCTACTGAGAGCACATGGGGGTGGGGGGAGGGGCAGGTCCCAGGTTGAGGGAGACTGAGGAGTGATGAGGGATGAGGGAGGAGGCGAGCTGTAGGCAGCTCTTCAAGGAGAAGCTGAACATATGAGAGACAGCGTCAGAGAGACTGAGAGAGAGGGCAGTCTTCTCTGGAATAACATGCACGTAAGGCAGTCTGTTGCTTTGTTTTGTTAACGTGGGGGAACTTGGACAGGCTTCAGGGCTGGTTAGATGGACAAGCAGAGGCTTTCTAGAGATTCTCTTGAGTCACTTATCTGGAGGTTCAGGGGAAGTTCCCTGCAGGTGGTCACTGAGCAGGGCATGAAGGTTCACCTCTTAGTAGAGACCCTTGCTGCCCTTAGAGGAGGCAGAGAGAGGAAAGGAACGCACTCGGAGACCTCACTGTGGGCCAGGCCAGCCCTGGGCACTTCAGCAATTCCGTTACTCCTCAAAGCAGCCCTGGGAAGAAAGGGAGTCCCATCTTCACTTTACAGAAGAGCAGTGCTAACCTGTCCGTCGTGTGTCTTCCACCAGCTTGTTCATTCACTCATTCAACAGACCCGGGTCAGCGCTCACTGGCCAGACACTGTGCTAGACGGGGTGGCCGGGTGGGAGCCGACACACGGCAGAGCGGCCCTGAGGCAACACCACTGTCTCCACCAGCTGCTTTGCCCTGTGAGCATTGTCTCTTTTTTTTTACAAAACAGGGAAGCCACTGCTCTCAAGATGGTGAGAGTTATGTGAGATAACTTAGTGGGCAGTGCTGACGTGCCTCCTCTGTCACCCTGCCTTCCGGAGGAACGCGCATCGGGCTTCCTGCATCTCTCTGCCTGAGGGCTTCTCTGGCTGCCAGGCTGAGCCGACACCTGGGAGGCCACCAGTGCCGGCCCTGGGAACAAGCCTCAGCCCCAGAGGGATAATGGGTGTTGGTGGATAAACGCCCCAGCTCCTCACCCCTGGCTGGGATAGTCCTGAGGGTGTTCTGCAGTGGATGGCGGGACCCCAGCAGATGAGCTCCAGCTGCACCAGGGAAACCTGCCCATCAACACACGCACGGCTGGCTTTTCCCCACTCCTCACCAGGCTTCTCTGAATCCCCTCCTGTGTCAATTTCTTGCACCCAAATCCTTGCTCAGAGTCTGCTTTGGGGCAAAAACCACCTGAAACAGATGACTAAAACCTGGCACTCAGGACATGTTTAGCAGGTGTCACTTATCCTCCATGCTCGTCCTCACTTTTCCAGAATCAGACATCTTCGAGAACACAGTCGCAGCTCTTGCTGAACCACCATTGGCCCATCAGCATCATCCAGGAGCAGGCCTGCGGCCTGGGGATGCAGGGACAGGGAGGGGAGTCAGGGCCATGGGCCCTGCGTTACCTACTACAGGCTGAGCCCCTTGGAAGCACAGCACTACCGAGCTGTAAAATTATTTTCTTGTGTCCCAGGTCCTGTGTTCCATTGTCTATCCCAGTGCTCTGACTCAGGGTTCTATGTTCAACATACTAGGCTTCAGGCACCAATTCTATGTTCCTTGTTACAAACGCTCTCCATCATTGTCCGCCTCCTCTCCTCCTTCCAGGTCCCCTTGTGGGCAGACAGGTTAGAGGTGAAGTTCCCCTGGGTCCGGGCATAGGAGTTGATGCAGGCTTACCTGCCCTCCAAGCTGGCCGGTGTGGCCAACTACCCAGCCCAGTGTGCCTGCCTGGCTGCCCTGCTGAGTGCAGAGATCCCGGAACTGGTCAAGGCTGTCACCCCACCCCACTACAGACCGGTGTGTTCCATCAGCATTGGAAGCAAGGGGCAGGATGGCGTGGTGGTCTCCGGTGGGTGCCTGTGGGACCTGCACGCAGAGAGCTTTGCCACCTTCCACTACGTGAACCCCATGATCTTCTGGTACACACCATCTATTTGGAGTGAGCCCTGTGGGATGAGGGGTCTGGGACCCATGTGTGGCTCTGTGCTAGAGTCTGGCAGAGAAAACTCAGCCCCTGGCCCATCAGTCAGTGACCTGGGAACACAGCACCCACCCGGACAAGGCCAGCTGCTTCCACGACTCACAGTCAATGGAAAGCAAATGAGTACAGAGCATCTCCGAGTGCCCCTCCCCAGGCCACTCAGACCACACGCGCTGCTGAGCTCCTTCGCCTCTGGCTGGAATTATGTCAGCCACGTGCGGCTCCCGGCGGGCTGCACAGATCAGAGGCTCTGAGGGGCAGCTATCTATGTCTTTGATTAATAAAAAATGGGAGATAAATTAATAATGACTTAATACATGCAATTTGGGATCAAAATCCTCCAAAGCATGGGAAAAATAATAAAAAGGGGAGTTCGCGAGAGTGAAAAGTTTGAGAACAAGTCCTGTCGTCCAGAGGCCAGCATGAGCCTGGCGCTGCTGGGGAGGGCCTCCTGTGAGAGGAGAGAAAGGGGGCTGGTTGTCATGCCCACCCTGGGCACCGCACATGTTCCCCTCATCCTCACACGGCCCTGGGAAACCACTGGTACCGTCTCCAGTTTATAGATGAGTAAACTGAGGCTCAAAGAGGCCAAGTTACTCGCCCTGGATACTTACAGAATCAATAATAGAGCTGAACCTAGGTCTACCTCACTTAAAAAGGAAAACAAAATAAAATTTAAAAAGTAAGAAAAACAAAGTCTAAAACAGTGGTGTCTGGGAAGTCTGGTTTGAGTTTACCAGGAAAAGAAGAGGGACAAGCAGAGGGAACAGCATGGAAGCTCCGTGTGCTGGGCACTGTTACTGCTATTTACTGCTGTGTCTAGACCAGAGCACATAGTAGGTGCTCACAATAGTTTCAGATGAAGATGGAAAAGCTTGGAGGCATAAAAGGGCACAGCTGATCCTGAGGTGGGAGAGAAGGAATGAATGTTTATAAGCCTCTAGTTTTTGAAGCACTTTGACCAGGCATATTTAATTTAATTTTTAAAAATCTTTAAATATGAAACTATTTCAAACGCCAAAAAAGGTAGGACATAATAAAGCAGACAACAGTGAACCCATTACTCAGATTTACCAGATGATCATATTTTGCCATACTCATTTCCAATATTTTTATAATAAGGTGATACACATAAAAGCCCCCATCCCATCCCCTCCCCTTCCCTTCTGTCTGTCAGAAGTCACCCCACTCCTGGAAGTTGGTGAGCCTCCTTCCTGAGCATTTGGTATTATTTTGTGTTTTTAAACTTTCCAAATATGGGTATCTCATTGTACCTTTCCTTTTACAATTGGCTTTTCACTCAGTTATAGTTTTAGGATTTACCCAGTTGATGCATGCGGATCTAGCTCCCTCATATTAACTGCTGTATAGTATTCCATGTATGAGTCTATACAGTTCATTTCTTCATTTACTTGCTGATGAACACACAGGTAGTTTTTATTCTTTGCAGTTTCAAATAGTACAGCAGTGAAAATCTTTATTCACATCTCCTGGGTGCCCCACGTGTCATATATAACCTATATCACAATTGCAGCATGTAGCCCTGAATGACCTTGGAGAACTGTTTAATGTCTCAGAAGCTTCGTTTTCTCATCTGTAGATTGGAGTAATAAAATAGTACACATTTTGGTGACAACCGTGTGTTTCAATGTAGCTGAAAAGCATTTTGCAACCTGTAAAGCACTCCATGAAGGTAAGCTGTTTATTACTCGGGTATTTGACACCCAGGAAATACTGAGCACCCTTCCACGCTGGGGACACGATGAACAGGCCCCGGTACGGGCCCCTGACATGCTCACATGCAGACAGTTTGACGGGAGCGACAACAGAATAATGTACAAGATCTAACCCGGAGTGCAAAGGCAGGCAAGGCCTCTGTGAGGAAGTGGCACTGAGCTAAGTAAGCCCTCTACAGACAAGGAGACAAAGGTGAGTGGACGGCAGGAGGGTGGAAGGATGGACCGGGCAGAGGGAGCCTCAGATGTGACGGGACTGATGGACCCAAGAGAACAGGCATGGAATGTAAGAGTGGTGGGGAGGGGGACAGTCACATAAAATGTTGAAATAAGTCTGGAGAGGTAAGCAGAGTCAAGATGCTATATCTTGAGGGCAGCAGGGAGCCCCTGAAGGATTTTAAGCAAGGGAGTGATGCACTCAGATCTGTCTTAGAAAAAGCGGTCTCTATAAGCTGTGGAGGGCTGCCGCCCACCGCTGTACCTACACTCCACAGCAATGTACGGTGCACTTAAAATTTTGTTACGAGGTAGATCTCATGTTAAGTGTTCTTATTAAAATTCTGAAAAAAAGGGGTCTGACTGCAGTGTGGAAGAGGGTGTGGGGGAGAGGCTGGAGGCTGGAGGCCGAGGGGAATGCTGCAGAGGTGAGGGTGGAACCAAGGCTGTCCTCGATTTTAGCCCCCTCACCCTGACAGCACACCTCCCACGACACGTGGCAGGGGGCAGCACCAGGAGAAAGGGAGGAATGGGCCAGCTGACCCCTGATTCAAAGAGTCTTCTTTTTGGGCTCACTAATCATCTTTAGAGGCACAGGACACAGCCACGAGCTCTCAAGTTTCCAGATGACATGAGCCCCCTAGCATTTGGCACCAAGGGTGTGGCTGGGCCCTCACCAATGTCCCAAGATGAGAGACCCCACCAGCACCCAGACTGCCCAGATCCCACACAAAGTGAGGGGAAGTGGGGGGCAACACATTCTAGGATAAGAGGAACTGTGGGTTATCCCTGGGTGGCCATATCTCACACTTAAACATCAAATATCTAAAAAATGGGACAAAGACAGACATACAAGAACTGCCCCAGATCCCTCCCTGCTTAAGTGGGGACCTCCATCACCCCTAACTAAGAGCAGGAGGATTGCCTTTGAGACCCCTATCCTCAGTGGCCGTCCCCTACCCAGTCCCCTAGGCCAGGTTAAAGCCCTTGCCATCCCTTCTCCTACTGCGCTGTGCCTCCCTTTCTAGCACACTCATCCCTTTTAGAATCACAACTTTAATTTCTGCCCTCCTTGTTGGGCTCTAAGCTCTGTGATGGAGCTTACCAAGACGGCCCTGCCTGTTCACTGCTGGTTCTTCAGTACCTACACTAGGGTCTTGCTCATAACAGGCCCTCTAGGAGTATGTGTGAGTAGACTCAACAGGACATGCTAAGTGAGGGCAAGGAAAGGGTGGAGGAGGATGCTCAGATTTCAGAGAAAGGCCCTGAGAAAGAAAAAATGTCCCGCGCAAGTCACAGGAGAGGTTCTAAGAGATCACAGTTCCTGCTGGGGACCTCTGACGCTCAGGGAAGGGCCTTCCCACTCATTATGCTGTACTGAAGACACCTTTGCAACAGACTAGCAATTCCTGAAGCGTAGTTCATGGAATGCCAGTCTCAAAAGATTCTAGAGGATAAAATGCTTTCTAGTTAAATAAGTCTGGGAAACTTTGGGTTAAACAAAATGAAAAACATCTCTTCACTACCGGACTTTTCAGAGCCTTTAACATGCTCACGTGCGCATGGTTCTTGGTGAGAGTCACGTGCAGTGCTCCCCACGTCTATTTGACCATGGAATTCTGCCCGTGAAACTTGCTTTGAACCTTTGACACCATCCCCCAACTGCTTGTCACGATTATTTATTGAACATGGCACAGCATAGAGATTTGTCACAACTTTTTGGGCAGTGTAGGAAAACCCTGTTTCACAAACGAAAATGACTCCAAGCCCCATGATATAAATGGGCTAAAACCAGAATTGCTCTGGGTGAAAGGGGGCCTGGAGACTCCCCCTGGTCATCCTTTCACTGCTGCCATGCCAGCAACCCTAGTGTCCTGCAGAGCTCAGTTTAAAAATCGCTAGTACAGAACTCTGAAGACAGGGATGACACCAGAGACCTGGCTTCAACACTGACCCTGCCATGAACTATCACTTCACCTTGGGCGGGTCCCTTGGCCTCGCAGGGTCTTGGTTTCCCCGTTAATACCATGAGTCTCGTAGACAGGATGCTTTTTGGAGTTCTGAGCTTTAATCTATGATATGATGAGGACTATGATTCTATGACTGCAAAATTCTAACTCTATAATTCTCTGGTTCTCTGGTTCTGAGATTCCATGGCTTAATATTCCAATTCTGGGACTGCCTGTAGCCAGTCTGAGCTGGAGCAGCATGCTGGAGCCCAGGCTGCAAAAAGCAGAATTCATTAACTGCAGTGCGCTACCCAGGAGTGCTGGATTCCCTGGGGAGGGCATGCCCCATTCAGGTAGGTAGCGAAGAGGGGTAGGAAGGGAAGACGGGAGTGGATTGGAATCAGCAGCAGCTCAGTGGGCAGAGCAGGGAGAAGGACCCAGGTCTCCTGACTCCTGCTCTATCTTTAGATCTCCATAGCAACCGTCACCAGGGCGCCTGAGCAGAAGGCTGAGCCGGCAGCCTGCAGGAGGGAGGGGCATTTGCTTTCATGCCTCTTTTGCTGGGAAAGGACTCTGGGCTGGACTCTTAAGCCAAGGAAGGGGTACTGGGAGTGAAGCCCTTTGTAGCAGGAGAGGCCTGGGGCCAAAACAAAATAAAGGTAATCTAGGGCCCCACCTTGTTCTGATATGTGGTCAGGTCACAGAACCCACAATCTTCATCGAGTCAGGCTTGTGGCACTGGAGGAACATATATCAAGTTCCTTCTCCAAAGAGCTCTCAGCCTCCCCTATGGTCATTCCCTAAAGACTCAGTGAGGGCCCCATCTGAGCCAACCCCGAGGCTACAGAGATACGTAGTCTTCAGGGAAGACAGGCTTTGGCACTGGCATTACAGGGCAGGGCCTGACAGGAGCCCCTTACAAACCCTGGCGTCTGAAGAACCAGGGAAGCCCCTCCCACCCCTTCTCCTGCCAACTCCTACTCAGCCGGGACCTGGCTCCTTCCAAGGAGTCCTCCCTGACAAACGCTGGGCACTCTCCTCCTCAGGGCTCCTACAGCCCCATCCGCCCTCCTCCCTCCACCCAGCAGCAAGATGCCTGCCTGAGGGAGTCAGGGACTTTACGGGGTGGATGAGAAACGGAGGTGCACAGAGGTGTACACATTCATCCAAGGTCACTTGGAGAGTTAGCAGCGGTCTTCCTTTCACGTCTTCGAGACCAGTCTGTGCTCCTTCCTGTGTCCCAGTGCCACGCCTCTGGCCTGAGCTTTGGAAGGGAGGCCAGGCCTAGAAGACAAAGTAGGAGTCCTCGGCGAGGCCCGCGCTCAGCAAGCACCTGGCCATGTCCTTGGTAAACTCGGCGGAGCCACAGACCAACGCAAATGGCTTTCTCCGGCAGGAGCCCACCAGCTCCTCAATCAGGTCCTGGGCCAGGCGGCCGAAGTGGGTCTTGTCCCGGTAACTCCAGGGAAGCTGCTCTGGGGAGTTCTCCTGGGATGATGAGAAATAGTGGGGGAGACTACAGGGAGTCCTCAGAGTTCACAAAGTCAGCGCCTCTCTGTCAAATGAGGAAACTGAGGCAGAGGGGGTGGGAAGCCATCCTTCACGTAGCCCTACCATGAGCCAGGCACTTCCTCACATTGGGACTCAGAACCCCCTCACAAAGGCCTGTGGGTGGGCAGCTATCCTCCACAACAGGAGGCATGAGGAGGAGGAGGGGTGTCCCTCGGGGCACACAATGTAGCAAGGGCAGCAGCAGGACCAGAACTTGGGTCCTACCGTTTCTCACTACCTCCCAGGGGCCACTGCGCCTGTCACTCTGGGGGGAATATTCTCTCACCGGGACTGTGGGTCTCCTAGCATCTTTTCAAAGCATCTTACCCATTACTGTCACCCTTAGAGCATAACTTTTGTTCATTTGTTTTAAGGTTTCAATTAACTTGTTGAGTTAACAAATATTTACTGAGTGGACTCTGTGCCTGGCCCTGTATTAGGCAATGGGGACACGGCAACTGCTTGAAACAGACAGGGCTCCTGGCCTCATCTGGCTATGTGTATCAGAGATCCCGGGCAGAGTGCCTTAGCCAAGAGAAGGGTTTCTTTCTCTCCCATGAAAAGGCTGGAGGTCGTATCTGGAGGTGTACTATGCCCCAGGCTCCTGCCACTACTAGCTGACTTGGAAGAATTTCTCCTGTCCCTCCCTTCCTTTTAATAGAGGTACTGGGGATTGAACCCAGGACCTCAGGCATGCTGAGGCAGCTCTACCACTGAGCTATACCCTCCCCCACCAAGAATTTCTTTTAAGTAAACACTTTATTGAAGTATAACATATGTATAAAAATCATTAACTATATATAGTTTGGAGAATTTTAACAAAGAGAAGAAACCACGTAACCAGAACCCAAAACACAACAAACAAAACCCCGAACAGAACAGGACCATCACCTCTGCAGACCCTACTGAGGTGAACTTCTAGTTCCTGGGGCCAAGCAGAGAGAGAGATGGAGAGAGGGGTTGGGGTTAGAATTTGAGCTTTGCTACCACTTCCGGATGAGTGACTGTGACCTCTCTGAGCTGCTGTGACGAGCGTGGGGAAACCTCGGGAGAGGCTCTGTGAATGCAGGCCTCTAATCCCAGGTGCACTCACACAGCCTTGGGGTCCACCTCACAGAGCTCATCGGACCTCAAGGCCTCTGAGGACAGTGCTGTGCTGCTGACTGGGGACCCTCTCTGATGATCTGATCTTCCTGTGTGTCCTGACCCACCTAGTGGGCCCTTGAAGGCAGCGACCAGCGGGGCCCCTTGGCCTCGCCCCTCATTCCCACTGCCCACTTCCCCTAGGCCAGTCAGGTTCAGCACAGCTCACCCTGACTATGCACCCAGAGATGCGTGGGGTCTGCTTGCTGCTCAAGTGGAGAGAGGACCCATAAACAATGATGGTGCAGTGGGCTGGGTGCTGTGAAGGAGAGCCCGGGCTGTGACAGCAGAAACATCTGTGCCAGCCTGGGGGCTCAGGGAAAGTTCCCAGGATGGAATTACATTTCAGCAGAGAGATGTGAGGGATGAGTAGGTGTCAGGTGAAGAAGTGGGGAAAAGTGCTCCTGGCAAGGGGAACAGTACAAGCAAAAGCCCAGCAGCCAGAAAAGCACAGAGCACTTGCAACCACAGGCAGACCAGTGACACCAGAATGCAGCATGTGGCAGTGGAAGGGGCAGGTGGCGAAGGAGGCAAGGCCACAGCTGGCTGCCACAGCCATGGGGGCCTGCACATGGTCCTGAGAGCAGCGGGGAGCCAGGGAAGGGCAGGAAGCAGGGCGGTGGTGTGGCCAGAGCTGCTCTCTCCGCTGCAGGATGAAGGACAAATCGGCAGGGAGTGGCTGGAGCAGGGAGACCTTGAGGATGCTGTTGCTGCTGCCCAGGCAGGAGAGGAAGCACCAGGGTGGAGGGAGCACAGATGGGCAGAAGGCACCATTCACTCCATTGCCCCTCACCTGGCCCTGCCACTGGTGGCCAGCCTCCTCGCCTGATGCCCTAGCATCACCAAAGCCCTGGCCCACCTCCAGCTGAAGGTCCCTTCTTGCTGGTGAACTTTAACTCTGCCCTCAAGCCCAGGCTCAAATGCCATCTCCTCTGTGAAGCCCTCTCTGCTTGCCACCGGTATCATGAACACCGTCCACGGTACTTTCCCCTGTGTTGTCTTATTCCGACAAGCAATAGGAGCACGAACTCTGGGGCAGGACTACCCAGGTTCACACCAGCTCTCCACCAACTTGCTGTGTTACCTTGGGCAAGGCTCTTAACCTCTCTGTGCCTCAGTTTCCACATTTTTTAAATGGCCATGACGGCAGTACAAGCCTCCTAAGATTGTGGTGGGATTAAATGAGTTTACACATCAAGTACTGAGAACAGTGCCGGGCATAGAGAAAGCGCTCAGTGAAGGGGAGCCCTTGTCAGCCATCCCTGTGGCTGTCTCCCCATATTTAGGTAAGCACCTAAAGGGCAGGGAGAGGTCATCTTCATTTTTGTATCCTTGGCACCTGGCACATGGTGGGGGGAAGGAAGGCTGGCTAACAGCCAGGGTGACTACCAGGAGCCCACCTTTCTCCCACCTTCTGGGACCAGGCTCTCGGGCAGGGCTGAGTGTGCTGCTGGCAGGAGTGGCCCTCCTTGCCCCTCTCCACTCGGCTGTACACCCGCCCTCTGCTCCATCCCTGACCTTGGGCACTGCTGCTGCTGCTAATGTTCACCAAGCATGACCCCCTCAAGTGTCCACATCACTGAGCATCCTGCCCCGTGGACAGGCCTGTGGACTCTGACCCCGGGGACCCTCTGGTTTCCTGACACCCTGCAGCCAGGATGATGTAAGTCTTTAGGACACCCTAAAGCTGCCTCAAGAGGAAACTGATGAGAAATGTGCTCCAAAGTACACGGCAATGAGGCTGACCCTGAGCAAGAGAATAGAGGGGGGGCGTGAGCAGGGGACCTCAACCCAAGGGTACAGGAAAGACAGACAAAGCTACAGACCAGCAGAAGGCAAGTGAACAAAGATAGCTGAGGGCCTGGCTTGAGGTAAGGGGCGAGACAGGCTGTGACCCTGAGGTGAGGGTCCGGGAAGGGTGGCCTGAATGAATGTAGGGGATGAGGAATCACAGGGAAGAGGGCTCAGGAGGCAGAGCTGCTTTCGGCTAGAGTAGCTGTAGCTTGGAGGGTTTGAAAGCAGCTTTCCTCCAATGCAGGGACAAAGTGATGTGGTAAGGACCCTAATAAATGCAGTGAACTTGGATCCAGTGTGCTTCACCCACTGTTGCTGGGGTGAGTCCCTACTCCGTGCCTGGCACTATGTGAAGCACTGAGAGCATGGTGATCCAGACACGTGTTCCCTCCTCAAGGAGCCATCACAGCCAGAGGATGTCTGCCCCCAGCCCACTGATTCCACAAGCAGGCTCCCTGCCCATACAACGGATGATGCCAGAGGGTAGATGGCAGGCAGCAAAGGATAGTGGGTGAGAGCTGGTGCTCTGGAATCAGACAGCCTCAGGCTCAAATCCCAAATCCTGGCTTCACTCAATCTAGCAGCACTGACAGGGGCTGGTGACTTCACCTCTGAGTGTCAGTTTCCTCATCTGCGTAAGAACATGACAATACTGCCTTCCTTGCCAGGCACAGGTGGGGGTTCCACCAGTGGCAGGGATGACTTTTATAGCATGAGGCAGAGAGCCCACAGCAGGTCCTCAGGATGGGTGCAAGGGGACAACAGAGTCTCAATCAGGGAAGGAAGTCATGCCCCTGGCTTACCTGGCTGAGTACAAAGAAGATGCGGACATTCCAGAAACGGGCCTGCTCCTGGAGGAAGGCTTTCAGGTAGATGCCCTCAAAGGTCTTGAAGCAGCCCACCAGGGTGATGAATGTCTCGTCATCTGCATTGTCTGTGATGCTGTGAAGGATGGGCACCATGGGGGCCAGGCCAGTGCCTGCAGCCAGCATGAGGAGTTCACCGTACTGGGAACAGGACAGTACATGATAGGAGTAGGTTAAGGAGGGGGTCTCACCCCACCCACCCACTATGGGGCCTTTTCTTTGGGCTTGCTTGAACTGGATGGCACTGCTTGCCCTGGGTGTCCCACCCGTCTGAGTTCCCCTCTCTACCTCCTCCAGGAAACCATCCTAGCTTGTGAGGTCTATGGAACAGACATCATGGAATCTGGAGGCTAAAAGGGAACATAATGGTGCAGCCATCCTGCAAGTGGCTTGGCTGCCTTCTAAAGTATCCCCACGGATCTCTGCTTGTATACTTCTGCTGACAGGTAGCCCACCATCTCCCAAGGCAGTCTGCTCTATTACAGGCTGTCCTTGCCAGGGAGGGCTTCCCACCTCACATGGAGCTGAAACTTGCTCCCGCCAAAGCCAGTCCACTGTCCCCATCCCAGTCCTGACCCCTGGGCTGCTTCCTCTGCCCCAGGGCAGCCCTGCAGAGGTCTGAGGGCTCTGGCTTGGCCCTTGAGCCTCTCTTTTCTAGACTAAATAAGACACTATACTAAGTGCCTGGCACAGTGCTGGCACAGAGAGCCAGGCAATAAAGGTGAGTTCCCAAGAGCACCCCAACCCCGGTTCCATCAGCTTCCCCTCACTGAACCTATTTCCTGGCTCTAGGCCTCTTTAAGGTCAGTGCCTTGAAGGTTAGTGCCTGCCTGCGCTCTGAGGTATTCACTCCCATCAATTCTAGAGATTAGGCCTCTGTGACTGCAGTCCAACTTTTCACTGGCTTTATTGACAGACACTCGCTTTATGTGACTGCACTGCACAGCACACTACGGCATGGAACACTTCCTGGACTATCGGGAGCTGTGCAGATCTGGGGTAAATTCCCAGCCGTATGATCTGGGTAAGATCTTTTACTCCTCTGATCCTCAGTTGCTTCATTGGTAACAAAATAAGAGCACCCCCCGAGAAGACCACCTATCTCGGAACTGCTGTGAGGACTAAATGAGGTGACGTAAAGTGCCCGTTACGGAGCCTGGGGCTTAGTACAATTAGCCTCCTTCCCTGCACTGAGCCCCTGCTGCTGGCCTGTCATCCTGTCCTGGGTTCACGCTTCCCCTCTTTCTCCCATCACTGCTCAGGCTCTCCTATGGGGAGCCTTCCCTGAGCTGGGGCAGGTGGGGGACCCCTCCTGTGTTCCCATAGCCCTCGGTGCACCCCTCCTCACACTGGCCACACTGTGTTGTGGTCATCTATTTGTGTGTCTGTCTCCCAAGCAGACTGTGAACTTCTGGAGCACAGGGGCCTCGTCTGGCCCATCTCTGAGCTCCCAGTGTCCAGCACTGGCCTGGCCCTGAATACCTATGAGTGTCTGTGGAATGAACGTCAGACAGATGCTAATGTGCCGGCCTCAGCGCCAACGTGGTCCATCTTTAGTGAAGACGGCTGCAGAGTGGCTAGACTGGGCTACACCCCAGTATTCACACAGCAGAGCAAGCCCCAGCCACAGTTTCAGCAGCCAAACATTAACATGTGAGACACCATGTCTTTCTCTTCATGGCTGGGCCCTACGCCCTTCCAGAGAGGAAGTTTCCACAGGGGCCAGTGGATGCAGACAAACAGCTGGCACTACGTCCTGGGATGCTCCGCCTGGAAAAGGTGGTCAAGACCACATTCAGCAGGTGTCCCCTCTAGGTCAGGAGGAAACAGGGACAATTCCTAGCCTGCTCTCAAGGTCCTGGGGGACACAGGGACAGCCTCAGCTAAAACGCAAGGCTGAACATGGTTAGTGCCCAGGGAATGTGTAGAAGAGCACTGATCCACGCACGCCTCACATCTGCAGCACAGGGGTAGCAGTGCCTAAGAGCTGCTGTGAGGACTGAATGAGTTCTTACACAGCAAGCGCTAACATCAAAGCCTGGCACACTGGGAGGTGCCACATACGTGCCTGACATTGTTATGCACACAAATGGGTGTGTGTACACTTGTATACACGCCCATTCACGGAAGAGGATTTGAAAGGATATATGCTATGGTAGTAAGGCTGGTATGTCTGGGTGGGTGGCCTACAGGTGATTTTCACTGTGCCTCTTTGTATCTGCTGATGTTTTGGGGGGTAATGAACAGATACTGCATTTGTAATAAGGAAAAACACCAATAAAAGCTATTTTTAAATTAAACAAAAAGAATGGAGAGGAAGAGTGATTCATTCTTTTCCATTTGTTCTTGTTTTGCTTTGTTTTCCTCATTACAAAGGTAATAGATATGCATGGTGGATAATTTGGAAAGTATAATGAAGAAAATAAAAATCACCCAGAGCTACTAACATTTTATTGCTTTAAAAAATTTCTTTTTTCTGTGCAATTTAACTTAGTTTCCTAACTTCTCGTACATTCAGTTTTTTACCTAGTGTTTGCCAATTGATCTCACAGCATAAGCATATAACATCATTTATGAACATAATTCTAAAATCCAGGATAATAGTCTATCAAGTAGCTATAACTCAGTGTACTTAACTGTTCTGCTGTTGCATACTGAATTGTCTCCAATTTCTTGCTATTGTAAATAAAGCTGCAATGAACACGTGTAAGTCAGCATTCTGGATTCTTTCCATAGGACAGACTTCAGAGGTGGGATCCCTGGGTAAAGGATGTGAGGATTCCTAAGACTCCTGGTACATACTGTCAAACTGCTTTCCAGATATGCACCAACTGATGAGAAATTACTCATTCTTCCTGGGAATGTCAGGGAAGGATCTGATAATGCTGTGAAGATGCTGGGAAGCAGGGGACTCACAAGCAGCAAGCCACAGGGTGCATTTAGAGAGTGGTCCCTACAATCTTGTAAATGGAATGTGAAACTGGAAAGACAGCTGAGGGTCAGATGGCATAGCGGCCCTAAATACCAAGCTCTTGGTCTGAATTTTTCCAAGCAATGGGTAGGCATGGATGGTTCTGGAACAGAGGTAGGCAGTTTTGTTTCTTAGTATCTCCTCCCTCTCCTCCCACATCTAACCCTAAGGATACTCTCAGGATTAGGTTTGGGCTCAAAAGGTGGCACAGTGAGATTCTATGGCCTGACACAAGGAAACCTCAGCCCTGGAAGCTAAGCTGGGTGGGGTCTCCTGACCAATTAGGGCTGGCACTAACCTGGTTTGGTTTATAGAAGAAGCCTCCGAAAGGTCCTCGCCAGAAAGCCGTGTCTCCTGCTCTCCAGGACTCGACATACCGGGACATCAGCCCAGTCTGGTAGCACTGGGAGCAGACAAAGGGAGACCTCATTGGGACAGGCACTTGCTGCCAATATAAACCATGTCAGCCACTAAGGTGGAGCCCTTCCTGCATGCTAAGTGCTTTACATATGTTATCTCATTTCATCCTCCTAATCATCCACGAAGTCGGGACTGTCATTCCCAGTTTTCAGATGAGGCCCAGGAGCTTACACTGAAGGTAAATGGCAAGACTGCGATGAGAATCCGTGGGACCTCCACCCTTAACTACAGAGGTCTCAAACCAAATAACTACAGGGGCCACACTGGTAACACAGCGTAACATTAACCATCACATACCCAGTGCAGAACTGGGTATGTGATGGTTAATGGCAACTAACACTTAGTCTTAGTATCAAGGAGACAAGAGTGAGTGGTTGGGGCAATGGTAATTTGGTGAATGAATACACTCTTTAAAGGAGTAAGTTATTTTGCAAATTCCAGTACATAGTCCGTAGGACCAATGATGCCAGATCTGACTTTCTAAGAGGGGCAGGAAATCCATATTTTTATGATAAATCTCCCATTTTTGAAATGTCAGCAATGAATTCAAAATTTTAAAACACTGGGTAGGCCAAAACCAAATGTATTTATAGGCTTGAGTCATTCTGCAGGCCATTCGTTGGCAATCTCTGCCTGAGCCTACACCACTGTTTCCTGGCTGGATGGAAAAATGAAGGCTGTAGAGGGGATCCCTCCATGGGGAGGGGGCAGTCTGCACTCCCTGGGTGCTAACCCGCTTGGCACGGGGCACCATGCCAGGGCTGCAAGGGGGACAGCTGGATATTAAGCTCTGAGAAGGCTGCCAGTGCCTGAACTGTGGAAAGGACTTAATAAGTGAATGAATCAATGAATCCAGATTCAGGCCCTCCCTTCAAGGAGCTCTAAGTCTCAGACATAGACAAGGTAGTGACTGCCTAATCCCCTGTGAGAAGGGTGAAGTGCTGGGGGCGTTCTGAGGAGGTGTAGTCACTTCCCATCGAGCAGGATGGAGGATGGCTTCCTGGAGGAGGAAGTATTTGAACTGGACCTAGAAGACTGGGTAGGATCAAACTCACTGGGGATGGGAGCAGGAAGGCCAAGGGGATTCTGGGCATCAGGTGTGGTATGGTCAGGGGTGGGACAGCCCAGGTCATGTTCTGGGAACAGCCAGTGGACATGTCAGAGTAGGGGTCAGGGAGAAGCACTGAGAGACAAGACTGGAAGGTGTTTGGAGAGATTATGACCAGGCCTGAAGGAGCGGCTGGGCTTTCGTCACCAGACATGCTTTTAAGCATCCACAGCCACTTCTGGTACCACCCCTGCCTTCCTCAGACACCATATGCATAAAGCAAGGAAAGTCCTCGGCTCACCTGTAAGAGGTCTGGGAAGAAGGCTACAGTTTTCCTCCTACCTTGCTGGGGGATATATTTCAGAGCACACCTTGTTTTCTGGCTCTATTCTTGGGAAGGTACAGCCCCAGGAGTGGCTTTAGAGGCCCCGTGGCACTGACAGCACTCAAGGAGAAAGGAAGGATTCTTCCTTCTGTGCCTCCAGCACCCACACAGAGCCTGGCACAGAGTAAATGCTCAACACACACTTATTAAACAGAATTGACACTGAATCTCTGTTTTTCCATTTGGGATCATATTACCCAAGGAAACTTAAGACAATGACATACTCTCTCAGAGCTTCAGCTTGTTCATCTGTAAAGTGGGGATAATATGATCTACTCTACAGGGTGGTTATGAGGCTGAAACGAGATAATTAAAATAAAGAGCTAGGAGCAGTAGCTGGTGCCCAGAAGGTGCCTGAGAAATGGGAGTTTCTCCTTCCCAACTACATGGGAGGGTAAACCTTACAAAACCTGCCTGCCTTCCCAATTTGCAAAGACATTTCCAGCTCTTCCTAGCCAGCAGCTTAGGGATAATTAAGCATCTCTCTAAAGAGGCTTTCCGGTAAACGAAGGAGAAAATCAGCCTTGCAGCTGGGAGAGATCCAGCTGCCCTAAAGAACTGTCTCCAGGCTTATCCTTTCAATAGAAACACACCCAGACAAGCAGCTTGGGGAAGCAGGCCATTTGGAGAGGATTTGTGGAATCTCCCAGACAAACAGTTGCGTGGAGAAGGGATCCCATCCAAGCTTATGTGTGAGGGAATAAATACTCAAACTCTAAAGGCAGGCAGGGAAGGCAGCAGCCAGAGATGGTGCTGGGGTCTTGGAATCAGGAGGCCAGGGCTCACCCACCAGCCACACTTCCTACTACCTGTGGAGCGTCAGGCCCTCCTGGGGCCTCAGTTTGCTTATCAATGAAATGGGGATCATTTCTGTCCTACAAGGGAGATAAAGGGTGTGACAACTATTCTTAAATACAGGTGTTCCCTAGGATTCCATGTGGGAAATGATGATCTAAAACTAGGTATTACGCTGACCCATATGAAAATGTGTTCTGTAAGTCAAAAACGTTAGAGTGTCAGCAATTTCATGTAGTTCAACCTAATTATTTTGGCACATAATTGCTCCTTCATGACTTCTTATATATTTGTTGCCTATTCTTTGGGTCTCTGGAGTGTTTTGTACCCAGTATCCTTTGTTCATCTCATCTCTGTCAATTTCCCTACCCACCTTGGCTGCCCCCACGAGCATCTCTCCTCCTGCCACTCAGACTGGGTAGGTCCCACAAGACTCTGTTCTATTTCACCCTTCCCTGTCTTTGATTAACCTGGAATGCCACTGCTGCCACTGCTAACTTGTCTTCCTTCTTTGAGGCCCAATTCAAATGCCCCAGCCCCTGCTGACCCCCCTGCAAGGCAAACTCAAGTTAGTTTGGTCCACAAGGTCCTCCATGTCCCACCTTTTGTCTGCACATCCTCTTCTGTCCCAGCACAAATGACTAACAGTTCCCTAGATGATGTCTCTTCTGCTGTTGTACATGCTGTTCCAGCACTTGGAGCTTCCTTTCCTCTCTTGACTTAAACATCCAGCCCAAACACACAGCTTCCTCTAGGAAGCCGAGCCCACCTTCCCTGCAGCTCCAGCTACTGAGTTGGGTTGGGGCCTCCTGTCACGGTATCTACTACCCTGTCCCGGTCTGGCCCCTGTCTGAGGGCGGGTGCCATGTCCGACTCTCTCTGGATGCCCGTGCCCAGCACACAGTAGGTGCCAGTGACTTGGTTTCCCCTTCCCCGGCTCAATGCTCACTTTCCATTGACAGTAAGGAGGTGAGAAGGAGCAGTTTTACCTTTCTCAGTCTGAGCCTCCTTTTCATAAAACCTGCTGGGAATATGCCCTCTGTTGGTGGTCCAGCAGCCCCTCTTCCCAGGAAAGAAAGAGATGGGAAAAGGCCTCCTTCACCATCCCATTCTTCCCCCAAGCCAGCCTCCTCCCATGTGAACAGTGGCTTTTCCCACATCAGAAGGAACTGCCCCACCAAATCCAGACTGGCAAATGGAGGTCCAGTCCTTAGCACCTTAGAACATCTGTGTGAATCCACTCACCTTGATTAAAACTTCAAAGTATCCTTCTGCGTTGGCAGGGCTGATGGGCGTATAGGCTCTCTGAATTTCTAAGTCATCTATTATCCCTCTGGGAAAGAGAAGCACTCAATCAGGGACTCAGCCAGTCAACAAACCTTTACAGTACCTACTCTGCCAGGCTGGTGAAAGTGAAGGTGGGGGCCCAGTCAGCCCCAGTGATCCTCACCGAGGGGCAGCCAAAGTGAAGCACAAGAAAAGAGCACTGGGCTTCCACACTGCCATGTGCTGGCTGTGAGACCCCGGGCAGGTCATTTAAACCCTCAGCTGCCCCTCTGAGAAAGGGGGACAACCATCTATGCCTCTGCCATGTGGTTTCATTGGGATTACAAATGAAAAAGTGCTTTAAAAAGTACACTGAAAAGTGAGCTGTTTTAGGACATCACTGTGGTTTTTCCTAACCTCTCTTTGACCATAGAATGATCAAGATAAAAACAACTATGTTTAACAAGTACTTAACATTTATCAAACACTACCATGTGCCAGGAGCACCAAACTTGAAAGGATCTTTAACGGTGCCCTAGTCCAAACCAGATGCCACGCATGAGTCCTCTCCAGTGTTATCAACAAGAGGGCCAGGTGGATAATCATGCAGCCATGCTGTATTAAATGCGTACAATGCACCAAGCATATTATACACAATATCTCATTTAATCCAAACAATAACCAAAATGAGGAAACCAAGGCTTAGAGAAAGGGTGTTGCCTGCCGGAGGTCACACTGCTAGAATTTACCCATAGTTCTGTCTGCCTCCGGAGTCGGGTTCCTCACCACTGTTCCTCAGAGCTTCCCTGGAGTACCTAAGCACTCCTCTCTTGAGTCCTACTATGTGCAAAATTTTCTTCTCTGAGGTATGCAAAGATTGAAAAAGGCCTGTCCTAATGTATCAAAAGTTGGGCAGAAATATTCAATACATACTTGCAGAACAGACAGGGAAATAATAAACAGAACATATGGTATGGCTCAGATGCAAAGACCACTGTGATATTTGCTAAGACAGATGTAAAACTGACTTACACTCTTGCCTGGGGAACCTCAGACGGCCTCCTTGAGCTGGGTATTAAAGGATGAGCAGGCCGCTAACAGGTAAAAACGAGGACAGGACAGAAAAGTAATTCCAGGCAGAGGGAATAATCTGGGCAAAAGCTTAGAGGCAGGATAACGTAGGGCAAGTCAGGAACTGGTGAGTGGATCTTGGGGCTGGAACAAGGGGCAAGAATGAGGGGACGAGGGGGAAGAACTTGGTGGGTGAGGAAGCTGGGGCCTTGGGTTAGGGTGTCACTGGGGAGGCATCATAGAGAACCAGATGTCTGAACAAGGAGTGACATGGTCAGTGTTAGGAATATACTAGAGTGACAGACAGGGTGGAGGAGAGGGACCAGTCTAGAGGCAGGGAGCTCTGGGTATCCCTGACTTATGGATGCGCGTTGCTTGGGGCTGTGGCCTGTCCTGTGACCCTTCCTGTCCACTGGAATAGTGAGCTTTAAGGACTGCCAGCCAAGCCACAGGCCAGAATGAGCTGGGCACAAACACCAGGGGTCAGTATGAGGCAAGTGGCCCGAGTGTGACTAGTCGTAAGCTCTCTCCTGGTTTTCTTTCTCATCCTCTGGCTACACCTTGTTTCCTTTGCTGGCTCGGCCTCCTTTTGCCAACACTGTAAATGCTGGAGTCGCCAAGGTTTACCCCTACCTCCTTCCCTCTTTCCACGCCACATATGCTCCCGAATGCATATGTGGGAGCATCCATAATCCAGGGATATGCTGATATTTCCCACATCCACATCTGCAGCTCAGATCCCTCTGCTGAGCTTCAGACCCAGCGAGTCAACTGCCTGGCAGACACCTCCAGTGGGAGGTCCCAAAGGGTCTTGTCCCTGGGGAGGTGGAGGTGAGGGTCGAGATGGGAGGAGATTAATTAAGGAGAAAATTAAGCTGGGAAGAAGCAGGAAGTTCAGAGGAGTGACGGGTGTAACTCAGAAGGCAGGCCGTCTGGGTTTGAATCCAGCCTCCATGACTTATTAGCTACATGGCTCTGAGCAAGTCCCTTATTCTCAATGACCATGTCTTTTCTATCAACTGGTGATAATCATATGAGGTTAACACCGCAAGCTCTGGAGCCACATGGCTTGCTTTCAAACCCAGGTTCCAGCATTTCCTAGCTGTGTGGCCTTGGGTAAGCTCCCGAATCTCTCTGACTTTAGTTTCCCCTCAGGCATGACACTGGGACCCACCACACAGAATTTCATGAGGATTAAATGAGCCCAGATGTGTAAGTGCACCGAACTGTGCCTTGGATAGTAGATGATTGCTATTATTATTCATTATGAAAATGCATTATTTAGTTGAATTCCAAGAACCCTCTCTGAGTTATGTATTACTATGTTTACTTTGAAGATGACAAACGCAGTTGATTAAGGGAGGTTAAGCAACTTGTCCTCAACCGCACAGCTAACAAACGGTAAAGCAGGGCTGCAGAGCTTGGGTCCTCCCACTACCTGACTGTACCGTAGGATGAGGTGCTGGCCAGGCCGCAAGCCAAGCTGGCTATTTCTGGGTAGTGCAAACCGGACACGGTAGGTGTCCTTGGTAAGTTTGTCCACGGCACTGATGCGGAAGGCCAGGAAGGTCTCTGGGCTCAGCTTGGAGGGGCAGCTCTGCAACAGGAAAAGGTTCACAAGCTAGAAGCTGGGACTCAAGAGACACGCAACCATTCACGAGCACCCGTTCCCCAAGGAGAGGTATCGCGGCCGATACATTTTCTGTATAACAGAGTCGTCCCATCTTACTTCCCTTTCATGCTCTAAGACTGCCAGAGCCCGTGGCACTGAGCTCACCCTGCTCTGAAGCCTTGTACGGTCCCTTTAGCCCCAGGACAACGTGCAGGGTCCTTAGCTGGACACTCAAGGGTAAGTGGATGGGCTTCAAGCCTTATTTTATCTCGTAGGCATCAGATGCCAGACTTTTCTCTGAACTCCTAAGACCACCTTGCTGCCTCCCACCTATGAGTCTTTATTTGCTCAGGCAGTGCCCTCTATCAAGAACACTCATCTCCAATGTGTGAAAGACTCACCCGCCCTTCACACCTGCTGAAATCCAGATTTCAGAATTTAGAAACTGATGGGTCTTTAAAGATTATCTAATCCAATATCTTTATTTTACATGTGGGGAAACTGAGGCCTGAGTGCTAGTGAGTTATTTGTACAACGTTACACTATAAGCAAGGACTCAAATTCATGTCTTCTAAGTCTCAGCCCTGTGCCCTCAGTATTCCACCCGACTGGCACCTCCTTCGGGAAGACTTCTCTGAGTGCCATGACTCACAGATCTCCTCTCCTGTAAAATGCCCACACCCAGTTCACTCCAGGGATCTCCCCTCACCCCCACGACTACCTCCCCTCTCCCCTACCCCTACACCAGCTCAAGGTCAGGCTTTAAACCTGGATCAGTCTACTTCCACAAAGCTGACACTTTTCTCTCCGCTCTACAGGGTCAAAGGAAGCTTCCCCGATCAGGCACACTGTACAGGGCCAAAGCCAGGTAGATGCTGCCACTTGGCCCTCTCGTTTGAGGAGCAGTTCTCCTCACCTGTGACTCTTTCCCACCCAGGAGGCTCCTGTCCTTGCTGGCTCGGGCTGCCTCCCACCTTGCCAGGTCTCGCTGGTAGAGGTCGAACACACAGGGCGAGCAGCCAGCGCCACAGCACTGGGAAGGCAAGGGCTCCACTGGTCGAAGCTGCAGCCAGGCTTCCTTGTCATCTTCCTCCCTCTCGCCCATCGCCAGTGGGGCTTCAGGCTGCGAGGGACAACTAGGGCTCTTCACAGAGCAGGCTTGGTTCTCTGAGGCCAGGGGCCCAGGCCTTGCTCCCTTGCCAGCCTGGGAGAAGGAAAATTTGTGGTTACAGTCTGGTCACCTCTATTCCTCTCACTCTCTCTGAGGCCTGCAGTTGCCAAGCTCTGTGTGAGCACCAAAGACAGGGATGAACCAACCCCGGGACCTGCTGCCTGGTGGGGGAGGCAGGAAGGCAGGACACAGAAATCAGAACTGGCAACCACGGTTTTCTGACCTCTTCCTGTGCTCTGAGGGCTGGATTAAGTTTACGTGGGAAATCTCATTGAATACTTAAAATATTTTAAATGATGTAAAACATTTATGTACAATTCATTATAAAAGTTATAAAAATAAATTAAAATGTTATAAAATGACACCTTTGTAACTACCACCCAGTCAAATGAAAAGAACCCCGACAGCATCCCAGAAGCCACACGTGTCCCTTCCCAAATGCCCCGCACCATAACCACCGTCCTGAATTTTGATACAATCATTCCCTTGCTTTTCCTTAGTTGTACCAACTTTGTTTGCAACCCTAACCACTATTTATAAGCTTTGTCCAGTTTTTACCTTTATATAGATAGACTCATATGAACGTACTCTTCTGTGTCTGGTTTCTTTCACTCAGCATTGTTGGTGGGTCACCTACCAAACTGCTGCATCTCATTTAATCTTTACAACAAGGCCAGTAATGGAGATGCCATTTTATGGATGGGAAGACTGGGGGTCTGGAGAGGTTTAATAACTTACCTAGGGTCACAGAGCTCCCCAAATGATGGCCTTGGGACTTAAACTCTGCTCTATCTGGTTTCAGAGCATATTGTTCCTAAACCACAAGAAAACGGAGGAGGAGGTCATGATGAAAGGTGATGAAATGTGCTGAGGACTTGGACCAGGGCAGCAGCAGGGAGGATGATAGGACGGGGTCAAATAGAGAAATCCTGAAGCAGGAATTAAGAGGACACAGAGATGGACTGGATGTGAGGTAAGCAGGGGAAGGGGATAGAGAGCTAGAAGGGACATCCAGGTGTTTCGCTTGGATCCCTGAGTAGCTAGTGGGCCCAAGACAGGTTGACTTTCAGAGGAGAGAGGAAGGAGGGGAAACGGTAGTTCAGTCTGAGGTATGCTGAGAGCCCCAGGGGCAAAATCTAGCTGTCAGTTGGATTAAACAGGCCTTATCTGTACCTGAGTCTACAGACTGAGCTCTGGATAACTGACACTAAGGGAGGGGTGAGTGGGTTGAGGAAGAGAACAGGCTGGCGCCTTCTATGAAGGCCTGCTTGGCTTCCTGCTTCCTGTAGCACTCACTGCACTTAGTCCAGCCCAGGTCACCGTAGGTGCTCAATAAATACTCTTCAGGTAATGAATCTCTACCCTGTAGCATTTCACACTGTTCAGAAACCACATGTTTACATCTCTCTCCTCTTTGAGACTGTGAACTCCTTGAGGGCAGAGACCTATTTTTTATTCATTTTATGAGCCAATGCAGTGTGTATTTTAAAATACGTGTATTTTAAAAGTGTTATATGAAAGGAAGGAAGGAAGGAAAGGAGCTTGGTTTCAGGGCCATTAGGTAAGCATTGTCTGTAAGACATATCAGGGAGGAAAATTTAAATGGCTATGATTTATTTTGAGATGTTTCTGTGACGGCAGTTTGGGATTTATCAAGGTTCTCTAAATTTGTATGTGGGACTCCACAGTTTATACAGAAATAGACCTGGTCATCTCACTTGCAAGGAAACTATGCATTTAAAATTCCACAGGCAAATGAAAGTAAAAGAGGGTATTCCTTGTTGTTTATCTATTTTATTCTATTTTAAATATAGTAGTTTGTATCTGCTAATCCCAAATTCCTAATCTATCCCCTCCCTTCCCTTTTGGTAACCATAAATTTGTTTTCTATGTCTGTGAGTCTGTTTCTGTTTTGTAAATAAGTTCACAAGGTCGTACTGTCTAGCACAAGGAACTATATTCAATATCTTGTAATAACCTATAATGAAAAAGAGTATATATATGTATAACTGAATCATGATGCTATACACCAGAAGCTGACACATTGTAAATTAACTATATTTAAATTAAAAAAAAAAAGAGGGTGTTCCCTCCCTCTTGTCTCAGAATAGAACTGCGGGGAAGTCTGATGTCACAAAATATTGTTTGATGTAAATATCTATTCCTCTAAAACGCAATTACCTCTAAGAACTCCAGTCCTGGATTTCCTCCCATTCATTCCTGCCTTAGACACTTACTAGGCAGGGGCTGCTGAGTGATATGGTGGGACACAGAGGTGAGTGACAGTCGCCTGTGTCCTGGAAGAACTCGTGGCCTGGAAGAGAGTTATCAACTAAACAGATAATTATCGTTATAAGAATAGATGTCACATACTGGGCCAGTCTGTGCCAAGCACTTTGCACCAACTCCCTCAATCCTCCCGACAGCCATTCATAAGTAGAGGCCATGCTCTTCCTCATTTCACAATGGAGAAAACTGAGGCCTGGGCAGGAAGCCAGAAGTAGCAAGGTTAGTACGCACACCCGGTCTTTTAAAGCTCCAGGCTGCTCTTTCTCCCTAGATTGCATAGTTCTGGAGGGCAGGGGAGAGTGTCTTCATCTTCAACTCCTAGTGCCCGTTGCTGGGCTGGCACAGAGCAGGGACCCAACTTGCCAAACTGTCACTGAATTTTATGGACACCCTGGAGCCTCCCAATGGTAGCAGCTTCACTTGTGCATAAAGTGCTAGAAACAAGGTGTGGGCCAAGTCTGTGGGAAAGCAGAGGAACAAACCACTGAGTCTGCAGGAGGACAGGCAAGGCCCCTTTCTTGGTTAACAATCACTTTCCAGGAGTCCTAAGCTTTAAGAACTTGCCCACTTTTCCTGTTTCCCTTGCTCGTTTACATTGGAGCTTTCCATGGGCCCAAACAATGTGCTTCCAGTCTCCCCTACACCATCCATCAGTACACCTGCCACTAGCTCTGATCACAGCAGCCTCTGCTTAGCAATCTTTAACAGCTCCTATCACCTATTAGATACAATCCAATCTTCTGCCTGGTGCCCAACACTCTTCCTGATCAGAATTTGTCCAAATTCTCTTACCATAAACTATCATTGGTTTTAGAAGGGTATTCCCTCCATGTGCAATAAATCTTTCTCCTAGAGAGGAAAGGTTTCTCTTTAGAGGAAAGAAAACCTGGTTCTACTGCTGGTTCTATGATTTCTGGAAGGTTTAGCAGACTGAGACCCCCTTGAGAGGAAACATGGTGTTTTATTCTTTCCATATTCTACCACCAAGCTCTTATTCATCTTTGCCTTAAGTTTACCTTCTCTATGTTTAACTAATCCCACTTTCCCTGGTTTTTTGGAAATTAGTAGACAAGTTGGCCACATCTGTCATGAATTTTTTTTAACTGAAGTATAGTCAGTTTAGAACGTTGTGTCAATTTCTGGTGTACAGCATAATGTTTCAGTCATACATATACATACATACATACATTTGTGTTCATATTCTTTTTCATTACAGGTTATGATAAGATATTGAATACAGTTCCATATGCTATACAATATAAACTTGTTGTTTATCTATTTTATATATAGTAGTTGGTATCTGCAAATCTCCTTATGAATTTTAAAGACACGGTTCACATCTCCTGTCAGCCTCTATTTTTCAGTCGAAGAAGCTAGATCTTGACACATGTTGCTGCCTCTGCCTGGGTGACTCGTCTCACCCTCAGGTCTTCTCAAGGTCACCTCCCCCTTAGAGCCCTCCCTGAACCTACCAGTCATATTTTTCACTATGTGCCAGGGATTGTTCAAGGCGCAGACTTCACAGCAGTGAAGAAAGACACCCCTGCACTCAAGGAGCTTATATTCTAATGGGAGAGACAGCCGTTAAACAAGATCAAAATGGAAAATGTGTTATGTTAATGTTAAATACTAAAGAGAAAAATAACTAGGGAAGAAGGATAGGAATGTGTGTGTGTTGCAATTGCTATCTATTTACTTTACTTGCTTTCTGTCTGTATCTCCCACTAAACTGTAAGCCCTACATCGCAAACCTGTTTCATTGACCAGTGCAAACCCGATGCTCAGCAGTGCCCAAAACACAGTGGGCATTTGATAAATACGTGTTGTGCAAGGAGCAAAGGTACACCTCTACCGGCTCTGGCCTTGCTTCTAGGAGGCGGAAGGGGAAATTTCGACAAAATAGAAGGAAAGGAAATCACTTTCGGCGCTGGGGAGAAGGCGTGCGGTCGGTGCCGGCGCGGGCGTGGTGTTAGGGCCACGCTCGGGCTCAACAGGTGAAGTGGTGCAGAGGAAAGGAAACTTAACTGTGCAGTCACCAGGTGCGGGGAGCTGCGCGGATGCGCCAATTTAGGCATTTCTATTCCTATTTTTACAGTGAGTGACTTTAAGGCTCAGAAGGAAGTGCCCTGCCCAAGCTCCAGCTGCTCGTAAGTTTATCAAGGTTGTCCTGAGTTCAGGTCTTAAATCCTGAAGCTCTTATCCTAGTCCCGTTCCAGCCCCCTATCACGACCACTCACCTACCCACCTGCGGTTCCCCTCTGGCGAGGCTCTTGCAGGTTCCCTCCCTCACCCGCGGAGGCGAGGAGGTTTCACCTGTGGGAAAATGAGGACGGCCTGCGTGGTGGGGGCAAGACGAGGATTCCCTGACTGTGATAGGTTAAAGCAGCTGTCACTCATACAACGAGGCTTGGCGTCCAGCCCCTTTCGTTCCCAGCAGGCCTTGCGCGCGGGAAGATGGCAGCGTCCTGGTGGAGATCTTGAGGAGATCAGCTCGGTATGGCGTTGGCTTCGGGGCCTGCAAGGCGGGCGCTGGCTGGCTCCAGGCGGCTCGGCCTTGGGGGCTGCGGAGCCCCGAGACGCGGAGCGTACGAGTGGGGCGTGCGCTCCACGCGGAAGCCCGAGCGTCCTCCACCGGATAGGGTGCACGAGATCCCTGGACTGGAGCCCATCACCTACGCGGGGAAGATGCACTTTATGCCCGGGCTAGCGCGGCCAGTTTTCCCGCCCTGGGACCCTGGCTGGACGCACCCAAAATTTCGCCGCTTGCCGCCTCTTCACGAGCACCCACTGTACAAGGACCAGGCCTGCTACATCTTCCACCAGCGTTGCCGCCTTCTCGAGGGTGAGGCCCCAGGATGGGAGGGAGGGGACTTTGTATGTCTACCCAGCACTGACCCCGACCTTCTGTGGCTATGGGCAGAACTTTAAAACTCTGGAGGGTCTCAGTTTCTTCTGCGAAATGGGTCCGACATTGATTCCCATCTTCTGAGAGTTGTCAGGATTAAGTGGGATGTAAAGAGCTGCATGTGTGAGGGGGTACTAGAGTTTTAGTGGCCGAATAAAAAGACCTGATTTGTAGGCCTAGCCCTGCCTCTCACTCTGATTTTGGGCAAGTGGCTGACGCTTCCTGAATCTCCATTTCCTGTGAAATGAGTGGTTTTGTGAAGGTAGTCTACATTGACCCAGCTCTTAACACACTGCAGATGTAACTGTATATTTGAGAACTAGATGGAGGTGGATTATCGTGCAGAGACAACAGAAAGAGTGCTTAATCTGCATGCCTATCACCTCATCTCACAGATTGGTAATTGTGACAGAGAAGGTGATTTGCCCGTGATTTGCTCCCAGGTGCACTGTGGGTTACTAGTGAAGCCAGGGCTATGACCCGTGGTTTCCTAGGTCAATGTTCTTTGTCAAAAGTCAGAGCTGAGATGTTTTCAAGGAAAGGATCCGGACCTAAAAGTTGTCTAGTCTTTTAGCACTCCTGCTCCCTTTCACTTTCACTAAGAACAGGTTAAAATGACTTTAGCCAAAACCATCTGTATGTCTAGGGCAGGACCAGACATTATTTTCCAGATTCAATAGCAGGGGGTTAAGGGAGTGAGGGCTTATGTATTGAGAAGCCTTTTACCCATTTTTCCACCTCATTCTTCCTTAGTCCCTAAATTAGGATGAGGTTAGGGCAGGTCCTGAAAACACAAAATGGTCCAGGTAAGTGGGAGCAGAATTTCCCAGTGAGTAATTAGGGAAGAAAGAGACCTGGCAGGATTTGGAGACAAAGACAGAGAATAAATCCTAGGTTTGAAGAAAACTTAAGTCAACCAGCCAGCCTCTTAAGCTGCTCAAACCCATTCCTGAAAGCTGGTTTTCCAGCCCTTAAATACTTTGTGTCCTCACAGGGTGTTGCGAAGGACTTCACAAGACTTGGCACCCTGAGGGACCCTGGTAACATTACCATGTGGATGAATTGCACAGATATTTTAGAAGTTAAGATTAACTCGTTTGACTAGGCTGAAGACATACCCTATGCTTTGACCATATGCAGAGAGGTTCTGTAAAGTCTATAATAAAACTCTGCAAGATAAGGGCTAGAGAAGCAGATTAAGGTAATGGAGAGATCTTGGGCTTTAACGTAGACTCCGGTTCTCCTTCCAGCTCCATAGCTTATGAAGTATGGGACTTGATACAAGTTTCCTTAGTCTCTCTTGAGTTTCATCCTCCATTCCCTAAAGTCCCATCCAACCTGAAGATAAAGCTCCTGGTAAAGGGTAGATGGCAACGTGTAGTAAATGGCAGCTCTTACATATTATTAATAGTGAACCATAAAATCTTAGTATTTTATCCATTTTCAAATTTAAGGAACAGTGGCAGAGTTGGGAGTAAAACTCATGTTATCTGAGCCCAGTCCAGGGTTCTTTCTGCTGTACCACAAAATCTGGAAGTTACATTTCTAAATATTTGTGTTTCTGATCTCTTGAGAGCCTTAAACTGAAAAGTCTCATTGCCTTTCATTTATCACCACAAAAGAAATTGTCTGAGGTTGTTTCCCCCATGTCCTAGATTCCTTTAATCCGAGACATAGGTTTTCTTTCTTTTTTTTTTTTTTTTTTGGTGGGAAGGTCATTAGGTTTTTATTATTTATTTATAATGGAGGTACCCGGGATTGAACCCAGGACCTTGTGCATGCTAAGCACACGCTCTACCACTGAGCTCTACCATCTCCCCGAGACAAAGTTTTTCAAATGAAGATAGGTCCCTGAGTCAGAGTGGTCTTTTTCTAGTTGGGGTAAGTAGCCTGCCAACCAAAGCAGTCACCAGAATTCTGTCTACTGATGGGCACAGTCGTTAAAAAGAATGCAGTGTTAACTTTGATCTGAGGATAGCAGACTGGTTTGTGGACTTAATGTAGTATTTAGGTTCCTCAGTCTGTGCCTGACCCTCCTTTAGGGAAGTAAGATTTGGGGAAAGTGAAGCAAGGGAGTTGTGCCTGGCACAACAGCCCATCCCGCTGAGTAGGGGATTTAAATTAGTTTAATTTTTAAAGATTAAGCAGTTTGAATCAAATCTATTTTAGTTTATTTATACTCCTTGTCCTGAAAAGTATTTTGGGCATCTTACAGAAATTTTACAGCACAGCCAGATTAAATTAAAAATAGATAGCTGAGGAAATCAGAACAAAGGAACAATGAAACAATGAGGTTAATACAAAAAAGCTGTATGTGATCTATTTGATACAGGAGAGACCCAAAGTTGACCCTCAGCTTGCTAGCACTCAACAAATGGTACAAGATGGGGTCAGCTGACAGGCCCATTGCCTGTTTCTATAGTTTTATAAGAACAAACCATGCCCACTTATTTACTTATTGCCTGTGGCTGCTTCTGTGCTATAATAGCCGAGTTGAGAAGTTGTGACAAAGATTGTATGGCCCGAAAGCAGAAAATATTTACTGTCTGGTCCTTTAAGAAGTTTATTGACCATTGGAATAGAGAAGAACATTTTGAGTTTTACAGTTCACCATATCCAGAAGATGAAACAGTTCTCTACCCAGGAAAAACCCAACCTTCCTGTACTGAGGCCAGGGAGAAGTTCAGAAGGTCTCAAGCAGGACCCTCTGTAATAAATTGAACAACATGCTAAGTGTGATTCTTTTGACAAATATAGCAGTGTGTTTCATAGGGCTTCTTCATATAAAAATTTGCTTATAAAATAACTTGTTATAGAATCTCAGAGTTAGATGAGATGTGAAAAATTATCTAAGTGCTCCCAAACTCAGGGGTCCTCAAGTTATTCGTGATCCAAAAGTTATTTCCAAAAGTTTCTTCCCCTTGATATATCAGTGTGGGCTTAATCCTGGGCTGACATCTAAGGAAGCGTATTTGGCAGACATGAGCTTTTTCAGTCAGGGACTGGGGTTTACAGAAAAGATCTAGGTTTTAGGGTCTGTCTGAATCCTGTAGGCAACAGATAGACCTTTGCAAGATTCAGCCTCATGATCTCAGCCATCTTAGCGGCTGTTTGAATTCCTCCTGCGGCAAGTACTCGTTACACCTCAGTCAACTGTTAGCTGTCCTTAAGTAGATAGTCATTCCTGAAGCTGAGTTGAAATGTGGTTCTCCTCGCTTCCACTCTTTATTCTTTGTTCTGACCCCTTGAAGCTGCCTTTTCCCCAAGATGCTACCTGGCAGGCTTAAGCATCTCTTCCTGAATCGTCCTTTTTTTAAATTTTTGTTTTTGTAACTGATTACCCTAAAGGTGTAAAGCAGGCCCTCTGGCTTACCAAGACCAAGTTAATAGAAGGCCTTCCTGAGAAAGTGCTGAGCCTTGCTCATGATCCCAGGAACTACATAGAGAACCAGGATGAACGTGTTCTGAATGTGATCTCTCATGCTCGTCTCTGGCACTCTACTGAAGACATCCCCAAGAGAGAGACATACTGGTAAGTTTCCCCCAAGTCAGTAAGGTTTACAACTGATGGATCTTGGAATCAGCCTGTTGCTTAACTTCTCCAAACGTTTCTTCTTTCATTTAAGCCCAGTCATTGTGGACAGTCTGATACAGCTCTGTAAATTCCAGATCATCAAGCATCCTTCTCTGGCCAGGCGGATCTGTGCCCAAAACAGCTTGTTATCCACCACCTGGAATCGAGGTTGGTCATCCCGTATACCAGAAAGCCCCAGTCTGTTCCTTATCTTTCTACTCTTGGCCCCACCACCAGCTCGTATTCCCTTCCCTGCTGCCATACCTGTTCTCACTCCCTTTGTCATGGTCCAGTTTTGTGGCTCAGATACATCCTCAATGTCGTTAGCCATAGCCCAGCCTTTTTTGTTTTTACTCACTTCTTTCCAAGACTTAATTCTCTTTATTAAGTTCTTCTAAGGGCCTAAAAGTTGAAGTGAGGAAGTAATAAAACACAGTTTCTGGGCTCGCAAAGCTCATATTCTATTGTACCCCATTCTTACTTTTCTCCTTTTCTGAATCCATTTTCCACAGAGCTGCTAGAGTGATCTTTCTAAAGTGCAAGTCATGTTATGTCCCTTCCCTGTTTCGGATCCTTCACTGTCTCCCAGTAGCTTAACCATTTATCATACTATCCAAGGTCCTCTGTAATTTGGCATCCACCCAGTCTTTCTAGTCTTGTCTTCTGCTCTACTGCCCTCACCCCCATTCCCAAATTCACACTTAGCCACTTGCAGCTTTTTGGCTGCAAGCTTTGTGTGCCTTTGTAGGTTCTGTATAGTCTGTCTGGAGTGCTCTTTTCTACTTTCCTCACTTGACTAAATTCTACTACTCTGCACACTCAGCTCAGGCCCCTTTACTGTGTAAATCCACAGGTTAGTTCTTCCTCCTCTGTGCTCCTTGTGCCCATATGCCTATTTTTATTATAGCACACATTATATTATATTATAATTATCTAGTACAGTTTCTGTCTGCTCCAGTAAACTGTGAGCTAATGACAAGGACTGTGTCTTCTTCATTTTTGTCCATAGTGTCTGACAGCTCATGGCACACAATAGGTGCTGACTGAAGGAACAGGTGAATGAATACCAAATTTCAGGTGTTTCAGGCAGGGGTGTTCCAAGTACACAGGTGTCTATTTGGTGGAATCCTGGAGCAGGGGAACCAGCTGTGGGACAGTTTGGGATTTTCAGAACATCTGCTTGGTCTGGTTTCTCCAGCTTGCCCCTTTGAGTATGGACTTCCTGGCAAGGAGTCAACTTTGCAGAGGTAATGGCACCACTAAGGAAATTAGTGAGCCTCATTAATAGAGGAGTACTTGTTGGCCCATTATCAAGTATTACCTCTAATTAAACTGCCCCATTTGGAGCTGTCACTGGAGGAGGGATGTGGAGGGAATTGAATTGGAAACCACAGTAGAATGGTCTGTGGGGAGAATCTAAAACCCAAGGTTAGGAGAGGTCCAGGCACATTTATCTTCCTTGCAGATTATATGTGAGGAAACAGGAAATACTTGAGAAAACGTTCTTGAGGTGTGGGCATGATGTGTTTTAACATGCGAATCAGAGTTTATCCATCCACAGATGTAGTATCCTTCTTTTGCATAACCAATAAGGGAGGACACATGCTAATTAAATGACAGTGCTGTTGGCCAAACCAGTTGTTAGACATATAGAATCATCAGTCCTGGTCAGTTACCATCACACTGTGATTTGTAATGTTTGGTTTGTATTTCTCAAAACCCAAGCACCTTCAGAGGAAGATTTGCCAGAGAATCCTCAGGAGGCCATTCTCCAGGAGTCTTTCCAGATGGTGTTCGGCCTCCAAGGGGACCTCTGTAAAGGGCACCTACACACGTTCACAGCGGCAGCCTTGCTGGCTAGTCAAGTGTGAATTTGTTTCCTCACACACCTGTGTCTCCATGTAGCAAATGTGCTGATCCAACTTAAGTGAAGCTTTCTGACTGGCTCGATATTTTTCACTCTCAGTGGTTGAGGACAATCTGGCCCTTTTCCTGGGCTTAGTAGCCTTTCTCCTCGGCCTCTAGTTTCAGTACTTCTCTCTCTCCATTCCTCCTTCCTCCAGTCACCCGGACTTACTTACCTAAACTCTGCTGTGGAACAGCACCCAGCACCTGCTGTTGCTCCTTCACTAGAATAGTTTTCCTCCCTTTTCTTTGCCTGGCAAACTCTTACCCAGCAGGTTTCAACCAAGGGCAGTTTTGCCCTCTAGAGGAGATTTGGCATTGTCTGGAGGCATTTTTTTTTTGGTAATGAAGCAGGGCCAGGGTGGGTAGTAGAGGTTCTGCTGGCATCTAGCGGGTAGAGGCCAGGGCTGCTGCCAGACATCTATAATCCACAGGACAGCCTCCCTCGGCAAAGAATGGCCTGGTTCAAGATGTGAACAGTGCCAAAGTTGAGAAGCTCTGCTCTTATCTGTCTTTCAAAACCTAGTTTAAAGGCATTGCCTCTTTCAGGAAGCTCCCCAGGCGTCCCAGAGGAGGTCAGTTTTCCCTACCTCCACTATCTCCAAAGTTGTTCATACTTTTGTTGTAGCACTCACTCCCTGGCCAGCTCCTTGAGAGCAGAGAATTACTCTCACTCATTTCTGCGTCCCCAGTTTAGAGCAGATGCTTGGGAAGATCTGTGTGGGGCGGCCCTGAACTCAGAGACCACCAGTCCTCAGGGTTCATTGGAAAAGGAACATGGGAAGGAGAGTGCATTGGTCAAACCTCTCAGGATTAGCACTTTAATGGAAGTTTTGTTTTTTTGTGATGAGGCTGATCAGTTAGGAAAGCTTTGAAAGACTTGAGCATGGCAGGAGGAAAGCCTTAGACTTTGCTGAGCTAGGCTTTAGACCATGTTGGACTAACTGTCTTTCTCTGCTTTTAGAGTCTGTTCTTCTTCAGGTCTGTGGTTCTAGCAGAGCTCAGCTGAACGCCAAGGATCCCCTGCCCCCTATCGCCTCCAGAGAGGAGGTGGAAGCTACTAAGAATCATGTTCTTGAGACCTTCTATCCCGTATCTCCCACTATGGGTCTTCAAGAGTGCAACGTTTACGATGTGAATGATGACACAGGTCAGTATCAAAGTCTTTGACTTTTAGGCATTATGGAAATGGGGGACAAGCTGGTTCTGAAGAGAGAGGATGTACTGAGTACTTCTGGTGCATTTTCTCCTAAGGCTGGTGAGACAGGTACTGTTAACCCGATTTTATAGGCAAGGAAACTGAGACTCAGGGAGGTTAAGTGATTTGCTCAAAGGGCTGACTTTACTTTTGAGCCCTGAGAAGTAATTCCGTTACATCAGTTTTAATGGGTGGCTTGACAGGCATCAAATGTTTCCTTTTTTCGTAGATCCCTTGAAAGACACCCCCCTCTCTGTGCACCCTGTAAACTCTGGCCAACCTCCTACTAGGACTGAGGAAGCCCCATAGTCCTTGAACGGGGCTCTTTATCCCATCTCCATCGAACAGCACACTGCCACTGACCCAGGGAGCCCAGACAGAAATAGGGAGTCAGGCTGGGCAGGCCTGCAGCTCCTGCCATCCGCTTAGTCCTGAATTGTGGCACCCTCCTCCATAACCTCTTCATTTCAGCCACAACCTTGGTCAGTGCCTACTGTCTCACGCAGCCTACTACCACAGCCTCTCAGCCGGTTAGTCTAACCCAGGCTAGGTTCTCTCCAGTCCCTCTAGTTCACAATTTCAGAGTAGCCTTTCTAAAATTTAATCCCATGGCTCCCCTACCCCCTCCCCCCCACTGCATGTTGGATAAAGTTTGAATTCCTTAGCTTATCACCCAAGGGCCTTCACGTCTGCCATCTGCCTCTTTCTCCAGCCTCATCTTCATCTGTTCCCCACGAGCCCATTTATTCACGGTGCCTTTTCTCACCACCAGGCTTCAGCACTTCCTCTTCCCTCTGCTTGCACTTTTGACATTTACTGCTTTTTCTCTTCAGCTTAGTAACTTCCCACCTTTCACAGTTCATTGTAGGACTCACTTCTTTCCAGAAATGCTCTGCGACCTTTCTGTCTGGTCAGGGGCCTTTTATCCATCCTTGCACAGCCCTTGACTCCCCTTGTGTCTTGATGTGTCCCTCTGTATGGATACCGTCAGTTTTCTTGTCTGTCTTCCTTTTAGACTTGGTGAGCTCCTCACTGGCAGTGGCAGGCTCGGCAGGGCCTGTGTTCCTGGTACCTGTCTTGGAGTTTGGCACAGAGTGAATGCTGAGTGTTGGGCATTCACACATGCTGAGGCACTGAGGCAGGCAGGCAAATCATGTCTCTCTTTTAAGTAGTGTTCTCTGAGATTTTCCCAGCCTTTCTCGTCCTCCTTTTCACCTACTTTCACTAATCCAGGTCACTCATTCTAGACACCTCCAGCCTCCAAGGGTTTACTCATGGCCATGCAGGGGAAGAGAAAGCTGACCAGACAGGGTGGTGGCTGAGATGAACAAGTGCTGAATCCCCTCACCTCCTGACCCTTCCTTCTCCTCCCTTCCACCCTGATAGTTCTGGCCTTCCCAAACCACTTTTGCTCTTCTGATTCCTTTTGGCTTGAAGCAGACCAGGTTCCCCCAGGCCACCCCTGTTTTGGGGGGCCTGTATTTTTTTTAATGACACCCCAGTTCCCCACCTGTTCCTCCCCTTTCCTGTGCTGCCATCTTCTGATAGTGACTCTGTACTTGTCTGTTTAGTTCTGTGTGTAAATGGAATGTTGTGGCGATCACCCCTCCCCGCTGCCTGATTCCCCTCCCCTTTTCCATGGTCGTAGCCACTTATGGAAGCAGGACCAGTAAGGGACTGTCAATTAAAAAGCACACACACAACAACTAAAAAAAAAATCTCAGCGCAGTGTTGTGAGGTATGAACAAGTCATTTGTTATTAATCATAAAGTATTCAATTTTGCAAATGATTTTTTAAAAAAATAGTCACCATAGATTTCGAGTTATCCTTCTAATATCACTGTCATCTGTGTGCTTTAATGAGTAAGAACAGGGTGGAGTTAGAGCTAGCCTGCAAGAATCACCTGTAACAGGTTGACAAGCATCCTTTATAAAGAACCAAATAGTATTTTAGGTTTTGCAGGCCACTATACGGCATCTGTCACAGCTACTTAATAGATGTATGTAAATGAGTGGGTGGTGGTGTGCTATAGTAAAATTTTATTTTCTAAAACAGTCTGGGGCCAGATGAGGCCAGCAGGTTGACGTTTGCCAGCCCCTGAGCTGTAGTGATAGTATCTGCCTGTACTGAGTTTCTGTAGTGCCTGACACTGAGCTTAGATGGGGTGACTTTCCTAAGGCTTTGGGGAAGGCTGATTAATCTTTTCCACCCCTCACATGATTACATATCTTGCAGGATTCCTAGAGGGTTATCCTTATCCTTATCCCCACACCCTGTATTTCCTGGAGTCATCCAATTTACAACAACACCGCTTTCAACCAGTTCAGCTGCGGGCCAAGATGATCCTGTTTGCCTTTGGCTGTGCCCTGACTCAGGCCCGGCTCCTCTATGGGGTATGTATGTGGAGAAGACCACCAAGCTGCCTTACATTGTATTGATCTCCTGCCTTAGACTGCTCAAAGGAGGAAAGGAGGCATGGAGGGGTTTTTTGCTCAACTGAGGAGTTTTAGGAGAGCTGCTTCCATTCATCCTACAGAGATGAACTGCCGTCTGCTCGTGGCCTATGATGTGCCTGTCTTTTATATAAGATGCCTCATTTGTTGATCACAGTACCCTACACGATCTCAGCATGATCCCCATTTTTCAGATTATGTCTCTGAATCCCAGGGAGGCTAAGAAGCTTGTCAAGCAAAACACAGCAGTAAGTGGTGGAGAAAGTATTAGGACCAGGTAGACCCAACTCCTAAGGCTTCAGTTATCTGTGCTCCAGCACACTGCCTCAGTTCTCTAGTATTGGAGATGGAGCCCCCGGCTCTGTTGGGTAGGCAGGAGGAAGTGATGCAGAAGAGATGATCCAGACCCGCCTGCCAACTCAAGAAAGATTCTGGGGATCCAATATGCCACTTGGCGATAGCCCCTTGATTTTGATAGGAAGTCTCAGGGCTCTAGAAAGTATAGAATGCAGGCTGAGTGGTTGTCACACAGTGCTGTCCCATGATCGGGACAAAGGTTTTTGGGGTGGGGAGTGGCAATAAGGAAGCCCCCAAGCAGGCCTGGGACACTGGATCTCTGGTTTTGTGTGTGTCTTGAGGGGTGGGGGCTGGAATGGTTTTGAAAGCTGCTTTCAGGCTCCCAGGTCTTGGTTAGAGCCTGAAGCTCTCCTGCAAGAGAGATGAAATTCGAAATGTTCTGTCTCCCATCCTAGTTCAGTCTAGGAACTAGGTGGGGTTGGGATGGTGTGGTTAGCCAAGTGAGATGGGGAGTAGAATGGACCTTGCCTATATTGAGCATCTACTGTATGCAAGACATTTCCTTAGGACTCCTTATGTCAGTGGTTCTTAAAATATGGTCCTGGATCAGCAGTGTGAACATCACCTAGGAACGTACTGTATCAGAGACTCTGGGGGTGCGGCCTGGCAGACAATGTTTTAACAAGCCCTCCAGGTGATGCTGGTACAAGCTAAGTTTGAAAACCACTGCACTGAAATTCGAGAACCATTGCATTATTTAATCCTTATAGTAACCCCCTGTAGCAGATACTGTTAGCTTCACTTTACAGATGAAGAAACAGGCTCAGGGAGGCTCCAGTAACTTCCCCAAGGTCATACAGCTAAGAGATTAGCAGCTGTCATATCTTTATGTGACCTGTGTCTTCCCAGTCCTTGAAAGGTTATCTTAATTCCCATTCTGTGACAGTATACTTTCTGAGGCCCTAGAAGATTAGGTAGCTTGCCCGAGATCCCACAGCTAATGAGTAGGGAAGCAAGCATGGGAGCCCTGATCCCTCCGGCTTCAAAGGATGTACTGTCTCCCAACTCAGGGGCAGGAGAGGGAGGCAGCGATAGTCACATGGCAGGTCCCAGGCCTGCAGGCTCATTGTAGTTTCTGTGCCAGCTATTGCCAGCAGAGAATGGGTAGCAACGCCATCGCTAATTGCCACCCAGGTGGGTAGGAGAGGAGGCCTCCCCCACCCCCTCTGGGTACAAATTATTCCTGGGGATGTGAAGCTGAGCAATTATGGGAAGAGCCTCTGTGTAAAAGGTAAAATTGCTGAGAAATTTATGTACTACCTGCAGTTTTATTGATCTGTAGAGGGAGATAAGAGTCAATACAGAATTCTCAGCTACCACTTAGAGGTACTTTTCTTTTTATTTATTTCTCATGCAGCTAAGAACAGGTATTTCTAAGGCCAACAGTCCCAGTGTGGCCCACACTGAGGTCTGATATTAGCTATTCCTAATATCAGATTCAGCCCTGGAGCGGTGAAGGTAGGCAGCATCTTTGAATCAAGGATTCTTTGCCTCATGGGACCTGCCTATTGGATCTTTGTCCAATGGATAGCAGTCACCAAACTGGATGCCTCCACAGTCTCAGTAGGATGAACATGATTTGTCATCCAAACTGGGACACTTGAGAATGACAGGTGCTACTATCAGATACAATGGGGCACTCAGTATAAACCAGGACAGTGGGATTTTAAGTGATTTAATAGCCTGGGATCTGATCTTGGCTCATTCCTGATGGGTAACCATGAGCAAATTATATCACCTCTTTGAACTTCAGTTTCTTCATCTGTTAAGTGGGAGTTTACCACTGGGTTTATGAGATTAGAGGCAACTTTATGTGAAACTGATGTAATGCCTGGCACACGAGAGGCCTTCAGTAAATGGCTGCTGGTATTATTACCATTACCAAGTTGCATTAATTAAAAGAGAGAATTAGAAAATGTGTTGATTGGTGAAATCCTGCTGCTGACATAGCTGGTGTGGACACTCAGGAATCTGACACATACTGAGAGCCAGAAACAAACCCAGGTGAGATGCCTATGTGCAGGCTTAGGGCATTCTAAGATGCCAGACTCTGAGGAATAGGACAGATGGAAATGTGCATGCTCTAGCGCTAGCCAGTGTGGTTTCTGATGCCACACACCGTTGTGACTTCAGACAGGCCACTCCCTCACTGAGTCTCAGTTGCCTCATCCATCAGGTGGAGTGGGAACTGAATGAGGTTGTGTGTATTATATACATTGACCCTCTCGGTTAATGTTTGATGGACGTCATTGTTGTCACCATCAGGTAACACCATGAGTTTGAGGGGTTTCCCGTCATTAACCTCCCAGCTCATCTTCCTGTACTGTGCAGTGTGCCTGGTAATTGCCTCTCAATGGCAGAAATTATTACTTTAATGTGCTCAAGTTGAAGAGCAGGCACCCTGGGGCCACGAGGCATCTGAGGCCAGGCAGAGCCAGGCCGGGTACAGCCGAGAAGGCCTGACCCTGGACAGTGCCCTGAGCTTCGAGTTCTGTTTTTGTTGCCCTGTGGGGAAACCATTAAATAGGGGTAGGGGATTGTTTTAATGGTGAGAACTAGGTTCCTGGTTTGTGCTGTTCCTTACGTCTTACTGTTTCTTATTTGATTTACTTGTCTCCTTTTCTCTTAGAACGATGCTAAGGTTTTGGAGCAGCCGGTAGTCGTGCAAAGCGTGGGCACTGATGGACGTGTCTTCCAGTTCCTGGTGCTGCAGCTGAACACCACAGATCTGGCCCCTGATGAGGGTGTCAAGAATTTAGTCTGGGTGGACTCAGACCAGCTCCTCTATCAGCATTTTTGGTGTCGCCCAGTGGTCAAAAAGAAGGTGGTTGTGGTAAGTCCAGCCGGCTTCAGCCTGGTGACTGGATCAGGGCCATGACTCGTCCTCCCCAGAGCGAGCCTGGGCTGGAGTTGAAGGGATGCTTGTGAGTGGGGCCCTGGCTTTAGGAACTTCATGTTCAGGATCTCTGCCTGGAGGGCTACCTCAGCCCTGCCCATCTCCTAAAACAGCACTTCCCACCCTGGGCTCCCCCCACCCCAAGCTCTTCACCTCTCCTCCCGCTTCCCTCTGCACCCCGCACCCAGCCCTGCCCCGCCTCACGGACATCAGTGTGCGCTGCTGCCTGAGTGGCTCAGGGTCCTAGTGGGTGCTGCTCCTTTCACATGGGAGGCTTCTTCCTTCTCCCTCCTCCCTCTCCCCCACCCTCCCACCGACCCCCATTTCTCTTTCATCTGGTCATCCTCTGTCATTCCAGGTTTAGTATAAAGACTCACCATCTCCATCTCCGTCTTGCTTAAGTGCATCGGGTGGGTTCCCGTGGCCCCTGGGTTCCCCCATCACAGCACAGCCAGGCTGCTGCTCCGTAGGTGTATGTTTACATGTTCTCCTCCATCTGACCCAGCCCCGAGCCCCTCCTGGGCAGGGCCTGTGAATGATGCGTTCATTTATTTCATTCCACAGATAGGGAATTCCTCCCATCGCCTCGTCACTGCTGCATCTCCAGTGCTCAGCTGACAGAGTCCAGGCCTGTCTTCTGTGCAGGGGCAGTGACAGTATCTACACTCATAGTACAATATCCGGCTGTGATAAGCGCTCTGAAGAGACAAAGCAGGACTGGGGGTTGTGAGAGAACAGTGGGGGAACTGCTGGGTCTGTGACTGACTAGCTGTGCCCCATGTCCCACACAGAACCTGAGCAGCTTTGCTTCGATGGAGTAGTAGTTGAGCCTTTGAACATTACCGGTATGTTAGTTGAGTAGTGAGGTCTGGTATCTTCCAATGTTGTTGTTCCCTTGAAATGCCTCCCGGTCTGGGCCCTGCTCTTGGCCCCAGACACCATTCGTTGCCTTTCACCTGCGCAGCCACACCAGCCACCCCCAGGTCTCTGCTCTCAGCTGTGTCTCCCCACTCCCCTTCGTGTCTTCAGGTCCTCCTCTTTCAGCCTCTTCCTTCCAGAATAGTAACTTAATGCTGGCCTGTCCTGCTTTGATCACATGGCTCCTCCTTTCCTGTCTCTTCCCCCGGCTCCTGCCCCCACCTGTCTCTTCCCCCACCCACTCCACCTCCACCGGCACTGGCCCTGGGCTCCAGCCTGACCCTTGCTCTTCCCGCCTTCATTTGTGCCTCTGAACCAGTGCATGTACTGGTCTCTCTGAAGTCTCCTTTCTTTTTTTTCTTTCTGGCCCATTCTACTCGCCCTTTAAGACTTGTTCATACATGATCTCTTCCACATATGAAAGTCGGTGTCGTTTTCCCCCCTGCTTTCTTAGCATCCTTTTCCTACTTCCATTATGAGGCCTGTCGCCTTTCATTATCACTATTTGCACACCTGGCTGTGAGCTCCTTGAAGGCAGGAGGCAGATTCAGGTCACTATTGGGTTTCCAGCACTGGGCACAGCCCTGATATAGAGAATGTGCCTGTTAAATGTGTGCGGAATGAATAGGGGATTATTGTCCTTGAGAATTAAGAGGGGCCACAGAACGTTTGTGGTGGCTGAGGTGAGAGGGATTAGGGATCTGGGCAGTGTCAGCAGACGATGTGGCTGGAAGGTGCTGGGATGCTTCAGTACCCTCCTCTCCTGCCCAGCCCTCTGGCATCTCTTGGCACCAGCTCCCCAGCACTCCTCCTTGGTCATGAGAGAAAGAAACAGTTATTATCTAGGCACTTAGGATTTACATAAAAGCGACCTTTGTTTTAATTGCTGCCATTAAACCTAGTAGCAGGATCCTAATGGGCTGTGTTCTTTCCAGGAACCTGTTGGACCGACTGGTTTCCAGCCAGAGACTTTCAGGAAGTTTTTAGCTCTGTATTTGCATGGTGCTGTGTGAGCCAAGGACCGTTCCGAGGCCTGGAGCCCCATCCTTGCCCGTCTCCCATGAGTGTCCTGGGTCCTGGGTAGTGCCTGGGGCCTGCCTGGAGCCGCCGTGCTCCTGTGTCTGGGGGTCGTGCAGACAATAAAGAGCCCTTCCGGTGCACTGCAGTCTGTGCTTGTTATGGGGGTGCCATCAGAGGGGCACCCACAGTCACAGTCACATGCAGGTCCACGCTGTGAGCCTGCCTCCACACAAGTGCCGGCCCTGGAGCCTGACCTGCCCCAGCTTGAGCCCAGCTCTGTCCGTGGCCCATCTTGTGACTTGAGATAAGACACTTCACCTCTGTGAGTTTTAATTTCTTCATCTGAAGCTTCTGGCTGACATGACGTACCATGTTTTGAAGATTAGAGAGTGTGTATATGTATTGTCTGCCACATAGTTGGTGCTCTGTAATGGTCTCTAGGTTCTTATGGGATTATTTAAATTGTGGACACATTCCACAATGACTGAAGAAAATTCCTTGTGGATTTCTCACTAGTATCCTGGTTAATGAACTGAGTACATCCCTGCTTCTGCTGACCTGTTTGTTCAAATGACATCAAGCCCTGCTGTAGGCCAGGCACCTTGTATACAGCATCTTGTTAAATCCTCACACAACCCTTGCAAGGTATGTGTCATTTCCATATTCCAGAAAAGTATGGAGTGCCTGCCTTCTGTGTGCTGGGCACTGTTCTGGGCCCTGCAGGTGAAGAAGCTCAGGTAGTATAGGGAACTGCTGAAGGTCTTGCAGCTGATGTTTTAGGTCAGCTCCCCAGATGGAGATAGAGATTTGTAGGTGGAAGTTTGGAGAGAGCCTTGAGGATTGGCACCTGCAGGGAGTGATGGTAGCAGCACTGGGTGGAGGAGGGACTGAGCTCAGTGGATTTGCACCTGAGGCCTCAACAAGTTCCCAGCTCCATGGGCACCCTGGAGCAGAATTGTCCCTCGCGGAGGCGAGGTGCTGAGCCTTCCTACAGGTATTGGTGACCTGTCCCCAGTCATCAGATAACACTGCTCCTAACACAGGCGAGACCTTGGGTGACATGCCTTTGTTGGGCTGAGCACAATTTCCAGGAAGATTGCCGAGAGCAGTCAGCCAGGGTACTTCCTGCTGCGGGAGGACCGCTTTGAAGACCGGTCCGGAAGTCCACATCGCCTCCATGGGTGACAGTGCTGTTTCCAGCTCCATGTGTCTGACTCTCAGGTTTTGCCCCTTCCACTTTATAAGGTAGGCTGGGCGGGAGCCAGGGTGGGAGGACGGATTACTAGGAAAAGGATAGACTGAGCTGGCGGTGCTGTGTCAAGAGGTTACGGGGGAAGGCAGCAGTTGTGCGAAAGCAGGGAGGCACAGAGGATCCTGGGGCAGCGGGGAGTGGTTAGCAGTGGGGGGTGCAGGGAGGTTGAAGTGAGGCTGGGTGGGGCCAGCTCTCAGGGGGCCTTGAATGCCAGGCAGTTCAGGCTTCCCCATATAGAAGTTGTCACCCCACCCAAGCAACTCTAGTCGTCTTCCCTAAGGGTGACCTCAGCTTCGAGTTTCTTACGTAGCACCATTAAAAGTGTATGTATAATAAGGACACGTGTGCACGTTACTTAGTGTCCTATTTATAGACTCTTCTACACCTTCTTTTCTTCACCTAATACCTTGGGTTCGTGGTATCTTGCCACATCAGCACCTGTGAGCTATGTTCTTTTGAGCGGCTGCATTAATATCTATCGATGGACATTTGGGTTATTTCAAGTTGTTAGCTATTACAGATAATGCTGCAGTGAGCATCCTTGTTCACGTATCTCAGTACTTCTGCCAGCACAGCCACTGGATACATGCCTAGCAGAATTGCTGAGTCAAAGGGATTTTTTAAAGAACACTCTATGGGGGTGTGGAGGACGAGTTGGCAGGGCCACTGTACAGTCCAGCTGGAGGCCATTGCGGTTATTCTTGGGTGAGTGGTGGTGGTGGCTTGAAGCCAGCCTGAGAGGGCAGAAGCCCCCTGGAGACGGTGGGAGAGTGGAGAGCGAGAGGGCTAAGTGAGCCTGAGGCTTGAGTGTGTGGGGCGGATACTGTGAGTAGGAGGGCAGTCAGCAGATGACCTTGCATCTTGAGGACTGCCCTGGAAGGGGGCCAGTGTTGCAGGGCAGGCCTAGGCCCTCGTCCCAACCTGAGTGAGGACAGCCCCAGTGGCTGGCCTTGGTCTGTGCCTTAGAGCCTGGCACCCACTGCTGTCTCTTAAAGCCCCTTGCAACTGATCTGCCAGGTGAAGCAGCGGTGACTGGCAGTTTCTGGCTTCTGCACCCACAGGCGAGGCGGCAGGGGCTTAGGCCCCACGTGGGGGGTGTAAAGAGCGGGAAAATTCATACGTGGTGGCAGCTGCCCCTCCACAGAGGCCTGCCCGCCTTCCCAAGCCCCAAACGCCCACGTACCTCATCCTCACCGCCCTCTTCTTACCTTCCTTTCCTCGTTAAACACAGGGAGGGAGAAAAACACAAGGTGATTTTAAGGCCCTATTTGGCCTGAGGCCTGAGAAAAGACTACCCACCTACTCAGAGTGAGTCTGGAGGAAGGAATCCAAAGTACTGTATGAGGAGGGTGGACGTGGAGGTCACACTGTTGCTGTAAAAATCCCACTATAGGGACCTGGACTTCTAAGCAACGGAAGTTTGGAACTAAAATGTTGACACTGGCATTGTGAGCACGTGTGAACATACTCTCACTTGGTTACGTGTTTAAGCGTCTTGTTGATCCTTTAGAAAGTTCTTGGTTCATTTCTAGCAGACATCAGTGGACTCAGGGAAAGCCATTTCCGAGAGTCTTCTGCGTTCCAGCTCCCACTCAAAGCCTGGGTTTCCTCATCTATGAGATGGGGTTAAAGCACCTCCCTTTCAGGTTTTCCCCACTGGATTAATGGGCTGCATCTGACCAGGAGGTTTCAAGTAGATGGGTCTGAAGGTTTTCAGAAGCCCCGTGAAAGGGTGAGGTTACTTTGAAAGGGCCCTTTAGGCTGTCTCAGGCTGGACCTAGGGTGGATGCTTGCCAGATGCTGGCCTGAGGCTGCAGGCCCGAGGCTGGGGAAGGAGCAGTCCGGGGTCGCCCCAGGCTTTGGGCAGCATCTCCCTGCTTCCTCTTTTGCGGTGGGAGAAAGTCCCTTAAAGCATGTGTGTGAGCTGAGTGTCTCGGACTGTCTTCCCTGGCTGCTGGAAGACCACCTTGTTTATGGGACCCCTCTCCCCAGATATGTTAGGGAACCTGCAGAGAGGTGCACTTGTTACAGATCGCTCCTAGTGCCCACAACTCAGCTCAGGATAAGCCCTCAGCCACTTGATTGATTTGTCCCGTAAGTGTCCATGAGCACCTAGTATGTGGCAGGCAGGCTGCAAGGCCTTAGCTCTAGAGCAGGGAGCAAAACAAGGTCCCTGCTCTCACAGAGCTGATTTTCCAGTGTCGGGAGGCAGGGAAGAGGGACATGTCAGGATATAAAGAAGAGTTCTCTGGACCAGGCTCTGAGGGGGAGTTGCAGCAGCAGGCTGACAGGGGGAGCACTCTCCGGAGACCTGTGAGCAAGTCAGGAGGGCACGACTGGTCAGAGCTGGGGGGCCTTTCAGAGTCATCCCAAATTGAGGCCAAGTTGGGGGCCTTGAAGTCCCACATCCATCGTTGGCCACCGGCCGCCACCTGGGAGGAGGTGAAACCTGGGGTGAGGCAGCTCCCTGGGGACCAAGGGCAGCACCCAGCAAGGGATACAGTGTGAGCCATCAGCAGCTGGGGATGGGGTATTTACCTCACTGGGTGAGGACTCCGTGAGAAGGTAACATTTGAGTAGAGACCAAACGAAGTGCGGGGCAGGCCAGGAACAGAGCGGAGGAAAGTGCCACAGCTCTGAGATGGGCGTGGGGTGGGTGTGTCTGTGGAATGGAAAGGAGGCCGGGAGGCCCAGGCTCCATCGCCAGATCCCCACCCCTCCCCGGCCTATAACCACCAGCCCTCCCTCCTCTGCAGCACTTGTCCAACTGTCTGGCCTTGTCTTCAGCAGGAGGAGTCAACAGTCTATATGGAGAGTCTGTTAGAGCCATGAAACAGCTGAAAAGCTGGGAGGGACTTAGGGGGCAGAGTGAGTTGGTTTTACCCCCAGCTCTGCCCTTGAAAAGGGGCTTGTTTTCCCTTCTACCTTTGACCTAAGATCCCAGGAACCAGTACCTCATCCAACACATGCAGCCACCTATCCTTCCCCCAGCTCATTTGCACACTTCCAGTGATGGGGAACTTACTACCTTTCAGTGCAGCCTTTCATTCTTTAACGGCTCTGGCTGCTAAGTGTTCTCACACCTCAGAGGAATGTCTTCCTATAGCTTCAACTCCAGGGTCCCAGCTCTGTTCTCTGGGGCCCCACAACCCATCCGATCAGGGGACTGCCCAGTCAAGATTTGAAGGTGGGGATTATAGGTCTCTAAGCCAAATAACCCAGTTATTACCTCCCACTGAACCTCTAACCCAGTCCCCTCCTCAAAGACCTGCTGAGAAGGCCAACCCCAAACCAGCCCTCCCCAGGGCCTCATATGAGTGAGGTAAAGGCAACTCTGGGGGTGCTGGGGGGCCACAGGCTGAGGTGGGATTTTAGGGCACCTGGTGTCCTCCCCCAGCAGAGCTGGGCACAGCAGGCTCTCATTACAGGCTGGCAGGCCCTTTGCTTCCTCTCTGCTAGGGCCCCCATGACCTGGGTTCCCTCTCCCATCTGTGCCCGAGTCCTGCTCTGGGGAGCATGGGGACAGCAGGGGTACTGAGTGGATGCTCGCCAGTCACCTCCATCTTCTCCTTTGCCCAGTGTCAGGCCGGCACAGGGCAGGTGCTCACTGCTGGTGGAACAAACGCCTCTTCAAAATCCTTAGTGCAGGTCACAGCCTGCATCTCCTCATCTGACAGTGATGTTTTCCAGTAGTTAAAAGGTGTCTGTGCTGAGGAAGAGACTAGGAAACCTGGTTCCCAGATGAGGGAACGGCAGATGGAATCTTCTAGACCCTCCCAGCTATTCCCCATCACATCCATTTAGGCTCTCTCCAAACGAGTAACAGTTCCACTAACAGCTAACACTTCTACTCTTACTATGTAAAAGGCACCGTTCTAAACACTCCACAAATGTTAACATCCTCACAGCCACCACTATAGGTAAACTGTTACCCCCATTTTATAGTTGAGGAAACTGAGGATAGAGGTATAAACTAATGTGCCCACAACCACCCAGTAAGCAGTGGCAAAGGCAAGGTCTGAAACCGGTTCCTTCAGACCTTGTAAAGGCAGACTGAGACCACACTTTACTTCAGACACCATGTGTTTCCCTCCCTTTCTTCTGCAGACCTAGATGAGGGTCCCAGATCTCCAGGGAATCAGAACGTTCTACTTTCTAAATGTTCAAATCATCATCCACCGATGCTGACTCCCCCCGCCCCAGTTCTCAGTAGTTCTTGCCTAGACGGTGGCTGGAGCTGGGTTTCCCCACATCTGTCCAGCCCCATCCAGCTGTCTTCCAGGATGCGGCCTGGACTGTTTTCTAAAATCCAAGTTGGACCGTGCTACTCTTCAAATCCTTCAAGGGCTCCCCATTGCCTTGGAGGTGAAAAAATGAAACTCAGCCTCCCTGTGGTGCAGCACCCTAGGACCTGTGGGGTAAATTCCAGAAAGCAGGGCATGGCTGCAGCGCACAGGGTCATCCTAGCCATCCTAGCTGAAGCTGACTCTCCACTGGAAACACACAGTGCCCCAGGAACCTTTTCTGACTTCCAGAAAAATAAAAGAGATTCTGGCAAACCAAAATGTCTTCTCAAGATGAGAAACCAAAACTGCCTTTCAGGATACCCTCAAATATTTGAAGTGAGATGATGTTCCCCCCTCCCAACCCACCTTCCTCAACTCTCCATAGAAAATGCAGAATTAACATGCCCAGGAAAAGAAGGCTGATGCCTGAAACACAAAACAAAATCCAGTTAGGCGCCAGAACAAAAACTCTGCCCAACCAGTCGCCTGGCAGTTTGTAATCAGTATAATAAACTCCAACCCACGTTCCCCCAAACATGTCAGGAAGGGCTGCGGAAAAAAGATGTCCCTTTAATAAAACGTTATCAACATATATCGTACACAAACTACAATGTATCATAATTACTTTTTTTTTCCTCTCTTAATTCAGAACCAGACTACAAGGTAAGAAAAAACACAGAAACAGCTACAATGTTCCCAATAATCCGCACAAGGTCTTTTTTCAGGCAGATGATATCTCACATAATATGATATACATGGATCAGAAGGGAGGGAAGAAAACAAAGACCAGCTACAGGGGAGCGGGGAGGAGGGTGTAAATGTACAAAGAATTCAGGTGTCTTCAGGGCAAGACACAGAGGTTTCAATGGGGTTGTGGTGAGGTGAGGGAGGCCATGAGTCACCCCTCCTGGGAGGGGACAGGCTCCACTGTCGAGTTTGTTGGTTTTTGAAAATAAAAACAAGACCGGAAACAGCACATCTGTTTGGTTGTTGGTGCCCCCTGCCCCTCACAGCTATTCCAAAGTCTTTCCATCCAGTTCCAAGCATATACAGAGCAATTCTGGTCAATATCCCATCTTTGAAAAAGGAAGAATCAAGAGGAAAAAACAAAAGAAAGCCCAAACTCCAGCCCTACACTGCCCGCACACACGATGGGGACGAGGTGAGGGATGAGAACTCGGAGGTCGCAGTTTCCATGTCCCAGGTCATAGCCATCCTGTTGGGGGCGGCCTCCCCAACTCTGCTCCAGGCCACCGCCCCGCTGGCAGGATTCTCGCTGGGAAGACTGGGGTGGGGGCTGAGGGCAGGAGGGCAGGGAGGTCCAGAAGAGAGAGGAGGAAGCAGTCCTGGGAACACAGTGCATGCCACCGGGTCACAGCGCATCTCCGCTGGGGTGGGATCCTGAAAGCGGTCGGTGGTCTGGCCCCTCCGGCCACATAATGGGGGAAGGGGGTCTGGGGTCCAAGTTGTGCAGCTGCTGTCGCCACCTCGCCGGGAGAAACCAAGCAAAAACAAAACAGTTTTCTGCCCCTCCCTTGCCCGTCAGCACAAACCAAAACCCCAAGTGGAAAGGGTAACTCCTTTTTTCTTTCCAAAGAAGGCCTTTTGAAGGAAACCACCGATTGTTAAACTGCCCAGTTTATTATAATAATAATTATTATTTTTAGATGGCTACAAAGACAGGTGAGACCTCACACCTAGACTAGTTTTCCTGGTGGAAGGGCTTAGGTACAGACGGACAACAGGGCTTGGTGTTTTTTTTTTTTTTGTCCTTTTTTCATTTTTTTTTAAAGAAGAAAGCAAAGAGATTGGGGTGGTTGGGGGGGCTTGCTAGAAGCTTCCATTTTTAAAAATTTTTCCCCCAAAAAATCCCCCCTGAAAACAAATTAAAAAATCCCAACAACGGTAAAACCCCAAACAAAAAACAACAAAAAAGTGTCATGTACATAAAAGGTCCTTTCAGGGAAGGGCAAGGGGTGGGATTTCTCTGGTCATTGACTTGAAATATATTTTTATTTTGAATTTTGTCCTTCATGTTTTATGGAATAAAAAGTTCGGCCTTTTTATTGCATGAAACTAAAATTGGGAAGGGTGGGGAGTGGAGGGGAAGGTGGGGATTGAGGGGGAGCAGGAGACGCCCCTCCCCCAGCTCCTGGGTAATGACACCTCACTTCTTCTTGCATAATTTCTGGCATCTTCCCGCCTGCAATGCCGGCTCTCTCAGCGTCTCGGAGAAGAGGAGGGGGGAATCACACACTCATCGTCATGCTTGGAGAATACTGGAAGGGGAAAAGCAGAGAAGGGGGGTCTGAGAGCCTCGTGGAAGTCTGAAGGCACAGAGCTGGACAGGATCCATCTGCGGGTGGCTGGCTGAGTTGCCTGTGATGGCGCTGGGTGGGCAGGGGGTTGGCAGGGCCAGGAGGCAGGGGTTAGGAGCCACCTCTCAGCACCAGCCTGTGCCCGTCTGTCAGGAACTATGGGAGCCGACTTGCCTCCCCTGCCCCCTTTCCCTCTCCAAACCATCACTTCTTTCCAGGTGAAGAAGCAGCAGCCCCTGCCCTCCTCCCATGGGGCCCCTGACTGCAGAGAACTGGGGTCTGACAAGCCGGAGCATGGCCAGGGTGCCCTGGGGTGGGAGTCGGTCTGGGGTTTTCAAAAGCTACCTAACCACGGTCATTCCTTCAAATGAGATTGTAAATAGAAACCCAACGTGGAAAAGTAGAAGGCCAGCTCCTCTGAGTTAAGATCCCAGGAAATCACTGGTGGCAGGAACTTTCCTCCCCAGCACAGGTAAAAACAGACCCCCGGGGACAATGACCCAGTGGGCCAGAGCCGGGGCCTCCTGAGTCCCAGCCAGGGCTTTTCCAGCCACATCAGCTTAATCAACGCTGGAAGCACTGTGCCTGCACATGGACGCCCGGGAGAGGACCCCGCCGGTGGTCAGATGCAGGTGACAGCAGTCAGCACCAGGCAGCAGTGGGGAAGGGAGGGCTCTGCACTGTCTGGAAAGGCCCAAAACACGGCTGCCAGAACACCGGCCCACTGGGATATGGTGATGCCCAGGGAGGAATGAGGGTGGCGGGGGTACACTCACATTGTCATTCTGGAAGGAGTGGAGGAAGTTCCCTCCTAGCTCGCCGTCGTCTCGAGGGGTGCCTGGAGGATTGCTAATGCCACTTATGTTGTTAGGAGAATTCTGCAGAGAGAGCAGAGGAGGTGAGCCCCTGTGCCCCCCCGCAACCTGCCACCCAAACTGGGAGAAAGGCTTCCTGGGTGGTGCTGTCAGGGAGGAGACACACTCACTTTTGGAAGTCCATCTATGTCACCTGACCCTGGAAGGAAAAAAGAACCCAGTTCAGTTTCATGCCCACTCTTCTGTGCAGAGGCCTTCACACCCTTACACCCAACCTCGAATATTTCTGCAAAAAGGATGTTCTACCCAGGCAATATCTTTCTCTTGGGCTCTTGCTGTGTGGACCACGCCTAGTTGAGCCAGGAGCTGAGGCAGAGAAAGCTTCCCGGGATGGTCAGGTAGGGCTGGACAGGGTGCAGCGCTACGAGGTCGGGACACTGACTTACCTAACGAGCCGTTCATGTGGTGTGGCTCCATGCCGCCCATGCCTCCCATTGGGCCGTCCGAGCCTGGACCCATCGGGAACTGGGGGAAAAGCAGAGCGTGGCAGCTGAGCGGGCTCTCGGCGAGACTGGCAGGGCTCCCACGCCCCTGCACAAGAGCACTCTCCCACACGCCTGGGCATTTAACACCAGGAGGCCAGAGCTGGCGCCTCCTCCGTGGCCCCTGGGACTGTGCGGGGCAGAGGTGCTCAGCCCTCCACACCAGGAGAGGACACAAACCTGGAGGAGGAAAGGGACTGCCCTGGGTCACCCGGAGGCAGCTCTCCCATCAAGCCTCCTGGATCCCATCCTTGGGCTCTTTCCATCCCTGGGGCAGCGTGCAGAGCTCACCAGTCAGAACCCCAGACAGACAGACACAGATGGAGTGACCGACTGTGTCAGGCCAGGAAGCAAATATATGAATGCTTTTCCTCCCCATTCTACAGATGAGAGAACTGAAGCACAGAGTGGGCATGCCTGGCCCACAGTCTCCCAGGCAGGAGATGGATGAGCTGGGACTGGAACCCAGGCAGCCTGGCCCTGGAGCCATGACACTAGCCTCCTCCAAGCTCCTCCTCAGAAATGAGTATGTTTCTTGGGGCAGGAGGTGATGAGGTCAGGTTCACTGAGCAGTGAGGTGGGGGTGTTGGGGCAGCTGGGGTGTCAGTGACAGGAGTTCGCTCCTTGGGACTACATGGGGGGAGCTCACTAATGAGCAGAACTGACCGCAGACAGATCAGAGACCAGACGTGCAATTGGCTCTACCAGCCCCCCAAGGCCTGTCTGGAACTGTCACAACCATCTCAGAAAGAAGCAACCAAAGGCCAGAGGTCACATCACATGGCCACCAAGGGATGGCTGAGCCCAGTTTGGAGAGCCAAGGCCCGGTGATACAGATCAAACACCAGGGTGGACAGAGGATGGAGGTGGCAGAACAGAGGACTGTTTGGCATCTGGCCTGTGCTGGGCACTGAGGACACAGAGCTGAGTCACACTTAGGCCTCAGCTTGGAAAAGGAACTCAGAGCCATAAACACCCAACTACCCCACAGGACAGATGTGCTAAGATCCAAAGAGAGCTGCAGACTAAGCGTGGCTGGAGCTTCAGAGAGAGGCACTGGAGAAAGGGCAGAGAAATCAGAATAGGCTGTATGGAGGAGGTGGCAGAGCATCAAAACTGAGGGATAGAATTTAGACAGGCAGAAACAGGTCATGGACTCATTCTCAGCAGGGGTCCTGCCTGAGCAGAAGTAAGAGGGCTCCTAGCAGGTGGCAGCACAGAGTGGCTGGAGCAGGGACCAAATGACGCAACTGCAGGGGCAGGGCTGGGGCCGAGCCGCTTCCTCACTCCTGCTGCCTCACACACCCTGTGCAGCATCCTCGCCTTCCCACTGGCCTCCCAGCACTGCTCACAGACTGTGGGGCACATTTTGCCATCTGGCAACAAATTTCACGCTTATTAATCCAAGTGACATGAGGATGAGGGTGACCAACTTTTCAGGGAACCAAGCCTGGACACAGCCATACCAGACCAAAAAAAAAAAAGAAAAGAAAAACCTCAAGATGTGATTAATATAATGTTCAGTTATGCACGTGTATTATTACTGTAACATATATATTTGAAAGGTATTTTAAATTATATATTATTGTGTATTTTTGGTATTTTTAAGTTTTATTGAGATACAATTCACATACCACACAACTGATCCACTTAAGAGTACACAATTCAGTGGTTTTTGATATATTTACAGAGCTGTGCAGCCATCACCACAATCAATTTTAGAACATTCTCATCACCCCCAAAAGAAACCCTGTACCCAATAGCAGTCACTCCTCAAGCCTAGAACCCCCAGGTCCACACCACCATTAATTTATTTTCTGTCTCTACAGATTTAGCTACTCCGGATACTTCATGTAAATGAAATCGTGTATGTGACCTTTGTGGCTGGCGTCTTTCGCTCAGCATGTTTCCAAGGTTCACTCACGCTGCAGAACGTATCATGTACTTCTTTCCTTCTTATGGCCAAATAATATTCCACTGTATGTATGGACCACATTTTATTCACCTATTCATCAATGGACATTTAGGCAATCTCCACTTTTTGGTACTTATGACTAATACTGCTGTGAACATTTGTGCACAATTACTGTGTGGACGTTTTCATTTCTCATTTCATTTCCAATGAGTGGAACTGCAGGGTCACATGGCAACTGCTGAACCCTTTGAAGAACTGCCAGACCGCTTTCCACGGCAGCTGCGCCCTTTACGTTCCCACTGGTGACCCTGAGGGTTCCAGTTTCTTCCCATCCTCGCTAACACTGGCTATCACTGTCTTTGATTCTAGCCATTCTAGTGGATGTGACATAGTATCTCGTAGTTTTCATTTGCATTTCCCTAGTAACTAATGACACCGAGCATCTTTCCACACGCTTATTGGCTATTTGTACATCTTTGGAGAAAGGTCTGTTCAGATCCTTGGTCCATATTTAAGCTGGGTTGTCTTTTAAATTATTGTATTTTAAGAGTTCTTTACATATTCTGGATTCAGACACATGACTTGCAAATATTTTCTGTGGGTTGTCTTTTTACTTTCTTGACAGTGTCCCTGGAAACACAAGTTTTAAAATTTTAATGAAGTCCAACTCAGCTTTCTCTTGTCACTTGTGCTTTTGGTGTTGGATCTAAGAAGGCTGTGTGTAACCCGGGTCCCAAAGATTTATTCCTACATTTTCTTCCAAGTGTTTTATAGTTTAAGCTCAGACATTTCAGACTAGGGCCTACTCTGGGTTAATTTTTGCGTACTGTCGCAAGGAAGCAGTCCAATGTCACTCACCTGCGTGTGGACAGCCAGTTGTCCCAGCACCATTTGTTTATTCTTATTATTTAGTTTTCTGTTACACATATGCTATTAATTAAACAAAACAACAGTCAAACTAGTTAACATTGGAGGACTAACTAAACAAATGACATTTGTTACATAAAAATGTAACATTTTTATGTTTTTGTCTTCTGCCATAGTAAATTATTTTAACTCTTGGACATTTAAATTTTGGAGACTATATTACTGTGTATTTATTAAAATACATAAATGTAAGATTTTTTTTAAGAGAGAACCTAATACTATAGGACTGATTAAACAGATGCTACCTAGTTTTTAAAAAATGACATTTTTTCCTGTCCTGTATCACAATAGGCTACTTTTGCTCTGCTTCCTTTTTAAATTTTTTTTTTAAAAGATTAAAAAAAAAAGTTTTAGGGAAGGGTATATAGCTCAGTGGTAGAGCGCGTGCTTAGCATGCAGGAGGTCCTGGGTTCAATTCTTGGTACCTCCTCTAAAATATAAATAAATAAACCTAATTGTCCCCCCCCCCAAAAAAAATTATGAACAAAATGCTAGTGTTGCTTCTTTCACAGGGTAGATGCCTGGGATGATCCATTCAAGGACGAGTCAGTCCAACCTGACAACGCCTACATCCTTTGAGTATCTTCAAGAACACGAGTGGTGCCTACCAAGGCCGCATTTCTGGATCAGACCAAGCCAGTCTGTGAAGACGTGGCCAGAGCAGACTCTAGTAAAGCTCCTGGGGACCCACCCTGCTTTCAGGGGTGCAATGAGGCAATCGGTGCTTGCTTTTCCACTAAGCTTCTCTGAATAGCTGCAGCCTCTGGGACACCCTTCTTTCTCTTCATGTAGTGGCAAAACTGAACACAGAACTGAGTGGAGAATTCACCGACTTGCCGCTCTGCTTTGAAGCCGGGCTGTCAGTCCGATGTGCCAACACCAAACTGTCCTCCCCACCTCTGCACACAGGGCGCTTAGGACTTCACTTACGCGCACGGGGTTTTGGACCTGTAAGAACTCACTTCCAGCTCCCCAGAGATGTCCATCCACATGGTATCTACACACTGGTGTTGGAAGACCAGCCGCCTGTCAGGCCCTTTTCATCTAGTTCTTCAGACAGGCAACGCCTGTCATCCATGCCCGTCATTTCTACGCAGATTAAGCCCACTGGGTGTCATTACTCATGAAACCACTCTTTCTCAGGGAAAATGGTTTTAAAGTACAAAGGTAATTTGAGCTTGTGAGATCCAAGCTAGATTTTAAATAAGTTAGTTTTTTTTTTTTTTAAAGATTATTCCATTTGCTTTATTTGGCGGCGGGGGGAGGTGGGAGTTGGGGACAGAGGTAATTAGGTTTATTTATATTTATTTATTTTTTAATGGAGGTACTGGGGCTATACTCTCCCCACCTCCAATTATAGTTTTAATAAAGAAATTGAGAAAGTCCTGTCTAACTTGGCTGCCCTTACTGGTGACGTTTGAGTTCTCCAGCAATCTCACGTCCAAAAAGCAAGCCATTACTTTGACTGTATGAAGCTTTGTCACAACCCCACCCAGAGACCCCGAACAGCTCAAGGGCAGTACACTCATCCTCATCCAGACTCCTTGTGGCCTCTTTAAAGATCATCAAACAATTTTGGAGAAACAGCATCGACATTTCTATTTTACTGTTAACTCCATTCTCCATTCTCATCTCATTGCAGCTACAAATGAGAGAAGAGCTTCACAGCAGGCTGATGTTTTAACATCTTCTCTATGGCCAGCAACAGCGACAGCCGTCCAGCAAGTGCGTGTCTGAGGCTCTCCCCATCTCTCTCAAGTAAAAAAAATCTCCATAAGCGCTTCCGCACGTTTTGAGCAAACTGACAAGTGACCAAAACCTTTCATTATGAAAGCCTGATTGTCACAGGTAAGCAAATCACACCCCTTTGCAGCAGTGCTGGGGACAAGGTATGTGGGAGACCTAGCAGGTAAGATTATTGACTAAATGAAATCTGCCAAACTAACTGTACTGTCTGCCAAATGTGCAGATAAACGAGCGAAGTCTGGATTGTATTTGGACAAGAGAACAATCATCTTTTGTTTGTTGTCTGCAGTTTCATTAACATCTTCATCATAGAAATCAAGATGATGATTTGAAGTTACAGTTTTCAAGTCGAAGTACCTAAAAGCTGGGGAGATGGTTTTGTTGCCAGGATTTGATGCACCACATGCTAGGAAGCTCCCTGACTGCTGGGAAGATGTGACAGTCAGCTTCACCCCGTAAAGTACCAACACACTCGTCACCAAAATGGCCCATCCGCAGGACTTAGTTGCAGCCTTGGAGTCAGGAAATGTAACCTTCTCAGTTCACGGAGCCATTGAGGGACCGACATGGTGATGGTGTTCGTTCAAAGGCATGCCGGGGCCAATGTAGCAGCTGCTATTTCGGACTAAGCGCTGGCATCTCTTTGGAGGGCACACAAAACTTCTGATTGATTTAGAAGGATGTGCCTGTCTCATCCCAGACTCGTGCGGTTCCATCTGCGATGCGAGCTCACACCCCCCTCCCTCCACACTGGGCTGCACGCTCCGCCTCGGCTGTCTGCCTCCCTAACCCAGCTGCAAGTGTCCTCCCACCTGCCATTCAGCCCTTTGTTTTTTAGTGACGTCAGGGTCACGCTGGTGCTGGTGTTCTCATCGTTCTCACTGTCAGTATCTGAGCTCTTAGAAAATTTGGTCACGATACTCACAATGTGAAAAATGAAACCTGCGCTCTCTTTGGACACAAAGCACAACAATTAAGCCTCAGGCAGAGTCAAAGGCAGACTCCGTCAGGGCCCAGAGGCAGCGTGCTGAGCCCCACCCCTCGGAGGGATGCAACACTGAGAGCCACAGGCATGGCTGCCAGCATTCATGGTTGGGGAAATACAGCGATGGCAACCATGGGAAGAGGGGAGTCTCTGCCATTCTCCTGCCCTCCGTTCTGTCTTCGGGGTTGCTATATGGGTCTTATATTTTTCTGCTCAACCTATTGCCAAAACCCAGGACTTTGTGTGTCCTGGGAAGTCATCTCCTGGGACAAAGGGCTTTTGATACTAAAACCCCAATGATCGGTGCCCCCAGGGAAAGGCAGTTGTGATGGGAGGTGCTGGCTGCCCAAGAGGAGAGGGAGAAGGTGGTGGAACAGCAGGCGAGGAGTGCAGTCCCCACACTTCTCAGTCATGTGATGGGGGAAAGGCCCATCCTGGTACTCCCAGGAGGCAGGCCAAAAGACCTCACCCAAAGGCTGCCAGAGGATGAAACACGTGTGGTGTCCAGCATGGCGCAGCCCACCATCAAGGTCTGGCACAAAGGGTGATTCGGAAGCCACATCAGGAACCGAACCAGCAGAACAAACAGAGCAGCCCTAAATGCCCAAGCCATCCTTGGGGTCACAAGTATCTGGCTCTGCAGTCCACAGGATAATTGGTTTGGTCACACGACAGCCTCCTTTCCAGACACTGAGCTCCTTGAGGGCAAGGCCCCCACCCTGCGAGAAAGGGTTGTCTGTGGGTCAGACCGAGAGCTCCCAGCCAGGAGAGGGAGACAGGCTGCAGCTGTACAAAAGTCCCACCCAACACAGGACGCGGGAACACACGAGCAACTGGGTGCACAGGAATCAGAAAAAGTGGAGTGAGCTACACCACCATTGGGCGTTAGAACTTTGGGAGGCCGAGAAGGGAAGGCATGCCTCCTAGATGAGGGACGGGCATGAGAGGAGGCAGAGGGCTCCCAGAGGCACAGGGCAGGCAGGTCCCCGGGGACCTCCACTCGTAGCTCCATAGCCAAGGAAACAGACCAGAGACGGTGAGGGATGGCCCAGGAGCACAGCCAGTCAGCCGAGCAGGGACCAGCCCAGACCCACCCGCAGCCGGTGCTCTTCCTCACCAACACCCCCGGGGCCGGGGGGGGGGGGTCCCCAAGTGAGGCTAGGTGCCTGCCTCTGACCAGAGGGGTGGGAATCACTCCACCTCCTTCTCTCCCGCCCCCTGCCAGCTATGAAATGGGAACCAAGTTGCCCAAGAGTTAATCACTTTTCTGACAGTTTATTTTATTCATCTTTGGTAACAAATGGCTGAAATCAATTAAACTTGCTTTCCCCTCAGCTGATGAAGTTAATTATGATTTGTTATGGTATCTGATATGTAAATTATTAGAAAGCAGACTTACGTTGGACCGGCTGCCTCCAGGCGGCACCGGATTAATCATTGTGTAGATGTTGTCACTGGAATTTGCTGAATCTGTAGAACAGTGGAAACCCGCAAGTCGGGGTGATTAATTCATTTCTTAATTAAAACAAACTCATGGCACTTGAACTCATTCTTCTGTATTTTATCACCTAAAATTTCCTCTAAGTACCACCATTTTCTGGTTAATTTGTATTTAATGAAGATTCACAAAGTTTTTAATCACAGAAAATTCAGCTGGGGTTTCAGGGTGCCTGGACAGCAGCGTGGACACAGCAAAGGGGATTTATTGGTTCAAATTCTCGTCTCCCCAACCCCAAACCAAATCTGGTCCCCAGACGCTGCCTGGGACAACGCTGGGGCAGCCAGACCACCACCTGTGCTCTCCTCCAACCCACCCAGCAGTTTTAATCAAATCGGGAAAGAGAAACACCACAAATTACCCAGGGGCCACCCTGCCAAGCTGATGGGGCAGGAGGAAGAGGCAGGGATGGGGCTGGAGACGCATTAACATATGGAGTGGTTTAATGTGACCTAGTCTGAATGTAGGTCATGCAGCTCATAAAAATGCAGCAGCAGAAAGAGGGAGCCGGAGAGGGAGCCAGAGTATCACGGTCGCAGCCAGCTCCACCCCTGCAGCTGAGCAGCCTCCCTGTTATGGGGAGCTGAGGAGGGGGAGGGAGAGAGGGACCCCTGTCTCCCCAATTAGCCAGGAAAGTCTCCTTAGGAAATCAGCTAACATGTTTATAGCAGGAGCAGGCACCGTATTTCTTGGGCAGGAATCCAACCACCCCTCACTTGTTATTTCTGGGGCGAGTCAAGACTTTATGTTGGATTCCTTCTAGTTGGTGGTATGCTATTCTTAGCTGGGAAAGAAACACAATTGTGATGCTGTCTGTGTGTGTATGCGTGCACACACCCATGTGTGTGCACACATGCCATCTTCTGATTAAAGAAAAGGGGAGGAGGGATCTCTGATACAGAGGAGCAGAAGCCAAGAGCCCTGGACATTCCAGAGGCACCATGCTGTAGAGTCCTAGCCCCAGGATGCCAGAAACCAAAAGCCCCCTTTCAGTAATCTAGAGAAATGACAACCAGACCAGGATTCTCTCTGACCAGTGGAAGCTGAGAATGGTGAGGCCCCTCATTCCCCATCTTGTTTGGCCCTGCCCTTTAACCGGAGATGAGGAGTGACCCAGCTGAGGCCACATGGCAGGCTGGTGGCACCAGAGGCCTCATGCCTCCTAAATCCCTGAATCCAAGATGCCAGGTGGGAGACACACTGCCCAGGAAGAGTGGCTGCCAAGCCCTGACTCCGCACCTGGGCCCCTCCAGGACTCCCTGCTCCCCCAGCAGCACCCGCTATCCCAGCCCTCTTACCTGCAGGACTAGGCATGATAGGTGTTCCTGGGGGGCCGCCACCACCAGGGGGTCCCTGAAGGTGAGATAAAAACTGACATCAGAAACCAACAGTAACGACAAACATGGGGAGAGGTCACAGAGCTCCAGCCACGTCAGAAGCCAGTACTCACCCAGGGCCCAGACCAGCATTCAGCTCTTGCTAAACCGCCAGTGTTCATGCAGGGCCCAGGTGTTTAAGGCTTGGGGGACGTGGAGGCCCCCTTTCCTTTCTTTAAACCAAGAGGCAGCTGTGGGCATGCACATGTGCTCACAAGCATGACAACTGATGGAACCAGGGCCTGTGGTGGAAGCCAACAGGCTACTGGGGGGTCAGTCCCCCACATAGGGATCCCAACTCTGGGTCTTGTTTGGAGACTTCTGGGCCCCCAGAAGGTACCTGAACACTGACAGCAAGTTCTAGCACAATTTGGAATCTGTGCTCAGATTGGGTTTTGAAAAGAAAGAGATGGAGGCCCCAAGCAGCTCTCTTGAACACTCAGGTACACGGGGCTGGACCCACGGTGCCCCAGACCCGCACACACTTACCACGTAGGTACCGGGTGATGAGGAGGAGTATGGAATCTAGAAACAAGAGGTGGGGAAGCCACGTATCAGAAACCCCACCTCCAACAGGCATGCCCTTTGCCTTCCAAATCCTCCTGGGGACACAACCCCACCCTTGATGGGAAAGACACTGAGCCACCTGGAGAGTGTTCCTAGGAAGGTCAGGGATATGAACAAAGTCCAGTTCCTATACTGAACTGATTCCAAGAGCCTTGGCAGGGAGCCTTAGGGGCCTATGGGCACAGAAGACCCTCCTGTTCGAGGACAGGAAAGTGAGAGCTTGGCCCCAAGCCCCGGCCTCCCACCCAGAACTGTGTGCGCTGAGCCCCTTCCCAGATCTTTCACTGGAGTGCTGGAAGCCAGGCCTGCCGGGAAGAGATCGGCAGGAGCTCAACGTGGACGGTGCTCCGAGCGCGGCTCCCAGCTCACCCCTAAGCTTCTGCAGAGCAGACGGCAGAGCCCCTGATGGCCCCAAGTCTCCCCTGACAGGTAGGCTTCTCCTTGGAGGCATCAGGCAGAATCTTGCTGCCTTCCACTCCCCATGACATGGCCAAACTGGGGACGGGAACCACCCTGTACCCTAGAACCCCATCTCTAGCAAACAGCAACCCCCAACCTGGGTACTCACTGAGTTAGCACTGTTAGGATTGGGCCAGGGTCTGCCAGCTCCCGGGCCCCTGAGAGAGGGAGAGAGAGATGGGGACAATGAAAAAGGTGCCATAACCACTAAGGGGGTTGTGCCAGGGGCAGAACAAGAGGGCTGAAACCACTGATAAGGACAGTCCTAGGGCTGTTCTGGGTAATAACGCATAGTTCCATGCGCAGAAATCTACAAACTCCTGCAAATTATATATAAAACTTGTGAAGAATAATCACATTTCCTCCGCATGTGCATTTTCCTAAGAAGGGAACACACAGATTCTTACAGGGATCCACCATCACAAAGGGGCTAAATCACTGAAACACTGGAACAGTGATCAACGTACAGAGGTTCAAATCTTGACCCTGCCACTTAGCGCTGCGTGAGGCTCTCTGTGCCTCAGTTACTTCATCTGTCCATGGGGGATAATAAGCACCTCACCAGGGTTATTATGAAGATTTGGTGAGTGAATCCCTGCAGCAAGCTCGGAATTGTGCCTGGCACGGATAAGCACTACATGAGGCATGAGAGGTCTCATCACCAGTGTGGCGTGGACTCTGAGCCACCAACAGGGTCGTTTTTGCCTTACATGTTAATCCCGGGCATGGCGGGGCCGAGGGAGTTGGGTGGTGGTCTCATGCCGCTGCCGTAACTCTGCAACGATAACCAAGGGTCAGTCTATGAGAAGGAGAAGGGGAACCAGAGAGAGGAGGAGGGAGGAAAAACAAACAGAACATAAGCAAGAGGGTTAGTCTGTGAAAAGAATCTGATGAAAAAGTAATACATTCATTAAGAAAAATTGGGGGGGGGGGGTGAGAACCAATGACAGGACCATGATGATAAGCCAGCACAGAGGGACAGTCACAGCTTTAAATGCATCTTCAGGGGCTGCAGGATGGGTCTCTCAAAATCATAGGGGCTCCAGCATGGCGCTCATGATGCACCTGCACCTTGGCCTCAGGCAGGAAAGGGGAACAGGCTCCGTAACAGAACCGGCTCGTGACTACCACCCACCTTAGAAACTCTGGGGAAGAAGGAACTGCCGGCAGGTTGCAGGCAGGGGTTGGGTCTGAATGTGGAAGGGGTCCAGCATGTACAGAGCCCACCCCGCTCCAGGTCTGGGTTATCCCCCAAACCCACCCCAGGGTCAAGTCATTTGATTCACGTGGGGCCCTCACCAGGCACACTGATGGAGGAGGAGGAGGAGGAAAGCTCACTCTCTGCTCAGGGGAAGCACCCTTCTGTTTAAGATAAGAGTCTACACAGAGCTTGGAAACTTGCAAGAGTCCCAGCTCAGCTCGATACAACCCACCAAGGCAGTGGGGTGGGTCACAAGAGCACCTGGACCAGGCATTCTTTTCACCTGGCTCATCTCCTGTTGCTGCTGCTCGTGGACTCCCCTCTTCCAGAGGTATTTTCTTTACAGGGATAAATCTTCCCTTCTGCACTCAGCAGACTCCTACATATCTTCCAATACCCAACTCAAACAGTACCTCCTCTGCGAAGCCTTCTCTGCCCACCCCCTGGGGTTAACTGCTCCATCACAACTACTTCCATAGTGCCTTATAATGTCCTCTCCCCACAGCCTGGAACACACTGGCTTATGATTGTGGCCACATGTCCATCTCTTCCACTGGGCTCTGAGTACCTCTGGAAGGTGGGAGGTCTATCTAAATGATCTTCATAGCCCGTGTCACCCCACACACAAGCCGGCAAAGACTGGGTGCTGAATTATCAACGAAGGAGTGAAGAAGTGAATGAAAAGTAAAACAAGCCTGGTTGTAGCTTGAGCTTCACTTCACCTTTGTAGGAGAATCTGAAAGGAGCAGGTTGGTGGAATTTTAATGCAAAGGAACAATCAGCATTAGCTGTTTTTTACTGAACACATAACACATTTTGCATAGTCTCTGGTTTGAACCTTGTAACAATGCCATAAAGCTAGTATTATTCCCATTGTACAGAAGAGGAGACTGAGGGTCTGAGAGGAGAAAGATTTTCCCAAGGTCACAGTCAGCGAATGCCTCAGCTGGGGTTTAAACCTAGATCTGTGAGCCTCAGGGTCTGCACACACTACACCACACATGTGGGCGGCAGGGAGGAGGTGGGAGGAGGCAGATGGGAGAGGGGACACACAGGAGGCTCAACAGCCAGAAGTGACAAACTCAGAGCCACCATCAGGCTGGTGGCAGGTCCTTCAGCCAGGGGCCACCTCTTCTGCTTGGTCACCCAGAAAGGGGCTTGGAGTCTAGAAGATGCCCAGATGGCGTGGACAACAACAGCAGAGCACCAGGCTGGCTGGCAAAGAGCAAGGCCCGGAGTGGGGGGAGGCAGGGGAGGGCGGCCTTGGAGGGCTCCTCAGGGAGCTGGCACGTGTGGAAACGTCCCCCGTGCCTGCTCAGGGCCGAGTCCCTGGGCCGGAAGACGTGCATCTGCCCTCATGGAAACAGTGGCAGGCTCTGGGGATGTGCGAGGCCAGGCCCTCTCTATAGATGGATGCCTTGGGTGGTGAGCAGAGCCCCAGATCTGAGGTCAGAACACAGAGAGCTTGCCCCGGCTCAGCCACTGCTGGTGACAGGGCAGACCACACAGCAGTGCTTACTCCATGTCAGGCTGTGGTATGGGCTTTGTATCATCTACATTTAACCACCACAACACCCCCATTACTATACCCACTTTAAAGATTAAAACACTGAGGCTCAGAAGCTATGCACACGGTTTCAGAGCTGCAACCCCTCTGCTTTGCTACCTTGTCCATGAAACAGGGACAAAGAGCCCCGAGTCTTAAGGGCCTGTGTGAGGATCAAGTGAAATGATGGCTCTGAAGCACTGTCAGCCCACGAAGGTGTGTACCAACGTGGGATGTTATCAGGGTGGACACCAAAGCCCTTAATGCTGCCTTGACTATCACAGAACCTCAGGTCTTAAAGGGCCCTTTCTAAGCCCACGTGCAGTTACTAAATCCCCTGTACAAACCTCAGCCTCACTTCCGCTCTTCCCGAACAGGAAGCTCTCCACCTCCCCGAGCAGCCCACTCCCGGCCAATCAGAAAGGTCTTCCAGATACAGAATGAGATCTCTTTCAGGGGTTGCAGCTGCATCCGGCTACCTCTCACACCCAGGAGAGGCCAGGGTGGAAGGCTGGCCTGGGGGCTGGCGGGAGCCTAGGATGCGGCAGCACACAGAGTGGGGTGGGGAGCAGACATGCAGGGTGCTCGCCCCTGAAAGACGTCTGGGCATGCAGACCCTCGGGGGAGGCTTCGGGTGCACCATCTGTTGTCCCTAACCCTACCCCACCCTTGGGAGCCTGCCCACAGCCAGCACGGCCATTCCCCAAGAGGCAGCAGGACCACCAGATCCTCCCCACTGCAGTGACCCAGATTCCAAGGGCCACTCACATGTCTCCACTTCATAGATCAAGCTAGAGGCCCAGAGAGGCCAAAGACTTGCCCAAGGCCACACAGTAAATCAGGGGTGAAAGTAGGATTGAAAGGTTTCAGAGGGAAGTTTTCAAATCAGAGACAGCAGCCTTTTCAGAGGACAGGAGGGCTTGGAAGCATGCTTCACAGACTCAGCAGAAATGGTTGTCTCTTCTCCCAGCGCCTGCCTGCCCACAGCACTGGGTTCTGGGCTGTGACCACAGCCAGACTCTCCCCCTTCCTCTGCTGTCAGCACTGCCCTGCAGTGACGGGGCAGTTAGAGACACGGGAGGAGTTCTCAGTGCAGCCCTGGGGCCAGCCACATCCAGGGGTGTGTGTGTCTATCTTCCCACACCCCTACCGTGTCCTGACTTGCCCAACACCCTGGGCAGAGGAGTCTGATTCATAGTCAGGAGCTATAAAGGGTCAGGCTCACACTCTCGGTCTCAGTTCCATGTTCTGGGCAGGTTCTGTGGTGACGTGGGAAAGCACAGCACAGCCGGCAGGGGCTGAGGCCTCCCTCTGCTCCCTGGAAACCCCTCAACACAGGGGCTCCTTCGCAATGCTGCCTGGGCCCAGAAGATCAGTCTTTAGGGTGGGTCTGTCAAAGGGGACTCCAAGCTGTCGGGTAGGGGACTAGCCACATGGCAGCCTGGGCAGTCCCACCGGGAGGCCTTTGAAGGGCCACCATGGGAAGGGCCTCAAGTGGCCCCATTCTGTCCTCACCCAGGCCCTGGTGCTCTGGCCAGGCTCACGATCCATTTCCTTCTGGGGCCTCTGCTCAGGGGCACTGAGCTTGGACTGTCCTGGATCAGCGGGGGGAGGTGGTTTCTTCTGACGGCACAGGACTGTCTAGAGATTGTGGGTTCACCCTTCACCAGACGTTCTCAAATGCAGATAAGCCAGGGCAGCACCGGATCCCAGGCCAGGCTGGCTCCCCCACAACCAGAATGGCAGAAGCGCGGGACACGGCATCTGCAGGGTCTGTTGGGTTGCAGCCCCTGCACGCGGTGTGTTCTTGCCGCGTGAGCCTGAGGAGCCTGGGCAGTTTCAGCCTCATCCTAACAGGATTCGCTTTTGAAAAACTTAACCAAAAGTTTCCACCTGACACGGGCATATGCATGATTCTTTAAGGAGAGGACACAATTAAGTGGGTCTATTGCCTCCTTTTCAGCACTGGCCATTTCACCAGAACAGAGTAATACCCACCTCAGGCACTGAGGGTTCCTTTGTGACTCTGAAAAGAACTGCTGGATCCTTTGTGACATTGAGGCTAAAATGCAACACAACCTCAAAAACTACGATGTCACTCCATTCGGTTTTGAAATCAAGTAGCCCCAAGACCACACTGCAACTATTCTTTGTTCAGAAAGTTCCAGAGTGGGCCCACTATTAGCAATCTTATTCCCCACTTATTTGCAATAACAGGCGGAAGGTTCCTACCTCTGTGTCTTGTCTCAGCACAGCACTGAGCACGCAGTTGTGCTTACTGAAGACTGCCTGAAGGGGCTTGGTCACCTTTCCTAATGGCCCAGGCACAGTAGGGACAGGGCTCCCCCTGAGCCCAGGTTCTAGGGAGGGGATGGGATCCGTGGAACACCCTACAGTGCCTGGTGCTGAGGTCTGTGTCTCACAGCCACTGTTTTTTGCAGCCCCACCGTGAGCCCTATGAGGTCATCACCCAGTCACCTATCTTGCAGATGCAGGACGGGAGGCCAAATGTGGCTGAGCCGTGGCCAGAACAGTTTCCCAGCACTCTAAGCTCATCCTTCTCCTGTCCACTGGGAGTGACCAGGGCAGCACCCTCAGTGGACAGAGAGAAAGAGCTGGGGGTGGGGGGTAGGGGGAGCCTGAAGGTCCAAAACTTCTAGGCTCTGCAATGCCTACTCCCTGGCTGACCCCAGAACCTGTGATCCATCCCACACCCCAATCCTGCTCAGGCCCAGGCTCACTCAAGGCAAGGCCTTTCTGCCCCCGGTGAGGGGCTGATGCAGGCATCTGGACTGCTCTGAAGATCTGGCTCTGCAATTTAATACTGCACCCTACCCAGAGGGGTATAGGTGGCATGGGAAAAGCACTTTAGGAATGAACCAAAAACACTAATTACAAAAACCCCTACGTTCACTGCAGCATTTCCCACAATAGCCAAGATATGGGAATAACCTAAGTGTCCATCAATAGATGAATGGATGAAGAAAATGTGGTGTACGTGTACACACACACACACACACACACACACACAGAGGAATATTGCTCAGCCATAAAAAAGAAGGAATCATGTTGTTTGTGACAAGATGAATGGGCCTTGAGGGTATTCTGCTAAGTGAAATAAGTGAAATAAAGACGGACAAATACTGTGTAATTTTCACCCATATGTGGAACCTAAAGAATTAAACAAATGAACAAACCTAAGAAAACAGAAACAGTTACAGAGAACAAACAGGTGGTTGCCAAAGGGGAGGAGGTTGGGAGAAGAGAGAAACAGGTGAAGAGATCAAGAGGTAGAAACTTCCATTTGCAAAATAAATGAGTCACAGGTATGAAACGTACAGTGCGGGGAACACAGTCAATGACTATGTAATATCTTTGGTGACACATCATAACAACTAGACATACTGTGGTGATCATTTTGAAATGTACAGAAATATCCAATCACTGTGTTGTGTAACAGAAACTAACATACTGTCGTAGGTCAATTATACTTCAAAAACAAACAAACTCATGGAAAAGGAGATCAGATTTGTGGTTACCAGAGGTGGCCAGTGGGGAGAGGGGTGCAGGGGGCTGGAGGATTAGAGGAAAGGAGTCAAAAGGTAAACTTCCAATCACAAGATGAGTAAGTACTAGGGACATAACGTACAGCGTGATAAATATGATTAACACTGCTGTGTGTTGAATACGAAAGCTGTTAAAGAGAGTAAATCCTAAGAGTTCTCATCACAGGGAAAAAAAATTTTTCTATTTCACTAATTTTGTATCTGTATGAGAGGATGTATGCTCACTAAAACTTACTTGGGTAATCATTTCAGTATGTTTGTAAGTCAAACCATTATGCTGTACACCCTAAACTTACAAAGTGTTGTATGTCAATTATATCTCAATAAAACTGGGTTGGGGGGGGGCAGGAGAGATGCTTTCAGAGCCCTTGAGGCTGACAGGGGTGGGGAGGGCCAGCTGGCCTCACCCCCAGGCTAGCCTCTCCTGCCTCTCAGGGCTTGTGAGAGAGCTCCACCCTTGTGCCTACTGGGGAGGCCACACTCGGCCCAGGAGGCCCTTTCCCACAAGATCTCAGCCTTCAGGACTCCCACATCTTTAAAATGTGCCACGAGGGTGTGCCAGACTGCTGGTCAGGGACATGGACATGACTCGACTCCTGCTAAGCCAGAAGGAAGTCATAAACTTCCGGAACACACTGCTCTCAGTCCGTCTGATAATATCCATTCCCAGCTTCTGGAACCTCAGTATTACTACAGGCTTAACAAGCTGTTAATGGCCTTTGCCAGAAAAAAGAAACTTGAAGCAATCACCAAACCCAAGCAGCTCGAGTCCTGAACATTGATTTTAAGCCCCCGAGTTGGAAAACACAAACTGCTTACTAAGAGGCCACTCTGTGCCAAGCATCAGCCAAGAACTCGAGCCTCCTCCTTTCAGCAACCCTGGCAGATACTGGTCTTCTTCCCATGTTACAGATGAAGCTGCTAAGTCTCTAAGAATCCAGAGGGGTGGGTGGTGAAGTCTTCCATCATCCTGTATCTCCCAGACTCCCCAGGGCATTCTGGAAGCCCAAGGCCACCACTGATTTCTACTCTAAGAGTATCTCTAGTGTGCAGCCGAGGAATCTGAAAGTTTCTGACTCAGGAAAGGGAACAGTGCTTTCAGCCCCTGTTGTCCCTCCCCCAGGTTCCTGCAGAGGTCAGCTCAAGCCAGCCGCCTGGCAGGAAGGGGCCACTCCGGTGGCTTAAAAGGAGCTGGTGAAAACACAAGCTTTGGGGGATTTGAGGAAAGAAAAGAAAACAAGAAAACTGGAGCTGCAATTGCTGTGGGCTTGCTTCCTTTTAGGATTATGGGGCCAACAAAAGACAAGGACCTCCCTAAAATCTTTCAACACCACAGATGTTGCAGCCATCACCGAGAAGAAAGCAGTGGGCTGGTTGTGCTGTAAACATAATTCCGACAGAGCGGAGGACTGTGGGGTGTGGGCAGACACCTCTTCCTACAAAAGGGAAGCATGCCTGTGTGAGCAGGGCACTGCTCCACCCCCCGGGAACCGGAAACCTGTGCAGGGCCCAGAGAATCCAAACACCCTCAAGCAGGGGTGGGAGAGACAAGCAGGCTTCCAGGCGGGGCAGAAAAGAAGGGAAGGAACACCCTGGAACAAAATCCTCCCACTCTCACTGTGAAATGTCCCTCTCCGTATTCAGACTTCTGGCTTCTTCTAGACAGTCAGGTTCTAGAGAATTCCCAAGGAGAGCAGAGCATGGCAAACTCGCCACAGCTACTGCAGGACACGGAGCCACGTTCACACACTCAGAAGAGTGGCAGCCAACTGCGAGAAGGTTCGAGAACAGGAGCGGCCTGTCAGACCCGTGCCCAGTGGTCTGGCGGGACTCGGGACCTGTGGGGTACGGAGCTGGGTCGCAAGGAGCCAGCACTGTGTTGGAATTGTAACGAGGGAGACAGAGCACTTCAGAGAGTTTCTCCCAGAGGCTCTCCTGAACTGTCCGTTTTGGCAGTGGAGCCCCTCTGGTCAGAAGAAATCTTAGGCAGAAGCCTGGTACACGAAAACGGCAAATGCCAGGCCGCCTCTTGGCTGGGGTGGTACCACTGAGAATCACCTCTCACCGGACAGGTGGGGTCACCGGGGCTTACTGGGGCCCACAGAGGTCAAAGTGATTTGTCCAAGGTCAGACAAACAGTAAGTTGCAGACAGAATAGTGTAATATCCTGCCTTTGGGTCACAACAAACTGACCAATAAGCCAACTCAAGTCACCCCCACCACCCAGGTGGGAGGAAGCTCTGGGGACTCATATCACTGCTCGGGCACTCAGACCCCTGCCTTCCAAATTCCTCAAATCCTCCCCACGGAAGGCTCCCAGATGCCCCTCTTCCCCAGCTCCTTGGGTGTGTGTGGGGGTCCCCTCGACTCTGCCTGCTGCGGGGCTGCTCCTGGCTGTGTGTGGGGCCATCCATGGGCAGAAAGGGCAGCTACAGCCATGGTCATGCCTTCTCCCCTCACTTCTGTGAGCTGCACAATGAGGAAAGACTGACAGACTTGGAAAGAGGAGAGAAAGCGGGTGCACACAGATGGCCAGGGAGACAGACAGACAGGCAGGCAGGCAGGCAGTCAGTTACCTGTGGGCCGGGCCCCATGGGCCCCATGCCTCGGGGAGGGTTCATTCTCTGCATTGATCCTCCCATGTTGGGATGCCCTGCATGAGAGAGGGGTGAGTGGCAGGAGGCGGAGGCAAACAGTAGGGGAGGAGGAGCCCTCCCCAACATCCCCCGCCCTGGCAGCCCGCCCTGCCCTCTCCACCTTGTTGTCGCGTGGGGTCCATGGAATTGGGCAACAGTGGCTGTGTCCCAGGAACTCCTCCCGGAGGCTGAAAGAGACGTAAGACATGAGCTGAGTGGCTGCTTCCTGGAGCTGGGGGATAGAAGGGGATGCACCTGCCTGCCCAGCTCCCCATCTGACCATTTAGGGTCACTTTGGGCTTCCCCAGAGACCACTCTCGTTGCCTGTTGGCTGGGGGGACCGAGGGAGTGGCTTAGCAATCAGCCCCAGCTGGCGTGGGTCAGCATGGGTGCTTCACCAGAGGGAGAGGAACCATCGCCCAGCACTGCTGTCTCCATGGGTCTGAGTACCTGCCGGAGCCATTGCGGCAGAACAGGAGGAACACTCAGGACCCGATTCCCTGTCTTCTTCCACCATGTGAAATGCCACCTTCTGACAGGGGTGAAGGAGAAGGCCTCTAGGAGAGGGTGAGCAGGACACTGAATGAGAACCTGCCCCCTAAAGCCTGATACAAGTGTGCACGCTGGTGGGATTACTACAGAGAAGGTGAGGACTGGGTGCCAGGGGTTTCCAGCGTGAATGTTTGGCATACCCACTATGAAAACCCATTAAAAGTGATCTGTTTGAGACTGAAGTTATTTCAGCTGCAATATGAAAAGAGAAAAGTACAGCTAGGGGCCGGGGGGATATTTGATTCTAGAACCCCATGCCTCAGGACTACGCACTGGCCCCTGGCTTGGAGAGGAAAGCCTTCCTGAAAGCTTGGCACCTGTGACAGGGACCCCCACCCTAACGCTGCCGAGGGGCCCCCAGCCCTGACTGTGCTGTGGGGATGGCTGAGTGGGGAGCTACTGACCCGACAGTGAACCCCAAATCACTTCTGGAATGAGGGGGTGAGAAATGGGGCGCAAGTTCTCACTGTCAGCATCAGACTGGTGTTTGTGTATGGGGTCGGGGTGCTCACGGGAGGGCCGCATAAGCCTGCGGTACTTGCTGTCCATGAAGCTGCATTTGGCATCTGCTGTTTCCCTCTGCCTGGGGCTGCTAAGAGCCCTGGGTCTCAGCTGCTTTGATTTCTTGATTTCTCCCAGCTCTGCACCCACCCCCGAGTTCCCAAGTTCTGAATCACTTGGCTGGTTTGCGTCTTCCCATTTTGGGGTTTGGGTTATTTCTCGAGCCTGGTGACAGGACTGAGACGACACAAGAAGACCTGCCACTGTGGCTGTCTGGTTTGGGGGCTCCCGGGATTTGAGATGCCAGGAGACTCCCCAGGTCTTGGAAGTCCCCCATCTAACTCTGCTGGAGCAGCCATGGGGGTCGGGAACTGCTTCCTCTCCAGGTAGCCCAGTGTTGACCACCAGTTCTGGCTGGAAGCTCCCCCTTGGGTTCCCCTAACCCTGCTGTGTATCAGGACTCAGAAGAGTAGGGCTGCCCAGAGATCCAGAAAGGGCCTGGGAGTACTTCCCTCCTTCTGTCATTGGGGTGATGCTGAGATGAGGCAGTCTGGGCCTCCTCCGCCAGGGAAGGAAGGTGTACAATGACCAAGGTAAAAGGGTCCACACTGAGAAGGCTGAAGCCCTCAGGTGTGAGACAGAAGAAAAATAAAGGCTCATATATGGGACTGCAAGCACATGCCATGCACACACCCTCGGGGCCTGCTGGGGACAGAGATACTCTGGAGCTGTCTCATGGGCTCCTGGAAGTAGGCCAGAGCCTCGCCTCCAGCACCGTGGGGCAGGCGCAGGAAGTGTCTGCCCAGGGAACAGACAAATCCCAGCAGCATCTGCACGGTCACTCAGCTGCCTGCCCAAGTCCGCGAGCTGGGCGGGGCAGAGGCTCCACTGGGACGTGATGTGAGGGCTGCCTGACAACCCGGGCTTCCAGCCCTCCTCTAAGCCCTGCTGAAGCCCATGTTCACCGCCTGTCCATCCACCCTTCCTTGGAACACAGCAGTGCTCTCTGTACAAGGCTCCAAACCTCTAGACAGGGAGGCAGGTGGGAGGATGGCCTTGCAAGACTTTAAGGCCAGGTCAACGACCCTTAGCTCCTTGTCCCCCCAAGTGCCCTTCTCATCGCCCTAACCCAGGAGGTGACGTGAGCCTGAGCTGCTTCTGCTTCCTCCTCCTGCCATGGGGAGGGCTGAGCTAACTCAAGAGGCAGAGAGGTTTCTGTTGGACCAATAGACCAAGTCAATTCCCAGGAAAAGGGCACATCCCCTCCTTGGGGGACAAAAATTTCTTGAGTTCACAAAAAATACTGGAAATCGCTGTAGATTTCCAATGGAAGGTGGGGGGTGGGCCAATTGATTTGTAATGCAAGGTACAGATGACAGATTTATTCTCCATTTGCTCTCTTGGGCACTTGCTCATGCTTAATTGATAAATAGTAACATACACGTTTCCTCTCATGTCCCTTAATTGCTGGAGGAAGGGCCACAATTATGATAAGCATCTGTTCTCTCCCTTGGGGCAGAGGCCAGTGGGGGCCAAGGAGAGCCCTGGATGGGCAGGAGGGAAAGCCGCTGCCGGGGTCCACACACGTGATGGCAGAGGAGGCCCACTTGGCAGCCCGTTAAAAACAGGCAGGGGCAGCACTTTTACAACCATGAAAGCTAACTGAACAGGGTGAGATGGAGAGGAAACAGCACTGGGCCGGGAGCTGGAGACTGACTCAAGCTCAGCTCCAATCATTGGGAGACTTGGGGAAGTCACCACTCCACTCTGACCCTCTGTTTCCTCATCTGTGATAAATCCTAGGGTTGCTCTTTGCTCAAAAAGCTGGGTCTCTAATTCTTGTCCCCAAATGTTTCCTTCATGTCAAAGAAATAGGAAAGAAAAGACTTCTGGAGGAAAAAAAAATCTTTTTTTAACTATTTTAAAACCAGTCCTCCGGTTATGAATGTCTCTCTAAAGTCCCTGTATCGTCTCACTCGGGGGCTTTCTTGCAGAGCCTTGAGAATGGAAGAAATCACATTCAGGTAACGCCAATCTAGCTGGTGACTTAACTCCCAGCTTCAAAGGCAACAAGGGCTGGATGCGCTGGCGTTGCTGTCAGATTTTTTGAAGGGTTTCTGCAAGGTCACTCTAAAAATTATGTATACAAAAATATTTGGGTATGAAAAGAAATTTCCCTGACGTTTCTCTAAAGTTTCTTTTACAAGTCTGTTTATCCTCAAAAGAAGATACTCATCTTTACCTCTGCAGCTCCCCTCCCGCCCCTGGATGTGCTGAACCAGGGAGGGCAGCTAGGGGCCGATTTCTCCAGACCACCTAGGATTGCCCCCCACACAATGGGCCAGCATAAGGCACACAACCCCCAGGCTGAAAAGCACTCCCTGTCAGCAGACCACTTTTCTAATTACATAAACAAATCCTTTCTTGTTTTGAGTTGGGTCTGCAACACTGGCAGACAGTGCTTAAAAACTCACAAATGTCCTTCTCGCTGCATCCGGGCCCCTGATCTAAGCATTCCTACGGGCCATTTCTCCCTTTAACAGCAGGATTATATTTACCAGCCTTGGCAATTCTCAAAAGCTTCCAGGAAAAAAAAAATGCACGTTGTCAATTAACTTCATTAAGGAGGAAGACCCTTTTCCAAGAAGGGACTGGAAGGGAGGGGCTGGGGCATTACCACCTTCTCTAGAATAGCGGAAACCCTGTATTCCCACCCTGCTGCTTCTGCTGTTGCCCTCTGAGCTCCAGAACTGCCCAAAGCCCAAGAGGAGAGGCAGGTGAAATACTGGGAGGGGCTGCACAGGGCACCAAGCAGACACAGGGCCCTCTCTGGGGACCTGCTTATAAGCTGCCTCCCATGTGAAATTTGTCCCTTCACCTCCCAATCCTTCTCCCATATTTTGATTTGAGTCAAAATCCAGCTGGGGTCAAGGGTGGCCGAGTGAGGGGAGAGAACATGAAAAGGTACAGTACCTGGTTTCCCATTCTGATCGGGGGCCGGGGGCCGCCTGCGTATCGCGGTGACATAAAAGGCTGCAATTACAGGGCATTAGTTCAATGACAGCCTGCAGTACTGCCCAGTGACAAACACAAACGCGCTCCACTTCACAAAGTCCAGTTTTGTTACAACTAGTGATCTTTTAAACTCTCTTCCTCCCAGCGGCCTCTTCCCTCCGGGGAAGGGAGTGATAGATGCATACAACGAATGTGATTCCCACAACTGTTGGCGGAGATGCCGGGCAATCTAGGTGGGGACTTGGTGCCGGGCAGCGGCTGGGATTTGGTACAGGTCACAAAGGGGAGCTACATCAATGTAGGTCAAAGGGGGAGACCCCTGCTCCTGGTAAGGGCAGGTGAAGAATCAGAAAGGGACTCATACAGAAAATTTCCAAGTGTGCAGACAAAGCTGGACACGAGCTCACACACGCGCACACACACGGAAACTGCCGACAAAACGGGTGGGGGAGGGGAGCCAGGGTTTGGGGGTGGGGAAGAGGGTACACAATGAAAACAGTGAGGGGACAGCGGGCGCCCTAACGTAATGCAGGGGAATGGGGAAGTAAGCTTTCTCAGCAGCAAGAGTGCACAAAGAAAAGGCCAGGGATGCAGCTCCGGTTACAAACAATGGTTAACCAAACTCAAAAACCAAACCAAAAGTGAGAGAGGAAAAAACAAAAACGCAAAGGCCGCTGGCAAGGTCACAGAAATAGTTTTCCTTTTCTTTCGGTTTCATATCCAAGGGGTGTGTGATGTCCAAGGAATGAAGGCTATCTTTAGGAGAAAAAAGATGTATTTGGGGGGGGGATCTCCTTGGTCAATAAAGCCTCAAAGCCAATGGCTAGAGCACATTTTGATTTTTGTTTTTCCTCTGCTGGCTCTGTCCTCCTGGTGCCCCACGCCCCCCGGCGGGCGGGCGAGCCACAGTGCGTTTACCTGACTGTGGGGTCCCATCATGCTGCTGGGATTGTGAGGTGGAGGCTGTGCGTGCGGCGAGGGCTGTGACCCCGGAGGACCCTGTGAGGCCAGACAGTAGAGGCAGGTTATAGATCACAGCACATGGAGAAGCGCAGGAGAAGCTTAAAAGAACAAAAATTAAACCAAAACGAAGGGTGGGCGGCGGGCGTGCGGGCGGCGGGCTCAGGTTGGCAGGGAGGTGCGAGCTGCTGCTTGGGTCGCCGGCTCAACGGTGTACAATGGAGGGGGGCGGGAGGGAGAGAAGCTGATAAACACATTCACAGGGGATTTACAGGCACGACAAATAAAATCAAGCTCCTTTGTAGAAGCACGCAGGAGCAGGCCGGCACAGTCTGCCATCGCAGCAGAGTTTGCCATGTTAAATACACTGGTTGAGCCAGGCTCAGGGCACGCAGTGATCACAGAAACCGGAGCCACCCTGCAGGGCGGCCAGGCACCACTTCTGGGGATGCAGGAGCCGGGAGACCTGCCTTCGAGGAGTGCCGGGTCTAGGCGGATGAACACAGGTCATGGGCCAGGACCTGGCAAGGACCCAGTGACCAATCTACATTGAGGAGGGGCCCTGATGGATGAACAGGAACATACAGGAAGAGCAAGGTGGTTCCAGACTGAACACATGGGTAATGAGAGGAGATGGTCACCGAGCCCCAACTCAGCAAAGTTCATTAATACACCTTCACTCGAAATCGGCCTATGAATGGGGGTTGGTTCTCATTCCTATTTCTACCGATGAGGAAACTGAGACTCAAGGGATGAGGGCACTTGGCCACACAACTGGAAGATGGCAGGGCCAGGAGGAGAATTCTGATGGGCCCAAGGCTCACCCTAAACCATGCAGCCCAGGAGCAGAGGGACAGGGCTGGAGGCCCCTGATGGCTGGATGGGTAGGGGCGGTGCTGGGCTCTCCACTTCAGCCAGTGGCGAGCCACCCTGTCCCAAGCTGACTCCTGAAGCCCTTGACTCCCCACACAAGAAATGGGAGGATGAATCCACTTAAACCATGGGGCTGGTCAGACCATGGGCTGCCAATCCATTAGTGGGTGGTGAAATCAATTTAGTGGGTTGCAACCACTATTTTTAAAAACCCAGAACAGAATAAAAATAAAACAGAAAAATAAAAGACAGCTTTCTGTTTCAAGGCAAATATTTTGCATTAATCTCTACTTCATTTATAAATATGTGTGTGTGTACTGGGTCACTGTGTCAAATATATTTTCTACTGTGGGTCACAGTCAAAAGCATGAAAATCCCATTTCAAAAGCACTCTGCTGCCCACTGGGGACAACTGGAGTGGGGCCCTGGTGCTGGTGATGAGGAGCCCGCCCTAATTCACTCTTTCCACCTGGGATTGTGCTGCTACCCCTGGAAGCAGAGAAAAAATTCAAAACAAGCATGGAGGACGAGTGTGCTTACATGACTTCTTTGAGATAGCCAAGCAGGATGTTCTTCCAGTCTCTCCCTCGAAGCCAGGCTGCGCAGCCTTCTGCCTGCTCAGGAAGCACAGCCCAGAGCCGGGAGCAGGCAGGAGGGTGGGCAGCAGCCGGCGGGCACAGAGATAGGGAGAGGTGTGCAGAGAAAGGCGAGGGGACAGGCCTTGAGTTTCTCAGCCAAGCGAGGGGCTGCACACTTCCGGAAAGCCCCGTGGAGCAGATGTTCCCCTACCTGCCACGCTACTAATTTCAACAAGTGTGTGTCTTTCTAGCGGCTGCCAGCAACGGCATGGTTTGTTACCATGAGCAATTTTCTTAATTAACAGACATTAATTAGCCATTTAGCAATTTTGCAAGCATTTGTTTAGCGGCTTTCCTAAACATGAATACCACTGTGATAATGGCACTGATTAGAGGGTCCCCTAATTAACAGTACAGGGAAGGAAAATTGAAATCACATAAATTAAAAAGAGAGGGGAAGTTAATGAAGGCGGGGCATACTTGCACCTGCAAGTCTTTTGTACCATGAAACTTGGGTGCAATGTAAACAAAATAAGATAATTTGAAGCCAACCTCTAAAAAAAGGAAAATGAAAAGAACGGAGGAAGAGAGTTCAAGGGTGAAGTCCAGTCTCCAAGAGGGGGCAAAAGGCCTCCTGTCGGGTCCTCCGCTCTTGGCAGGAAGGAGCACCTACTCCCTCCTAATCCTTCGCTGCCCTCCCTAGTAATGTGCATCGTCAGGGCGAGCAGCCTGGCTCGGGCAGGTCCCTCACACCAGTGCACCCTGTCAGCCAGAGGAGGTTAGGAGCGGCTGACTTGCTGACTGATCAGGGGAAAAGGAAGTAAAAACACCCACGGGGGCCTGAGTCAACAGCAGTCTTTGCGAAGGGCCAACACTCAAACTCAAGTCTTCCATTCCAAGCTGCCTCTCGGCCCTGCATTGCAGCTGCCTCAACCCCAAGGTTCACAGGGCAGGGATGGTGTGTGCACTTCACCTCTGTGCCTCCCTCAGAAGCTCCCTGCCGGACTCTGGTGACTGGGCCCTGATGAGTGGACATAGTACAAGGTGGCCTCAATGCAGCTGCCTCAAGACAAACAACGAGGAGTAATGAGGGAATGCAGCTGGTCAGAGAGACCCCAGCCCAGTCCCAGAAACTTCCTCGTCCTGCGGGGAGCTGTGGGGCGTGGGCTGGTAAGTCTAGAGAGGAGGCAGCAGCTCTGAAGTCTCCCCTCTGACTTGGAGCCGGGGTCACTGAGGACATGGGAACTCTGGCCCAGGTGAGCCAGTCATCCCAAGAGAAAAATCTGCCGCAAGCTGGATACAGGCAAAGGTACAGACAGCTGAGCATTTACCTTCCCAGGGCACCAAGCTCCTCTCCCAGGCCCACTCAGCTGCCCAGGCTCTGCTTATGTGTCTCCTAGCACGACCCCAGCACCACCGGGAACTCTACAGGCCAGAGGCTTTTCCTTCACAGAGCCAGGAGCCCACCTTTCCCCATGGGTCACCACATCCTCCCAAACCTCCGTCCTCTGTGTGTCTGCTGTCTCCACTCAGCCTGGAACTCTGTGTCACTATTTGTGTCTGAGTTCTGTCCCTGAGACTGGATGCAGCAGAGAGGGAGGGCCCTGTACACTTGGTTCATTCTTAGGAGCAGAGAATGGGGCTCCACATCAAGGAAATGTTTGCTTCTGTAAAGATGACAACAGACCTGCTGCCCATCCCCATGAGGAGGAATGGCATCTACCATCCTATGTTTCATTACACCACAAAAAAGTGCTCTTCTCTTTCCAGTCTGCACTCTCAACAACAGACTTACAGGTAGGCTTAGAAAAGACAAGACCTTTAGTCTTTTCAACTCGTTACCCACATGAGCAAAAGGCTATGTGGGAGGCAGACCAAAAAAATGGATCCTGTTTTAAGATTTTGACCTTTGTTGGGATGCTGGCTTTGCTTTTCTCTTCCCCAAACTCTGAACAGATCTGGCTGGCACATGGAAGATGGAGAGGGCAGGAGTCTTAAAGCTGATAACACTGGTGAGTGTACCCACACCAGACAACAGCCCCCTGCACACCCTGGTGGGGCCTTCCTGGCTTCTACTTGCTGAAAGCTTTGGAAGAACCCACAATAGGTCCATCTGGAAGCCTGCTTAGCCAGGATGAGCCTCTGGATCCAGGTCCATTTAGACTGTCTCCCCGCAACGGGCCTTGGAGGCTTTCCACCCTAGGTGCTGCCCCATCAACCCTCCCGACATGCCACAGAGGAGGCAGATGTGGGCAGACATCTGAGGTGCACAGAATATTAGGCTGAACCAGGCTGGAGTTCCCATTAGACGCTTGGGGAGAACCACACCTGCCTGGCATCAACTGTTGGTGGCCCTCACAGATCCTCAGTTCTTCCAACGTCCTTCATTTATAAGGGAGAAGAGAAGCCCAGGACAGAGGGGTGACTTGTCCAAGGCCACAGAGAACTAGCTGATGGCTGAACCACACCTCCTAACTCCAGCTCAGGGCTCTCTTTATGATCTCATATCCCCATCCATCGTAGACAAAAAAATAGGAGTTGGAAAGAACTAGGTTCAAATCCTGATTCTGCCACTGACTGCACTTCTCTCTCACCAGCGAAATGGGAACAATTACAGTAATGATAATGAAGCCGCACGTGCCACACGGTGCAGGTGGCCTTCACCTGCATTAGCGCACATCACCCTCAACTCCTCAGTGGGAGAAGCTATTAACTGCTTCATTTTATAGCCAAGAAACTGAGGCTCAGCAAGGTAAAGGCACTTGCCTAAGATGACGAAGCTACTAAGTGGTGGGTCCAAGCCCCCAAGTCTTGATTCTAGAGCCAGGGGGTCTTGGCTGGCCCACCATTCTGTAAGCCCACAAACAGCACTCCTGGAGGCTGGAGGATCTGTGGGTGCATCCAGCCACTCAGCCACATATATATCCTGGGTGCTGACCTCACACGTATCTGGCCAGCCCATGTGGGGGTCAGGGGAGCCGCAGAAGTGCATTAGATTCATCTTGGCCCCAGAAGCTCCCAGGCTAGCCAGGCAGAAGGATGAGGACACAGTGACAAACAGGCTGGCATGTCAGTGTAAACTGCCATGGGCTCCAGAGAAGGCGAGAGGTAAACCAAGGCCCAGGGTGGCCACAGGATGGGAGCCGACAGGGGGCTGCGATGAGAGCAGGGGTCACCTGATGGGTCAGAACTCTTCCCTTCGTCCGTGCTGCCCCCATGAGATGAGGGCCAGGAGACCTGTACCTAGGGGACACCCCAACTTGGGAAATCCCACCATGAATCTGGGAAACGAAGCAGGAGACCTGCCCACTTCCTGTCTGGGCCTCGTTCTGCCCCGGGCTGCCCCTTAATGGACTTGCCATTCTGCCTCAGACATTCCCAAGATCTCTGACCCCGCTCTTCCTTATTCTTTTTCCTGCCATGATAGCATTGGGTGGTGTTATATCCAGCAGCCTCCAAGAGCCACGTAGGCAGGGCCCTGGGAGGCCCTGCTGTGGGTGTGATGGAGGCAAACGCCAGCCCATTCCACTGAAACTCTGGGCCCTGGTGGTTTAGTGGAAGAGCCTTTGCCATCACTGACGTGGTGGGGAGCACAGTGTTCCCACAGCACAACAGATCTGAGGTCTCTGCAGAAAAGCATCTCAGAACTGTCGACAGGACCCACCTATGGTGATGTTGTGGTTAAGTCCCTGCACTTCCCCTAGAGCCACCTGAGAGACACATCTGTGCCTGATGGGGAAAGCTTCGACATTACACGGACCTGGCATCCATCCCAGTCCCTTCAGGACATGCTGTGAGTCCAATTTCCCATGAGGAAAACAAGGGATATTCTACAAGTATTGCAGGGAGGTGGTACAGCTGACAGTTGCTAGGCAAAGGTCCCCAGTCTCGTGCTCCATAGCCACTCACTGCCCATTCACAGGGAAAGCAGGAGCTAGACCTACCCTGCAGGATCACCCGCCTCAGCCTACTGAAAGCCCACACGTCCTTCGTGAAGCATGAGCAATTCTACCCAGCCAGGTGCTCTCCAAACGTAAGGCATCCTCTTTGGACATCCTGCTTTATCTGTGGGTGCCGCGTGGGCTCCTCCAGGGCAGTGACACGGTCCCCACATGGATGTCCAGGGCAGGGCCAAAGCAGGGTGGTGAAGCTCAGCCAGCAGGCGGACCCCAAGCCATGGTCAGCCAGTCCTGGGTGGGTACATCTAACACCTTTGGTTTCAAGGAACCAGGACAAAGAAACATTAATAACAACATGGTGTTCAAGTTGGTCCTCTAAGTGAAAGACTCTTGGGAGTAAGGAAGGACAGTGCCTTAAAATTAAAAAAAAAAAAAAAATCTATATTTGGGGGGGAAGAAAGGAATAACAGCTATGTGCTAAGTTTAATATTTCCAAAACTCACTGCTCCTTCACCAAATGCCACCCTACGCTCCCCAAAGCTGCCTTCAGCCTGCCTAGAAATCAGACTCTCAGAGAAACAGAGCTGAGTCCCAGGTTTTCTGGGTGCAGAGGTGGGCCTGGGAGAGCATGAACAAGGACCAGCTGTGCACTTGGCTGTAAAAGCCCACGGCACCAGGGCTGGAGCCCTGCCTGGTATTGCCAGGCCTGGGGAGGCTCGTCTGTAAGGCAGCGAGGAGTCCAGATTACATGCTCCTTATAGGAGAGCCTGAGAGTGCTCTGTGAACGGCTGAATGCTCCGTCACTACCATCTTGGCCAAATCTGCCTTTAGTAAGAAGGCCTTTGGGGTAAGGGGACTTGAAGTTTTGGGTTGCTAAGAGACAAAATGTTCCACACACCCTCCCAGCCCACCCGACTCCTGGGGACACTGGCCACTGGTCTGGCAAAGCTGCAGGGGTGAGTTTCATCGACTGGCAGCAGGAGATGGACGACTTGCATTACTGGCGGCCTGTGTAATCCGCCTGTTGGGCGTGTCACTGTAATTGAGTGAATATAAAATTACATTAATTATACACATGGTAACAGGCATGCGACAGACAATCCAATTTGCTCCTTGGACACGAATGCTGACGGAAAACGCCGTAAGCCCATTCTGGGGAGAGGGCCAAGGTGTGCCCGCGTGCCACTGACACCCCACATCCATCAACGCTGTCTGCCTCCACCCACAGCTCCCTGCGGCAGGAGGCTGACCACCTAGGGGGATGAGGGAAGGAGGCAGAGCTTTAAACTCCCCCTCCCTTTGACATGCAGCTCATCGCAGAAAAAGTTACTTCTTCACTTTGACCCCGGGAGCGAACTTGGCAGTGGCTTGGACAGTTGCCTTTCTCTCCTGCCTCTGTCTGTCCCCTCCAGGAGAGGCATCCTTCAGTGCGCAAATGTGAGCAGTACAGGCTGGAGGTGGAGCTGAAATTACCAACTCGGTCAGGGGTAGAGCGGACTGAGCTGGGCCACACCCAACAGTGGAGCTAGCGCCAGGGCAGCCCGGCCCCGAGAGTCCACGTCAGGGGCTGCCAGCTGCCTAGGAGAGGAGCCCTCAGCCATCATGACCCTCGTGGGCACCAGACAAGATAGGTGGGTCTGGCAAGTGGCATGGAGGAAGTAGGACAGTATGCAATGTGTCCTCCTTGGGGTCACCTCTGGGTAACGGCAGGAATCCTGACAGCCACCAGGGCCCACTCTATGCAAAGGTCAGTGAAAGACTCACTGACTTCCATGTGAACAAAGGCCCCAGCTGACCTCCCCTCGCCTCTCCGAGGAGCCAGGACAGTGCTGGGCAGGCAGTGAGGGCAAGAGGTCCTCACACTTGCAAATTTGGCTTCCCCGGACAGGCTGCCAAGACACCCGCAGGAGGCGCCCAGAGAATGTTTTACTCAAGAGGTCCCAAGGAGACAGAGATGCAGAATAAGCAGGCGACAGGTTTCCAAAACAAAGAGAGGAAACATGGCAAATGAAAGTACAGGCAGCATCCAAAACCTAATGCAGCGCCTCCCACCCCACGCTGCCCCCAGCCCCACATGCAGACGGGGAGGCTGAGCCCCAGGGACATGGGCTCACCCGTCCTAGGTCAAGGCTCGGCACCCTGCACCACCCCTGGAGTGGAGGCTGGGGTCAGCCGCTACACGAGGATCCCCAGCACACGGCCACCATCCCAAGCTCCAGGAAAAGTTGGCCAACTATGGCTCAGGGCCAAATCTGGCCTGTCACCTGTTTTTGCAAATAAAGTTTTATCAGAACACAGCCACGCTCATTTGTGCACCATTCACGGCTGCTTTCATGCTATATTGGCAGGGTCGAGTAGTTGTGACAGAGACCAGATGGCCCACAAGCCTGAACTATTTACTATCTGGCCCTTCACAGAAAGTTTGCTGCCCCTTGAGCTTAATAATGGTTTTCAAGAGTGAAGAGGGGGAAAACTGGGGTCTTCTTAAATTCTCAAGGAAAAACAAAACAGTGCTGTATCTACTTTGATTTTAACCTTGCATCAAATAAGATAAATGAAGCAAAAATTAACCCCACTTTACAAAGGAAGACTGAAGTCTTCTACAGTATTATTTATCAGAGCCAGGATTTTTCCCACTGAGGACAAACAGGGGTCAGCAAACCTGAGTCCTGGTTCCCCTACCAACATGCCATGTGACCAATCCTGGAGCCCCAGTTTTCTGGGCCACCGGTCTTAAACAAAATGATCTTTCATTATTATAATACAATAACCAGCATTCATGTCCAGCTGGCCAGTCTCAGAGTATCTCCTTGCGAACTATCTTCCCCAGTTTTATTCCTGCTACAACGCTGGGGAACGCACTCCTTCCTCCCTTGCCAGCACAAAATATTCTGGGGACTTGATTCCAACCCTGAGTTCGTATATCAGGTTCGTGCTGTTTGACCCTCTCCTATGCAGTGAACTCAGAGGACTTCTCTAGGGCTCCTCCTGAGAGGAAAGGGCTCTACCTTAAATGGGTGCACTTGGGTGGGGTAGGGGTTAGGAGAGGCGACTTTGCCTTCAGCCACTAAATGCTTAGGGCCTCCCTGATGAAGATTCTTTGTATGTGCCTGTGTCCACAGAAATCAGGACTCTTTTCAGGGACACAGGAAAAAGCATTAACACCCAAAACGTATGGGCAGAACGCACATCCACCTGGTAGTGCAACCCAGCCGCTAGGCCCACCAACCTAGGCCAAGTGTGTGCTAAGTGCAGGAGACACACATGTAAGCAGTATTCTAGCCCCTGGGGAAGTCCCAGGCTGTGTGCAGAAACCAAGATGTAACTACCACAGCTGCACTCCAGAGGCAGGTGCCAGGTGCACTCAGGAGCGAGGGGGCAGTGATTACAGAACAATCATGTTTAGCAGGCAGGACGTGGAAGGATGAACAGGCATCCTCCGGCAGAGCAGAAATGGAAGGGGCTTCTGCGCATCTGTGTGGCAGATGCAGGAGTGGGCATGGTGCTCGGAGGGCCTTATGCACAAGACGGTGACCCTGAGGCTGGGATCTCCGGGCTGAGGAGTGGGGTCATTAACCTTTGGGAGCTCATGCAAGGGAGTTGCAAACAGATCTATGTCTTGGGAATCATTCCAAAGATGCTTCTATGCCCTCCCTTAAGTTAGAAACGAAGACTTGTGGCCGCTGGAAAACAGTGCGTTCATAGCTGCCCGGATGCTAATTCCCATCTCTTGCTGACTACACGTGGAGTACATCCCTGCTCTCCCACTAAGCCCCACTCCAGCCCTGAACAGCCAGCCCTCTTTCACGCTGGAAAGGAGATGGGAATCCAATGACCCGGGTGAGGGTTTCTGATACCCAGCCTCAGCCGTGGGGGTTTCTAACCAGCATCCAGATAGGACACCCTCTCCCTCCCCTACGTCTCCTCATTGCAGTAGAGACTAGCTCTGCGGGTAAGCGGGAGAGACACATCCAAGATCCAGAACCACACCAATCCCTTGGAACACAGGGACGACACCTACCTCGCCAAGAGAATCAAATGCCCCTTCCCCCAACAAAAGATTGCCTTTTGCTCTGAAAATGGATACTGCGGCAAAGAAGCATCCTGTTCCTGCCCGCCAGCCTCCACATCACCCCTCGCCAACGTTCAGGCTCCGCTGTTAATCACAGCAGCACAGAGAAGGTGAGGTGCATGTTAAAAAGGCACTGCCTGGTCCACCCAGAGAATTCCTGCTCTACTTTAAGCTCTCTAGGCACATGTGCTCACACAGCCTTCCTGCCCTACCCCTTTACATCCCCCAAGTAAAGATACAGCGTATCAACTAGGAAGGGGAGATGCAGGGCTGTGGAAGCTACAGATCAGAAAGCCAGAATTCACCCCCAATTGTCCACCGAGCAGAGGACGGCTGAGGAGGGAACAGGAAAGTTGGCGAAGATTCCCCCTTTAGTTTTGAGGCTTCCTGGGTGACTGGGTGGTTTCTCGTGCCTCTTCCTTCCTGAGAAGTCTAGGGAATGGCCCAAGATCTCATCTTCCTTCCTCCACTAAGAAGCAATAGGATGGGGTGAGGGAAAGGAGGAGAACACTGAGGAGAAATGGGTTTTGGAAACCTGCTCACAGTCACCCAGGCAGTGAGGTTCGAAACCTGGTGCATCTCGGCGGAAACACCACAGGCACTCACGTGTGGGTGCTGCTGGAAGAGCCCCAGGTTTGTGAGCCAGGAGCATGGTCTGCAGTCCCCTCTCAAGCTCCCTACCTCGTCTGTAAAACAGGCCGCCCCGCCTCCCCCACAGAGAGCCGCAGACACCAGGAGTCAAGTACTTAGTTCGGTGCCAGGGGCCAGCCCTCACCACAGGGCAGCTGCTGATACAGAAAGCTGTGCTCAGGATCCCCCCCCCCCATCATGGAATCCTTCAGGGAGCCCCCCTTTCTCAGACTAGGCCTTCCTATTACCCCACTGCCAGGGAGTGCCCCCCACCACGTGTAACCCATCCTAATCTGAGCTAGTCTCAGGCTGGACATGTGACCCTTCACCCAGAGGCCCTCACAAACCCCACCTGAAGCTGGGTGCGCTTCAGCAAACTCCACAGAAGCCATCTGGCCCTCAAAGCTGTCCATTAATTCTTCTGCCCCCAAAGGGCAGGGCCTGGGTTTCTGCACCTCCCATGTCCACTCCTTCTAATGTTGCTGCATTTTACAGATGGGCAGACTGAGGCCCAGGAAGGTAAAGGCACTGCCCCAGAACAGACCGCAAGACTCCACAAACTCTTAGACCCTTTCCACAACTCCAGAGGAAATTTCTCAGGGTCAGACTGTAATTAATCCAAGGAAGAAGCACTAAATCAGATCCACATTTTGGGTATATCTTTTTTGACCTTGAGGCAAGGACGGAACAAGACTTTGTCAAAGTCTTCTTGAATAAAAATGACCTGCGACTGAAGAGCCTTTGAGAAGGGGAGGGGAGAATTCTGCGGTCTGAAGAAGAGCCATGCAGACTTGCTGGAGGGGCAGGGCTGGGTCTGAGAGGAAAGGTCCTGGTCCCAGGGATCAACAGCTGGTCCAACAACAGGATGAGGGTAGCAGGGGCTAGATTACAAAGAGCTCTGAGTGTCTCACCAAGAGCCTGGACTTTATTCTTTTAATGAAGGGACACCATTGGTAGGAAGACCACTTGGTAGAGGGGATAAGCCACCCAACTGCCCTGCTGTGAGCCCAGGCTGGAGTCCACCTGCCCGCACCAGCAATCAGTAACAGCTGGGGCCAGGGCGGCCTTGCCTCCCAGTCCTGGGTGGAGAGCTACCCCTCCTGGATGTGCACTGAAGGAACAGATGTCTTGACGCCAGCCCCTGGAAAGGAGCCATTGTGCAGATATCGGATCTGCCTTTCATTTCAAACACATTCTCAAACTCAGAGCTGGTGAAGCAGGTGGAGCTGTTCCTGTTTTACAGGTGGGGAAACCAAAACTCCAGTGATACCCAGGTGAGACTCACTAGTGGCAGAACTCACGAATATGGTCGGCCCTCTGTATCTGCAGATACGGAGGCAGACTACACGTGGCCATTTTATATAAGGAACTCAAGCATCCGTGGATTTTGGTATCTGTGAGGGGTCCTGGAACCAAACCCCCATGGATATCGAGGGACCACAATATAGGCAAAGGTCCAGTCCCCTGGGTGGGAGAGCTAACACTAACTCTCAATACAGTGAGCTCATACTGATGAGCCTGGCAGAACAGAGTCAGAGGCTTCTGGACAACCTGCTTCCTGGCCTCCACCTCCCTCGTCAGCTCCTGTCAGTGGACCAGGGAACAAAGTGGCAGGGCCCAAGAGGGTAGCCAGGTGAGCAGGATTAAGTGACGCAAGACGTTTAAGGGCCAAATAAAACCTGGTGCTTAGCATGTCAGTCTAACTGAAGGGTTAAGCACTAAAAAGCCAATCAATCTTGAGACTACTGAGAACCTCTCCAACACATCACTGCCACCAAGGCACTGACACTGCCTTCTGGAAAAAGGAGAGAACTCACAGCGGCCCTTGCTCTTGGTTGAGCTGGAAGACCCACCTCCACCCTGGCCTCCACCTCGCAGAAAAGAACAGCCCAGGACACACCTGACTGTGTCTGCAACACAGGATCCAGACTGTTTACCCAGATGCCAGGGAGGGACTCAAGGGCATCATTTCACAGCATCCTCACAACCACCCCAAGAGACAGGGGGGCATCTTCACCCTCAACTGTCAGGTGAAGCAGCTGTAGTTCAGACAGTTTAATGGACTTTCTCAAGGTGACCCATGTGCCAACCTAAACTGCATGACCCCAGGGCCACCAGGAAGGATGGAGTGTCTTCGGAGAGGGCAAGGGAGGGATGGGACACACAGGGGGCACACGGAGCTCTAGGAGCCCAGCCACTGGCCTTCTGACCATTGGTCAACATGGATCCTGGAGCCAATCATGTTTCCACAGCAGTAATAAACCATCACTGAACATGAGGCTATGTTTACAGGTATAGTCAGACCTCACCAGTGCTCCAAAAAGGAGGCACCACGATTTGCTGAGACTGTTCCTCAGCACGGTATAGATACCAGTGCTCAGAGGTGTCTGGTAACCTGTCCAGAACATGGCACCAGGAGTGACAGTGGGCTGTCTTGCTCCAAAGGCTCTGGTCACAGCCGCTAGGCGTTGTGATGACCCTCTTCAGAGGTCATCTTCTTTGGAGGCCTCTCCCACAGCTGAGTGGTCTCCCGCCCCACCCTGCACTGCACACGTGGCTGAAGTCACGTCCGGCAGGTTGGGGAATTCCTTGGGGAGCCCAGCCCCCAGCATGGAGCTGACACTTTGCGAAGGCTGTGGTCCCACCTATGCTCTTACCAAGCCTAACCCCACCCTTTTGGTCTTAGCAAGAGACAGGGGCTTTTTGGACTACAAATTCACAGAGCCACTGGTAGGCCTGGCCCAAAGGCTTCATTGATTCCAAGGCCTTCATCTGGGGGAAGGAGCTTGTCAGGAAAAGTTTGGCTGGGGAGTTAATCTAGGCAGAAAAAGGACATGAACCCAAACCCCACACTGTGGGTCTCTGGCTGTGTCCCCAGCTTTTAAAACAAAATCTCAACGAGATGTGGGAAATGTCCTCTGCCCCGCATCTAGCCCAGACTCCTCAAAGGACAGTGTCCCCTCAGGGCGGCATGATCATACTCAGGGAGCCTGTCTCAATCCATGTAATGCCAAGGCCCGTTATTACAGGATCCCGCTGGAATTCCCTTCTTCAAACCTCTTCTGCTACAAGGGCTGAGGAATTTGAACTTTTTTTTTTAAATGAAAAAAAATCTCAGCATGATTTGCAGAAAAGGGGGCAGGGGCAGAGGAGGGTCTAACCCTCTTAGTCAACTATGAAGAGACAAAACGAAAACACTGGGGCGCCCCACCCCCCATGAGAGGCAGGAAGATCTGCTGGGGGACAGTCAGCCAGGTGCTGGGAGAGCCCACATCCCAGCAGGGCAGCTCTCCAGCACAGGGGGAGAAATTCAACTCGAAGAGAAACCCAGGTCCAAAGGGGAAAAGGATAAACCAGCCCAAGATCTTAATAAACCAGAGATGAAGGTGCTGCTGACATCAACCCCTAAGCATCAGATCCATAAAAGTCAGAGATTCCAGGAGTCAGTCCAGAGCTAAAGAGAAGGGGCTTGGAGAGGGCTGACACAGTCATTGGGGTCTCCCGGGGCAGGAGGAGCAGCAGCTGGGCACAGTCCTGGCTTCTTGTGTCCCAGGGTCCTTCCAGAGCCACTCCCCTTCCTCTCCACGGAGAGGGATCAGAGCCAGGATGGGTCTGGCGCAGTGGGACAGGCAGCGGGCTGGCTGCAGCCCGCAGACTCCCGGGTGTGGGGCTGGCTCCGCGACAGGGGGCGGTCGAGGCCCGCAGAGCCACCGGGTGCTTTGTTACTGAGCAAACCTCCCAGGCGCTGACTGCTGATGCATAGCTAACAGGGCGGCAGACATTGATTTATGTTCAACTTTCCATTTCATCAGCGAGAGTTACAGCGCGACATGTGGAGTTCACGTTTTGGGGAGGGGGAGGTGGCTCAAGTGTGCAGACACCAACATGCCCACGCGTGCACACACGCCGGTCAAGGCCGTAACTTTTTTCTTCCTTTTTAGGACGGAGGGCGAGGGGGTGAGGCAGCCTGGCACGTCAGGAATAACCTTTTGTCCACTGTTGCTAGGAGCCCTGGGCCGGTCATCTGCCGCTGGGCAGACATTAGGCACCAGGCTGGATGCGGGCAGGGCAGGAGCACAGCCTGACCTTTGTGGAGGTGGTGTTCGCAAGAAAGAAAGGCTGTTTTCCTCTCTTTCCTGCCCTGGCCTTTCTGCACAGGCCAGGTGAATGCGGAGGGGAGGTCTGCATGTGGGTCCAAGACAGGGAGGGGAGGAACAGTCCAGTCCACAGGACTTCCGAGTGGCAGGGGTTTATAAAGCCCTCTTGGGCAGCGCTCTCTGGAGTGATGAGCAAACTAAGGCCCAGAGACGGGAGGATGGCTTGCCAAGGACACACAGCAGTTTGGCAGCAGGGCTGGACTCAAACCAGAGTGTCCAGAGGTCTTCAGGCTTAAAGGCTGCTCCTGGCTTCATCTCAGTAACTAGAGGAGGGGAGGGGCTGCTGCTGCGTGAGCCAAGCCGGCTTGGAACAGGTGGGGGCTGGGGGTGGAGAACAGCAGCGGCTCCCCACCTCCAACCGTGGCCCAGGGCCCAGCAGTTGGGGCGCCCCGCCTCCTCTCTAATCCTTCTCAGCAGGGGTGACCCTGCCTTCTGTCAGTCTGGAGGCAGACAGCAGGGTGAGGGGTGGGGAGGAGGGGGTACTTCTGTCCCCTGGAGGACTGGCATGCTCACTCCTGACACAGCACCTCTGTCCTTTCCCACAGACCAGTGCATCTATGGACCCCTTCAGCCCACAGGGAAGAAGCAGACAGGGCAAGGCGATGGGGTGGAGAGCAGTCCCAGGAACGGCAGGGAATCTGCTCCCCAGCTCACAGGGGGCTCATGATGAGGATCTGGGTCCCACCGCCCCGCCCAGGTCTCTCTTCCTTAAGCAACTCTCTGGCCAACTTGAGCCTCAGTTTTCTCATCCAGACAGAGGGAATACTATCAGCCCTCAGGCCTACCTAATGGGCAAATGAGATCACAGAGTTGGGGGCGCCTTCTCTTAATTTGGAGAATGTTCCACTAGCAACTATGAGAGGGGTTTGGCAGTTCCACTTTAGGGTTTGTGAGCATGGATGGGAGGCCAGGAAGGGCTAGGACGGGCAGCCATGGGACCACATGAGGCCCCCTCCCCTGGGGAAGGAAGGAGGGTAGGAGGCACCTCAGACTCAGCAAGAGGCTGACTCTCACCCCCACACCTGCCTCCTGTTTACCCACCACAGCCCTGACCTCAGTCCAATGCAGGCCAGAAGCCAAGGCCTCCTCAGCTCTGCTTCCCCCTCAACTCCTCCAGCTCCACATTCAGCGAGGGGCCACCTGTTGAGGGCAGGGAGGCGCCACAGCACTCAGTCACCCCTCCAGCTCAGGCCCTGGCTGCCTCCAGAGAGGACCACAGCCTGGGATCTACACTGGCCAGTCTGCCATGAGCCCAACCCCTCCAGGCCACATGTGCTCTTCCTAGGACCACGTCCCCTCCTCCCTTCTTAGGAACCTTCCGTGGCTTCCCTCTGCCAGTAAGTTCAAGTCCTTTGTGTGTCTATCCGAGCCTCCTGCCATCCCTTGCCCTTTCACATCCCTTTCACATCCACGCCCAGGCAGACCTGCCCTCTCCCGCCCCACACCACCCCCACTGGCAACTGCCTCCTGCTCAGGCCTCAGCTCCCGTGTCAGCCCTTCGGGAAAGCCTCCCCAGACGGACTCCCAGGCCAGGCTAGCTGTACCCTTCGCCTGCCCCCATGGCACTGGCCCCTCCATGTAATCAGCCCCGGCTCCTCCACCAGGCAGTCTCTGTGAGCCCACAGAGGGCAGGGTCTGTGGCTGCCTCCACAGTCTGCAGTGCTCACCAAGGCTGGGTGACAGAGAGGTCACTGTGCCCTCAGAGACCACGTCCAGCCAATGAGCCAGGGGACGATCAACAAGCCCAGGCCAGGCCTCACAGGGTTTAGGCTCCAGCCTCAGATTCACCATCTGTCAAATGGGAATCCGGGCCCCCACCCTAGAAGCAGGCTTTGAAAACCACAAACACAAGGTGGTTTAATTCTTCCCAAGCCTCCCTCAGTCCCGGACTTGCCCTAGTCAGCACAGAAGAGTCTTTTCTGCTGCAGCAGCTTTCTGGCAGGAGGAATGTCAGCTCACTCTGCCGCTGCCTGCTTCCCGCTGGAAAGGAAGGCCGGAAACGGAGAGCACTCGGCCCAGCTCTCGGGACCTGCCCGCCCGAGCTGCTGCCACTGGCATGTTCTCATTTACTGGGCTTTGATCTTCCCTGGAAACACATCTTCCCACCCCAAGGCTCACAGTCCCCAAGGCTCTCTGCTGGGCATCTAGTCTCTTCTTGGTTACCACTAGTGCCAAGGAACTCACTACTTCATTGTTAAATGGGCAGGTGGTAGCAATGTCTTCCCTACAAAGACTCCAAGTAGCCTCCCTCTTCTTCTCTCTCAAGGATCTGTGATCTAAGGGCTGACCTCACAGAGGTAGGGCTGAGTATCTTCTATCTGGCAGAACTTCAGAGACCTGAAGTAAGTCATCAGAGCCCTCCTGCAGTTGCTTCTCTCCCAAAGAAACCCCAGCTATTTCTGAGGGAGATGAGCAGAGAAGTGTATCCTATAATCTCAACAGGAAAGGGCCAAGGTCGTGTGTATCTCTCTCCCTCTTATTTCTGGATCATTTCTTTGGTTCCTCTACACATCATTTGCTCTTCTCCTCTCTCCCCCGAAGACTGATGAGGAGGGTTCCCTGGGGCAGACCTCAACCTCCTTCCAAGGTGGATGGGCTTGGCCAGCAGGAACGAGGACTCACTGGAATGGGGGACATGTCAATCCCTAAGTGTACCCCACCATGGCGGGAAGTATCTGAGGATGTTCAGAGCAGGACGGGCTGAGCTTCTGGCAAAGGGAGCCTCTTCCAGAAAAGGCACAGTCTTTTAGGCCTATGACCTCCACTAGCATTTGAATGGAAACACCGGCTACTTTTAAGAGACAGTGGCTAGAGTTTCTCTTTCCCCTTCCACTATTTCTCCTTTTTCTCATGTTCTCTATTCTCCCTTCTTCCTCTAGACAATCAGTCCTGTACCTACATCAGGATCTCTGACTGCTGCAGAAGAACATGAGGTTCAGGGACTACGTTTAGGGTCTGATTCCAGCCCTCAGCTGCTAACCCTGGGCAGGTCATTCCCCTTTCAGAGTTTCACTTTCCCAGTCAGCCATGCCTCCTCTGCAGAAATGCTGTGGTCAAAGTGAAAGTAAGTTGCATGTCTAAAAACACTACATAACTGAAAACAATTATTGGAATTTAAAACTAAACAAGAACAAAAACAGCCTGTACCCAACAATGCTCCCTTCTCCATGAACCCTGCCCTCCCGCAATTCCCCAGCTCTGGACCTAGAAATCCTCATTGGACAGTGCCTCCTTTCAAACCACCTTAGGGCCAAGGAGCTGGGGACCCACCCAGACTAGTGGGCCTGGCCAAAGCCATGCTGACTTCGCCAGATGTGCAGCCCTACTGACTTAAGCTGCCTGAAAAAAAAAATGGCACTGCTTGATTATGTAAAATCCATCTGGATCCAAAGTGAAAAATCCAAGTGGGAAGGGCACTCAGAGACCATCTGGTCCACTCTGCTTCATCTACTGCTGAGGAAACTGGGGCCCAGAGATGGGGAGCAACTTGCCCAGGGTCACTCAGGGTCATGTGGCCAAGCAGGGGACCAGAACAGGTGGCCTCAGTTTCCAATCCTCCGTGTCCTTCCCTACTCCACACCACCACTGCCAGACTTTCCTAGCTTGGTGAGAGTGCTGGATCTAGAGCTTGGGGGTTGGCTGGGCTCCACTCCTGGTAACATGAGCGACACAAACTCAGTTCAAACGTTTCCTAGGTCCCCAGTGCTGCCATGTGCTGGGGACACCAAGATTAAGGCAAGCTTATTACAAGGAACACACAGAATTAGAATGTCTTTGCTAAGTTCTACCATGACCTAAAGAACCCCACAATATTCCCCAATAGTGAGAGATGGTCAGGTCCCAAACCACCTCCTTGCCAGCCCTCAACTTGATACCAAGCACATATTATGCCACAGGACCACAGGCACTGTCCACCTCAGAAATCCCAACAGCAAATAAAGAAGAGCAGACAGACAGAAACTAACATGGGGACAGCCAAACCTTCTGGACCCAGGAGCAGCCTCGCAGCTTGGCAGTCGGAGTCCTGAGGAAGGGGGTCCCCTATGTTGCTTTCTAAGGGGCCGGTATGGCGAGGCTGGCCAGCTGGTCCCTCCCACGCACCCTGGAGGCCCCAACTAAATTTAGTACCAACTAGGGGTGAAGTCCTGACCTGAAAACCAGGCTAGCCACCTTGGGACGAGGTCTGGTCAAAGCTGGATCAGCCAACCCAGGCCGGCTCCTTGGTGCCAAGACCCTCTTGCAGCAGAGCTGACTGCCAAGCTGTGGCCAAGCAGGGGAAGACGTGCAATTGTTGGCAGCAGATAAAACCTTCGATATCATCTCTATTTCTCTTCTAATATAAGAGTGGCTGCCTGCACGATGAGTTTGGGGCAGGGCCGGCAATCAATAGCTAATACTCCTCTTATGAGTGGCCTGCTCCGGAAATGGGCAGCCACTACCACCTTCCAGAGAGATACCCTTTCCTGCAGCAGTGACCCAGCCCAAACAGTTCAGCATCCCAACCAGGAAGGACCTCATCCGCCTTCATCTGACTGATGGAGAAACGATGCCCCTTGGCTTGGGGGGTGGGAGGTAGGGATGGGGGTCAGCCAAGAGGCTGGGGCACACAGCCCCCTACTCGATGTTTCAGCAAGCTCAATGGTTCACCGACTGGGGATCAGAGAGGACCTCAAGTCAAGAGGGTGGGTTGAAAAGTCACCTCTGTCTGATGGTAGCTGGTGGTGGCTAAATAAGGACAGGAATCAGTCTGGGCTTTCTGACCACACAGCACTGAACGTCACAGGGGAGGGCCGAAGAAGTATGTCTGGAATTAGGCCTTAACCATGGACATTGTACCAAAGCAGGAAGTTGGGAGCTGCCCACATATCAGGCAGACCTCTCCTTGCTCCAGACTCAGGCTGAAATAGAAGTCAACGGCCTATTTTAAAAAATGCAGCTGGCTGCTATCCATCTACTCTTGCCATAGTGGCCTGCACTGGGTACCCAGATGCCAGCGAGCTGCATCAATAGGATCCACACAAGTGGAGCCTGGTACCTGAGTGGGCTCTGTTCACTAAGCAGGGAAGCCACATCTGCACTGTGTGAAGGGCATCCATGGCACCATTGGTGAGGACATGTGAGCCTGGGAAAGAAGTCCTAACCAGACAGAACACCATGGGAAACACCACCAGCTGGGTGCAGAACACTCCTCTGCAGTGCCAGAAAGGCAGCCCTCTCAGACAGTATTCCCTTGGGTTTCCCCTCTGCGGGTAATGGCAGAAGCCCGCCAGGCTCCTGTCTTTCTTGGGTCCACAGGTATCCAAGGATTTGAATGTCTTACTCTCTCTAAAGCCTGGCCCCTCTTCCCGATGCCTGTGGCCTTACCCCAAGCCACGCCCCAGGCAATGCTTGGTCTGGTCCAACCTGAAGCCTATATACTGATTTTTCAGGTTATACCCATTTCCATCCCTGGGACAAGGCCCCAGTTTGGAGAGTACACTAGGAAAGCTTATAGACACATGTGTGGCCAACCAGTGCCCTGAACTTCCATCCCTAAATCCCGCTAACCGCCACCTTGGTGGGCAATCTGCAGTTTCTGTTTTGGGGGAACACCCAAGTTTCACTGATTCCCTTTCCTGTCTGGTAAGCAGCATTTCCTAACCCTCCTCTCCATGGAGTTAACATCAACCAAAATGTGAAATCCTGCAAAGAAGAAGTGTCCTTGAGCTCATCTCCCACCCAGGAAGAAATCCCCAGGAGGTATCTACCCCGTTTTTGCTCAGATACTTCAGGCGCCAGGGAGCCCCCGCCGCCTGCATCACCAATGGATGCACAGGGTGTGACATTCTGGCTGTCACCAAGCCAAAGTCTCCTCGGACTTCACCTCACTGTCCCAGTTTTGAATTCTTGGATTTCGCAGAGAAATTTCTGCCTTCTTTTCCACACAACCACTCTTTCCATATTCTTATCTGAAAGCTCCAACATTCCAAAAGCTGTGGGGAACTCAGGCAGATTCTCAAACTCGGCCACAGACAGGTCTGAAAGAACGTCATGCTCGAGAGCTTCATCATATGAAAGTTCCTCCTGCCCCGCACACCGATCTCTCTCCGAGGGCCTTTCCCAGTTTCAATCTGGTTTAAATCGAGTAAGTCCCCAGAGGGGACAACAGAGAGGGAGGAGGAGGCACCAAAGGTGTGGCAACCACACACAAATTGCAAAGCCCCCCAAGAGCCCAACAAGGTGTCTTTTGGGGAAGGCCAGGCCCTCAACCCACATGAGACCTGCTCCTGCCCTGGCGGGCAGAGTGCGGGCACAGATGCTTGTGGGACGCTGTCTGTGATCACATTCGGAAAAAATCAAGTGGTTAACCAGAGGGAAAGGATTTCGAGACCTGCCAGGATGGTGGGGTTTTTGTTTTTTTAGAGTACGCCTAAGGTTTGTAGTTTGGATAAGCAAAGTAAACAATGACAACACAGCAGCAACAAAACAGAAACAAAGAGCAGTTTACTTGTCGTTGTTGTTGTTTTTTAAGCCTTTTGTTAAAAGACAGCTCCATGTGGACTTGGAAGCAGCCCCGCCGCCTCCCCAACCAGGGGTGGGCTGTGTCGTGAGTGCGAAGCTGGTGTGAAGAAAACAAACTCCAGCAGAAGTGACATAGCACATGCAGGAGGTGTCTGCTCCCCATCTCTGTCTTTTCTCCCTTCCTTGGTGTTTGGAAGAGGTGAGAGGGATGGGAAGGGAAGTGCTTGAACCAGCATAAAGCAACTGTATTTAGACCATGGCAAACTGAGCTACTACTACTTACTTCTCTCTCCCTCCCTCCCGCCTGCCCGGGGCCTGGCCTGGAGTGATGGGAGGACAGGACCTACCTGAAAGAAACCTGGCGGGATGGGGCCTCCTGGCATCCCATCGTTGGGGGGAATGTTGCCAAGCACGGGACTTGGTGCGGCTGCTGCGCTCTGTGGAGACAGGAAGGTGGAGAGTGAGAGGCGGCCGCATCCACAACGGGAGACAGGGAGCTCCCACCCCTGGGCCCACCCCCCGGTGACTCTCCTGTCCACCCTCGCCCTCCACAGACCCCCTTCACACACCACCTTCCCCGGTGTGTCAATCAGTGGATGAGCCTCCATTGCCTCATCTCTAATACAGGAGGGCCATGCCCACCACAGCAGCAACTGTTATTAAGCAAGGATGCCCTGCCTTCCCCACTCGGCTGCTTTATGAAGCTCCTTCAGGACAGGTGAGGGGCTGCATAAATGTCTGTGCCCTCTCCAAGAGGCTGGCATGCTCTACAGAGCAGAAGAGCAATAGATATCCATGACTTAAAGAATAAACAGTCAGCCCAGCTGGGAAACATCCCTGGAGGGTGGAGGAGGGCCCCGTCAGGGTCCGGGTGCGGTGGGAGATGAGGCGGGCTGCATGATGCGGGGGACTGTCATTAGTTTTCTGTTTAAATGCTGCTCTTCCGGCATTTACCTGGTACATCTGCCTCAACAAATGCCTCCCAGGGGTGAACAGACGTTGCTCTTCCCAGCCTGGCCTCCTTCCAGACAATCTGTGTCCCACCTGCTCATGTGGTCGGCGTGTCTGTGCCCGGCCCCATGCTCGCACGGGCGGGTGAGACTGTGCAGGAAGCCCCGGGCCTGACTGGCCTACCTGGGCCCAGGCCCTGCTTCTCCCCACCGCCTACCCCCAGCTCTACAGCTCACAGATGCTCCTCCTGCAGGAAGCCCACCTCCAGCCTCGAAGGTTCCCTAACCCCACCAGGACAGAGACTCTGAAACTGAGTCATCAATTATCTTCCAGGGGTCTGACTGGTTCTCTGGGACAAGGGTCAGCCCCTCGGAGTCAGGAAATGGGTGTCTCTTCAGTTACAAGTGCAGCCTGCCAACACCACCTTGAAGAAGTCACTTCTCCTGCCTTCTCCTGAGCCTGGAACTAGGACCCAGACCTCCTAACTTACAACTCCCATGGGAGGAAATGAGGGAGCGTGTCAATCCCCCAGACACACTGCATGCAGCAAGATGGACAGACAGCCATGGGAATCCACACAGCAGGGGTTGAGCGCAGGCCGGCGTGGGCAAGCCACTCAGCCCTCCTGTCCCTGGTGTCCCACCTGCTCCTAAGGGTTGGGGAAGGCTAAGGAACCAGATGGGTTACATTTTGTAAACCACAAAAGTAATCTGGAAGTGGAGAGGACTCATGCTGGGCCTGCCCTGGCTGTTGTGACAGACCCCAGGTAAAGAGAACAGGGTGGGATGGGGCTGCCCAACTCTCCAAAATGATTCTGCCTACAGAAATGCAACCCCCTGTGTAACAGAGATTCTGCCAATCACCCTGGGGTGTGCTACAAACATCTCAAAACATCTTGGAGCAGGGCTTCCCCTCCCCACCGCCCCAAGTTGGAGGCCGCAGCCCCAGCCCAGCCTCTGCCCCAGTGTTCTCTGGGATGAGGACCGCCTGGGGGAATGGGCCAGGTTATCCATTAGATGCATTGTTTGTTTGCGGTTGGTGGTTCTGTGAAAATGCAACTTTTCATGATTTACAGCCAACAATTACTCCTCAGGAGCAGGAGCAAAAAAGATTTTTAAAAAATGCGGGGAGATAAGAGGTGAGAGGATACAGCTCAAGTGGCAGAGCACATGCTTAGCATGCACAGGGTCCTGGGTTCAATCCCCAGTACCTCCTCTAAAGATAAATAAGTAAATAAAGCTAATTACCTCTCTCCCCACCCCAAAATAATGAGGTGAGGTAAACATCCACCTGTGTTTTCTTCAAGCTCTTTCAGAGACTGGTTTTATATTTAACTCTTCAATCCTTCTGGAACTTATTTTGGTAAAGAATAAGGGTTTTACTCCTGTAATAGTCAACTGGTTCAGGTTGATTTTTTTCCCCACTTATGTGAAAACAGAGACAAAATTCTTAGAAAAGTATGGTTGTTTCTGAGCTTTTAGAACTCTGGAACTTTTAGAACACTCTATTCTAATCATAAGAGTTTTACACTGTATTTTATTAGCTCCTTCAATTCTTTCACTGAAGTTTTCTTGCTTATTTTTATCTATTTATCCCTCCAAACTTCCTATCATTATAAAAGTCACCTTCCTACCAAAAGAAAAAAGTTCTTTTATATATATATATAAATTTGGAGGAGAACTGACATCTTTCCAAAACACAGGCACCTTCCCAGGGCACACTCTTTCTCCGATTATTCATGTCTTCATTCAAGTCCCCCAGTCAAAGCAGAGTGGGTGGACCAATGACAATGATCAGAAAGGTGGGTGAGAGCAGGCAATACATTTGGGAAAACCCAAACCCTCTCTTGCCCTGGCTAAATGTTTTGTACTCGACACATGTGGCGCTGACTTGCTCTTGGGGTAAGGGTGGAAGAGATGGAGCCCCTGACCATGGTGTGAGAAGGATGGAGCAGAGGCCCGGCCCTGGGCGGGGTGGATGGCAGGGGCCAACTGGCCTGGGGCTCAGAAATGGGCTGGATACTTTCACACCATCTCTCCCTGAACCCCCAGATGGCCTTCTGAGGCAGACACAAGTACCCCCACTTCACAGACGAGAAAACAAATCTCAGTGTGGACAGCAAGCTGAAGGTGACCTTTCTCCATTTGTCTGCCTCAGAGTCCAGACGTACTCTTCTTCAGCCTTCAGCCCAGAAACATTGTTTTGTTTTTAAAGAAAGATCTGGGAAGCTTCAGCACTTCAGTTCTTTAAATTAGCATTTACTGTTTAATATAAAATACCTATTATAGAATATGGCAAAGTAAAAAGAAAATTAGTCACTGCATTTTGTTAAATAATGTCATGAGCACTTCTCCCCATCTCATTAAATGGTCAAAGGAAATAATGATTTTTTAATAAGCCTAATATTCTATAGAGGTATCATCATTCAACCAATTTAATTAACAGGCATTAAATCAGTGTTTGCTAACTCAGTAGTTACAAAATGAGATCTCTCTGCCCTCTTTGGTATTTTGACTTAATCTTTTGGATCACTACCCTTTTGAAATGGCTTACACTGGTCATTTAGTAAAATAAATAGTAAAACATTCATGCTTTGTTATTTAGGTATTTGATTTTTCTCCCTTAGTGATAATAAGAACTCTTTATATATTAAGGATACAATATATGGATATGTTATTATTTTTTTAAAAGCCTCTTAAATGAAAACTTGAATGTGGGTGCACGACTTACGAGGCTCCCTCAACACCAGGATCTCATTTTCCTATGAAATCAGGAGTCCATGGTTCTAGGAAGTGGGGGTGCGTGGGTGGGTGGTCCCTGGTCCTTTGAATGTTTGGGCTGGGGTAACCATGGCTCTAGTAAATGGATGACATCAGGGTTGGAGCATGGACTTTTGCTACCCTCCAATGAGAGGGCCATGTTAGCTGTGACTCAGGTGTCAGGAAGCTGAAGCGATAACTTATCCTTAAAGGCTCTTCGAGCAGCAAAATTAAGTAGATATGCAGAGCTTAACTCTGTGCCCTGAAGAATGACAGTTATTGTTTTTCTTTGATTTTGAAGCAAACATGTGCTCATAATGAAAAACTTTCAAAAGGGGAGAAAAGTACAAAGAAGAAAATGAAAGCAACAACCAGTGTCAGAGAGCGACAAAAGGGTTAAATAATTCTTGCATACAAAACCTAATCCGACGGACCCCATCCCCACATCTGTCAACATGACACTGCCCTCACTCCATACCTCAACAGCTGGGGCTGTTTTGCCCATCTCTGAGAGCCAGCACCATGTGAGGCATACAGCAGGTGTTCAATAAATGATTATAACCTTTATTATTCAAAGACCTGCTCAAACCTGGCCATCTGGAGCCAAGCCTTTCCGGATTGCTAGGAATCAGCCTCTCCCTGTGGTTTCCAACTTCGAGTTAGAGCTCCATTAAGGCACTCAGCAAAGCGTCTCATGTGAGTTTTATCTAAAAACACAAAATCCACACCAAAACCCCCTGACATTCAATGAGGCCTACAGCATGCCGGGGCTGTGGCAGTTGCTCGGGACAGGACTCCCCCACCAGAGCTCTCAGAAGCCAGACATCTACTGTGTGGGTTCGGGCCCTGGCCGGGAGACTGTGGGCAAGTCCCTTCTCGCTCTGGGCCTCAGTTTCCCGACATGTCCAATGGTGGAGTAAGAGAAGATGACCTCTAGGGCCCTTCTTCCAAGCTGCTCTCCCCAACCCAGTCCACACACCATGGGGGCAGGGACTGGAAAGAGCAGCTCCTTCATGAACAGAAGGATCCTGAATTTTAACTCTTCTCTGTTCATTATAGAACACTTAAGGGTTAAAACTTAAAAACCACCCAGAAACTTGTTTGTTACCAGAGCCTGCAGATTCTAGCTGATGATGTCTGCAAGGGGAGGGTATAGCTCAGTCGTAGAATGCATGGTTAGCATGCACGGGGTCCTGGGTTCAATCCCCAGTACCTCCATAACAAACCAAAAAAAACAGCTGATGAAGCTTGGACTCTCCCCTGCATCCAACCCCTGGCTCTACTCACCAGCATTTCTCCGTATATGCATGTATATATGGACTAAAAAAAGCAGAATCAAATCGGGCAAGCAGTTTGGTAACTTGTGCATTTTTAAAACTAACTAAAAATTCTTTTCTAAATAGAAAACAGGCCTTATACTGAGCGGTGTGGCCTACTCCAGCCAACTGCCTCCTCCAAGCCTCCGGGATATTGTCCACTTGGAAAGCCCGAGGTGCCTTCAGACATCTGCCTGAAGCTGTGAATGAAAGTTCCCCTCCCTGCGAAGTTTTTTATTTTGTTCACAGCCAGCTGAGACTTCTAGGGAGGGCTCATCCCACAACTTTTCCCCTAAAGAGCAAGGTTTCTTTGGGGTCCCAGGGTGGTTACACCACCACTGGGGCTCAGGGGTCACTGTAGCTCCTTAGCCCTGTTTGTGTGCTCCAGACACACACCAGCTGGTTTCACACAAGCCCCTTCATCCAAATCTGGTTGTCAACAGTGGGGAGATACCCAGACACCTCCCCTGCCCCAGAATAAGCACATTCTCCTGTCGCCCTCCCCCTACCCTCCCCTGGTGGAGAAGCAGGGTTCAAACCTGGGGCCTTGGGATCTAAGCAACTGGGAGGAACCAGGACACTCTGCTCCAGGCAATGGGGAAGTGTTCCAAGCAGAAGAGCAGCCATGGCTTCTGAGAATCCCACCTGACCCCCTCTGACCCTGTGCCAGGCATCCTGGTGCACCACTGACAAACCTACACACCACCACCAGAGTCCCCAAGGCTCCACGGAGAGACAGACTTGGCCAGCCCCGGATGTGGTGCTGGGCCCTTTCCTGGCTCTGTAGCAAGAAGCCCCCTGCGGCTCCAGGAACAGCAGGTCAGTCCACAGGAACCAGGAGACAAGCTCTCATCTCATACATACCTTGTGGTAGGTGACAAACATTCATGCTTCCTTCAAGAAGTGGGGATCTGTGGATGTCCCCTACATAATGTTCTGTTCCAGCCTCACCCCGAGACCCCCAGTTATCCTCACTCATAAACTAGCATGGGATCCCCCAACCCAGTTTTACTCTCTTTTAAAAATAATTCTATGCACATGAAGCTCTTGGAAAACTGAATAAAAACAAACGCTCAGAGTGAACGGCGGGACTCCTGCCAGTTTGGCCAAACCCTCCTGACTGATTTACAAGGCTGCAAAATGGAACTTTGTTCTGCAAATCCCTTCCCTCCTCGCCCCACCCCAACACTCAGGCGTGTAGCAGCACGGGGCCCACATATGAAACCAAGTGCAGCCTTCCTTGACTGAAACTCAGCACAGGCCACGTGGCTGAGCACCCAGGACATGACGGGCACGTGGTGTGGGGCTGTGTGCTTACAGCTGGGCAGCGGAGGACACACCTGCACTGAGACACGAAGGCCTTTGAGGAAGGCTTGTGTCCCGGGGAGGGAGGAATGCCTACACAGGCATCATCAAGACAGAGGCTTCAGCATTCTGTGCAAAATACTGGAGTGACCGGGGGCCTTCTGGGCCAAGTTTCCTGGAAGGAACTTTAGCAGCATCAACAAACTGAAGATGTAGCACAGGGAATGGAGGGAGTTGCATCACCCAGACAGAAAGGCCAAGACTGAGAGAAGCAGGGGTCAAAAGAGGGGAAGGTACAGGGAGCAGCCTCTTGGTTTTAGGTACAGACCACAGGAGAGAATACATTTGGAGGACAGAGGCTCTAATTCTGCACCCTGGAGAAAACACACAGATGTTGCTACATGAGGAGACAGAACCAGCTGGCGTTAAATAGGTTCGGATGACACGGGGGAGTGACACAGGATCCCTGCCTCCAAACAGCAAAGGGGCCATCACGTGCAAGGAGAAGTGGATGTACTTTCCCGTCACCAAAGGATGGTCCTCAGTCCAGGCGCCGATACTCTGCGCTACAAAAGGCTTCTCCAGATCTGACCATCAGGGTGAAGTGGTGGGCCATGTTACCTTGGGGTGGTTCACAGTGGGGACAGGGCACTAGCACAGTCCAGATCAGAGTATGTGGGTTTCCTCTCTGCTCTGCCACAACAAAGCTACGAGCCACAGCTCAGCCTCAGTCTCCCCTCTGAGAAGGGGAGAGCCAGCCACGTTACCCAGCACCATTCGGCATTTCCTGGGAATTCTTATGACAGAAAAGAGCCCTGGACCAAGGGTCCTGGGATCAGGGCTCCAGCTCTGGCTACAAGCCACCTGCTATGTGACTTGGGTGAGCCTTCCTGCCCCTGGGCCTCTGCTCAGCTCCAAGTGAGGCAGCTGAGGTCCAGCTGCTACAGGGAACCAAGTGGGCATCATGCTGAGCTCTCAGCCAAGCAACCTGAGAAAGCGCCACGTCCAGGTGACAGAAGTTCCAGCTTGCCACAGTCAGGCCATCAGGCACAAGTGAGGGGTGTCCTAACATCAGAGCTTCTTTCCCAAAGCCCCCATCTCACTTCTGTCTCCCAGGGGTGAGAGGACGGATGCAGGAACACAGAGAGGGCACGCACAGAGAAGCAGATGACTTTTCATCCTGATCCCAGAGACTGTGGGAGAGGAAAGGGGATACTAGTTACTTCTCAACATCCTTGGGAAGGGGTGACTGCTGTTTACCAGCAGGAAAACAGGCCCAGAGAAGTGCATCATTATAAATGCTCTAACTTTAGTCTCTCTGTCCCTCCATACCCAATTTCAGGTCTGAGAAACCCCCCAAAATTGCCCCATCTTCCTGTCACCAACCCCTGCAGTTCTCAAGAAGAGTGCTGTGTGCTCTTTGATGTTTATGAAAGGAAACAACAGACAAATCATTACAAACATAAGGTAAGCACAAGGCATTCTCTACGTCTGAGATCATCCACATGTTTTGCTCTTCCCAAAGCAGACTGACCTTCTAACTCTGCTCCTTCCGGGAAATATTTCACTGAGTTGGCCTCCACTAAAGGGGTGTGGGGTGTAGGGTGTGTGTATGTGTGCGCGCGTAAGACTCCACTGAAGAGTCTGCTGGATCTAACTGGCAAATTACCCTGGGAAGAAAGGAGAAAAAAGGTAGGTGGGGAGCTTACAGAGGTTATGAGTGCTTTATACACGTCGATGTGTTCAGCAAACACTGGCGCCTGGGCTGCCAGGGATGCACGGTGCCCACCGGGATGGGAGATGACAAAGGCCCGGCTCTGCCCTCAAAGTCTAGGGGATGAAATGAGTGGGAGCGACAGAGAACTGAAGGATGTGGGAAGGTGATCCGGGCGGGCGCTGCGAGGCAGGGATTAGGGGGATCAGGGAAGCTTTATGGAAGAGGTGGCACTCGAGCCTGGGCCTTAAAGGATGGCAAGACTCGAAGATGCGGGAGGTGACAGGGAGGTGAGAGATTACCACTGTCATCTTAACCCTCCCCTGGACCAGGCCCCTTCTGACAGCCTCTCCTCAGAGCGTAAATCCCGCCACGCCTCTGCCTCCCCAGAGCTCCACTCCATCCCTGGTTGCTAGGGTGGGCGAGGGGCTTACTCACTTCCCCTCCCCCCAAAAGGGGGCCTCTTATGCATAAGAGAAGCGGGCCGCCCATCCTGCCCACCCAGCTGGCCTTAGCACAGTGCATCCAGCTCCTCTCCTGGATCTTCCCAACAACCTGGCAAGGACTACAGATAAGAGAAGGGAGGCTCAGGGACTTGTCCGAGGTCCCTCAGCTCAAGATGTGTAGAAAGTCAAGCCAAGACCTTTCAGCTGTGTTCTGGCTTCTCTGGTCTAAGTTTGGAAATTGATGCTTAAAGATGCTGCCCAGGGACAGAGAAGTCCAGTTCTAGGCCCAGCTGTTCCATCCTCCAGCAGCTGGGGTACATGGGCACCTTGCTTTACCTTTCTGAGCCCTTCACCGTCATCTGGAAAGGAGTGGGGAGCTCTACCCTCTACAAGGGTGTGGGGGACCTAAATACGACTCCTCGGGTAAGGAGCTCAGGTGCAACAGGTGCTCAGCCAGAGGAAGCCCCTGAGCCAGCAACACGGCACCAGGCGTGCTTTTTATGATTCCATGAACACGAAGCAGGCCAGGGCACAGAAGGGGTCGGGGCTATTGGAAGACAAAGTCCTCTGCTTGACAGAACTCAAGTCTTCTGAGGCAAGACCTCTCTTTACCTTTTTAAAAAATGAAAGAAAGGCACCCCAGATGGAATATTTCCAAGAGAAAGAGGAACTGGCTTCTCTGTGCTGAGAAGGTCACGGCTACCATCCCACAGGGCCCTGCCCATCCATCCCAGGAAGCACCCGGCTTCTTCTGGGAATTAGATCAAAGGGCACAGTTTGTGTAAGAGGTGGAGCCACGAGTCATAATACCTGGTTAAACTGTGGATGCTGGCCAGGGCACCCTCGTCCATGTGCAAACACCTCCCTGGCTGGGCTGCACGGCACAGGGCGCAGGTCCTAGGCGTGTACACCCAAGACAAGGAAGATTAAGGGCCAGAGGTGCTCCCTACAAATGAACAGTGCGGAGTGGATCAACAGCACGCTGTTTGTACAACGCTGATTTCCTTCTTAAAGAGAGATGAGCTTCAGGCCCTGGTTTACACCATTAGCAAAGCACACACACACACACACACACACACACACACGTGCGCTTCCCACTGTCTTAAAGGAGCCTCTTACAACCGCAAACATGTCATTATAGGCCAGTGACAGCTCCCTAACAAGAACACTGGCAGTTGCTTCTGAAAAGTGGAAAATTCCCTGGCATGGGCCCGCACATATGCTCAGTTCCAATGACGACTTAATCCTGCCAGGCCTGAGGTGTGCAGAGAACAAAAAACCTGCTTCTACAAACTTTCTTTTTTTAAGTTTAAAAGAAATCGTTAAAGGCAAGGCCCCCAGAACACTTTTCAAGAATGAGGGCCCACACGTCACTCAGCTGCACAGATTCAGTGGGGACAAAGTCACCTTCCCTCGGTTCGCCCTCCGCCATGACAGGACAAGGTGCAGAGTCTGGAAAGTTCACCTAGGGTCCCCTGACATCAAAGCTAAGGAGTTTACACTTGGCTGGGGAGGGGTGTGTAAACGAAGGGGCCGGGAATCCTCGGGCTCTCCTGGCGGGCCAGGAGGGAAGCCTCAAGCAGCCCACTACTGGGGTTTGCAGGCACGCAGGCTCAGCGCTGAGCAGATGCCATCTAAACCTTTAAAGCACGAACTAATTGTACTAATTTAGCTAACAGTCTCTGTTCAGTCCCCCACCCCGGTCGACCAGCGTCCTTTGGTACTGCTGGAGAGATGCAAGCTGTTGGCCTTACTGTTATTTTGTCAGCCATTAAACGATTCATCGGAGTCATTAATTGATTTATTACTGCTGCCTGCTCAGAGGGTTTAGCAAATAAGGAATGATGTAGGTCACAACGCAAAGGAAACTGGAGCAAACAACGCCACGAGAAGCCAGCCACTGTCCACTCGGGCAGCCCTCTAAGCACAACTGTCAGGCCGCTGACCGCGTAGCTGGCTCTTCTGCTTGAAATCCGGGTGCCACTCTGCCTCTAGCTCAGGTGTTGGTGCTGTCCAAGATGCAGAAGTTAGAGTACCTTGTCCGGAGGCTCCTGAGCACCTGCCAGGCGTGGTCACCAGCAGATTACAATGAGGGGGAGAGAAGCCTATGTTGGCCCCTCACTGGTGGGTGCTGGGTTGCAATGGCTGGGTCTGTGGCTCGGCCCTCCAGGGCACTGGGAAGTCAGAAAAAGGGCCCCAGCCAGGGCTCCACTCCTCTGGAGGTGGCATGCTCCAGCCACACCCTCCCTCTCTCCCTCTGCTGCCCACAGGAGTGACAGGACAGCAACCCCTGATAGTAACAGGTACCTCCTAATGCCTGGCCCTTTAGTACTTCCCTCTGATCCCCTCTCCAGTCCCAGTATCGTCCCTATGTTACAGAAAAGAAGACTGAAGCTCAGAGAGCTGACCTGCCCACGGTTACACAGCAGGCCAGGAAGTGGCCAACCTGGGATTCGAACCCAGGTCTACCTGGGTTCAAAGCCCACATTTCTTCCCCTCTAACCAAGTTCTTTAGCTGCCACAGAAGGGCGCTACAGCTCAGCTCAGCAACGATGACCCCAACAAAAACAAGCTAGCTGAATGAGAGCAGGGCAGTGCCTCCTGCCCAGAGCCCCAGGTGCCCAGAGCCACAGAGGAGTGAGACTCCCTTTTACCTCCTCCTACCCTGGCCCACTTCGATGCAGCCATCAACACAGGCCACCTAGTGTCCTTTCCTCCCATCAGGGCTCCTCGCACTGGAAGTGAGCCGTTCCCCATGGCTTCCTGCTGCCCTACCTGTCCTTCAAGCCTAAATGCAGCAGGTGCAGGAAGCCTCCCCAGAACTAGGCCAGGCACCCAGTAGGTGCACAGGGAAGGTTTGCTGCACTGGATGAGACCCTCATCCCACCCTGCTCCCAGTCCCTGGGGCTCTGAGCAAACACGAGGGAGCGGTGTTAAGATGAGGGGACTAGGACGGTCACTTTACAGAAATGTTAATACCCCCAACAAGAGGATTCACAAGTCATGGACTCTGTGCAAGTTTGTGTGTACACATGTCTGTCTCTGTCTCTGAAGCAGAAACAGTAATAGCTCTGGTACCCAGTGCCCCGAAAGAACCAAACAGATGGTCTGGTTGACTCAAATTCTGTGATCACAGGAAATCAGCCCCTCAAAGACACATCACACCCCACCCCACCCCACCCAGCCACATTCTAGAACAGAGCCCACCCTTGTAAACTTGCGAGAGGCCCTCTAAGGGTGGTGGATTATTTAGTTTGTTCCAAAAGTGACACAGAGGAGATGAAGAGGTAGGTCAGGCACGCACCAAGACCCAGGCTGCTTCAGCCCTCAACAAAGCCCAAGCTGCAGAGGTCTGCAGGGGGTGCCGCAGGGCAAGGTGGGGAGCCCTTTGGAGGTCATCACAAAGACTTCTGCGGATACTTGTTGGTTGTCTACCAGGCACACAAGTCAGGGTTTTCTTGTTAGCATCCCCCAAGAATAGGTCCAGAGCACCCAAGGACACACTCAGCCTTTAGGATCCTAGTGAGAAACCTGCTAAAGGGGTGGGGCCAGGAGCCCAGCCTGGAAGGACCAGAGATGGCCTGACCAGTCAAAGGCTTCTGAGGGGTCAGGGGACTTAATCTACGAGGTTTCTCCCCCAGACCTGGCTTCTGAAACAGACACGGGATTTCTCACAGAGGTGGTCCATGTCTACTCCCCACACCAATCCATATGGTATTGAAAGCACGAAGGAAGGTCTTTATAAGAGACCTTCATCAGGGGCCAACAAATTACTCTTTAAGTCCCATTGGGAAAAAGGATAACCTATTATTATTTACATATATTTAGTACTCTCCAGCTTACAAAGGCCTCTCTTTCATCCAAATTTACTAGATGAATACGCCAATTACCCAACCACACACGCAGGGCCCTCTCTCTAGAGCACGCTCCTCCACTCCTCTCCCTCTGGGTGATACCTCTTCGTCCTTTATGTGTCCCCATCACAGCACTTGTCACATCTGACTGTTAATTCCTTATTAAATTAGCCAGCTGTCTTCCCAGGGATATGGGCAGGAGTAGTGAACACAGCATAGAGAAGGTGCTGGTTCAGTAAATATTTTTTGGATGAATAAAGTTCTCACAGAAATCCTGCTTTTGAAGAATAGTCACCATGTCTACGAGGTCAAATCTGAAGACTAGCAAACTCAGTCAGCCACTGATTTACCATCTGGCTACAACTATACAACTACCCTCTCCCCTCCAAACGACAACACACATGCACACACATACCCCACCATGCCCACACATGTCTTAGGACAGACTGCTTCCTCTGCCTGTAAAGCCCAAGCTTTGGGTACTCAGAAAACTTGGGTGCTGGTGCTGCCCAGTCCTTCTAGCAAATGACTTGGGCAGCCACTGCTCCCAGAGCCACTCGTCAGGTCAGCAAAATGAGATCATCATCAGTGTCCCCTCCTAAGACAGCTGCGTAGATAGCTTAAGCTAACATCTGGGCAAAGTATCTGTAGTTTCAAGAAGGACAAAAGTAACATGAGGGAGCGGGGTGGCCTCTAGGAGCTAAACTGCCATCGTCATTCCCACTTTAGAAGGAAGTCCAGCCTGACCCAGCCGGCTGGGTGCAATGAGAGGATTGCGAGGTCTTTATGAGCTGTGAAGATCTGGCGGCCTCTCCCAGCCCTTTCAACAGAGCCTCCCCTTCCATCTTCAAAGCAAAGCCTGCTGTTCGTTCTCAGACAGGCTGAGTTCCCTGGTTCTCAGTCTTCCTCAAGATAGTTGTCTGTTCCACTGGCCCAGGGAACCACTCTTCCCACAAGCTTCTTAGAGAGGCCAGAGAATGTGCCTGTTACCTTCGGGGCTCGGGGACAGGCACAGGTGGGAGGAGCCCCTCCTGGACCTGGGCAGAATCTGAGGAGGACACCAAGGCAGAGGTCCCACCCTGAGATTCTGTTTCCTGTGCTCCAGAAAATGCACCCCTACTGACAGAGTAATCTGCTGCCAATCTGAGGACTGCCCTTCACAGCTGGACCCTCCAAACCACAGGTTTATAAAAGAAGTGGTTCTTGGAATCAGAGACAAGCCACAGAGCAAGCAAGCCCTGAGCTCACTCAGGAGGAATGCGTCTTCATCTTCCTCCTCGTCCTCCTCCTCCCTGGTTGAATCCCTCACTTGACTTGAAATGAGAACTTGAGAGGGGCAGAGAGATTCGAGGGGCAAGAGGCAGAGAGAAGGAGGGTGGGGCTGGGCAGACACCAGGCTCTCTGAGCCCAAAAAACCCTCTGGCTGCACCCCTGCTCTGCCCCCTCCCTGTGCTTACCATGTCCTGAGAATGGCTCTGGTCCCTTATCAATCAGGGCTCAGGCCCCCCAGTACACTGTTTGTGCTACTTTTACTTTCTCTGCTTGACAAGCTCCCCCTCCACCTTCCCCTTATCTACCTATAGAACTCGTAATCATTCAACAATGCCAAGTTCAAATGTCCCTGCCTAGGTTCATGAGCTAAAACTCAGAAGATACCTACTACTACCTGCAGCCCTCTCAATGAGACACCTAATGGAACATTCATTACCAATGAACTCCTAACCAAGGGTTGCGATGGCGAAGTGGACAGAGCATTGGACTGAGGCAAGGAGCTTCGGCTCCTCAGCTCCCTGGCTAGTTCAGAGAGGCAAGCAATTCACACTCCTGTCTCCAGATGCCCCTGACCCAATACAAGACAATACCTCTACTGGGACTGGCATGAGTTAATGCAAACAAGGAGATAATGGGAGGGCTGTGATCTAATCTCAACCTCTCTCTTCCTCCCATTCCAACCTCCCTCTTTTCTTGTACCCTGAGCTTCAGCCATGAGAAGCACTTGCTGGTCCCCAGCCTTTGCATAGGCTAACCCTTCCACCCAGAATGCCCACTTTCCTGCTGGTTTCTGCCATTTCAATCCATCCATCCATCTCTCAGGCTGCTCTGGGCACTGGGCAGGATAATTTTTAATTCTTCCAAGTCCACCTGAAACTCTGTGACTCCTCCAACACTTTCTACTTGGCATTCTTATATGGACAAAGGCTCTATCTCCCTGCAGGACTACTGGTTTCAAAAAGTAGAATCCAAATATTTACTGTCTAATAATCAATAACCACTGAATGATTGGGGACTGTGAGTGAGCTTTCGGACAAAGCTAGGCTTGACTCTTACAAGAAATTTCTTCCTTATTTTTTCTCCTTTATAAAGATGTAACTTTGAAGAACAGAACATACTTTCATAAACCCAAATGTCAAAAGGGACAAAGAAGGGCCTTTTCCTCCCAAAGTTTCCATGTTTCTCTTCTCAAGCAATCACTGGAGAAGAGAAACATGGAAACCTCGGAAAAGACTTGAATTTGAATCTTAGTTCTGTTCCTAGCTTGAAACTTGTAAATTACATAGACATGGCAGGACCATCCTTGAAGGATGAAGACCAAGCTCCCCGTTCTGCTGCAAATCTGGTCTAAAGCAGTCTGGTTTTCTTCTATTTTTGTCTAATTGCCTTTGAGGCTGTGATCTGGGTCTTCTCCACTGAAGATGGGAGTTTTTAATTAGATCTGGGTAATCCACAGGCCTTCAGAAAATTTGAATCTAGAACCTTAGAACAGGGAGGAGTCCCCCAGCCCCTCTGCTACAGACACAGCCTCAGGCCCACAGACAGACCTGGGTCGATAGCAGGAAAAGGTCTGAGACCTTGGTCTCCCAAACGTCATGCCTTGGCAGTCTTGCCTGGAAAACGGGGATAATACATTCTGCTTCACTCACAGGGTTTGTGAAAGTAAGTTTCTGTTTCCCCCAGAACGGTGCCTGGCCTATATCTATCAGGTGCTCAGTAATTCCTTTGTTGAATGGACACTTTTCCTAAACCCTCCTCTCCACCTTGTCTCTACCAAGGAAGGCCTGTCCTGTGGGGACCAGGTGGGCACTGCTCACTTGTAGAGCCTCTGAGCACTCCCATCTCTGTCCCTAAAGCCTGCTGGCTCTGCAACCTAGGGACAGAAATAACCCATCACACCACATAGGCACCAAAGGAGGCTGATCTCACTTAATCCTCCCAACAGCATGCTCCTTTGTTTCATATCTGACTTAACTTGCTGATAAAGATCACAATGGTTAAGTGTCTCTACAGGGTCAGGGTCACAGTTCCTCCTGCCTGGGTCCAGTCATCACACATCCACACACCCCACTCCCTCCAGTGGGAACCAGAAGGAAGACTCCAGTCATGGGAAGGAGAGACTTTAACCACAGTCAGGCCCTGCAGTGCTAGTACCAGTTTGAGGCAGGTCTCTTCAACCTTAACTTGCTCATCTGTGAAATGGGAAGTCACCACTACCTGCCCAGCCTACCTCACACAGGAGTGTGAAGAAACACAAAACTGGATGTGAACGGAAGGGCAACAGCATCTCCTGCCCCAGACACCCCAACGGGCTGGGAAGGAAAGAGGACATGCTGGTGACAAAGGCATGGGGCTAGGAGTCAGGCCCTGGCTGGCTGCCTCCACAAGTCCCTTTCCGCCACCTATAAAACAAAGTGAATGGATTTGATTCCTGGTTCCCAAACCGGGCAGCACATCAAAACCACTTGGGGGTCCGCAACCACCCAGCTGCCTGCCCTCCCCCGGCTGCAGGGAGGCTGTAGGGATCTAGCTTTGGAAGCTCCTGAATCAAGATGTTCCAGAAGATCCCTCCTGGGTTCTGCCTCTGCTCTGACCAGACCCCAGGTCTGAGGATGTCTAGCCAGATGGGCAAGCCTCTTCTGCCCCTCACCCTCACCAGTCAGGCTCCTAGGAGGCCTGCAGGAAGCTTCTGGATGCAGGTCGGGGCTTAGACAGCCGCCCAAACAGGTACAGGCCCAGATTTAATTGGCCTCTCGGTTAAGCTTTCTAATCTCATTAAAGCTGCCTCCATCATGGAGACCACAGCTCTGAATTTAATAACAGAAGAGCACTGCCCTGCCCCACTGTAAGCTGATTAGGTCTGGGGAGACCTGAGAGGATCGCTCTGGACCGAGGCCCCCGGCTGCAGTCGGACCCCTCTACCACACCACACTGCCGTGTGGCTGCAAACTCAGACTGAAAGAGGGGCACACTGCAAAGGGGGCAGGAAGGAAGGAAGTGGGAGGAAGTGTTCAGAGCAGGGGTGCAGGGCCAGATCTGCCTACCCCTCCCTGGGAAGCCTGCACTGTTTCTATGACGTCCAATAAATACTAACCACTGAGGAATTTTATTCATATCTTAATGGGTGCAATAACAGTGCCCACCCCACACTAGGAACAACAGCATTCCTGGACAGAGTCAGGCCTCACTGGCTGCCTTCCCCTCTTCTTTCTGCAGCTCTCAACCCGATGACTTTAATCATAACGAGAGGAGAGGGCAGGGGGCTGGGGTTTGGGTCCAAATGGCTTCTCTGGAAGAGAAGATTTGTCCTGCCACCCACCCCACCCCCCACCCACCTCATCCCCCTGAGAGGAGGTACCTACAGCCCTTTCTCAAGTGTGTGAGGAGCCAGCTCTTGGACATCAGCTCCAAAAACACCACGGTCAACGTGTGCAAACATCCCTGTGCAAATACACGTCGCCCACTTCTCGCTCATCTCACGCTATCTAAATATATCCCGAGGAAGTAACTTGGCAGTGATGAGAAATTCTGCAGTGGCTCCAAAGTAGCAACAACAAAACACACACACACACACGCACACGCACACGCACACGCACACACACACACTCTGCTCTGTTCTAGGTGCCACAGTAGGTCAAGGACAGGCATGGAGACAGAAACACACAAAGGCAAAAACCGCCCACAGTGTGGTGGGGGTTCAGCCCCGCTGAGGGTTAGTAGTCAGTGATTATTAATGTTCAATAGGGATCTTAGAAGGTAAAGGACTCTGTGCAGGTTCTAAGCTGGGCAAGCACAGATGCTCTGTCCAAGGGAGAAGTTTGGGGGCACACCCAGCCAAGTACACACACACCCATCCCCACCCTCTCTGGGACTTGCTTTAAGACACTGGCATTTTTCCACTCCACTTGCCAAGAATGGAGCCACCCTGCCCTGTGTGATCCTCCAACCCCTGGAAACAAAGGCGGCAGTCATGGGGGTGGGCTAGTACACCACAGGCATTGGTCCCATGTCTCCCCCGCCCCCGTCCATTTTCACCAAAGGGGAAACGGAGGCCTCCAGTATGAAACAGACATGCCCAGGACCTGGCCAGGTGCCCCTTATTCCATGACGCTTTCGATCTTTGGTTAATTTGGATAGATGTGGCTTTTTTTTCCCCCAGCATCCTCAGCAAATCTGCTGTTGACAATCACCCCTAAGCCCATCCTCTTGGGTACAAGGGCACCAAATTATTAGGAAAAGGTGTCAAGGGGGTATGGGCAATCCTCCCAATCATGCCAGGTCTCAATAAGCCAGCCCAACTCCCACACAACACCCCCATACCCATCTTCCCCATCCTTTAACTGGACTCCGTCCCTAAGCCTGGACCGGTACGCCAGCCTCCTCACCGGTGGATCTGCCCCACTGGTCCCCTTGTCTCTCCTCCTTTCCCCAAGCAGACCTAACCGGGCCACTAAAGGGCAGGCTCAAAACTTCGGAGGACTCTGCCAGGAGCCGCACCCTGCCCAGCCCAGCCCTTCACAGCTCCAGCTCCGCCCACACAAGCCCTCCTTCCTGAACTCGGCAAGTCTTTTCAAGCTTCCAAGCATTTATTCTCTTCCCTTACCCTGGAATGCTCTCATCATACTCCTCCCTTTCAGTACCATCAGTCTGCTTCTTTTTTTCTCTTGGGGACCCACACAAAATGCCACCCCGCCCAGGAAGCCCTCTGGGTGGAGCCAGGTGGGCCTTCTCTTGGGACACCCAGCGACGGTGTCCCCTGCAGCACCACCTGCTTATGTCCGTCTTTCTTACTAGACCATCAGATCCCTGAAGGCAGATGGTCTCTTGGGCATCTCCAGGCCTCAGCTAAGGCTCCGGCACACTAATGGCATTTCCCAGCCAACACAACTTTCAAAAGAAATTTGAAGTCTCAGAACCAACAAAAGAGACGTTGTTTAATCCAATCCCAGTTTTTCAAAGTCAAGAAAACGAAGGCCCAAGGAGGATAGGGGTGTTTCAACATCACGCTGCTTGTTAGCTGTGCTGGACTCGTGGCTGGCCAGAGTCTTCATCAATTCCTCCAGGTCAGCCAAAAGCTCCTACAGCAAGACCCAACTCAAGAGATGGCTACCACGACCAAGCATCCAAGAGAGAGGGGCATCAGAGAGGTCTAGAGACAGGACAGGAAGGGCCAGCCTGGAAGCCCCAAGTGGAGACTACTAGCTCAAGTGTCCCAAGCAGGTGCTCAACCAAAACCAGACGAAGGACTGAGGACAGGACCTGGCACGTGGGCACTCAACAAACATGTGCTGTTGCAAAATTAATGGCACAAATGACCAATTACAAATCAATGCAATGCAGAGTACTGCACAGGCTTGCACCCAGCTCCGGGATCGCAGAGAAAGGAGGATTATTTCTGCTGGGGGGGTGGGGTAGTCTGGGCGGCTTCACAGAGCGGTGACATCTGATCAGACACCATCTGTTATTTTTCTCTAATTGTTCCACATGTGTGAGATTTTGATTCTAAGCTAGAATGTGGACTCCGAGAGGCCGAGACTGCGGCCGATTCCCCTGCCTTCCTCAACCCCTCTCTGCAAAACATCCATTCCACAGCAGGGCCCCTAGCAGACACTGAGGGTCACCAACAGGAGGGATGGACCTCCTATTTCAAAGAGGAGGTCAAACCTACACTGGTTCCCACAAGTCTGCTTTACCTGCAGAAGCTCCCTGAACCCAACAAGAAATCCAGCAGTGTCCACGGGCACTCCCACGAACATCCCAAGTGCCTTGTGACAGGGAGTGGCATGAAGAGACAGGCGCTCACAGGTTCCGCTGCACACTCCCTGTGTCGGCTGGGTGGCGCTGGGTTTCTTACACACTTACCTATACTTCCCCCATCAACAAGCCTGTGAGATAGGAACCACCATTCCCCACTTGACAGACTGGGAAAACAGGCTCAGACAGAGGTTCACCACATCACACTGCCCATAAGACTAATTCTCTGCCAACAGTTCTCTGTAACAGAAGCCTCACCAGGGAAGTTTGGTATGAATTAGCGCCCACTCAGACACCCCATCTGCAAGAAACACCACCATCAGCAGCACATCAAGTTTCATTTTGCCGAACCAATTAACCTAAAGGGCACCCCGAACCAGGTGGGGTCACTCACATGGACCATACTGTACCCCAGTTTCTACAGCCATACCCCCACCATCTTGCTTCCCGAGGCCTCACACCCACCCACCCCCAGCCACATCATTGTTTCCATAGATGCCCAGAAGAATGCAAACTCCAATTATTCCTTTCTTGTTTAAATAATGGCCACTTCACAATTCTCCCTCCCAGGCGGGACCCTCACAGCTCCTGAGCAGGCGCTCAGGCCAGGGAGAGAGAACAAACGGGAGGGGGATGAAAAACACACACAACAGTAAGCTCCAACCCAAACAGAACTAATCCATTCAGAGCCAAAGGAGGCCGAGCAGATGGGAAGCCAGCATACCCCGCCTGCCGCCACCCTGGGTTCTGGGGCCTTCACCGCAGTGTTGTAATTACAAAGGGTGACCCAGCCACATGCTCCCGGGGCCGCCCCCTGCTCCCAGGCACCCGCGGGCACCGCCTTCATCTGGTTTGTGTTTAGAGCCTTCCCCAAATCATACATGCAAGGCAGCAGCACAAATACCCTAGTCTCAACAACGTGCTTCCACGGGAAGGAGAGAACTTTGTGCTTTTCCCTCGGGATTCTGAGACTCTTACGACTCTGGGCAGGAGGGGCAAAACACCCCCAGGAGGCCTCCCACCCCCATTCTTCCAGCCCAGTGCCCCGGACTCTCCCCATATGATGATGACATCTCCTGTGCAGGTGTCGGTGTGTCTGTCTTCCCCTCCAGCCAGTAAGGGCACGCCTAAGTGTTTAGTACAGGGCAAGGCTGTGCAAAATGTATTCAAAGATCTGCTAAATGAATACACATCACAACTCTGATTAAATACAATATTGACATTTTTACTCCTTTATATTTGTTCCCTTTTCTAAACCTTAAGCACCCTGAGGGTAGAAATCCTGTCTCATTCATCATGATCTTCCCAACACCACTCTGAGCACGGTTAAGATCAACCACTGGAGGGACAGCCACTAAATCAGAGGATGTTAGGCCTGAATGGGGCTTAAATATCCCTGGTGTCGTTCTGCTTGCAGGAGGGAGAGTGGCCTGGTTGGGTTGCAGCCACCAACCACGTCAGCGTGGAGATGCAGGACTCGAACCTGGGCCCTGATGCCCAGCCCTCCCCAGCCAGGGAGACAAAAGACACGAAGAAAGCGCTTACTGCTTGAAGGAGCGGGTAATCTGGTGGGGCAGACAAGACAGACACATGAAACAATTAGTGAACAAGACAACTGCCAGGCTCACAGTATTATACCATGATATAATAAAGTACATGCTGTACAACACAATTAGAGACAAGAGAGAGGCACACTGCACTAATTATACAGGACAAAGAGTTAGCAAATGGGAGCCACAGGGGCGTCAGTGTTGTCACAGAAGGCTCTGGAGGCCAAAGGACCCAAGGTGAGTTTGGGAGCGGGGGCACCTCTGCCAGGAAGCCTCTCCTGATTTCCTGATTACCACTCTCTCCTAGGTGCTCCTGTCCTGAATGGGCCCATTCCCTTGCCCCTCGTGGCCTTCGTTTAGGCAGTTTGATACCAGCCACCTTAAGGGTCAGCCCAGGGGCCAGAGGGAAGGTCAGGGCACCAAGACAGCCCCTGGGAGTCACTTAAGAGGTCATGATTTCAACATAAACAATCACCAATACTATGTGCTGAGCTCTGTGCTGAGCCCTTGCAAGCATCATCTCATTCAGTTTTACCAACAACACCGTGAGGAGAGGGTGCATACTTCTGCAGGTAATAAGCTCAGAAGGGATGTCACCATCCAAGGCCACAATGCTAATAAAGGACAGGGTCAAGAGATAACATGAAGCAGGTCCACTGCTCTACAAATCTCGTGCTCTTAAATCCCCACATCCACATGTTCTAGCATGGAAGCCCCCGTCCTGACGTGCTACTGAGTACTTGAAATGTGGGCAGTTCCTACTGAGATGTGTAAAATACAGACCAGATCACAAAGACTTAGTATTTAAATAAAGTACAGTAAAATAACTCATTAATGGGGGGAGGATATAGCTCAAGTGCTAGAGCACATGCTTAGCATGCACAAGGTCCTGGGTTCAATCCCCAGTACTTCCTCTAAAAATAAATAAATAAACCTAATTACCTCCCTCCTCAAAAAAATTAATTAATTAAAAAACTCATTAACAACTTTATACTGATCACATCTTAAAATGATAATATTCTGGACATATCTGCTTACGATTAAATAAAGCATATTCTTAAAATTAATTTCACCTGTTTCTTTTTACCTTATTTTATGTGCCTACCAGAACATTTAAGATGATATGTGTGGCTCCCATTCTGTTTCTGTTGGACAGCACTGCCTCCGAGATGTTTGCTGAGCAACGGACAGGATGTAGACAAGAGAAAAGGGAAACGAAGAAGGCAGCATTTCAGGCAAGGAGAAGCTTAGAGACAAGGGTAGGAAAGGAGGCAGCCCTGAGTGTGCGCAGGACGGATGGGCAGGGGTGAGATCTGAATATCACTGGGGGAGCTCTTAGTCAGGTATATGGAAACCAAATGACAGAAGACATGGAAAGCGGGCAGGGCTCCGAGCTGGGGCTTCTGGTAAGAAGAACAGACAGCAAAAGCTGTTCACCATGAGGAGCTGGGAGCTGGGAACAATGATTCTGTGTGACTCCAGGGGCCCAGACCAGTCACCCACCAGCTGCCTTCCAAAACCCAGCAACAATGCCTCAATTTCTGGAGTTAAAAGAGCTCTGAAATGGGTCTCCCCCGAGGACTAGGAAACACTCATTCCAAATGGGTACCAGACATGCAGGCATGGGGCTCCTCTCACACTGGGGTGCTGAAGAGGCCTTTTAGAAGAAAGGAGAGCTGAATGGGGGTTTAGGAAGTGGGGGTGGGCAAAGGGCACAGCAGATGGGGCTCCAGAAAACAGGTCATTCCAGACAGAAGGTCGAGTGTGTGTAAAGGCCAGTGCACAGGGGGCAGGTGACAAGAGGGCAGCTATGGGCAGGGGTGGAAGAGCAGATTCCAGAGGGGTCACTGGAGCCCGATTCCAGGATTTTCTCCTAATAGGGAATATGGCTGGTGCAAGGCTGAAGTTGAGCTTGGGGATGCTGTCAGAGAACACACTGGTCCTCACTCATGGGAACATGCCCCGGGCCTGGTCCGAAGGCCTCTCAGCTGTCCTCTGCTGAGATGAGTCTTGGTGCGCCACAGCAGCTGCTGACAAGGCGACACAGAAAAAGCCGTACCACCACCACCGTGAAGGGGCAGGATGCATGGGAGCCAGTGCTGCTCTCAGTGAAGCAGTCTCATGCCGGCACCTACACGCAGGAGAAAAGCCGGGCAGAGGACAGGGCCAAGTGCGTCTGCAGGCAGGCGCAGGGGGCACAACTAGAGGCATCAAATCCCAGCTTAGATCACACATGCAAGCTGAGAGACTTCAGGCTCCTTGGGAACCAAGCAAGAAGGGAACTGCTCTCTCATCCCCCAGGGTCCTTATGAGGAATCAAGTGATTCAGTAGATGTGAATCACCCAGCACGGACCCAGGCCCTTCCCATCGCAAAGTTACTGGTCCCCAAAATGCCCTCCTTCCCTAGCCAATGGAGTCACAGCACCTGCCTGCCAAGGTAGGCAGCACATGATAGGCATTCAATAAATAGTAAATTTCCTATTATCAGATGTCATGACTGAGGAAGAGCAAATTAGATCCAGTTAGGAGAGCAGAAAGGTACCTTAGTGAGCAACCACAGGCCCATGGAACATTCCTAAAAATGGAAAAAGCTTCCAGCTGGCGGCCACTGGCTTCCTTTGCAGGCTGGGGACTCAAGTTTGGACATTCTTATAAAAGATGCACCGTAGGCAGAAGGAAACCCTCACTTGGTTTTAGGGCTCAAAGAAGGCCATTATCTGGTTCTCCATCTAGCAGACTTTTCTCCCCTCTCCCAGTTTTGTCTCAAGCCCAGTCACCCTTACCTGCTGGCTGTTTCCTCTCTCCCATGTTCCCCTATGTTCCCCCAGGAGACCCTCCCATCCAGTTCACGTGTGCAAACTCCCTAACCTGCAAGGTCCTATGGAAATGCCATGTTCCCCAGTAGCCCGCCCCAGACTCCCATTACTTGAATGTGTTCCCCAGTTACACCCTTCTATCCAGGCTGGCAGCTGCTGGGTTCCTTTCTTATTCCTCCTCCTGGATGGGAAGCTCTCCCAGGACAGGACCAAGTCTTGCCTGCACAGAACCAAAGAAGCCTTCCTACCCAGGAAGCGGAGATTACACAACTGCTAAGGGAATGAACGGGAGGAATATGATAATACACACCTTGCTGTGATAAGCCCCAGCCTCGTGTCAGCCATGTGTCACAGAGCGCATCCACTGGAGGACCCGGGGAAGCTACAGGCCCAAACAGGCATAGAGTTTCAGGCCAGGACACCAGGCTCATTATCGGCAAACATCAGGTTATTCAAAACCAGGCTGTGTAACCAAGGCAGAGAGCCACGGCCACAGCGAGGACTTCCCTGACCGTGGCCACCCCTGACCTGAGCTATCCCCAGGCTGAATGGGAAAGATGCTGGCTGAGCAGAGTGAGGCCGGCACCCTGACATTTCTTAGGAGCTGTTGCTGACAGTATCATTACAAAGACGCTAATCATAGTACACGTTTATTTGGCGCTTCTGTGCACCGAGCACTTATTACCATCGCTTCTCTTTATCAACCTTCACTACAACCCCAAGATGTAAATACGTTACAAGATCCATTTCACAGAGCAGGAAACTGAGGCTTGGGTTACCGAGGCTCACACAGTGGTAGCTGGTGGAGCTGGCATCTACCTGACACCTGCAGGCTTTTCCACTGGGGCCCAGCACTGTTACTGACCTTGCCACTCAACCTCGGGACTGTAATGGTGAAACGATGAAGACTCAAACAGGATTCCAGCAGTTCCCTGTCCTCATCGTTCGCAGGTGAATGAAGCCCAAGCTTCGATAGGCCACACAGGCCCTGCTACCTCGGGGCACCCACACTCCCATCAATCTCCTCCTTTTGCTCTACCAGCCCCAGAATCTGGGTGCACGCTCCTCCTTTGAAGGAATTGGCTTCCCCACCATCCTGGCTGCCTGACAAACACCCACTCTCCACTCCCAAATCAGTGTTGGCATCATGTTCTCGACCAATTTTTACACCCACCCCACATCTCCCCTGGACCTAAAGAATCGATCTTCCCCATCTTCCATGCCCGTCGTAGCTTGGCTCGCACCCTGCATGGAGCCTACACCACTGTACTGTGTTCAATGCTCTGCCTGGTTTTACTGGACAGTGGGCTCCCTGAGGCAGGGACCCTGTCTTAATTTACCTTGGAATCCCTAGTGTTTGTAGAATAAATTAATCAATATTTTAAAGCACAGTTCCCCCCTCCCCAAACAAACTGCCAAGTCCATCACCAGTGCTGCTCATCAATAATTAAAATAACAGAAGAGTTAGGACAGGCCACTGATCAGGAGGGCAGGGATTCATTCCTAGGTCAGGTCTGAAAATTAAGAATATCTAAGAAAAGGGCAATCTCTGCTGGTGGCTTGTATAGGAAAAATCTCAACTGATTTTTAGTTAGGGATAGGGGATGAAAAGCTGGTTGGATTACCACTGTGACAAAGTTATACCGCACTTTGGATGGACTGTATGAGGCACATACAGCACACGTAAGCACACAGAACACGCCAATTTCCAGAAGTGTAAGATCATCAAGCAGGTTTCCTCATCTTCCCGCATCGTATCAACACCGCTAGTTTGCCTGGCAAACCTGCTTTCGAGTGTTGGCCTGAAGGAGTGAGGCGGGAGCTCTGCCTTAAGGGAGGTTATAAAATTTCTATCAGACCCCATCAAACTAAGCCGCCCCCAAAACAATACGCCATTTCTGCGAGTGGCCCGATGAGAGCAGATGCTGCGGCTGTGACAGGCCAGATGGAGCCCACACCGGCCTGTGCAGACTCTGCCATAATGAAGTACCCAGACAACTGAGGAAACACCAGCATCCTTTCTCTGCACAGGCAGAGAAGGGAAAGGAAGCTGCTTCTCAAAACGGTCAGCCTTGCGTCCCACTGATATTTCGGGAAACATTCTTACTAGGATTCGAGGCCGACTGCACCGTGAGAAGATTATTTGTCCCTTACACATGTACACAATGGACTGAGAAAACGCCAGGGAGTCAGAACGCTGCCTTCTCTGCCACTCACTGTTCCTGACACCACACGTAACTCCAAGACCCTAGAGTGGTCCCGAAAATCCCCAACTCCCCTGTACTCAGAAACAACCGAAAGCTTTAGCCGCTGCCAAAATAGGAAAGAGAAAGAAACCCCCAGGAACACACCAAATCCATGTTCAACTCCTTTGCCCCTTTGAACAAAACCCATTGCAGGCGCACACAAAGCAGGGGAGGCCGGACAAAGGAGAGGCCAGGTCACACTCGACAAGGCGCTTTCTTGTCGTTTCCAAAACAGAACTGTCCTCTATTAAAAGGCTCTTGTTGCTCGGATGTTGATGCGGGGAGGGAGGGGAGCACAAATCTCCAAACAAAAGGCGAGCCATAGCGGGTAGGGAGGCCCCGGGTCGGGCGGCTCCTTCTCCCCGCACACTTCCAAGCCTTTGAATGCCCGCAGACCTCGGCCCAGAGTAGGCAGCTGTCTGTTATTGTCCCACAACTCCAAGGGACCCAGCACCAGGGAGCGTGTCCCGAGCAGGTGAGCGCCATCTGCCCGGCTCTGACAAGATGCCCGTCTTGTGCCTGCTGCTGCCAGCAGGCCATGGAGACCTCGGGGAAGCACAGCGAGCCTCCTACCCTCTCTCTGATGGTTCTTCAAGGCTCAGTCAGGCTTTCTTCTCTCTCCCCAGGGGGGGCTGCAGGCTCACTCACTACCTGGCATTTATCACAGAGGGGGACTTCTTTTGAAAAACACTTGGTCACCTTTCAAAGACATTTTTAAGGGCATTGAGAGTATGTGTTTTATGGGGGAGGGGGGATTGCACAGAGTTGGGTATACACAGGAAAATAGAGCTCACTGACACATCTTCCAGGGGTTAATTTTAAGAAGAGTCTTTAATTGATCTACAAAGAGAAAAAAGTTTTCTACCTGCCTTTTAAAAAGCACTCCCTGCATTAGCTAAAACATTCCCAACACACCCCAACCCATTTCCTCCCATCTTCATCCCAGCTGTTGTAATTGGGGTAAGTGGTTCCCTGATGTAATCTGCAAAGCGCTAGTCCAGACCACGGGGAGAACAAGAGCTAAGTGGGAAAGCGGGGCTGGGGAGGGCAGAATCCCAGGATGGGAGCCAGAAAGCTGGGCGTGGGGCTCTGCCTCTTCTACTCCTGGGGAGAAGAGAGTTCCCCCTTGTGGTATTTTCACTGGTTGGTCTGTCAGACAACTGAAATGCCTACAACATATGTGACAGGCAGGGGGACAAGGTGAGTGGGGGGCAATGGTGAGCCTGCCCGCCTGCAAGTCTGGGTCTCTGAGGGGCAGATTCGGTGCTCTCTGCACTGAGGGTGCTGGCAGCTGGAAGGAGCCAGGGCCCCACCCTCAACTTTGCAAGGTCTTGCACAGTAAGAAATCTGTGGTTTGAAGTCTTCTAAGCCACACGTGCTGGGGTCTATGTCACCAACACCCACCAGTGACAGACTTCTCCCTCTGCTCCTGCCACGGCTGAGTCTAGATGGGAAAGCAAGGTGGGGAAAGGCATGGGGAGAGAATTGGCCATTCCAGAAGGGGGCAGCAGAGTGACGGTCTGGCTCTGGACAGCCTAGGCTCCAGGTAGAAACCCACCAACAGCTCTGAGTGAGGACCAAGGTCCTCTTACAGGCTGAAAATACCAGTGGGAAGGACTGAGCTGGGAGCGCTCTCTGCTTCTGAACAAAAGCCAGAAAGCAGTGAGGTGGTGTGGAGAACCTGGAGGTCGAAGCTGTGTCCAACCCCTAAAGACTCCCAGGCCCTGGGGGACTTGGGGGCAAAGTGAAGGAAGACAAGCACCCTGACCAATTCGTGGGGCTACTGTGGGGCTCATGAAGGACAGCAGAGGCAAAGGGCTTTGGAAACTAGAAAGGATCGTACCAACAAAAGCCCCAAATAGAGCCTACCCCATCTACCCCATGGGGTCCTCATCAGGAGCACATGAGCCGGACATGTAGCCCACAGGGTAAGACATGATGGCTGTGTCACCACCACCAAGGCCATCGCTCAGGGAGGGAGATGCAAGTCAGGAAAGAAGCCCAACTACACTGAACCAGTGGCCCTTCTGCCCCTACTATGCCCTGTGCACAGCAGAAGATCTGATTTCTAAAGTCTGCAGCTGAAGAATGAGTCAAATTATCGTGACTGTGTGTTCCTCTACCTGAAGCCCACAGTTCTGTGGACTCTACAGCAGCCAGGCCTCTGCCCAGCGCATCCCACAGCTGGCAGAGGCACTCGTACACATGTGTCTTTGCCTAAACCTAACTGCCTCTCTCCAGCACTCACTGGCCCATTGGTCTTTTCTCATTCTCATGCAACAAAGCAGCAGCCCACAGGAAAATGGGCTCCAGGACACAGCACCAGCTCTGAACTCTGAAGTACTTCAAAGGAAAGGGGGAGAGTTGGCAGCAAGTGGTCAGAGGGGGCTTCCATTCACAAGGAGGGTGTAGCTCACCATAAGCCTTGAAGAACAGGCAGGATTTCAGAAAAGACCAGAGAATCCATTACTGTTTGCTCCTTCACAGCCCCTGCCTTGGGTCCACAACCCTCCCTGTGCCCTTAAGGCTATCCCATCTTGTTGTCACAGGTCCTGAGCCCAGTGTCCAGACCAGACCAACCCCCATGCCAGGGGGGTGCCAGGGCTCACAACCTGCTGGTCTCACCTAGGCACAGCACACGGCTGCAGCCCCTGGGTAACTCCTCCCCTCCAAGCTCCCCCTCCAGTGGGAGGTGGTCAGTCCAGCTTCCAGGAAACATCTCCTCTGCTTTGAATCCACTTTGGAAAGGCAGGCCCAGGGCAGGCAGAGGCTGGGGAGGGGCTGGAATGGGAACATCCTGTCTGCATCAGAGGGATGGGGAGGAGCGGGGCTTGAGGGCTGCCCACGTGTGCTTCAGGCTTTTTTTTTTCCAGTGAGCAGGAAGTGTTCATTCGACCGGCAAACAAGCATCTGGGGGTCGTGGTAGGGTTAGGGCGGTGAAGTCAACCTCTGATTTGTGGAAGTGAACAATCCAAGACAATGGGTGTGTGACAGCGGAGAAATCAGCTCCAGATGCAGGCCAGAGCCAGCTGCCCAGGGACCAATCGGGTAATCAATCCTGTTGATATGTTTATTCTCAAAAGGAGGACCTGGGGGAGGGGGCTACGGCCACTGCCACATCAGACAATGGAAGGCAGCTGGGAGCACAGTTCTGTGATCCTCCCTTCTCCCTGCAGTCTGGGGGTTCTGGGCTCTCTCCTGCCTCAGGGGTTCCCTGTTCCCCCACCAGGAACTCTGCAGGGAAAGAGAAATGACCACACCGAAGTCTGCCGTGTGCTGTCTCTTGACATCAACAGTCAAGTTCCCTCTGGTCCTGTACAAAAGTGCTACCCCACCGCCATGGCTACAGGAGGCCCATCACCTCTGTGCAGAGGTCTTAAGTGGATGCTACTTGGGGTCAAGACAGCTAGGCTTTCCCAAAAGCAGCTTTCCCAAACCTCAGGGCAACTGGCAAGCATGAACTCTGGGATTTTCACTTTTCAGGCCTGGAAAGTACCAGGGCGGCTGAGATCGAAATGGGGGCTAGGAGGGGCCTTGCCAGCCACTTAATAAGTAGGAGAGTCAGGGCCAGCACTCAGGTTTCCCCTCCTACCCAAGGGCTCTTCCCATGTGCCTAAAGCACACTCACTCTCAACGTGTAACCCTAGATCCAGTCCCCAAGGGAAGAGGGATCATTGGTTCTCAGCCGGGGTGGGAGAGGCTGACCACAATGACAAACCACACCCAACGAGTGTGACACACCCACAAAAGCTCTTCTGAGGACCTACCATGTAGCAATAACTCTGTGGAGAAGCAGAAAGTGAAGGACTCCCCCACTTCACAAACCCACAAGGAAAAGGGCGTAAGAACCCTGTATACATCACAGTGTAACCAAGAGCTGTGGCCTGGAAGCTACACACATCCAGTAAGCCCTCAAAAGAAAAAGAAAAAAAGATCTGTGAAGTAGATTGTCAAATGGATTGGAAATTGGGCCTGACACCCCTAACCTTGCTTCCAGGACAAATATTCTATGACCTAACATTTTTCTTTAGAGCCTTCCTAAAAATTAGGACCTCCAAGGGCCCTGGAGAAAAAGTCTGTGGAGTGAGCCGCCCAGTTAGGTAGCAAGCACCCGCCACTGGCTGTACCCCAGCAGGGACTGGGGTGCTGGCTTCCAACGTCCCTTCCCAGGGTGGGAAGTTCCATGCAGTCGAAAGCCAGCTGGGTACCAGCAGTGTATGAGAGGATACTTGTTGATTTGCCCAACTTTTCTTGCCGGTGAGGGAAGCCCCCAACGCTCAGGAAAGGGAGAAGGGAGTCGAAAATTCTAACAACAAAAGAACGGCAGAGCTTGTCACTCTGGCCCTGATCATCCATGGCACCCTCTCCAGCCATCTGTCACATCATATAGAAATGCCCTGTGTGATTCCGTCTGCCTGGAGAGACTACTGGCTCTTATCCATCTCCCTGTCCCCACTGAGCCTGGCGCCCAGGAGGCCCCATGCACACTGTTGAACAAAATGATGAACCAGGGTACTACCAGAGCCTTCTTGTACAGAGCAAGCACCGGCTGTGCCCGTTCCTCAGGGCCAAGGCTCTCCTGGTCCTCCTCAACCTCTGAGAGTACAGGAAGCTCACGCTGCACACACAGTACATGCAGCAGCACGAGATGCCACCTGGTCTACTTTTGTTCCTATCGGCCGCCTGTTTCTCCTCCGTTTTGGGTGCCTGTGAGCCCCCGGCAGTTAGGGAACAGAATGGATGCACCACCTTCCCCTTGGCACTATGAGAAGCACACAGCAGTTGGGACATGGTGGTTGGTACAAAAAGTAGAAAAGTCAGGGTTAAAACACTTTTCATCTAAGACAGGAAAAAAAAAGAGCTTCCTTTAAAAAAAATTGTTTTATAATCCAGTGCAAGCAAAAAATCCAGTGAGAATACCCATTTATCTATGCAAGCATCCATATAAGTCAAGATGATCCTTTTGAAAATAATTTGCCAAATGACACAAGGATCTTGAAAGGATAGGGTCATACTTTCTGACCTAGTATTCTTACTTCTGGGAATTTCTTCCAAGGAAATCATCCAAAATGAAATGCAAAGATGTTCGTCGCAGTATTATATACAATGGCGGGGTGGGGAGGGCAAGGCAGGAAGGAAAATCCAGTAATAGAGGAATAGTTATATACAGCCTACACAGCCATTAAAGGATAATTAGGAATAACTGGAAACATGCTTATCAAAAGAAAAAATAGCAGACCACAAACACATGTGCAGACCCGGACAGCATTTTGTCCAAGTCTACAAGTTGTGATAAGATAATGGTAGAGAGAATGTTTTCCTTTCACTTTCTAAACTTTCCCTAAAGTTGTCTTTAAAAGAAAAGGGCACCACTCTAAAGGCAGGAGGAGAGGAGAGCAATCCCTGTGTCCCCATCCTCCTCCAAGCCATGTACATCATCTCCAGGCCTGGGGCTTCAGCAAGGGGAGAAGAGGTGGGGGAAGACAATGAACCACAGCAGAAGAACCTGGTTTCAAGCCCTGTTAACATGACACCTCCAAGAATGACATTTAACCAACAGGAACCTTCTGAGAATACTTAAATATCCTCCAAAAACCCAAACCAGGCAGGCAGGCTTTATAAATAGTGTGCATGCGTGTACAGAGTGCCATAATTTTCAGTATATAGAGACAGATACACCATTCCATTCCCCAACAGCAGCAGTGGCCAACTTTCCACCCCAATCAGCCATCTGGGGCTCAAAGGGAAGGTGTCAGATTGATCACCAGGGTTGGATTAATTTTTTTTTTCTTCTTAAATCCCCTTAACTGAGAAAGCAGCTTGAGCCAATTCTGCTTTTCTCACAGACACCAAAACACCAAGCTATAGTTACACCAGTTCATCTTCACACCCCCGGCGTTTGGGGGAGGGGGAGGATGAAGCTTTCCAAGCAGCTCTCTGCAGAGTCTCACCTCCCAGTGGAGAAGCTGAAGGCCCAGGCTTAAAGGAACAGAACTACTAGGAAAAGACCCTGTTCCCAGTCTTCCTCTGCCTGCTCACCCAGGTCACCTTCTGATTAAGGCAGTGGGCCCCAGCTCCCAGAAGCCTCTCCAGATCCCCTACCCTAAGTCGGGAATCTTACCCCCTTCCTCTGCTCTCCCACTGCAAACATTTTCTAGACTATTATGCTACTTGCACCAACCTGACCTACACCAGTTAATATATCCTTAAAACTTGTTGAGGGAGTGATGGGAAGTATATATAACCTGTCCCAGGATGTACCCGGCACCTTCCTCCCATGGTTTCATTTTCTCCCCTCAGCAACCTGATGAGTGGGTACTCTCATTTTAAGATGAGCAAACTGACGCTTGAAAATGCTGCGATTCTGCAGCCAAATCCTTTGTATCCCAGGCTTTCTACAATACAGTGGCTACTACAGACCATGCTCAATTGAGGGCAGGGAACCAACCACTATTTGCACCAAGTCTGTGCCAAGTCCTTCTTCTACATGCATTCTTTCTAATCCTTGTATCAAGCAGGAGAAGCAGGGACTACTTCCTCATCCCTAACCTCTAGATGGGGAAACAGCCTCAGAGATGAACTAACCTCTGGTTCACACAACTTCCAAGTAATGAGGCAGACTTGAGCCCAGGTCACAGAGCTAGATCAGAGCTAAGGCCCAGGTCCCCACACATGATGACTGTTTAATCATCAAAGGCTCTTTCAGGAATGGGACCGTAAACACTGTGTGGCTCCCAGCCAGGTCGACACCAGCCACCACGCAGGTACCCAGAAGTCCTTTTGCTGCGGGGAAGACAAGGGTAGGGGAACCCTCAAGGATTCCTTCCTGGCAGGGGTTCTCCTGGAAGGAGGGCGCTGCCTCATGGCTCAGCTTCCTGCTGAACTTTACAGCTGCTTGGAACCCACCTTTAGCCCAGAGATTGAGAAGGTCCTTAACACTCCTTCTCCCAGTGCAAGCCCACTGTCTGTGTTAACTGCCTTTACCACCCAGACCATGCCTCAGTTTGTTAATGATCAACCCTCCAGGCAGGCGCCAGCTTTCCAAAGGGACAATGACCACCTTTAGGAAAAATGGCCAAAAGCAGGTTCTGTGTCGTTATTAAGTTGTAAAACAGGGTCCCGAAGAAAGAAAGAAAGAAAAAAAGCAGCTAAGACATGGTGTTTCCGGTATTTTTATTGTTCTTTTGTTGGCCCTTCTCTTTGAAGGAGGCAGGTGGTCTGGGAGGTCCAAGGAATGAGCCAACCACAAAGGCTAGTGCGTGAGACTGGTCTCAAACTTACAGTCTGGACAGACCTCACAATTTTTCAGGTTTTGACAGGAGGACGACTCCCTCAGCTCCCAGACTCTTCTGAGATGCAACAACTCCTGCCATCCACTCACACACTGGGTACCACCATCACTCACACTTTGGGTACCTGCTTCTACCAGGCATGTGGGAGGGAGTAGGGCTTCAAGGGGCTTCCAGTGGGGGAATAAGGGGGCACACAAATACCAGTGACTTCTAACCGGGGGAAGCACCAAATAAAAATTATGTGGAAGAAAAGCCAATTTCTGCCACGCCCACCCCCAAGAAAAAGACCAAGGATGGGAGAGGCCCAGCTTCAAAGAAGCCAAAGACATTACTAAACAGGTTTTAAAGTTAATACTCAAGCTGCTAGGCAGTCAGTCAGGGTCTTGAGCAGCATCCAAGTGCTAGGAGCCTGGGGCAGAGACACAGAGAGGCCCTGACTTCAAGGAAACTGGGCAGGGGAGACACACAGATAAATAACTTCAGTCCTCAGAGATCAGCTCCAGAAGCTGTCTCTAAAACTCTAGCAACTAGTACTATGCCTAACATACAGAAGACATTCAACCAATGAATCTGTGGAGTGAATGACTGAATAGGAGCACAAAAAAGGAGCAGTTTATTCTACCTTGATGAGGCAGGAAAGATTTGCTGCAGAGAAAATGTGGAGCCCAGCTGTAAAGGGAAACTTGCCCTCCAAGCAAGCAAAAGGAGCACTGAGCATTCTGGGTAGAGGGGGACTGCATGTGAAAAGGCACTGTGGCACGAAGGAACGTGGCATGCCCAGGGAACTCCAAGGAGCCCTTCTGTTCCTGCCCAAGAGACGAGGAATGCTGTGGGCAAAGGAATGTAGGCTTCATCCTGAAGCAGATGAGAGAGACTACTTGAGATGTACGGACACGGGTGCAGCAGGGCCAGAAAGGCATTTCAGAGAGAACTCTGGCCGTAGTTTCTATTCATCCCATTGCCCCCAGTTTCCAGATGAGGAAACTGCAGACTGGAGTTGGGCCATCACTTGCCTGAGGTCAAGTGGCTGGATGGTGTCCATCCCTGGCTTCTGCCCTAGGGCCCCGTCCTGAAAGCTCTCACCATTATTACCGAAGTATCTCACGGATACTGAAGAGGAACCTGGGGATGCATCTGCACAAACAAGCAGTGCAGCCATCAAGCCAGGGGCCTGTGAGGGCCTCCACCTGCCTGAGTCCCAGGCCTCTTCCTCCTGTAAAATACAGGGGAAACGACGCTAGCCCTTCAGAGCTGCTGTGCAAATCAAATGAAGGATGGGTACCACCTCAGCACAATGACGTGCACACAACGAGCCCTCCAAGGACAGACTAGACTCCATTCATTCGAACATCCCTGAGTGTCTACTATGTGCTGTTCTGATCACTCAGGGAAGGATGAGTTAAAGAGAACTCAAGTTCACCAGGGTACAGACAGAATAGCCCTCACAGTGGAGGACTGAAGGGAGGGAGCGTCCAAACCCTTTGGTCTATAAAATGAGGGGGTTGGGTAAGCAAGGAAGAGACTGAAGCCATAATGTTTTATGCATTGCTTGACTGCTTGGACATAAAAACAGAAAGCTGGTTGGGAAAAGGGCTGGAAAAATGGAATGCCAACTGCTCTACTGCACCCCTTCCAAAGCTCCGGGACTAAAAATTTAGTAGGTCTTCCCGACATCCCAGGCTGCAGGTGGGGAAGATCCACAGGTGTGGCCCTTGTTCCAGCCTTCCCAAGGGGCAGTTTTTAAGATCGCTGCACAAGAAGGTTCTGGTCTGGTCTCAAGTCACTGCTCTACCTCCTGTCCCTGGTTGCTGGAACAGGTAGACCAGGCAAGAGAGAGTTAATACCCAGTTTGGCAGTAAGGGGGTGGTAAACAGTGTTGTCAAGGGACTTGAGGTCTTAAGTGGTGCATGATCACAGTGAATTTAGTGGCACAAGGCAAGAAGGATGCACCAGTGGACTGAGTTGTACGTGTATGAGAAGCTGTGGCCAGCTTTCTGATGTGTGCCCATGCTAAGCCACTGCCCTTGGGCCAGGACAGGAGGCAAGCCCCTCAAGGACCTGCAGTGTAGCTCATTCTCACTGCCACCACCTGATAACACATTTGGCACACAAATTCAAGACAGCACCTACTAAATACCGAAAGATAATGGCCAGGCCAAATCAAACAGGAACACACGGTGTCCACTAAGGAGATGCAGAAGACCAGGGCCTTCCTCCCAAGACGGAATCAGCAGTAACAGTGAGAGGCTCCAAGGAATAAGTCAGCTGTCTACGTCCCCCCTCGACCCTAGCACCCCAGTCAACTCAGCCAGCTTCAGGGAAAACCAACAACCCACTTATGCCTCCAGTATTAGGTCAACTGGCATTACCAGGTAGCTTTGAAAGTCCAACACAGCACCTGTCATAAGGCAGGCACCCCCAAACAATCACTGGTTCCCTCCAAAACTGCACCAGATACCTTACTGCGGCACCAGGAATAAAAACAGACAAGATCCCTGCATTCTGGGACGATACTTTCAAATGATTTACACTCCACAGGGTCTGTTCACTGAACCCTAGCCTACGAATTTCAAGGAACTCAGGGGGAGACTCCAGGCTTTCGGGACAAAGAGATGGCAAGGATATTCGAATTATTAGGACATTCGGGAGGAGAGGCGGTGGCTGCCAAAGGGAAAAGAGCCAAGGTTCTTCACCCTCCCCTCTCCCAGCCCCCGGAACCAATGGTCAGCCCTTGAGCAACTCAATTATGCACTCAGAACACCTAAAACTACTCTTTAGTTGTCAAAGGAAAAAAAATCTATGCCCCAAAACTCTGCCTCTAGGGCTTCATTAGCTTTCTAAAAGGCCAAGAGATGCACAGATAACAGGTACTTTCAGCAAAGGGGGAGAAAAAAGTAAACTGCTCCAGATCCATGGTCCCAGCCCCCAGGACCCCCCAGCAGGTGGGCCTGGGATTCAGGCCCGGGAAACCAGTTCCTCCAGCAGGGCAGGATGCCAAATGTCCTGCTGGAATGAGCTCCCCTCTTCCTTGGAAAAGGTGGTGCCCCAGCCTCCTGTCCCAGCCTGCTTTCCAGACCCTGTCCCAACAGGCAAGAGAGGACTGTTCCTGTCCTCACCTGCAATGCTATCTGCCTCAGGCAAGCAGAGGGCAGGGAGGAGGCGAGGCGGTGGGTACTTCCGGGAAAAGCTTTGTTTTGGATTCCAGAAGACTGGATTCCAGTGACAGCTGAGACATACATTGAATTCACAGAATTCTCACCTGCTCTTGAGGTGAAAAGGACTGACCTTGGAAGGAGCAGAGAAGGGCCCTGACCCATGGAGACTTTCCAATGTTGCTGCAAAGTGAGGCCACAAAGACTAAGGGGAGGGTAGTGGGGAACTAGCCAAAAAGAGAGGACTTCCTCCTTCAGGCTAGCATGGGCCCATTTCAGCAGGATGAGCAAGTAGGTGCTATGTGCACCCCATCGGGTCTACTGAGTATCATTTACAGAACCTGCACCAGATACTATCCTAAACATTTCACAAGTATTAAATCAATTAATTCTCCAGCATGCTCACAGAAGGTGCTTCATCCCCATTTTACGGATGCAGAATGGAGGAGGCAGAGATGGGGGACTTGTTTCTTGGAGACCACAGCTGTCCCTTCTTGTTCTTCCTTTGGTGCTCAGCCTAGGCCCCTCTCTCTTCCAGGTCATATCTTTTCTTTTTCAATGCCACTGAATGCCTGAGGTCAGTGACCAACAAAACTGGTGTTCAACCCCAGGTCTGTGAGCTCTAAAATCCCAGCTCCTAGGTACCATCTTCTTCTGAAAGGAGGATGCTTCTAGGCATGGGAACCAGAAGTGTGGATGGATGCTCACTCGTCTTTAAGGGCGGTGGATAAGCCCCAGCATCAACGTCCCTCTTCAGCAAACAGGAAGACTAAGGGAAGGGGTCTGCCCCTTCCAGACAGTCCTTGGTATGGCCCCATCCCCTCAGCAAGATCAGAGCCCAGCTCAGCCTCTGTACCCCTGAGGGGCCTGCAACAGTTCCTGTATCCACTCCTGATGGTGGCCCCAATCCCCACCCAGAGAACACTGTTCATGCAGAGACCCCACAGGTCAGGGTGGCCTAAAGAGCAGCAAGGCCCGACGACTGCTGTCCATCTCCAGGACGCTCCCCGGAAACCCTGTGAGGTTGCAGCTTCACCCACCCACGTGGCATCCCGTCACCAAGGCGATGGAGGCAAGCCCGCTGGGGAGCAAGGAGAGAAAACCCACCTGATTTACAGAATTTACCAAATGGGTCCGTTTTTCACCACGTTCCAGTCCTTTTGGGAAAACTCCAGGTTTTTAGGAGAAGCAGATTAACGGCAGGGAGTTAATGGGGCAGTGATACATCCTGCCTGAAATTTTTTGAAAAGTTCTGCATTGAGGCATCCAAGTCCAGTGGACCTGCTTTGATTTAGGATGGCGGCCCCCGAGAACAGGCAGGCCCAATACGTCAGTAAATCTGCTAAAAGAGGTCGTTTCTGGAGGGCGGTTTCCAAGATATACGGCCTGATGTGTTGCCAAACTTCCCAGCTAGCTGAGCCCCAAATGTGGAGACAAAGGGAGCGTGCCAGGTGGAAAGCCCTGCTCTTCCAGGAGGTGGGAAAGTACATCGGGACCAACTGGAGCTGGGGCACCAAGGAGAGCTGGACTTAAGTTCTCTGGCTGTCTGTTCTGGTGAGAGAAGGGGGCTCAAGAATAAAGGAGCTTCAGAGAGTAGAGTCAAAAGGGAACTGAGTGATCACTGACTGCAGTGCCACTGTGTCAATGCGAAGACAGCACCACAGACACCTGCACACACAGCAGCCAGTGTCTTGGACCAGGACCGAACAATGGCCTGCCCACCTCTCCAAATCCCAGCCAGACCCAACAGCTGAGGTCTGTCCTTTTCTAGGGAGTCTCTGATCTCACGAGGAGAAGGCAGGATGGAGCTGCACTTTCCTAGCTCAGCTCTCACCAGGCTCCCCAGCTCCTTCTGGATCTATAGACATTGCTTGAATGAAGGGAGACTGAGGTGCTGAGGGTGGAGTCAGCCCTTCCAACAAGCCCTGTGAGGGGAAAGATGACACACACCACACCAAATTTTCCCGTGGGCCAGTCACAGTCACTCATCCCAAGAATAGATGCTCCCTCACTTTGCAGCTCCCACTGATGTAAAAGTCCGTATCAGATCAATTAGGATGCCATCATTCCACATTACCTTTGCTGGAGGAGTCAATGACTGGATTAATTTATAATCTGCCTTCCTGGTTGTTTTTGGCCTGTTGCTCTCTTTATACCAAATCACATGTAAGTAGAACTTAATCAAACAGCCCAAAAGGCATTTGAATTTGTCTTGACTGCTGATGTCAATTCATTAGAGGCATTACTGCTTCTTCTCTGATTTTTTCCACACTCCTCACCTTATTTTGAAACCCCTAGAACCAAACCTCTTATTTGTGGACTTAACACAGTGGCAAAGATAATCCAAAGGAAAGTCCTGCTTGACATCCCGGGGTTGTGCTTTTGGGTGGATTTCCAGGGTCCACCCCCAGGATCCTGTGACCCCATCATGCAACAGCTTTGTGGGCACCAACTGGGAACCAAACACAGGGGGCCAGGTGCTGCCACTGGGTCCCGTTTAGCAAACTGGTGCTGCTGGTGGCTGCCACAGCAGCTCAAACTCAAATCTCCCTCCTAGAGCTCAGGGTAATCTGATGATCATAGTGGATAATTAGAGTCTCTTATCAAAACAATTAGCGGATGAATGAACAGCCAGTCCTGTCTCTGACACAACTGCACAGGAGCGGCACTGAGAGGGGGAGGCAGAGGCAGGGGAAATGACGAACTCCAGCCTCCCGCCATCCTGCCCAGTCCTCTCAAGGGGGAGACACAGAACTCCAGGCTCACCTCCGGCTCCCCTCAACATGCCCCAGACAGCATCTGCCTGGAATGCCCTCCCCTCCCCGAGTGCTTTCCCTTTTTTAGCCAGGTCAGGCTCCTTTCTCTCCTACTCAGTGAGCTCAGACTCGCCCTCCTCCCTGCAGAAAGTTTCCGGCATCCTAAGCTGTTCCTCTGCTCCTGCAGTCCCCACTGCAGCCCCTTCAAGCCTGTTCACTCTCTATTTAACTGGGCTGGGACAGCCCAGCACAGGACTCCTAGAGTTCTTACTTCACGCAGCTCCTGGCACAGGGAAGGGGCTCCATAGATGTCTGCGGAGCTCATGAGCGAGCCCGGCCGGCTTCTCCCCCACAGCTGAAGGAGAAGCGTTTCCTGGGAATAGCCAGGCCGTTCCACCCAGTGGCCCCGTCTGCAATTTCATTAGCTAATGTTTAAAATTCAAAGCTCTTCCATCATTCCCGTGTCTCCCCGTCTGTAAACAGGCCTGTGAGTCTGATACCATTTGTTTCCACCAGTGAAAATACACAAGGATTAGGCAGGAAGCCCTCTGGAAACATAATCTGAAGTAGCCCAGATCGTACAGTAGGAGTGATTTGCCCTAAGAGTTGGTCCTCCCTGTTTGGTTCTCAGATCCAGGAAACTAGCCAGAGGAGAAGGTGGAGGATGTATATGGGGCTTCTACCAACAGGCGATGTGATAGAAGAGCCTCCAGGTTTCTAAGCAGACACCTAGGATGGAGGCACACCCTCTTGGGTCCAGCCTCTCTCTAGGCTCATACCTGATGGTCACAATCAAAAGCGATACTCCTGGGATGTGCTGATGGAGTGGGGTACCTCCTCTACTTCCTGACGTTCAACAGAAAAGGGACGAAAAGAAAAGAAAAGAAGAAAAAGGCAGGGGCAAAGCAGAGTTCTGTCTGCTTTGTTTACCATCGAGCTCCCTTCAAGGCCTAGGTTCTCCTAAAGTCCCCCGAAAGCCATGGCATCATCTGTCCACTCCCCCCTCTGCAATCTGCCACCCTGCCCGCCCCTGACAGCCATCAATCACTCCATAATGTGCTGACCTCAAGGCTCAGGGGACAAAATTTTCAAGTCAAATGTAGCCGTTAACATAAATAAAGCATTGCCCTGGATTTCTTTCTTTCTTCCTTTCTCTCTCTCCCCCCACGATTCTGCAGCTGCTGCTGGGGACTCGGGAGGCAACAAAAGTGAGGGCAGACAGGCATAGTGGAATGGCAATTCTACTTTTGAGTCATAACAATTATGACGTTGTGATAAGAACATTTTCTATGAATTTTTAAGTACCAGTTACCTGTTCTGCAATTGTCCCCGGGGAAAGGACAGCAGATTCAACAGGACTGAAGGCTATAACCCAACTGTCCTGAGCAAGGCAGACCTCAGGGTCCCTTCAGCACCTACCCCCATGTGCTCCCTCTAGCTGGGGCCCACCCAGCTTCTTAAATAAAGCAGTTGTCCTTTAAGTACATTTATATGCAAAAGACTTCCTTATACCAAATATAGTTCTGTATGCCTGCGTTTATTTTTAAACATGAAGAAGTCTCCCATAATAAAGCTCATGATAAATGTTATGATCCTCAAAATGGTTTTGGGGGGAAGAAGAAAAGCAACTAGAGGGACTGAGAAGGAGAAAGGGGGCTTTTACCTCGGAGTCTCCCCCTTCTGCTCCACAGCCATCTTGACCTCATACCCAGACAGATCCATGCAGGGAGATGCCTCCCACCCTCCCATTGTCTCTCCCTGCACCCTGAGAGCAACACACCGGGAACCCAGCAGGGGGACCAATGAGCACAGGCAATGTCCACAATGCCAAAGGGACAATCCCCAGAGACCTACCCCTCTGACCCAGAATAGGGCAGGCAGCTCTGCCTGAGGCCGGTGTCTGGTTAGAGCTCTGTTCACGTGCTCCAGGCAGGACCTTTGAGTCACCAGCAAGGCCCACCTGAGATAGTAGATCAAGGTGGGGAAAACCTGACTGGGGTCAGGATACCAGGGCTGGGCTGCGGTTCTGGCTCAGCCACTGATTGTCTGTGTGACCTTGGCCAAGTCCCTGACCTTCTCTAGGCCTCCGCTTCCTCATCTACATACTGGTGCAAGCTAGGGTGGAGAGACTCCTCCAGGTTCCTTCCAGGCCTAACCTTGCCTGACTACCTGTCAAACCAGAAGCACCCCGGTCTGCTTTTCCTCAGGCGGAAGGCTGCTTTGCCCACTGGGGTTTCTAAGTTTCTCAGCCAGAGTAACAATGTCTTGACATCCTCACTCACATCTTCAAAGACCCTGGGGTTCCTCCAATTCCTTCTGGGAGAAAAGTCACCAGCTGACTTGCCAGGGTATCCTGATAAAACCCACACACAATGACAACAGGATATAAACCCCACAGATCAATTCACCCTCTGGCAGAATCTCCTTCACCTACGGCCCAGCCCCCTTCCAAATGTGAACTGAACTTAGAAGGTGCCATGACCCCAACCTTGGAAAGGAAGTGCTGGCTAAAGGCAGCACCACAGGAATGGGTTTGCCCTCACACCAGGCCCACCCTCCTCTGGCTTCTACTGCCACGGGAGCCAGTGCTTGCCCATCTCGGAGTGCAGGGGCTGGAGCATGCATTTCCCTCTTTTGTTCTCTGGCTGGTGGGTTTTCATGGGAAGTGAAAGGGTCCTGGATGGAAGGAGCTAAAAGTCAGTGTCTGTTCTGTACGTCCATTAATAAATTTCCAAAAAAAAAAAAAATTAGAAACTCTCTGTATGCCTCTACAAGCTTTAAAACTGGGGAAACAAACATCTCCTGGACTTTGAGTCCAGTCCCCAATCCCCACCAACACTCTGCTCATGGAAGAGAGATGGACACACCACACCATCAAAGGCAGGAGGGTAGGGGCGAGTTTGAACACACCAGTGACCCCGAGGATAAATGACAGACTTTTTTTTTAAAGGCTGTTCAAGGCAGACACATTAGAAAAGCTGCATACTTATCTCTCTGACATTTTAAAATATGCTGCAAAAAGCTGAATCTTAAATCAAGATGCATTTTTCAAGGCATGTTGTACTAAGGACAGATCCGATTCCTTTCTCCTTTCAAGGAGCAAGCCAGCCACAGAGCAAGGATTACTGCTTGTGACTGGGTCTCCTGCACAATCAATACTGAGTTCTGTTTTGGAGGCAGCAGGCTGGCTGGCCAGGCTGGGGCTCTCAACCACACGTGGCCCATTGTCAGGGCCTCTGCCTCCCTCAGGGCCCCAAGGCTCAGCCCAGGCCCCAGGCTACAGGCGAGTTGAACAAGCCTCAAGGAAACCACAGGCTCCGTGAGGGCTCACCAGAAACGGACATTTTCCGGACCCAATTCAGGGATCCAGCTCCCTGTCAACTGTTCCAAAGCACAGTTCCAAGCAGGGAGCCCCCAGCTTCTTAGAATCTGGATGACACGGCAGCCAATGCTCTACACAAAACAGCTGCACTTCTCCCTGACCCCTGGTTGGCTGTCCTCACCTCACAGTTCCTGTTAGGTGACTAGGGCCGGGGTCGGCAGGGAAGAGGAACCCTGGATTGCTGATTTTCAGGTGGGTTTTGGTCACGTGCTCCATAAGCTGCGGGGAGAGTCCTCAACACACACTAACGGGTTGTACATCCCAAACAATCCGGGGTTATACCTGCCGGGTTATAAAAGTACCCTGGTGTATCATATGGCCCCTAACACACACACACACACACACACACACACACACACACAAACACACGCACGCACTCTCTCTCTCCCTCTGTGCATCACTCCCGTCGCAGACAGCCCCCAAGGCAGAGAGGGCAGGCCTGAAAAACAGTCTCAGAAACTGCTCTCAAGGGCTCTCATTGCTGGGCTCTCCATCAGACCTGAGCCAGCAGGAGACCTGGGCCAAACTCCACTGTCAACAGAAAAAAGCAAAAATCAATAAATGTTAACTGCTGCCACCACAGAGGAGGCTACCCCAGGGGGCACTGGTGCCAGGCTAACGTGGATTAGAGGTGACCATGACGGAGTGTTACCAACCCTACCTTATCTTACACCCCCACCTTAACCTGGAGTTCAGGGAGAATTTAATAACAAGCCCCAGGAGTCACCTGTCCAGCCTTGCTTGCCTCCACCAAGGCCCATTCCTGCTTCACTCACCCCTGTGGTTACCAGTCCTTCCGGTATTGAGTCTAAGATGTTGCTATAAATCAGCCTACCATGGTCCCTTGGGGCAATGGGGAGCAAAGGCCTTGTTCACAGGGGAAGGGAGGGGGGTGTCTGCCTCTGCCATCATTGGTCATCTCACTCACCTCTCCCCGTCCATCCTCCACCAGGTTGGACAAGAGTGCTCCGAGCTCCCTGCCTAACCCCCTCAAGGTAAGGACACAGGATCTACTTGCTGACACAGCACAAATCTCAGTACAACTAACAGCTCCAACCTTGTGCAGTCAACACATTCTTTCCCTGAGCCCAGATCTGAAGGACACAACCAGCCCCGAAATCCTCCAGGACAGACTCCCATCCATGCCAACACCAGGCAGTGAAGAGACACCATTAACAGATGGCCAATAAGGGCTGCCTCGAACCAGGCCATCTCTCTGGAGCACCCAACTCTGGGTTGGGGGATCACCACACTGGTAGTGGGGACAGGAGTCCTGGGATGCCCATTAAGGCACAGCCTGGGAATAATGAGGAAACAGCTCATTACAGTCACCGAAGGCACCGTTAAATGTTTTATTAAACTTTGCAAAGAAAAATACATCAAAATCCATCAATGCAAGCACTTTTCTATACATCAAGCCCTTGATAATTTCCTCATTCTAAGTAGAAATAAAGGTTTATACATGTTTACACACATAAGCAAATGTCCCAATATAATGACCTCCAAATGTAAAGTCATCTATAAGGAAAGAAGCACAGGTATATGCCTGGTTGGAAAGACAAAGGCATATTATCTGGGTAAGGCCATGTTATATTACAGAAGTTTGTGCACGCATGCACTCATACTTAAACCAGATGCCAAATCATTTCCAGATGCTGCAGTCTGGGATATCCTTTGTTAAGAAAGAGGGGGAAAAAAAGCTTGCCCTTCATGGCCAGATACTTGGGTTCAGGTTACATGAAACAGGATTAGTTCAGAAAATAGTGTAACTTCACAGCCAAGGCAAAAACCAAAGAATGAAAGCCATGTAAACAGCCAACACCCATGTAAACAGCCAACACAACTTCAAGACTGAACAGTGACAAAAGGGCAAAGACTCCTGGTTTTACTCTGACACTCCTCCCTCCCCCTCACACCTGTGACCTAATGTGGAATAGAGATCTCTCAGGCCCAAGAACAGGGTTTGAGTTCCTCCCACAACAAAATCCAGAGGCATCCAATCCAGGGGGAAGGTTGCAGGATTTGACACCTGCCTGTGCCCAGCTGTCATCCCTGACCCAAGGCCATGCCAATCAGCTGGCCAACCCTCCTCCAGCAACCACTCTACCCTGGGTGGTCACCACGGAGGATAAAGTGTCCACGCCCATAGCAGGGGTGCAGAGAAAGAAGAAGTGGCAAAGAAGGGACCAAGAAAGGCAGGGTCCCTGGCCCCAAATCCCTACCAGAACCCAAAGCCAAGGTAACAGTCTTCTACTGAAGCCAGAACTCGAAACACATGCATGCCCTGTACCTCCCAACAGAGGCCTTATCTTGCCTGCCCTTCCCATGAGCCGCCAACCACAGGTCCCTGTGGGTCTCACTCACTTTCATGAAAATCACTCATCACAGACCTGCAGGGCTGGAAGGTCACTGGAGGTTATCTAGTCCAAATCATCTTATCTCCCAGATGAGAAACCAGGGCTCAGAAAGGTTAAGTGACTTGCCCAAGGTCACAAAGCTCACAAGTGGAAGACCTGGGACTGGATCCCAAAGCTGCCTGGCTGAAGCTGTGCTCCTTCTACTAGGCTAAATTCCTGTAAGCCAGTGGCTGCTACCAGTCCTGGGAGGTAAAGGAAGTGACACCTGGGATAATCAGACACTGGCAGTCAAGGAAGGTGGCAGGAGCAGCGGGCAAAGGGAAACCTGTGTGGAGGCACAGTCACTGCACCCGCCCTGCAGGAGAAGCAGCAGCAGAAATGAGATGAGAGGTGCAGAGTGGGAGGACATGGAATTTGGAGCCAGGAGACCTGGGTTCTAGTTCTGGCTCTGCCACTGAGGACCTGAAACACCTTTGTCTGGCTGAGCTGCAAATGTGGGTCTTGCTTCCTCATCTGTAAAATCGAAAGGCTGAACAAGATGATCCTCATTTCAAGTCACCAGAGCCTGATTAAAGCTTCAGCCATACTTGCTGGTTATGTGGCCTCCAATAAGTCACTTCACCTCTCTGTGCCTCCATCCCCTGACCTGAGACGAGGAGGTGCCAGGCTCCCAGGACTCCTTGGTGAGTGCTCCAAAGAGGCCATGCAAACCTACGGGGTACTCCCAACTTCCCTGGCATCAGGAGGGACCAGAGCCAGCTGACTGGCTTCCCTGCCCGCAGGTAAAGCTGCAGCTGGACGAGGGGCCCAAGTGGGAGTCAAACGCGACAGTCAGGCTGAGTGCCCGCAGGGGACCAAAGGGGACAAATAAAGTGTGTCACTGCTGGCACTCAGGTCAGGAGGCGAGCAAAAGCGTGCACACGCCCCCCTCCCACGCAGCATTGTTCCTAGCGCCTCCATCAGCAGTTCTGCCGGGCTTGACAGCCAGGGTTTCCTAATAGGGCAGGCTGGACCTGGCGGACACCCGGTCACTTCCCCTCCAGCGGTCCATGGGGACGGACCACTGCCTGGGGTGGGGGATGTGCCAGGAAAGCTGGGCTTGTCCTCAACAAAGGACTGGGAGCCGGCCAGCTACCCAAGTGGGCCCCCCGCGTCTGTTTACCCCACGCAGGTGGTCTCCTCCACCCTCTCGCCTCTGCAGGCAGCCCCAACTGGTAAGCAGTCATCCAGGAGTGGGGAACTTGCTGCCACCCCTCAAATGGACTACTCCATAGGCACTCGGTGTCCAGATTTAGGAGAGTAGACCCTCTCCCATTTACACTTCCACCCACCGGCTGTGATTCTGCCCTGAATACAAACACAACAGCCAGCATTCTGCAGACAGTCTGCTATAGAGAACAAAGAGCCCAGTCGGTTCCCTTCCCACCCACCACCCCGACCCCAATGAGTCCATTCTCTCCCCAAGGCAGCATGGTCTAGAAATTATGAACACTAAGCCGTGCTAGCTGGGTTTGATTCCCAGCTCAGCCATTTAGAAGCTATATCATCTTGGGCAACTCATTTAACCTCTCTGGGCCTCAGTTTCCTCACCTGTAAAACAGAGGTAATAATGGAGTTGATATATGTACACACACACACACACACAGTTTAGAATGGGGCCTGGCACACAGTGAGAACCATGTAAAAGCCAGACATTATTAAAACTGCCTTCAAGATAAATGCCATCATTTCCTCCAACATTTCTTCACTCAGAATCTCCATCATCTGCTGACCCTCTGCTTTACTCCAAACAGCAGGAGCTCGGGGTTCCAGCTGGTCCTGCCCCTCTGCTGCAGTGTAACACTGAGCAGGTAACGGGACCGCTCAGGCCCGCGTTTTTTCTTCCGAAAAAATAAGATCCTCTGACTTATTTCGAAGGATGAATTTAAAGATGAAATGGTAATGCACATAAAGCACCTAGCTATTCTCATGCATTATTAACAGTAACATCGTCATCCTTCTCCTTGTGGACACCATCCTCCTTCAGTGAGCCTGCATCACTTTCTCTTGGTGACAGCCATCTGTGGGCACATGGAATCAACTGCCGGGTACATTCAAGGGTCACTTGCTCGCTTGCTGTTCAAGTGAAGCTTCCTCATCTTGTGCCTGTGAAGTTGGGATTTTTTGAACCCACAAATGGGACTTTACATTTATGCCTATTAAATTTCATCCTGTTGTTTCCAACCTGGAATGGGAGGGGGAGGATTTGCTAATCAGCTCCGACTCAACCAGCGCAAAGGCGCTGTCCCCAGAGGAGCTGCAAACCCTGAGAAATGACAAGGTCCAGAGAAGCCACTCTCAGAACTAAGAAGGGGACGGCCACAGCTGGGAGAGCCTCGGCGAGCTCTGCCCTCCATTTGTGACACCCAAATACAAGGGACTGCTCTTACTACCAGAGTCTTATCAAGAGGGCCTCGGGGGGCGGGGAGGGGTACCACACTTTCAAAATAAAGCCAGATGTGCAAACTGTTGTCATAAATATGGCCCCCTGCAAGGCCTAGCCTGCATTCCTCCCCACACAGTAATATGTTTCATTTCTTCAACACAAACACAATCAGATTTATTACATTCCGACAATAATTCCAGGATGGGGACTGAGAATGCTACATTTTCTGGAAATAAAAGGCACTTGCACATAAGTGTGCAAAGAAAAAGGAGAGGAAAAAGCAAAAACCACCTTCCAGACTCTAGAGCCACTTAAAATCCGTCTCCTCTGATCCCAGACACATCATTCAACAAACCTTTCCTGGGACTCTGAGTGGCCAGCAGACAAGGCGTGAGCCTCATCTGGGCCTGTCCCCAGGAGACAGGTATGCACGCAAGGTCTGGTAAGAGGAGCACTCCGCCCCCGGAAGGTGGCAAAGAAGCAGCTAGGGGCTGGGTTCTCGCTCAGACTTTCAGCTCTTACTACTTCTCCCAGGCGGGAGGAGGCAGCACCCAGAGAGGGATTCCTGGGGAATGCAGGCAGGAAAAGGAAGCGGTTGGGGGAGGGGCAGAAGAAATGAGTTTCACAAGAAGGGAGGACTCCAAACAGGAGCCAATGTGATGTCATGGGACAAGCACGGGCACTGGAGCCAGGGAGACTACTCAAATTCCAGCTTTACCACTTCCTGTGCAGCTTTGCACCGACTACTTAACGTCTCTGAGCTTCAGCTACCGCATCCACAGAAATGAACAGGAATGATTGGGACCATCGCTAACGTTCCTCTAGCAAAGACAGTCCAGGCTCTAGCCAGGTACTTCTGCACCTATGGCGAGCACTAACTCTAACCTCTCACCATCCATTCAGAGGAACTATAATACGGTCGGCCATGTACTTCCCTTTTACCTACCAGTCTTTGCAGCAGGCAAGGCAAACACAAGTCTAGACTCAACAGGTACTGATTGACGTGCCCCACCTTGGGGGACACACAAACCCTCCTGAAACCTCAGAGGCCCCAGCTCCTCACCTCCCACCCTCCTCCCCTCTGCTCTCACAACACTAATGAGAAAAGACTGGATTCGATTCCTGCACAAGCTCAGTGGGCTCCCCCAGCTCTCACGTACCTGGAGTTGGGAAGGAGAGAGCAGCACTGGCCCAGGAAGCCAGTGGGCACCTAGCAATGCCCCCCTCCAAGAGTGGAGAGTGGCCTGGTTCAGCAGCTCTTCAAAGTCAACAGAGTAAGGTTTTCAAATCCTAAAAGGCTTCTCAAACCCCTTCTAATCTGCCTGCCATTTTGTTTCGTCTGCTCAGCTCAAGTCAAGGGGAACTTGACATTTGGAATACTAACTGCAAATAATCCCGCGCCAAGGACAGGGCCTGGCGGGCTGCAGTGTCAGCATGTGGCTCACAAGGGTGGTGGGGATACTCCAGACATTCCAGCTATTTGCAGAGGGTCCCAGAAGGCACAAGTTAGGTCAGGCCCCGTGGCCACCTGTGCGGGGACCACCCAAAACTGTCAACTACCCCCAGGGTAGGGCTGTACCTAATTCATTGCCTTCCTCAACACCCCACCCTGGGTGTGGCAGAGGAGAGGTGCTTCTTGGGAGGTTCTGTCAGCAGAACCTATGCTGGATGGATGAATGCATACAAAGAGAGGAAGTGGAAAGAGCACTGAATCAGGACGTATTCTGCAAACTCCAGACAAGAGCCCTTCTCTGAAGCAGCCTCAGGTGTGCTGCTTTGTACTTCCACTTTGCAACAGACCCCACAGTGGGGCTTACCATTGGGAAAGCAGCCCTCCTTCCCCAGGGCCACACACCTCAGTCAGCAGGATATGCAGGTAGGACCCCATGCCTGTCCCCAGCACACATGCTCAAGGCCCCAGGGTTTGGGGACCTGGCTGTCTTAACCCTTAATGTGCAATAATCCACTCTAGTCTGCCTTTTTAAGAGGAAGAGGGGCAGGAAGTGCCAAGAGGTCAGAGGAGGCAGAGACTTCAAGGGCAGACCTTGTGTGGCCGAGGCTGAACTCTGATCTCTGAAACAACAAAGGCTTAGTTGAAATACAGTGTTTTTTCCTCAGACTTTTCAAAGACAGTGAATCCTTTAGGTATAAAAATAATTCCAGGACCTCAACTGAATACAATGTAACAACCATAACCACCCATGATGTCACGTATGTCACACTAGGTCTGCATGCCCACGTGTTCTTCATCTGCACAATCCACGGTTGATTGAATCTGCAGATATGGGACCCACAGATATGGCGGGGCAACTGTTCAAGGCCATTTTATACAAGCGACTTGAGCATCCAAGGGTTTTGGTATCCACAGGGGGTCCTAGAGCCAATCCCCCGCAGATATCGAGGGACGACTGTACAAATAAAGCTCAACGGCAGATAAATCCAGAGTACACACCTGAAACCTCTCGTCCTCCAATTCAATAGATCAACTTCCACAACTCATTGCCTCCTCCAGGAAGCCGCCTCTGGCCACGTATGTGACCCGAGCGATCTCTTCTGTGTTCCCACAGCCCCTGTGCCCCCAACTATGATAGCACTGGACCCCAGTTCTCTCCAACAGAGCCTGGCAAATACGCTTGGCTTGCATATGCTAAAGTGAATGTTTATTTTCCATTTTCCAACTAAACTATGAAACCCTTGAGGGATAAGACATTATTCAACTTCACTTTGCAAGTACCTAGAAAAAGATCTAGCACGTACCGCAAATTGGAAAACCATCTGTTGACTAAATAAGGGAGTGGATTAGCACATGGCCTCTCACCTGTGCGGCCCCCCTGCCCCCAGGAAGGAGTCTGAAGAGCCCTGGAAAATCGAAGCCCAAAGAAAACAACTCCAAACTACTTGGAGTGACAGCACAGTCACTGGGACCCTCTGCCTTTAGAGAATTCGGTATACCCAAGAGGTATGAGCTCAAGTTTCCATACAGACCCAGGCAGCGAAGGGAGTTCTCACTTCCCAGCTGAGGCTAAACAGGGACCCAACCACAAATATCCAGTAATGCTGAACGTGTCGTGAACGATGTAAAAATAGCTCTTGTATCTTGTGCCCCCACCCTTCTCCCCAGGAACACAAAGGGCAGAACAAAGTGACACCCCTAACAAGCCTCAGCTTGTTCCAGCATGGACAGCCCCAGCCTCCTACATCTGGACCAGCTGCTGGAAGCCAACAGGGGATTCCAAATTGCAGTTTAATTACCATAATTTTTCACAGGTACCTGAAACCAGACAGTGACAACCGTGCAAGAAATCCCCAAGTATGATGCATGAGGTCTGTGTTACAAGTCAGGGTTCTACGCACACACCTCTTCTCCCATGCCCTTCATTTCATGGGGCACTTCACAGTTTGCAGAATACTCTCAGGGCTCTTCTCTTACCCAGAGGTTCTGGATTACAGGGTTACCAGGAATATTAAAGAGTAAATGGAAAGTATAGTGAAGATTTTTAAAGAGAAAGCATCTATTTAAGGTAATTCATGCTGGGCAGATAGGGGATGCTTACAGACACACATTCTCAGTGTGGATGTGTCCATACAGCTAGCAGTTAAGAGTGAGCTCTGGAATTAATCTGCTTACACCTGAATCTATGCTCTGCAACATTTTAGCTGTGGGATCTTAGGCAAGTTAATTAACCTTTCTGAGCCTTAGTTTCAACTGTGTAATAAGAATGAAAGTAGTAATTAATTTACAGAGGCATATTGAGTCCAGTGAAATAAATACAAGTAAAGTTGTAGCAGGGTGCCCAACCCTAGCACAGAGTAAGCACTCAAAAAATATTTACTGGGGGAGAAGGGAATTGCAGGGCCTTAAAAAAAGGAAAAGGCACAATGTACAGTTTGCTTTCAGCTCCGCATTTAGGTAGACATTCTAAGTGAATTCTAGAAGGAAAGGTGGTGTGGGAGCAGGACCCTGTGACACTCCTGCTCTAGTTCTGTTTGAACACTCACATCTTTCTCCTCCACCCTGAGGATAAGTGCCTTCAAGGAAGAGGCTGTGTCATGTTGCCTGATGGAAAGCCCTTGGGTCCCTGACATGTGACTGGCATAAAACTTTTCTGATCGGTCAATATTTACAAAATTAATTGAACAAATTAATTTATCTCTCTTGCCACTGTGCATTCCAGATATCAAAAAGAAGCAGGTTGCACAAAGAAAGTCCTCTAAAGGTGGCTCCAGTAATATTTGCAAAGGGAGTCGGCCTCCCTAGGCGTCCGAGCCGAGCCTGCGAGAGCGCGTCAGCCAGACCATGCAGCTGCTTGCTGCAGAGCACCTCCTTGGAGAGGCCCCAGGGCTCTGCTGGGGAAGGAGGGGAGGATGAGTGGCATCAGGCCTACCCATGGCCCCAAACTGTGGGAATCCCCAAGCCCACCTGCCAAGGGGCAGCGGGGAGTGGAAGAGGGGGGACAAAGGGAAAAGTGGTCCCCACTAAAATCCCAAAAGCAAGCCTACAGGCAGTAAGGAGCAAGGACACATTTTATTTTTAGCCACAAATGATGGAAAATTACTCCCGGAATAGTGCAAATTCTGCTTCATCACCCTCAGTACCTTCCCAGGATCCCCAGTGGCTTCCCAGGGAAATGGTGATGGAAAAGGGGAAAGAGGATTTTCTGAGGCTCCCTCAGAGGTGGGGAGAGGGAGGACACGGGAAAAGGAAGTGAACCAGGTGGAGGAGGAAAAGGGGGTCTCCAGGAACCACCAGCCCCCCGAGCCCACATGGCTGGAAGCAATGGAGGCTCCTACAAGTGGTTACACGTCCCCAGCTAGTAGGAGGCTGGAGGTCCCCATCAGAGTTAATCCAAGAACCAAGGCTGTCACCAATGCCCCCCCTCACTGGGAGGCACCAGGCTACGGAATCAAAGATTTGAGTTCTGGTGCCACCTCTGCTGTGTCCTAAAGCAAGCAGCCAAAGTTCACCCAGCCTCCATTGGCTCCCCCACAAACTGGCACCAGCACACTGAGCCACCACATGGGGCAATGAAACAGTGCCTGCCCAGTAGGTACCTGGCACTTGATTCTTCACCTTTCAACAATTAAACTGGGGCCCACAGGCTCTGCTGTGTGATCCTGGCCAAGTTCTCTGGCTCCATGTCTCCTCACCCACCAAGGGAACAACCTTTGAGACATGCCAGCTCTGGGATGCTGCACCCTAACCTACTGGACTGTTGGCAGAAGTGTCCTCCTTTCACGGGTCGGGGGCTCCACTCTGAAACCATATCATGACCTCAAAGTAGGCCCATGCATCCAGAAACACTAGAAAATCATAGTGAACTTTGATCACAATGTTTATTCCCTCCACCTTCACCCAAACTGTGTCCATGAGCCAAACAGAATAGACCCTGACCCGCCATCCATCCATTCTACAAGGATTTACGACCCCTGCATCATGCCAAGCTGGGCAGTGAATATTTAGCAAACAAGACAGACCAGTCCCTGCCTTTCCCAAACTTAATTACTAAATGCTGTAAAATATAAGTTAATTCTTTTATTATGCTTGTGTTAAGAGCTGCAAAAGAGAACTACTGGGAGACTTGGGGGTATGTAACAGGTAGCCTGACCCACAAGGATCAGGAAGTGCCATTTAGGCTGAGATCTCAAAGATAAGCAGGTGCTAACCTGGAGACCACAGAGAAAGGGAAGAGATGGACGCCCCTTCCAAGAAGAGGGAACAGCATGTGCAAGGAGAAGGCCAAGGGAAGGCCAATGTGGCTCAAGGGCAAAAATGGAGACAAAACTGCTCAAGTCGGGGCTGGCAAGGGAGGCTTTCAAACATGGAATGCCACCACACTCCATGTGACGCCTCCTCCAGCCCACCCCCGCACCCAGAGGGGTTTTCTGGAACCTTGGGACTTGGGCAAAGTTTTTCTGCAGACTGCACTAGGACAGATACCCATGGCCCAGGGCATAGCAAAGCAGGGCAGCCTTGAGCTCCAGAATCCAGGCATGGCATCCTGGCCTGGAACAGGCATGAACATGGAAAAGGACCCTCCTCAAACACCCTTTTTATTTTTTTAAGGATTTGCTCCATCCCTGCCCCCCACTCCCATTTGTTTTGCTTCTTGTCTTATTTTTATTTATTTTTAAACTGGAGCCTGCTTACGGTCAGGTTAATGCATTTTTAAAAAGAAAGCTTCACTGTGCTGCAGCCCTTCCTCAGAGGAGACAGGTGGATCGATAGCCCTCTTAGCGTTCTTCCTCCACCACCAGCAGGCCAGAGGAGTGGGCAGTGGGGCAAGGCCCGGAGGGCTCCCTGCAAAGTGGGCCCAAGAGCAAGGCTTATTCCCTCCCTCTCCACACTGCCTCCCCGTCCCAGACAACATCTCCCACACGCTGCCCTGCACCACCGACAGTCGTAGAAGCCGGGAAACAGGAGGACAGACTCGGGTGAGAGAGAGCACTGGGCAGAGTCTAAAGACTTAAGTTCAAGTTTAGCCTCTCAGCAGCCTTAAAATCTTGGACAAGAGACTTAACCTCCCTGTACTTCAGTCTGCTTAATGAAAAAGTGGGGATCTGTCTAAAAAAGGATTGAAGTAATGGGAAAAGGGATACGGGATGCTGCTGACCAATATGCCCGAGGACCCCTATCCATCTCTCAGGCTCCTAGCCCCCAAGCCAGTGGACGGCACCCTCCATGGGGGAACAGATCCACCTGCTGTCACAGGTCCTCATGCCCACCTCCCCCACTCCCGGGGAAGCTGCCAAGCTCTGAGCTCCCTCAAGTGAAAACCCTCCCCGATGCCGACAGATGGGGAGTCCTAAAATACAGCGTATGGATCATGTTTCGTGACTAGCAAAACATGCCAGCCGGGACACTCTGAGAACCCGGCCGGTTTTCAGGAACAGGATTTTACACATTTCCCAGGATTGGCGGATCCGTGCTCGCCTCCGCCCGCCTGCAAACCCTGGAGCCTGGATCCTGCACCAGGAGGATCCTCAGGACAGGTGGAGGCCTGTGGGGGAGGGGAAGCCCCCCAACCAAGAGGCTGGCTGTGCCCTAACCCTCTGCTGCTTTTAATACTGTTATTACCATTTATTGAGAACCTACTACATTCCTCAATGCAAATCAAGTGTTTGGCACTTGTTCTAAAGCCACATAGCCTGGGTTCCAACCCTGACTGTCACTACACAGCTCTGGGCATTTTACTTCACCTCTCTGAGCCTCAGTTTTCTCATCTCTGAAATGGGGCTGGTAGTACTTCCCTCACTGGGTCATGGTGAGGACTAGGGGAACAACTGAGCAGCCAAAACAACCATGGTCATTATCATAGCAGCGTGAACAGTCAGGTAACTATCCTAGAGAAGGCAAAATGGACACAAAGAGGCCATGTTGGCCCACACTATGGGGCGTGCCTGTCTCTGAAGGGCCTCAGGGCCGGGCTTCAAAGGGTCTGCAAACCTCTGGACTTATTGTGCACACTTCACTGTCCATATGAATGTGCAGTGTTTGGAGTGGGACACCAGATTTTATCAGTCTCACAGGGCTCCACGGGCCTATAAAGGTTAAAACCAGAGCTCCACACAAGCTTGTGTACGTGACACACATGAGATCCCCTGGCAGAGCAGTCCCAGACCAAGGATTTGGAGCAAAGATTCCATTCCATTCCCCTCTCCCCAAGGGAAAGAAATTGGTTCTTGGCAACCTCACTACAAGAGCTCCCAACTGGAGAGCAGAGTTGAAAGGGCCACAGGCAGTGAGGTGTGTGGACAAGACTCCTGGAAGGAAAGCCATATGCTACTCAGGTTCTAGAACCTCAGAAAGGACATGCAACTCGGCAAACAGAGGAAGGTTATCTGGGCTTCCAAAGGCTCCAAGAAGACCAGAGGGGGAAGAAGGAAGATGGTGGCAGGACACCAGACACCTGGCAGCTGAGGAAGCACATAGAGGAGGGACACAGTGGCCAAGAGGTACCTCTGGTCAGGTGCTGGGCTCATTCAGCCAAGGGGGCAGATATTACCCCCCAGGACTTGACCTCCTGAGAGCAGAGACATGTTTAGTAAATAAGCCATACCAGCACATTAACAACATTAATCTTTGGATAGCAGAAGTGCCAGAATTTCATTTTTATTATTGAATTTGCTTCACAATGAACATATATCCATGGACTTTTCTGGAAATAAGACGTGAAACTACTTAAAAAGTTACCTAGGTAAAGCAAACGATCAGGCTTGGCATAGGAAATACTTATGCTTCTGCCCAAAGCAGGCTCTTGAAGGCACCCTCTGGGAATGGGAGAGCCATGCCCTACCCCAGGAAAGGTATCATTCTAGGGGTGAAGATGGGGTGACTAAAGCACATTCCAGATACTTCCTTGGGTCTTCTGGGGTGTGGTCATTCAGGGACACACAAAGAGCTCCACCTCCTTGTGACAACACACAGAAGGGGCAGTGGACTACTAGTTGGCCCCACATGTTCTGAGCAGTGAAGGTCTTGTAAAGAGGCAGAAAAACTGGGGAAAATGCCTAATTGTTTTCTCCTTTGGGGGGAGGCACCCGGGATGAGGAAGGGCGGGAACAGAACAAGTGTCCCCACTGCGGCTGACGGCTCTCTGCAGAACCTCGCACTGCGGTACATTTCCTTTGGTGAATGTGGTTTTTCAGTCCCAGCGTCTCGAGGATACATATAATCCAGACTTCCTATTTACATTACATTGGTTTTCACCAACACAATAGCTACGAATGCCTTCTGCTCCCCTCCTGTCGCTTGTGTGGGAATCCTTCTAAGACTAGGGAGACTATGAAATCAAGGGAAGAATTCTCAGACCCAGTGTCGGTCTTTCTGCTTGTATGAGAAACTTCTGCGAGGGAAGACAAGGCACTGGCCCAGCAGTCAGAGGCAGACCCATGTGTATCCACAGCAGAAACACAGGAGCCCCCATAAAAAACTTCCTTATTGACCCCACCTAGTATTTGCCCTTCCAATAAAACCATTCCCAAGACTACCAAGACTGCCTGGAACAGACAACGCCGAGAAGCACACTTCAAAGACCTTCTAAGTCCCACCCTCGCTGGCAGGGAGGAACCGGAGGCACTCAAAGAGCCTCCAAATCCCGGCCACCCTCCCCATCATCCCCTTCTGCCAGAGGGCAGGGAGAGTGGGTCCTGGCCTGATCGGGTTGGCCTTAAAATTAATCAGGCCAGAAGGAAACGCCTGTCAGTGCTTCTAAGGTCATCTGCAAAGCGCTCGCATGGACATTTCCTTCCAGCTTTCTTTTAAAACCCTGGTTTCCCCAGAAGTAGTTTCTCATCATAAAGGCCTGGTGGCGTCTGACCTTTGCACAGGGGCCAAGCCGGAACCTGGCACACGCTGGATTCCTGACATAAATTTACTGGACTGGCTGAAATTACAGAGTCAATTAGGATCTTTAAGGTCCCTTAAAATTGGAATCTGAACACACCCTCTGGATTCAGGGCTGGCACTGTCACCCTGTATTGCAGGTTGAATTGTGCCCCTGTAAAAGGTATGTTTCAAGTCCTAACCCCAGTACCTGTGAATGTGACCTTATTTGGAAATACAGATCTTCTTCAACTTATGATTGGGTTATAGAAATATCATTAAGTTGAAAATGAATTTAATGCATCAAATCTACTGAACAACAGAGCTTAGCCTCGCCTGCCTTAAACACGCTCGGCAAACACCGACATGAACGTGCAGCTGGGCAAAAATCAACGCACACACATCAGGTTTTGTAACGAAACGTGGAACACCTTGTGTGATTTGCTGAATACTGTGCTGAGAGTGAAAATCAGAATGGCTGTCTGGGAGCAGAACAGTGGCCAGTGATCCTGTTCAAACTTGTGGTCGCGCGGCTGACTGGGAGCTGCCCTGTCCAGCATCATGACAGAAGGTCTACCACACATCACTAGCCCAGGAAAAAATCAAAATTCAAAACCTGAAGTCCAATTTTTAATGAATTCCTATCACCTTTCTGTCATTGTAAAGTCAAAAAATTGTAAGGTGAATCATCTACTACTACATTTTAAGTCTGTAGATTCTCTGCAGGTGTAATCGAGTCAGGGTGAGGTCATATTGGATTAGGTTAACCAATGACCGGTGTCCTTATAAAACAAGGAAAACAGGCACACAGACACACAGAGAATGCCATGGGATGACAGAGGCAGAGACTGGAGAGATGCGAGCCAAGGAGTGCCAGCAATGCTGGAAAATAAGAGAAAAGCACGAAACACTCTCCTCCAGAGCCTTCAGAGGGAACACGGCCCTGCTGACACCTTGATTCTGGCCTCCAGAACTGTGAGAGGATAAATTTTTCTTGTTTAAAGCCACTCCATTTGTGACAGTCTGTTACTGCAGCCCAGGAAACTAATACATCCTGAATTATTTCCAACCCGCCAACCACCAACTACACCCTTACCCACCCCTCTCCTCCTCCTCTGCACTGCTTCCAATTCAGGGTTATGTGACCCACCTTGACATCCATGCAACCACCCTTGACCATCCATCAACACCACTGGGGACAGGTCAGAGTCCCCATTCCTCATCTGGGTCACGACAACACAAGGTGACCTTTACTGGGTGGTGGACCCTGCCCCTTGGCCTACCAACTGAGAACAGCCAAGGAGCAGGGCACACGGTGTTAGCAAATATACAGAAGATGTGGGGAGAGGATGGAAGGAGAATAGAAATTAGGAGAGTTGGCAGAAAGGGGAGAGGAAAGGAGAAAGTTCAAAACAGAGCCTGAAGGTCATTGGCACAGACAAGAGGCAAAGAAAGCAGCCCGTCTCTCTTGCCCCCCATGGCCAGCCACATGCTTCTCACTCCCTCTCCGATCTGCCTGACACCCTCTGGAACTTTTTACTCCAACAGCTTGCCAAGCAGGTTAACACCCGGAGACCAGCCTACCCACACAGCTGTTACACTTTGAGCTTCTGCAAAGAGAAAGCCAACCAGCTTCCGTCCAGGGGCTGGGCTTTATTTGTTTTGGATTTTCAATACCTGGAACTTGAGGGGGCCAAGTAAACATCAGATGGCCAAGGCAGAGGAATGGGGATCGCGGTTCCATACATTGCCACGCCTGTGCAAGCTTAAGAAGCAGAGTCACCTGGGGTCCTGGGGAGTCGGGGTTGGTGCAGCCCAGTCTCACTCCCTATGACACGCACAGCTCAGATGGTGGCATGAATGTGCCTTGAGCAGGGAGGTCAGGGGACTGACAGCAGTCACCAGGGAAGAAAGTGGCCTCTAAGTCTCACCTCTACTTCTCTAAAACCATCAGAAACAAAGCATCCTTCAGCAGCAGCAGGGGCAGCAATGATGGGTAATATAGCTCTGGTTGGTTACAGACTACACCAAGACCTTGTACCACAATCTTTCTAGGCTCTGGCACACACTCACACTTAAAGCCAAGTCCACAAGATAAAGCCAGCCTCAACTGACAGGTGCAGTGCTGGAGAGGCAGCCTGGCATCTTGTTGAGAACCTGTGCTGGACTAAAAACCCAGCTCCACTCCCTACAAGCTGTATGGCACTCAGCTAGGTAACAAGGATTTACTGAGCACCAACTATGTGCTCTCAGAGGCCTCAGCTGATAATACTTTTCTTAACAGTGCTCATTTGAGGATGGAGCATGATGGCAAACATAAGATGCCCAGCACAATGTTGGGTGTATTAAAAAGAGCTGCCACAAAGGAGAGATTAGAATTACTATGATCCTATCTTCCAAATCAGCTTGAGGCCCAAAGTCTACAACAGATTTCTGTACCGCCCACTAGAATGTCAGCTCCAGGAGGACAGGCAGAGTTATTACCATCTATATGAGGTTCCCCACTGTACTCCCAGCACCTACCACAGTTCCTCACACATAGTAGGCACTCAGATGTTTGTCATATGAATGAAACAACCACTGGGTATCCAAGGCACCCAATGTTGGATGCAGAAGTATCAAAACTGCCATGACACACTGAACACCTTGAGGATGAAAGGACAGAACATGAGGTTATAAACAAGCAGTTCTGCCCCCCCCCAGCCAGGTGGCCCACTGGTTCCCTCCGAACGAAGCCAAATTAAAAGGGGAGCCCAGCACTAAGCTGCCTCCGGAGAAGCACGATGGATCCTCTGGGAGAAAACAAGTAAAGATCAGTGCTGCCTTCACTGTGTTCATAAAATGAGGGCTGGCGGGCACACGAGATGGGTAGCCAGTGTGGAACCAGGGGTGGAAGGGCCTGAAAAACATACCAAAAATCATTATTTTGCAGATGTCTTTTTTCAAGAGATGGCTCCTACTTTAGCCAGGATTCACGGCAAGGTCACCCTTTTAAACCTCCCTCTCCGCTACCCACGTCCATCACAGGTTCAAACACATACCTGGCGAAGTGTCCTGGAATGCATTAATACAAACTGATGGCCATCTGGAGCCCCCTGGTACATCACCCACCAAGAGTCCCTTTAGCCTCGGCTGTTGGCTGTCCCTCCAACTCTCTGCCCCAGATTAAACCTTACCAAAGCTCAACCCTGGGTACTTAACCACAAAGGCCAATACCACTTCCATCCCTGTCGACTATGCCCCATCTGCCACTTCCAACCTGGGGCTATTAAGACCCACTAAGATGGATGACTCAGGGGGCATCCGTGTGAAAAGGCATTATGACACAGGGACAGTTTAAAGGCTGAACCACTGCCTTCCTTGGGTGTGTGACTGGAGGACAGTATGCTTTAACCTCTCTGAGCTCCAGTTCCACATTCATAAAAATGGGTATATTACAGCAACAGTACCTCCCAGTGGGGTGGTCAGAGGGAACTCAAGGTGAGAACACAGGAACGGCCCCTGCATGGTTCTTCTTTGAAGTGCGGTGCAAACGCTGCTACTAGGAACTCTGGTCTCCTTCTCACCAGTGGAAGAATGGACAGAAGTACAAGCTGGAAAACCGTGCCAAGCACAAGGCAGCCCGGCAAAACAGAAGTGGTCCCGTTTTCCTCAAGTGATTAACAGGTCCAAGAAAGGCTGGGGTGAGATTTACGAGGGCCACAGCCAAGAGAGATTTATACGCTTATGGCCTTCGGATGGTTTTCTAAGACTGTGCACAACCCTCGTTTGGCTGAGGATCTCAGCAGCAAGTAATTTTCTAATTGATTCATTAGCACTCCAATCAACTACTACTTTAGACACAAAGGGCCCTACTTGGGTCTGAATGCCTGAGCCCGGGACGCTGGGGTTGAACTGCACACTCCAGCTCCCGGGTTAGCAGAGCCCAGGGCTGCGGAGACAGCCCCACGCAGAGACCCTCTAAAAACCACAGCAATGCGAAAAACGCCTAAGACTGGAAACAGAAACAGAGCTTACTCGGCTTCTTAAACGTTACTCTTTGTAATGAGAATTTTCTGACTGGGAACATGATTATGCAAAAATGCAAAGTGAAAGAGGAGGAAAACAGCCTGAAAGGAAATCCTCCCCGCCAAAAGTCAGCCCATAGTTAGTCTTGGTGGTGGAAAGATGGGCGACTTTATTCTTCCTTCTCCTTCTCAAAGTGAGCATGTACAGGACACATAATTTCTTCAGTTTTCTCAGGTGTAAAGCCACAGCAATTACACCCAATTCCGAGGGTGACTGTAAGGATGAAATTAGATCATGTATGAAACAACCAGAACCCAAGAGCTGTGGGCGTCGGACGAGGAAGGCACCAGGCTTACCTACCAGCTCGCAACTCGTGGGCCCACCTGCCTCTCTCGGGCCAAGAATCAAAGTTACGCTCGGGGAGGTTATAAATTACTCCTGTCACTTGTGAATTGTTGAAGCCACAAATGCTAAAATTCACAGATCTCAAGAGTAATGTTGTAATAATTTAAATATAAATTAAGCTTTAAAAACAGTCTTCTTTCATCATTCCATACTCCTCTGGCATAGGGATATTCATGTAAGACAGGGTTTCTCATCGGACCAAGTCAGTGAGAAGGAACCTCCAGCAGATACTCTAAGAGAATAAATCAGAAACTGTGCTGGACCCTCATGAGACCTGGGGCCTGCCTGCTGCCTGTGCACTCAGCTGTAGAAAAGTCCTCCAACATAACATGGCATTTTGGAAGGACTCCTGACTCAATCCAGCCTGGATGAGCATGCCCCTCTACCCAGCCAGCCAGCCAGCCAGCCAGCCAGCCAGCCAGCCAGCCAGCCAGCCAGCCACCCCACCCACTTACACCACCCCACCCCCATCCATCCAAACATCAAATTTATTCTCCATAAGGAACTCCTGGTGAACCAAGAGGCAGTGGTTCCCAACAGCCTTCCTTCTTGAGAAAGACAAAACACATCAAGTAGCCTCAGTCTGCACAGCCTTGGGCTAGACAGGGCTCAAGGTACATAAAAGGACCAAAGGCCTAAAAACATGGCTTGTTCATCAAAGTCCAAAGCTTCAGAATGAGTGCAGGACACCTTAGGGAGCCTGAAGGAAACTGAATCAAGTCCTACTTCCCCAAGCAGGGAATTAACTTGTCACCCTAGGAAGTGGCATTCTCCAGAAAAGCCAAATGGGTCCAAATGTCTTAGCTGGTAGGTAAGGTGGCTTCTTCAAGTGACACCACGAAAAGTCACACTTTTCCACAAAACATCCTAAGGGAACTTCTGTCGGGAAATGTCCCAGCAGGTCTCCCCCACTTCCTACAAGGCTTCCTCTCATCTTCAAACTCCTTCTCCTCCCCTCCCCTCCCCTCCCACTCTCCAGAGTAGAAAGTCGTCCATGTTGTATCTTACTGTGGCAACGTTAACCCAACAAGGCAAATGTGAAATGTGGGTGGCACCACCTCATGCGTCTCTGCTCTCGCTGGGATCCAGAGCAGGAAGAAGCTGCTCGGCACTCACCTGCTCCGCCATCCGAGCATCTACCGTGATCTGCACTGCTAACAGAAATGTGTGCACAGTGCAACTGCTCTGAAATTTCAATCTTGAAGTAAACTCTTTGCCAATTTCTTCTACTCTAAAACATAGGGTGGTTAATGGTAGAAGAAACTCAACAAGGCCCATGCGGCTCAACCAGGATCCCCCCCAACGGAGCACAAAACCCACTCATCCCGACAAAACAGAAGCAGACTCTGAGGGGCACTCCCTGAATGGCACAACTTAGAACTACAGGAGAAACCTGAGATTTGGGTGACAGGGAGGAGCTGACCCTCAGGAGCCCCAGGTTTGGGTGCTGGCCCTGCCGGTCATGTGTCCCCAGGCAGTCACATCATCCCCTGTGTGGCTCCTGGTTTCCTTATCGGTAAGGAATCCACTAAGGTTCCCCCTACACCCCTGCCATGTAGAAAGCAATTCTCCAAGGGCCTCAGCCAACTTTGGAGCTGAACACACAGTTTGTTTTATCGATTCTGCATCTAAAGAGGCCTCGGCTGTCTAATTAGAACAGGGCAGATTCATTCTTTCCACAGAAATCAGGCCCACTGTAAGAGGGAGAACTCTGGTCCAAAATCTAAGCCAAAGTGGGAAACATGAAGGTCACCTGTGGTTTCACATCCTACAGGTCCCAGAAATCTTCAGCCCAACCTATCCCTCCCCAGTCCACTCTGTGACTCACACACACACACACACACACACACACACACACACACACACACAGCTAACCCAACCCCAGTGGCTTCAACCTTGAAGATCTTTCCTTTTAGCTGTTCTAAGATGCTTCCACTTGTACTGGTTACACTCATCCCCACCCCCAAGTCAGGAAGATCTCTACCTACCTGCAGGAAAATTAGAGTTTGGAGCATCCAGGTGAACTACACGCAGAGTCGGAACCCAGTTCTGACCGCCCTCTCCCAGGCTCCATGGGAAGTCAACAAAAACGGGCAGGATCCGCAGCTGCCCCCAAGGTACAGCCTGACCCCCAACTCCCAGACACTGCAGCTCAAAGACAAAGGAGGTGGCACTCAACAAACCCTCACTAAAATGCACTGAATTAGACAAAACTAGGCAAAACCCTAGAGCCACATTCTATGTTGACAAGCCAGTCCGAGGCATAGCAGTGCAGAGAGACTTAGCCAAGTGCCTCTTCCACCCACAATTATGGATCCAGGGACCTGAGAGGCCAAGGATGATGAGGTCAATTCCTGTGTTTACAGACAGGAGACTGTGGTGCTGAGGGGGCCAAAAGCTGAGCTGGACCTGGACCCTCAGCTGCAGGTGGCAGCCTATGCCCCCTCCTAAGAACCCTCCTGCATCCTAACACTAGGCCAGGCTGGCGAGCAAAGGGTGAGTCTCCCCTTCCACTGCCCCCAAACCCATCCTCTGAACCCAGAAAGCTGAAGCCTACAGCCTGTGCATCCTGCTGTCTATAGTGCCGTCATCTACAGTGTAGGTGCATCTCCCAGTCTCCCACACTCCCATCCATCAAGACCTACATTCAAACCCAACCTTTCCCATGCACCTGCCACACATATGGGTGGACAGCCCTACAAGGACATGGTCCAGTGGGGCAAGTTCTTGCCTGGGATCCCAGAGCCCTGGGAATGATATGCCCTTGCCTCTCTGGTCCTCAGCTTTTATGAAGTGGGAGCAATGAACCTCCAAACTACCCACTGGGCCTTTAACACACAGACTTTTCTTCAGAGAGTTCACAACTGCAATGAGTGGAGAGCCATACAAAATTCCCTTGCAAATCCCAGGAATCCTCAATCTCTCCGGAGAGAGGGAAGAAATTCAGAAAAGCAAGAAACCCAGGGAGCCACCAATTGGAAATCCCTCTGAACCTAGGCCTGGGCTAACACAGAACTCTGCATAGGACACAATGTTTAGGAAGGTCTGGACTTCTGAACACACCATCTACACAAGTCACTTATTGGGCCCATGGATTTCCAGGTAGTTAGAGCCAAGAAGAAAAGGGGAGAAACAGAACAAGCCCCTCTGAGAAAGATGTGCTGAGAAACGTGAATGTCTCATGTCTTTCCAAGCCAAAAACCCTCACTGTCCTCAGTACAAGGTCCCTCTGAAAGTAAGGGGCGAGGCTGGCAGGGAGCCCCTCAGGCCAGGAGAGTGACATGAGCTGCCCCTCCTCTGCAGTGCCTGGCACATGCAGTGTCCAACCAACATTTGCCCAGTGAATGAATGAAACTAGGTAACCTGTCCTGAGCCTCTCTGCTCCAGGCACAGGGCCGGGTTCAGAGCAGACACGCAGCTAATGTGCTGAACTCAACCAAATTTCTGGACAACATCCAACTGGAGGTTAAAAAAAAAAGAGGAGGACACCAAGTGTACACACTGCAACGGGAGTCTCTCCATACTATAAACAGCCCCCCCCCCCAAAATTTTAGGAGGATTCTTAGCAAACTAAGCAAGTTCTCCTGAAATCCTCCTAAAAAGTCAGTCCCTCTCAGGGCACTAAAAAACAGGATTCAGTTTCCACGGTGGTATTTCAAAAAGGCAGCTATTGTGTGCAGAAAAGCAAACCTGAGTGCACACCCTTCTACCCACGCCCCGCTCTTTGTGCAAGGGACACAATCCTATGTTAGGGCTCCTGGAACCCAGCTCCCCCTCCTCCGCCCACCCTGCCTGGCCAGACCCCCATTAACGCACTGCTCGTGCCATCAACACTGTTGTTTTGGAATGTGCCAGTAATTCTAGTGGCAGGAACAGCAAGCTTTAAGCTCAGCAGAGAAACCAGCTGGAGAGGCAGCCTCATGAAATAATGAAATGCCAAACCAACCCCTACATCTTCTCCAGTCTCTCAGGTCACCTACCAGATTAGAAGGCCTGTTGCTACGGCAACCATATCTTGCAAGTGCCGGCTGAACTTCCCCATAATTTTTAACCCTTTAACTAGCTTAAAGAGGATGGTGTGCAGATGAACCCAAATTGCAGGAGAGTTGGCCTGCTCTGGCTGTGCTTTTACAAATTAAAGCAAGAAAAATAGTGGCAGGAATGGGGGGGAAGGGGAGCCAAGGTCCCCATTTAAGCAAACAGACACTCTGTGGAAAGGAAACGCTGCACACATCCACCTTTCCTGCCCACCACCGCGCCACAAAACAACCGCGACGCGGCTGCACAGCAAACTTTTCATGCACCTGGCAACTTATCCAAAGCACAAGAGCCGAAAATGAGATGGGAATAAACAAAGGCAAGACGAGCCTCTGCCTGCCCCTCCCGGCCAGGCTCCGCACCCTCACTGTAGACAACTGTGGGCCTTCTGGGGTAGGCAGAAGGCGGCCGGGAGCCAGGCGGATGGGGACAGATGGTCGGGCAAGCACTGGCACTTTCCAGTTGTCTGATAGCGCTGGATGCCAAATAAGCCCCTCCCAGCCCCCAACCCCACACACAGCTCTTAGGGACGGGGATGCCACGGCAAGCACTGGGGCTCAGGGGAGCTGGCTTCTACCTCCCCAAGCCCCCTACGTCTGCAAAGGTCCTGGGAGACGCACCCAGGTGGGGTCCACCCCTGACCTGCCCCAAGCTCCCTCTACTTCAGAGACAGTCTTCCTCCTCCCATCCCAACCACGCAGCCTTTTGTGTGCAGGGACCAGAGTTCACGGGGTCTTTCAAAAATCAATCTTTAAAACGACTTTCCTCGGCCTCTTAGATTTGACAGGAGAGACTTAATAAAACCATCCAGAGACAGAAGAACACCAGCCGTGGCTTCACCACTGGGGGTGAAGCCCCTCACCTCACACCACACCTTTTGGGGGCAGGGGAGCCTTGGGATGGGAAGAGGGGAGGAGTGGGCCTCACCAGAGGGAGCAGAGGCTCCTGACTTACCGGCCAAGTGTCAGACCAACAGAGATCCAAGAGAAGGTCCCTGGGAAGGAGGGGAGGGTGAAGCAGAGAGGGGATTGAGCGCTACTTAGAGGAAAGAGAAGGCCAAAGAGGGCAGGAGGAGGGAGAAAAGGAAGAAGGCAGCCAGGGAGTAAGGTTCAGGGGCAAAGGGGACTCTAACAAAAGGCCTGGCAGCTGCAGCAAGGGCAACAACCGAGCACAGCACCCCGACAGCAGGCCCCTGATAAATGAGGCTGCGGGGCTGCATCACAGCCCTACTCAGGACAGAAAGCTGGAGATTCCTTAAGAGTCGGGTGGGGTGGCAGTGCTTCAGTAGGGTTTGTTGGGGCAGAGAGAGGGTGCCCCACTAGCATACTGACACTAGGAGTGGAAAAAGGGAGGAAAGTCAACCCTGTACACTTTGCCCTCCGCTGCTCGGCCATCCTGGCCACGTCCACCTCTCACCCGTGCAGGGGGACACCTGGGAGGAAAGCCAGTCCAGTGAATTAAAGTCCTAATGTTCTCTTTGCCAAGTAATTAACGAGACGCACCACACACAGCCCGGCGCCCAGAGAGGAGTGATGACTTTTATTAGCATGTTCACCGGTCACCCAGCCCTTCTGTGTCCAGAGCGGTCAGTCGGGTTAAAGAGGAGTCGGGGGAAGGTGAGGGTGAGTACAGCCCTGCCCCGGGGGAGAGTGAGGATGCAGCTTCAACTGGGGCTTTAGTATTAGGCTGCACGCTTACCAGGTACCCAGGCATCATGTTCCAGGTGCAACACTGACAGAAGCGGCTCGGAAGGACCCTCCACCGCCAAGGCGAGTGGGCAACCAGCGCTTACAGAGGACCATCTGGGCACAGGGGTCTCCTTGTATCAGGGCCTCCTTCCCTAACCTACTAGAGGGCAGGGCTGTGACGGACTTCTATATCCCTCTGTAGTGTCCAGGATGGGGCAGGCACTCCAAGAACATTTATAAGATAAAAATTTATCCACCGCTTTTTCTGTTTTAACCAACCAGATGTGCAGGCTGCCAGCAAATGTATCCATCATTTGGTCTCATTTACCCAAATCCTTTGGTTCATTTAACAAATCCTTACTGAGTACTTACTATGTGCCAGGCACCCTGCATTCAAAAATGAAGACTCACACACCTGTCTTCCCTCAAGGAGAACCTCTTATCTGGCAATTCACTGCCACACTCTTACAGCTCTCCATGCCTGCCTTGTGTACCATAGGCTCTCAGTAGGTTAGAGATACACAGAACTGTTGGATTCTCATTAGGTGGCCAGCATACACAGCACAGGTGGAGAGAAAAACAAGGGCAGAGTCTCAGGGCTTCTGTGCAAATCCTAGTGCCAGTACTAACCAACCAGATGCTTCAGAAGCAATTCCAGAACTACTAAACCTAAGCCCCTAATTTTTAGGGACTGCAATTCAGGCCTCACTTCCAGCCACAAAGACTACCCTGCTGTGTGACAGGAGAATGGGGACAGGTGGACTTCTACCCTCTAGGACTTGGTTTCCCCAGCTGGGAAACCGAGGAGGTTGTCCAGTCTGATCTCCAAAGACATCCTAATAACATCAGGAGTGCGGTACCATCCTAGCTGGACAGGGCTTCGGGAACAAAGGATGCAGCCTAGAGGATTCCAGGCAGAGCAGGCATCCCGCTGCTGCTTCCCCACCCACGAGCTCAACGACACAGGGAAATTCTACCCACGGCTCTGAATAATAATAGAAGTAACATTTAGGTAAGGTTGGGGATTAAACTAAACCTCACTTACAAGGCAGGGATGTTGGCATTTGGGAGCAGGAAACAGGCCTGGGAACGTACTTAATACCTACCACAGAGCAAAGCGGATCACAGCCAGCTCCTGACTCAAGAGTGTCTTCGGCCCCTGCCACACTTCTCCGCTTGCCAGCTCCAGACACTTCGAGGGTACCGGGCCAAAGAGGGGGTGCCAAGGTCAGTTTTGGAAGCTACATTTTCAGAAGAACATTGGCAAACCAGAAGCCAGGCAAGATGCCTTCCAAAACAGAACAAGAGCTATTTTAAATGGAAACCCATTGGTGGAAGCGGAGGAGTTTTATGGGAAGAACAGAGCACATGAATGAGTAGCTATAATTAAACTCCCAAAAAAAGCTGTCATAAGGAAGAGGAAGTCTTTCTACTCGGTGGTGGTAATACCAAGAACACAGACTTCTAACCATTCTAACTGTCTAAAACTGAAATGTGCTGCCCTGTCAGGTAATGAGTTCCCCGTCACTGGAGGTGAAGAAGATGCAGCAGACGAAACTTGGGCCAGAGTTCAGAAGGGACTTTAGAGGTTATCAATTCATAAAATGCTGATGGGAGTGACGAGAGGAAAGTACAAAGGGGATCATTCGAGTCCTTCATATTTTAAAATACCTTTTCTTTAAAAAAAGAAGAAGAAAAGAGTATAGGACTCCTAAGGGATATGGAAATTTTCTGCCTGTCTGTCATTAACCTGCAGGAGAGCTTTTTATAAACAGAAGGCTTCCCGATACTCTTGGTCAAACTCCACCCACACTTCTTCCCGGCTGCAGACGTCACTGTTTTTGTGGCAAAAGCTGCAGGTGGTGACAGAGATGCTGGATAAGTAAGAAAAGCTCCATTACATAAAATCTCAAATGTTTAGGGTGCTTCTGCGGAGCAGAGAATCAGATCAGGAAACAAGTCCAGGGAGTGGACGCTACATAAGAAATGTAGCAGGTCAGCCTAGGAGGACAAGCTGCCCTCTTGGCCTCCCACAGCCCAGCATGCTGAGGTGGACGGCGGAGCAGGGCAAACACTCACCACCCACCCTGGGAAAATGTTCAGATCACAAATCAGGGATCACCACGCAGGCAAAGCACGACCTCTGGCCACTACTGGGTTTCCACGAGAATCAAGTATATTAAACTAAGTGCCAACGCTTCAGAGCTTTGTTCACTTGCTACATTCTACATATAGGACCCGGCGCAGAATGCGTGCTCAAGAAATACTCACAGAATGAATGGACATGTAAAACAAACACGCAAACCAAGTATCTTCTCTCTTATTTTGGAATCAATTACATAACTTCTCTTCTCCAGCTGATTCACCCATTTCCTTGCGTTCAACTCAAAATATTACACTAAAATTATTCTGCATCCCCTGAGTCCATGGTGGGATAAAGGAGCTGTCTAGCTCAGGGAGAAAAGTTATGGTGAGGGAACATGGAACCCTCAGTTTGAGCTCCACAAAGATAGGAATTTTTGTCTGTTTTGTTGGCTGTTTTATCCTCAACAACGTGGTATAATACTGGCACTCAGTATGCACTTAACAAGTATCTTTAAAAAATCAGCAAATATATCCACTGTATGATCATGGCAACTCACTTCTCTCTCCAGGCCATCTTTTCTCAACTACAGAATTACAGCACTGGAAGGGCTCGGGTTCCCCAACCAGTTCTAACATGCTTGAGAATTTGTGATCCAGGTAAGCAGACCTAGGAACGGCTTTGATTAGAGACATCTAGCCTGGGTCCTCCAGGTGTTTCCAAGAGGGAGGAAGCTAGGAGGCAGTGTGGTGCCACAGAAAAAGCACAGGCTATAGAGCCCAAATATTCAAGTCCCAGCTCAGTGTGGGACATGGGACCACGGGGATGTCACTGAATTTCCTCTACTTTGAGCCTCTACTTTCTCTTCTGCAAAACGAGGCCATGCCTAGACACCCCTGCAGGTTGCTGCCTGGATTATATGATGATAACACATATAAAAGCACCTTGCAAGGGTTAGGGTTAGCACAGAGTGAGGCTCTACAAACCCTCACCCAAAAAGGCACCCATGTCGCTTCCAGCTCTAAACTTTATAATTACTTCCACCCTCAACAGGAGATGGCAATCGGGACAAAGGATAATCAAGACCAGTCCAAGACCAGTCCACAAAATAATATTATGCAAAGATTCATGAAGTATAACCTGGCCTGTCCCAATTATAATGACATAAATTTTTATATAACACAGTTCACCTCGAGATTTTTCTCCCTTCTCAGATGACTGGACAGACAGAAGTTAAAAGCAGAGGAGAGGAAATACTTGGAAAATTGAACACCCCTAAAAAGAAGAGCCCTTCTGAAGCTGCAATTCACCCACACCGCTGGCCGACACGGGACAAGCAGAGACATGCAGCTGCAAGGGAGCAAGATCCTCCCAGGAGGCACAGGATTTAGGAAGAGCCTCTAGGATAGCTTTGGGTCCAGGGCTGCCTCAGAGAGGAGGTTCCCAGAGAGCAGGGGCTGCCCCGCCCTCCTCCCCACAGCCCGGCAGGCGGCAAAACAAGCAAGGCCCTAATCAGTGGTGTATATCAACAGAGCATCTATGAGCAGCAGAAGCGACACCCAAAATCAAGATGAGTGACCCTGCTGGACACACTGGATGCATTCAGGCTCCCTATGCCACAATGACACCGCCAGGCAATGTATATTATCATTAAAAGGTGAAAGGCCTCATTTTTGACTCTCCCTGACTGGGAGGCCCTGCCATCTCCCTTCCCCCAAAGGTTCAGTCCTGTCTTCCTCACAAAAAGAGGGTGTATCCGGAAGCTCTCCTGGAAAGAGACCTGGGGGAGGGAGGTGGCAATAATTAGAAGAGCTCAGGAAAGAGAGGGGTTCAAGGCCTGGCAAAGGTTTCTCATATGGCTTAAGGCAAAACTGGTAATCTACATCTTTTCCTTCTAGATTGGCATTTTATTTAATCATCTTCCTCCCGGTCTTCACCTCCATGGTAAGGACAAGCGGAGGAGACCAAGGGTAAACACACCCACACAAATATCCTAGCAAGGAAGAAGCCCTCCCCTTCCTCACTACTGCTAGACCGGGAGCACACTGGGGGGCTGCTCCCAGCACTGCACCCCCTGCGCAGTCCCAGCATCGAGTAGGTACTCAATTAAGAACAAACTTCCTCTTGCTCAATCAGTGCAGGCTTTCTACATCAACAGTCCTCTCGCCCCCAAAACAACCTGGCAAAGAGTGGAGGTCACAGGGTTTGCTTTGTGGGAAGAATGACTTAGCTAATGAGGCATCTGGCCTAAGACACCCCCTCACCTAGGGCAACAAGGAGGAGCAGTCCACTTGGAGTGAGGACCCAACAAGCAGAAGCTCTGCCCCACCCTGGCACCTCTAGGCGGCCCCTGCACAGGCCCAGGCCCAGGCCCCAGGGAAGGAGTTACTCCACCAGGAAGAACACTCAGTGGTGAATTTCCCACCCCAAAAGCTCCAGGCCTTGAAAGCATCAGGAAATAGCAGGCCCCCAAATCTAATTCTTCATAGATCAGGTAGTTGGTTTTATTTACTTAAGTTCTAGTTTATCTTCTTAAGCTGTCCAAACATTTGTCAGAGCATCTCAGCCACATGCTAGGCTGCCCTGGGGGTTAGTTCTGCTTTTAGTGGTAAATTTTTTTCCCCTCCTTCTCTCCCCCAGATAACAGCAATGCCTCACATTTACAAGAGCTGTATGCTTCCCAGGGGTCTTAATCTTATTGGATGGGGGTGGTGGGACAGAGGAAATTGTCTAAAAGTGGGTCTCTTGTTTGACTTAGATCGCATATTTACATGGGGAGTCTGGAGGGAGGGTCGTGGCATAATCCTCCCAGGCCCTACTCTCTGGAGGGCATTCCTGGGAAGGGAGGCACCAGGCCTTGGGAAGCCCACTCCAGCACAGTACCCCTGAAAGCCCAGATACTGTTTGCCGAGTCACAAGTCTGTTTCCATGGGAAAATGATAAAGACATTTTGCTTATCACAGCCATGTGAGGTTTCCAATCCAGGATGGCAAACCTCTTAACTGCATACTACCTCGTTTTACCAATCTGAGAAATGGGTACAAGTATTCCTTCCCTTCCCCTCAGGTCAATGGGGGACGACCAAAGGAGGACACACAGAGCCTTCAGCAATAATGTGAACATGCGCATTTCTTCACCTGGAAGAAAATAATTTATTTAATATAACTGAAGGAAATGAGGGACAATCCTGCCATCGGACAGTTACAAAGGAGAGGGGTAACCTTTATTTAGACCCCTTTTCCTCCACTAACCAGCCTTCTCTGGCTCTCAAAGAAACAGCCTCTTAGAAAACCAAGAAGTTGGGGAGGTGGGAAGCACAATACTATTGTCCCTGAAACCACCCTGTGTACCACCAATCGTTTTTTAATGTCAAAATGAAGCCCCTACATTGATAAGAGCAAGAAAGGTGGATCTGGCCCACCACTTGTACTTGTAAATAAAGTTTTATTGTAACACAGCCACACCCACTCATTTCTGTACTGTCTATGTCGGCTTTTGTGCTACAAGGGCAGAGCTGAGTAGCTGTGCCAGAGATCATACAACCTACAAAGCTTAAAATATTTACTATCTGGCCCTTTACAGAAAAAGTCTGCTGAACCCTACTCTAGAGTCAAATGCATTCCACTATAAAGGATATAGTACTAGTTTTCAAAGACAGGTAAGTCAGCACCCCCACTTTACAGATGGAGAAACTGAGGCCTGGAGAGAAGGAAGTAGCCTTCCAAGGTTGCTAGAAAGCCTGAGGTCCCACCTGCCCTTCAACCCAACACTCCGTTTAACACAAAGTAAGGGGTGCGGCTTCTCACTCCAAAATACCAGCATCAGGGAAAAATATAAATAGAAAATCAAATCCTACAAACAAATCTTAATACTTGGCCCAAGTTTAACATCAGAAATGTGACAAATGGGGAGGGGCAGAGGATGACATGGGATGGTCTAAGCAACTTAATATCTAAAAGGACAGACTATTTCAGGTCCTTTAGAAATATCCCTTCCACATACCCCAAGCACACGTGCTAATTACAGATCCTGCCCAGGCACTCCTCCTCTCTGCAGATAGCGAATTTGGCAGTATCAAACCCAAACAGTCTATTTTCTTTTTCTACCAGTTGTCTGCAATTTCAGCTTTTCCTGGTTTTCACATAACTCTGCCATCAAGGAGACCACGTTAGTGAGGTTTGTGCTCAATTTTAACACCCCGATAATTAAGACCTCTCCCAAAAGGAGCAACCAGAGCTTCCTCCAAAACAGCTGTGGAAAACCAGGCAGAGAGAAATGCAGATGGAAAGGACCAGCCTAGGTCCCTTCGTAGAAGGGAAAGGGGAGGGAGGAGGAGCTGAGAGGGAGGGTCAGAATCCACATTCTCTGCTTTCAGAGCTTTCGTCAAACCTGCACCAGGAAAACACTGTACAACGTGAACAGTGCATGGAGATGGAACATCACAAAGCTAAAATTAATTAGCTGGCATGTCGACAGAGGCTCCATTGTGCTGCTCAGTGAAGCAATCAAAGTGCAAGGGCATCACACACAATGTCAAAAGGCCCTTGGCAGCCGTGGGTACAAGAGGTGAGGACATGCTCCGTCGTGTCACCAACACGGCTCCCTAAAGGAAGGTATGCACGCTTTCATACGCGTGTGTGCGTGTGTGTAATGGCTACTGGTAAGACAGGTCTGGAGTTAGATTTTCTTAAATTACTTTCAGGAAAGCAATAACAGAAATACTGATAATAACTAGTCTTTTATTTGAGAACTTGAAGTGAAAGACAGCAGCTCAGGGAACTGCACAGCCCGAAGCTTGCCCATAAGCTGCTGAGTGTCCTGTGGGAAGAAGGCAGACACTGGGAGTGGCTGCTTTCATGGAGGATGCCAGGGAGGGCAGATGCTCTCCGCTCAAGTGACAGAGCTAGGGTGGGAGGAGGCCCAACGATCACAGATATTAAGGACTCTAGGTGCTCCCTGATCTGCCTGCCATCACCCCAGGCAGACGCGTCATGAACCATCACTCCCATTCGCCTGCACTCCCTGCGTTTCCCAGATCTGCCAACAGCTGCCTTGAATACCAGCCTTGCTCACACTGGTTCCTACACTGCTCTGGCCAGACTCTCCTTGCAATCTGGTGGGCTGTGCAACCCAGCTGTTAAAAGCATAGAATGCCTATGGTCAAATCCTGGCTCAGATACTTCTGCTGTGTAACCTTGGGCAGGTTACTTAACCTCTCTTTGCCTCAGTTTCCTCATCTAGGAAACTAATTCTAGTTCTGACTTCATAGTTATTGGTGTGGGTTAAATGAGTTAAGTTTATGTAGTGTGCTTAGAACTGGAACGAAGACAGGGCTAAAGTTAATATTACTAAGAACCCTACCTCTCCTTCTTGGAGGGTATGCATTCCTTCTAGAAAGCCTTCCCTAACTCCTTCCATGGGTTAACTGCTCTTCCCCGGAGCCTGGAGTTCCAACTGCTGCTAACACCTCTCTGATGGCATTCATAGCTTACTCGTATAGCTTAGTTTGTATTGGTGGCTATTTACCTAATTGCTGCCCACACAACTCTGAGTTAGAATACTGACTCTACCCATTCTCACATCCTGCAACACTAGGGCACAATCAGGTAACTTCCTAGAACGTGCACTTGTGCCGTGTACTGGGCCTTACGTGGTTATCTCGTAATCATCAATGACCTGTGCCACTCCAGACTATGACTCCAAGTACACAGCTGGACCTGATGCTGACCTCCCTAGGCTGGGTGGCTTACTTGAAGTTAGGAGTTCATTAGCATGCTGCGATTTAAGTCAGGTGTGCTGAAGTTAAAGAAACAGGGCAGGAACACAATGGGGCCTCCAGTCAGAACTGAAATGGCTTTCAGGGCGCCATCGAGACAGATTATCACTGCGTGTAAGTATACAAAAAAAGAATCTAGAAGGACGCCCTCCAACAGGTTAAACCTGGTTACCAGAAGGAAGAGGACAATGAGGGGCAGGAGGGGTGGGGAATTCTCTTGACTTTTTGTTTTGTAGGCCTCTATATTTTAGTATTTAACACAAGAAGTACTTGGGTATTACTTATATAATTAAAAATAACAGGAATTGTGTTCAACTCACCTCCTACAAAAGACCTTGAAACAGTCCACTTTAATTCTAATAAAACTTTAGAGGTGTTCGATTTTCCAGGACAAAAAGCATGGTAAGAACCAGTTTTGTATTCAGATAAATGTGGCTTCCAGTCCCAATATCACCCTCTCCTTCAGTGGAGGGACATGGTTCAAGTATCTGATTTACCCTCGGGGTCTCCATGCTGCTCACTTGAAATGGTGTGCAATGTCCCAACACAGGAGGCTGGAGTATGCCTGCCTCCCCCTGGTTTTGAAGGGTTAATCCTAGTCTATACCTAGTCTGTATCCATGAGTCCCTCTCCAAAATGATCTACTTGGGCAAAAGAAAGGGGGGAGATAAAAAGAAGGCTACCAACCACTCCTGCCCATAAACCCCCACCCCTGAGACTCCCCTTCTGAGAACACAAGCCATCACTCAGGAGTCAGGCAAGACCCAGGCAGTAAAAGTGGCGACAGAAACCGTCTTACGAATGAGGTCCCTGATGCCCCATTGTCTCTGTAGTCCAATCTGTGCCTCTCACGCAAGGTTTCAGGAACATAAAAAGCATTCAGATAAATGGGTCTCCACTATTGAGCTCTCACACAGGGAAAAACATCTAAATCTAAATCAATTAACATGCATGACGTCCCCACAGAGCCTACCCCTGAGACGAGCAGCGGAAGGGTGAGAGGACAGAGGAGGAGGAGCCAGGTCCCAGCCCTCCAGGGCCGGACAGGCCAGACCCAGCAGCACAGCCAAAGGCACGAGGCCCGGCTGTGACTTCCCAAGAGCTGGCTCCCTGGGCCCAGGCCGCCTCTGTAGCCGGCCCCTTCCAAAGGCACTCATGAGTAACTTCGCCAGGAAGGACGCCGGGAAGCAAAACTCCATCTGTGAAGCAATGTGCTGGCAGTTCTGACAGGCTTTTGTTTTTAAAGCGTGCTGTGCACACCATGCGACCCAATCACTCCACATCTAAGACAACCACATCTATATGCACATTTAGCCAGGAGGATGTTCGTCATAGTGTTGCTTATAATACGAGAAAATGAGAGACAATCTTAATGTTCCCCAGTGAGGAACTGGTAAATTATGTCACATCCAAGAAACAGAACACTTGGGGATCACTGAAAAAGATAGAAGCTATCTAATGACATGGAAGGGCAGACGTTTACAGGAGCCCTTCACTGAACACCTGAACAGGTGCTTAGGGAAAAGACAGATGGCTCTAAAGTCTGGAGGTATAGCCTAGGAAAAGGAATTTCTTCTTAGAGAGTCAACTGGACCTACAGTTCTCTTCATCTCGAAAAAAATCGAGCACCAACTCACAACCCAGTCATCTGCCAGCCTGCAGTATTTCTGAAACAGTTTCAGGATTCCTCAACCAGATGAGGTCCTGTGATCCAATACATCTGAGACTTACTGTATTTTGTACTGTCTGTCCACCCCATACCTTACCCTACCCCACTTGTCTGATCCTCAGTGCATTCTAGTGCACTGAAAACTCTGCATTAGAGAAACTGCTGACACCTGCATGTCCCACAAAGATCTGACTGCAGACCCTTTACTGAAACACATCTGAACATCGCACTGAAGAGTTGGGGAATGCTGATAGCTTGACAGCATCCTGGATGTGGCTGAGGGCCTGGGGACCCCCATGCTTCTCACTTCCTGGGGAATCATCAGTCATCTCCTTATCCTGGGCACAACCTCTCCATCTGGGAGCTGAGCAAAATCAGAGGGTCACTGGGGCAATGGTGGGGAGCTCAGTGAGCAGGACTCTTGGCACTCCAGTCCCCTTAAACCGGCAGATGGCTCTGTTTTTCTGTTTTATTATTTGGCCTTCCACCTAAGACTTCATTTAAAGAAAAGGCTCTCCAGCTAAAAAGGAAAAAAAGTAAGTTAAAAAACCACCAAAGCCTATGCCCTGTAAGGTCCCTCTAACCATTACAGCTAACTTTCTTTAAATCTGTATTTTGTGTGGGAAAAAGTCCTCTCAAAGGGAGGGCCTGAGCCAGGCTACCTGGAAAAGGTGAGGCTTTGAGCTGAACTTAACTGTGAGAGGCTCAGTGCATTTAGGATTGGGGCTGAGCCAGGGAGCCTGCCTCAGGCAGGAAGGCAGGGAGCGAGGGTGACGCTGCTGGGGGAGATGAGAGGTACTATGCCACTCAGTGGACAGATGAAAAGGCACCTTGAAAACTAAGGTCAAGAATATCCACGTGGAGCTGACAGCAAGAAATTGGCTGATGTTTGAAAAGTTATGTGATCAAAACAAGAGAGCCACTGGTTAGATGACCGTGGCTCAGCGTGGAGGACAGGCTGAGGAGACGTGCTGCAGTCCTGTGCCTGTGGTCCGGCCCTACAAGGGCAGCTGCAGAACTCAAGGCTCAGCTTGAATGAGGACTTCAAACTCAACCTCCAGCTCAAACCTGGGCCATGAAGATGCCCAGGACAGGATTAGAACTCAGACTCACCCACCAGTCTGAGAACTCAACCCTGTCCTTTTGGCTGAGACTGTTTTCCCAAGGATGGTACCCACAATGTCATGCCTGCCACACACACCCTAAATTTCTCACCCCTCTACCATTCAGGATTCCCACATCCTAGGAGGGTCTTAGGTGGTGTGAAAGGTCATCCTGGGGACACCCCAAGAGAAATCAAAACGTGGAGTGGAACTCAGGGTGCCTGGAAGAGAAGTGCATTCGTGCTTCCTCCAAGGAGGAAGGTTCAATCACATTTCAGCAATCAGCCCAAACCCCCTTCCAACCCCCCTGGCTGGCCAGCTGGCACTCCAATTCAAGCTTCTTTTCTTCAGTCAAACACCACACACCCTACGAGATCCTCCAAGGCCTTTGTGGAAACTGGCAGTTGGTGCTGCCAGACAGGTACAGGGCTTCCAACTGGAATTCAGTTACACTCTGCATCCAACTTCTCCTTATCTGGAAATCCAAACAGCCAAGAAACTCGCACAACATCACTGGCCGACTTCCAGCATAGAGTGTGACACCAATGACAAGGAACTCATCTTGCGTGCCGGTGTTTTTCGACTGACAATGACTGACTAAAATTCTGAACCCGGCCGGAAGGAAGAAGAGTTACTGAGATCCCCCCTCTGACGTGAGGGGCGTCAGCATGTGCTCCAAGCATCTGCCATCTGTCCTGGACACCAGGACTAGCCTTCGGATTGGATTCTGACTCTTGAGCTTCATCATATACCAGACATGTGACTTTGGAAAGTCACAAAAGCCACTTACCTGCCTTTTCATCAACAACACGGGTGGTAACTCTGGTTGTCGCTCTCTCAGGACTGCTGGGAGGTGCCAACGAGCTCATGTACAGGAGGCTGTTCTTCAACATGCCCAGTGCGGGCAGTTATTATATTTAAGGGATTACAGTTCCTCTCCACAAGAGTGGCCCTGAGGCACTACATGATCCCGAAGAGGCTTCTAAATCAACAAAGAATCAGCACAAGCGTGGTGGCTGCGAGTGGTGGCAGCCCTTGGGGAGGCGAGCCTCGAATCCCAACTTGGGAAAGAGCTCATGGCCTGGTTCTCTGTTTCCATGTCACACAGGACAAAGGGAAGCTAGGATCCCTGAGTCTTCACCAGTTCTTCCCAATACTGCCTGGCAACGGGCCATGGGCACACACTGCCCAGAGAGAGACCTGAATGCTCAAGGCCATAGGGCCCTGTTGGCAAACTGATAGGGCCAACCACCTCCTTCCAGCAGCAGCTGGTTGAAAGAAGAGCCATGATATCACTGCCAGAAGACCACCCACAGGGGGCTTGCCAGAGGGCCCAGGGGAAGGGTCTCCAGGCAACCCCAAAGCCAGAGACATCTCTTCCACTGACCTGTTTTTATAACCACACTGGGTCACCCTGCAGGCAGACACCGCACTTTCCGGGTGAGAGCTGCATGTTTTTGGAAGACTGAGTCATGCAGGGTCCAGATGAGCATGAGCATGCCGGCACCCAGGGTGACTGCACTGCTGGGGGAGCAGAGCCGCTATCTCGAGCTCAAGCGTCCAAGTGGGGAAAGAGTTTGTGTGGACACCACATGTAGTGAGTGTGCTTCACCTTACACAACCGGCATGCTTTGGAAGGCTATCTCCAAGGAAGCCCTGTTTTGCCGGAGCCTTCCTGTGATGTAACGCAGGAGCACAGGGACAGGAGTGGGACATGTACAATTCGGAGTCTCAGAGTGTCTGCCAATCACTGTAACTCTGGAGGCATGATCCACCACCCACAAAGCTGTTTCCTCTTCTGTAAAATAAGGCTAAAATCACCCCACAGAACCGATGACAGGACCATCAATAATAATTACTAATAACCAGAGATAAGACACATCATGAAAATGACCACTGTTTACAGGGGTGTTGCGCCTCCCAGTGCCACACTGGGCACTCTGCCCATGTTCTGTCTAATCCTGCCCAAGCCCCACAGGCTCCGGAACAGGGCAGTTGCCAGGGGGTGGGGAGGGGGTCTGCTTTAAGATTGAGTATCTTCTAATTTTGCAACCACTGCCTGACAGCTCCCCACCCACAAAGCGCTCCCTGAGCACACCCCACAGAGCACACTCCATCCCAGAACCTCGTCTCATTTCATGGATGTGGGTTATTCTCATTTTACAGATAAAGACATTGAGGCAGGCGGATAATCCTCCACCTGCCCAACTAGTGGGTCATATCACGAATTAACGAGCATCTGTCTCCCAAGAACCAGACCTGGGTCCCGTCGGGTGAGGCAGAGACTCAAGCAGCCACAAGTGTGTGTGGTCTCTGGAGCCTGGCTCTTGGGGGTTGAGCACTGGGTCTTCCATGCTGTGTGAGTCTGAAAAAGTCCTTTAACTTCCCTGGAGCCTAGTTTTTCTTTTCTTTTCTTTTCTTTTCTTTTTTTTAACATTTTTTATTGAGTAATAGTCATTTTACCATGTTGTGTCAAATTCTGGAGTAGAGCACAATTTTTCAGTTATACATGAACATACATATATTCATTGTCACATTTTTTTTTCACTGTGAGCTACCACAAGATCTTGTATATATTTTCCTGTACTATACAGTATAATGGAGCCTAGTTTGTCAACTGCAAAATAGATCCTACCTGCCTAGCAGGGTTGGTCATAGGAATTAAATTACTCTACACATAGAAAGCACTTAGACCAAGGCCCAGCACAGACTAAGAGCCAAAGAAATGTCAGCTGCTATCAATGTTCACTGCTCACATCTTCCAAAAGGAAGATCTGGACTTGCCTGGGTTCCCCTCCCCTCCACTTTCCATCTTCCTTGAGGCCCAGGGGCAATGTCCCCTCCAGGAAGACCTCCCAATCTCTCAAGCAGCTGGAGACACCCCTCTCTGGACTGCCTTCAGATTCTACCTGTGTCCCTCTCCCAGCACTGACCATGACCTGCCCACTGAATTGTCAATTGATCTGTCTGACCTTCTGGACAACAACCAACTTGATCCTCACCCAGCTTTGTAACCCCTCGGTGCTATGGCTCTGGTAGGACCTACATGACAATAATTGGTAGCCCACCCACTGTAGGTTTCCACTTCTTTTCACACAAGCAATTGCTTACCAAACTGAGGGCTCAAGGGTGACAGGCATGGTGCTAAGCACTGCTCACCTGCACTGCTAATGGAAACTGTGCCTTGACCTTTGTTTTATGGATAGGTAAACTGAGGCTCGTCAGGGCTAAGCAATTAATGCCAGGCCACACAGCTGGAGAACAGCTGGGCCAGGACGAGAGCAGTCAACCTGACCCCAGCAGACTGCCTAGTCAGCCTCTACTCTGTCTTTGCTTCTTTCTCTTCTTTTGTGTGTAGGGGGGCGGGGGGGGGGGTGCGGGTATGCCATGGACCAGGAAGGCATCTTTTTGCACAAAGCGAGGCATATAATTTCTCTCATACTGGCAACAATTAGTAGCAAACCAACAGGCCTGTGCACTGGATGGCTCTGATGCACCCTGTCCCTCCTCCTGGTGTCACCAGCACTAACCCACTGACACAGAACTCAAAGCCACCTGACTGACTGACAGCCTGGCTTCCATCTTCTTCCTTCTTCCCCTCAAGGGCCCCCAGAACCAATAGGGGAAGTTGGTTGCTAATGGCAACGGCCTTGGGAGCAAGGTGAGACCTAGCAGCCTGCCGCTGAGGGCTAGAGGGAAATTTTCAACAGCCTCTGGGGCCCCTTTACATCATTTAGGGGAGCCTCTTCCCTGCCTGGGACTCAGTTTCCTCTTCTATAAAAAGCGAATGCTGCTCTCCATGATCCTGGTTATAGCGCTGAGAAGGGTTAAGGGAATCCAGCCAATCAGGCCTCTGGGGGTGTCTTGCATGAATACAGATGGGCTGGCAAGCGTCTTTAAAAAACAGGAATGCCTTTCAGCACCCTAGCTCAGCAGACCACCCCCAAACTACGTACACTCAGGGGCTGCACACCGGGGTGCCCAAGCTGGGTCTGCTGTGCTGAGCCTGTTTCCGAGCTGCGTGGGATTTGGGTCCACTAGAGCTAGGGCGATCACTATTTCCATCCCATCGTCTCTACCAGACTGTGAGCCTACTCGACAGGAAATACAGGCTATTAATGATGCTTCCCCTTAGAGCTGGTGCCCGAGAAGTTCCCAAGAAGTTTACCGCAAGGCTCAGAGGGCCAATGGGCACTGGGCTAGGAGACAACTTCACGGAGTACCAAGCAGTCCGAGCAGCCTTCTGGGAGCAGTGAGCACAGATACGGAGCAGCTAAGAGGTTGGGGCAGCACCGCGGGCAGGCAGCGGCACACAGGGTGTCTGGAGCCAGTGGTCAGAGCAGCCAGGTGGCTGGCAGGCCTGAGCCCCTACTCCTACAGCTCCTCAAAGGGGATGTGGGCTCTGGGAAGAGGGCCCCCCTAAGCAAACACCCTGGGAAAGCTGTCTCATCCCAGTTACCTTTGTTATTAATCCTCTCAGCAAGCCTCAAAGGGCAGAGTCATCAATTCCTTCAGGCACCAAGGCCCTGCCCATTTCACCCTCCAGTTCATGACCTGTCCAAGCCTTTCTGGGATTATCAGTGCCAAATATCTAACATTTTCCAGAATGAAATTTGTCCATCAACCACCCTCAACCATCCTGTGATGGATGCTTACATTTCCCCATCTCACAGGTGAAGATGCTGAGGCTCAGAGAATGCAAGCAGTCAGTGAAACTGTACCACATGGAGCAAGCGTCCCCTCTCTCCTCCAGCCTCTACCCGATCTGGCAGTGAGGATGCCAAGCAAGCCCACACTCCCCACCAGGGGACCTGCCAGGAGTGCCAAGCACTCAGCCCTGGCCCCACAAGAACTCTACCCAATGTCTCAAATACCCACCCAATCCAACTTGGGATGTCAAGGAGCTGACTGGCTACTAGGGAATGAATTTGCTTTAAAATGTTTTCAGTCCTCATTCTGTGAAAAGGACCATAGCCTGAGCACAAGCACAAAGATCGAACTTGGGTTTATGGGGGTGGGGGGTCAGGGCACCCCCTGGGGAGACATCAGTGGCCACATGGCACCCCACCTCCTCAGCATAACCTAGGAGTCTAACCTTACAACAGGTAACCTTGTCCTGTGGCAAAACAAACAGGGGGGGGCAGTAGACACTGACCCAGCCACCCTCTTCAGGTCAGCTCCCTGCACTACCCACCAGCTTTCTGCCATGTAGTTCTCCACTTGTCAGCAGATGCATTCAGGGCCTGCTTCTGTCCCCACATCCTGAGATGTTGGGCAGAACCCTCTGATCAAAGCCTAGAGGGCTCAATGTGCTCAGCATCATGGCAATAATCATCACGGGGCATCTCACTTGAGTCTCACAACAGCCTGACCAAGAAATGTCACCACCATTTTACTGATGGGGAAACTGAGGCTCAGACAGGGAGGCGGGCTCCAAGAGGGTACTTGATACACAGACATGCTAAACAGAAAACCCCAGAGGTGGGTGACAAACCTTTGTTTGGAGTCACACGACATAAACCCATTCATTTAATCTTTTAGCAAAGAGACATGATATTATGCAAGGTATTATGCAAGACCCACCAGTCTTTTGTACCCATGCTGGTACGCAGGTGTCTCTACCTCATCTCCATGGGATTCCCTGTCACTTGGTTGAAGCTGCTATGGGACAGCTCAGCTACTAGCCCCCTTTCCTTTCCAGCAAGTGTGAAGGTGCAGGTCACAGGAAATAGGTCCCAGAAAACCACCTTATGAGAGAGGGGACACCAGCCATGTCTCCCTCCAGAAGCCTCCAGTTCCTAGGCAGACAAGATGATGACGCCAAGAACTTGAGGGCCCACACAGAAACCGTTTTTACATAGTACTAGCTTTTAAAGAGAGATGCACAGCCAGAGGCTTTCCTTTGGACTTTATCTTAACTTGACAGGCGGCTGTGGTGGCCCTGCCTACAACTGGAGACCGGGCAGTAAAACCCTGTCCACTGGGCAGCAAGAGCAAGGCCAGACCTGTGCCATCAGAGGAGGCACCAGTGGTGCTGACCACACTCAGGGGCCAGCAAAGGAAGGAGGAGGGGAGGGGTAGAGGGGAAGAAAGGGAGGAGGAGGAGGGGTCGGGGAGGGGAGGGAGAGGAAAGAGCCTTTGTGCAGGCCTCCCTTCTCCTACCACAATCCCCAAGAGCAACAATCAGTTATGCAAATAGTGACCCCTCCCCCAGCCTGGGTCATCCACCACTCTGAGGCCCCCTCCCACTCCCTCTGGGTCTTGAGGTTTGTCTCTGCTGTCAGTCTGTCTCTATCACACACACACACTCACACTCACACACACACACACACACACACACACACTCAGGTACACAGGCCATGAGGCCTTGCCTATTCAGAAAAGAAACCTGCCCCTGCCCCCCCCGCCCCCTCCCCCACCCGTCACGAAGTAACTGAACACACTGCACTTTTCTACTTTATCTCGTTAATTCTCCCAATGAAATACAATAACCTAAAGAGAAAAAGCTGGCTTCAAGGTGTCACCCTCCACAGGAGGTCAGTCTGGACCCTTGTCATCCACAGGGAAAGCCACAGCCAGGTGACAATTTCCGGCTGGGGGCTCTTATCCCACTGATCTTTCTTCATGAGATACATACTTCTGATTGTTTCAGTTTCAAATTACCGTCAGCATCTAAATTGGGAATCCCAGCTCCACCACCACCCCCGCTTCAGAGGTGGATATTCAAAGCAGGACTTATTGACAAACGGCGATGCAAATCTGTCCCGTAAACCTGGACACGCTCAACACACACACCAAGGCCACTGTCCATCCCAGGAGCTTCCATCCAACCAAGAACCAGGGATGGAGTGTTATCTGTCATCAGAGCCTGGAGATGGCAAACAATGACCACGACAATGATGACAGACATCTGTGGGCACAGGCAGAACCAGCGCCTGTTACATCTCTAGTTAAGCTTCTGCCAGCTTTGAAATAAAGATCGTTAAAACACAAAGCCTAAATGTTTTCTATGAGTCCTACCTACAGAATGGTAAAGGTTTCTCTTGCCTTCTGGGCAAATGGGCCCCAAACCGAGGACATTTAAAACATTCTACTCTGAGAATGCCAGAGGGTGGGCCACAGGTCTCTCTGCTCATTCCATTACTGGGTTCTCATTATATGAAAGTGCAACCCCCTTTCCCCTGGAAAGCTCCCCAACTCCCAAAACCCACTGTGGTCCTGGCCTTCTCCACAAGGGATGCCCCCAGGCCCCGCCTGATAAGCCCTTAAAGTCACTCTACAAACCAGAAGGGCTGAAGTGCTCCAACTAGTCCAACCTCCAAGACTGCTTGCTGAGTGCTTACTGTATACAGCACACTGTCCTGCGTTCCTCACGTACTTAACCCTAAAAAGCGAGCCTTAAGAACTGCTGCCATCAGTTTTTTGCAGATGAAGAAGCTGAGGCTTGGAGAAATATCAGGGCCACATAGGGACACTGAGGAAGAGTGCCCACTGCCCCACTCTCCAGCGCCAGAACTGGGGTCTCATCTCTGCTGGAGTATTTCCAGCAGCAGAAACTTATGAGACAAGTTTTACAAATTTAACTGTCTTAATGTTATAATGGGCCCTTGGGGCTTCGGATAAAATTCCTACAGACAGAATCATACATAAATTTGAAAAAGCATATCTCAGACAACTTAGATGGAGTATGAATGACACATACTTTCTAGTGGGTCAGAAGATAAAAAGTGGCTTTGGTGACAGCATTTAGGACGCTGATGCCACAAATGCATATGAAAACCTAGAATAAGATATTTTATGCAAGTTGAGGGCAGAATAGAGTATTTCTAAACTTGTATGTTATCTTCTATGACATATGATTTTAAATGCATGTAATTAAATTAGTAACTTAAATATTTTAAGTAAGGAAAACCACTCCAGCAGCAATGAAGCCACCCCGACCAGCCACGGTTCTGCTCTGCCTCTCAGATGCACATAGGCTCAGTGAACCCCTCTGCAGGTCTCAGTCCCCTCTCCCCCGTCTGATGCCCTGGGCCACACACCCAGGAAGCACGTGCCCTCAGACCTCTGGCCATCAACTCAGAAACTAGGCACTGGAGTTCCCATTTTCATCATGAAAAATGGAATCAAGCCCATCCTTTTCCAAATTCTCAGCAAATTAAGTTAATTGGATAGATTTTTCCCCCAACGTTCAGTTTTTCTCCCCCAATCTTTACTTAACCCCCTAAGTGATTGCTACCACTTCCTTAAAGAGGATTAAGACAATCCTGTAACAAAGGTGGGTATTTCGGTACCCAGAAGTGTGGGTTTGGCTCTTTTAGAGTTTAGCATGTCCTTATTTCTAGGTGTTGCACACAAAACTCGTGACCAAAAAGGCCCCAGAACCACTCAGAGCAGGAGTCAGAGGAGTTTTACCAGGGAAGGAGGTCCCCCAGCTACAGCCCCAGACCCCTCTAACTAGGGTAGCAGGTTCCTGCAATAACACGGTTCCCTCTGAATAAGTTGCCAACAGCCGCGCCAAACTTCAAAACTAACCACCACATTTGGGGGCAGGGCCCCCGTATGGCTCCATTCAGTCTGAGTGCTGACAGCCAGGCTGGGACCCACCAGCTACTTTTGTATCATGGGGAGCAGAGGCGGCAGGGGCCTCGGAGGCTGGAGGCTCCAGTCAAGCTTCGCTGGTGAATGGCGGGGGGCACAAAGGAAGGAACCGCTGGGGGAGGGGAGGCCGCAGAGCTGGAGGGCTGGGATAAAGGGGACAAGAGACAAAGGGACAGGAAAAGGGAGACTGCTTTCTACTCCGAGGAAGGAACTCTCCACTGAGCCTAGTATTTCATCCACACTTTTCCAGGCAAGACAGGCACGAGCACAGGTTTTAGGAGACGGTGGCTTCAGGTGTCCCCGACACCCCTCCTGCCTCAGCTGCATGCTGGTTTTCCCCATGCCCCACTCTGGCCTGTCCAGGCCCCCTCCTCAGCCCACTTGTTCAAAGTCAGTGAGGCTGCCTTTGATCGGCTGCCCCTCTTCAGCCCTGATCTGCCACCCTGTAGAGAGACAAAGAATTATTTATTCAGAAAAAAGAAAAACCCTCAAAGTGTCAGCCAATGACAGACATGATACTCTCCACACAGGAGCAGGGAGACAGGAGCAAGGTGGAGGGTCTTCCAGCCTGCGGGGGCTTTCACCAGCAGCGCACACCCCGGGCCCCATTATGTACCCGCTCAGATGCGCTCCAAAATCCCACCTGCTTGGCCTGTCAGAGTTTTTCCCTTAAGACTCCTGCCTACCTCACCGGGAGGTTGTGATGATTCACCCATAGAGAAGGTTGAGTGTGCCCAGCACCAGGACGAGGTCTGCGATAAAGACGGCAAAATCTGAATCGTGGGCAAGGTCAGGCCAGAAAGACCCTGAATGTCTGGATCTCAGCTGGGGCCCTCTGTCCTACAGTCAGGGAAACGTTGGAGCTGTCTTCATTGTAGGTCCTGATTTATTTTATTTTGATTCTGGTTAAATTTTGATTTTAGTAAGGGAGACACAGGACGCCATCACATTTTACATTAACAAAGCAAATCTGGCATCCACACTGAGGCCAAGCCAATCAAGGGGCAGTTTAAGGGTGAGGCCAGGAGGCCGGCTGTCACCACTGGAGAGGACAGCAGAGAAAGCCAGGGCCGACTGGAGCTGCCCCTTCAACAGACCACAGCCCTTCTACGCAAAACAAGCTCGATTCCTTCCTTCTGTGCCACCACCCAAGCCCTTACCCAGGCCAGAGTCCTGCTTCTCTGGACACCACTCCCTTCACCCAAAGAACAGAGGACCTACAGTGTGCCAGACATGACACAGGGCAGTAGGGTACCTGCCCTCCCACAAAAGTGTCACTCATAACCCATCAAGTCCCTCACATCCACCATTATAAAACCAAAACTTTTATGAGCACCGACAGTGTGCCAGGCACTGCGGGCTCACACATTTGTTGGGGCCTGGGGAGGGAGGGACACTCCCAGTCCCACAGTGGTGACAATGGGGGCTTGAGGAGTGGTAGAGCCTATACCCAGGAGGGAGAAGGGAGCCAGACCAATCAACAAGAGACAGGCTGGGAGAGCTGCTCCAGGCTCCTCCTCCCTCTGTGGGCTGGGCTGGGCCAGGCTGGGCTGCGCTGGGTGGCCAGGAAGCCACGATGACCATGGCTCCGGCATCAGGTCATGGGTAGACCCTCCCCAAGAGCAGCAGATGCTGCTGTTCCCTAGGGGAGTGGCCCTGTCTGTGGCCTAGACAGGCTAAATCACACCTCCCCACCCTCTTCCCTCCACTATCCTGGCAGCTCCTCCCCATGGTTCCTCCTCACCTCCCCCCACCCACCGGCCCAAGTCCCAGCTACACCACTAGGGACAGGCCCCGCACTGGCTGACCAAATAATGAGACCAGGGATCAGGCCACAATTGGCTCTGGGTCAGAACCAGCTTCTGTCCTCATGAAAAGAACTCCGTGGTGACACATGCTCCATGTTAAAAACATTTTCAAGAAAAAAAAAAAAAAGGGAGTAGGAAAGAAGCCGTGTCTATCTCAGAGTCTGCAAGGTAGCTCTGGACAGGACCTACGTGGCTTCCTGAAAAGCGACAGCCCAGAGTGGCCCCAGCCCATGACCCCAGCCCTCCCAGGGCGGGATATTCCAGGACTAACTCGCCGACTCACCGGAAAGGGTGGCACTGTCGCAGGCACCTGTGCCTCGCAGGTGGCCTCGCCCGGCTGCAAGGCTCAGCCCCTAACCATGAGGAGGGGGATTTGTGTTTTAGGAAGAGCCCAGGAAACTTAACTCAGGTCGGAGAGAATGCAGGACCCTGAATGATTCCTTAAAACAGCATATCCTTCATTCTTCATTCTTTCAGTTTATGTTCTTGTGGATTTGTGTTTCCCATAACCAATTCTTTAAAAATTTTCACTAAAATAACAGCCATACAAGGCCATTTCTGTTCCAACTTCTCTCCTGTTCTCCTGTCTCCAAGGTACAATCAAATCATCACTTTCTCCAAACGCTTAGCCATACCTTGACGAGGTCCCAGATGGCTCAGCTCCGTGGAGCCACACACTGACGCTGGAATCACAAAGGTATCCTTTACCACCACTTTACAGAGAAAGAAGGGAACACTCAGTTAACTTCAAGCAACTGGTCCAAAAATCACAGAGCCAGCTGACGGCAGCCAGGGGGCTAGGGTAGGTGGAGGTAACAGTGGCCTTGCTGTTTTCTAATCAGGGGGCAGGGACAGCCAGGGAGAGGCTAGAATGCATTCTGGTGCCTTCCTGGGGGACAAGCTCATCAGAACCTACTGGATATGTCTTCCATTTAAAGATGTTCAGTTAGCATTTTGAAACACTTAAGCCGCAGATAAAGAGGAAGAATAGTCTGTAAGCTCAGTGAGGACAAAGATTTTGCCGGTGTCCTGTCTGGAGCCACACCTCAGGGGCATCAACCATTTGAGGAAAGACTGGAATGACTGGATGAGTATCTGGGAGAAACAATTATCTGCTCTGACCCCTCAGTGGATTTTGGATCAAGTGTTTTCCTGAACTGATATCACCAGGACAGGCTTACTAGAAAGTGGTGGTTTAAAGAGAGTGGGCATTTCAAGTCCTAGGAAAAGCCTACATGGCCAGCTTGGAACTAAAGAAGCCCCCCAGCCAGGGTGTGGCCAGACCTTCCCTAAGGCACAGATAAGAGCCACTCACAATTAGCAGCCACAGCAGCTGCACAAAGACCCACAGCCCAAGTCCTGAGCTGCCCCCCTGGAATCTTGTTTATCCTCCTCGGCTAAGCAAACACAAGTCTTCTCAAATAATGCAAAGGTCAACTGTAGACTTGTGTGGACTGATAAAATCGCCACCAATCTGAATTACAGGGGGTCAAACCGTAAAATATTCCTGCACGGATAAGCAGGGGGAGTTAGAGGAATCAAAACTGGCTGTTTCCCAACATCCTAGGTTAACATCCCAGGAAGACTCAAGCTGAGTGACGCTGGTCAGGATTCCAGACCACACCCCTGCCCACCCTCTCCTCAATCCCCTTTACAAAACACAAAAACTGGGCAAGAGAAGAGTCACGAGGCTTTCAGCCTGAGAGGCCTCAGAAGTTGGCAAAAGGTTGGGCTAACTGAATACCAGCATTTCTGCACACATCTCTGAGGACACTTCACGTCTGAGACTCCAACAGTGTCAGAGATCTCTTTCAGAAAAGAAAGGCAAACGTCAGGGCTCAAACCAGGCAGCCACAGTTAGACATGTTCTGAGGGCACTGAGGCTTCAGGGAGCCATTCATATGCAGTCACGGCCCTGGGAGGCAGGCAGCCTCCTGGTTCTTCCTGCTCACTCTTTCAGTCCACAAATATGAACCGAGAGTTAAGCCATCAGGTGTCAAGCCTCATGTTTAAAGGCCTTACCCCATGGGCTTAAAAATGATTGAGAAGCTTCCTAGAATTAGGTGCCATCTAAACTGAGACATGAACAATAAATAGGGTTCCCCCAGGGGAGAAACAACGGAGGGATGTGCTCCAGCAGTCAGAACAGCCTGTGCAAAGGCCCTGATGTAGGAAGCCTGGCCCTTCCTTTCCTTAAATACAGCCTGGCAACATTTGGTAGCTAAGTCTCAGGTTCACACTTCACCCTAACAACAGAAATACACAGCCATAATTTTCATTTTCAAATGCAGAAACATTTCAAAATACTCTCTTTTTTTCCCTCCTACCAACATACAAGGTTGACGACTTCCTCAACTCTCCTTACTGACCACCTTTCATTTTTGCAGTGCTCTCCTGGGAAGCAGGAGCTTCTCACTCCAGAACAGCTCACATGGACCTACAATTAGGACACATTCTAGCCCCTCACTGGCCAATGGTCACCTCAGCTGCCTATCTGTGTCTCCAGAGCAGGCCTGGGCAGGGATAGGGGAGGGTGTGTTTCCTAATCCAATGAAAAGAGCAAACTCGATGTGCTCTGGACGGCACAGGCCAGGAAGGAAGTAGGAAGTCATCTCGAGTGCAGGAAGCCCTAGCTCATCCCTAGATGAGACCAGAGCACTCTGTTCCGGGAAGGGAAAGATGGTTTGGGGGCAGGGAGTAGGGGTGAGAACAGGGCTCTGGCCCTGTACATGGTGTGCACTGCAGACACACAAACACTTGTAACTTAAAAGCACTTGGAAGCTGTGTCCTTACCCATTCCCCACCAAAAACAGACTTCAGGAAGAAAATGAATCAAGTTTTACAAGCTTCCCTATTTACCCAGAGCTACAAATCTATCAGTGGGAAGCTTTTCAAACAAACTCTCTCCCAGCACTGTCACTTCCTTTCTTCTACTTGCCACTACCCTCCCCCATACACACATACACACCCACGTGCGCGCATGCACGCCACCTCTTTAACCTTGGCTGTGGATCCTGAGTCTGAAAGAGAAATTCCAAATTCAGAACACACACCAATCCACCACTTGTAAATATTTCCCTGCTTTTTTATTCTGCTCCCCTCATTTACTCCTGTGTCTAAACATACCCAGTACAGCTCCCTAAGCAGGAACACCTTCCCAAAAACACTGGCTACCTTTGAGCCTCTCATTCTGGCATTCCAGAAATATTTACTGGGCATCTTCTAAGGTGCTCTGCATCATTGCCTCAAAACAGTATTGCAAGTTGAGTGTAAGTTCCATTTCACAGATGAGGACACTGAGGCTCAGATTAGTGAAGCAACTAGTACAGGTTACACTGTGGTAAAGGCCCTGGTGGGGATCAGAACCCAGGTTGCTTCACTTGGTTCTCTGCACCTGGGTTCCCAGCACCCCTCCCACCTCAGACAAAAAAAGCAAAACTGTCTCCTTTAAAAAAAAAAAAGACTCATTCTAGAGCACCAACAGCTTTAATACTAAATCTTGAAAACTGGTTCTTAAAAGAGGCCATTTTAACTGGTGCTTCTAAAAAGGATCATGGAAAACCCAGCCAGAAGAAAGCAGGGCCTGTGCTTCATCGACGACGCCATTTGTGTGGTTCCTGGAGGCACAGGGCTTAGGGCATCTTTCCCCAAGACAGGGAGGATGCCCAACAGGCCACGAGCAGCCAACAGCCCAGTGGCTGAGGTCAACCTCTCACAGCCACCAGGACTTGGAGAAGGAGAAACAACGGCTGGGTGGCCTTTCTGCAATGGCCCCTGGACCTCTTCTAAGGCTTGAAATTCTGCATAATAGAAGCCTAGCACCTTACAGCTTGCAGAGTGGGACCACGTCATGGGCTCCCAGGAGCTACGGAGGAGGTGGGGGAGATGGGAGGGCCCCTCTGCAGATGAGGCGATCCAGGCCATGTGCTGGGGGCTGTGGCTAGACGCAGCTCAGATCTCACTCCCAGTTTCAAGGCTGCTCACAACCCAAATTCCAGCATATTCCAGCCTCTGCAGGGGAGGCAACGACACAGCATCCCTCAGGGAAAAAAAAAAAATGGGAAGAAGGACTTGCTTCATTTTCAAACTGGCCTACCCAATTCATCCTAAACTCTCCGCCTGGCTTTCTACACCCCCAAATCCATGAATGAGCCCTGCTTCCTGATCCCATCTTCCTCCCCAGCAAGAAGTCCCTGTCCTCTTTGGTGCTTGTGTACCCGCAACTCCTACCTAACAACTCCCTCTGTGCCTGCCTGCTGGCATCTCCCCCCTCCCCAACCCCCAGTCCCCTTCCCGTGCTGACCCTCCACACCTGGGCACCTCCTGCCCCAGCTCTCAACTTTCTTCAGCTGTAATGCAGCACAGTTAAGAATTTTAATTCCACTTGTCCCCTACACATCGGTTGCTCAGTATATAAGAAAATACTTTATATAAGTCCGATGTTAACACATGTGCTATGTCTCTGAGGTCCTGCTGTGCTTCACACCCACGGTAGTGTCCTCACCAGATTGTCTCCTATTCCCTCTCACCTCCAGGGTGTCGGTCAGAAAAACCCCTGGAGGTGAGAGACTGGGGCAGACACTAAAAAGAACTCTAACTCAATGACTGAATTGCCTGAATGTGAAATCCAACTTCTCATTTAAAGCAAAGGCAAAGCTGCCAAATGCCAGGCCATCCTTCCTTCAAAAAAAGGAAGGATTTCCAACTAACCCTTTCAACCAAATCCAATGCAGCCTCTTAACTAAAATCCTCCTAACTCTGCAGAAGGGCCTTCTCGGATTATTTTCCTTCAAAAAAAAAAACATAATTTACACATTGAATGTCTTTACTTTCCAAACCATTCAGAATTAGGGAAAGGGGGGAAAAACACGTCTGTTTCTATTTGAAACTGTCAAAATTAGCATTCAGTAATTAAAAATCACACCCTTTCTCTTAATAACCTAACCAGCATGATACAATCAGGTTGTGCCAACTCTTTAATCTAATTGACTAATTACAGATTTTAATTTAGTCAGTTACTGAACAACTGTTGACAATTTGTTTTCATTAGGGACAGAACAGAATAAATATTTAGGCTTCCAGTCACAGAGACTCCTGCAATCCACTCTCCACCGTGACCCCAACTTCAGGGCGAGCTCGGGCTCCAGCACCACCCTGACACTCAGGGATGTAATCGGCCCGCAAGCCACTTCTGGGCTCCAGCCTGTGCCCACACAAACCCTCCCACAAGTCGACCCTCTTAAGGCAAAATCCTCAAGCAAGAGCAGCGGCCTTGATCCCCAAAGTACAGGCAATTCCCAAATTCACACACGTCACTCAAGAAGTGGCAAACACTTAAACTCTGTGAAGAAAAATAAATTCAACGCTACATGTCACTGGCTTTTAAGCAACAAAATAAGTTAACAGTCAAAATAGGTTTATCTGCATTCATCTCACTGGGAAGCAAACTGTTACTGACATCTTTTTTTTTTTTTTTAAAGACACATGTTTACAGGTTTCTACGGAAATGAACCAATTCTTTCTAGGTACTTTTTTTCCCCAAGGTCCCTCATCTCTCAAAGCCATCCAAAAGTTTATTAAAATAACAGTGTGGTTCAAAGGCTAGGAATGGGGCAGCCCTGGGTTCACATCCTGCTCCCTTATGACTTCATAACCAAGGCTAATGACTTCACTTCTCAGAGCCTTGGTTTCCTCATCCCAAGAGTTACCAGGGTAAGAACAGCCTCAGCCTTGTAGAGGTACAGGGACTAAATGATACGCCCAGCCCAGGGTAAGTGTGCATAAATGCTGGTCCCTGCTGCTTCAGAAATCACCTTTGTATCCCTCCCTGTCCCCGTGCTACAAATGAGGAAATTGAGGCCCAGAAAGAAGATAATGGCCAGTCAAAGGTTAGAGCTAATAAGTGGGGAAGCTTGGTTGAGAAAGATGATTTCTGGACTTGCTGTCCAGTGACCCATCTCCTTCACTTGATGCCAGCTCAGAACAGGAGGGAATATGGTACTTGTGCCTTCTGCAAGTGTGTAGGGAGGGGAGCTCTGGAGCATCCTCCGGAGAAGGGAGCTGCCCACCCAGGAGCCTGCTCCTGTGGTGTCCATCCTCCAACTCATGTTTTCTCTCACAGGAAAACTTTGCACGCACTGCCTGCACTTTGGTGGGTGACCTAGAGAGAACTCTGACCCTCCTGACTCCCAGGGGAGAAGGTGAGGGACTTCCCTCCACAAAGACCCATCCTGGCCATCCCAGAACACACTAGAAGGAGCCACCTACATTGCTAAGTCGATGGGGGAAGTCCAGACGTTAAGTCAGAGATTCCCAGCCTGAGGATTCCAACCAGGTCTCTCAAAAACTTCAGGGATGCTAGAGCATGGCTGATTTTTTCTTTTTTTAACTCAACAAAAAACTAGGTCTGCCTCAACTAAAATGAACCCCCAAATTCCCAACGTTTTCTGTTGATTAGATTTCTATCAACCTGGTGTGCTCACGGTGGTTCCACTGAGCAGATGAGAGAGGCTCTAATCAGCAACTATACAGTTCTTGTTTTTCCTGTTTCTTCATTAAAATTAACAGTGACTCAATGTATGCAATCTATTTGTAAACAGAATATACTCAAGCACAGAGTCCTCAGAGGGTTGTAGGGGATTAATAAAAGGGGCCTTCAAAGTGAAGAGATAGGGAAACTCTTCCTTAAGATAAATGAGCTCAAAGGAAGATGTCTTCTTCCCAGGCGATGTCACTGAAAACCAGCCCAGTCCCCTCTCCCCTTGGGAAGCACAACACCAGTAAGGAATCATTCAACCCACAGACAGGGCTTCAGCTTGTCCAGTCCCTCTCAGGACCCACTCCCACCTAGTCCTGCCAGTCCCAGGGCTGGGCAGTGGATCACCAAAGACATAAGCAGCAAAGATGCCAAATCTGGTATTAATTTTTAGGGAGGCAGCCTGGTAGTACTTTAGTTTAAGTTCACCTTCAACACTCCTCAAGCCTTCTAGGGCCTCAGTTTCCCTTGCTACAAAATAGGAATAAAAACAGAACTTAACCCACAGGACTGCTTTGAGTACAACATGAGATAAAACCTAAAGCACTCAGAAAGGTACCCAGCATACATGTTAGCATTCAAACGTTGTTCATTGTTACCAGTTCTTCCTTCATGAACTGGGAAGACTATCCTGTCTCCTATGTTATCTGAATAGGGTGAGAATTGAATAAGAACACTTTTCAAAAAAAACCCTGACACCATTCTAAGTGAAGTAAGCCAGAAAGAAAGAAAAATACCATATGATACCACTCATATGTGGAATGCAAAAAAAAAAAAAAAAAAGAAAAGGACACCATGAACTCATCTACAAAACAGAAACAGACTCGCAGACATAGTAAACAATTTCATGGTTACTGGGGAAAGGGGGTGGGAAGGGATAAATTTGGGAGTTTGAGATTTACAAACGTTAGCCACTATATATAAAAACAGATTCTAAAACAAAGTCTCTGCTATATCGCACAGAGACCTATGTTCAATATCTTGTAATAACCTTTAAAGAAAAGAATACGAAAACAAATGTATGTATGTATATGCATGACTGGGAAATTGTGCTGTACACCAGAAATTGACACATTAATGTGTACCTCACAGTACTTCAATTTAAAAAAATAAAAATAAATTTTAAAAACCCTGACACATAGTAAGTGCTCACTAAACACTAGTTTCCTTTGTTAAATGAGAGATTCATCATTATTAAACCACAATGCTGTAGTTGAATAACTCACCCCTCACCAAGACACCACCACCCCAACTTCCAGCAGCTTCAGCCCCCGTGAAAGTTTGCCACTCCCTAAAATCCTGGGGGCCACAGCCAAACATGGTGATTTGCACCCCCTCTTCTCTTCAAGTTCCCTTTGACAAAGATGCTGCTAGCAAAATAATGCTAAAGACAGCATGCGGCGACAGCCAACTAGATTTAAGTTCATTTTCTGTAGCTCGGGGTCAGCATCGACTGGAGCTCTGGTGATCAGGTTTTCTGCAATTCCCTCCTCTGCGCATTAGCTCGCTGACAGAAACTCACCGTGGTATTTAAAGTGGCAGCCATCACAACTAACTCAAATTGTATTGGCTTCCCTGATGCTGAAATGCTCTGCTGAAACCATCAATTGGCCAATTCATAGGTAACGTGGTGGCTGAAATTCCCCGTCCTGCTGTAAAACCCCTGCTTGAAGCAGCTCCGCAGCCTGGGACTTGCCTCGAAACCTGCACCCAGAGCTGTGGCCAGAACAGCCTCGTGTAACACGAGTGGGCGCTGCCAAGAGGAAGGGCCTCTGGAGAGAGGACAACACTTGCTGCTGGAAGGCTTCTAAAAGACAGCCAGAAGACAGCGGCCGTGCACACACCAGCACCAGGCCTACCTGCTGGGTCGTCTGCCCCTCAGCACAGGCGGCGGGGTCGGATGGCACCCTGGGAAGCCCACAGCATCCCCAGAAGGAAAGCAGCAGAACTCCCACTGGGTGGCACAGGCACAGACCCAGGTACCAACCTCCCAAGTGGAGGTATTCTCAGGCCAGAGGCCCTCTGCATGGCCACGACCTGCTGTGTTACCACCCTACTTCAGGCCTCAGTTTACCCATCTGTAAACTGACAGGCTCTTTCTTGATACATGTTCTATGATTTGATGATCTGTTCACATTTGAAACAGACCATAATTTATAAACCAATTTTATATGTTCGCACCTAGCTTCAAAATAAAGCTTGAGAGGCAGAAAAAAGCCAAGCTTTATTTCGTATCCCTTCATACCACAGACGAACAAATCAAGGCTCCGAGAGGCCAAATGACTTACCCGAGGCCACCCAAAAGAATCAGAACTTGAACCCCGACCATCCAAGTCCAAGTCCCACGTGCTGTCCACAACAATGCTTTATTCCCATTACTAACCAGTACAGGACATGCATGCAACAGGCACCCAGGAATTACTGCCCCCCAGCCAACTGCAGACCTGTCCTGCACCAGTCAGCAAAGCCACACTCTGTCCATCCCAAGAGCTCATAAAGCTGCAGCTAGCATCCCGGCAGAGGGAGGTCTGCCACCCCAGAGACGGCTCTCTCAAACAGCCTTTTGTGACTGGGAGAGAAGGATCAGAGGAAAGCCTCAGACAGGGGCCCCAGGGAGTAGCTGTGCTTCTTAAGGTCAGAGGACTGTAAAACAGAAGTGAAATGTCAGGAGCTTCACCCAAATACACAAAGAATGCCTGACACAAAGCCCGCCTCAGAGCTGTGCAAACAGCTGTCACCAGGAGGGGACAGGGAATTTGGGAGGCTGGGCCAACCTGGGTCAGAAAAGATGCCCTGAGACCTATTCCTGAGATTCTTGTCATGGCTGGAGTCTGAGCCCTGCAGATGTTCAGACCACACCTTAACAGGGGGCCAGGGACCCCCACCTCAACTGCAGACAGGCAGGAGGAGCTGCCTCAGCCCCTCAGCAGGGACAAGCAGCAGACTTCAAGTGGGAGCCACTGCTTGTGCAGCACTCAGCAAGCGTCTGCCGTGCACCTCCCATAGGCTCGATGCACTGAGAACAGGGCCGCAAACACCAAAGGCAGAGGTGCCCAGGAACCTCCAGGCCCCACTGGAAGCAAAGCAGGGAATCAATTCTCTAGAGAACCCTTGGAGGTGGAAACGACTCCTTACTTACCAATCAGGAAACCAAGGTCAGAAATCGCTTGACACTTGGCCAGAGTCACACAACCTGCAGGACCCATGATTCAACTTCGGCTCTTTCTGGGCCAGTAGCTTTCAAAGTTTAGAATGAGGCCCACAATTAGGCAAATTTTATATACAAAACCCGGGGCACATGTTTATCTATAGACACCCATAAACTGCTGAAAACAGAAGTTTCCCGAAACAATGCATATGTTTACTCTGCACCATACAGAGTTTCTTTTTCTGTAATTGCCAGTCGTGACCCACTAAGTTGATTTCACGAGGCACTAATGGGTTACAACTCAGTTTGCAAAACAACGCGCTACCATTCGTCACTTGTCCGTCTCCCTTAAAACATGTACTTAACACGCTTGATCCCTGGGCAGGGATCAGACCCTTCTCACTCCTCCAGGCTGAGAGCCTAGCTCACCACCCTCAGGATTTACACAAAACTCTGCCACAGGCCGCAGGAGCAGGGGCAGCAGAAAAGGGGTGATGATATGGGCTCCTGCCCTCAAGAGCTTTCAATCTAGAAAGAGGGAAGGGGAGAAATGCAACCTTGACCTCAATCACTCTCCTTCCAGGGAGCAAGCAGGAAACGAGTAAAAGTTACAGAGTTCCTGGAGGGCAGCAGGGAGAAGAAAAGGTGGGTGTCCCCCTGTGGGTGGTCCTGGCAGGCCTGGTGGAGCAGCCACATTCCAGGCTGGCATCTGCTCTATGGCAGGGCTGGTTAGTAAGGGGAGCAAAAAACCCATCTCAGATACCAAACAGGGACACCAGAGGAGGGTGAGAGGCGGCCTGGGGAGTTCCAGATTCCTTGGGCACAGGAGCTGACTACAAGAGGAGAAAACGGACACTGACTGAACTACAAAGGCTGGTGCTAGCCAGAAGGGTCCACGCGTCACCAGTGCATCCTCACAAGAGCAGCGGGGATGGTTCAAATGCTGCACATGTGAAACCTCATCCCCAATTACCCAAGGATGCATGGAGAAGGTGAATTCAAAACCAGGGATCCAGAGTAGTAATCAACCAACAGGTGGTTCACAGGTCCCAGGCACACATCTCTCACACCAGCACCGTTCTGCTGCTGCTCCCCTGTTGGCTACCACAAAGCCAGGACTCATACTGGGCCTGAAGTGACACAGTAAGAACGACAGCACACATTTATATGGCCCTTGTGCTGTGCCAGGCAGACTACATATCATGTGTGCGTGTGTGCACACACAACTGGCAGATGTGCCACACAAGGCAGATGTGCTTTATTAACCTCATTTTCCACCTGAGGAAACTGAGGCACAGAGAGGTTAATTAAGGTGCCCAAGTTTGCACAGATTGTAAGTGCAGCAAGGCAGCACAGGGCATAAGATAGGGCCCTGGACCCTAATACGGTTTACAGGTTTGAGTCCTACTGATGATCTCAGGGAGGGCATCTTTCCTCTCCAGGTCTCAGTTTACCTCCTGGTAAGATGACTAGGTGACCTCCAGTTCCATTACCTGTAACCCTGCAATCTACACATCCTACACTAACACCCTTCCTGGACACCGCTCGGGGGCAGGGCTGTTTACCTACTCCCACCACCTGTCGTGATGCTCTGCACCCTGTCTCTCCAAAGAACAAGTCTTTCTCAGCACTTATCACATCCTGGGCTGCATCTGTCTCTTCCACTAGACACTGAGTGGAGCAGGCACTCAGTAATCAGACTGAATCAACACCTTGAAACCTTGTCAGCATCTTCTGCTCCTGGTCTGGTGGCTGGCTGACCAAGGCCTTAGGCTCACTGCAGGAAGTCAAAAGAGATAGCAGCCCATGTGCCCAGAAGCAGCTTGGCAGTGGACCTACAATGGCCGACACATCCCTTCCCAAGCTCACCTTCTCCTTAAGGCCCTTTTTTGGAACTCCTTGCTCCAACCAAAAGTGAGGCTCAAGGCTGACCAGGGCAACGTATGTACCAAAGAGGACGAAGGCAAGACCCTGACTGTGGGGCTTTCAAGCCTGGTCACCACTGCAAGCATTTACCCAGCATTGTGCAGAACAACTAATCTTCCTGGACAGTTCTCCATGCCTTTCTCATGCCATGCCCACGGTGGGCTGAGTAAGGACAACCCTTGTGTCCACCCCACAGGCAAGAGAATGGACTTTGAGAAGTGAGGACTGCCCCCCCTCAGCTAACAAGGGGTGTGAAGCCGAAATTTGAATCCAGGTTTCTGCTCCTGCCAAGTTGCAAGCTCTTCCCCTTTAGCTATGCGGTAGCCACACACAGGAGCAGGACAGGACCACTCTGTCCAACACAGATAAGGGGCAGAGGCGTCTCAGGGGAGCTTTTATCAATGCCAGCCTGTGGCAGGAGCACCTGCTCTGCCCCTGGTAGGGGTGTGGGTGTGAGACCAGACGCTAGTATCGAGGGGAGGACTCCATGACACATCAGAGAAGCCCAGGTACCAGAGGGCATCACTGGGAAATTCAAACGTCCAGTTCCCTAGGGTTAACTGGCTCTCCCAGAGAAATATGCTGTTATCTCCATCATATTAAAAGGTCTAGGGGAAAATTTTAGGGCTGTAATGGGAAAGTTAAGAAGTTTCTCAAGCAGTGGCCATAGAGAGACAACCATTTGACATATATAACCCCACTTAACCCTCACGACAATCCCACAAAGCAATCACCATTTCCCCACTCTACAAAGGGGAAATCGAGGATAAAAAAGTCCGCCCTGCCAGAAAATGACAACTGTGGGGGGACTGGAACTCAGGTGTCTTGGCCACCAGTCAGGGTCCAAACCCTTCAAAAATCCAGAGGACTCAAGGGCCCAGAGGGGGAAAAAGCGTAACACAGGAGAGAAACATTCCTAAAACTCATCTTGCCAAGGCTAGAGAAAACCCCATTAACCTGGTGAATTGAAAACAAACAATCTTTATTATCTATTTGCTGTAAGCTCCCAGCAACATGTATTAAAGAAGTTTATGTGAATCGTCTAATGCACTTGTGCCGTGGTCAGAATTATTACCAAGCTAAAAAAGATTAATTTTTCTAAATACTCTAAGCCCTAGACACTATTATAAAGGCTACAGCTAGTGTAACATTTCTGTTATCTTGGCTGACAGGCCCTCAAGCACACACACCTCCCTTCCACTGCTCCCTCTTAAGCTAACACACACATACTCACCCAGAGGCAGGGAGGTTGAGGGAAGAAGGTGAGGCAGCGCTGGCCTGAGGTCCCCATGAGAGAACCTGCTTTCCTTAGAAAATCAAGACGGCCTAAGGGATGCTGCAGAGAGACCTGGGAGTCTCCCGGCTCCCTCAGAGTGGTGGCTGGCACGCAGCTAACTCTTGGTCCAAGTTTGTAAATGCTTAGCTAACAAAGATGGTATTATGCACAGGCTGGAGCACACGGCTGGTCTTGGAGTTCAAATGAAGTGACCACTGCCAAAAACTTTGTTTGGGTCCCCATCATTCTCCCCGCCCCACCTCCCGCCTTGAAATAAAAGGCAAGGATTTGCAATTTGGGGTCTCGCCGCCACTTGAAACCCATTAAGGTGGCCACCACACTGCCCAGGCTCTGGCAAAACGCAATCCCAGTTACTCATTGAGTGTTTAATTAGCGACCGATGGATGAGTCTGGCAGCCTCTGGGGTTAAGAGGAACTGCAGCAAACAGGGTGGGAGTCCAAAGAAAGACTGTAACACACAGTCTGGGCTCCAAGGCAAATGAGGAAAGAAACAACTGTGTGTGTGTTTTGTTTTTATAATCTGCCACACAAGAGTGCCAAGGGTCACAGCCAAAGGCAACGCTGTGAACTTGCCAGGACCTCTGGGCAGATAGCTGGGCTGGCTTATCGCGGGGGAGAGCACGCCCCTAGCTACTCGGAGCCCATCTGCGGCCTCCTCCTCCTGCTCCTGCCCGTGCCCCAACCTCACAGGCCCCTGCCCCCAAAGGGTTCTGGCAGGCGTGGACACTCCCCGCCTGGCAGGAGTCTCAGCTCAGCACATCCAAGGCGAGCCCTCTCAAATATCACGTTGCTATTTCAAACCCACCAAGGACGCTGGACCCTTGCCACAGAGCCACAAATACTTCGGCTCCCGTCCATGCTGCCCAGGACTCTGGGGCACTCTCTAACTTGAACCAACCCACCTGGAGACACAGGCTCAGAGCTGGGGGTGGACGGGGGTCAGCAGAGGCCTGCTTGGGGGAGCCAGGGGTAAAGGGAGCCAACCCCACTGGCTTGAGATTGAGCTGAAAGGGACCTCAGGTCTTCAGAGCAGGGAAACTGAAGCTCAAGACTCACCAAAGCCATGGGACTCCACATTCACCACACACCCCAAGTTCTTCCCTGGGGATCCCAGAGGGGCGTGGGATAGCAGCCCATGAACCTCTTGAAATCACGTACAAAGTCTCCCTGGGGGACATGTGTGTTTTCTGGGAAGAAAGGCCATAGCGTTTATCACATCTTCCCTGCCAAAAGAGCCACCACACCATAGCAAACTCCCTTCCTGGGACTCAGGTCCCACCTCTGCCAGTGACTCTGAAATTCACCTCTCAGGGGCTTCAGTTTAATTCTCTGCTAAATTCATTTCTTCAGTGACTATATATGGGCACACTTTGGATCAAATGCAAATACCTTCCCCTGTTTCACAGAAGTTCTGTATCAAATGAGGGCTGTCAAAAGCTGAGAGGCAGAATCTGAAAGACCGGGGTCTAGTCCCAGCTCTGCCACCTCCTGGCTACATGCCCTTGGACAAGCCACCTAAACTCCAGGCCCCAGTTTCCTCATCTGCAAAATGGGGATGAGGTTCAATACTAAAACCCAACCACAATCATGTATTGAAAAAGTGTTATGAGAAGTACAGCAACATAAGCATCACTGCTCTCCAACACCTTCAACTCAGAGGCCACTGAGCTGGTAGTTGGGAGTGTCCACTCCATGGAAGGCCAAGACCAGACAGACATCAGCATCTAAGAGAAGGCAGACAATGGGACCCAAGGGCTTCATCAGCACTCTGAGAACCACTGCTCCAGCCAGAGGGTAACAGCAAGGAAACCACAGGTAGGGGCCCTGTGAGCCTCCTCCCATGGCCTCAGGGCTCTTCTGATGTAAGGCAAACCAATTTCTCAGAAAGTCCATTCCGGGTACTGAACCCCACAATGCTCAGCATCGTGTGTGGTCAACATCAGGGCCCTGGGGCTTACACACAATGAGCCAAGCAAACTGAAGCTGCCAGGTGTGTGGGGGAGAATGGACTGTGACTCAAATAAAAACTCACCAAATCAAAGAAATTTAAACCTCTCCCCACTGAGTCACCTGGTTCATTCCAGACCCTAAAGCCTGGCTTGGACCAGAGAGACGCCTTTGAGATCACCTGACCCCTGACCCAGGAATACAAATTAATTTCCCTAGGAGAGCTGAGACCCAGATCTTCCTGGACAAGGTCCTTCCCAGCCCCTTGGGAGTCCCTCCTCATCCACCCCCGACATGCACTCACTACTTACTACCCACCAAGGCCCGGCGGGTACCTGAACGGTACAGACAAATCATGAGAATCTATGAATCTCCTTGATGGAAAACAGAAGGCCAGTTACTGCGCTCTTATTTACACTCCATTTTATCTTCTATAAAGGATTTGAGGTAACTAGTTAACCCACATTAAAATCACCTGGCTCAAGATGGCCCAGCAAAAACGAAGTCACTGCAAGAACATCTTCCAACAGTCCACTGACTACTCCAGAGCAGGTTACTCACTGATCCCAGATTATTTTTTTCTTACCCATAATTCCTTAATCCATTCAACTAGTATGTGTGCCTACTACGTGCAAGGTATTATGGGAGCTACAGAAATGAATAGCTCTGCAGATGAATGGCATCTGGCATGGAAAAAATTAATAAGCTGTGGTTAGAAAGACAAATCTGAATGAGAAGTTAGCTGAAATGGGTGCAAACAGGTGACATTTGCCAGGCACCTATGGGGCCAGGTCCCGGCAGTGTTAGGAGCAAAGATTCTGGAGTCAGTTACGACCTGTTTGGATCCTAATTCTTATCAGCTATGATTACCTCTCTGTGCCTCAGCTTCTTCATCTGCAAAGTGGAGTAAACACATGCCTTCTCTCTCAGGGCCACTGGCAGCCTGAAATGAGAGACTGAACCTAGCACTCAGCACAGGGGCCCAGCACATGGAAAGCTGTGCCAACAAAGGCTCTGAATAGGTGGTCTGTACAGACACTGAAATGAAGGAGTGATCAGAGTGTGCAGCAAACTATCATCAAAGCCCTCATGAAGGAGAAGTTAAAAAATGGATAGGATGTGAACGGGTAAGAGAGGCATTTGTTCCAGACAAGAGGAAGGGAGTTCAGAAAGAGGCACAGAGCAGTAACTCACTCTAGTCAGAAGGAATGAGGGCTCACTAGATGGCAGCCATGGGAATGGAGAGAACGCATGAAGGTTGGAGGATTCCCTGTCTTCATTTTCTTAAGTATATTTAATTTTCCAATTGCTTCTCTGCCACTCCTACAACTCAGTGCCACCCCTTAACTCCTTCCTGTCCCCATTCATCATCACTCCACCCTCCTCTCACGGGAACTGACTCCCAGGCCACAAGACACCAAGTGGATCCCAAGGGTTTCAATCCCCAAATCTGTGAATCCTGGGCCTCAATCACTGTGGCTTCAGCTCTTGGTAGCATCTTCTAAATGTCTGCATCAACCTCAACAATCTATCACACAATTCTCCTGCCATTCCTAACAGATTATTGAAAGCAAACCCATGCAAACATTCACTGCCACCAGACTGTTTCAAGATGGTAGATCAAACTACCAATTGCCAGTCTCACGTTATTTACTAGAGTGCTAAACTTAGTTAAAAACCATTAACTTCTCTGAAAGACAGCAAAGACATCTTACATCAAGATGTAAGATGAGGAGGGTGGGTATAGCTTAGTGGTAGAGCGCGTGCTTAGCATGTATAAGGTCCTGGGTTCAATCCCCAGTATCTCCGTTTAAAAAAATTTTTAACTAAAAAAAGAAAAAAAAAGAAAAAGAAAAAGAAAAAGAAAGTGGCTTGAAATAGGCACATCCACCCATCCTCCCCACTCTAAAATGAAATCATTTGCATAGCAGTCGAATACAGGCCACACAGGAATTGGCCGTCCTTAAGTTAAAACACACACAATTTTTACTAGGTAAAAAGGTCAAATTCACCAAACTATTTTTACATGGCTAATATACCTCTTAGCCTCCTCCCCCAGCCTCCAGCTCAGGAAACCCTATGATCGTCACCACGGATTTTCCCAGAAGAACCACATCACAAGTGAACCAGTCCTCTCACCTTTTACTACCAAAAGTTTACCAGGCCGTAAGTACCATTCACCAGCTTCTCTTTTTCAGCCCTGAAGAGGGCACAAGAATTGGTCGATTTCCTCAGCATTCCACTCCAAGGATATTAACTTTACAGTCATAGCAAAATTTCAACACAGTGAATATTCTCAGAACCAGTGAGCCTCCAGCTGAGTCTCTAACACCTTGTCTTACAAGGAGAAATTTTCACCATAAAGATATTCATGGCAGGGGATTTGACCACTTTATGAAATTCAACCAAATGGGTTCTGGTCTCCTAGGCCAGTTGCAAGCTGCATGCAGGGAATATAGACAGCCTGACCAAGTGGGTGGGCCCTGATGACATTCAAAAAACCAACTTCCATGCCCTAGAACTTGGGAACCATTCCTCCTTACCTCATGCAGACATGCAAGATCAAATCAAGTACCTCTAATGTGCACTGCGCACACACATACAGGTACATACACACTTAACCTTCTACAAGGCCACCAGAAAGCAAAGACTGGAAGGAGGCTGGGAAGATCTTCAGACATTTATTTCCCTCTGCATCTCCCCCAGATCCTAACCTGTTTCATCAATCTTAAGTCTGACTCCAACCCAGCTGGAGTCCAATTTTTTTTAAGGGGATCACAATGGGAAATGGACACGTGGCAGATATCTCTCTTATAAGAGTTTCATAAATCTTAAGAAACTTATTCAGGTAGAGAGCGAATGATAGAGTAGAAAGCATTACAATGTGATGAAACTATCTTCATAAGAACATTTGGAACACTGGATCACGGACCAGCCAAGGACCTCAAAGTATACACCCTCTCAATGGACATAACATGAGCCCCCCCCCCCACAAAAACATACACACACCCCAAAACGTAATTTGAAAGATCACTCCCTGGAAAGTAATGCAAGAATCCAATTCACCAAATTCTCACTCAAGCACTCCTACTCCAAAGCACAAGTTTCATATTTGCCTTTACTTTTCTTGGCTACGGTCAACTTCATAAATCAGCACCAACGAGGCTCAGTCCCCTCCTAGCTGACTACCCAACCAGAACATAAACCCCACATGGTTGAACCCTGCACAAGGCCATTTAATTCTCCAGACAGGTATCTATGCTCTTTTGCATAATTACAACATCATGAAATACCGTTCACCAAGTCAGAACGCTGCTAGAAGAGGGTATGGGGCGAGGGCAGCAGGGAGGTGGGGAGAACAGAAAGAAAGGCAAGGAGAAAACAAAGACCACTGCCAATTGCTGTGTATTTGCTTTTGGTACTAAAGAAATTAGAGCTATCCAACCCTATAATTATTGCCAGGATTAAAAATTTGTTACTCACGTAATCATGAAAGGCTTTTGCTTCACTTGAATGTTCACAAGTGTCTCGCCTTTCAGGAGCTGCACAGTAAAGGTCCCAAAATACACTGCAAGTCGAAAAATAAAATAAGATCAGGTTACTAATTATTACTTGTGCGCCCAATGGCAAGTGTACAATGCATGGTGCTAACTGCACCAGGTCTCCCCAAAGCTCAATCCCACCAGTCCAGCCTTCACTAGGCAAACTCAGCCTAGAAAACAAAATGGACCCAACCTCTTCTGACAGCCCGTTATTTGGAATACGAGTAATAGTTTTCCTCTATCAGGCATCTACCATGTGTGGGATGCCTCACACCCATGGCATGGCTGTAACTACCATAGTGCTGTAAGGTAGGTGATTTTATCCTCTTTATATATGGGGCAACCGAAGTTCGGGGAGTTAAGTACAACCCACTCACAGATGCCCAGATGGGACAGGTAGAAATCTGGATGAGAATCCATGCCTGTCTCGTCTGTGCTCCATTTATTCCCCCCACCCCCACCCCAAATGGCCGCTTTTCATAAAAAGGTTAAATTGTCAACGTCAGGACAATGATTCATACGTGCAGCAATCTTGGTGACTCTGGCAATAAAGGAGAACCTACAAGTCCTTAATCCCACAGCCCACACCCCCAACCCTGCCACCTCACCCCACTCCCACCCAGGCCCTCCCCCAAGGTATTCTTATACAAGAACCATTCCCCCCCACCCACCAAAGAACATGTATCAATTAGCCAAAGGCAAGGTTATGGATGACCAGGTATCTTGTCCTTTCATGTTGAAATCAAGAGCCCTCCTCAGGCACCTGTCCACCTGTCCAGCAAAAATGGGAGGTAGGGAGGCTAGATTTCCCTGCCTCATCCCCCTCCACAATTTTGTATGGTCACCCCAACACTTTGTATTACGTGAAGACAGACATACAAGTCCTTTGTCAACCACTAAAACCCTACTCAAACACAAGGCAGTCACTGGTATTAACAAGGGGCCTTAGGAACCCTCTCCAGGTCAGGAGCCCAAGCCGAGGGATGGGAACCTGCCTGAAGAGTAAAATGAGCACCGGAGTGGAAGTCTGACTCCCAGACCAGTGCTCCCGTTCCCATCACAGCTGCCAGCTCTTCCAGTTATCAGACAAGCACCTCACTCCAGGTGCTTGAATAACGCAGCCAGGCCCACTTCAGATCAGCTCCACCAAGTCCTCCCACCCTTAAAGCCGTGGTCATTTGCTCGGTGTCAAATCGCAGAGCCACCGCTGCCTGAGCCCAGCACCACAGACTCTAGTTCCTGGGGCTGAGATAAGGCTGGAGAAGTTTAGGGGGGATTATGGATAGAAGAGGAAAATCATGGACTTTGACTAGCTGCAGAGGGAGGCTCAAGAACATTCCTTTCTGTCTGCTGAAGCTGCACACATTTAACTACTTTCTCCACACACTAAAGATTCCTAACACTACAAACTCCCCAGCCCCTTCTGAATGACTTTTACTCATCTGCCTTAGTTTCTGCAAAATCCACAATGGTCAGACCCTCCAACCCCAACCACACACTCTTCTCCAGAAACAGCCACAGAAAATCTACCACCCACTCCTACAGGTAGAATCCTTACGTCACACCAAATGCCTCCAACTCAGGCAGTTCTGAGGTTGGCAGAAGTAATTAAAAACTCATTTTCTCTGCAAGTTAGAACAGACACTTCATCCCCCTGCATTTCAAAGACACTTGAAACAGTAACCAGAGCCAGTGGCCAGGTAGACGCACCTAAGATCCCAAGACAGGGCACTCTGTCTTCCTGAACTCCACCAAAATATCAAAAGCCATTCTGCTCTCTTTTCCTTTTGAAAAAAGGATGTCAAAGACTCCACCAATCGGTCCCACAAAACACCCAAGTCTTACGTCCTTACAGTAACTTGCTCCCGCTGACCCTCAGCCTCCCTCCTGTGGGCTGCAAACCCGTGGTAGTCCCACTCAGGCAGGGCCCAGGGGCCTGGGAGAGGGTCACAGACAAGACAGAGCCCCCAACCATCAACTACAGGCACTCTGCCAGGGTCTCAGTAAAATGAAACTTGGCGGTTTTAGGGATGTTTGGGGGAGGGGAGAGGTCCAGTCAGTCTGAATCAGTATCTTCAAAAGAAGTGGCAGCCCCTTCTTGCTTTTTCTCAGGGTGCCTGGAAAAGGCCCCCATAGACTTTCTCTCAAGATTTTGAGCTCACTGGAGAAAAAGAAAGGGACAAGCCAGTTGTAAAACAGACCTGGTATCCCTTCCACCTCACCCCGCCCCACCCCCACTCCCTCTAATTAAAGCAGCATGCAGAATTGACAAAAACCCTTCCAGGTTTTTTTCAAGCCCCTGCCCCAGAGTGAGATGTAAACGTGTAAGGACTTTCTATCCAAACACCAGGCAGGATTTAGTAGGTTCTCAACAGGAGGGGAAAGAGGAGGCAAAAACTTTAGGCACCGGCCTCTTCTGCTCTTTTCTTCCTTTGCCAGTCCTGATCTGAGGGCCCAGAGATGCCCTGCTCTGTGCAACACTGAGGGCCAAGGCATGGGGGGCCTGCTCCAGACCTCTCATCTTTGTTCACTTGGACCCCAGGGCTCAGAACAAAACACACACACACACACACAACTATCACACAAACTTACCACCACCACGAGTGCAAAAACCCAGGCGGTTCTCCCAATGTGATGTTTTTTTCCCATCGAATCTGGAAAGGAGAGAGCAGAGACAGCTTAGAGGAGCAGAGGGAAGGAGTGAGCAGGGGGCTTCCTGGAGCCAAAAGGCTGTGAAGACCAACTAACAATAAATGCCAAAAGGTGATAAAAATTCAAAATGGTGGCCACAGTGGCTGCTCCAGAAAACAAAGGCTCTAAGAATACTGGAAAGAAAGGGGTGTCAAGAAACTGGATGATGGGGGGAGTTCCACTCACCTCCGACAAGAAGGTCTGTGCAGATTTCTGTGCTCCGACGTGCAGTAAATATTCGTAGACATATAAAGCTAACCTAGAAAGTGGGTAGAGAGCAGAGAAAGAGGGAAGGCGTCAGATCACACCGGACGCTCGCTCCTGGACCTTGCCAGCCGGCTTCCAGCCCTGTCTGCGCTGTCCCATTGTGGCCCTGACCAGAGGTGAGCGGCTAGCTCGGCCCTGCCTCGGGCCGCAGGTGTGAGCAGTTAGAGGGTGGGTACCAGGAGACGCATTACTTCAAGCCTTAGGAGCTGGAGAGCAGCCCCGAACTTGAACTTCCAAGTAGCGTTGGGGCCAAACCCACTTAGGTCTCTCAAACTCGCAAGCCACCCGACTCCAAAGCCTCGTTCCTTTTCTCGACCTGCTCCTGGCTTCTCTCCCCAGGTGTGAAGGTCCAGGGAGACTCAGTCCTGGACTCCGGGGTGCTCAGCGCGCTCTGGAGAGGGCAGCAAAGCGCCACGGTCACCATCTCCCCCCAAACAACTGTCCCCCAAGCCTAGGGCCAAGTAGGGGCCGCCGTCCTTGCCCAGACCAGCGCCCCAAGAGGGCGCGGGGCCGGCGGCGGGGCCGAGGGCAGTGAAGGGAGAGCGCTCCCGGCCGAACAAAGCCCCCGGCACGCACTCCTCACGCCGCGGGCGGACAAAAGGAGCCTTCGGGGCTGCAGAAGCCACGCGCCCCCTGCCCGCGCCCGGTGGGCAAAGTGTGGCCACCGCGGAGAGCGCCCCGGCTGAGGCGGGCGCCCAGGCTCGCTCGCGGGACCTCGCCCACCCCTCAGCGCGGGCCCCTGAACCCGGCACGCCCGGCGGCCACCAGGTACCCCCTCCCCCGGCGGCGCCCCCCGACGCCCCAACCTCCGCCGGCTCCCAACAATGGGCCCTCCCACGCCGCCCGCAGCGGCCTCGGGAAGGGGCCAGGCAGGCTGCGCCGGGGCCGGGAGCGCAGCAGCCCCCAGCCGCCCACCTGCCTCCCACCGCCCGCCCGCAGCCCGGCGGCGGCACGGCCGCCACTTGGAATATAGGGCTTACTTTTCCCGAGCCTGCCCGTCCGAGGGCACCGCCGAGCCTTTGCCTTTGGCAAACATGGTTTGCAGAGAGAGAGCGCCGAGCCTTGCCGCCGCCGCCGCCGCCGCTACCGCTTCGGCTGCTCCCGAGCTGCCCCCTCGCTCCCGGCCCCCTCCCCGGCGCTCTCTCGCTCACTCGCTTGCGCTCTCCTCGCCGCGCTCCCCTCCCTCCCCCCCAGGCGCTGGCTCCGCGCTCTTTCCAGCTGTCAAAGCGTCAGCCCCGGCCGCGGCCCCATTCGCCCTGGAACTCCTCCCGCGCCGGCTCGGCCTGCGGTGCCGGTGCCGCCGCCGCCGCTCGCCCGCCGGCTCGGCTGCCCGCTGGCTCGCTCGCGCGCCCGCCCGCCCGGCTCCGCCTGCGCCGCCCTCTGCGCCTCCGGCACCGCTGCCGCCGCCGCTGCCGCTGGTCTACTTGGAGCTCAACCGAACGTGGCTACCCGGGCGAGGGAGCGAAGCGGGCGTCAACGTCCCGAGATTGATAGGCGCTTCCGCCAATCGGCGCGCGGGGGCGGTCCCGGGGCGGCCGCGGGAGGGATGCCCTGTCAGCGCCCGGCCGCTGCACTTTCCGCTGCGGCCGCCTCCGAGGAGCCGCTGCCCCTGCTCCTGCGGCGAACCGGGGGTGTCCGGGGGCGCGAGCTTCTTTTTTCTGTAGATGTGGGGAGGGGACATGCATCAGGACCGGGGAGCTCTGGTCTCCCGGCCCCCTCGAGGAGGGGGTCCCACCCGCGGTCTCCGCGGCTTGGACCACTGGGGGCCAGGAGGGGGGGCGGCGCTGCCGCATAGTCGGAGGGGAGGGGGCGCGGACCCCTGAGCGGAGCGCCGCGGGCTCCCTCCCGCCACGTCCCTCTCCCTTATCTGCCCCTCACCTCCCCCCCGCCGCAGCCCGCGCCAGCCCAGCCCTTATCTCCCCCTCCCCCTCGCCTGCCCTCTCCCTGGGCTCCGACCCCGACCCCCTCCCCAGACTCCCACCCACCCCCACCTCGGCCGCCCCGCCCCCGGTCCTCCGTCTTGCCCAGTCTGGCTTCGGAGCGCCGGGCTCGGGGCTCCACGCTGCGAGCTGGGCGGCTAGAGCCAGCGCCGAGGCGCGCGGCTGTTCCTTCACTAGATCATTAAAATACTTTGGAAAACCCCAAAGTGGAGCCGCGCGAAAATGGCCCTTGGTCTGCTTTGGGGCGCCTGAGGGAAGGGACAGAGGACTTGGACTAAAAGGAAGGGAGAGTGACTGCTCCCAAATTTCCAAGGTCTGCCTCCCCCTAGCAAGTTAGCCCCTCGGCTTCTCCGCGAGAGACGGTGCCATTCCAGGGCAGGGGGGCGTCACCTGGGTCCCCCGCGACGCAGAATACGCGCCACAGAAATCTGCAAACTTCAAATAAATGGAGCTATATTGGGGAGTAGGGGACGAGAGTCAGGCGTGGGGGGAGGGGAAGCTCCTATTGTCAGTGACCCAGGTGTACAATGGGAAATTGAGGGGGGCTGGCAGAGTGACCCAGCTATTTGCTGCTGACTCCTTTTTGCCCACGCTGAGAACCCCTAGGACACACTGATTGTCCCTCATTAGAGACTCTTAAGACCAGAAACCAGCCAAACAGGGGAAGACTCCCCCATTTTCAGACTGTTTTCAGAGCGCGGTTCTCTTTAAATGTGATAAAATAGTGTCGGCACTGTCTCTTTAAAAGAGTCAAGCAGAAAAAGCTGTGTAAGCGCTGATTGGCTGCCTGTTTGGATACATCTTTAGGGGAGCCTTGAAACTGTTAGCCTAGGTTGATTTTTTTTTTTTAACTGCGCTGTTCCAATAAACAAGTAACGCCCCTCCCCCTAACATGCCTCGCACCAAACAATTAAAGGATAGGTCAGTGTCCTGGGGAAAACACGTTTCAAGTAGGAAAACTCAGAACTAGATTTCAACAAAATAAAGAATAATTCACTACCATTAAAGTTTGCTTATTTTGATCTGTCAAAGAGAGAAAAGGGGCTTTTAAAAGAAATACCCGCTGCAAACGGATCTGCATTGGTTTAGGAAGGAGACTCTGGGTATATTTTTGAAATAATGTTGTACTCAGTGTAACAGCCTCCCTAAATTAGAATACAGCCAGGCCCTGCGGACGCCTCTCGACGCACTCCGTTCTCTATGGGAACCCAGAGCTCACAGGGAAAGGGGCAGAAAAAGGGAAACACTGAACGCTAGTCTCTGGTCTGTGTGCTAGCTCCTAGTTTAAGGTTGTTTTGTGAATGAGAGAAGCATGGAGGTTGGGAGGGAGTTGAAATACAACGATAGGGGAGAGAAGGAAATAATTACAGTTATTTTTTTCCCCCAGGCAGTTTAATTTAATAGGGCTAACTTAAGGTACCTTCGAGCCCACAGTAATTAAATTGGCCTGTTCCTACCCTTCCCCTGGACTTCTATATTTGATGGGCTAGGAACAGCCAGGAATGGCTTGTCAACAGACTGACTCACAAGAAGTCTGACTCATCTTGGGTCTGCAAGGCCCACAAATTATGAGTATCATGAGTGTGGGTTAGGTCCTGGCTAAAGGAAAACACTGCCCTTCTCTGGCCCTACTACACTACAGTCTCTCTCAAGTTGGCCATGCTCTGTCAACATCAGGGCTGCAGCACAGACATCTGTTTGTGTATTTTCCTCATCTGTCAAATGGGAAAGGAGGACCTTTAATATCTCTTGAGAGTCTGAAGTTCTATGATACTAAGAATTTTCTATAGTTTTCTTTCCCCACCCCTGACCCTGAAAAAAGGACCAGCACCTCCTTCCAGAGCAAGTGTGGCATGCTTCGGGAACCCATGCCGTACCAGGCACTCTGTCCCTGTGGTCTTCCCTTTGCTGGGGCTTGACACAAAATGTTGGTATGTTCATGATGGAGCTAAAAAAGATAGTGGGAGGGCCCAGGCAGAGGGAGAAGGGAGGGCGCCTTAGCCTCCCAGCCTGCTGGGGAGAGGAGAGTTGATGGTTCCCAGGAAGCAGGACCATTCAGCAGCCCTAACTAGTAGTTGTGCAGTTGCTGGCACAATGATCCAAAATGCAATGCAGTCAGATCAGAAGCAAGTCCAAACACCCTACCCCAGAATGGCTCCGTCTCTGTGGAGAAGCCAAGGGACTAACTTGCCAGATCTGCCCTTGGAAATTTGGGAGCAATCTTTCTGTCTTCACTTAGCCCAGGTCCCCCATCCCTTCCCCAAGGCTACCTTTCCCATTGGCTCCCCTAAGTCCCTACCTTCCCTGACCACATCTTCTGGCCCAGTCTTTCTGCCTCGGGTACCTCCCACCCAACCCACTTCTTTGATCATTCTTTAAGGCTAACATTTCTTCCAATGCCTCTTCTTCCACAAAAAGCTCTCTGCTTTTCACTCCTGGGGCAAAACCCATCCCTCTATCCCTCTGCTTGGTCTCATTTTGCTTGAACCTCCACAGAGCTCCCCATTCATTCTGCCCATTGTTTATTCTCTGTCTCCCCCTGTGGGGAAGGAGGGGGGTTGTGTGTGCAGGACTAACTCAGTGTCATCGGTGTCTCCAGCACCCAGCGCAGATTCGATACCTGTGTGCACATTAACACTCAAAGGACCAGGGGCTGCTGGGAACGAGAGGAAAAAGTGATCTCATCCCCAGAGTAGCTCTGGGACCCATAAGGAAATAAGAAATGGACACCACCAACAGTAAGATTAGACAAGGCCGATCCCCCAGTTCAGCCCACTGCCTAAACTACAGCAGCCTAGAACCACTGCACTTTCAGTTCCCAGAATACATCAAATTATTTTACACACCCACCCTAGACTCACTCACTCTTTCTCTCTCTCTATTCTCCCCTCCCTCCCTTCTTCCCTCCTTCCTTCCCTTCCTGTTTTTTTAAAAATTCAGGACATGTTTATTGAGCATCTACTATGTAACCAAGCACTGTTCTAGCACTGGATACTAAATCAGACAAAAATCCTTATCCTGTGGAGCTTGCACTGCTGTGAAATCCTCTGCCCCAAAGCCTCTTCTTGTGACAGACTCCTACTGATATTCTAAAATTCAGCCTGGGCAGGTCTTCCCAGGAAGCCCTCGCTGAGCTGCTGGTCTGGGCCAGGTGTCCCCTCGGTGACCCCTGTGCCTCTCCCTGACCGTGACTGATTGCTGCTGGCCAGCCTGCAAAGGTGTGGTCCCGTGTGCATTTCCCCCACCGGAACATGCACGCCTCTCCTCTGGGTCAGGGAATGATCGTCATTCACCTGTGGACCTCCAGTGCCCGGCAACAGTGGTGAAAATATACGTGAGTAACTGAGTGACCAGAATGTGGAGGGACAGGCAGGTGAGGTGGGAGAGGGGAAGGAGAGGTGAATTCCAAGCATAGGCTAGAATGGCCACTCCTTCACTCGGCTGCCAGAAACAGGAGGACAGAAATCCTGGGCTCTGGGATCAGGTTGGTAGGGGCCATGCCTCCAGAAGATGGCACTTAAAGGAAAGAAATTTCAGGTCCACAGGCACAACCCAGGATGTTGTGCTTGCCATGGATGCCAGAGGATCCTGTTTCCTCTCTCAGGTTCATAGCTCTATTTCTGTGTTCCCCACAACTGCTGGGAGGCTGGGGGCTGTCCCCCTGTCCCCCACCCCAACACCAGGCTGTTTGAGTGGATACTGAACCTGCAGCCCATCCCACCTCCCGCCCACAGCACACTGGGCCCTGGAATCACGAGGAGGCACCTCTGGTCAACACTCTGGGCTACTCTGGCCAAGGATGCTCAGGCCCAGGCTGGTCAGCCCCAGTTTAACTAGAAGTTTCCCCAAGGTCATCAGGGGCCTCCGTTGGGGGGTACAGAATCCAGGGCCCAGAGACCTGGCTTTAGCGTGGTGAAGTGGATTTTGGGCAGATGACATGCCCTCTTTGAATCCGTCTATGAAATGAAGATGTTAAATGAGGAAACTGATGGGGACTCACTTGCTGGACTGTTTGTCAGTGTTGGCTGAGCCTATGGTTCTGATACCTCTGGACAACAGAGAGTTAGTACTTTGAAGGTTGTGTGGAGGCTCAGCGGAGATAGTAATTGGGGAAACATTTTGCAAATTGAAAAAGATGATTACTTCTGATTTTATTAGTAGAGCAGGGCCAGCAAACAGGTGCTAAGGAAGAAGGAAGTGGATTTACGTTTAAAATCAAATGTGTTTTTATAATGTCTTCTCATGGACGTATACTTGTCCTGAGCCATCTTGTAGCAAAATGGGTTTTAGGCAATTCCTTGAATGAGTTTAGTTTTATCTAGAAAGTACCTACTGTGTGCTCAGCCCTGAGCCAGGGACACTGGTAAGCACAAGAAAATACAAGGCAAGGTTTTGCCAGGGGTGGCTGTGGTCCTTCCCAGGTTCCTGCTGCATTTCCCCAACCCCTTCCCCAGAGTGCCTGGCCTTGAGTTCATTCCGATAAACGCAAGGAGAAGATGCCAGGAAGCCTTCTGCTATGTCCAGTTCTGGGATGCAGTTCCCTCTTCTACCCTGCCTGGGCCCAGCATGCCTCTGTTTTCACTCACCTGCCACACCTTTGCCCATGCTGTTCCCTTTGCCTGGAACCCTCTCTCCCAGATCAAGGCTCTCCTCATTCCCTCACTCCCTCTAGGTCCCTGATCAAACATCCCTCCCTAATCTGTGGAATGGCACCTGCCCCCACCCTCCACCCTTATCCTGTTCTATTTTTCTCCATAGCAACCATTACCACCTGACATATGTTTGTTTATTTTTTCTTACCTATTTCCCTCATTAGAATTTAAGCACTGTGGGAGTTTTATCTCCACTTTTGGAACAGGTGCTCAATAAAAATGTGTTAAACATTGAATAAAATAATTCACTTAATAGGCTTCCTGAACATCCCGCATAGGCTGGGCATGGTGGTAGACGCTAAGGATACAATGGTGAACAAGATGGTCACTGTCTCCTTCCATGGGAAGCTTACAGCCCAGAGGGAAAGACAAGGGTTAATTCCACGGGCATACAGATAAACAGGTTCTGACAAACTGTGCCAGGTAGAGGATGATCCCATGGAGAAGGGGGTGGTGGTCAGGGAGGGCTTCTCTGTGGAGGTGACGTTTGAGTTCTAAAGGATGTGTGAGAGTTAACCACGCAAAGGGAGAACCTTCCAGGCTGGGAAGGGAAGTCTGCAGCAGGGAGGAGCCTGCCAGGTGGAGTTATTGATAGCTAGTCCCTGTGGCAAGAACAGAATACTCAGTGATTCTGCAGGTGTCCCTTACCATGGTATCAGAGAAACCCTGGAGCAGAAAACAAGAGCTCCTTCCCACAGGTGAGGGGAGGTGCTGCTGAGTAACACTTCAGGAAGCGGGTTACTGTAGCAATGACTGGAGTCAAAATGGGCTTGCCACTTTCACACCTCTTATGATGGCTATTATAAAGAGAAAGAAAGAGAGAGGGAGAGAGAGAGAGGAAGGAAGAAGGAAAAGAAAAAGAAAAAAAGAAAGGAAGGAAGGAAGAAAGAAAGAAGGAAAGAAAATATCATGTTAGCACCCATGCACTGTTGATGGGAATGTAAAATTGTGCAGCCACTATGGAAGATGGTACAGTGATTCCTCAAAAAAATTGAGCATAGAATTACTATAAGACCCACTCCTTCCACCTCTAAGTATATACCCAAAAGAACTGAAAGCAGGACTCAAACAGGTATTTGTATGCTAATGATCATAGCAGCATTATTTACAATAGCTAAAAGAAACAACCCAAATGCCCATCAACAGATGACTGGAAAAACAAAATGTGGTATATCCAATCAATGGAATATTATTCAGCCTTGAAAAGGGAACGCAATTCTGCCACATGCTACAACATGAATGAACCCGGAAGACATTATGCTATGTGAAATAAGCAGACATAAAAGGGCAAATATTGTATGAGTCCACTCATATGAGATACCTAGAGTAGTCAGATTTCATAGAGTTGGAAACTAGAACAGTGGTTGCCAAGGGCTGGGGGGAGGTGCAAGGGGGAGTTATTCCCTAATGGGTACAGAGTTTTGTTTGGGGAGGATGCAAAAGTTCTGGAGAAGAATGGTAATGATGGTTACACAACAGTGTGAATATACTTAATGCCACTGAACCATACACTTAAAAATGGTTAAAATTGATAAATAGTGTGTATATTTTACCAGAATTTACAAAAAGAAAGAAAAAAACTGGGCTGAGAGCTATGATGCACAGCCCAAGAGGGGTCCAACACAGGATATCATGGGGCTTCGAAAGGGGCATCTAGAAGGGATGGGGAGCATTTAAACTAGCCCAGTGGGGTGGGGTGGGATGGCATAGGAGGTGGTCAGGGAAAGCTGTCTAGAGGTCTGGAGGAGGCTAAGTCTAAACTGAAGTTCAAGCAGGAGTTGGGCGGTTGGGGACAGGTGTGGGATATGTTTCAGACAGCAGGGATGGTGTTAATTACTCAACTAAGGCTGGACCATTCAGGGTGTCATGCTGAGAGGTTTGGTCTTTGTCCTGCCAGAAGGGGCTTTAACTAAGAGGTGACTTCTCTTTATGCTTCAGAAAGAGCCTTCAGGGGGTCACTGTGGAAGAGGCAAGTGTGGATCACAGTGAGGGGGCCCAGCAGCAGGTGTGGTGAGAGGTTTTAGGGCTGGTGAGGTGGAGACAAGCTGGTGGATGAGAATCTCCTGGGCTTAGTAGCCGACAGGAGGTGAGGGTGTCGAAGGTGATGCCCAGGCTTCTGGCATGGGCCATGGGGCTGCCAGTCAGCCCAGGACGGGAAGCAGGTCTGTGGGTGGGGCATATGAAGAGTTCAGTCTTGGACTGTGTTGAGTTTGAAAAGCCCATTGGATGGCCAGATAGAGACATCCAGGAGACAGGTAGATAGTGGGTCTGAAGCCCCAGAGGTAGCGCTGCCCTGAAGATGCAGTCTGGTGGCTACAACATCTAAAATGTAGATTCAAGCCCAGAATGGTAGCTAAAGTGACCCAGCACAACCTGTGAGGAAGACGACACGAAGGTGTGGTGCAAACAGTGTGGACCTCGGAGCGTCAGCTGTCCCAATACTCCTGAAACCACTCCTCCCACAGTTTCAGGCCCACAGCTCTCTCCTGGTTTCTATCCTTCCCCGCTGACTGTTCTTCCTGTTACCCTTTGAAGGAGTCTTTTTTTCTCCAGTCTCCTCTTGAAATTTTATTAGTCAAGCTACTGCTGATACAATGTTACGTAACAAACAGCCCCCATATCTCAGTGGCTTGTAATCAAAGCCATTATTTCTCACTCACAGATTTGCAGTCAACTAGACAGCTCTGCTTCAGGATGCAGCTCTAGTCTGCTCCATGGGTCTCCCACACCAGAGGCCAGGCTGAGGGACAGAGGCTGCCTGGCATGTTTTTTCAGAGTAGGTGACAAGAGACCAGCAGCCCAGCCAACCCAGGCAGGCATCACATCTGTTCCCAAGTCATACGGCCAACCCCAGCCTTAGTGGGGCAGGGAAGAGTATGCCTCCCACAGAAGGAGGGGGGGGTGGATATTTGCTGAAGAGTAACACAATATACCACACATGAGCATCTCTCCAGCTCTGTCCTTGACTTTCTCTTTCTCTTTGGGCAAGTTCAGCCATCCTCATTGCATTGACCACACCGGACCTCCATGATGACTCCGGACTCTGTCCCACTGGCCCAGATCTTTTTCTCAGCACTAGCCCCAGATCTGTTTAGGTACAAGGCATTACCACCTGGTTGTCCCTTGGGTGCCTCAAGTCCAAGTGCCCAGAACTGCACTCATTCTTTCTTCCTATCTGATTCCTATTCAGTCCCTATTTCTGTACACTATTCCAGTACCTAACCAGTTACCTGGGCCAGAAACCTAAGAGTCAATCTCTGCTCCTTTTCTTCCTCACCCCCAGCCAGCACCAGGTTGGTCAGCTGGATCTGGTAATCACCCCCATGTCCTGTCTATTCCCGTCAACAATCTCCCCTGCACTGTTGTCACTGGAGTCTAGCCCTGGATTACAGCCCCCAGTGGATCTCCCTGCCTTCAGACACTCCCCCAAGCACCTGCTCTCTCCTTGCCAGCCCAAGGGATATGTTAAAGGCACAGATGTGACCATGGCATGCTCCTGTTTCAGTGGTTAAAATCCTTCATCTCACTGCAGGATGAAGTTCAAGGTCCTCAGCAAAAATGTTCAATGTCCTTTGATCTGACTCCGGTCTCCCTCTGCAGCTCATTGCTCACCAGTGTCTTGGGCACCAGGGATGGATGTGATCCTCTGGAGTTTGCAGCCTATGGGAGAAGCAGACAATGTCATTGGTACTTATGATACAACATGATGAGTGTCACGATGGAGGATACAGGCAACTTATATATTGCAATGGTGCTAAGCTGGTGGTCCAGGGGGTCAGGGAATGTGGCCTGGAGGAGGTGGCCTTCCATGGACCATAATGGTAGTAGACAGGCGCTCTCAGGGAGAAGCTGGAGACAGAGCTCTAAGGAGCACCAGCAGGTCTGACAGAGGAGGAGCCGGTGAAGGAGAACTAGGAGGCCTGTCCAGAGGGGCCAATGGGGAAGAAGTCTGGGCAGGAGTTAGCTGGGGAAGACAGTGCTTCAGGGAGGATACTGACTGCCTGACAGGGGTTGAGCACCAAGCACATGAACATGGCTTTCAGACAGAGCTCTGGGGAGGGCATGTTGGCTGGTGAGAGCAGTTTTACGGGAGCAATGGGGGCAGAAGCCAGATTGTGGCAGTGGACACCAGGGAAGGAAGACAACTAGAGACAGCCAGTAGAGATTACTCTTTCAGGAAGTTGGCTGTGAAGGGGTGAGAGACAGACCAGTGCCCCAGGGGTATGGAGCTCTGCTGTATTTTGGTTGAAGACAGGGGAAACCAGACCTTTGTAAATGCTGTTTGGAAGGGACAGAGTAGAAGGGGAGAGGCCAAAGGTACTGAGTGGAGGTCCCGGATGACATTAGAGCAAAGCCCCTTAGAAGATGGGAAGGCAGCAGAGTCAACAGGGATGGGAACCCTCTCTGGGAACAAGATGAGGAGACCTGACCTGGGTGCTCACCGTCTAGGGGAGGGGGCTTTGCAGAGGAGGTAAGCTCAGAGGTGGGGCTCTGAAGGTTGAGCAGGAGTTTGCTAGGCAGTCCAGCAGTGATAAAGGGACCCCAGGCAAGGGAGCAGCATGACGCCCGGAATGACCGATGTGTTAGAGCTCTGCGTTTGGTTGAGAGGTGGTGTGGTGTAAAGCGGTGGCACCCGGGGCTTTCGCACCTTCCTTGTTGACTTTGTGAGCACCTGGGAACTCAGGGCCGAGCGCCCGTGGCTCCTGAGGGAAGGGAAGGACTGTCCTGTTCATCTCTGTGCCGCCCAGGACCTGGCTTACATGTGCATTGAGTGATCGAAGGATCTGTGCTCTGACAGAATACATCTACCCTAAAAATGAGCGCTATGCAGACTGCAGGCTTTCCCCATCTGAGGGGAAAGTCATTCACTGTGCTGGGCCAGAGACCCAGTGAGCATCCACTCAGTGTCAGCTATGTCCCTGGGAGCCCCATGGTCAAAATCTTCATTCTAGCCACCCTTCCTGTGGGGTCAGCCCGTGTGGGACTAAGGACTCCAGAGATCATGATGAAGGCGGGTGCGGTGGCAGCCCTCTCCCCCAGCTATCTGGGGCACCCAGAGCAAAGCTCGCCGGCTCATTCTCTGATTCTGAGCTCCGTTTCCACGGAAACAGACATCAGCAACCGTCAAAGTCCCGGCTTTCAAACACAGGTCTCTTCCAAAACTTACTCTCACGTGATTTGTAGCCTCCACGATTGTAGCAATTTTAGCCACCCACCCTCCACCGTGCTGTGAGGAGGAGAGCAGGGCATTGCAGGCAGAGCCAGGCAAGAACACAGGGCCCTGGTTCCCAGGTCAGTGCTCTGTTCTTTGTCCAGTGCTGCCCCCAACCCGGGAAGCCCAGCAGCCATCCTGTCCCATTATCCTGGGCCTCAGTTCACCCATCCATCCATATAATGAGGAGATAGGATCTGAAGTCCACACATGCTTGTTAGGCATCTCTGGATCAGACTGGGAGCTTGACCCTAATGCAGCCCTGGTCTCCGAGGCCGATGTCGATAAAACCAAGATCTGGTTCCTAGTCACTGAGGGCTGGAAGCCAGCCCCCCCGCCCCCCCACCCAGCACACTGGGAGGGGGAGGGGGGGGCAGAGCAGTCTCAAAGGAGAAAGGCTTCTGGAGGATGTCCACCGGCTCTGCCTCCCTCCACCCCTAGAATGCTGTCCGCACACCCGCACCCCCAGACTCCACCTTCACGTTGCTCTGCTGTCTCTGTCTTGTGGTTCGCTGTTCTCTCTGTCTCTGCATCCCTGTCCGTCTTGGCCTCTTCTGTCTCTGGGTCTCTCCATACATTTCCCTCCCAGTCTCTTTCTGTGGGCTTCTCTGGGTTTTTACCTGTCTCTCTGGGTTTCTCTGCTCTCCCACTACAGAGACCCATGAGAACAGGGATTTTTCTGTTTTGTCTGTTGTTGCATCCACAATGCCTAAGACAGCACCCAGCACATCGTAGGTGCTCAGCAAACATTTGTCAAGTGAATTATCTTATTATACGTCTCCTCTCTACCTCTCCCTCTCCCTTGCTGCATATCTTTGCTTCCTCTCTCTGTCCTCCCTTGGCCTCATCTGCTGTTGTGTTGCTTCTGACTTCTGCTTCTCTCCCTCTTTTTCTCTGTAGCTATCTCTTTTGCTTGATCTCTCTCATTCTCTGTCTCCCTCTCTCACTGTTCTGCCTCTCAGTTGCTTCCAGATACACACACACACAAAACCATCTGTGGCATTCTTTCCTGTAAATGTTTCCTAGGTTGACGTGGGTTTAGGAAATCTAACTTTAAGCCTTCAGCTTCAACCCTCAGTCAGCCGCCTACACACATTCCCCGCCTCCCCCAATAACCATTAGAAGCAGGACCCAGGCACTGGGGCAGCTCACAGCAAAACTGGGAAGTCAGTGATTTGTTTCTAATTTCTACAGCTGGCTCCAAGTCACTGTTTTCCTCTGCCCAGTGCCCCTCCTGAACAGCAAGACCCTCAGGGCCAAAAGACTGCCCCTCCCAGTAATCTACAGTAGAAAATGTTCTGAGGCAGCCACTCACCGCCCTGCATGACCCTAGTCACCAACAGCCATCTTCAGAGGCCTGTCCCCCTTCTTGGGAGCCTGGGGGAAGATGAATATTTTGCCCCAGGGAGAGGAGTTTTAGGCCCTCTAAAGCATGAGGGGGCAGTGTGTAGTAGGTTCAAAGAGGTTGTATACCCTGAGATAACCAACTCTGTAGACAGTCCCTAATCAAGAGAGTGAGATGTGGTGGTGGAACATGGTATGGAGTCCAACAGCAGACCTGCTTCAACCTCAGCCCTACCCCTTTATTCTCTGTGTGGCCTCGGGCAAGTTACTTGACCTCTCTGAGTCTCTGTTTCCTCATTTGGAGAATTGAGGTCAGGATACCATCCTTTTGGAGTAAGACTTAGAATAAGGTATATAAAGGACTTCACATATGATCATGCTCAGTGAATATCATTTCCACTTCTCTCCCAGGACAAAGAATGTGCCCCGAAAAAATAGAGTAAGGATGTAATAAATCTGTGTACTGTGCCAGGCCCTGGGCTGGGACTGTCTTGTGTGGTAGTTAAGAGCCCTAACTTTGGGGTCTACGTGTGAGGCCTGGTTCTGCCCCTGACAGCTGTGTCACTGACCTTCTGTAAAGCCTGGGTTTCCTCTTCTGTAGAATAGAGGTCATCACACTAACTCTTAAGGTTTGTTGGAGGATTCAATGAGATAATAGCTATAAAGTGCTTGGCCAAGTATCTGGCCTGGTGTGTGATCAGGAAATAGTAGATGGTACTAGTTTTCCAAATGTTAGCTCACTGACTGTCACAACAGTTCTAAAAAGGAGGTGTTATTTCACCCATTTTCCAGGGGAGGAAGCTGGGCTTGGAGCAGAGGGGTGGTTGACCACGTTACCCAGCTAGCAGGAAGTAGGGGGCAGATTGGAAATGGACATCCTGACTCCAGCCCTTTTCTTGGCATCGTCACTGTCTTAACCTCTCTCCCTTCCAGAGCTTCCCAATACCCAGAAGCTGGGCCCTAGCCCATGAGTCTTCCCTGAACAAGTTCATGAGCACACTCTCACTAACTAATGATGTGATTGCAAGGGGAAGCAAGTTGTGGGAGCAAGACCCCTGCTCTGGGAGGCTAAATACCCAGGCTCACCCAGACGCTTCAAGCTCTTGAACTTGACGTAGAATCACAAATGATGGGAGAGGGGTGTGAGGAGAGCCAGGAGCCATGAAGAACAGTGAAGTCCTTTAGCAAAAGGGTGTCTGCTGATGTGGGTTCCAGGGAAGTGTTATTCATAAGTGTGGTTCATCTTATATACTGACATGGGAACAAGAATAGTAGGTGTGACACTCCACTGGCACTTCGAGGCCGCATATGGAGGGAGGGAGAGAAGGATGCGTTTGCTTACAAGAATTATTCTGGAGACAGTGAAGGGATCTCAAGGCAGAAAACAAGGCCAGGCACACCTGGAGCCTCCTGAGTCCCCCAAATGCCTTGAGGTTGGGTTCAGACCCGATGGGTAGCCTGGATAGGAGAACTCAGCTCAGTCACAACATGTGGGCCACATATGCCCTATTCTGTCCCCTACATAGCACAATTCCAATAGCAGGATGGGACTGCTAACTAGCCATCTGGGAGTGAGTGGAGGGGTCCTTTTGGAAAGAGGGTGGGAATGGAGATTACCAGCAGTGTCTTTGGCTGATGGAAGTGCCTGATAACACTAATCCCCCCATTTTTTAATTTTTTCAACTTGTCAGAGCTGTGAGTCACCCTCTAAGTAAAGGGATTCCCACGCTTAGGTGCTGGCTGGCTGGCAGATGCCAAAACAAGTCAAAGACCCAGTAGCGTACTGCTTGGCTAGGTTTGAGCAAGGTGCCGGGGTGGTATTATAGATGAGGCACTGTCACTTCTTGGAAAATGAATCATCTTCAGAGCAGCAAGTTTCTCTACAAGGTATTTATTTATCCTCTGCCACTTTGCAAACATGATTCCAGTTCAAAACACTTGCAACAAAGGGATTGTGTTAGAGGTTAATTAAAGAGAAAAAAAGAAAGCAGGACAGAGGGGGAAAAAAAAGAGAATGAAAATGAACATTGCATCTGCTGGAATAGAGCCCCAGGTGAAGCTGTCAGCTCCTCACTGGCCAAGGAGAAAAGGGAAGCATGATCACTATGGAGCTCTTGACATAAGGGGATCAAAATGACATTTGTTAAGTATAATCTGGGATTTTTAACATACATGATCTCATTTCCTTCCCGATACCCATGCCAAGAAGCCATTGTTATTCCCATTTTCTAGGAAGGAAAGTGAACCTGAGATGTTGCAGTGAATATTGTGATGGTGCTTCACTAAGATGCTCTCTCCAGGACGAATGCACTGATCCCTCAGCTTCTGGGAATTTTGGCCACTGAGAGCATGAAACAGCATTCCTCCCTGAAAATTGCCTTTGGCTGCAAGGAACTACTTCACCCCAAGTGACACCTCCTCCTTCAAGTAGAGCTTCCTAGTCCTGTTCTGAGGGTCTGTAGGTCCCAAGGGGGTAATGTTTCCATCAGGGGACACAGTAAGAGTTCCAATGAACTTAAAATTATGACTGCTGCCCAGTTTTGAACTCCTTGAGCCAAGGGACTATCAGAAAGGAGAGGGATCCCCATCCTGGCAGAGGTGATTGACCTTGCTCATCAGAAGTTATGTCTGTGTGTCTAAACAGTAGGAGCAGAGGAGAATCTGTGTCATGCTCAGGTGACCCACTGCGTGCAGCATGCCTGGCTTTCATGGTACACAGACAAGTCAAGCAGAGTGTGGGAGCCCCGGGTTCAGACCCTTCATAGCTGACCACCAGGTCTCCTGGTCTCCACCAGGAAAGCTGCCAAGACCAGAAGAGATGTCAGCAGAAAGCGAGGGGGATCTACGTCGTGCAGTAGAGCAGTGGTCACCAGTATCAGTGATAGTCTTGAGGTCAACTTCCACAGCTAAGGCAGTAGTTCACCCTGCTAAGCCTTTTCTTTTAAGTTTCCCAGGAAACAAACCCACCCAGAATCCTGGAGAAGTGATTCCCAAATGGGTCAAGCTTCACAGATGCAAATGGATCAGGACAGTGCTAGGGGTCCTCTGGTCCTCCATCCAGATCTCCTCTTCAAGGCTGACCCACTCATCCTAACCTGCATGCAGTGTGCTGCAAGGGTCCTCACCCAACGTTCTGTCCCAGTTAGGGGTGACTAATGTGGAACTGCAGTGCCTGGCTACCTTGCTTCAGTTAGGGCCATCACAGCTTCAGGGCTCTCCCTAGGATCAACTGAGGTCTCGATTACAACCACAATGCAGGTCAGCCTCTGCCTCTGGCCAGTCATGCCTTCCCACCTTCCTTACAGGCACATCTTCCAAGAACACCTCCTTATAAACTTGGGCCACAACTCTCAAAGTTGAGGTTGGTCTTCAGGGAAACCAATCAAAAGCAGACATGTAGGTAAACTTGCTCAAGGCAACAGCCCAGATATACACCTGTCCTACCATGTCATGGAGGGACTTTCTCAAAAAAAGCAAGTGTTCTTCCATCAAATTATAGTTTAATTAAGTATTTAATAAAGAATCAAAGGTGTATACTCTTTGTAAGAGGAATGCTCACTTTTCTAAGTACTATGGTTGCATAAACAATGACCCCAGACTTAATGGTGTTAATAACAACTGTTTTATCACACTCAGGGACTCTGTGGACCTTGGACAGGGCACAGTAAGGATGGCCATTCTCTACTCCATGGTGTCTGGGGATTCAGCTATCAAGCTCCAACAGCTGGAACTGGAATCTCCCAGAGGCGTCTTCTCTCACACATCTGGTGCCTGGGCTGAGATGACTCAAAAGTTGGGTTCGGCTAGGATTGTTGTGGCCTCTCCGTGTGACTTGGGCATAACACCACATGTTGCCCGGGTTTCAGAAGGGAGAGTGCTGAGAGGGGGCATTCCAGAAATCCAAGATGGAAGCTGCATGAATCTTTATGACCTGGCGTCAGAAGTCACGTGTTGTCACTTTTGCTGTACTCTAGTGATCAAACTGCACAAATTCTCCTAGATTTCAGAGGAGGGAGTGTAGACCACAAACCTTGATGGGAGGAGTAGCAAAGAATTGGCAATCATTTGTTTTTTTAAACCACACACCACTTACAGGGATTTATCATAGGGAACTAATACAAGTGTCAAGGAGCTATGCAGAAGGACGCTTACCACAACATTGTTTCTAACGCAGAAAAACGGGAAACAATCTAAATGACCAAACACCCAAATGGGTTGGATAAATAATTTGTGGTACAATGTGTCGATACCCTGAAATACTGTGCAGCTATTTTAAAAGATGATATAATATGATGGAAATATTTTTATAATATATTGTTAAGTGGAAAAAGTTGGTTGTAGATAGAATATATAATAAGATACATTTTGACTTAAAGAATAGAGTTTTTAACAACGAAGTCCTACTGTATAGCACAGGGAACTATATTCAATACCTTGTAGTAACCTATAATGGAAAAGAATCTTAAAAAGAATATATATATATATATATGAATCACTTTGCTGTATACCAGAAACTAACACAACATTGTAAATCAAGTATACTTCAATTTAAAAAATAGAGAGTTTTGAAATTATAGAAATATTCAGCAATCTAACTGAGTTTTTCCTGTGCCAGCCCTGAGCCAGGCACTGAGGGATACAGAGTAAATAAGAACGAGCTCCTTGCTGTGAAAGCGCTTACGGTCCAACGGCAAGGGTGGTGGTAGTGGTGACAGACAGATGCATAAAAGGAGGGATGTTTTTCTTTGGTGACTTTCCAGAGGAGATAACACTTGAGTTGAGTTTTGAAATAAATTGGCCAAATTAGGAGGGGAGGTGTTGTAGTCATGGAGCTTGACACCCGCCCACCTCCCACATGCCTTCCACCAATCATAATCCCATTTCTGTTGCTGGTGGTTGGCTCAGGCATTGGCATGTGTTTAGTCCTGGTCAATGTGAGGTGAGGGGAAGCCTGCTAGAGGGCTTCTGAGAAGAGTGTCCAAATCTCTAATAAAGAGACCCTGGGCATGGTCTCCTTTTCCTCCTGTGGATGCTGTCAAGTCTAGGAGTGAAGTTTGAATCTACTGCCATCTTCTTCCAACCTGGAATGGATTCTATTTTAGAATGAATCTGATCCCAAGAGGGGCAGAGAAAAGAGATGGAAAAAGCTGGCTCCTCCCCACTTTTGAGCTGCTAATTGCATAGTGCCTGGGACCCATCTTTCCTCTATACCAAGTGAGAGAAGGCATTTCCTGATTGCTTAAGCCATTTTGAGTCAAGGTGTTCTGTTACTTGCAGCTGGAAGGATGCTAATTATTGCAGAAGAACATTCTAGGCACCAGGACTAGATGAGAGAGACTGGCCTGCAGTTCAGTGTGGCTGCAGGGGAAGCTGTATGGGAAGGAAGAATGCCAAGGGCTGTCAATGGAGGGGCCAGTAGGGCCAGGTCATGACAAGATTATGTCACCAAAGTTTCCATGACTTCATCCTGAGGGCAGTGGGGAGCCAGACAAGAGTTTTAAGTGATAAAGTGATGTGTTCAAATCCGTATTGTAGGAAAATCACTCTGGTAGTGAAGAACAGTTTGCAGGAGAGAGAGACAGAGAGACAGAGATAGATAGACAGACAGACAGATAAGACAAGGAGATCAGTGGGAAGACAGATGCCTGTGGGAGGAGATGATTGGGCGGTGGCCATGAGATGGAGGAGAAAGTCAAGACATCTGAAGGAGGTGGAGTTGTCAGGCTGGGTGAGCAACTGGCTGTGTGGAGAAGAGATGGGAGAAGGCTCCCTCCCAGGGCTCTGGCTTGGGCATCTGGGAGGATGGTGGTACCACATACTGAGAAGGCAATGCCAGAAGCTTTGTGTAGGAAGCAAAGAGCTCAGTTTAGATGAGGTACTTGGTGCCTCAAGATACTAGTAGCATATGGAAGCTTACTGAAAGGCATCTCTTACCTTTCTTCTGATGACCATCTTCATTGACTTTGGGGAAACATCCCTCCACCCATGGATAGAGTCTTGGGGAGCTTGCCATCATTCTGGCTAAAGGGTGGACCATGATCTAAGCCTGAACAATTAAATGTATTCTTTGGAATCTGAACTTTGACCTGTCTCAAAGAAAGTAATCAATCATCCCCCAAGATGAGATTTTGTCCTAGTCTGGGCCCCCTTGAACTTGAAGCCTAAGCAAGGGCTTTTATGCAGGAAGTGTATTTGGGAAGTGATTCCAGGGAGCAGGAGAGAGGAAATGGGAAGAGAAATCTAACCCAACGGTTATCACGTTGGGTGTTCCAGCCCCCTGGAACCTTCTGGGGAGTACACTGTGAGTCCCAGAACAATCTGCAAGAGGGGTGAAGGGAGAGGCCTGTGTTCATTGGCCTCTGACCCCACGGGGTAAGGATATTCACTCCTGCATTGCTGGGTAGCCCCCAAATATGTGCCCAGCAAGCTCGCACGGGCACCTCAGGTGGTAGCCTGAGAACAGCTTGGGGCAGGAAGTGAGAGGCTGCGGAACATCTCATTTTGAGATGAAGCACTATAAGTGCAAACTGGGTCAAAACCTGTGCAGAAGAGACCATGCTGGCAGTAGGAGGGAGCCCGAGAGGATGTGAGGCAAGGCACGAGATGTCGGATGCAGGTCTCAGAAGGCTGCCTGCTGGCTCCTGCTGCTGGGATCTCCAGAACTCTATCCGCGGTGTCCTCTCCAAGCCCTGATGGCCCTTCTGCAAGCCACATCATAGCCTCCCAGTGGATTCCTTTGGGGCTCACACTAGTCTGTTTCTACAGCTTAAGATAAAAAAAAATGCTGATGGTTGTGGCACATGACATCTTAGGGAGCAAACTCAACACAGCTGTAGAGCAGATAACAAAACATTTTCCTCTGGTGTTTTTTGCACGATGCTTTGGCAAAGTTGGAGGGCTGAGGCATATCTTCCAGGGGTGTAGCGCCCCGACTCATTGTCTTTCCTGAATCCAAGAGATTCAGGGACTCCTAAGCGGAAGGGCTCCACCTGCTCTTGCCTTTATCACCCATACTCCTGCCTGAGAACAGCAAAGACATATGTGTAACTCATCAACAGCCCCAGATGGGTGTGCTCCCGGGCTACAAGAGGGTCCTCAAGGTACCGCAGCTAAGAGTGGGCCTGCTTAGACCCACTCTTGGACCTGGGTGGGGGGCTTCATGAGTTTATGGCACAGGATGGAATCACATTATCATTAAAACTATGAATTTCTCTCTCTCCCTCTGTGTGTGTGTGTGCGTGTGCGTGTGCGTGTGTGTGTGTGTATGCATGCTTTGTATACATACTGGGCCAGATTTCCTCAGTAGAGACGGTTCAGATGGTCACTGACTAGGTACCCTTTTAGGGAACCATGGAGGAAATGAAAGGCAAGGAGAGAATGGCAAGTAAAGAACAGATTGGTAGGACCAGGACACACCAAGTGGTGTGCACATTTTTCCATTCTATAAACATGAACCAAGCTTAGATATTGGGTACCTCTGCCCCCCAAAGAGCTCCATGTCTAATAAAGCTGGTGGACACAAATATAAAGTTGAATAGGAAATTTTAAGAGCTAACATCAGGAGATATGGAACATATCACAAGGGAGTCAGTGTTGTGTTATTACGGAAAATGGAAGGACTGCCCAGGGGAGAAAGTGTTAGGTGGGTCTTGAAGGATGAGGCACTTCCTGGCAGATGATGGAGGGACAAGGAACAGGAGACGAGGAATCAGCACAGTAAAATCACAGAGGTGTGAGGCAGCACGGCGCACTAGGGGACACGGGGAAAGGGAACGGTAGGAAGTTGCGAGGAAGTTCGTACTTGATTCCATGGGAAAAAGGAAGCCTTTGAGGATTTAATTTGGGAAATAACATTCCTACATGCATTTTTTATATATTTTAAATAAAACATGTTTGATATAAAAAAAGTTCAGACGGTAAAAGTAAAAGCCCTCATTGTCCTTTCCACCCCTCTACCCCCACTCGGTTAACCGTCACAGCTTACAGTTAGCAGTTTCTTGTGTATCTCTCCAAATATTTCTATGTACCTCTAACAATTTATATATATATATCCTTTTTATTTCTAACAAATGAATTCAATTATATATGCTATTCTGTAGTTTGCTCTTTTCTCTTAACAGTAAATATATCCTAGGCATCTTTTCACATTACATACAGGGACACCTCACTCTTTTTAACAGCTTCACGGTATTACATAGCAAAGGGGAACAAATTACCCTCCAAAATGACTATGCCCATTTACACAGTCACTAAGCATATATGAATATTCCAGTTAGCTTTCCTCCTCGTCAACATTCTAGCTATCTTTTTCATCTTGACCATCTGACATCTTATTGGGATCTCATTGACAGTCTTGACAATCTGGTATCTTACTGTCTTAATTTGCATTAACTAATTAAATCATAAGTAAGGTGCTCATCTTTTTACTGTGTTTATTAACCATTTGCATTTGTTTTTATGCAGACAGCTTACTTATATCTTTTATTCACTTTTATATCTGTTAGTCATTAATTTATTGAAATTATTTATATTTTAATGAAATTAGACTTCTGTTTATAAATAAATTATAATAGTGCATATAGGAGTATATATAATGTATATTAATTATCTTTTGACTTCGTTTACAGTGGTTTTGCCATATGGAAATTTAAAGTTTTTTTAATGTTCTCAATTTATTATGTTTTTCTTCTAAGTTAATGTTAAGTCTGAAAGTCTTTGCTCATTCCTAGGTTATGAAATAATTCTTCAGTATTTTCCTCTAGCACTTTTATGATCTCATCATTATGTTAAAATCTTTTTAAAATTATTTTATTTTATTTTTGGCGGAGGAGGGAGGTAATTAGGTTTATTTATTTATTTTAGAAGAGGTACTGGGGATTGAACCCAGGACCTCATGCATGCTAAGCATGCGCTCTACCACTTGAGCTATACCCTCCCCCCTTAAAGTCTTGATTCTATGTGGAATTTAATTTGCACACTTTGCTAGCAACTTGCTCCCTTCATAGACCCCTATATTCCCAATTATTTCTTCCATTTGTTGAATCATGGTTGGATTTTCCTAATCAAGAGTCTTCCATTTCCAACTTATGGGTGAGGATTGTAATGAGGACCTGTGCCTAAATTGCAGGTAATAAAGAAAAAAGCAACAGGAGATTCTGAAGCCTGTTGTCCTGTTGGTATCTGAGACCTTTCACGTTCTACAAGAGATGGGTAAGTGCAAATGTGGATACTTGTTACGTTATGGAAATGGGGGTGGGGTGGGCAGGTGAGTAAAATAGTGCCTGGTGTGGTGAGGATGTGGTGGCCAGGGTACGCTCGCACCTGCTGCTGGGACTGTCCCTGGGAGCAGTCCTTCTGGGAGGCAGGGCGGCAAACTCTCTGTGTTCTATGGCCCAGTAAGTCCACTTCAGGGGGTTAACCTGAACAGACGACCAGAGAAGCCAACGTTCACGTACTAGAGAGTTTATCACAACAAAATGAATAAGAAAGAAACGTTGAAACAGCTGTAAAAGCCAGAGGTTATGATGAGGTAAATTAACAATGCTTCAGCCATATCAGAGAATGTTTTATAGCATCTAGCAATCATATTTTAAGGAAATAGTCAATATCGTGAGGAAAGTTTATGGTATAATTTTAAGTGAAAAACATAAGACTACAAACTACTTATATGAATATGAGACCATCTTTTCCCCAAACTATGTGTGTTGTGCATAATATGTGTGACTGTCGGTTATGTATCCATCAGTTAGTAGCTCTGAATGTGAGCAAGTCACTTATCCTCTCTAAGGGTCAGTTTTACCCTCTGCAAAATGGGACACTGGTGGTACTTACCTCATATGGTTGCTGTAGGGATTAAATAAGCCTGAATAACAACAACAACAACAACAACAACAACAACAACAACAAACATGAAAAGTAATTAAAGACCAAAAGGAAATAAAACTCCAACCATGGCAGGGTTACAGATGCTTTGCCTCTTCTTTACAATATTTTGGTATTTTCAGATTTTCTGCAGTGACATAAACGTGTTTAGGTAAGTGAGCAAACTGTTCCTATCATTCTTTCAACAACAAGCTATATGGATTGGAAGATAAGCCACTGAATTTTTTAAACAGAAAACACATTCTAATGATCAAAACATTAAAGGCATAAAACTGTGCAGACATGGAGAAGGTGAGTCTGCTGCCCAGCCCTGTCCCACGGGCACCCAGGGGCGCTCTGTGGTGACCCCCCCCCCGCCACTATCACTGGTTTGTTAACTGTTTTTTCCTAACATCACTTTTGAGACAGAAGATTCCCACACCTAGTGACTTCATCTAGATCTGACCAAGACCTAACTCAAAGTGGCTTAAGCAAAACAGAATTTTTTGGCTCACATAGCTGAAAAGCCCAGGGGTGGCTCTGGCAGCAGGCATGGCTGGGTCCAGGCCCTCAATGGTCAGGCCACCATTAGACTTGTGTCTCTAACTCTTGGCTTTGCTTTCTTAGGTGCCAGCTTCACTCTCAGACAGGCTTTCCCTAAAAAGCCTCAAAAATGGCCACTAATGGTTCCAGGCTTATGTTCTACCAGTTTAGCAACCCCCATGAAAAAACAGCATTTCTCTCCTGCTCTGCCAAGAATCCCAGGTTCTTCTCTCATTGGCCTGATGCGGGATCACGTTATCACCTCAGGTCCAATCTTTGTGCTCAAGGCCATAGGATGCTCTGATCAGCCAGGCAGCCTGAAATCAGCCTCTCCAGAACCAAGAGTAAGACAGAGTGAGTTCCTAAAGGAAAAGTGATGGGTTTTGTCACCAAAGAAGGGGAATGAAAGCTGAACAGGAGGAGTAAGATAGGGGGCCACCACCCTACCCTAGTGCCTCTAGAAGAATGATCCACTCACTGAACAAGTTACCGTCTTCTTTTCACAGATCCGTGTGACAAGGGAGGTATCGTCATTCCTACCAGTGGCTTCATGTATGCGTGGTGTGAACACCCCTGGGAGGCCTGGCTGTCGCTAAAGCCTTCTGCCCAGCTACTCACATGGACTTCACTTCATCCCGGGAAGTTAGTCTCTTAAGGTACTTTTTCAATTTCCATGAATTCAGTAAGCATTTTAAAAAACACTAAAAAGAAGTTGCTGCACGTCATAAAAGGGGAGGAGGACCTGGCTGGGTGAGGGTAGGAGACTGTGAGGGAGGACGAGAGGGAGAGTAAGAAAAGACTGGCTCCTGGCTCAAGGCAGGATGGGACCCATTTTCTGAGGGCCAACCATGTGACAGACACTTCTTCAGACGTGCTTCATTACTCCTCACACACCTGGGAGGGGTGAGGCATTTGTATCCCCAATTTACAGATGAGGGAACTGAGGCACAGGGAAGATAAAACACTTGCCAAAGCAATTCAGGGAACCAGTAGCAGAAAAGGGATTCAGAGCCAGGTCTGTCTGTCTTCTTTCCTTTCTACTCCATCTTGCTGGTTCAGGAACTCACAGTGACCCTATCAGGTTCCAAATGGAACCTAAACTCCATCCTTAGTCCCAGGCCTCTCTGAACATTTCTTTCTACAGCAGGTGAAGCAGACAGGACCCTGCACCGTGTAAACAATGCTAACAACCCTATTTGTGACATCCGATCTGATGGATAAGAGCCTCTTCTTTCCCTTACTCATGTCTGTTTGCACCTACCACCCCTGCACGTATATCCCTTCTTTGGTGCCTCTGTTTCCCTGGGACGAACTCCTGTTGCTGCCAAAGTCCAGGTAGAGGAGAACTGATTCTCTTCATTCATCTATTTATTCATTCAACAAACCCTCACTAAGTTTCTATGATGTCAGGCTGGTGGCAAGAGCTTGATGAGGTAGCTCCTGCCCTCAGGGAGTTCACAATCTAGTGGGGGCGAGGAAAGCCAATCACATTACTTGGCATGTTGCAACCAGTGCTGTGAGATCTATATGGCACTAGGGTGGCACCTAACTCAACCCAGGCAGGGGTGGGATGGGGAGGTCAAGGAAGGCTTCCTGGGAGAGGTGACACTTAAGGAAGCTTTAAAAAGTGAGGTGCAGTTCATTAGGTGCAGAAAAGGGCATTCCAGGCTAAGAGACAGTATGTGTGTTGAGGACAATTGTCATATTCATGGTTGTCCATCTTCTGAATAGTCTTTCTGTATTTCGGGTGATTCCCTAATGGGTCCCACCTTCCTAAGATAGAAGGCAGAACATCAATTCCCAGCTTCCCTTGCATCTAGGAAGCAGACATGTGGCTTGGGCTCTGCCAATCACCCAGGACTTTGATTCAGGAGAGAGCAGTGTGAAGAAGCAGGCCCTCAGTGAGACTGGAGATTGCACTGTGCTGGTGCGGCTGGGTTTTTTAGGGGGGAGGGGATGGGTAGGTAGCACAGGTTCTGGTTTGAGTCCCTGACACAGATGTGGCATTGGTGCTAGTGGCAGTAGCAATGGCAGTTGCCATTGAAGCTGAGGTCCTAGTGTTTGGTGTTTGGCTATAGTAGTGACAGAGACAGCAGGTTTTCGGATGGCCAGTTCTGTAGTTTGTCCCTAGAAGTGATGTTTATTATTGAGTCTGCTCCTCTCAGCCTTCTGATAATTCTCTGAACAACCTAAAAACCCGCAACAAACCCCATTTCTGCTTTCATGTGCTCAAATGGATTCTGTTGTTGGCAACTAAAGGCCCTGATTTATACAAAGAAGGAGGTGAGATGCTATGGTTGGTGATGAAGTGTATTTGGACCAGATCATAGAGGACCAGAACCAGGCTAGAGGTTAGGATGAAGGCCATGAAAATCTATAGAAGGATCCAAGCAGAGGAGTGGCAATGACTCGGCTTCGCTTTCTGGAGGCCAAGGGGAACATGGATACAGACTCAAAAATCATGAGATCAGAGGATGGCATCCCCATTTTTAGATCGATGGATAACATAGTTTTTAAGGTTTGAAAGAGTAAGTGTAGAGAATGGTTACGAACATAGACTTTGTCCATGCTCTTTGCCTTAGTTTCCTCATATTCAAGATGGGAAATAAGTGTACCTATCATATTTTGGGTTAAATTAGTTAATATTATAAAATGCTCAGAATAGTGCCTGGAATTTAGTAGACACTTCGTCTTAGCTATTATTATTGGGAGTGATACCAAAAGAGTTTATGCCTGGGATTTAGGGTGACAATTTCTGGTTCTTGTTTTGCCATAGCTGTCACGTGCCTCCATCTCTGATGTATGAAATGTGAGGACTGGATCTCTGATCCAGTGAGAAGCCAGTTCTTCTCTCTGACCAGTCAGCCCTGCCTCTGCCTCTGTCCTCAGGGGGACTTGGAAATAAATGCAATCTGAGTCGTTTCATCACTTGACTTCTTGTCTGACACAGCAGACCACTTCTTCCTTGGAATGTAGTCTTCCATGGCCCCCTTGATATCCTGGGTTCCGGGATTTCCTTCATCCTTCTAGCTGCTCTTTCTCCATCTTCTTCCCAGCTTCTCACCCTCAACTTATCTCTTAAATGTGGGCCTTTCCCATGGCTCCTCCTGTACATTTCCTCTCTTCACTCTGCACTCTGTTCTCGAGCCATGTCCTCAGTTCTCAAAGCTTCTTCCACTTCCTCTAAACAGGAGATATTTGTATCACTTCTCCATCCAGATCCCTCCCCTGAGCTCCAGTCCTGCATGGCTACCTGTTTCCTGCACAGCTCTACTGGATAAATGTAATACACCTAAAAAAGAACTCATCATTCATCGCCAGCCCAGTCTTACAGCCCCCTTCCTGGAGGATGGCACCACCATCATCCCTCTTAGATGCCCAGACCAAAAGCCTTTATTGTTAAGGGGCCTCAAATCTTATTTGTCACCAAGTCCTCCCCACTCCACCCTCTCAGAGTAACTTCTTCATTCATCACAGCCTGTGCTCTAGCCCAAGCCCTCCTCCTCTGTCACCAGGACCTTTGCACGAGCCTTCTCTCTGGTTTCACTGCCTCTAGTCTTGCTCACTCTGATCCATACAATACAATAGTATAGCATGTGATCAGGTAGGGCCTATTCCAGAGTTGCAAGTTTAGCTTAATGTCCTGAAATAGGTCAATATAATTTTTATCACTTTCACAGAATAAAAGAGAAACAAGCTAGGAAAAGAAAGGAATTTCTTTAATCTGAGAAAGGATATCCACAAAAATCCTATAGCAAACATCATATTTAATATGAAATGTTGAACACTTTCCCCCTGATGTCAGGCACATGGCAAGAATGTGCCATCACACTATTTTTGTTCAACCATTGTACTAGTAATCCTAACCAGAACAATGAGGCAAGAAAAAATAATAAAAGACATAAAGATTGAAAAAGAGTAAAACTACCATTATTTTGTGATGACATGACCATGTGTGTAGGAATTTTTAAAAATCTTTAAATAAAGTACTAGAATTAATTTAGCAAGTTTTCTAGATACAGGATAATATACAAAAATAATTATACATATTTTTATTTTATTTTAATTTGGGGGGATAATTAGGTTTATTTATTTTAATGGAGGTAACAGGGATTGAACCTAGGATCTCATGTATGCTAAGCACACACTCTACTACTGAGCTATACCCTCCCCCATATTTTTCTATAGTAGTAAAAGTTAGAAAATGAAATTTGAAAATAATACCATTTATAATAGCATCAAAAAACATCAAATACCTAAGAACAAATGCAATGAATTATGTGCAAGACCCTTACTCTGAAAACTTTAAATTACTGCTTCAAAAAGTAAAAGAAGACCTAAATAAATGGAGGGATATACTATATTCATGGATTGGAAAATTAAATAGTTTTTTTTTTATTGTGGCAACAGGACTACAGCAAGGGGACAGTGAGTCTTTGATTCCTATTCCTATGACACATTCAAATAGGCATAATTCTCATATTGATGATAAGCAGCTTTATTGCTAAGAACTGCCATGGAAAGTGCTGGTGGATCTCTTCACCCCACTTTTTTTTAACATTTTTTTTATTGAGTTATAGTCATTTTACAAAGTTGTGTCAATTCACCCCACTTTTAATACAAGGTCCGTATATGGAGATGCTCTCACTAGCTCAATGACAGTTGGCTATGCAGTTTGAGTTCTACCTTTAGTTGTTGCCTTGGACTGTTGAGCCATCTACCTGTCTCCAACTTCATTCCTTACTTTAATGAGCTGCTCAGATTGCAGAATTAGGGGTGATGCAATGGCAGAGATAAAGTGACAACCTCTGAGATGTAAAGTGATATGGATTCTATTTATACATTCATTCATTTATTCATCAAACTTATATTAAGTTTGCACTGTACTAGGTGTCAAGATAAAAAGATGATTGTTACCCACAAGAGATCACTTCTTAAAGAAGCTACAGACATCTGATCAGTTTACTATGCAGTCTACTAAGTCTATAGACAATATCAATATACCTAAGGATATGGAAAGTACAATGAAAATTCAGAAGAAGCAGCATCTAAGTGGGCCTGAGAGTCAGATGGAGCATAAAAGAATAGAGTTTCAGGTAAATAGCTAAGGATTTCAGTATTGTTAAAGTGCCAATTCTTCTCAAATTGACCTATAAACTCAATGCAATTCCAATTTAAAAAATCTAACAGCTTTTTAAAACTTCACATTCTGATTCTAAAATTTGTATGAAAATTCAAAGAACCTAAGCAGACAGTGCAATGTTGGAGAAGAACAAAGCTTGAGGACTTACACTATCATATACAGAAACTCATTATAAAACTTCAGTAATTAAGACAATACAGTATTGGCACAGAGGAGACAAGTAGACCCATTGGTCTTGGGTCTTGATAACTTGAGGTAGACAAAGATTGTTTAAACAGTATCAGATATACACTGAAAAAAAATCAAACATTAAGGGAAAGTTTGAAAAGATAAAGGAAATGAACATCATTAAAATTAAGAACTTCTCTTCATCAAAAGACACCACTAAGACAGTGAAAAGGTGAGCCAGAGAATAGGAGAAGTTATTTGCAATACATATATCAAACAAAGGACTCATACCTAGAAAAGTTAAAGAACTTTGTCAAGAAAATAAAGCTGACAACCCATTAAAAAAAAATAGGCAGGAGACTCGAACAGAGGCTTCACAAATCATCAATAAACATATGAAAAGGTGCTCCACATCATTAGTCATCCGTGAAATGCAAATAGAAGCCACAATGAGATGCTATTATACACTTACCAGAATGGCTAAAATGAAAAGGACCAACATTTTCAAGTGTTTGCAAAAATGTGGAACAACTGGAACTCTCACACATTGTTAGTAGGAATATATATTGATACAATACTTTAGAAAACTGGCAATATTTCCAGAGCTAAAGGTATATATATTCTTTGTCTCAGGAATTCCACCCTTGTATATAAACCCAACAGAAATAAGTATGCATATATCCATTAAAAGAAATGTATAAGAATATTCATAGCAGCATTATTTTTAATAGCCAAAAATTGGAAATGGCCCAAATGTCCTAGATAAACATAGAATAAAATAAAATATATATTATATATATATACACACAGTAAAAATTATATAACCAGGAGAAAGAACAGAGTATTGCTACATGTGGCAACACACATGAATCTCTTGGACATAATGTTGGGCAAAAGAAGCCAGGAACAAACTGTACATATGATATAATTTCACTTATATGGAGTTCAAAAACAGACAAAATTAATATATGATGACAGAGATCAAAATAGTGGTTACTCAATAGGGCACATGACTGGAAGGGCACATGAAAGAGACTTCTGGGGACTGGAAATGTTCTGAATCTTGATATAAGTGGCAGTTATAATTCATTAAGAGGTGTATGGTGCACTTAAGATAAACAAGTTCGTGCTGTATAGCACAGGGAACTATATTGGTATCTTGTAGTAACTTACGGTGAAAAAGAATATGAAAACGAATATATGTACGTTCATGTATGACTGAAGCATTGTGCTGTACACCAGAAATTGACACAACATTGTAAACTGACTGTACTTCAATAAAAATACATATACAAAAAAAAAAAAAAGAGGTGGACTTAAGACTTGAACAATCTATTGTTTGTAAGCCATACCTCAATTTTTAAAAATTAAAAAGTTTAAAGCATCAGTGTCCATCAGTATCTCCCCATTGCTTACAAATTTTCCTTCAGAGCACTAAAACTGGCAATTAGTTCATTGTTTCGCTTCCACCCATTCCCCTAAGAGACTGTAAGCTCCGTGAGGTCAGGACTACGGCTGTACTTTTCACTGCTGTTATTCCAGCTCCTAGCAGAGTCCCTGGCAAAGAGCAGATGCTCTATCAAGGCATGTTTCAAATAACTTAATACATGAGTAGTGGCTTTATCTTGTTCCAATAGCGAAGCTCCCGGAGTCTACCCCTCAGCCTCCCCCTCCCACCTCCCTGAGGTTTCTGGAGGCTTTCCAGCTCTCTTCTTCAGTCCTGGAGACCCCAAAAGGGAGTGTTCTTGCTCATGTCCAGCCCTTGCATAGGACACTCTGGAATATCCTTTCCCCTTTCTCTGTCTCACAAACTCCTAACTATCCTGTGGCCCCTTCCAAACCCTCACACAACTCACACCTTCACAATCTTAAAACTTAAATAGAATACACTTATCATTATGCCTTTATTTCTATGCTTCCACAATTCCCTGACTTTGAGACCTTAGACAAATTACCTAACTCTCTGGGTTGGTTCTTAGTTTGCATAGCCCCTGTCTCCAAGATCTTTTCTTTTTCTCTTCTTTCGTGTGCCCCAGAAAGCGGACCTCTGTGGACTACATCATCTAGGACACCTTGCCTTCTGTTTTCCTGTGGATTCATCCAGTAGTAAGCACCAGCAGGAGCAGGAGGAAAGGGTGTTAATTCCTAACCTCCCATGCCCATTCTCTCTGGCTACAGCTCCCATCAGGTGACCCCTCTTTCACAGCCCCAGCTTCACTAGGGGGCTACTCCTTCCCCCTTCAGACCTATAGGTTCCTAACCTGGGGCACCCCACCACCACTTGTAGGTTTCCTTAACCCTTCCCTTACCTCTGTATAGACCCCTTATTAAACTCTCAAGAAACCCTTCAGTGGGGTTGGGATATAGCTCAGTGGTGGAGCGCATGCTTAGCATGCACGAGGTCCTGGGTTCCATCCCAGTACCTCCACTAAAAAAAGAAAAAAAAAGTTACAGGAAGACACTTAAAAAAAAAAAGAGAAAGAAGCCGTTCAGTTCCCATCTACTTCCTACTAAGACCCAGTCTCACATACTCTCTAACCCTCAATTTACTCATTTGTCAGCTGAGAGGCAACTGTGATGATTAAATGAGATGGTGTACCTGCAGTGCTTAATATAGTGCTGGCCATAGTAAGTGCTCAGTGAAAATGAACTACCTTTATACTTATGATTTTGCTCCATCACTTGGCTTTGAGTGCCTCATTTCATTTGATGGAGGCTCAATAAATATTGTTGAAAGAATGGGTGAGCTGCTATACAGATGAAGATGAGTCACTATGTTACTTATAGAATCATAAAATCTCTTCATTTAGCTGAAGAACTTTCTGATAGAACTGTCTCATCAGATAGCAAGCTCCCCATGTCTGGAGGTGTTCAAGCTCTGGGGGTAGACAATCACTTGATGGTGATGTTGAAACAAACATGGCATGGAGCAGGTGGAGTTGGTTAGAGTTTTGAATGCCTTTCTAGCCTCAAGATTCTAGAATTCTATGATTCCTGGAGTCAGAGGAAAAGAAAACAAAAAACCCCTTGGCTTAGGTTCTGAGGAATGAACAAGGGCAAATCTACATATGGACTCACAATATTTTGGTTCAGCTCTTCAATACCGCCCAGTTGGCCAGTCTCATTTTGAGAGGAGCAAAGAAAGCCCAGAGAGGAGAAGGCACTGACCCGAGGTCACATGGATAAGCTAGAACCCAGCGCTCCTAACTCACAGCCTGGTTCGCCTCCACATGCATCAGGCCTTGGAGGAAGATGTACTTCTACAAATTCTACAAGATGATTTCTCTCCATAGCTTTCCCCGGTCAGACGCGAATCACAGCAGTGAGTCAGTGGGCAGGCCAGGAACCAGGGAGGGGCACTAGCTGAGATCCCCCTCAGGACAACTCAAAAGGTAAGAAGAGGTGGTGAGTAGGAGTGGAGAGAGGAGCCCTGTCCTCACCTTTCGGGGCCTACTGGGACAGGAGGAACAGATGCGGTTAGCGTGGCCCAGAGTGGCGCCAGCTCTCAGAACTTTCCAGGAGAGTGATCTGTGAGGACAGTCCTCGGTCCCCTTCAGGGCACAGCAGGGGCTGCAGGGTCACTAGTCACCAGTTTTAGAAAGGAGATTCCTACCTGGGGTGAGGAGAGGAACTGGGAATCTCTGAAGTTTCTTCCTCAATCTATAAAAGTTTAAGATCTTAAAAGTGGGGAAAATCAAATTCATCAGGCTTAGTATCACCCATGGGATACTGGAAGCACCTCTAAAACATCCCATGACAGCCCAGATTTATCTGGAACCTCTCCCTAAGCCCCTACAGCACCCCGGGAGTCCTTCATCTTGGCACTTTTACTAAGACGTGATTTTTTCCCAGTCCTGGTTAAGCCACCAGCACTCTCACCTGGACCCCTCCCCCAGCTTCCTATCTCCCTCTCCTCCCCTTCTCCACCCAGAGGCCTGGGTAGTGTTAATAGGTAATTATCAGATCACTCTCTTCTTAAAGCCCTCCCAGGGTGGCCCTTTACTCTTCGAATAAAGTCCCACAGTTCATGAGGCTCTTCTGGACTGGCCTTTGCCTGCCTCTCTGACTGTCCTGTGACTCCCCCATCACTCAGGCACACTCTGGCCACGCTGGACTTCTTTCTGTGCCTCAGTTGGGCTAAGCCTGCTTCTCCCTCTGGGAGTTTGCACTTGCTGTTCCCTCTGTCTGAAACGTTCTTCCTCCAGATTTTGGCATGTCTAGTGGATGCTGAGGTGTGCCCCCAATGTCCCCCTTCAGGACTGAGTCCTCAGTCCCAAAGGTGCTGAGAGCTTCGGTGGCAGGAGCTATCAGTTGAGACTCTCTGAGAATGACTCCCTGCAGAAGATGGCTGTCTTGCCCAAAGTCTTGCCGCTTCCTGGGGGCAGCTACCCAATGGCTGGTCAGCATGGATAGCTGTGTACAAAGGCCCAGCCCGGCTGCCTGGAGCTGGGACAACTCAGAAGGGCTATCCTCCCTCCCTGCTCTGTGGGGTCAGCTGAGGCCTTCGCTGTGACTGCGGCATAGCCCAACTTCTCCCTTTACTCTGCTCTGCCTCCCTCCCTCTTCCATAGGTGTCCAAACCATGAGCAAACCAACAAGCTGCCTGCAGGCAAATCTCCACCTCAGCATTTGCTTCCAGGAGTCTGATCTGAGCCACCCGGAGGGCATCTTGTCATCATTCCAGTCTCAGCTAGAGCATCCTCCCTGGCCACCATGGGGAATGTTTCCCCATCTCTCTGTCACCCTAGTCTATTTTATTTTTATCACCTTTTGAAACTACCTCTTATTTTTGTTTGTTCATTCATCTGTTGTCTCTTTTCCTCACGAGGACATTCATTTCCACAAAAGCTACTGTCTTGTCCTCACAGTGTCCCCATAGCAGATGACAGTACCTGGTGCATAGTTGATGCTCACTAAATATTTGTGGGCTGAACACGTGGCTGGAGGAGTGAGGGGATGAAGGAATGAATCACTCCGTGAGCAATGCCTGCCTTTCCTGCTCTCCCCAGCCCCGCCCCCCCCCCCCCAGAGTCCCTGAGCCAGGCTGCAGCCCCCTCCCCCATGTGACCCCAGCTGAGCTGGGGCCTCCTGGGAGTATGGAGCCTGCAGCCGCCTTGGCTGTGTGCCCTGTATTGATCAAAGCTGGGAGGCCTGCTGGCTGAGGTCTGTCCCAGCCCGTGGGGGCAGGGGAGTGGGAGGGGGATTCTGGCTGAGATTGGAGCAGAGCTTGCCTGGGGCAGAGCAGTGCTGGCTTTAGATCCATCTGCTGACAGCACCCCTTCCCCACACCTCTCAGGGGAGGCCAGACTAGCCCCTGGAGGATGGCTCGACAGGAGGGTGGGCGGACAGAGGCAGGGCTTGGGCAGTGAATGCTCCTGGCCTGTTTCAAAGGCACACATTTGATCTCACATCACTATTTATGGACAGCCTACTATGTGCCCTCTCATGGGACCTAGGAATGGACTAGTGCCTCTTTACATAGGCTTGTCGAGCATCCCCTGAGCAGAGAGCACTGTGCAGGACCCAGGGGTGAGGTTCCCGGTGAGCTCAGGTTCTGGTGGGATCATACTTAGAACAGCTCATGTGATCCAGAGCACAGGAAAGGAAATGCTGAGTGAGGGGAGGTGCCGGGGAAGAAGCCCAAGGGTGGTCCCTCCCTTTAGCGTCCTGACTTGAGAATGAATAACAGAGATAATTCTTATGTGTCCAAAAGGGACATTTCTCTAAAGAGAAATGGCTATTAGTACTGAAGCTGGGGCTGGAGCCCAGTCTTGTACCCTGTAGGTGGACTCAAGAGGTAGGAAGCTGGGACATCTGCAGTCCTCTGCATGCACGTGCTGAGCACCTCCTCTGGGCCAGGCCAGGTGATGGGTGATAGGTCCTGGAAATGACATGGGAAGGGCACCCACCCTGACCTTAGGAGCTCACAACCCAGGAGAGAGCATGCACGCATGCTTGTACACACACACACACACACACACGTACACACCAGGAATTCAAACTGGTCCCATGATGAAGGTACACAGAGCTGGGAAACCTGGAGGTAGAGGAGGAGTTTATTAACCACATCAGGATAATCTGAGAAGCCCTCAGAGACGAGGTGGCCCCTGCACTGTGTCTTAAAGCTGGGTAAGTGTTAAAAAGAAGGTGACACTGGAAAGAGGCAGGCAGCCCAGGTGTGGGGCACAGCATGAGGAAAGACATGGAGGCTGCTATCTTCTGCTGGTGTGGCAAAGCAGCCCCCTTCCAGGTCTCCAGACTCCAGACTCCTCACCCTTCTACCCATTAGCCACACCACTGCCAGAGTGGGTGCTCTGCAATATGAGCCTTACCACCATGCCACGCTCCTGCTCAAAGCCCATCAGTGGCTCCCCACTGCCCTCTGGATAATGCCCTATCATCATAAAACTTGAATGCTACAGGTCACTTCAGGCATCCTGTGTCCACCCACTCCCATTTTACAGAGAAGAAAACTGAGGCCCAGAGAAGACCAAGTCAGGGGCCAAGCTGGAGCTAAAATAGTGGCCTTGTAAACCCGAGGCAGGGCTTTTTCCCTGACACCACACCCTCTGCCCTCCCTCTACCAGCCAGCTGGTATTTAAGGAGCCTAAGAAAATTTAAGTATCCTCATCACTGGCTGAGGACTCTCAGAATATCACAGATAGCAAAGACCCAGCTAGCACTTAACTCAGGCCCTCATTTTACAGATGAGCAAATTGAGGCCAGGAAGACAAGAATTGAATCATTGTGACTCATCAGATTTGCAGTTCATAAAATATCTGCAAAAAGATTCTTACTTAACTCTCACAATTCTGGAAAGTAGACTGGGTCAAAAAGTTACTGTGCGCACTTGATAGATGAGGAAACTGAGTCCCAAAGAGCAGAGCAATGGCTCAGGGTCACATGGTGGCTTCATCTGTTCATTCTTCGCATATACACTATGTTTTTGATCTGTGGCCGACTCAGTGCCGGGTACAAGCAGGCACAAGACCATTCTGTGCTCTGGGTGCTCACCGTCTACTTGGCAATTCTGACAAGCTGCAGTACCTTGTAGTGACCACCAGCATAGCAAGCCTAGGGGCTGGGAAGCCTATGGCAAGATTTTGAGGAGGCAGGTGGGAGGTGGCCTTTCAGGGAAATTCAGGGTGGGAGCTGGGGAGAGAGGGGGCTCCAGGCAGGGCCCTGGCCAGCCTCATGCTTCCCGCCTGCCAACCCCAGCTCCTTCCTGGAGGATTTAAGACTGTGTAGAGCAGTTGTTTTAAATTTCCGGGCAGGGGGCTGCAGGGGGGCCAGGGGCTGCAGGCCGTCTGGGGTGTGGGCTGCTATTTACCAGGGCCCTCTGTGGGATGCAGCTCTACAGGCTGGAGGCTCCCACAATTGCTTCCAGCTGGGCTGTCAGCCAGCCTGGAGGAGTTGGGGGTAGGTGACAGGGGTGGGGGCAAGAGAGGAGCACAGGGGCATGAGGGGTCCGTTCCTGCCCAGTGTTCCCTCTGCCTTCCTGGGTGGCTGCTCTTGCTGGGGTATCAGGCCTGACTGGGCATCCTTGACCATAAATGTATCTATAAACCGGGACTCCATCCAGCCTGGACATTTCTGAGCTTTATGGCCTTTATGCACTTAATCTTTCATTTCCTCTCCCCTGCTTCATCTCCCTGCTCACTTCCCCTCTTTCCCGGGAGGAATTGCTCTATTCCCCCTCCCCCATGGTGTGTGGAGGCTCCCTGGCCCCTTTGTCAGAAGGTACCTGTGTGTACAGCTGTCCTGTGGTCTCTGTCTGGGCCCCCACCATTCATTCCCTTTACTACAGCGGCAGTGAGCAAACACCACAGGGCGTTAAATCTCCACCCCCCTGCCCACCCCGCCCCAGCTTCTTAGCATCCAGAGAGCCAAGACCCTCAGCCTCCTCTCTCTGCTCCCCGCAAGCTCACCCCGAGCTCCAGCTAGCACGTTGTGTCAGTGCCCTCTCCCTTGCTCATTGGGTCCCTCGACCAGAATATCCATCGCCCATCTTTCCCCATTAGGCTCAGGACTCAGGTGTCACTTTCCAGACACTGGCACCCAGGGCAGGTCGGGGCCTGTCCTCTGTGTGCCTGTAGCCTTATTTTCTGTCAAAGGAGAACACCATACGGTCTCATTTGTCTCACAAGCCTATAGATAGATGAAGGAGTGGAAAAGCTTTGGAGGTTGTACAGGACTGTGTCAATTTGAGGGAAGGGAGGCTAATTCTCCTCCACCATTTGGGGGAGGAGGACCTACTTTTATGGAAACATATTTCTTTTACCTTCAGTATCATTTTGTGCTCTTTCCAAATGGAACCCTAGAAGAGATTCTGGGAGCATGACTTGTCTCTGGTATCCTAGCACCAGACCAGGGTCTGGCTCAGAAAATCTCTCATGTGAGATCCTCTAGTTCATTCTCTTCTTTTAAGCAAGGGAGTCCAAGGCCCAGAGAGGGAAAGGAACTCGCCCAAGGTTACACAGCAAATCAAGGCAGGGTTGGGACCAGTTCCTTTAAAAGATACTTTAAAAAATAGTTAATGAAAAGAGCCCTTGGCTGGGAGCCAGAAGAGTAGGTTTTAGCCCCAATTTACCCCCACTCCAATCTCAAACAAGTCACATGACTGTAATCTCCTTGGACAGCTCTCCTGCCTGCCTCCCCCACCTGGTTTCCTTCCTGCCAGTTCTGATGGTGGGGGTGGGGAATACTTTCTGAGAGAAGACTGCTCCTTTAAGGCTCCTCCCTCCCTCCCTTTCCTCCAGACTGTCTGGAGAGCTGGGCCAGGACTTGGGGGTGGGAGAGTGGGGGGAGCAGAGGCTGCAGGTCCCAGCTGCAAGGCCTGGTGGGTCCCTCACTCGGAGAATGAGTCTGCACAGGACAAAGAATGTCAAACGTCCCTTTTGTTCTGGGGGTGGGGTGGGGACGGAGCCTGGGCAGCATGGGGAAGGACACAGCAGGGTGGATGTGCCCTGGCCAGGACTGAGATAGGGCGAGGTGAGGGTCCACTGTCTGAGAGCTGAGAGGGTGAAAGGTCAGACATATGTCTCTAGTCTCTAGTCGGCCCTCCCAGGCCCAAGAGTGCTTTGGACTCTGTGGGGGGAAAGGCACTTGCCTGGTTCCCCAGCAAGGTGGTGGGAACCTGCCACACCTGGTCCTACAGATCATAGTCACTAAGCTTTCTCAGTGGGTTTCTCTCCGCCCCTCACCCACCAGCTGTGGAGCTCTCAAAGGTGCCAAGCAGTGTGCTTTCCCAATCTTCTGAAAACACCATGTGGATGACCTAGTCACCCCCATCTCACAGGGGTGGGACGTGACAGAGAAGGGATGATTTGTCTCCAAGCAGTCAACTTGGGAAGAGCAGAACCAGAACTTGAAATCAAGTCTAGTTCCAAAGCCCAGGAACTTAGCCCCTTTCCCTTGAGGGCAAAGGTTACTCCAGGACAAATTTTAACTGGACTCAGGGATCCTCAGAAAGATGAAGTGATTTGCCTCAGGTCACCGAGCCTGTTTGGGACAGGGACTGGCCAGTCCAGCCCTCCCACCTGCTCAGACTGGCTTCAGACCTGAAAGACCTGAGCCTTGCAGCCTCAGGATACGGGAGACTCCCTTCTTCCTCTGGGTCAGTTTAAGCGCTGGGATTTCACCTTGGCGCCCTGGGATGAAAAGGGGAAGCATGAGAACTGGCTCTTTATCAGCTGTGTGTCTGTCACAGTGTCTGCGCTCTTGGAGGCTGAGTTTGTTCCCCGGTAGAATAGGTTTGTGGGGTGGCTGGGACTCTAGGACACGGTGGAAGTAAAGGTGAACCCAGCTGACTAGGTCTCAGTAAAGGCAAATTCCCTCCTTCCCTGTCCTTTCTTCCTCCCTTCCTCCCTTTGTCCCTCCCTCCCTGCCTCTTCTTGCCTCTTGGTCTTGAGATCAGACCAGGCCTGATTGATGGGCCACTGGAAGCTAGTTCAGCAGGGGCTGGGAGAGACAGACAGGGAAGCAGGAAGAGGAAGGAGGCAGAAGAGGGGACAGGGAGGAGCACAAGGAGGAGAAGGAGGTGGCATGAGAGCCTTGTCTTAAGATTCCTGTTCAGAGGCAAGAATTCATTTCCTGGGGGCTCATAGCTCTTGAGTTAATCACTGCAGTCTTAGCCCCCAGAACCCCAGACTGTCCTGGAAGGGAGCGTCCCCCTCCTTGCCCCAAAGTGTCCTTGGGAAGGCCCATCGCAGCACTGGAAGAGTGGATTCCAGAGTTGGGCCGCCCTGGGGGCCTGCCAGGAATTCCCCACCTCATGGGCCCACCGGTTGAAAGGGGACTGGAATGGGCGTGGGGATGAGTTTGTCTTGACGCCAGTAAGCACCCCGTCCTCACTCAAGCTGCATGTTTATTTGTGGTCTGCGAGTTTGGAGGAGATTATGGGAGCTCTCAGGGTGCACAAAGCCCCCACCTTGATGTCTCCTCGGACCCAGGTCTCCAGAGTCTGCTCCCCCTACAGCCACATGTTCCCTGCCCTCCACTTAGGCTGGAAAATTGACTCCCACAAATGAGTAGGAGATTGATTGACTTCCGGTTGTCCCCCTCTGTTGGGCTGGAATGACTCCTGAGTCTCTCAGGGAAGATGCTCAGGCCCTTTAAAAATAAATAAATAAATAAATCGAAGACCAGATTTAAAGTCTTGCCTGAATGCTCCCAGCCCAGCTTCTCTCTCCCTCTCTCCTCCCCCCTGGAGCTCTTGCAGCCCCCACCGCCTGAGTCCCTCCTGGGCATTTAAGCCTTCCAGTTGAATGGGAAGAGCAGGCAGGAATCTACTGTTCTTTGAGGGTCTCTAAAGTGCTGTGCAGGGCTGCAGACCTTACCACTCTGACTTTAACATCCCAATAACCTTACAGGCAGGCAGCATACCCCACCCCTTGTACAGAGTCTGGCAGAGGAGGAAAGTCAGGCTGAGAGAGGGTGGGGAACTTGCCCAGGGCTGCAAAGAGCAGAGCTGGGGCTTGTCTTCAGCTCTTCCAAGCTGAGTTCAGAGTTCTCTCCTGTGCCACCCCTGCTCAGGATCTCTGGGATCAAAGTGCAGGGTCAGGCTGAAATGGGCAGGCGTCAGAGCTGGAAGGAGCCTCACAGGCCATTTTAGATGACCCTGTCTCATCTGGTTGGGGAGACTGAAGCCTAGAGAAGGCAATGGGTGTAGCCAGGGTTCCACAGCAATTATTCTAGGCTCCATGCATGATGCTTGGGGCTGAGGAACACAGGGAACAAAAGGATCAGCTGCTGGTCTCATGGACCTCTTGCTGATGGGAGACCAACAGTGCACTTAGGGTTCTGACAAGGGAAATGTGGTGGCCTCTAATTGCACAGAGCAGCCCTTAACCCAGCCTATGGCTCTTTGGAAGGCTTCCTGGAGGAGGTGATTTCTGAGAAAGGCAGTTGTAGGTTGGCAGAGAAGAGCCAGTGGGGGAGTAACGCTTCAAGCATGGCTGTTTTCTCCATTCTCTGGCCCCAGGACACCACTGGAGAGTTTTAAGTGGTGAAATACACACTGGCTTGGGAGTGCCAGGTAAAATACAAGACATCAGGTAAACTTAAATTTCAGATAACAACAAATAATTTGTTTTTACTATAAGTCTCTCCTATGCAGTATTTGGGACATACTTATACTTAAAAAAAATCATTATTTATATGAAATTAATATTTAACTGAAAGTCCTGTATTTCTATTTGCCCTGGCTGCCGAGGGGAGATGGGTTGGAGGGTCTGAGACTGGAGGCCAGAGGCAGTGAGGAGAGGGCAGAGATGTTAGGAGACTGAGTTTGGATGCAGTGAGAGGGAGAAGGAAGAGGTGAGGCTAGCACCCTGACATCTGAGCAATCAAGCTGGGGCACGGAGGTGGCATCCCAGGGAGGGTGGTGGGAAGGAGTCAGGGAGCATGATGAGTTTAGTTATGGACAGTTATGGCTGCGATGCCCCAGGGCCCTCCAAGTAGAAATGCTCAGATGACAGCTGAGGACAGGGATAGAGGCACAGTGGCTGAAGTGTCATTGGCCTACCAGGGGAAAGGAGATTCCAGTGGAGGGAACAGCAGGGGCAGAGGTGTGGGAGCATCCCCCATCACAGGCCCCAGTTGTAACTATGGCTCAGGGAGGGGACTGGGGGGCTGGTGCCTGGCTGCAGCTGATCCCTGGCAGTATCACTCCAGGTCTACTTCTGCTGGTCTCCTTCTGAGTACTGGAATTTGACTTTATCTCCCCAAAGGTCACCTTGCCCAGGGCTCTGCCCTGGGGGTGGACATTCCTCACATTCCGTGGCCCTCCCAGGAGACGGCAGGCCCAGGTTTCCAATCATACTTAGCTCCTCTTGGCAAGACTTAACTGAAGCTCTACTATGCCTCTCTGGGGTCTGGTCTGGGCTCAGGGGTCTGATCAGTCTGAGTTTGAATTCTGACTCTGCCTCCTACCAACTGGATGATCCTTGTGCCAGTTACCTCTCTTTCCCAAACCACAGTATCCTCACCTGTAAATCGGGGATAATTCTGACAATAGTGTTGTGCGGTCATGTATTTAAAAGCACCTCCCTTACACCTGGCATTCAGCAGGTGCTCTATAATACTAATTCCTCCTTTGCCTTCTCTAAGCCTCTGTTTCCTTATTTTTAAAGGAGAACATATTATAATCTCCCATGACAAGCCAGGGTCTAGTCACGTATGGGCTGTGACAGCCCACAAGGGAGCTGTGTCGGAGGCCTCAGAACCCCATCCTTCTCAGGAGCAGCAGAGGCTGGAGGCAAAGTCTGAGGTGACCTCAGCTGGGTAGGGAGCAGGCAGATGGACAAATGGTTCCAGCTTCCACAATATGGCCGCTGGGAACCACTGGACTGACCAGAGGGCCTTGGTGGGAAAGGCTGATAGAAACAGAGGCAGGGGAGCCCATAGACCCGGGCAGCTGGGCCTCCGCTCTGAACTCTATTATATAGAATTCCCCTATGCCTTCCTTCAGCCCCACTCCTCCCTACAAGGTGAGGTGTATATGGGGCGAAGGGACATGACCACCTGGAGTCCAAGCTTGTCATTCTAGATCATACCCCAGGCACTGGGATCTGGAATTCCCTGTCCAAAAGGTCCTGAGCCCACTCCCAGGACCTGGGTCTTTGCTCCCAGTGGACTGTGCTGCAGGTGTGTACAACCCTAGGCCTGAGGGGTGGACAAGGAGCTGTTTGGGGAGGTGGAGAGGGAGGTCCTGGGAGCTTGAACTTTGGGCCTTAGTCCACAGGTCTGCACACAAGGACTCTTGCGGTAAGGAGGAAGCAGGTGGGGAGAGAAGGAGGAACCTGGCAGGTGGGCTGCCATTTGAGCTCTTGTCCTAGGCTATAAATGTTAGGGGTGGGCTTCCCCATAGAGGGACCATTGCCAAGGAAATCCCACGGTGGTAGTTAGAAGCTTTGATCCAGTGATGGGCCAGTTTTGCTTGCAGAGTCCCAGACCTACGCATGGAAATTCATATTCCTGGGTCATGGGATGAGCATGTTTAACAAAGACCAGAGGCTGTGCTGGGAGCTTTGTGTCCAGAACCCTGTTTAATTCTCATGACAATTCTGCCAGGGAAGTAGCTGGGAGGGAACTGAGGCTGGTGAGGAGACTTGCCTATGACCCTACAGCAGCTGTACAACAGAGCTGGGACAGGTCAGCACAACATGCTATCTCCTTGTACTTTTCTGCCCTTCTCACCCCAAACAACCCTCCAAAGCCCCACAACCTTGGAAAGAGATAATAGACACATAGAATTTGGGTTAGAATTTCTAAATTTCTTTTGGACAGACCCTACTTTGCCCCAGGGAAAAGAAACATAGAATTCAATCATGAAACAAAAGTTCTCTTCTCTGTGGAAGAGGATGTGACCTGGTGAGGGCCCCTAATCACTGCTGACTCTGGGGCCTCTCTCAGGCCCCCCCGCAGGATTTGTTACCATCCAGTCACTGATGGCTCCCATGCTGGTCTCTCAAGGCCAGGTCTCTTGGCTCCAAAGTCAGTCAAGTGTTCTCAAGCTGGTCAGAGCCTCCCGCCTGCCCCCTTGCTCCACACTCACGGCCCATCATCTTCTTCCTCACACCCATACCTGCCGGTCTTTAGGCACTGCCACCATCCCAGTCCCAAATCAACCACCTGAGTGGAGTGTCTATGGCCATCCTTACCTCTACCTCTCCAGCCACATCCGATCCATTGGCCACCATCCTGCCACGTCTACTTCCTTAATAGCCATGAATCTGTCCCCACCTTCCACTGACCTTGCATCTCCCCTTGTTCAGGCCTCATCATCTCTTAAAAGGACCACTGGCCTCTCCTAGCCAGTGAATGTATGGCCTCTAGAGTTGTGTCTAGGAAGACAAGGGACATGTCATGCCTCTGTTCAGACTCTTTAGTGGCTTCTGTCCCAGTGCCCTTTGACTAAAAGCCAAGCTCTTTCATACACTCCAGCGACACTAAGGGGCTTTGTAAGTCCCCACCCCATCCTTTGCTAGTTTTCACCTCTGTGTCTTTCCTGCTGCTGTTCCTCTTTCCCTTTGGCTTCCTGGCTAACTGCTACTTCTTTAGATTCCAACCAGCATGGCCTCCTCTGGGAAGCAGCCCCTGCTGCCCCCCAAGCTAAGTTAGGCCCCCTACTCTGGGCTCCACGCTCGCTCCTGCTGCACTTGCCACCTGCAGTAATATTAGCTGATAGTTATTGAGTGCTAACTCCATCTATTTTTCCTTTTTGACCCATTTAACCCTCAACACCACCCTATGAGGCAGGTTCTATGATCATCTCCATTTTTCAGATGGGAAACAGGTTAAGTAAATTGTCTGGGGTCACACTACTTGGGGATTTGAGCAGGGTCGAGGGGCCGAGCTGGCTCCAGAAAGCTGGCCTCTAATCCTGAGATGCGGCCTCCTGCCGCATTGGGTGGACATTTGAGGTGGCGGGGAGTTCCTCTCTAGAATGTGAGATCCTGGAGGGCAGTGTGGCTTCTGACACATCAGGATAAGCCCAGCAGCCAGACGCCGGCAAGGGTAGGTGCCCGACGCCTAGCGCTCCTGCCCTGGTCTCCGGCCCCTGGGGGACTGTGAGAGCCCCCGGCGGCGGGGGTCTGGGGCAGCCCAGCTGGGGCGGGCTTGGGGCCAGATGGGCTGCGTGGCTGCAGGGAGGCCAGGGCGGCCAGTCGGGGCCGCGCGTTGCCATGGGGACGGGGGCGGCGGCCCCGCCCCGGCGGGCGGGGGAGCAGGTGGCGGGACGGTGAACTGGCTGGGGGAGGGGCCGGAAGGGGCCCGCAGAGGCCCGGCCGGCCGGGCGCGCCCCTAGCTGCTCTTTCTCCTCCCGGCCTCCGGGCTTCCGCTGCTCCTTTGGCGACTTGGGCTCTGCCGAGTAGCTGGAGGTCCCCCTTTGACCAGGGGACCAGGGCTCCAGTCCAGGTTTCAGCTCTCAGTCTCTGTGCATTTCGGGCAAATCATTGCTTTCAACATTCCCCTCCCAACCTCAGTTTCCTTGCCTGTGAAATGGAGGAGTTGGACCAGATTTTCATGGACACTTCCGTCCTCACTACTTTTTATGTGGCTCTAGGAAGGGATTGGGACGATTCAGGGCTGGGTAGTTTTCCATCCTTTTCTGCATGTTCGCATCAAATGATGCCCATCATAAGACCCCAGACCAAGGAATGTCAGAGCTAGAAGAGTTGGTAGAGTCTCTGAACTCAACGTCTCCATTATATAGAGCAGGCAGCAGCTGCCCAGAGATGGTGGGGGACCTGTCCGGGGTCACACAAGGAGTTGGAGGCCGAGGCAGGATGAGAAACCAGGTCTTAGCCTCCCAGTGCTCCACCCATAACCTCCTGCCTTGGAGCCAAAACTCGGTGTGAGAGTGGGGGGAGGGGCAGGTTGCTGTGGGAAGAAAACAAACACCCCTGCTCTCTGTTCTGCACGCTCCAGCTGCCAAGATGGCAGGAAGGCTGCCTGAGAGTGCAGACCTGAGGGAGGGGCTTCTTGCCTGCCACAGAGACGGTCGTTGGTGTCCTGCCGCTACCCATACCCTCATGGTCTCCATCCAGGACTGCTGCACAGCTCTGTTCCATGTCCCCGCCTCAGGAAAGGAGGTGTGGAGGTTGTGGCCTCCTTCCAGCCACCCCACCCCCAGTAAATGAAAAGCTGGGACCCCCCCCACCAGGCAGTCTTGGCCCAGAGCTGGGCCTCCTGCCCTCCCCAGCCCCCCCCCCCAGCCCCCAACCCTCTGGGAGGCCCTGCTTCCCTCAGGAAAGAAGAGCCCCTCTCTCCTTCCTCCTGTAGGACCCGTTTCTGAGCTCCCCAAGCCTCAGCCCTGGAGTGGGGCTGTCTGAGAGGGCTGGCTTGCTTCTCTCCCCTCAGGCAGGAGTCACTAGGGACTGGCCGGCTCTGGTTCCCAACTAATGGTGGTGGGAGGTGGTTCTGGCTAGGGGTGGAGGTGGAGGGGAGCAGGGCAGAGGCAGGGTCTGTGCCTTTAAGGTACAGCTTGCTGCTGGAGTGCCACACACACACACACACACACACACCACAGTCTCTCTTGCACATAGTCACGCAGTCACACAGCCACACACACACTCCCAGGCTCTGTTCTCTCCCTCTTTCCCTCTCTCTCTCCCTCTCTGTCACCCTCTCTCTCCACACACACATAACACACACACTCCCAGGCTCTGTTCTCTCTCCCTCCAGCTCCCTCTCTCCACACAGACATACACACTCAGTCACACACAAAGGCATCCACACTTCCCCCCCTTCCTCTCTCCCCAAGGTCTAGTTTTGAATAACACGGGCTGGGCTCGGGGAGGAAGGGCAAGGGCAAGGAGTCCTGACCTAGAAAATGGGCCCTGCCTCCTTCTGTCCCTCCCTGGCCCAGGAGAGGGGGTTTATTTTCCAATTTGGTATCACTGCCCTGGGTCAAGGCTGCAGGGAGAAATGAAGGAGCCGGGCAGGGTGGGGATCAGGCTCTTGGAGAGGGAGGGAAGGGGGCTGCTTGGCCCTGGGCCCAGCCTGTTGGCTATAAACCCAGGAATCAGAGGGGAGCCTCTCCCTTCTTCCCCTCCTCACTCAAGGCGGGACTCACTTCTAGCACAAAGGAAGCAGGTTTAGGAACAAAAGTAATTGGATGGCTTAGCCATAGGTAAATGGACCAGTTGGCCTTTGACTTATGAGGAAAGGGTCCTTGACCCTTGTTGGGTCATTTTACATCTTTAGTCAAATCTAGACTAGAATTGTGCCCAAAGCTCTGGGGTGAGAAGTCCTTTATTCTTCTTAACCAGAATTCCTCTTGCTGTAGTTCCATATAAGCGGAGAGTACTCTCCCTAGGTAACGCTCAGCTTTTTCATCTCAATTTCCTCACTGTTTATGGGGAACTCCTATTTATCCTTCAAAGCCCAAATCAAAAGTCCCCTCAAGTAGAGAGCTTTCCCTGTTTCAGTCCCTTGGGCAGAATGAGTTCCTTTTTCCTCTAGGTATCCAGGCTTTCTGCACTTTCTATAGTTCTAACACTTCTTGTAATTTATATATGTATGTTTATAATTTAACAAGCAAGTGTGTACTTGACCTGTGGATGTTGTTCTTCTCACATTAACTCATTTATTCACCATGCCCTGTCTTCCTCTGTGGTGGGGATTAGGGTCCCCCTTTAACAATACTCTGGCTGAGCTAAATCAGTTGAACAGCTCAACAGGATTTGAACACACAGCTACCTTGTGTTAGATCTTGGCCTTTCCCCTGCCTCTCACTATTCTTCACAGGCAGCTTTCCCTTCAGGAGATTCAACAGAGGAAAAGGAAGCCCAGGAAATGTCTCACAGGGATTGGAACTGATGTCACCACTGTGCATACTAAAATATACCCTCTTTGATTCATCAAAGCTTTATTGAGTATCTGTTTGTACAGACCCTGTGCTGGGTGCTGGGATGTAGAGACAGCTTAGGCACTGTCTCCTCATCTGTGGAGACAGTAGGCACACAAACAGGCAATGATGACCTAGGGTCCCTGGGATGCGAAGGAAACTGGAATCCCACAGGAGGCTCTGGCTTGGATTGGGAGGGACTGGGGAGACAGAGAAAGGGCTCCCCAGAAAGGGAGTAGGAATCAGCCAGGTCAACGTGGCACACAGAAAGTTTGGGGATGACATGGAAGTCTTGAGTGCCACACAAGGGGCTTTGCCTTTATCGGGAAGAAAGGGGTCCTCACAGGTCTTTGACTCCACTGGTCCTACTCGCCAGTCAGCTGCAAGGTCAGACATTCTGCTAAGGGCCCTCCAGACAGCTGCTTTAACTCTGGGGGTGTGGGAGTCCTGGAGTTCCCTCCCTAGAGCACCCCCAGAATCAGGAGATGGAAGCTGACAATGGCTCAGGATTGGCTACCCCAGCTTGGGGTTCCTTATCCTCACCTTCACGGAGAACATGGCCAGAGTGTTGCAGCTGGCATTGAAGTTTGCTGTGGGAAATTCCTTGGTGACTAGAGTTGATTCCATAGTGAAATTCCCACCTTCTCCCTCTTTTTAAAAAAGATGAAACCCAGCACCAAGACGCTAAGTCAGTTTCCTAGAAAAATGGCTGATGTTAGGACTGAAGAGTCAGAGGTGCGCCCCACCCCACATCTCTTAAGTCCTGTCGTTAGTACATCCTCCATGATTTTTGCTGTATCTTCTTACTTCATCTGCTTAGTGTTTTTCTTTAAATTAACTCACTTTTACAAAACTTTAACAAAATAAACTGTATTTGTACTCTAAATGTGTTGGCTTTCTGAAAACAGAAGGTAACTATAAGAATAAATTTGATGAAAACAAAGCAATTCTAGCTTAGATTACTTTTCCTTGCTAAGAGGCCCCTCTCTTTACTATGAAGCGAGATTAGCAAGTATCAAGAGAGGCATCAAAGAGATCTTAGCTTTAAAGTGGGCTTTTCTCCTTCTCTTTAACTTAGTCAGGCAAGAACCAAAGGATAATAACTTCCCCAAGATGAGCTGGGGTTCCATGGTCTGTGGCCAGGTCTGGGCCCTCCCATCCCACTGGGTGGACCAGACCCACACTTTGGAAGACCCTGCTCCAGTCCAAGCCCTTTGGGCCAGAGAGAGGAGGAGAGGTATCTAAGGTCATTCAGAAAGGGAGTAGCCAACTGGAGCCAGAGACCCAGGATTCTGACCCAGGGTCGGGCTGGCCTGGGGGGAGAGCTGAGAGACCTGGTACAGGGAAGTAAGCCCAGGGCTGTGGGACTGCAGAGGCCCAGGTCTGCTACTGCCTACCTAGATGTCCCCGAGGATGTGCCAGTGTCGCACAGAGCCTCGGGTTCCTCGTCCGCATGGTAGGACCCTTCCCCTCCTGTGCTCTAGTCCTAGATTATCATGATTACTTCCAGAAGATATCAACCCCCCGCAGGTCCCCCCCATAGTTTACAGGGCAGAGTCCTAACTCCCTTACAAACACTCCCCCCCAACACACACACCGTGGTCTAGCCCCTGACTCCTCCTCCAGCTCATCCCCTTCCAGTTCAGCCACAGCCATCTGAGGCGAAGCACAGCGCCTGGACGGTCGCAGTCACACCATCGATATTTGTTGAATGAGTGAATCAATGAATACTTTGCCACGTGCTCCGTGCTGTCTCATCTCAGCATCAGCTGTTTTCTTTGCTTGGAATGCCCTTTTTTCCTGTCTTGGTCTCCAAACTTTGATTCATTTCTTAAAACCCTGCTTAGACACACCCCTCTTCTAAGAAGCATTCCCTGAAATTTCCCAGAAGAGTGCATCACCCATTAATTCAACAAATATCTATGGAGTGCTTCCTCTGGGCCAGGCATGATGCTAGGGGCTAGGGACACAGTATGAATAGGACAGATAAGACTCCTTCCTTCCTGAATCTTCCATTCTCCTCTGAGCCTCCAGAGCCTGGCTCTCGGTGCTGCTCTCACACTGGCCATGTGGCATAGCAGTTATTTGTGACTGGACTGTGCATGAGCTCTCAGCTTCTCTCATCTTGGGCCCTCAGCCCTCAGCTTGCCCTGCGGTAGGTTGCATCATCAGCTACCAGGTACCCTTCCCCGCTCCCAGAACTGGAATTTGTAAAACAATGCAAGCATGAACAGAAGCAAAGCTGGCCACCACTTCCGCAGCCCACGAGAGCCTACTGGGTGCCAGGCACCTGGCCCACGTTCTCCACCCCCTGGACGGCACACTGTATGTTGTAACCGTGAACTGGGACCCAAACCGGTCCTGATGGGCCTGGCTTCTTCCCCAGCGGGCCCCTCACCCTACAGGAGCCTCTTCCCAAGGCCAGATTCCAGGAGCCTCCTCTTTCCGAGCCCTGCCCTGCACACCCCCAACCCCCCTCTAGCACTGGCCTGGCTTCCTGGAATTTGTCCTCCTAATTGAAACCAAACACCGGGGCTCCTCAGGGCTGTGCCCCAGAGGCCCCGGTGGGTTTCTCTTTCCCTCCCTCCTCCCTTCCTCAGCTGGGGGTGGGGTGCTCAGCCCTAGGCAGCCTCTCGGGGAGGCACTTCCCCTGCACAGGGTGTGGGGCAGGGGCCCTCCCCACTGCTAGCGTGGGAGTTAAACTCAGCCCTCACAGGCTGGAGACCCAGCGGGAGAAGGACGAGGAAGTGAGTAAAGGGAGGGAGTGAAGAGCAGTCAGCCAGGACAGTGCCCAGAAAGCCCTGCCTGAGCCCTGTCTTAGGTCAAAGGTCTGGGAATTGGAGGGAGCATTAGTGAAAGTCAGACCTGCCATGTGACCTTGGGGCTTGGGCAAGTCACTGCACCTCTCCAAGCTTCAAGTTCCTCATCTGTACAAAAATGGGGACATACAGAACTCATCTCACAGGATAAGGAGAAAATCAAACAAGATAACCTACACCAGTACCGTAGTACTCGGTGGGACCCAGCCCCGTCACTGTTCTGGGCAGTACGTCTGTTCAGCTGCTTTGGGGAAGGCAGGTTTGAGGATGTGTGGGGTTGTGGAAGGAGGTAGTTGGAAGGTCGCTCAGGGTCAATGAATGTTTGTGGAACGAAGAGATTCATTCAACTTTCAACAAACATTCACAGAGGTCCCCCCTTCACCAAGCCCTGGGACACCCAGCCCTGGGGCACCCAGCCCTGGGACACCGCTGTGAGGAAGCAAGGTACTGCCCTCAGCCCTCAGCCCCTCAGCCCTGCGGGGGTGGTCGTGGGGAGGATGGGCAGATGGTCACACCCATCAAAGGCGATGACAGCACAGACTGCTCCATGCTGTGACTAGGAAGCAGTGGGGCTGCAGGAGCCCCTAGGAAGACTCACACAGTCTGGGGCAGGGGATGGCTTCCAGAAAAAGTGCCTGGGCGAGAGCCAAGTGAGGTCTGAATGTACGCCTTACCTTCCTTTAGACATTTACTTCTGCCAGCACTTGACCAGGTGCTGTGCAAGGACACAGCCATGCCGGCAAGCCTAAACTCAGCACCATCAGATGAGGGGTGCTACCTAAACCTTGGCCTCTAGCTCTGTGTTTCCCCCCATTGGCACCCCCACCACATCATCATTCTAACCGCTGGTTTCCGTCTGTGCTCCTTGCTGCGCTGTCTCACAGACACATCATGCAAGTCACAAATGTGAGGCACATCTGTACTTTTAAATACTTTAGTAGCCATGTTGTAAAAAGTAAAAAGAAACAGATGGAATTACTTTTACTAATCTATTTTATTAAACCCAAGACATCAAAAATATGATAAGCATGGAATCAACATAAACATATTAATGAGCTGTTCTACACTATTATTATTTTTTGTACTAAGTCTTTGAAAGCCTGGTGTGTATTTTGCACTTACTGCACACCTCAATTTGAATAAGCCACATTTCATGGGCTCAGTTGGTTTGTGTGGTGAGTGGTTACCACTGTGAACACGGCAGCTCTAGAATGTGGGTTCCTCTCGGGCAGGGACCCTGGACTTTTCATCTCTTTCTTCAATGCGGAGAGGGGTTGTCCTAGGTGGAGGGCACAGCATGATCCAAGACACAGGCATGAAAAAACAAAAGTCTGTTCGGGGAACTGCAAGCCATTTGGTGTGGCTGCGGTGTGAGGTAAATCCGCCAGGAGGAGTGGGCAATGGGACCGCACTGAGTCTGTACTAGATGGAGAAAGGCCTTGAATACTGTGCTAAGGAATTTTGGTCACGTGGGCAACTCAGGTCATCGTTTATTTATAAGCAGAGGCATGTCATATTCAGGTTAAGGGTTTAAAAAGAGCCCTCTGGTAGGCAGCACTGGGGAGAACTTGGATAGGACTAATTAGGAGGCAGGGAGACCAGCCAGGATGCAGATGCTACCATACAGGTGAGTGTTGAGGAGGCAGTGGGGATGGGGAGGTGGGACTGACAGGAGACACAGTAAGAAGGTTGAATTTAAGGTCTTGGGGGCTGACTAACTGGAGGGGGCATGAGAAATAAAATAAGTCCTAAGTTTTTAACTTGTGGTGCCAGTTTTCTGAGCCAGGATATGGGAGGAAGGGGAGGAGGAGCAGGTCTGTCGAGGACAACATCAAGAGTTCAATCCTGGTACCTACTGGCTTTGAAATACTAGCAGGACAGCTTGGTAGACAGGAGCAGTGAGTGGTTAGGGTACACTGTGCTTGGTTTCACAAGTGGTAGTGAGTTCCTTGGCACATGAGGCATTCAAGCAGGGGCTGGACAGATGCTAGCCTGCGATACTGTAGAGGGCTTACGTGCATCCCAGGTGAGCTGGGCCTGGTGACCCTGTATTTGTCTGTGGAAGACACTATCTATTAGAGCTTGGGCATGTCTATAGTTTGGGGATCTTTGTGGTTTTTGTTTTTGGACCTTGGGCCACAACTGGAACTGGGGGCAGGATACAGTCATGTTGGCAGCTTAGGGGCAGAGGTTCCATCCCAACAGACCATGAGGGAAGATAGCCCTGAGGCCCTGTTGGATTCATATCTTAGAACCAGAGAGCGGAGAGCGAGACTTCAACCAGCTTCCCCTCCCCTCCTTGATTTGATTTTCGGGAAAACTGAGGGCCTTGCCCAAGGTCACACAGCAGGTCATGACACATCAGATCTGAGAGGTGGGTGGTTCATGCTGGATCCTGGTACTGCCTCCCAAATCCCAAATGTTCATAGCATCTACATCTCCTTGCCTTTCCTTGGCACAAGAGATGTTCTTTAACACATGTGGTAAGGGATCCTGGTCCCTTTTAATTAGAAGGATACAAAGAGAGAAGTCAGACAGCCGCCCCCACCCACGGTTGGGAGAGTAAATGCTCCCCAAATTACACAGCAGATGCCAGGACTCCGGCAACAAGACCCAGCTTGATAGCTTTGTGGTAACCTCAGCCAGCACAATTTTATTTTTATGTTTTAACTCCTTGGTGATATATAGACCTCTCAGGCAGGAGAAATGGCATCCAGAAATTCTCCCTTGAAAAAAAATTTTTTTGAACTTGCGCAACATGCGCCCAGTTTAATTAGACCTTTTGTCAGGATGCTTGCTCTGCCCTGGGCTGGGTGAGAAAACTATTTCTTTCCTGTGAGGTGGGCATAGTGCAAATTACCTGAGAAGGACGCAAAAAACATGGGGTGGTGTGCTAGTTGGGCCTCCGTCTTACTATTGGACCCCTGACTGGCCTCTGTTCCTCTTGGGGTCTCTGGGTCCCAAATGATAAGTCCCCGGACAGAGAACTTGATGGGCAATTATATGTGTGTCCTCTGGGGTCTCTGTTTTTCTACTTTTAAAATTTCGGTCTAAGATGCCTGTTCTATAGGAGTTTCTGCATTTCATCTCTACACCCTTCAAATCTCTATTCCCATACAGGCCTGCTATTCAGAACTGGAACCGGAATGTTTCGAAGTGAAGCTCACCTCTAACCCCTCCCACGCCCTCATCACCACGTGTGAAAGGTAGGAGGCCACCCGTATCCTTTTCTCTCTAGCCACACTGACTCTGCCTTACGACGCCTGTATGCCTGTATCATTGCACCTCTCTCTCGTCTCCCTCATTCAGATTAGTTTTTCATGGCTCAGCTCTGCTCTCTCACTTCCTGGATGAGAAAACTTGAGGGGCAAGCCCCTCCCCGTTGTCTGAGGACTAAAGCTCCAGCTCTTGCACCTTCAAGGCATGGCGCCCTAAGAACTAGCCCCTGGCCACTTTGCAACCATTCCTCTGTCCCTGGTATGTGTTCTACTCGCCATTTGTTCAATGTGCAAATATTTGTTGAGCCCTTACTATGTGCCAGCAATTGTGTTGGGCACCCAGGAAATAGTTGATGCACAAGTGCCCAGAAACCAAGTGTGTTTGGAGAGCTCAGGGGTTTGGGGGCTCTGAGGAGGGGCACGGAACTGAGAGAGGGACTGGGCTGTGGCCAGCTCCTTTCTCACTGGTTTCCTGTTTACTATTAACAGCTGCCCATCCCGCCTAGCACACAAACGCCCAAGCGAACCTTGGTATGTTTTCAGACCAGCAGCAGCTCAGTCAGGCTACCCGAAATTTGTCTTCAGCTGCCTTGAAAATCTGCTAAAGAACCCCCTTTAATCCCTCCCTTCTTACCCCATGTACTCCCCAACTTCTGCCTTCCTCCCCTCCTTTGAGGACATATGGCCCCTTGAAGTTTTTGTTTGCTTGCAGGGAGACCAAAAAAAAAAAAAAAAAAAAAAAAAAAAAAAAAAAAAAAAAAAGAAAGAAAGAAAGAAAAGAAAAGAAAAAACCAAACCCAAACCCAGCTTCAGTGTGGAGAGTTTTTCCTTTTTTCTTTTTTATTAAGCGTCAAGAGACAAAGCAATCTGCTTGCAGATACTACTACGTGCATAATTAATAAAATCTCATTATTTATTTATAAAAAGACACACGAGGAACTGGAGAATTAGGGCTATCCCCATTATATATGAAGAGAGAGAGAAAAAGAGTGAGAGCGAGGCAAATACTTTTTGAGCGTTAGAGCCTTTCAGAGAAGTGAATCTCTCAGTATGCAATGAATAAAAAGGCATCTACTTCCTCATCGAAGTGGTGTTCTGAGCTCAGGAGGCATCAGAAAGCAGAAACCCGATTCAGCTTGAAAAAGGAACGGGACCAGCTCGGTGCTCGCAGTGCCCAGGATGCCGGCTTTGGGTAGTTGGCAGGAGAGCAGGAAGCACTGTGGAGGGCCTGGCGGGGGTTGGGGGTGGGGGAAGAGGAGCCAGTCGGGGGCTTCTCTAAAGCAGGGGGACTTGGGCACAGGATCCCTGGTAGGTTGGGGAGAAGCAGACACGGTCACCCCATGGGCACCACATAAATAACCCAGAAGCCGCCTGAGGGGAACCCCTAGTTCCTTTGGTCCATTACGAAGCAGGTAACATTAACGGGAGGTTTTTTTTTTTTTTTTTTTCTAAATGCCAGCTCTGCCCTTGGACCTCTGCATGCCAGATGCCCGGCCAGGGCCGCCAATAGCAATAGCCCAACTTATTATGTAACAGTCCCTGCGGCCAGACAGGCAGGGGTCAGAGCCTCCCAGGCTTCTTGAGTTGGGGTGGACCTTCGCTCTCCCGGTTCTCTCTCTCCTCTCATTTTTTCTTGAGACATGCTTTAAAATAGAAAACAGGCTTGTGCAGGAACCAACCTCATAGAAAGGGGTAGTCTGGAGGGATTCTCCCCCCCACTCAAGTGCAAGCAAGTCAGGAGCAGAACGCTGGGCCTTCCCGGGGCGGTGGGCTCCGGGAGGAGGGCGGGGAGAAGGGCTGGGGAGGGGGTCGGCCTGGGCAGCAGCCCCCGCAGGGTTACCCAGGCGCGTGCAGGGAAACGTCTCAGCAATTCCAGCGCCCGAGCGGAGCGCGCGGGGGGGGGTGGGGGCGCGCGGCGCGGGGCACCTTGAAACCGCCGGCGGCCGCGCGCTGATTGGCCGAGCCGCCGCCTCGGCGTTCCAGCCAGGCGCCCCTCCCCCCGCGCCGTCCACCCCGGAAGGAATTTCCTCCTCTGGCGGCCGCTATTGTTGTCCGCCTTCGCTGTTTGGGTCGCATCGTGTAACCATAGTATCCAAACTGTGTCCGCGCGGGGCCCCAGCCTGGGACCCCTGTGCCCCCAGCCCCTCCAAGTCACCCCCCCACTTTTTTTTTTTTTTTGCAGCCTACTTATCATGACTTCATCGGACTCCGGGGAGCAGGAGAGGGGGATGGGGCGGGGGGGGGGAGCTGGCCCGCTCCTGGCCGCCCTTACTTCGAGATGTTTTCAATTATAATTTTTAAAAAAGTCTGCTTTGTGGGTTCGGGGCTTTTAAATTCTTCGTATTCCCCCCTCCCTATGCACACACCTCCATTAAACCTTTGGACCAAACTTGAATGGGGTTTTCCCTCGACTTCCCTTTTACTGTCTTAACTCCAGACCCTGACTTTGCTGCTCACAGCTGGGGGTGGAGGGACTTATAAGCAGAAGTCACTCCCCAAGCTCAGCCCCTCAAATCCCGGCTGTGTCTCGGTCCCTTGGGCCTAGTGTTGAGCTGGGGAAAGCGAGACTGGTGGGGTCGGGAACATCGGACCTTTGCAGCCTGCACCCTCTGCCCCGGGGCGCTTCCTAGCGGGGTTGGGGGATTCCCTAAGCGATGGATCTGGGGGAGGAGGTGCAGGATGGATGCCGCCAACCCCTTATCAAAGGGATAAGGGTGTGACGGGGGAAGCAGATGACAGGTTCTTGGGAAAACAAGTCCCCTCGCCCCTCAGATTCTCCCTCGGATCTCTGAGTGCCGAGACACCCTAGTCCGCGTGAGCAGCCTGAGGCCAATACCTGACCCCGACTCCTGCGGAAAAAAACAAAAATAAAAGCCCTGTCCTCGCGAAGTGTATTCTGCTGGGAGAGGTGGGGGAGCCAGCAGCAAGTCCGCACCGGGCGGGCTGCGAGCAGCGCGGGAGCCCCCGGGGCTGGGGTTGGCAGCGGGGGGCGGTGTGTGTGCCGGGGGTGTCAAACATTCCCAGAACTCAAGTATTCTCCCGGCGCCCGTTGGGGCGGGGGCAGGAGCGGCGGCGGCCCAAGTTCGGGGCAACACTGCCCCCTAGGGGCCACCGACGGAGGTTTGCAGCCGTGTCGGCGAGGGGCCTTGAGGTCGGAGCTGGTAGTACCTGGGCAAGGGTGGTAGTGATCTCCAGGTGATTGGTGACAGGCCTGAAGAGGACTTCCAAACGCCAGTTCTGGGTGGCGGGACGATGTGATGGTGAGGTTTGTATGTTTGCTTTAGAAGTTAAAACTTTAACAGACGGTGGGTGCATCCTACAGGCTTCCAATGATGGACTGGACCTTTAAGATCAGTCCCCCTTTCGTGCAGTTGGGGAATTTGAGGCCTGGAGTGGGGTGCGATCTGTGCAGGGACATGCGTTTGCGCTTAATCCTCTTGGGTCCTGTGGCTTTTTTGAATTTACAGAGTCTTCCCTCATCCCTGACCTCAGTGGCTCCTTATAGAGAGGTTTATCAGAGGCAGTATAGGGCATTTTACAAATGAGAAATCAGAGAGGTCTTGTCTTGCTCAGTCATACAGCAGAGTAAGAACTGAAGTCTCCTGTCTTTCTGTCCAGCCCTCTATACCGTGGGGACTTTGGAAGACATGAAGCATAGGCTCAGCTGCTGGCCAGCCCTCCACTTAGGGGGCAGCTGTGGTGCTCTGGACCCATCCCTGTCAGACCAGGGTGGAGGTTGGTGCTCCAGGTTGAGCGGTCCAACAGAAGGATGTGGGTCTGCTGAAACCTGGGTTCTAGGCTCCTAAACTGTTGCTGTCTCGGGCCTCAGTTTCCCCATCTCTAAAATGCGGGGTTGTGGGGCAAGAGGATCTGGAAGGTATCTTGCATCTCCAGTGTCTGGTGATGCTGTACTGCCCCTCCTCCTCTTTTGCCTGTCACACCTTCTCTTCACCAGCTCTCCCTTGATCCTACGTTGGGGGTTGGCTGGGCTGGCTTCCTCTGCCTGCCCTTCCTCCCTCCCACCAGGGCTTCTACAGCCACTCCTCCCCTCCCCTCCCCTCCTGGCAGGCGCAGAGTAGACTGCGGGAGGGAGCTGTGGGCAAGGAGCCAGCAGTGTCCAGTCAACCCCTTGGGAAAACGGGGTGTAGGGGGCACTGTCAGAGGCTGCAGCTTGGCGCATCAGGGGCAGGGTCCCTGGGGGTTATTCGTGTCCAGGGTAACTGGTGCCCAAGCTGGCTGCTAGCCTCATTCCTCTCTCCCTAGAGATGAGGGGAGCTGCACTGGGAGTCATTTTGACTCCTCCCTCTCCCTTACCGCCCACGAACAACCAGGGACCAAGTCTGGTCCTTTCTCTCCTTAAATATCTCTCCAGTCGTTCCCTTCTCTTCATCCCTGAGACACCACCCTAATCCGCCAGCCTGCTGGTCTCCAGAGGGCTCTAAATTGGCCCCTCCAAGCTGAGTTTTCTGAACCACAAAGCACATCCTCCCCTGCTTCAGTCCATGTCCTGCCATCCACGGCCCTGAGGATCAACCCCAGGCTGGTGAGACCCTCTGGGATCTGGGTCTTCCTAACTCACCAGTCTCATTTTGAGCCTCTCTGACACATCTTTTGTGTCCTAGTAATATTGCATGTGACTTCTGGAGCTTGCCATGCTCCCTGGGCTCGCACAGGCTGTCACTCTCAGGTCCTGCCAGGCTTTGGGGTTACTGAGGTGAACAAGGCCACCCTTCTCTGCAGAAAGCACATGGAAGCGTGGGCCTATAATGACTGCTGGCAGAATGGGGTCTTAAGAGAATGGGGGGAAATCAGGGAAGGCTCCCTGAAGGAGGTGATGCTTGAGTCCCAAGGGAGAAGTAGGAATTGTCTAGATACACAAAGGTAAATGGGGAAAACAGGCCAGGGAGAGGGACTGACATGAATAGGCAACGGCATGGGCAGGCACAAGTCGGGAGAGAGCGTGACCCTTAATGAAATAGTAGATGCTATAGCTGAAATGTAAGAGGAGAGGAGGTGGGGAGAGATGTAGCTGGAGAGGGAACCAGATCAAGGTGGTCCTTGGGTGCTGGCCTAAGGGGCTGTGATGTCCGTGTACAGTCCCTGGGGAGCCACGAGAGGGTTCTGAGCCCTAGGCTGGACTGCATGTTGGGAACACCCTCCATCTTGCACCCAGGCCCTGAGAATGCAGAAATGACTATTTACCCAGTCTACCTTCTTATTCTCTGCCTCATTCTAGAAAGGATCTAAGAAGAATGAGATATGGTTCTTGGCTTCAAGGAGCTTGCAGACTGAGGTAGATAAAGAATACACTGGGTCGAGGCAGAATGAAGAAGGCACAGTGAGAACTTTCTAAAATACACACCTGGTGGTCCTGTCAATCCCTGCTCTAAACCTCTTCATTGGCTCTTGGGTGCCCTCAGGGGCAAGCCCTCTCCTTTGTGTGGCATTCAAGGCTGCTGTGGTCTGCCCTGCTGGCCTCTCCATCTCATCTCAGCTGAGGGCTTCACACTCCCATCCTGCAGCCAATTGAGGTATTTGTAGTTCCCCAAATACACCGTATTCCCTCCAGCCATCAGGTCAGTACCCATCCTGATTGCTCTGCCTGGAACCCTATTCCCTAGCACCCAGGCCTCTCGCCCTTTCTTCGATGAACTGTTAGCTTTTTCAAGATGCTGCTCAGGCATTAATTATTCCCTCTGGGAAGCCCTCTTTGATCCCCAAAGCTGAACTGGGTTCCTCCTTTCAATCCCCATTGTCCCTTGTGCTTCCTTTTATCACAGCACCCATCCCAGTATAGTATAATAATCCATAGGAGCTAGCAGCCTCCATCTCTGATTTTCCCTGGGGTCTCCAGGTCATATATACCCGGAGCAGTGGAGTAGATGCTCATTTAAGTTCTTATGGCTGAAGACTGTGTACAAACTGCTCATGAAGAACAGTAGTAACAGACATTTCCTGTCTGCCTGCCAGGTGCCAGGCTCTGTGCTAGCCATGTGTCACATTACTGTTCCCTCTTACAGCAACCCTATAAGGTGGACATTACCCCATTTTGTAGATGGGGAAACTGTGACTCAGAGAGGGGAAATGACTATCAAAATGATGAAGGTATTTGTCAAAACTCAATGAATTTTTTGAAGTTAAGATCTGTACTTGTAAATTATACATCAATTTTTAAAAATAAAAAAAAAACAGACAAGAAAACTACCAGAGCATATATTTCTTATGTCTGAAAAGACCCTAAGAAATTTTTTTGTTTGTTTTTTTGTTTGGTTTTTTATTATCACAAAGAGAAAAAAGGGGAAGATACAGTTGGTGAGTGGCAGGGCCATGTGGTCTGTCTCTAAGCCCTTGTTGGTCCGACATCGTTCTAGTCCACCGAGCCATCGGGAAACCCCAGGAAGACTTCCCAGGACAAGGTGGTTCCTGCAGGATGCGGGGGTCCCACTGGCAGAGAAGGGCTGAGCAAAGGCATTCAAGGTGGGTGTGAAAGGCCACGGCGCATCAAGGCCGGAAGCTTGGCCTGATGTGATACCAGCATCAGAAGTATGTAGGGGAGTAATGGCGGATGAGGCTACCTGATGAGCTGGGTCTGACCGGAGAGGGCTTCGAACACCTGGGTAGAGCTGGACTTAGTGTGCAGGCAGTGGGAGCCATCGGCTAGAGAGTACTGACCTGAGCTTCCTTGGTAGAATCCATTCTTGGCGGAGGGGGGTAAGGCCTGTTGGTTGCTGGCTCATGTGAATTTGGATTTGGGTGGGCCAGAGCTGGCGGGAAGGAAGGGGGAGTCCTAGGGCATGGAGACACACAGAAGAAGGGCAGAGTCTAAAGAAGAAGCTGGGGTTTGAATGCCAGCATCTAGTGCATACCCCAAGACCACAGCACCGAGGGTACTGCAAGGCCGGGCTCATGGAGCTGAATCCAGAGTTCAGCAGAGCTGGGACTGGGGTGAAGGCAGGCAGGGCAGGGAGGAGGTGAACACCACGGCCAAGGCCTGGGACCAAAACCTGGCCCTTCTTCTCACTTCCACAGCAGTGTGACCTTGGACAACGTAACGAGCCTCTCTAAGCTTCAGTTTTCCCATCTGAAAAAAACAGTGCTGTAAATAGTACCCACCTCATAGAATATTCCAAAGATGAAATAAGGTGATACATACACAGCTCTGAATACTATGCCTAGCTTGCAGTTAATATGGAACATGTGTTGGGTTTTCCTTTTCTTCTCACCAGCCCCCAGTCTCAGTCCCCTCTCCCAGTCTCCTCTTTCTGCTGAACACCCACTCTAGTGAATTCCATATATGACCCTAAATATGCACGTATCTTTGTAAAATTTGCAAAGCTGTTTTGGGTGCTAGAGGTCTCATTCTGTATCTTTCATTTTTTACCCCCTACTCAACACGACTTGTTTGAAGATCTCTTTATTGCTCCCTATTACTCTACAGGTTCCCAAGGGCTCATCCACACCACGTTTTACTCATTCATTGCCCCGGTGATACATTGCCTCTTACAAATAATTCCTCGACAAAACACCCTTGTACACATCATGGACATGTCCCCCTGTGGACTGTATGAGGATTTCCCTGGCATGTCCGGGGATGCACCAGGGATGCAACTGCTACCTTATGGGACACACACCTGCTTAATTTGACTAATTATTGTTAGGTTGCTTTCTAGGGTGACTGAACCACTTTGCACCCACCAGCACTGTGTGAGAGCCCCTACCTCCCGCATGCCCACCAGCACTTGGTATTACCCACCCTTCTAATTTTTGCCAGTATGTTGAAAATAAGGTGCCAACATTTTAATTTGTGCTTCTCGGATTGTTAGTGAGTATAAACAGCTCTTCATGCACTTGTCAGCCATCTGGGCTTCTCCTTCTGGGAACAGGCTGATGTCCTTGGCACATTTTTCTGCTGGGTTTCCCGGTCGGTCTTCCTGTCCGGTGCTCCACAATCTGCACTGAGGACAGCCCACAGCAACTGCCTCAGAGCAGGTCTGTCCTTTGGGGATGGGGAAGTCAGGTCGGCTTGAAGGGCCTGAGGTCTGGCAAACTTCGATCCCTGGTGTCATTGACACTGAATTGCTGTCATTTCATAAGTCTTTCCTGAGTACTTACCCTGCATGGGCTTCGAAGGATCCAGACGACTCAGGCTTCTCTCGCTCCTAAGGAGCGGTGAGGGAGGCAGACCAGGCAGAACAGAGCTATCCCAGAGATTCAGTGAGATAGTCCACGTAAAGCCCTTCCGCATTAGAGCCCCTGTCCCACTTGATGGTCCTGGCATTGGGTAATGGAGGAAAGATCCATCACCGCATCAAGGAATGCACACCTACCTTCTAGGGAAGGCAGTTCTGAACTTGGAAGGCCCTTTGTTTGAGCCTCCAAAAGGATGCCTGGGGCCAGGTTTAGGGCAAGGGGTTCTGAGAACTGCTTAGCTTACCTAGTAAACATTTGGGTGGGGGGTGGAGTTGTGAGGAAGGGGTAAGAAAGGGAGGAGTGTCAAAGAGGGGAGAGGAGAGATAGGGTGAAGTATGTAGAGTGAAGAGGCCCAAGGATAAATCTCAGTTATGAGCAGGGATGTCTAATATTCAATTTCAAGTCACTAGAGCTACTCCTTGGTCTCCTTAAATCCTCAGCAAAGCCCACCACGTCTTCATCTGCCTCAGGTGAGTGTTTTGTGGAAAGGGAGGCAGGGGTTGAGTTTCTGTTGAAGTCTCATGGCTTATGACAAAAATCAGCACCCACAGGCAGGGGAGATAGTCCAAAAATGAACAAATACAGTTAAAGCAGGGATTTGGGATCAGGGATGATCATGGAACGGTAAGTCAGCCCTTGGGGAATTTGCAGAAATGTGAAATGTGGAGGACTTAACTTCCAAGGGTGGTGGAGGGCGTGAGGCGATCTTACTCAAATCTAAGTGGGTTTTGCAGCAGATTATATTTTCCAGAAATGATGCCAATAATATCTCCCACCTGATATGCTCCTCTTTTAGTGTGACTTGAACCTCCTCCTATCAAATGAAGAGATGGAGGTCCATGTGTCCTTTCTTTGAATCTAGGTGGACCTTGATGACTGCCTTGACTGACAGAATGTGGTGGAAGTGACATTATTTTTATGACTAAGGCTAGGTCACAAAGATGCCAAGCATGTCCTGTTTTGTTCTTTTGGAGAGCTCATGGTGGTGCAGCTGCCATGACTACCCTAAAACGGCCATGCTGTGAGGAAGCCCAGACTCTCTACATGGAGAGATCATTTAGAGAAGTTGGGAGACTAAGAGAAGGGAGGGTGCTCAGCTGTCTCCCTGCTGCTCAGCACCAATGCTGTTCCATCTTCAGCTGCAGTCTGACTACAGCACATGGGGGAGCCGGAGCCAGAAAAGCCCAGCTGTACCCTTTCCAAATTCCTTGCCCACAGAAATCATGAGATGGAAGAAAATGACTGCTGTTATTTTAAGCCAGGAAGGTTTGATATGATTGGTTGTGCAACAGTAGATAATCCAAATGGTTTCTACTTATTTTATTATTAATCTTTCCTGGTAGACTGTAGTTTTTGTTTTCAGCTCTATTCTCAGCTGTTAGCCTGGAATGTACTAAGCTCCACAGATATTTGTTGTCTAAATGAATGAAAGTTAACAGACCATATCAGCATGATGTTGGGAGAACCAAAGGGGTTGTGGGGGCCCAGAGGAGGCTCCTAACCCAGATTGGGAGAACTGGGAAGGCTTCCTGGAGGAAGTGATGTTGCTCTGAGTCCCTGGGAAAGGCTAGACACAGAGGAATATCTGTTCCTCATCTCTGGTGCTGCCTGTTTGTTCTGGGCCCAAAAGAGGCTTTCTGGCTTCATGTGCATACAATAGGCCCATCCCTGTGTCCGTTTTAGGGGTCCTCATCCCTCTCCCTGTTCCAGTTCTCTTTTCTCCCTCCCTCGCTGGGTCTCCAAGCTCACTCCTGCCTCCTCTGACTCTGGGTCTGGCTGGAGAAAATTAAGTCAATGGGGAGGGAGGAGTTGACAAATAGATGGTCTAGTAATTGAATTTTTTTTTTTTTCTCTAGCCCTCTCTCCACCCCCTAGAGAGCAGGAGGAATTAGCTCTCTAGACAGTGGTTTTCCCTGCTTAGAAGCTCTGGTGTTGCATCCCCTTCCCTGACTAGACTAGTGGGCATGGCAAGCAGGATCCTTCTTAGGAGCCTCTAGGCTAAATCCTGCACAGAGGAGGAAACCAGGCCCAGGGAGGGGAGGGCTTCTCTGCAGGACCTAGGTGGGTTAACATCTGAGGCAGGCCTAGAAGGGAAGGCACGTGGGGCCAGCCCTTGCACTGCCCCAGGAACACAGGAAACAGACACTGGGAAGGACTTGGTGTGTAGCAGGGACAGGCGTGGGAGGCTGCGGGAAACCTGGGGTGCCCGGTCTTTGGCAGACCCTTTCCCATAGGTTGGGGTTTCCTTGTCTGGGACAGGGTGGCATAGGTTGGTAGGGTGGCCAGCCTGCTGGGCACCCAGGAGGTGAGTTACCGTGCAGAACCTGGCCACCTGGCAGGTGTCTCTTCACATAGAGTACCATCTATGGGCAGAGGTGGACACTAGGGGTTGGTAGTGACCTTGGGCAGGGGGTTGGCAGGACTGGAAATAACCCAGCCACATACTCTAAATCTCACCATTCTGAAAAGTGGAGTGGCCTCAGGGATCTCACCAGGCCGTGGTGAGTTACAGAGGGCACCAGCTCTTAGAGGCCCTCCATGAATAGGGCCTGTTATGGCCTTACTGCAGAGATGAAGACACTGAGGCTCCAGGAGGCCCCCAGCCTGGTTCTGAGTTGCAGGCTAGCAAATGGCAGCACTGGGATTCCAACCCTAGGCAGCCTGAGCTCCCAAGCCCTCTGCACACGCAGGCTACTCGGCTCCACTGGGGGAGGTGGCCGCCGAGTTGGGTGCCAGTCAGCCCCGCGGGCGTTCTGCCCCCACCCCGCCCCGTCCCCTCAGACCCAGCGAGGGTGGGCGCCGCGGCCCCGCCTCGCTGGCGACTGCGGCTGGCTGCGGGGCTCCAGGAGCGCTTGATTTATTAAGCTAATGTTCTAGCACATTTTCCCCATCCCGTAATGAGCTGTTTCCACCAGGGGGTGTCTGCAGAGCGGCTGCGGGCTTCCGCCGCTCCAGGAGGGAGTCAGGGCTGGCGGGTGGGCTGTGGGGGCCCCCTCTCCCTCTCCCCCACCCCCGCGTCTGGCCGCCCAGGGAGGGGTGAGGTTGGATAGTCTGGGTTGAAAAATCACCCTCCGGTGGGGGGCGTGCTGAGGGAAGGCGGGAGGCTGGTGCCGCCTGGGAGCAGTCCCATGTTTCTCCCTGGGCCTGGCCCAGCTTCCCAGCAACACCAGGGGCCTGAGGGGGAACCCTGGCCCCAACATTCTGGCCTGGTTCCTCCCTGGCTGGCCCCTTCCTCAAACTGCTGAGGATTCTGAGCTTAGCTTTTCTACTGTCTGCTTGTTACTCTGCAGAGCTGGCATTTCTGTGGCTTGATGTGACAGTTTTGTCCTTTGCAGCCAGACAGATCTAAGTTCAAAACCCAGCCCAGCCACCTTCTAACCCTGTAATCTAAGGGGGGAATCCCTGATCTCTCTGGGCCTCAGTTTCCCTTTTTAAAATGGGGATAAGAAGCCGTATTTTGTGGTGGTAACGCATGAAGAGTGGTGACAGAGGGCGATAAACCCTGCGGTGACCACCTGGCCTGCTAACCAGGGCAGACCTTCTGGGGCACATACCTCCAACCTGGCACGTTGCGTGAGCAGCAGATGCCACAGTCCTGAGGTGGGCCCCCATGCTCAGGACGTGCCTGCTGCTGAGCCGGTACCACTGGCAGCTCAGAGCCTTTGCTTTCCTCACATGGGGCAGGCAGTGCTTGGCTTTTTGGCTTTAAAAAAACCCAATTCCTTTAAATTCCTCACCAAACTTGCAATCCCCCAGAGCCTGGACTCTGTGCCAGACTGGGGGACCTGCTCAGTAGTAAAACAGTTCCACTCAGCACTCATTCTTTGTTGTTGCTGTCTTTAATCTTTATTGCTGTTTTTTGTTTGTTTGTTTAGTATGTGCCTGGCATGCAGAAAGCACTCATCAAAGGGTAGCTATCACTGCTCTTCACATTGGAGAAGATGCTGTCCCACTGACCCTGTCCCCTGAGAGGGAAGATGGGGTGACTAGCGTGGATGTGTTGAGATTGATACCTTCTGGCATGCTGTGCAAGGCTCACTCCTCTTCTCCAAGAACTGTTACCCCCATTTACAGAGTAGGGCGGTTGAGAGACTGGCCCCAGCATCCAGCACACAAGTGGCAGAGCAAAGACTTGACACCTAGTCTGCTGGACTCCCAAACCAGTGCTCCTGCCTCTCCTCACTAGAGGTCACTGAGGGAGCAGACCAGCTGAAGACAGGACAAAGGTGAGTTCCTCTCAGCTTCTCTTTTGAGGCAGGTTAACCAGCCTTGGGCTCTGGGTGAATATGATGGGATTTTGTGGACCTTTTTTTAGGAAGGGCTAAGTTTGGAGGAAGAGAGCCTTAGAGGGGCCAGCCCCACTGGGTACCTGCACCTCTTGTCTTGGTTTTTGTTTCTTGCTGAATTCAGAACTTTCTTGATTTCCCCCAAGAGAGCCAAACCACCCCAAAGCATTAATGGGCAAAGGGGATGGACTGAAGGTTAAGGCAGAGATGAGGCCATTTCTGTTCATGCTTTATAGCAAAGAACCTTACAGAGTCCATGTTAGATGTTCTGTTCTCCTGTGGCCCCACTCTGCTGCCTGCCCAGTGGTCTGCCCTGTCCTGCCCTCTCACAGATGGCTCCCCGCCTTGCTGGCATCACTCACCTTCTCCAGCCTTGGTACATGCTGTTCCCTCCTTGACAGCTTCCCGCCACATGGCTGGTGCCTCGAGCGGTTAGTTCTTCCTCAGTCACTGCCGAATCCAGAGAAGCCCTCCAGTCCACCCCCTGTCACCTTCCTGGTTTCGGCTGTCTTTGTAATCGTCATCTGCAGGGACCTGGTTGAGTGCCTGTCCCCTTCTAGAATGGAAGCTCTGTGAGAGCAGGGACTTGGGCTGCCATGTGCCCTGGAGACCCCCCGGGAATGCAGTGGTGAGTAATCCACTTTAAGTTCCTTTCTTCTCAAGCTCACTTATGCCCCAGATCCTGGCTTAAATTTGCACACCTGAGTTTACCTCAGGACTCCAGGCCCTTTACAGCAATAGCGTCCACTTTCCCCACTGTTGCTAATACTTGGTGTTTGCCCTTAACACGCCCTACCATGTGCTTTCCACATATTAACTTACTTAACCCTCACAATACCCCCTTGAGGTAGACACCATTATTATCCGCATGCCCGTTTTACAGATGCAGCAATTGAAGCCAGAGATAACAGGTCCAGTCTTACATCACCAGCGAGTGGCAGGGCTGGGCTTCAAATGGAGGTGGTTGGTTCTCTGGAACCCCGACCGCAGACTGCTTCTAGAAGCAGCATGGTGCTCTCGTCTGCCACTCAGCAGGCAGCCTCCCCAACAACCCATGAAACACAGACAAGCCCTTGGAACCTGCACCTTCACATGCCTGCTGCTCCCCAAATGGCTTTTCAGAGTATTTCTTCCAAACACATCTGATGTTTGTTCCAAACTATACATGTTTGGATGAGCAAACTTTCCTCCATCTTTTACACATTTAACAGAAACCAGAGTAAGAAGAAAAGGACCATGTTTAAGGAGATGGGAGCCTCTCCTGGAACCCAGTGCAGCTGGGTCTGGGGGAGGGGCAGGCGCAGCCTACAGAGGCGCCCGGAATCTTTCTGTGTCTCTGAGCCCCTCTTCTTTCCCTTCCTTGTGCCCCTCCCTTTCATCTGTCCTCTCCGGGCTCCAGGTGCAGGACAACCACCGCATCGCCCCAGGGCACTTATACCCCACTCAGTTCCCGGGGGAGGAGAGAGAATCTAATTGGCTGAGCTTGGACCAAGTGGGCCCAGCCAGGCCCTGTCACCTGTGACGGGGAGAGGGTGTGAGGTACAAACACAGCTGGCTTGGCCTTGACCTGTGTGTGAAGGTGTCTTCAGAGGAGAGGGATGGCGGTGAGCTGTGCAGGCAGCACTAAAAGTACCTGCTGTGGTCATGAAAATCCTGGAACGCTAAACCAAAGGACTTAACCTAGAAGGGATGAGGGTTTTAAACCAAGGAGTAGCAGAATCTGATTCACAGCTGAAGGCTTGCTTTGGCTGCTGGAGGGTGGGGGTGGGCTGCAGGGAGACCGGTGAGGGGGCCATCACTCCTGGGTAAGGTGGGGCGGGCCTGGACGCGGGCACAGCACTCCTGAGGAGGAGGCAGTGGTGCACGCTGCCTCCTTCTCTGGGCCATTTTTACTTCTCCCCTCCTGGGCAGCTCTAAGACTCAGCCACTGACTCTGGGCCCTTATTCCACACCGGGCCCTGTGCTGGGTGCTGAGGCCCTGCTGTCAGGAGCTTGCTGCTGTGGGAGAGCCAGGTCATGGACTCATACCTTACTTAGACCCGGGAATTGATGTGTGAGGAAGGAGGCTCAGGTGAAGTGCTTTGGGAGATCCCAGGAGGCCAAAATTACTTGGGGTTGGGGCATGGGGGTGAGAGGGAAGATCTGGGCCATATTCTGCGGAGTTAGCATGAGGCAGGCCTGGAAGAACAGGTAGGAATTGAATGTGTGGAGTTATGGGTGAAGGGCTTTCCAGGGTGAAGGGCCAGCGCGGGCCCAGGCACGGGGCTGGGAGAGCATGAGGAGTGGCTGGCAGCTCCGTCAGTGGGGTGTGTGGAACTGAGTAATGGGAGATGGAACTAGAGGAAGGCAGGAACCTGCCTTCGTGGAGCATTTCAAACGCCAAGCTAAGGGGTTTAGACTTCATGCTGTGGCAGTGAAGAGCCGTTGACTGTGAGGAGATAGTGATGTGGTCAGTGTTTTCCTTTGAGACTCCGACAGCATGGGTTCTACAAATTCAACCCGGAAGGCAAACACTCAGGCCTTCAGAGTGCCAGGGTCTGGGGGACACGCCGGTCCCTTGAAATTCCTCACTGAAATGCCCATCCCCTTATCCCAGGGCCTTTGGGAGCGGTTGATGAGACCAGGAGAAGTATGTGCAGGCACAGGGTGGCTGTGGCAGCTGCCACATGGCTGAGGGCTTGCAGAAGCTGCTGATGGCTGGAAGGTAATTAACAATTGTAATCACTCCTGTCATGACATCATTAAACTCCGATTGCACCGGCTGGGTAGCTGATGGATGGGCCCGGGAGTCACGGCTCGTGGGGAAGGCAGGACCATTCGTCAGCAGGCAGCAGATCAGCAGTGGGGGCCCAGGTCTCTACACGTGGGGTGCTCGTGGGCCCTGAGGTGCTGGCTGCTGTCCTGGGCCAGGTCAGGGCAGGTGAGGCTGGGTCCAGACTCTGGACAGGTCTCATGTTTGACAGTAGTTTTGCACTGGAAGATCTTGAGTAATTAGCCAGTGGAGGTGCCCCAGGGCTCTGCGGTGGGAGCCACGAGGGGACAGAGGTTGTGGGGCTCCAGGCATCCCCCTCCTTGCTTCAAACCTCTTTTTTCTTTCTAAATGGGAACTTTATTATTGTTGATTATATATTTGATTATATATAACTGTTGAGAAAGAAAGCCATGTGGAGGAAGCATGTCTTCCATGATCCCGTTCCTTAGACATAATCATTGTTAAAAGTTTGGTTTATGTTCAGGTTTCCAAGGCCCCTGGAGCCACCATCCAGGTTCCTGCCAAGATTCCTCCCATTCCATGTGCTATCCCGGTGACGTCCCAAGAAACCTCTGTGGCTTAAAAATAGTTTTGATGCTATTCCTTCCAGATATGGTCAACCTTAAGGAATAGAAAATTCCTACCCCTACCCTATCAACCTGGAAATTGCTACCCCTCCCTGCCTCCCTGCCGGGGCTGGTTCCTAGGGTAACCTGCCGCTCTTTCATTTAGTAAGCTCGGGAACAAACTGTAAAGTCTTCCAGCTTCTGCTGATTCACTGTGTTGCCAAAAGCAGAAGCTGGACTAGAAGGCCCTTGTCTGCGTATTTACAGATGCTAGCTTGAGGCCTGGGTGGTGATGGGGGGCAGGTGGAGGGGAGAGGAGGAAGGGCTAAAGTGCTTGAAAAGGCAACAGGAATTGCGGTTGTGCATGGACAGCCAGGCAGAGGGGTGGAGGAAAACAAGGCCCAGGTGTGTGGGTGTGGGCTGCAGGAGTGTCTCCTCCTGTCTGCACTTCCCCTCATGGCCGAAGCTGAAGATGTGTTGGAATGAACACTCTTCTGGCCTCCCTCTCCACTCCTCTGGCTTGTTTCACAGGGGGAGGAAGGGGTGGGGGCAGTGACCCATTTGATTGGTAAGACTGTAGGGAGCCTGATGTCTGAGAGCTGGGTTGTCCTGGGGCAGAATCACTGCTTTAATACACTGTCTTTGGAGTTAGGGGACAGCCCATTATCTAATGCTGTACATCAAATTATCCCATAACTAAGTCACATAAAGCGATCCTGTATCCTGCTCACGGATTCTGGGGATCACATTCTGGGAACTTCCTGTTCCCTGAATTCTTGGTACACATTACTAAATACCAATCTCATCAAGTTAGGGTGGACTGTGGTAGTGGAGGTGGGGGGGAGGGGTGTGTCGGGGCGGGACCAGAACTGAGGGAGCAGGCATCATGGACTGCCTCGAAGTGGACAGGGCTCCAGTTAACTTCCTATGGTAGTCAGTCTCCAAGATGGCCCGATGACCCACACCTCCTGTGTGGTTCCCTCCAGCACTGAATCAGGGAGGCCCTGTATGGCTGACAGAATAAGATGACAATGACGATGTGGCTCCCAAGACTGAATCACAACAGGCATTGGAGCTTCTGTGTGGGGTTCCTGGCTCTCCTGCTCTGGGGAAGCCAGCTGCCGGTCGGCTGGGCTGTCAGCACACTCGAGCAGCCTGTGGAGAAGCCCACGTGGGGTGGAGCTGAGGCCCTCGGCCAACAGCCAGCAACCACTAGCCAGTCATGGGAGTGGGTCACCTTCCTTGGGCCTGGTCAAGCCTTCAGGTGACTGCGGCTGCATCGAAGACCCAAAGGAGCTTCCCGAAATCTTGGCCCACAGAACTTGTGACCATAAAAAATTATTGTGTTGTGTCACTAAGTTTTGGTGTGATTTGTTCCACAGCATCTGATAGCTGATACCTCTTATCTCCAGATACTCCAGAGGAAGGAAGATGGGAAGACAGTCCTTGAGAGGGAGAGGGTGGGGAGGCAGACAAAGGGAGACAGAAAGACAGAGCTCTCCCACCCCATCAGGAAGCTTGGGGAGGAACCAGTCTGGAGCCCTTAAACATGGCACCCCCTGGTGCGGGGTTAATGTAAGAGGGTTTTGTAAAGTTTTCCACAGTGAGCATAATTAGGCAAAAGTTACATTATCAGAAGGCATATGTAGACACGACGAGGGTTTTCGACAGGAAACTCATTTTTGAGGTGTGGAATGTGTCTGAATTTTTAGATGCACAAGGAGGGAGTGAACTCTATTTCCATGACCCCCCTCCTGCCCTCCCTCACCAAGGAATCTAGTTTCCACCTCCTCTCAGCACAGAACCTGGCAGAGAAGAGAATGCCTTTGACTGAGAAGATGCCAGGGGCTGGGGAATTCACAAGACTTAAAAGAGGCTGGGGGACATCTGGGACTTGGTAGGGAGGGCAGGGTGCAGGGAGGGGAGAGGCCTGGATTTTAGGAGGGGGAGAGGGGTGAAAGCCAGACAGAAAAGAAAAGCATTTGAAAAAGCATTGTCAATCTGGCTGAACCCCTGACTCAGGCTCCCTGTACCCTAATTTTACAGAAGAATGGGGGGCATATTTAGTTGTATTTTTCCATAAGCAGATCCTGAGACAAGGGTTCAAGTGCAAGGCTGTTTGAGAGATGAACCCAGGAAGCAGGGAGAGGATCAGGGGAGTGAGACAGGACAGGGAAGGCAGCCAGGAAAGGCGGATTATCAGAACAGTCACTACTATGGGCAGCTGGGTGGAGTAGGCCCCACCTTGTCATGGCACCACGGGGCCAGGAAGCTGCGTTTATCCTCCAGCTTCCACTAGTCGTTGGCTGGGGCTGCTCCTGGGCCCTCCTGGCCTGTCCCCACCACACCTGGGCAGAGAGAAGCCTGGGGAGAGTTGCGTTGCAGGATGTGGGCTTGTCCTGGAGCAAGCACAGAGGGTGTGGGTGGGGCCCATGCCTATGTGGATGGGGCAGCCTGGCTCTCACCAAGTCCCCAGCCTTGGAGGCCCTTCCCAGGAAGTCAGGAGGCCCTGCTGGTCCAGACTTCTGATGGGCGGACAGCAGAACTGAGGAAGGCGGTTCATTCTAGATCGGATGCCCGGAGAGTGCTGCTGAGTGCTTGATGTGGGGGGAAGGCTCAAGGAGGAAGTGAAGAGGAATTGGTTCAAATCCTGGTCCAATCCCTTATCCACTGTAGCATCTGTATTAGGCTTATCTCCTTTCTCAGCCTCAGTTACCTTAGCTCCACAACAGGGCTGATCCTCCCTATCCTTCTGACCTTGAACGTTTAGAAGAACATTGTAGTGGGTATTGGTAGGTTGCCTCCTAGTCCTCTGTCCATTCCCCCTTCTTCTGACAAAATTTGGGGCTCCACCTGCCCCTACTCTGAATTTTGGCTGGAGCTCTATGCCTGGATCCAGCCAATCTGAGCATAGCATCCCCCTGGCTGTGGGGACTGGTTCAGAGGTGACACGTTCCTGAGCACATCCAATCACAGTGAATCCCAGGGCTTCTGTAGGAGCTCTTGGAAAAGCTCCTCTTTCCTGGTGGACTTGAATCGGAGAAGAGACGCTCATCACCAAATGCAGCCTTAGAATGAAGCCAACACATAGGAGATGGTAAGAACAAGAGACAGAGAGAGGCTGGTCCTAATGACATTGCTTGAACCCCTGAATCAAGCTTTTCCTGAAGCTGCCACGTACTCCTTGTATGTGAGGCAATATATTCTTTGCTGAAACTTTGTGTTGGATCTTCTGTTACTCGCCACAGAAAGATTTTTAACTGATAGAAGTACTGAGTGTTCTGTTGATGCCGGCTGGGGGTTGAGCTGCAAGTATTTGTTTGGCTGGTTTTGGCTTAAAAGAGTGTTTGAGACCATCCAGTCCTAGACCAGAGGAATTCTCTGGAGTGTTGGTTGAATAGATGAACAAATAAATCCCCTAACTGTGGTCCCCTGTGTCACTTTGGTGAGTGGACATAAGGAGCAGTAAAGGAGAGGGAAGAGGGGGTTGGAGAATTTTCTTTTTTTCCCCTAAAACTGGAGAAACTTTCATTCCCATTTTGTTGGGTAGGTCACCCCCTGCAGTCGTTACGGGGATGAGGAAAGCTATGAAAGGCCAGGGCAGGACCCCAGGGAGAAGGCCTGAAGGAGGAGGCTAGAGTCCTTTTCAGGGAGCTCAAGGGGTTCATCTTAGGCTTCGGAGCCCAGCCCCTTGAAGGCAGGAAGAAGGTGGGGAGAGCTTGGGCCCTCAATCCAGACAGCTAAGTCAAGTGCTTGCTCTTCTGGTGACAGCCTACGTCCCTCTGTCCGCCTCACCTGGCTGTGAGGTCAGATCTTTGCCCTGTGTCCTGGGTGCCAGGTCTGGCACAGAGGTGGCATCAGAGTGGACTGATGGGATGAGCTGAGGCTGACCAGGAGGTTCCTTTCCTGGTGAGAATGATATTGTGAAAGAGCCCCAAGTGTGTGTCTTCCTCTCCTCCCAGCAAACCTCTTTCCCATCAGTGTTCAATTTTTCTTCTCGTCTTCTCACAAAGGTTCTTCTCACTCTCCAAGCAGTTAGTACCCTCCAGAAGGGGTTATCTTCCCAAAATCCCATCAACTGCAAGCAGATAAAACTCCCCCTCTCCCTTCACCTGCCCTCCTCAGCAGGTGGTCACAGAGGTGTGGGGATTAGCTCCACCTCTGCCACTTATCAGCTGTGTGGCCTTGGGTGAGTGTCTTGGCTTCTCTGAGCCTCAGTTGCCTCAACTGTGACATGGAGAGAACTCATTCTTTGCGGGGTTATATGAAGATTAAATGAAATGACGTATGTGGAAGGGCTGAGCACAGTGCTTGGCACAAAGTCGGGTGCAATAAAAGAGGATTCCCTTCCTCCAGCCTCCACTTGAAGGTAGGACTTGATGAAGAAATTGTGCATTGATTCCACATGACCCAATGTGTCCATGTGTGTGCATGTGGTGTGCACTGTGCTTATGGGTATGTGCATACTGGTCTGTGAGCACGTGAGTGTGTGTATGAACAGAAATGTGTGTGCTTGTCTGCACATATGGTGCTCATGTGTGTGTTTTTTTTCCAGCACTCCTCTTAGCGGAAAGCTGTAATGATGCTTTATGGCAGCAGCAGCAGTGGCTCCATTTCCCCAGCCATGAAGCCACCTCCCTCCACTCATCTAGGGGTGGGGAGGAGCTGCAAACACTGTGCCCTCCCTCCTCCGTCCCTGCATGCTGCGTGAGCACCCAATGCCCTCCTCCTCACCATATGCCTGTCTTTTACAGTTCTTTGGTGCATGGTGCTCATCGAGTGGCTAATTAGTTAAATGAATTAATTGACATCCATACATGTAATTAGCAAATGGTTATAAGCAGCTATTCTCCTTGGGATGTCTAAAATTTCTAGGGGTCAGATGCTGGGAGGGAGGTTGTGATACTTTAAAGAGTAAATAAAAGCGGCCAGTTTGAGTGCTGAGGATGAGATGCTCCTGGGGCGGGGGCTCTCCAGGCTCAGTGGCCTGGCTGCGGGTGGGGAGAGGGGCCGGGAAGGAGGGACGAGGTGTCCATGAGCCTGGTGGGGGGAAACCGACTCCTAAGGCCATGGGAGTCAGGAGGCCTGGGTTCTGACCCCATTCATGTGACTTTCTTTGTGATCTTGGGTACGTTTCTTCCTCTCTCAGGCCACAGTCTCCACTTCTAAGAGAAATGGATGGGACCAGCTGTCTCCTAGGACTCTCCAAGTTCTGACATTCTTCCTTGCCTTAAGCCAAGCTTTGTCACAGTGAACAGGGCTGTGCAAGGATGGAGATCTAGAACATGATGCCACCATGCTCTCTTGCACCTGTAGGTTTCGGTACACGCTGTTCCCTCTGCTCCACTTTCTCTGCCTTTAAGGTCGTCCAGAGCAGCACAGTCCAACAGAACTTTCTGAAGTGACGGAAATGTTCTATATCTGTGCTGTCCCAGACAGTAGCCACTAACCACGTGTAGATTCGGAGCACTGGAAATGTGACTCGTGCAACTGAGGAACTGGATTTTACATTTATTTTGCTTTTAACTTATTTACATTTGAATAGCCACATGTGACTAGTAGCTATTGTATTGGACACCACAGCTCTAGAGTCTTTAAAATCCAGTTCATTTATTCATTTATTCATTCATTCATTCATCCAATAATAATAATAATAATAATTTTTTTCAAAAAAATTATTGAGTGCCTGCTGTGGCTAGGCTTGGAGGAGACTGCTGAGAATGACCTCTGCCCTAACGAAGCATTTATAATGGGAGAGGATAGGAGGGAGAGAGGAGAGAAAAATGGATAAAATAATTGGAAATTATAGTAAGAGTTATGAAGGGAATCAACTAGGGGCTGAGACAGAAAATTGAAAGCCCAGCGAAGACCTTCTCTAGATGGGGTGGGCAGAAAAGGTGTTTCTGAGGAGGTGTCATTTAAGCTGGGGCCCAGGGGATGAGCAGGAGAGGAGCCCTCCAGGGAGAGTGAGGGAGGGGGGCCCCAGGTGCTGAGGTCGGGAGGTAGGAAGAGCTGGTGAGTCTGCAGGAAATCCAGTGGGGTTGAGGGTGATTAATCTCAGGGTGAGGCCAGGAAATGAGGGGTTGGGGCCTGATGGAGAGGCCGTGGGAAGGACTATGGATTTTGTGGTGAGAGTAGTGGAGATCACTGAGGGGGCCCAGGCAGGGCCATGGCACCATGAATGCGCACCTTCAGAGCTGAAATGGCTGCTCCAAATGGGGCAGTGGAGGAAGCCCTAAGGGAAGCCAGGAGATGGTCATCTAGTGGAGGGGGCCTGGCCACGGTGGTGCAAGGAGAGCTCATGGTCACCTCCAGCAGGAGGCTTTCCCTGGCTCCACCAGGCTGGACAAGGCACCTCTTTGTGGTTCTGCCACCCCCAGGCCTACCTCTGCCATGGCCCTTTCACCCCTTGTCATCACCTGTTATGGTTGGACCCACTAGATGTGGACCCACCACAGGGGCCACATCTGATTCTGTGTCCCCACCCAACAAAGGGCCTGGTGCAGAGTGGGTGCTCAGGCAGGACAGCCCCTTCCCAGCTGAGCCTGGGTGTCCTCCATCTCCTGGGAAGGGGCTGCCTGGGAAGCTGGCAGCGGTGGTGGGAGAGGTGGAGAGTCGCCCGAGCCCCTGCGTTCTCTGCTACCTCTGCCACCTCATGCTGCACTTTGTGGTTTACAGAGCCTCTTTCCCATCCATGGACTCAGTTGTCTCTCCAGTCAGCCCTGAGAGGTAGGTGGAGTAGTAATCCTCTACATGTTTTACAGATGAACAAATAGGAGCCTAGAGAGACCAAGTGCCTTGGCCTGGAGCAGAAGTCCTCAACCTCTTTGGAGGTTACAGATTACAGAGGTTCAGTGGATAGCTTTGGGGCCATACAGCCTAGGTTTGAATGCTGGCTGTTAATTTCTTAGCTGTGTGACTTCAGGCAAAGTACTTAACCTCTCTGAAAATTAGTGTCCTCATCCATAAAATGGGAGAATAACTGCATCTATTTCCCAGGGTGGTTGAGGGACTTGTAAAGTGCCCAGGGGAGTGCCTGGCACATGAGAAACATTTAGTACTGTTGGCAGTAGTTACTGGGGAGTCCGATGAAAGTTATCTACTTCCACAAAATGCATATACAGTTTCATAAGGTTCACAGAGCTCCTGGAGCCCAGCCTTAGTGACCATGGACCCCAGGATAAGAAAATGTAATAAGAAAGACCCTAGCAGCAAAAGATGTATCCAAGGGATAACGTGTCTAAGAAACAAAAGATGTGTAAGACTAGCATGAAAAAGATTTTAATACTTAACCGAGGAACACTGAAGACTTAAATGCAAAACCTAACATTCATAAGGGTATCAATTGTCCCTAAATCATGTTAATATATAAATATATTTGATGCAACTCCAATCTAATATTCCAACAGGGATATCTATGGAATTTGACATATTGATTCTGATATATATGTATAAGAATAAAAATCGCCCAAATAGCCTCTACCCTTTCTGACGAAGAATAAGACGTGTGGACTTGCCCTTGGTGGTAGACCAGATATCAGTATTTATTATAAAGCCCTAATAGTTAAAACAGTGTGGGCTGGCTTCTTTTCTGAGAGAACACCGAATGGCGGGTAATGCCAGTGCTGCAGGAGGGCCCAGAGGCCCTGGAGGCCCCGGGGGGTCCTGGGACGGGAGGCCATGGTGGCTTCCGGGAGGCTTCGGCAGCGGCATCTGGAGTCGAGGCTGTGGCTGTGCCCGTGGAGCTCACAGACGCAAGGCAGAGGACAAAGAGTGGCTCCCTGTCACCAAGCTGGGCCGCTTGGTGAAGGACATGAAGATCAAGCCTCTGGAGGAGATCTATCTCTTCTCCCTGCCCTTCAAGGAATCTGAGATCATTGACTTTTTCTTGTGGCCATCCCTGAAGGACTAGGCTTTGAAGATTATGCCTGTGCAAAAGCAGACCCGCGCTGGCCAGCGGACCCGGTTCAAGGCATTTGTCGCCATTGGTGATTCCAATGGACATGTTGGTTGGGTGTTAAGTGCTCCAAGGGGGTGGCCACAGCCATCCGGGGGGCCATCATCCTGGCCAAGCTCTCCATCGTCCCTGTGTGGTGAGGCTGTTGGGAGAACAATATCGGCAAGCCCCACACCAGTTCCTTGCAAGGTGACTGGCCGCTGTGGTTCTGTGCTGGCACGCCTCATCCCTGCCCGCAGGGGCACTGGCATTGTTTCAGCCCTAGGTGCCCAAGAAGCTGCTGATGATGGCTGGTATTGATGACTGCTACACTTCTGCCAGGGGCTGCACCGCCACCCTGGGCAACTTTGCCAAGGCCACCTTTGATGCCATCTCCAAGACCTACAGCTATCTCACCCCCGATATTTGGAAAGAGACTGTGTTCACCAAGTCTCCCTATCAGGAATTCACTGACCATCTCGTGAAGACCCACACCAGAGTTTCTGTGCAGAGGATCCAGGCTCCAGCTGTGGCCACCACTTAGTTTTATATGCAAAAAATAAAGTGAACAAAGCCTGTTAAACAAACAAACAAACAAACAAACAAACAACAACCAAAAAAACAGTGTGGGCTGGCTCAGGAATGGACAAATTGACCAGTGAAATAGAACTGAGATCCTGCACAGAACCCTGTATTTAATTTGAATGACAGAAGCAAAAGGCAGTATACCAGGGTGGTTCAAACTATGGAAGTCTCCAGAGCCAGACTGCCTGGCTTTGAATCTGGCTTTGACACTAGCTTCTTTATCTTGGGCAAGTTGCTGAATCTCTCTGGCCTCAGTTTCCCCAGGGGGAAAAGAGGGGCTATTCAATAAATGGAAGTGGACAACTTAGTTGTAGATATGGAAAAATGAATTTGAATTCATACCCAACTTCTTACCAGAAAAAGTCTACTTCAAATGGGTTAAAGTGCTTAAATGTCCAAAGCAACACTTTGAGACTTTAAGAAGAGAACGTAAATGAACATTGTTCTCACTTTGAGATAGTTATTTAAAAAGACCTCAAAAGCACTAGCTGTAAAACACTGATGTATTTGACTATATTAAAACCCAGAACTCCCTTTTCTCAAAAGAAATCTTAAAGAAAGTAAAATACTACAAACACAAGAAAGTATTTTCAATGCATAGAGTTGCTAAAAGATAAGTATCAAGAACATGCAAAATTGATAAGAAAGGAAAACATGCCCAGTGCAAAAATGGGAAAAAAAATACACGACCAGGTATTTCTTAGAGGAGGAAACATGTATGGCCAATAAACATCTGAAGAGATGCTCAACTTAACAGTAATCGTGGAAACAAAAGTCAAGACAACAATGAAATGTCATTTTGCAACCTTTGGCCAAAATCAGAAGCCTGAAAACTAGAGTGCATGTGGCTCATAGGACTGCTTACACATTGTACAAATTGATACAACCACTTTGAAAAATAAGTTATTATTATTTTGTAATATTAGACATTTTCATACTGTATACCTCAAAATTATACTAGGTATAGACCCACTCCTAGGTATATACTTGTATCAGGAGTCATGAACAGGGGCAAAACCATGCAAAATAACAAACCTCCTCCTCTGAGCAAGGAAATGATAAATACAAAATTCAGGATAGTGATTCCCTGAGGTGGGGAGGGACATGGGATGGGGAGGATGGTATAGGTACAGGAAAGTTATCACTAGTGCTCTAAAATTTGGGTAGTGGTTTCACAGGTCTTCATTATATTATTAAAAATAAATTGATAAGAATTAGAAGACAAGCTGCAGACTGGGAGCAAATATTTGCAAAGACACATCTGATAAAGGTCTTATCCAAAATTACAAAGAACTCTTAAAATTCAACAACAAAAAAAAACAACCTGATTAAAAAATGGGACAAAGACCATAACACCTCATCAAAGAAGATATACAGGTGGCAAATAAGCATACGAAAAGATGCTCCACATCATACGTCATCAGGGAAGTGCAAATTAAAACAACAAGATACCACAGCACACCTATTAGGATGGCCAAAATCCAAAACACTAACAAAACCAAATATTGGTGAGGATGTGGAGAAACAGGAACTCTCATCCATTGCTGGTGGGAATGCAAATGGTACAGCCACTGTGGAAGACAGTTTGGTTTCTTACAAAACTAAACGTACTCTTACTGTATGATGCAGCAGTCATGCTCCTTGGTATTTACTTAAAGGAGTTGAAAACTTATGTTCATACAAAAACCTGCACATGGATGTTTAAGCAGCTTTATTCATAATTGCCAAAACTTGGAAGCAACCAAGATGCCCTTCAGTAGGTGAATGCATAAATAAACTGGTACATTCAGGCAATGGGATGTTATTTAGCACTAAAAAGAAATGAGCTATCAAGCCATGGAAAGACATGGAGGAGACTTTAAATGCATAGCACTAAGTGAAAGAAGCCAATCTGAAAAAGCTACATACTGTATGATTCCAACAATGTGACATTTTAGAAAAGGCAAAACTATGGAGAAAATCGAAAAACAGTGGTTTCTGGCATCTGGTGGGTAGGGAGATGACTAGGCAGAGCACAGGGGATTTTTAGGGCAGTGAAAAATACTCTGTATGATATTATAATGATGGATATATGTCATTATTCTTTTGTATAGAATGTACAATACCAAGAGTGACCCCTAATGTAAACTATGGAATTTAGTTAGCAATAATGTATCAGTATTATCTCATTAACTTGCCCTGCTAATGCAAGTTGTTAATAAAGGGGAAAAAATTGAGGGAGGTACAGTCGGAGGCAGCACATGGAAATTTTTGCTCCATTTTTTGTAAACCTGATACTGCTCAAAAACTAGTCTATTAATTGAAAAATAAATGGATGAACAAGTGAAGAATAAATGAATAATAAATAAGTATAAAAGATAGCCCTGGTGTCTTCAGCCAAGTATTACCATTAATCCAGTTGTGCGCATCTGAGAGTTAATAAAAACAAACAGGTTAATCAACGACAAACAGGTTCCTGGACTAGAACCCAGACAAATCCAACGTGATGAAATGAAAGTAAAGTCCTACGGCTTGTGCCCAGCTATCAACTGCATAAACAGAATGCAGAGATTAACAGGGATTCAGATAAGGATAGTTCTAGGACTTTCTGTTGGCTGCAAGCTCAAAGGGAAACAACAGTGGCATGCCATTTTTTAAAGACAACAAAAACATACCTTAGGCTGTTTTAATAGTATTATTACTAACTCTGGGTTTGAGATGGTGGACTGCCCATTTTTATCCATTTAAAAAATGCTCTCATTAACAAGAGTCTATAAAAATGACAGTAAAGGAAATAAAAAGGTGCAAACCCACAACAGTGAAGAAGCTAGAATATATGAATATTTTCATAATCAGCAAATATGAAATTTTAGCAATAACCAATATAAAAGGCAATGGACAATATTAGTCTTCCTCAGTATCCTTGGGGGATTGGTTCCTGGATCCCCGCAGATACCAAAATCTGCAGATGCTCAAGTCTCTTATGTTAAATGGCATAGTGTTTGCATATAACCTAGGCACATCCTCCTGTATACCGTAAATCATCTCTAGGTTACTTAGAATACCTAAAACAATATAAATGCTATGTAAATAGTCGGCAGCACGCAGCAACTTCAGGTTTCGCTTTTTGGAAACTTCTGGAATTTCTTCTTTTCCTAATATTTTTAATCTGTGGTTGATTGAATCTGCGGAGGCAGAATTTGCAGACATGGAGCCACTGACTGTATTGAGACATGTAAAGAACTCTTTTAATAAAAAAAATTTTTAATTGTGGTAAAATGTATAACAAAATTTACCAACGTCACCATTTTAAATGTACAGTTTGGTAGTGTTAATATTCACATTGTTGTGCAACGAATCTCCAGAACTGTTTCTTCTTATAAAACAGAAACACTATACCCATTACAACAGCTCCTGATTTCCCCTCTCCCAGCCCTTGGCAATCACTACTCTACTTTCTGTTCCTATGGATTTGACTACTCTAGACGCCTCATATAGTGGAATCATACAGTGTTCGTCTTTTTGTGACTGATTTATTTCACTTAGCATAATGTCTTCAAAGTTCAGCCATGGTGTAGCATGTATCCCAATTACTTCCCTTTTTAAGGCCGATTAATATTCCATTTTATGTATATAGCACATTTTGTTTGTCTATTCATCAGTTGATGGACATTTGGGTTGCTTCCACATTTTGTCAGTTGTAAATAATCCTGCTGTGAACATGGGTGTACAAATATCTCTTGGAGAGCCTGTTTTCATTTCTTTTGGATATACAAAGAGCTCTTATAATTCAATAATAAGGCAAACAATCCAAAAAAAAAAAAAGAAAAAAGACAAACAATCCAGTTTTTTAAAAACAAGGAAAGATTTGAATAGACATTTTACCAAAGAAGATACACAGATCATGGCAAATAAGGATACAAAAAGATGCTTAATGACAACAATGAACAGGAAAATATAAATCGAGCCCACAATGATATACCACTATGAATCCACTGAAATGACTGAGATTAAGCTGACTGACCAAATCAATGCTGGTGAAGATGTGGAGGAACTGGAATTCTCATGCCCTACTCATGGGAATGGGAAATGATACTACCATTTTGGAAACATTCTGACAGTTTTAAAAATGCTAAACCTACATCTATCATGTAACCTGGCCATTCTGCTCCTAGTATTTACCTAAGAGAAATGAAGGTATATTTGAACACGCGTATATTTGAACATGAATATTCATACCAGCTTTTTGAAATTCCTTTTTGTGTTTTCTTTATTTTATTGTTATTTATTTATTGTAAACTTATTTTTGTTGTTGCTGTTGTTAACTTTTTTTTTTTTTGGTCAAGGGAGGTAATTAGGTTTGTTTATTTATTTTTAGAGGAGATACTGGGGATTGAACCCAGGACCCCGTGGATGCCAAGCATACGCTCTACCACTTGAACTACATCTTACCCTCCTTGTTTCTACCAGCTTTATTTGTATAACAGCCAGGACCTAGAGACACCTCAAGATCCATCGATAAGTAAATGAATAATCAAATTGTGGTACATCCATAAGATGACATTCTACTCCGCAATAAAAAGGAACAAATTACTGATGCGTGCAACGGTATATATGAACTGGAAAATATTTATGCTGAATGAATGAAGCCAGACAAGAAAAAGTACATACTGTATGATTCCATTCATGCGAACTAATCTAGAATGACAGAGGTGGATTACTGTGTGCCAGGGGATGTGGGGGAAGGGGCAGCGGCAGCGTGAGACAGAGGGAGAGATTATAAAGGGCCAGCAGGAAACTTGGGGAATGATGACTAGGTTCATTACCTTGATTGTGGTGATGTTTTCATGAATGTGTATATGTATTATATGCATGACCAAACTCATCATGTTGTATACTTTAAATATGTGCACTTTATTGTACATAATGATATCTCAATAAAGCTACAAAAGCAAACAAAAAGAAATTTGTTAAATAAATTTGAGTAGATCCATAAGGAGAGAAATGCTATGCAGTAGTAAAAATTATGGGAAAAGTAATTGTTAAGAGGGGTGAAAAGCAGATTACAACACACTATATCCAATATGGTCTTTTTTTTTTTTTTTAAGATAACCTGAATGTCTCCAGGATTCACTGATTACAAATAGTGTCACATTAAAATTAAGCCATGGTTTATGCCAGCCCAGAGCCATCCTGCCTGTGTGGGAATTCCTCTTCCCTGCGAAGTCTACCTGTCCCACATATTTCTGGGTGTTCCCAAATGTGTCTCACTGCACTCGGAAAGCAGTGTCAGATATCATTTTCTGTTGCTGACACCTGGGGCCTCTGCTGAGCTGAGGCTCCTGAGTTACTGCTGCTAGCTGAGCCAGAGACAGTCCCGTGTTATTGCCCTGGCTGCTGCCAAAGCCCCGTGCGTGAGAGGCCCAGCATTCCCGCCCTGATTCTCACACTTGGGGTGCTCTGAGAGCAGAGTGCCGAGGGAGGCCCCCCATCTTGTTACCCAGCCAGAGGTCTCCACAGGAGGGCTGCTTGGGCTCCACGTGTGGTGAACTCGCATGGTAACTGTCTGTTCAGAGGGTCTGGGGCAGGGTGAGTTCAACTAGCAGCCTCTGGGAGGTGTCTGGAATGACTGACCCATCCCACACGCTGGTCTTCGTGTGGAACGTACTCTTACTGCCAAATTCCTCTTCCCGTGATAGTTGTTTTTCAGGGACCACCAGCATGCTCTGTCAGGCCCCTTCCAAGTCTGCCAGATGAGCCTGTATTCCAAACATGAACACTGATGGAGATTCTTTTAGGCGGCTCCTTCATGTCTCTGATCATATCATATGTCATATATTACATATCACGCTGTGTCATATGACAGAACATGTATGCTTACACGTGGTTGGGGGGACAGTGCCTCTCTCTCAGGTCAGCATGTTTACATCTTTCAGCTCTAGTCTGGCTGGAAGCACATGCCAAAAATATGAACAGTGCTTCTCTCTGGGTGAAGAGACACTTGGTGTTTATTTTCTTTGTTCTCTTCTGAATGACAATTCATTTTAATTTTTTCTATCAGTACCGTTTTGTCCATTTAAAATTTTTTGTCCATTTTTTGGTTTATTTTAATTTTTAAATTTAATTTTATTTTAAAGCAATCATTTAAATTTAATCATTTAATTTTCAATTTAATTTAGTTTTTTGTTCATTTTAATTTTGGGGGGTCCATTTTAATTGTTTTTCTATCAGGTACCAGTAAGCGTAAGGACCGCCTGTCCTGCTTAGAACCTCGTCCCAAAACCCATCTCCTTGTTTAGCACATAGTAGGCGCTCAATAAGGTATTACTTTTTAAGACTGTGAGGGGCTGGTTTAGCAATAACGGGGAGGTGTCTTTTGCACTCTGGCTGCTGTCCGGCTCCACCTCAACCCCGCCAGGCCGGGACACCAGCGTTTTCGCCTCTGCAGAGCGCCCCGGGATTGATGGGATTGACGCCTCAGGAGGCGGAGTGCCTGGCGCCAGTCCAGGTGCTCTGGCCTTTGGTGATCTGCCCGCTCTGCAGCCCCGGAGGCGCCCAGGGCCGCCCCACCCGCGCCGGGAGGGGAGGGGAGGGAACTGGCCCGGGCTGCTCCTCCCTGCGCCTCCGCCCGCTTCCTGCACCTTCCTCTGGCCTCCTACAGCCTCCCCCCGCCAGGCTCTGCTCTGGATGCCCGCTGCTGAGCCTCTCCCCACGGACCGCTTCCCCAGTGTCCCCAGAAGGCTCCCGGGCCTTGGCCCGCAGGCTGTTGGATCTAGAGTGTCCCACCACTTGGGTAAGACCTCTGCCGCCCGCAGCCCCTCCCCCACCTCCCTGTCTCAGAAGAGCCACGTTCCCTAGGATCCTCCAGCGGCTGGCTCCTCCTCCCCCAGCAGCCTCCAGAAGCAGAGCTGCCTCTACCCCAGGACCACGCTTCAGATAAGCCAGGTGGTGCTTTCTCTGCTAGGCTGGGGCATAAAGCATCCTGAGACTTGAGCTGGGGTAGGCAGGCCTCTCACTAGAATCAAGGAGGCTGGCCCTGGGCAGCGCCTAGGGGCACAAGACTTTGAGTCCAGAGGATGCAGCCAATACTGACTCACCTGGGCCTGGGGTAGGGTGGGTGAGCAACTCCCTGGCAAGGGCCCAATCCTGGAAGTCAGGCTGGGTCCAGAGCCCCAGCAGCTGGGCCAAGGAAGGGGGTCCAGCTGCTACGCAAGGAGACAGTGGGAAAGGTGGACCCAGAGCATGTTTGAGCTGCTTGGAATTCAGGGCTGGCTGGACAGGCTGCTCATGTGTCCTGAATCGGGCCTTCATGACTTGTAGGCATTCCCTCCTCTCCATCACCACCACATTGTGTCTTCTCCCCTCTGGACCACTGAATGGGCTCCTCACTGCTCAGCTTGCCCAGCTTCTCCATAATGCGCTGTGGTTCTAAGGGGGGGCCTGGCCTTGGAGCAATGATGAAGTCACGTCCACTTCCTCTCCTGCTGGTATCACTACCCTCTTCCTTTGTTCTTCTCTCCTGCCCTGTCCCCGTTTATCCCACAACTTCCTTTATTGTGCCATACCAAGCCCAGGGGACCCCCAGAAGGAACTGGGAGTCTTAGCTTGGAGAACAGGAGACCACGATGACATTCTTTCATTACTTCATTCACTCGTGCGTTCCCTTGTTCTTTTCCATTCAGTTACTCACTCCCTCGTTCTCTAGACGCTTACTGAGCATCTACTATGTTCAAGAACTTGAGTATTTGGTGGGAGGGAGGCAGGATACTCTGATGAATCAGTACTTTCCTTTCTGCCAGCTTGTTCAAGTCAAGAAGGAGAAATGAGCACAAATCAAAAGAGACAAAGGGCTGTGAAGTGTGGCTCTGTGTTTATGTGTGGGAAGTGAGGGTACAGAGGAGGAGGATGTCATTTCCACTTATGAGGGGCCCAGAAGACTTCCTGGAGGTGGTGCCATTTGAGCCCGGCTTCAATGGGAGGGCTTAGATGTTGAGTTATTAGAGGGCATCAGGGTGGATGGAACACTAGGAACAAAGGAAAGCTCAAATGTGTAAGGGAACAGTGGGATGCTCTGTTCATGGCTTGAGAGGATTAAAAGAAATACATCTGGACAAGGAGACCAGGGCCAGCAGAGGACAGGCCATGTGCTCCCACATCTCTGCCAGCTGTCACAGGACAGGGGAGCAGCCTTACTCTGGGTGACTCAGAACCTTGGTCATGAGGTAATGGAAATATCCTTGTGGATATGAGAGCTCTTTAATTTTATAGGCAGTCTTAGATGGAGTGAGATTTTCAGTCTTGGAGGTGTGTGCGTGGAGGCTGGGATACTAGGCATGTGTGTGGAGTGGGGAGAGCTGTGGGTTCTGGCCCCGGGAGGGTTTCCTCTAGGACAGGGAGGAAAGTAGGAGTTTGAGTGCATGATGTCAGAGGTTGCCTCTCGCCTAGAGTCTGTTGTCCTACCTGGGAAGGCTAAAAGGTCCAGCAGAGGGAATTCCTGGGAGTTTGGCTATTTATTCACTCATTCATTCCCTCTTTGCCCCTCCACCCATTCATTCTTTCATTCGTTCATTCATTCATTCATTCATTCGCTCATCACTTGGTCACTAAACCCTTGCTCTGGGCAGATCCCGTGCTGAGGACTCAGTAATACAGATGAGGTCCCTGCCTATGTGAGTTTCCAGTCTGATGGGGGAGCAGACCCATACCTGACAGTGACAGCCCAGTATCACTGTGGAATAGGAGTGGAGGTTGTTTCATTGTGTTTTGTTGCTGACTTCGGTGGTAGAGCTGGGACATGGACCTGAAAAATTAATAGAGCTATTTGTCCTCCAGCCAGGAAGGCCCCATTGGTGGGTCCAGATGAAAGATGTAATGTGGAAAAAGAAGTGTTTGTGGGAGAAAGTACTCTGGGTTCATGGGGCTTAAATGAGGCAAGTTTCCTCCATGGACCGTTCGAAGCCATCACAAGCTCATCCCTCGCCAGGAAGAAGTCCACTGGATTTGGGAACCTCTAGAGAATTCCTTGGTCAATATAAGCTGTAAGCAGGTTGTGTAGAGTGGTGGTTGAACTTGTGGGCTCCGGACCTGTATCAGGGTACAAGTCCTGCTGCTAACGTATCAACTGTGTGACTTTGGACAAATGATGCTTTGCCTCTGTTCTTTCCTCTGCAGGGGAATAATCATCATAGTACTTTCTTCTTAGGGTGAGGCCCAGAGATGGCAACAAACCAGAAGTGCTTGCACAGGGCTGGGCATGTGAGGAGGGCTATAATGAAGGGCTAAAATGACAATGATGATGACGACGGTGATTATAATGATGATAGTATTTACCATCAAGTGCTGCCTTTAAAAGCTCTGGGCCTCATTCTGTCCAGTTCAAAATCGGAGGACTGACTAGATCACTGGTTCTCAAAGTGTGGTCCCTGGACCAGCGGCAACAGCATCACTTGGGATCTTGTTAGACATGCAAATTCGTGGGCTCTACCACAGCTCTGCTGGAGATGGAGCCGGAAATCTATATTTTCATAAGCACCCTGGGTGATTCTGATGCAGGGTGAAGTATGAGAACTGTTGATCTAGCTATTACTTAAAACCTTACTCGCCTTTCCAGGACTATGATTTATCAGTTGTTTCATGCCTTCTGCATTTAGGGCCCTGGTCTGGGGGCTGCTGGGAGAGGCACAGAGATGAGTAAGATGTGGTCTCAGCTGTAAGGGGGCTCCCAGGTGAGTTGAAAAGGGGAGACAGACACTATTCATTGGAGTAACAGACTGAACAGAGCTGCTAAAGAGATGCAAGAGTCTGTTATGTAATAAGTAGCATAGGGCAGGGAGACCTTTGTGGGCTGGAGGGGTCTCTGCAGAAAAACCTGGTTCCTGTTAGTATATTGATTCAGCCTTGCTGGAAGTCCTCTTATAAGTCTAACTGAAGTCTTTCATGTTTTATGCCTTGTTGTGGGGGCAGGCAGAATGGACAGGGCTCTAGACTTGAGGTCGGGGTGGTCATTCTAGACAGCTTCCTCGATATATGATTTTGGTTGGCTCACTTTTCATCCCTGGGCCTCAATGTGTCCATTGATAGGATAGGGGGGACTGAACTGAGTCCAGAGAGTCTGAGTCCAGACATCTCTGGAGAGAGGGAATGGTTGGGGACCAGAAGCTCTCTGTGTTTCCATCTGTCATCTGCATTGTGAGGACCCTGAAATTGTCCTGACTGCCTGCCTTACCCAGTGCGATTGGGGATTCAGTGAGATAAGCTGTTCCCTCTCTGGGCTGGTTTCCTTGCCCATCCAGAAAAGTCTCATGACACCTGTCCTCTTCACCTCACATGACTTTTATCATGTCAAGCATGTTCTTCAACCTCAGAGGCTCCTGATGTCTAAAAACCCAGTTGCCCAGCATTCAAGGTACTCCACGATATTCCTAGCTTTCTCCTGCAAGAAGAGGATCTGTGCACTTCCTAGGACTGCATCCTGTTTTGTTCCCATTAGGCCTCCTACCTCACCTCTCTTCTTAGCCTATCCAAACTCGTTCAGTCTTCAGTCCAGCTCTAACACTACCTCCTCCAGGAAGCCTCCCAGATTGCCCCAACCCTCAATGCCATCCTTGGACCATCTTGCCATCTTTAAGTTGTGACTTTAATTTTTTATTTGTAGACAATGAACTGCCAACAGACCATAAACTCCTCGAAATGAAGGCCTAAGCTTATAGTGATGAATGTGAGTCCTTGACACCTAGAACAGGGAGGCCCAGAGAAAGGAGGGAACTTACCCAAAGTCACACAGCACATTAGTGAAAGAATCAGGCCCAGAACTCAGGTGTCTTAGGCCCAGGGAGAGATGTTATTAGCGATGTGATGAGTGAACTAGAGGTAGTGTGGGGCAGAGGAAAGGTCAGAGCCTCAGAACTGGGCTGACCTCTGTTCCAGCACAACTCTGCACTCAATAGCTGTGCCACCTGGGGCACCTCACCTACCCTCCCCAAGCATCCGTCAGGTGAGTTGGAATGAGGAGATGGTGAGGCCTGGCACACAGTAGGTGCTGGGTTATTGTGAGGAGCTCATTATTGTTCCCGACCACTTGTCCTTCCCGCCTCCTCTGCCTGGATTCTGCTCCCCCTCCCACTTCTTCCCTTAACCACCAAGCACTTGATTTTATTGCCCTGTCATGAGAAGTCCAATGTGAGTGTCAAGGCCACTTCACGAAGCCTCTTGCAGAAGTGAGAGGGAGAAGGGGAAATCCTGGTGGTCGTTTAGTCAGTGGTGGCTACAGAGGGGCTGGGGTAAGTGCCCAGGAGGCTGAACTCTGTGGAGTCAATGGGTGGAATTTGACAGGTGCAACTTTTAGAAAAGTCACACTGCCTATTTTAAGGAAGCTGAGGGGGTGTGCCCTGGCCCTGGCCAGTAGCTGCTGGATTCCGGCAGCCTGGAGAGGTGGGGCGCGTGGCAGGCGGGCAGCACTCCCAAGGGTGAAGAGTCCTAGCAGGTGGGTCTGGTATCTCTCTGGAGGCTGCTGGCAGCTCCCTGGCCTCCTGCCACTTTCTGGCCTGAACCCTTACGGACAGATGGAACCCTGGTGCCTGTTTTGCCCGTCTCACTGGCTGAGGCTGGGGATCTGGAGCCTCCTGGCCCCGGGAGCGAGCCCAGAGCCAGAAATCCCATGAGGATGATGTCAGGGGCTGGAAGTGGAGGTGGCCAAGTTTGGCTGTGGCTGGAGGCGAAGCGAGTGTCGAGCTAGTGCCCAGTGGGCGGGCGCAGGGCCCTCTGACGTGGCGGTGGCCCAGCTGAAAGCCTCCCTCCTTCCTCTGCACCCGGTGGGCTGGCGGGCACCGGAGGTTCTGTGCGGGGCTCTAGTGGGAGGGGGCCGCGGGCAGTCTGAGGGAAGGCCGGACTTGGTGATAACGGCTGGGCTCAGGAGGGGGCGGGGGCTGGGGAGGAGGAGCAGGAGGAGAGGCCGACCGGCTTCATTTGGAGCCAGAGCCGGGTCGTCGCTCAGGTGACCAGTGTCTCTTCAAGGAGTGTGCGACCAGCTAGCGGGGGCTCGGCAGCAATGATCCAGAATGTCGGAAATCACCTGCGAAGGGTATGGAGGGTGGGCTGGGGACGGGTGGAGGCAAAGGGGAGGGGAGGGGACTGGAGGCTGGGGATCCCGAAAGAGAATCGAAGTTTCCATTTTAAGTCAGAAGTTCTGCATCTTCTGTCTCATTTTCCAAGGGCTATTTTGTAGCTCTCTATGCAAGGAGAAATTGCAGAACTCCTGGGCTGGTTTATTATAAACAACAAGCCCCAAACAAGCCCCAGGGGCCGCTCGCTCTCCTGGAGGGCTGGCTGTGTGGAGTGGAATTGTCTGGAATTCTATTCTAGGGGTGTGTGTCTCTCTCTATGGAGTTCTGTGCCGGTTTCCACCGGACGGCACAGCTCTGGGACTCTATGGTGTTTAACTCTCAGATTTTGGTGCTCAAAGGCCACAGAGCTGCCAGATGTCACAGGCTAGGGGTGTATGTGCAAATGAGAGAGTGTGACAAGGTGAAGCCAGGGTTCTCGGGGACAGTAACCTCTTTGGGAGAACACATGCAGGACTAAGTGACCTTGCAGAGAACGTTTCCCTGGAACCTTTTAACTGGGACTTTGGAGCTGCGATTAGATGCTGAGGTACCACATAGACTCAGTGCTCAGTGGTTCCTGGTGGGGACCTTTGATCTTATGAATGGAGAGGGTTCAGGACAGACTGGTAGACGTGCTGATGTAGAGTGAGTGTCCTCTAAAGACATGTTTGGGAAAAGCCTTTTAAAAGGGGTAGAGGCAAATAAAGACATCTCTTTTCCACCCTCCCTCCATCTGCATGACCACCACTCAGCCCAGACCTCATCATCCTTCCCTGGCCCGGAGCACCTTCCCCTCCCCGCTTCCTCATCCCATGTCCACCCTGCTCCCACCAACCCTCTGCTGGAGGGATGCTTCTAAGAGGACAAATGGGATTGTTCCTCACCTGCTCAGATGGCGGCCTTCAGGCTTGGTGCCAGGGTGCTCAGTCCCTGCACACGGAGCTCAGCAACCCGGGGAAACACATCATCACAGTTCCTCTCCTCTGTATGGCCACTGCCCTGAAGGTCCCTACAGCCTTCCCATCCACCCCTCACAATAGGGAGGGAGCTGCTGACAAGGCACAGAGAAATGAGAGGATATGCCTGGGCTTGTACCACTGGCGAGAGACTCAGAACCCCTACCTGCTAGGTTGGGATCCCTTTTCCAGCCCGTGTCTTGGCAACTCAGAAAGTGGCCTCGCTCTCACACCTGAACTCACCCCATCCCAGCCTCCCCAGCCTTCACACACTGCACTGCAGATTCAGCACCGACCACCTTCCTCCACCTCATGCGCACCAGGGTCTAAGGGAGGCCACATCACTGCCTTTCACCTGTGCCTGGTCTAGGTGGGACCACGCTGGCATCCTGGTGTGTCTGGATGGCTGCTCACCCACTCTGCTGGGCAGTGGTCAGAGTATAGGAAACTGCCTTAGAGACACTAACTCACCACCCCTGTAGACCTCAGTTTCCTCATCTGTGAACTAGATCTGTTCCTGCAGATCTTGCTAGATTTTTGGCAAGATTAAAGACTTTGGAGGAATGTAGAACTTGGCACATAATTGACTACAGTAAATATTGTTTCTTTTTCTTCATCTCACCTGGACTTCAGTTTCCTCAGTGGGTAAATGACAGGGTCAGTTGGTGGGATGAGGTGGTAAAAGCTAGCTTCTTGTTGAGCACCTACCTAAGTGTGAGGCATATTTAAACTTCCCACTAGCTTTGCAAGGCTGCCGGTATTCATCTAGCTGTACAGCTAAGAAAACCAAGGCTCTGGCGTTGAGTCACTTTGTGCTAGTTAGAGAATTCGAAGTCTTATCTGACTGTAAGCTGCAGCTGGGCTGGGGCCCTGGTGTTGTGGCACTTCTCCTTGTCCTGGGCTGACCTGGCTGAACCGAGGAACTGACACCTCTGCCTTGTGCCTGCTCCGTCCTATGGCTCCAGGGACAGATGGTGCTGCCCACTAGGTCCTCTGCCAGCTCCCTGGCTGCAGGCCTGCATGCTCCTGCCATTCTCAGAAGCAGCCTACCTGTGGGCAGGAGGTGACATCAAGGCTGTGGGAAAGGACCAGAGCCCGGCGTTTTAGGGACATAGGGATGAGTCAGACTGGACCTGTCCTCAGGTGCCCCCAGGCTGATGGGGAGACAGAGAAAGGTACAAAACGACAAAGACTGCACAGTGTGGCCAGGCCGTGACAGAGGGAAGCCCAGAGGTCTTCCTCACAGTCTACAGAACAGGAGGAGGTGCTGGGTTGGCTCTGCCTTGAAAACTTTTCCAGGTTAGGAAGCATGGGCCAGGTGGAGGCATCTGTGTGTGAGATGTGGGAAAAAGCCCTTTCCACAAGGAACAGGGAGAGAATTTGGCAGTGACCCCTCAAGGAATCCCTCTCTGGCCCCCATGCCCATGTAATATGTATATCCTGCCTGGGGCTTCTTCAGTAGTAATAACCTGCTCTTAACAAGTCAGACATGAGTTAGGTAATGTCAGCAGACATGAAGTGTTAAGCATCTCTTTTGGAGAGGAAGCCTAGTGAGTGAGTAGAAAGGGTTTTGGTAGCGAGAAAAGCAAAATCCCGGCTGCACCATCCCGAGCAGCCTGCCCTCGGGTGAGTCCTTCCGAGCGCCTTGGCCTCAGTTCCCTTTTCTGTGCAAGAGGGATAGTTGCACCAAAACCTTGTGAGGGTTAAATGATATTATGAATACAAAGTCATTAAGTAATGTATATATAGGCCTGGAACATAGTGGGTGCTCAAAAAAGTATGGTGGGAAGGTGGGGGGTGGGGAGATGGTCAAGTGGGTACAAGCTTTCATTTATAAAATGAACAAGTTCTGGAGACCTAATGTCTAGCATGGTGACTATAGTTAATAATAACATCTTATGTACTGGAAATTTACTAAGATATGGCTCTCAAGCCTCACCACTCCCTCCAAAAAAAGGGTAACTGTAAGTTGATGGATGTGTTGGTGAGCTTGAGTGTGGTAAGCATTTCACAATGTATATATATATCAAAACACACAGGGGGTATAGCTCAGCGGAAGAGCGCATGCTTAGCATGCACAAGGTCCTGGGTTCAATCCCCAGTACCTCCACTGAAAAAACAAATAAACCTAGCTACCTACCCCAAAAGAACCATCACGTTTTGCAACCTAAATAATGCAACTTTTATTTGTCAACCATATCGCAATAGAACTGGGAATAAAATTATAGTGAGGCCCTGGGACTCTAGAGAGACATGGGACCTGGCCCCTGGCCTCAAAGAGTTTCTCTATCTTCTCATATGCACACCCACTTTACAATCTAGAAAGCGCTTGTATGTACTTTATCTTGTTCAAAAGTCCAGGGAAGCTTCAGGCTGGTTGGTACCACCTCTGCTGTGGCCCCGAGAGGCCCATCATTCGGGACCGGATGCTCGCTGCTGGGTGGCGGTGCTGAGCCCCTGCCCCTCCACTCCTTGGCCTCATCCTACTTGTGACCTCTAGAACAGGCTGTGCTCCACCCTGTGGGTGTGGCCTGGCCAGGTGTGGCTCTGCTCTCAGGCATGGAATCTGGTCAGAGCCCAGGAAGGGGAGTGGCCCTCCAGTCTTCCTAAAGCAGCCTCAGGTTTCCGGCACACTCCAGGGCTGAGCTGAACCAGGTGGGTCTCAATTTCCATTTGATCCCTTAGGGAGGGTGTGGGGAGACCCAGCTCCTCTCCTTCTCCGAGGATGCTGCCCCCAACCCCCCAGCTGTGTGAGGGGTGGTGGTCTGGAGTCGGATGGCTCTGGTGGGTTTGGGCTAGTGGCTAGAGGCTACCCTTTTAGGCTTAGTTTCCTCACCTGTAAGATATGGACACGGGGGTAATAATGGTCCCCATCACTTGAGCCTGCTTTGTACCAAGCAGGTTAGTGCCATGATGGCACTTATGCAGAGACTGAATGGCCTGCCTACAGGCTTTGAGAGCAGTGGGGCACGTGGGACAGGCAGCCTGGAGAGAGGAAGGGGCCCAGAGATTAAAGGACTTTGGGGCAAGGGAAGGGGTAAGCACAGCACTGCTTCGTCCACCCCAACCCTGAGGGCCTCCTGGGACTGAGTTTACCTGGTTCCCACCTGCCTGCCCTTGCTTTTGAAAATAAAAGTAGAATTTCCAGGCAGCCAGACTAAGAGAAGGTATGTCTCATCCCTGCTCAAACTGGTTCTCAGCCAGGCAAACAGGAGAGACTGGGAAGGACTTCCGAGCCTGCTAAGCCCTCTGGAGAGGCCATGGTGGCAGGGGATGATGACGGGGCGGGGGAGGGGGGAAGGAGTGTTGCGATCCCCACTGCCCAGGTGGGATGGACTGGTCAGGGACCACTCCCCCTCCATCTCTTTCTCCATGCCATCTGGAAGGCAGGAGAGCCTGGAGGCAATCGATGGAGGGTCTCCCAAGTGCCAGGCTCTGTCTCAGAAGTCCTGTGGGCTGGGTGATCTGATCTCCAGGGCTGTGGTCCCCCATGCAGCACCCCTGCCAGGCTCTGGAGTCAGAAGAACCCATGACCGGTCTCTGCTCTGCCTTTTACTGGCCACCTGCCTTCGGGTGAATCTTTCCGTGTTCCCTAAGTTTCCTTGTCCTCCACTGTAAAATGAGGGCTTCTACTTCAGGGTGGACTTGAGAATTAAAGGACCTCCCAAGGACTAGGTCTGGCACACAGTAGGTGCACAGGAAATGGCAGCCATGGGTTTCTGAAAAGGGAATTTAGTGCTTCTGGGAGGGCAATTCTTGGGCAGCCCCTGTGCTATAGGCAGCCCTTAGGCTCGGGGAACGCCTCTCCTACTGGCGCTGTCCCATTAGCAGACAAATGAGCTCTAACATCTCCTCACCTCTGGGCAAACAAAACCCCTCCCTTGTCCTCCTGCCCCCTCCCAGATACTCCGTTGTTTCTTTGTTCCCTGTTTCCCCCAAGACTCTGAAAGAGTTTTCTGTGGTCCCTGCTTCCACTTCTTTCCTCCCATCCTTTCTCTGATCCCCTTGAATGAGCTCTTCTCTCTGCCTTTGCCGCCCTAGAGCTTCTCTGCCCCTGGCACCCCTCCTCCTGGAGATCCACCCTCTCCTGATGCTCCTCCCACCTTGCCCAAGGCGCCTTCCCAGGCTCCCTTGCAGGCTTCTCCTCCAACTGACCTCTTTAGCTGTCTTCCCTCTCTCCTTGGATGATGTCTGTTCTGTTACTATGACTGTGTGACAAACTATACCCAAACTTAGTGGCTTAAAACAGAAGCCATTTTATGAATATCTTGAGATTCTGTGGGTCAGGAATTCGAGCAGGGCTTGGCCAGGTGACTGTTCTGCTTTATGGGGTGTTGATGGAGGTTATTTGGCAGTGTTCAGCTGGCGGATGTGCTGGACTAGGGAGTCCACGATGGCTTCACTGGTATCTGGCCCCCTTGGTGGGAATAGCCCAAAAGTTGAGACTAGCTGGGACTATCATTCTGAGCAGCCATATGGGCCTTTTTCGTGTGAGGGTCTCAGAGTGGTCCGACTTCCCATCTGGCAGTGGGCTCTGCCGCAGCAAGGGCTCCCACAGAACTGGGTGGAGGCTGCTGGGCTTCTTGTGACCTGGTCTCGGAAATCACCAATCGATATGTCTCGAAGACGGACCCACATGCGTGAGGAGGAGATTAAACCCGACCTGGGGTCTAGGGAGGAGTAGCAAAGATTTGGCAGCCGTGTTTGACCAACCGCAGGTTGCAGAGACATGTGGAACTTAATTTCCTGTGTACTCTCATGTCCCCAGGTGCAGGCTCTTCTCCAGGGAGCTCCAAACTTGAACATTCATCTCCTTGACATCTCTTTAATTTTTTTATAAGACCTCAAAAATTCTTGATTTGACCTCTACTTATTTCTCCCCAGTCTCCCCAACCCAGTAACCATCACTACCATCTACCAGCCATTGGTCCAAAGCCTGGGTCCTCCTTTCTCTGTCTCACACATGGAATCCATCAGCAAGTCATGCTGAATCCACCTGCCGAATCCACCTGGGTCCATCATCTCTCTTGGGACTGCAGTAGCCCACTGAGTAGTCTCCCTGCTTCTTCTCTCTCATCCTGAAATCTGCACCCATATGACAGCAGAGTGATCCTAAAATGCAGGTCAGATCACTTCCCTCCCCACTCACAGCCTCCTGTTCTTCCCATCACACTTGGAGTAAAATCCAGACTCCACTGGGACCTAAGGCCTTGGGTGACCTGGGACCTGTCTGCTCCCTTCTCCTTGACACTACTCCGGCTACTCTGGCCACCCTGCTGTTCTTCTGGCAGCCAAGCTTGTCCCCACCCGTCCTTGAGATCTTTGAACCCTCTGCTATCCTGACTTGAACCCTGTGCTCTCAGAGCCTTGCCCAACCGCAGCTTGTCATTCATTCAGATCTTGGCCGTGAGCCTCCTTGATTACCCAACCTAAAGTAGCTCCTTCCTGTCCACCACCTTATCTCTATCTCATCCGCTGTATTTATTCTTACTGCACTTTTCACTCTAACACAATCTTGTTCCTTTATTGTCTGTTCATAAGAAGAAGGGTCTGTGTTTTATTCGATCCTGTATTCCCAGCACCTTGGAGGAAGAAATGGGAGTTTTAAAAAAGATTGATGTAGGGGTGGGGAGAGTATAGCTCAGTGGTAGAGCGCATGCCTAGCATGCATGAGGTCCTGGGTTCAGTCCCCAGCACCTCCATTAAATAAATAAATACGTAAATAAACCTAATTACCTACCCCCCCCAAACAAACGAAAAGATTAAAAAAGATTGTTGTGGATCCCCAACCAGGATTGGCTTCTTCCCAGCCTTCCACTCCTGTGTGGTCTTGGTTTTAATCCTTACCAGGACCCTACCCTCCTGGCCTCTGACCCAGCCAGCTCTCATATTTGCACCCAGAGTCCTATCACCCAGGCCAAACATAACCTGGGCCCCTTGCTGTCCCTCGTGCTGCCTGGTTGTCTGACCTGTGGCACTTCCTGTCCCCTCTGTCCCCTCCTCCCCCCATACAGGGCTGGGCTTCACACTGCCTGCCCTATCCCTGCTGGAGGCTGTCTCCTCTCTGCCAGCAAATCACTCCTGCCCTAAACACGTCCCTACCCCTCACTTCCAGAGAGGCCTTCAGCAGCCACAGGGCCCTGTTTGGATGCAGCAGGAGTTGTCACTGTTGAGCTTGTGGAGAGATGAAGCCATGAGACCATTTTTGTATAAACAACCATTAAGCTAGAGCCACCCCAGCACAAACATAGCTTAGAACAAAGTGACAACAACAGAAAAACTTAAATGCAGGCTGACTGCCTGACTCTTGTTCATTTTCATCTGCTTGGTTTTATGTTTCCATGTTACAACCTTGTGTGTGTCTTCATTCAACCCCTTGGCCAAATGCTGAACGAGCAGACAAATGTGGGACTCCGTGGGAGACGGCTCCCAGGTTCAGTTTAACTCTTGTGTACTGAGCACCCACGATGTTCTGGGTCTGTGCAAATGCAAAATATGTCTATTCCTGCCCCAGTGAGTTCTTCCCTTGTGCCTAGAATGCCCTGTTCCCCTGATACCTGAGCTGGTTTCTAGTGATTCTGCCTTCTGTTCCAAGAAGTCATTTCCTTTGTGAGGCGTCTTGAGCCTTTCAGGGGCCTGGGAGATGAGAAGTTGCTGAGTCTAGCTGGACTGTGGGTGGTCACCCATGGGAGGCCTGTCAAATTCAGCATCTTGATCCATGAAATGAAGCCCTGGAGGCAGGCAGAGTGCGTGTTCACCTGACATTGATGGTCACAGAGTGGGGCACAAAGGGCCGTCTGACCCCCACCCCTACTGGGAGCTTCCTGCAGCTCTCCTATCCCCCGGAAGCCTGGGTCCTCATCCTCAAGCTGGGCGTGGGATCTGCCAAGGCTGCCTGGCCAGTCATGGTAGGCACTTCTGACCCCCAGGGACCTGTGCAGGCCCTTCCTGGTTAGGACAATTTCCTGTGTCATTCAACAGTGCCTTGGCTTTTTTTGTTTTGAAGTACAGTTGATTTACAATGTTATGTTAGTTTCAGGTGTACAGCAAAGTGGTTCCGTTATGTACATAATAAATATATTCTTTTTCAGATTCTTTTCCATTATAGGTTATTACAAGGTACTGAGTGTAGTTCCCTGTGCTATATAGTAGGACCTTGTTGATCTATTTTATACATAGCAGTGTGTATCTGCTGATCCTAAACCCCTAATTCATCCCCCGCCCTTTCCCCTTTGGTAACCATAAATTTGTTTTCTATGTCTGAGTCTATTTCTGTTTTGTATGGAATCTAAAAAAAGTGATACAAATGCCTCGGCTTTTTAACATGGAGAGCTGAAACTTTTCAAGCACTTTCCACAGGTCAGGTCCTGGTCTAAGCACTTTGTGTTTAGTCTCATTGAATCCTCCCTATATTATTATTCCCATTTTACAGATACGGAACATGTGGCTCAGAGTGGCTTAAGTAAGTGGCTAAGGTTATCCAGGGAGACAGAGGTGGGGCCGGGATTCCAGTGCAGCCTGTGTCCGTCTTGCCAGCCCCTGTGCCTTCCGTTTTTTCCTTTTTCTCTTCCTGCCCTGCTCATCACCCCTTCAACAAGCTTTTCTTGTGGCTTCAGATTCCTCTGAGGCAATGTAGGGCACATGGTGGCGGGAGTGGGACTAGGGCAGGAATGGTCATGCCATCTTTCAGCCAGAGAGCTTGAGGCCAAGGAAGGCCCTGGAAGATGGTAACTGCTGGGCACCTGCTCAGCTCAGCAGCCCCCTCCAGAGAGCAGGCCAGGCCCAGCTCTGGGCCCCATCCTGTGACCTGGCAATTCGGGGCCTTAGAAGCAGCCCCTTGAGGGTTGGTGTCCCCTTGCTGGGCCTCCTTCTGAGGCCTGGTCCACTCCTTGTGCGGTGTAAGGAAATGTGTCCCGTGGATGAAGTGTCTCCTACCCCCACCACTCTGCTCTGTTTAGGAATGATTTCTTGAACACTGGGGGAAAGAAGTCAGTGTGTTGTGTGAGGGGAGGGGAGCTGGGTGAGAGAATGGGAGGCCTGGGTGGACAGGAGAACTGGTGACTGGCTGGGGCATGGCGGGGAGTGTGGGGAACCAGCAGGGGACTGAGCCTGTAGGTGCTGCCTGGGGGTTGAGGGGCCCACCTGCTGGGGAGGGCGGTCACCACCCCTCAGCTGGAGGGAACTGCAGGGGCTGGAGTAGCATCTGGGGCCTCCAAGGGGCCACAGGGCTCCGAGCTTCCCGGGGCAGGAAGTCCCAGCTGTGACCAGAATCCCAAAGGGCTGAGAGCAGCTCAGGCCTGAGGAATGTGTGCAGTGGGGGTGGTTGAGAGGGGGCCCCTTTCCTGCCTCTCTTACTTCTCTCTCTGGACGTGTGTGTGTGTGCGCGCGCGCGCGTCTCCCCTCTCCTCTACTTGGTCTGTTCCTACCAGCGTATATTCTTTGACCTCGTGTTTTTTCTATTCTCTCTCTCTTTTCTCCTCCCTCTCTCTCTGTAAAGCCTCTCTCCTCCCCGCTTCCCTCTTCTCATTTTTCCTCCCTTCCCCCTTGCCCTCCCGGAGGGGGCTTGTGTTGCCTGTAGCTGGTGTGCCCAGCTCCAAGGTAAACGGGCTTGCTTGCAGGGTGGCCAGACCTGGCCTGTCGCCTGGCTGCCCGTTGCTATGGTGACTCAGAGGTGGTGTCAGGCAGCAGCCTTGGCTGTCTGGCAGGGAGGGTATGAGGGACTCTGATGAGGAGAGAGGCTGGCTCTGTTCTTCACAGCCCGTGAAGGGCCCATCCCACTGCCAGGGGCTCCATCATGAGGGAGCTGATGGTGAATGTGGGTTCTAGGCTGGGTGCTGTCGGAGGGGTTCCCTCAAGGGGCCACATAGTGGGGGCCCATCACTCTTGGGGTCGGACTGCCTGTTGCAGACCCCTCCTACCTCTTTCTGGGGTCTGCTGGAGGTAGGGGTGAGAGGTGGCAATCAGCCCCAAGGAAGGAAGCTGCAGGGAGGCAGCTGTTGGAGATGTAGGGGGAGGGGTAGATGAGAAAACTGACAGGCAGGCCTGCTCCTTAGGGGAAGTGTCTACATTGTAAGGGAGTGAGCCCCCTGTCTCTGGGAGCGAGCAAGCTCACACTGTACAGCCATTGGTGTAGCTGAGATTCCTGCATCTGAGAGGGGCATATCTAGCTGACCATGAGATTTCCTCCCACTCCTGAGAGCTGAGGATTTACAAAGTACAGTTTTCAGCTGACAGAGAGCTTGCAGTTTCCTCACTGGTGGTGGCTGCCTCACTTCCTCACAGGCCGCTGGGTCTTGAGCACCCACTGGGACAAGCGCCTGGCCTCTGGACCACGCTGGGAGGAGGTACTGATAACCACCACCGTTTCCTGCAGAGGAGATGGGGTCGGTGGGGAGGAGAGCTTCCCTGAATGGGCCCAGCCTGGCACAAGTGCCTGGGATGTGACAGGAACTATCCTGCCCATCTGACAAGAGAGAGAGGCAGTTAGAGCAAAGCACCCAAGCGGCCTCAGCCCTTGAGTTAGACAGACCAGGGTTCAAGTCTCAACTCTGCCCTTTACTGGCTGTGTGATTGTGTGTGTGTGTGCACACGTGCACATTACTTAGCCTTTCTGAACCTCTTTTCCCATCTGTAAAATGGGAATAATAACAACATTCAAGTATTAGGGCTATGTGAAGGTTGAAAGAAATAAGGCATAGAAAATGCTGAGCACTGCACCTGGCACATATTAAATAATTAAATTGGGGAGCATGATTGTTCTCAACCTCACCTGCACATCTACCCTTTCAAATTTATAAACGACGAAGCTGGGGTCAGAGAAATTTAAAAACTGGCTCATGTCCCATCAGTCGTTATTCTGCGACATGCTGCAGGGACAGTACCGAAATGATGCAGAGAAGCAGAGCTGAGGATGTTGGCTGAAGCTAATCTGAACCCAGCCTCACACAGCCAGTCCCTGCAGGTTCTGCCCATTTTCCAGGCTCCTGCTGCGTCTCGGTGTAACAGCATCTGCCAGGTCACTCCTGTCTTGGCTCTGTGCGGGCGGGGACCCACTGTCCTGTCTGTGTGGCTGGTCCCCCTCAGGCTGAAGAAGTGCAGGAGTAAGAGGAGGGCTGAGCCACTGCGGTCTGCAAAGCACTTTCCATACGTTCCTTCCCTTTTCCATGTTCATTTCCCAGAAGTGAGAAGACTACTGGAGGAAAGACAAGTCTGGTCCAGCCCAACTGCCTCATCCTCTCCAGCCACCCTCACAGACAGCCGGGTGCCTTAGTTGTGGGACCTCCTTTAACCGTCACTACTCTTGGAGGGAGAAGGGGTGGGGATTATCCTCAGCTTCCAATAACTTACCCAAGGTCTGCCCTTTCACTTAAGACCTTGGACAGACAGCCCCCTCATGCCTCAGTTTCCCCATCCATACCAGCAGGCACTTGCAATCAGTCTCTAAGCCCTTTTCACTGTCATGGTGCTGAGGCAAGGACTGCTGTGTAGACAGAGGCAGGAGGCCTGCACTTAAACCCCACCTCTCTGGTTAAGAGCTGGCAGACCTTGGACTTGGGACTCCGTTGGGTCCCCTGTGTACCTCACCAATGATAACGCCTCACCCATTTCCTGTGGGTCGGGTGAGATGGGAATGGGTAGGCGTTCAGGAAACGTCCTCTCTACCCACTCTGGCTCCTGGTTGGCTCCACAGTGGGGCAGGGGGAGTTGTCCAGATAACCCAGCTGAGGGGAGGTGTCAGATTTCAGGCAAGGCTATTTTTACCCTTGGGTGTAGGGGGAGACAGATTATGTTCAAACTCTGTTCTAGAATGGGGTGAGGGGGCTGGCATGGGAGCAAAGTCTCTAGTGGGGAACTTTTCCTGACCTCCTGGCCTGCATTCCCCCTGCCTGCATGGGGTAACATTAGTGGGGATTGGTGACCCTCTGAGCAAACTCATTCGTTTGGCCCACAGTGAGCCAGGGTCTGTGCTGGGCCCTGTCCACACCGAGTATAGAGAGAGAGGGCTCCTGCCTGGTGAACCTTCATGTCCGATGTCAGCCAAATACTCTCACAATTAAATGCATGTTATCACAGTGGAGAGCCTTACAGAGGGGAGGTCTCTGGGGCCAGGAGCATGAGGACGGAGAACAGATAACGGATCTGGGGGACGAGTGGGCATTATAGAGGTGAAGAGGAGAGAAGAGTCCTCAGGCAGAGGGGACAGTATGGGAAGAGCCCGGCCGTGGGAGATGGCCTGATGTGTGTGAGGGACTGAGAGACGGCAGGTGTGGCGGGGGGTACTTGGTGTGAGTAAGACTGGAGGGGCGGCAAGGCAGTTATTGGGGGCCTCGTGGGCCTTGTGAAGGAGTTCCTCCGGTAAACCAAACACTTTCACGGTTAGAAAGAGTCTTGGAGATTCTTCAGTCAAATACTCCATTTGACAGATGAGGAAACAGGCACAGAGAGGTAAAATAATTCATCCAAGGTCTCCTGGGGGTGATGAGCTGATAAAAGTTCCATTTATATTCAGTTTTACAGGAAGGCACTGAACTGAAAATGCCTCATGAAGCTCTACCTCCAAAGGAGAGGTGGGGGCAGGCTTGTCCTTAGCTTAGCGTTCCAATTATCATCCCCTGCCTTACTTCCCTTCCTTGCCAGATTTGGGGTCAGGAGCAGGATTAGAAGATTGGAGGCCCTCCCATCCCCCTCTGTCCTTACTAGGGGAGCACAAGGGTTGGCTCAGAAGGGGAGTGCCCACCCCCTGATCAGCCAGCTCCAGTCTGTGGACTCTGGACAGGGACTCAGGGCACTGGCCTCTATTCTCTCCTTGGTCACTGACTGGCTGTGTGACTTGGGGTAGTTTGCATCCTGTCTCTGAATTTCCGCTAGAAAGAGTTTCTTCCATCTTCTTCATCTCCAAGTCCTATAGAAGTGCTGTAGAGATATAAACGTGGACTTTGGCTAGTAAGTCTGAGATTTTCTTGAATCCTGTCACTTCTCAGGTGTTCAGAAGCAATGCACTTGCTCTCAGCCTTAGTCTGCTCATCAGTAAAATGGGTGGAAAAACAATGCCTTGTAGGATAGATTTGAGAATTACTGAGATAATACATATGAAAAGCTCCTAGCAAAGAATTCGATACACAGTAGGTGTTCAATGATGCTAACCAAATGAATGGCATATAGGAGGTGCTTAATAAAAAATAACAGTTTTATTCTCTACCTTTCCCACCCTGAAATTTTGAAAATTGTCAAGTGCCAACACACCCTGTAGCTAGAAGTAACATGAGGATGTGTGTATAGGATTGGGGACCATTATTTATCTTCTAGAATGAAGATATGATTTGATGTTGTGTGGCAATCAGTAGCCTATGGAATAGTCCACTGATGTCCTCCCAGCCCTCACGCTGGCTTCATGGACTGATGCACTCTCTATTTACCTGGGCGTTTGGTACCCACTACTACCCTTTTTTGCCTTGGCTACTGGGAATCTCAAGGCCAAATGAAATTCTCTATAGCAGCACCTTTGTGCAACTGGATTCCTAAAAGACTTGCTCCTCCCTTATTTGGTTCCTTAGCTGTGTTTGCATTTCGGGACCCGTGTGTGCGTGCCTGCATCTCCTGTGTGCATGTGCAGGCCGCCTCAGAGCCTTTTTAGGGAAGAAGGTAGGGAGTAGGCCTGAAAGGGTGCTTGGGAGGTTGACAGATGCTCCTTCCTTGCTGGTGGGGAAACTGCTGGGAGGCTGCTGGTTGCTCTGAGAACTTGGAGCCACCTTTGTGGGGACAGGGCACCAGCCTGGGCAGCTTCCCCTCACTGCTAGAGTGCCTGGCTCGGACAACCCGGCCTTTCATGGGGCCTGGTTGGGGGTGGGCCAAGGCTGCTTCTCCCTGCCCACTCGGGGCCTGCCTTCACAGTCCCCAGCCCCTGGGGAGAGGCAGGGAGGGAGAGTGGGAGGAACAGGGCCATGCAGTCTCGCACCCTGCACTTGAATCCCTGCTCCACTGGCTTTTTGAGTTCTCACAGGAGCTCTCAAACCAGCTACGAATCTTGCCCCCTCACGGGGTTGTCACGTGCTTCTGGTGACATCATGGGTGAGAAAGTACTATGTAAACAGTCTGGTTTGAATTCTGTTTAGGTGTCTCCCGGCTGTATTTCTGTAGGAAGCCTAAACTCAGTTTTATAATGCTAACATAAGTGCTCAATAAACGTTAGCCACGTGGCAGGCGCGTGCTAGGAGCTTTGGACACTTGATCCTGTGTAATTTCATCCCCACGATGACCCTTGGACATAAGTATTATAATCCCATGTTTACAGTTGGGGAAACTGAGGCCCATAGAGTTAGGTGGAGCAGCTTTCCCAAAGTCACCCACAAGTTAGTTGTGGAACCGGACTTGAACCCAAGCCAGGCTGACCCCCAAGGCCTGTGCACAGCCTTGGGTCATGGTGGGTGAGCTAAGAAGTCATCCAAGCCAGCCCCCCTCCTCCAGCGCAGGTGGGCCTCCTCTGCTCTAGGCCTGCTGTTTCTGATGGTTCCCTAAGGCACTGTGATCTCTCTGCTGGCTGGTCTCCGCATTTTCTGGCCAATCACCATAGATCTTTCCGCTGGTCCTCCTTGGTTTCTGGGCACTCCTTGGCCCCTCTCCCTCGTCTCCACCCACACAGGTCCCTAGCACTTTCCAGCGGGCTGCCCTTTGTCCCTACCACTCCAGTCACCGCTGTTCCTGCTTCTCCTTCCTTTCTGCTGTTCTTCAGTCCTCTCTCTACTTCAGACCGTCGTCACCTTCAGGTCTCGGCTCCAGGGCCGCCCCGGTCATTACCCGTTTCCTCTTCCGTAGGTGTTTATTTGGCACCTCCTCGGTGCCAGGCCCAAGTGCACCCCTGTCCTGTGGGAATGCCTGTCTGCTGGGGCAGGTGGCTGTGAAAGCAGTGACTTCACAGCTGGATCAGTGTTGTAGAGACAGTGAAGCTGAGGGGCCAGGGAGGCCCTAGCTCTCCCCAGGGAAGAGGCAGGGGTGGGGGAGGGGTTGAAGAGGGAGGAGGAGGGACCCACTTGGCAGATAAGGCAGATGAAGGGATTTTAGGTGGAAGCAGCGCCCACGCAGCAGAGGAACAGATGGTGGGTGAGAGTGGTGCTCTGAGGAACCCAGTGTGGTCTGGAGCTGGGAGAGCAGCTGCGGGGCAGTGACAGGAGCCCCAGAGTAGGGCCTTGATTGTGAGGGGAATAGGGAGCCACTGAGGATTCTTGAGCAGGGGAGGTCCCGCTCTGGCTTGCTCTTCAGAAAGTCTGTGTGGTCCTAAGGGACAGAATGAAGTCCTGTAGTGGGAGGAGTTGCAAGGACTGGGTCTAGCCTCCCTGCAAGGCAGGATGAAGTGGGTTGTGGTTGTTGGGTTGTTGGGTTTGGGTTTTGGAAAGTTCCCTCCTGTGCTGTGGGGAGGCTGGAAGGAGGAGAGACGAGAGGCCTGTGGACAGGCTGTGGAAACAACCCAGTGAGTGAGCAGTGTGGGGGCCTGGGTGCAGCAGGGCAGTGGTGGGTATACTGAGAGTTTGAGGAGGTTGGATCACTGGGATTTGGCTACTTGGGGGAGGGAGGAAATCCAGCTAAGGCTATTAGCGTGGGCCTGTCGTCACATTGCCCAGATGGAGCGCTGGCCTGGGAGGCTTTACCCTGGACCTCCTTTCCCTCTATGTGCCTCCGTCTCCCCAGTCGTGAAGGGATTGGGCAAAGTGGCCTTTCCTGTTCTGCCCCAGTTTTGTCACATGACTCTGGCCCAGGAGAAGGGGGACAGAGCCCACAGTGTAGTCAGCTGGGGCCTAGTCTGGGGATATCAAATCTGGCCGTGTCTGTTGTGGCTGGTGGCCAGCGCCTGGCATGCTGCTGTCTGAGAGCGCACGTCTCTGACCCTCAGATGCCCTCCCCACCTTCATGTGGGCTCTGCTCTCCCTGTCAGCTGTCTTGGCTCAGCCTGCCTGGCTGCCCCAGGCCCTGACTCTGTCCAGGGCCTCTGCTCTCCCCATGACTGGCCCTGGGAGGAGTGGCCTGGTTCTGGGGCCCCATTGGCTAAACACTGCCTGGGCCACACACGCCCCTGCCTCTTGGGCTAGGCTGCCTGCCCACCTTGGGATTAGGAGGAGGCCTGGCCTGCCCTGGCCTGCCCTGGCCTGATGTGGCAGACTGCCTAGGAGCCCAAGTTGGAGTCTGAGAGGCTGTGCTTGGGGCTTCCAGTGCTGCTTTGCCCCCTCTGCCTGTGCGACAGCCCTGGGGCTCTGTATGCCTCCCTTTGACGGATGTGGACACCGCACAGTGGGGTTTGTCCCTCAGGTTGCCTGGGGTGGGGTGGGAGCTCAGTCCTGCTTGGAACACAGTATTTCCTGTCTGACAGGTGACAGGGCTCCTTAGCTTCCTCATGGGAAAGCTCAGCTGGCTGTGCCTGAGCCCTGCAGAGTTAGACCCAGGGTCCTGGTACCAGGGCTGGGGTGCCTTGGTGATAAGCAGTCTCCCTGCCTCTGCCTGGTGAGTGACAGATGAGGCTCAGGAGGGGAAGGGACTTGCTCAGGATCACATAGCACCTGAGGGATAGGGCTGGGTTTGAACTCAAATCTGTCTCTGGACATTCCTCTACAAACCTTGGATAAGGTCCTAATGTGTGCCAGGCCCTTCTAAGCATGAGCACTAGAGTAGGAGCTTCTCAAAGGATTGGCCCAGTTTATCTTGTATTCTCAATGTTTGGCTGAGGGCCCAATACAGAGGAGGTACTCAGTGAACGAATGAATGAAATGAACAAGGTAAAGATCCTAGTTGCGGGCAGGTAGACTCCAATGGCTGGGACTTTTGTTTCACAGACAGGAAATAGGAGGCTGGTAGGAGTGGGGATTGGCTAGGTGGGAAGCAGAGAGGATTGATCTCAGGTGTCCTGACTGCTGGTCTAGGGCTGTTTCCATCCTGACCTTCATCTGTAAAATGAGGTAAATAGTCTTTACCCTCTGCCTTCTTTGTGAGGATCCAGTGAGGTGGTGAATGAGAATAAGCTTGTAAAGTAGGGATACTGTGTGTGGGGCTTCCCTGTGTGCACATCCAGAACTGCCCAGAAACCCCACATGGTCTGCTTCTTTTCTTCTGCCCCCTTCCCCTCTGCATCTTGCGTTCCCCATTGCCCTGACTTTCTCCAGGGCTTGTTTCTGGAATGTTCTGCCCAGAACCCCTAGTTGTGGGAAGGATTTGGGAATAGTGTGGGTAAACAGAGTCTGCCTACCTCCTCCCTCTAACCGTCTCCCACACCGAAAAGCCAGCCACCCGCATCCACATCCAGGCAGGCCCCCGATGCACACCAGGCTGGAAATGCCTTGGCAGTGGTTACCATGGTGACAGATCCTGCTGCTTGGACCGCAGGGGCCTGTGAGCTGCCTGCAAGAGCCTGGCAGCCTGGCAGCCTGGCACCTGCAGGCCTCCACCCAGGCTGCGAGCTCCTGGGGTGGCTGCTTCCTCTCCTTTTGGTGCCTGGCACTGAACCTGGTACCCAGGGTCTCTTGGGAATGAGCTGCCTCTTTTGGAACCCACAGCTGCTCTGGGTCACACAGGCCTGGTTCAAATCCCATTTCTACCACGTAGGGTGCCAGTGATCTTAAACAAGTCACCTCAGTGTTTTGGATTTATTAAATTAGCTATAAGATCCTCATAAGGGAAAATTTCCAAAGGATACAGACTCCCAGTGCAAGTCCCATCCTTACCCTGAGCCATCGCTGCCCCATCCTGCAGCACTGGCAGGGTCTGCATCAGGTCATGGCACTCTTTGCTGCTGAATCCATATCCAGGCCCCTGGACTCCTCATCTCAGGCCCCAGGAGGCCCTGCAAGCAGTGTAGTGTGGTGGGTAGGACCTCAGACACTGTGGCTAGACCTCTGAGGTCACAGCTGGGCTTTGCACTTCCTTGGGCCTCAGTTTCCTCATCTGTAAAATGGGGGTAATAATGTACCTATCTCAGAGATTTTTTGGACAGGTGGAAGTTGAATTAGTACTTGTAAAGTGCTTAGAAGAGAATCTGATAGTTATTAAGCACTTTATAAATGTTAGCGGTAACTGTTATCACCACACTTGACATTGGCCATGAAAATTGGAACCCTGGGCCTGTTCCTCCTGTCATTTTTCTCACACAGGCAAATGTCCCCAGCTCTTGTTCACAGTCTGATGATCTCTGAGTGCTGGTCCTGTACCTTCAGGTCCCTGCTCTGACACAGCACAGCCTTACATGTGGCTGCTCCAAAATGGGCTGGGCCCCAGGCAGAAACTCTGCCTCTAATTCATGAGTTTGAGGATTTTCTCTGGGTGGATTCTCTGCTCAGTACCTCTCCCCGCCACCCCCCTCAGGTCCAAGGTTGTGTTAACACAGAGTTGTTGGCTAAAAGGAGGGTAGGGATAAGTGGCATCCAGAGAGCCTCTGGGGTCTGACACCATGGGCTGGAGGGTGCTGGCCAGCTCTTGGAGTGGGGTCTCATGGGAGGTGGTCCTCAGGTCTCAGGGAGACCTGGGAGACCCAGCTGTGAGCTGACCTCTCTGTCCCTGCCTGTTCCCCAGGGCCTGGCCTCAGTGTTCTCCAGCCGTACATCCCGGAAGTCGGCCTTACGTGCTGAGAACACCATGGCAGAGGGCGAGGGGTACCGGAACCCCACGGAGGTGCAGATGAGCCAGCTGGTGCTGCCCTGCCACACCAACCAGCGTGGTGAGCTGAGCGTCGGGCAGCTGCTCAAGTGGATTGACGCCACGGCCTGCCTGTCTGGTAAGGCTCCCATCCCAGCGCTGGCTCCGCACACCCAGAGGAGAGGCCTCTGTTTTCAGAGGTGGTCACTGTCCCCTGGGTGCTGTGCTCCTCCCTAATCCTGACCTTTGCTCATGCTGCTCCACCTGCTGCAATGCCCATTCCAAGTTCTCCATGCTCAGTGCAGGCCCACCCTCTCACCCGCAAACCCCCAGGGCTCCAAGTGCTGGTCCTGCACCCTCAGGTCCTCTGCCTGACACAGCAGAGCCTTACACGTGGCTGTTCCAAGACGGACGGCATTTGCTGTGAGCAAAGCCCAAGGCTGTTGGCCTGAACCACCTCCCAACACTGAGTAGAGCTGAGTGGAGCTGGATTGAGCTCATTTCATTGCCTTTAGCGTACCAGTTTTCTCCAGCCCGCAGGGAGTTCACAGTCTGGTGGGGGAGACCTGACTGCCCCCCAGCAGTGTTTGATGGGGCCTGGGAAAGGGAGGCGGAAGTGGGGCTGTAGGAGAACAGACCAGTGGCCCTGACCCAGCCTTGAGGGCAGAGAAGGGATTCTAGAGGGACGAGTGCAAGGGAGCAGGATCCTGAGGGCAAGAATGACTCAGGCAAGGAGACAAAGGTGGGTGAGGTTGACTGGGCAGAGGTTTGGGCACTCGAGGAGGCTTGGAAGTAGAATAGCAGGGTGTGATCATTCATTCATTCGACAGCTGCTCAGGGAGTATCTCCTGTGTGCCAGGCACTGCTCAGGACTGGGACGCAGCAATGAACAAGACAGGCAAATGTCCTTGCCCTCGTGACTTGTGATCTAGCAGAAGGGAGAGACACGAGACAGATGACACCCAGATATGTAAGACAGGGTCAGGGTGTACTAACCCCGAGGAAGAAAGTACAGAAGGGTGGGGGTGCGGCTGAGGAGGCAGGCCTTAGCTAGGTGGTCTGACATTTGATTAGAGGCCTGTGTGCCACAGGGAGGCTGCTAACGCATGGCTTTCTTCTCCTGACGCCAGCGGAGAGGCATGCTGGCTGCCCCTGCGTCACGGCCTCCATGGACGACATCTATTTTGAGCACACCATTAGGTAAGTGGCCCCGCCTGCCTCTCCTTCTGGTCTCCCCGCCCTGAGCCCAGGGCACCTCCCCAACTCCTGCCTGGTCAGCCTGTGTGCTGCCTGGAGCCTGCCTCTGCGGACTGAGGGCCTTTGCAGATGCAGGAGGGCGGCCGACCGGGCTGCAGGGTGTCTGGGGCAGTGGTGGGTTCAGAGCTGCCCTGTAGCTGGGTGCCATGGGGTGTGGGCTCCCTCGGCCAGGTTTGGAATTGGACATTACTGAGATAGCATCATGGGATGCTGGGCAACTTTGGGGAAGTCAGTCTCTTTCTCTGGGCCTCAGTTTTCTTACCTGCAGAATTAATCAATGAATGCCTTTTTGAGCTCAGACATTCTCTGCGGGTCATTGGTCACCAGACTTTGGGGAGGTCCCTGGGCAAAGTGCCTTGGCAAAGCCTGAGCCAGGAGCTTGAGCCACTCATCCTCTGATCACATACCTCCAGGGATGAGAAGCTCACCACCTCCCAGTTTCTTTCTTTCTTTTTTTAAAAAAAATATCTGTACTGGTTAGAAAGCTCTTCATTATAATGTGCTGAGCTTTGTCTCCACACAGGTTTTCCGGGACCCAAAGAACATCCAAGCCCTTGGCCCAGGACAGGCTGCAGAGGTGACATACACTGCTCTGACCCCCAGGCCTGCTTCCTAACCTCTCAGTGCCCAGGACATCAAGGGCCAAGGGCTTATTCGGGGCTTCCTGGAGCCCCGTGTGTCAGTTAAGGAAAGTTTCGGCCAGTCCCTGAATTCATTTATTAAGTCATTCATCACTACTTGGACTTTTTCTGGACCAGTGCCCACTCTGGGTTTGGGGTCCACAAAGTAAACTGGAACATAGTCTCTGTGCCCCAGGAGCTCCCAGTCAGCAGGGAGGCAGATGTGGAAACATAGTTTCAGTTCAGAAGGATAAGTTCCTCTGACATACCGGTCCTTGGTAATACTTTTTCTGAATATCTTTTATTTTCGAATAGTCTGTGATTTACAAAAACACCGTAGATAGTACAGAGAGTTCCCGTACACCCCACACCCAGATCCCCTATTAGTAACAATCTTACATTTATATGGTACCTTTGTCACAATTAATGATCCCATATTGATGTGTTGTTTGTAATGCCTTTTTAATACATTAACTTATTTAATCCTCAGAACAATACTATGAAATCCTGGCGATTAGTATCCTCATTTTACAGATGTGGAAACTGAGGCACAGAGAAGTGAAGTAACTTGCTAAGCTCATACGGCTGGTGGAGAATCCAGGATACACTACCAGCCAGGCAGGCTGTCTGGCCCCAGAGCACTTGCTGTTAACCAGTGGGCTACATTGTCTGTATGCCTGGGTGTGGGTGTAGTGGCAGAAGATAGTCAAGGGAGGCTTCTTGGAGGTGTTTGAGCTGGCTCCAGTATTGTATGTAGTGACGCTTTCTAGGCCAGTGAAGCCGAGTCTAGGCCAGCTCTGGGTCTCTGCTGCCAACATGGGTTCTGGCTCTTGGAGGAGCAAGGGGTAGCTAGGGCTGGGCGAGGATGTGTGCATGATGATGGATGTGCTGCAGGACCCAGCAGAGTGGAGGTTGAGTCTGGGCAGAGGAGGGTGTGGCTGGAAGGGAAAGCTGGAGAGGATCCTGGGAGGGAGGGCAAGCTGGGGAAAGACCTGGAGTGTGGTTGGTGGTCAGGAAAGGACTGGCCATACCTGAGGAAAGCTGGGGAAGGTTTTTTCATTTGTTTGTTTTTGCTTTTGTCATTTAAAAATACTTCAAAATGTTTCTCTAAGGGGTAAGAACGCTTTTAAAACATAACTTCATCACCACTAGCACACCTAAATAAAACAAACAATTTCTCCCTAACATCAAATTTCCAGTCAGCACTCAGTTGCCCTTACTGTCTCATGAATTTGTTTTTATTTTGTTGTGCTTTACGGTTCTTTTTGTTGCTCAAGTCAGGAAGCAAATAAGGTTGCAATTGGTTGCTATGTCTCTTAAGTCTTTTTTTTAACCTGTAGGTTTTACGTCTCCCCCCAACACCCTCTCCCCCTACCATCTCTCTCTCTCTCTTTACCTTGAAGTTTATTTGTTGAAGAAGCCTGGTCATGGGCTCTCTAGAGTTCTCCATCATCTGGATTTTGCTATTAGTGTAACTGTGGTGTCATTATATATGTTCCTCTGTCCTCACAGTAAATTGGTCCTGGGGAAGTGCTTGAGCAGGGGTCAGATTTGTTTATAGAAGCTGAGGGGATGTTAGGAAACCAGGGGCTTGAAGGGGCCCCCAAGGGGGCTGGGCAGTGACCCTGGGGATGGAGCCAGTTTTGGCCTGAGTGGTAGAATGGAGGATAGTCAGGAAGGAACACAAGCTTGTGAGTCCAAATGGGTGACTGCTTGGCTTTGGAAAATCAAGAAAGGGAAGAGTGGAAGAGGAAGAATAGAAAGGGTCACAAACTTCTTTTTTTTTAGCACCACAAAAAACAGACTTTTATTTTTATTTGGGGGATTATGGAAGGTTTTTTTTCTCCTGATTTTTTATCATGAAAACTTTCAAAATTATAGAAAAGTGAATAGTGCAATGGTCATCACCACTGAGGTTCAGTAATTAACATTGTGCTAAATTTGCTTTGTCTGTATGTAGATAAATACAGGCATATCTCATTTTATTGCACTTTACAGATATTACATTTTTTTTTTCACAAATTGAAGGTTTGTGGCAACTCTGCATTAAGCAGATCTATCAATGCTATTTTTCCAATAGCATTGGCTCACTTTGTGTCTCTGTGTCACATTTTGGTAATTCTTGCAATATTTCAAACTTTTTCATGTACTGGGAAACCGGAAAATTCATGTGACTCCCTTTATGGCAATATTTGCTTTATTGTGGTGGTCTGGAACCAAATCCATAGTATCTCCATTGTATGAACTATTTGAAAGTGAGTTGCAGACATCATGATACTTCATCCCTCCACATATCAGCATGCATCTCCTAAAAATGACAGTCCCCTACATGACTATTAGACCTATTGAAGAAAATAGGAGAAAAACAAGTCAGCACACACAGGGCAGGCTAGGTGGCTCCCCCAGAGATTTTGATTGTTCTTCTGGACATGGAACCATTCCAGAGGGACAGCTGCAGCTGGAAAGAGCAGGGCTAGTGTAGTTGATAGAATCAGTCTAGAATGCTGGCTCTGTCAATTTTTAGCTGGGTGACCTTAGGTAAATGGCTTACCCACTCTGATTTTCAGTCCCTCCTAAACCTACTTGCTAAACTTGTTTTGAGACTCAAATGAGGTTGTGCACGGTGGCTGGCACAGAGTAGGTATTCTTTGTTTTTATTTCCCTTCCCAGCCTCTGTTTATAGCCTCTTGCACTTAACAGGCATTCAGTAATTGTGGAATTCATTAATTCAGAAGGTCTCTATTTATGGGGTGCCTACCCTGTGCTGTGTGCAAGGCATTGAAGGTGTAGTGGTGAGCAAAACAGACATGATCCTTGCCCCAGGGGAACTTAAGGATTGTGGGGGAGACAGAGTTAGAAGAAGCACTAGGAGGGTGAACCTTACGGGCCTGCAGGAGGGCAGGGAGGGCTTTCCCTAGGAGGGACTGTTGAGCTGAGAGCAAAGAGAAGCTTGAACATTCACTGGACAAGGGGGAGCAGAGGGACGAGGGAGATGAATGATACCATGCTGATGCTCTGGCCTCGGCTTCCCCACCTGTAACACGGGGTGCGAACACTGAGGACTCGAGGTCATCGTAGACGGGAATATGTTCTGTCCCCTGTGCCATTCTCCCTCCAGTTCCCTCTGCAGAGGCCCCACCAGTATCTGAGGCCCCTGTTCTCTCCCACTGTCCACTCTCCAAGGCTCACCTCCTGCTTTTCTCTCCTCAGTGTTGGACAGGTGGTGAACATCAAGGCCAAGGTGAACCGGGCCTTCAACTCCAGCATGGAGGTGTGTGGGGCGGGCACTGGCTGGGGTGAGTGGGCGCATGGGTGGGGTTTCTGCCTCCTCTCCACTCTCAGCCCCCAGCCCGGGCACACACACACAGAGCCCTGGTTGAGGCAGCAGAGTTCTGAAACAGCTGGCAGGGTTGGGAGGATCCTAAGGGTCTAACTGTCCAACACCCTGTAACACAGAAGGGAGAACTGAGGCCCAGGGAGGGGAAGGGACTTGCCCCAGGTCACCAAGTCACGTAGATTCCAATGTGGGCCTGGACTTCCAGTCTCCTGGGCCTTCACACCTGGTCTCAGACCCTCTCTTCAAGGGCCAGGTGGTCTCAGGAATGCAGGAAGATAGCCGCTGTGCCTGACCCTGGAGGCAGCATGGTGGAGTGGGAAGGGTACTGGCCTTTGGCCCATTAGCTTACCTCACACACAGCCTCTATCTCCCCATCTGTAAAATGGGAACATGATTCCTATGCTGCAGGGTTGTTGAAGTTTTAATGGGAGGACTCTTTGATGATGCACATGGCCTCTATTTCCCACCTAGAGATGTCAGGCCCAGGCAACTTCACCTAGCTGGACCAGTGGTTACTGAGGAATCACTGAGGCTGGAATAGCAGGGTCCTGACTGTACCTCTGGCCCCCTATAAATACTAAGATTCTCCACCTCCGAGGACCCCCTCAGGTGTCTGTCCTTCCAATTTAGCCAACACTTTACTTACTTCAAGCCCTTTCATAAACACAGTCTCATTTTGATTCTCTCAATAACCCTGAGAGTGTAAGTACAATCATTCCCATTTTACAGATGAGGAAACTGAGGCCCAGAGAAGGGAATGACTTGCCCAAGGTTTCCCAGGGAGCCAGGGGCAGAATCAGAACCTATCCCAGGTCTCTGGCCTTCTGGACTTGGTAGGTGATAAAGAAATACCAGAGGCCAGGTCTGGGGTGAGACTTCCCGTCTTGAGCTGTGGGGCCTCAGGTTGGTGAACCCTATTTCTTCCCTCTTCACTTACCCACGTTGCTCTTCCTCTACAGGTGGGCATCCACGTGGCCTCTGAGGACCTGTGCTCTGAGAATCAGTGGAACGTGTGCAAGGCCTTGGCCACCTTTGTGGCCCACCGGGAGCTCTCCAAGGTAGGTGGCTACCCCTGGCTACCCGATGCTGCTGGGCCACCTGGGCATCTGCCCAGGACAGTGGTTCTAGGGGTGAGTGGAAGGCTAGAAGGGGCTATGGCAGGGGTACCACAGTCCCTAGAGGAAGGCCCCCTCCCCTACTGCAGTTGAACTCCAGGCACCTCTCCGCTCTGCTCTTCCCCACCTCTCCCTGTGCACCTTACGCGAGGATCCTCCAGGTCTCCCTGTTCCCTTCCATGTCCTGCGTTGACACCCCCCCATCCAAGGTGCCTTTGCTGAAGAAGGGGAATAGGGACACTGGAGGATGAAATGATGTATCAGTCAACACGGAGACAGGAAGATGGGGACAAAGAAGGGATGAAGACTTGTAACCACCTAGCAGCCCCGAGCATGAGATGGTGGCTGGGAGGGCAGGCCCTTGTGCTATTTCAGGGAACCTGTCCTGAGCATCTCCCACCCTACCCGCGTCTACAGGTGAAGCTGAAGCAGACCATGCCGCAGACAGAAGAGGAGAAGACGGAGCACAGTGTGGCAGCCGAGCGCCGGCGCATGCGGCTGGTCTACGCGGACACCATCAAGGACCTCCTGGCCAATTGTGTCATTCAGGATGGTGAGTGGGTGTGGGTGAGGAGGGCAGCTGGCATCCTGCATGTCCCCCTCTGCCCTGGGTCTCCACTGGGCAGGGGAAGGAAGGGAGTCTCTTTGGGATGTGTACCCATTGGCAGCCTCAGGCCTGGATGGCCTCTTGCCTCAAGGTCCCTCCAGGGAAAGGGGAGTGTTTGGACTTCTCGCCAGCTCCCACGAGCCATGAAGATGGAGCTAGGATACAGGGAAAACACTTTGTCATCCACAAAATGCATTTGGGTCTCTGGAAGTCAAGGTATTTGGGAAGGTGGTATTGAGCTTGGCCTTGAAGACCCTGGGACTTTAAAAAAAGCATATAGATAGGTGGGTAGGTAGGTAGGTAGAGGAAGGTGTAGGGATAGAGATAGAGACAGAGAGAGAATAAAAGACAAGACTGTCTCTCCTACCTAGAACCCAGGCGCCTCGGGGTTGTCACTCATCTTTGGGCGTCTTTCCAGTCAGTGTTCCCTGCATATTTAAGCGTCTACCTATTATTTCACCTTCTCTATTTACCCAAAAGGGAATGTCCAGTACATACTGTTCTATATCTTGCGCCTTTCCTCTTAAAAGCATATCTCGGAGATAGTCCCATACCAGCACAGCAAAGATCTCTTGTACTGGGAGGATTTTGATGGGTGGAGAAATGAGGCAGGTCTTCCTGACAGGGGGTACAGGCTGGCCAAAGGCCCGGAGGGGTGACCCTGGATTTGTTTACTGATCTTCAGAAGGTTAGAATGCAGAATCTTCCTGGAAACCTAAAGGAGGCAATTTTAGGATCAACCAAGGGAAGTTCAGCTATCTAGAGTGGAGAGAGCAGGCTGAAGTTGTGAGCCCCAGGGAGAGCAGTGAGCTGTGCTCTGAATTCCGTATACCAGAGGCCACGGCTGGACAGGCCCAGCTCTTCCTACTGTCGTCAAGGCCCTCTGGAACCATCCATCCCCTGCAGCCCTCCTGCCCTGACAGCCCTTCTACCCAAGGGCCAGTCCAAATGCCTTAGCCTGGCGTCCGGGCCTTGGCTGACCGCTCAGCTGGGTCTGGTACTGTCCCTTTACTTGCCCTCAGCTCCAGCTAAGCCAAGGCCTCATTGCTCCCTGTGACTGTCCTGCCTGTCCCGTCTCCTTGCCTGTGGCATCTCTGAGCAGTCTGCAAGCCAAGGGAAAGGCACCTCTTTCATGGGCTTTCCCTGACGTACTCTCTCTCCCTGGGAGATGTGAGGTGCATGGCACCTCCTTGGTGCTGAGTAAATGGAAGAATCTGGGTGGGGTGGGTGGGGTGGGGGTCCTGGGAGGCCCACAGGGAGGCTCTGCCCTTGGGAGTCTTCTCACTTCCCCGCTTCCTCTCCCTCCCCATCCCCGGTCAGATCTGGAGAGCAGGGACTGTAGCCACATGGTGCCGGCTGAGAAGACCCGAGTGGAGAGTGTGGAGCTGGTCCTGCCCCCCCACGCCAATCACCAGGGCAACACTTTTGGGGGCCAGATCATGGCCTGGATGGAGAACGTGGCCACCATTGCAGCCAGGTGAGGGGTGCTTGCTGCCTCTGCCTCCCCTCCTTTCTCCCCCTCCTTCCCTTGTCCAACTCCCTCTGGGCAAGAAACCCCATCCTGGTGTTGGCATTCAAGGCTTTAGAAACTTGGCTGTTCTGTTAAGGTAACCCAGGGCTTTCAGACCCAGAGAACCAGAAAGGAATGATTTTTCTGTGAGCTCGCCATTCCGTCCATGGTTCTTGTCACTGGCCTGAGAAATGCCAAGCCCCTCAGCTGGCGTGAGGGCCTCTCCTTGCCCTGGCCCTGCCTGCTCGCTTCCTGTGCTTTACACCCCTTGTAAATCAGGCCATGTGCCCTTCCCTTCTCCATCCTCCATGCTGCCAGCCCCTCCTTCACTCCTGGACTGACTTCCCGCCATGCCAACCCCACTACTTTGTGTCTGCTAAAACCCTGCCCACCCCCTCCATGAAGCCTCTTTGACTTTCGCCTTCTCTCTAGAGGTAAATATAATTCCTTCCTTCTCCTAGAACCTCTGCCTGTCTGGGGCACATTCTGCTCCAAATCTTGTGGCATTTTTTAAATTTATAGTTATGATAACTGACATTCAGGAACTGGCACTCTCCATGCTATTGTACTTGCTGTTCCTTCTGCCAGGAGTGCCCTCCCAGACCCATGTCTTCCTCAACCAGGCGAATTCTACCTCACCCTTTAGAGCCCAGCACCTGTGGCCCTTCCTTTGTGTTTAACCTGTGGACACAGTGCATAAGCAATGCCATTTTGGGCAGCCCCAGCTATTAATGCAGTAAGATCTCAGAGGAGGGTCAGGGTATGGGTAGTCAGGGAAGGCTTCGTGGAAGAAGAATACTTCAGCTGTGAATGATAAGTAGCCTGGGTAAGGGGAAGGCTTCCAGGTAGTAGGGACAGCAGGTGCTAGGGTGTAAAGGTTGGAAGGAAAAGGTTTACCCCAAGCCCTGCCCTTTCCTCTGTCACCTCAAATTCAGGGCTTTCCAGTTACGCACGTAGACCTCAGTATATGAAGCTGTGAGATGGGACTTTAGTTCTCTTCCTCTGGGCAGAACTGTCACTGGGTTCTGGAGAGGGTGGGTCAGAGGGCGGTGCATGTGGTTCTGGGCTGGGTCTAGGGATGAGGGCAAGGGGAGAAGGCTGGCCCAAGCCAGTGGCTGATGCACAGGGGGCTTTTTTTGTCCTGTCCCTGAACCCCTGGCCTCCTCCAGCCGGCTGTGCCGAGCCCACCCTACTCTGAAGGCCATTGAGATGTTCCACTTCCGGGGCCCATCCCAGGTTGGGGACCGTCTGGTGTTCAAGGCCATCGTGAACAACGCCTTCAAACATAGGTGAGAGGCTAGGATGGGTGAGACGGGCCTCCCCGGGCTGTGGGCTCTTCCTGACCTGAGAAAAGATCTTACTGCAAACCTGCCAGGAACCCTTTCACCTGCAGATGAGGTCTGTGAGGTCTAAACCCTGCCTGCCTGCTGAGCCGCTTCACCATCACCAAGATTCAGCTCTGATGTTCCCTCCTCTGGGCTCCCCAGCCCTGTGCCTCCCACTGTCTCAGGTCATATCACGTGCTCAGTGTGTCTCTGTCTCTCTCCCTGGCTCCTGCCTTGGGTCCTGCCACACTGGATGCACAGATCACAGGGCCACCTCTTGCCAATGTGTTGTTGTTTATCAGACCCTTTCCCACCCTTTTCCTAAAACAGTAATTAGTTCCCAGAGCACTTACCTTTGGAATGAATTCTGATAACCCCATGAAAGCTTACTTTAAATATGTATCTCTTTTGGTGATTTCAAAGATTTGGTGATTTTCAATGATAGTATAGTCGTTGAAAGTGATTTTCAATGATAGTGTAGTTGTTAAAAATCTGGAGCTAGGCTACCTGGATTCAAGTTTGGCTCAACTCTTTATCAGCTGTGTGATTTTGAGCAAGTTATTTAACCCCTCTGAGCCTCAGTTTTTTTCACCTGTAAAATGGGGCTCACCACAACTACCTCACAGTTGTGAGGAGGATTCAGTGAGGGGTTACCAGTGGAATGCCGGAGAAAATGTTCCGTGAAGGTCAGCCATTGCTGCTGCTATTATAATGATAATTATTATTATTAATTTATTTTTATTTTATTAAAACAAATTCGTGGTCTGCTGTCATGGCAGGGGAAAGCCCTGAACTAGGAGCTGGGAGTCCTGGTTTCTAGTGCAGATTCGCTTCCTGACTGTTGTGTGACTTTGAGCGAATTATTGCCCTGTTTTAGGACTTAATTTCCCCATCTGCATAATGTCCATATCCTGGGGTCATAGACCTTCCTATGTGAGAGGGGATGGAGGTGGTGCTGGTCTATAATTAATAAAGACAGTCGGATATCCAGAAACAGCAGCAACTGAGCTGTCAGAGCGCTCGTGAATATGTGCAGAGTGAACATTTTCTCATTTCTCTGTCCCTCCACCTCCTTTCTTATGTCCTTCCACAATGCTTGCAGTTTATGTATTTTATATGTACATTTATTGCTCCGTCCCCCAGTGGTTAGCCCATGAGGGCCTGGACTGGACAGGTTCATTCATTTCTGTGACCCCAGTGACTAGCATAGGGCCAGGCGTGCAGCAGGTGCTCTGTAAACATTGTTGGAAAGGAACAGCTTGGGTTTCCTGCCCATGGGACTCTGAGGGGGGCTGCGGGAGGAAAGCAGGAGTGTGTGTGTGCGTGCGTGCGTGTGTGTGTTGGGGAGGGGGTGGCTGTGGGAAGGCCTGTCCCGCATGAGAGAAGCCCTCCCTCCCCCTCAGCATGGAGGTGGGCGTGTGCGTGGAGGCCTATCGCCAGGAGGCTGAGACCCACCGGCGGCACATCAACAGCGCCTTTATGACCTTCGTGGTCCTGGATGCCGATGACCAGCCTCAGATGCTGCCCTGGATTCGACCCCAGCCTGGGGTGAGCAGGGGCAGGGTCCTGCCCCACCACCAGCCCCTCTCCCTGGCTGCCCAGGGGTGACACCTGGGGAGCACGAGCCCACCCTGCCCCTCTGCTGGGGCACAGCCAACTCCGAGTGCCCTGGTGTGACCCCCGGGGATGTCCCTTGAGCAGGGAAGACACCTTGTGCTTTCTGGAAGAACTCAGACCATGCGTGTGGGCCTGGCTTGTCGCTGGCCATTAACAGCAGAACTGGAAGAGCACTGCCTTTGGGGGCAGATGTGGGTTGGAGCCCCACCTTAGCCACTTTCCAGCGGGTGCCCTCTGCGAGCTTTCAGTCCCATCTGTAAAGAGGGCGTGTCTACAGTCCCTGCCTCGCGGGGCTGTTGCGGGGATACTGACTCCATGCCTGGCTAAGTAAGTGGCGACTGTTGTGATGATGGTGACAGGAGAGCAAAGAGCATTGGGATGAGAGTCAGGGACCTGGATTCAAGGCTGGCTCTTACCCTTGTGCCTTCTGTGGGCCAGGCTCTGGCTTGCTTCTAGGGGGGCAGAGAGCGACCTTGGAGAGGTTGCACCTTCTCTCTGGGAAGGTCCCCTGCCCTGCCTGCCCAGCTCACAAGGCGGAGCGTGGCTGTGAAAATCCCTGCTCCATAGCTGGGCGTTGGGCAGTCAAGACAGGTAGTAGGTGGAGGAGTGGGGAGTCCAGTGGCTGGCAGGACAGTGGACAGTCCCTGAGGTGCCTTTCAGGCCTTTGCCATTTAATGTTCATGAGTGAGGAGACGTTAGAAGTTGTGGTTCAGAGGGTGGGCTCTGAGTCAGGCCATCTGGGTTCTGTTCCTGGCCCTACTCCTTAACCCTGTGACCTTGGATAAGCCACTTAGCCTTTCTGTGCCTCAGTTTCCTCTCTGTAAAATGGGGGTAGGACCAGTACCAACCGCAGAGGGTTGTCGTAAGGCTTAGTTGAAGTTTTGCATGGAACTTTAGAAGCATGTCTGCCCATAACAGATGCTCAATAAATGTGGGTTCTTAGCATTGTAAGTGCCCTTGGGGACCCCCTTTTACAGAGGAGGAAACCAGTCCAGGGGGCAGGTGGTGTTCCCAAAGTCACTCCGAGAGTCTGAGGGGAAGCTGGAGCTGGAGCTCAGGGGCTGGCTGCCCCAGGGAGACCTGACCTCCACTTCAGGGCTGTGGGGTCTCTGTGGGCCCTTGGGCGGGGGACAGGCTGGCTGTCCTGCCTGCACCACAGTCTGTCCCCGCTCTTCTCCCCAGGATGGTGAGCGGCGGTACCGAGAGGCCAGTGCCAGGAAGAAGATCCGCCTGGACAGGCAAGTTGGGGGCCGGGCGGTGGGAGGGGACACAGATTCAGAGCTGTCATCTGCTCCCTGGCCCTGGGAACTTGCGTTTCTCCTGTGCTGCCCCTGTGCTGGGCACTGGGCTGGGCCTTTATGTCAGGCAACCTCCGGTCTTGGCCTCATTACACAGCTGTCTTACGGCCCATTGTACAGGCGAGGACAGACAGGAATGCTCAGCAGAATGAGAATTTGAACCTGGCCAGGTTTGGCCAATTTTAAATCTTGTGTTCCTTCCATTGCCTCTGATACCTGTTGGCAGATGAAGAAAGGAAGGCTCTGAGAGGAGATGCAGTTACTTAAGAAGCAAACCCAGGTGTGAGTAACTACTGGGAAAGCATTTTGCAGACTTGAAAGTTCTGTAAACGCACCAGAATTCACCATCCAATGTAAATAAGAAGCATGCGCATTTATGGAGGATTTACCATATGCCAAACACTATTCCCCTCATGATGACCCCATGAGGAGGCAGGTGTGACTACCGATCCCATTTTACAGATGAGGACACTGAGGCATAAGGGTGAAATCACTTTAGCCAGAGTGAAGTCGCTCAGCAGGGCTGTAGGGTCTGCCCCTTCCCCTCCCCGGCCCGTCCCGGCCTCTCACTATGTATGTTCTCAGCTGCTGTTTTCTGTGTGCCCATCCAGTCTCCCTGGCCAGACAGGAGTCTCTCCCACCCTGCTGGGCTGAGCACAGGGCCTGGCACACAGTAAGCCTGCAGTGAAGTCTGTCGAAAGAGATGTGCTCCCAAGGGACCAAGGTTGTCGTCTTCCCTCTCTCCCAGGAAGTACATCGTGTCCTGTAAGCAGGCGGAGATGCCCCTGTCTGTCCCCTGGGACCCTAGCAACCAGGTGAGGCCTTCTGCCTGCCCAGGCTGCCCACCACCCCTCCCCTCTCCTCTTGTCAGAGTGGGTTTGGAGGTAGGCCCAGAGGGGACAGTATACTGCTTCCATGCCTCAGGACTGGTACAGTTAGCCAAGGGCTTTCCTGGGTCCGCCTGCTTGGCAGGAGGGATCTGGGGCCTTGAGAGGAGGAGCGAGTCTGGCCAAGCCCGGGCCTCCTTTCCCAGAGCCCAGGACATCCTCCTTCACGTCCAGTTTCCTCTGCCCACCTCAGCATGGCCCGGGCGTGGAGCCCCGAGGAAGGGGAGAAGGTGAGGCTTCCCTGTGTGCTCCGTCCAGGTGTGCCTGAGCTACAACAACGTCTCTTCCCTGAAGATGCTCGTGGCCAAGGACAACTGGGTGCTGTCCTCGGAGATCAACCAGGTAGCTGACCCCACCCTCCCGGCTTTCCTTCCTCTTCTGAGCAACCAGAGGTGACTGACTGCAAGCCACAGCAACCCTCTCAAACCACTCGTGTCAAAAGGGGATTCCTTCAAAGGAACTGGATGAGATCATGAAACCGACCCAGTTATAGAAACATGCCTGCCCCACCAGGGCCTGGAGAGGGGTTCCCTGCTCCAAGTCCTCTCCTGTCCGCCCACCTTCTTGCCCCATCACACCCTGCTACTGCCTGCCCTGCTGTTCACCTGCTCCCCACTCCCCACCCTGGCTCCTTCTACTGTGAGGTGCTGCAGGGGTGAGGCCTGGGGTACACGCAGGCTGAGGGAGGACTTGAGCTCTGCCACTTTTGTCTGTGTCCTGGGACGGTCACTTCCCCTCAGTGACATTAGGGGGTCGGCTGGACACCTGGCTCTGAAGATCCATTCTCTTGTTGCATCAGTCACTCTTTTAATTTTTTTCCACATTTAAAAAATCAAGGTATAATTTACATACAGTAAAATTCCCCCTTTTAGTGTATAATTCTACCAGTTTTGAAAACACATACAATTACATAATCACTGCCAAAATCAAGATACAGAATAGTTCCATAATCCCCCCAAATTCTCTCATTCTCCATTGTGGTCAAGCCTCTTCGCACACTAATCCCCTGGAAACCATGAATCAGTTTTGTGTCCCTTCAGTTTTGTCTATTTGAGAACGTCCAATACAGGGAATTGTACAGAATGTAACCTCTGAATCTGACTTCTTTCACTTGGCACAATGCATCTGAGATTCCCTCGTGTTGTGGAGTGTTTGTGGTTTGTTCCATGTCATGCCTAAGCACCGTTTCATCAGACCACAGTGCGATTACCCATTCAGTGACCGCTTCTTCAGACCCCTTCCTGTCTGCTTGTGCTGAATCGCTCATTTTCATAGGGATGCGACCAAGGCTCAGAGAGGTTGAGTCGCTTGTTCACAGTCACACAGCAGTCAGTGGCAGCCCTGAGCTTCCAACCCTGGCCTCCAGCATAGTCGGAGGAGGAGGTGCAGGAACGAGGCTGCTGTCTGTCCCATGCAGGTCCGCCTGTACACTCTAGAGGAGGACAAGTTCCTCTCCTTCCACATGGAGATGCTGGTGCACGTGGACGCAGCCCAGGCCTTCCTGCTGCTCTCAGACCTGCGTCGGAGGCCCGAGTGGGACAAGCACTACCGGTGAGGGTGGGGCACCCCGGTGGGAGGTGGAGGGGTAGGACTCGGGGTGGGGCATGGTCCCTTCTCAGGCTTGGTGGGGAGGGCAGGTCCTCAGGTGTCGCCTCCTGCCGAGCCCTCCCCAACTGTGCTCTGTGCCTGCTGGCCTTTAGCCTGGGGTAGGGGGTACTATGGTTATGTACTAGGCGGGTGTGAGTCAAGGGTATTTTGAGCCCTCAGGGAAGGTACTGAGCCTGGAACTGGAGTTGGGGGTGTGGGTTTAAGTCCTGTTTATGGCCCAACTAGCTATGTGACCATGGGCAAGTCGTATCTGTTTGAGGTCTCAGTTTTCCTTCTGTTAAAATGGGTACTTAAGATACGAGTCATGGATTTATATTCAGGGATAGAGCAGTGATTTTCAAACCATGTTCTGTGGAGTTCTGCCTTCCCAGACGGGACTCAGGGATGGCTTGGGGTGGGAGCTGGAAGGCTGAGGAGGCGGGTGGGACTCCTTCCCAGGCTCAGGGTAACTAACGGAAGGGCCAGTTTGCTGAATTCGCCAAGTTTACCAGTTCTTATATGGATATGAATGTTATTTTTGAATGTAGTGAGTTACTGAATATAAATATGTTATTCCTATGAATACATTTGTTCCCCAAATTTACTGATTCTCCATGTGAATATTTTCTTCTCGAATTTAGCCAAGGAAGATAAATTTATTCTTAGGAAAATAGCCAAAATTTCAGTGTTTAATATGGGAATATTAAAGTTGAAACTCTTGTTTTTATCGTATCTCTCTAAAGTCACTTTCTTTTATGCCAACACCGTCCTTTGGGGGTTCTTTGATCATTTCTCCAATGGCTTATTAGGAGAAGCCTATATTCCTGGGTGTATCCAAGGAAGATCTGTGTATTTGGAAACTCAGTAAGCAGGTCATTTGGTGAATTGATATTTGACAGACTGGCCTTCCCCTACCAACCCGCGTCTATCTTCACAAAGCAGGTCTACCTGTAGCTGTTCGTACACAGGCTTTCTGCTTAAGGTTTCTTTGCAAAAAGGGCTGTGTTGCTTTAAAAAGCCCTCGTCTAGGTGACCCCAGGCCTGCTGACCATGCCATTCTAGAAGCTTGAGAGGTGATTTAGTGGTGGATGTTGCGGGGAGGGGTTTGTAAATGTGGTAGGAAGGCTTCTTGTAGGGGGTGGACTGGCGTGGGCCTTGGAGGCCTGATCAGATCTTGATGCTTGGTGGGGTTGAGGGGCGTGCCTAAGGGGAGGGAGCCTCTAGCAGCTCCCCCCACCCTGCCCACAGCTGCCCTGTTCCTGAGGCAGCTCCCAGGGTGGGCAGGACAGCAGGGAAAGGTGGCAGGTCTGGACTTGGTCATGCGTGTTTCTGTGTGGATGGCCTTGTCTGTGTACGTGTGTGTTGGTGTAAGCCTGTGTGTTTCTACTTGGGCATGTGTATGCAGTATATCCAGGCCTGAGGGGCACAGCTCTGACACCCAGCAGCCTGAGCACCTCCCAGCCCTGCTTCCTTATTAGCTCTGTGGCCATGGACGAGTTCTATCTCTGGGTCTCAGGCCCCTCATCTATAAAATGGGGGTCCTGAGACCAACCTTGGGCTGCTGCGGGGTTAAATGAGATAGTACACTTAGAACGGTGCCTGGCACACAGTGGGCACTCACTAAATATTAAGTACAGAACAACCGCTCAATCATCACACATCTGTGCAGGGTGCGTGCACCTGTGTGCGCACTGGTGGGTGTCTATGTGTCTGTGCACATAGGTATGCCCACAGGTGTGGGTGTGTCCGTGTATGTCTTAGTCTATTCCCAGGTCTGCATGTGTGGGGCTGTGCATTTGCTTGTGTGTGTGTGCCTGTCTTGGCCAGGCCTTCCTGCCCTCCTTTGATCCCTGCTGAGCAGTGTTGGGTGTGAAATGTCCCCTAAGCATCTGCTCGGGGAGGCTGAAGCCTGGGAGGGCTTGGGCCAGACAGAAGCTCCCCTGTGACTCCCATGGGCTCTGCACAGGAGTGCGGAGCTAGTGCAGCAGGTGGATGAGGATGATGCCATCTACCACGTCATCAGCCCCCCTCTCGGCAGTGATCCCAAGCCCCAGGACTTTGTGATCCTGGCCTCTCGGCGGAAGCCTTGTGACAATGGGTGCGTGCCTGCCTGCTGGGGTGGGAGGTGGGCAGGGCTCATCCTCCTCCCCTGGGGAAGGGACTTCAGCCTAGAGTCAGTGCGCTGCTTCCTGTGGGCCGTGGTCTACACTGTGGGTAGAATGGAGGACACGGGGAGGCACGGCCCTTTTGGTCACTCATCCTCTAAAGCAGGTTGTTCTCTGTCCCTGGGGTGGTGAGGCTGCCTTGCCCCAGGCCATGGACAGGCCATTTCTCACGTGGGCAGCTCTTTGGCCTCCAGTCTCTAAAAGCCCCATGTTGGCTGAAGGGTGGCAAGGCTGCCAGCTGTGCCATGATGAGGATGCAGGAGCGATGGCGTGACTCTTGCTCGAGACAGGGGAGAAAGGTGAAGCGCAAAAATCCCAAGGTGGAGCACTGCTCCCTGAGTGTCTGCAGTGGCGGGGCTTTTCCAGAAAATCCACAGTGTGGTCACACTGGCTCCTGGCAAATTCAGAGCTGCTAACCCACAGATACCTCCTCTCTCTAGTGGACCCAGAGCCAGGCTTTATGTGCCTTAGATAATGATGAGGGCATCAGTGCAGAGGAGGCTTGGGACCCTGGGTCAGTGCCAGAGGGGGCTCCGGAGCCAGGCCCTCACCCTCTTCTCTGCCCACCCCCCACCCTTCCTTCTCTCCAGGGACCCCTACGTCATCGCACTGAGGTCGGTTACGCTGCCCACACACCGCGAGACGCCAGAGTACAGGCGCAGGGAGACCCTCTGCTCGGGCTTCTGCTTCTGGCGCGAGGGGGACCAGTTGACCAAGGTGAGGCCCTGTGTCCGCTTTCCCCCTACCACCCAGATTCACCCCCAAAGCCACACAGAGCTCAGTGCTGTCTGGCTCAGCTCCAGACTCAGCCACACCCGCCATCAGGCTCTCTTCCAGCTTAGGGGAGCCTAACAGTGTCTGAAAATGAGCCTTCATTAAGATAGAATAAGATCTAATCTGTGCAGAGATAAGTCCGAGGCCACTGCAGGGTCTCTGAAAAAGCTCTGGACGCCGAGGGCAGAAGGCCTGTGTTCTGATCTAAAATTCCATCTCCTTATTTACTTCTTTCTAGGAAGGCTTTATATGGCTCTCAGGGCCCATAAAACTCAGCAGAGCAGTCAGTGTTAATTGAAAGTGTGGGGGAGGAGCTGAGAGCGTATGGGGTTGGGGATACCCAGCTCCCCTTCCTCAGCTCACAAAGGCTGTTAGGGCCCTGAGACTCCTCCCAGGTAGGGCCTTGGACAGTGTTTGCTAACTTAATACGCTTAAACAGGCGAGCTTCTCAGGGCGATCCCTGGGCTTATTCTAACTTGTGTATGGCCCCAGAGAGCACCTTCATTTAAAAGGGATTCCATGCTGGGCTCTGGAGATCCAGTACCTGTCTTCCAGAGCCTCCTACCTGACAGGGGAGGCACTTGGTGACAGTACAGTGTGTGGTGACAGAGGGAAGCCAGGATTGTCAGCACACAGAGGAGGGGTCAGGGGAGACTTGCTGGAGGAGGTCAGGCCTGCCAGTCATACAATCTTCTAAGGCCCCAGGTGCCAGCTCCTGTTTGCTGCCTTCCTAGCAGGCAAGCAAGGCTGCTTCCCTCCTGCCTCTTGTCCACTCAGCCGCCCCCTGCGCCCCCACCTCCCTGAGTGCAGCTTCCTGCCCTGCAGGTGTCCTACTACAACCAGGCCACCACGGGCCTTCTCAACTATGTGACCACCAATGTGACCGGCCTCTCCTCTGAGTTCTACACCACCTTCAAGGCTTGTGAGCAGTTCCTCCTGGACAACCGGAACGATCTGGCCCCCAGCCTCCAGACCCTCTAGGCACCCTCAGTGGCCACCTCACACCCATTCCCATTCCATCCTGCCCCGAGGACACATGTGCAGTGCACTGAGGAAGTCAGAGGCATTTATTTCTTCCCGCCTCCCCCTTGGGAAGCCTCTACCCAGGGGTCTGCCAGCCCAGCACCCCTGGGTGGTCAGTTTCTACCAACATCTGCCAGCAAATCTTCGCGGTAACCCTGGGGTAGCTTGTAGTAGACTCGGGTCTTATCCACGGCTCTGGCTGCCAGCAGCACTCCCCGCACAGATGCGTAGTTGCCCCGACCAGGGTTGTGCTCCACTGTGACAGTGGCCCGGGGGGAGGCTGCCAGCAGTCTGTCCACCACGCCAGCTGTGCTCTGGCCCAGCGGCCCAGCCTGCAGCTGGAAGGACACAGGTTGCCAGAGGCCCTGGCATAGATCCAGCATATCTGTGAGCAGCTGTTCCCTGTAGCCACTGCCCAGCACTTCCTCAGGCCAGCGTGGTGCCACTGTCACATGGGGGAAAACCTCAGCCATAGCTGTAAGAAACTCCCTGCCAGCCATGTAGCCAGGGACCACAAAACTCCCGTGGGAGATTGTGGCCCCGACCCACACAGGCCTAGACAGGTGGCCTAGGGCAGAGAGGTGGGCCAGCATGGCCAGGGTTGGCCGGAGGGCTGTGGGCTCTGCAATGTGCACATGGACGCCCCACCGTCGGGGGTGTGTGGCCAGCTGCTGCAGGCAGGACTCCAGCGTCAGGGCACGGCCATCTGGGGCACGCACGATGGGCATGGGGTTCTCAGCTGCGGGCTCCTGGAGGCCAACGTTCAGCAGGATCATGCCTTCTCTGTCTGGAAGAGGTAGTGCAGGAAGAGTGTCTAGGGTTTAGGTTATCCTGGGGTGTCAGAGGCCCTTGCTGAAGCTAAAGGGATAGCAGGGGGGTAATGGGACCTGTTGATGGGATCTGGGTTCCAGATGAAAGGGCTGCTTTATAAATGTGCCCGGGGCTCGTGAGAATTAACCAATAAGCCGTTAACTTAGTTCTGGGCCCTTGCCTATGGCTTGGCCCTGGGGCCCGTGCCCGCCTCTCCTGCAGCATGATGTGACTGCGGGCTCACAGGTGCTGGTCTGAAGGCCCCACACTCTTGCCAGCACTGTACTCCCTAAGCGCGCAGCTGTGTTGCCATGGTAACTGAGGCCTGAGGTAGCTCCCCCAGCATTGGAAGCCCTCATGGGAAAGCTAGGCGCACAAGGACTGCAGGCAGACCTTACCTGGGAGGCCCACTGTTGCTGTGCTTCCATGGCCCCGAATGTCAGGAACCAGCCACTCCACACTCAGACTGCTACCCCCAGGGAGTTGGAGAAACGGGGTCAGGCTGCCCCCAGTGTAGTAGTTTTGCTTCCGTGAGGCATTCACTGTGGGACAAATTGCCAAGATGAAGTGACCACCAGCCGTGGGGCACCTTCTATGTAGCATGGCCCTATACACATCCTCCCTAAGCCTCACAGCAAGCTTCCAGGGAGCTGTAACTCCCTGTTTTGTAGATTACAGGTGACTTGCCCAAGGTCCTATAGCCATGAGGCAGAGTTGCTTTGATTAGAACCTGATGGAACCAGATCCATCTGGCTCCAAAGCTGGTATTCTTTCCCCTCGCCTAGATGGCTCCCATGGCAGGAGTGTTGGGTCTGCTGGGTCCCCTTTGAGATGACTTAACTGCAGGCTCTCCTAAGTTTGGAGTCCAGGGAATGAGGGTTTGGACGAAGGAATAGGTAGTGTCTGGATCATTGATTAGCAGGTACGGTGGAGCGGCCATTTTCTGAACTGCCAGAGTAACTCTCAGAGGAGCTGTGTTACAAGGGGAAGCAGATGGGGTTTGGAATTTGCTGGTTCCAGTCTGAGCTCTGCTACGTACAAGCTGAATGACTGTGTAAATTACATAACTGTTCTGTGAAATGGAATCCATGCTTCATGGATCTATGAGACTTAGACAGCATATTGTATCGGGGTCGCATACAATTGATGCTTAAAACAATTCCTTCCTCCCATCCCACCCAGGATTTCCCCCTGCCAATGCTCCACCCTTCCTAGCTCTGCTCCACCAATTGCTGCCCTGTGTGGAATCCAGCCCCACCGCCCTCCCCACCCTCCCCAGACCCCTCCCTACTGGCAAGCTGCCTGAACTGTGACAGGACAGGCTCGAAGATGTCATAGTAGACTTGGTGGGGGGCGGTGTTGTCCCGGATGTAGAGGAGATCATCCACTGACACGGAGTCTGAGGTGGCCTGCCACAGCGTCAGGCTGTACCTGGGGCCCAGAGAGCCGGCTCAGTGCCTGTTGGGCTCAGCAGTCCTCAGCCCCACTTCTGTGCTCAGAGCTAGACCCTAGCTGGGCAGGGGCAGAGCACTACCTCCTTCCTGGGGGCAGAAGAAACCACAGAGGCTTAGATGGAGGGAGGGGATGGCCTGCCCTGCCTCCTCACTTGGAGTGTCTGTTTTTGGATCTTGCCTTAGGAAAAAGACAAGGACAGGAGAGATGGGCACAGGGGGTAGGGGGAGAGGTCAGGTATGAAGAGGGGAAAGGGGCAGCCTCCAGACTCCTGTGGGGAGAGGCTAAGGAAGGTGGTGCTGGGCAGCTGGGAGCAGAGTGCAGGGGTGGGGATGGGGGTTTCTCAATCCCTACAGAGCTATCCTGGGGCAGAGGCTGCAGGTGCAATCTGTGCAGCCCCAGGGGCACAGCCAGCTCCCATGGGAGAAAACTGGGAGGCAAATTGTGTCTCAGCATAAACACTTTCCAACAGGCAAGATTATCTACCAATGAACAGGCTGCCTCAGGTGATAGTGAGCTGCCCATTACCAGAGGTATATAAGCAGGAAGCAGGGAAGCAGGGACACTGTAGGGAAAGGGGGCACCAGAGGGGGTTGGACCAGATGATCATTAAGACTCTTCTAGCCATGAGCACCTGGGATCTTCCTGGAGCATCAGTGCCTGGGAATGGGTTTGGAGAGAGCAGGGGCTGTGGCAGGGGCCTGGGAGCTCTCACCTCTCAGACTGGCCCAGCAGCCAGCTGAAGTAGGGCCAGGCAGACCGCGCCATGAGAGCGTACAAAGGGAAGGTGACCTTCTGTGGCAGTGCTCCCACCAGCTCCTGCATCTTCTCCACCATGGCTCGGGTATACGTACTGTTCGGGAACATGGGCAGGTAGAGGGTGGTCCAGCCTGTAGACAGGGTTGCCTCAGGATATTTCTCCTGGGCCAAGGCCAGGAACCTGAAAAGGATAAAAGATGCTGGTCTTTTAGAGCCCCTTCCTCATCTCCTGGGTTCCCATCAATGCTAAGAAGAGGCAGGACCTATTGCATCTATGAGATAAGGGCAGAGTCCTAAGGAACAGAAGTCCCACAGTAAGGCTTGGACTTTGGTGTCCGGCAGGTCTGGATTTGGGTCCTGACTCTGTGACCTTCGGTAGCTCATCCAACCTCTTTGATTCTCAAAGATGGCATCCTTTCAAGCAGGACAGGGCTTCTTAAACATCCCTACCTGGACAGGGGGCACGCAGTCCAGAACCCTGGGTGTGGGATCTGGGTTCTATCATCTGTGGAGTCTCTGAACTTCCAGATTTTATTTTAAAATTTCATTCAAATTTTGCCCTGATGTGGATTTTAATAGGGAAATAATCACTCTTTCCCTCTCCCCAAAATATTGAGTAAAATCATTTGGAGAAGATGAACCACATTTATCTTGGGCCACTGACTACATTTTCAAACTGCTGCTTTCCAGATGCACCTCAGTTTGAGAATCATGTTAAATATTGGATGGATGGATGGTTGGCTGGCTGGCTGGAAAGATGGATGGATGGATGGATGGATGTAGAGATAGATGGTAAAGAGCATGAGGGTTAGAATCATAAAAGCCTGGCTCTGAATCTCTGCTCTGCGTATTACTAGACTTAGGCAGATCATTTAATTTTAGTGAGATAGTTCCTGTATTAACAAAATGAAAATAATAGTACCTACCTCATTGTCATTGTAAGAGTTAAATGGTATTCTACAACTAAGGTACTTAAAACAGTGCCTGTGATACATAATAAACAGTCAACAAATTGAGCCTCAATTATTGTCAGTTTTCTCATCTGCAAAATGAGGAGGAAAAAATGCTCCTAACCTGGCATTGCTATGTGAAAATCAAACTCAGATATAGTCTCTCCTTATATGTGGTCCTTTTTTGTGAATTGGAGAGCACCATGTAGCTGGTGTACGTGATGGCTGTTGGTGGCAGTGCTGGGATTTCAGGGGCCTGGGGAAGGAGTCAGGGCTTTAGACTTTTCTAGCAGGCCAAGTCCTGCCCTGGTCACTGGACTAGACCTTGCTTGCCCTCCAGGAGTAAACGGTATAGTAGGGGTGACAAACCTGTAACCTGACAATGATAACGCAATGAAATCAGGACTGTGTTAAGAGGAAGTGTGGGTGAAGGTCCTCAGCAGCCTTGGGTGTCAGGGAAGTTTCTGGGATAGGTAATGACTGGGCAAAGTTTCATCAGGAAATGGGGGAAAGGCATTTAAGGCAGCGGAAACAGCATGTGCAAAGGCTCAGATGTTGCATAGTGTGGCTGGAGGCAAATTCAGCAAAGGTCCCCTGAGGACCTACTGTGCCAGATGTTGAAGGAAGAGGACTGGACACAGCTTGGGCAGAGAGGTGAACACTTACCGTGTGGCATTGATCTCTATTGGGATGGGGACGTTGGGGCCCCTCTGGATGTCGGCATTGATCCACACAGGTCTCCGGACTCTCCCCTCCGATGTCAGTCGCCGCAGGAGGTCCAGGGAGGGGCCCACAGCCTTGATGCTCTTGAAGTCCAGTTTGATGCCTGTGGGGAGAGGTCCAGGGGCTTGAGGAACTGGTCCCTCATGCTCCAGGAGGAAGGAACCAGAAGACATGACTTACTGGGGCAGAGAAAGCAGGTATGGGGGTGGTGGTACGGGAAAGATAGGGACCAGATTCTGGCCTGGCGTTAAGAAGGGCTTTCAAACAAGCAGAGCTAACCTGAAGAGGAAGGTCTTGGTTCTGCAGGAGTGAGCTCCCATCCCTCATCCCCAAAGGGAGGAAGCAGAGGACGGCTAAGGGCCTGGGACCTGGGGCTGGTGCAGGGGTTGTCAAGCATCCAATGAAAAGGCACTGTGATTCTTGAGCTGGCAGGCTCAGGGCCACTCGAGCCTGTGGGGAGGTCATTGGGTCTTTGGGAGGGGGCATGTGAGTGGAGGAGGGTTGTCTATGTAGAGGAAGGACCCAGCGTGAACAATAGCCCATTCTGTTGAGGGGGGTGGGGGCTGGGAATGACGGGAAAAGCCAGAGATGAGGGTGGGAAGTTAGAGAAGGATGTTAAAAGCCAGGCCAAGGAGATCACACTTTGTCCTGAGGACAGTGGGGAGCCATGGATGGTTAAAGCTGGGGAGTGACATGACAATTGGCATTTTGGAAAGCTCACTCAGGTAGGGGTTGAGTTTGAAGGAAGGAAACCAGTAAGGAAGGAGGTCCAGGGGGAAAATGATGTGGCTGGGGCTGAATCAAGGGGTAGGATTCAGGGTTAGAACTGGCAGATGCAGCAGATGAGTGTATGTGGGGGATGAGGGAGAAGCATTAGGGGGATGTCTGGATTCTGACTGCAATTGGCAAAGAGACATGGGAGGGGAAGGTGGAATTTGGTTTTGGGCATGTGTGTCCAGTTCTGTGGATTCAGGAGGGAACACCCTGCACGAGGTTGGCCCTTTGCAGCTTATCCTGCACTTTTACATCCCTCATCTCACCAATCTTCGGAGCCCAGGCCTCTAGGGTGTGGGCTGGAAAGCCGAGGCAACAAGCAACTTCTGACGGGGACTGGAATTGCCTCCCAGTGGAGAGATCCTTGACATGTGGCTTGAGGACCAGGGGGCTGGGCAGCCAGGGAGGGGCTGAGAGAGGTCCTTACCCTTCTGAGAAGAGGTCAGCACAGTCTCCAGCCACTGCTCCAGGGTGTTGTCACTGTAAATCGCTGGGGGGTGCGCCATGATTGGAAGCCCTGTCTCGTTGGCCGTGCCAAGTCCTTCTACTGTGACATCTGCCTCTAGGACCATGGCATCGCCTGTGCAAGAGGACAAACTCAATCAGTCCCTTTTTTCTCATTTATAACACGTTTATTACAGAACATTTGGAAAATACAGAAAAGCAGAAAGAAGGGAAATAGTCACCTACATTTCCATCATAGTTCATTTTTGATGTATTTTCTTCCATTTTTATCTATGTATAGTTTTTACCAGTTGAGACCATGCTGCATTTATAATTTTTAATCCTTTTCTTTCAATATTATAATGCACGTTCACAATCCTTTCTACGTCTCATTAGAAAAAAAAGCTGCAGAATTCCTGATGGAGGGCACTCACCCTGCTTTAGTTAGCCACTCCCTTATTCCTGAGACATTTCAGGAGTTTCTAATCTTTGCTACTAATAAGTAACGATACAATTTTATTCTGATTTTCTGATTATTTCTGATCCTGACTTGCAGAATTTGAGTCAGGGCAATGCAGGGTCGTTTTTAAAGCCCATATGATCAAATTACTGTCTAGAAAAATTCTTCTGATTCATGTTCTGTTCAGAAGTACATAAGCTGGTCCATCTCCCTGCACCCTTACAGCACTGAGCATTGTTATTTTTATCTCCTAAATTCACGCAGTTAACTCGGTCAGGTGGCTGTGTCATTCCTGCCCTGAGAGTTCAGTCCAGAGAGAGCTAAGGCCTTTCCAGTGAGAAGCAGACCTGGAAGAGCTGACCAGGGTCTCTGCCCAGGGAACAGAGTGCGGGGAGGGCGGGGTGGCTCCCGCATCATCTCAGACAGCTGGCATGAGGAGGGGCCTCTTCTGGTTTATATTTGCAGTGTCCTGACCATTCTCACTTCCCTCCAAGTCCATTCTCTACACAGCCACTAGAGTGAGTGTTCCAAACATGTACCTGATCGTGTCACTTCTATTAAAAAACAAAAACAGCCCTGCCCTTTGCCCTGAGAATCAAATCCAAACGCCTGACCATGAATGACCAGGCCCTGGCAAATTTTCCAGTCTCATCTTGAATTCCTCTTTCCCTCAATCTCTAGGTTCCATCCACTCCTGCTTCTCCAGCATTAATGTGCACACAGAAATCACCCAAAAACTGTTAAAATGCACGTTCTGATCAGTAGGTCTGGGGCAGGGCCTGAGATGTCTAACAAGCTCCCCCATGATGCCCATGCCGCTGGTCCGTGGACCACACTTTGAGTATCGGGGCTCAACTATCTTGTCCTCCCATCCCTGGGCGATTCCATGTGGCTGGCTGTTGCCTTGGCAACACTCTTCCCTCTGCAGCTTTACTAGGCCACCTCCAGCTCATCTGTGGGTGTTGGCTTAAAATATCACTTCCTCAAGGAGGCCATCCCTGAACCCCACACCCAGTCGAGTTAGGTCACCTGCTTCTCCTCTGAGCACTCAGCCCCCGTGTAATTGCTCGCTCAGCATCAGTCGTCCTGAGTGTAAGTGCCAGGGAGCAGGGTCTGGGTCTGCACTGACCATCACTTGCACATCTGATGCCAAGATGGTATCAGGCCTAAAAAGGAGCTTCAGAAATGTTTGTTGGATGATGAATGACAGAATGAATGAATGATAGAGAAGTTAAGGTCAACCAGCTCGGGTCCAGAAAGGTGGAAGAGCTTGCCCAAAAGTGCAGAGGAGTTTTACAGATTTCTCTAACACCTAGATGTCTGGATATCCAGGAGGGGAAGGAAGCTGAGTGCCAGGCTGTCCCCAGCACTGAGCAGGTACTTGGCCTCGTCCCATTTCATCCTCATGTTATTCCTTCTGCCCGGAGGTTGCGGGTCCTGGTGTCTTCACTGGCAAGATGGGGATGAGCCTCCCGCCTCAGGCCCTGACTTGCAGGATATGGACATAAAAGCACCTTGTAAACCGTGAAGGGCAGTATGAAGGTAGCCTTTATTTTTATGGCTTGAACACAAAGTCCTTTCTTATCTTAACTTTTAGTTATCTGGGAATGCAGAGAGAGGGGTCCAAAGGGTTTGGGGCCCAATAAGGCCCAGAGAAGCCAGGCCCAAGCCGGGCAGCTGGGCAGGTAAGAGGGTAGCTCAAGAGAATGGGTGCTAAGGGGTCTCCTTCCCCATCTAAGGGGGCCATTTCCAGTCTGGGGAAGGTGGGGCTGCTCTGGGAGAGAGTCCCGGTGACCCTCCGATGCTGCTGCCTTGCTGGATCTACACCAGCCGTCTCCCTTGAGACACTGCGAGCTCCATGAACCCCAGGTCATGTCTCAGTCATTTCTAAACCTTCCTTCTGACCTGGGTCCAGAGCACAGGCCCAGAAAATGTTTAGTGAAGTGGACTAAAGACTGATGGACCTAACCTGCCTCCTTGTGATCGCCACCTGGTTCCACCTTCCTCCTAGAAATTTTCTCCCTTGTCATCAGCACCTGTTATGTGCCTTCCAGATGCTGAATCTGGGGGCTGACTTGTTTGGGTAGGGATTTGAAGAAGGGACAGGAAATGAGGGAAAGATCAGGTTCCTGCAGCCACAGTAGAAGCCCTGGTCCTCAGGGGCACAGTCAGGTGGGAAGGAGTGCTGCTCCCCAGAGGGAGCAGACTGGACGTTGCCAGGCATCCCAGATGCCAGGAGCTCTCTGCCTCACATCCGGCAGAAGAGCACTATGGCTGTGTGCCCACCCTGAACCCAAGACTGCCAGCTTCTAGTCCCAGTCCTAACACTTGCAAGCTGTGTGACCTTGGGTGGGTTACTGGTCACTCTCTCTTGCCTTTGGAGATGGCTAGCACTCTGTCTATGGAGTGTGTAAATCTACTTTTGCTTTAACCACCCCCATGCCTCGTGGCCTCCCTGACCCTCTGAGATGGCCCACACCAAACTTTTCTGAGCCTTCATTTTTCTTCTGTCAAATGGTACCCACAAAACTTTGCTCATGGCCCCAGGAGGCCCCACGTGGAATGGGAGCGTGTGTCCGCACAGGAATCAGCTGCCGACTGGCTCCCATAATCATTCTGAATCAGAGACTCAGGAGCTTTTTTGGTTTACTCAGGTTTTCACAGCTTGTTTTTGGTAGTGCTGGAGGTCAAACGCATCTTCTGGCTTCCTTAGGCTTTGAGGGCAAAGGCCTCCTGAGTGGGGAAGCAGTCTCCTGACAAGCCATTGGAGGGAGGGCAGGACATGAGCTTGGAACCAGACATCTCTGTACAACCTAAGCCAGTCACTTAACCTTTGAGCCTCCACTTCCTCAAGTGGAGAAAGGCAAGATACCCATCAGAATGCCTCCTTGTAGGTAGAGCTCCCTTAGCCCCTCCTCTGCTCTCCCTCCATCTCCCCTCAGCCTGTCCCAGTCCTGGCGACTGGACTTACTGCTGAGGGCAGCCTTCATATCCTCCTGGCTGTTGGCAGCGTGGTACCAGTTGACCAGCAGGCCATCCCTTTGGCTGATCTGACCCAGGCTCAGTAGGTAGTCCAGCATGTCTGCGTCGGGGCGGCAGACCGCATCCTGCTTACAGCCTGGAGTCAAGACCAAGAGGGCTATTAGCATCAGTTCTCGCCCAGCCCAGGACTCCCATCTGTACATCCCACTGACCCTCCCTGGTTCCCCAGGGGGTGTCCAGCATGGCATCTAGGAGATAGACAGTGGACCCCGGAGTCCCCCAGAGTCATCAGTGCTGCGTGAGAGAGAAATACATGGGTTCCTGGGTGTAAGGAAGCTTTGAACCAGCCTGGGGGTGTTAGGAAGTTCACTGGGAAGGGAACACGTAAGGGAGACCGAGAAGGATGATGTGTGAATTTGACCAAAAGAGAGGACTAGGTTATTCCACGCAGAGAGAACAGTATAAGCAAAAGCTTGGCCACAGGAAAAAGTGTGATTGCCTAAGGGAATGGCCCCTGGCCCAGTACTGATGTAGAGAAATGGAATAGGGCAAAATTAGAAAAAAGGGCTGTGATCAGGTTGTAAATGGCCTTGGGTGCCAGCAAAGGAGTTGAGTGTGTGCTGGAGACAGCAGGCAAGGATCTCCTTGGTGGCAGAGCGAGCATGGGCTGGTGAGAGCCAGGCTGGTGGCAGGCAGAGAGTCTGTGTGGGAGGGGGAAGATTGCTGCAGGGGTTCAGCAGGAGATGGAGGACTGAGAGGTCAGAGTGGGAGGGTAGATGATGGAAAGGAAGAAGCCTTGAGGCGCAGGGCTGAAGATACAGGAGGAGAGGAGGTGCTCCCAGGTCCCCGTGTGAATGGAGGAGCCCTTCACTGGGAGAGGGCGCAGGGACCAGCAGGTGGTGGTGGGGAAAGTTCAGCTCAGTCAGCTGAGTTTGAGATGCCCCTGTGACTCCCCAAGAAGGAATCTGGGGGCACAGAAGGAGGTTGGGCTGAAGACTGAGATTCTGTGGTCCTCAGGCAGCTGAAGCCAGGCAAAGGAGGAAGGGAAAGAAAGTTAACGGGACCTTCTGCTTGGGGTGAAGTCTTAGTGGGATTGGTGGATAGGAGAGGCAAGTCAAGCTGTGGAAGGAGGATGAGTAGGGATGGGAGAGGAGGCCATCAGAGCTATCAATGTGGACAGAGCCTTGGTGGGGACAAGGAGGGAAGGATGGGCGAAGCCAGCCAGGTGGCATGACCGGGAGGCCCCTACCTGGTTGGGTGTGCTCCTGCAGTGTGAAGCACAGGACCATCCCGATGGCGAACACTACAGCCACACTGGCCCCGCTGACAAGGGCCCACTTGGTCTGACTGTTCAAGCACCCCTTCCTGCGGGCCATGATGACCTCTCCAGGGAATGACCCACCACTCCTTTTGGTGCAGTCTCCTGAGGCTCTGCGAGCTGGGGTCGAGTGGGAGGCAGGAGCCCCCAGCAGCACCTACTTCTCCCCCAGGACAGCCAGCTCCTGCAGGCCTGGAATGTCCCAGATGAAGACAGCTCCCGAGGCCCCTCCTACCTCCCGGCCCTCCTCCTCTTCCTTGTCTCTCCCAGGATCTTAACAGGTCAAGCAGAAAATCCTGCCACCCCCAAAATAACCTTTGAGCTCATTAAGAGGCAGCAGAAGATGTTGGACGGAGCCCTCACCTGCTGCCTGTCGGCCCCTGCCTGGGGGTTGGGAGACCAGGGACCCAGAACAAGCTTGACCTTGGCTTCCTGAAGACCTGCAGGTTTTCTGGACCTAGTCTTTCCCCTGCATAAAAGGAGGCAACTGGATGGCCCTTCCCTCTTTCTGCCCCACCCCAGGGAGTCGCAAAGTTCAGGCTAAGGTGGGTGACAAGGGCAGATTAGATCTGCCTGAGGAATATGAATTTTCCTTCGATTCCTGATATATTATCTAACTGGGATTGAAACTGATAGGCCTGGCATGCTGGCCTGAGTTGCTATAGGCCACTCCTGACTCAGCAAGTCCACAGGGAAGGGACTGCGTCACCATCTGGCACAGATGGTGTCCTTGGAACCCTGGTGTGGGAAGGCAGTTAGAGACCACCTTATTTTCAGTGATCCTGGAGTTTAAATGAGTCCAAGAATCATCTGTAATGTGCACAGGGACTTTGGCTTACAGAGGTTCACAGAGGAATCCAGCAGGATCCCTGGTGATGGTCGTGTGTGTGTGTTTGTGTGTGTGTGTGTGTGTGTGTGTGTGTGTGTGTGTGTACAAGAGTGACTAGAAGGATGAATGATGCCCAGGTGGGCAGATGGTGGGAATCCGAGAGGTAGGGTGCAGGTTGGGAGGGAGTTGGGTTCAGGCCTTGTGGAGTCATGGGGGCTGTGTGTCATCCTTGAAGAGCTGCCCAGGAAGGAACTGGATACAGAGGTCTGAGGCTCTGGAGCAAAGATGAGGGTGTGAGCATTACTTCTTGCCTAAAGCAAAAGGAGAAGAGGGTAGAGGCAGACATTTGGGGACCACTGACTTTAGGGATAGTGGAGGAAGAGGAATCAATCAGGCATAGTGGGACAGAAGGAAGGGGTCCCAGGAGCCAATGGGAGGGTCACTTCAAGAAGAAAGTGTTGTGGGATACAACAAGGCAGCCAGCTGGTGACATGGTGGTAAAAGAATTTACCAGTTAAAGTATGAGAATAGAAAAGGAGTTTATTAGGGGTATGCTGTCATAGACAATAGTGGGCCACACAGGCGAGGGGTGTCTGTGTGAGCCCTGAGGGCCGGTTGTTGGGGTCTTTTATAAGGTTGGGTTACAAGGTGCCTGATCGGTTTGTGCGCAAGTCTCTGATTGGTGGTAGGTGAGGTGAGAAGTTTGGGGCCCGTGAAGGGTGGTGGGGTTTGACTCTGATAAGGTTGTCATTACCTGGGGTTATCAGTTTGTTAGGGGAGACACACCCATTAAAGAATGTCAGACATTTGAGAGCCCAGAAATGGGGGTCGTTGTGAGACAGGAGGGAAGAGGGCAGAGCACAGCCATTCAAGGAATGACAGCAGTTAACACCAAAATGGTGGAAGATTCAACTCCCGGTTGGCCTTGAGGATTAAGAGTGCAGGAGGTTTGACTTCTAGTAGACTTTGAGCTTCATTATTTGCTCATTGTAACATATTAGCATGGTGAATAGCATGCCCACAGGTGTCATGACAGTCCCAAGGCTAACCACAAAAGGTCAAAGAGTGGGTAGTGGCCAAATTCCTGGGAATCCCAGCCCCTTCCCCAGAGCAGTTGGAATGGTCCCACCTGTAGGCATGTGAAGCTACTGAGCCCATAAAAACTGGCAACACTATGCCTAGTGGTCCTTTTTCACTCGCTCCTCTTCGGAGACGGCCTGCACTCTGTCTGTGGAGTGTGTACCTACTTTTACTTTAACTTGAGCACCCAATTCCCACACCTCTTTCCTTGTCTTTCTCTTGCCTTACACTCTATGCATTATGCATCTCTCTAAGTAAATCTACCTTTATTCAACTGTGGCTTGCACTTGAATTCTTTCCTGAGTGAAGCCAAGGACTCACACTTGGCGGGGCACAATCCCAGGAGCTCAACCGAGACCTGGGACATGGCCCTCCTCACACCCCACATCCGTTTTTCCTGCATCACTAGCTCTGGGGGCCCACTCGTGCCCTATGACATGAAGTAGGAGAGGAGAACGCCGGGGTTGTCAGGGACTCCAGCATGCATTCTAAAGGTAGAGCTGCCATTCTAAAGCTGACGCTGCAAGAGTGGGCTCACAGCCCGAGGATGTGCTAGTAGCAGGGCTTGGGGTGGGAGTGGGAGGGTGGGATATGATGGAGACACAGGGGATTAGGAGCACAGAGGTGGAGCCCTAACCTCCTAGGTGGGCCCAGAGTCTTTCAGAGGAGGCCTGGAGAACTTGGAGACCCATGATGAGACAGGAGGGAAGGGAGCAGGGCACAATTGTTGAAGGAATGACACAGCAATTGAGGACAGGACAAACTGGTTAGAACCAAGATGGCAGAAGGTTTGACTTCCAGTTGACCTTGAGCCTCATGTCACACCCACAGGCACCATGACAGTTCCTAGGCTGACCATAAAAGGTCAAAAGAGATTGGAGCCCAATTCCTGGAAATCCCCACCCCTTTCTCAAAATAGTTGCAATAATCCCCCTACTTGTTAGCATATGAAAGTACCAAGCCCATAAAAGCGAGCAATCCCGCATCTCATGGTGTCTCTCTCTTGCCTTCTGAGATGGCTCACGCTCTGTCTGTGGAGTGTGTATCTCTCTAAATAAACTTGCTTTCACTTTACTATGCGTCGCTCTTGAATTCTTTACTGCATGAGGCAAGAACCTATTCTTGGGCAACAATGGGGGATTGGGGCTAAGGAAGGACATCCCAGACAAGGGTGCAGCGTGTGTGTGTGTGTGTGTGTGTGTGCGCGTGTATGTAGCGAGCAAAGGCATGTGGGAGAAGGGCTTGCTCAGGATGGTGGGGTGCAGTGGGACTGGATCCTGTCAGGTGGGAAATGGGGGTGTTCAGGAGAGGAGGTTGGGGGGTGAGCAGTGCTGGGTCACCCCAATAAAGAGCTTGGTGCCAGCCTGGAGGGGATGGGGAGCCTTCACTTATAGGAAAAGCAGGAGAGAGGCCTGCTCAGCTTGGATTTTGGATGGTGATTCTGGAAGCTGTTATTGAGAAATGGCTGGAGACGTCCCAACCATCCCTAACACCGGGGACATCCAATTTTAGTACCCCCGGCCCTGGCCCTGCCATCGAGCCACATGACCTCCCACGCCATTCTGCTCAGAACAAGCAAAGGCCCACTGGGGTTTGAGGCCCAGGCTCTGTTAACCTGGGTTACTTCAATCCCTTCTGTTACCTGAAAATTAGGTTCACCTCTTGTGGGCGTCGAGTCAAAACACACCACCAAGCCAAAGATCCGGAGAAGGAAGGATTTATTACCTGCAGCAAGTAAGGAGAACACTTTCTTTCCCAAAGCAGTGTCTTCACGAACAGCAAAATTGGGAAAGTTTTAAGCTAAGGGTACAAGCACATTCATGTAAGGGCTTTAGCAGAGGAGAATTCAGCATAGAATTGGGTCAGAGATTGACAGAGTCCAGGCTTTAGTTGATTGAAGTCATGAAGGTCACGAAAAGTCAACATAATTATTCAACCCTCCACCTGGGTGGGGGCCTTAGTTCCTGCAGAATTCAAAGATATGTGTCAGATTGTCATGTTTATCTCTTGAGGAGGAACTAGGACTCTGTTTTATGGCGGAGCTACTGTTTCTTGACAGCTTTTCCTTTGTCTCTGCATTCCCTCATGTCCCTTAAGATCATTAATTGCTGAGACCTGTTCAAGGGCAAGCATTGTGGCCAGGCTTAGATCACAAAATGGCTTAGGCCAAAAATGGCTTCTCTTACGGCAAGAAAGACATGCTTCATTCTCTTTTTCTGGAGACCCCCTACCCTATCTGCTTACACCCTCCACCTTGACATATTACTAGGAGAAGAAATCAAGGTTGTTAGGATGCACCCCCATTTCAGATGTGGAGCAGAAACCTTTACAGCCTTTAGAGCAGGTCCTGCAGGAAGTTCAGCTCACTGTGCCCTGATAGCTTCTGGGAGGCAGTGTCTATCTCCCCTTCCCACCTTTCCACCCCTCCCCACTCCCCGGAGGATCCCATCAGAGTGTGGGGAAATACAGCTTTGTGTATTTATTAATGAAAAATGATTGATTCTTCCTGATCCCAGTTCCTGAACATTCAGCTTGCACTAGCTGGGGCCCCTGAACCCTGGGGATAATCTGACATGGGCCCTGCTCCCGAGGCATTTAGAATCCAGGTGCAGGGTTAAGGCCGTGGAAGCAGAGCGGCCACCCCTGGTCAGGACTAAATGTCTGGGAAGCTCCCTGGAGGAGGCAGTGTTTGACCTGGACCTTGAAGGATTGGTAGGATCTCTTAGGGAGAAAATAACTTTTTCCCCTTATAAAAGCAGTACAAAAAAATTATTGGAAAATTTGGAAATATGGAAAAATAAATTATCATTCTTTAAAAATAAGGAGATTCACCAACCAGTTACAACTGATCGCTTTCATTTTATTGAAGACCTTTCCAATCTTTTTCAGTGCCTGTTTATTACTGGAATTTTTGCTTTGTTTTGCTTTTTTGGGAGGTGTATTTGTTTTCTGTTGCTGCTGTAACAAACTACCACAAATTTAGTGGCTTAAACAATACATTTTTGATCTTACAGTACAGCTCTGCAGGTCAGAATCTGAAATAGGTTTCACTGGGCCAAAACCAACATGTTGGTGTGGCTGAGTTCCTTTTGGAAGCTCTAGGAGAAAATCCATTTCCTGGCCTTTTCCAGCTTCTGGAGTCGGCCCACATCCCTTGGCTCCTGGCCTTATTCCTACATCTCCACAGCCAGCAAGGTTGGGCCTGGTCCTCAGCATATTGCCACTTCTCAGTCTCGCTTTCTCCTGCCTCTCTCTTCCACTTACAAGGGCCCCTATGATTGCACTGGACCCACTCATTTTAAGGTCATTTAGTTAGTAACTTTAATTCCATTTGCAATCTTAATTCCCTCTGCATAGAAAGTAACATATTCACAGGTTCCAGGGGTTAGGATGTGGCTATCTTTGAGCAGCCATTATTCTACCTACCGTGGTGATGGCTAACTTCTGTTTCCCTTTAAAGGGTTTGGGCTCCACTGCCTGCGGGAGGCATTACAGCTAAGAACTCCCTTCCAGCCCTGACACGCACCAACTGTGTGACCTACCTCAGGCATTTTTCACCTTTCTGTGCCTCAGTTTCCTCATTTATAACCTTGTAGGGTTGTTGTGAGCATTAAATGAATAAATCCATGTAAATCACTTGGGACAGTACCCAATGCAAACCAAGTGCTTGATAAAGATGACCTGTTGTTGTACATGTACATACAATTAAAAAAATAAATGAGTTTGTATCCTGCTTTTTTTCCCTCATATATAATGAGTATTTCCCTATATGATTGTAATTTTCATTTTTAATGGATGCATAAAATCTCATTCAATAGTTTATGGAACCATTACCTTCCATGTTGGATACTTGGATTGTTTATAATCTTTTACTAATAAGCAAACGCTCCAGTGAGCATTTCTGGTCACACTCCCGATTATGTTCTTAGGCCAGATCCTCAGAAGTGGGACTGCTTGGTTAAAGGATAAGCACATTTTTTAAGGCTTTCAGAATCTACTGAAAATTTCATTCTAAGAGATTTACATCATCCTAGAGCTGCATGGCTGGATGGGGTTTCCACAGGAGGAGATGCTAAGAGGCAGTACCATTCCAGGCAGCATGACCCAAGGCTCGGAGGGAGATAGCCAGGGCACCCTAGGGGCAGGGAGAAGGCCTGTTTGATTGGCCATGAGGTCTGAGTGAGCACATGGTGGGACGTAAGGCTGCAGGGTGGGAAGAGTCCTGTTTCATTCGCCAGTTTTTTAAACAAGTTGATGGGCGGGTTTTTTAAACAAGTGAATGACATGCTGAGGTCTGTGCTTCCAGCAGGATGAATCTGCTGCAGTGTACAATGAATCAGGGAAATGCTAACAGAAGCGGGGAGCCCAGCGAAGAGGCTCTTGTTAGAAGCCAAGCAAGAGGAGAGGAAACCTGAATTAGGTGGGGGCAGTAAGAATGGAAAGGGGGGATATGTGGGTATTTTCATCAAAGAGTCTTTTGGACCTGGAATCTGACACCAGGTGGAGGAGGGAGAAGTCAGAGGACTTGCTGGAAGTTTTTAGCCTGTCTCTATGAGAATCAAGAACCCTGATAGAAATAAAGAAGTTGGCAGGAGGAACACGTTTTCTGGGAAGGAGATTCAGCTGAGACATGCTGCGTTACAGGTGTCCTGTAAGTGGTAGGGTATATAGATAGTGAACAAGCTTGGGGCAGGAAGTGTAGGTATGCGGCTGTTTCAGTCTCAGGCTGGGGTGTCCACATCTCCTGGCTCTTCCCTTGCCTTGCACTGAGTTGAACCCTGCAAGCAACGTTTCCCAGCCTCCCTTGTCACAGTGTTCCAGCTGCTTCAGCCAATGGGAGGCACTGGCAGGAGCATGGTGGGTGGGAGAAGGGGAGAGGCAGGGTATTTTGTCATCTCTGCCTCAGGGAGCGTGTTTAGCAACGAATGGCTCTGTTTCTCAGTGGCTCTGGCTCCCACCATGTGCCCAGGAACCTGGGCTCTGGTATCCCTGACTCCTGCCCATTTGTCTTCTCAGCTCATCCATCGCTGTGGAGCCACTTCTCTGGAATAAATTCCCTGTTTTAAACACTTAGCATGGTTTCTTACTTTTCTGGTTGAACGCTGACTGATCCAGGAGCCAACAGCATTGATGCCATAATTAAAGCAAGGAATGTGGAAGAAACCCCAGGTGAGAGCTATGAGACCCAAAGCCAGAATCCCAGGGGACACAGATGTAGGGAGTGGGGCGGGGCGGGGGGAACACAGGAGAAAAAGAGTCTGGGGCGGGGAGAGAACCAGCAGAGTGAAGTGCCCCAGAAGCCGAGGGAGGAAAAAGTCTTAAGTTTGGAGCATCACAAAGCAGATGCTCCAGAGAAGGCAGAGAATGAAGATGGAGGACAAGACTTTCAACTGAGCAATGTCCTCAGAGGCAGAGCCTCAGTGGAGAGGAGGTGACAGAGATCAGAGTGTTTAAGCAAAGGGCAGGGAGTGAGGAGGAGGAGGCCAGAGTAAGAATATGACTCATTTCTTCAGCAAATACTTACTGAAGACCTTGGGTACCAGGTATGCAAAGATGAATAAGACATCTCTGTTCTTACAGCAGTCTCAGTTTAATGAGGGAAATAGTCAAGTAACTGGAAATTTATAGCACACTGTCATAAAGTTCTGATCTATGCAGCAAGAGCAAAGGAGAAAGTCTTGATCTAGCTATTGGGAGGGGATCCTGGAGGACTTCCTAGAGAAGATACCCTTGGGCTTTGACAAATAAGTAGGAGTCATGCAGGTGAAATGAAGGAGGAATGGGAGGGAAACAGCATTCTGGATGGAAGGAACAGCATGAGAAAAAGCACAGAGGCAAGACACATCACTGTGAGTTTGGGGAAAACAGTGTGTTGCTAAAGCAGCAACTAATTGTGTAGGAGGAAATGGTACGTGAGACTGGGGGACGATTCCAGTGGTATAATAAACTAGAAACATCAGTGAGAGCCAGAAGGCAGTGGGATATTAACTTTAATATGCTAAAATAAAATAACAGATATTCTCGAATGCTACATGCAGTGAAAATATTTTCAAGAATGAAGATAAAATATATTTTTTTGTAAACAAAAACTAAAAGAGCTTATCACTAGTAAACTCTTATTAAGGAATTTTTAAAGGCTATTCTTTAGGCAGAAGGAAATTGATCCCAGATGGAAGGTCTGAGATTGAATTTATTTTTTCTTTGGCTGGGGGAAGGTTATTTAGGTTTATTTATTTATTTTTTAATGGAAGTTCTGGGGATTGAACCCAGGACCTTGTGTGTGCTAAGCATGCACCCTCCTCTCCTGAGATTGAATTTAAAAGAATGAATGAACCAAACTTGGGTCTGCTTGCCTGCATGCAGTAAAACCAATCTACTGACACCAGGTTGTGGTGCGGGAAAGTGTAGTGTGTATTGCAGGGCATCCAGCAAAGAGTCCAGGCAACTAGTGCTTAAAAGACTCCAGCTCCCTGATGGTTTTCAGGGAAAGGTTTTTAAAGACAGGATGAGGGACGGGGATTGTGGAGAGTGTGATCAGCTCGCCGACATTCTTCTGATTAGTGGTGAGGTCTTCAAGAGTCAACCTCCTCAACCTTCTGGTTCCAACCGGTCTGGGGTCCGTGTGCTTGTGGGCAGCACACAGTTAACTTCTTTCACCTGGTGGGAGTTTCAGTATCTGCAAAACAGCTCAAAGGCTATGGCTCAGAATATTATTTATAGCCCTTGCGGAGGAACTAAAGGTCCTGGACTTTGTTTAATGGCTAAACTATTATTATTTTGTCTTGTTTGACTGTTTCCCTTTGCCTCTGCACATTCTCACTTCTCTGCTTAAATTTATTCTTTGGAACTTGGGGAAGGCCTAGAAGGGTAAAGTTTTTTTGGCAAACAAGAGGCAGGTGGAGGACATGGTGGGGTGGGGTGTGGGGGGAGGCAGTCTGTCCTGGGAAGGCCCTATAGGGTCCTGCTCAGTTACATGATCAGCCAAAATATTAGTGAGATATTGGTTAAATCTAACAAACCCTGATTGAATAAAACAATGATATTTAATGGGTAGGATTTAAAAAACAGAACAGGACTAAAATAAAGGATAACGATAGTATATAAGTTGGCTGATTAGGGTTAAAAGCTTCTAAGGTCCTGAGTCTTGTTTTTTTATTTTTCTGAAGGAGGATAATGTATTACTTTACTTCATTTTACTTTTTTAGTAATAATAAATTAGTAATAATTAATAGTATTACTTAATTTTAGATTTTTCTATGTAAAGTATGCATGTTAGAATGGCTAGAGTGACCCCAAGGAATAGACATAGAATATGTAAATTCCATACAAAAAAAGGGGGATAAAAGGAGAGAAGGAAGATAAATTCAGTAATTTTAAAGAAGAGAAGAAAGGAGAAAAATAAGATACAAATTAAAAAGGAGAGATACTACTTCTGGCAATGGCAAGGTAGCTCCTATCAGACCAACCCTCCTAGAGATAACAATTATGAACTCTGGACAGATTATAAAGAACAATTACCTGAAAACTCTGGAAAGACATTGGAGGCAGGAATTGACTAGAGGAGAGCCAACATTTAGAAGAAGGAACAGCTACCACGTGCAAAAAATATGTAAAACCTCACAAACTTAGTATCGACCCAAAGAAGCCAGAACCCAAAGTCTGCGCTGTATAATTCCATTTATATAAAATACAGAAACAGGTACATCTAAACAGTGGTGTTAGAAGTCAGGATAGTGGTCACCCTTGGTGGGGAGGATAGCGGCTGGAAGTTTTCTGGGGTCCTGGTAAGGTTCCATATCTAGATCTGGGTGCCAGTTACATGGTGCACTCCCTTGGTGAAGATTCAACAAAATTGACATGACATATGCAATTTTCTGTATGTATATAGTGCTTTAGTACACATTTTAAAAATTGAAAAAGGAGCAGAAACAAGGAGGACAGGCAGGAAAAAGGTAAATTGTGCAGGGGTCTCAATGCCGGACCAAGGAGAATTGATGTGACCTTGTGGGCAGTGGAAGGGATTAAGGGGAAAATGAATTGTCAGAGACGCTCCCTGGCTGCAGGACAGAGGTGGCTAGCAGAGGGGAGAGCCTGCCCTGTGGGACATTTTTGAGAAAACTAGCCGGGATCTGGGTTTGTGAAGTTGAGGACCTCAGCCAGGACATAGGGTGTGGAGTTGGAGGGATAGGACCGATGCAGAGGCAGAAGTACTTGGTGATTAATTGAGTGCATTATTGGGGAGGAGAAGGAGGAGGCAAAAATGATTCTTGTCACTGTGGCTAAAGAGCAAGTGAAGGGCTGCAGGGAAGGAAGCAGGTTTGCTGGGAGGATGCTTACTCAGGCAGAGAAAGCTCGGCCACGTTGGGAGGCTGTGGGAAGAAGCAGGTGGAGGAGCAGCTCTAGACTCAGGTCCCTAAGCAGCCGAGGCAGAGGGAGGTGCAGGGCCAGGAGCAAGGAAGGCAGGGGCGTGGAGGTGAGGGCAGAAAAGGCGAGACCCAAAGTGGACAGAAGGGAATCCACCATCCAGGGCTGACACACCCAGGGTGGGAACTGCATGTGACTGAGCATGTTTCTGGGCACAGCTCAGAACATCACGTGACGTACACAGACTCTGCTGGGATTAATGATCTGGGTGAGCGGGAATACAACTTAGTGGACAGTTCCTCTACTGTTTTGAAGTTTGAAGTCCCTGATAATCTTAATTAGCTTAGTTATTGCTCAACAGCTTTTCTTTAGGAATAATAGCGTTGTCTTCATTGCCTTTTCACAGAATTCAGGTTTCACTTTCTGGGTCTCCTGGTCCAGCCCGCATTTCCACCCTGCTCTACACTGTCATCTGTGCCTGAGGAGGCAGGGTGGAGCAGGGAAAAGACAAAGGACAGAGGCAGTGTCCTAGCTCATGACCAGGGGCCAATCTTTTCCCTCTGTGGGTCCCGGTTTCCTCATCACTGGCTGGCTGACTACCCACAGGGTTCCATCTCACATCTGTTGTGCCCCAAATCTGCAGTGTTCTTCTGAACCAGTCTGTCACCCAAGATAAACGGAGGCATAAGGTCACAGGGTGAGGGGCTTTTATGGGGAAGTTTGAATGCCAGGCAAGGTGGTCAGTTTTTGTTTGAGCGAGGTCATTTCTAGGTAGTGGTGGAGGGTCTGAAGATAGCTCCTTCTTTGAAAGGAGACCTCTGTTGATGAAAAATTAATCAGCCAATCTAAGTAAGAAAGAAACTTTTATTTGAGCCAAATCTGAGGATTATAACCCAGGAAGAGCATCTCAGAAAGCTCTGAGAACTGTTTCGCCAGTTAGAAATCAAGGCAGAGTTTTTTGAGACAGAGGGCTGTACATCAAATGACGAATTATTGACGGTTTACATAATTCAGAGCTAAGCGTCATCCTGGTGGGTCATGTGACCTCTTACAAACTCAGGAAGGCTTGTTATCTTTTAAGGAGTTGTCTTGTTGATTCTAGGAGGACATCAGTGCTCTTTATGGTTGAGCAGGGTTTCCTGCTGATGCGGGAGGTTTGGTCGATGCCTAATGCAGAGACACAGTGCAGTGTGGGGAGAGAGGAGGCCAGAGGGCAGAGAAGAACTTTTTATGTTTAAATTTTTCTTGTCTTGCCATAAAATGTGAATTCTATTTCACACTTCTCTGCTTCTTCCCACTGTGTAGGCTTGAGAAGGAGCCTCACTGGCTGGGAATTCTAAGCCATGGTGACCTCACAAAGACCCCAGTGCTGGCCTGAGCCGGGGGGAGCCTAGGTAAGCAGAGGGGTGGCTCTGGGAAAGTCCCAGGGGTGGGGGCAGCCTTCGCAGCCTCCACAGGGTAGTTACCACCTTGACCCCACCCCCCTGGGTAAAAGTCTCCCCGCTCTCTGTAATTCTACAGTCAGAACTTCATACCTTTGACTTAAGGCTGACTTTTCTGGTACCATGTGGATGCTTCAGGTGGAGGTAACACCCTGAACTTTACATCAGCAGCTTAAGGCTCCTGGAGAAAGAGTTTAGGGTATCAAGATCTGGGAATGTGGTGGGTGGGAGTCTGGGGGAGTTGAGAGGAAATAAAGTAAGACACAGGGAGAGACAATCATAGACTGTGAGGCAGAGGAGGCAGAGAACCTGGAAGCCAGATTTGGTCTTTCCCTCAAGGCCCCCACCCTGCCCTTGCCCGGGGAAGGAAAGGACAGAGAGGATGACTGACTGAGGGACCCCAGGGGGCCAGATGACATGATCATCACTATGTGCATTATCCCATCTTCGTCCTACACCTACTTGTGGACTTGTGCATGGTGGCTGGGCATCAGGAGAGGTGCGCTGTTTCACTGGACTTTCCTCCAGGGTAGAAGCCAAAGAGTGGCAGAAGGAATGGGGAATGAGAAACAGGAAGACATGACTTCACTGAGTGGTTCTTACCTCGGGAATCTCTGGGGTCCTGTAGGGAAAACTGTGAGATACGAATACCTGGTTTTGAATCCTTCCTCTGCCGCTTGCAAAAATTGCTTTAGATCCTTAAGCAGTTTGCATTAACATGCCAGTAAATGAGGATAATGATACCTATCTTGAAGAGTTGTCATCCACGAACATTCTCTGAACCTTCCCTAGGCACTGTGCCCTGCACTAGGAAAACAGGGGTAACAGACACTTCACCAAGCTCATTATCTAAAGTGGAGACATAAAAGTAAACAGATTAATTCTCTGATACAGGGTGATCATATGAGGTAGGCACCTCGCCCACATTTGAGGGTCCCAGGAAGACTTCCTGGAAGAAGAGACACCTAAGTTGGCATCTCAGTGTGACTCAGTGTTAGTCAAGGGGAGTGATGGAGGTTTAGGTGGGTAATCTTGGGGAAGTTTACACAGAGAGAAAGAGTATTATAAAGGTTCTGCAAGAGGAAGGCCAGCATATCTGAAGTACTAGGAAGAGTTGAAAGTGGTTCAAGCAGAGGGCTGGGGAAGGGACTGGATGTAGCTAGAGAGATGGAGGGGCAAGGCCTGTGTGCTGAGGGTCCTGGTAAAAGGAACACAGACATCAGACTGCAGACGCTGTCTCCCCTTGTGGACTGTCCACCAGCTATGTGATAATCACTTCGGGGAGGAGTGGTGGTGGTAGAGCTTGAGAAAGGCTGATTTCTGGGCCCGCTGAGAGCTGCAAAGTGGAATTTCAGAGTGAGGCCTGGGAATCTGTCTTTTGAAAAAATATAAGCTCTACCCACACCCCATAGTCTAAAAAGCCATAAGAAATCACAGAACGGTTCTAAGAGGGGAATGGCAATGTTGAATTTGCATGCATTTTTCCTTCATCTAAGAGGATCTTTATTTCCCCTTCATCCCTGAAGAATAGTTTTGCCAGATGTAGAATTTATGGTTGACAGTTCTTTTCTTTCAACACTTGAAAAATTCGTGCCACTTCTTTCTGGCCTCTGTGGCTTCAGACAAGAAATCAACTGTCACTCGAATTGGTGTTCTCCTATAGGCAACGCTCTCTGGTGGCTTTGAAGATATTTTTCTCATTGTCTTTAGTTTTCAGAAGTTTAAACACGATGTGTTATAGTATGGATTTCTTTGAGTTTTTTTCCATTTGGGGTTTTCTCAGCTTCCTGAATCTGTATGTTTATATCTTAAGTCTGGGAAGTTTTCAGCTATTACTACTTTGAATATTTTTCAGCGCTTTTTCTCATCTCCTGGAACTCTGATGATATGAATGTTAGGTATTTTGTTTTGTTCCATAGATTACTGAGGATCTGTTCATTTTGTTTCAGTCTATTTTATCTTTTTTTTTCAGGTTAAGTAAATTTTCTTAGTCTGTCCTCAAGCTCATTGATTCTATCCTCTGTTATCTCTACTTTACTATTTAAAAAAATTTATTTTATTTGGGGGAAGGTAATTAGGTTTAGTTATTTATTTATTTTTAGAGGAGGTACTGGGGATTGAACCTAGGACCTTGTGCATGCTAAACATGGACTCAACCGCTTGAGCTACACCCTCCCCCTCTTCCACTTTACTATTGAGCTCATCCAGCAAGTCATAAAATTTTTTTCAGTTATCGAGCTTTTAAAATAGTTTCTATTTAGATTCTGGTTATTGTACTTTTAAATAACTTTGATTTCTTTGTTGCAAAGTTCTGATTTTTCATTGGCTTCAAGAAGATTTGTTATTGCTTGTTGAGGCATTTTTGTGATGACTGCTTTTAAAATCCTTGTCGCAAATTCTGACATCTGATTCATCTCAAGGTTGGCGTCAGTTATCTTTTCTCAGGATGAGATTGTCTTAGTTTTTGGTATGACAAGTGATTTTTAAAAATTGTATCCTTGACATTTGGATATTACACCAAGAGATTCTTGAGCCTATTTAAATCTTCTGTTTTCGCAGGCAGTTAACCTGTTAAGGTTTAGTGTGTAGCTTCTGGCCTACTTCTGTGGACATAGTTCCAATGATCATTTTCAGAGCAGTAGTGTGCTTTGTCTTCTGGCACCACTGAAGAATCTGTTTATTCCTGCGGGTGTTGCCTATAGGGGAATAAGGTCCTTCTCTGAGCCAACTGTTGTCACTGGGAGGCCAGGAGCTGTGGGCCCTAGTAAGTTTTCTGCCACTGAGTGGAGGGCCCAGGATGCAGGGCTCTGCTGACGCTGCCACGGCAGGTGGATTGGACTGCCACTGCCCTGGGTATGGAGTAGGGACTGGGGCTCCCCCTTGCAGCTCCCTCTCTGTTGGGCTTCCCCTTTTCTGGCCCTTTGGCCAGAGAGAGCAGGCTCTCCTTTTCTTTTGTGTGTGTGTATATGCTCTTGGCAGATCTGTGTTGCAAGCCTCTCTGGTACCCAGTCTGGGATACACGGATGATAAAAAGAAAACCCTGATGAACTCACTAGAGTCATCATTCTTCCAGTCCTGAGATTCTTAGTAAGACTGCTGCCTTCTTTCTAGCTTTCAGAATCCTTTTATGGTTATCTGCTGAACTATTTCCAGGATTTTGAGTTGTGTTTCAAAAGAAGGAGCATGGAAAAGTGGGTCTATGTCCTCTTGTCGGTTACATGCCTTAAAAAAAAAATTGTGGTACAATACACCCAGCATAAAATTGACTATTAGTGACACTTAGTACCATTACTAACCGTCACAGTTAACTGGTTTCAGAACATTGTTGTCATTCCAAAAGGAAACCCTGTACCTATTAAGTAGTCACTTCCCATTCTTCCTTTCCCCTGCCCCTGACAACCTTTTTCTGTCTGCTTTAATCTACCTAGATTTATATTCGTCTAGACATTCCATATAAATGGAATCATACAATGTGTAGCCTTTCAGGTCTGGATTATTTCACTTAGCATAATATTTTCAAAGTTTATCCATATTTAACATGCATCCGTAGTCAATTCTTTTTATGGCTGAAAAACATTTCATTGTATCGATATACCACATTTTGTTTATCCTTTCCCCAGCTGATGGACAGTTTGGCTGCTTCCACCTTTGGTTCCTGTGAATTCTGCTGCTGTTAAGATCTGTGTACAAGTTTTGGTTGGAAAATCAATTTTCATCCTTTTGGGTACATACATAGACGTGAAATTGCTGCATTATATGGTCATTCTATGTTTAGTGACTTGAATAGCTACCAAATTGGATTTTACAGAGGTTACACCATTTTACATCCCCACCTGCAGTGTTTGAGGGCCCCAGTTTCTCTACATTCTTGTCAACACTTGTTATTTTCCATTTCTTATTTCCATACTTATTGTAGGGGGTGTGAGGTGGTATCTTATTGTGATTTTGATTTGCATTTCCCTAATGACTAATGATGCTGAGCATATTTTTGTGTACTTATTGGCTATTTGTATATCTTCTTTAGAGAGGTGTGCTGCTCAAGTTGTTTGCCCATTTTAAAATTGGATTGTTTGTCTTTTGTTGTTGAATTGTAAGAATTCTTTATATATTCTAGGTAATAGAGTCTTATCAGATATATGATTTACAAATATTTTCTCCCATTCTGTAGGTCATCTTTTTACTTCCTAATAGTGTCTTTTGAGGCAGAAGTTTTTAAATTTTGCTGATGTCTAATTTATCTATTTTTTTCTTCTCGTGCTTTTGGTGTCTTTTCTAAGAAACTATTGCCAAATCCAAGGTCATAAAGATTTGCTCCTATGTTTTCTTCTGAGTGTTTTGTAATTTTTGCTCTTATATTTAGGTCTTTAATCCATTTTGAGTTAATTTTGGTATCTAGTGTGAGGCAGGGGTCTGACTTTATTCTTTTGCATGTTGATTTCCAGTTGTCCCACCACCATTTGTTGAAGAGCCTTGAAATTTCAAATTTCATTAGCTTCAGGGTAAAATCACCTCTGGTGGCGGTGGAAGGTGAACGCTTCCTTCTGAGACAGGATGCAAAGCTGTGCATGAACTACTTGCTCGGAGATGAAGGCAGCTCCCACTGGGTTTGAGCTCCTCACTCTTCTCTGCCCACAGTGCCCAGAGAGTAGTAGACAAGTAGCTACCATTCAGAGAAGAAATTCAGTGGGTCATGTGCTCCGTACCAGTGAAACTACACTGTGGGTGACAGGCTTCATGCTCCCCATGTTAGCAATGAGGAGGATGAGAACCACAGGGGGAAAGTCTCTTGCCCAAGTTCACTAACACCAGTAAGAGGATGAGTGGGGATTTGAACCTGGAATGACATGACTCCAAATCTGTGGCTTTTCCAAAGCCACACTATAAAGATGCACAACAACATTTATGGGGTGAATAAATGATTTAGTGAGTGAGTGAGTGCATGAATGAATAATGAATAAGTGATGAAATGAACTAGTGACAGAATGGATGAGTGAATGAAGAAACGATACAAAGATGAAATAACAAGCTCATTTATTGAACATTTGCTGTGTGCCAGGTACTGTGCTAGACTCTTATGGGTCATATTGTCTAGTGGGGAAACCAGATACTATGTGCCAAGAAAGGGGAAATGGACAAGATGCCCTGGGAACTTACAAGTGGACCTTACCTGTTGGGGGCACTTGTAAGGCTTGTAATTTATAAGCTGAAATCTGAAAGGGTGAAGCCATAGGTGTTACCCAGGGAACGAGGCTGGAGAAGGGGGTGCCCAACCCATGGAAGGCCAGATGTAACCTGGGAGCCTGGCTCTTTGGAGAAATTCAAAGGAGTTGAGGGATGTTGGAATGGAGGGGCCAGGGACAGGGCATGTAGAGGGGCAAGAAGGGTGAAAAAGGAGTTGGGGCCAGACACAGAAGGGCCTTTTAGGTCCTGCTAAGGATTGGTGATACTGTCCTGAAGACAATGGGACGTGTTGGTGGGTAGGCAGATGGGTGGCATAAAGAGATGATCTTGGCTGTCTTGAGAGCCAGTGGCGTGGGTAATCTTCCTCTCCTTGACCTTCACTTCCTTAAGTATATAATGGAGTAATCATATCTAACTTCTAGGACTGTGTGTGTGTGTGTGTGTGTGTTTGTGTGGCATTTGGTTGTCAGATGTGCATGCCTGGCCTGTAGACTTTGTTCAGTAAGTACTGAAAAAGCTACTCTTGCTTGACTTGGTCTCTTTTGCATCTCCTCCCAGGGGCCAACTCCTGCTTAAGAACACCATGCATGCAGGTGAGCTGTCCCTACAATTCCCTTAGGGAGGGTAGTCCAGGGGCAGGGGTAGGGTAGGGTGGGGGGACTGGGAAGTTCACCCAGCAGTCAGATTGCTGGGTTGAGGCAGGCTCTGTTTTGGATGATTGCCCCAGGTTCTCCTCCACATAGCCTGCTTCACCCAGAGCAAACTGTTAAGGGCAGTGGGCAGCTCTGCCGAGGTTGTTTTGGGAATCTAGTGCCCCAGCCATTTGCCGAGTAGTTCTGGCAACTTAGGGGTTGGCTGGAAGTAGGGTAAGTAAGGCAGCTCCTCCTTCCCTGGGAGAGGTTCCTTGTTTGTCCAGTATTTGTGGACTTCTTACCATGGACTTGGCCTTGTGCTAGCTGCTGGGGATGCCCCAAGGACTAAAGTATGCACAGTTCTTGCCAGTGGGGAGCTCATTTCTAGCAGGGGCTGGACCACTAAATGAGCCCTTGGAATAAAGTGCAATGAGTCATTTGCTGGGAGGAGTGAGAATGGCAAGCACACAATACATGGAGGTTCCAGGCCAAGGGAACCGCATTTAAGGGCTGTAAGCCGAGAGGGAACAGGGTGTGGTCAGAGACGGGAAACACAGGGGATGTGGTGGGGGATTGCCGGTAGGATGGGGCTGGAAAGGGGGGCTGGGCATGGTCATGGATGACCTCGTAAGTCACCCCAGGGCCTTCCTTCATCATAAGGATGGTGGGGAGCCATGGAAAGGTTGCAGGTGAGGCATGCCTGAATTTGCCTTTTCTCCCCTTAAGGAGCACTGCAGAGAGCTCAACAGTTGGCTATTGGAGAGAAGGGGGCAGGGGCATTGAGAGAACACCAGACCAGGCATGGCCCTGAGTCCAAGGGCTAGTCTGGTCCTCCAGGAAGACTCCAAGATGACAACAAGTCTCAGTTCCACTGGGGCCCCAGGTTTAGGCTCTGGCACCAACTCTGGGCCCAGCCCAGACACGGACCTTGTTCCTGTCTTGAATCCATCCCTGAGTCCTGGCTTGGCTCTTGTCCCAGACCTTAATCTGGGTGTTGTCTCAGAGGAGGAGCCTGGCCTGGTGTCCAATAACACCCCAAGAACTGAGGACAGCAAGGCCGTGGCTCCAGCCTCCCTCCAGATCACTGCTGCCCACTCTGGTGAAGTCCTGGGCCCGGATTCCAATCATATCTCGAAGCCTAACTCACAGGAGTCCCTGTGTCCAGCCTCAAACCTCGTTCTGAGCCCTGGCTCTATGGAGGCCCAGGATCTGAGCTCAAGGAACCACTCTGGGCCAGATTCTGAGGATGCCTTCAATTCCTTCTCAAACAAGATTTTTGATTTGGGTCAGAGTAACTCCAATCCTTCCAGGCCTGAATCAAACCCATTTAGAAGGCCTTATTCAAGAGAAACCCTCATTCTAGGCCACAGCATCTCCAGGCCAGGCTCAAAAGCCCTCCTTATTCCAGCCTCAAATGCCTTCCCAGATCCTGACTCCAATCAGCTGCTCAGTGTGGGCTCAAGAAACAACTCCAAGGTGGACCTGAATGCGGCTCCAAGTTCTCATGGTTCCCTAATCTCTGACATGAACGAGACCATCACTTTGGTTTCACATAACATCTCTGGATCTGTTTCAAAAAGAGCCTTTGGTGCAGCCTGGAACACGAGTTCCAAGGGAGCCATCAACGTGGCTTCAAGTGGCAATCCCAGGTCCAATTTGAACATGACCATCACTCAGGCTTCATGCTTGAGCCTGGTTCCCGGTTCCAGTGATGCTGTCAGCCTGCACTCCAGCACTCACAGACCCAGTTCCACCCTTTCTCCACCCTCGTGCATGACACTGATCCTGGGCTCCAATGAGACTGTGAGCCTGGACTCCAGCCTCATCTTCAGCGACACATCCACCCTGACACTGAGCAGCCAGCATGAGTATGCTGAGGACAGCATCCACACCGTGACCCTGGAGGAGAATCTGGGGAGTTGGAGTGAGCTGGCCAGTGTCGAGGTGGGCCAGTTCCCACTGGAATCCCCGACCTGCGACACTGCAAACAAGGACTCCATGGCCTTCCAAAGCATCCCTCAGGGTGAGTAAGGCCAGAGGGACAGCCCCAGAGAGGACACTGACCCAGACAATCTCTATTCAGACTTGTAGGGCAAGGAGGAGAGAGGAAGGGGGAAAGGAAGGGAGCAGCATGCAATAGATAACACATGATATATTAATTATACACAAACGATCTAGTGCTCAGCCTCTGCTTGCTGTGTGACTTGGGACAAGTTACTTCATCTCTCTGAGCTTCAATTTTCTTAACTGTAATATAGTATCTCCATATCATAATACTTTTATTCTGTCCAAATTCCAAGTCAACCGGCTAACTATACCTTCCTTTCTTTCTTGATAAATTTCAGCCCTAGCTTCTCAGGTCAAAGTTTGATGGGTGGAACAGGCAGGCTTGAGGTTCAGCATGCCTCTATTGATTTTTCTGAGATCCCCACCAAAGTGAAGCCCTGGGGTCCTATCTGGAATCTGTCTCTTACTTCTGATGACTGGGGATGATCTGTAAATTCATCCCCCATCAGTTTTTGATGTTGTAAAGATCTCCTTATTTATATCTCCAAACATTGTTGTTTGTTTGTACATCAATACCATATTGCGATTTAAAAAATTTACTATGGCTTTGCAGATATGCATTCATATCTGATAGCATGAGAATACCTCTTTAAAGTTCTCAGAATAATTCTACACCATGCCCTGGAGGCTATTAGAACACCCTCATTCTTCCATGTACATTTAAAAATATACTTGTCTAGGTCCTCAAAAAAATCTTTCTGGCATTTTTATTAAAATATTATTAATTTATCCATCTATTCAAGTTTCACTTTATATAGGATTTATCCTTTACTAGAATTTAAAAAATCCTCCATAAAAGACTAGTACAATTTTGGATTGGTGGATTCCTGGGTGCTTTAGAGTTTTTATTGCTACCATGAATCATACCTTATTTTCTAATACAATTCTTATTTTGTACTGATGATGTAGAGGAACTTTGTTTATTTAAGTTGACCTTTCTTTTAAAAAACAGTTTTGAGGCAAAATTTACGTATCATAAAAGTTACTCACTTAAAGCATACAATTTAATGGTTTTAAAATATACACAGAATTGTGCAAACATTACCACAATCAATTTTAGAACATTTTCATCATCCCAGAAAGAAAACCCACATGCCCCCCACACACATGCCCCCCAATCTTAGTCAACTACTTAATCTACTTTCTGTCTCTATAGATTTGCCTCTTTTGGAGATTTTGTATGAATGGAATCATGCAGTATGTGGTCCTTTTTTTGATTGGCTTCTTTCATTCAGCATAATGTTTTCAGCATTCATTCATATTATAACATTTGTCATGTACCCCATTACTTTTTATGACTAAATAATATCCTGCTGTATGGATATACTGCATTTGTTTTATCCATTCATCATTTGATGGGCATTTAGGTTGTTTCTAGCTTTTGGCTATTTTGAATAATGCTACTATGAACTTTCATGAACAAGGTTTTGAATGGGTATGTTTTCATTTATCTTTGGTATATACTTAGGTGTAGAATTGCTAGGTCGTATGATAACTCTACATTTAATTATTTCAGGGACTGTCAGAATGCTTTCCAAAGTGGCTAAACTGTTTCACACTCCCCACTGGCAATGTATGAAGATTCTGATTTTTCCACATTCTCACCTCCTCACCAACATTTATTATTGTCTTTTTTTTTTTTTTAAACAAAAAGCTAGGAATCCTTTTTTAAAAAACTTTACATTTTTATACAATTTTAAATGTTACACTCCATTTATAGTTATTACAGAATAGTGGCTATACTCCCCGTGTTGTACAGTACATTCCTCTAGCCTATGTTACACCCAATAGTTTGTACCTCCCACTTACTATCTGTCTTTTCGATTATAGCCATCCTCGTTGGTATGAAGTATCTCACTGTGGTTTTGATTTGCATCTCTCTGATGGGCAATAATACTGGATGACTCTTTGTATGCGTATCAGCCACTTCTATATATTCTTTGGATACATGTCAATTCAAATCCTTTGCCTGTTTAAATAATTGGGTCACATGTATTTTTATTATTGAATTGTAAGTGATCTTTATATATTCCAGATATAAGTTTTATCCCTTATCCCCAGATAAGATATACACCTTATCAGATATATAATTTGCCAATATTTTCTAACCTAGGGTTGTCTTTTGCTTTTTCTATGGTGTCCTTTGAAACACAAAAGTTTTTAATTTCAATGATGTCCAGTTTATCTATTTTTTCTTTCATTGCTTGTGCTTTTGGTGTCATATTTAAGAAATTATTAATCTAAAATCATGAGGATTTATGCCTATGTTTTTTCCTAAGAGTTTTATTATTTTTAGTTCTGAAATTTAGATCTTTGTTCCCTTTTGCTTTAATTTTTGTATATGATGTGAAATTGGGGTCCAACTTCATTCCATTGCATGCGGAGTCAAGTTATTGTGACAATTCACATATACAATTTGCCAATTAATAGTGTACAATTCAATGGCTTTTGGTATATTACATTATTAATCTTTTAAAAATTGTAGTAAAATAAATATAACAGAAATTTGCCATTTTAACCATTTTTTAAGTGTTTAATACAGGGGCTTTAGTCACACTTATAGTACTGTGTAACCATTACCACTATTTCCAAAACTTTTTCATCATCCCAAGTAGCAGGTCTCACCATAAAGCAATAACTCCCCATTCCTTTGTCTCCAGTCTCTCGTAAGCTTTAATCTACTTTGGATCTATGAATTTGCCCACTCTAGGTAACTCATGAAGTGGAATCATACATTTGTCCTTCTGTACCTGGTTTATTTCACTTAGCATAATGTCCATCCATGTTGTATCATGTGTCAGTACTTCATGCTTCTGTATGGTCAGATAATATTCCAATGTATGTACAGCATTTTATTTGTTCATTTACCCATGAATGAATATTTGGGTTGTTTCCACTTTTTAGCTATCATGAATAATGCTGCTGTACACATTTGCTCACAAGTATCTGTTTGAATCCTTGCTTTCAATTCCTTTAGATATTTAACTAGGTGTCGAATTACTGGATTATATAGTAATTCTATGTTTAGCTTTTTGAGAAACTGACAAACTATTTCCTGGAGCAGCTGTACCATTTTGCATTCCCTCCAGCAACATGCAAAGGCTCTAATGTACCTTGAGGGTTCCAAATTCTGCATTACTAAATCACTGTTTGTCAACACTTGTTATCTTCCATTTTTAAAAACCATTTTTATAGTAGCCATCCTAAAGAGTGTAAAGTAGTATCTCATTGTGCTTTTAATTTGCATTTCCCTAATGACTAATGATGTGGAGAATCTTTTCATATGCTTATTGGTCATTTGTATGTCTTTTTTGAAGAAAGAGCTATTCAAATTCTTTGTCCATTTTCAGATTTGGTTGTTTTTTGTTGTTGGGTTTTAGGAGTTCTTTATGTATTCTGTATATTGATTCCTTATCAGATATATGACTTATAAATATTGTCACTGATTCTGTGAGTTATCTTTCATTCTCTTGATAATGTCCTTTGATGTACAAAAGAGTTTAATTTTGTTGAAAACCAATTTGTCTACTCTTTTATTATCTGTTCTTTCGGTGTTATATTCAAGAAACTGTTGCCATATCCAATGTCATGAAGATTTTCCCCTGTATTTTCTTCTAAGAGTTTCATAGTTTTAGCTTTTAAGTTTAGTCTTTGAGTTAATTTTTGTATATAATATGAGGCAGGGGTCCAACTGCATTGTTTTGAATGTGGACATCTAGTTTTCCCAGCACCATTTATTGAAAAACACCATCCTTTCTCTGCTGCATGGTCTTGGTAACTTTGTAAAAAATCAATTGACCATATATATGAGAGTTTATTTCTATTTTATTCTATTGATCTATATGTCTGTCCTTATGCCAGCACCACACTGTTTTGCTTTCTATAGCTTTGTAGTAAATTTTGAAACCAGGAAATATGAGTCTACTAATTTTGTTCTTTTTCAAGATTTTTTTGGCTATTTAGGGTCAACCTTATTTTTTTAATAGGAGCATTTTTGTCCATTTGAATTTTTAAAAACATTGTATTTTCAAATTGTATTAGCCTTAAAAATCTTTTTAAAGATATGTAACATGTATCAGTAAAATATGTAAAGTGCACTGCCAATCTTAAGTTGTAGATACAGCTTGATGGACATATGTATACACACTGGTAACTACCACTCAGATAAGACACAGATCTTTTCCAGCAGCCCAGAACTTTCCCTTGTGACCCTTTCCAGTCGATACCCCTTCTTCTGGGGCAGGGTTTCTCAGTCTTGGTGCTATTGACATTTTGTGTTAGATAAATCTTTGTTGTGTGGATGCAGGTGTGTGGGTTGTTCTGTGCATTAAAAGATGCACCCTGGACTCCGCCCAGTAGATGCTAGTAGTACCCCCCCCCCCACACACACACACAAGTTGTGACAACCAAAAATGTCTCTGACATTGCCAAGTGTTCCATGGGGGGCACAACTGCCCTCAGTTATCAACTACCATGGTGGTAATAATTCTTTTAGTTTATATCACCATAGACTAGTTTTGCCTGTTTTTGATCTTCTTATCAACAGGCTACTACTGTAGATACTGTTTCGATTCTGGCTTCTTTAGCCCAACATTGTGCCTATTGGATTCATTTACGTTGTTGCATGTATCATAGTTGATTCTTTTTTATTGTTCTGTAGTATTCCTTCTTATGAACATACCACAATTTATTCTTTTGCTGATGGACATTAGGATTTTTTTCTACTTCTTGTATATTATGATTAAAGTTACTTTGAAATTTTTGTACATGTCTTTTGGTGCACAGATACACTTATTTATCTAGAAGTGGAATTGCTGGGTCAGAGCATAAGCATATGTTTAGCTTTAGTAGATATTGTCAGTTTTTCAATGTGATTGGATTAATTTACCTTCTCACATGTGAGAATTCCAGTTGTTCCACATCCTCACTTGGTATTGTTAGTTTAAAAAAAATCTGGCCATTCTGGTGGGTGTCTAATGATATTTGGTGTGGTTTTAATTTGCATTTCTTGATGATTACTGATGTTAAGCATCTTCTTATAAGATTGTTGTCATTTTGTATATCCTTTTTAATGAAGTGCCTGTTCAAGTATTTTGCTGATTCAAAAAATTTGGGTTGTCTTTTTCTTATTGATATGTGGGAGTTCTTTATATAATCCATGTATGAGTTCTCTGTCAGAGATATGTATTGTAACTGTTTTCTCCAAGTCTGTGGTTTGATGAAATATTTTGATGAACAAAATTCTTAATTTTAAAGAACCCAATATATCAATTTTGGGGGCTATTATTTTTCTTCTGACAAATCTTTGTGTACCCATATCTTGAGAAAATAGTCTCATATTTTTGTCTATAATTTTATTGTTTTGTCTTTCACATTACGTTTACACATTGCATCATGTATTAATTTTGGAAAACAGTGTGAGAGGGACTTAAGGTTCATTTTCCCCCTGTACGGGTATCTAATTGCTCCAGACCATTTATTGGAAAGACTATACTTTCCCCACTGAATTAGTGTCACCTTTGAGATAAACCAAGTGACCACATATACGTAGGTTTATTTCTGGACTTTTTCTGTTCCTTTGTTTTTTATCCTTAACTGTTGCCTTAATAATGTGTTTTAGAGTAAGTCTTAATATTTAGTAGTGTAAGTCCTCCAACTTTGTTTTTTCTCTAGATTGTCTAAGTATTTTAGTTCTCCGTATAGATTCTACAAACAGCTTGTCAATTTCCATAAAAAAAAAAAAGAATCGGTTAGATTTTCCTTGGGATTTCATTGACAATACAAAGCAATTTATGTAGCAGTGTCTTCTTTATAATACTGTTTTCCAACCCATGGTCTACTTATATTTAATGTCATTATGAATAGGCTGATCTCTATCATCTTATGTCTGTGTTCTTTGTTCTGCATTTTCTGTTTCTTTTTTTCTCCTTTTTTTTTTTTTTTTTGGTTGTTTTTTCCTCTCTGTTTTCTCCTCTACTGTGTGGAAGTTATATACTGTTTTAAGTTTTTTAGTGACTATCTAGAAGCTACAATATGTATATTTAATTAATCAAAGTTTTAAACTAATCAATGCATTTATCTTTCTTCCAGACAGTTTAAGAATCAGAAACAATTTAGTTCTATTTAATACCCTCCCCTGCAACTAATATTCTCTCCTGGTAATGTATGTTAGTTCTTTTTTTTTTTTTAACCCAATAAACATTATTATTATTTTATATAGTTAATATTTTTATATTTGCCCAAATATTAACCTCTTTCTTTTCCTTATTTGCTTGTTGCATCTCAGACCTTCCATCTGGGATTAATTTCCTTTTGCCTAAAGCATATCCTTTAGAATTTCCTTTAGTGAATTCTGCTAATGGCAAATTTTTTCCATTTTTGTCTGAAAATACCTGTATTTCTCCTTCATTCTTTAAAAAAAAGTTAAAGCAATAAAACTTGCAAGAAAGTTGAAAGTACAGTGTAAAATTTTTTTCTGAATAATATGATAATAAGTTACTAAGTGATACCCTGTGACTTCTGAATTTTAGTATGTGTTTCTTATAAAAAAGGGACAAAAATTAACTGTCAGAATCAGGAAATTAATAATGATACATGGCTACTGTTTAATTCTCAGGCCCCATTCAAATGTCACCAATTGTCCCAGTAATGTTCTTTATTAAAACAAGGTTCCAGCTCAGAATCACTCATTGTACTTTTTTTGTCTAGTCTGTTTTGTTTCCCCCAGTTCTCAGACTGTCCTTGACTGTCATGTCCTTGATATACCTGAAGCTAAGAAGCCAGCTATTTTGTAATTTGGGTTTGTCTGATGTTTATTCATGATCAGATTCACGTCATACATCTGTGGCAGGAATAGCACGGACGTGATGCTGGGGTTTTCTCACTGCATCCTCTCTGGTGGCGTATGGTTTTGATTTGTTCCATTACTGGTGCTGTTCGCTTTGATCACTTGGGTACAATGGTCCCTGCCAAGGCTCTCCACTATGAAGTCATTACTTACCCCTTTGTAATAAATATTACGTACTAGCTAGTATGTAAAAATATTAGGGAGATACTTAGAAACTATGTAAATATCCAATTCCTCATCGAACTTTCAGTTTGTTCATTTACTTTACATGAGTGTGGACTTGTGGTTTCCTAGTTTACACTCTAATCTGTTGCTGCTGTCATTTATTGTGATGATCAAACTTCCCCCAGTTTGACCAGTGGAATCCCCTTTGAGTAAGCTTCTTTGTCTTTTTGACATGTCCCCATAATTTCTTGAACTCTCTTCCTTGTTTTCTGGTACAAAAGGTCTCAGGCTCATCCTGCACTTTCTCTGCCCAGGTCCTAGAACCAGCCATTTCTCCAAGGGGCCTCGTTCCTTTTAGTGGAAAATGGTACTTAGAAGCCAAGATTTTGGTGCTACTGCATTCACTGTTGTTGAGGTGTTTCTGCTTCTCACTGTGGGCTCCATCCTCCAGTAGCTTCTGGTAGCCAAGATGCCTCTGAAGTTCCAGGGTGTCTCTCCTTGGGCTTCCCCTCAGCCCCTTTAAGTCAAAGGCTCTGTTGGCCCTGCTCATCCAAGCGGCGTAGGCCTATACCTACACCAGTCACTCTGGTTGAGGGCATGGGAATCTATTATTGGCCAAGCATGGGTTCCAGGTCCACCTTTGTTTGTTTATTGAAGTATAGTTGATTTACAGTATTATATCAATTTCAGGTGTAAAGCCCACTCTTATTTGGAAAGGGGTGATGGGTGGGGTTTGCAGAATTCAGCTTCACCTAGCTACATGGAATGGGTAGCCCGTAGGAAAACCAGGGGCTTCTTCAGAAGACGAGGAAATCTGAGAGGGACAAAACAGCATACATCTACTATAACAAATAATAGTTTAAATTGTGATGACAACTGAAAGCAGAGAATAGGAGGATGCATGGGAGGATCTCAGTGGGCCCTCCGCTAGCCCGAAGGTCAGGCAGGCAAGCAGAGACCTGAAGGAGGGGGCTCTACCTGGACAACAGGGGATGGCAGCAGAGCAGCCCAGGTAGAGGAAACCACCTGTGCAAAGGCCCTGGGGGGGAGCTTGCTGGGCCTGAAGGAGGCCTGTGTGGCAGGAGAATGGTGAGCAAGAGGAGAGCAGGGGGAGGTGAGGCTGGGGAGGAGGGTGGGGGAGACTGAACTCGCAAGGCCTTGAAGGCACTAATAAGGAGGCTAGTTTTATGCTCAGTGGAATGGGGAGTCCCTGAAGGGTTTTATGGATGGGGGCTCAGTCTGGCTGCTGAAGGAGTAAAGATTGGAGGGGCCCAGTAGGGGAGGGGAGACGGGACAATGCTACACCATATCTTTACCTTCCCTCTTCTTTTCTCAATGTAACTATGATGTGCAGGAACCTTCGAGGAAGTGGCCTCGTGCCTGGTGAAGGTGCCAGGGCAGAGCGAGGATGGCAACAAAATGGATCTGGTATGTGTCCTGCCCAATCCCACCTGACTTTCCTGGGATGCAACCCCTCTCCCCCATCCTGCCCCAGCATTCCTTGTTTCTCTGCCCGGCCCTTCTGTCCTCCATGGTACTCATCACCATCTGATGTGCAATAGGCTTTACTGGTTCATCTTATTTCCTGTTGGTCTCTTGCACTAGAATCCACCCTCCATAGGTCAGGGATTTTTGTCTGTCTTGTTTCCAGCACTTAGAGCAGTGTCTGGCACGTCATAGGAGCTCGTAACAGTTTTTTAAACAACTGAATGAATTGTGAGAGGGTCTCTAAGAGGGGAAGAAAAGCTGGGAATGACCTTTTTCAGGACACAGGCCCAACCTAGGTCTTGGCCATGCAGCAGGCCTTGGGAAGCCAGAGAAAGCCAGCATCTGCAGGACTTGGTGAGGGCCGGTGGGGGCGGCCTGGTCAGGCTGCTGAACACGAGTGTGGCACTCAGAGTGCAGGTGAGCCTGGCTGTCAGATAGCGTGGAGGCAGGTGATCCACCCAGGCTGTGCAGAAGGGTGGCACTGCCCACAAGCTGCTTTAAAGGAAGCTCTAGCCCCCAGGGCAGTGCAGAGTGGGCCTGGGGGTGGGGAGAGGGTGACAAGACTAAGAAGAGGTCTTGCATTTTGGGGGCATCTGTACTCATCCTCTGGAATTCCCCCAGTTGTCTGCCTTGCTCTTGCCACACAGGTCTTTCTCTGTTTCTCACACATGCCACACACATTCCTGCCTCAGGGGCCTTTGCACTTTCTTCTTCTGTCAGAAAGGTTGTTCTCATCTATATGGGCATATTAAAGTTGAAGCGAGGCCTGTGTTAGGTAATGTATGCACAACACTGGGCACGGTGTGTGCAACCCAGAGGGTTTATTGCTGCCAACCAAATTTTATTGAGTCCCTACTATGTGCCAGGCACTGTCTCAGGCACTAGAGATACAACAGTGAGCTGACGTTCTAGTCTGGGGACACAGGCAGACTTTCCCTCTAGTTCTTCACATGGCTATCTCTTTCTTGTCTTTTGGGACTCACCTCCTCTGAGAAGCCTTCCCTGACTTTTAGTCTAAATTAGCCCCTCCCTCTACCATCAGTTTTACAGTTGATCAGTTGCTGTTTAATAAACCACCCCCAAACTTAGTGGTTTAAAATTTGATGCTGGCTGCCAGGGGAGTAAGTATAGGAGGGGCCCAATTTCTCACAATTTTGAAACTGGACTGGGCCAAGTGGGGTGGTGGTACTGTTCTGTGTGGTGTAGACTGAGATCACTCAGAGGGGTTGAAACATCCCTGGTGACCCTGATCTTCTGGGATCTCTCTCCAGCTGGTGCCATCATTCATCCCATGGTCTGTCTGGGCTCCCTTGCAGCGTGGTGGCTAGGTTAAGGGCTAGACCAGGAACTGGCACAACACCACTTCCACGTCCTTCTGTTGGTCCAAACAAGAGTTCAGATGAGCCCAGAGTCAAGAGCAATGTGTCCTCTTGACAGGAGGGGTGGGAAAGAACTTTATGTTATCTACTTCAATTTTTTTTCTTCTTCTGTTTTAAGATAATAAGAATAGATTAATTGGATATTGGTCAATGTACTCCCTCCTTCAGGTAGCAGAATGCCTTAGCCTGACTGGTATGTGCCCAGGGTGGACACTAGAAGGCCTTTAGGAGATATTACTAAGTGTGGCTTTTCAGCTGGAGGTGTTGGGACCCTTTCTGTCCCATCAGCTCCTGCTTCTTCTCCCTTAGTTGGTTGGGGAGGAGAGAGTGTTTTGCGGTCCCTGATATCTGGTCCTTCCCCAAATGCTGGTCTACAGGGTTTATCCCCTCAACCTCCCTGCTGCCACCACGATCTTCTCAAATCTTCACCCCACCCCACATTCCCCTGTGGTTTCTCAATTCTCTTGAGTGGATGCTGGGGGCTGGCAGCTGGGGAGGAGAGGCTTGCTTGCCTGCAGGTGGCAAGTGGCTAAGAGGCTGTTACAGCAGCCCCCAAGGGCTCTCACCCTGTGGCTTTAATCTCTGCTGCCCCTGAGGTCGAGAATGTCCTCAGCCTCCAGAAGCACCCGGATGTGCTGAACATGGAAGAAGAGAAGAAGACCATGATGAAGAAGATGATGGTGCGGGAGCGACTGGCGGGGCTGTGGCATTGGGGTGGGGAGGGGGCGGAGGTCCTGAGTCCACCACCTACTGATGAGGCCGGGTGGAGGGGGAGGTGAGGGGGAGAGAGGACAGTCAGGCACAGGACACGGGCTTGAGTCTCAGCTCCACCTCTAACTGCCCCCACCTACCCTGAGGGAGCTCGACCAAGCCATGTCCCTTCTCTGAGCCTCACTCCTTACAAACGACTGTGATAAAATCTGTGTCCTTGGCTTGTTGGGTGGTGAGAACCCAAAGGCTAGTTCACTATAAAGCCTTAGGAACGTGGGAGCGGTCATCATTTTCTACATTCTTTCCCCCGAAATTTCTCCTGGTGGGGAACTTCTGAGAGTTTCCTTATCACTTTCCTAAATTCAGTCACTTCCCATTGTCCTCAAGAATGTTTGGGCTAGGATAATCACTGAAGTTTCTAGAATTATATTTAGCTCTAAAGAGAGGGGGAAAAAATCCTTACTTGTGATGCCTTCATTTACTTAACATTAATTGAGCACCTACTGCTTATAGGTGCTAGATCAAAAGAGAATTAATTAGAAGGACATTTTAAAGGAATTCAGCTGGACCACTTTCAAGGGCTCTGCATGGAGTTTTTTGCTTTGGGCCAGTCCCTGGTTTAAATGGGCTTCCCCACCACTGGGCTGCTGGCACCGTTTTTGCTGAGCCGTACACGTGGCGATGCAGCGGGTTAGGGCTTGGCGTGTTTTTGGTGGCCTTGAACTGATCTGGACAGGGTCTGAGCAGTCAGCTGGCTCCCCCACTGGAGGCCAGGCAGGGTGTGGCGGCTGCCCAGGCTGAGGGGCTGCTGCGGCCCACTTGCCGTGAGGAGGGGTGGCCTCACATCCTGTCAGCGGCCCCTCCATGGTCCCCTGTTCAGAAGCAGATCCAGGAGGAACCGTTGGATTCCCTCTCAAGTTCCATCCGCCAGCAAGCCATGGAGACCCTGACCCAGCTGAGGTACCCACGGCCCCCTCCCTACCCCCAGTCCCTTTTCCTCTACCCCTGGGCTCTGACTGTGCCCCTACCCCACTCCCAGGCCTTTTCCTCTCCCCTGGCCCAGCCTCTACCAGGGCTGTCTGCCCTGCACCCTACTCTGCTCCTCCTCCCCACCTCTTCTCACCCTTTTGTGAATATGAATCACCAGAAGCCCTCATCCCAGCCCTGCATCCCTCGCTTCCTGCCTCCAGCCCCAGCCCCTCACCTCACTCCATGCCCCTGCTTTCTGTCTCTCCCCCAGTCGTTCCCTGCCTGTCCTGGGCATGCGGGAACGATTCGAGCTGGTGAACACGTGCGTGAAGAGTGTCTTCTCCCTGCCCTCTGTGCAGGCCATGCAGGAGAAAGACGAGGCCAAGGCTGAGGCCATCCAGGTGAGGCAAGGCCCTTCCCAGAGGGGTCTCAGGGCTGTCCAGCATCCCCAGAGTGAGACGCCTTCCCGAACTCCCAACAGGGAGAGGAAGAGTGTTCTGGGAGGTAGATTTAGATCTTCTACCCTCCTATCCAAGCAGCTTGGGTAATTCACCTCACCTCTCTTGGCCTGAGTAGGCACTTGATACATACTTGGTGAATGAATGAATCTTCAGAATAAAAGATCCCTCAACTGAAGCACTCTGTCCACTTTAGAATCTGCCCTATGAGAAGGAGGTGGGCAGATGTTGGCATGGCCTCAGGACATGGCCAGGATTGGGAGGAGGAGGCCTGAGGACTGGGTGAGTTGGGGAAAGGAAAAGGAACCTCAGGTGTTCCCAGGAGCATCTTCAAAACCCTGCAGTCTTGTCCCAGGAGGAGTGAGCAGAGATGAGCCTTCCTGTAGAATGGGGTAGTTGGGGAGGTTGAAGGAGAGGGATTTCAGCTCTGGATGAGGCACATGCATGCATCCTTTCATTCAGCACATATTAACCGAGTGCCTACTCCCGAAGTGCAGGGTGAGGTCCAGTAGGGCTGAGGGTAGGGAGGAGATGACATTATCAAAGTATGGTATGAATAAATGCAAAATTACAACAATGGTAAATGTTGCAAGCAAGAAGTACTTGGTACTATAAAGAGCCTGGAGTGGGGAGACATGACCATGTTGGGGGTCAGGGGTCGTGGTGCTGGAGGTGAAAGGCTACAGAAGACCAAACTAGCTGAAGGGGATGGCAGAAGGAAGAGCATGCCAGGCAGAGGGAACAGCCTGTGCAGCAGCCTGAGGACAGAGAGAACATGGTGACTGCAAGGATGTGAAGGAGGCAGTGTGGCTGGAGTCCAGAGGGTGAAGCAAGAGAGCAGTGGATGCCAGACCAGCCACAGCCTGAGGGCTCTGAGCCCTGGAGGGGTGCTCTTGAGAGAAGATCCAAAGGAGAGATGGGGAATCCCTCCTGGGTGCCAAGAGAAAGGGCAGTCCTCTTGTGGTACCAGTCAAGGCCAGCAGAGGTCAGTGCTGCACAGTGATGGGTGGCCGATGGGAAGGAAGGAGGAGGTAGCTGGCGAATGAGGCTTGCTTGGTGGTTGTGGTGTAACCCCGGTGTGCGTGGACTCAGGAAGCCTGGACAATGGCTGGAAGATAGATGTGGGGAGCTAGTGGGAAGAGGGGAGGCAGGAGGGACAGAGGGTCTCAAAGACACTGCTCAGCCTTGTGCATGTGTAATGCTAGGACAATTCCAGGACTGTAGTGTGGCTGAGGAAGGAGAGAGATGGCTCCTGGAAGGGGCAACTTAGACAATCTATTTGGGTCTAGGAGTAGCAATTAACAAAGAATCAGAGCATTTCCCTAGAGACAATGATAAAAGTAAGGCTGGTCGTTGTTTATCTGGCTCTTACTGTTCTAGGGCATTTCCCCGCTGATCTTCTCATTTATTCCTTACAAACGGAAACTTCCTTGTTGTGTGACCTTGGATGAGAGTTTCCTCATTTGTACAATGAGAAAAACACTTTAAGGATAAAGTGATACGCTTGTGCAGGCCACAAGGCACTCACCTGGCCCAAGGTGGATTCTCAGTAAATGCTGGGCCCCTGCTTCCTCCCTTGGAACCTGAGAAACACAGGGATAATAATGACCAATTTGTTGATAAGGAAACTGTAACCCCTGGGGGGAAGTAAGTTGTCTAATATTACACAAGTTAGTCTCAGAGGTGGGACGGGAAAGCAGCTCTCCTGGGTCTGAGTACCCCCCTCCTCCCCTGACCCCCACCAGGAGTTGCCTGGGGCTGGGTCTGCTCCAGAGGCCCCCTAGTGGCTTGGTCCTCTTCCTGTCCACAGATACTTTACCGTCAGACCTTGGATGCCCTGCAGACACTGCTCAACACCCTCTTTGTTGAGGATCCCACTCCTGCTGGGCTGAAGAGCATCTTGGAGGTATGAGGCAGGGAGGAGAGGACGGGTGGAGGAGAATGGAGAACTGACTCAGGAGAAGTGGACTGGGGGGGTGGTAGGCTGGACCCAGAAAATTTGACTTCAGGATGTCACTTCATGCTAGGTTTTTGCTTCCTTGTCCCTCTCACAGGACCTGTTCCAAACTCCTGTCCCTTCACTCCCTCCCTATCCCCTCTCCTACCGTAACTGCCCCCAAATCCTTGCTCTCTAAGCTCTTGTCCCTGTCTGTCTCTTATTCTGAAGACTCTCACCTTTCACCTCTCTCCTCATCGCCCTTTGCCCTCCCTGGTCTTCCAGTCCTGTTCTCAGCTTCTGAACCCCACGTCTCCCTCGGCTCCAAGAGGAGGAGGAGGACTGTGGTGGGTGCCTATGTTCCCCAGAAGCTTCCTGATGATTGGTGAAGGCTGGCCTGCCCACCCAGGCAGCAGAGACTGGCATCCAGCTTGTAGATCTGAGCCTTGCCCTTCTCCTCACAGCCACTGGGGCCCTGGATGAACTCTGGGAAGGCCCACGAGAGAGCACGGGCTGTGAAAAGCTGTGTCTCTGTGTTGAACCACGCGCTTCTGACCCTGCCTTTCTTTGTGAGTGGCCCTGGGAGAGTGGGGGGACACTCCTAGGGAGAATATTCCCAGATCTGACAGAGCCTGGGCCTCTGTCCAGAGATTCCCGGGGGGCTCACTACCCTCAGAGGGCTCCGCTATCAGGGCCAAGCCATCCAGCTCTGTCCCCATTTACTGAACAGCATTACTGAGCCTGTAGGTCTCAGTTCCTAAGATTATGACACAAACAGATGTCCTCGGGGTTCCTGGCACTGGGGCTTCTGCTGGGGAGGCTCATCCTTCGCATCGGGGATCCTGACGAGGAGATTGGCCGCGAGGCTCTAGACGGCATCACCATCCTCTACACCATCTTGGAGCTTCAAAAACGTAAGCCCTTTCAAGTGCCTCTGAAACCAGGCTTCTGAGCAGGTGCTCAGCCTGGGGACTGACTGGAGCCTTGGCAACAAGACACTGATGGGAGATGGAGGAGCCCAGCACAGGTGGAAGCCCACGTATAGCCTTAGTCCCCACAGAATCAGGAGACAGAGGCTACAACACACCTGTTTTGTTTTTTTGTATCTATATACTTTTATTGAAGTATAGTCAGTTTACCATGCTGTGTCAATTTCTGGTGTACAGCACAATGCTTTAGTCATATGTGAACACACATATATTCGTTTTCATATTCTTTTTCACCATAAGTTACTGAAGGTATCACATATAGTTCCCTGTGCTATACAGCATGAACTTGTTGTTTATCTCTTCTATATGTATCAGTTAGTATCTGCAAATCTCTAACTCCCAATTTATCCCCTCCCCGCCGAAAACACCTGTTTTGATTTAAGCAATGCTTCTCTTTAAGCCTCTCTTCATCCTACCAAGTTTAGTTTGTGACTCTCACTTTCACATTCCCACACCACCATGTACACCCAGACATGATAGCCCCAATGTCCTGTTTTTTGGTCTATTTTCCCCACTAGACTATAGCTCCATTTGAAGCTATGTCTTGCTCACCACTGCATTCCCAAGATCTAGCCCAGGGTCTGGCACATGGTGAGTGCTCTGTGAATGTTTATTGGATGAATAAACAAAGAAGAGGTCCTATCTTAGAATCTGGAGAGGCTAAAACCTGTAGGTGGGAGAATATTTCTGTATTCAGCTGCAGGGTGCTAGCGATATGGTATAGGCTGACACAGATACCCAGCTGGCACCGCACCTAGGGGTGTACAGTATCAACTGTTACTTGCCTCTTTCCTTTCTCCATAGTCCCAACTCTGCTCCAAACCAAGGGACCTTGGCATATTGTTCAAACATCCCTGGCTCTGGAGTCAGAGTGCCCTGGGTACAAGACCTTGCTCTGGCCATACCTAGCTGTGTGAACTCAGGTGAGTACTTTTCTTGTCCAGGCCTAGATCTCTTCATCTGTAAAAAGAATATAGTAGGATGTAACTCACAAGGTTTTTGGAAGATTAAATGAGATCACATATGTATAAAAGACCAGCTCGTTCCACAAGTTACAGGTACTTGTCCAGTTGAGTTTCCTTTTCCCCAACCCTACAAGGATCATCTTATGAGACTGAGCCTTTGGGGTCTGTCTGGTGTCCCTGCTTCTCTTGTTCTCCAGTGTTTGGGGCAAAGATTTAGCCCCTTGGAGATCTCCACTGCTGCCCAGGAACCACTCAGACCCCCTGGGTGTTGGGTGAAGGTGGTATGAGCCATATTAATGATCAGTCTTAGTATACTGATACATCAAATTAGAATTGCCAGATCTAGCAAATGGAAATACAGGATACCAACAACAAGTATATACTGTATAGTGCAGGGAACTATATTCAGTATCTTGTAGCAACTTACAGTTAAAAAGAATATGAAAACGAATATATGTATGTTCCTATATGACTGAAGTATTGTGCTATACACCAGAAATTGACACATTGCAAACTGACTATACTTCAATAAAAGTATATTTTAAAAATACAATGCTTATGTAATAAAATAAAATTCAGATTGAAATGAAAAAAAAAATACAGGATACCCAGTTACATCCCAATTTCAGATAAACAATAAATGCTTTTTGGTATATTTGAGGCATACTTTCGCTAAAAATTATTTATTTATCTGAAATTCAAACTTAACTGGATAGCTTGTAATTTATCTAGGACAAAGCCACACTGTTAGAGTTTCAAGGAGTGTAGTGGTGTGTCCAGGCCCCCTGACTGTAGGAAGCAGCAAAGCTAGGATTTGAACCCAGGTCTGCCTGATTCCAGGTCTCAAGCTCCTTCCCTTTACAAACAACCCACACACTTGGTCCAGATGGTCATTCTGCCTCAGTGGCCCTTTCTTATGCCTGTGTCTTGCATATTCTGGGGGATCCAGGTAGGACCCAAACCGGGTCACAGTAAGGCTCAGGAATGTGCCTGAAATGTGTTTCCTTCAACAGAAAATAAGGAGCCCCCATGTGCCAGGTACTATTCTAGGCACTGGGGACACAGAATAAAAAAGATTAATTAAAATCCTTTTGTTGAGCTTACCTGCTTGTGGTCGGGAGACAGTGAACAAAATAAACAAATAATGCATAGAATAAGCTGGATGATGAGAAGGATTAAAGAAAAAAGAAAAAAACAGAAAAAGGGGATTGGGAATGCCAGGGTTAAGGGAATTGCAGTTTAAAAGAGGTATTGCCACACACCTACCAGAATGACAAAAATGGAACAGACCATTCACTCGTGAGACATGAAGTCACTGCAAATCTCATACGTTGCTGGTGGGAGCATCATTGGCCCCCGCTGTGGAAAACTGTTTGGCAGTATCCCCTGAAGCTGAACCCGTACCTACCTTAGGACACAACAGTTCCACTCCTAGCTACATGCCTATAAATGGGTACCCACATTCACCAAAAGTCACGGGCTAGATATACTAGAATGTTCATATCAGCACTATGCAAAATAGCCAAAATTCCATTAGAAGGAGAACAGATAAATAAATTGTAGTATATTCATACCATGGAAAATTATATAGCACTGAGAATCAATGAACCACTGCAATTTGCAACAGTTGTTGCAGAAAAATGTGTTACAGCTCAGTGTTACAGCTCAGTTGTGACAGCAACCTGGATCGGCACTCGGAGAGTTGGAGAACTCAGGTTTATCACACCAGTGGGCCCAGAGAAGTTAACACTCCAAGCTGTGGACCCCATCTGAACGTTTACAAAGGCTTTTATAGGCTGCCAGTTTACACTTTGCAACATCATATGCAAATAAGGTATAACAAAATGTTGACTAATTAGGAACAAGCTTTATAGAAATGGACCAATCAGGAGGGAGAGAAATAACCAAGCAGAAGTGAGGGAAATGGACCAATCAGGAGGAAGGAAATAACCAATCAGGAGTGTGCTCTGTGCAAGTGAAGTACTACAAATGGACCAATCAGAAGTTAGGGAAATGGACCAATCAGGAGTGAAGGAAATAACCAATCAGGAGTGAGCTCAGGAACCAATAGAATTTTAGGGGTAAGTTCTACTTTCCTAGAAGTAAGCCCTTTCAGAGGCAAAAAGTGAGATAGAGCCGCTGGGCCAGGGAACTGGATGGTGCTGGCAGGAAAGTAGTGGCCCTGCCTGGGGGCCCTGCCGGTCTTTTTATGGGGCTTCCCACCTCACAGTGGGGATGAATCTCACCCATATAATGTTGAGTGAAAGCCAGACGCAAAGGATAACATACTGTAGGAGTCTATTTATAAAAAGTCCAGCAAGGAGCTCTAACTTACAGGTTTAGAAGTCAGAACAGTGGTTACTATGGGTGGGGGAGGGGGATAGAGAACTGAAGTGAGGGCACAGGAGCCTTCTGGGGTGCTGACCGTGTTCTGTTTCTTAACCTGGGTGCCACCTACGTGGATATGTACACTGAAAATTTATCAGGCTGGTTACCTGTGATGTATGCACATCCTACAATTATGTTGAACAAAAAGTTAAAAAAAAATAGGTGGTCAGGTCTCACTGAAAAGGTTCTTTTCTTGCAGGAGCCAGAGATAAGGAAGAGACCAATAAGAAGGAGCTGTATGAGAGCAACAAGCGTTTCCTGGGGCCCTACAACCCTGTCAGCCCATGCCAGAACATTCTGCGTGTGATTGCGGTGACTGCCTGCTGTCCATCAGCCCGGAGCCCTCCTGGGACAGGAGGAGGGAGGAGGGGCAGCATCAGACCACCCCAAGCCTCCTCCACCCCTTCCATCCCTCCAGGCTCAAGTACCCTTTACAAAGCCTTTCCCAACCACAGAGGCCCATCCTGAGTGCCCCAGCCCCTCTGGTCTGTGCCCCAGCGTGTGGGCTGTGTCACCCAGCTCTCGGGGCAGGGGCCACGTCGCCTCCTCTTTTGTAGCTCTTCCCCAAATGGTTCAACACTCACTAGCAGAGCAGACAGCCCTCCCTGCTGACATCTGCGAGTCTGGCAGTGTTTGTACATCCGCTCTGGGTCTGTCCCTGTGTGTCAGCATCTCTGCACTTTTGTTTCAGGAATTTGGAGACTTCCTGGGGCCCCAGCAGGTAAAAGACCTGTTGCTAGCAGCCCTAGAAGGGCTGAAAGGTGGCTCAGAGGCTCTGGGGAAGGAGTCGGGGGAGATGATGCAGCTAGCCTCGGAGGTCATGCTCAGCTCGGTGTTGGAGTGGTACTGCCACAGGGCGCTAGAGGTGGTAAGACCCCCTGGGGGTAGGGGCTGGGCTGGGAGACCCCCCCCAGGGCCTGCTCATCCCTCAGACAGGGAAGGGCTGGTGGTGGCTGAATTCTAGGGGCTCCCAACTTGCAGGTTGAGAAAGAACTCACTTACCAGCCCCTAAGACAACTCAACTATTTGGTGTGGGGTTGGGGAGGGCAACAGAGACAAACTATCTCATCCCCAGGGAAGGAGCAGGCACTCTGCTCACCTGTCTCCCGATTTCTCTCCTGTGCACCCTCCTCTCCCTCTCTCTCCCCGTCCCCTGTCACCTCCTTCCTTCCTCCTCCCGTGTCCCTGCTCCCCAACACCTCCCTCCCTTGCCTTCTCCAATTGGCCCTCTGCCTGCTCCCGGCTGCCCCGGCTGCACCCAGATCCCAGAGATCATGCAGGGCATCTATGTGCATCTGAGCCACATCCAGGAGCCCCGGGCCCGCGAGGTGGCCCTGCTGCCCATTTCCCTCCTGGCCAGCTCCTTCATGACCGAGGTCGTTGTGGCCCTGCTCATGTGCCCCCTCCCGCTGGACAGGTACCAAGTGAGGGGGGCTTCCAGCCACTAACATCTCAGAGGGTTGAAGCAGCCCCCCTCCTGGGCTAGGAATCCCTCCTTCTACCCAGAGGACCCCTCGCCCTCCCAGGTGGCCCCTCTTCAATGATCTGTGGTGCATATGACAACTACTAAGTCCTTCCTGTGCATTTCCAGGTGTGCACATTTACATATTCTCGCTAGTAAACCACCCCGTTCTACAGATGAGGAAACTGAGGCTCAGGGGAAGTTTCCAGCTCTAGGCCCCTACTGAGCAAGCAACAGGATGAGGACCTAAACTCAAATATGACCAAGTCTAAGCTCAGAGCTCAACAGTGATGCTGCAGAGAGGAGAACAGCATTGGTCTTGATTCTGCTTCTAGCTGCTATGTGGTCTTGGGTAGCCTGTTTGCCCTCTCTAGGCTTCAGTTCTCTCCCATAGGCAAAAGGAGGAGATAATTCCTGCATTCTCACCCAGATGAGTGGTCATGACAAGTAATGCAGCCAGCCATGCTGAGTGCCTGTCCGGGCCTGGGCCTGTGAGGGAGGACGCGCCATCTTGTCAGCCTGCAGGGAGCTCTGGTCTGATGCGCCGAGGGGACTGTGGCCAGACAGTGATGAGCTCATGGGCAGGAGACACCAGTCTGACTCCTCCAGCCTCCCAGCCCAGGAAACTGTTCCTACAGCTTTGAATGAATGAAACAAGGCAGAGGGGGTGGAGAGTATACCTCAGGGGTAGAGTGCACGCTTAGCATGCACGAGGTTCTGAGTTCAATCCCCAGTACCTCCAGTGAATGAATAAATAAATAAAAATAAATAAACCTAATAAAAATAAACCTTCTTCCAAAAATTAAAAAAGTAAATAAATAAAAAGTTAAAAAAAAACAAAACCCAGGCAGAAGTGTGGAACCCATATCTTAAGGTAGTTGGTTGAGAGTAAATGGAAAAAATTATGAAGAGCTGTGCAAGTGGGGTGTGCTTCTAACCAGGAGAGTTGGCGTCAGTCATAGAAGCCAAGGAAATCAGCTGGGATGTTGAGGGCTGGGGTGACACCTCCACCTCCCACCTGGAAGAATTTAACCCTTTCTGGCTTCACTGCCTACCAAGGTTTTTTTCTTGGAGTCACTAAACACTCAGACTCATAAGACTGCCAGGGCCACACCTGACATCAGTTACTCAGGATATAAGACAGAGCAGTGTCCTTGCAGCAGCCCACGCAGCAGGCCAGACAAGAGCTGGGACAGCATTTAAGGAGGCCTCGCTCTCAGGTGCCACACCTGCCCTGGCATGAGCCTGAGAGTCAGGGCCTCCTTAAACACTGTACTCTGGATGCCTCACTTCCCTCACCCTAGGCTGGGCACTGGGCCTCCCAGGGGGTCGGTGTAGGAGCTGCTCTGGCTTGTGTGGCTGTGGCTTCGAAGGAACTGGTTATCTCTTACTGGTAACTCTAGAGACTTTGTGTCCAGGATCCCCACGGGGACAAACCCAGTCACAAGAGTCACTGCACCCTGGGAAGCTCAACGCTACAGCGTCCCCAGTGGTTCTTAGAATTAATTTATAGTTTCTCCCAGCCCAGGCCCAATTTACCAATTGGGTCATTTTTACCATAAGCAATGTTGCCTAGCAACATAGTTGACATACTATCTTTATCAGGTTTCCAGGGAAACAGAGCTAGAAAGTTAATGGAAGGTTCAAATCTCCAGCAGAAGGGGAAAAAGGTTTTGTTAACCTTTTAGTGCACTGGCCTGTCCGTGCTGTCACCTCCCCATGATAAGAGTGCCTGCAGTCTGGTGCCCGCCGTCCCAGATGGACATTTTCCCCTGCTTGCTGCACTGCCTTCTAAGGGACAGGAGTGGGAGCTCCTTGACATTATGTGACAAATGCAAGATCCAGGCCCCAAAGGACGTCTTGGCATAGAGGAATGGGCACAGGCTTTGGAGTTATCAGACCTGGTCACTGCTGAACTCTGCTGCTTATTAGCTTTGTGGTCTTGGACTGGTGATTTGACCTCTCTGAGCCTTAACTCCACATCTGTAAAATGAGAATAACAACTCACTGTGAGGGTCATTGTATGAATTCAGTGACCTTGAGTGTCTTGAATATGTTGCTCATGTCTACTGGCAAACAGCAGATGCTCAATCTTTGCTGAAGTAATAAATTGTATGCAAAGCACCTGGCATGCTACCTTAGAAATGGGTTTTCAGTAATTGTTAGCCCCCTGCCTCTTAGGGAGTATTTTTTGGACCATTCCAGAAGTTTGCTGGTGCACGCATGGACGTCATTTCAAAGGCACCTTCCCTCCTCCCTCCTCAAACAGTTGGGAGGTAGGGTGGGCCCCACTGTCCTGGTCCCCACTAACAATTGCCACCCTTGCTTCCCCAGCAATGGAGCAGAGATGTGGAGGCAGCTGATATTACGCAAGCCCAGCTGTGACATCCGAGACCTCCTGGATCTGCTCCTGACCAGCCTGAAGGAGAAGCCTGTCACCAAGAAGGGCCGGGCCTCCATTGTGCCCCTGGCGGTGAGGACCTGACGGCTGCCCCACCACTGCCCCATCCTGCCCTCCTCCTGCCTCCCCTCCCGCTGAGCTCCGCACACCCGTCTTCTAGTCCCTGCTCCACCAAGAACTAGCTGTGTGGCCTTGAGCAAGTCTCTGTCTCTGGGCTCTTGTTTGTGATCCACTGGATGACAACAGTACTGCTACTTACGGTGACAGCAGCAGCCTGGAAGAGTGGGCACAGAATGACCTGGGACTCGCAGACCTTAGTCTGAGAACTGGCTTTGTTCCATTACTATTTTGTAACCTGAGCAAGTCACTTCGCATCTCTGAGGCTCAGTCTCTGCATCTGTAAATGGGAATAATGATCCCTGCCTCCTGTGGCAGTTGTGAAAATGAAACGTGGTAATGCATTCATCCATTTAGTGACATAAAATGTTTAATCGCTTCTGCTGCCAGTCTCAGAGGTCGGCCCTGGAAACACAGAGGGAAAGGGCTCTGACTGCAGGAACAAGGCTAGGTGGACAGACAGGTGTCTCTCTGCCTCTGTCACCAGCACCCTGGTCCTAGCCAGCTGGGTAATACCCTCACTTATCTCCCTGCTTCCACTTGAGCTCCTCCAATCTGTACCACAGATGAAAAAAAAAAAAAAAAAACCATTGAGAAATGCACATCTGGTCTCCTCAACCCCGTCAATGGCTTCCCATTGCCCTTGAGAGTAACACAGTGCCCCTACCTATGCTGCAAAGCCCTGTGCCCCTTGCTGGCCTCACTACACTCCATGCTCCTCTTGCTTGCATGGCTCCAGCCTCATTGTTGTTTGTCAGATCTTCTTACACACTGTGCTATCTTCTGTCACAGGGCCTCTGCACATGCTGTTTCAATTGCCTAGCCTACTCTCCAAGTTAATTTCCGCTCATCCCATAGCTCTCAACTCAAATCATCACCTCCTCAGGGAAGCCCTCTTGATTTCCCTGACCAGATCAAATCTGTGCATATTATACTTTGCTTCACATACTTTATCTTGAGAGAATTTACTCTACTTGTGACTTGACAATAGTGTGTGTGTAGAGGGGGTGGGGAGTCATTTGATTAATCTGTGAGATGTATGAATTAAGTGCCTGAGCCTGATATCCCCAAAGTCTAACGTATACCTGGCACAGAGTAGACACTCAAATTTTTTGTTGGATTGATTTATTTATTCAACAGATATCGAACACATACTATGTGCCAGGCACACTCATAAGTTCTGGGGCTTCAGCAGAGAGCAAGAAGGGAAGGAAAGAAAATAAACAAAGACGTGATGATGTAGGAGTGGATGGGATGATCCCTTTACAGAGGAAGATATTGATGCTCAGAGATATTCCATGTTTCATCCAAGGTCACACAGCTAGCGGTGGTGCCAGGACTCAAACTCAGATCTCCTCCCCCAAATCCCATGCCTTACCACCATTGCCTCTGCTTCTCTCCCCCAGCACTGAGTTCTATGAATAAGCACCAGCACCCATTCCTTCCCTGGTTTGGGCATTTACACACTCCTCCAGTCAGTGTGTGTTGGTGTATTCTTGAGGCACCCATCCATGCTTCTTGTTCAACAAGCCTAGTTTAAGCATAAGTACAGCCTGGACTGATTTTTATCTGATGGTGTTGAGAGGCCATCTGAGCAAGATTAAGTCAAGAGCAGAGCCCTGTGGCACACCACTGCAGACTTTCTCTGCACACTGACTGTGTTCTTTGGATGCAGCCATTAGCTTTGGGTTACTGAAAAATGTAAAGGCTTTGAGTCCAAGAGGCTTGTCTTGGCTCTGCCACTGCTTCATTATGTAACCTTGGTTGGGACCTTCCCCCTCTCCAGCCTTGGTATTTAGATCTGTAAAATGGGCAGTAATAACTCCTGCCTTATCTATCCTACCTGTTGAGATGAGTGAGACAGAATATGTGAAAGGGCTTCCTAAAGTACAAACCACTGCCATTTTTTGTTCTCACCCACCCACATGAAGTCACGTGTTTCCATGGGAACATGCCATGGGTTCTTTCACGTCACAATTGGAAGCTTTTCCCTTGGCCAGCTGCACGGGGTCTTGGTGGCAGATCTTGACCATTTCTTTGTAAAGAATTCTCACCTCTCCTCTCATTCAACCTCTACTACACCTGTGGGGCTGGTGGGACTAGGACCATAACCCCACTTTATGGAGGATGAGTCTGAAGCCAGACAGGGGCAGGGAGTGGTGGAGCCAGAATGAGCCAACAGGTCTTGTGGACCCCAGCCCATCACCTCCCTTACCCCCGCATTGTCCTCCTGCCAGTTAAAGAGGACTTGGGCGGCTGAGTGTGAGGGGTGGGCCCAGGTCAGGACCAGAGCAGGACTGGCAGGTGGAGAAGTTGCAGGGTGAGTGCAAACTGGGCCCCAGGGAATACCATGGGCCAAATGCCAACAAAGCCAAAGTCTGTCTTCAACTCCCCTGGACGTTGGAGGGCTGGTGTGGGGCCATGGGTAGGATGTGAGGCAGGTGAGCATGGAGCAGCAGAGTCCAGGACTGGTCCTGCCTGGCGCCCGCCTCAGGCTGGGGTTTGTTTCTCTTGGCTGCTGGCCACTGAAGGAGGCAGTGAGGGCAGCCTATTTTAATGGCCCCAAATGAAGAGGCAGCTGGTGCCCCCTCACCGTCTGTGTGCCTGTGTTATGAATCAGGAAGATGCGAGGCTCACTACAGCCCGTCTCTGAAAACCTGGGTTCAAGTTCCAGTTCAGCCCTGAGGGACAGGATGACCTTGGGCAAGTCTCTTCACTCCTCTGAGCGTGTCTCCTCCCCACCCAATGTAGGAAGGGATCCTTCTACCATGAGTCTTCCACTGGTGTGTCAACATCAGCAGGTCGTTCTGATTGTTCTAGGGCAGGGTCACCCAGAGAGCTGGGAGCTGGGGTGCAGTGGTGGTGGGGATCTGGGCTGGCCCAAAGGGGGCTAAAGGAGAGCAACGATCCAGGGCCAACCTCCTAGAGAAGCAGTCCAGGCCCACCAGGAGCGCTGGGATGAGCGCCAGGACCTCCCACCAGCCTCCCTTCTGTCCCCAGGCAGCCAGCGGCCTGTGTGAGCTCCTGTCCATCAACAGATGCATGGGTCGCGTGAGGCGCATCTACCCCCAGCTGCTCCTGGCCCTGCTCATTCAGGTCCATTACCACATTGGCCTCAACCTGCCTGGCCACGTGGCCTCCTGCAATGAAGCCAAGAAGGACGCGCAGCCCTCCAGCTTTGTACCTGTACGGTATGCACCAGCTGTCCCCCTGGGCGGCAGGGAGAGCCACCAGCAAGGGCCCTTCCAAAAGCCTTTAGGGCAATCGATCAGCAGAAATTAGCTTTGGGACTAGAAGGGAAAACAGAAGCATGCTTTTATGAGCGAGAGCCAATCGTTTGTTCAAGCACTGTTTGTGAGCACCTGCTGTGTGTATCTGCTGCTCAGTGCTGGACAGCTAGGAAGAGTCAGCCTCCCCCACGGAGCTCACCAATTCAGTTTTCCTCTTCCTTCCCTAGAGGTGTTATTTGTTTTAGATTTGTATCCAAGGCCCAACCATTTTATTTTGATTTATTAATTGGAATAAAAACTAAGGGCACGTGGGTAAACATCTCAAAAGACATTAAAAGGGAGTCTCTGTTCCTTTCTTCGCCCCAGTTATCTGCCCTAACAACCCACTCTTTCTTGCCCTTCCAAGTGTTTGATGCAAGGATAAGAACACATGTTCACAATCTCTATTTTTACACCAACAGTAGTGGAATTTACACAGTTAAACATTTTTGCTTTTGTCCTATACCATCTCTCTGAGATCATTACATACAGAGCTACCTCCTTATTTTAAACAGCTGCATAGTATCCCTCTGCGTAGAATTCCAACATACTGTCATTTATTTAGCCAGGATCCTATTGGTTTAGGTATTTCACAGCATTTTACAATTACAAACAATGCTGCAGTGAGTTTGTTTGTATGTCTCTATGCAGATGTGTGACTGTATACATAGTAGAAAGTAGAATGGGTGCATCAAAGGGTTTCTGCATTTAAATATTATAGTGGAAGAGGACTATGTGGTGGAAAAAGTTCTGGACCAGTGAAAGACGAAAAGGAAAATGAAGTACCTTCTAAAGTACCCAGTCTGCCAAATTACTTCCCACAGAGGGCACAGCTGCCAGTAGTATATGATGCTGTTTTTACCCCTGTAACTTCACCAGCACAATGTGGTATAAAATAGTCTCATCTCTGCCAATCTGAAAGTTGAAAAAAGTGGTATTTTGCTGTAATTTTAGCTTGCATTTCTCTATTATGAGTGAGGTTGAAGTTTAAATGCCATTTGTGTTTCCTTTTCTGTGAGCAACCTGTTCTTGCTCTTTGCCTAATTTTATATAGGATTATTGGGATTTTTTTCTTATTAATTTCTAAGAGCTCTTTATTTATTAAGGACATTAGCCCTTTGTCATTTGTATTCCAGTTTGTCACTTAACCTGCAACTATTTTATGGTCTTTTGCTGTTCAGAAATTTAAAATTTTTATGTAGTCGAGTTTCTCAGTCTTTTCCTTTTTGGCTTCTATTGTGTGTTATGCTCAGAAAGGTGCACTTTGAAGGGCAGAGAGGGAGCAGTTGGGTAGGTGGGCTTGAAGTCAGTGCACTTTGGATTTGCACTGTAATAGTGCTTTGTACTTTTGGTAAACCAGCTCAACCTCTTGGCAGCTTGGTTCCCTCGCCTGTGAAATGTAGGGACCAAACAGGATCACGTCACAGCACAACACCACGTGTAGAGGCTGCGGCACTGATTCTGATTCCCTGAGGGCATCACCTCAACTCAGAAAGCTGGTGGGCTCTGCGGAAAACACAACTGGAGGAAAGTGGAGAAGGTGCTGGAGGAGAAGGAGGAGCACGTAGCAGGAAAATCTTTGACTGTTGAATGATGAGGTGTGACCTCCCAACCTGGAGGGTGTCACTCACCTGAGGCCGCACGGGGGAGCAGGAGAGAGCCTGAATGTCCACCCTCACCTCCACGTCTCAGGAAGCAAACTGTGAGACTGAAAAAGCAGAGGCAGGCGAGCGCCAGGCTGAAGGGGACCAGAAAAGCCACGAGGAGGTACCTGGGTGTGGTGGGCTGAGTGGCGGCCCCCAAAAGACATGCCCACCTAGAACCTATGACTGAGACCTTATTTAGAAAGAGTCCTTGCAGATGTAATTAAGGATCTTCACATATGAGCATCCTGGATTAAGCAAGTGGGCCCTAAATTCAATGACAAGTGTCCTTAGAAGAGGAGATACACCTACACAGAGGAGAAGGCCATGTGAAGACAGAGGCAGAGATGGGAGTGATGTGGTCACAAGCAGAGGGATGCTGGGAGCCACCAGATGCTGCAAGAAGCAAGAAAGCCTTCTCCCCTGGAGCCTTCAGAGGGATCGTGGCTCTGCTGCTGGCACCTGGATTTTGGACTGCTGGCTTCCAGTACTATGAGAGAATAAACTTCTGTTGTTCCAGCCTTCAGGTATGTGATTTGTTAAGCAGCCACGGGAAACTAAGACACTGCGGTGTGGGACCTGAATGGGTCATCGGTGCTTCAGACTCCAGTGATGGAACAGGAAAGCTCTGAAGAGCAAGTGCACAGAGACTGTCTCTCCCATGAGGAGAGGCGGGTGTGGGGATGAGCATGGACGCCAGCCCCATCACACAGGTTGGGTTTGAAGTGGGGGAGGATGGAGTCCTGCTGGGCCAGACCCCACAGATACAGCCTGACAGAGTGTCCTCGAAGCCAGATTCTGTGCCCTGTGGTGCTCTAGGCTTTGAAGCAGCCCTGTGTTGGATCGTTGGTTACCCAAGTCCAGTGCAGATACAGGGCAACTCATGCTCCACTTTGCTGGGAAAAGCTGAGAACTGTCCAGGAAGGTGAAGCTTGGGGGAGGCAAAGGGGACAAGACACACCTGCAGCCTTCCTCCTAACTGTGTCACCTCTGCCCTTTCACAAAGTGGCAGAGCCTCACTGGGGGCTTTTGTACGTGTGTCTTTGGGAGTGGGATGGGGAGGAAGGGAGATGGGTTGTTAAAATTTGGAGCCTGATTGAGGAGATGGCAAAACAGAGGAGAGGACAGACTACGAATGAAGCAGCTCTGCGTCTGGGAACGTTGGCCTAAATCTAATTCCTTGTTGGCTGCACAAATGAGGACGGGGTGGAGGGGGATGTCTGGGTAAAAGCTCTGACTGTCTGAAACCTTGAAGTCGTCATTCCCTGTGGATCTCCTGAGCACAATGCTGTCCCCAGGCCAGTAAGAGAGAAAGCCAGTAAGAGAGAAAGTCTTACCTCTGGAGACGGGACCCCCAGAAGGGGCGGAGGCCAGGTCAGAGGGGAGTGCACATATGGCAGCTCGTTCTCTCAGTTAGAGGTGCTGATGCTTGGAAGAGAATAATCTTCCTCCTCCAGATAAATCTCCATATAAAACGCGTAAACCTCAGCCTGGCCAATCAGCCAGTGCTGGGAATAGGGAGGAGTGGGAGGGAAGGAGGAGGGACTTGGAGAATTGGGGAGGGCGAGCCCCAGGCCGTGATGCTGAACTCTGGAGTCGTTGCTGGTTAGGGACTGCAAGTGATGGCACGTGTTTCAGAGAATCGGCACAAAGGTCGAGTGATTCCAAAAGCCCTGGCCTCAGGAGAAGCTTGAATTTTCACACTGGATCCACACTCATCTCAAGACCAGAAACATGAAAGTTAAGAGCAAATTTCTGCACATTGCCTGATTTCCAAACTATTTGGATGCTTTGTCTTGAGTCATGAGAACCACTTGCTCTCAGGGTTATCTGAAGTATGTCCACACAACGTGTCATTAACTTTTTTTTTTTTTTCTGATGGAGGTAGTGAGGATTGAACCCAGGACCTTGTGCCTGCTAAGCATGTGCTCTACCACTGAGCTATTTCCCTCCCTCCCCCTGTTAACTCTTTAAGCAAGTGTTTAGGGTTCTGGAAAACTTTGTTTAAATGTAAACTTTATTCCACACATTGTCAGTTTTTATTGTAACAAAGGTGTGTATCTCACGTTTGTGAGTGCCTATACTGTCCCAGCACACAGCAGGATGTCAGTTCATGGCCATGCCCTCTTCCCTGCTCCCTCACAGCACGGATTCTCAAGCTCACCTGAGTCTTCAAAGGTGCAGATGCCTGGGTCCCTGCTGGTGGTTCCATGGGCTGTGAAAGCTCCCCGGGGTCTTTTGTGCATCAAGCCTTGGGAATCACTCCTTAAGTGTCCCATGAGGGTGAAGGACTCAGGCCTGGACAGGAGACTGCGTCCTAGTGAGGAGAGAGCACAGTCTCACAGGGCCCCCACCCAGCCATGAGCTGGATGGGGAATGGAGGGTTAGCAGCAGGCAGCTCCCTGGAGGCTGGGAGGCTCCAAACTCTCCCTCCAGTAAACGAGGCTCAGGAGAAAAGGGAGGGTAAAAGCACCATCTCTGAAAAAATGGGAATTTTGCTGCTGTTTACTCTTTTGTTCTCAAAGCTAATAATTATTTTTAGAAAGTCTCCCTTTATGGATACACTGAACATCAATGTCTAACAATTAACATGGCGGAGAGAAGCTTGTCTGGCCAGATGGAGCTGTGGTGGGAGAGGCTTGGGTGGAGGGAGGTCCGGCCTGCTGGGGGCAGGGTGACATGAGGTCTCAGCCCCTTTGTCTTGGCAGCTGGGTGGTCAAAGTGGTGAAAACCCTGCTGCTGAAGATGGGCTGCTCCTACGAGGCTACCCTTCTGGAGGACCAGGGCGGCTGGGAGCTCATGGGGCAGGCGGAGAACCATCACCGCGGAGTGTCCCTGCTGGCCAGGTGAGGCCGTGGCCCCCCAGGGCAGGGGTGGGAGGGAGGGGAGAGACCTTGGGGTCTTCAGACGAACTTGAGTTTGCATCTCTCTCCGGGCAAGACCTTTCCCTCACTCCATCACCTCTTCTCTGAAATCAGCAGGGTGTTGCCTACCTCAGTGGGCAGGCAATACTGATGTGAAAAGATGGCCCACCCTCTCCAGAGACAAGCCATGGCTGTACCAGTACCTGGTGTCGCAGGGCACTTAGACTGTGTATAATGCAGCCTGCTCACTGTGTCCTGAATTTAGTTCCCACACCGATACAGAAATGGTGGTAGAGCCGAGCAGTTTAGAGTGTGGCCTTGGAGCAGGTCTGCCTGCATCTGAATCCCAGCTCACCACTTCCCATCTGTGTGACCTAGGACAAGTTACTTTCCCTCTCTGTGTCTCAATTTTCCCATCAGTAGTATGGAAATAATAACAGGACCCACCTCTGTGGTGTGGGGTGAGGATTAAAGTACTTTGAACAGCTCCTGGCATATGGTAAGAGCTCAACACAGGTTAGCTTTTACTGCTGTTATGCTGACTGGTGGGCAGGGATTATTAATGTACATTTTGCAGGGGAGGGTGCCAAGGTTCAGAGAAGGACAGTTATGTATCAAAAGTCACACAGCCAGGAAGTAGCAAGGCTGGAAAATGACCTGCTGACCCAGACCAGGGCTCTTCCCCCAAGCCACACACAGCCTCCCATAGGGTCAGGCGTATGGGGGCACCTTGATTTCATTTCACTAACGTGGCTCCTGTAGGAACAGCCTGCCTCTTAGCCTTGCACCCTGAGTGTCCATGATGGTACTCTCCCTGGGGGTCTCAGGATACAGCCATATTTATTGAGCACTTACTATGTTCCAGGCACCACACAAAGAGTTGTACGTTTTAACCATCACCTTGACCAATGAAATAGCACTGTTATTATCCAGTGTTTCCCATGAGGAAACTGAGGCTCAGAGAAGTTAACTGACTTGCCTGAAGTCATGCAGCTAGTGGTGGGGCCAGAATTTGAACCCAGGCTGTCTTATTCCAAACTCTACGCATGGCTGACACACTGTCCTGGGTTCATGGATTAATGAAGCATGATGCAGACTAGAGCGTGCATCTGAATCATCTACAGGGCTTGTTAAAACACTGGTGGCTGGGCCCCAACCCGAGTTTCTGATTCAGTCAGCCTGGGATGGAGGCCTGATGATGTACATGCCTAACAAGTTCCCAGGTGATGCTGACACTGCTGGTCCAGGGGCCACACTTTGAGAACTGCTGGTTTAGTAGAATGAATGAGGCAGCTGGAGTGGGGAGCCCTGGATTGGGGCTCGAGCTCTGTGACCTTGAGCAGTTCACACTCAAAGCCTCAGTTTCCTTACCTATGAAAGGGGATAACAACAGTAACCTGCCTCAGAGCGGGGTGGTGAGGATCAAATGCAATAACAACTTGAAAGCCTCTTGCTGCTGCCTGGTGCCTGGTGGGTGGTCCTCACATCCTTTCCTTCCTACCTCTTCCTCCTGGAATGATCCTGTGCACTCCGGGGTCTTAAGCCTGCCTATCTTACTGATTTGCTCTGTGCTCTTGGGCAAGTCACTTTCCGACTCTGGGCCTCAGTTTTCCCATCTGTAAAATGAAGCACTTGGAACAAATGGCCTCTGAGATCCTGTCCAAGTGGGAAATCCTAGGGATACAGGAACCCAGGTGACCTGGGCTGGCCCAGAGTTTTGAGTGTCAAGCCAGACCCCCACCCAGCAGGTCCCTCCAGGGCTGGAGAACCTGAGCGGACTGCTTCCCCCCACCCCCAGGGCCATGGTTCACTACTCCTGCCAGGAGCTGTGCCGCATCCTCTACCTGCTCATCCCGCTCCTGGAGCGCGGCGACGAGAAGCACAAGATCACTGCCACCGCCTTTTTCGTGGAGGTACTGACTGGGCCCCGGGCCCTGAGTGCGGGGCAGGGGCTCCCCCAGGCCCTCCCCTGAGCATAGGCTTCAATTCATATTGCTGGTCACTTCTCCTGTGCAAACAGTACTTAACAGTTTAGAGTCTCTCCTGAACATGATTTGTCTTGACTACAAAGACCTCACAGGTCTCCCTCCCACCTCCCTCCCATCTCTCACCCCTCCCACCCCATTCCACTCTTCCCAGACCCCCTAGTTCCCCCCAGGCAACTGCTGATCTTTGCTGGGCACCTCTATGTGCCACGTACCAGATTGGAGATGCAAATATGAATCTGACTCTGCCCTGCCCTCAAGGAATTCTTGGTATGGCAGGGGAGACAGAGGACACTCCAGTTATAACATGGGATACCACAGAGTGGCTTGTGCTGTGATGGAGGCAATTCAAGCTGTGGTGGGAAAACAGAAGTCTTGGATGTGTTAGGTTTGGGGAGCATCAGGGAGGCTTTCCTGGAGGAAGAGACATCTAAGCTGAGTGAGTGTATGCAGGTACTGGAGGGGGTGCTGGGGAGAGATGGGTCAGGAGAAGGTTGGTAGGGTTGGACGCAGAAGGGGAGACTTGCTAAAAATAATAACATTTATTGAGCACTGACTACCTTCCAGGCATGTTCTAAGAACTTTACACATATTGATTCATTTAATCCTCACAATAATCCTATGATGCAGATACTATTCCTTTGCCCACTTTAGAGGAAGAAACTGAGGCACAGATTTAAGTAACTTTCTTAAGGCCACGCAGCTCATAAGTGACAGATCCAGGATTCAACTCGGACACCTAGGCTCTAAAATACACTCCCTCTCTTTAGTTGTGTGTGTGTGTGTGGTTACAAAATATGTATAAATTATATATATATATATATATATATATATATATATATATATATATATATATATATATATAATAAAAGTTGCCATTTTAACCATTATTAAGTGTACAGTTCAGTAGCATTAAGTGAATTCACACTATTGTGCAACCATCACCACCATCCATCTTTGGAAGTTTTTCATCTTCCTTCCCAAACTGAAACTCTACACCCATTATGCAATAACCTCCCCTCATCCCCTCAGCCCCTGCAACCACCAATCTCCTGTCTGGCCTTGTGATTTTGCCTATTCTAGGTTTCATATAAGTGGAATTATCAATGTTTGTTGTTTTGTGTTTTGCTTATTTCACTTAATATAGTGTCTTCAAGGCTCATCCATGTTGTAACACAGGTCAGAATATCATTCTTTTTTAAGGCTTGCTAATATCCGTTGTATATACATGCTACATTTTGTTTCTCCATTCGGCCGTCGACAGACACTTGGAAAACCCACTCTCTTAACTGCCACCCCTGCCTTCCTCTTGTGATCTCTATTGGGTGGTCATCCTGCCTGCCCAGGGGCACAAAACAGCCTGGGTCATTCTGTGAATGAGGGGCAGCTTGATTAGAGGCTGGTTGGTGGTAAGAGTGCAGGCTAGAGGGTGAGCAGGTGTGAAAGAGGGCCCAGAGGCAAGCAGGGTTGGTGGGTGAAAGACAAGAGGGATCACAGAGGGCTCTGAGCTGGAGAGTCACAAGTTCAGCTGTGCCATGAGGTGCTGATGGACATCAGGTGGAGATGTCTGGTGAGTTGTTGGTTGTCTAAGCTGGAAGCTCTGGACAGAAGCTGAGACTGGAGATGGAGACTTGTGAGTTATGTGCCTCGGGACGGGGAGAGCAGTTAAAATCTGAGTGGGGGAGCTCACTGAGCACAATGGGCAGAGAGAAGCAGGGCAGAGAAGACCAGACTCGGGGTCACCAACACTGAGCGCTGGGTGGAGACAGAGAGCCCAGTGGTTATTATTAACTAGACCTGTGCTGTCGATACAGTAGCCACTGGCCACTGCATGGGACCTATTCAGCCCTTGATATGCAGCTGTCTGAATTAAGACTATTGTAAATATAAGTGTTGTAAGTATAAAATTCACATTGGATTTCAGACTAGGTTACAAAAATCTTTTAAAGAGTGTAAAATAGATTAATAATTTTTATTTTGATTACATGTTGAAATGATAATATTTTGAGTATTTTGGGTTAAATAAGATGTATCATTAAAATTAATTTTACCTATTTCTTTTTACTTTTTTAATGTGGTTACTGGAAAAATTTAACGTAACATGTGTAGCTCGCATTGGACAGCACTGACCAGACAGCAATAGCTCACACCCAACACTCAGCCCCTGGTCACCCAGTGTGCACTACTAGTGCGTGGGGACACTGGAGGCTGCCCTGCCCCTCAACCCAGGGAGTAATTACCCTTATTCCGTCAGCTTTTGCAGATGGAGCAGGTGCGGCGGATCCCTGAGGAATACTCTCTGGGGCGGATGGCAGAAGGCCTGAACCACCGGGACCCCATCATGAAGGTGCTGTCCATCCGAGGCCTGGTCATTCTGGCCCACAGGACTGAGAAGGCAAGTGGAGGGCAGGGGAGAGCCTACCCAGCCAGGCCCCCAACTGGAGAAAGATGGAGCTTGGCTCTCAGATGCTGGTGGCTGGAATCAGAGCTCATTTCTGCCTCAGTTGTCCCACCTGTGACATGAGTACCCCTTAATAATTCCCTATATACTTTATTCTTTTAAAAGTAGTTTCTTGGGAGGAGGTATAACGCAGTGGTAGAGCTCAAACTTAGCATACATGAGGTCCTGGGTTCAATCCTCAGGACTTCCATAAATAAATAAATATATTTATTTATATAAATAAAAATATTTATTTATATAAATAAATAAAACCTAATTATCCCCCAAAACAGAAGAAAACAAAACAAAACAAAACAACAACAAAAACAAAGGAAAAAATAGTTTCTAAATCTAGATTTTTTACAATGACCTTAAAGGTGGCATATATAGGAGGGGAAGGGGATGGCAGTAATTTTTCCTATTTTACAGATTAAGAAATTGAGTCCCAGATTGTTGGTGTATCATTAGCATTTTAAAAAGTGCTGTGCTTTTCTCTGCTATGTGCTGTTGCAGCTCATGTTATAGAGGGACAAAGGCACGGGAAGTAGACTCAGAAAGCTAACAGCCAATGCAGGGTATCATCTACATAGTGCCAGGAAGGGGAAAGACAACAAAGAGCCTCAGGCATCCAGGCTAGGAAGGAGTCAGTGAGGCCAAAGTGGGCTTTGGGGACAGGAGTAGCTGGAGTGAGGGCATTCTAGGCAAGCGGGATGGCATAAGCAAAGGCCTGGAGGTGGAACTTGCTTCATCAAGTTCATGTCAGTGAGTCAGAGGCTGGGTCTCCCGCCCGTTAGCACAGGTAGGAGCCTCCATCCCAAACGCTCCTGCCCTGCAGACCGCCAAGGTGCAGGCCCTCCTGCCCTCCATGGTGAAGGGTCTGAAGAGTGTGGATGGGCTGCTGGTGGTAGAGGCTGTCCACAACCTCAAGACCATCTTCAAGGGGCAGGACCGGAAGTTGACAAACAGCTCGGTCTATGTGGAGATGCTGCAGATCCTGCTGCCGCACTTCAGTGATGTAAGAAATCCCACCAGGGTGGGAGGATGGAGGGGCACGTGGAGGGCGGGTCTTTACTACTCTGAGGCCTGTAATAGCTCCCTTGACCCGCTGGGACCTGAACAGGTCCAAGTCAGCCCAGGGAAAGGGGCACCCTTTCCAACTAGTCTGTGTCTTTTTGTAATTGTTTTGCACAGAGATAGTTCCTTGTCTAATTGGTTCTCAGAGAGGGAGCACTTCTTGTGTCATCAAGCCTCCCCAGAGCCTTGCCTCACTGTAATTGTTCCACCTAGAAGGGTCACATTTTTTAATTGGTCGTGGCAGATGGGGATATTTTTCCACTTGGCACTAAGGCATCTTTAGGTTAGTGGCTGGGAAGAGTGGGCAGAGCTCTGGACCTAGGCTCCGATGAGGGGGATGCTGGCCCCAGATCAGCCCTACCAGTTGGTCTCTGCTGTTCTCCATCTCAGTGCCTCTTGCACTTGGAGGGGCCCTCAGAATGAGTGGAAGGAAGGCCATGTGCCTCCACGTGGGGTGCAGAGGTCTAGGCAGTCTCCTAGAGGATGGAGCACACCTGAGCCTCTGGATCTGCCCCAGTCACGAGAGGATGTGCGCTCCTCCTGCATCAACCTGTATGGCAAGGTGGTCCAGAAGCTGCGCTCGCCCTGCACCCCGGAGACAGAAGAGCAGCTGGTAAACACTTTGGTGCCCCTGCTGCTGACCATGCAAGAGGGCAATGCCAAGGTGAGCCAGGTGAGTGTGCACAGGCACCGAACCCTGAAGGTACACTCCCCTTTACAGAACCTCACCCAGAATCACAGACAACCCATTGTGAGATAGTTTATTTATACCTGGCCAAGTCTGTTTTCCAAAGGTACCATGTCCGTATTTCTCTTTGAAACAACCAACCTCATTTGGATGTTTCAAATAGGAATGGCTTTTCCAAAGTCCAGTTTCCCAGTTTTTTTTTCCCCTGGAACATGTTCCAGCTGTCCTGGAATTCCACAGCTCTGGTATTCTCTTCCTGTTGATTCCCAGAAATGTGTGAAGACCCTGTTCCGCTGTTCTTGCTTCATGGCTTGGGAATTGCCAAAAAAAGCTTACAGCCGGAAGCCCTGGGACAGCCAGCAGCAGACAGTGACCAAAATTTGCAAGTACCTTGTGAGTGCTTCCAAGGCTACAGTGGGTCCTTATGAGTATGTTGGAGGTGCCAGCTCTTTCTTTGTCTCTTCCTTCTTTTAACATGAGCATCCCTACTGACAATTCCATTGCCACCTCCAAATTGTTGGTCCCTGGAAGTTCATCTTTGTCTCTGACTTCACTCCCTACTTCTGGTGTTCTCTCTCCAGTGGCTTACCGGACACTTCCCCTGATGAGTCACACACTGTAAACTCAGCATGTCTTCTCTGTACGTATGGCCTTCCCATTTCAGTTCTGCTCTGTTCCTCTAGATCTCCAAAGCTGAACCCTAAAACCATCCTAGACTTCTTCCTCTCTTTCACCTTCCACAGTTGATGGATCTTAAATATCCTAAATCCCTCTGGATCTGTTTTTCCCTCCCTGTCCCCACTGTCATTACTCTTAGTTCAGGTCATGAATATCTCTTACCTGGGCCATGGCTCCCCCGGCCTTGAATCTCATCTCTTCCAATTCATTCCCCACCCAGGCCACCAGGGTGGGCTGCTTAAAACACGAGTCTATCTGTGTTATATCCCTGCCTGAAGGGATCCACTGGCTTCCTTTTCTACAATAACAGTTCCCAGTGTGTATTCCATGCAACACCAGTCCTACAAGATATGCCCCACAGGGGAGAAATGAAGTTTCAAGACAAATAAGTTTGGGAAGTACTGCATTATCATCTTTCTTTTGGAGATCTGCAGTGCCATTGGTACATTAAAGCTCTGAGATGTTCTGTTTCATGGAGGAACTGTTTCCCAAACGTATTTAACCACAGAACTCCCTTTCCAGGTAACAAGGGAGAACATCTTAAGGTAGGAGCGAGCCACACACACACACACACATGCACACACACACACACAGGGTAACATACACTGCAGGACACAGCCTGGTCCCTCTGCATAACAACTGGGAAGCTTTGCCATCTAATCCCATCTACCTATCCTGTTGTCATAGGGGGCCTTCCCCAGGACGCAGACCCTGAGGCAGAGATTAGCCAGCAGGTTTGTTAGGGAGCATCCTTGGAAGCAATACCTGTGGAAGGGAGGGCAGGGAGCAGGAGTGGCAGAGGGAGGAGTCAAGCTGCAGCATAGATTCAGGGGAGGTCCCAGCCAACACTACAGCGAGACCCCCCCACACTGGGGTCAGGGATCAGGTCTTTACACCCCTATGTCCACTTGTCATTGGGTACCAGCCACCCTGGGAAAGGATGTGACCTTGGACCAGCAGTTCTCTTCCGTGGAGGCAGTCTGTAGCAAGGGAAATAAATCCTTTACACCCTAAGGGAGATCTGAGCGGGGCATGTAGCATTCCCATCCCCCACCAACCTAACAAAAATAAACAAAGTAACAGATTATTGCTTTGCAACAATAGCCATTATCAGTAATGCTCAAAACCTCTGCAATCCAGTGCCTAATATTACTACCTCATTTTATAGGGGGAAAAGGAGGCTTGGAGGAAGTGTTTGGCCAGGGTCTCTAATTCAAATACATACCGTGATCAGTGACCAGGCAGATAATGATTATAAGTTACATGTAAGTGGTGGGGTGGTGGCAACCTGGAGAGCCCAGGCTCTGTTGAAAGCACAAGTGGAGAGCTTCAGCTCACCAGGCAGCTCACTCTTGCCAGCACCTCCAGTTCTACAAGAAAAGCTAGTAACCTAGATTTTTATAAGACATTAATTATTTAGCTTGTTTAAAGCACTGTGCTGGCCACTACCCTGCCAGCCACTTGTGGTCTTTGGGCTGCCGGTTTGTGACCTCTGGATTAGACCCCTCTGGATTCTCAGTCTCTTCTTTGCTCTCCAGGCATCAACAGCTTTGCTCATATGAAGGTCACTCTCTAGCCTTAGCTTTAAGAAAGGATCTGTAAACTATTCATTCATTCATTCATCCAACACTTTCTGGGCACCTGGGCCATGCCAAGCTCTGTCCAGGATGCTGAGGACTCTGAGCTCAGTGAGATGGCCCCTTCTCTTGAGGGAACTCTGAATCCAGTAGGGGAGATGGATTATAAATAATTATAGCACATTATAAACATTATATATATATATTATATATAATATAAATATATATAAACATTATAAATAATTATAAACGTTATAAATATAAATATATATAAACATTATAAATAATTATAGCACAGTGTCATAGGTGTCATGACAACAGCTGTGCAACATGCTGCAGAATCACCTAGAGTGGTGGGCTCAGCTCTGCCTGAGGGTTGTGGAAGCCTTCAGAGAGGAGATGGTTTCTGAGCCGATCCTCAAAGAATGAAAAGGAATTCATGAGGTGAAGAAGAGAGGAAAGGCACTCCAATCAGGAACAATGGCTTGTAGCAGGCACATTTGGAGAGAGCTGGGCCACCACCTGGGTGGAGCATACTGTACATGGTGGGGGGCAGGGAGGCAGAACCTGAACTGAGGGAGGTCAAAAACCATACAGAAATAGAAAATCCAAAATCTCTAGCAGAATGAAGCTAGGAAGAATGAAATCTAAACACTGAAATTATACATCTGCTAGGCAGCTGTGCGTCCCTTATTCCTAGGTGGTGGTGGAAGTTGAGGCTGAGAAAGAACAGGACGGTGAATGCTTTGCACACCAGGCCTAGGATTTTACTCCCTGACATGCAGATTATCAACAGGAGAGTGATCAGATCAGACTTCTCTTCATCTCCCTCAACATTATCTTAGCTGATTGCCTGCCCCCTAGTTTCTACTTGATCAAACCTAACCTGAACACCACTGTCAGACTATTTTGCCCCAATTATTGCTTTGTCATTGCTCTATTAAGAATGAATGCTGGCTTCCTATTTTTTAATGCTAAAAGAAGCCCTGTTCCTGTCTGGATTTCAAGGACTTTTAAGACCCAAGTCTCCAGTTTTTTTTCCCCACTGCTCTGTAACTTGAATCCTTCACCCTGGTCATACCTGTCTCCTTAGTCATATCCCTCACATGCCATGTACATCCTTACCTCTGGCTGGACTTGCATTTTAGAACCTACCTTCTGGCTGCAAATGGTAGAGGGCTTGAAAAAGGAGATACCCTAGGCAGGAAGACCACTGAAGTGATTGTTGCAATCAGCTGAGAGAAGATGAGGAGAGTCCAGAAAGGGCAGCAGAGATATTTAGGAGACAAGGGGCCATGGCTTGGCTGCCCGACAGGGTCCCTGTTCCTAGGAGGAGTGGATAGGTAATTAGTCCCTCTGAGGGCCCAGCTCTCTCAGGCCTTTTCTTTGTCCCAGGTGAACACCCGTCGAGACAGCGCCTTCACGTTTCTCAGCCAGAGCCTGGAGTACGCCGAGAATTCCCGGGCCTCCCTCCGGAAGTCCGCAGTCATATTCATAGGTAAACTGCCCTGGCAGAACTAGTCCCCTTGGAAGGAAGCGGCTGCCCTTCCGGCACCTGGGTGGCTGCCTCCCCTTAGGGACAAGGCTTGGCCGGCAGGCAGTCATAGTGCAAGTTAGAAAGGCTTCCCTCCTCTGAGATCACTGCCTGGGGAGTGGGCCACAGGCTGCATTCAGCCTGGAGTCCTGGTGCAGGTGACAGCCTTGGCTTCTGCTGCTTCCCTCCTGAGTACAGTGTGGCTCCAGGCCCAGCAGGAGCCTGCTGTTGACCATGGCAGGAGGCACCAAGCTGCACAGTGGAAAAGTGAGCCAGAATCTCAGCTCCATGATCCCCTTTCTGGGTGACCCTACCTGAGTCATTTACTCCCACTGAGCCTCCTCTGTAAGATCTGTAAGATCCTCAGTAAGATGGGGATCAACTCCTATTTCATGGACTGGATGAGAATATTTTTTTAAGTGAAGACTGGCACAGAAAGATGCTCACTCATTGTTAGTCACCTCCATTCTTCTTCCCACAGTCCCAACCTCTGCCTTTCTGGGGTGGGGTGGGGGGGACAAATAGATTCCCTACACTTAAGATCCCCTGACAGAACCCTTCTGATCACATGCTGTCTCCTCTTGGCTACTCCCCTCCCCTCCCCCGAACAGCCACACACCCTTCAAGGACCAGGAGACCCTGCCGTAAAGAGGCTCAGAGAGGATGACATTCCCAGCCCCCCACCTTGTGAAGCGATGTTTCCTGTAGTACCTTCCCCCAGTTCACTTGAAGGTTTGCGCCCATGTGGTCATCCATGCATGCATTCATTGTTTATGCCACAAACATCGATTGATCCTCCACTCTGTGTCAGGCCCTGCGCTTAGTCCAGAAAAACAAAGAATCCTTCAGGAGGTGATGCTGATGGCTGAGGGTGGGGAGGTGTGGAGCGTGGCTGTTAACATGATCAGTTCTGGGACAGAGGAGCAATGCTCAGGACAAGGGGCAACTTCTCACACAGTGACATTATTTTCCAGGTTCTGACTTCTCTAAATCTTGCTCCAAATTAATCACTTCTAACAATGTTGGTTCAACACCCTGGGAGTCTTCTCTGTGTCCAGGCCTATGTTGGGAAAACAAAACTGAGTATCGCCTGCATATGCCCCCAGTGTGGTGTTCTGATTCCTAACCTCTTGTGGGCTAGGGATCTTTTGTGAGTCCCTGAAGAAAGTTATGAATACTTTCCCCAGAAAACTGCATATGTGCATGCACTTGTACACATGTCTTAAAGATCCTCAGAGACTGCCCTTCCCATTCCCCCACCCTAGTGGATCTAAGCTGAAGAAACCCCTGGTCTGGTGGCAGATGGTCATTAATCACAATTAAAATTCGACACAGTATATGCAGATAAAACTCAGAGATTTGGGAACCCGGAGAGGCACCTAACCTAGCTTGGGGCAGGGTTAGCATTTCCTGGAGGAGCGACTATGTTAAACCGTATATTCAAGGACAAATTAGCCAGGCAAAGAAGTGTGGGAAGGGCCTTTTGCAGGTATACTGGGAGCTGGGCACGTGGGCTGGGAGCAGGGGAGTGCTGAGCAGTGGGTGGCCAAGGAACTGGGTCTCAGCTCCTCCAGGGATCCTGCCAACCACCTGCCTGGAAGGTAGGTGAGGCACTTGGTACCCTCCATGTTACTGTGGCTCAAACTCCCTGGAGGAGGTGGTGCTGAGGCAGCATCTCCCTGAATCTTAGATGAGGACACGAAGGACCAGCCTGGGGGAGGGAACACCTAGGGCCACCTGTCAGAGTCAGCTGTAGCCCAGCTCCTGACCCTGTCTTGGTGCCATCCCTGCCTGCTGGACCTGCTACCTCTCCTAGGACCCTCCTCGGGGAATCTGTCCCAGGGTCAAGATGAAATTCTCCTTTTGTGTCCTCTTTTGTGGGGCTGGAGGGGGATGGGGAGAGCTTCTCTGAGGAGGTCTGGTCCAAGGGTGGGGGTCGGAGTTGGGAGGAGGATGCACTCACCTCTTGGATTATGCCCAAGGGTCCTTGGTCCCCTGCATGGAGAGCATCATGACGGAAGATCGTCTGAATGAAGTCAAAGCGGGTGAGTCATGCCTGGCATTGGTGAGATTTCAGGGGCCAGTGAGAGAAGGAGTAGGCTCACAGTGGTTAATAGGAAGGGGAAGGGTTGTGGCCCCAGGCCGGGGACTTCAGCTCAGTCCAGTTGTATTAGTATTTATCAAGGCGAGTATATGTTAGGTACTATGCGGTCACCAAGACACGGAACACACAGTCCCACCCTAGGGGAGCTTATGATCTAGGAAACCGGTGCAGGCCGAGTAGTTCAGGGGGCAGGCTAATTTTGTAACTGAGGAAGCTGATGGGAGCATGAAGGTAGGCCTGGGGAAGTCCAAGAAGGCTTCCTAGGGGAGGCAGGTTTTGCTTCAGGCTTTGAAAGGCATGAACGATTTGAAGAGCTGGGAGATGAGGGGATGCTGAGCAGACTGCCTAAGCCAAGGTGTGAAGTGAGAAGCATGAGCTGTGAGACTCATGTGGGAACCTGGTCTTAATAAGTGGCATCTCCTCTCCCCATAACTCAGCTCTGGAAAACTTGAGACATGACCCAGAAGCATCAGTGTGCATCTATGCGGCCCAGGCCCAGGACAATATCCTGGCCAGCTGCTGGCGGAACTCCTGGCCACTGCCACATGGGGACACGTGGGTGTGCGACCCGGCCACCATGCACCGCTGGAGCCCTAGCTGTGAGAACCTGCCCACTTCCCACCAGCGGCGCTCCTGGATCATGAAGGCACTGGGCTCCTGGAAGATGTCCTTGAAGCAGTGATGTCCCCGAGCCCCCAGCCCTCCTCAGGGGTGGCCATGGCCCTAGCCATCCTCACTATAAATGCCACATGGCTTGCCTCTCCCAATTGAGTGTTTCTTCGTGGGAGATGCCCAATAGTCAGGAGCAGCCGTCGCTCTGTGGGACAAATCTGTGAGATGCGCATTGTCTTCAGTGTTGGCTCAGTCAACAGTTACAGTAGCACATAGGCTGTGTTGTCCACATCTTATAAGTGGGGAAGATGAGGCTCAGAGAGGTGGAGTGGCTTGCCCAAGGCTACACAGTAAGTCTGCTGATGTCTCAGTTTCCCCTCCCTCACAAGGAGAGGATAAGAACGAAAGAAGATGACCTGGGTAGCCTTTGGAGGAGGAAAAGAAGAGACTCCCCCGCCCTATGACATCATGCATGTCCCAGAACCCTGATTTCTGAGTCCCGCCCTCCAGTCTTTGTCCAGAGATTGGCCACCACTCTTTCAGGCAACATTTGTTGAACATTTTGTCTGGGCCAGGCCTGCTCTCGGTACAGGAGATACAGACACGAACAAGACCCAGTCCCAGGCCCTGGGCAGTTCAGAGTCTGATGCCTAGGGGTGATTTGACATCAGAGAATATTTGGCTGTGTCTGAAGATATTTTTGGTTGTTACAACTTGTGGAGGGGGATGTTATCATCACCTAGTGGGTAGAGGCCAGGAATATGGCTAAATATCATACAGTGCACAGGACAGCCCCACAGCAAAGGCTTATCCATCCCAAGCTGTCAAAAGTGCTAAGGTTGAGAAACTTTGGCCAAATAGAAGTATCAGAGATGTATAAAGACACCAACTGCCCAGCAGGTCAGTGCTGTGAAGAAGGGCAGCATGGGGGTGGTGAAGTCCAGAGGAGGTACATAGACCAGCTGGGGGTGGGGCTGTCAGAAAGCTTGGAAAGATGACAGACATGTATGGAGAAGAGCAGGGCACATGAGACCAAGGACCGACTGCAGATATACAGATGCACTGGAGCCCAGAGTGGGAGGGGAGAGGGGGACAAGGGCTGGGTCACTATGGCTTTGGAGTCTTCAGAGAGCATGGGAATGCATGGTGGGGAGCAGGAGGGGCAAGCAGGGGAGAGGTGTGGGCAGATGTCTGCTTTAGAAAGCTCCTCCCTCATGTGGATACAGGCAGTGCTGTGGGAGGGTAGAGAGTGGAGCCGTTCTGGACAGGAATCTGTCATCGTTCAGTCATATTAGGTTTACGCATGCCCATGACTCAGCAATTCCGCATCTCAGGGAAATCTTTCCATGGGTCCATAAGGAGAGAGGTATGAGGAAGTCTATCTTAGTGTTATTTGCGGTACCTGGGAGAGAAGACAGTCTGGGTATCCATCCTCGGGAAGTGAGCGGGCACTGTGGAGTCCCACACAGCAGTTAGAGGCAGTAGGGGTACATGTAGCACCACTGATGGGACCTAAGACCTAGTGCTGAGGGAAAAATGTACGTAAAACATGGATGCACCAAAGAAGCCGCATTTTGCAAGAACACTTACAAACTGAAAATGCATACTAAAACACATTAGAGTGATGGGAGGGGATGAAGAGGAGGGCTCTGGAGCATAAAAGGGAATAAATGAAAAAAGGGAGGGAAGAAAGCTCCTGCAGTAGTGGAGTGAAAGGGCTGGCGGCGAGGGGTGGGGAAGGGAGTGATGGACAAGGGCACAGATAGAGAGACACGGCCGGAGGCTTTGCAGGGACCTGGGTTACAGTGCAGGGTGGAGAGGGTGGCTGGACCTGCAGGAGACTGAGGATGGAGTATTTTCAGAATCTGGTGGTTGACAGGATGGAGGAAGGGGAGGGAGAGGGGGATGTCAAGGATGGTGGTCAGGTTTCTGGGTGGATGACTGGGCCAATGGTGTCCCTCCCCCACACCCCTCGCCCTGAGTGTCCTTCAGGACCAGAAGCAGGCTTGTAGGGGGATGAGTTCAGTCTGGATGTGGTGAACTTAAGGGGCTTGTGTGCCATGCTAGTGGAGACATCCCCCAGGTGCTGGCTACACGGGGGTGGAGCTCAGCAGAGGGATATGAGATGGAAACAGATTTGGGATTTATTTGTGCACAGGGGTGAGGTGAGATTCCTGGGTGAGTGTGCAGAGTGGAAGAGATATAAGCCTGTAGATGACCTATATTTAAGCTTCTGCTGCAGATGAGGAAACTGCGAAGTTGGCCACACAATCATCGTCCAATAAAGGTAGGCCAAGGCCATCAGGATTCTGGGCCTAAGAGAGAGAAGGAAATGAGGGTGGTCCTTTCGCATAACCTTGTCTGTTGCCAAGAATGTTCATGAGCATTGCCTTGTTTGAGTCTCACAGTAGCCACATGGAGTTATGGGACAGGAAGGCCAGCTTCATTGCTCACATTCTACAGATGAAGACAGGGCTCAAAGACAGGTGGGCCTTGTCCAATGTCATGCCAGGAATCAATAGAAGTATGGATCCCAAAGGCCTCCCAACTCCCATGCCTGAGCCCTTTCCTCCCAGAGATATTGCTGCTTTCATTGGCTGGAACCCAGGTCTGGGGTGGCCTTGACAAATCACATCTGCCATATTCTGGGTCTGGGTGGCCTTGAAGCACAACAGAGGCTGATGGTGTCAGTTATTGGCCAAAGACCCCAAGTGGTCTTGAATTAGAAGGGTCAGAGGCCACTTCCCTTCGCTGAACCCTCCCTATCATCACCTGTAAAATGAGTTCTTACACGGTTTTATAGGTATTTAACTTTTACAATAGAAGCAAAAAGACTTCATAGGATCTGTATTGAAGAAAGGAAAAGATAATTGGAAGGGTAAGTTGGGAACCATTAGGGAGCAGGCTGGAGGATGCAGCGTGGAGAAGGAGGTTTGGATTTGGAGGGAAGGGAGCATTTGGACCAGGTGTTCTGCTGGGTGTGGATGGGTTAGAAGGGAAAAGACACAGTCCTGGCCCTGGAAGGTTCACAGACCTCTGTGTGTCATCCTTAGCCCTGCTGTCCGTCATTCTCGTGCAAATAATGAGTAAGCCTGCCACCTCTGCTTCTGGGCTTCAGATCTCTTTTCTTCCCTGGCCTCTCACCAGCATCCTCCTTGTCAATCTCTTAACCTAGCCTCCCCCATCAATCTTTCACGTGGCAACCCAGGTCTTTGGAAGATAAATTTACCCTCATGTCTTTATGATAAAGGGCTACTCTGGCCCTCTGGCCTCCACCCACTTTGCTGGCCTTCCCTTTAAGTCTTGCACTACCCAGCATGCAGGCGGTTGCCCACCTCCATGTCTCTCTGCAGATGGACCCCCACTGCCTAAAATGCCCAGCTTCCCTCCAGGCCCCATCCGTCTGCGAGACCTTCCCCGTCTCTGCTCTTAGCTCTGCATCACCTCTGTGAAACCTCCCTGAACCCCGCAGGGAACAGGCACTCCTCTGTGCCTCCACTGTGCAGGCTTGTGACCAGCCCGGGTTTAGGTTGGTCTTCTCCTGTCTGCTTTTCCCTCTAGAATAGGCTGTGAGTTCCCAAGACTGTAGCACCTTATTCAGGCCCCACGGCCATTTGCTGGGCAACCCAGCGGCTGCCGGAAGGCACACCTGGCCCAGAGGCCCTGTTTCCATCTCAGCTGTGGGGGCTGGGTGTAAGGGTGGTTAACTTCAGAAATAGACTAGTCTGAGCACATCATTTCTTTCCTCAAAACTCTCCAAAAGGTCCCATTGCACTCTAAAGGCCAACCCAAGCCCTAAGAATCAGGGCCCATTATCCCTTCCACCTACATTCTACTCACACTCTTTGCCCCATCCCCCACCCCTGGCCCTCTCTATTGCCTCCATGGGGGAATGCTCTTCCCCAGACACTCCTTGGCCAATCCCAGGCCTCTTTCTTTGCTTGAATGCCTGTCCACCCTCTTTAAAACTTTTCTTCCATAGTTCTTGCTACCACCTGACCAACTCTCACATCTTACTTGTTTTACTGTCTGTCTCTTCCCTCTACTTTATCAACTTCTAGAGGGCAGGGGTTTTACGTGCTTTGCCCAGCAGTGTACACCCAGCAACTAGACTAGGCCTGAAACACGGAAGGAGCATAGGAAGTTATTTGTAGACTGACACGTTGAACAAATGAGTGAACGAAGTGATAGTGGGGTATTATAGGGCACTGGGCCTACCCACGACCACGAGTATTCGGGAGGGCGGGGCTGAGGCACAGTTTAGGGGAGGGCGGGGCCGGGCAGGCGCTTGCTGAAGGAGGGGGCGGGGCGGGGTGGAGTCGGGTCGGCCACGCCCCCAGAACTGCGGAACGCCAGACGCGCGGACCGATGCGGCCCGGAAGACTGAGGGAAGGGCACCCGCGCCCCCGGAAGTTGCCGAGCTGCTCTCAGGGTCTGGGCTGCGGCTGGATCGCGGAGGGGCTGACATGGAGCTGCCCGAGCCAGAGGCCGCCGCCGCCGACGCCATGGACTCGTTCTTGGAAAAGTTCCAGAGCCAGCCTTACCGCGGCGGCTTCCATGAGGACCAGTGGGAGGAGGTGGGCGGGCCCAGGGATTCCGCACGAGTGTATGTGTGTGTGTGTGTGTGTGTTTGTGGCCGAGACACGTCCCTCACCCCCGACCTCTGGCGCTGCAGCGGATAGGTGGTTTCTACTTGAGTGTTAAAAAGCGGCCTCCAGGTTTTGAAGGTCTTCTTAAGCTGCCAGTACATTTAGGTGTCCAGGTCTTGGAGTCAGAAACCTGTGACTCCACCACTTACTGGCTGTGATACTGGGTCAGTTACTTCACTTCTCTGAGCCCGTCGTCTCATTTGTAAAATTCCCCAAACTGTAGCACCAGTCTCCGAAGATTGTGGGGAAGCTGAAGAGAGAGGGTGGGTAAAGTGCTAGGAACATGTGAGCGCTCAATTTACTACCACTCCTGTAAGCATGTGAGAACTGAAAAATCTTTAGGGATTATTATCTTACACTCTCATTTTACAAATGGGAGACTGAGGCCTGAATGGGGAGAGATATATTCAATCATGATGATTTGCAAATCATGATGAGTAAGAAAACTTTTAATATAGAGACATGGAACTGGAGCTACTTAGTGGAAACTCCTATTCGTATAGTTCATTCTTCTCTTAACAACCTCCAGGAATTTGAAAAAATCCCCCTGTTTATGAAGAAAGCGCCATCAGAAATTGATCCCAGAGAGAATCCTGACTTGGCTTGCCTCCAGTCAATTATTTTTGATGAAGAGCGATCTCCAGAAGGTATCTTCAATGACTTTGACATTTGTTTTGATCCTCCGTTGAACTGAGATAAAGTCAGAAATGTTCTGATTGATAACAAGTAGTAGTTAGCCTGAGCTCACTTGTCACTATTTATCCCATGTATACTTACTTGAATACCTACTGAATGCTAGGCATTGGGTATACAGGCATGAATAAGACTGCCCTCAGAGGTCACATACCAGTGGATAGGCCAAACTGTCATAAAGAATCAGGACAAACGTGTGTGATAAGAGCCAACATGTAGCTATATACTAGGTGCTGCTGAAACACTAAAGGTGGGGGAGGTAGGAGTGGGCTTTCAATTGATCAGCAGTTTGAACTGAATTCTAACAGTTTTGTAGGCTCTTGCTAGGGTGAGGAGAGAAATCTGCATTCCAGGGAGTGGAACAACATACACAATAGCAGAAGTGTAATTTCCCCTCTTCAGTAATTAAAAAAAAAACAAAAAACAAAAAACAAAAAAAACCCAGTCCTCTCTTCAAGAGCTAGGACAAGTATACTTTTTCCTTTATACTTTTTTTTTTTTCTGGTAAGCACTTAATAATCTACCTTATAAGATATTTGGAATTGATTGTAGCTTTAAGTACATGTAACTTTATTTCTCCATGTTAATACCCAGTTTTATAGCATTTTTAAGTTTTCTTATCCTGTTGGTTTCTTGTTTGGTTTATCATATGTTACATTATTGCATGATTTAGAATTTATTTTTAACAAGCCCTTTAAAAAATAGGAAATAGTGATTGTTTCTTCTCTATAGAACAGGCCAGGACCTATAAAGACGAGGGCAATGATTACTTTAAAGAAAAAGACTATAAGAAAGCTGTGATTTCATATACCGAAGGATTAAAGAAGAAATGTGCAGACCCTGAGCTGAATGCTGTTCTTTATACCAACCGGGCGGCAGCACAGTACTATCTGGGTAATTTATTCCATTATTTAGTCCTTTCTAAAAAATTAGCATATGATAAAAACCATTATATGATGGCTGGTGGAGGGTTTGAGAGTGTCAGAGGAAGAGGGGCTGCTTATCCCAGAAACCAAGGATAGTTTACTCTAATTGAACTCTGTTTTAGGTAGACTTCGTGAAAAGAGGAACCAGGTAGATTGTGTAATTCTTACTATCTGAACCAAATAAGTAACATCAAATGCCTTAATACATGAGTTGGTATGATCTCGGATTTTTGAGCCAAAATGCTTCTACGCTTTCAAAACAAAAGGTTTTTTTTTCTGGCCTTTTAGCCTCTTTTCAAGGGTGCTAGAAGAATTAAGGCAATAGAGTTCTTTGTGTGAGAGAAACTATTAATCCAGGGGAGAATTTCTCAGAGTATTCTGTGGGACATTTGAAGTAAAAAATATTCTTTGGACAAGTAAATTTGGAAAGGGCTGCTTCTTCATTAGAGATTTGCAGTGCACATTAGTATGTTAACACTGAGAAAACCTACAGCAAAGAACCTTACCCTGTGATTCACAGGTTTCATAAGCCCCCTTTGCAGATAATACTTATTAACATGGAGTGCTGTTCTGCAGACATGACTTTGGGGAACACTGATTATTTGGGTGGCATTATTGCTGGTGACTAGTCTTGGTCATGTTAGACCCGTGTTTCTTATCACAGAGTTTAGAGAGGACCAGGGAATGACCTCAGGCATTTCTGAGGGGCTGGCAGGGAATAAGCCTGCAGTCTGGCTGGACTAAGCCTGTTGGGACTCAACACCATTTGAGCGGAGTTTCTCCCCAGTTGTAATCTGCTCCAGGTGTTTTCTCCCTTAGCCTGTTTCATTATAAAATCCCCCAAATAAGAGTGGTATATAACTTTCGAGATTATTTGAGCTAACTGGCCCCCTCATTTTACATAGGCCCAGAGAGGGACCTTTTGGTTAGTGCCAAAACCTGTACTAAAAACCCAGTCTTCTAACTTCTGGAGGAGTACATTTTTTTCATTCAGCAAACTGAGTTCTTGTTCTGTGCTAGGCACTAGCATCATAGAAATGAGTAAGACCTGACTTTTCCCTAAAGTAGTTTCATTCATTTACTTAGTCGATTACTAAATATAAAGCATTTCCTGTGTAGTAGGCACTGCACTGTGAACAAGACCTACATAGTTCCTGTCCTGGGGGAACTTAAAGAATGTCATGTATAGGGCTAGTAAGACCAAAAGCACCTTGCAAGGAAAAAAACGTGTGTGTGCTATACCAGAGGAGCAAATGCATAATAATCAGAAACATTCCTTAAGTGATGTCACTGGTATGGCTTCCAAAGCACTTTCACATTTTTTCTCCCTCTTGACCTCATAGCAACTATGTAAGATAGGTGAGGTTAACAGTTTTATCCCTAGTTATCACAGTAAGAAACTGTAGTAAATATAATAAATGTAGTCAAATGAATTATCTGAGGGTACACAGTGCTAGGATTAGGATGCAGAATCAGTTCTGATTCAGAATACACCAAGCGGAAGACACCTTCACCCACACTTGGAGCGGCACCTGGTGCTGTCGATTCCTCAGTCCTGAGTGCTTTGTAGGTTCTGCAGTACAGCTCGGGTGGCTTTTGAGTTTTCCCTCTGCTGGCTTGGAATTCAGTTTTCTCAAGCCTGATTAGTCATTTAGCCCGTCTCTTTGTTTTCCAGCTTTAAAATGTGTTCTGTGTTCTTCTCATTCTTCTTGTCTCTGTGGGTTTATGGCTTTTTGGGGTGGGGGGAGTGGTAGGGGTAGAGTTAAATGCACGTGTTCAGTCTACTGCCTTAAGCAGAAGTTTTTGGATTTCTTTTATATGTATTTTTTCCATAGTTCAGATCATACTGTTCTTCCAATTTTGTATTTAGTTCTTTTCACTTAATTTTGTAACATAAACAATTTCACTTAGCATTAAATTATTTGTGAATACTATTTTAATAGTTGCATAAAGATGCATCATATGGATATACCACTCTTTACACTATTTCCTTTACTATTCTGCTGTTGTTGAGTATGTAGCTGCTTTTAGGTTTTTTTAAGTAATGCAAAAATGAACAAAGTTATTAATAAAGTTTTTCCAATAATTCTAATTATTCTTTTGGATAAGCGGGATTTGGCAAACTGGCTCACAGGCCACATCTGGATCCCTAGCCTCCTGTGAGCTAAAAGTGGTTTTTACATTTTTAAAAGATTGTAAAACAAAGAAGAATGTGTAACAGACCATATGTAGCCTATAAAGTCTGAAATATTTACTGTATAGCCCTTTACAGAAAAATTTTGCTAACCCCTGGGCTAGGGTTTTAGAAGTGAAATTAGTAGGTAAATACCAAACTGTTAATTAAGTAATATTTACAGGATAAACTAAAGGTGAAAATCTACCTCATGCCTCCTACTTTGGATAACCAGCGTGTATGATTGCACACCTTTTTAAAACGCACTTACAAATATATATGTGTGTATATATGTTGTATATTTATATTGGTTGGTTTGTTTATTTTACAAAGATAGACTTCTCTACACATTGACCCACCGCTTAACACATCCTGTTGTGCCTTTTACATGCAACTCTATCTTACCCTTTTATTCCTATAACGTTCTAAATTTAATTCATTTTGATAGAGCAGGTGACAGGGAATAGGAAGTTGTTGAAGATTTCTAAAATTAGTAAATTAGGTTTATATAAAAGGTAATGGAAAACTCTTTACTCTGAGGTCCATTCCTTCAAGATTACTAGGATTTCCAGAGAAAAATACTGGAAGGTAATGAGTGGCTGTCTCCACAGGACAATATTCTGCCTTTTTTCCCGATCCCTTCTCTTTTCACTCACTGAAGACACGTTTGTGAAGTTCCATTATATTGTTCCTTGTTCATTGCTATAGGTCTCTGGTCACAGTTTTTTCCATTCTCAGCCATTTCATATCAGTAACTCTTGAGGAGCTACCTGCTCTGACCCCAGCTTCTCTGGATCTCTGGATCCTGGAAGCAGGTTCTGACTGACTCACACTTGCTGCTGGGCTCCAGCCAACCAGATCTATCTTACTCTTCTTAATGACTACATAGAATTCAGTAGTATGGAGTTACCATAATTTATTTAATCATTACTGAATTGAGGATATTTAGGTTATTTCCAGCTTTTCACAATTAAAAGTAATGCTTCAGTTAACATGCTTTTACATTTATCCTTGCACAATTTTACAAACATTTTTAAGGATAAATTCTTAGAAGAGTATTGTTGGGTCAAAGTGTATACACAAAGCCCATGCCAATTTGCTCTCTGATTTACTCATAGAGTGCCCTTTTCCCATATCTTCACCAATATTGGATGTTACTGGTATCTAATTTTTACCAGTTTCATGTTAATTTTAATTTCCCTAGTCGTTAGTGATGTTAAGCATCTATCTCTCCATGTGCTTACTAGCCATTTATAGTTGTTCAGTGGGTTGCCTGATGTTACAAACATTTCCGAGGCTCTTGATGAGCACAACTATTTTTTTTTTCCCATAAACAATTGCTCTGGTTTATATTTCTCCAAGACTGTAGAAGAGTGTTTTTGTTTCCACACACAAAATTTGGGAAATAATCTGAACTCAAAACTTGTTTTCTCTTTTACTAAATGGTGTTTTGTTAGGCAATTTTCGTTCTGCTCTCAATGATGTAACGGCTGCCAGAAAACTAAAACCCTGCCATCTCAAAGCAGTAGTAAGAGGTAAGTCTTGTAGAGTGACAGTATGATTATCATTATGGAAAAGTTGGCACACACTGCACCAGAAATGTTTTAAGCTTTGGTATTAAAAGTGCTAAGATACTAATGAAGTCACCTTATTTTTGCAATCTTGATATTAAGTTCCTGGTCCTTATCAATAGCAACATGCCATTTTTAAAAGAATTCCCCACAGAATAATCCAACCCTCTGTGTTTTAAGAATTTGTGGAGAAATTGAAACTACTCGATTTAAATTAATAAAGAGTAAAATTAATTAAAACAAAGCAGTTCCAAAAGCCACATTGGAATTTTTTTTCCAAATTAGCTGATTGAAAGGCAAGATCTCAAATGCCATGTTAATATTAATTAAAAGAGAAGTTATGGGATTTTTGCCGATAACACGAGTGCTGAGATGTTTCCAGATTATTTTTTTCTCTTGTAGCCTGACCTTTTTAGGTAATGATAGTGCTTTTATTATTTTTGTACTTCACCTTTTCTTTGAGAAGTTCAAAGTTACTTTATAAACTTTAATTTATTCATCACATATTAATCTCTATATCCCCATGGATTAACTTAAAATGCTTTATCAAAGTTATGCTTCCTTAAGTATTCATGGTTGGGGAGGGGGTTAAGTCCTTCAGCTATAGGCAGAGAAAGTACTAAACAAAGAAGGGCAAGTAAATTGACTGTAGTCCTGTGAAATTGGCCATAGCTGGAAATACCTTGATTGAATTGTCAATTTTACCTTAGCAGTGTGACTTTGGCAAGACACCCACTCTGAGTATCAGTTTGCCCACTTCTGGAAGATGAGGTTGGATTCTGTTGACATCTAAGCCCTTACAGTTCTATTATTTTTAAATACTGTGGAAAGTTCAAAGAGGCTAACTGGAGGAAAAAACATGATTAAAGGAGAGGCAGCTTAAACTGGTAGCCATCAGGAACAATTTTTGGAGAGACCTAGTGTCTTTGGTCTTGCTATTGCTTTTATGAATAACTGAGGCAAATTCTATTTTTTCTCTCCATTTAAAAAAAAGTCATCTGAGTGGGGCTTTACTCTTGTTTATAGATGAGGAACCTGAAGCTCAGGGTTGCTCAGTTCTTTGTCTAATGTGTAGTTGGTAAATGATAACCAGATTTCCAGCCCCAATCTGTCTGATTCCAAAGACTATGTTCTTTGTCACTAAGCTGTAGCCTTCCCTTCTTTAATAGTCCTTGACACCAGGCTTACAGGAGTTTTGAACTGAATTTCTAAGATACAAAAAATACTCTTCCTTGTCTGGGAAATGCACTACAAGGGGCTTTGTCATGCATTTTCCCTTCAGAGTGCTGGCTGGTAGCTGGTTGAGGTGGGGAGTCCTGTTCAAAGATGGCTCTTTCCATGCATGTTGTCCAGGGATACTAAGGGTGCTGGCTTCTACAGGTGCCTTATGCCATTTGGAACTGAAGAACTATGCGGAGGCTGTGAGCTGGTGCGATGAGGGGCTGCAAATAGATGCCACAGAGAAGAAGCTTCTGGAGATGAGGGCTAAAGCAGACAGATTAAAGGTTGGTGGCAAAACCAGTACCCAGTTGGCATTTGTTAATTAGCATTAATTAATTAATTAATTAATTAATTAATTAATTAATTAATTAGCATTACCCAGATTGTGTCTTGGGTCACTGTAAACTTTTTCTCCTTTAAAACCCAAAATCAGTTCCTACCCTTGGGACTCTGGGGGATACAGATAAGTAAACAAATAAGTAAATAAATAGTTATAACATGATAGAAGCAAGGAAGAATATATAGTATATATAGTAGTGGTATTTAACTTTGCCCTGGTCAAAAGCAAGGCAGAAATGGGGGTAGCAGAGGTTGCTGAGAGATGTGATGCTTGAGTCTAATCTCTTGAAGACTGAACAAGAGTTTACTTGGCTTGGGGATGTGGGGGAGAACATTCCAGATGGGAGAAAACAGATCTATATAACCTTGGGCAACTTCCTGATATTTCTGAAACTCAAGTCCCCTCTTTGAATATAGTGAACATAATACAAAAGGTTTTTATAGGGATTAAAGAGAGAGAATGTGTGTGTGTGTATGTGTATTTCTTAGCAAATTTCTTGACATTAGTAAGGACTTGATAAATCTGTGGCTATTTTGATTTGACTAAATAGACTATTGCCATAGTCTAGTATGCACACTGAGTAAAGTTATTGAAAGAGAGAAGGGGAAAGGACAGTTAAACGTTTAAGCAAAACCTTAAGCTTCTGTAATACTGTGTAGCTCCTGGCATCGACACCTATAACTTGCTAATGAAATGCTACATTCTGGCACATAATAGCAACAATGATGATAAAAACAATAATAACAGACTACCGTCACTACCAAAAATAATATCCAGCACGTAGATAGCACTTACTGTGTGTATGTTCCAGTGCTGTTTAAAAAACTTTACTTATATGAATCCAGCTAAACCACACACAGCCCCGTAAGGTAGGCAGTACTCTAATTCACCTTCCACTAGTGAGGTAGCTAAAGCACAGAGAGATCAGGAAGTTGCCTAAGTCACACAACTGGCGAAGCTGGGCTTCAGGGTCAGGGAGTCTGGCTGTAGAGTCCACACTCTCAGTCCCTGTGCACTACTGCCTCACATGTCTGTTCAGTACAAACCTGGAACAAGACTTGAGCTCTTCTGATTCCTTGTCCAGGTCTCTCTTCACTGCTTATACTACGGAATGGAAATTTTCAGTGCCAAGGGAGCCTTGAGATGGCCCTGAACAGGGATAAGTTTTAGTCAAAGTCATTCTAGTCATGTGAAGTGGTAGAAAAATAGATATGTCTAGACCCACATGGCTCAGTAACAGAATTCTAAGCCTAAGTAACTGGGTGTGAGCCAGAATTTCTAAAAATGGTATATATAGGAGAGAGTGTCCAGAGGGCTACTGTGGAAGGCCATTGCTAAGCTTACCACAGAAAAGCCCTTATGGGAGCTAAATGAAAGCTTCTAGGTCCTGCAGCACAGGCATAATTAAAGAGAGATTTCAGGGTCCAAAAGCTTGACCTAGGTATAGGTGACATTGCTTGCTGAGTGTCAGGATTATTCCCTTTTATCTGAGTATAAATTGATTCTGGATTCACATGTGCTTGTAATATGTAAGCAACAGACCTCATATGGTTATCTTAATGTTGAACAAGATGGACTTCAAGGCTATGGGTATTACCAGAGATAAAGCAAGGCATTTTTTTAAATGATGAAAAGGTCAGTTTATCAAGAATATTTAATAATTCTAAATGTATATGTACCTAATAACAGAACTTCAAAGTACATGAAGCAAAAAGTTAACAACTCAAAGAAGGAAGAGACAAAAGTACAGAGAGATGGAGATGGCAACATCCCTCTCTCAGAGTAATTGATATAATAAGTAGATAAAGAAATCAGTAAAGAAAGGTGACGTCAGCAAAAACAGTCAACTAAAGACCTACAAAAATTCTCTTCTCTGTAAAGTCAATGGAAAACTGGCAAAAATGGTCAGAATTGACTTTTTCAGAACTCTGAAATGAACCAAAGGCTTGCAACAGTCTAGGGAGTGTTCATTCAAGAAAAATGGCTGAACCTTCACGAGAATAGCAAGCTTTGTGGCATTTTAACTTGCCCTATTCCCATCTCCTCCTAGTAGCCTTGAAAGCCAACAGCCCACAATCATAGTGAAACTGAGCAGCCTGGCAGCCACCAGAGGAGGCAGAACAGGATTAGAGCTCCTTCAAAGCCCCACTCCAGAGGGCTGTCATTATTTGACCATCTGGTGGTTCCCTAGGAGACCCCACTCATAAGCTGTTTTTATTTGACCCATCTTGGAGCTATCCCAGTATGAGAAGTGTTTTCACAGAGGGTGGGTGTGGGAGGCATTTGTTAAAAACAATTCAAGGCAGTTATTTAAGGTTGCAGCTGCTTGAGTCAGTGAAAAACTGTTGAAGCAAACAATAGGCTTACCAGAAATCTTAAAAGGAAAAGCTGGGAAATGAGATTGTATAGGGGCTTTGAAAAGCTCCAGCATATTCCTGGGACTCTAGGCAGTCACATGTGTGCTCAGTAAAGATCTAAGAAGGTCCTGAGCTCTCACCTCTGACTGCTTTGGAAGCTCTGTGTAAGCAGGAAGTGAAGATGGAGGCCCAACAGTTGACTGCTAGGGTGATTGTCGAAGGCTTGTCCCAGCATGCACTGCACGTTGGCAAAGACTGGGACACTCTCTGGCTTCAGACATTTAGGGAAATCTGTCCAGTCATTACCTGACCACTAAGCTCACTGACTGGAGACATTAGTAGTCACAACAGAGAATACAGGCTTTACAGAATTAGTTTAAGGAAGTCACTAAATAATAACAGCAGCAACAGCAAACACTGGGGAGGGGAGACAGAATGTGATTTGCAGGGTTGCCATGATATATTATTTTAAGTTTGCAGTTTTCAACAAAATATTACAAAAATCAAGAAAGCATGGCCCATACCCGGGGTGGGGGCTGGAAATCAGTAGAAACTGTCTTTGAGGAAGCCCAGACATGGTACTTAACAGACAGAGACTTTAAACCAGCTATTTTACTTATTTACTTATATTTTTAAATTATTATTTATTTTTTTGGGGGGGATGTAATTAGGTTTAGATGTTTATTTTTAGTGGAGGTACTGGGGAATGAACCCAGAACCTCGTGCATGCTAAGCAGACACTCTACCACTGAGCTGTACTCTCCCTCCTCTAAACCAGTTATTTTAAACATGTTCTAAGAACTGTCAACTGAAAAAATAAAAGCACAACCTAGAAGTTGAGAATTAAGTTTTATTCAGCAGACTTAACTGGGGACTTAAGGCCTAGATATAGTCTCTCAGATAGCTCTGAGGGACTGTTCTGAATAAGTAAGGGAGGAGCCAGGATATATAAGATTTTTTGAGAAAACAAAAAACGAAAAAACCCAACAAAACAGGCCCTGATGTCATTCCCTCAACCAAGAATGCCTTTCTCTTTCACCTAGTTTCTATCTGAGCCCACCTCCTCAGTGGGGCAGATTCTGTCACTCCCTCCTCTGTGTTTCATAGCACTTGGTTCACACCACCAGGGTGACATGTAACAGACCTTTAACGTGTCTGACCCTCTCAGTAGACTGTGAGCTCCTTGGATGTGGGAACTGTACATTTTAACATTTCTGCTGCCACTGGTCCTGGCACCTAGACATGTGCTTTTTAAGTGTTTATTGAACTGAATCCAGCCACTGGTATCCCTTGATACAGGAGCCTGGGTTGAATAGAGATCAGAAATAGTCATTTAGGATCAGGCGGGGGTAACAGACGAGGAGGCAGGGTCCCTGGAGCTGATGCATCTGAATTTCATTTTCAGCGAACTGAACAGAGAGACATAAGGAAAGCAAAGCTGAAAGAAAAGAAGGAGCAGAATCAGAATGAGGCTTTACTCCAGGCCATCAAGGTGAGTTCTCAAACCTTAGGCATTTATGGTCTTGTGAAGTCCACTAATCCTGTAGCCTGTTGGCAACCTTTCTGGGGATGCTTTACCTGAATGATTTGTTCATTTTCTTTCTGCTTTTGGTGAAGCAGTGTGACAAGTCAGGCCCTCTGAGTTCGGTCAGCTCTCCCACTTGTGTCCATGTGTTGGTCAGGTAACAGATCCTGAATAGTTGCTATGGGTTAAGCACTATCTAATCTTCACAGTAGCCTTCTGAAGTAGGTCTTTTTGCTCCTGTTTTGCTAGATGAGCACATAGTCTCAGAGATGAAGAAAGCCCACACAGCTAATATGTGTCAGAGCTGCACCCTTGCTCTTGGCCCCTGTGTTATACCGCATCCTGAGGGAGTCTGAATTTTTAGGATGCTGCTCCTCTAACTATAACAACAACAAAACTCGGCCTCTCCTTCCCTCTCTTTCTTGTGTTTTAAATGAATGTAGTCTGACCCAAATCTTGCTTTCATCTGGATACCCAACACGTCACCTGTTGAACCTTGCCTTCACAGGGGAGGTAAACCTGCTATGAGATTGTAGGGTAGGTTCTTGGTTTCATTCTTTTTTATTTTATTTATTTTATTTTGTTTTTTATTGAAGTAATTTACAATGTTGTATCAATTTCTGGTGTACAGCCTAATAGTTCAGGCATATATATATACACACACATATATTCGTTTTCATATTCTTTTTCATTATAGGTTACTGCAAGACATTGAATATAGTTCCCTGTGCTATACAGTATAAACTTATTATTTATGTATTTTATATATAGTAGTTAGAACAGACATACAGATCAATGAAACAGAATAGAGAGCCCAGAAATAAACCCACAGACTTTTAGTCAATTAATCTTTGACAAAGGAGGCAACAATGTACAATGGAGTAAAGACAGTCTCTTTAGCAAATGGTGTTGGGAAAGCTGACAGCCACGTGTAAATCAATGCAGTTAGAACATTCCCTCACACCATACACAAAAATAAACTCAAAATGCCTTAAAGACTTAAACGTAATACAAGACACTATAAACGTCTTAGAAGAAAACATAGGCAAAACATCCTCTGACATAAATCTTAGCAATGTTCTCCTAGGGCAGTCTACCAAGCAATAAAATTAAAAGCAAAAATAAACAAATGGGACCTAATTAAACTTACAAGCTTTTGCACAGCAAAGGAAACCATAAGCAAAACAAAAAGACAACCTATGGAATTGGTTTCATTCTTTGTTGAGTTAAATTATGCACCCATTTATAGGTACTTGTTGACTCTGAGAACTACACATTACTAAAATGTACTGCACTGGTCCCTCCCCACAACAAGCAATCTGTTAACACATTAACAAATTAAAGAGAAAGGAATACTCTAGAATGATTTGGTCATTTTCTGAAATGTAGAATATTGGACGACCCAGACATTTGCTTACAGACTTTATTTTGATTCTCTCCTTTAACCTAACTGTATCTCAAATTTCAGTGTATGTAAGAATTACTCTCAACACTAGTATACACAAAGCTATATATACTATATTTTAATGGTTTAAAGCAGGGGTCAGCAAGCTGCGGCCGTGGCTTGCAGCCGTGGCTTACAGCCCTGCCTATTGGTGTATGTGTTACCGGTGGTTGTTTTTACACTACAATGACAGAATTGAGTAATTTCAACAGAGACCATTCGACCTGTGAAGCCTAAAATATTTCTTATCTGACCTTCTAAGGGAAAGTTTGCCAACCCCTGATTTAGGAGATAGATCAAGATGATTTTGCTTCTGTATGATTTTCTCCTTGGGTGCTAGCCTTAGGAGCTTCCACCCAGCATACCCAAGAGGTGACTACTGTTCAGATCTTTGATTTATCCTTATTTCCATGAGACAGTTAAGATTAAGTCAGTGTGTACATTATTTTTAGTATTCCATGTCCTAGCTAAAGTGAAACATCTGCCATTTCTATACATGCTACTCATGATCTTTCCTATACCTTTGCACATGCTGTTCCTTGGCTGTTCTTGGGGTAGAATGCCCTTCCCACACCCCTGCTCCTCAATTTTTCTGCCTTTCAAAGTCATTGTTCAAGGCCTAGGCATCCCCCAGTCACCTCCAACCCCCAGGCTGAATTAATTATTCATGGTCTGCAGTTCCACAGCTTTACTTCTTACTTTATGCTGTACTTTTTACCATGTCTAGCTCATCTCTGACACAGTCTAGCATGTGGTAGATGCCTAGTAAAGGGGAGTTAAACGAGTGATGCCGACTCTGTGCCAGGCCTCGGGGATAATGAAGATGAATCACGTGTAGAGCTGGCCCCCAGGGAGCTCGCAGTGGTATGGTTTCTCTGTTTTAGTGATGGGGGTTTGCATCCTTCCACACATAAGTGGTGTGTGTGTGTTTCTGCCTTTGACCCAGGCTAGGAACATCAGGCTAATCTCCGAAGCTGCCAGAGAGGATGAAGATTCAGCCTCAGAAGGTCTCAGTGAGCTTGTCCTGAATGGGCTGAATTCTGAGAACCCTTACGGAGCCAGGCTGAGTGTGGATGACCAGGGCAGACTGAGCTGGCCTGTGCTCTTTCTGTACCCGGAATATGCCCAGTCGGACTTCATCTCTGCTTTTCACGAGGACTCCAGGTACTTCCTTCCCCAGGTACCCTCTGCTCGTGCTTGTGTGCTTTTCCCTGCTGCCTTGGCTTGAGAGACAGGTGGATTTTTGGTTGAGGAGTGAAGAGAATAGAGAGGGTTTGACAGAGTCTGGTTTTAACATAATCACATAGCTGATTTGTCCTTTCACTGAGTAGCTTTGCAGTGACAGACACGGTCTCACCCTCTTGCTGAGTAACACCATAGTACAGTGTTGGTCAAGCACTGGTACTTGTCTCTGGTGAGAGATGAACTCAATGGAGGTAGTACATGCATAGTAATTGAAGGGTATATTTATTAGAAAGCATAAAACTATCCATTTTAACATGTGATTTCATAGGGTTAATGCTTAGAATGTGGCTAAATGTAAGAATGTTGTTAATCCTCAGTCAGTTCAAAGAGAATTACTATGTCATAGTGATTCACACATTTTGGGCACTGCTGTCAAAATGGATTAAGCCTGCATTTCATGATTTATACATTCTTGATATCTCTGTGGATTGATGTCTGGGGACTGTGATGGGGGAAAACAGATCATGAGTTATTGATACCCAGAAAGTACATGTCATATCTCCTTAGGTTTATTGATCATCTAATGGTGATGTTTGGTGAAACGCCCTCTTGGGATTTAGAGCAAAAATACTGCCCTGATAATTTAGAGGTAAGAGAAGTTTTATTTTGTTCTTCTGTGGGAATTGGCAGGGGCTGGGGGGTGGGGACAGGTGGTGCAGTGAGGTTTCACTGCCTTTTAAAATTGTGGTATAATATACAGAACATAAAACATATCATTTTAACCATTTTTAGGTGCACAGTTCAGTAGTGTTAAGTACATTCACATTGTTGTGCAGTCATCTCCACCGTCTGACTCCATTTTCATCATCTTAAAGTGAAACTCTGTACCCATCAATCAGTAACTCCCTATGTCCGCTTCTCCCCAGCCCACGGCATCTGCCCTTCTACTTTCTGTCTCTGAATTTATCTACTCTAGGTGCCTCATGTAAGTGGAGTCATATAGTATTTGTCCTCCTGTATTTGGCTTATTTCGCTTGGTGTGCTGTCTTTAAGGTTCATCCATGTTTTAGCACATGTGAGAATTTTCTTCCTGTTAAGGCTGAATAACATTCCATTGTTGTAATTTTGAAAAAAATAATCACAACTTACAGAACAAAGAATTTGTCTTCTAACCATTTGAGAGTCAGGTGCCAACTGATGCCTCGTTACCCCTGAATAATTTAGTGTCTGTTTCCTACAGACAAGCACACGTTCTTTCATGATTCTGATCAATCATCAAAATCAGAAAATTGACTTTGATACACTAGTACCAGCTAATCCTCAGACTCCATTCACTTTTCACAAATTTTCCCACTAATGTTTTTTCTTGTACATACTATTTTTTAATTTTTTAATTGACATATAGTTGATTTACAGCATTATGTTAGTTTCAGGTTTACAGCAAAGTGATTGTTATATATATATATTTTTTTCAGATTATTTTCCATTATAAGTTACTACAAGATAATTGAACATAGCTCCATGTGCTATACAGTAAATCCTTGTCACTCATCTATTTTATGTATAGTAGTTTATATCTTAATCTCATACTCCTTGTTTATCCTTCTCCCCCTCCCTTTCCACTTTGGTAACCATAAGTTCATTTTCTGTGTTTGTGAATCTGTTTCTATTTTGTATATAGATTCATTTGTATTGTTTTTTAGATTCCACATATAAGTGATATATAGTATTTGTCTTTCTCTGTCTTAAGTAAGTATAATATTCTCTAGGTCCGTCCATGTTGCTACAAATGACAATATATCATCTTTTTTATGACTGAGTAATAGCCCGTTGTGTATACATATCACATCTTAAGCCAGTTGTCTGCTGATGGACACTTTGGTTGTTTCCATGTCTTGGCTATTGTAGATAGTGCTGCTATGAACACTGGGGAGCATGTATCTTTTTGAATTAGAGTTTTCATCTTTTCTGGATTTATGAATAAGAGTGAGATTGCTGGATCATACAGCAGCTTTATTTTTAGTTGTTTAAGGAACCTCCATACTGTTTTCCATAGTGGCCACACCAATTTATATTCCTACCCACAGTGTGGGAGGGTTCCCTTTTGTCCACACTCTCTCCAGCATTTATTATTTGTAGACTTTGATGATAGCCATTTTTACCAGTGTGAGGTGATAACCTCATTGTGGTTTTTTGATTTGCATTTCCCTAATAATTAGTGATGTTGAGCATATTTTTATGTGCCTGTTGGCCATCTGTATGTCTTCTTTGGGGAAATGTCTATTTGGGTCTTCTGCCCATCTGGTTGGGTTGTTTGTTTTTTTTTAATACTGAATTGTATGAGCATATTTTGCATATTAACTCCTTGTCAGTCACATTGTTTGCAAATATTTTCTCTCATTCTGTAGGTTGTCTTTTCATTTTGTTGATGGTTTCCTTTGCTGTGCAAAAGCTTTTAAGTTTGATTAGATCCCATTTGTTTATGTTTGCTTTTACTTCTTTTGCCTTTGGAGACTTAAGAAAATATTGCTATGATTTATATCAGAGAATGTTTTGCCTATGTTCTCTTCTAGGAGTTTTATGGTGTAATGTCTTATATTTAGGTCTTTAAACCATTTTCACTTTATTTTTGTATATGGTGTGAGGGAGTGTTCTAATTTATTGATTTACATGTAGCTGTCCAGCTTTCCCAACAACGCTTGCTGTGAAGAGATGTCTTTTCTCCATTGTATTCTTGCCTCCTTTGTTGCAGATTAGTTGACTGTAGGTGTATGGGTGTGTGTCTGGGCTCTTTATTCTGTTCCGTTGATCTCTATATCTGTTTTTGTGCTAATACCATGCTGTTTTGATTACTGTAGCTTTGTAGTATAGTCTGAAGTCTGGAAGGGTTATACCTCCAGCTTTGTTCCTTTTTCTCAGGATTGCTTTGGCAATTCTGGATCTTTTGTGGTTTCAGATACATTTTAGGTTATTTGTTCTAGTTCTGTGAAAAATGTCATGGGTATTTTGATAGGGATTGCATTAAATATGTAGATTTCTTTAGGTAGTATGGCCATTTTTTCTTCCAATCCAAGAGCATGGGATGTCTTTCTATTTCTTTGAATCACCTCAATTTTCTTTGTCAGTGTTTGATAGTTCTCAGTGTATAGGTCTCTCACCTCCTTGGTTATTTCTCCTATGTATTTTTTTTTTTTTTTTGGATGAGATTTTAAGTGGGTTTTTTTTTTTTTTAACTTTTTTTCCTTATATCTCATTGTTAGTGTAAAGAAATGCAACTGATTTCTGTATATTACTTTGTATCCTGCTACCTTGCTGAACTCATTTATTAGTTCTAATAGTTTTTGTGTGGAGACTTTCTGGTTCTCTGTATAGAATCTCATGTCATCTGCAAATAGTGAGTTTTTTCTTTCCTTCTAATTTGGATAACTTTTATTTCTTTTTCTTGCCTGATTGCTGTGGCTAGGACTTCCATTACTGTGTTGAATAGAAGTGATGAGAGTGGGCATCCTTGTCTTGTTCCAGAATTTAGTGGGAAGGCTTTCAGCTTTTCACCACTGAGCATTATATTGGCTGTGGGTTTGTTATAAAAGGCTTTTATTATGTTGAGTTATGTTCCCTTTATACTCACTTTGGTGAGAGCTTTTTATCATGAATGGATGTTGTATTTTGTCAGATGCTTTTTCTTCATCTATTGAGATAATCGTGTGTAGTTTTTGTCCTTTCTTTTGTTAATGTGGCTTATCACATTGATTGATTTATGTATGTTAAACCATCCTGTGGTGTGGAATAGGCTGGGGTTGAGGGTCAGGGCCCTGTGGCTGTGGGATTCAAGGTGGCTGTGCTACACCTGGGACCTGGGCTCTGTGGCAGACCTCTCCCAGGACCCGTCCACCCCAGATCTGGTGCTCAGTTGTGGGGAGCTGGGGTGCTTCCACTGGGAAATGATCACCGCATACTCCTGCCCAGCGCCCGACTGCCCAAGATTCAGCACCTAGCCACTGCATGTTCTTGTGGCACCATCTGGTGCACACGCTGACAATGTCTGCCATAGCTGGACCCGCTACTTTTGTTCATGTGCTGACAGTGGGCTCTGTGCCTCCCTCTGAGTCACACAGGCCCTCCAGGCTGTCTCTGTAGCTAGATTGAGTCCTCTCCCAGGGCCCGTCTACCTGAGATCCAGTGCTTAGCTGCTGCGTGTTCTTGTGGCAGTGCTGGTGTGTACACTTTCTCAGTCTTTCTGCAGCTTTCTTGATCTTACCACTGCTAAAGATTATAGACCAGTTATTTTGTGGAAAGTCCATCAGTGTAGGTTTGTCTTGTGTTTCCTGTGACTATGACCTGGATTATGCATATTTGACCAGAATATCACAGAAGCGATGCTGTGTTCTCCCTGTATCCTGTCAGGCACACATAATTTCAAACATTCCTTTATTGATGGTGTTCACTTTGATCACCTGATTGAGGTAGGGGTCTGCCAGGCTTCTCTCCTGCAAAGTTACTCTTTTCCCCTTTGTAATTAGTATTTTATAAGGGAGGTACTTTGAAACAATATAAGTATCTTATTGTTCATTGAACCTTCAACATAATTGTTTATATCAGTGGATTTATGGTTTCCTATTTTATTCATTGTGCTATAATCTATTACTATGAATGTTATGCTCAAACTGTCCCAGATTTGGTCAGTGGGAATGCCTTCAAATCTGCTTCTGTGTCCTTTTAACTTGTTTCCATTTTTAAAGCACTTCCTTGCTTTCTGTCAAAAGATGTTCCAGGCTCAAATTGTGCTTTCCTTGCCCCAGCTCTAGAACCCTGGTTCTTTTTAGTGGAAAACGGTATTTAGAAGTCAAGATCTAGTAGTAGGTATACTCGTAAGTACAGAGGCGAGGGAGGGAAGTGCTCACTGCTCCAGGGCCGTGTGTATGTGTATGAAAACATGAACTCTCACTGGTATCTCCAGTTCTAACCCTGCATCACAGGACCAGTTTTCTCCCTTCCTATATTTTTAACGTGGCTTCTTTTATTTTTAGTATATTTATTTGATCAGTCCCCTGTACTTAATCCCCCTCCTGTCCCACCAGTGTCCCCTCTCCCATGGGGAATCTTTCCCACCCGACTTGGCCTCCTGACTCCCCCAGTCAGGCAGCAGCCCTTCTCGTCCTACATACACCCTGACACCCCACACTGCTCGGCCATCCTGCATGAACGACCTCCTCACTCCCCTCAGCAGGCCACCCCCTGCTGTGAGTGTCTGCCCTTCTCACCCTTAGCTGGCCGGTCCCCAGCAAGGAAGCCCTCCTCCACTGTCCAGGCTCTGACACTCCTCACCCACCAGCAGCCCTCCTACGCAGACATCTTCCTCACCCTGCTTGGGCTTTGATACTTGCACAGGGATGTCCCCAGTGTGGACGTCTCTCTTCCCTTTCTCTGGGCCACTGTTGCTTTCCTTCCCCACACCTGATAGTGCTAGGACTGAATGTTAGGGAAGGGAAGGCTCCTAGGCCTGGACTTGCGTCTTCCTCTTTTTACTAGCTGAGTTTAATTGGTGAGTTATTTTCCTTCTGTGAGCCTTGTCTCTGTCTTCAGAAAATGGAGCCAGTATTACCTTTCTTAGTGTCACAGGGGAGGACTGAGTGCTTTATACTCCACAACTCTGTAAAGGAGGCATTCACTAATAATGCCGTCTCTTTACCTTTTCCCTAGACTTGGCCTCAACACGCCTCGTGCTGCTGAAGCCCTTTATTCACATCTGACTCCTGCTCCTCTGTTCACCTTGTAGGTCTACTTTGAGGATGAGGCCAGGGCAGAACTATACCAGGTGCCTCCCAAGAGCACCCTGCTGCAAGTGCTGCAGCAGCCCAGGTGAGCCGCCTTCCTGAGGCTGAGAGGCCAGGGAAGACACTCGCACCGTCCCAGCGATCCAGCCAGCTTCTCATCTGCTGCTGAGTGTTTGCCTCGTACTCCCCTCCCTCCTTCCCCGCACTCAGAACCGTGAGACAGCAACCGTGGAGGCTGGTGCAGGCCACTGGCCAAACGGCTGCAGTGCTGACAACTCAGCCATTTGCACCACAGCCACGACACCCTCAGACAGGAGCCTGAGAAGGAAGAAGCTACCTGGCTTTTGTACCAGAGACAGCCAGGATGGCCCTTCTGTTCCCAGTGGTGCCTGTGTCCCCAGTGCTGTTATATGAAAAGAACACTGGCTCTTGAAGTCAAACACCATCATTTACTGACCATGCGACTCTGAGCACATGCTGCCTCCTTGGGGCTGTTTCCTCATCTCTAATATGGGGATAATGACTCTTGCCTTTGTGTTTTTCAGGTATTTGAGAGAGTAGGAGTTAAAGTGTAAACCCTTATAAACTGTGAAGGGTGATCGTGCCACGAAAGGGCACCTTTGTTAGTCACAGTGGCAGCCAGTTGGACTTAGCAGTTGTCTGTCTTCAACTTGGGAGGAGGGGTGTTCCTGGACAGTAAGGGGATGCCCTCAGTAGCTTAAAGCTGACTCTTGGGCTACTTTTCCCTAAGCTTTGAGCAGAGTAAATGTCTTGCATTAAGGCTAAAAGAGCCTGATGTGCTAGAGGAATGAGGGTGGTTGGGCGCGGTGGAAAATGAGGCTGGAGGACTGGGTGAAGGCCAAGGGCAGAGGCCTTGAATGCCCTACGAAGGGGCGTGAACTGTATGCTGATGGGGGCATATGGAGCCACAGACAAGGGTGTTTAGGTACAATTTACCAAGTGATGTGCAGATTTTAAGTGTACTTAAAGAGGCATGATGTGGGGGATGGATTGGAAGCAAGTGTAGGAGGTAGAATGGGGTGAGCACTGGTGATCTATCGACTGACTCAGTGCAGGTGTCCCACTGGTCTTGGTGCTTCTGCTTTGGCTTGGCAGGCAGGGGGTGACGATTCCTTCAGATACGACCGATGACTTCTCTTGGCAGTGTTTTTTTTCTGGCTTCAAATCTCCCTTCTAGTTTATAGACAAATTTTTAGCTATTCATTTTCTCTATAGCAAATTACCCAGAATTCTTTAAAGGCCTGAGGTCTACTCTACCCTATCTCCCCAAAAATGGGAGCGAAATCTAAACAGAAAGCAGACTGATCTGTGGAGGAAAACCAATTTCATGCTTCTCAGAAAGTGTAAATGCATTGGAAGTTATTACTTTTTAACTGACTAGCATAGGCAAGAGGCTAGCCAGGACAGGTTTATGGCAACTTTAGACCCTGAACTGGGTGCTGGGCCAAGATATAGGCCTCCTGTCCAGACCCAAGCCCTCTGGGTGATGCTAATTCCTCTCGACCAAGGAGGCCACGGCCTTGCCTGCTCTCCGACCTGCCCACTCCATTTGCTTTATGCCCAACAACTGCAAATGCTCTAGTGACCTGCACCTCCGGGCTTTTGCGCTCTCATGCCCCACCAAAAATTAAAGCAAGTGCAGACACGGCATCTTCCCAGAAGTCTTTCCTGATTCCCCTTTCCCATAGAGGGAATCACGTCCCTTGGGTTAACACTGTACCTTACAAATGCTGGCACAGTTGTGCCTTGCTGTCATTGATTACTTCTCTCTCTCCCCTCAGGACTTGAGAGCATGGATGGTGGTTTTTGTTTGTAGTTTAATCTGTGTTTTCAGCATGGGCCTCGCTTACTCTGGGCTCTGGCTGTTGAATGAAGGAATGGAACCATGTTCTTGTTTTATTTCACATTTAGTGACAGACAGATATGATGCTAGAGGACTGGCCCAAAGGTTGTAAGGGGGAGAGGGTCATGCTAATTTGCAGATTTATAAACAACCAAACAAATGTGCTAAACTTGCATTTTAATGTTGACTCATATCCAAAGGTTCACCTTGACTGTTACTGGGATGATCCATGGACGATTAAGATTGCAGTTCAGTTAACCCCTTTCTTTTTTTGTGTTTACTGCAGGTACTTTGTAAAAGCCCTGACGCCAGCATTTCTGGTCTGTGTAGGATCCTCTGCTTTTTGCAGGAATTATCTCCAGGGGAGAAAGGTGCGCCAGGTAAAGTGACTAAGCCAGGCCCCCCTGGATCTTCTCCCTCCCCCTCCTCAGCCTGGAGTCCAGACATCATTTCTGTCACCCTGGAGACAAGCCTTCCCCACATCGTGGTTGGGGAGCTGCTGCTGACTTCCTGAACTGCAGCCTCTTCTGGTCAGAGTGCTAAGTTCCAGCTGGTCTTCACTCTCCTCTTTTGATACAAAACTCCATGCCTTGGTCATGATCTCCTTGGACTCACTGTGAGCTGTGTCAACCACCAGCCTCCATCTCTGTAGGGACCAGAACACAGCAACTGACCTGAGGAGCACACTGGCCAGTGGATGCTGACTCAGGATCCAGTGACATGGTTCTGAACCTTTGTGGAGTCAGAGGCCTCATGTATACACAAACCATGTATGTAATTGTAAGGTATTAAAGCTGAGAGGTTCGGGCCTCCCGTTATTTCATAAGCACAGAGGGCTGCTCGGTGGGGATGCCGTGGGGTGAGATGGGGCCTGGAAAACCGGGTCCTCTTTCTGCATCTGTAAAGACCTACAAACTGGGGTCGTGCAGAACCCCTAAAAAGTTTGCCACTTTTCCTCATCTTTGCAGTATGGAGAACTGTGACATACTTGGGATAGTGGACTCTGAGTTCCTCTCCAGTTTTCACATTTTAGGATTTTGTGCCTTTCAAACTGGAAAATCTTTTTGCGTGTTGAGTCGTTGTCATAGGTGGTATTTTTTCTGCAGCTATTTGCTTCTTCCTTCCTGGAGGGTTTTGTCTGTCCTTACCTTGCAGTGCTCACCCCGTTCCCCAGGGAGGAGTGTACTTTCTTGCTCCTGATGCAAAAGGATGTGAGTGGACGTGTCCAGACAGAGCTTGCAGAGTCATTGTGTGGTGGGCTCCTGCTCTTTTCCCTCTGCCAGGAGAACATGTTTCCCAGAGAGGGGCTGTTCCTTCAGCCTGGCTGCCGGATGCTAAGACACGTGGAGCAGAGCTAAAGCAGCTGGCCTGCAGCCACTGACTAACATGAATGAGAAAGAAATGTTTGTTGTAGTAATAAGCACTGAGATTTGGGGGTTGTTTGTTACTAGCAAAGCTAACTAATACATCATTAAACTGAAACCAGCTGCTGTCCTTAAGATAGACTCCTTTGGGGTTTGGTGCTGTGTCTTTGAAGGGCAATTTGCTGTGGAATACTCACAGAGAACCAGGCAGCTTTTCTTCCAGGTGCAGGCCCCTGCCTGTGGCCGGGAAGCTGAAGTCCAGCCTCCATCCTAAGCCTGGCTTAGGCCATGCTGAGGCCATCCTCTCTCACTTACCAGCTAGACTCGGCACTTTGTGCAAGAGGCTCACGTTTGGCTCACAGCAATCATGACAGGTGCTGCAGGTTTTCCTGCAGCAGCCACCACGCTCCCATGGGACAAAGCAGGTTCCAAGTTGCCGCCATATTCATCTGCAACACAGACTAGTTACCCTGCCCCCTTCTGGACACTGTGAGCTGGGGTGAGATGTCAGATGAGGGCAAATTGTACGTTCAAAACTATATGCACCTGAGAGTGGTCCTTATGTGACTTTCCTCCCCGTCACCCAGCCCTTTCTTAAGACTCCTGGCAGCCAGGTCCTCAGCCGCTTCTGCTCCGCCTTCTCTTCAGGCCCTGCCCCGCTCTGGCTGGGGTGGGATAGAGGAGGAAGGGACTTGGAATGGCAGTCTGTTAGACCACAGGTAGGATCCTGGTGATGCTGACTTGCTTTGACTGTGAGTGAGGGACTGTGTGCAGAGCCTACTCCATCTGTAAAATGATTCCCTGTTCCCCTCTCAGGTGTCTGAAGCCCTTTTATGCAGATACTGTGTGCAAAGTGCTCAGTGCAGTGCCCGGCATGTAATTATTCAATAACCAGGTCTTAACTCAGCTATACCCAGGGGCACACCCACGCAGACTGGTAGCACTAGACCAGTGACTCTCAACCGAGTGTAGCTCTGCACCCAAGGGGACACTTGCCATTATCTGGAGACATTTTTAGTTGTCACAACTTGGTGGAGTGCTACAGACACCTAGTCGGTACAGGCCAGGGATGCTGCTGACCATCCTACAGTGCACAGAACTGTCCCCACAACACAGAATTGTCTGGCCCCAACTGTCACTAATGCTGCGTTAGAGAGAGGCTGCAGTAAATCTTCCAGAGGGCGAGCTCTTAGTAGGCAGGGGCCAGGTGGGGACTCAGTGTCCAGGCCTGACACACAGTGGGAACTCAGGGTGTGTGCTGATGAGTGGATGGAAGAATGAAGGAGGAAACTAATGAATGAGAAAAAAAGAAGAAAAAAGCCACAGCCATAAAAAAGAATGAAATAATGCCATTATAGCAATATGGATGGACCTAGAGATTATCATACTAAGTGAAGTAACTCAGAAAGACAAATACCATATGATATCACTTATAATATGGAATCTAAAATAAGAAACAAATGCACTTATTTACAAAACAGAAACAAACTCACAAAGAAAACACGGTTACCAAAGGGGAAAGAGGGTGGGAGAGGGAGAAATTAACAGCTTGGGATTAGCAGAGACACACAACTATATATAAAGTAGATAAACAACAAGGTCTTAACTGTATAGCACAGGGAACTATACTCAGTATCCTGTAATAAACCACAATGCAAAAAAAATGTGTGTGTCTGTATAAAACTGAATCACTTTGCTGTACACCAGAAACTAACACTATTGTAAATCAACTATACTTCAATTTTTTAAAATTAGGGGAAAAAAAAAAAAGGAAAGCCAGAGTCCTGTCCCAGGGCCCCACTTGCACAGGCACAAGCATCAGCAAAGGCGTTCCCAGGCTCATGCCCAACATGGCCACCTTATACCTCCTCCAGGAAGTCTCCTGGCCTCCCCAGCCTATGGCTCTGCCATCATCTATGGGTTGCCAGGAGCGTGGATCTGGCTCAGACTTAGGAGTGGCCCATGGAAGTTAGGATAAGTTGGCTGGGGTGAGGAGCAGGGGGCCCTGTGGGGCCCACAGGCCTGGCACTTGTGCCTACACCCCCTTGTGGAGTGCAAGGCCAGGTCCAGCCTTGCCTGCCTGCAGTGGTGGGCGGCCCAGCCCAGCTGAGCACAGCCAGGAGCATGGGGGGAGGGCCCTAGACACTCTTCTTAGGGCGGGGCCTGAGGGCTTGGGGACAGGTGGCCCTGGAGGTGGATGTGTGTAGTGGGGCCTGTGGGCCTGGCCCTCATGCAATGCCTCTGTGGCCACCTGCCCGAGCATGGAACTCTAGCAGAGCCAAGTCAGAGCTCCCCACAAGGACTTAACCCTCCCCCACCTCATTTTACAGATGAGGAAACTTAGGCCCAGAGAAGGGGAGACAAGGGCACAGCCAAGAAACCAGCATCCTAGGCATCCTGGACTTGAGGCGGAGCCTTTCACACCATCCCAGGGCCCCTCCTCCCCTGCAAGAGGAGTGTGGACCTTCCCAAGGCCAGGGTCAGGGATGGAGGAGACCCTCCACTCTGGTTACCTCTGGATTTGGGGTGGCAGCTGGAGAATTGAGTGAAGGGACAAAACCCCCTTAAGCCACCCTGATGAAACACTGCTGGCAGGCGCACAAGAACAGGCAGGGAGATGACTGGCTGTCAACACCGAGTTCTGGCACTGCGCAAACCGTGTACCTGAATTCTCATTTCACTTAGCAGCCACATTTTCAGGTCTATGACCTGATTTTATAAATAAGGAGATGGGGGCAGGTAGCCTCACCAGTGAGTGTCAGAGCCAGGATCTGAACCCAAGCATCTCCCTCCAGAGCCCACCTGCCTCCTCTCCTGTGTTCCTTTTATTCTGTTTGCTTTACAAACATTTAACTGGCACCAAGGGCAGGGCATCAAGGCCAAAGAGCATCAGGCAGCCCCTGCCTTCAGGGTCATGCTGTTGAGTAGGCGTCATAAACCTAAGTCTGGGCTGGAACTGCTCCAGCGAAGAGAAACCAGCCACAACAAGCAAGTCTGTCCACACCTTCTCTCCCCGTTCCCTCATAACACTCTTGGTGTGGCATTCAAGGCCCTTCAGAGTCAAGCCCCCTACCACCTCCTCGGCTCCCTCCATTTCCAGGCTCCTTAGCCCAGCCATCCTGGACACAGTTCCGCTGTGGGGCAGGCGGGTGCAGTGGCGAGACCATCAGCTCTGGAGCCAGGCTGCCTGCCTTCCAACTCCAGCCCCACAACTCACTAGCTGAGTGGCCCCGGGCACTGTGCCTTAGTGTCCCCGTCTGCAACATAAGGAGCAAAACAGCACCTACTTTACGCAGGTGCTGTGAGGATTAAATGAATTAATCTATGTGTAGCAATGGAACACAGCCTGTCTCAAACCAAATGTTTAATCTATGACACTTACTTTTTATTCTCCAATCTTGCCATGCTCTTCGCTTTGGGCCTTTGCACATTCTGTTCCCTCTGTCTAGAAGATTTACTCCCACTTGTTCCCATTCCTCCACCCTCAAGGTTCCCCCCTTTACTACATCACACCTAGTTTTCAATCAGGCCTGGCTGCCTCCTCCAGTGAGTCCTCCTGGCCCCTTATCCACACGTCCCATGACACCTGCAATCCCTACACTTAGCACACTGCACTGTGATTGATTACCTGATGGTTGCTCCTGCTTCTCTGAAAACTGGGTCAGGGACCCTGAACTGTGCATTTTGTACTGCCAGGACCTAGCACAGCACCTGCGCAGCATATAGTTGGTGCACAACAATTACTGACTATGACACAGAGGAATGATGAATTCTGAACAGATCGGGGGTGGGGGGAGCCACCACACATGATGGATGTGGGCCATGAAGCTGAAGAAGGGACTGGTGGGGGGTGGGGTGAGGTGCGAGGGCCTTCGAGCAAAGGCGAGGAACCTTGAAAGGGCGTCTTTCACGGGTAGTGCACATGCTGGCCTGGCTTGGAGTAACAGCCGTCACCTTTGGAGCACTTGGGCAGTGCCAGGTAGCATTCCAGGTGTTTCACGTGGACTGGCTCACTTAATCCTCGCAACACCTCTGGAGGTGAGCAGCTTCACAGCACCACTTTACTGATAAAAAAAGTGACATTAAAGAGGGTAACTTGCAACATCAGCTAACTAGAGAAGCATGGGGCCAGAATTTGAGCTCAGAATCTCCCTGAAGCCCCTCAGACAGCAATAGTAACAGGTTGGCAATAAATCCAAAGGCCCTTGCCGGCTCACTCCGAGGTTATGGTGGACTTGGCGCTCACTGTGACCTGCAACGTCCTGGACCTGTCTGCCTGGGCAGAGGATCCAGTCTGTAGAAACCCCTGCTAGGGCCCACAGATGGATCCCCACAGTGCCCGATACCCTGCCCATGGCGCTCCCGTCAGCCCCGAGCTTTCTGGGTGTGCTGGACAAGTCCTATCCTTGGACATGAGGCGTCCTCAGTTACCACTAATGGGTAAGCACCGCCACCTCACTCTCCCAGCTGACACGGTTTTAATTAGCCAAAGGCAATTAAGCTTTAACCATGGAAGCTCACTAGCAGTCTTGGGAGCTGCCAGCTTAACAGGAGTGGACACCATCCCCACACTGAGATGGTGCCTGAACGAGGGAGCCCAAAGATGCCACCCTGCTGTGTTGGCTCATGTGCACCACCCACCCACTTGCTGTGTGCAGGGGGCTAACTGGCCCTCTATAACGGCAGCTGCCACTTCCCAGGCACCTCTGTGAGCAGGCACTGCTGTCCCCGTTTTACCGATGAGGAAGCACAAGGGGTGTGAAAAGTATCTTGCACAAGGTCACATAGCTACCAAGTGGCCCAGGCAGTCTGACGCCAGAGTCTCTAGTCCGGGTCACTATGATGTAAGTCATTATTTTAAATTAAGTGAAATACCTTGATTTTTTTTTTCAAATGTTCCCAAAGTCTGCAATAACATCATAAAAATCTTTATTTTCCCATTTTCACATTATAGAAAACTTAAAAAAAAAATCCTTCTCCTAACTCTAAAACAAAGCCGTGTGTGCCCTTAAATGTGTGACAATCCTTTCTAAAAAGCAACTGGCACCTCGCTGTAGAAATGGATGGTGGGAACTCCTTGAAGAGGCCTAGCACTCAAGTAGTTAAGGAAATGACAATTTCAACAGATTTCTGCAAAGCTCCTTTATTGACAGCCCAGCAGGTGTTTATTCCATTAAAACACCGAATATTAATGGAGCCCTTGATTTACATTCTAAGCTTGATTTACATGATGGTTTTGTTATGCACCAGACTTTGTCCCCAAGTATTAATTCTGCCAAATATTTCCCAGCCAGTTGCTGCTCCGACTCCCTGAGGAATGAGCAATGATAACACAGCCTGTACCTGTTATTTTGCCAGCAACCCCATTTCATCAATTTATGGTGAGAGGTAACATGGGAAAGTTTAGAAAGGAAAGAGGAAGGTACAAGATTTGAATATTGTCTCTACAGAGATGGAACCATTCCACAGGCGATACCTAATTCTTGCTCGTGGCATTCTCCAGGAAGGCTGTGAAGCATCATTTCCAGAAAACGTTAACAGCGGGACCTGAGTTCCCCATGGGGGTGTTTACTAAGTTGTCCCATGTAAGGGAAGGGTTTCCTGAGAGCACACTAAAGGTTAAGCATTTCATGTAAGTCAGCTCAGCCAACCCCAGACAACCCTAGGAGGTGGGTACCACTATCCTGAGTGCATCTTATAGATGAAGAATCTGAGATGCACAAGTTATTCGTCTAAGGTCATATTCCTGCTAACTGGTGGATTTAGGATTGTCTCTTCAAGGTTGTGATCTCTCCACCAAATTATACTGTCCCTGGCTAATGGAAGGAACACTGGCTAAGTAGTCAGGACTCCCGGGTTTCAGTTCAGCTTGGCCTTGGGCAAATCACTGAGCTCCCTGTATCTGTCTCCCTTGGAAAATAGAGGGCATGTATTTGTTTTAAACCTGTAGGGCTTTTTGCAGCTCAAAGGCTGATCCAGCCAGACATCTCTCCCTGCAAAAAGATCGACCTGAGGTAGCCTAATTTAGGGGACGTAGCACCTGGCCTGCAATCAGGCATTTTGCCAGTCTGATGGGATGCAGCAGGTTAATTCCCACTCCAGGCCTGTCTCCCATCTGTGAAAGGAGGGTTGGACAGGCAGGCTCCAATTCTAACGGTCCACAGTTCTACATCACCGTCAAATCACTCTATAATGTACACATTTATGAAGAGTTTTAAATTAATTGGTTCTCGATTCCTTGAATCTGGTTTTTAAAAGCGCTTACATTAGGCTAGCCTTCTATAAATACGTAAACTATGGAGCAAAAATTTAAAATAAAAAAAAAGAACTTCGTTTGCATAAATACTAATTTCTCAGCTATTTTAGGCCAACTTGAATTAGACAGATGTAAATAATCCGGTTTTATTTATTGGAATCATTTCGCCTAGGCAGAGGCCAAGCAGTATAGTGGGAAGGGCACAGGTTTGGTCAATACTCAGATTCCAGCTCTGATGAAAACAGCTGTGCATCCTTGATGACGTTGCTCAAATGGAGCTTCAGGTCTCCTCATCTGTAAAATGAGAATTTCACAGCACCTACCTTGTACAGTTTGAAGGTCTAAACATAGTATATAAAAGTACCTCACAGACAATGGCACATGCAGGCCCTCAACAAATAACTGACCGACCACTGAAAGCAGAGAACTCACATCAATCTAACGCACAACCGAAACCGCTCAAACAGTCGCCTGCAACGGAGGCTCAGAAGGCGGCCACCCGTACCTTGAGCTCTCCATTGACTTCATGCATTAGAATCATCTGGGGAGCTTTAAAACTGCTGATGCCCAGGCCACAGCCTGGAAGAGAACCTTGGAGTGGGACCCATGGGATTCCCACTGTGCAGCCAAGGGTAAGATCCCTGCCTTATAATCCAGCCTTTCTAGGTCCGCTCTCAGAATCCCGCCTCCTGGCCTGAATGCTGGCTCAGAGCCCAGCGGCAGGCCTGGGAGTCATTAGGGCTTGGTGTCTACATTCACTAAGAAACCCGATGGTGTGTGCTGGGGGCAAGGTTACTCTGGCAGGTACAGCAGTCACCAGCTACTGGGAAGCTGTTTGGAAGGCAGAGAAAAGAACTTCAGTGCACTAGGAATCAGCCTAGGGCCCTGGCCTCAGGGAGCTGATCATCCCATCAGCGACAAGAAGCTGGACCACCCCACAGCAACCTGTGCGCCAAGCAAGAAGTGAGGCTGACTGTGCTGAGCAAGGGACAGCGCCAGGAGCTGGAGGGGGAAGGCTGCCAGGAATGTCGGACATGTTACAGGAGGCAGTCGCTTTGAGCTTGGCCCTGATACTCTTGTTAGGTTGGACTCTTGTTAGGCGACCCTAGGGGCCAAGGACAGAGAACCTGATTCTGTTCCTAACCTGGGGGGCAGGAGCAATGAAAGCTCAAGCCTGCTCCCAGTTCTCCCCAGGACTCAGGCAGAGACCTTCTCTTAATATTCACCGCTGTGGTGCATGGCTCTAGGCTCCAACTCTGCACCCAGGACAAGGTCGCTACGGCACTTGAAGCCTGCTGCCCCTGATACTTGTGGGAAGAAATGGTTTAAAACACATTTTCCCAGCCACCCAATTTTCTTTTTTGAGTGGAGAAACGATAGAAAAGGAAACAGTCTCCAGGCAGGAAGTCCTGCGCTGGTAAAATGTTACCACTGGTTCCAATTAACACGCAAGGCTCATCCCAATAGTTTGACTTTATTCAATCAATACAACATGATCTCAGTGCTAAGCCGCCTCAATAGGGCCATGTCTCTGGAGGTGGTTTTGAGCCATTAGCTAATTGTATTAACTTTCTGGGTAGCTTAGATGATGGTGGAACAGAGGGACCAGATCTGCCTGTCACAAACCTCTCAGGGAACCAGCCAGTCACACCTGTGAGGGTCTTACAGATCTAGTTCCATTTTCTCACATCACAGATGGGGAAACTGAAGCCCCAGCAGGGGAGGGTCCAAGTCACCAGTCAGTCGGTGGCAGTCAGGTGTCCTGATTCTTCTCCCCAGACCCTCAGCCCAGCTTCTTAATGGAGGAGAGCTGGACTGAAGGCAAGAGGCCCATGGTCAGACTTCCGGAGCCAGAAGGGCCTCAGCCGTCGGCCACTCCCATCCTACACGTGGGAAACTCCACTGAGAGAAGGGAAGTGACTCGCCTGAGGGCCCAGATGGCAGCTTGGCTCCTTCTTGCCACTGTACCTCGAAACAGAAGCTTCCACAATGGAATATCAAAGGAATGGCATGTGGCAGCTGGCCAGTGCAGACAAAGGGGTCAAGTTAGCAACTTTAAATACAAATAGTCCAAACAAATGACTGAGTAACAACTGGTTTTCCTAACTTAGTCTCACCTTCCAGGAGCGGTCCTGTTTCTGGAGAGGACCAGCCCCAGAAAGCAGTATAAGAAATGCAGCATTAGAACGAACACCAAGGCTGCAAGATGGAGTGGGACAGGCCTGGGGTGGGGGTGGGGGCGTTCAGATAACCTGCACTTGGCTCAGCAATTCCAGGACTCCCTCTCTGGTGAGGAAGACCACCTCTCCGGTGTTCTGGCACCAAACCTCAAAGTGTGCAGGGTTGTCCAGGGCCCTTCTGCCCACAATGATCACAAAGGGGTAGCCGAACTTGTTGGCATCCTTCAGTCTGTTTCCGATGGTCAGATGGGTCCTGTCGTCCAGCAGGACCTCCCCGCGGAGTTGCGGCACTGCTTCTGTGATGTGGTCATACAGGTGCCCCGTGAGCTCTGTGGCCGCCTCCTCCTTACTGCCCTTCTTGGGAGGGATGAGGCAGACTTGGTAAGGGGCCAGGAGGCCGGGCCAGCGGATGCAGTCTTCTGTAGAGAGAACTTCAATGGCAGCAGCCAAGATCCGTGTCACACCCAAGCCATAACACCCCATTTCAGCTAGGGATGGTCTGCCGTGGACATTGGTGAACTGGGAATTGAAAATGGAGGAGTACTTGGTGCCAAGGTAAAACGTGTGCCCCACCTCGATGCCTTTTGTTTCGGTCAGTGGTCCCTGGCAAGCAGGGCAGTTTGTCTGTGCCGAGCCCAGAGTCTCCATGTTGGCTGCGAAGTTGCAGCTGGGACAGATTGCAAGCCGGTCCTCCCCGACGTCCACCGGCAGCTGGAACTCGTGAGACATGGTGCCCCCGATGCTGCCCACGTCTGCCTGGACCTTGACGCAGCGCAGCCCCAGCCTGTGGAACAGGCTGTCGTAGGCCCCACACACCAGGTGGTAGGTCTGCCGGGCGGCCTCAGGGGAGCAGTCAAAGGTGTACATGTCCTTCATGTAAAATTCTCGGCCACGGAGAAGACCAAAGCGGGGCCTGGGCTCATCCCGAAACTTCCTCGTCACCTGGTACAGCAGGAACGGGAGCTGCTTGTAGGACAGTGTCTTCTGGGAGGCGACCAGGGCTGTAATGGCCTCCTCGTGAGTTGGTCCTAGGCAGTATTCCTTGCCGTGTCTGTCTCTCAGTCTCAGCAGCTCCTTGCCCATCAAGTCCCACCGGTTGGTGGCTCGCCAGAGCTCTGCTGGGCTGAGGCTGGGCATGTTGACCTTCTGCCCCCCAATGGCCTGCATCTCCTGGTCTATCAGCCGCACGAGCTTCTCCATGGCTCGGACAGTGTAAGGCAGGAGGTGGTAACAGCCGGAGCTTGCCGGGTAGATCAGGCCCACCTGCAGCATCAGCCGCTGGCTCTTACAGGTCAGGTCGCCAGATCTGCCCTCGAGAGAGAGCACCTGGTCTTCCCGAAGGTTCTGGGGCTGGAACATGCGGGACAGCACCAAGCGCTCCCTTCTCCCTGGGGTGCGGTGGTGAAACCTGTGAGGGACGTACCCAGAGAGCTGGTGGCTGCAGGTGGCCAGGGCGGGCAGCGCTCTGCATCTTGTCAGCAGCCCTTCCATGATACCCGGCACAGGGAGGCTCTTGTGTCTGAAGAAAAACGAGCTGTGCAGAACTAAGTGTTAACTGTGATCGACACCATGAAGGAGCCAGCACAGGCTGGTCTCCAACAGGCTTCGATGGCAGCTAATGATTTTGCAGATGCAAATCCTTTCTTTTCTGATATCCTAACAGATCCAAGTACGACTTCTCTCACCTCTTACCGCTGTTTAACAAAAATCAGTATTTTCCCATTTATAAAAATACAACAGCATAGTGTGGAGACACCAACGCATGATGACCCCACAGGCTCAGGCTTCCCACCGACTGCACCCTGTGTAGCTTGAGACATATGACTTAACCCCTCTGTGCTGTTTCTTCATCCATAAAATGCTATTACAGCAGGACCCACCATGTAGATTTATTGTGGGAGTTCAGAGAAAAGTTATAAAACGTTATCAGAACAGTATCTGGCACATTCTGTGAGCTGAATCCATGTTTGCTAGGAAAAACAGAAACAAATAAAAAAGGAAATCAACTACAATCTCTCGGCCCAGAGACAATCGCTGCTGATGATCCCTTGTCTCTTTTGCCAACCTTGTCTGTCCACGTACCCCACCCCACCCACGTTTTCAACGTCCTTAAATGCTGTGTGCCTCATCCCCCCTCACAGCACACAGTACCTGGCACGACCAGATGCTCATGACTCCTAGTCAACATCTCCATTCTGTATGTGCCTCTTAAGCTTCAGACCTACCCATCCGACTGCCTCCTGGAGAACACCCCAGAAGGAGCTCAGCATCTTCCCCTCAAACCCGCTCCCCCTCCAGTGCTGCCTATCACTCTGAATGGCACTACAAGCCACCCTTTGTCCAGACCAGAAACCCGGGTTCATCCATGCTGAGCTTACCCTGCCATGCACCACCTTCACCAACCCACTGGCCCCGGCATTCCTACCTCTTCACTTGCTGCTGACTCTGTCCCTTCTCTCCACCTCCACAGCCTCTACCCAGGTCTAGGCCACAATCATCTTTCACCTGGGCTATTGCAACAGCCTCCTCACTTGGACTCCTAGCTTCCAGGCCCACCCCATTCTCCACGCTGCAGCCACAGGCAATACTTCCAAGACACACTTGACAACAGCTGCGGTCCCTGCTGGCCTCCTCTCACCATTACCCTCTCCGGCTTCAGCAAGGTCACTATTAAAACACACTGTCCCCTTTGCATAGAATGCACCTCTCCCCTTCACATACCAACATCTACTCATCCTCCAGGCCTCAGGATTGCCACCCTGTCCTCTAGGAGGCCTTCCTCGTCCCCCACCCCATACTCCAAAGACCAGCTTTCCTGCAGCAGCCCCTATCAAATACCAATCATTCTTTGGAGTTACTGCTCATTTGGCTGCAGGTCTTCCCCCAAGCACTCAGCTCTGCATAGGCAAGGACTAGATCTAACTTGCTCATCACTCTGCATGTAGCAGAGGCTTACTACACATTGTCTCATGAATGAGCATGATGCTTTCAGTATGATTTTATAAAATATTCACACATTCCTAAGGGCAGTACAACATTCCACTGATTGACTAGATTAAAAACGATTCTCCAGAGAGCTGTCAATTTTCTGCTATACGTAATCTACAATAAATTTTCAGGAGATTTTCAGGAATGGAATTACTGAGTCAAAGGGTATAAACTCTTTCATGGTTCTTAATTTATCCTGCCAGACTTTGTAAGCACCTCAAATCTTCAGCATATCGCATGGGGGTGCTCCCCGGCAGTACACTGAGAATGGGTTACTGACTCCTCTCAGTTCTAGGAAGCTGGAATCCCCCAGGTGGCTCCCGCCAGCTTTCAGTAGCCTCACAGCCTCCAGCTGGTCCCCTCCAACCTCAAGCAGCGTCAGCCCTTTCTCCAGGGCACTGTACAAATATAATTATTTCCTATGTGGCCTGTGACCTGAAAAAGGGTGGAAGGCACAGCCACAGAGCCCTGATGTGACTGCGTGGAAAAGTGCAGGTTCACATTTGGTGCCATTACTTAAGGTCCCACCTCAGGCCCATGGCCCAGGCCAGAAACTCCTTCATCCTTGACTCCTCCTAAAACGAATAAGTTTGTCTCCAAGATTTCTCTCAGGTCCACCCTATCCTTTCTGTCCCTTACCTTCTCCACTTGGGTTGAAAAGCTCCATTACAGCAGCCCAGTGGTTCTGAAATTTAAGCAAGCATCAGAATTGCCCAGAGGGCTTAACACACTGACTGCGGGGCCTTACCCTCAGAGTTTCTGATTCAGTAGGTCTGAGTGTGGGCAGAAAACTTGTATTTCTAAAAAGTTCCCAGTCACAACGACCCGAGGCAACAAGGGAAGTCCTGCACTCATTTCACAACGTTAAGGAAACAGACTAGGAGACGAGTGTTATCCAAGAGTTTGTGATTGAGACCCCTCCCCAATACCAGGACAGGATGCACATGGGAAAACGGACACCAGGGTCCTCGGTCTCTGCGCCCAGAACCAAGCCCTCCTTCACGCCGCAGTCTCCCGCCAGCCCCTCAACCCTCACTGTCACCCACGCTCACCGACTACAGCGCCAGCCAACGCCAACCGCGCTCCGACTTCCGCGTCGGACCAGTGCGCTTGCGCCAGGGGTGTGCCCGCAACAAGCCCCGCCCACTGCCCTCCCTGCCAATCACAAAGCCGCACTCACTGGGACTGGCCCCACCCCTCTCTGCACGCAAGTGAGAGGTTTGCCGGAAACAGCCAAGAAGAGAGAACGTGATCATAGATTGGTCTGGCAGCCTTGAGTAAATCACCGTCCCGGAAGTGCCCTCTAGGATTTAGGGAGGTTTAACTCTATGATCAAGGCCGATCTCCTGGGTTTTGAAGCTGGTGTTCCGTCTCACTGCCAGGGCCCTGCCCACTCTTCAATAGGTAAATAGATGGTGATAGGGTAACTATGACAACGATAGGCAATGCCGTTTAGAATCTACCCTATGATTTTACAGGCTTTCAATTTAAATAAATTTTAAAAATTTAAACAGTTGAAATAGGGCACCTTTCTTTAGTCTTTAAGACACTAAATCAAACTTTAATTCACAAAATATTTTTTTGAGCAGCTACTACTACCAGCTCCTTGTAGATAGTCAGATGGTGAACAAAATAGACAAAGTTCCTTAGATTTAGCGTAGCTTACATTCTAGTCAATAAACCAATACAGTGAAATTTAAAGGGAGGCCAAAGATCAAGGTAAATGATATTTTAATGCAATTAAAAATTTTTAAATAAAAAATAAAATCATACAAAAACTCCATGGTGAACAAATTAATCAAAATTTTATATAGGGGGTGGGTAGGTATAGCTCAATGGTAGAGTGAATGCTTAGCATGCAAGCATGCATGAGGTCCTGGGTTCAATCCCCAGTACCTCCATTAATTAATTAATTAATTAATTAATTTAAAAATTTAAAAAATTTTATATAGACAGGATCTATTAAACAGTGTTAAATGCTATGGAGAAAAATTAATTAGGGAAGGGATGGGGTTGGAGGTCAAGTGGTTGCCGTTTAAAATAGAAGGATCAGGTAAAACCTGGTGGAGAAGGTGACATTTTAGCAAAGACCAGAAAGATATGAGAGAGCCTTGAGGGAAGAATGTTCCAGACACAGAGAACAACAAATGGGAGTGCCCTGAGGTGGGAGCTGCATATCATATAACTCTACCTAACTGATAACATCCATAGTTTATGCAGCACCTAAAGTGTACCAAACCCAGTGCAAGACACTGGGGATTCAGATACTGACCCCAAGAGGCTCTCAGCCTTGCAGGATCTGCCAGGAACAACACTGTGTGATCAGCGATGTACTGGAGGCTGAGAACAGTCCTGTGGGAGTGTAGGGAAGGAGGGTTTCCCCAAGGAGGAAGCTGATCCTGAAGGATGAGTGGGGTTTCAGCACAAGAATGGCAGGGGGAGTGGGGTGGAATGTCCAGGACACTCACAGACATAAAATTAGGAAGCAATGAGCCTGTGTGTGGGAACCATGGGGTGTAGTAGGATTTACATCTTGATTTCCCACAGCTCCCAAAACAGTGCCTGACATACAGGCCAAAGCAGCAGTTCTCAACCTTGACTGCACTAGGAATCATCATATGCGCCCCCTCCTCCAGCCCCAGCTTCGAGATACTGGTCATTGATCTGGGGTGGGGCTGGGCATCAGCACTTTGTAGTCCCTCAGTGATTCTATCGTGCAGCCTGGGCTAGATTTGCTGAGCTGGAGGAAGGGCACCAGGCAACCTGGTGGGAAGCGGGGGGATGATAGATGCATGTCATCATCATCCCAGTCCTACAGTTGAGAGAAATACAGCTTGATGGGCCCCACAAGGGGCATCCGCTCATCAGCTGGAAGGCCAGGCAGACCTGGGCTGGACTGGAGCCCTTTTGCTCTAAGAACATCGCTCGGCCTCTGCAGCCCAGCACTGTGGTTGGGGCTTTCTCCGAAGAGTGCAATCCCAAAGGTTTTACTGGGGCAATAGTCTCCATGCTTCCTCTCTAGGGGCAGAACGTGAATAATCATCAATGTATTTCGGGATCCAAAGTAGCCCTTACATTTCTCCCTGCTCTCCCTGCACGTTATTACATCCCTTCCAATCCTGGAAAAGCCAGGCATCCGTCCTCTGCACCCTGAGGTGTTAATTATTTCTCAATTAGCAGTTCCTGGCTGTAGAGCAGAGTGGTGTGGAGAGGCCTAATGACTTGCCATGTTTATATACCCCCACATCTTCAGAGCACTTTACCAATGGTAACTAATTAATGCTCACAACCCCCTTGGGAGGCAGGCCGAGAGCTGCTGCCTTTTACTGCGAATTTGCAGGAGACTCTGCAGCCAGGAGCTTCAGGGTCTGCTCAAAGCAGCCATGGTCAGGGTAGATTTGCTCCCCATTGAGAAAGTCCAGGGTGGTGGAGACCAGAATATAGCCCTATTGCTGCTACCAACTTCTTGAGTGACATTTCAATCAATTAATTGATCAGTCATTTATTGGGTGCCTTGTTTTAGAGTTCATTCAAGGTTAAAACCTCACAAGTTTCCTAGAATAGAAAAAGAAAACTTCATTCATTCATTCACTCATTCATTCATTCATTATCATCTGCAACAAAGCAAAAGCAAAGCACCCCACCCTTGCCTTGGCACCCAGTCCCCCGGACTCACTATGCTCTTGGTGGTTTCCACCGGCCACTGGCCAGACTGGGAGTCCCTTGAGGGCAGGCACAGGTCTGGCTCTTTCCTGGATCCTCAGCCCTAAGCAGAGGGCCTGGCCCAGTCGAGGCTCAGCTAAAGGTTTTGCTTTTTGTTTGTTTTAATGTATCAATCAATAAATGAATGGATGGTTTGTCTCTCTTTCTGGTCAGAATGCCTCTGAGGACACGTTGAGTCATCCCTGTACCCAGAACCCATGGTCTGGCACAGAGAGGGGCTCCGAGTGTGTGTTGAATGAATAGTGGAGGCTGAGGTCATGGTGAACTCCCTGACCCTAACTTACTCATAACCTCCTAGAGAGGCCATCTCTCAAAGTGCTGGTCCCAGCAGCCTGTGGTAAGAAGCTGTGCAGAGGGGAGAGCAAGATGCCAAGTGAGCAGCATTACAAGGAAGGGGTGGGATCAGGGAGGGCTTCTAGGAGGAGGGGACATGAAATTGAGTGGGTATAGCTCTGTGGTAGAGCACATGCTTAGCATGCATGAGGTCCTGGGTTCAATCTCCAGTACCTCCATTAAAAAAAAAGAAAGATTACGAGGAGATTTCTAGGCTAAAAATGGAGAAGGGAAAGACATTCTAGTCAGAAAGGCAGTAAGTCACACTGGCTATAAGGAAGACTTCAAGACAGTTATGGCTGGAGCACAGAGCACACCCAGGCATCTGGGGAGCACAGCTGGAAAGGCAGCGGGTGCCAGTGTGCCAGGGTTAGCTGGCTTAGCCCCAAACAGCTCCTTCTCTGAGAAAAATCCCTGGACATTTTACATTCCAGTCTTCAGCATATATGTGTTATAATTTGAAAATAAGTGTAATTGTCACTGCAGGAAGATGGCTGCCTCCTCTGCTGAGGGCACTGGCCAGTGTGAGAGCAGGCCTGTGGGCAATGGAAGGCTTTTACCCCAGGGAAGGACACGGCCAATTTCCCTGGTGTGTCTTCGCCTGAGTGAGGTGTGAACTGAGACTGGAGGAAGGGGATGGGGAGAGAGGCCGGATGGGAGACTCCTGCAAGGGCTCAGAGTTGGGCAGTGAGTGGGAGAGGAGAGGACAGACTCCAGAGAACCACTGAGATAGTCTGCCCATTGGACTCCTGAGCCGACCCCTTAACCTGTTAGTCCAGCCCGGCCCAGACACTGGACTGGAGGGAAAGGGGGCCTTGCCTCAGAGTCCTGCCCAGCCAATTCCCAGCTCTGCAACCTTGGGCCAGTTACTTCCTTGCTTCCTCATCAGTAACACGGAACTCGTAACACACCACATGGGGCTGCTGTAAAGGGTCTGCGAGAGATGTAACCAAAGCATTGGCTCACCCTTCAACCCATTCCGACTCTGGGGACCCCAGGACTGCCCTCGCTCACCACAAGGAAACAACCAACCAGCATTCTGTTGCAGCCTCTGTTTCCTACACACTCCCCACTCCAGCCACTGTGTGGGATGCCACTACCCTTTGGTCTTCAGGGCCCTCTTCCCTGGGGCCCAGAGTGCCCACTGGTTCAGTTGTTCAGTGCTCAATCTAGGATGATTAGAGCCCAGAGAGGGCTGGGAAGGTGGACCTCTTTTTTAAATCAAGATTCCTCAGAATTGAAGAGTGTGGCACCGATCATCATCACCATCACCACTGTTCACATCTGTAGAGCCCTTGCTGTGTGCCGGGGAACAGTGTTAAACATTTTACACACATGTCTGATGAAATCCTTGCAATAAAACCCCATGAGGTAAAATATCACTGTTATGTCCATTTTACAGATGAGGCAACCAAGGCTAGGAAAAGGTTACCTTGTGCATGGTCAACACAACTAGTAACAGGGGCAGAAAAGATTCATCTCCAGGTCTGTTTGATTCCCAGCCTGATCTCCCCACTGGGAGCCTCCAATGGCAACTTTTTTGTATCAAACATACAACCAAAGTTGTGGGAGCTGTCACCCAAAGAGACCTTTTCTGTGTGTTGGGGTCCCTTCTGCTGGAGGCCTGCTTTCCAGGGGCTACCTCAATGGCATCTTCTTGAGGAACCCTTCCTGGAAGCCCCCACTAGCAAGGCCTGCCCTTATCTTGAGACCCCTCCGAATTCTGTCTGGGTCTCTCCTCTGGCCATTTCTCTCTCCCAGGTGTGTCACAGCTGAGTGTGTACAAGCGGCAGGGCAAACAGACCTGAGTACAAATCCTTGCTTTGTCACCCACTGAGGATGTGCCTGTGGGTGAGATACTCGACCGCCCTGAGGCTCGGATGCCTCATCCTGAAGATGGTAGTGACATCTTCCCCGTGAAGTTGTTATGAAGATACCAAGGAGTTAGCCCAGGTCAACGGCTTAGCCTGGTGTCCGGCACACAGTCAGGGTTCAAAAATGTTTGCTATCATTACTATTATTTTTAATGATGAAAGTGCCCGGCTGGCACAGTGCCTGGCACACAGTCGGTGATCAACCACATGCAAAATGTCAGTCTCCTCACCGCAGTAGAGACTTTGAGCTCCCAGAGCAGGGAAGGCCCATGTCCCATTCATCTCTAGTCCTGCTGTAGTAAATCTGCTCACTATGTAGAAAAGTTTTGCACATAGTAAATCTCAATTTGTTTGCACATTGTAATTCTCAGTACGTATTTGCTGAATTAATGTCTTTCTGAAGAATTCCCTCCATTCATAAGAAAGGCTTGCTAAACTGCAACAAAACAAAATCTCAGCAATAGCTGATCTGCCAAACACTCTCTTTTGAGCTTCTGCTTTGGGTTTGCTCTGAAGAGCACTGGCATAGCCAGAAGCAGCCTGGGGCACAGTGTAAATGCCCCAGGACAGAGGGAATGACATGTCTGTGAATTCCAGGTGTGACTGGAGCAGTTCATCTGGTCACTCTCACCTGGAAGGATGATGGCAATCTAGTTCCTTCCAACAAGCCTTTGCATTTACTGACTGTGTGACCTGGGGCCAGGGACTTACTTGACCTTTCTGGTCTTCAGCTGCCCTACAGTGGGGTCGGTAATCTCAAAATGCTATGAAGAGCAAGCAAACATTACGAAACAACTTTGTAAACTGAAAGTTCTGTGTTAATATTAACAATGGAAATATATCCAGATCATTCTTTTGTAAGATTAAGTGTGTAATGAGAGGATGACTTGTAAGTAATTAAATGAGATTATGTATGTAAAGCATTTGAAGGGCACCGGGTACCTAGCACTCAATATAGGATGAACTATTGTTAATCCTCCAGTTCGGGCTCCCGCCTGCTGCTCCACTTCCTGGTGGCTCTTCCTGGCCAAGTCCACATGGCTCACTCCACCTCCTTCATGTCTTTGCTCGAATGTCACCTTCATAGGACTTCCTGACACCCTAAGTTTCACCACAGTCCACACCCCTACACCACAGCACTCCTGATACCCTCTCTCCCTACTTTCTTTTCTCCATAGCATTTAGCACCATTTAACATATTAAATATCTAGTTTTTGGTTTATTGTGTTATGTTACCTCAACCAACCCCTGACTCCACCCCAGTAGAATGTAAGCTCCATCCAGGAGGGCAAGGGTCTTTGTTTGTTTTGTTCACTGTGGCATCGCCAGTGCCTATCCTAAGGGGCACCAAACTTTTTCTGCACAGGGACAGTCAATATTTTATGCTCTGCATTCCATATGGTCTCTGTCACAACTACTCAATCTGTTGTTGTAACATGAAAACAGCCATAAAAATATGTAAACAAGTGACCATGGCTGTGTTCCAATAAAACTTTATTTACAAAAACAGGCAGTGGGCCTAATTTGGGCTGTGGACCATAGTTTGCCAACCCCTGGCCTAGATCATTGTCTGGTACATTGTAAATGCTCAATAAATATTTGTTGAATGAATTAATTAGTGAATAAATGAATGAATGAGCACCTGGTACATTGCCTGGTGCACAGCTGGTACTCAATAAATGCTTATTCCTTTCTATTTTATATGTAATAAATACAAGGTAGGCCCTGATGTATTGTGTTAGAGGCATAAACAAGGTCCCATGGAAGTACTGGAAGGTGGCAAAGTCCTCCTCTTGGGATGAGGGAGGACTTCAAGTGTGTCTAAAGCCGGCCTCCTTGAGAGGCAGACCTCAAAGCAAGGATTCAAGGGCAAGCAGTTTATTTTGGAGGCGATCTCAGGAAACACTAGTAGGAGAGTAGGGAAGTGAGAGAGAGAAGGGGCAGGAAATGAATAGAAGGTGTGATAATGAATGAGCAGATTCCTACTATAGGCCACTGGACCTCAGTCTCACATTCCTCTGAATTATCCTACACCCCCACCCCACCCCTGCTTATGAGGCTTGGGTATTTATCCTCCAATTTCCACTTCCCCTTGGTTGAAGTCTACTCCTGAGGGCGTCAACTACCCAGTGCTTCCAGCCAGGTGGAGAGTGGCAGGTGCTTGCAGCAGGATGACCTTAGCAGGTACCCAGTGGGTGAAGGGAGAGGGGACATGGCGGGCATGGAGGTGATACTTGAGCTGGCCTTGCAAGATAAGCACACACCATCTTGTCTGAGATACTGTTTTCAGGTCTCTGATGCCCACAGCTAAGCCTAATCCTAACAGGGATGGTCACTAATAGCTGTTCCAGCAGACAGACAGAGAGCATCTTCTGTCCCTTGCATCTAGTTGGGAAACTCTCCGGAAAGGACGCTGATTGGCCCAACCTGGGTCATATGTCAGCATCTGCAGTCAGGGGGCGGGGTATTATGATTGGCAGCCCTCTGCCACCGCTCGGACTAGGGAAGGAGCATAGAAGAGGTGCCATTCCCCACAGGGAGAGGTGCTGGGCAGATGGAAGCAATAGCTCACCACCACAGTAAGGGTTCTTCTGTTTGTTTCTTTTACTTTGTGGGTGACAAGTAAAATTCACAGTGGAGCTGCAGTTTAATGAAACAGTTTACATGCCAAAATAGAACAAGCCCCATCACAAAGCTCTTAACTGGTTTGGAAACAGAAAAATGAAAAGTGCATTCAGATCTTCTAAGCGTGCAGTTTATAGAGCAACATACGTGAAAGAAGAGAAAGTAATCTAAACCCCAAATAGTTAAAAAGCCATTCACTACTACTCTTTAGCCTGCTAGCCACTCAGGGCAGTGGAAGGACCCTGGGAAAGTTATTTAACCTCTCTGAGCCTCAGTTTCCTCAACTGTAAAATGGAGACAATGCTGATACATAGCTCCTGGGCTTGTGAAGATTAAAGAGAGTGAGGTGTTTGAAACATGGGCCATGGGGACTGGCCCATGGCGAGTTCTCAGTAAATAGTTTTGATGATGATAATGATGATGATGATATTCTTTGACTTCCCTGTGGAATCCTGCCTGCTCAAATTGTTCTTCTGTGGCCACCTAGAGGCCGGCTGGAACTTTTCCCAAGCTCCACGGGAGTTTTTGCTCACCACTGTCTCTCCAAGCACAACCCCCACCTCCACTCCCCCTCATCTCCAAACTAGGGGAGGTCATATTCTAAACAGACCTGGGGGGATAGGAAAGGTGCTCCATGTAGGTGGAACAGGGTAAGGAGGGGCAAGAAGCAAGAAGTGGGGATGTGCAGTAAAGATGTGCAGCCCGGAGTGGCTGCCCATGGGAAGAGCGGGGGCAGGAGGGATCTGGCTGTGTCCCTAACCCCATCAGCAAGACTTGCCAGTGATTTCAGCCCCCTGGAGCCAGAGCCAGAGCTGGGGAGGGTTTATTGCTGGAAGCATGCCCACGATGCCGGGGATCTGTTTCCATCTGCTCATTTTACTGCTGAGTTGTAAAGTGCTAAATGTCATTATCCTCCCCTTCCTTAAACAAGAAAAAAAGTTAACAGCCTGAGAAAAGGAGATATTTCACTTCATTTGGCATCCAGCCACCATCATCCACACAGGGTGCTCCCCTGGGGCCTGATTAGGGACGGGGAGAAGCCCTGTTTTGTTCAGCTTTCAGCTGCTGGCACTCACTCTGTGCAGGCTCCAGGCTGGGCCCCGGCAGAGCTCAGCCTGGCTGCAGGCAGAGTAGCCAGCCATCCTCTGAATACTCGAACGCTGTAATAGGTGCCATGACAGAAAAAGAGAATGAGGGCCAAAGTGACTTATTCAAGGTCACTCTGCTTATTGGGGTCTGCTCTGTGTGGCGAAGGTGAACTTGAGTCGACATAGAAATCATATAAAAGAACGTTTCAATTTAATAGAAAGACAAACTCAGAAGACTTAGACTGCTAAAAAATGGATGGATTCCTTCAATAGGTAGTGAGCTTCCTGTCTGCCTGAGGCATGCAAGTGGTTTAGATACTCCTTTCAGAAGACTCACCGTGGAGAGGAGTTCTGACTTAGATGGAGAGGCTGGAAGAGGTGAAGACTAAGCGTCTTTTCAATACTGAAATTCTACAAACCGAAAACTGAAAAATCTCACTTGTTTTCATGATCTTTAACATGCCTTGCTCATGCTGGCCAAACAGGAGTTTCTAACTAACTGATGTTGGCTTCTAGACACAGAGGAAGGAATAGGCAGGCAGCACAAGGTGTGATTCATCTTCATCACTCTGATTATGGGGTCATTAGGGCTTTTTACACAGCAGTGCTCCCCTAAGGAACTACTGCTGCGTAGCTGTGTGACAGACATTGTCCCCCCAGCCGCCCAGTAGGCAGGGGTATTCCACAGGACTCAAAGCTGGAATTAAACAACAATCACCCAGCCCCTAGCCTTCCCCTACCATGGTCCTGGGGGACTGCCTGGCCTGGCCTCAGCAGCGGTTTGCTGAAGAGGAGTGGCCAAGGCCAGGTCCCAAGCCCCAGGGACAGCCATTTTCTCCTCCCCACCGGGCTGGGAAAAGGCCACTAACACAGTGTGAGAGTGACTGCTGTAGAGGGTGGGGTAGCCAGCTCTGAGAGCTAACACCTCCAGAACTCCCCATTGGGCTTCCCAAGTCCCTACTGTCCCCACGAGGCCCTGCATAACCCGCTCTGCATGCTCTAGCCTGGGAGCTCCCTGAAGGCGAAGGGCAGGGTTATTTCCTTCTCCATGGTAGCCCCACAGCTTGGCACTAAGCTTGGCACTCGGCTGGGGCTCAATAAATGTTTGTTGAGTGAGTGACTGAAAGGCCTATGGCCCTCCTGGAGTTGGCAGAAGTAAACTTGGCAAAGGAGAAGTAATCTCTATCCAAAAGTGCAGAGAACACTGACCCAAGAGTCTGGAGGTGGGGTTCAAGTTTGTAACTGTCATCGATTCATTGCTTGACCTTGGCCAAGTCCCTCTCTTGTCTCAGTTTCCCTACCTGGGCCTCAGTGTCCCAGCTGCAAAACTGGGGACTTGACCTAAGGCTGGAGAGGAGGTGGAAAGAAAGCGCATGCTTTCTGGTTGAGGGCTCTGCTGCAAAGGCCCCTGGATGGCAGACCTGGCCCCACCCTCAGCCCTTGGGGACCTGGTGATGGAGTCACCTGCTTGGGACTGAGGCAGCCATGCCCCTGCTTTGAGTTCCCTCAGTTCAACAACCAAAACTGAGTCTGCCTGTGTGCCAAGCTCTGTGCAGTATCATGGGGCTGAATCAGATGTGGTCTCTGTTGAAAAGAACCAGAGTTGGGTGGGGACAACAGACATGCTGACATCATTATGATACAAGGACAAGGGACTACATGCAACGTGGTGAGACACAATGCCCCAAGAGGGACCTGTGCACAAAACAAAGTGATTAATGACTGCTGGAGATTTGGCAAGTCTTTCTGGAGGAAGCACCTTTGAGCTGAGCACTTGGGATAGAAATTATAGGAAAAAAGCCAGCAGAGGAACAGGATGCACAAAGGCACAGAGGTAAGGCGGTTTGGGAGCACAGAGACTAGTACACTGGGGGCAAGAAGCGGGGTCGTGCTGTGTTGGTGATCACAGGCCCAACTCCAGACTACCCGTGACACATCTCCCAGGAAGCGCTGTGTCCCAGGAGGCTGCACACAATGGGGCAGGTCTGGTTCAAATCCTGGCTTTTCCCATGTTTATCTGTGACCTCATTCAGTGTCTCAGTGTCCGCACCTATAAAATGAGGATCACGATGCCGACTCTTCAGCACTGGTGAGAATATTGAATGAGTTTCCATGTATGAAGTGCCTTGCACATGGGAGGCAGTCCTGGAAATGGGGTTTCCTTTCTCTTTTCAGCTCCTGGCCAGCATGCAGAAACCCCTGAGAGAAGCTCTAGTGGGTGGTGGTTAGTCGTTCATACAATTAATGTGAATGAGATTATCAGAAAGAAAGTTTATTGAAAAGGTCTGGCAGGAGTAGGAGGCAATGGAAGGGGAATTGCATGACTCTGAGGGCAGGGAAAAGCAAGGAAGGAAAGAAACTGGGAAGCCTGGGGAAGGGACAAACATCAACAACTTTCCAACTTCGCCAGCAAACCACATTGAATTCAGTTTGTCTGGGAAAGCAGAAGAAAGAGATGGATTCCTGTCCTCAGGGAGGTCACAGGTCACAGTCACGGGTGGAGAAGGGATGGGGGAGAAGCGGACAGGGCCGTGTATGCTGCGTGCTGTCCAGTCACCTCCTGGCTTCTGCTGGAATGGAGATGAGAGGAAGGAAGGAGGCAGAGATCACACCCAAAGTGATGAGCCATGATGAGCTGTAAGGTGGAATTCAGGGGCCTAAGGGTGGTCTCACTGCCCAGGTTTCACAGGTGCCTGGAATACCAGCATTATCCCAGTGGATGTCAGCGTGCTCCAGGTGACAGGTGACACACAAACCCTTAATACATAAACACTTAATGCTTTAGTGTTTCCAGTTTATTAGCATTTTTCCAAACCTGAAAAGTGCTGAAAATTGGAGGGACGGGGGAGGGAGGCTAGGAAGTGTGACTCTGAGCAAGCCACTTTCATTCCACCGCTCTCAGCTTCTCCATGTGCACAGTGAGGGATTGGAGTGCGTGATCTCCAAGGACTGCACTTCTCAAGTCTGTTCTCCATCTGTCACTTGGGACATGAGAAGTGATGCAGGGAAGCTGGCCTACCCCTAGTACAGTCTGAGCATCAGGAAAATGAGCAAAGCAGTGAGTATAACTCTTAAAAAAAAAGTCGGGGGAGGAGAGTGCAAAATAAACCACAAACCATTACTGCAGCAAGGAGTCTTGCCATTGCGGTTATGTACAACCAGCATTCCTGCAGTCTGGAAAGAACTTAATCTGGAGTTTCAGGTTAAGTTCGCTCTTGTAAGTAGGGCCACAAGAATCCAGCTTGGCCATTCTAAGATTTGCTGGCAATCAAAGCCTAAGTCTTTGACAATAAAATCCCACATCTAAAATTCTATAACTACGATTCCAAGGGTGTAAAATGCCAAGATTTTCTTCATTCTCTTGTAGGTTTGAGACTGGCTGCAGGTGACACTTCCTGCTGGGTGGGGCCTCTAGGTTCTGCCAAGAACAGGGAAGTCAAGCAAAGTTTCTATTGATAGGCTTTATTTAAGGGAGTTTGGGGGCCTTTCAGTCTAAGCTGACCGAGGATGAGGCCTGCTGGAAGTGCTAGAGAGGCAGGAAAGGGCCCTGAGCAGCCAGGTGTAGACCACTGCCCTGCCCTTACCTGCTCACTGATGGCTGTGCCCTCTGCTCTAGCCACAGCTTCTTCGGCTGCAGGACTTGACACCTACTCCACTCAACTTAAGTAAAGGGAGTCTTATGGTAAGGATGGAGAATGACTCACGGGAATCCAAAGACGGGCACTCGAGGACTAGAAAGTTGCCAAAATGGAGCCAATTATCTTCTGTATCTTCTGAGAGACTCGCAGCCATCTTGTTTTTTCTGCGTATTTGCACAGTTTAGTCCTTCAATTTGGCAGTTTCCCAGTGGCCCCTCGCATCTGCCTCCAGCCTCCCTTGCTCTCCTGAATCAGGCCCTTTCGCCTCTGTGATGACGTCAAACCGCCCCAATGTCTCAACTTCCCGGTTCCAATTCTCGAATCTGATTGGCTCCACCTACCTGCCAGCCTATGGCAGCGAGAGCCGGTTTCCAGCTCCCAGACCAGGTCCAATCATTTGTGGGCGGGGCCCCGGCGGGGCGGGGCCTCAGAAGGAGTAGGCACGGCGGCCCCGCTGCGGGTCTGTGCTTTCGCCCTTGCGCTCCATGGTCTCGAAGAGCAGCCGCACCAGCGCTGGCCGTCCCTGAGCCACCAAGGCCCGGGCCAGGCCCAGCACCTCGCCCGTGTGGCCGCGCCACACGCGCTGCAGCTCCTGGCGCAGGCGCGCCGCCGGGTACTTGTCCTGGGCACGGCGCAGCCACGCGTCCACCTCGTGGCCCAGCTCGGCGTCGCTGAGCTGCGCCTGGCTCCACTGCGCCAGCAGCGCCTCGAGCAGGCAGCCGAAGCCGTCGGTGTGGCTGGAGCCCGCGTCGTCCAGCTCCACGGCGCGCTTGAAGCAGGCCGCCGCGTTGGCCTCCTCTCCCTTGATGCGCAGGCACTTGCCGCGCAGCAGCTGCAGCTCCGGCAGCATGGCGCCCAGCTCCGACTCGCCGGCCTTGGCCAGGAAGACCAGCGCCTGGTTCAGCGCCGCCTCGTCCACCGCCAGCAGCTCCTGCACGGCGTCCACGCCCATGTAGTAGTAGACCTGGGGTAGCAGCGGCGGGGTGAGCCTTTCTCCCCTGCCATCGCTGCTCCCCGCTCATTCCATTCCCACACTTGCTGTTTCAAAATTTCCATGCATTCATTCCCACCCTCCTTCCTTCGACAGTTACTCATCATAAATGTTGGTACTGCTGTCCTGGAGAAGGAGACAGTACTCCAATTCCAGTTCCAGCCCCATGGCTCTTGGCATTATAACCTTGAGCAGGGCAATTTCTGGGCCTCAGTTTTTTCATACCTAAGATATTGTCATCTCTTGATAATCATTCCCTGTACACAGAAGGCACTTCTGGATACGGAATAATGGTCCACCCTTTCTGAGTGCTTAGAAAGAACCGGTCCCTGTTCTGGATGCTCTAGGTGTATTATATCCTATAATCCTCACCATGGCTGCAGGAGGTGGGTACTATCCGGTATTCCTCCCTGTGTCCTCAGTGCCCAGGCCTGGCCTGGCAGAGAGTTAATAGGTTTTTTTAGTAAGCCATGACTATCCAAGCCAAGAGGCTGCCTTACCTGCCCAATGTCCAGGTAGGTCCTGAAGCCTGGGCACACCTTGACCACTTCCTCGAGGTCGGCCTTGGCGCAGGCCAGATGGTTCCTGTCAGGTATGCCTCCAAGCCCCATCTTGCCTCGCTCCAAGTCGTGCAAGTAGGCTCTGATGTGGATCTGCCCAAAGAGTGTCTGCTCAGAGAGGATGCTCCAAGCAAGGACCCCTGCCCTCCTTTCTACCTCCCACCCCAAAAAGCCTGTTTTTTCCTCAGCAGCAATCAGGGAGGTTCTATGGTGCAGTGGAAAGCCCCTGAGACTGGGACTTGGGAGTCCTAGGTCCTAGTCATGCGCCAACTTGGGCTAGCCACTCCCCTTTCTGGGCCTTAGTTTCCCTCTCTGTATGAGGAGGGGGTTGGATGAAGTAAGAGCCTTTCATTCACTCACTCATTCATTCAACAAATGTGTATTGAGTGCCCACCATAAGCCAGGCCCTGTGCTAGGTATTGGGGTGCAGTGGTGACAAGGCAGATGAGGTCCCTGTCCCTGGCAGAACTTAACCTTCTAATCAGGGAGATGATCATAAACAAGTAAACAGTACCATTTCAAGTGGTGACAAGTGCTGTGAAAAAATAAATAGGGTGATGGGATAGAGGGCACTGGGGGAGAGGGGTTATTTGAGATGAGATGGCAGCACTGATTTTGTGGGAGTCTACATAAGCAAGCAGTGTGAGAAGAATGGCAGGGGGCCCCAGCTTACAAGCATCACGTTACAAATGATCCTAGATCTTTGCTTTCATCACCACTTCCTCCCTTTTCCTCACATTTATTTGAAGCATTCAGAAAATCTAGAGATTCAGGAGGGATTGTGAAGAGGTGGAGAAGGAGAAAGGAAAATCGGGTCATTCTGTCCTTTATGATTGGATAACTACATTCTGTTGATTCTTATTTTGTGGTTGGCTATATTCCTTTGATAACTATGTAAGTTTAAAAAGCTAAAGCTCTAATCTGTTCTTAGAAACAATGATAAGTACACATATGTAAACTAAAAAAAAAGTGCAGTATATTGTATATATGTATTTACATGCAATATATATGTACAGTCAAACTGTAATAATTCTACCTAATAAAACTGAAAAAGGAAAAAAGATGAAAAAAAAATTTTTTAAATAAACAAAGAAAAAAAGAAAAAAGAGGTCATTGTTGAAGGTATTAGTGCTTTATAGTCATCTGGGGGCTCTGGTTCTAAGACAGCTTCATGGGGCGGGGGTGGGGTGTGAGTGGGACACTCTGGCTTTGGAGCCAGTTGGACTTGGCTGAATTCCAGCTCCTCCCTCTCTTTATTAGCTTGACCTCTGTGAGCCTCATTTCCCACATCTGAAAAATAAGTACACTAAAATCTTCCTTGAGAGTTACCATGATGTTGGAGAGAACATATTCTAGAAAGGACCTAGCACACGATAGGTGCTCAATTCCTTCATTCATTCATTCAACAAATAAGTCATCGAGAGCCTGCTGTGTGCCAGTTTCTGTTCCAGTTACTGAGGCTGGAGTAGAGAGCAAAACAACAAAATCCCCTGTCCTTACGGAGCATGTATTTTAGCTGAGGGGAGAGACCATAAACATGCTGAATCAGCAAGTTGTATGTTAGGGAATGATAAGTGCTACGAATGAAAAATCAACCAAGACAGGAGGACATGAAGTGTTGGCGAGAGGTTGACATTTTCGGTAAGATGGCTGCTAGGAGCTGCCTTTTCTTCAAGCCCTCAAGAAGGGAGGGAGGAATTGGATATTTGGGAGAAGAGGTTCTAGGCCCTGAGGCCTTAGGAACAGCAAGGACCCCCATGGGACTGGGAGAGAGGGCGCTGAGCCAAGGGTGGCTAGAGGTAGTGGGCAAGGTAGGGCCTTAGGGTCACAACAGGGATTGAGGCTTTTACACAGAGCTCCCTTCCCTTCTGTTCCTTCCTTCTCACTATCCCCTGCCACCATCCCGGTGCTAGTCTGGTCATCTGAGTAGTAAGCATGACCTTTGGAGGTACAGGGAGGCAGTGAGTGTAAGATACAAGCCAACCTATGATGGGGGGGAGGAGAGTGAGGTCTGAGTTCCCACTAACTAAATGCAGGACCCGGGGAAGGTCACTGCCTCTCCGAGCCTCTGTGCCCTCCTTAGTAGAATGACATACATCTGGCCTCTCACAGGGTCTTGTGAGGATTAAATCAGACCACAAACGTGAAAGTGCTGGGTGAAATGCAGAGTGTTATGGAAAAGTGTTATTAGTTACTAGTAGGAGTAATATTACTATTGATAATGATCACATCAACTACAATGAGAGAATTGACGGCCTAGTACCTGCTGGTAAAGTGATTGTGTCATATGGACCAAGACCAGGAGAGCAGATTCACCACCATGTCTCATGAAAGGGAGTGGAGAAGACTGTTTAGCCTGGAGCAAAGTAAACTCAGAGCTCCAGGGCTCCATCCCCAAGCAGATGGGAACTGTGGGGGCTCCAGAGGGCAGATGTGGGACCAGTTGGGGGCAGCCAGAGGGAGGCAGCTCTCAGTTAAGTTAGTAATCTGCAGAACTGAGCGACCATAGTGGACACCTTGAGAGACAGTGAATCAGTTACAAATACACCTAATAATAGTACTAAACTGCTTATGAACTCTATGTGCTTAGTGCAGAGTTTTACACACAGATTCTAATTTAATTCTCTTAACAACTCTGTGAAGCAGGTACAATCACCTCCAGTCTACAGATGAAGAAACTGAGGCTCGGAGTTTGGGCAAGAGTATTTTGTCTATGGTCTGGTAGCATGTAAGTGGTGATGTGAACCAAGACCAACAGTGTTCAGAGCCAGAGCTCTGATCTACGACATTAGACCACCTCTAACACACCCTGTGCCTTTCACAAGCACTTCCCGTGCTCTAGGCACATGCTTTAGATGTTACTTCACTTAGTCTTCCAATAACTTTTTAAGATAGATGTTATTATTTGTATCTTTGGGAATGGAGGTTTGGAGGGGTAAGTGGCTTGCCCCAGTCCCACAGCAGTAAGTGGAGAGGCAAGAATTCCACCGGGTTAGTCTGACTGCCCTGGCTGCTAATCCAGGACGAGGCTGGCGGGCCGCTGGCCAGGTCATTGTGGAAGGGATGTGCAGTGGGTGGAAGCTCCTTCGTTCTCTCACTCAGCAATCTTAGAGAACACAAACTGTGAGCCTTCCGACGCCTAAGCCCCCTTCCACCATGAAGGCTCTGTGACCCATGGGCTCTGGCCACAGGGTCTCAGCCCCTAGCCCCTGTTGTCCGATTCTTGATGGCAGGGTGAGGTGGAGCTGTGGGTCCACTCACCTTGGCCCTTGTGCAGTATGCCTGCCAGTTGAGCTCTGGATCTCGTAGGATGTCCAGGGCCATGTTGCAGGTGCCAATGGCCATGTCTTGCTTTCCGAGGAAGTGGAAGATTTTGGCCAGGCGATTCAGGATAAGGGGTTGGTCCTTGGCAATCTCGATGGCCTGGGTAAGGGAGGAGGGTAAGAGCAAACCATTCGTCAGGTTTGCCAAAACTGGAACCTGGTCTCTGGGTAAAGCCATATCACCCCAAGGCTCTTATTCCTCAAATCCACCTGCCAGTATGTTGGGTCATATCATCGGACCCAACATTTGGGAGTACAACTCACTGGCACTTAGCTCCTAAGTCCCTGATTCACTGCTATGCTCTCTGCCAAGTTCATGGGACATGGCCAGTGAATCCCTCCAGACCCCAGGCAAACCCCTCTTCCTCACACACATCTGGTGCATGTCCCCCTCATTTTCCCAGGGCAGGTGGGAAGAGGGGCGAGAATCAGCCTCTACCTCCCCCATCCTCACACAGCACAGTGTTTCTTCTGGACACACAGCACTTCTCCCCCCAACACTGTATTGTTACTGACAGCTGCCTGCCTTGTGTTCGTTGCTGCCCCTGAGATGGTGAATTCCTGCAGGGCAGGGGCCCCATCTTCCACCAAGGAGGGGCAGAGGCAGTGTGTTAAACTGGACACAGCTCTCGGAACACACTTGAACCAGCATTTATGCTCTGCTCTGTTCTAAGATCTCTCATCAAGAAATTGCTCACTATTCACCAGCAAACACTAGGGGCATGCCCCATGCAGGGCATCATGCTGAAAGTACAGGGGAGTGAAAATGACAGGGTTCTTGGCCTCCAGGAAAGACTTCAAAACTGAGAAAAGAGTGGAAACTGCCACATAAACATGGTGCCAAGAATAAGGCTTGAACAGCTCTTTATAGTTTACAGTGAACAGTTTCATCCACCACATCCTTTGAGTCTCTCAATGTCCTACAAGGTAGACAGATCACATAATAGATAAGGAGGTTCGGAGATGGAAGTGATTTGTCTTAGGGTCTTGTGACCTTTGGGTAGAGCTGGCATCTGGACCCCAGTTAAACCCATCTTCTTTCCACTGTGCTCCTGGGGATGGGGAGGGACATGTGAACAAAGACCTGAAGGAGAAGAGCCTGAGGATATATCAGGGAAGTTATGAATAGTTTAAAAGTAAAAGCCTCGAAAAATGGGCTGGGGCCAGACTGGGTGTGGGGAAGAGCTGATTCATAGGCAAAGAGGACAAGGGAGCACTTTGGTTTTGTTTGGGCGGATAGAAAGGTCTGGAGTAAGAGCACTTTCGGAGTAGGGGATGGGTGCGGGGATGACACTCAGAGAGGCAGCCGGTTCTGGGAGAGGAGGCTGGGGTCCGTCCTGGTTTGGAGAGTGGGTGTGGCTGGGGGCAAATACCTTGCCAAAGCAGTCCAGGGGGTCGGTCCCTGAGAAGCCGCAATCGTGGATGCCCATGGGGGTGGTGGAGAAGGTGTCCTTCCTCTCTAGCAGCATCCCGAGGTAGCACCAGGCCAGAGCTGGGGGCGAGGGCAGGAGAGGGGCCTCAGGAAGCAGCGGGGTGGAGAAAGGGAGGGGAGCCACAAGGAGGGAGGGGCCGGCTCCCCTCCCGGGGTCAGCCCCCTGGAAGACAAAGGGAGGCTCAGTAGCCCGAAATCACCACGGGCCACCCAGGGATCGAGAAAAACAAAGGTGGGGAGAGGATGAACCATTTCAGTGCTTATTCTGTGTTTACTGTGTCACTTAGGGGACCTCACTTAGGATGCCTCCCTTTCTCCTGCCTCCAACTCTCCCCCAGCTCTGCAGTTCTAATCCCTGTGAGAAAATGACTCCTCTCCAACACAGCCTTCATTCCCCCAAACACAAAATGGGGAGAAGAGACTGGAAGAGGGAGAACTCTCTCTCTTACCCTCTAGGTCACAGACACAGACAGGCCTGGACACATGCGCTTGTAGTCAGCGTATTCTGCAGTCGGCACGCTCACCTGTACCAGATGTGTGCGCTCCTTGAGATGAACAAGTGAGTACAAGAGATAGAGGGTGCGGAGAGAGAGAAACAGGGTCCAAAAAAGGGAGACAGTGCTAGAGTTGGGGACAATGACAAGACCGGCAGGGCTAGTGACGGAAACAGGGAGTGCCGGGCAGAGGCTGCCCACCTACCAGTCCCCATGGGCCCTACCTCGGTGGTGGGGTTCCGAGGACTTGAGGACTTGGCGGAGCAGGGCCACCGTGCGGTTGAAGGCCGGCAGCCTCTTCTGCTCCTCACTGCCCAGCTCCAGGAAGATGCCATCTAACCTGTGGTGGAGAAGGGGATTCGGCTGGTCAGCACCCTTCCAGCTGTCCCCAGCAGGGCTGCAAGTCCTCCCCAGGCCGACGTAGGGAGGGGAACTTGGGGAGCCCTTGCCATGAAGATGGGCTCAGTCATTTCTCCCCTGGGTTCCAGGCCCCACCTCTCCCCCTCTCCCTCCCCACCTTCCATCCCCACCCCCCAGCCTGACCTGATGAAGAGCGTTGCCATGGTGAAGTACCAGCCCCTTTTCTCCTCCATTGGGATCTAGGGAAGCAGAGAATGGCTCGTACTGCTGTTATTAGGGCATTTGGGACATTGTTCATAGATCCCCACCCTTTCTGTGAACCCTGTGTAGCAGCAAGTATACCCTTGATCATAGTCCTGGCTCTACCACTGGCTGTCTGGGTGACCTTGGATAAGTTACTTCACTTCTCTGGTCACAGAGGATTTGACAAGATGACCTGAGTAAATGCTCTGAGCAAGGTGCCCATTACCAAGCAGGCATGGGTTACATCTCCTCCTTCTCCCGTCTTGCTTTCCAGGCTAAGGCTCCCCTCCCCTTGGCTCCCAGACCTGTGCTCTGGATCCCCCGACCACAGGGCCCCTACTCCAAGGGTCACTCTCTTTCTCCCCCAACCATCTACCCGCTTCTTCCCTTTGGCGCCATCCCTTAGCTTCTGCCTTCCTGAGAAAGCCCCTTTGGGCCTGTGAGTGAGTTCGGCTGAAGCCCAGGACCGCCCTGAACTGTTTTCCCATTGTTATTCTTGCCAACTTTGCTGTGCATTTAGACTGACTGGGGCACCAGATAAAATATTTATGCCGTTATTTATGGGAGTAGCTGCTCCTGCCTCGGGAAGGAATTTTAATGAAAACCAATAAAACCCCCAGTGCATCTCAGCGGCTCTGCCTCAGGCTCCAGCCCCTCCCTCCGCATTCATCTCCCTGGTTGATCTCTGTCTCCATTCTGCACTCACCCCACCCCCAACCCGTAATGGCCTCCTCAGCTCAGGGACCCCATTTTCCCTCCACCCCCACCCTCAGCAGCTAGGATGAAGCCTTCAGTCCAGCCAGCACTTCTGGGCATCTGTGCTGTGCAGCCCTGTGTTGGGTGTTCTGGGGCAGTGGTACTGAATGGGTCCTGCACCCTAGCCCACATGGGCTCACAGTCGGGCTGGGGAGACAGACTTAGGCATAAATCACAGGGTTTGACAGAGTGTCTGCCACTTGCCAGGATCCTGACACCCATCATCTCAGTCTCACCACAACTTATGAGGCAGGTGTCATCCCATTTTACAGGCACATAGGTTCAGAGAGGTAAATTGACTTGCCCAAGGTCACATAGCATGCACAAGTCTGAGCTGGGATTTGAACTCCATTTATTAGTTTCCAGAGCTCAAGCACCCCTCATGGCACTGGCTTATCAATAACCATAGTATGAAGCAGAGTTTGATCAAGGCCACGAGGGAGATGCAGACAAATGCCACAGGACAGAGATGCCACTTCCAGCCAGAAGACTCTCAGGAGGTCTCACAGAGGATAGGCTGTAAGGTGGGTCTTGGACAGCAGTGGTAGTTCAGAGGATGGGGTGGGGGACAGGGACATTCCAGACGAGGGCTCAGCATGGCGACGTGTGGGCAGCTGGTGAGCATGGAGCACGGTGAGTAGGAATGGGGGCACATACTGTGAGCAGGTGGGGGGATCTAATGCTGGCAAGTTAGGCTGCGGCTGCTCTGGGGCGGCCTTGGATGGTTCAGAGGAAGAGAGGAAGGGAGACCTGTAAGTAGATCCCACTGAGTGGTGTGACTGCCCATAGGGGCAAAGTCTTGAATCCAGGCCCAAGCCTGGTCTGGAGGGAAAGCCAGCTGAAAGACACAGAGCAGAAGGAACACCAGGAGCTATGGGAGAAGGTTTCCTGCATGATCCGGGGGGGGGGCCCCCCCAAGGCTTCCAGAGGAGGAGGACGTACTGGAGCAGGGTTCTCAAGGGCAAGTAGGAACCACCCAGGTGGATACAGTGAGAGGTGGCATCAGATGGAGGGCACATCATGTGCAAAAGCTCAGAGATGAGCGAGCAGGTGTGTCGGGGCTGTAAGGGGTGGGGGATGAGCCAGCAGGGGCACATCAGGAGGGGCCCCTGAGTGGCAGGGTCAGGACCGGGAGGTCATCTGCAAGGCAGTGGGGAGCCACAGAAGGGGTTAGAGCTGGGGAGTGCTAAGATCCAGTGTGTTTTTGCAACCACACCACCTTGAAGAGTTGTCCTCTTACTTAGGCGGCAATATGTATATGGGGGCTTTAGCTGGGAACAGGGCTGTCTGGAGGGGAGAGCGGCGGGTCCTAAGGATCAAAGGGCACCCTTGAGAGCTCAGTGGGGAACATCGGCCAAGGCAAAAGGCTGGGATGGGCTGCCAGATAACCTTACCTGCTATACCTACACAGGGCCTGGGATGTGGGAAAGGGACTCAGATTCATGGGGCAACTACTGTGGGCCAAGCTGGCCAAAGACCTTGATATAAAGTCAGGACCTGACTGTGAAGGACCAAAGGCATGTGTGCCTCAGGCTCCCTGGCCGCCTGTAGGTGTGATCTCATGACCTCTGGCCCCCTGCCTGCTTTGAGGTTGGCCAAACTGAGTCATAGTGGAGAGACACAGAACCTGCTTCCCCTTTCAGGCTCCTGAAGAAGAGGTGTGGCCACAAGGACAGCAGGTGTACTAGACCAGGGCGGGCTGCAACGCACACAGCAGAGGCTTGGGTGGCCAACAGGCCTGGCCACATGAGGCAGGTGACCCTGGGCAGATGCACTGCCCCTCAGATGCTGTGTCCTTATTGGCAAAGGGGCATTGTGAGTAGTGCGCTACAAATGTTGCCCCCTTTCTCCTAGTTTGAGTCAGAGCCAAGAGGGCTTATGGGGTCTAGGAGGCTGCTTTGCCCTGTTTCAGTTCAAGGTGGGGCAACAAGGTCTCAGGCCCTGGAATCAGAGCCACCCTGCCTCACCCTGATCTCCAACCTCTGCTGTGCTCCCAGGGCCTCAGGTCTTCTGTGGGGCCCCAGGACCCTGCACCCTTCTCGTCTCCATAAGTTCCCAGTGTTGGAGAGCAACGTGGTGTCCAGGGCTGTCCCTGGTTCATAGCCACTCCCTTGTTTCGTATTCAAGATGCAAGAAATTCTGTGTCCAAACCACACATTTAGTACATGACAGAGCTGGGATGTACAAACACATGCCTTTGTAGTCCTAGCCCCAAGCCTTGTCCATAGCACTCAGTTATCTTGATCAGTCTCCCTGTTGTATCTCTGAGAACACTGAGACTGCAGAGGTGAAGCAACTTCCTAGGGCACACACTAGTTAGTACCAGGACTTAAAACCCAGTGGTTTCACCACCACTCTTGAGTCTTGAGTAATTCAAGAGGTGGTTAGGATTTGCACTAAGCGAGCAATACTACCACCTGGTGGCAAAGTGCCTGAATTGCAGGGGCAACCCGTATAGGTTAACTCTCCTTCCCTTCATCTTGAAGACGAAAACTGTTTTTGGAGAAGTAGCTACCTGAGTGACATCTCCATGATTATTCCCAAGTGTGGCCCCTCCTCAGATCCCACTTTAGAGTACCGTTTTCAGGAGGGCTTATGAGGTTGCAGCTTCAGAATGGAGTTAATGGTATAAACAGACCTGGTTTGAGGCCTCACTGTGCTTGAGTTCTAATCCTCTATCCCTGTGATGAAGCTGGTGGAGACCATTCACTCCGCTGTGCAATTCTGGTCCTCAGATGGGCTGTCTCTTTAAAAATCCGTCTGGTTGTAACTGAAGCAGTAGCTGTAGCTGTTACCAGGGGCAACCTGGCAAGCCACAGTGCATTAAATTAAATTAAACAGGACTCTGACTGCCCCCTCCCTTCCTAGAGAAGGGAGGGGCTGTTTCTCCCCTCTCCTAGAGAATGAAGTTGCTGTGAAACCTCTTACTGCTGCAAGGAATTCACTTCCAGAGTTGATGACTCCCAGAGGCAATCTGTTTGGAGGCAGCACGGGAGGGGCTGACAGGACCACTGCCCGGAGAGGGATGTGGACTGAAGGCCTGCCCTGTGTGGGCTCAGGCAGGACACCCCACCCTTTCTCTTGTTCATCCTCATCAGGACCGTGAGCCGGGGGCTCCGGGTCTGTGAGGGGCACTGGCCAGCATGTGAGTCAGCCCAGGGTCCAAGCTGGAGGGGCTCACATTCGGCTGCTGCTCCATGGGAGCTCTGTGGGAGGGGGCGGGGCAAGACCCAGGCACCAGCACTGACCTTGACTGGCTGGCTACATCCTGGTGCTGGCTGAGGGGGATGGTGAGGCACAGACCTCAGGTGAGGGTTCTCAGGACATTTCCCAGCTCCTCTGAGGCCCTGACTAGGCATACCCTCATTTTAGAAATGGGGAGACTGAGGCTCAAAGAGGCAGAGACATGCCAACTTCACCTGATATTTCAGGCCAGGTCTCTCTGACTTCATGTTATTTCCCCAAAACTTTGCTGCAGGTGTTTGCACAGCACTTGCCACAGACAAAGTGCACTCACACAGATGCCATGATTCTGACAGCCCTGCGTGGAATGTAAAGTGGGTTCTCATCTCTGTCTTAATACAGATGGGAACACTGAGGCGAGATGATGTCCTCAAAGTCACATGGCCAGTGTTAAAGCCCAGAATGAAACCTGGAAGTGCTACCATTGTTTTTTTTTTTTTTGCTGTACTAATAATAGCACATTTTATTGAGCACTTACTATGCACCAGGCACGTAGTTTACAAGTGTTAACTCCAGGGTTACCTAAGAGGTGGGGGTTATGATTATCCCAATTTTACAGAAGAGGCAACTGTGGCCTGGAGGGGCACAGCTAGAAGGTAGCAGAGCTGGGAAGCCAGCAGCTTAGCCTCAGGGTCCCTGCACTGAACTACCCTAGACGAGTGGTTCTCAAAGTGGGGTCCCCCTACCAGCAGCAGCAGCATCACCTGGGAATTTGGTAGAACCGTGGCTCTTGGACTGTGGAGAGCTGAGTGAAAATGGCAGGCCAGTGTATCTCTTTTTAAAAGAGTGAAAGGATCAGCAGTTGTGATCCTCGGGGAAGACTGAAGATCCAAGCTGCTACAGCTGGAAGGGTAATTCACAAAGGTGGGTGAGCTGGCAGAGCCTGCAGAGAATACTGGGATCAGGACTGGACATTACAGAGAGGTCTGTGCTAACTCGGCAGATAAAAGGATGGGTCTCGGCTGGCTACTCCACTTACTTCAAGAGGTGGTCCCCAAAAAAGGAAATGTTGTGGGGGCTTGGCTATTTTAGAAGATTTCAGTGGAAGATCTCTTACTATACTAATGGCTTACAAATCTCTGTGTCTGCCATACAGAGTCCTTATTGGTTCTTAAGGAAAATATTCGCCTTGCAGTTCAAACTTTGCCCCTGGTGACATTGTACTTTGCCTTTCAGAATCAGTTGCTGAGAGCTGACTAATTGTCTTTCAGGGGAAGGGGGAAGAGAAGGAGGAAAGAGAATGAACATTTCTCGAGCATGGACTGCCTGCTGGGCACTTTACTGCATCGTGATACTGAATCAGCACAGCGGCCGTCAAGGAGTAATGCGCCCTCCTCCTTCCATAGGTGAGGAAACAGCGGCCAAGAAAAAAGCTGCACAGCCAGCCCCACAGCCCAGGGGGAGGTGCCAGGATTCAAGTTCAGATCTGCCTCCCCTCAACATCCTTGCTCTTTCCACTTCATCACACGACCCTGTGACTGGCTGATGCTGCAGAAACAAAAGTCACCAGGTGGCAGGGCCTCAGGAATATGTTCTTCCTGCGTAACTGGAATGTCCTCTGATGACACAGAGCAGCCTCTAGGCTCTGCACACGGAGCCCCACCCACTCCCCACCTGGCTGGCCTGCCAACCGTGGGGGCAGGCACCAGAAAGGCTGGGCAGGGGTTTCTCTTCCCCCATCCAGCTCCTGCTTGGCTGGGGGTGGGGAGTAAACAGAGGGAAGGGATTGGAGTTCCACCCCTGCCTCTACCTCCCCCAGGGACCCAGGAAAGACCACAGGACCAGCCTGGACCTCAGCTTCTGCATCTACAAGTGGGGATGATCCCCTTGGCCTGCCTGTGTCACAGGCTTGTTGATGGGAGTGGTCAGTGCGACTGGGCAGAGGGCATTGTGGGGACGGGTGATGTGCCATGGAGGTGAGTCAGCTATTCAGCTCCAGCTCGGTTCCCTGAATGGTCTTCAAAGATTTTAAGATTGGAGAAGATCGACTGCAGCTCCCCTTTGTCACCCCTTTTCTGGTCCTAGGTCTGATCAGACACACTCATGGCTGTGTGCCCTTGAGCAAGTCATTATACCTCTCTGAGCCTCAGTTTACTCATCTGTAAGATGGGGTTAATAACAGTTCTGATTCCCTAGCATTTCTATGAGGATCAAGGGAGATAATCTGAGAAAAGCAGCACATGAGTGCACAGGGCCGAGCTCATCGTCCAATGTCACCCAGCTCCTTTCCTAGCTGAACCGAATCAAACCACTCAGATTTGTGTTTTGTGTGTGTGTGTGTGTGCATGCATTTGCAAGCACCATGGAAGGATAAACCCTGCCAATGATCTCAAAAGTTGGAGATCAACTCCAAAGCCCTCAAAACACTGTCCCCAACATTCATTCCCCAAGTGGTGATTTCCCACCTCCCTATGTGTGTTTATGTGTTTTCTTCTGTCAGAATGTTCGTTCCTTCTCCCATTTCTCTGCTCTCAAAGTCCTTCCTGAACCTGAAATCACTCCAGCCACCACTTTAGTCCAATAACAGAGGAGAAAATGGGTAACAGGGAGGGGAGGTGACTTGCCCAGTGTCCCACAGCCAGTTGGGGCAGGGCTAGGAAGGAACCCAAATCCTAGTCCTCAAGGAATTCCCAGGTTCTGGAGCTGGCCTCCCTGCTGGTGACAGAGCTGTGTGTGTGTATGCCGGGGACCCTGGGGTGCTGACCAGTGGTGAGCCCTTCCTGCTAGGTCCCCACCCACTGGGTGCGGCAATTGCTTGGAATGTCCACACCTTTGTTTGTGAGGCTGGCTGCCGCCTCCCAGCACTGCCTCCCTCCCCGCCCGCCCCAGCTGACCAGCTGAAATCTAGATGGCCTGTGTGTACTGGGTCACCTTGGGCAAGTCGCTTCCCCTCCCTGAGCCCCATTCTGTCCTCTGTGCAACAGGGAATCACAATACCCAACAGCAGCCAGTGTGTGAGGTTGGAATAAAAATCAAATGCACTAATGAACGTAAATCTCTGATCTCTGTGTCTCGTGCACAGGCTGGATAAGTGGGCACTCACTGTGGTGGTGGTTCCTATTGTTGCCCAGGGTATGCCCCAGACCAGGAGCAGGGGTGAAGGAGCTGCATGTGTGTGTGTGTATGAGTGTGCTTGTGTGTACAGTGCATGTGTGTGAAGCCACCAGCATTCCGGGTAAAGGGAGAGACACTCAAATAACTGAGTTAGTGTGGGACAGAGATACTGTTTCTTAGAGAAATATAAGTTTGAGTTACCTTATTTTAGAAAAATAGTGAGGGGGGAGGGTACAGCTCAGTGGTAGAGAGCATGCTTAGCATGTACGAGGTCCTGGGTTCCATCCCCAGTACCTCCGTTAAATAAATAAATAAATAAAACCACCCCGCACGAAAGTCAAACAAACAAAAAATAATAGGGATTTTAAAACTAAAAAAACAAATTAAATTTAGCAATAGTCACAGACTCCTCTTGGGTGTCCAACACCGTGGCGGACACTGCTTGGTAGAGACAGAGGAACGCCCAGGACAGACAGCTCCCCTGCTAGGGGGCAACACAGCATCCCTTGGAGACAAGTCAGAGGCTGAGAACAGCTCTGCTAAAGAGGGAAGCTGAGTTCACTGGGGCGGAGGGAGGGTGGGGCAAAGGGTGGACCCCAGCGTGGTCTGCACCCTGCCTGGAGCCTTCTGTGGTCTCTGGCTTAATCCTCACAGCAACCCTGTGAGATGATGTGAGAATCCCATCTTGCAGATGAGGAAACTGAGGCTCAGAGAAGTGAAGTGACTTGCCCAAAGCCACCTGGTGATGGAGGCGGAATTTTAACCGAGTCTATCTAATGCCAAAGTGTTTGCTCTTAATACCCACTCAGCCTTGAGACTCCACCAAGAATCCATCTGTGAGTGTGTGTAGAGGGGGGCTGGGGGGACGGGAGGAGTGACCGATAAAGCAACCTGCCTCATCGTATTTTTGTAACTTGAGGACGGGGAAGGGAGGGAGTGAAGGCTGAGGAAGGAAGTCACAGATACTCTCCCACGCGCACGCAAACTCGCTGCTTATTTTTGGATCGTGGTCTGAATGACTAGCTGCTGTGATGTTTTCTCTTGTAACTTTAGTTGGCAGATGAGCAGCTGTCATTGACTCTTTGGCTGCTCTTAATTCTTTGCACTCTGGGAGCTCCTCCCTGCCTGGGATGGTCCCAGCCCCCTCGGGATGGAGAATCTTTTGGAGCTGCAGCATCTGGTGGGTCAGAGCCCCGACCGCCACACCTCAAGCTGTGCTCCTGTGGGTGGCGACTGGGGGATCCCGTGGCTGTGACTTCACTGTCCTGACTCCTCCTTCCCCAGCCTGACTCTGACTTCACCTCTGCCCTCATCCTTCCCAACCCCCTAATACATGGCGACCCTCTCGCCATTTCTTCACATCTTCCACCCTAGATTTCCAGGAGACTGCCTGTGTCGGGGCTCCCCTCACCACCCCGCCAGACATCTGCACTCCACTGACCGCACCCCACTTCTCCGACCTCCCAGAAAGAGCAAAGGCTTTGAAATCAGTCGGAGTGGCGTAGAATCAACTGCCACTTACTGGCTCTGTGATCAAGTTACTTAGCCTTGCTATGCCTCAGTTCCCACATCTGTAAAATAGGATCAGAGGGTTCTTGTGAGGACCAGGATAAAGTCTGGAAGGCACCCAGAGAAGAATGTTCATGAATATTACTATGTGATGGTGTGTGCTGTATGAAGGAAGGTTTCAAGGGGGAGGTGATATTTGAGCTGAGTTTTGATGGATGGAGTTTGCTTTCTAGGCAGAGGGGAGGGTACATGCATAGGAAACAGCACGGCATGTTTGGAGACGTATGGGTAGTTCAGAGTTGCTGGGATGTAAGGCTCAAGGGAAGTAAGAGGAAGTGCGGCTGAGAGAGGGCAGGACCAGACTTCAGAGACTCCATCAGCAGTTCTTCAGGGCTACCCTGTGCTCCTCCCCGTGAAGCTTCCAGCTGCCCTCTCTCCAGGCCTCGTCCTTTGCTCCAGTTCTGCTGTCACTAAAACCCTCAGGCTCTGCAGGCCCCCACTGCAGGACCTTCACACACACCACGCCCCGGCTGGGACTGTCCTTGCCCCATTCTTGCCAGTACACTCCTGCCTCTCCCAGAAGCCTCCCTTAGTCACTTGTGCTGGAAGGAAGTGTTCCCTCTCTGAAGCTCCGTTACTGTCATTCTATCCCCAGGACCTGGACTTGCCAGGTCACTGCTGATGCCAACATTGGTCCTGATGCCTCTGAAGTGCACTTCCCTTGTCAGCCTCTGGGGGTCCTGTTTTTGGTTTGGAAGCTACAGTCTCTGGTGTACAGCACTCAGAGATGACTGTCACCTGTCACAGGCCAAGTAATGAATGCCTGTGGCCTCAGCCAGTCATAGCACACCACTCCACGAGAGGGGGCTCAGGGAAGGCTAGTTAATGAAGGAACGAGCGTTTGTTCCTCCCTCTGTCCATGAGCTTCTAAAAGGAAAGAGTTCTTAAAGATAGGGCCTGACACAAAGTAGGTGCTCAATAAATGTTAAGATGCTGAGCATGTGCCTCTTGGACACGCCCAGAATTTACCAGTTTATGCACTTTTACCTCAAGATTTGATTGTATAATTGCAGTAAGCTGAGGCAGAGGTCACCACTGTTGACTGTTTGTAAAGCAGATACTGAGAACAGGGGTGGAAGGTGACTTGCCCAAAGCCACACAGCAAAATATAAGAGAGCTGGGAGCTTGAACCCAAGCCTCCTGCTCTAACTAAACAAAATCATCGCTGTCATTCTGATTGTGACTATTTCCTGAGCATCTACTTTGTATCAGTTACTTCATAAGTATGATCTCTCCTAATCCTCAGATGATGACATGGGGGGCTCAAATCTCCAACTTTCTCCTGGGATTTGAGGAGCCAATCAGTGCAGACCTGGGGAGCAGCCGCTGGGCCAGACTCAAGGACACGGCACAGGGCCTGGCAGCCACCTCCCACATAAGGCAATTAATAGTTCCCTCCCTGGAGTGCCAGGTAGTGCCCTGCTTGACACTCTCTCCTCTAAGTGGCGACTAGTGGGGAGGGTGTGGCCCCGTTGTGGCTGGGCAGACCAGCGGCAGGGAGGGAGGAATCCATTCTACCCCTACTGCCTCCCTGCTCACCTCCTCCAGGAAGCCTTCCCCCTGTGAGTCCCCTCCTGAGAGCAGTAAGGGACCTCAGAGACCATCCAGTCTCCGTGACCACCCCCCACTTCACAGATGGGGAACCCTCAGCCCAGACAGGAGCAGGCCCCGCGGCAAGTGGCACTGCAGCTGAGATGAGAACCCCTGCCTCCTGGCCCCTAGTCCTGGACTCTTCAGGCCCCGCTCTGAGGCTGTGACCAACATATACTAAGCCAGCCATGCCTTCCACTGAGGGCAGCTGCATTCAGGGCCTTGGGTTCAGGCTCTGAAACAGGAGACCTGGGTCCCTGTTGGCCCCACGTGATGGCCACAGCTACACCCAGCCTGGGGTGGAGGCGGCTCTCCCAGGCCGGGAGAGGCAGGGGTCATCTGTGACCCTGCTGTCTCTGCGCAGGCTCTATTCTATAGAGGTGCTTTCCCCAAATATCAGCTCTTAGTTATGATTTCAACCAAATGATGATGTCCCCATTTTACAGATGAGGAATCCTAGGATACATGTATCACTATTATTCCCATTTCATAGAAAGGGAAGCTCAGCAATGCTAAGGACTGATTAGAGGTGAGAGCATGGGGGACTGGGGTTTGGACCTGGACTGTCTGACACAAAGCCTACTGTCTTAACCTGCACCCTGCACTGTTCCGCTTAAGTCAAGTCTGTGCCCTCCACTCAGCACTCCCTGAGGTCTTGACTCCACATTTCCTCTTTCAGGGGAGCCGAAAGCTTTGGTGGAAAAGGTTCCAAGGGGATGTGCAGACACTTTGTGAATGGAGCCATCCTACCCGCATGTGAAGGCTTGTCATTTATACATCACAAATCTACACCATTATTAAATGTTATTATTATCAGCTCAATTTTGCCTGTGCTGTGCCTTCAAGGAAAAGTTACGGTATCTCTCTGAACTGTGGTTTCCTTTTCCGTAACAGGAGGATAATGCCCTCTACATCATTTGTCTGTCATCCAATGCAAGCAGCCTTTGGGATGGCCCCTAGTCATTACCCACTGCCTGGTATCCATGCCCTTGTGTAATCCCCTCCCTTTGCATGTGGGTGAGACCTAGTGACTTGCTTCTAATGAACAAAATGTAGCAAAAGTGATGGAAGGACCTGAGGGAGGCCTCTGGCCAACAGCCAGTGAGAAACTGAATCCTGCCAACAGCCATGTGCATGAGCTTGGAAGCGGATCCCCCGCAGCTGAGCAAGCCTTCAGACAAGAACACAGCCTAGAGGTACCCAGCTAAGCCACGCCTAGATTCTTGACCACAAAAACTCTGAGATAATAAATGCTTATTGTTCTAAGCTGCTAAGTTTTAGGGGGCATTTGTTATACAGCAGTAGGTAACTCACAACCTAGTATTTGCCTACACTGCACATACATTCATTCAAGATACATTTGTTGAGTGCCACTGTGTCCAAGCACTGTGCCAGCTATTGGGTTTACAGTGGTAAACCACATAGATGTCCCCACTCTCAAAGACTGACCTCAGGGTTGATGTGGGGAGACACACTTGTAAGTGGACAGTGTGAGCAGTGCTATGGGTGCCCAGGGGTGGTGCCTGACCCAGCCTGAAGTCAGTGGAGGGGATGTGTGAGAGAAGAACCTTCTAGGCAAGGGTGGAGCAAAAGGCACCTCAGAAAGAGGCCAAGAGAATGGCAAGGCGGGCTGTAAGGAGCCCTGGCCCACGAAGGAGCAAGGGGAAGTAGACTGTGGCAAAGGCCTGGCTGGAGCGGGGAACATGGCAGAGGGAGGGAAGAGAGCAAGATCACAGAGGGTCTCCAGTGCCCACCAGAGAGCCTTGGACTTCTCTGCCAGGCAGTGGGGAGTCACTGGGGGTTGTAAGCAGCCAAGGGACACAGCCAGCAAGACTGAGCAACATGACACTGGCAGCAGGGTGGAGGAGGAGGCAGAAGGGTCAAGCGAGAGGACAGGAATCCAGGCAGGATGATGGTGACCACACCAGTACCGGCAGGGAATGATGGAGGCTGGAGAGGAGTGGATGGACCTTAGCAGTAAGAGGAAGCAGAATGGATGCGATCTGGGGTCTGAGAGGACAGGGGTGGGAGATGAGGGAGAGAGAGGAGGTAAGAATGCTGCCTGTTTCTGCCCGGTTGGAGGCTGTGCCTTTTACTTAAGTGGGTGTGCACAGGTGCAGGGACAGGTACTTGCTCGGAGGAGCAAGATGAGAGAGATGAGTTGGCCTGTTGAGTTTGCGGTGTTGTCAGAAAAGAAACTTAGGCAGGTTAACCCGCTAGGAAAGGGCCGCCCCTAGCCCAGCTGAGAAAAGCTACAGTCGTGGTCTGAGACCCAAGGAGGGATGCTGGAGAGGAGAGGCACACTGGAAAGTTATTCTGGTAGCCAACGGGGCAGGGTTTGGGGATAACCTGGGGGCCGGGGGCGTCCCTGCAGACGTTAGGAGCCATGACCCCGGACCCCTCAGCCTGAGGAGGGGTCACCCACCTGCTGTGCGTAGCCCAGCGCCTTGTCATAGAGCGCGATGCTGGCCTCCAGCACTCGAGCGCGCTCCTCCGCGGTGGCGCAGCCTACGTCGAAGCCGTGCGCATAGCCCTGCTCCGCCAGGCAGCGCGCCGCGCGGAGCTGGGGGACCCCGGCGGCCCCCTGGTCCCCCGCCAGGCCCATGAGTCCAGCCAGCCTCCCGGCGCACGCCTCCTCCTCTTCCTCCTGCCCTAGCCGCCCATACAAGTGCGCCAGATTGGCCCAGGCGTTGAGGTTTCCGGGGTCTTCGCGGGCCACCTCGAGGAAGCACTCGCGGGCCTCGTCCAGCTCCTCCAGGTAGAAGGCGAAGGCGCCCAGGAGGTGGCGCACAGCGAGGCGCTGGGGGGCTGCCGCCAGCTCCAGCTCCTGTCGCAGGCCGTCCCGCTGCAGCTTCAGGTCCCTGGCGCGGAGCGAGGCCGGCGAGCGCGGCTCGAAGTTCAGCTGCATCTCCAGGTGGAAGTGGCCCGGGAAGTAGTCCAGGTCGTTGATGAGGGCGTCCAGGTTCTCGGCCGCCGCCTCAGGCTCCCCCATGGCTGCCCCGCGGTTCCCCGGGCCTCGCGCTGGCCCCGGAGCCTGCCTTGGATGGGGGCGCCCCTCAAGCAAGCCCGGCGCGGGAGGCGAGTGTCAGCGCGTGGAGGCCCGCTGAGGCCCGCTGAGGCCCGCGGAGGCCCTCGGAGGCCCCAACGGCGCCGCCCGCCGGTGGGTGGGTCAGAGCGTCGACTCCGGAGCGTCCTGCGGGTGTTTCAGCTTCCGCTGCTCAGCGACTTTTAGACGCCCGCATTGCACAACCAGGTGTGCCAGAAAAACAGGTGTAGTGCCAAATACGCGGCGCGCAAACCCCGTACATGGCAAAAGGAGTGCTTTTTTTTTTTTTTTTTACTCTCTCTGCTCAGCAGTTGAGGAAACTGAAGCTCAGACGAGGAACAGGACTTGCCCAGGTCACAGAATTGGGTGTGCCCAAGTAGGCCTGGAATCCAGTTTGCTGAACCCAAGCCAAGCGCTGCTCCACCCTCCCTGTGAGCCCGCTGACTCAGACAGTCAGGACTGGCCCTTCCAGCCGCGCACAGAAGCCACCCTCACTCCTGCTGCTGTCCCATCTTCTCCGCAGTCCCTCAGGGTTCTCCTACCTCTGAATGGAGCCTGCCATCTCCTGCGGCTCTTCCTTGGCCATTGTTTATCAGGCTTCCCCACTTGGGATTTCTCTGCTTCCTCTCTGCCCTGCACTGGGTCCCAGTGGAAAGACTATGGGGCTCCATGTGCTGGTTCTAATCCCCAATCATGTGTGACCTTGAATGAGTCACTGCATTATCTCACACTTCATTCTTTCCTCATCTGTGACCTGAGGGTGCTATTCCCTCCTCCACGACTGGGATAGATGTCACGGATAAACCTGGTAAATGTCACTCTGGATGACTATGGCCTCGCACTCTTCCTGCACTCCACCTGGGGCTCAGTTTCCTTGCTCTGGCATCAGTCCCCTACCCTCTGGAAGACTGGACCATGCTCTCTGCCACAAGGCTTCTAGTCCTCCAGGACCTGGGCTCTGTAGCAGGTCTGAACTCTGGAGTCCCTCCCGCCTCTCATTCCACTGGGGCTGAGCTCCTGAGAGCTTGGTGCTTCATCTTCTTAAAAAACAGACTAGCATTTTCAGAAGAGGAAATAGAGCCAATTCATAAACTTGGGAAAAAATATTTGACTTGAGCAATTAAAAGGTAAATTAAAACAACAGTCTGGAGCTCTTTTTCACCTGTAATTTTAAATGTAAAATTTAATAAAAATTGTTACTATAAATTGCTTGTGGTCATGAGATGAAACTTGGGCTCTGACCTGCTTAGGAGGATTGGGGATGGAGTCCCAGGGTGTTTGGCCTTTTTTTTCTTTTTGTCATAACATATATTTTACATCAAATTTACCATTTTAACCTTTTTTGGGGGGGTAATTAAGTTTGTTTATTTATTTTTAGAGGAGATCCTGGGGATTGAACCCAGAACCTCATGCATAATAAGCATGCAGCGCTACCACTTGAGCTATACCCTCTCCCTCCCTGCTTTCACTTCTTTTGAGTATATACCCAGAATGGGATTGCTGGATCATATGGCAATTCTATGTTTGTTTTTTTTAAACTACTATACTTTTTTTTCCACAGGAGCTGCACCATTTTATATTCCCATCAACAATGCACAAAAGTTCCAATTTTTCTATATCCTTGCCAACACTTGTAATTTGTTTCTGCTTTTGCTTGTTTGTTTTCTGTTTTTGTTTCTTTGTTTTTTATAATGGCCAACCTAATGGATGGCTTTGACTTTTGATCTGACTCTGAGGAGATGAATAGGAGTTGGATGGGGAGGATAGGTTTATTTCAGCAGCAGGAAAGGCATATGAAATTGCTAGATCTTTGCCAGTGCAGGGTATGCCTAGGGGCAGAGCAGCCCCCTAAGGCTGAAACTTACAGAGCATGGAGAAGAGATGGCAGTGGATGAGGGCTGAAGGCAGTGACCACAGTCCCATCACAGAGGCCTGAATCCTGGCTGAGAAGCCTGACTTGACTTTGTTGAAATAACATATGGCTCCAGAATCTGGATGGGTTAGAAATTCTTGCAGACTTAGTTATGAGCTTCATATCTGCAGTGGGATGCTTACTAGATGTGACCAGGGCAAGTTACTCTCCCTATCTGATCCTTAGTGTCCTCTTCCATATAGTAGGGGTTGGAGAAAATTGCAATGGTACCTACAAGAGAGAGTCGGTTGCTGTGATTAGTAAGTTGCTGTGATGGGGAGGCTTTGGGCTGTTAGAGCAGACTGCTTTGCTGCAGAGCTGACACACCCTGGCCTGCTCTGGCCTGCCTGGCAGCAGAACTCCCAGCCCAATGGACCTTGGCCCTTGGCCTATATCCTGTGGTTATTCCTCCATGAATCTCAGAGCCACTCATACTGGGAGAAAAGCAAAGCAGCCCCAGGCAGGGCTGGGCCTGAGAACCCCTGAGCAGACCCAGAGCTGGTTGCAGGGCCTCCCCAGTGCACTGGATGTGGTAGTGTACACAGCCACATCTCACTGATTCCTCAATACGGCATCTCCAGGAGACCACAGTCACATGTCACAGACAAGGAAATTGAGGCGTGGCCAAGGTAACTTGCCCAAGGCCACCAGCTAGGAAGCAGCAGGGCCAGGATCCAAACATGATTCTCTTTGAGGACTTATGCATTACTGGAAAGTTGGACTAGATTCATTTATTTGTTCACTTGTCACTGAACAAATATTTACTGAGCATATACTATGTGCCATGTACGGTACCAGGAGTGAATGAGACAGTCTCTGTCCCTGGACCTTCTTTAAGGCCCTTTTCCAAGGACTGGGAATGATCTCTTCTTGTCCTTCTGCTCTGTGCCAGGAGCATACCTAAATTAAGTCATTTAATCTTCACAGCAATCTGGAGATATAGAGATTATTATCTTTATTGTTTTGTATTTTTAAATCCTATTTCTCTATTTTCTCCTTTAAAATTTTTTTTTTTTTTTAATTTAATGGAGGTATTGGCCATTGAACCCAGGACCTCCTGCATGCTAAGAATGTGCTCTGCCTCTGAGCACCCTCTCCCTCCATTAGGTCTATTTCACAGATAAGAAAGCTGAGACTGAGAAAAGGAAGTGACTTGCCCAAGGGTGCACTGCTGGGAAGGGGTGCGGCCTGTGCTTGGCTGACCTGGGGTGGCTGTTCTGTATGTGTCCCCAAAGCCTGACACCTCTAACCTTCAGCTCAGCAGTGCAGGGTGGATGCTCTGCCAGCCATGGCCATGTGCCCGCCCAGCCTGTGACCCGTGAGTCCGGCTCATTCTCTCAACTCTTTTCTTTACTTAGCAAGTCATACACACTCTTCAGTGTTGAAGTTTGGAATTCTCCTCCACCAGGAAGCCTTCCCTAACCTACCCACCTACAGCCTAGGACAGAGGCCTCCTTATCTCATAGACCTGGCCACTGTGTATCTTTGTTTTCCCCCACTAGACTCTCAGCAAAAGTTCCACATGTGGGTCCCAGGCATCTGCACAGTGTCTGCGAGGAGTGGGTGTGGGGGTATCTGGGGGAGGAAGGAGTCCAGACTCCATCCCTGGAACCCTCCCTCCTTCCTGGCCTCCTTATTCCTGCCCTCCATGCTCTGGCACTCTGGCTCTCCTTGCCGGTTCCCTCTTTCTCCTCCTTCCCTCCTCAGTCGACAAAGAACGGGATGCCCTTTGCCCAAGTCAAGCCCTCTCTGTGGACCTCAGTGCTCCCACCAGCATAAGGTGCACATTAAGAGGCCTTTCCGCTCTACCAAGCCCCATGCCGAGCGCTGGGATAAAGCAAGAAATCAGAAACAGTTCCTCAGCAAATGATATAAAACCCGATCAAATGGCATCCGTATTAACCACCATGGGGGCCATTAAGTCTGCAAGCCTCAGGGAGATTTCTGGCAACGGTAGCGGTGAAAATTTGCATAGCCAAATGGAAAAGTCCAGGGATCCTGCCGCGCACTAGCAGGGACGCCAGGAGGGCAGGTACGCAGCGCACGGTCCTCTGGAGGGTCACAAATCACAAGGCCCTGGTTGCCGTGGCAGCGGTAGCAAGGTGGCGGTGGGGCAGCGGCCAGCCCGCCCTGCGGGCGCGGAGGAGTCTGGAATCCCCCAGTCGGAGTCCCCCAGTCGGAGTCCCGCGAGGACCACGCTGCGGTGGGACCGGCGAGCGCCATGGCCACCAAGTGGTTCACTGGGGCGCCCTTCGGGGTGCAGAGCCACAGGTAGGGTGCGGCGGGGGTGGGGGGTGGGGAGAGAGCGCCCACCGATGCGGGGGCTGCAGCCTAGGGAAGGGGGAGCCAAGGGAGGGGGAGGGCTGGCAGTGAGGAGTGCGGGGGCAGGTCTTTCTCTGCCCCTCCTGCCTGCTGCACTTCCCTGCCCAGAGTACTTTTACCATCGTTATTAAGTTATTTAAAACCATTTTAGGAGCACCTACTATGTGCTGCTCAGAGAGGCCAAGAGGCCTGGCCTATAGGAGGTCACTCAGCTCGAAAGTCATGCGCAGGATTTCAGCCCAGGTGTCTGTCTTCATTCATACATACAAATGATACACATCCTGTATATGTATACCACCTGCGATATACATATAATCACCTACTGTGTGCCAGGCACAGCTCCACCATCTGGGAATAGAACAGTGAACAAAACAGCAAAACCCTTGTTCATGAGCTTGCATTCTTGTGGGAGGGGTGCTTGGAGTAGATAATAAAAAAGAAAAGTATATAAAATGTTGGATAGTGATGAGGGCTATGGAGGAAAAGGAAACTGGGAGGAGGAGCTGGCAAGTGCTGGAGGGCAAGGTGGGGGCTGCACTGAGAAGGTGACTTTTGAGTCAAGGCTGCCAGCAGGGGGTGACGTGACCAGGCAAGGGTGGAATCTAGGGAGAGGGAACCTGGAAGGATGAAGACCCCAGGGTGGAAGCAGCCCTGCTTATCCTTCATGGGCCAGCTCCAGAGTCACCTGCCCTAGAATGCCAACTCCCCCACCCGCCAGAACTGCCCACGCCAGGGCTGGGTGCCAAGCATTGCCCTCTCACGGGGTGTCCTTCCATCCCAGGTTTGATGTCTCCGCTGTTTATCCCAACCAGAAGAAGTTCAGCACCTTCACAGAGGCCCCGTACTCCAGGGCTTATTCCATAGACGTGGTGAGTTTGTGGACCTCCCCTGACTCTCCCAGTGCTCTGGCCACTGCCCCTCTAAGTGCCCCCCACCATGGTGGATGAGCCATGCCCCACACCCCTCTGTGCCCTCAGTCCACAGCCCAGAGCTTGTGGCCTTGACGTGTTTGATAAACGCAAAACTGCCGTGAAAACAGCATGGGTCGGGGCCACAGAGACCAGGGCTCCATTTCCAGCTCTTGCACTGACTGGCTCTAGGCCCTTGAATGGGTTAGTACCCCTCTGTGAAATGGAAGGTGCCCAAGGATAGGGGAAGTCATGGTTGCACCTTGAGTGCCATGCCCTTCGGTGCCAGGCTTGGTGCTGGGGGATGGGATCCCAGAGGGGCATTGCCTGTCCATCCCCAGGCCAGGGTGACAGCTTGGTAGGGACTTGCTCTGTAGGTGGGCTGGTGGGTGTGGCTGGTCCCCGCTCTGACTGTGCTCTGACGCAGTCCCACATAGGACCTGGGTCCTATGGCTGCAAGGAGACCTGCTTCAGCAAGAAGAAGCTGAAGAAGGAGGTGGGCACAGGCTGGGCCAGGGCCCAGGAAGCCACCCGGCTGACCCAGCTGCCCCACTTCCAGTACCAGACCATCATGAGAGAGAAGCAGCTGCAGGTGAGGCCCCCGGGACCATGCCCCACCCCACCTCTGGTGCCAGATCCTTCTGTCCAGTCCTAGCTGCCCCCAAGGTGGCCTGCAGTGCCCTCCCAGGTCCAGGTAGAGCTCATCCTTTAAGGAACACATCATCCCCTGGGCTCTTCCCCACATGGGCATTCCTAAGTTTAAAGTTTTCACCTCTGCTCTCTTCTCTTGGGGCAGAAAGAGAAGCTGGGGCCTGGCTCCTACAACTTCAAAGACTTCTTAGAACAGCTGCAGCAGAAACCGGGCAGCACTCGGGGGCTGCTCAGCTCTGGGGAGATTCGCTTCCGAGGACTCATTGGGGTAGGTGGTCTCATACACGGACTGGAACCCCTGCCCTACTGCCACTCTCTGTCCCAGGAGCATGCAGCCTGGGTGGTACTGGAAGCACCCTTCCTCGTGCTGTCTCCCTCCCAGTCTTGGCCTAGGCTCTCCTCTGGGACTCCACAGCCCCCTGCTTTCCAGGGCCACAACTTTGAGCCCACTGGCTGTTCCTGCATCTCCTCTACCAGACCAGGACTCACTGCTGGCAGCGATGGATCTGGTTCATCTTTGAGTCCCTAGTACAGAGCCCAGCATGCATTAGGTGCTCAACATACTCATCCATCTATATAGCCATCCATTTAGGCAGCAGATAATGGTTGAGCGCCCCCTAGTGCCATGTACCAGGCCCTGGGGATCCTGCAGTGACAAAGACAAAGTCTCTGCCCTCAGGGAGCTGTGGTCCTCATGGTAGAAACAAGAGCACAAAGAAGCAACTCGAATATAATCAGGGCCATGAGGAAAAATGAGACAGGGAGAGATGGTGAAGGATGGTGGTGCTATTTACAGAGTATTCAGGGAAGACCTCTGGGAGGAGGTGGCATTTGAGCAAAACCAGTGGTAGGTGAGCCACAGAGACTCAGAATCTGAGGGTGAGGGCAGGAAGAGGAGAGAGCAGAGAAGTGTGGACCAGGGCACGAGGACATTCGGACAAGGTGGGAGCCTCGGGTTGGATGCCAAGTGCTGTGGGAGGACAGTGGAGGGTTTTGACACGGGGAGGGCTGACATACGCGCTTGTGGAGGTAGGGGTTGGAGACGTCCAGATGGGAGGCAATAGTGCTGAGAGGGACTGCAGTGGCATTGGTGTGGGTCAGGATGGTCGTCCTGTGTGTGGAGGGCACTGAGTGAGTTTCAAGCTCAGTAAGGTCACGGGGAAGGGGGCAGGACTCACACCCACATGGAACAAGCTCTGCTGTTTGCTGACTGCCCCTCCTCCCCTGGCCCTGGTGCTCTCCACCGGACAGCCTTGTCCTCCTACTCCTCAAATGCGCCCTCAGTGCCTTCAGTGGGAGCTTTGCTCCTGCTGTTCCTTCTTACCAGGAATGCCACTCCTCCCTCGGTGACCCCTTCACCTAAGGACCTACTCATCCCTCGGCTCTCAGCTCCAAGGTCTGACCTGACCCCATAAGGTGACACCTCCCTTCCCAGGAGTCCCGATTGTGGTTGTGTGTTTGGTGTCTCTCCCTGACGGCACAGAAGCCCCTGAGGGTGGACCACACCTGCCCGGTTCGCTCACTGCAAAATTCCCAGGTCTTAGCAATGTGCCTGGCACAGAGCAGAGTCTCCGTGGACCAAGTGCAGGCCTGCCTCCTAAGTACCAGGTATTCCAAAACATTCTAACTTTTTACAGCCACTCCAGACAAGGCCCTGGAGCTCAGAGAAGATAAACATCTTGCCCCAGTGGAACATCCTACCCAAAACCAGGGCCTTTCTCCTACACCTCACCACCTCCAAACCTTCAATGAAACCTGGAAATTACTCCTTGCCATGTTCGGGGGACAGGCGCAGGCATCCTCAGGTGCAGAAGCTGTAACTGCGCTGTAGCAGGGAGTGCCTGGAGGCATTTAAAGATGAGTCATGACAGCTAAAGTAATGACAGCTGACACTTAGCACCTACCATGTGCCAGACACCCTTCTAAGCACTTGAGTGTACTAATTAATGTAATCCTCACAACCTAACCCCCTGAAGCAGGCACTATCAGCCCCACTTCACAGACGAGAAAACAAGCACAGAGAGGTTTAGTGACTGCCTAAGGTCACAGAGCTACTAAGTGGCAGAGGACGGATTTGAATCCAAGTTGTCCACACATAACCATTATGTTTCACCCATAGGCTTGACTCACTTGGATTTTGTTCCTTGACAGTCTGTGGGGGGGCAGGGTCTAAGGTCAGGCCCAGCCCCGCTGATGGTGGAGGGGTTCAGGGAACAAATCAGATGCTGTCTGTTTCCTCGTGTGCCCCGACCCCCAGCTCTGGGGCATCAGTGAGTGTTGGCTGTGCAGAATGAAGGTCCCATGGCCTGTCTCTCCTTTCCAGCTCTCTTCTCCCCTCTGGTCCCCATATCTGCCCCTGCAGTAACCTCACTGGGCCCTGCGGGATTTCTCCAAGCCACTCTCCCAGGCTCAGGGCTGGACGGTAAGTTCAAGGAGGTGGCACTGCCCTTGTGGGCAGAAGACAGCCGCTGGGGAGGTCACAGCCAAGGCCTGGTTTTCTCAGCCGCCATCTTGCTGTGAGACCTGGGCTGGGAACTTGATGGCCTCCTCTGGTCTCTGCTCCCTCCAGTTGTCCCCCTTGCTGCTGGGACAGGCCTACAAATGCCACCTGCGTGGGGTGCTGACTTCTCCTTGGGAGTCTCCCCAGTGCCAATGCCAAAGCTGTGGGTGCCTGCTCCTGGGCTTGGTGAATCCTTCCCCAGGGAGGAGGGGGCTGTTGAACCACACCCTTGCAAAGCCAGTGCCCTCTCCTCTGGCACTGGGCTCTGCCTCCACTCCCTCCCTAGTGCCCTCTGCCTTCTCTTGGCTCTGAGGATGCTGGGCTCTGCAGCCCTGGAGTTCCTCTGCCAGTCTCCCTCCAGGGCTCCTCTCTCCCAGCCCCGTCTTCCCTGCCACTCTTTGGGGGGGATCTCTCTTGCCCAGCCAGGCTCCATGCGCAGAGCTCCAGATCCCTACCCCAGGGCCCCCCAGGACCCTCAAACTCTGCCTGCCTCCCTGCCCCCAGGTCAGCGTCTCCCTCAGGCCTGCTCTTCCCAGGGAATGGCACCACCCAGTGGCCAGAGCCAGAAACCCAGCGGCACCTTGTTCCCGCAGTCGTGGGGATCTGCCTCCTGTCCTCCTTCCATTCCCATGGCCTCCACCCAGGCCTAGGCAATGCTCCCCTCCCCACTTCCAGCCCAGCCTCATGACTGATTTCCTGGTCGCCTACCATTGCCCAAGTCACCTTCCTTAGCACCCGCACATCTCAGAATCAGGTCTGGACTCCCCAGTGCAGCCTTCAGGGTCTTCCTAACTCCTTCCCACCAAACCTGTCTCAAGGGTGCTGCTGTTCTGGCCCCCTTGCCTTTGCCCCTCTACCAGGGGGGACCTGCCTCTCTCTCACCTGTCTTCTGGGATCCTTGTCTTTCTTCAGAGTCCTGTTAAAACAATATCTTATGCTTTGTTGACAGAGCGCCCAGCACTGGGCTCCACCTGGTCTGTGAGCTCCGCAGGGAGCAGCGGCTGCTCTCACCCCTTTGTTATAATCCTCACCTCTAAGGTCTCCGGAGATGAGCTCATTGCCCTCCGGCCCCCAGTGCCTGCACAATGCCTGGCAATCAGTAGAGGCTCAGAAAACTCATGCAGGGATTTTGCAGTTGGAACCCTTGTGCTGCCCTTTTCTGGAGGTGGGACCTTGACCGGAGGTTTGCCTCTCTGAGACTCAGTTTTTCCATCTGTTGATTGCGAATGGCACTGATTTGATCTCATCAGGTAGCCTCCAGGACAAAGATGTTAAGTAACGCTTGTGAAGCACCTGACACCTGATGCCCGGACCCACCTTCCTACATTGGGGCTTTTCTCCTGAACACACCTGGATATCTCAGGCCCTGGAAGGAGGCAAGGGAAGCCTTCTTCCTCTGAGAGCAAGCAAATCTGATGCCTGCAGTAGCCTGACTCTCCCCACCTCAGAGTTCCATGCCTCTTCCTGCAGTCCTGGGCAGCTTCTGGAGGTGGGCAGGGTTGAGCCATCCATGGAGAGGCAGCGACCCCATGTGGCTAAAAGGTGCAAAGCAACAGCAAACATCCTACCAGGTCTTGACCCAAAGACCCACCCACCCACCCAGCTACAGTGCAGGGTGGAAATCCTTACCCCACGTACAAAGGCTAGATTTCTGACCCTGGCAGTTGAGGCCCCAGGTGATCATTCCAGCCACAGTTCTCAACCTCTCTTACTTCCTTCTTCTGCCCCCTCCCACAAAGACAGCCACCCCACCCTAACTTATCTGGCATTGGTGCCCACTATGGACTGGGCACATGCAGGCAGCTTTATAACATTATTTCATTTCAGCCTCATTACCCTGGGAAAGTACAGCTATCCCTATGCTAAATATATGGACCCATGGGGCTAAGAAAAATTAGGTGGTGTGCCTGAGGCCACTCAGCTAGGAAGAAGCAGAGTCAGGATTTGAATCTGGGACTTCAGATCCCTCCAGGCCACAAGCACTGCTCACAGCACAGGGAGAAACCCATTCATGTAAATGCAGGGCTGTGACACAGGGGTGTCGTGGATGGGGTTTCTGAGACCACCAAAGTAAGCAGCTGTCTGGAGTGAGAGGGGAAGGAGGACTTCATTCCCAGGAGAGATGACATTCACGCTGGTGTTGCAGGGTTAGCAGAATTTTCCAAGGTCAAGAAGGCAGGAAGGGCATTTTGGGTGGCAGTAATGGCAGAAGCAAAGGCAAGGAGGTTGGCAGAATGGCATGTGTTTGGGGACCAGCATGGAGCCCACTTTGGCTGAAGTGTCAGATGTAGGAAGGGAGCAGGTGGGATAAGTTGGGCAGACAGGTGGGGCCCCAGTAAAGAGTCTGAACCTGGGACTGAAGGTCTGAGCAGCGGTGGAGGCTCAGAGGCCAACAGTGCAGTGCTGGGGGCTCTGACAGTCCCAGTCCCCTCTGCAGGGCATCTCTTCCTCAGGTGCACTCAGCAGCACAAGGAGTGGGACTAATGGCCTTTATGTCCCTTCCTTCCCCGGCCAGAACTACTATCCAGGCCCTGGAAATTACGGGGAGAAGGGCAACCCCTACACGAAACTGGAGGAGAGTGCCTGGAACCGGTCTCATTCTGAGGGCCTCATGTGCAGGATGACCAACAAGCCACCCCCCTTGGCTCACCAGGTATCACCCTACCTGGCCAGGCCTCACCTGCCTTCCTGTGAAGCCTTGAGGGGAGACTCCCAGGGCGCATGGGGACCCCGCAGCCCTGAGGAGGGGGCGACGGACCTGCAGGGATTGTCCTCTGTGCTCCCTTCCAGGGGAGTGGTCTGGCCCCTGGCACCTACACCATCAAAAGTGGCATCGAGGCGTACCTGGCACAATCCACGGGCACCCGAAGCCTCTATGACACGTTCTCTGGTGACCGAAGCAAGCCCCAGCCTTTTGGATATCACTCTGTGCAGGTGTGTACCCGGGGGGCTGTGGGAGTGCATTCCCCAAAGGAAGATGGGCCTCTCTTTTCCGCACCACCCTGTGTGCTAGGCTTTGCGCAGGGCCCTGGACAGAGCCGGGACTTGAACCCCAGGGTGTCTGCATGACTTCACTGCCAGTTCTCTCTCCTGTGCACCAGCATGAACTGCAGAGAAGCTGCAGGTGGCCGCAGTGTGAGGCCTGGAGGGGAGACTGGCCGCCAGGCCTGCAGGGACCTCTGCAGCGCAGGCCTGGGCATCCTGCTGTTTTGGAGACACTTCCCAGGCACCGCAGACCCAGCTAAGCTGTCTGGGTTAGTGGCAGTGCTGTTAACGAGGCAGAGAACTGGAGGGCCGGGAGGGGTCCAATTTTAGCTCAATGCCCCCTTTCCTGCACCCATCAAGTTTCTGTTATGTGATCTCTAGCACTTTGTGCTTTGCCTTCATAGCAATGGAACTTTAAGTATTTATCTCACTACCCGTCTGTCTCCACTCTGCATTCGCTCATGTATACCTTGGGCCAGATCATTGTCCAGGTGCAGGGGAACCTGCCCCCGTGGTGCTTACATTCTAGTGGAAAGGTAAACATAAACATGAATGAAAACAATATAGAGTGTTAACAGGGAGTTGGTGCTACGGTAAAGGGCATTGGGAGTGCTAGGAAATGGGGAGGTAGAATGTTGAAATACTTCTGGACCAGCTGGTAAAATGCCATTGAATGAGTCCTACAACCTGGCTCCTCCCCGGGGCCTCCCAGGCCTCCTCATGACCAGCTACTAAGGTGTCCTGCCCAGCATAGCAGGGGCCTTGGACCCTCCTCAAGCCCTACAGCCAATGCCCAGGCCATATGGTAATTTGTGTTATCTAAAACTTAATAGACTTTTTTTTTTTTTTAAGAGCAGTTTTAGGTTCACAGCAAAATTGAGCAGAAAGTAGAGTTCCCATGCATCCTCTGTCCTCGCTACACACCCAGCCTCCCCACTGTCAATCATCCGCCCCAGAGCGGAACATTTGTTACAGTCGATGAATCTGCATCATTACTGTCCAAAGCCCATCATTTACATTAGGGTTCATTCCTGGTGGTGTACGTTCTGTGGGTCTGGACAAATGTAAAATAACAAGTCCCAACCAGTATGGTATCACACAGAGTAGTTTCACTGCCCTAAGTATCCTGTGGGTTCCTGCATCATTCTGGTTTTTAAATATTTGGACTATCGTGCTCCTGCTTAGAACAGCACCCGGCTCAGTAAATGTCCATGAAACGAGAGAAAGAAACAAGAAGTAGATGAAGCAAGCTGGTTGCAGGGTGTGGCACGCAGAAGGGGCTGTTAGAGATGCTGTCAGACTGGCCCCACCCCTTCCTGGGGGGCTGTATCTCCGTCGCCCAGGTTGGGCTGGGCTGGCCTGGCCATGGGACACTGGCAGACAGGAGAGGTTGATGCCTCACTGGACGACCTGCCTGTCTGATTGCTGGTGAGGGTCCAGAAACTCGGCTCTGCTCTTGCTTTTCCTGGCATAACAGATACCTTTTTTTCCTCTGTTTCTCAGAAAAAAAAGCCCAGGGAACTGATGAATTTCAAGAGCTTCGTGGAAGAACTGAACTCACGTCACAATAAGAAGCGTGGAGTTTTTTCAAAACTTCCCCGCAACCCAGAAACCCCTACAGAAAGAATTTACTGGGCCACCCTTAGCCAGTGTCCCCGAAAGCTAGTTAGTGCCCCCCAACCATGGCCTGCCTTCCTTATTCTCTTGGAAGAGGGCTCTCCTGCAGGGGCAGGGTTGGGGGGTGGCTATTTCAGGGGAAAGCTCCGCCTTGGGTGTCAGACCTACCTGCTTCCCAGTTCTGGTCTTGCACTTACTGGTCACACTGGGTCAGTCTCTCTTACTCTCTGAACCTCAGTTCACACGCTTGTCCCAGGAGCGAAACCTGGTGTCTGTGAGAATTCAGTGAGGTTAAGTCCTAGAGCCTGTGGCATGGAGCCTGGCACCAGGGGAGAGTCCAGCCGCCACTAATCTCTGCCCCCGCCCCCTCCCCCGCAGAGAGGCCAAGGGGAAGACTGCTGCAGGGCGGAGTGTGGATAAGGTGCATGCCCGGACAGAGGGACACACACCTGCTCTGTCCATGGGACTGGTGGGCTCCTCTCTGGGGGCTCGGCAGCCAGTGGTCTGAGTAGGCCCTGGGCTTTTAGTCGGCCCTTCAAGCAGGGTCTGCCCCACCTCCTCGGGAAGGGGAGTGGGGAGCTGCTAAGGGCTTGGGAAGGGGTTGGGTCCAGAAGAATGAAAAAGGGTTCCAACGTTTCCTGAATGCCTGCTCTGGGCCACTGAGGAAGGGATCATCATTTGCATTTCACAAAAGGAAACTGAGGCCCAGGGATAGGAAGGGATTTGCCCAGGCTCCCCAAGGGGGAGAAGGAGGCAAGATTAGAACCCAGCTCTTCCAGCTCCTAAGCCTGTGTGGCTTCTGCTCCTCAGGATGGGGTCTGGAGCATTTCTCTGGACCCTGACACACTGGGAGGGCCCTTGGAAACCTGGAAAGAGGTGTCAGGCTGATGGGTGGGGGACAGAGTGGGTGGCATGGGTCCTGAGGGCACCTCTGGGCCCCTTCATCCCTGGAGAATGGGCTCCTGGTGAGTTGGGAGGTGGCTGAGTACCTTCCCCAGTCCTTGGCTCAAGACCCAGGGCTGCCAGGTGGGTGAGGTCAGCTGCCTGGAGCCCTCACCTGCCCTGGCCCCAGACTGACCATCAAGACCTCTCCAGCTTTCAGCCTTCGTTCCTTACCCCTAGGCCACGTCTGGTCCAGGTATGTGGCTTCCTCCAGAGAAGGAATGCAGACACATCAAGCAGCCACCATTCCTGCTGTCCTCCAAGCGGATAGGCATACAGGACTATCAGATGATTTTGGGAAGCTGGGTGAGTGGGTCTGGGTGGGGCATACATGGTGATGAGCAGGAAGTTGTCTCTTGCCTCTGCAGGCAGCTCCCAGGCCTCCTTCTCCCTGGGAACTGATGCTCTCAGGGAGTCGGATCCCACCTCCTTTCTCTGCTGGGGACTAACACCCACTCCCGCTGTCTCGTTTCTCTAAGGCAGTGGTTTTCAAACTTGAGCAGGCATGAGCATCATCTGGAGGGCTTGCTAGAACACAGGTGGCCGGGCTCCATGCCAGAGCTTCTGATTCAGTACGCCTGGAGTGAGGCCTGGAATTTGCATTTGTAACGAGTTCCCAGGTGATGTGGATACTGCTGTTCCAGGGACCACAATTTGAAAATCACTGTGCTAAAGGGACATCACCCCAGAGCCCTTCCACGCTCTTATTTTCCTAGGGGAGTGCTCCCTCCATTCTCTTTGTGTTTGTCTTGGGGCCTCAGGGGCAGCGGGGAGAGTTGGCCCATTCCTCATCCCTGGTTGAGCAAGGACTCCTCTGTCTCTTCCCCTCTTCCCCACTCCCCAGAGGCAGCCATCCATCCTGAGTGTGTAATGCAATCTTCAGTTTGTTGGTGTTCTTGTAAGACACCAAGTTCTTGGGTTCCTGTGTCTGCCTTCTTCATTCACCAAATGGCACAGGGCATCAGCCTCATCCTGTTTCTTATTCCTACCCTTCAGTTTGTAAGCACATCTTTTATTGCGGTCTAATAACCACACAGAAATGTTTGTGAGTTCTAAGTGAACAGCT